>NC_091245.1:138845000-141345000 GCF_042477335.2 Ovis canadensis
TCATCTAAAAATGCTTATTAGTTCCTTTGATGAAATCTGTACACATGGAAACAAAAGGACATGACTTAAGCTTAAGTGAATGTAGAAAATATAAGAAAGGAAAGATCAAATCACTAAAGTTGTTAATATCACACTGTTTGCAAAGCTTGTTGTCTCTCTTCCTTCCATAGTTTAGCCCAACTTAAATTCATTGAATATATTCTAATGGATATCACCCTGCTTGTTTCTAGGCAGAGATACAAATATTAATGAGAAATACTTCCTTTCTAGTGTACTTATCCTGTAAAATGTACTTTAATCTTTCCTCTTGTTTTATTTCTAACTCAGTTTTACTGGTATTTAATTCTGGTGATAAAATATAGGATATGTGTAACTCAAAAAAAAAATATAACTTCTCTTAAGATAGAGGGCACACACAGATGGTTCACGTAAACACTGGAAAATAAGTTAAGTGTGTAGAATATTTTTGGGTTTATTAAAAACTTTTATGTATCAGACTTGTTTTAAAACTCATAACTTAGTGAGTCAGGTAAAGCTTTAGGCAGCGAAAAAACTTAGACTCAAAGGAATTAACTGATGATTGGCTAAGCAAGGACTTGAACTCCCTTGTCCTGATTTTTAAATCTAGGATTCATTTCACTGCACAGAAAATAGCTAACCCAGAAGTTATAGCACTATCACTACACTAGAGGGCCTATGTTAGAATGATGTTGAATTATTGCACACTGACCTCAAAGATACTTGACAATATTGAGATAAATTGTGCCATGTGAAAATAAATATTAATGATTCGAATGGAAAACGCATTTTTAAAATCAATGAAGATTAGCTTTATGGGATGACCTGGAGGTTCTAGACATTTACAAGTCCCCAAAGACTTGTTTTAAAACATTATCTCTAAATATTATGTATAAATCACCATACATATGCTTTCAGGTTGACTTGAATGATTTTAAGATGGTGTAACTTATTCACAATAAATATGAATATTTTCAATAAAAGTATTTGAGTAAACAAAATTAAGTCTAGGGAGCTAATCCTCTGGTTTATGGGTTCAAGGAAAGCTCCAGTGTGTTAAGGAAAACATTATCAGGACCAGAAGTCAGAGAGATGGTAATTTTCTGTGAATCTGAGCTCTTGTTTCACTAGCACAAACATAAGGAATTTGCACAGAGAAGCGTTTCTCAAAGCATGTTGTGTAGTACAATAACATTTAGGCCAAAGAATTGATGTCTTTGAACTGTGGTGCTGGGGAAGACTCTAGAAAGTCCCTCTGACAATAAGGAGATCAAATCAGTCAATCTTAGGGATACTTAAGAATACTTGTTGGAAGGACTGATGCTGAAGTAGAAGCTCCAGCATTTTGGTCATCTGATGCTATCAGTAAACTCATTGGAAAAGTCCCTGATGCTGAGAAATATAGAGGACAGAAGGAGAAAAGGGCATCAGATGATGAGATAGCTGGATGGCATGACTAATGCAATGGGCATGAACTTGAGCAGACTTTGAGAGATGGTGAGGTACAGGGGGGCCTGGCGTGCTGCAGTCTATGTGGTTGATGAGTCAGACATGACTGGGCAACTGAATAACAACAACATTTAGATTGTTGATTATTTTTTTTTATTAAAAAAATACTATAATAACCATGGGGTCATATCAATTTGAATGGTATTGCTTACTTAAGGATATCTTTGATCCCTTAAAATGTTAATGCAAATGACAGAGGATGTCAAAGTAAACCACAGGATATATGTTACTCTGGTCAAAGCAGATATTGTTCAGAAAAAATATCACAATAGGGGGAAAGAGACCTCAACATTGAACTAAGCTGCAATCCCAATTCAACATGAACAAATAGAAATTTATAATCAAGAAGCAGGGTTTGGGTCAGTGGATGGACGACTTACTAAGAGGAAACTTCAAGGGTAAGGAGAGATTCGGACTTCTCTCATAGCTTTGTTGGTAAAGAATCTGCCTGCAGTATAGGAGGAAAAGAATAGAATAGGAGAGACTTGAGATTTCTTCAAGAGAATTAGATATATCAAGGGAATATTTCATGCAAAGATGGGCACAAATAAAGGACCTAACAGAAGCAGAAGATATTAAGAAGAGGTGGCATGAATCCACCACGTGGTGGATTCATGTCAATGTATGGCAAAACCAATACAGTATTATAAAGTAAAAATAAAAAGTTAAAAAAAAACAAAGTGAAGGGAATAATAAACTCCCAGCACCCACCTTCAAAAAAAATAAATAAATAAAAATAAAAACTGACTTCAAAAAAGAAAAAAAGAAGAGGTGGCAAGAATACACAGAAGAACTATACAAAAGAGGTCTTCACCACCTAGATGATCATGATGGTGTGATCACTCACCTGGAGCCAGACATCCTGGAATGTGAAGTCAAGCGGGCCTTAGGAAGCATCACTACAAAGAAAGCTAGTGGAGGTGATGGAATTCCAGTTAAGCTATTTCAAACCCTTAAAGATGCTGCTGCTAAAGTCCTGTACACAATATGCCAGCAAATTTGGAAAACTCAGCAGTGGCCACAGGACTGAAAGAGGTCAGCTTTCATTCCAATACCAAAGAAAGGCAATGCCAAAGAATGCCCAAACTACTGCACAATTGCACTCATCTCAAACAATAGCAAAGTAATGCTCAAAATTCTCCAAGCCAGGCTTCAATAGTGCGTGAACAGTGAATTTCCAGGTGTTCAAGCTGGATTTAGAAAAGGTAGAGGAACCAGAGAGCACATTGCCAACATCCACTGGGTCCATAGCAAGAGAGTTCCAGAAAAAGATCTATTTCTGCTTTATTGACTACACCAAAGCCTTTGACTGTGTGGGTCATGACAGACTGTGGAAAATTCTTCGAGATGGGAATACCAGACCACCTGACCTGTCTCTTGATAAATCCGTATGCAGGTCAGGAAGCAACAGTTACAACTGGACATGGAGCAACAGACTGGTTCCAAATTGGGAAAGGAATATGTCAAGGCTGTATATTGTCACCCTGCTTATTTAACTTATATGCAGAGTACATCATAAGAAATGCTGGGCTGGATGAAGCAGAAGCTGGAATCCAAATTGCTGGGAGAAATATCAATAACCTCAGATATGCAGATGACATTCACCCTTATGACAGAAAGCAAAAAAGAACTAAAGAGCCTCTTGATGAAAGTGAAAGAGGAGAGTGAAAGAGCAGGCTTAAGACTCAACATTCAGAAAACTAAGATCATGGCATCCGGTCCCATCACTTTACGGCAAATAGCTGGGGAAACAGTGGAAACAGTGACAGATTTTGTTTTGGGGGTATCCAAAATCACTGCAGATGGTGACTGCAGCCATGAAATTAAAAGATGCTTGCTCCTTGGGAAAAAAAAAACTATGAGCAACCTAGACAGCATATTAAAATACACAGACATTACTTTGCCAACAAAGATTGGTCTAGTCAAGGCTATGGTTTTTCCAGTAGTGATGTATGGATGTGAGAGTTGGACTATAAGGAAAGCTGAGTGTCGAAGAATTGATGCTGTGTGTTGTAGAAGACTCTTGAGAGTCCCTAGAACTCAAGGAGATCCAACCAGTCCATCCTAAAGGAAATCAGTCCTCATTATTCATTGGAAGGACTGATGCTGAAGCTGAAACTCCAGGACTTTGGCCATCTGATGAGAAGAACTGACTCATTTGAAAAGACCCTGATGCTGGGAAATATTGAAGGTGGGAAGAGAAGGGGATGACAGAGGATGAGATGATTGGATGGCATCATCGACTTGATGAACATGAGTGTGAGAAAGCTCCGTAGTCATTGATGGTCAGGGAAGCCTGGCAAGCTGCAGTCTATGGGGTCACAAAGCGTTGGACAAGCTGAATGACTGAACTGAACTGAACCTGCACATCTACAGGGATAACATCTTACTCTTCATCTGTTATTAAATACACATTTCCTTGTGACAAATTTAAATGTATCTAGAAAGTTACTAAAGGAAAATCCTTTGTGGCAAGAAATGCTAACTCACATATTTTATTATATGTAAAAGTTCAAGCAATTTAGTTTTTTGTTTGTTTCTCTAAAATAACAAAATACAAGTAGGCTTACAGATTATGAAAAATGCAAACTTGTAGGACTGGATGCAAATCCTACCTTCAAATTCCAGGGGTTTCCAGGAACTGAGGAAATAAGACCTATATTGTGAGAGGAATTCTATTTTTTTTCAACACTTCATTTTTCTAGAGAGAATAAAAATTTCTTGTCCCAAGTTAACTAATATTTAGAACAAATAAAGAGAATTCATATAGGTTAAAAATTAGGACGATTAGTGAAACAGGTGCTGCAGGTACAAGTCAGTATGCTGCTGCTGCTGCTGCTGCTAAGTTGCTTCAGTCATGTCCGACTCTGTGTGACCCCATACATGGCAGCCCACCAGGCTCCCCCGTCTCTGGGATGCTTCAGGCAAGAACACTGGAGTGGGTTGCCATGTCCTTCTCCAATGCATGAAAGTGGAAAGTGAAAAGTGAAAGTGAAGATGCTCAGTTGTGTCCGACTCTTAGTGACTCCATAAACTGCAGCCTACCAGGCTCCTCCATCCATGGGATTTTCCAAAATAGAGTACTAGGGTGGGTTGCCATTGCCGTCTCCACAAGTCAGTATGAATCTGCAGAATTTCCTAACATTTATTAGCACTGGTAATGTCATTGATCGTGCGATGGGAATAATATCTCTTGCTAATATGTGAGCTGACCAAATGTCATTTTCATGGAACAACAAAAAATCTGTGTAGTTTTATTTAAAGCATGAAAACAGAAACTTTTTTTTCATGTCTTTTATGATGACATATGTGAAGTTTTGCTTGCCAGTCTTTATGTTGTGCATATACAGAAGAGTAGATAATGTAGTAGGGAAGAATGAATAAAAGAGAGGGCTTATGTAAAAATAAATCTTTACCAGGATACTTACTAGTTATCTTTATTAAAAAAAAAAAAAATCAGTGTAAGCTTTGGTCTCACAAAATAAATTTTGCAATGCCACTGATATATTATAGATTTTAATTGCCATTTTGACTATAATGGTTTTGTCTTAGAGGAGTTATAAGAAAATGAGGCAATTCCTGTAAAAAGGAAATAAATTGAATTTTTGAAGCATGATCGTTTATTCAAGTTGAAAGAGACTGAAGCTTTCCATGTAAATGTGTTGGCAAAATTTTCATCATCCTTATGGTCTTTGTGGTCTTTTCAAATTTAACTAATAAGTGAATAAATGTCATGTGAAAATAAATTGAATTCTCTTTCATAGTCAGTGTAAGCTTCAATATTTTCACTATAAGATACTGTTTATCACTTTGCCGTGGGAAGCCGTTTATAATTTGTAAAGGAATAAGAAAATGACTTTTACTAATTCACTTATTATTCCAGTAACAGATACACTATCATACTTTTAGCATAATAAAGTTTCAAAGTACAAACTTAATTTTTAAGGAAAGGTCTTAAGGAATATTATATTACCTGAATGTTTAAGGCAACTTTTCTATATACTTATAACAAGAGCAAGAGAGATAATTCTCAGACTCAGGGACTAAAAATGAGAAATAAAATTAGAACCTGACACAAAGCCAAATACAATCAAGTTTTAAGGTAAAAAGAATTTGAATATTGAATCATTTTTATCTCAGCTTGTTGGAAAAGTCAGCTACAAACCTCACTCTGGCAGATATTGTGAGATCCTACAATTATTAGTAATGATTGCGTGGTCTGTAGCTACTTTTTTATTAAAAAAAAAACTTTAAATTAAAAAAAAGCTACATAAAATATCATAATACAAAGAGTCAATTTTCCAATAAAAATTTATAGAAAATAAACATCTACCACCACCACAACTATTAAAGAGAGCATCTCTCTGCTATTCTTGCATTGCAAAATTTGGAATCTCCACTGTAGATAAAGTAAGGATGATCACTCATGTAATTTAAACAAGATAAGCTCACTCTGACCAATAAGACATATGCAATCAGAAATTTACAATATTTGATTGAAGTACATACTGTATGTGAATTAATTATTTTAAAGGAATAGGAAAATTGTTCCAATTGAAAACACTACTGGCTAAATCAATAGGAATGGCAAATATTTCACTAAATAAGAAGTATTCAATACTGATGGGTGTTAAGAACAATAACTTGAACAAAGGAAAGTAAGAAACTATTTTGGGGAGCTCAGAATTTATAAGACACCAAGAAATGAAGGTAAGAATTTTAAAATATTTATTATTTACTTATCTAGATCTTTTTAGCTGATTTTAAACTTCAGAAGCTAATTAGATGTTTGCTATACTTGGGTTTCAAAAGAAATACATTTCTTGGGCCTTATTCTTTGTCTGTCTTTGCATCTTTTTCTGACAATGATTTTTCTAGTAAAAATAACTGTTTCTCTTCCAAGCTTCTGGAAGAGGAAAGTTTGATCTGTGATCATTGATTTTGAACAGTAATCATTGAATGTAAAAGCACTTGTTAACTGAAAAAAATGTCCTGGAAACAAAATTATATTAAAAACATAAATGATCAATTAATGGAATAAAATCATTGGCTAATTTTCAGAGAGAATTATCTTGTACAAGTAATAATAAATCAGGAATACATGTTGTAATCATTAGTTTCATTATCAGAATTTTTAAATATCTCTATAAACTAACTAGTTTGTAAAGAAAAATGGAAAAAATACTTTTTTAGTACAAAAGAATGAAGAAGAAGATTAAGAAGAATAGAGATGAGTTAAAAAATAGAAAAGAAGGCATAAATGCCAAATATGTCATTAATTTATAAGCTAAATGTGAATCACTCAGAATAAAGGTCCAAGATGATCAGACCTGATTAAAAATTAATATACCCACAAGTTTACAAGTGCTTCATATCTAATGAAGTACATAGAACTATTTAAGTAAAAGGGTGGAAAATGATTTATTATGGAAAATGATTTATTATGGAAAATGATATATTATACTCTAATCAACTTTGTATCTGTATGTAAACAAGGTACTATAAAGATCAAGAGGTGCTTATTTCAGCTAAAAAAAGTGTTTAACATATAAAGATCAATACTCTTTCTTTAATAATATCACCCCAACAGGTACAGAAAATCTATAAGAAAATTCAACACACATTCATGATACAAATTCTTAGTAAACTAAGGATAGAAGGAACTTCCCCTAACTTGTTAAGGGTACACACACACACACACACACACACACACACAAACTATTTCCTTTTTCCTAAAATTACTTGGTGGATTTAGATCCAAATGTAAACAAAAGTTTTTGAGAATATAGAAAAAAGTCTATGAGAAAACTTTTTCTGATATTCAATAAGCAGTGCGTGCTAAGTTGCTTCAGTCATGTCTGACCCTCTGTGACACTATGGACTGTAACCCACCAGGCTCCTCTGTCCACGGGATTCTTCAGGCAAGAATACTGGAGTGAGTTGCCATTTCCTTCTCTAGGGGATCTTCTCTACCCAAGGACAGAACCTGCATCACTTAGGTTTCCTGCTTTGGCAAGCAGATCCTTTACCACTAGTGCCACCTGGAAATCTTCAATAGGCAGAGGACATTTAAATAAAAAATACACTGGGGTACACGTGTCTCTTTCAATTCTGGTTTCCTCGGTGTGTATGCCCAGAAGTGGGATTGCTGGGTCATAAGGCAGTTCTGTTTGCAATTTTTTAAGGAATCTCCACACTGTTCTCCATAGTGGCTGTACTAGTTTGCATTCCCACCAACAGTGTAGGAGGGTTCCCTTTTCTCCACACCCTCTCCAGCATTTATTGCTTGTAGACTTTTAGATTGCAGCCATTCTGACTGGCATGGAATGGTACCTCATTGTGGTTTTGATTTGCATTTCTCTGATAATCAGTGATGTTGAGCATCTTTTCTGTGGCAGATTCCTGTTGATGTATGGCAAAACCAATATTGTAAAGTAATTAACCTCCAATTAAAATAAATAAATTTATATTAAAAAATAAAAATAAAAAGGACAAAGTGATAAATTTGAAATAAACAGGGAAAGTGCTTGCATTAAAATTTTGTCAACTTAAGGTTACTCAAAAGTCAACTTTCAAAGAGTGAAAATGAAAGCCATTTAGTGAGAGAAGGTATTCACAATACATATATACAATATATGTATGAAAGTGAAAGTGAAGTCACTCAGGCGTGTCCGACTCTTTGTGACCCCATGGACTGTAGCCTACCAGGCTCCTCTGTCCATAGGATTTTCCAGGCAATAATACTGGAGTGGATTGCCATTTCCTTCTCCAGGAGATCTTCCCAACCCAAGGATCGAACCCAGGTCTCCTGCATTGTAGACAGACGCTTTACCATCTGAGCCACCAGGGAAGCCATACACACACAATATATGTATGCACATATACAATATAGGTGCATATCCCATACAATAGTGTACATATCCAAAATGCATAAAGAACTCCAACAAGTCAATGAGGAAGATGCCTTAAGAATTTGTACTCCTTTTTAGAAAATTGTTTGCCATCACCTACTAAAGCAACATTAAAATGTGCAAATTTTATGTTTCAACAGTTTCACTCCCAGATAAACACCAGAAATGCACTTATGTTCACAAAAGACATGTAAAATAAAATTATTGCCTAGCAACCCAATATTGGGAGGAACCCAAAATTCTCAGTTGTCAATTGGATCAATTGTTGGGTAGTCATAAAATGAAATACAATAAAGCAGTGAGAATGCATGCAAGATTGCCATGTGGAAATAAATGAATTTTCTCAGTATAATGTTGAATGAACTAAGCTTAACCTAAAAAGTATACAATGAATAACTTTAATTATATAAAGTTAAAAATATGCAAAATTCCTGCCTGGTATTAATCAGGAGCATTATCTTGTGTATCAGAGTGTAGCGGTGGGACAGGGACATGGAGAAGGTTCCTGTAATTCTGGAAATGTGCTGTTGGATGTGACTGGTTGTTACATGGGTGTGGGATTAGAGTTCTGTTTCTGTGTAATAAATTCCCAAAAGCTTAGTGGCTTAAAACAAGATAGATTTGTTACCACAGTGTCTGTGGTTCAGGAGTCCAGGCATGGCTCAGCTGGGTCCACATTCAAGGTCTTGCAAGGCTGCAGTCTAGGTGGGAGGGGGCTGTGCTCCTTCCCTGAGAGTTCATGGTCCTCTTCCCTGGTAATATGGATGTTGGCAGCACTCAGTTCCCTGGAGAAATAGTACTGAGTCTTTGCTTTCTTGTTGGCTGTTTGCTGGGGGCTGCTTTTAGCTCCTAGAGGCTGTCTGCGGGTCTTCCATAAACCCTGTCACTATGTGATTGACTTTTGAAGCAGTAGGAAAATGGCAACCCACTCCAGTGTTCTTGCTTGGCGAATCCCAGGGATGGAGGAGCCTGGTGGGCTGCCATCTATGGGGTCGCACAGAGTCGGACATGACTGAAGAGATTTAGCAGCAGCAGCAGCAGGAAAATGTCTCTGACTTCAAGTCTCTCCCTTAAGGAAAGGTCTGGAACTTTTATGAAGAGTCATTTGTTTAGGTAACTTTACCTAGATAATCTTTTGGATGAACTCAAAGTAAACTTTTTTGGGATTTAGTAACATCAGTTTTGACACATTACAGTGACTTAAATAAAGGAGTGGATCCCATCAAATTCACAAGTCTTGCTCACACTCAAGGGGTGGAAATTATCAATACAACTACATTCACTAGAAGTGGGGAATTTTTGAATCCATTTTTTATTCTTTCCATAGATGTGTTCACTGTGAAAATTCATCAAGTTGTATGTTTATGATATATGTTGTTCAGTCACTAAATCATGTCCAACTCTGTAATCCCATGAACTGTAGCCTGGCAGGTTCCACAGTTCATGGGATTTCCCAGGCAAGAATATTGGACTGGGTTGCCATTTTCTTCTTCAGAGGATCTTCCCGACCCAGGAATCAAACCTGCATCTACAGCACTGGCAGGTGAATTCTTTATCACTGAGCCACTAGGGAAACCCTAATATATGCACATTTTTGTCTACATTTTTACCTTAAAGATACAAAAATAAGATAAAAAGGAAATGTACTAGTTGAGCAAGGTAGAAGATGAAGATAAAGAATAAAACAAATGTCAAAGGATAACTGTAGTTATATATTCATAAAATATATTACTTATATATTCATAAAGAGATATTAAAATATGATGCTGTGAAAGTGCTGCACTGAATATGCCAGCAAATTTGAAAAACTCAACAGTGGCCACAGGACTGAAAAAGGTCAGATTTCATTCCTATACCAAAGAAAGGCAATGCCAAAGAATGCTCAAACTACTGCACAATTGAACTCATCTCACACGCTAGTAAAGTAATGCTCAAAATTCTCCAAGCCAGGGTTCAAAACTACATGAACCGTGAACTTCCAGATATTCAAGCTGGATTTAGAAAAGACAGTGGAACCAGAGATCAAATTGCCAGCATCCACTGGATCATCGATAAAGCAAGAGAGTTCCAGAAAAATCATCTACTTCTGCTTTATTGACTACACCAAAGCTTTTGACTGTGTAGATCATGACAATTTGGAAAATTCTTCAAGAGATGGGAATACCAGACCACCTGAGTTGCCTCTTGAGAAATCCTTTAGCAGGTCAGGAAGCAACAGTTACAACTAGACATGGAGCAATAGACTGGTTCCAAATTGGGAAAGGAGTATGTCAAGGCTGTATATTGTCTCCCTGCTGATTTAACTTATATGCAGTGTATACCATGAGAAATGCTGGGCTGGATGAAGTACAATCTGGAATCAAGATTGCTGGGAGAATATCAATAACCTGATATGCAGATGACATTCACCATTATGGCAGAAAGTGAAAAAAAAAAAAAACCTAAAGAGCCTCTTGATGAAAGTGAAAGAGGAGAGTGAAAAAGCTGGCTTAAAACTCAACATTCAGAAAACTAAGATCATGGCATTGGGTCCCATCACTTCATGACAAATAGCTGGGGAAACAGAGGAAACAGTGTCAGACTTTATTTTTGGAGGTTCCAAAATCACTGCAGATGGTGACTGCAGCTATGAAATTAAAAGATGCTTGCTCCTTGGAAGAAAAGCTATGAGCAACCTAGACAGCATATTAAAAACAGAAACATTACTTTGCAAACAAAGTTTCATCTAGTCTAAGCGATGGTTTTTCCAGTAGTGATGCATGGATGTGAGAGTTGGACTATAAAGAAAGCTGAGCACTGAAGAATTGATGCTTTTGAACTGTGGTGTTGGAGAATACTCTTGCCAGTCCCTTTGACAGCAAGGAGATCCAAGCAGTCCATCCTGAAGGAAATCAGTCCTGAATATTCATTGGAAGGACCGATGTTGAAGCTAAAACACCAATACTTTGGCTACTTGATGTGAAGAACTGATTCATTTGAAAAGACCCTGATGCTGGGAAAAATTGAAGGCCAAAGGAGACGGGGACGACAGAGGATGAGATGGCTGGATGGCATCATTGACTCAACGAACATGAGTTTGAGTATACTCCGCGAGTTGGTGATGGACAGGGAGGTCTACCGTGGCGGTCCACGTGGATACAAATAGTTGGACATGACTGAGTGACTGAACTGAAATTAACTGAAGAAACATTACATAGTAGATGCTAAAATGTGGTGACCAAATTTTGAGAGAATTTTTTAACAGTCAGAATTATACTGATTGCTTTCTTTTAAAATAGAAGGCAATCTCAGTTCAAGAGGGGAAAAAATGTACAAGAATGCATATACATATATTTGAATGAGCAGATATTAACCACTGATTATTCTCAAAGGAAACAAAAGAGTAGGAAGACTCAAAACAGCAAATTGGAAACAACTGGAAAGAGTTCCCCAGAGAACCTAGTTAAACTGGGGTTTCAAGAAAAGACATTTAATTTGTCTGAAATGATTCACTGATAGTCCTCCCAATGACAGATTTAGTGAAATGTTGAAAGAATAAACTGATTTGAAAGAACTTTCATAGGTAATGTCTGGAAAGGCAGATGGAAATTTAGAAAGTAGTTCATAATTCTATTTTAAAATGCCAAAGTTCTTTTGTACCATTTTTTTAGATTCCACATATAAGGGATATTATATAATATTTGTCTTTCTCTTTCTGATTCACTTCACTATGTACAACAATCTCTAGGTCCATCCACATCTCTGTAGATGGCACTATCTCATTCCTTTGTAATGCTGAGTAATATTCCATTGTAAATATGCACCACATTTTTTTATTCATATTTGCAAGGCCGAAATATAATCACAAATGTAGAAAACTAACTTACAATTACCAAGGGGGAAGCGAGAGTGGGTGGAATTGGGAGATTGGGATTGACATATATTCATTACTATATATAAAATAGATAACTAATGGGAATCTACTGTATATCACAGGGAGATAAATCCTCTATGGTGAGATAAATGAGAAGGAAATTAAAAAGGGAGTGGATATATGTGTACATAAAATTGACTCATTGTGCTGTATAGCAGAAACAGAGCGTTGTAAAGCAACAATGCCGCAATAAAAATTTTAAAGGGAAAAACACAAAAATTAGAAGAAATTACATTTAGTTTTCTTGAAAAATTACAAATAAATTCTTTACTCTTTAAGCTAGTGATCCTGATTGTTGCCAATTGAATTCATGAATGAAAGTATATCATTTCACTCAATGTATAATAAATAATCTATATATACTATCTATAAAAATGCAAAAGTTAAAAAAATGAAAAAAAAAACAAAAAGAAAAAACCTCTAACAACTGAAAAGTGACAACTTAAACTATGGCATACCTGTAGAATGAAATACTATATAGTAAATTTTGGAAATAATACTTTTGCAGTCATATGTTATCATAGAAAGAGAGATAGTAGACATCTATAGATTTAAGAATTTTAATCAAGAAAAAAGATAAATTCCACACAATAAAAGGGAAACATTTTTATTTTCTATTTTTATTTTTTTGATATTTTAAAACCATCAGTATCATTTGAGGGAGAAAGAAATAACTGTATAAAACAGAAAACTTCATGCATGCTAGGATAAATTGTACAATCCTTAGAAATTGAGAAAAGAGAACAAAAAGTGAATCAGAGAATAGGCTGAACACCCATTGTCAATAACCAACAAGGACATTACTCTGGTCTTCAGCAAAGAAAAGGGTAAGAATAGGTCTCCAGTCCATCATTTAGTTATTGAGACTATGTCTATTAACATTTAAATTTATTTACATGTCCAATAGGAAAAATTCTTTCAATTTCTAGCTATTTTTAAACTTGAAAATGCTTCCTTCATAAATATCTGGACTCTGTCTCTCGCCAGCCCTAACAAGTGAGAAAAGTGAAGCAATCTTTTGAACACTTCCTGTTTTTAAATGACATTTTCCAAATTGTACAAATTAATTAAAAATACTTCAACATATTTTATGCCATTTTATACCTTACATGTTTGTGCATTGTGACAATTTAGATCATATTGCTATTTCTTGAAAGTGATTCTGTCTTTAATATTTTAATAGAAGAATAGACCATTGTCATTTTAATTTTCTACTTTCATCTTCCTTCCTAATATTAGGGTCACATTCCCACAAATTCTGTTATCTCAGCACCCTGCAAGTATGATGAATCCACTGTTCACAAAGGGATTTCTCACGATGTCTCAAAGGAGGGCTTAACCATTCCTTTGAAAGATAATGCAGTCAAAGATTATTTTTCACTTTTCCTGAGCTTTATTTTATTTCCCTTCCTCTTGCTATGAAGCATTGCAGATGAAATGAATCTGCATATGTAAAATGTCAGATGCAGAATTCTGCTTAAATTAGTAGTGATATTGTGGACTGAAGGAGAAGTGTGGTTCTCAGTATATGGATAAAAGTGATTAATTATCTAGCTAATCAAGGGATGTATTAAAGTCTGCATAAGCTTAAATCTGTTTGGGAATTGCTGTAGCTTTTGATACTTTTGCATACATAAGTATTAAAAATAAGGAACTTTCATCAAATCCCTATCATTTAATAGGCATCAGGAAATAGAAAAGTGAATAAAGACCCATCAGAAAATTTAACTCAGACTGAAACAGCTTAAGTCAGCATAATCATAGATATTTTTTTAATTTGCTAAAAATAATGATTTTCATGGAGCCAATTCTTTTTGCAGGAATAAACAGTTCAAACAGAAAAGTAGGATTTCTTCTTCTTCTTCTTCTTCTTTTTTTTTTTAGCTCAAATCAACTCAAGAATTAAATAGGAACTGACTAAAATCAAAATGATGCTTCTTTCCTCAAATCAGAACCATTTGATTGATTAGGGACAGGCAATATGTTATAAAATCTTTCATCTTTATGTCACTACACTATCAAGATTAGTCATGACTAAATGTTGTTTTCCTCTTTTTCTTTGCATTGATCACTGAGGAAGTCTTACTTAACTCTCCTTGCTATTTGTTGGAACTCTGCATTCAAATGGGTATATCTTTCCTTGTCTCCTTTGCCTTTAGCTTCTCTTCTTTTCTCAGCTATTCGTAAGGCCTCCTCAGGCAACCATTTTGCATTTTTGCATTTCTTTTTCTTGGGGATGATCTTGATTACTGTCTCCTGTACAATTTCACAAACCTCCCTCCATAGTTCTTCAGGCACTCTGTCTATCAGATCTAATCCCTGGAATCTATTTGTCACTTCCACTGTATAATCGTAAAGATTTGATTTAGGTCATACCTGAATAGTCTAGTGGTTTTCCATACTTTCTTCAATTTAAGTAATAAGGAGTTATGATCTGACCCACAATCAGCTCCCAGTCTTGTTTTTGCTGACCGTATAGAGTTTCTCCATCTTTAGCTGCAATGAATATAATCATTCTGATCTCATTATTGACCATCTGGTGATGTCCATGTGTAGAGTCTTCTCTTGTGTTGTTGGAAGAGAGTGTTTTCTATGACCAGTGCATTCTCTTGGCAGAACTCTGTTAGCCTTTGCCCTGTTTCATTTTGTACTCCAAAGACAAATTTGCTTGTTACTCCAGGAATCTCTTGACTTCCTACTTTTGCATTCCAGTTCCCTATGATGAAAAAGATATCTTTTGGGGGTGTTAGTTCTAGAAGTTTTTGTAGATCTCCGTTGAACCATTCAACTTCAGCTTCTTTAGCATTACTGGTTGGAGCATAGACTTGGATTACTGTGATGTTGAATGGTTTGCCTTGTAAACGAACAGAGATCACACTGTCATTTTTGAGACTGCATCCAAGTACTGCATTTCAGACTCTCTTGTTGACTCTGATGGCTCCTCCATTCCTTCTAAGGGATTCTTGCACACAGTAGTAGATATAATGGTCATCTGAATTAAATTCGCCCTTTCCAGCCCATTTCAGTTCACTGGTTCCTAAAAGTCAGTGTTCACACTTTCCATCTTCAGTTTAACCACTTCTAATTTACCTTGATTCATGGACCTAATATTCTAGATTCCTATGTAATATTGCTCTTTACAGCATCGAACTTTACTTCCATCACCAGTCATACCCACAACTGGGTGTTGTTTTTGTTTTGGTTCCATCTCCTCATTCTTTCTGGAGTTATTTCCCCACATTTCTCCAGTAGCATATTGGGCACTTACCGGTCCAGGGAGTTCATCTTTCAGTGTCATATTTTGAATATTCAGTCTTGAATATTCGTTGGAAGGACTGACGCTGAAGCTGAAACTGCAATACTTTGTCCACCTGATGCAAAGAACTGACTCACTGGAAAAGACCCTGATGCTAGGAAGCATTGAAGGCATGAGGAGAAGGGGATGACAGAGGATGAAATGACTGGATGGCATTGCCAACTCAATGGACATGAATTTGAGCAAGCTCCAGGAGTTGGTGATGAATAGAGAAGCCTGACATTCTGCTGCCCTTTGGGTTGCAAAGATTCGGACATGACTGAGTGACTGACCTGAACTAAAATGTTGTTATAATTTGATGGGTATTAAGTGACTCATGAGAATTTGCTAGTGGTCTGATTCAAGTCCTGTAAGGCAAACTCCCATATCTCAAACCCATGCTCAGGACAGTTATTAATTTAATGCATCAGGCTTTACTAAATAGGTCTTCAGGGTGAACGGTCTCTCCTCAATAAAGTAACTCCTACAAAAGTTAAATTACGAATGTATGCCCCTGAACATCTTCTTTCATGAATAAACACATCACTCTATGATTTGCCTTGATTTGAATAGTATGTAAAAAGTAATTTTTGTTTAAAAATTCAAATAAAATGGAGTTAGTGCATTATTAAAAGAAATAGATGAATGTTTCCATTAACTTTTTTTTCAGGCCAGGATTATAAAATAGCCTAGTGGGAAATTTGCCACCATTTATTCTTCAGCTAAAAGTATCAGGGCAAGCTAAGTATCTTGACATATCCATTTAACCTCTGCTTCGTATCTAAAAGCCGAACATTTATCAACCTCCACAGCCTTGGCTCTTTGAATTGCTCAGAGTGAGCATCTGTATTCTCACATATGCTGTGGGTAACTACTAAGATATTTTAGCCAGTTTGGCTTAGCAGCTGTTCTGTAAAAGTGAGATGAGTAATTTAATAAGCAGCTCTCCTTGACTCTGATACTCTTCCCTCAGTGTATGCCAACCTCAGCCTGAAATGCAGATTAAAAAGGGTTCACTGCTTATGGGACATGGAAACAGAATAATGATTTATACAGAGGACCATCTTCCAGGCGCAGACAAGTGCTCACTGTCCCACACAAGTCATCACTGCCACTGTAAAGAGAACAGATGGCTTTGCACACACCACTAACAAGGAGGAATTCTGCATGGATAGCATGGAATTTTGCTACTTTTCTGAACACATCTTGCTATAACTGAGTAATAAAAAGAACTTGCCAAATTGTAACAAATATGACCTTCAGTCTGGCTCTTAGGAAAATGAAATTGAAATTAAAAAAATATTTTAAGAAATGGGCGAGGACAAACTACAGCATTTGTCATTTCCTATATTAAACCAGAGATACTCTCATAATACAAAACTAAAGCAAATGCTTTGGTGCATTTGAAAATTCAGACAGTAAAGTTATCAATACAAGACAAAATTCTCGGTTAAATAATATTATGCCCAATATTTGTTCATGCTGCTGCTGCTGCTGCAGCTAAGTCGCTTCAGTCATGTCTGACTCTGTGTGACCCCATAGACGGCAGCCCACCAGGCTCCCCCATCCCTGGAGTGCTAGTTATATATTTCGGAAAGTATTTTTTAAAAGGAGAACAATAGACAAAATTCTGGTTAGTAATATTTATTTTTTGATGTTTAACGTAAAAATTACATGTAACAATTATTCAGGGAATGTATTCCTTAACAGTTTCCCAACAGACAGTCCTTTCATATGGATGTATCAATTTCTACTATGTTATTACCATACAGAATATGCATTTTGGGGTTTATAATACTTTCTGAAATTTATAAATAAGTATTTTTATTCTCAAAGCGTATTTATTTGCCATTGGATCCTAGAAAAATGAGTACAGGTGACATAAACAATTGTGTATTGATTTGGCAAAGCATCTTAAACCTCCGTTGGAAAAACAATCACCCAAAATTTTGCAATAGGAAATAGTCCATTGTAATGTTTCTTTTCTACATGGTTCAAAAGAAGGTTGGGCATTATAGTTATGGCTAAAACTTTGGCATTTGGCTGAGTCTGCAGTCTTAGCTGTCATATCTTCTGGCCCCTGACTACACAAAATGTAGCATAGGCAATGGTAGCTCTGGAATCCTCTAGGAATTTTGTAGAAATAGGTACTTTCAGAACTCAACAATATCTACAAGATCAGCACCTACATTTTACAAAAATATCCAGCTGATTTAAATGCATATTATGATTTCAGAAGCACTTCTTTAGCCCTGCAGTTCTCAAGCTTGAGTCCACACTAGAAGATTCTGAGGTGCTTTGAAATATTAGCCATAACTGGGAAGCAAGCCAGGCCGATTACATCAATCTGTGAAATAAGTGTGAACAATGTAGTTCAGAAAACCCTGATCCTTTCAAGAATACATTCTAATAGTTTCCCCGCTAAGTGCACATAAGTCCATATGCATAGCATAGCCAAAAATATTGGTATTGAACAATACCAATAAATGAAGTTAATGCTCACATTTCAAAAGCCAAACAGCTTTGTTGAAAATATGAAGCATTGTTTGATTTGGGTCATGATGTCTTTTTATTGAACAAAGAACTCGCAGGAGCTCTCTATTTTCTGACTGCTTAACAATAAAAAGAAACCCAGTTTCAAAGGCACAGATTTATCTGTATGACATTGTTTCTCCAGTCCATATTTTTGTCAATATATGGAAACATGTTTTTTCCTCTCTTTTTGCCATTGCTCAGCTGTAGGTCATTATAAAGTAAACACAGAGAAGACTTCATGAACCTGGGTAAGAAAGCCAACCAGAAACCTATAACAAAGACAAAACCTTATCAACAGCCCGGGAACTGAAGAGGAGTCCTGAAATACATTTGACAAAATCTGAAGTAACTTTATTTTTAACTCCAGATACATGGTACAGATTCATAGCGGTCTAAACTTGGGTGCCTAATAAAATGAATATGCCATCTGCTATGAAAACATGTCTTCTATTTGAAATCCAACTACAATTGTTCATGTAAAATTAGGTAAGCTGTAGATCAATTTGGTGCATTCTGGAATGTTGGTGAAGGAAACATTTAAAATATGAGAGTCATTGCATATGAAGCTATGTGTATATGTGTATGAATGTATATGTATGTGTAAGTGTATATATACATTTATATATGTATATATATGTATATTAATATATATAGAAAGAACATTTTACCTTCAACTTAGAACAGAAATTATATAATGGATGCAACTGTCTATACATTAGCCTTTAATGTGTGTGTACAGAACTACCAATCATTCTTTTCTCACTTCAATCATGGCTTATACAACCTAAAGCCATTTTACCATTTTAGACTGATTAATTTTTCTAGTTGGAATTTTTCCTATTAAAAACAAACAAACAACAATTTTTAAGCATCACCTGTGCTGCTGAAACCTTCCAGACCAGGTCTTATTTTCAGTCCTGACAACTTCAAGAGCCCTGCCAGCACCTCTTCAAGGTAATAATAGAGTGTCTTGTCACCTGGAGCCTTCACTGACCTCTTCATTTCAGACAACACCAATAGTCCACGTGAGTGCCATTTCTCCTTTTCTGGGTCCTAGGCAATATGTAGTGATTTAATTTCTGGTTGTAAATATAACCTTCCCTGATGTGAATGTCCCCTTCTTGTAGATAAACTGAAGAAGTGTAGTCACATTAGAGTGGGCAGGGTCAGACAAATTGCTGACAGGAGTCCCTTCGACCCTGCTACAGCACATTGGCTAAGAGCTGACAAAGCTTTCCAACCCCAGAATTTATTTATTCCCTTGTCAGGAAGTGTTGATTTAGCACAGGACCAAACTTCCTCAGGTATCGTTAAATAGGTTTGAGACATAAGATGGAAAGATGATGGATACTTGAACTATCGATGCCAGATTTGCATCATGTATTTGTGACAGAAAAGGCCCTTGGTGTTTAGCATCAGGTAACTTTTAAGTAGTTAGACAAAAGTATAGTGGTGAAGCTCAAGGACCCAGAAAGAACATGTGATTTACTGTGTCTCCCACATTATAAAAGAGAAGACGATTTGACTTCAGATTATTATAGAATCTGATATTGTAAATGATAGCATTGGTCAAGCAATGACTCTCTGGATGACTAATACTAAAATGATAACACAAAAATAAGATGATGGCTGTGGTCTTTGTCAATATGGTTAAATTTATTACATTAGAGAACATTTGTGGCAAGATGCCAAACTCCTCAAAGCCATCTCTTTCTAGGACACACTGCATCTATATCCTAGCTTTGTTTCTGGAGCAAGACAGGTATCTACTGAATATTTACGGAACAATGTGTTCCTAGGTGTTACTATTATGTACTCTACATCAGTTTTAGACAGGTCCTTCAAATAAAATTAGTGTGTTTATTATCTCCTAGACTTTAAGAGGACATAGGGAGTGAAAATCTTTGGACTTCTGTAAGGAACTGCAGAGTTCAGTTGTGTAGTGTGTCAGTATCGTACTTGGTATCATAAATGATGCTAGTTCTCAACTGACCCACCAAAAAGAAAACAAAGTGCCTGAGTTCACAAACAGCGTTTAATCAACTGTCAGCCTGGCAGGCTGTCCTTGACAACTTGTATTTTAATATTCAATATTATTGCAGGCAAATGCAAGATTTAATATGGGTAACCATAGATAAATCCCAATGCTTTCACAAAGGACTGAACTACAAAGAAAAGGGAAAAACTGGTGGTAAATTATAGAAGCTAAAACCAAACAGAAGAAACTAGTAAAATGAGAGGACAAAACAGGAGACTATATAGTACTTAAAATCATTTTTCGGTCCTTTACTCTTAAAAGCATAGCTCCAAAGAATACATATTATTTTAGCTCATAATACTTATTGTTCTGCATACACATTGATACAAATATAGTTCTGGTCAAAATGTTTATGATCTGTCAGAATCAATTTTTTTTTCAAATCCCACTTAAATGTCTGTGGTGAATAGAATAGGTTAACAGTATCCCCAAGGGAAAAAGAATTGCATTTTTCACTTGAAAACCCATTTCACAATCTTTGACGAAATGTTACTATTAGAATCTTGGGTGAAACCTAAACTCTTACACAAATCTGTAAAGAGCAGTAAATACTATGTTACAGGTGGCTTTCTACTCGTCAGTTCAAGTTTCTTGGCTTAATATTGTGATGAACAGAATACAAAATGTTCTAGCTTTCAGCGCAGTCAGTTTGGAAAATCTGGATGCCTCTATTTCTAAATGTCATGTGGGCTGTGTGCATGTGCATGTGTGTGTGTGTGTGTGAGCAAAACAAATACTTTGTAACTATACTCTGATGTTTCTGTGTAGCTACTCAGCATACCCTTAGTGATTGAGTTAATGAAGTATGTACTGTACTGTGGTAAACTTTAAGATGTCTCTGCTCTGTTGACTGTTACTTCGATTCTCCTTGAAGTCTACAAGAGAGTCTCCTCTTCAAGTCTAGAGAGTCACCCTATCACACACATTTTTTTGCTAAGAGATTTTATTGCCTCTTACTCAAGATCCTTCCTGAAGAATTTGATGAGTAAAAGAAATGTCAAAAGAAGACGAGTTAAAGTCTGTTACAATACCCACATCTTTATCATATCTCAGATGCTGAAGACATCAGTGTGATAATGCATTTTCTCTGAAGTTCACTTTTACTAGAAAATAAAGTAGGGCTTTGACAATAGTTTAATCAGAGTGAGTGCTTTTGGAAAACAATTGATTAACATTACAATTAGTCTTGCTTCTGAAAACTATACTTTCACGGAGTTTCCTTGAACTGGATTTTATATTCTTTCATATCACAACATGACACAATTTTACAGGTTTTGTGCTTATTTATATATTTATTTGAGATTTTGTATATTTCTGAGATGATTTATACATTTTTCACCACTTCTATTGCATCTAAGAATATTTTCTACTTGATCTTTGGTAAGTTCTAGCAATGAAAATCATGTGTATGAATTTTAATTCAGGAAATGGAATGATCACTCCAAGATAATAATCAATTCTATGAACTTGACTTAGTAACACATCTTTCTCCCTTTGAGACTAGAGCTTGAATGATGGTGGGAGACTGCTGAGTGATGTAGGCAGACTTGACAGTCAGCATTTTGCATGCTGCTTGTTTGCACTGATCTGTTTAGAAATGTCTGCTGCTAAGCAAGCACCTTTCCATCCTTTTCTACACTCTTTCTGTGACCCCAGGGTAATCCCTTTAGGAACATTCTAGGTTAGATCTTCCCAATGAAAACTATTGAAAAGCCATTGTTTCTCAGTGGGTTCTGCAAACTGACAGGGAAATGTGAACACGTTAAGATGTGACATTTTCCTCTTTGTCTTCAGATAAGTGGGTTTTCATTTTAGTTCTACAGGAAGTTGAGATAATAAGCCATAGTGTCTATAAGATATTGGGACCTCTAGCTTTTCTAAAATATTGTATAAGTTAAATGTTTTCTGGATTATAATCCCTCCTGTTAAATATAGCCAAAATATGTTTTCTTTGCTGACCTACACAGTTTTAATATTACATGTAATATTGAAATCTACTACTCTTCTTTAGTGTTAATATTAATATGTTTGCTACCTGATTCTCCAACTTAGTACCCACATTTCTATGACTGGCTGTGGTATCTCTACAAATGGAAAATCATCACATGCTAGTAATATAATGCTTAAGTTCAGTCCTTCCAGCTGGAATTTTAGCAGTGGAGCCAATATCCGTTGTGAGAGTCCAAAATGAGTAAATCAATATGCACAGTTTTAAAGGAAATGGCTAAAAACTTCTTTCATGACGCTTGAGCATGCTTTTCTTATTTAAACAGCATTTCATTTATATAATTCTGGCTGGAAAGATGGAATTTAAGTTGATGTATGGCAGAAACCAGCACAAAGTTGTAAAGCAATTATTCTCTAATTAAAAATAAATAAATTTTAAAAAACGGAGGGTTAACTGCTTTGAGGAGGATATTTTCCGTTAGTGTGCTCTTAGTTTGCTGTTAGTTTTTCTGTTAGTTCTGTTCCATCTTTCCTGAAAGAGGGAGCATTACTCCCTCTTGCAGGCCAAGGTTAAAGGGAGAGGATTTCCCCAGACCTCCATCAGTTCTACCAGCACTGAGATCACTGTCATGGCCCATGGGCTTCTGTAGGGCAGAGTGATGAGAGTACTAAAACCCCAGGACTGACCTGATACTTCAGAGTATTCGAGCAAAGGGTATGGGTTTTCCATGATTCAGATGTTTGTTTGCCATGTTGGGGAGAACAAGGAGAAAAATCTGGTGACCAATTGTTCTGTGTCATGTCCAAGAAGACTGCCCAGATGGCTGGGGCGATCTCAGCCAAAAGAAGCTGCAGGTAATGACCAAATGCCAAGAGCGAAAGAAACCATTGCAAGCAAGTGGTCACCTTTATTAAGGATGTGGAGATGCCTCCATCCAAAATGAGATATTTGTATACAAATCTGGCATGAGTCAGTGAACTTCAAGAAAACAAAGTTTGTTTGTTGTTGTTTTTAATTAGGGAATTGTGCCATATTAGTATTTCTCAACTCTAGGTACATATTAGAATCACATGCAAAACTTAAAACAAGGTGAAACAAAAAAACACCAAAACAACAAAAACAATGAAGGCAGACCCCAGCTCCATGAAAACAAACACACAAAAATAAGATACCTACAGGAGACAGGATCCAAAGAAGTCCATTAAAAAAAAAAAAAAAAAGCCAGATCCAGAGAAAGTGAATCCAGTGACAGGAAAACTATCCAGTTAGTTTTCATGAAGGAGAAAGTAGGGAGGAAAATCATTGCAAAGAAGATGAACATAAAATGCTGACTGTCCAGTCTACCGACATCACTCAGCAGTCACCCACGATCAATCTAGCTGTAGCCTCAGAGGGAGATTTTTTTTTTTCTAAATCAAGTTCATAGTATTGATTATTATCTTGGAGTGAATATTCCATTTCCTGAATTAAGATATGCTAAGACAATGAGAAGCCATATGTGTGTCTATTATGAGAGAACAGAAAAGCCACGGAATATATAGGAATTTCCATGCAGGAGCAAGTTAGATTACACCCATGAATACTGCTTGAAGGAATGATGGGAGACACGATTGAGTTAGAGTTTGGGTCACCATTCATGTGTCACAAGGTACAACTTAATTACATCTTTTGTATCCATGATGACAAATACCAGCACACTGACAAAAGATTGGGCAAGTAAAAATACAGACAATTACCAGAATTCTCTGTTACATCTTAATTAATCCATTTGCTTTTTCTTCATAAGAGAATTTAATCAGTTATATTTAAGAGGAGCTACTCTCTCAAAGCACATTGGACAATTTCTCTCAATGTCACCTTGTAAGGAGCAACTCCCTGGACAGTGGGCTAATAAAATGAAACCTAAGTTTTTAAACGGAGAAAAATAAGCCAGTAGCAACGGAATCAGACAACTCTGTGTAATGATTGGTTCAATAATTAACTTTTTAGAGTTTCATTTTCCTGAACTGAAACTAATATGGGGAGATGAGAGAGAGACAGAGAGAGACATAGAAAGAGAGCTAGAGAGAATACCAATATCTATCTCATCAGGCATTATTACAAGAGTTACCATTAGGTGAAATTCTCAAGATTAAGATAAAGTTTAAATTATTTCTTCATCTTCATATAGAAGTCAACTGCCAATGAAGTTTCATCCTATTTAAATTGCACAGTTCATTTTCTGCTGCAATTTAGCATTTAGATAAGAATAGACCCCATCCACTCCTAAATGCAGGGAAAATAAGATATTTTAAATATTATAACTGGATATTGAATTCATGGATGAGATTTGGACTACAGATCATTTCATATTTTGTAGAAAGAATGGCAATATTAAAAATGAAGTTATCCTCAAGCTTAAATTGAACATAAATTAATAATTTTAATGTGTCAAAGAATTTTCCTCCTGATCTTAAAGCTGTGATTCCCTGTAGGCATGTCACATTAATACATCAATGCCTACTAGGTTTGATATCAAGAGCTACTCTTTCCACTGTCTCCTAATTACTGAGGATGCATCCCTCTTATTTTCTTTTCCCTAAACAAACAGATCTGGGAACCTTTAAAAATTCTTCTCTATTGAGTAATAATTAATATGCAGTATGATGTCACCTTCAGATAGACAACATACTGATTTGATAGCTTCATATATTATTAAATAAACACTGCAATAAGACCAGTTGCCACTCATCACCATAAAAAGTTGTTGAAATATTATTGACTATATTCTCTGTGTGTACATTATATTCCCATGACTTATTTATTTCATACCTGGAAGGATGAAATAGGTGAAGGACATTAAGTGTGAACGATCTACATTTTTCTCCCCAATTAGAAGCAAGAGAAGTCACTAAATGCCAAAAACCTTAAAAAGGCTGCATTTAAAACAGAATTTATACTTACAAGCCCCGAACCCCTTTCTTGAAACTTTGATGGGGAAAAAAAAAATCCTTCTTAGAACTCAGCTGAATGACTTAATGCCTCCTTAGAAAGCTATTGATTAATTCACACAATGTAGTATTCTTTTAATCTTGAAGGTTCCACTGAAATCACCATTTCTCTTTGCCTGGCTGAAGCAGCATTTTGAGAGTGGGTGGGTGTGAACATTGATTTTCAGGAACTGACACCTGAGGTCAGCTTTTAATTTTTCTTACTTTGATCTTCTACTATTAGAATATAATCCATAGCCTCAGGGGTTGAGATTGGGTAAAGGGCTTTGCAGAGATAAGATATATCTTCTAAAGTGCACAGTACTGGCTTGTTTTATCAGTAAGTTGGGGGGGGTGCTCCAGTATGAACTTACAGCAGGTTCCTAAGAGTGCATTTGGCTTTCAGTTTCCTCAATTTAAAATAAATAGGCTTTTCATTCAGTCATTATAGAGTATATATTTGGTTACCATTGATTGGGGATGCAAAAGCAAAGCAAGAGAACTCTGGGAGAGGCACACAACTAAAATACCGTGGAAGTTCCTCAGCTGAAGATCTCAGTATTGCTGGCACAAACAATGAGTTTAGAATCACAGAACAGGGATGAACTTCTTGCTTATTTAGCTGTTCATTTATTTAGCCCTTCAGAGAATTCTTTCTGTGTTTACTGCTTAACAGACACAGAGGGAAGAAAGGAGGCCACCTTGAGGAATAAGGGAAAAATCCTTCCAGGGCAGTCTCAAAATAGTGGCCTCCTGGTTCTCTTTCTTAATCTGAAAACTAGGGGATAATCATCAGACTTCTCATTTCTTAGATTGATTATAAGGATTCAATCAGGTGATTGCTATAAAATGCTCCCTGCACTATCAAGCATTCTGCATATTAGGTGTCTATTCTTTTAGTGGTGAAGGAGACCGTAAATTATTCGCTGAATGATCAATGTTTGAGGGGCTTGCCGACTTTTACCTTCCACATATCAAGCTCTATATACTTTATGTGGGCATCAATATCTGAAAATAATATTGGTCCATTAGACTCAACATTTTCATAATTTGGCACTAACATAAAATCTTAGCCCAGGGTTAAGCAGTTTGCATCTACTCAGAACCATCTGAACATCAGTGAGCATTGATTACATGGGGATGTTAATATATGATATCTGTTTTTCTCTTTCTGAATTACTTTACTCTGTATGATGCTCTTTACGCCCATCCACATCTCTGAAAATGTCACATATATACAATGAATATTACTCAACCGTAAAAGGAATGAAACCTTATCCCTTTATTTTCAATGGCAGGGTGGCAAGTGCCCAAGTGGCCATAAAACCAAGCAAGTGGAAGGAGTTTCCATCTCTAACTTACCCCTGGAAGGATAGTGGCCCAGGAGAATTTTAGGACCATGTTCAAACATCCATATTGGACTGAAAATTAAATTTAAATGATGTTAATCCACTGATACTTGGGACTGTTTGTTATACTAGCTCATCTATCTGACAAATTTAATTTTCTGTTTGAATCATAATGTAATCTGGAAACAAGTTGTATGTGAGTATGAGTGTGTGTGCTTGTGTATATAAAAAACGGGTCAAATTATATAAATGTCCTATTGATTGTGAAACACTAAGAAAATGGGGTTTTGTTCCCATTTTTGTAGTTCATTTTATAAGAACAACACACATTATAAGCAAAAAAATCCTCTATTTGATTTATTTTTAAAAGAAAGTTAAGTCAACATGGATTTTGTTCGGCTTTTTCACCATTTATATCTATGAATGTAAAAGTCACTCATTCATGTTCAACTCTTTATAACCCCATGGATTATACAGTCCATGGAATTCCCCAGGCCAGAATACTGGAGTGGATAGCCTTTCCCTTCTCCAGGGAATCTTCCTGACCCAGGGACCAAACCCAGGTCTCCTGCATTGTAGGCAGACGCTTTAACCTCTGAGCTACCAGGGAAGCCCACAGATATAGATGTAGATAAGCTGGAAAAGAATCTTCCTGCAACGCAGGAGACCTGAGTTCAATCCTTGGGTTGGAAAGATCCCCTAGAGAAGGGAAAGGCTACCCACTCCAGTATTCTGGCCTGGAAAATTCCATGGACTGTATAATCCATGGGGTTACAAAGAGTTGAACATGAATAAGTGACTTTTACATTCATAGATATAAATGGTGAAAAAGCCGAACAAAATCCATGTTGACTTAACTTTCTTTTAAAAATAAATCAAATAGAGGATTTTTTTGCTTATAATGTGTGTTGTTCTTATAAAATGAACTACAAAAATGGGAACAAAACCCCATTTTCTTAGTGTTTCACAATCAATAGGACATTTATATAATTTGACCCGTTTTTTATATACACAAGCACACACACTCATACTCACATACAACTTGTTTCCAGATTACATTATGATTCAAACAGAAAATTAAATTTGTCAGATAGATGAGCTAGTATAACAAACAGTCCCAAGTATCAGTGGATTAACATCATTTAAATTTAATTTTCAGTCCAATATGGATGTTTGAACATGGTCCTAAAATTCTCCTGGGCCACTATCCTTCCAGGGGTAAGTTAGAGATGGAAACTCCTTCCACTTGCTTGGTTTTATGGCCACTTGGGCACTTGCCACCCTGCCATTGAAAATAAAGGGATAAGGTTTCATTCCTTTTACGGTTGAGTAATATTCATTGTATATATGTGACATTTTCAGAGATGTGGATGGGCGTAAAGAGCATCATACAGAGTAAAGTAATTCAGAAAGAGAAAAACAGATATCATATATTAACACCTATATGGGATCTAGAAAAATGATGCAGATGAACCTATTTGCAAAGAAAAAATAAAAACACAGATGTAGAGAACAAACATATGGATACCAAGAGGGGAAGAAGAAATGGGTTGAATTGGGAGATTGGGATTGACAAATACACACTATTACGTGTAAAATCTACTTCCCTGGTGGCTCAGACAGTAAAGAATCTGCCTGCAATGAAGGAGGCCCAGGTTCGATCCCTGGGCTGGGAAAATAAATAACTGATAAGAACCTAATGTATAGCACAGGGAACTCTACTCAATGCTCTGTGGTGACCTAAATGGGAAGGAAATCCGGAAAAGAAGGGATATATGAATATGTACCAGTATGGTTAATTCATTTTATTATACAGCAGAAAATAGCACAACATTGTAAAGAAAATGTACCCCAATAATTTAAAAAAATAATAAAAGAATAAAATGGAAGCACGTGTGATGTTTTAGGCCTGGGAGTGGAAGTACAATATGTCACTTCTGCCATATTCCACTGCCCATAACTCACCACTGGGCCCCATCTGGTTAACAGAGGATTGGTGAAAAGCAGCTCCCTCAATGTTCCCAGGAGAAAATTGAAATAGTTCAATCAGATTACAGCATTGTGTTTTTGGAGGCCCACTACTATGACTGTATAAGGAATTTTAGAAAAGCACATACTCTGTCATTACAAGTAACTGAGATGTTCTCAAATGAACACTTCACATTTGCTTACCATGTACTTATAAAAGTGAGGGAAGAAAAA
This sequence comes from Ovis canadensis, assembly GCF_042477335.2. NCBI lineage: Eukaryota > Metazoa > Chordata > Mammalia > Artiodactyla > Bovidae > Ovis > Ovis canadensis. Next base: position 138,873,688 of record NC_091245.1, read on the forward strand.
ACTAGAATTTGTGATTATGAGATTCCTTTGCCAGATGTTAATCCTAGACTTTAACAAGAAGTGGGCAGTTTGGATTACTAAAGATAAATTGCTACATTTCCCTTTATTCACTATTTTTGGTAGAGTCCACAAGATAATAATATTCTCTAAATAACTTTCCATCTATTCTTAATCTTGAAAAACAAGAAATATATACCAGAACTCAGGTGTTTTCATATAACTAATCTAATCTCATTTTGTTTTACTGAAATTGAAAAAATACAACTGCATAGAAAATATTTTTCCTTTTCAGCCATAACAAATTCAAATGAACGTAACATCCAAGCTGTTCAGTGGTGATTCTTCTTCTGCCATGGTGAATAAAATACATTTCATTGTGATCTGAGTAAAATTTCATGGCGTGAAGCATATTATACAATAAACACACACACTTAAATTTTGTTGAGTCTTTTTAAAGTTGTTATAGATTTCTGCACCTGAGATGTTCTATAAAAAGCCAGTATAGCACATCACTTATAACTTCACATTTATCTTAAAGTTCATTACTTATGACCTGCTGGGCATGTGAGGAAGGTTTATATATATTTGCTGTAAAAGATGATTTTACGTTTGTGTTAGGATGAAATATATTTATTAAAATACCTCTCTCATCTCTACATCAAAATTAATGACATTACATAACATCAGGTTATCTATATCTGCCTCTACTTCACATATAATGTAGTAATATCTATGCTTTTGAAAAGACTGTTGCCATGACAGATAACTATTTGGCCAATGATATTTGAATATTTAATCAAGGATGTGCCATGTATAACAGACATGCATCTGATATCATTGTGATAGCACTGTGATGGCAGATTCATTATTACCAAGGACTTTCATTAAAAACTTGGCAGAAATCAGTTTAACATATTTTCTTTTAGCTTGTTGGCTTTATGTTTATCACAGAGAAATTCTAATTTTCCCCAACTAGCATGTCTGTTAATCTAGTCAAGAAATTAGAACTTACTCCATGTTAAAACAGAAGTGCATATAATTAAGGGTTGACATGTAAATAACAATTTCTAATTATTACCATGTGTTAGTGGCTCGGTTGTTTCCAACTCTTTTGCGACCCCCCAGTCACAAAAACCTCCCAGGATGCTCTATTCATGGAATTCTCAAGGCAAGAACACTTGAGTGGGTTGGCATTTCCTTCTCTGGGGAGTCATCCTGACCCAGGATAGAACCTGGGTCTCCTGTGTTGCAGGCAAATTCTTTGCCATTTGAGGAAAGCCCTAAATTACCATAATTTTATTTTAAAAATACATTCTCCAATAAGCTAGATGTCACTTTATATGTTAGAACTGTATCAGTACAATATATTTCCTCTTTGTTTTTATGTAATTTCTAGCTCAGTAAAACAGTGCAAAGCTTTAGTCCCCACAATCCTCCACTGAGACATCCTATTGAAGTTCAACGACTGTCCAAATAATCTAATTCTCAATCATTCCTTGCATTGATCATCATGTTTCTTTAGTCTTTCTCTTTCTGAAATAATTCCTCGGGGCTTCTTTGATCTTCTTAGCCTTAAATTTTTGAAGAATATAGGCCAATCATTTTGTAAAATGTTACTCAAGTGGAGTTTGTCTGATGTTCCCTTATGATCAGATTACAGTATGTGTTTTGGCAAGAATATCATAGAAGGGATGCTGTGTCCTCATTGCATGTCAGTCTATCAATTTCCTGGGGATACTGACATTGATCACTTAGTTGAGAATATGTGCTAGCTTTGTATAGTGTAACATTACTCTTTCCCATTTTATAATCAATACACATTCTGCTGGGAAGTGCTTTCAGACTATGCAAATATCCCATCACCCATCTAACTTTTACATACTAGTTTTAGTATCCATTGATGTTTGACTTGATTGTTACTACAGTGATTGATGAATGGAGATTTGCTACTTCAAGCATTTCTTTGACACATTAATTACCATTCAATTTCCAGGAAGAAATTTCCCTCTTTCTACATTTATACTTAATTTGTCTATTTATATTGGTATAGACTAATTGATTCCTATTTTATTTAAAGGAAGCAATTTATTATTATGAATATGTTGATTATTATTACTATGTACATACATAAACTTAGAGGGAGAGTAGGATGGAGAGTTGCTCACAAATTGTGAATTTGGGGCAATTTGTGAATTTTAGGAAATAATATCTCCCTGGAAGAATAAATCGGAAAAAAAATAATTTTGAAAAGTCTTTAATGGTATTGTACTTCCTATTTTAACCACTAAATAATTTATTTTGATAATCCCATGTTTACCTTATTCTAACCATTCAAAAAGACTCAAGAATGAGAACCCAAGGAGCAAAAGTTCTGAATTTTCTAAGGCAAAACTGGCATATACTTCTACCACGTGGAATATGTCAGTAACATGAGTTAATATACACCTGATAATCTGTGAGGGCTCATTAAAATAGTAATATTCATATACCTATCTCCATGACAAGATGATTAGTGTCCCTATACTCTTCTCCCACCACTCTGTATTGCATAGAATTTCACATCTAAGTAGAATCATTTGTAAAACCTTAGCCATGAAACAGTTTTCTATAAACATATGACACCAAATGTCTTGTAATCACCATAGTGCAGGAATGCTACTTCTTGACTTAGCCAAATTCTACATAAATGAAGGAGTCTGTAGAACCAGTCTGAATTTCCACTTTGATGAACTGAGATAATTACCAATATTCCATGCCCAAACGAAATGCTGAGTATCCACAAACAGTTGTATAAAATGTAGCTATGCATAAGAACTAAAATTAATCATTCAGTGTGCATTTAAGCTCTTTATTTTCCAGTCTTATTCATTTTGGCCACTGACTTTACTAAATCTCTTTAAAGAGATTTTCATATATACTCTTAAATACTTTCTAACTAAAGTTTAATACTTGACATATTTGAATCACAGAGATTTCAGAGGATATTTTAAGTAAAAATTGAACTGCCTATTAAGAAAATTTAAAAAATGAAGTTTATTTCTATATTTTATGGTGCTATATTTCAAATTGAACACTAAGTTGTACTGGTAATATATTTTATAATCAAAACTAAAGGTTAATTAGAAATTTTTATTTCACTATGGTTCATTTTATTTTATTGATTAAACAAATAAGAAATCCTCATTTTAAAGAATTATTTTTTTAAACCAATACAGTATTGTAAACTAAAATAGAGCAAAATAAAAAAAAAGAAAGAAAAAGCAAAATAAAGTCCTCTAAAAAAAAAGAATTACTTTTGGCAGATTCTTAGAGGAGAAAGGAAAATTTATTTTGCAAATGTGGGAATGGATATTACATCAATTGTTTACTGTAAAGAGAATCTCACGAAAAAGCAACAGCCATTCAGAGGGAAGAAAAGACAATTTGGAAAGTTGTAGAATTTGAATGAGAAAGCAGCACACAGTGATAATCCTAGCCTTGTACCAGAATAAGGTTCAGTTCAGTTCAGTTGCTCAGTCGTGTCCGACTCTTTGCGACCCCATGAATCGCAGCACGCCAGGCCTCCCTGTCCATCACCAACTCCCGGAGTTCACTCAGACTCACGTCCATCAAGTCAGTGATCACATCCAGCCATCTCATCCTCGGTTGTCCCCTTCTCCTCCTGCCCTCAATCCCTCCCAGCATCAGAGTCTTTTCCAATGAGTCAACTCTTCACATTAGATGGCCAAAGTCCTGGAGTTTCAGCTTTAGCATCATTCCTTCCAAAGAAATCCCAGGGCTGATCTCCTTCAGAATGGACTGGTTGGATCTCCTTGCAGTCCAAGGGACTCTAGTATCAGAACATTTTCATTTTGTCTCTATCCTCAATAGTTTTGAAAATAACTCAATGAGTATTAAAGTATGAAATTTAAGGTAAGGACTTACATAAATATTCACAAATATAAACTGGATTGCTTTTGAATTCCACATGACCAGAAATGTGTTATACACTCTTTGATGAGAGAATATTCTTCATTGATCACAGAAGGAAAGTTTCCAAGAACTTAATCTGAATATCTACTCAAATTTATGTCAAGATAATTTTATACACATATTTTTGGAAATGGAATCTTTATAAAGATGATGTGGTATGTTGTTGTGTTATAACATGTGAACTGGAGAGCGTATTTTTTAATAGTCATTGTTGACAGATACAGAGGAAAGTTTGTTATACACACACAGTTGACTGTACACACAGTATGGTGGTAGTCATGGTTTGGTCGCTAAGTCATGTTCAACTCTTGGATCTCTGCCAGGCTTCTTTGTCCATGGGATTTCCCAGTCAAGAATATTGGAGTGAGTTCCCATTTTCTTCTCCAGTAGACGCAGTATACTAGAGTGTATCTTTTTTCTTTTAGTTTCTTCATTTGTTAAAAAATACTTAAAATGTAAACTTTTTGGCACATTCACATATATAAACCAGAAGGCTTATGGACTATCTAGTGTTTTGGAGCTCTCAGCTGGCTAGTTTGTTTCTGCCATAATACTGCTGATTATTCATTTATTTTCTTTCTATACGTGTCCAGCTAAAGAAAAATATTAAGTGTGTTTATGGTGTGGATGTGTGTATGACATATTTACTTCTACATGACATACATATACACTGAATGATATATGGAATATAAGTGTTGATATCCCATGATATTAGATATGCATAAATTATGACTTAGAACAGAGGCCAATTAATTACACTTGACAGTATACTAGTGTTTTAATTTTCTATAAATTTGCATTATATAGAATGTTTTACAAATATTCAGCATGTTGCTGTTGCCATTCAATCACCAAGCCGTGTCTGACTCCCTGTGATCCATGGACTGTGGTCCACTCGACTTCCCTGTCCCTTACCAAAACCCAGAGTTTGCCCAAGTTCATGTCCATTGAATCAGTGATGCAATCCAACCATCTCCTTCTCTGTCTTCTTCTTTTCCTTCTGTACATTTTTGTTATTTTTATGTACTATACTTTTTTTTCCTGAACTAAAATTACTTAAAGTGTATAAATTTAAATTTATCGTATATTTATTATTAAGTTTTACTTATATTGTAGTGAAAAAATGTTTGATACTTTATATCATAATCTTCTTTTAGGCATACTTGGTTCGATCATTGGGGAATCCCATTCTTCCATGCCAAAAATTGGTGTATGTGCTGGATACTGATAGCTTACTAAGCTTATTACTGTTAAATATGCACATATATTAAAACTGCCTTTGTATGGAACTCCTTCAAGAATACAGAAATTTACCCACTGTTCTTCTCTAGTCTGAGCTATTTTAAAACAATATCTAAAAGAAATGCATTTCCTTCTATAATGCTTCCAATAATTAGAGCTTAATATTTCAGTCTAACCTGTATCTCTTGCCCATATCTTCAACAATTATCATACTTATTACTTCCAATTTGCCCCCTTTTCCCCAATGTATCTTTTCTGATCTTTTCTGGAGTGATTGTAATTCAATTAATCTACAAACTTCTAGTACTTTACCTTGAATTTTAATAGCTTAAATGTTTTATTTGCTGAAAAATAATTGATGGTTGTAAGAATTCGCAACAAAGCACACCCTCCAGCTGTCCAAAGGAAATTCTCACAGATAATACTTTAAAAAAGTGTCTTGTCTAATGTGTATATTAATTTACAAAAAAATAAGAATGATCATTATAATAATATGTCTGGCATATAACCAGTATTCAATAAGTATTTGTCAAGTAGAAAAATATAAACTAGACTCCACTTAAAAAAAAAAAAAAAAGCTTTCACTTTTAGTTGTTAAGACTCTAGGTCCATTGACTTTGATTGATGTATGTTTGTATGTGTTCAGTTGTGTCCTACTCTTTGTGACCCCGTGGACTGTAGCCCACCAGGCTCCTCTGCCTATGGAATTCTCCAGGAAAGAATAGTTGAGTGGGTTGACATTTCCTTCTCCAAGGGAACTTCTCCACCCAAGGATCTAACTCAAGTCTCTTAGTCTCCTGCGTTGGAAGGCAGATTCTTGACCACTAGTACCACCTGGGAAGCCCATATTGATGTATATCGATATAGTGTTTTTATTACCACTCTTCGATGGAGAAATTCAATTTGGAGAGCTAAATATAGACTTAGTCATATATCTGGCAAAATTACATGGACTCATAACCTATGGACTTCCATCACATTAGTTCCTTTCATGTGTGTGTGTGCTCAGTCACTCAGTTGTGTCCGCCTCTTTGCAACGCATAGACTGTAGCTCACCAGACTTTTCTGTCCATGGGATTTCCCAGGCACAAATACTAGAGTGGCTTCCCATTTTCTCCTCCAGAGGATCTTCCAGACTCAGGAATAGAACTTGAGTCTCCTGTGGCTCCTGCATTGGCAGGCAAATTCTTGACCACAGAGCCAACAAGGAAGCCCAGTGCTTTCATAATATTTATCTTTTCATACAAAAGCTGCATGTTTAGAAAATAAAGCCTGAATAGAGTATGGAATGACCAATAATCAAACTCATGCCCCCTGCAATAGAAGAGGGGAATCTTAACCAGTAGACCATAAGGGAAGCCCCTACCTTGGATGTTTAATGATACAGAAGAATGCTCATGAAAATAAGTTACTGACAAAGGACTTTATACATTCAAGCTTAAGTTCAAAAAAGTTCATATGTTAAAAAAAATCCATGTTTTCTGAGAAAAGGATGCAATATATATATTAGCATATATAATAGCATATATATATATGCTAAGAATCTTAGAACTCAATTTACAAAATGAATCACAGAATGAAATCCTAGGGAAGTTACCTCTGTTACTTTCAAGTGTGCCCTTGAAACAATGTAATTATGAAGCATGTTTTGTTTTCAGCTTTCACCACATCCAGTTGATTCCCATCTGATACGGATTTTGAGTTCCTTTTTATCTTTACTCTACAAATAAATCAGTGATGTGAAGAGAACCTTATCATAGGAGAAAATATTTTCACAGCTGCCTGACTTTCAGTAATTAACACTTGCTTCTCAGTATACAAAGTACTGGGCTCACACATGCACACGGTTATAAAATATTTCTTAGGTGAATAATAAATATAATTTTCCTAACACGTTTCATCCCAGATTGGTATACTTTACATTAAAGTCACATGGTGTGGAAAGCAAAGAACACATCTCCCAAAACAACTACAGATCTTGCTTGACTTACAATGAGGTTACATCCCTATAAAACCCATTGTAAGTTGGAAAGATCCTAAGTTGAAAATGCATTCAATATGTCTAATCTACTAAACATCATACCTTAGCCTAGCCCACCTTAAGTGCTCTCAGTACAGTTATATTAGCCAGCAGGTAAGCAAAATCATCTCATCATTTAACACAAAGCCTATTTTATACTAAAACATTGAATATCTCAGACAATTTATTGAATGCTGTGCTGAAAGTTAAAAAAGATAATAGTTATATGGATTTTAAATGGTTGTAAGTAGTATTCTGGGCTTCCCCAATGGCTTACTGGTAAAGAATCTGCCTTCAATGCAGGAGATGCAGGGGATAGGGTTCAATCTTTGGTTTGGGAAGATCCCATGGAGTAAGAAATGGCAACCCACTCAAGTACTCTTCTGTGAAAAATCCCAGGGACAAAGGAGTCTAGTGGGCTATAGTCCAAAGGGTCAGAAAGAGTAGGACACAACTAAACCCACAAGGTCTAATGTATATATAGGTTATTTACCCTTGAGGTCCTGTGACTGACTAGGAGTCATGGTTCCCTGACTGCAAGTTGCTGGCTTGGGAAAAGGTCAAAACTCAAAATATACTGTATACTACATTTTTATAATATTTACATACATTTCTTGACTTCTCATTGTTTTAATTTGCCTATCTGCTCTCTCACTATCACATTTTCCTAGTAATTTTTATTATGGAAATATTTATTCATATCTTATTAAGGATTTGATGTCATTATAAGTTGATGTTATCTCTTAAATACCTGTTTATAATAATACTATGTTATATGTTGTATGTAATGTATAAGTGGCATATATTACTCTATTAAATATATTCTTTACCCAATATAAAGCAATTTTGCATTCCTGAGGGTGAAAAAATAATTATTTGTAATTTTTTTATTACTCTAAGGTTTCTGGTTTATGTTTACTGATAGGTGATATTCTTGCTTGTAAATTAATCAGATTAACTTATTGTTTTTCTTTTACTGCATCATCTTTGAAGATGTTTATGCTATGCAAGCTTTAAAAAATCTTTCTTTTCATTTTCTGGAACAAGTTTAATATGTGTGGAAACTTCTGTTTCTTAAAATTAAATTATCCATTATACTATCTGGGCTTTGGAATTTCTGAGCATTTTTGGACAAATTTCTCTCTCTTTTTCAATGTTTGCTTGTTTAATGATTTTATATGCACCAGGATTATTTACTGTAATGTATGTTCATGCAAAATTGTCTACTTCATTCAAGACTTCAAATTTATATTCATAGGTCTGAGCAAAGTTGACCTCAAATTCATTTTTACAGTTTTGAGCAAAGTTATTCCTAGGTTTCTTTGAAAACCTAATGAATATTTTCCTTGAATCTTTACGTTGTATATTATTCCTTATTTCTGATTACCAAACCTGCTTTTGCAATAAAGACTTCAAGATCTGAGCCAAAGCTCCCAGTCTTGTTTTTGCTGACTGTATAGAACTACTCCAAGAATAGTTAGAACCAGACATGGAACAGACCAGTTTGAAATTGGGAAAGGAGTACAACAAGGCTGTATATTGTCACCCTGATTATTTAACTTATATGCAGAGTACATCATGAGAAATGCTGGTCTGGATGAAGCACAAGCTGGAATCAAGACTGCCATGAGAAATATCAATAACCTCCGATATGCAGATGACACCACCCTTGCTGCAGAAAACAAAGAGGAACTAAAGAGTCTCTTGAATTGAAAGAGGGGAGTGAAAAAACTGGCTTAAAACTCAACATTCAGAAGGCAAAGATCATGGCATCTGGTCCCATCTCTCCATGGAAAATAGATGGGGAAACAATGCATACAGTGACAGACTTTATTTTCTTGGGCTCAAAAATCACTGAGGTGACTGCAGCCATGAAATTAAAAGATACTTACTACTTGGAAGAAAAGCTATGACCACACTAAACAGCATATTAAAAAGCAGAGACATTATTTGGCCAACAAGGGACCATCTAGCCAAAGCGATGGTTTTCCCAGTAGTCATGTATGTGTGTGAGAGTTGGACCATAAAGAAAGCTGAGTGCCAAAGAATTGATGTTTTGGAAGTGTGGTGCTAGAGAAGACCCTTGAGAGTCCCTTGGTCTGCAAGGAGATCCAAATAGTCAATTCTAAAGGATATCAGTCCTGAATATTCACTGGAAGGACTGATGCTGAGCTGAAGCCCTGATACTTTGGCCACCTGATACGAAGAACTAACCCTTTGGAAAAGACTCTGATGCTGGGAAAGATTTAAGGCAAGAGGAGAAGGGGTCAACAGAGGATATGATGGTTGGATAGCATCACCGACTCGATGGTCATGAGTTTGAGCAAACTCCAGGAGTTGATGGACAGGGAAGCCTGACATGCTGCAGTTCATGAAGTCGCAGAGTCGAACATGTCTGACCAACTGAACTGAAATTAAAGCTGCTTATTTCACCTTTCCCATTATATTGAGGTAGAGTTGACATAGAGCATAATGATATGATTTACATCATGAATTATTACCACAGTAAGTTTAGTGAATATCTATCATCTCATATAAGTAACAAAATTGGAATATTAATAAAGAATGTTTTGTCCTTGGAATGAGAATGCTTGGGATTTATTTTAATATTTTATTCAGAGAATTGACTTGAAGATTCTATCACCAAGTCTTATAGTATTTTGCTGCTAATCCAGTAATTATTGTTATCTAATTTTTGTTCCATATTCTTTCATTATTTTGTGCTCTTTCCCTAAGCTTTTGAGCTATAAAAATTCAGAATTATCATTGGAGTCTTGATAATTGCTTAATTGTATTCCAGGTTAAATTACAGTTTGGATTTCCATTCAACTCGAGAGTTGTTTATAGAGAAGTTTCCTTGATCTTGTTGATAGGATTTTTTTTTAATTTTAATTTGTAGCATCCGTTTTACTTTTGGTTTGCTATCTATGTCTAGTTTCATTCTATTGAGATTGAAAAATAGTTTTTGTACTATTTCTTCTCTTTGGAATTCATTAAACTTTCTTTGTGGGGAAGTAGATAATCATTGTTTGAATGTTGCATCTATAAGGTAATCACTGATTCAATGTTCCATGCACAAAAGTTATTTAATTAAAAAAATGCATTATCACTTCATGACAAATAGATGGGAAAACAAAGGAAACAGTGAGAGACTTTATTTTCTTGGGCTACAAAATCACTGCAGATAGTGAGTGCTGCCACGAAACTAAAATATGCTAGCTCCTTGGAAGAAAAGCTATGACAGACCTAGACAGGATATTCAAAAACAGAGATGTTACTTTGCCAACAGAGGTCTGTCTGGCCAAAGCTATGGTTTCTCCAGTGGTCATGTATGGGTGTGAGAGCTGAACCATAAGGGAGGCTGAGCACTGAAGAATGGAAGACTCTTGGGAGTCCCTTGAACTGCAAGATCAAACAAATCAATCCTGAAGGAAATCTGTCTTGAATATTCATTGGGAGGACTGATGCTGAAGCTGAAACTCCAATACTTTGGCCACCTGATGTGAAGAGCTGACTTATTAGAAAAGACCCTGATGCTCGGAAAGATTGAGGGAAGGAGAAGGGGACGACAGAGGATGAGATGGTTGGATGGCATCACCGACTCAATGGTCATGAGTTTGAGCAAGCTCTAGGCATTGGTGATGGACAGGGAGGCCTGGTGTGCTGGAGTCCATGGTGTTGCAAAGACTTCCACACAATTGAGTGACTTGAACTGATGCTGGAATTAGATTTATGTACACAGAGTCGGACACGACTGAAGTGAGTTAGCAGCAGCAGTGGCTGTTAAGTGCCTGTATATTCTTCCCTATATCTCTTGGTTTGACTTTAAATGATGAAAGTGAAGTGGCTCTGTCGTGTCTGACTCTTTGCAATGCCATGGACTGTAGCTTACCAGGCTTCTCCGCCCATGGCATTTTTCAGGCAAGAATACTGGAGTGGGTTGGCATTTCCTTCTCCAGGGGATCTTCTCCACCCAAGGATAGAACCCAGGTCTCTTGCATTGCAGACAGATGCTTTACCCTCTGAGTCACCAGAGAAGCTGGGACTATATTAAAGTGTTTCTTCCTATTCTCTATCTCCAAATTTTTTTCATTTTTGTCCCATGTGGTATTTGTCATGGATGCAGATGCTATAGTATTTTGATGTTTAATGTAGGCTTTTGTATAATATGATACTTTGATATAAATTTTAAGTGTTTGAGTAAACCTTTATTTTTCAAAACTGTTTTTTTTTTCCTTTGATTATTCAGAATAGTTCCCAGAACCACCCCCATCAACTCCACCAAATGTGGAAGGTATTGTCCTCTTTATTTTTTGGTAATAAGCTGGATGTATAGTGATGTATCATTGTGAATTCAATTTTCATTTCCTTGACCATAAGAAGTTCAACATACCATTTGACATCATTGTTATTTGGTTTCACCGTTTCTGATTTTTTTCCCATACATATTTCTTTTTATATGCTGACTTAGATTTAATTTTGTAATTGAGTTGCACTTTTTTAAACAGTAGAAATAGTAATCTTTTATTTGATAACAAAGTTTCAAACATTCTTTCTATTTATTTTTGTATCCTAAATTTTTTCTTCTGTTTTACAAAAGACTTAAATTTTATACAGCCAACTCTGATTTCTTTTACAGCCTAGTGGTTTTCTGTGTTGATTAGAAAAGCAAAACATTATGTGACATGTATGATTTCCTAATTTTGTCTCTAGAAATTGGACCTCTATTTCTACAATATAACAAAAAAATTAAAATTAAGCTAACTATTTTATTTTTGCCCCCTCATGGGTACTTGGTTTATTCATTGCATTTTGTTACTGTCCCATATAAATTTCAAAATCATCCTACCAAATACTATATGAGCCATCAGTTCAGTTCAGTTCAGTCACTCAGTCGTTTCTGACTCTTTGAAACCCCATGAATTGCAGCACGCCAGGCCTCCCTGTCCATTACTAACTCCCAGAGTTCACTCAGACTCACGTCCATTGAGTCAGTGATGCCATCCAGCCATCTCATCCTCTGTCATCCCCTTCTCCTCCTGCCCCCAATCCCTTCCAGCATCAGAGTCTTTTCCAATGAGTCACCTCTTTGCATGAGGTGGGCAAAGTACTGGAGTTTCAGCTTTAGAATCATTCCTTCCAAAGAAATCCCAGGGTTGATCTCCTTTATAATGAACCAGTTGGATCTCCTTGCAGTCCAAGGGACTCTTAAGAGTCTTCTCCAACACCACAGTTCAAAAGCATCAATTCTTCAGTGCTCAGCCTTCTTCACAGTCCAACTCTCACATCTATACATGACCACTGGAAAAACCAGAGCGTTGATGAGATGGACTTTAGTCAGCAAAGTAATATCTCTGCGTTTGAATATGCTATCTATGTTGGTCATAACTTTTCTTCCAAGGAGTAAGCGTCTTTTAATTTCATGGCTGTAGTCACCATCTGCAGTGATTTTGGAGCTCAAAAACATAAAGTCTGATACTGTTCTCACTGTTTCCCCAACTATTTTCCATGAAGTGATGGGACCGGATGCCATCATCTTAGTTTTCTGAATGTTGAGCTTTAAGCCAACTTTTTCACTCTCCTCTTTCACTTTCATCAAGAAGCTTTTTAGTTCCTCTTCACTTTCTGCCATAAGGGTGGTGTCATCTGCATATCTGAGGCTATTGATATTTCTCCCAGCAATCTTGATTCCAGCTTGTGTTTTTTTCCAGTCCAGCGTTTCTCATGATGTACTCTGCATATAAGTTCAATAAGCATGGTAACAATATATAGCCTTGATGTACTCCTTTTCCTATTTGGAACCAGTCTGTTGTTCCATGTCCAGTTCTAACTGTTGCTTCTTGATCTGCATACAGATTTCTCAAGAGGCAGGTCAGCTGGTCTGGTATTCTCATCTCTTTCAGAATTTTCCACAGTTTATCGTGACCCACACAGTCAAAGGCTTTGGCATAGTCAATAAAGCAGAAATGGATGTTTTTCTGGAACTCTCTTGCTTTTTTGATGATCCAGAGGATGTTGGCAGTTTGATTTCCGTTTCCTCTGCCTTTTCTAAAACCAGCTTGAACATCAGGAAGTTCACAGTTCATGTATTGCTGAAGCCTGGCTTGGAGAATTTTGAGCACTACTTTAGTAGCATGTGAGATGAGTGCAATTGTGTGGTAGTTTGAGCATTCTTTGGCATTGTCTTTCTTTGGGATTGGAATGAAAACTGACCTTTTCCAGTCCTGTGGACACTGCTAAGTTTTCCAAATTTACTGGCATATTGAGTGCAGCACTTTCACAGTGTCATCTTTCAGGATTTGAAGTACTTCATCTGGAATTCCATCACCTCCACTAGCTTTGTTCATAGTAATACTCTTAAGGCCCCCTTGACTTCACATTCCAGGATGTCTTGCTCTAGGTGATTGATCACACCATGGTGATTATCTGGGTCGTGAAGATGTTTCTTGTACAGTTCTGTGTATTCTTGCCACCTCTTCTTAATATCTTCTGCTTCTCTTAGGTCCATACCATTTCTGTACTTTATCGGGCCCATCTTTGTATGAAATGTTCCCTTGGTATCTCTGATTTTCTTGAAAAGATCTCTAGTCTTTCCCATTCTATTTTTTCCTCTATTTCTTTGCATTGATTGCTGAGGAAGGCTTTCTTACCTCTCCTTGCTATTCTTTGGAACTCTGCATTCAAATGGGTTTATCTTTCCTTTTCTACTCTGTTTTTCACTTCTCTTCTTTTCACAGCTATTTGTAAGCCTTCCCCACACAGCCATTTTGCATTATTGTGTTTCTTTTTCTTGGGGATGGTCTTGATTCCTGTCTCCTGTACAATGCCATGAACCTCCATCCATAGTTCATCAGGCACTCTATCTATCAGATCTAGTTCCTTAAATCTATTTCTCACTTCCACTTTATAGTCATATGGGATTTGATTTAGGTCATATATGAATGGTCTAGTGGTTTTTTCCACTTTCTTCAATTTCAGTCTGAATTTGGCAATAAAGATTTCATGATCTAAGCCACAGTCAGCTCCCAGTTTTGTTTATGTTGACTGTATAGAGTTTCTCCATCTTTGGCTGCAAAGAATATAATCAGTCTTATTTTGCTGTCAACCATCTGGTGGTGTCCATGTGTAGAGTCTTCTATTGTGTTGTTGCAAGAAGGTGTTTGCTATGACCAGTGTGTTCTCTTGGCAGAATTCTTTTAGTCTTTTCCCTGCTTCATTCTATACTCCAAGGCCAAATTAGCCTGTTAATCCAGGTATTTCTTGACTTCCTTCTTTTGCATTCCAGTCCCCTATAATGAAAAGGATATCTTTTGGTGGTGTTAGCTCTAGAAGGTCTTGTAGGTCTTCATAGAACTGTTCATCTTCAGCTTCTTCAGCAGTACTGGTCAGGGCATAGACTTAGATTACCATGATATTGAATGATTTGCCTTGGAAATTAACAGAGATCATTCTTTCATTTTCGAGATTGCATCTAAGTACTGCATTTCAGACTCTTTTGTTGACTCTGATGGTTACTCCATTTCTTCTAAGGGATTCCTACCCACAGTAGTAGATATAATGGTCATCTGAGTTAAATTCACCCATTCCAGTCCATCTTAGTCCACTGATTCCTAGAATGTCGACGTTCACTCTTGTCATCTCCTGTTTGACCACTTACAGTTTGCCTTGGTCACGGGCCTAACATTTCAGGTTCCTATGAAATATTGCTCTTTACAACACCAAACCCTGCTTCCATCACCAGTCCCATTCACAACTAGGTGTTGTTTTCACTTTCACTCCATCCCTTAATTCTTTATGGAGTTATTTCTCCACTGATCTCCAATAGCATATTGGGTACCTGAACTACTGACTTGGGGAGTTCCTCTTTCAGTGTCCTATCTTTTTGCCTTTTCATACTGTTCATGGGGTTCTCAAGGCAAGAATACTGAAGTGGTATGGCATTCCCTTCTGCAGTGGGCCACATTCTGTCACATTTTTTTCTATAGCCTCATGATATTTACTCTTTTAGTCAGAAATTTAATCCGTGTAATATATTGTGAATTCTGACCTATCTTGATTACTTCTAACATCTAGTTACATGTTCTCCCTTTGTCCAGCTTTCAGTCTCATTTTGGCCCACTTTTTCTTCATACTTTCTTTGGCAATGACTGAATTTTATCATCCCCAACATTTTCTTCCCCCTTTCCTTTTCTGCTAGATCGCTGATTCCTTGTTATTTTATGATATATTATTAACAGTCATAAAATTACTTTATATAATTACACCTCTAATAGTACAAGAATCTTCCATTCTCTTCCAAAATATATATTACTTTTGCCAGATTTTTTTTGGGTAAGTTATTTCCTTTGCCTTTACAGCGTGGCTCAGAACTAGCTGGTGAGAAGGACATAGTTTGTTGGGATGTACAGTAAATTGTTCAATTTGATTTCGCTGGCAATTACATTTTCAGGATCTCTTCCCAAGACTATTTGCACAACTGCAAATGCTGGCAAAAGCTCCAATTCTCCAGCAAATGAGGCATAAGGAATCAACTATCACCAATTTCTCTATGATACCCACATCTATGCCTACTTTTCCAGGGTTCCAGGTGGAGCAGTGGTGAAGAATCCACCTGTCAATGCAGGAGATTCAGGTTTGTTCCCTTGGTCAGGAAGTCCCCTGAAGTAGGAAATGACAATCCGCTCCTGCATTCTTGCCTGGAGAATCCCCAGGGACAGAGGAGCCTGGCAGGCTACTCTCCATGGAGTTGCAAAGAGTTAGACACTACAGAGCATAAACACACCACATGTACGCTTTACAGATCTTTGCAGATCATGAACTCTCAATATTCTACTGTTTTAGATTCTACCCTTCCCAAGATTTCTTCCATAATTTTCTCCCACTGCATTTTCAGAAATACCTTTTTAAAAAATTCTAAAGGTGCAAAATAGATACCGCATATATAAGTGAGTTGGAGACAGCAGAGATTTTAGTTCAAAAATCTAGCCAGAAAATTTTCTGTTTAACTGATGCCTTTAAATTTGCATATTATAGACTTTATAATTTATTTACTGAAGAAGACGTGGTACATATGTACAATGGAATGATACTCAACCATAATAGGGAATGAAGTTGGATTATTTAGACATGTGGATGGACCTAAAGCCAGTCATACAGACTGAAGTAAGTCAGAAAGAGAAAAGCAAATATTCTATATTATCACATGTATGTGGAATCTAGAAAAATGACACAAATGAACCTATTTTCAAGGCAGGAATAGAGACACAGACATACAGAACAGATGTGTGGACGTGGAAGAGGAAAGAAGTGGAGGGTGGGACGAATTGGGAGATTAGGATTGACACACATATGCCACCAAGCGTAAAACAGATAGGTATTGTGAATCTGCTGAATAGCACAGAAAGCTAGTTTGGTGCTCTGTGATGACCTCAATGGCTGGGTGATGGGGTGGGTAGGAGGGAGGTCCAAGAGGAAGCAGGTATATGTGTGTCTGCCTGCTAAGTCATTTCAGTCATGTCTGGCTCTGTTCAACCCTATGAACTGTAAGCCCACTGGGATCCTCTGTCCATGGGATTCTCCAGGCAAGAATACTGGAGTGGCTTTGGCATGCCCTTCTCCTGGTGAATGTATACATATAGCTGATTCACTTCATTGTTCAGCAGAAACTAACACCACATTGTAAACAATTATGCTAAAAAAAAAAAAAAAAAACCTCAAATAGAACTAGCTCAAATTCCACTTCCAATTTGCTTTCTTTTGACCATGCCATTTCCTTATTTTTTTAAATTTTATATCTATTTATTTTTAAATTGAAGGATAATTTACAGAATTGTGTTGTTATTTCTAAGTCTTAATTCTTTCTGTACAACAGACCTAAATGGAGCCTCACTGGTCTGTAAGGTAATAAGATATTCAGAACACTGAGCAGGAGATGTGACCCTAAGGAGAGTTCAAGAACTTATGAATACTATTGTTCTTTTTTTCCTTTTTGCAACTTCATTAATTTATGTATTTTAAAAAATGCATCCTAACTATTGCTTCTCTGGAGAAGGCAATGGCACCCCACTCCAGTACTCTTGCCTGGAAAACCCATGGATGGAGGAGCCTGGAAAGCTGCAGTCCATGGGGTCGCTGAGGGTCAGACACGACTGAGCGACTTCACTTTCACTTTTCACTTTCATGCATTGGAGAAGGGAATGGCAACCCACTCCAGTGTTCTTGCCTGGAGAATCCCAGGGACAGTGGAACCTGGTGGGCTGCCATCTATGGGGTCGCACAGAGTCGGACACGACAGAATCAACTTAGCCGCAGCAGCAGCAGCAGCAGCAGCAGCAGCAGCAGCAGCAGCAGCAGCAGCAGCAGCAGCAGCAGCAGCAGCAGTAGCTATTGCTTCTCTATCATTGGGTCTATAATTTGTTTTACATTCTTGACATAAGTGCCTTCATATTATCTTTTAAAGGTTTTTAATGTTGAAATACTTTAAAGGTAAGAGTTTTTATATGGCACAGCATTGACTACACTGCTAATTTGCAATTGGTAATATTTTAATTTTTGCCATTAAAAAATTATTTGTTTTAGAGAAGTTTTAGATTCACAGCAAAATTAAGCAGAAACTACAGATTTCCCATATATCCCATCTTCACAAATGCATAATTCACCCATTACAATCTCTCATCAGGATGATACATTTGTGGCAATTGTTGAATCTAATTTAAACATAGTTATACACAGTTCATAGTTTACATTAGGGTTCACTTTCACTGTTGGTGTTGTACACTGTTTTTTTTTTTTTTTTTTTGGTTATCCATAATTTTAATTTTTGCACCATGTTACAGGAAGGTGATATTACAGCAAAATTGGAAAACTCAGCAGTGGACACAGGACTAGGAAAGGTCAGTTTTCATTCCAATCCCAAAGAAAGGCAATGCCAAAGAATGCTCAAACTACTGCACAATTGCACTCATCTCACACACTAGCAAAATAATGCTCAAAATCCTCCAACCAGGCTTCAACAGTACATGAACCATGAACTTGCAGATTTTCAAACTGGATTTAGAAAAGGCAGAGGAACAAGAGATTAAATTGACAACATCTAGAAAAATCTAGAGAGTTCCAGAAAAACATCTACTACTGCTTTATTGACTATGCCAAAGCCTTTGGCTGTGTGGATCACCACAAACTGGTTAATTCTTCAAGAGATGGGAATACTACACCACCTCGTCTGCTTCCTGAGAAATGTGTATGCAGGTCAAGAAGCAACAGTTATTTCCAGACATGGAAAACAGACTGGTTCCAAATCGGGAAAGGAGTACGTCAAGGCTGTATATTGTCACCCTGCTTATTTAACTTATATGCAGAATACATCATACGAAAAGCCAGGCTGGATGAAGCACAAGCTGGAATTAAGACGGCTGGGAGAAATATCAATAATCTCAGATACACAGATGACATTCACTCTTATAGCAGAAAGCAAAGAACTAAAGGGCCTCTTGATGAATTTGAAAGAGGAGAGTGAAAAAGCTGGCTTAAAACTCAACATTCAAAAAACGAAGATCAGGGCATCTGGTCCCATCACTTCATGGCAAATAGATGGGGAAACAATGGAAATAGGACAGACTTTATTTTCCTGGTCTCCAAAATCACTGCAGATGGTGAATGCAGCCATGAAATAAAATGATGCTGGCTCCTTGAAAGAAAAGCTATGACAAAGCTACACAGCATATTAAAAAGCAGAGACTACTTTGTCAGCAACGGTCCATCTAGTCAAATCTATGGTTTTTCCAGTAGTCATGTATGCACGTGAGAGTTGGGCCATAAAGAAAGCTGAGTGCTGAAGAATTGATGTTTTTGAACTGTGGTATTGGAGAAGACTTTTTTTTTTTTTTTTTTTTGAGAGTCCCTTGGACTGCAACAAGATCAAACCAGTCAATCCTGAAGTAAATCAGTCCTAAATATGTATTGTTAGGACTGATACTGAGGCTGAAACTCCACTCTTTTGGCCTCCTGATACAAAGAACTGACTCATTGGAAAAGAACCTCGTGCTGAAGAAAATTGAAGGCAGGAGGAGAAGGGGACAACAGAGTATGAGATGGTTGGATGGCATCACTGATTTGATGGACGAGTTTGATCTAGCTCTGGGAGTTGGTGATAGGGAAGCCTGGCATGCTGTAGTCCATGTGGTCACAAAGAATCAGACATAATTGAGTGACTGAGCTGAACAGGAAGGTGATAAAGCATTATAGTTTATTAATTTTACCAATTCCACATTACAGTTGAAATCACAAAGATAGCTTAGAATTCAGTTCTCAGATTCATAGCAGCTTTATTTATTTTAATATAGGTTTGGAACATCAATTAAATCTCCAATCATTTTGGATTTGTTTGAAAAGGTCATTTAAATTATCAATTAAAATTATAGTTATTGCTCATTAAATAGAACTGGATAAATATTAGAATAATAAATAATTATTTATTAATTTGAAATTACATTGTAAGATATATTCAAGCCTTTATCAGTGTTATAATAGATTTCATATTCTTACATAAAATTAAATATTTGTATATTTTAGTGAATTATATGTATGAATGTGTATGTGTGAGCTTATAATATTATAAAAGAATCAATTGAAAGCTGGAATAGAGAATGCAGAGCTAGCCATTTTATTTCTCACAAGCATTCTAAAGTTGCCCTTGGTCACCTCTGAAGGATTATTGGACTCTGTGGAATAGAAAAATAACTATTTTAATATTGTAAAATATGATAAATATACATGATATATTATCCCATTTTAAAACATTCAGTTCAGTTCAGCTCAGTTGCTCAGTCGTGTCCAACTCTTTGAAAACCCATGAATCGCAGCATGCCAGGCTTCCCTGTCCATCACCAACTCCCGGAGTTCACTCAAACTCATGTCCCTCGAGTCGGTGATGCCATCCAGCCATCTCATCCTCTGTCATCCCCTTCTCCTCCTGCCCCCAATCCCTTCCAGCATCAGAGTCTTTTCCAATGAGTCAACTCTTCCCATTAGGTGGCCAAAGTCCTGGAGTTTCAGCTTTAGCATCATTGCTTTCAAAGAACACCCAGGACTGATCTCCTCTAGAATAGACTGGCTGGATCTCCTTGCAGTCCAAGGGACTCTCAAGAGTCTTCTCCAACACCACAGTTCAAAAGCATCAATTCTTCGGCGCTCAGCCTTCTTCACAGTCCAACTCTCAAATCCATACATGACCACAGGAAAAAACATATCCTTGATTAGACGGACCTTTGTTGGCAAAGTAATGTCTCTGCTTTTGAATATGCTACCTAGGTTTGTCATAACTTTTCTTCCAAGGAGTAAGCGTCTTTTAATTTCATGGCTGCAGTCACCATCTGCAGTGATTTTGGAGCCCAAAAACATAAAGTCTGACACTGTTTCCACTGTTTCCCCATCTATTTCCCACAAAGTGATGGGACCGGATGCCATGATCTCCGTTTTCTGAATGTTGAGCTTAAGGCAACTTTTTCACTCTCCTCTTTCACTTTCATCGAGAAGCTTTTTAGTTCCTCTTCACTTTCTGCCCTAAGGGTGGTGTCATCTGCATATCTGAGGTTATTGATAGTTCTCCTGGCAATCTTGATTCCAGCTTGTGTTTCTTCCAGTCCAGTGTTTCTCATGAGGTACTCTGCATATAAGTTAAATAAACAGGGTGACAATATACAGCCTTGATGTACTCATTTTCCTATTTGGAACCAGTCTGTTGTTCCATGTGCAGTTCTAACTGTTGTTTCCTAACCTGCATATAGGTTTCTCAAGAGGCAGGTTAGGTGGTCTGGTATTACATATAAATTTTATATATATATATATATATATATATATATATATATGATAAAACCATAATAATTTTAGGACACTGTACATTATTATATTAAAGATTATAGAAATATTTTTAAGTGAATATGCCCAACTGATATAGTCCTCTCTTCAACCCAAACAGAGGGAACATTGATTTTTACTCTGAGTTCTGTTTTATGTTTTTTTTTTTCTATTTTATTTTATTCATTTTATTTTTATTTTTTATTTTTTCACTTATTTTACTTTACAATACTGTATTGGTTTTGCCATACATCAACATGAATCCACCACGGGTGTACATGTGTTCCCAATCCTGAACCCCCCTCCCACCTCCCTCCCCATACCATCTCTCTTGGTCATCCCAGTGCACCAGCCCCAAGCATCCTGTATCCTGCATTGAACCTAGACTGGTGATTCGTTTCTTATATGGTATTATACATGTTTCTATGCCATTCTCCCAAATCATCCCACCATCTCCCTCTCCCTCTCCCACAGAGTCCAAAAGACTGTTCTATACATCTGTGTCTCTTTTGCTATCTCACATACAGGGTTATTGTTGCCATCCTTCTAAATTCCATATATATGTGTTAGTATACTGTATTGGTGTTTTCTTTCTGGCTTACTTCACTCCATATAATTGGCTCCAGTTTCATCCACCTCATTAGAACTGATTCAAATGTATTCTTTTTAATGGCTTAGTAATACTCCATTGTGTATATGTACCACAGCTTTCTTATCCATTCATCTGTTGATGGACATCTAGGTTGCTTCCATGTTCTAGTGGCAAGGCACCAGAAAATGTGGGGTCTTAGCCCCCTGGCCAGGATCTAACCTACACTCCCTGCATTGGAAGGCAACCTTAACCACTGGACTGCCAGATAAGTCCCCTGAATTCAGAATTCTGTAGACCTTTTGTGAATGACCCTAGGCTCTAATAAAGCCCTGGCAATGCCCCTTCATATACACACTTCGTGTATGTTGTTAAAATTTGGCTCAAGATACAGAAAATCCTACAATATAATATATATCTTTTTGAAGCTACTATAGTGTGGGAAGTATTCCTACATTAAGAAGAGCACTTTTAGTTAAACTTACTCTTTAAATCATAATGCATGCAATAAATAACACACATAACATATAAGCATAATGTATAACATCATAATGGAATTATTGTACAAGTGAAATTTACATGGATATCTGCAACTTAGTGACATTTATTTATAGCTTATTTTCAGAAAAATAAACTGATGCTTTTTTTCAATGTAGACACCTAACTTGCTAATTTTCAAATGGATTCATTAAGAAAAACTTTGTTCCTTTTCCTGCAAATAGTATAGATTATTAGGAATTGCAATATTAATGGACTTAGACTGTTTGAACTTATGTCTTATGAGAAAATTGGAAAGCATAAAAATGACAAATAACTGTTTTGTATTGAATATCCCTTCTGCCAAAAATTGAACTTAATTTGACTCTGTGTATACTAATCAAACATTATTTGCTGCTACAGAGAAAATTGACTTAAAAAAGGCATATGGTATATTCTAAAAAATGACAGTTAATTTTTCCAATGATTTATTGTGTACTTAGGACCATATCTGACATAAAATTAAGCAACTACATGATAAGTGATTAAATGTGTTAATAAATGAATAAATAAAATAAAAGCATTTAATATAGCCATAATATATTTTATGATCATCTGATATAGCATTTTTCTCAAATCCCATGGAAGGTATACAAAAACTTATTAATTTATCCTCTCTCTCCCTCTTTTTCTCACATTCGTGTATATGCATGAAATCCCATTCACCTAAATACACAATCTTATACAGTCCTCAATAAAAAATAATGCTTTAACTGTACATTTTGAGAACAATGGACACATCCAAATCCCTTCCTTCCTCCGAATGCAGCATTTCTTGGGGATGCCGGGGGAGTTAGGATTGAGAAGACTGGAAGAACTACTGTCACTTTAACTTTTAAATCTCTAAACTCTCCTAGAATTCATTGCCCTCATCATTTGTTTGATTCTTCAAATATATACAGCTTCAAGCTGGTATGAAATATTTTATTTATATTAGACATATATCCTTTTCTAAAAGAGAAAATGAACCTATTGAGTGGGATGTAACACCATCTTTCACTTAGTGGTTACATAATTTGCTTGTTTTAAGTCTTGGAAATGCAAGAAAAGCTACTTCCTAAGCCAAAGTCAGGAGCAAACCAGCCCATGACTCATGTACAGAATTATGAAATTCTCATCTCGTCTCTTACAGCTATGTTTCTTTTCCTGACATGTGGATGGTACTTAAAATTCTTCCAAAACTCTCTAGCTTTGTGTGTAAATGTGTCTTGAACTACTTAGCACACTGCAGAGACATCTTTGGGCTCCAGTCTAAACTTTTATCTTCCATTCTAAAATCCAAGACCTTTGCAATTGGATTTTTTAAGTAACTCCTATTAACAACAAAACATTGTTGCAATGACTATGACTATTTAGGTTTCTTTGTGCTGTTTCCGATTGTAATGAATATATAGGTATTTCATCTGTTATATTTCAGCAATAACTGTACTATCAAGACCACACTGAAGCATTAAATGATATCCCATCTCTGTGCCCATCCATCTGTAGTATTTATTGAGTGCATCCCTCACACCATGCTTTCTCAAAACAGTACATGGGCAAGAAATTGATATAAAATTAATGCAGGGACTTTACTGGTGGTCCATTGGTTAAGAATCTGCCTGCCAGTGCAAGGGATACAGGTGCAGGCCCTGGTCCAGGGAGATTTCACATGCTGAGGGGCAACAAAGCTTATGGGGCCACAACAACTGAAGCCTGCGCACACAATTACAGAGTGGTCCTCTCTCACTGCAACTAGAGAAAGAAGCAATGAAGACCCAGAATGGCTAAAAATCTTTTTTAAAAAGAATACAGAGTTCTTAAAAAAATATAACAAAAAAATGTATAATAAATTGTGCTTCAATAATTCCTGGATGATGTGTTTGCACCTCCTCTATAGAAAACAGAAAGTAATTTTTCAGATTCTGTAGTTTAATGAGAATTCTAGTAATAAAAAGCATTCTTCTAAATAACTCAAATTATCTAGAGTATGTTTCTGTGGTGCAGAGAGAATATGCAGTGTGAAAAAATAATCCATATAATATTTCCTGCATCTTGTATCTGTTTTCATATTGGTAATTCATTTTGAGGGTTGGCACAGTTTATTAATATTTAGTGCACCTAATTCAGTGTTTGCACATTGACGTGAAACTACATATTTCAGAAGTAAATTTAAATGACAGTTTAAAACCAAAATAAAAAATTTTAAAAGATACAGTGAAGATAATTTTATAATGCCTATTGAATAGAGACTACTAAAAAATATTCTTTCCATAGCTAACATGTAAATGTTTTGATTCATATAACTAGATCCAATAAGTCAATCTATTGCAGTTCTAGCTTACAAGTTTTTTTGTCAGTATATCCAAATCTTCAATATTTATTGTGTCATTTATGCCCTTTTCATTATTCTTTGCAAGGCACACGACATCCTTGAAAAGAGGGTGGGTAAGGTGGAGGGAAAGAGAGAAAGAGAGAAAGAGATTATATTCATTGTTTAATAAATATTGTCTTTTTATTTGATGTAAAATTGAATGACTGTATATGATGGACTTTGAAAAGTCAGTGAAGAGACGGTGTTAATACAAAGATAATTTTTTATTTTTCCTGTTTTTTTTTCCCCTCTTTTAAACCATATAGAATAATTTGAAGAAACAGAAAACCAGAACCTTATAAACTGAGGTGCATTTTCAGCAAAACTAGAAAGCAGAGAATGGCTTCAGGGTAAACACTGAATGTAAGTCATGACACACCAGCTTAAAGTAGCAGAGCCTGTGGGAAGGCAGAAGCTGTGACCAAAGCATAAAGAAAGAAGGGGAAGGGTCTGGGCTCTTTAGAGAGGCACATCTCAGAAAAATAAAAAGCAAAGACATATCCCCTGAAGCAAAGTGCTTTACCCAAAGGTGGAACTGCTGAGAATAGGGCCAAGTTGAACTAGAGTACGAACACTGGGCAAGGTAGAGAGAAAAGGCTCATAAAGGGCCTAGGTAACCTGAATAAGGAAAATTCCAGATTATACTATGTGAGTTATCCAACCTGAAAGATAAGCATGGTCTGTGCTTTGGGGTCAGTAGCCAGTGAAGTCATGGGCAACTCAGGGCTAGACTTAGAGGCCATCCTTAACCAACTTAGGTGTGGAGAGAAAGAAGAACTAAGACTGTAGAACTATAATAATTTATTGACACAGTCAAACAGAGGAGCAACAGTGAGGGAGCCATTAATTTGCACATTCTGAAGTCTACCTGGTCTCTTCTAACTCCAAACATCCAAACTTTTCCAAACATCCAACAAATAAAAGAACAACTAAAAGCTAGCCAATTGAAACATGAATTTTTGAACGGGAATTGTTACAACATCCACATACAAGAATTACAAGAAGTTTGAGGGTGGGGAAACAGCCAAATATTCCCACAAATGAAATGACGATAACAACAAAATCACAAACTGGAGGGAAGTTAGAGGATTTGGCCTAGGTAGAGATGAACTGGGCTTCCAGATGGTGCTAGTGGTCAGCAACTCAGATGTCTGATCACTGGGTCGGGCAGATGCCCTAGAGGAAGACATGGCAACCCAAACTAGTATTCCTGCCTGGAGAATCCCATGGACAGAGGAGTCTGGCAGGCTATGGTTCATAGAGATGAATTAGAGAATACTGAAGTAGAAATTGAGAGAGATATGGACCTTTCCCTTGAAGAATATGAATGAACAAGAGCAACTAAAATAGGATTGCTGGGTGACAGGAAAAGCCCGCTTGTGTTTTATGATTATTAACTGGAAATGAGATAAGTTAGCCTTATTTGTGATAAAAGTACATTTTTCTCAAGTCCAAGGATTGAGTCAAAAAATTGCATAATATTTCCTGTAAAATAAGTCATGTTTGGACTATGAAAGGAAACAAAGTCTAAATTTTTAGAACATTTGATCATTATCACTTACAGTTAAAGGACAACACAATAAAAACTATTCTTTTCAAGACTTAATTGTATTATTAAGCCTTCAAAATGTGAAAACCTCATTATCTTGAAAACAAATTGTAATTAGAAAAAGCTATATTTTTGGTATAAACTATAGTAAGAGGCAGCATAAAACAGAAAAAAATAAGTAAAATTATATTAGACTAAAAGTAATTTTATTACTGTGATAAAAACACAAAGAGTATTCTTTTGTTAATAAAATAACAACACTCCTTTAAGAAATATTGTCATTGCTATAAATATAAAACATTAAGAATATTAGCAAGAAAGAACATTGTCTCATGTTTTTTTCTAACTAGTGAAAAATCTGAAGTTGTTTTTTACTGGAAAATAATTTATTTTATGCTTTAAATTACCGAGGAAAGAAAGATATGTAATAAAGGTAAATTCATGTCTAGTATAATTTTGATAACATTTTCATTCTCTTATTATTGCTGTCTATGAAAATTTCTCCTTTATCAAATACTAAATACATTTTTTTGCAATTTGGCTGTTTTGCAAATCAATAACATTTTCTTGCAAAATATATCTCACCTTCTACTGACAGTGTTATCGAGCCCTTGAAGATATAGGATGCAGGAAAAGTGATGATTAAGCTATAGAAATTAGGGCCTTCGGGAAAAGCAATAACAGATATATTTGTCAATGTGTAGGGTAAAGAAAATTACAAGAAAACACTATGTCCAGATTTGCAACCAGCTTTTCAGATGATCTAAGATAATTCAAAGCACATGTATTTCTGGAGAAAAAAAATGATGCCCTTGGTTGTGAACAAGGGAATTAAGTGAATTCTGAGTATGTTTTGTGAGAATCTCAGATCCACTATAGGAGAATGAATTCTAAAAGCTAATGCCAAGAATTTGAAGATTACTTCCTTTCATTCTCTAACTCTCTAAGGCTTTATGAGGTAACCTTTCTAACACTTTGAAATTGAAACCAGACCTACATACAGAATGTATAGGCATATACAACATGTTATAAATTTCTCCCTCACTCAGTCTCCACTTTGCCACTCAGTCCCAGGTTAAGAGGCTATTTAGTTGTGTTTGGCTTATAGATAATGTGGCCAGTATTCCTTTTTTGTCAGTACAGTATTGTTTCAATCTGTGCCCCAGCATAATTATTAATAGCATCCATTTTAACTCTAAGAGTATTTTGGTTTCAATAATAAATTGCAGAACTAACCTCCAAGCAGAGGGTGTAGGGGTCTACTTTTTACCTTGTTTTTTTCTTATCTAGAGATAAGAACAGAGGTCTCATTGTATCATTTTGAGACAGTTGTGTTGTTTAGTCGGTTAGTCCTGCCTGACTCTTTGTGACCTCACAGACTGCAGAACGCTAGGCTTCCCTGTCTATCAGCAACTCCCGGAACTTGCTCAAACTCAAGTCCATCAAGTCAGTGATGCCGTCCAACCATCTCTTCCTCTATCATCCCCTTCTCCTCCCACCTTCAATCTGTCCCAGCATCAGGATCTTTTCTAATGAGTCAGCTCTTTGCATCAGGTGGCCAAAGTGTTGGAGCTTCAGCTTCAGCATCAGTCCTTCCAATGAATATTCAGGATTGATTTCCTTTAGGATTGACTGGTTTGACCTTGCTCTCCAGGGGACTCTCAAGAGTCTTCTCCAATACCACAGTTCAAAAACAACAATTCTTTGGATCTCAGCCTTCTTTTTCTAAGACAATACTTCTCATCATATAAATACAATACCGCAGGCTTCCCTGGTTGCTCACGGGTAAAGAATTTGCCTACCAATGCAGAAGATGTGGGTTCAATCCCTGGGTTTGAAAGTTCCCCCAGAGGAGGAAATGATAACCCACTTGAAAATTCTTGCCTGGGAATTCCCTTGGACACTAAGAGCCTGGTGGGCTACAGTCCATAGGGCTACAAAGAGTCAGACATGGCTTAGTAACTGAACAACAACAACAGACAATACTTTACAAATGACAGTACATTTGCTACCCAAAGGATATTTGGCAATTTCTGGAGGGTTTTTTTTTTTTTCATTGTCAAAAATTGGGAGTGAGGCTGTTGCTATTTTCATCAAGTGGGAAAACAGCAGGAATGTGGCTAAAGATTCTATGGTGCTCAGGTCAACTCCTTGAGCAAAGGAGTTATCTGGCCTAAACGTCAACTGTGGTCAACTGTGCTGAGGTTAAGAAGGCTGTTTTAAAGGAATGGATGGTATACTAACTACAGCAGCCCCTCTCTGCCATCAGGATGAAGACACTTCCTTGTGCCTGCTTGCCTGCTAGTGCCTGTCCCTTAGAGCAAAGTCAGTTTTTGCTGGTTCCTTTCTCCCAACCCTGCCCACCAGGACTGGTTACAAAAATGGGCAGGGCCTAAGGGAAAGTGAAAATGCAAGACCTATTGTTCAAAAATCATCACATCAAAACCCATCATCAAGATAGCAACAACAAAGTATGAAACCAAGGTCAGAATCCTATCTAACTTCCTAGGTTGTACACCATACATCGGGCCCTAATGCCCCATCAGCAGATTAATTTATAACAATTTAATTTTATAAAGATCTACTCACATGGTTAATGCCTAATTTTCTTTGATGTCACTGTAGTGTTTTCTAGAGAGACACACTTGTAAATTTAAGACATGCTGCTGACTGGGTCAACTTAAACAGTTTTATATTATATTTTTTTATTTAAAAAAGGGCTGAAACATTTTAAGAACTAAAAACACTCATGTGAGTGTTCCTTCTGCTTTTAAAGAGAGGAAAACTCATAAATATTTAGCCCCCCAAATACCTAATAAACCAACAGATGCTTGCTTCATTATCTTATCTGGTCCATCAAGGTTAGAGCATCTCAAACAGATCCATTAAGTAGCTCCACTGGGCTGTTGTTAGAACACTGAGACTTGGAAATAACTGATACATTCAATCTCCTTCATATCCCAAAGCATATCTATATTAGATAGTAGATTCAACTTTCTTTTGCTATCTATAATATTAAGGCTTAAGAAGTTGGGTGATGGTACCATTAACTTTTTTTTTTTTTTAATCTTCAAGGTATTTCCAACCAGGTGATAGTGATGCTTGCCATCACTATCATCTATTTTAAAATGTTAAGAATGTATTTCTCAAATGTATTGTTTTATCTACATTTATTCCTTCTCCCACTTACATTATACCCACACAACCTCTAATCATAAGCAGTGATCTCTTTATAAATCAACTTTCTTTACATTTGGCTTCAGAGATTTTCAGCCTTACCACTAAATCATAATTTGGTCACAGAGCAAAAGACATGTATTCAGCTATTTCCATAGCAGAAATCCACAGAGATTTGAGATATAGTTTTGATTTAAAAATTATATAAGCATCTGAGCACAGTGACTAGGTTTTTGAAGGGAGGCAAGTTTCCACATTCTATACAACTTTTCTCTCTGAAAAGGTAAGAAGCATCTTCATTTTTTATTCTTTTAAGTGGTGTTTCTCTACCTCTTGGGTTGAATAATTATGGGAAGCTTCTTCCATACACTGAAGGATGTTGATCAGCATCTTTGACTACTATTTATTAAATGACAGTAACACTTTCCCAGCTGTGAAAACTGAAAATATCAGGGGAAAATGTCCCCTGGAGGAAAAAAAAAATCGGCCCTGGTGGAGAACCACTGCTTTAAAACAAATTTAAAGCAAATATATTAGATTTTCAGGTTGAATTTTCCTCTATAGTTTCCAAAAGAGCTCTATGAATTTTCATGCAATGATCTAGAAAGCTACACAGACAAAGCACATTAGACACAGGAAATCAAGATTCTATTTTATTGATAGAATAACAAACCTTCCCCAACACAATGGATGTGATGGTTTTTTAAATTAAATTTAAACAGAAAACGATGGGGCCTGGTCTTGTGCCTTGGCATGTTAATCTCGAATATCACTTCTATTGCCATTGTACTAATCTCACAAATTGTACTAAGGTCAAAATGTGCTCTTATTCACCAAAACAGGGGAACAAAGACAGCATTGTCTTTGGAGCTGAACATTTGTTGGTTTCTCACACATATTCACATAATCATGTCACTTTAGGCTGTCTCTACTTAATACGACCATCTGAACAAAGAAAAAAAAGACCTGCGTAAAAGATGAACATAACTATTTTCACTGTTTTTTTTTTTTTTTTTTTTTTTACTGTCTACTCACACAGATTCCCTGGGTCTTTTATGGTTATGATTGTCCTTAATTTCAGAGGGTGAAGCAATCACATCTACTTGAATAGTAGGTAAAGGATGAAGCAACTGTTTATTTGAATGGATTTCATGTAATCAATTAACTCAAAAATGGATTTAGACATATTTTGGTGATGGTTAAATCACATACATCTATAAAGAGAGCCATGTTTCTTATTTTTTTAAGTCCTTATAATTAGCCTTTATCTAACATCTCCCTGTTTTTGGTCATTTCAGATAAATTAAATTAACCTAAGCCTGAATTCCAGAAAATTCAAAAGTACATATGTCCACACTGGAAAATGTGGACTAGAGCAATACAAATGATTATGGATTTAACACTATTTCTATATGTTGTCCACTAGTGGAAACTATAAAAGTGATTAAGAAAGAATGGTTGCTTCAACAGGAGACTAATAAGCTTAGTGAACTAATAAAATTAGATTATAGAAGGTTGAAAGTTTTCTGTTTAAAGACTCAATTGCATTAAAAAATTATTTTATTATTATTTTTAGTTGATTGCTTTGTTGCCCCCCCCCAACCACCTAAGCTAATTGAGAAGTGACATGCTTAAACTATCAAAGTGCTCTATCTTATTTTAATGCATGATTATTTATTTTCATTATACTTTAATTAAAATTTGGGGGAGGTAACATTAATTTACTAAGCATTATTAATATTTTTCTAAGCACAAACTTTGCTATTAAAAGAGGTCTATTTATATTACATGGAAGGTCTGGAGTAAGATTTAGTAAAATGTTGGCTTTCCAGAATTACTGAAAGAAGATCATGAAGTTCTGCTGAAAAAGGGACTTCTTTAAAGTCTCATAATCAAATAGCAACTAGAAATGCCTCCACTTTCTAATCTGAAATAAAAAAGGATTAGAGTATGCAAATATGAAAAACCCCTAGCATGAAGAATTCTGAGTCACTCTTAGTATTATAGTCCTACCACTTAAAATTGAATTATTTCAGAAAAATATTGCAATCAAGACATAAAATATAATAGACAATCAATATGCAGAATGCCAGCAAAACATCATATAAACTACGCATTTTTCCTTGTTAAAGTCTTATGTAGGCCATGAATTATGCAAAACAACCAAGAGATCCTATTAAAAAGGTGATATATCTTCAGGATCCTAAGACATGAAAGACCATTTGAGCTTTCCTTTCAAGGTTATTACAGAGTTATCAGAAATACTCAGAGTCTGAAAGTTTTAAATGAAAGTAGGATAGTGAGCATACATCACAAGTTACAGATTGGTAAAAGAAAAATGCTACAGAAAATAACAATTTTTGATGAAGCAATCAAAATTGTTTATTTAGTTGTTGTTCAGTTGCTCAGTCATGTCCGAATCTTTGCAACCCCATGGACTGCAGCACACCAGGCTTCTCTGTCCTTCAATATCTCCTGGAGTTTGCTCAAACTCATGTCCACTGAGTCAGTGATACTATCCAACCATCTCATCCTCCTGCCTCTAACCTTTCACAGCATCAGAGTCTTTTCCAATGAATCGACTTTGCATCAGGTGGCCAAAATATTGGAACGTCAGCTTCATCATCAGTCCTTCCAATGAATATTCAGGACTGATTTCCTTTAGGATTGACTGGTTTCATCTCCGTGCTCTCCATGGGACTCTCAAGAGTCTTCTCCAGCACTGCAGTTCAAAAGCATCAGTTCTTCAGCACTCAGCTTTATGATCCAACTCTCATGTCCATACATGAATACTGGGAAAGCCATAGCTTTGACTAGACGGACATTTGTCGGCAAGGTGATGTCTCTGCTTTTTATACACTGCCTGGGTTTTTCATAGCTTTCCTTCCAAGGAGGAAGTGTCTTTTAATTTCATGGCTGCAGTCACCATCTACAGTGATTTTGATGCCCCCCAAAATAAAATCTTTCACTGTTTCCATTGTTTCCACATCTATTTGCCCTGAAGTGATGGGACCAGCTGCCATGATCTTCATTTTTTGAATGCTGAGTTTTAAGCCAGCTTTTTCTGTCTCCTCTTTTACCTTAATCAAGAGGCTCCTTAGTTCCTTTTGGCTTTTTTGCCTTTAGGGTGGTGTCATCTGCATGTCCGAGGTTGCTGACATTTCTCTCAGCAATCTTAATTCCACTTTGTGATTGATCCAGCCTGGCATTCCGCATAATGTACTCTGCACAAAAACTACATAAGCAGGGTGCCAAAATGCAGCCTTGATTGTACTCCCTTCCCAATTTTGATCCAGTCCATTGTCTGGTTTTAATTCTTGCTTCTTGTCCTGCATGTAGGTTTCTCAGGAGGCAGGTAAGGTGGTCTGGTATTCTTTTCAAGACTTTTCTAGTTTATTGTGAGCCACACAAAGGCTTTAGTGTCTTCAGTGAAACAGAAGTAGATGTTTTTCCCAGAATTCCCTTGCCTTTTCTATGATCCAATGGATGTTGACAATTTGACTTCTGATTCCTCTGTCTTTTCTAAATTCAGCTTGTACATCTGAAATTTATTGAGTAGGCTATTAATTTACTCAAAATCACAAGTTGTGATGTACCCTGAGTACAGCAGTGATGTCACTGGTTATAGCCTGTTCTTTGAAGGCATTCCCACTAATATGCATAACATATGACCTGGTAAGAATTTGTATTTACTCTTGTGACAAAATTCATTGTATTTCTTAGATGTGTCACTTAATGAAAGTATGATTGTCAAGTTATCAAAATTATTAATAATAAAACTGTCACTGAAGCATGACTAGGAGACCCCAATTAATTATAAGAAATCTTGGAAATGTAGGTTCAGATTGTCTGTTAATGGGCAAGATTGTGGTTTTAACACTTAAAGCTTGTGCCTTGTTGGTAAGCGACCCAAACTCTTGGATCAGATGAGAAAAATCTGCGTAGGCAGCTAATTTCTTTCTTCACATCATCCTCATCGGTTTATTAGTTTCACCCTTAATAATCAAAATATATTGGCAACACTAAGGTGATGAATTTCAGTCAGAAGTGTCTATGGACGCAAGAGAGGAGATAATCTGGTTAGTCAGTAAAAGAAATGACCAAACACATTTGGTGCATTTAAGCAATACAATTTTTACCCCCAAGATGTCTAGTTTCAATGATCTATTATGTGTTGTATGGGCTTTCCAGGTGGCACAGTGGAAAAAATTCCACCTGCCAATGCAGGCAATACAAGAGATAAAGTTTTGATCCCTGGGTCAAGAAGATTCCCTGCAGAAGCAAACAGCAACCCACTCCACTATTTCTTGTGGAGCCTTGGAGGCTGCAGTTTGGGATTTCAGGGAGTCAGAGATGACTGACCATGCACATTATATCTTGTATTTATGTAAGCACAAAAGAGTTTCCATTTGTATAAATGCAGAGTAGTAACTATAGCACTTACAATGAAATACAGGATTAGAAGGAAACAAAACATAGCATTATATGTGAAAATGTTGTTTCAAACCCTTGGAAACACTTGACTTAATTGAATCAGCTTGGAAATAAAGTTCCTTGGTATCCACAAAGTATTGGTACCAGGACTCCAGAGAGTACAAAAGCTTATGCTCAAGTCTCTTACATAAACTTCTATAATAGTTGCATATAACCTGTGAACATTCTCCTGCATACTTGAAATCATGTCTAAATTACTTATAGTACCTAACTCAATGTAAAAGGGATGTAAATAATTGCAGGTGTGCAGCAAATTCAGTTTTAATTTTCAGAATTTTATGGAATTTCTTTTCTGAGATATTTTGTGTCTGTGGTTGGTTGAATCTATGAATATGAAACCCGTGATTCAGAGGACCAACTGCACATACAGTCTAGAGGATCCACATCATCTCCCCTTACAATCTCCAGAAACCTCCATGCTGTGTGTTTCCATGAGTGATCTTCAACTGCCTTATTCCTCATCTTAGCCCAAGTTTTCACTGAAAATAGTGAAAGAGGTAGCAAAAGAAGGCTGTTACTCCACCAATGTTCAGTCATCCTGGAGTCAGTAAAGCTGTTGTTTAAGACAAGTATTTTGGATCCATATATAGCTATAACTTCACTCCAGTTGAGCAGCTCAACTTATCTAAGTCTAGTTGTCTTCTCTTTGTGGTGCTAGTGGTGGAAAATCTGCTTGCCAATGCAGCAGAAGTAAGAGACACAGGTCCAATCCTTGGGTCAGGAAGATCCCCTTGGAGGAGGAAATGGCTACCCACTCCAGTATTCTTGCCTGGAAAATCCCACGGACAGATGAGCCTGGTAGGTTACAGTTCATAGCGTCACAAAGAGTCAGACACGACTGAAACAACTTAGTATGCACACTTTACAACAGAGCATAGGTTGGGTTTAATAGCAGGATAGGTACGGTTTGTTATGATGCCTGCTGTCCCCATGATTTCAGTGGTTCTGCTTTCTATCACATGGCATCTACTCCTGCAGGCTGCACTTACAGTCTCCACTTACAGTCTCCAAGTTAATGACAGGATTCACCAATGGGAGGCAGAGATAGGGGGACTTTGCAGCTGGAAGAAAGGAGAAGCCAGAGTATCTCTAGCCTCTCTCTATTAGTTTGCTTGAGCTCCTATAACAAAATACCACTGACTGGTCAACTTAAACAGCAGAAAGTGTCAGTCACTCAGGTATGTCTGAATTTTTGAGACCCCTTTGGATTATATCCTGCCAGGTTCCCCTGTGCAAGGAATTCTCCAGGCAAGAATACTAGAGTGGGCTGCCATGCCCTTCTCCAGGGCATCTTGCTGACCCAGGGATCAAACCTGAGTCTCCTGCATTTCAGGCAGTGTTTTTATCATCTGAGCCACCAGGAAGCCCACAGGAGACCTTTGTTTACTCACAGGTCTGGAGGATACAAGTTCAAGATCAAGGTATCAGCACGTTTATTTTCTCTGAAGGCTTTCTCCCTGGCTTGCACTTGGCTGTCTTCCTAGTGTTTTATCATATGACCTTTCATCTGTGTGCATGCATCTCTACTGTCTCTTTTGTGTCTCCAAGTTTATTCTTTTTATAAGGATGAGACAGGTTGTGACCTGCGACCCTTTGCTGCAGTGCTGCAGTGTTTGCACCTAGACATACCTTTCCTCGAGCAACAAAACACAAAGAAACTATATGTGATTAAAAAACAAAAACAAAACCAAAACTGTGTGTGTGAGCAGTTGGGGTAAATTCTGAACAAAAAACACAAAGAGACCTGAAAACCTGGCTGCCACTTTTGCAGAGCTGGGAGGAAAATCAGGGGTTTCAGGAGCCAAACTAGGGTTCTGCACATACCTCTTGCACACAATACCATGTAAGGGGTTGGCAAAACACCTAAGCCATACCTCCAGCCTGACCCCTGAATGCACCCCTACCCTGACCCCATATGAAGAACAAGCTAGTCCCACCTCAGCAAGAAAAAATAATAATAAATAAAAGTCACTCAGTCATGTCTGACTCTTTGTGACCCCATGGACTCTATAGTCCATAGAATTCTCCAGGCCAGAATCCTGGAGTGGGAAGCCTTTCCCTTCTCCAGGGCATCTTCCCAACCCAGGGATCAAACCCAGGTCTCCAGCACTGCAGGTGGATTCTTTACCAGCTGAGCCACAAAGGAAGCCCAAGAATACTGGAGTGGGTAGTCCATCCCTTCTCCAGCAGATCTTCCTGACCCAGGGTCTCCTGCTTTGCAGGTTGATTCTTTACCAATTAAGCTGTGAGGGAAGCCCTGTTATTTGTTCTCATTCCTACTTGCTGCTGCAGGGGCCCCAATTAAGCCTTGCTGGAATTTTTTTGTATTGCCTCTGATCTGTTTCTATTGATTAGGGAGGCCAAGAACTCTGGTAGGTAACAAGGACACTGGTCATATTGGATTAGGGCCCATGTACATGACCTCATAATCATTTCTTTCAAGGCCTTATCTCCAGGTGCAGTCACACTGGGACATACTGGGAATCAGGACTCTGACATATGAATTCTAGCTGGGGACACAATTCAGCTGGCAACACCTCTGTCTCTGGTGGTTTCCCTAACGACACCTGAGTATCCTCCATGATTTCATCTTTCCACAGATGTGTCTGGAGCTCCCCAGGCTGTGTCTCTAGCTACTACTAGATAGATTCTAGGTTGCTGCAGCTTTTCTGAAGTGTCCAAGACCACTTGGGCAAGCCCCGTTGCTCTCATTTTTTGTCTCCATTGGAAATAGGAACAGGTTTCTTCTGTTGCAAACTAGGATGCCTCACCTTCTTTTGTTTAGTTACTGAGCTCTGCATCTGTAACCAGTTTCCTGGATTAAATTCTCTTGGTTTTAAATCCAAGATGGACTCTCTTTTCTTGTAAAATAAAGAGTAAATTAAACTGATACAGGAAGAGTAAATCAATCAACGCTTGAAAAGTCAGGGTAACAGAGATCATTGTGTAGTAAACACCTTGCATGTGTTTAAATAAGTGAACAATGCATCTTTATTCTGTGAATGTTATTCTCTGAACAACTTCTTTGACTCACAGGAGATTATAAACAGTTTCAAAGATGCTCTACTCAGGCTCTTTGCTTTTTTATTCTTCTCTTTCATTGTTGTCCCTGAAAAGTGAAGATTTGAAGTAGAACTTGGGAGTTTGGGTAGATACATAAAGCTTCACTTTTTAAAAAAGGCAAAGAATTTCATGTTTGGGAATGCATATACACCCGTGGTGGATTCATGTCAATGCATGGCAAAAGCAATACAGTATTGTAAAGTAAAATAGAGTAAAAACAAAAATTAAAAAAAGAAAAGGCAAAGAATGAACGGAACAGGTTTTCAGGAACAAGTTATAGTCTTAGTTCTCAAACCATGATTTTCCCAAACATGAATTCAGAAACAAAGCGGCATCAAACTAGGAAAACATAATGTGACAAATATTATGTTGTTGTTTAGTTGCTAAGTCATGTCCAGCTCTTTGTGATCTCCCTAGAACTGTAGCCTGCCAGGCTCCTCTGACCATGGGAATTCCAAGGCAAGAATACTGGAGTTGATTGCCATTTCTTTATACCTTTATAATTATGTCCCATTGAGTAGGCAGACTCATTCTCTTCCGGCGTGAAAAACAAATCAACAGTGCTGCGATGAACATTGGGGTACATGTGTCTCTTTCAATTCTGGTTGAATAGCCAGGACATGGAAACAACCTAGATGTCCATCAGCAGATGAATGGATAAGAAAGCTGTGGTACATATACACAATGGAGTATTACTCAGCCATTAAAAAGAATTCATTTGAATCAGTTCTGATGAGATGGATGAAACTGGAGCCGATTATACAGAGTGAAGTAAGCCAGAAAGAAAAACACCAATACAGTATACTAACACATGTACATGGAATTTAGAAAGATGGCAATGATGACCCTGTATGCAAGGCAGCAAAAAAGACACAGATGTGTATAATGGACTTTTGGACTCAGAGGGAGAGGGAGAGGGTGGGATGATTTGGGAGAATGACATTCTAACATGTATACTATCATGTAAGAATCGAATCGCCAGTCTATGTCTGACGCAGGATACAGCATGCTTGGGGCTGGTGTTGGAGATGACCCAGAGAGATGTTATGGGGAGGGAGGTGGGAGAGGGGTTCATGTTTGGGAACGCATGTAAGAATTAAAGAGTTTAAAATTAAAATAAAATAAAATAAAATAAACAATAAAAAAGATGATATATGAGGAAAAAAAAGAAAAACAACAAACAAGCAAACAAAATCCTTATATTATTGCTTGTATGATTATGAACTTTAGCTTGAAAGTGAACATCCCTCAGTCATTTCGGACTCTTTGCAACCCCATGGACTATACAGTCCATGGAATTCTGGAGTCAGAATACTGGAGTGGGTTGCCATGCTCTCCTTCAGGGGATCTTCCCAATCCAGGGATTAAACCCAGGTGTTCCACATTGCAGGCGGATTCTTTACCAGCTGAGCCACAAGGGAAACCCAAGAATACTGGAGTGGGTGGCCTATCTCTTCTCCAGTGGATCTTCCTGACCCAGGAATTGAACTGGGGTCTCTCTCATTGCAGGAGGATTCTTTACCAACAGAGCTATCTGGAAATATAGCCTACCTTCCACAAATAAGTCTTTTGCTTTATTGTCAAGCTTTTTGGAGAAGTGATCTATTTTCACCCTTCCTCTTCTCTTATCAATTATTCCAACTTCAACTCCATGAATTTAGGTTTCTTCCCTTGACATCTTAGTCTAACTGTTCTTGCAATGATTTGGGGATTATCCCCATGAATATTTTGCCAACATCATGTGCTTCGATTTCTCAATAACCTCTCATGTTCTCAACCACTGAATTAGTACTTTTTCTTATGTTTTTCTCCCATATATTTGTATTCATCTTCTCAGTCCACTTAGAGGCTTCTTTTTTACTGGTCTTCTGGAAAATGTTATCCCCTAGATTACTCATTACAGCTTGATGTGTAAGACTTTACTTATAGCCATGGCATTATTTAATTTCTCTATGTAAAAACTCACAAATACCTATGTCTAAAGCTGGTCTTTCCCTCAGGCATTGCTTGTTGTCCATATAATTAACTGTATGTGAAATATTTCCCAATGAAATACCTTCAGGCAGGTCATATATTTAGATATCTAGGTGAACTCATCACTTTCTTCCCAAATATGTCCCCAGAGCTATGAATAGTTCCACAATCCAATTTTTTTTCTAAACCTAAAATCATCAATACTCTCTGCGTCTAAGTATAGACACATATTTATAGCCTTTAGATAGATAAACTCTCCTCTCCCCCATTAACATCGCTGAACATTTTGCTCGTATTCTCATCCCTTTTTATTTTGCAATTTACAAATTCCCCTCTCATCTCTGTGCCCCATGAATTGTCCACTTTCTGCCTGGAGCGGCTACTGCCACCCCAAACCATGTTTCATGCAGCTGTGGAAGGTTCTTTTACAAATGTAAATGTTATTAGTTCTTCTCTACTCAAAACAATTCCCGTAGCTCCCAAATGACTCCAGGATGAAATGCGTGTTCTTACCATGGCTATAAACCTCATTAGGACTTGGTTTCTTACAATTCCAAACTTAGTTCATCATTTCATGATTCATATTTTGCTCTCTAGCCATACAAACAGCACTAGCCTGGAAATAAATAAGTGTAATCATAAGCTCTCCATTCAAAAACTTAACTCCTGATTTTCTCTCTGTCTGGTGCCCCCTAAGGTCTCTTCTTTGCCCTGTTCACTCCAGTCAGTGTTTTTGTTTATTTGTTCATGTGTTTTATAAATTTGGTTTGAACACATCCACTGTTAAACAGATTGATTACCCAGTCAGGATACATTGCAAAGATGGAAAGCAGAGAGCAGGGCATCACCTACTACATTTGATTGCTGTACTCAGTTCTTAGAGCGAGCTCTGTCTTGCCTCCTGTCTTAGAGTCCGAAAAGCTAAATTTCGTCCCCAGTTTCCCTTGTGACTGGGGCTATGGTCATTTTGCGATGTTGTCAATCAGACAGAATCTCAAAAATTCTGAATTTGTAGCTGATTTATGAAAAGAGAAAATGCTACCACATTATACTACATGAGCCATCCATTTGCAATGAATGATCCAGCAGAGGAGGTGTGGTTCTTAGAAAGAGTTATGGAAGCATTGGTTTCCTCATCCTTAGGTGGAAGCAGTTAAGGTATTTCTGGAAACAACAGCTGCAACAATGGCTTATTGATTCCTCAACTTTCTGATTCTGGTGCAGAAACACAAATTTCCAGAAGTCTTAACTGGACCTTAGAACATGCTGCCTTGGAGTTACCAGTGCTGTGTCAGGTCTGTTCCATATCTTAAACCCCATTCTGTTTAAAATAGCTGGACACCTTCCCAACAATTCTATCAGATAAATTATTTCCATTATGTAGATGAAGAAACTGAGTAACAGAAAGTAGATTTTCTGTGGTTACACAGAGAATAAGTAGTTAATCCAAGAAGTGAACATAGACATTCCCTCCCAAATTCTGCCTAAATCTCTACCATCAAGAATCTCTTCTATGTTGGCAAATTTGTCAGTCTGGCAAACACAGGGACGACTTTATTTCTTATAGTATTTTGGACCCATTCATTTTTGCTGGTAAATTTTTATTAAATGAGTTCACATTGGAAGGCCATTTCTTAACAAAAAAGAGGTATATTTCTCACAAAGATAGAGATGTTTATCTAGGTCTAACTAGGACCTTTTTTTTTTTTTTTTCTAAATCCTGTAAGAGCCCTATAAGGCAAGTCAGTCATAGTTAAAATATGTTTGGTCAGCCTGAAATAATAATTAAAAAAATAAAGGAATGAAAATGATGGTAGATTCCATATTCATAAAGGGTGTGGTCTTGAATACAGGAGTGGATTCTTGGCAGTTAACTACTTTTAACTCCTTGCATAATTCTTAATGATATAGTTAAATTTAGCTGCAGAACTAGAATAATTCCAAAAACTTGGCTAAGACCCCCATTCTCATGGACTGCTTTTTGATTAAAACTGTATGTATTTAATTTTACAATTCCCTTGTATCTTATTGCTTTTTCCATTGTCTAATCTCTCTTCTGAGTAGCCCACTTCTTCTTTAGACCTGATACTTAAATTCAGTAAATTGTCGCTTATGTCTTCAGGCTTTGGAACCATTGTTTCTTTGTGAACTCATTTATCACTCAAAAGGTAACGTTGTTTACCTTACCTTAAATTTCTTAGGAAAACCTCAGTGTCACCTCTCTTATCCCAGTACAAACACTGTTCTGCCCTTAATTCTAATCATCCCTTACACATCTTTCCAATTACAGTGAAAGCCCCAGGGGAGTAGAGATTGTGCCATATTCATCTTAGTAAACTTAGTCTGTAGCACAGCACAGGGTAAGATTGAAAAACATCCAACATATTATTCTGAATGAAATGATAATTTATTCGAAGGGACTCTGCTAATTGCAAAATGCCTCCTGGCTTAAGATATTATGAAGTTTCTTGTTCAAAACATACCTTTAGAATTTAAAGATAATTTAAACTTTGTATGCCAAAGAGTGAATCATTAGAAAAATTTTTATGTTCTTTATTTTGTATCCATTTTCATAGCACTAGCTCCTAAGAACTCAATATGGTGAATTATCATTTTGAGCTCTGAGATAAGAGGAAAAAGATAAATGCATATTATTTCAGCACTTCACACTTCAAAATTGCTCCTAAAATGCATTCTGAAAATATGAATACTCAATTGCCTTATTTGGCATATCTATGGATGAACAAACTAAGGAAAATATAAGATTGATTTAAAATATCTCTACTGGGGTAATAACTTATTTTCACTATTGTATCATAAATATGCCATGGCAATCTTATTAACTGATTCAATCTAATTAGTGTCAAAGGCAAGGTGCTTGTCCTGAATGAAATATTGCCTTCAACAATAACTATTAGGGCCAAGATAAATGTAATGAGATACATTTTTCAAAGAAATGCTTTCATTGTAAGAACTTGTGAAAAAAAATTTTATGGGACTCCATGTTAGTTTAATCCAACCACTATTCCCTGAGAATTTGTCATGTATTCAATGCACTAAGTTCTAGTCAAGTACAAGTGAATTAAAAGCAAGTGCATCAAAAAGTTTAGAGTAGAAAACTTACATATTCAAATAGCAAATTCTAAGTACATAAGACAAATGCAATGATAAAAGTTTCAAAGATTTTATGGAAGAGAATGATAGTTAACCTTACCTTGAGGACTGGAGTTGAGATAGTGGCAAGAAGTATGGAGACTCCCTTGTTATGATGATACTAGA
Source organism: Ovis canadensis (assembly GCF_042477335.2). NCBI lineage: Eukaryota > Metazoa > Chordata > Mammalia > Artiodactyla > Bovidae > Ovis > Ovis canadensis. Next base: position 138,915,791 of record NC_091245.1, read on the forward strand.
GTTAAATGCTAAAGAATGTATTCAAGAGAATGGGAAGGGGAAAAGTCTTTTTTCAGACCAAGAGACTTGAGAAGCTGCAGATACATGAAACAACTTGGTGGATCTGGGAATTAAAAGCAGGTCATCCAATTTGGAAAATAAACTAGGAAACGGTGACTCCTGGAAAATTATATCCTTTTTTGGTGGCAGAAAGCATCCGTATCATGAAATTCCTTGTCTGCAAGGATTAAGAGTGGTTGATGAAAGCTTCCAAAATTATCACTACAGATACAGGGTTCCATACAAAAGAACTATTCTATGTATGTGCTGTGCCTATCCGACTCTTTGTGACCTTTCTGACCATAGCCCACCAGGTTCCTCTGTCCATGGAATTTTCCAGGCAAGAATACCAGAGCAAGTTGTCATTTCCTACTCCAGGGTATGTTCTTGACCCAGAGATGGAAACTGCAATCTTTTGTGTTGCCTGCATTGGCAAGTGAATTCTTTACCACTGTGCCACCTGGGAAGCCATTCTATGCATGTGGTTGCCTAATTATGTCATGGAAGCATTTAGTCATAGAGACCTAAGAGTATAGTTAGAACTTAATTTTAATTAACTATCTAATGTGAATTCACTTCGATATTTAAATTATATTGAATTTCTTAAAGTATGAGAGACAATACTTGAAACTGAATAGTGCAGATTTAGCTGAAATTTCTGCATCCGTCATTAGGCAGGCTTTCACTAGTGGACTACATTTGCATCCTATTATTTTATAAAATGTGTCTTTTGGAAACTGGTCAAAACTTTAATTGGTCTAGCATCCAGGCTATCAGGCAAAAACTAGATAAGTAGGATTACAGGTTATATGGTAAAGTGGAAAGATCTATCTAGTTCACTCTAGGTGAAACAAAACTCACATGAAATATTGCAGTTGCCCCCATATATTGCCAACTCTTTTGTACACTTCTCCCCAGAGTTTTTTTTTTCCAAACTTCAGTGACATACTGTCTTCAAAATAGTAGTTTTATTCTTTACTTGGAGCTTCCCTGGTGGCTTAGTGGTAAATAATCTGTCTACCAATGAAGGAGATGCAGGTTCAATCCCTGGGTCTGGAAGATACCCTGGAAAAGGAAATAGCAACCCACTCCAGTATTCTTGCCTGGAAAATCCTATGGACAGAGGAGCCTTGTGGTCTACAGTCGATGCGGTCCGACAGAGTTGGACGTGACTTAGCAATTTAGTACACACATGAATCCTCTACTTATATTCTCATTTTGGAAACTTTCCATGGATTAGGACTGCATTTTGTTTTATGGTCACAGGATGTGTTGGGCCTCAGTTTCCTAACCAGGTATCAAACCCATGTGCCCTGCATTAGAATCTCTGAGTCTTAACCCCTGGACTGCCTGGGGCATCCCAAGACTGCATTTAAGATGAAAAATTATATTTTAAAGATGGCTTATCAGGCCCTACATATTCCATTTCCTTTAAGAATCTGTAGCCTCACATTTTGCTCCCAGGAACTCTTTGCTCCTTAAGTCAGTCCTGTTGTCCTGTTTCCATTTGTTGCATCACTAAACCATTGTATGAAAAGTTATGTCTACTCAATATTTTGTTATATCTCTCCCCAAGCTCCATTCCTCTTTCACGAAATTCACTTGTAATCAACTTTCGGATTTCAATTCACTGGTCACTTACCCAGAGAAACCTCCACCAACCTCTTTACTGGTCCGACCATGTTTAGAATATGCCTCAAAGCAACATTTAACTCCCTTTCCAAGCATTTACCATAGTTTAGGTGTTATAGTTTATTATTATTATGCTATTATTATCATTTGAAAAATGTCCAATAATTGTATTCCTTATCATAGAATAATAATGTCTAACACAGACATTTCAATAATGTCTATATTATCATTTGAAGAGTTATACTTCTAGATATTATGTTCTTTGAGGAAAGGGACCAGAAATATTTTTCACAATTGCATCTCCATGGCAAAGCCTAATATGTAATAGCTATAATCAATAGTTAAACTCAAGATTTAAACTAAATGATGAAAGTATTAGGATTTTAAACTGATGACTGGTAAGGGGTTCCCTTACTTATGTCTGTGATGTAAAATGCTTGTAGAATGGTAGATACTGAAGGAATAAATTTGAGCTGTATTTTTAGGAAATATTTTGTGTCTTAACCTTTCACCACTAAAATAAATGGTGATATGAAGATGGTATTCTTTCTCTAACCTCATGTTTAGTTAGCTTTTAAGGGCATTCCTAGAACTTATTCTGTGCTTTATATAGTTGGAAGAGCAAAGAAAATGAGATTCTAACTCACATTTGAGAAATGTCATGGTGGATGGCATCAGAAAAGAGGGTTAAAACTTGGAAGAAACTACTGACTAACAGAGGACCAAAGATGCATGTTCCCTGAAATCAGATGAAGCACTCCCTAGAGGGAAGTTAGCCCAAGAGACAGTCAGCCAGTGTTACAGGACCCTCCAGGTGGAAGCTGTGGCCTCTCCACAAGGAGGATGTGCTGAAAATCTGGAGTGTGTGAAAAAAAGAAAATCCAAGTCCAAATCAGGACACTCAAGAACTCAGTAAAGAACTCACAAAATTATCCATGAAAGAATAAGCTTTAAACATATACTACTCAAGAGACTGCAAATCCATCTTACATAGAACCATTCAGTTAACTCTTTCTGATTTCTTCACCTTTTATCCCTCCAGCTTCTTTGTTCCTAAGGGAGGCATTGAATAAAGCAGCAGAAAAAGAAACAGAAATTGGTGACTGATGATTGCAAGTCCATACAATTTCTGTCCTTTATTGAGCCCGTCTTTCCATGAAATGTTCCCTTGGTATCTCTGATTTTCTTGAAGAGATCTCTAGTCTTTCCTATTCTATTGTTTTCCTCTATTTCTTTGCACTGATCGCTGAAGAAGCCTTTCTTATCTCTCCTTGCTATTCTTTCAAACTCTGCATTCAAATGGATATATCTTCCTTTTTCTCCTTTGCTTTTTGCTCCTCTTCTTTACACAGCTATTTGTAAGGCCTCCTCAGACAGCCATTTTGCATTTTTGCATTTCTTTTTATTGGGAATGGTCTTGATTGCTGTCTCCTGTGCAATGTTATGAACCTCCATCCATAGTTCATCAGGCACTATGTCTATCAGATCTAGTCCCATAAATCTATTTCTCTCTTCCACTGTATAATCATAAGGAATTTGATTTAGGTCATACCTGAATGGTCTAGTGGTTTTCCCCACTTTCTTTAATTTAAGTCTGAATTTGGCAATAAGGGGTTCACGATCTGAGCCATAGTCAGCTCCCAGTCTTATTGTTGCTGACTGTATAGAGCTTCTCCATCTTTGGCTGCAAAGAATATGATCAATCCGATTTTGGTGTTGACCATCTGGTGATGTCCATGTGTAGAATCTTCTCTTGTGTTGTTGGAAGAGGGTGTTTGCTATGACCAGTGCATTCTCTTAGCAAAACTCTATTAGCCTTTGCCCTGCTTCATTCTGTACTCCAAGGCCAAATCTTCCTTTTACTCCGGGTATTTCTTGACTTCCCACTTTTGCATTCCAGTCCCCTGTAATGGAAAATACATCTTTTTGGGGTGTATTTCTAAAAGGTCCTGTAGGTCTTCATAGAACTGGTTAACTTCAGCTTCTTTAGCGTTACTGGTTGGGGCATAGGCTTAGATTACCGTAATATGGATTGCCTTCAAAATGAACAGAGATCATTCTGTCGTTTTTGAGATTGCATCCAAGTACTGCATTTTGGACTCTTGTTGACGATGATGGCTACTCCATTACTTCTAAGGGATTCCTGGCAACAGTAGTAGATATAATGGTCATCTGAGTTAAATTCACCCATTCCAGTTCATTTTAGTTCGCCGATTCCTAGAATGTCAACGTTCACTCTTACCAACTCCTGTTTGACCACTTACAATTTTCCTTGATTCATGGACCTAACATTACAGGTTTGAATGTAATGTTGCTCTTTAAAGCATCGGAACTTGCTTCTATCACCAGTCACATCCACAAATGGGTATTGTTTTTGCTTTAGCTCCATCCCTTCTTTCTTTCTGGATTTATTTCTCCACTGATCTCCAGTAGCATATTGGGCACCTACCAACCTGGCGAGTTCATCTTTCAGTGTCTTATCTTTTTACCTTTCCGTAAAATGGTATGGACCTATCAGAAGTAGAATATATTAAAAAGAGGTGGCAAGAATACACAGAAGAACTATACAAAAAAGATTTCATGACCCAGATAATCACAACGGTGTGATCACTCACCTAGAGCCAGACATACTGGAATGTGAAATCAAGTGGGCCTTGGAAAGTATCACCACTAACAACAAAGCTAATGAAAGTGATGGAATACCAGTTGAGCTATTTAAAATCCTGAAAGATGATACTGTGAAAGCACTGCAGTCAATATGCCAGAAAATTTGGAAAATTCAGCAGAGGTCACAGGACTGGAAAAGGTCAGTTTTCATACCAATCCCAAAGAAAGGCAATGACAAGGAATGCTCAAACTACTGCACAATTGCACTCATCTCACACGTTAGTAAAGTAATGCTCAAAATTCTCCAAGCCAGGCTTCAGCAATACTTGAACTGTGAACTTCCAGATGGTCAAGCTGGTTTTAGAAAAGCCAGAGGAACCAGAGATCAAATTGCCAACATCCTCTGGATCATCGGAAAAGCAAGAGAGTTCCAGAAAAAATATCTATTTCTGCTTTATTGACTATGCCAAAGCCTTTGACTATGTGGATCACAATAAACTGTGGAACATTCTGAAGTAGATGGGAATACCAGACCACCAACCTGCTTCTTGAGAAATCGGTATGTAGGTCAGGAAGCAACAGTTAGAACTGGACATGGAACAACAGACTGGTTCCTCATAAGAAAAGGAATACATCAAGGCTGTATATTGTCACCCTGCTTATTGAACTTATATGCAGAGTACATCATGAGAAATGCTGAGCTGGAGGAACCACAAGCTGGAATCCAGATTGCCAGGAGAAATAGCAATGACCTCAGATATACAGATGACATCACCCTTATGGCAGAAAGTGAAGAAGAACGAAAGAGTTTCTTGATGAAAATGAAAGAGAAGAGTGAAAAAGTTGGCTTAAAGCTCAACATTCAGAAAACTAAGATCATGGCATCTGGTCCCATTACTTCGTGGGAAATAAATGGAGAAACAGTGGAAACAGTGTCAGGCTTTATTTTATTTTATTTTTTTTTTTTGGCTCCAAAATCACTGCAGATGGTGACTGCAGCCATGAAATTAAAAGACGCTTACTCCTTGGAAGGAAAGTTATGACCAACCTAGATAGCATATTGAAAAGCAGAGACATTACTTTGCCAACAAAGGTCTATCTAGTCAAGGCTATGGTTTTTCCAGTGGTCATGTATGGATATGAGAGTTGGACTTTAAAGAAAGTTGAGCAACAAAGAATTGATGCTTTTGAACTGTGGTGTTGGAGAAAACTTCTGAGAGTCCATTGGATTGCAAGGAAATCCAACCAGTCTATCCTAAAGGAGATCAGTCCTGGGTGTTCATTGAAAGGACTGATGTTGAAGCTGAAACTCCAATACTCTGGCCACCTGATATGAAGAGCTGACTCATTTGAAAAGACCCTGATGCTGGAAAAAATTGAGGGCAGGAGGGAAAGTGGTCAGCAGGGGATGAGATGGTTTGATGACATCACCAACTCAATGGATATGAGTCTGGCTAAGCTCTGGGAGTTGGTGATGGACAGGGAGGCCTGGTGTGCTGTTGTTCATGGGGTTGAAAAGATTCTGACATGACTCAGTGACTGAACTTAAGTGAACTGAATTGGAAGTCAAAGACCATAGTTCTACCCTGTAATAGCAAGCCATTACAGCTGGCTGTAGCTGGGGGAAAAGAAAAGAAATATTATAATTGAAAGACACTTGAGAGTTACTTTATTGGATATTTTTCATCACTGAATTAACACTATAATTTCATTATAAAATGAGTATTGGATTTTCTGTTATTTAATACTGATACAAAATGTCATGGAATCATTGTAGCTTTTCAAGTGGGATTAAGGGGGAGGACTATCTCCAATACTTTTGGCCACCTGATGTGAAGAGCTAATTCATTGGAAAAGACCCTGATACTGGGAAAGATTGAAGGCAGAAGGAGAAGAAGGTAACAGAGGATGAGATGTTTGGATCACATCACCATTTCAATGAATATGAACTTGGGCAAACTCCAGAGGATAATGAGAGACAGGGAGGCTTGGTGTGCTGTAGTCCATTAGGTCACAAAGAGTTGAACGTGACTTGGCAACTGAACAACAATCCACATTGAGATAGTTTTAAAAAAAAGGATAAAAATGTAGTTAATTTTATAATTATACCTAATGAGGACTACCAATGTGATATACCTGTTGCATAACACTTATTGATCATTCATGGAATGAGTGAGTTGCATTTTCATCTTACCTTTTTACTAATAAGCTCTATGACCTGATGAAATGTCTGATAAAATGGGCCTCAAGTATAAAGATAAGAAATTCTGCTGAAGCTCATACTCAATTTCTAGTCCTGAGTGTCTAATGGGGATCAAACCTGGTCTCCTGCCTTTCAGGCAGATTCTTTACTGTCTGAGCCACCAGGGAAGCCCAAGTATCTACTATCCTTCAGTCATCATAATTGCTTAATAAGTCACTTTTTAGACAGTTCAAAATACTTAAATGCTCCCAAATAATAATATTTTGAATTTTTAATAAAGAGATTCTAAATGACTATATATGTATATATAACTGGCAATCATGGTGCTAAACATGTAGCTGAAAAGACAAAATATAGATAATTCCAATGTATTTTATAAATGTAATGATAGAGCATGGAATCTAAGAATATCATATGAGATGTATTTAGCTTCATTAAAATATAGGTGATGGCTCTGTCTATGTGCTGAGTGCTCAGTAGCTATGTCATGTCCAACTCTTTGCCACCCTATAGACTGTAGCCCACCAGTCCCCTCTGTCCATAAGATACTTCAGGCAAGAAAACTGGAGTGGGTTGCCATGCCCTTCTCTAGGGAATCTTCCTGACCCAAGGATCAAACTCGCATCTCCTGTGACTCCTGCATTGCAGGTGGATTCTTTATGGCTGGGCCACTGGGGAAGCTGATTCTGTGCATGAACAAGCTTAAAACCAGAACTAAACTCAGGATATCAAAAACTTCAAAGTCACCCTATATTTGCAACAAATAAATTACTTAATCTATTTAAAATTAAGAAGGTCCTGTTTCAGCAACCAGTCTTATAAAATACTTTTTTCTTGGTTTCATGAATTGCTTTGTTTGTGTAGGCAATTGTATTAATAGCTTAATAACATTTTTCCTACTATCATTGAATGATTGACCAATTTAATCTTCAAGAACATGGATTCAATCCACAAAGGAAGGGCATGGGGTGAAACGCCTAATTAGTTGTACAAGGCAGTGTTTTTCCAGTACATAGGGAATAAAACAAACTTTGTTCTTGCATTTACTCCTGAGAAAGTAAAATCATTTAGAATCTTTCTTGTTGCTTCAAATTACATAATCTGAATAGTTTTATTTGGGGGTATTCTTATCACATTTTAATTAATCTTATTTAAATGTATAAGATTGACATTATAAAACATCAGCTATGAGAACAGAGATAAACTGTTAAGTAGTTTGTATCATGAGTGAATTTTATTAAAACTATTTGTGACAAAATAATCCAACAAGATTAAACTTTGAACAATGCAATATAGTTGCTATCTTAGGAAAATAATATGAGAACAGATTTTCAGTGGGAGAAAACAACCTGGAATATTACAGTGCTGCTGCTGCTGCTAAGTCGCTTCAGTCGTGTTCAACTCTGTGCAACCCCAGAGATGGCAGCCCACAAGGCTCCCCCATCCTGGGGATTCTCCAGGCAAGAACACTGGAGAGGGTTGCCATTTCCTTCTTCAATGCATGAAGGTGAAAACTGAAAGTGAAGTCGCTCAGTCGTGTCCGCTCAGTCGCAACCCCATGGACTGCAGCCTACCAGGCTCCTCCGTCCATGGCATTTTCCAGGCAAGAGTACTGGAGTGGGTTGGGTATCTTCTAGAAGATACCTAATAGTCATAGACAGTGAATTAGACTAATTGTGAATGTTAAAATTATAAAGCCTTTAGACATTCATGTTTTGAAATTTCTATTCACTTTTATTTTGAAATATTTAAACTTTTGAGTTCAACTCCATGAACCTTTTTAGAGCTAAGAAATGCAAGTCACAAATCTCTTATTAAAAACCTAGTAATTCACAGTCAATGGACATGAGTTTGAGCAAGCTTCGGGAGGTAGTGATGGACAGAGAAGCCTGGTGTGTTGCTATCCATGGGGTCGCAAAGAGTCCGACGTGACTGAGCAACTGAACTGAGCTGAATTCACATGGGTCTTTCTTTGACTCAAATGAAGTTAACCATTCAAACTGAGAAAAAAAAAAAGACATGCGAAGTTCGAACGGTCAGTTTTACTTTAACATGGTTTAAAACATTTTTTATTTGAAACAGAACTTCCTTTTTAACAACAGTAAGATTAAGGATAGTAGTTTTAAAAAAGTGGTAAAATTAAGGATAGTCAATTAACATCGGAAATTATTTACAATATTTTAGAATATTTACCTTTAAGCACTTTAGATATATGAGCAACATTTTGAATGATACATATCATATTCAACATACTTTTGGATACAGATTAAAATTTTGTTTAACTATATAGAGCACTATTCTCATTGAAATTTTAGAATTAGAGTAATAAGTAAAAATTTTAAGAAGTTTGGCAACTGAAGAATCAAAAGGAAATACATACGATTTTGGTTTTGTAATACACTCAGTTGGTACTGGGTAATCTAGGAAAAATTAAGCCTAAGTAAAATAGTATATAAAAGAAATTAATATGGCAGATAATATTGGTAAGATAAAGGTTTGGTCCAAATGAATGCTTCTTTATCCAACATATTCTTTCTTGACAGAGTCCATCTATATATTAATTTTTTAATAATATAACATACATGACACAGGGTACTTTAAGATCTCCCTTTAACATGTTTTATGAGGGTCTGTGTAACTCCCTGAACATTGATCAAAGTGTAAATACAAGATGGATGCCATTTAATAAATGGTCATATATTTAGGCTCCACTAGAGCTTACAATTCCTTTAATGAAAACATCTGGTAGGGTTTTAAATTAGTATATCATTACATGAGCACTCATTGGATGTGGGAAAGTCTCAGATTTCTTTCAGTTTGCTGTATAACCTGCCAGCATCCAGAAAGTGCAGCAAGAATATATGACCAATTTAATTTCTGTATTAGTTAAATTAACTTTATTGGACATTTTCTGGGTGAGACGTTCCTGATGGGAAAACTTACTACAACACTAATACACACTAATATTAAGACTGGAATTGTTGAATCTTTCAAAATATGTCTAATTTGACCACTACAACTGCCCTTTCAAGTAGATCTGGAAGAAAAATGATGCTCAGAGAAATTAAGTGAAGTGAAAGTCGCCAGTCATGTCCCACTGTTTGTGACCCCATGGATTATACAGTCCATAGAATTCTCCAGTCCAGAATACGGGAGTGGGTAGGCAGTCCCTTCTCCAGGGATCTTCCCAACCCCAGGATCAAACCTAGGTTTCCTGATTGGCAGGCAGATTCTTTGCCACTGAGCCACCTGGGAAGACCAAGGCCTCATAAAATATCACAAAGCTATGCACTTACTTTTACTTGGCTTACCCTTTCATTTCCCTTGCCAACAAATAAAACTGTTTGCAGATATTAAACATGCTTTAAAGTGCTATACTTTCCTTGCAAGAAGACATGATTTGTGAGAATTTATTATTGCTTTGTGGCTTCCCTTGTGGCTCAGATGGTAAGGAATCTGCCTGCAATGAAGGAGACCTGGGTTCAATCTCTGGGTTGGGAAGATCCCCTGGAAGAAGAAATGGCAACCCACTACAGTATTCTTGCCTGGAGAATCCCCATGGACAGAGGAGTCTGGCAGGCTACAGTCCATAGGGTTGCAAACAGTAGGACATGACTGAGCGACTAATCTCAGCACATATTATTGCTTTGGTAATTCACCTTCATTACAGCCCCCTGGGATTCTCACATCATGGTATTCAGACACCGATAAGGGCCTTCGCAAAATGGCATCAAGCTGACTGATGTAACCAATAGGATGTGGTTGAAATTAAGGTTGTGACTTCAAGGCAAGACCATCAAAGATACGCGACATCTATCGAACCACTCTCTTCGAAAGAATGTAGCTGCAATGTTATAAATCATTTCCAACACTCCTAAGCATGAGTCCATGCGTGTGGTAAGTCATTTCAGTCATGTTGGATTCTGTGATCCCATTGACTGTAGCCAGCCAGGCCCTCTGTCAATGGGATTCTCCAGGCAAGAACACTGGAGTGGGTTGCCATGTCCTTCTCCAAGGGGATCTTCCTGATATGGAAGAAACCATGTCTCTTGTGTCTCCTGCATTGATAAGTGGGTATTTTACCATGAATGTCACCTGGGAAGACCATTGATAAGTGGGTATTTTACCATTAATGTCACCTGGGAAGACCAAGGACAGGTCCATGTGGTAAAACTCTGAGGACTCCTGCCAATAGCCAGATCAATTTGCCAATTCTGGGAGTAAGTTCAATGTGAAAACCGATTCTCCAATCATAGCCAAGCCTTCAGATGACCGCAGGCACAGGTATAATCTTAACAACTGTATGAGAGATGCAGACAGAGAGCCACTTCAGTATTCTTGCCTTGAGAACCACATGAACAGTATGAAAAGGCAAAATGATAGGATACTGAAAGAGGAACTCCCCAGGTTAGCAGGTGCCCAATATGCTACTGCAGATCACTGGAGAAATAACTCCAGAAAGAATGAAGGAAGGAAGCCAAAACAAAAACAATACCCAGTTGTGGATGTGACTGGTGATAGAAGCAAGGTCTGATGCTGTAAACAGCAATATTGCATAGGAACCTGGAGTGTTAGGTCCATGAATCAAGGCAAATTGGAAGTGGTCAAACAGGAGATGGCAATAGTGAACGTTGACAATCTAGGAATCAGCGAACTAAAATGGACTGGAATGGGTGAATTTAACTCAGATGACCATTATATCTACTACTGTGGGCAGGAATCCCTTAGATGGAATGAAGTAGCCATCATGATCAACAAAAGAGTCCGAAATGCAGTATTTCGATGCAATCTCAAAAACGACAGAATGATCTCTGTTCATTCCCAAGGCAAACCTTTCAAATTCACGGTAATCCAAGTCTATGCCCCAACAGTAATGCTGAAGAAGCTGAAGTTGAATGGTTCTATGAACCTATAAGACCTTTTAGAACTAACGCCCAAAAAAGATGTCCTTTTCATTATAGGGGACTGGAATGCAAAAGTAGGAAGTGAAGAAACACCTGGAGTAACAGGCAAATTTGGCCTTGTAATACGGAATGAGGCAAGGCAAAGACCAATAGAGTTTTGCCAAGAGAACACACTGGTCATAGCAAACACCCTCTTCTAACAACACAAGAGAAGACTCTACACATGGCTATCACCAGATGGTCAACACCAAAATCAGATTGATTATATTCTTTGCAGCCAAAGATGGAGAAGCTCTATAAAGTTAGTAAAAAACAAGACTGGGAGCTGACTGTGGCTCAGATTATGAACTCCTTATAGCCAAATTCAGACATAAATTGAAGAAAGTAGGGAAAACCACTAGATCATTCAGGTATGATCTAGATCAAATCCCTTATGATTATACAGTGGAAGTGAGAAGTAGATTTAAGGGACTAGATCTGATAGAGTGCCTGATGAACTATGGAATGAGGTTCGTGACACTGTACAGGGGACAGGGATCAAGACCATCCCCATGGAAAAGAAATGCAAAAAAGCAAAATGGCTGTCTGGGGAGGCCTTACTATCTGTGAAAAGTAGAGAACTGAAAAGCAAAGGAGAAAAGGAAAGATATAAACATCTCAAGGCAGAGTTCCAAAGAATAACAAGAAGAGATAAGAAACCCTTCCTCAGCGATCAATTCAAAGAAATAAAGGACAGCAACAGAATGGGAAAGACTAGAGATCTCTTCAGGAAAATTAGAGATACCAAGGGAATATTTCATGCCAAGATGGGCTCGATAAAGGGCAGAAATCATATGGACCTAACCGAAGCAGAAGATATTAAGAAGAGGTGGCAAGCATACACAGAAGAACTGTACAAAAAAGATCTTCATAACCGAGATAATCATGATGGTGTGATCACTCACCTAGAGCCAGACATCTTGGAATGTGAAGTTAAGTGGGCCTTAGAAAGCATCAATATGAACCAAGCTAAAGAGGTGATGGAAGTCCAGTTGAGCTATTTCAAATCTTGAAAAATGATGCTGTGAAAGGGCTGCACTCAATATGTCAGCAAATTTAGAAAACTCAGCAGGGGCCACAGGACCGGAAAAGGTCAGTTTTCATTCCAATTCCAAAGAAAGGCAATGCCAAGGAATGCTCAAACTACTGCACAATTTTACTCATCTCAGTTCAGTTCAGTCACTCAGTCATGTCCTACTCTTTGCGACCCCATGAATCGCAGCACGCCAGACCTCCCTGTCCATCACCAACTCCCGGAGTTCACTCAGACTCAGGTCCACTGAGTCCGTGATGCCATCCAGCCATCTCATCTTCTGTCGTCCCCTTCTCCTCCTGCCCCTGATCCCTCCCAGCATCAGAGTCTTTTCCAATGAGTCTACACTTCGCATGAGGTGGCCAAAGTACTGGAGCTTCAGCTTTAGTATCATTACTTCCAAAGAAATCCCAGGCCTGATCTCCTTCAAGATGGACTGGTTGGACGTCCTTGCAGTCCAAGCAACTCTCAAGAGTCTTCTCCAACACCACAGTTCAAAAGCATCAATTCTTCAGGTCTCAGCCTTCTTCACAGTCCAACTCTCACATCCATACATGACCACTGGAAAAGCCATAGGCTTGACTAGAAGGACCTTAGTCGGCAAAGTAACGTCTCTGCTTTTGAATATACTATCTAGGTTGGTCATAACTTTCCTTCCAAGGAGTAAGCGTCTTTTAATTTCATGGCTGCAATCACCATCTGCAGTGATTTTGGAGCCCCCCAAAATAAAGTCTGACACTGTTTCTACTGTTTCCCCATCTATTTCCCATGAAGTGATGGGATCGGATGCCATGATCTTCGTTTTCTGAATGTTGAGCTTTAAGACAACTTTTTCGCTCTCCTCTTTCAATTTCATCAAGAGGCTTTCTAGCTCCTCTTCACTTTCTGCCCTAAGGGTGGTGTCATCTGCATATCTCAGGTTATTGATATTTCTCCCGGCAATCTTGATTCCAACTTGTGTTTCTTCCAGTCCAGCGTTTCTCATGATGTACTCTGCATATAAGTTAAATAAGCAGGGTGACAATATATAGCCTTGACACACTCCTTTTCCTGTTTGGAACCAGTGTGTTGTTCTATGTCCAGTTCTAACTGTTGCTTCGTGGCACACACTAGTAAAGTAATGCTCAAAATTCTCCAAGCCAGGCTTCAGCAATATGTGAACCGTGAACTTCCTGATGTTCAAGCTGGTTTTAGAAAAGGCAGAGGAACCAGAGATCAAATTGCCAACATCCTCTGGATCACAGAAAAAGCAAGAGAGTTCCAGAAGAACATATATTTCTGCTGTATTAACTACGCCAGAACCTTTGACTGTGTGGATCACAATCACTGCAGAAAATTCTGAAAGAGATGGGAACACCATACCACCTGACTGGCCTCTTGAGAAACCTATATGCTGGTCAGGAAGCAACAGTTAGAATGGGACATGGAACAACAGACTGGTTCCAAATAGGAAAAGGAGTACATCAAGCCTGTATATCATTACCCTGCTTTTTGAACTTACATGCAGAGTACATCATGAGAAATGCTGGGCTGGAAGAAGCACAAGCTGGAATCAAGATTGCTGGGAGAAATATCAATGACCTCAGATATGCAGATGACAGCACCCTTATGGCAGAAAGTGAAGAGGAACACAAAAGCCTCTTGATGAAAGTGAAAGAGAAGAGTGAAAAAGTTGTCTTAAAGCTCAACATTCAGAAAACGAAGATCATGGCATCCGATCCCATCACTTCATGGGAAATAGATGGGGAAACAGTGGAAACAGTGTCAGACTTTATTTTGGGGGGCTCCAAAATCACTGCAGATGGTGGCTGCAGCCATGAAATTAAAACACACTTACTCCTTGGAAGGAAAGTTATGACCAACCTAGATAGTATATTCAAAAGCAGAGACATTACTTTGCTAAGAAAGATCCGTCTAGTCAAGGCTATGGCTTTTCCAGTGGTCATGTATGGATGTGAGAGTTGGACTGTGAAGAAAGCTGAGTGCCAAAGAATTGATGCTTTTCAACTGTGGGTGTTGGAGAAGACTCTTGAGAGTTGCTTGGACTGCAAGGAGATCCAACCAGTCCATTCTAGAGGAGATAAGTCCTGGGTGTTCTTTGGAAGTAATGATGCTAAAGCTGAAACACCAGTACTTTGACCACCTCTTGTGAAGAGTTCATTGGAAAAGACTCTGATGCTGGGAGGGATTGGGGTCAGGAGGAGAAGGGGATGACAGAGGATGAGATGGCTGGATGGCATCACTGACTCGATGGATGTGAGTTTGAGTGAACATTGGGGGTTGGCGATGGACAGGGAGGCCTGGTGTGCTGCAATTCATGGGGTCGCAAAGAGTCGGACATGACTGAGTGACTGAACTGAACTGACATATATTGTTATTTTGAGGGTCACATTTCCGTTCCGTATATTTATGGGAAAAAAAGCAGCTTAATTTATAGATGTTTATTAAAAAAAAGAAGAACAAAAACAAAAACTACTCACCTCAAAAAACACATAAATTCTTCAAGAGAAAAAATAGTGAAAGTCAATAATGTTTTTTCTAAATCCATGATATTTATTTTCTCAGAAATAGTTTTGAAAGTCTATCATGTACAGATAGAGGAAGTAATATATGCATCCCTTCCCTTGTGTAGATTACATTCCAGAAGGAAGAAAAATAGAAAATGAACATTGAAGTAATCAGATTATGGTAAGTGTTGGAGAAAAATAAACTTCTGACAGGGGAAAAAGCTTTGAGTGACATGACTGGTTTGTTTTAGTAGAATCCTAAAGCCTGATGTGAAGATCCAGCTCATTGGAAAAGATCCTGATGCTGGGAACATTTGAAGGCAAAAGGAGAAGAGGGCAGCAGAGAATAAGATGTTTTGATATCATCACTGACTCAATCGACATAAATTTGAGCAAATTCCAGGACTTCCCACATGGTGCTAAGTGGTGAAAAAACCTACCTGCCAATACAGAAGACCTTAGAGATGCAAGTTTGGTCCCTGGGTCAGGAAGATACCCTGGAGGAAGTCATAACAACCCACTCCAGTATTCTTGCTTGGAGAATCCCATGGATAGAGGGAACCTGGCAGTCTATAGTCCATGGGATTGCAAAGACATGATTTAGTGACTGAACAATAACAACAAAACAAAATCAAGGCTGACAAAGGCAGTAGGCACATTACAGGCAACTTCCATTGCTAATACAGTTACAATGGAGGCTGAAATATACAACCCTGTTGTCTAGGAATTCAGCACGGCACCTGAATTTTTCATTTTAACATTTCTAGTTGAAAATGTGAGGCAAGTATCACCAATTGTTGGATTCATTCATGTGTCTATAGTCTAGTCATAAGATGTCAGATCGAAAATTGTGAATATTCTGTGCTTTTACCCTACCTGAAAACTAGCAAGTTAGTCTGCCATAGAAAGTCAAGACGAAGTTGCCATGATGAGGCCATTCTGTTGAATGTTGAGACAGTAGCTCCTATGTTGAATGCACACATTTCAAGGTTAATAAAAGGCATATGCTTCCTTGGTCAGAGACAAAAACCATTTATCACTCTTGTATTAGTGCCCTATACATTAATTCAGGGCTTCTCAGCTGGCTCAGTGGTAGAGAATTTACCTGCCAAGCAGGAGACACGGGTTTGATCCCTGGGTTGAGAAGACAGAAATGGCAAACCACTCCAATATTCTTGCCTGGAAAATCCCATGTACAGAAGAACCTGGAAGGCTTCAGTCCATGGGGTCTCAAAGAGTCAGACAGTACTTTGCGAGTAAACCACAAAAACCACACATCAATCCCCACAAGGCAATACAATGAGAACTAGAGATTATGTGTACATGCAGTGGGGTACTTTACAGGAGATAAAGCTCAAAATTAGGAAAACCCTAATCTTATGTAGGGTTGCTCATAACTGTCTATCCTCTCCTCCAGAGAGAGAGAAAGCAACAAGATTGATATTTTAACTGTGGAATGTAAGCAAATATCTCTGAGGGTGAAGGGGAAGCCATCTCTACATTTATTATCCTGGGATATAAAGACATCCCCACCCAAACATAGGGGAAAAAGCCACTTAAATATTCTTAAATCCTACATATACAAAAATTGGCTGTAAATGCTTTTGCTCAAGGGACTCCAGCTTTGTGGGAATGCAAAAAAAAAAAAATCTATAGAAAAATGTCTCTCAACACAAGGAAGCCTAAAAAAATAATATCTTGTTTCAGATTTGATAGTGGGTTTCAGTCTCTTCTTCAAAAGACAAAATATTTTGCAAATATATAAGAAAAGGGAATAGTTGGATGAATGTGTGTGTGTTCCTTCATGCTAAGTCACTTCAGTTGTGTCAGATTCTTTGGACCCTATGTACTGCAGGTGGCCAGTTTCCTCTGTCCACGGGATTGTTCAAGCAAGAACACTGGAGTGGATAGCCATCCCTTTCCCCAGGGGATCTTTACAATCCAGAGATCAAACTCAAGTCTCTGGCATTACAAATGGATTCTTTACCGCTGAGCCCCTGGGGAAGCCCCAGTTGGGTGGAAAAGAGAAATGCTAAATGTCTGCTAAAATTGACCTCAAAGGTGGCAAATTCATTGGGCCCATAATATGGACAGAAACTTGATTTCTTCTCATGTCTTCATTCTTCCATCTTGGTTAACTTCAACCTTCAGCTGTTAAAAATATAGTTAACAGTAGTTCCAGGAGTCATATAAAAATATCAGTGTCAACAAAGATCACAGCAACAACCACAATAGTAAAAATGCATTTTAAAACAGGAGAGACACTATGTTTTCCTGTGTCTCTATTTTGTGATTGAGGAAACCTGAACTAGAAGTTTTCTGTCAGAATTTACTTTGAGTTCTGCTGTCTAGAATCGGATCACATGCCTGTCTCTGACTCTATCGCTAGTGTAAAGAGTATGAACTGACCAGAAGTGGCTTAATCAATTCAAGTAGATATGGAAATGACCACCAGAGGGTGCAGCGGGAATGGCAACTGGCCTGGATTAGACAATGATCCTGAAATAACAGGTCGCATAAGAATTAGATGCTAATAGTTGATGGGAGTAAAGAAAGTTTTCCAGGAGAAAGTCCAACATTGTGAAAAAGTGAGGCAGGTAGAGTTTTTCCAAGAACAGAAAGTAGTTCAGCTTAACTGGAACTTTAATTTCAAGAATGTAGTTTCCAGAAATAAGACCAAAGAAGTAAATAAGGTTTAATCATGAACAGTCATGTATTAAGAATGTTTAAACTTTCCTTAGGGATATGTTTATATAAATTTTATACACCATCTCCAGCAAAATTGATTCTATAATTCCATACAACACATATCATACATTAACATTAATTTGAAGATTTGGAACTACTTTCATAAAATTTATTTATACTTATTTCTTGAAATTTTGGTCTTCTGTCTCCAAAACTGAGAATAAGTTTTCATTATCGCATACTATCTTACAAGAGACTAAAATTCAAGGTAGACCAATGTTTACAGGTAATGAGGGAATATAATTTATTAATCAGAGTAAAACAAAAATGTTGGAAGGGATAAAATCTCAATAGTTGTTCAGTAAATCTGTACCCTTAAGGATAAAACATTGTAATCTTGGTGATATGTTCAAGATTTTTTTTGTAAACTACTCTGATAATGAGCTACTTTGATGTTTATTTTCATAAGTAATAAACATATGACATGCTTAGTCCAGATTATGAGAAAGTTTGCTCTTCCTACATTTTAATCTCATTGCAATGCTATATGACAGTATGCTCTGTGATAGATCTGATGTCACTGAAAATTTCGAAAAGGAAAATGTATTTCAGAACAACCCCTGAATCAAAATGAGTAAGTGAATAATCTTAAAACACACAGAGTTAAATTAAAAGTTACTTTAATTAGAATTTGAAACAAAATAGGAAGAGGAATAATAAATTTAAAGCACCACAGAAATACATGCATAGGCATTCTTTACCTTCTAAAGTAAGATACACTTGCAATTGAACACACTAGACAATGAGAATGTATTATGACAGTGCTTCTTGAAAGGAAGTTGTTATTAATACTTAATCTGATTATAGGAGGTTTGGTTATTGCATGTTTCTCATTTACTGTGGTCCTGCCAAATGGTGGTCAGTTCAGTTCACTTCATTCGCTCAGTTGTGTCCGACTCTTTGTGAACCCATGAACCGCAGCACGCCAGGCCTCTCTGTCCATCACCAACTCCCAGAGTCCACTGAAACCCATGTCCATTGAGTTGGTGATGCCATCTAACCATCTCATCCTCTGTCATCCCCTTCTCCTCCTGCCTTCAATGTTCCCCAACATCAGGGTCTTTTCAAATGAGTCAGCTCTTCACATTAGGTGGCCAAAGTATTGGAGTTTCAGCTTCAACATCAGTCCTACCAATGAACACCCAGAACTGATCTCTTTAGAATGGACTGGTTGGATCTCCTTGCAGTCCAAGGGACTCTCAAGAGTCTTCTCCAACACCACAGGTCAAAAGCATCAATCCTTCAGTGCTCAGCTTTCTTTACAGTCCAACTCTAACATCCTTACATGACCACTGGGAAAACCATAGCCTTGACTAGACGGACATTTGTTGACAAAGTAATGTCTCTGCTTTTGAATATGCTATCTAGGTTGGTCATAACTTTCCTTCCAAGGAGAAAGTCTCTTTTAATTTCATGGGTGCAATCATCATCTGCAATGATTTTGGAGCCTAGAAAACTAAAGTCAGCCACTATTTCCACTGTTTTCCTATCTATTTGCCATGAAGTGATGGGACAAGATGCTATGATCTTCGTTTTCTGAATGTTGAGCTTTAAGCCAACTTTTTCACTCCCCTCTTTCACTTTCATCAAGAAGCTCTTTCGTTCTTTCTGCCATAATGTGGTGCCATCTGCATATCTGAGGTCATTGATATTTCTCCTGGCAATCTGGATTCCAGCTTGTGGTTCCTCCAGTCCAACGTTTCTCATGATGTACTCTGCATATAAGTTCAATAAGCAAGGTGACAATATACAGCCTTGATGTACTCCTTTTCCTATTTGGAACCAGTCTGTTGTTCCATGTCCAGTTCTAACTGTTGCTTCCTGACCTGTATACAGGTTTCTCAAGAGGTAAGTCAGGTGGTCTGGTATTCTCATCTCTTTCAGAATTTCCCACACTTTATTGTGATCCACACAGTCAAAGGCTTTGGCACAGTCAATACAGAAATACTTTTTTTTTTTTCTCTATAACTCTCTTGCTTTTTTGATGATCCAGAGGATGTTGGCAATTTGATCTCTGGTTCCTCTGCCTTTTCTAAAACCAGCTTGAACATCTGGAAGTTCACAGTTCACGTATTGCTGAAGCCTGGCTTGGAGAATTCTAAGCATTACTTTATTAGTGTGTAAATAGTACTTATCTAATGGTTCAGTGGAAATGAATCCGCCTGACAATGCAGGAGATCCAGGTTTGATTCCTTGTCTGGAAAGATCCCCTGGAGAAAGAAATGGCAACCCACTTTAATATCCTTGCCTAGAAAACCACATGGAATAAAGAGTCTGCTGCTGCTGCTAAGTCACTTCAGTCGTGTCTGACTCTGTGCAACCCCAGAGACGGCAGCCCACCAGGCTCTGCCATCCCTGGGATTCTCCAGGCCAGAACACTGGAGTGGGTTGCCATTTCCTTCTCCAATGCATGAAAGTGAAAACTGAAAGTGAAGTCGCTCAGTTGTGTCCGGCTCTTCGTGACACCATGGACTGCAGCCTACCAGGCTCCTCCGTCTATGAGATTTTCCAGGCAAGAGTACTGGAGAGTCTGGCAGACTACAATTCATGAGGTTTCAAAGAGTCTGACATGAATTAGCGACTGAACAACAACAAAAACAGCATAAAGATATGAAGGAGTAATATATGAAGAAACATAAGCAACTCGTTATAGAATAGTCAAAAAGCCTAACATAAGGATACACAATAGGCCTGACATAATGGAATACATCGTAGAAAAAGGTAGTTACTGTTGGGAACCAAAACATCTTACTGTGGATTAGAAAGAAAAGCAGATTTCCTTTGGGAAGTTCCTTATCCTTTCGTGTTTGAGAAAGGTGTCATAAAACTGCAGATTATGGGCTAAAAAGACAATGAGCTTTTGTTTTGTTTTGTTTCCCAAATGAAAGCCAATTCTGTGGATTTTGGAGAATTTTTTATCTTAAAAAGATCTGCTCAGTGAGCACTTTAGTATTAATTGATTTAATTAGTCCCTAAGGAGCAGAAAGATCCTTTAATTTCTTGGGTTTAAGGAATTAACATGAACACACTAAATCCTGATCGTTTACCATTGGTTGGCCTGTCCTGCTCACTTTAGTATTATGGAAATTAAATATTCACAACAGATACTCCAAATAAGAATAAGAAAATATTTTTGAACTGCATTATTTAGAACCAAGTGTAGGAAAATTAGAAGGTAAAGTATACCTCCAGAGGTGTCACAGGAGCTGAAAATATGCTGCTATTACAGTACCATCCCCTCTTCCTGTTTCATTTGGCATCGGTAGTGAGTGTTGGAGACTATTGGGGGGAGACAGAGAGCAGAGATGGGGCCCAGGAAATTGTTCTAAGGCATTAAAATAAAATGAAGTTAAACTAGAAAGTATTGAGAACATTTTACTAACATATTTCACCAAAATTGAAGGGGCTTTTCTTCCCTTTCAAAATGAGCATCAGACATGAAAAATGACAACTAGATTATTATGCATATTTCTGGAAATGAAACTAAGCAGTTCTGCTATTTTATTTTGTGGCTTTTATTTCTTTGATGACTTCATAATACAATCACCACTTTCATAATTTTTTTCTGCTATTCCACCTTTACTTCTGAAACTAAAGTTGTAGGGTTAAACTTTGCATTTTCTTTCTTATAGAACCTTCTAAAAAGGTATTTTTACATGTTCTTTTGTAACAGATATTGTGTACAACATTTAAAACATAAATGTTTGGTTCAAAACAAGACCTAGCTTATTTTCTACTTGCTATATATTAAACAAACATGGTACAATAAAAACAAAAAATGAAAGAAAGAATGAATCTAATAATGAAACTAATCTTTTGAAGTAGAGTATGGCAGATAGGTGGCAAGGCAAAACTGGATTAGGAGGTAAAGAAAATATTCATGGCAAGTAAGGAAAATAATTCATTTTTCTTTCCTATCCATATCCAGCTCTCACTCTCAATTTCTCACAGAAAGATGCTGAAAATAGCATTTATGCTTAAGTGTTTAAAGCATATTAACTCCTTGTGTCCCTGAGGAAAGTACATAGAGGTTGTTCAGCAATGTTCAGCTTGTTTCAATATATGGAAAGTGGAATATTGCATAGATGCATAGAACCAGTGAAAAAAGATGTCATGAGAATTTTAAAACCTTGTGTGTTTTATCTCTTATTTCCCTCCCTTTGAAAAGTTCCATTCAATTACCCATTTCTTTTTCTTAGCACATATGTTCTCAATTTACACTGTATCAATTTGCATTTATTTGTAGATTGCTGTTGGTAAAACATTTCTTAATGTTGTGTGAATGCACATTTATTTTTCTGTCTCTCCACAACTGGATTGAAATTTCATGCGGGACAAGCACTTAATTGACTCTCTCTGCCCCTAAGCTAGGACAAGTGCTCAATAAAAGTTTACTGAAAAAGGAAACTCTTTTTTCAAAATCACTCTTTACCACTAAACACAGAAACCATAAAAGAAAAGATTGACTGATTGGACCTTATAAACATTTTAAATTCTGGGCATTAAATACTGATGAATAGGCGGAATTGAAAAGTAAGCAAAAACTAGGAAAATATAGGCAGTATTTATGACATACAAAGCTTTAATCTTTAAAAAAAAGTAGTTGAATTGAATTAACAGTAAAAAGACAATTGTTACCTCACTTCAGTGATATCCAGCTCTTTGCAACCCCATGGACTGTAGCCCACTAGGCTCCTCTGCCCATGGGATTCTCCAGGCAGATACTGGAGTGGGTTGCCATTTCCTCCTCCAGGGGATCTTTCTGATCTAGGGATTGAATCTATGTCTCTTATAAGTGGAAAGGGGTGGTGATCATGCAACTTGCAGTGGAGATGACTCATGGATATGTAGACAGATAAATACATACATACATATGTACACGGACAGATATGTAAAATATGATAAATACATGGACACAATGACTAGCTTCAGAGAATATGATTTAAACTAATGTAAAACTTGTGTTTACTTCTTAAATTGACCTAGAGACTAGGGATAATAATATTCAGTATGTTTGTGGTAGAATCAAGACCTCTTTTAGACCTATAGGAAGGATGCCAATTCTACACTTCTGGAAGGAATTTTCACCATCTGAATTTTATATTTAGATATATATTCAAACGTTGGCCCATAATTCCACATAATTCTACATAAATTCAACAAAGACTTTATCATAAGAAAACACTGAGTCTACTTAATAATATAAACTTGGAGATAATTATATTTGTTACCTTAAAAGGGTAGTGTGTGTGTGCTAGTCACTTAGTCGTGCCCAACTCTGTGATCCCATGGACTGTAGCCCTCCAGGCTCCTCTGTCCATGGGATTCTCCAGGCAAGAATACTGGAGTGGATTGCCATTTCCTTCTCCAGGGTAAAAGGGTAGAGTTTTCAGAAATGAGTGATAAGCCTAAAAAGAGATAGGATTTATCAACAGATTGCAGACTGGCAGACTGGCATATAGTGTAAATATTGCACATGATAGGCTTGTATTTCATTTAAATGTGGAATATATATTCTATCGAAATAACTAATTTCCTAATTTAAATGTTTATTCAAATAACTACTTCACAATATTTCTTTTACTTGTAATTTAGACCTTGCTAACTTTAGACCTCAGACCTTGTATGCTAACAAAAATTATTATTTAAAGGCAATCTAGATGAATTAGGAAATAATTAATCATCTAAGAAGATTAGAGTGTGTACACTGCCACACTGCTATGACTTCCCTTGTAGCTCACTCGGTAAAGAATCCGCCTGCAATTCAGGAATCCGCCTTCAATTAAGGAAACCCAGGTTTGATTCGTGAGTCGGGGAGATTCTCTGGAGAAGGAAATGGCAACCCATTCCAGTATTTTTGCCTGGAACATCCCAAGGACAGAGGAGCCTGGCGGACTACAATCCCCCGGGTTGCAAGAGTCAGACATGATTTAGTGACTAAACCACTACCACCGCTATATTTAAAATGGATAACAGCAAGGACCTACTATATGTGATATGGAACTCTGCTCAATGTTATGTGGCAGCCTGGATGGGAGGAGGGTTTGGGGAGAATGTTTGTGCTCAGTGGTGTCCAACTCTTTGAGACCCTTTGGTCCGTAGCCCTCTGTCCATGAGATTTTTCAGGCAAGAATACTGGTGTGGGTTGCCATTACCTCTTCCATGAGATCTTCCTGACCCACTGATCGAACAGTGTCTCTGGTGTAACCTACACTGCAGGCTTATTCTTTACCACTGAACCATCAGGAAAGCCCTTTGGGGAGAATGGATATATGTATATGTATATGTATATGTATATGTATATGTATATGTATATGTATATGTATGACTGAGTCCCTTCCCTTTTCACCTGAAACTATCACAACATTGTTTGTTAATCTGCTATAACCCAGTACAAAATAAAAAGCTTAGGAAATAAAGATTAGCTTGTGTAATATTGCTCATATTTCTGGCTATTTCTACTTTTTTTTTTTTAGAAAACTGTTTGAAATTGTTTTAATCTCAACCAATTTCAGAAATTAAATGATATCAAATGCAGTGTGTGTAAATATATATATGTGTTTGTGTGTGTGTGTGTGTGTGTGTGTATTTGAGACAATAACTAATAACTGATGATAATTCTTAGGGTAACTATATTACATATTATTACATATTATTCCATATTAGCTAGTAATAATATTGCAGTAAGTTAAACACTGATATAAAACTGGTGCTTTAGCAGTCTTCAGCACAACAGACAGAAACAACTTTTCTAAATGGTAAGTAATTGGTCAGCAACTGCCCTAGGAACATAGGAGTAGTATAACTAGGTCTCTTTTGGGATAATTACCCTTAGTGGATTAGAGAAAATGGTGCCAACTGCATGTTGTGTTTATTATTGCTTTTCCTGGTCTAGCATATTTTCAAAATATTTTCATGCCATAAAAGCTGTTTGCTTTGCTTGTGGTTATAGTACCAACAAAAAGAAACTGGACAGAGGTATGCAATTTGTCAGCTATATTTTTCCAAATGCAAAGATAGTAAAATGACAAAAATAGCAATCATTTGAAGTAGCATATATATATAACACTTTAAAAAATTAAAGTGCCTCACACAGAGCAGAATGACTGAGGCCAATTCAAGTGAGTGGTTCCAGGGTGACTGAAGAATATCTCCTGAAAAGACGAATGGTACGTTCATTTTAAGAAAAATATTATGGCTGGTCATAATACTTAACTTGTATATTTATGGACAGGATGAACTTAAAAGCAAATCTAAAAGTCTGATTTTTTTTTTTTTTTATATGCAGTGGCTCTTCTCCTTACTTGCTTACCCTGACTGCCAGTAGTGATTTTCCACCTATAGTTCTGAGTAGATTTATGGCTATATATTTGTTTGTTTGTTTCAATTTTTGTTCTCCTTGGGCAGGATGCTCACATTTTCAACTGCAGTTGAAATGTCTCTTGAAGGTTAATAAGAACAATTGAATAACTGTGAATAACTTATCTGCTAGAGGTAAAAGAAAGGTTCTCTTAACCAATTGTAGTTTTCAACAATGGCTCATCCTCAAACTCCAAAAACTTTGCCTGATGGATTAACTTTACAGCCCAGGATAAACTGCAGCCTTCCTGAGGTTTCTGAGCTTCTGTGGTAGCACCTTCGGCAGATTAAAAAAAAAGCGGGGTTGCAGGGGGAGGGGCGGGGATTCAGCATTGTAACATTCTGGAAGAGGCAGAACTATAGAGGCAGTACGAAGATTATGCATGAGTGCTCAGTTGCTGCAGTCGTGCCTGACTCTGT
Source organism: Ovis canadensis (assembly GCF_042477335.2). Lineage (NCBI taxonomy): Eukaryota > Metazoa > Chordata > Mammalia > Artiodactyla > Bovidae > Ovis > Ovis canadensis. Next base: position 138,941,282 of record NC_091245.1, read on the forward strand.
GAGACCCCAGGGACTGTAGCCTGCCAGGCTCCTCTGTCCATAGGATTCTCCAGGCAAGAATATTGGAGTGGTTTGCAATGCCCTCCTCCAGGAGATCTTCCCACCTCAGGCGTCAAACCGGCCAGTATCACTTTCATCTCCTGCCTTGGCAGATGGGTTCTTTACCACTAGTGCCACCAGATGTGGACAAGTATTCTGCAGATGGGGTCAGGGAGAGAAGAAAGGGATAAATATGCAGAGCAGAGAGGATTTTTAGGGCAGTGAAACTCTGGTTTGATACAATAATGGTGGATACATGTCATGATACATTTGTCAAAATCCATCGAATGTATAATACAAAATACAATGTCAACTATGGCTGTTGTTGTTATTTAATCATTAAGTTCTGTCTGACTTTTTTATGACCCCATGGACTGTAGCCCACCAGGCTCCTCTGCCCATGGGATTCTCCAAGCAAGAAGACCAGAGTGGGTTGCCATTTCCTTCTCCAGGGGATCTTTGAAATCTTACAATATATAATGTGAACTATGGACTTCATTTAAAAATGTGTCAATATTGGTTCCTCAGTTGTAATAAATATTCTACACTCATGGAATGGTGGTGACAGTGTCTGTACAAGGGCATCTGTTACATGGCTCACATCCGCTTTGTCTCACAATAAGTTTTCTCCACGCTGACAATGCTTCCTCATGATGATGGCAAGGTATAATTTCTGAAGAAATAAAAAAAGGAATGATAACAGAATAATCTATATTAGCCACAGCTGCAACTGGTACTGAGGCTAAAAATAATATTCATCTTATTCTTCCTCTACATTTTAGTCAGGTCTATGTTGTTCCTCTCATGAAATAACCTAGACCTTCATTACAAAGGGGTGAGACCCTGGTTACCACACTCTTTTCAAACTATGCTTACTTAAAACTTTTACCCAGCATAGATGTGTCAAGAAGTAACCCAAACTATCAACTAGGGTCCAACCATACTCCTTCCAGTTCCTATTGTATAGCAATTACCCACACTACATGAAAATTGAGTCAATTATTCCCGTAAGGATGGTGCTTGTTGGTTTACTGTCTGCTGGAGGGCAAAAGTCCAAATAGCACTTTAAAGCTAGATTTCATGAAACCCTACAAATGTTTCAGTTAACCTAAGAAGGGCTTGTCTAGGAGATTCTGCTTGGTCAGACCCTAAAGTTGGAGCTTAGGTTCAAGTGTTCTCTCAATGTGTTCATTCTGCAAACCAAGATAAAGAAACAATGCCTAATATAAGAACATGACAGGTGAGACAAAACGTGCAAGCACATTAAAGATCTCCAGCACCATCAAATATTCTTATATTTTTGCAAGCTAAAATGCTTATGCATTGGCCAAAGTCAGTCTCAAGTCCCATCCCAATTGGGCAGAGTGCTAAACTCATCTACAATTGGTGTAGGAGGAAATTAATACTTGCTGGGCAAAATTTATCCAAATTATTTCAGACTCTCCTAGGATTGTTAGATGATTAAATTAATGTTTTAATCACTTAGAGCATCTTCTGGCCCAAATACATACCATGTAAAAATTTGCTAAATAAAAATTCATAAAGAAGCTAGTAATCACTTAAGAAATCAAATAATTTATCCAGTAATATATAATCCTAGTATTAAAATAAAGAGTGAAAATACTGCTGTAGCTCTTCAAGCCATCAGAAATAACTAACCAAATGATAACTCATAGAACTTGATAGAAAAAGAAAACCATATCTGAATGTAAAATGATTATTATATCATGGTAGGAAGGAACTCTTTTAAGAATACTGAATGCTTACATTCATTTTTCTTAAATCAAAATGCTTAAGACCGCAATATTCTTCAAATTCAGCTCAGCTTCCCTATAAGAAGTAAGTTCATTATAGAAAAATATTGAGCCAAAATGTTCTAATGCAGCAAGGTGAATATCCCAATTAAAAAAGCAATTGTCTGTATGAGAGAGTGTTTGCACAGAATCCAAAATACAAGTCTGTACTGCTGTTACTAACGCTGAGAGCAGTGTATCAAAAGCCTCATTTATGTTTCAAGGTAATATTTAGTGTTTATCTTTGGTATTCAAAGTTAATATGTTGAAATAATAAATGGAATTAAGGTAATTTTCAAATCTTGAACTCATCCTGTCATGACAGCATTTAATTGTAAACTGTATCCTTTAGATACTAGTGTATATGATAGTGTTTTATTCTTTTTAATCAGTTTTATAGAGCCTGTTACTCCATCCATATTTATAAACTGTTTCATATTTATAAACAAAATCTCTAGCTGTCTGAGACAAGGGTCACAAGTGACTTTCTAATGTGCAATCACTCATAATTACTATGTGTGACAAAAACAATGAGACTTCAGAAACCCAGAACAATTTCATTTTTCTGTAGGTTTGAAATTAAACTAGAACTACTAAAGCAATCTGCATCTAAGCCCTTTTGACTATTATTTCTCACTGCATAATCCAACTCCCTAACTGAAAGTCATACTCTCAAATGACATTTAGAACAGAAAAAAGCAGCAGAAATACAACCAGCAGGGAGTCAGTGGTGAACTCTGTACGCAGTTAAGTGCTACTCTTAAACAATGGGAAGAAGAAGCATCTTCCAAAAGCAAAGTAACAAACTGACACTGATCTTCAGAGATCACAATATCAGAAAATAGGTTTAGAATTTAGCCTAAGATTTTAGCAACTGCGACTTCTATGATATATTATGACATTATATTCTATTGCAACAAATCTCATGGACTCCCTCTGTGGTTCAGTTGGTAAAGAATTCAGCTGCAATGCAGGAGACCCAGGTTCAGTCCCTGGGTGAGGAAGAGGCCCTGGAGATGGAAATGTCAACCCACTCCAGTATTTTTGCCTGGACCATCCGAAGGACAAAGGAACATGGTGGGCTGTGTACAGTTCATGGGGATGCAAAGAGTTGGACATGACTTAGCATCTAAGCACACAAATCTCATGATAGACCATATACTATTTAAAATACTTTGCACAAATTTATTAGACAAATGCATTATTCTTTTTTAAAAAATGAAGACACAAGTGTAGAGAACTCCTCAGTGATTACCAGGGGGGAGAGGGGAGGTGGGAGGGACAATATAGAGTTAGATAAGTAAGAGGTAAAAACTAATAAGTATAAAATAAGCTATGAAGATACATTGTACAACATGAGGAATATAGCCAATATTTTATAATTACTATAAAAGGAGAATAACTTTTAAATATTTTGAATCACTACAATGTATACTTGTAACTTCTGTAATATTTTACAGTAACTATACTTCAATAAAAAAATATTTAGATTTTGATGCTCCATTTCTCTCTATCTTCTCATATGTATCATGATAAGAATAGAAAGCTCTTAATCAAATGCTAATTATTCTTCTATATTTTTAACTAAGACAAATATGAAAGGTGATGATTTCTGTTTTTTTTTTTCCTTAATAGTAAGCTCTAAATAAGGAAAACAAGAAAATTACTTTGCCTAGAAAATATCTGGACCCAGTCACATTCATATCTGGCTATTCTTTCTCAACCTCAGGGTCATGGAGAGAATATTTGTTTTTCTCTTGGTTATTATTATATGTATAAACATATCACTAGACATTATGTCAATTCAGTACTCCAGCATTGTGATGATATTGGATTCCTTTTTTTGCTCCATTTTAAAATCTGTTACAAGATTGAAAAGAGGTATGAGGTGTTGTGGTATTATTGGGTATGAAATGAAGTCACATAAACTAATTTTGAAAATGAGTTGTTCAGGTAAAATACTATCTGCTGAATCAGTAACCAATGGCTTTTGGCAAAGCAGAAAAAACATGAATAGAGACTAGAAAATTTACTATCAGGCACACCAACACATGCACACACATTCAGGTAAAATACTATCTGCTGAATCAGTAACCAACGGCTTTTGGCAAAGCAGAAAAAACATGAATAGAGACTAGAAAATTTACTATCAGGCACACCAACACATGCACACACATAAACATGTTCATATACAAAACACATGTGTCATATGTCATATATATGGAAATATATGCATTTAGAATTGATATATAAATATCAATTGTATGACACATACTATATAATGTTATGAATAGTACTGTATGTATCCACACCATCCTTATGGCAGAAAGTAAAGAAGAACTAAAGAGCCTCTTGATGAAAGTGAAAGAGGAGAGTGAAAATGTTGGCTTAAACCTCAACATTCAGAAAACTAAGATCATGGCATCCAGTCCCATCACTTCATGACAAGTAGATGGGGAAACAGAGGAAACAGTGTCAGACTTTATTTTTGGGGGCTCCAAAATCACTGCAGATGGTGACTGCAGCAATGAAAGTAAAAGACGCTTACTCCTTGGAAGGAAAGTTATGATCAAACTAGACAGCATATTGAAAAGCAGAGACACTAATTTGCCAAGAAAGTTCCGTCTAGTCAAGGCTATGGTTTTTCCAGTGGTCAAGTATGGATGTGAGAGTTGGACTATAAAGAAAGTTGAGTGCCGAAGAATTGATGCTTTTGAACTGTGGTATTGAAGAAGACTCATGAGAGTCCCTTGGACTGCAAGGAGATCCAGCCAGTCCATCCTAAAGATCTGTCCTGGGTGTTCATTGGAAGGACTGATGTTGAAGCTGAAACTCCAATACTCTGGCCTCCTGACGTGAAGAGCTAACTCGTTTGAAAAGACCCTGATGCTGGGAAAGATTGAGGGCAGGAGGAGAAGGGGACAACAGAGGATGAGATGGTTGGATGGCATCACCGACTCGATGGACGTGGGTTTGGGTGGACTCCGGGAGTTGATGATGGACAGGGAGGCCTGGCGTGCTGCGGTTCATGGGGTTGCAAAGAGTCGGACACGACTGAGTGACTGAACTGAACTGAACAACCATGAGCAGGAAACAAAAATCCAAATGCTCTGTGATGACCTGAATGGTGTCTCATTCTTAAAAGTATGCTAAAGCCATCACCCCTAGCACCTTAGAATGTGACTTTATTTGAAAACAGGTCTTTACAGAGGTAATTTAAGTTAAAATCATGTATTTAGTGTAGGACCTATTCCAATATGTCTGCCATACTTATGAAAAAGAGAAATTTGTTCATGGGGACAACTACACCCAGATGGGAGACAAAATGAAGCAACACAAGGAGAAGTTGACCATGTGACTGTATGTATCTAAAAGAAAAAAAGAACAAGAGTTACCTCTAGAACTGTAAGGCAATGTCTGTTGTTTTAGGCTTTGATAATGTAGTCCTAGAAAATTAATATACCTTTATGGGCATTAAAATAAAAAGAACTCTACCAATGAAAATGATTTTATGGATCAAGTTTAGCCCTTGAGACTTTGTTTTGTCTCCTTAAGTAAGATGCATTTTAATCAAATTTGTGGTAAACACAAATGAAATTGCTACTTAATATTATAGACATGAGCTTTAAGATTTAGAATTATCTCAATACCCTGGAAACATGGGTTGAAACAAACAGCTATCATCTTAATGAGGATACATGAAGTATAAAAATGCACAAACTCCAACTGATGTTAAAAATTGTGGAGTGTTTCCTAGTCACAAGTATGAGGCAACAAGGACATACATTGCTCAAAAAAAAAATTTTAACACAATTTTAGAAGACTGCATTAAAGTATTATAATCATAAGAACTATTATTATTCCAGGCTGTATGGAAGAGTATATGGAAATCACATCTAATTAGAAATGTCGCATTTTAACGGGGATTATACAGACTCTAGTTATCAGGGGAAAAGCTATTGTTATAATAGCAGCAAGCACTGAAATGAGTTAACTGACTTTACATTTTAGTGTAAACCTAGCTGCCTCCTATATATATATATACATATATAAATATGCATATGAAAATGAAAGTGAAAGTGAAGTCACTCAGTCGTGTCCGACTCTTTGTGATACCGTGGACTGTAGCCCACCAGGCTTCTCCATCCATGGGATTCTCCAGGCAAGAATACTGGAGTGGGTTGCCATTTCCTTCTCCAGGGGATCTTCCCAACCCAGGGATCGAACCCAGGTCTCCTGCATTGCAGGCAGAGGCTTTAACCTCTGAGCCATCAGGGAATAATATGTGTGCATATATATATATATATGTATATATATATATACACACACACACACACACACACATATATATATATATATATATATATATATATATGTATGTATGTATGTGTAATTTAATGGAGAAGGCAATGTCACCCCACTCCAGTACTCTTGCCTGGAAAATCCCATGGATGGAGAAGCCTGGTAGGCTGCAGTCCATGGGGTCGCTAAGAGTGGGGCACGACTGAGCAACTTCACTTTATTTTTCACTTTCATGCATTGGAGAAGGAAATGGCAACCCACTCCAGTGTTCTTGCCTGGAGAATCCCAGGGATAGAGGAACCTGGTAGGAGGCCGTCTATGGGGTCACACAGAGTCGGACACTACTGAAGTGACTTAGCAGCAACAGCATATGTAATTTAAAACAATTCATGTGTCTGCTTGAACTCAGTATAATATAATATATCAAATGAGAGGTTTATATGATGTGTTTGTTCCCTAGAGTCATTGGAGCTATAAGATGCATCCATTTATTCATTCATATAATAGATGTTGACTGGAAACCTACTATGCATGCAGCATGCTAAGTTGCTTCAGTGGTGTCTGACTCTTTGCCACCCTGTGGACTACAGCCCACGAGGCTCCTCTGTCCATGGGCTTCTCCAGGCAAGAATACTGGAGGGGATTGCCATGCCATCCTCCAGGGGTGGAGGAGGCAGGTGGATTCTTTACTAGGACCACCTGGCAAGCCCCATACCTATTGTGAGTTAAGATCAATATAAGATCTTTCTGAAAGTGAAAAATAAAAATTGAATGCTGCTGCTGCTGCGTCATTTCAGCCGTGTCTGATTCTGTGTGACCCCATAGATGGCAGCCCACCAGGGTCCCCCGTTCCTGGGATTCTCCAGGCAAGAACACTGGTGTGGGTTGCCATATCCTTCTTCAATGCATGAAAGTGAAAAGGGAAAGTGAAGTTGCTCAGTCGTGGCCGACTCTTAGCGACCCCATGGACTGCAGCCTGCCAGGCTCCTCCATCCATGGGATTTTCCAGGCAAGAGTGTTGGAGTGGGTTGCCATTGCATGAGTTCCCTGATGGTAGGATATTATCAAAATTGCAACATTAAAACTGATGCCTTCTATCTCTAAGATTTAGTATCTTTTCCAGTGATATAAATAATATTGGTCCTTAAATCTGAATGAATTGCTAATCACTCTGGAAAAGCTGTGAGAAAGGATACAAAACCAATAGAGGTTTTCATTTCATTTTTATAACCTGACAGAGTAGCATAATTACTCTAAATGCTGTTTATTTTGCCTAAAGGTGCTGGGCTGTATGTATGTGCAATGCATGCTTCTCTTAAAGCTATATTCAGTGTTTGACCACATTTTTGTGGCCAGATAATTAAGAAAAGAGTGAGAAGTGAATTGTAAAAGTATCAAGTGTTTTAGAATGAAGATATTATGAATAGGGAATTTGGGCATGGAATGTACCAGAAGGGCAGACTAGCAGAGTGCCCGGTCTATTAGTACTGTGGTGAAAGTAGGCTTTTGTCTCCTTGCTGCTTTGGGATTTTAATGTGTTTTCCCTCCAGGAATGTCAGATTCAGAAGTTTAAGGGTGAGATAGAGACTGTGGAGAAAAAAAAAAAAGGCAGGCAATAACATATCTATAACATCTTAATTTTAAACTTACCCAAAATATGGGTTCAACTTAATTTCCAAGACCAATTATGAATATCTGATTCAAAATGTTCAAAATAATTGCTTCTAGTAAATCTTTACATTTTTGCAGTCAAAATATAGTATTTTTATGATATTTCTGAGTATAAAGCCCAGTATTTCTGAGCTTTATTCTTGGTTCTATGTCTGAATACCTGGGAGGCCATTTCTTACACTCTCATAAGCTCAGTAATCCATTTATAAATGGATACAATATTCAAGATGGATTCAAAGGGCCATGTTAAATTTAATTCATTTTTACATGGTACACTAAGATTTTTGCTTACTGCCTCATTTAAGAAAAAAAGAATCTCAGCTCAGGAATATCTTAATGATATAATGGAATTACCCAAGAAAATTTAAGTGCCAGCTTTGTCCCAGTAATTTTTAAGAACTAAATAGATATCTGAGTTTTGGCCAGACATTTTACACCAAGAATGTCCAATATTCTTTGATGAGTCATAATTCAAAGAAGATGAGCAATTGTTTACAATGTAGTGTAGCTGATCTGAACTGCAGAATGTTCTTCCTTGGTTTCTTTAGAAAAGTCAGAATATGCACAATACTTTAAAAAAGTGGTTAGTATACTTCATAGTTTGGTGAGAAAGTAGTGAAATGGGCAAGACAGGGGCTGACCCATGGCTGCAGCAAATGAGGTGGATATATAATTGAAATGAACCTATTTCAGTGATGCAATGGAGAGTTATGGGCAGTAATTAGGTTACAAATTGTAAGACTATAGTTACAAGAATTCATAATTGCACTGGGCTTCGAAATAGGCATAAAATTCTCTTCCCTTCTCTTGCATATTTCTTTGGAAAATCTGCTTAAACAAAGGAGGGATATTCCACATTTTTCAAACTGCATTTAAAGAAAGAGGAAAGAAGGGTGATCATGTGACAAGATGGTGACATGGGAGTCTCCTGAACTTCTCTCCTCCAGTAAACACACAGAATAGAGCTAAATCTGGAGCAATTCCCTCTGAGAGAAATTCAGCAACTCTGACTGACTCCCACACACTGAGCAACTGAGAAAACATTCACATGGAAACACTTAGGAATGGCTGAGACACACTCTCTCCATAATGCCCACTCCAGGCCGTGTCTTACAATGGAGAGGGAAACCTATCAGAGATGGGTGGTTTGGAATTTTCCCTGTCACTCAAAAGGTCAATCTGTCTGTGATGCAGGAGGCCAGGGTTTGATCCCTGGATTGGGAAGTTCTTTTGGAGAAAGGAATGGCAACCCACTCCAGTATTCTTGCCTGGAAAATTCCATGGACAGAGAAGCTTGGTGGGCTACAGCCTGTGGGGGTTGCAAAGAGTTGGACACGACTAAGCAACTAACACACACAACACACACACATGAAGCCCCAAAGAGGCAACAGGCACTTTCTCACATCCTCCCTCTCGCTTGCTTTCATATTAAAACCAAACCTCCAGCGTCACCCTAGAAGGACTTGTCCATCTAATCCCACGACATTTGTAGCTTCCCCACTGCAGGATGGGCGCCCAAACTACCCATCTCTGATAGGCAATGGGGCTTGCGTTCACCAATCATGCAGAGCAAGAGTAAGCAAAGAAGTAGTTTTTTTTTTTTTAATTGGAAGAAATGTATTTATTGATTTTGGAAATGTTTACAATATATTTAGTAAGAGAGCATACTGTAAAATGAGTGCAGGGACAATTCCTGCAGCTATACATCTGAGTTCAGTGTAGAGGGAGCAGGCAAAAATGCCCATCGCCCAGTTTCTCTCTGGAATGGAGATGACTGCTTTCTTTCTTGCTGCTGCTGCTAAGTCGCGTCAGTCATGTCCAACTCTGTGCGACCCCATAGACGGCAGCCCACCAGGCCCCTCCGTCCCTGGGATTCTCCAGGCATGAACACCGGAATTGTAAAGTAATTAGCCTCCAATTAAAATACATAAATTTAAATTAAAAAAAAAAGAACACTGGAATGGGTTGCCATTTCCTTCAATGCATGAAAGTGAAAAGTGAAAGTGAAGTTGCTCAGTCGTGTCTGACCCTTCGCGACCCCATGGACTGCAGCCTACCAGGCTTCTCCATCCATGGGGATTTTCCAGGCAAGAGTACTGGAATGGGTCTTTCCTAGCTACTACCAAATGTTCAAGTTTCTAATCAGCTGTATGGGGAATTTGACAGGGACCTTCCTAAAAGCCTGAAGAAGCTGTTCGGTCTCTTCTTTGCAGTCTCCCTCCTGGCTTCTCCAACAGCAAAGCCAAGTCTCCAGCCTCTTTCTGGAAGGAGCTTGTCCACATATATAGTATCCTCTTGTGGCTGCCACTAGAGGGACTGGCTCTCAAATCACCTAGCTTTAGGTGCTGAAGGAGCTCAGTAACCACTAGTTTCTAAGTATGACACAAAATAAAGAGGCTATTATATTAGATCACATGCATTTCCAGAAAGTATTCCCCTGGCATAGCACACAATGAGTAAGCAAACACCCAGTTCCAGTTTCTTCCTGATAGGAGCTACATTGGCTATCTCACGTTCTGGTTTTCCCCGGTGCTGCCTGAATGTTGGGCTTCCAATTAACCCACATTAGCAAGCTGAAGGAGAAAGCAGTTAGTAATCCGCTGAGACCCTGAGCATCAGGTATATAAGCATTGTCTGAGCTTCTGGGACACTGACGCATCTTGGTAGACACTGAGCTAAGAGCAAAGATGGTGATGTGGACAACCACAAAGGTAAAGATTTGAAAGGCACCCAGGAGCTCCAGCCAGATGCATTGATGAGATTTGTCCCATACACAAGGCTACTCTGTCAATACTACAAGAGGTGACTCCTTTCTGTAATGCACAGAAACCATCACAGAATGTCAAGGAGAATAAACAAGGGGGCATGCATCAAGGAAAAAAAAAAAAAGAACAATATGACTATTTAGAAACCTACCTTAATGAAATGGAGATAAATGATTTACTCACTGAAGAATGAAAAATAAAATTTATGAGGATGTCCACAGAGGTCAAGAGAACAATGCATGAAAAACAGAATTTCAATAAAGAGATGGAAAATACAAAAAAGGAAGCCTCAAACAATAATCATAAAGTTGAGAAAACAAGAACTTACTTAATTGAAAAAATCAGTGAGGAGACCAGATTAAGCAGAATAAAGGCTCAGTGTACTCATACACAAGGCTGTGGAAACCTTTTTATCCTATTGTTAACATGATGGAAGAGCAGATGTCCCATTTTTTGTTTTGTTCTACTATCGAAAATCAAAATATGTTGATCAAATAAAATAAATCAGTTTTAAGAAGCTTTATAACTGTTACCTATATCTTGCCCCTTTATCATCTATTCATTAGTATATTTAGACTTCTCTGTTATTTTAAATAATATGCAAAAATTCTTTAAACAAATCATGTGTACGTAAGAGAATGCCTCTGATAGGAATATCTTTTTATCAGTGTGTTGCTAAAGGCTATGGTTTTTCCAGTGGTCATGTATGGATGTGAGAGTTGGTTTGTGAAGAAAGCTGTGCACCAAATAATTGATGCTGTTAAACTGTGGTGTTGGAGAAGACTCTTGAGAGTCCCTTGGACTGCAAGGGGATCCAACCAGTCCATTCTGAAGGAGATCAGCCCTGGGTGTTCTTTGGAAGGAATCATGCTGAAGCTGAAACTCCAGTACTTTGGCCACCTCATGCGAAGAGTTGACTCATTGGAAAAGACTCTGATGCTGGGAGGGATTGGGGGCAGGAGAAAACGGGATGACAGAGGATGAGATGGCTGGATTGCATCACCGACTCTATGGACATGGGTGTAAGTGAACTCCGGGAGATGGTGATGGACAGGGAGGCGTGGCGTGCTGCGATTCATGCGGTCGCAGAGTCAGACCGGACTGAACTGAACTGAACTGAACTGAACGGCCTTCATGAAAATTATAAGATCTTTTAAATGGGCCATAGAAGGCTATTTGATGCAAAGAGTCAATTCATTGAAAAAAACCCTGATGCTGGCAAAGACTAGAGGCAGGAGGAGAAGGGGATGACAGAGGATGAGACGGTTGGCTGGTATCACGGATTCAACAGATGAATTTGAGAAAACTCCAGGAGATTGTGAAGGACAGGAAAACCTGATGTACTGCAGTCCACGGGGTCACAAAAAGTCAGACATGACTGAACAACTGAACAGCAAAAAGCTGTTTATTTTCTTGTTTCAAACATCAACCAGAAGATATTCTCTTACCACTCTATGTATGTTGCATCGTCTAACCATTCTGTAAATTTTTAGGTCTTGCTAGAATTCTCTTTATTTTCCAGTTTCATGTTTCCGTATATAATGTCCCACTGTCTGGAGTGCCCTATATGTCATCTCATACCCTTCCCCAACATGTTAACATGTGCAGATGTATATGTATACGTGTATGCACACATGCACACACACACACAATAATTTAAGCTAGATTTTCCCAGAAGCTGTCCCTGAAAAAAAGATTTGAGTATGAGTAGTTTATTTGTGTTCCCAAGAGATAATAAAACACCTGGGATGTAGTAGATGTTGTATCCCATGTGTTTATGAACCAAAGAATGATAGCCTATGATAAAATAATAAATTAATAATATTTGAATAGTCTGCTTACACCACTAAAGTGTTTTTATATTCAACAGCTGGACTCAATTTCCACCTTTTCACTGAAAAATACTAATAAATGACAAACAAAAATGTAGACTTAACATTTTTAAATTCCTAGCTCTGCAGTTCTGTTCAAGAAACCTGAAGCAAGCTTGTAAAAGAGGAAAGTATTTAACATTAGTTTTCATACTCTACAGAATTGATTTTACAAAACCAGCTGGCTCCTATCTCTACATAGTCCCAAGTTGTCTAATACAGAAACTCATCTCTTTAAGACTGTAGTGTGTGCTCTCAATTTCCATTTAAATTGCAGAAGATATTGTATCTTCTAACCCAGTGGCTGAGTTGTGATTTTCTGGGAATCTCATTCTCTGGCATTTTCACTCTTCATCTTGATTTCTACTTAGCATGTATATGTTCTGTGCTGTGCTGTGCTTAGTTGCTCAGTCGTGTCTGACTCTTTGCAACTCATCTGTCCATGGGGATTCTCCAGGCAAGAATACTGGAGTGGGTTGCCATGTCTTCCTCCAGGGGATCTTCCCAACCCAGGTATCAAACCCAGGTCTCCTGCATGCAGGCAGATTCTTTACCAACTGAGATATCAGGGAAGCCCTATCGTGTATTGCTGACCCCAAATGATCGACTGTAAAGGCCAAAGGGAACTTGGGAGACTATACTGCTTAAATTTTTTGTTTCTCTAAGAAACTGAGAAAGGATTAGTTTGCCCACAAGTCACTCAGCAGAAGAGGGGTGATATTAAAAATATATATTACTTGAATGGGTGGGCATCAACCAGACATAGGGGAACATCAAATAATTAGAATAGTCATTGGTCACTGAGCACAGCCAAGCTAATACATGGAAAATAAACACACTTCCTTCTGCAGAAACTGTGCCACATCTCAGCAGCTTGCTATGCTGCAAGTTATGTACCAGCACAACTGGTTCTCTGCCTACTTCTCTTGTGGATACTTGTATAATAACTGGTGTCTTTAACACGAGGCATTCACTATTTCATAATTTTCTTTTTTTCAGAATGTATTTTATGGGGTATAATTGATTTACAATGTTACACATTCTTTTTCATATTCTTTTTCATTATTATCAGAGGATATTTGTATAGTTTCCTGTGCTGCACAGAAGTACCTTGCCTACAGTAAGACCTTATCTGTTTTATATATGATAAAATAATTATATATAGTAGTTTGCATCTGTTAGTCCCAACCTCTAAATTCATTCTTCCCCAACATACCTCCCCTTTGGCAATGATAAACCTGTTCTCTATGAGTCTATCTCTTTTTCATAGATAAGTTCATTTGCACCTTATTTTAGATTCCATGTATAAGTGATAGTGATTATTATATTGCATTTGTCTTTCTCTTTCTAACTTCTTTGACTTAGTATGATAATCGCAAGGTCTATCCATGTTGCTGTAGATAATATTATTCCATTCGTTTTATGGCCAAGTAGTATTCCACTGTGTAATGTACTATCTCTTTTTTATCCATCCACCTGTTGATGGACATTTGTGTTGTTTCCATGTCTTGTGTTGGCTGTTGTGAATAGTGCTTCTATAAACGTAGGGGTACATTATACTTTTTTTCTTAGAGAACAACCTAAAGGGTAAGAATCACCAGTATAGAAGTTTACATATGTAAGTTGAAAGTGGGGTAGTGAGTAGCATGAAAAGATATTTATTCAGAGCTTGCATCTCTCTGGCTCATTTCCAAACTGCAAAGAACATTCCAAACAAAATCTAATAGGTCTTTAAAGTAGAAATAAAAGCAAAAGGAAAAAAAAAAGAATGAAACAAGTGTCTGGAGAAAGAAAAGTAAGCTACTGACATTGTGTGTTAACCAAATTAAGAAACCAGTGCATCTTTATTTTTATCTTGCCTGTTTTCCACTGATACAGTCTTATTGATTCGTTGTGCCCATTGATAGAGACTGCCATTTTCTAAGAGCTTTTTTTTTTCAATAAAAGGAAGATGTATAAAAAATGCACAATCAAACTGAGTATATAATGACATGCATGCTCAAATCAAGAATATATATGAAATAATGAATAGCAGTGAAAATGGTTGCCGTATATCAATAACGGGAGATAAGCACAATTTCTGAAATTCTTTAAAATGATAACAAAACTATGTTTCAGCTGCTTGAAATACCTCTGAAAATTTCTGAGAAATGAGATTCGCTATGTTCTTAACCTTGGTCCAAACATCTTTCAACAGTTTAAAATTTGTTTTTAAAAATAAGGAAGATACATCACAGCCTATTTTTGCATTAATGCTATGAGTTTTAGCTTGAAACTTAATGTGTAATTCTTTATTTTAATGCACCAATATTATTTTTTGAGAGGATCATTTTGGAGCTCTCAGTGGAACATTAATTTTCATAGAGTTCTATATTATCACATTTGTTAGCAGGAAATTCAGCCCAATGTAGCTTGGAAATAGTTATTATTTTCTGACTGGAAATAAGGGTGGTTGTATTTAGAAATGATTCCTTCCCAATAGTGATTCTTCATCTTAGGGACCCTAATTTCAGACTCAGAATGCTGGCACCTTGTTTTCTCTAAGAGGTTTACATGGAAAGTTTAAACTTTGATGTTGTTTGATTTCATCTTCATTTAGGTTAATATAGTTCCACATATTGATTCTATTCAAATTAATAAAAGTAATTATTTTTAAGTTTATGTAAAAATTTATGCACATATACACAAGCATTATGTAAACTGCATTTTTCTGACTAATAAAAGTGAAATGATTAGATGTGCTCAATTGTGTCCAACCCTTGTGACCCCAGGACTATAGCCGGCCAGGCTCCTCTGTCCTTGAGATTTACCAGGTATGAATACTGAAGTGAGTTGCCATTCCCTTCTCCAGGGCATCTTCCTGACCCATGGAGAAATGATTTGCTAGGAGGCTACTAAAATGTTTAAGACATCATAATAAGACAAGCCTTGAATTGATAGACATTCTTTTCATTTGCAATCAATATCCTTAGTTATAGGACTGGCTCTTTGAGATCAGAGAGATCTTAAATGGTTTTACTATCACTTTGATTCTCCTGCACCAGGCACCCAGGCTTGCAAATTGACAGATTTTCAACAATAGTATCATGATTGAAATTACTGAGGTAGTTTAACAAGCAGGACTCTTCTGTGAATTAGAGACAGCACATCCTAAATGTTCACACAGTGATGTGATTTGTAGTAGAGGCTATTATTATTAATAATAGTGAGATGCATACTATATTATAGAAATCTTGTTACTACTCCAATACATGTAAAAAGCCTGAGACTACTCCACAGAGAAGTCCTAAATATATAGTAAGATAGAGAATTATATTTAATAGTGGATAATATGGTATGAAGTTTGTGCAAAATGTATCAGCATTTTCAGAAGAATGGTGTGTATCATTGAAGGATTCTTAGAATATTTATTTTTCATTACTATGCATATTAAAGTGTAACCATGTAGAACAATAATCAATAGCATGGTGGCATCCATATTTTTAATTCTTGCCAGGATGACTGGAAATGTCTTTTATTTAATATTGTACAGAAGTTAATAATGGATGATATACATAAATATGCTCATCTGGGAATTATATTTAGCTTGTACTTGAATTTCAACATAATCAAGAAGCTTAGCTTTGCAAAACACATGATTTCTCTAAGAATGTTGCATAGAAAAATGTCTCACTCTTCTTAAACACCATCTTGGAGGGGCTGGGATGTAAGACAAGCATGAAAGTACTCAGGAAAAAAATGCTTAGCATAGTGATCATCCTTTTTCTTATTTGCCCATATCAATTTTTACCACAAAGTTTATATTTTTTATGTTTCAGACATTTCTTGTGTTTTTAATCTGCAAAATGAAAAATAATGAAAAGTAGAAACATGAAAATGAATTTGGGATTAAGATAAGAGCCTTCAATGGATTACGTATAAACAGGACTCATAGAATGTGTCCATTCAAGGTCTGTCAAAGGTCTGTCAGCTTTTGGGAATGATTAGCACATTGTCTACACATTTACAATATGAAACAACACTGACAATTTAATGTTTAAGCTCAAAAACACCCTAAAACACCCTTCAGAGTTGGTGGGAAAGTGGGAGACAATAAAAGATAAATGGAAGACTAGATAAAGCGTGACTATAAACTGCAAAATGGACTTATATAAATATAAATGAACTTAATTTTTAAGAGAAATGATGTCACACATACATGCACACACACAAACTTACACAAAAGGCTTCTGGTAAAAGACAAAAACCTGGAATCAATAGCTCGTAGACAAATGAATGATTACTAATTGAGCAAACTTCCTGAAGTTTTCACACCAAGTTAATTTTTGAAAACTGTAAGGTAAAGCAACTTATTTTTCTTTATCTTTTAGAATATTTATAAACACATACACACAGAGAGAAATACACATATATAGGTATGTAGACACATTTCTACATAGCGAATGTATACCTTTTTATCCAAGATATCCCGCTTAGATACTAAGATTTCTTAGTCTTCAGTTGTACCCTAAATTTCATCCTTGAGCTAAGTTATATGACTGAGCATGAAAGACAGGGTTTGTAATAGGGAACCTGACAGAACTTTAATTATCCTGCTATTATCTGAGTGCTCCTGTAGTTAATTCTCTCATATACCAATAACAAAAGTAACAACAGCTTGTAACCTGCAGCTAACACATTTTTAGTAACTCCTTCTACAATTTTGATATTTCATTACAGATTTTGACACCTTATTTTGCCTGACTCTTTTTTCTGTACTCAGTCTTGTTTTATTTCAATACTTTGGAAGGAATATTTTCTATTTGATTTATATTAGTCCCTCTCTCTTTCTTCTCCAATGGGAACACAATGTTTTTAGTTAGCACAATGCATTGTCTTTTTGCTCAGCAAGTTGCATCTTCAGATGGGATCCTCCTGTCAATCCAGTTTGTTGTGTTTATGTCACATGATTACAATTTGGAAACTTTTGAGATAACCAACTATCTCTGACATGTTCCAATAATAGTATCATTTCTAATATTTTTAATAGTGAATACTTGACCTAATCAAAACACTAATAAATACAAAATATTGACTAGAACTCTTAAAAATCTCTTTCAAAGTAGTTTCAAACTTACAAATTTCAAGTGCATATTATGTCTGTATCACAGTCTGACCCACTGATAAAGCAGTCATGTAGCATTTTAATAAACATGGACCTAGTGCAAATTTGATTAGTTAAAAATAGAAGCAAGACTTCATGTAAATTTATGCAATGATTTAGAAGGCAGCATTTGATGTGGGCCACAAATAACTATTTCGGTTTAGTTATGGAAGTTATGGGGGCTTCACAGGTGGCTGACTGGTAAAGAATCCACCCACTAATGCAGAAGCCACAGGAGACACAGATTCAATCCCTGGATCCAGAAGATCCACTGGAAGAGGAAAAGGCAAGCCAATTCCGTACTCTTGCCTGGGGAAATCCCATGGACAGAGGAGTCTTCTGGGCTACAGTCATGGGGTCACAAAGAGTTGGACAGGACTGAGTGAGCACACACACACCTGAAACTTACACATATAAAGATGGTCTCATATATGCGTATTTAAAGATCCCTACCTTATTAGCAATTTATATACTAACTCATTAACCTTCACAACTCTGACATACCATTCATCATTCAGTCTAGTTTCTTGTTATTTCCAGGAGAGTGCCTCATTTCCAAGCCTTAATATAATGCTTAAAGCCTGCAATCTGGTCCTTTCTCTCTTTCTGGTCCATTTCTGAATGTCTGCCTAGCCAAACTCACACAAAGGTCGTATTTGATCCTCTTTCCCTTGCTGTGTTTAATTTACTTGGTGAGGAAAAGCATAGAGTAAGTAACAGATTTATTAAAATCAACTGTGTAAAACTCAAACACCTCCTATTCTAAGATGCGTTTCTTACCTCAATAAAGAAAGTGGAGTTTTCCTGCTTTGTTATTCATTCCACTGAGATGACCTGCTAAATCTATGCTCCTGGTATTTTTATCATGGCTTCATCAGGGAGCAGCTGTGGAACCCTGAACGGATTGCTTTACTCATCTTGTCTCACCTTCTTCCTCATAAATTTGGGTTTTGACAACATTGTAGGTTTATAATCTCTTACCTAATTCTGAAATCCAAAGTGAAAGTGTTAGTTGCTCAGTAGTGTCCGACTCTTTGAGACCCCATGGACTGTAACCTGCCAGGCTACTCTGTCCATAGGATTCTCCAGTCAAGAATACTGGAGTGGGTTGTCATTCCCTTCTCCAAGGAGTATTTCCAACCCAGGAACTAAACCTATGTCTGCACTGGCAGGCAGATTCTTTACCACTAGTGCCACCTGGGAAGACCCTGGAATGCAAAGCTCTTTGAAAAATGATAGCTTAAAGGAAAAAAGAAATTAACGAAAAGGTTAACTCAGATGGGTGCAAATTCAAGGTGACCTAAGCTCGTTCAGAAGCAAAAGCTGACCTAAATTAACCTTATAAACTTTATCACTTTTAGATTATGCAGGTTTTACTGCAGAAGTATTTTAGTGAAGGTTGTTCTTCCAGGTCCCCTGGACATGTTTAAAAATTATTTTTGCATCATCAGTAGCGCTGTGTAAATAAAAGCTTTAGAAATCAATAAACTGCAGCCCTTAACAATTAGGTGGGGACAGTACCAGCCCAGCCTAATTGTGTCTACACAACAGATGCCTTCCATCTATTCCTGCCCTGCATTTTCCAGGACGTGTACACTACATTTAAAATGAATGCCCAGATTAGGTAGTCACTGTATTGGTAAATAGGACTTAATAACAAAGGACAGAATATCTAAGAGTATTTAACCAGAAGTTTTCTACTTAAGGATAAATATCACATACAGGAAGTGATATTCTCCATCAAAAGGCTTTTTGAGTAGGAGAGGAAAAAAAAGTGAGCAGAAATAAGTAAATTAGAACAAATATTAGGAAGTTCCAAGTTGAGGTTAGTTTTGAAATCCATCCTTTTCTCAAATGTGGAATGTGAATTTCACTACAACTCTGATTAAAACCTTCTCTTTTAAGTCCTTAATAGTTGTTTGTCTCATGTTAAAACCTTCTCTGTTTTCTCTTGTGAAAAAAAAGAAAAAAAGGAAAATGCCATCTGGCATTTATATTGAGCCCATCCATGTTACCACATATCAGTAAACCCCTAAGTGGGGTGTAGGAGAAGTCTAAAGTGGATTACACCAGAATTGAAAAAGACACGTGTACCCCAATGTTCATCACAGCACTGTTTACAATAGACAGGACATGGAAGCAATCTAGATGCCCATAGGCAGACGAATGGATAAGAAAGCTGTGGTACATGTACACAATGTACAGCTATTAAAAAGAATGTATTTGAATCAGTTCAATGAGGTGGATGAAACTGGAGCCTATTATACAGAGTGAAGTAAGCCAGAAAGAAAAACACCAATACAGTATACTAACACAATATATGGAATTTGGAAAGATGTTAATGATGACCTTATATACGAGACAGCATGAGAGACACAGGTGAAAAGAATAGTCTTTTGGACTCTGTGGGAGAAGATGAGGGTGGGGTGATTTGAGAGAATAGCATTGAAACATGAGTGAATGAGTGAAGTCGCTCAGTCGTGTCAGACTCTTTGCGACCCCATGGACTGTAACCTACCAGGCTCCTCCATCCATGGGATTTTCCAGGCAATAATACTGGAGCGGGTTGCCATTTCCTTCTCCAGGGGATCTTCCCGACCCAGGGATTGAACCCAGGTCTACCACCTTGCAGGCAAACGCTTTAACCTCTGAGCCACCAGGGAAGCTCATCATTGAAACATGTATATTATCATATGTGAAACAGATCACCAGTCCAGGTTCGATGCATGAGACTGGGTGCTCGGGGCTGGTGCACTGGGATGACCTAGAGGGATGGGATAGGGAGGGAGGTGGGAAGGGGGTTCAGGATGGGGAACACATGTATACCCATGGCTGATTCATATCCATGTATGGCAAAAACACTACAATATTGTAAAGTAATTAGCCTCCAATTAAAGTAAACATATTAATTTTTTAAAAAGTGGGTTGCAATTTTACAAGAATAAATATATAGCATGCATGCATGTCTGCTAAGTTGCTTCTGTTGTGTCTGACTCTTTGCAAGCCTATGAACCATAGCTTACCAGGCTCCTCTGTGCATGGGATTCTCCAGTCAAGAATACTTAAATGGGTTGCCATGCCCTCCTCTAGTTGCTCTTAGCATATGGCATTTTAAAAGCTTGGGGACTGTGGGGCAGTTGTACATTCAAACTTTTTATCCAAAGATTTGAGGGCTTAGTTCCATAACTAGAGAAGTCCTAAATGCAGAAGTAGATGGGATGGAAAACATTGAACCTAAGAACCCTGTACCTCTTAAGAATCCACAATTGAAGGCACCCAGCATCATGGGTAAGCTCCAATATACTTATAAGAAAAAAAATATATAGCAGGTAGATTCATCTTCTTGTTGTTTAGTCACTGGGTTATGTCTGACTCTTTTGGGACTCCATAGACTATAGCTCACCAGGCTCCTTTGTCTGTGGGATTTCCTAGGCAAGAATACTGTGAGTTGCCATTTCCTTCTCCAGGGGATCTACCCCACCCAGGGATTGAATCCACTCTGCCTTCATTAGCAGGTGGAATCTTTACACTGAGCCACCTGGAAAGCCCATTCATCAGCTTGTTTTTGTTGTTCGGTCCCTAAGTCATGTCTGACTATTTGCTTCCCTGTGGACTCTAGCATGCCAGGCTTCCCTGTCCTTCACTGTTTCCCAGAGTTTGCTCAAATTCACGCCCATTGAGTCAGTGATGCTATCTAACCATCTCATTCTCTGCTGCTCTCTCTTCCTTTTCCCTTCAATCTTTCCCAGAATCAAGGTCTTTTCCAATATTTTGGCTCTTCATATTAGGTGGCCACAGTGTTGAAGCTTCAGCATAAGTCTTCCCAGTGAATATTCAGGGTTTATTTCCTGTAAGATTGACTGGTTTGATCTCCTTGAGGTCCAAAGGAGTCTCAAGAGTCTTCTCCATCACCACAGTTAGAAAGCATCAAATGTTTCATGCTCAGCCTTCTTTAAGGTCAGACTCTCATATCTGTACATAACTACTGGAAAAAAACATAGCTTTGACTATCAGGACCTTTGCTGGCAAAGTGGTGTCTCTGCTTTTTAATACACTGTCTAGGTTTGTCAAATTTTCCTTCCAAGGAACAAGTGTCTTGATTTTTTAATTTCATCTGCTTAAGCTGCCATTAAAAAATACTACAGACTGTGGCCTTAAGAACAAAAATTTACTTTCTGGCAGTTATCTAGAGGGTGGAAGTTCAAGATCAAGATGCCTTCAAGGTTAGTTTGGTGGGGAGGGGGCTCTGTACCTGGTTTGTAGATGGCTACCTTCTCATTGTGCCCTCACTTAGCTTCTCTGAGTACACAGAGAGAGAAGGATTTCTGTTGTCTCTTCCTCTTCTTACAAGGACAAAGTCCTACTGGATTAAATTTCCAACCTCATGACCTTGCTGATCTCTTCAGTTCAGTTCAGTTCAGTCGCTCAGCCGTGTCCGACTCTTTTCGACCCCATGAATCGCAGCACGCCAAGCCTCCCTGTCCATCACCAACTCCCGGAGTTCACTCAGGTTCACGTCCATCGAGTCCGTGATGCCATCCAGCCATCTCTTCTGCTCCTGCCCCCAATCCCTCCCAGAATCAGAGGCTTTTCCAATGAGTTAACTCTTCACATGAGGCGGCCAAAGTACTGGAGCTTCAGTTTTAGCATCATTCCTTCCAAAGGAATCCCAGGATTGATCTCCTTCAGAATGGACCGGTTGGATCTCCTTGCAGTCCAAGGGACTCTCAAGAGTCTTCTCCAACACCACAGTTCAAAAGCATCAATTCTTCAGTGCTCAGCTTTCTTCACAGTCCAACTCTCACATCCATACATGACCACTGGAAAAACCATAGCCTTGACTAGATGGACCTTAGTGGGCCGTTCAAATGTCTCTGCTTTTGAATATGCTATATAGATTGGTCATCACTTTTCTTCCAAGGAGTAAGCGTCTTTTAATTTCATGGCTGCAATCACCATCTGCAGTGATTTTGGAGCCCCCCAAAATAAAGTCTGACACTGTTTCCACTGTTTCTCCATCTATTTCCCATGGAGTGATGGGACCAGATGCCATGATCTTAGTTTTCTGAATGTTGAGCTTTATGCCAACTTTTTCACTCTCCTCTTTTACTTTCATCAAGAGGCTTTTTAGCTCCTCTTCACTTTTTGCCATAAGGGTGGTGTCATCTGCATATCTGAGGTTATTGATATTTCTCCTGGAAATCTCGATTCCAGCTTGTGTTTCTTCCAGTCCAGTGTTTTTCATGATGTACTCTGCATATAAGTTAAATAGGCAGGGTGACAATATACAGCCTTGACATACTCCTTTTCCTATTTGGAACCAGTCTGTTGTTCCATGTCCAGTTCTAACTGTCATATAGTAGAAGCTGTCCTAAACTTTCCTCACACTAAACATTTCTCAGTCAGTAGCCTAATTGCCTATGAATTCCTTCTGTTAACTAATCCTCACATAATTCTTTTACATTCTCCAAACCAGGCTTCAGTAATATGTGAACCGTGAACTTCCGGATGTTCAAGCTGGCTTTAGAAAAGGCAGAGGAACCAGAGATCAAATTGCCAACATCCTCTGGATCATCAAAAAAGCAAGAGAGTTCCAGAAAAACATCTATTTCCGCTTTACTGACTATGCCAAAGCCTTTCAGTGTGGATCAAAATAAACTGTGAAAAATTCTGAGAGAGATGGGAATATCGGACCACCTGACCTGTTTCTTGAGAAACCTGTATGCAGGTCAGGTAGCAACAGTTAGAATTGGACATGGAACAACAGACTGGTTCCAAATAGGAAAAGGAGTACATCAAGGCTGTATATTGTCACCCTGGTTATTTAACTTATATGCAGAGTACATCACGAGAAACGCTGGGCTGGATGAAGCACAAGCTGGAATCAAGATTGCCTGGAGAAATATCAATAACCTCAGATATGCAGATGACAACAGCCTTATGGCAGAAAGTGGAGAACTAAAAAGCCTCTTGATGAAAGTGAAAGGGAAGAGTGAAAAATTTGTCTTAAAGCTCAACATTCAGAAAACTAAGATCATGGCATCTGGTCCCATCACTTCATGGAAAATAGATGGGGAAACACTGGAATCAGTGAGAGACTTAATTTTTTGAAGCTCCAAAATCACTGCAGATGGTGATTACAGCCATGAAATTAAAAGACGCTGACTCCTTGGAAGTAAAGTTATGGCCAACCTAGACAGCATATTAAAAAGCAGAGACATTACTTTGCTGACAAATGTCCATCTAGTCAAGGCTATGATTTTTTGAGTAGTCATGTATAGATGTGAGAGTTGGACTAAGAATTTATGCTTTTGACCTGTGGTGTTGTAGAAGACTCTTGAGAGTCCCTTGGACTGCAAAGAGATCCAGCCAGTCCATCCTAAGGGAAATCAGTCCTGGGCATGCATTGGAAAGACTGATGTAAAAGCTAAAACTCCAATACTTTGGCCACATAATGGCCAAAGAGCTGACTCATTGGAAAATACCCTGATGCTGGGAAAGATTGAAGGCAGGAGGAGAAGGGGATGTCAGAGGATGAGATGGTTACCTGGCATCACTGATTCAATGGACATGAGGTTGGGTGGGCTCCGGGAGTTGGTGTTGGACAGGGAGGCCTGGCGTGCTGCAGCTCATGGGGTCAGAAAGAGTCGGACATGATTGAGCGACTAAACTGAACTGAACTTTCTCCCCTCCAACATCCTCCATCACCTACAAATCCCTTGTGACTGCTTAACCCTGAAACACTGATTCCTTGTGATTATATACCGGAAATTCCATTGAGTAAGGTGACATCTTATGGTTCGCTGATGGTTCATGTTTAAAAGGTGACAATGGCAAATATTGTGCAGGGTATGCTATTACGATTCCTTTTGATGTTGTTGAGGCCATGCCTTTACCTTTAGCGACCTCAGCCCAAGGGCTGAATTATACACTTTACGGGGGTTTGCACTTTAGTACAGTACCAAGCTGCCAATATAGCTACTGATATTAGGTAGACTTTCAGAGCAGTTCATGATTTTGGAATGTTAGGGAAAAAATGTGGCTTCATTACTTTCAGCTAAAATAAAATTTAAAATGACCCCTCTATTCAGGAATTGTTTGAGGCCACACTTTAACCTGTTGCTTTAACTACGTTAAGATTCTGAGTCATTCTAAGCTTGATTCTCTGGAAACTATGTAAAATCATCTGGATGATATTTTCACAAAGAATGTTGCCCTTAAAGGAATAGGAGCCAGACCCTTGTCATAGTCCAAAGGGTATTTTCCCAAATAATAACTTAGAAAAATTGGCTAGCAAGCTCCAACGATAGGCCTCAGAAAAGGAAAAATGAGATTGGGAATTCATCAATTATTGTTTTGATGGAAAAAAAAAAAAAAAAAAAGAAGGGCACTTGTCTGGACAAAATAGCATTTAGAATCTTACTGGAGACTCTAAAATCCCCACTGATTACTGCTGTGCATGCATTAAAGCATTGGTCTCCTGACAAAATGATCACCTTCATTAATCAGTATTGGTGGGGAAACATTAATAAAGTCACAAAATGTGCCTACCTTACTTGTTCCGCTTGTCCAAATACAACCCAAGTAGCCTTCTTCTTTCAACCCAAGTAGTGCTCCCAGACATTTTAAACTGCCTAATGGACCATTCAAGTTCTGGCAAATGGATTTCACATAGCTTCTTCTGTCTAGTGGATACTAATATGTTTTACTTATGGTCTGTATGTTTTCACACTGGACTAAAGCCTTCCCTGGAACACAAGCGATTGCTTCTTCTGTGACTAAAGCCTTTGTGGAAAAGATTATCCCTTACCTGGGGAAGTTCTCAATGAACATCAAAGTGATCCAGGAATCCACTTTACAAGTGCTTTGACAAGTCTGTGATGTTTGGCTGGTTTTATAACACTTCCACTGTATATACCACCCTCAATTCTCTGGTTTAGTCAAATGCCCTAAAAGAATTATTAAGACTCAATTGGCAAAAATTGTAGAAGCCTCCCAAACATCTTGGCCAACAGCATTGCCATTGATCCTTTTAAATCTCAGAACCATCCCTTTTGGAACTCATAATTCTCACCCTTCATAGTTGTGGGATGCCCTGTGCACTTGTCTCTGGCTTCTTTTGGCACACAATAGACAAAAGGAGAAGTGTTCCAATATTGCCAAGGCCTAGTTGTGTCCATTAAAAATATCTGTGCTTTTGTAGATCAATCTTTTCATCATGACTCTTGGGAGACAAAGATTAAATAGCATCACACTCTATAATCTCAATATTTCATCTATTGGAAAAGATATTCCCTGATGACTTTCATCAACCTCACTGAAAAGGCCCCATTCAGGTACATTTAACCAACCCTTGCTCTGCCAAGTTCCAAAGAATAAACTCTTGGATTCATGTGACACACCTGAGGAAAGTGTGGAGCCATGACTGGACCTATGTAACATATGATGATCTGAAAACAAATATTTTCAAGAAATGAGGCAGATGATATCTGATGAGACAGCTTTCTCAAGATATCCAGACTAGGCTTATTGAAAGTCTGTCACAAAACCTTTGATGATGACATAATTCTTCAGATGATATCCAGTGTCTATGATCTTGATGATATATGCAGTTTAGACAAAATGTCCCTAAGAGTTCTTCCTTCCAACCTTCCTTCTTACCAGAATTTGACCTTAAAATGTTTCCAATCAGTGCTTTCCCTTTAGCAAGTGACATTGTACCTAAGAAATTTCCTTCCTTGTATCAAGGGACAAAAGGACTCAAACTAGAAAACATGACTCTTGATCAGAGATGCTCTCAGAGAAAGATCTTAATCAAAAGGGGGAAACATAAAAATTAATAAACAAAAACCTCAGCCAAATTGAGGTAGGAGACCAAAAGGGGGAGCTCTTAGGTCCTGTCACAATAGCAGAATCCAACAGGAAGAAGAAAGACTCCTTTTCTTCCCTGTCAAGGACTCAGTCAATGAAAAGCCATGTACACCTCAATTTTTGTTTCCATTCTGTGAAAGTGTTTTCCGTCCTTTGCTCTATGGGAACTTGCACCAGGCATAACACAGTTGTTGACCCTGAACTGCAGTTCTCTGTTGATCCTAAGTAAACCCATCTTCACTGAGGAAATATCTGGCAGCCCATTTATTTCAGGGTGATGATAGGAAGTGTAAAAGATCATTTTAGAAAATACGCCTAGCATTGAAATTGGTAACTCTTACAAAGATAGTTGACTATCACTGCTTTCTAAGATTTAATTCATAAAAGATCACACAGACATAGTTAGAAGCATAGTGTTTTAGACTACTGACTATAGAACAATCGAATGATAACATTCTGAATTCAACTTATAGTGATATTCCCTATTCTCTTTAAGTAATTCTTAGTGGAAACAGACTACAAGCTTAAAAAGAAATCAGATAATTTTAAAACCTTTGCCAGACACCATGGAGACAGATACACCTACTTATCTCTCAGCATATATTCTCTATTTCTTTCTTTTTAACTGATGAATCTCCCATTTAGAGTTTAAACTCAACACAGATCCAGAGCCTCTGTTTCACAACTTTTCTTGCAGTTATGAGCAGTCTCATAAATGAATTCAGGCCAGCTGCTGCTGGACAGAAATGACATGTTCACTTTCAGGCCTTGACTTTAAAATATCATGTATGAGTACAATACTGTGATTTATAATAAAAAAAATATGTATTTGATCTTTGTTCCCGTTCTTGGCACAGAGCTCTTAAAACACTTAAAATTTCCTAAGTGAGGAGAGCAATCAAAGTGTCTCTTGTTATATTAATGAGATGACTTTGGACCCCACACTCAAGGAAGGGGGCTGGTTGCCAGGAAAACCGACCAAGTGTTTGGCTGTGTGCTCAGTTGCTTAATTGTGTCTGACTCTTTGTGACCCCGTGGATTATAACCCACCAGGCTCCTCTGTCCATGGCATCTTTCAGGCAAGAATACTGTGCTAGATCACTATTTCCTACTCCATGGGATCTTCCCAACCCAGGGATCAAACCTGCATTTCCTGAGTCTCCTGCATTGGCAGGCAGATTAGTACTCTACCACCTGGTAAGCCCTGGTGATCAGAGCGTTGGACTTTCTGTCCTATCCTCCTGACGTCTAGTGAAGAAAGAGAGGCTGGAGGCTGAATCAATTCCAGTGACCGATGATTCAATCAATCATGCCTGTGTAATGAAGCCTGCATAAAAACCCAAAAGGATGGGGTTTAGAGAGCTTCTGGGTTGATGAACACATGGATGTTCTGGGAGAGTGGCCTGTTTGGAGACCGCATGGAGGTTCCTTATCCTTTCTTTTGTTGTGCATCTCTTCTGTGTGGCTGTTATGAGTTATATCCTTTTATAATAAACCATAACACAGTAAGTGAAATGTTTCTCTCAGTTATATGAGCTGCTGTAGCAAGTTAATCAGACCCATGAATGAAGCTATAGAAATCTGCAGTCTATATCCAGTAGGTCAGAAGCACAGGTGACATCCTGGATTTATGATTGTTTCTCAGATGGGTATGGGCAGTCCCATGGGACTGAGTCTTTAACTTGTGGGATCTGATGCTATTATCAAGTAGACAGAAGGAGGATTAAGTTGAATCATGAAATATTCAGCAGGTGTCTGAGAATTGCTTGGTTGGATAGGGGGAAAAAAAAACCCAAATAAACCCAGGCATTGAAAATGGGCACGGAATATTAAATAGGTGAAACATTATCTCTTTTCCTTGCTGTGGGCTGGCATGAGAACATGATTGGATTCATTCTAAGTGATACAGAAGAGGAGCATGGCTTATGTAATGAAGGAACAACAAGCTGAATCTCTGGTATTTCAACAACAGGCTGAACTCCCCTTTGTGGAGCAGTGCTGAAGTATGAACCATTTTTTTAATCAACAACTAGAATTTTATTTTGACCAGATTAACCTTCAGTCTATCTTATATACTCAGTTATATTTATTGGCATTTTAGCACAAATATCCAAATGTTTGCATGCGGTAAACAAATCATGCCTTTACCTTTGTGGTTTAATTTTGTAAGTCCAACATAAGATGAAACATGGTCTTAATTCCAAAAATGAGGCCCAAGGAGACACACACACAAACATATGGAAAGAATACAAGTTAACTATTTTTATTTGCATAGAGGAATCTTACTTCACTGAATACATCAAATAATAATTTTCTCTGCTCAGTCTATCTGTCAGACAACTTTACTCTCCCATAGTCATGAGGCACAGGGCACTAGGAGAGATCTCCTTTACAATGGGTTTTTTGGAGATCTGATTTGTACATTAATTTACAGGATAGGCTTTCTGAAATTCAAATTGTAATATAAGTTTTGAACAGCATTTTAACCTTCTTGAGGCATCAGAAAATAAGTGCTTATGAGAACCAAAAGCTTGGCCCCTCCAGAGGTGCTGTATCAACCATCCTACTCATACTCATTCTCTTCATTTTCCTGTTCACATAAAATTTGAAGGGAACAAAATCTCAATTACTGATGCACAACAGTGATATATGCATGCAAGCACTGAGCCACACTTAAAAACTAGAATCTCAATATCTACGATGAGTTAAAAAAGGCATTGGATTGCAAAGGGAAATTTTTTCTGTTTCATTAATTTTATAGTGAATGGCAATTCCTCACATATTTCATCCAACTGAATAAATCTGTTCATTAGTCCCCAAATAATAATTCTTATAATGCTTATCCAGGTAAGTACTCAATTTTTATGTGCAGTCATGGTGCATTTTAAAAATTTATTTAAAAATTTAAAAATGAGTTTCAACCATATCACTGATATCTTCTGTCTCTTGGAGGCCTTACAAAAAATAAGAACATGCTAGGTAACCTGATTTAACAAGAACAAGTGAATATTTAGTTTAGAATAAATATGTGTATGTGGTGTTATACACAAACACATATCCATGCATATATTAATATATGTATATGAATGCAACTATATATGGATATGTATTTATATAAATGTATATTTTACCTATGCAACTGATAATATACAAAGTTATCTATCTATACATATAGAAATAGGTATCTATCTACACATACACCTATTAAATATTATCAATTACATGGGCTGTGCAACAACATTCATAGCAGAAAAAAGTATTATTATTAATCCTAAAATTCTAAGCTTCTTCTAAATGTCAAGTATTGTGATAGGCTACTAGTGTTCCTGATATAAAATAAATAACTTTCATCTTCAAATAATTTATTTTAATTTTAGAGGGCATTTAATTTTAATTCACAAGTGTAAAATATGTTTATAACTCAGTGTAATAACTGTTATCATAGTGATAAATCCTGGACATTTAGGAAATTTTCAGTAAGAGGCGCTTAACCAGGTCTCATGTGGGAGAAAGAGGAAGAGGTAAGATTTTTAAAGTGGATAAGTTCGAGATTGTCTTGAATTGCAAAGAGAGAGAGAAATACACACCCTATCTATTTCAACCTATTAAGAAACGTCTGTGCAGAAGACAGAGCAAAGATGGGTTCCATGTAGATTAACATGTGTGTTGACTACTATGTTAATGAGGTCATGGTCATTAGGGGGACCAGATGTCCCTACTCAATACCTAGGATCCCTCAATTTCCATCTTTACAACAAGTTTTGATCTTACAGAAAGTCATGATAATTAAAAAAGATGGTAACGATAACCCTGTATGCGAGACAGCAAAAGAGACACCGATGTATAGAACAGATTTTGGACTCTGTGGGAGAGGGAGAGGTGGGATGATTTGGGAGAATGGCATTGAAACCTGTATAATATCATGTAAGAAATGAATCACCAGTCTAGGTTTGATGCAGGATACAGGATACTTGGGGCTGGTGCACTGGGATGACCCAGAGAGATGGCATGGGGAGGGAGGTGGGAGGGGGATTCACGATTGGGAACTCATGTACACCCGTGGCAGATTCATGTTGATGTATGGCAAAACCAATACAGTATTGTAAAGTAAAATAAAGTAAAATAAAAAAAAGAAGATATTTTTGCATCTAAAAAATTTGAAAAAAATTCACTTTAAACTGATTTGATAGGGAACTGGAGTGTGGAGAATGGGATAAAGTTTTTAATAAGAAGTAATATTCTCAATAAATATTTTTCTTGTTCATGTATCATAATTATAGTTGTATGTGTATAAAGAGATAGATATGTTTTTTACTTTGAAGAGAAGATGCTAGACTCCAAGAGAAGAAATATATGCATATATGATTTTATATACAAATACATATGCATGCATACATTAATATATGTATATGAACATAACTATACATGGATATATATTTTTGTATAATTTATATATGTTAGTAAAATTAACATTTTTAACATTTTCCTATGAATTTTGTTTTCTGCTCTTCTTCACTTCCTAGTGTATAAAATATAGAGACATGATTTTGTAAATATTTATGCTGAGAGTGTTCACTGAAGTTCACTACAAACTATGAATACAATTTCCACTTTAAATTGTGAAGTATTTTTCTTAAGTATGATTTTCCAGAAGTCTGTTTTCCCATTCATAAATTTTGCTTTCAATTGCATTCCAGGGAATTGCCCCTTCACCCTAAAAATTTGATTGCTCTTAAACAGAATTTAAGTTTTATATTTATGGATTGGATGTCATACGGCAAAGTACTATAACTAAAATGAGCAGTTTTCAATTTAATTGCTCATATTTGTAAATAGTATTTGTCTTTCAATTTAACCCACATGTAGCAAATTGCCTTTTAATGGTCTACCTTACTACAAACAGGTGTAGTGTGCAGAGTTACAGAGATTTTAATAGCTTCGCCTGTGGCATCTTTCTGCACAAAATGAATTGCACTGCTGTCAAATGTTTTTCAGTTACATACTGCAGATATCTAGATTTTCTATGAACCTAAATATTTGAAAATAAGAGTCATATACATAACATTATTACCTCCATTAAAACAGCAACCAATGCTATGCTTAAAAATAAAATGCTTTTCAGTTTAATGTCAAAATAAGATCATATGCAGGGCGTGTTCTTTAGAGAAGTTAAGTGTCCAGGCTGTTTGGCCACTCTAGGCATATTCTTTGTTGTTGTTTAGTCCCTAAGTCATGTCCAACTCTATGCAACATTATGGACTGTAGTCCGCCAGGCTCCTCTATTCATGGGATTTCCCAGTCAAGCATACTGAAGTGGCTTGCCATTTCCTTCTCTAGGGGATATTCTGAACCCAGGAATCAAACCTATGTCTCTCGCATTGGCAAGCAGATTCTTTTACCACTGAGCCACCAGGGAAGCCCCAGGCACATTCTACCACTTTTGCTTTTTTTAAATTTTATTTCTGTAACTAACAGTGCTTGACTATCAGTTGAATACTCTGAACGATAAGGAGAGGCACTAACATAGTGATATCAGTTAGTTCAGTTCAGTTCAGTCGCTCAGTCGTGTCCGACTCTTTGCCACCCTGTGAATCGCAGCACGCCAGGTCCAAAAGTCTCGGTGCAGATTTAAGCTTTGATGGCTTCAAGGAATAAACAATATAATCTTAAAAATGTAAAGAATGGTATTTAAATGTTTTTGAATGTTCATTTTCTTTCATTAATTGTAATAACAATATTCTATATTATTATTGTTTTGTTTGGGGCCCTCAGATTTGAGGATAGTGACATTGACCAAAATATACAAAACTTTATAAAGCACTTCTATTTCAAAATCCAAAACTTTCTGTTTTTATCTTTCACAATCTATAAACCTAGTGAAAGTCATTCAGTCATGTCCTACTCTTTGCGGCCCCATGGACTATACATTCCATGGAATTTTCCAGGACAGAATACTGGAGTGAGTAGCCTTTCCCTTTTCCAGGGCATCTTCCCAACCCAGAGATTGAGCTCAGGTCTTCTGCATTGCAGGTGGATTCTTTACCAGCTGAGCCACAAGGGAAGCCTGATTATTAGTAGACTTGGACCTTAATTCTGCTACTACATGTGGAAATTTGGAGAAAATACCAGTTATCTCTGATGGAGAGAAAAAAAAAAAAAACAAACTAGTAATACTGCCATGCAGGGTTTCTATGATAATTTGTAAAAATATATATGCAATTTTTACAATGAGGTCTGAATTTTTGTGGATGCTACTTAATTCTAGGCATTATAATTACTTTTGCAAATTAATCATTTGGTTTTCTTTTATTGAAACACAATAGATGAATAAGACCATGTAAGGAGATAGTAACATGTAAGTGAAACCCAAAATGAAAAGTATTATTCAATTAACATGACACTTCTAATTATAAACCACACTAAGTTTTCTTAAGAATAGTCCACCTTTTGATAAGCAAAATACTGCTGAGGGAATCAGTTTAATTTCCAATGTTCTCCTCATTGCAACTAAATATAGTACAGAAAGGTGATTAGAATCCTGGTTTGTGAGAGCAGGCAAATTAAACTGAATTTTTTTCATGTAACACTGAATAATTATGTGTTTATGGACAAATGTCTTAGTCCACAATCACCAAATTTCTTTCCTCATTTGTAGCATTATGGGCACTTCAAACCTAACCTCAAACCTGCATGCAATCCAGACCTTTGTAATTTGGAAGAAATTGTTTCAGTCAGTCTAAGCCACATTCAGTCTGAAGTCCAAGGCCCTTCTCAGGGTTTGCAAAGATTCCCAGAATCTGATTTGACTTGTTTCTTTCTGTTCCAAAAAATAAACTTTTTTTTTTTTTTTTGCCACCAGAACATTAACACTCAGAAAGCATGATTTAATTAACAGACTAACTCTTTTTATTTAAACTTCTTGCTGTTCAAAATAAAAATAATCATTACAGAGGTTCTCAACTTTTAACCGTATAACTGGCAAAGGATATAAAATCATATTGTCTTCTTCCTATCACCAGAGATTCAGTAGCTCAGGGATTTATTTTCTCACTGTTATGGTTTGTCCTCCCACCTCTTAGAAGGCTGGAAAAGGAAATAGCTACTCACTCCAGTATTCTTGCCTGGAAAATTTCATGGACAGAGGAGCCTGATGAGCTACAAAGTCCATGCAGTTGCAGGGAGTCGGACATGACTGAGCACACACACACACACACACACACACACACACACACACGCACGCTCTTAGAATGCAAGAATATGTGCAGTATTTTTTAGTACAACAAGAAAAAAAACCCTTTTGTCTTCCTTTAGATTGTTGTATAAAAAATGTGTGCGAGTTGGGGAATATTTCATATAAAATGGTGAACACATTGCTTGGATATATACAAAGTTCTCAATAAAAATTATTTCCCATAAAACAGATGGAGTTATGTAAACAAGAAACTTTTGTTGTGTAGAAATATAAGAATTTAAGTCAGCCTTCAACAGTATGAGAAACGTGAATTTCCGGATGTTCAAGTTGGATTAGAAAAGACAGAGGAACCAGAGATTAAATTGCCAACATCTGTTGGATCATCGAAAAAGCAAGAGTTCCAGAAAAACATCTATTTCTGCTTTATTGACTATGGCAAAGCCTTTGACTGTGTGCATCAAAACAACTATGGAAAATTCTTCAAGAGATGGAAATATCAGACCACCTTACCTGTCTCCTGAGAAATTTGAATGCAGGTCAAATGGCAACAGCTAGAACTGGAAATGGAACACAGACTGGTTCCAAATCGGGAAAGGAGTATGTCAAGGCTGTATATTGTCACCCTGCTTATTTAACTTGTATGCAGATTACATCATGAGAAGTGCTGGACTGGATGAAACACAAGCTGGAATTAAGATTGGCAGGAGAAATATCAATCAGTTCAGTTCAGTTCAGTTGCTCAGTCATCACCGACTCTTTGCCACCCTATGAACCACAGCATGCCAGGGCTCCCTGTCCATCACCAACTCCTGGTGTTTACCCAAACTCATGTCAATTGAGTCGGTGATGCCATCTAACCATCTAATCCTCTGCCGTCCCCTTTTCCTCCTGCCTTCAAATTTTTCTAACATCAGGGTCTTTTCCAATGAGTCAGCTCTTCTTATCAGGTGGCCAAAATATTGGAGTTTCAGTTTCAAAATCAGTCCTTCCAGTGAACACCCAGGATTGATTTCTTTTTTTTTTTTCTTCACAACAGAGTGTTCTCAATCCTGAACCCCCCTCCCACCTCCCTCCCCATAACAATACAATATTGTAAAGAAAAAAATAAAAAAACAAAACACACAACTGAGTGACTAAACACACACACAATTTCTACAAAACCTACTTTATACAATTTTATAGAGTTTTACATTTTTCTGATGGACTGGTTGGATTTCCTTGCAGTACAAGGGACTGTCAAGAGTCTTTTCCAAAACCACAGTTCAAAAGCATCAATTCTTCGGCACTCAGTTTTCTTTATAGTCCAACTCTCACATACATACATGACCACTGGAAAAACCATAGCCTTGAGTAGCTGCACCTTTGTTGGCAAAGTAATGCCTCTCCTTTTTAAGATGCTGTCTAGGTTGGTCATAACTTCCTTTCCAAGGAGCAAGGGTCTTTTAATTTTATGGCTGCAGTCACCATCTGCAAAGATTTTGGAGGCCAAAAAGTAAAGTCAGCCATTGTTTCCACTGTTTCCCCGTCTATTTCCCATGAACTGATGGGACCGGATGCCATGATCTTAGTTTTCTGAATGTTGAGTCTTAAGCCTGCTCTTTCACTCTCCTCTTTCACTTTCATCAAGAGGCTCTTTGGTTCTTCTTCACTTTCTGCCATAACGGTGGTGTCAGCTGTATATTTGAGGTTATTGATAATTCTCCAGGCAATCTTGATTCCAGATTGTGCTTCATTCAGCCCAGCGTATTTCATGATGTAATCTGCATATAAGTTAAATAAGCAGGTGACAATATACAGCCTTGATGTACTGCTTTTCCTATTTGGAACCAGTCTGTTGTTTCACATCTAGTTCTAACTGTTGCTTCCTGACCTGCACACAGGTTTCTTAAGAGGCAGGTGAGGTGGTCTGGTACTCCCATCTCTCTCAGAATTTTCCACAGTTTATTGTTATCCACACAGTCAATGGCTTTGGCATAGCCGATGAAGCAGAAATAGATGTTTTTCTGGAACTCTCTTGCAACCCCAGATATACAGATGAAACCACCCTTATGGCAGAAAGTAAAGAAGAACTAAAGAGCCTCTTGATGAAAGTGAAAGAGGAGAGTAAAAAAGTAGACTTAAATCTCAACATTCAGAAAACGAAGATCATGGCATCTGGTCCTATCACTTCATGGTAAATAGATGGGGAAATAGTGGAAAGAGTGACAGGCTTTATTTTCTGGGGC
Source organism: Ovis canadensis (assembly GCF_042477335.2). Taxonomy (NCBI): domain Eukaryota; kingdom Metazoa; phylum Chordata; class Mammalia; order Artiodactyla; family Bovidae; genus Ovis; species Ovis canadensis. Next base: position 138,977,154 of record NC_091245.1, read on the forward strand.
TCCAAAATCACTGCAGATTGTGACTGCAGCCAAGAAATTAAAAGACCCTTGCTCCTTGGAAAGAAAGTTATGACCAACCTAGAAAGCATATTAAAAAGGAGAGGCATTACTTTGTCAAAAAAGGTGCAGCTACTCAAGGCTATGGTTTTTCCAGTGGTCATGTATGGATGTGAGAGTTGGACTATAAAGAAAGCTGAGTGCTGAAGAATTGATGCTTTTGAACTGTGGTGTTAGAGAAGCCTCTTGAGAGTCACTTGGACTGCAAAGAGGTCTAATCAGTCCATCCCAAAGGAAATAAGTCCTGAATATTCACTGGAAGAACTGATGCTAAAGCTGAAACTCCAGTAATTTGGCCAGCTGATGTGAAAAGCTGATTCATTTGATAAGACCCTGATGCTGGAAAGATTGAATGTGGGAGGAGAAGGGGATGACAGAGGATGAGATGGTTGAATGGCATCACCGACTCAATGGACATTATTTTGAGCAAACTCTGGGAGTTGGTGCTGGGCAGGAAGCCTGGTGTGTTGCAGTCCATGGGGTCACAAAGAGTTGGGCATGACTGAGTGACTGATTTTGGTTTCACCCTCTGGTGACGCCCATGTGTAGAATCTTCTCTTGTGTTGTTGGAAGAGGGTATTTGCTATGACCAGTGCATTCTCTTGGCAAAACTTTATTAGCCTTTGCTCTGCTTCATTCTGCAGTCCAAGGCTAAACTTGCCTGTTACTCCAGGTGTATCTTGACTTTCTACTTTTGCATTCCAGTCCACTATAATGAAAAGGACATCTTTTTTGGGTATCAGTTCCAAAAGGTCTTGTAGGTCTTCATAGAACCATTCAACTTCAGCTTCTTCAGCATTACTGGTTGGGGCATAGGCTTAGATTACCGTGAATTTGAGTGGTTTGACTTGGAAACGAACAGAGATCATTCTGTCGCTGTTGAGATTGCATCCAAGTACTGCATTTTGGACTCTTTTGTTGACTATGATTACTACTCCATTTCTTCTGAGGGATTCCTGCCTGCAGTAGTAGATATAATGGTCATCTGAGCTAAATCCACCCATTCCAGTCTATTTTAGTTTGCTGATTCCTAGAATGTCGATGTTCACTCTTGCCATCTCCTGTTTGACCACTTACAATTTGCTTTGATTCATGGACCTGACATTCCAAGTTCCTATGCAGTATTCCTCTTTACAGCATTGGACCTTCTATCACCAGTCACATCCACAGCTGGGTATTGTTTTTGCTTTGGCTCCATCTCATTGTTTCTGGAGTTATTTCTCCACTGATCTCCAGTAGCATATTGGGCACCTACTGGGGAGTTCCCCTTTCAGTATCCTGTCATTTTGCCTTTTCATACTGTTCATGTGGTTCTCAAGGCAAGAATACTGAAGTGGTTTGCCATTACCTGCTCCAGTGGACCACATTCTGTTCAGACCTCTCCACCATGACGCCCCCATCTTGGGTGGCCCCACATTGCATGGCTTAGTTTCATTGAGTTAGACAAGGCTGTGGTCCATGTGATCAGATTGGCTAGTTTTCTGTGATTATGGTTTCAGTGTGTCTGCCCTCTGATGCCCTCTTGCAACACCTACTGTCTTACTTGGGTTTGTCTTACCTTGGACGTGGGGTATCTCTTCACAGATGCTCCAGCAAAGTGCAGCGGCTGCTCCTTATCTTGGATGAGAGGTATCTCCTCACAGCTGCCCCTCCTGACCTTGAACATGGAGTAGCTCTTCACGGACCTCCTGCACCCACTCAGCCTCTGCTCCTTGGACGTGTGTTTGCTCCTCTCGGCCACCACTCCTGACCTCGGGTGTGGGGAAGCTCGTCTCGGCCACCACCTCTGACCTCAGAGGTCCGGGAGCCCCTCTCGGCTGCTTCTGTGCCTATGCAGCCTGACACTCTGGGTCACCGTCCCTGACCTTGGGCAAGGTGTAGCTCCTTTCTGCCATGCTTCTGCATGGTCCATCGCAGCCAAAGATGGAGAAGCTCTATACAAACATCAAAAACAAGACAGGGAGCTGACTGTGGCTCAGATCATGAATTTCTTATTGCCAAATTCAGACTTAAATTTGAAATAAGTAGGGGAAACCATTAGACCATTCAGGTATGACTTAAATCATATCCTTTATGATTATAGAGTGGAAGTGAAAAATAGATTTATGGGATTGATCTGAAAGACAGAGTGCCTGATGAACTGTAGACAGGTTCATGACATTGTACAGGAGACAGGGATCAAGACCATTCTCAGGGAAAATAAATGCAAAAAAGCAAAATGGCTGTCTGGGGAGGACTTAACAAATAGCTGTGAAAAGAAGAGAAGCAAAAAGCCAAAGAGAAAAGGAAAGATATAAACATCTGAATGCAGAGTTCCAAAGAATAGCAAGGAGAGATAAGAAAGCCTTCTTCAGCGATCAATGCAAAGAAATAGAGGAAAACAACAGAATAGGAAAGACTAGAGATCTCTTCAAGAAAATTAGAGATACCAAGGGAACATTTCATGCAAAGATGGGCTTGATAAAGGACAGAAATGGTCTGGACCTAACAGAAGCAGAAGATATTAAGAAGAGGTGGCAAGAATACATAGAAGAACTATACAAAAAAGATCTTCATAACCAAGATAATCACGATGGTGTGATCACTCACCTAGAGCCTAACATCCTGTATTGTGAAGTCAAGTGGGCCTTAGAAAGCATCACTACAAACAAAGCTAGTGAAGGTGATGGAATTCCAGTTAAGCCATTTCAAATCCTGGTAGATGATGCTGTGAATGTGCTGCATTCAATATGCCAGCATATTTGGAAAACTCAGCAGTGGCCACAGGACTGGAAAAGGTCAGTATTCATTCCAATCCCAAAGAAAGGCAATGCCAAAGAATGTTCAAACTACTGCACGATTGCACTCATCTCACATGCTGGTAAGTAATGCTCAAAATTCTCTAATCCGGGCTTCAACAGTACATGAACCATGAACTTCCAGATGTTCAACCTGGTTTTAGAAAAGGCAGAGGAACCAGAGATCAAATTGCCAACATCTGCTGGATCATGGAAAAAGCAAGAGAGTTCCAGAAAAACATCTATTTCTGCTTTATTAACTATGCCAAAGCCTTTGATTGTGTGGATCACAATAAACTGTGGAAAATTCTGAAAGACATGGGAATACCAGACCACCTGACCTCCCTCTTGAGAAATCTCTATGCAGGTCAGGTAGCAACAGTTAGAACCGGACATATAACAACAGACTGGTTCCAAATAGGAAAAGGAGTATGTCAAGGCTGTATATTGTCACCCTGCTTGTTTAACTTCAATGCAGTGTACATCATAAGAAATGCTGGGCTGGAAGAAGCACAAGTTGAAATCAATTTTGCCGGGAGAAATATCAATAACCTCAAATGTGCAGATGACACCACCCTTATGGCAGAAAGAGAAGAGGAACTAAAAAGCCTCTTGATGAAAGTGAAAGAGGAGAGTGAAAAAGTTGGCTTCAAGTTCAACATTCAGAAAACGAAGATCATGGCATCTGGTCCCATCACTTCATGGGAAATAGATGGGGAAACAGTGGAAACAGTGTCAGACTTTATTTTGGGGGGCTTTAAAATCACTGCAGATGGTGATTGTGGCCATGAAATTAAAAGATGCCTACTCCTTGGAAGGAAAGTTATGACCAACTTAGGTAGCATATTCAAAGGCAGAGATATTACTTTGCCAAGAAAGGTCCTTCTAGTCAAGGCTATGGTTTTTCCAGTGGTCATGTATGGATGTGAGAATTGGACTATGAAGAAAGCTGAGTTCCGAAGAATTGATGCTTTTGAACTGTGATGTTGGAGAAAACTCTTGAAAGTCCCTTGGACTGCAGGGAGATCCAACCAGTCCATCCTAAAGGAGATTAGTCGAGGGTCTTCATTGAAAGGACTGATCCTGAAGCTGAAACTCCAATACTTTGGCTATCTCATGAGAGGAGTTGACTATTTGGAAAAAATCATGATTCTGGGAGGGATTGGGGGCTGGAGGAGAAGGGGATGACCAAGGATGAGATGGCTGGATGGCATCACTGACTCAATGAACATGAGTTTCAGTAGACTCTGGGACTTGGTGATGGACAGGGTGGCCTGGTGTGCTGTGTTTTTCATAGGGTAGCAGAGTTGGATACAGCTGAGCGACTGAACTGAACTGAACTGAGTGACTGAACTGTAACTGAACTGACTGAGTTCAGGAGATAAGCTGACATTTCATAAATGAGGGAACTAAGAATTTGAGGAGATTTTTTAACTTGCCAATAAACATATAGTTTGTCAGAAATAGAATCAAGACTGAAAATCAAGCTGAACTATTCTGTCAATGACCAATGGCTATAAAAGTTGGTAAATGCTCACTCAATCTGGTGCTGATCATAACAAAGATGGATAACCATGCACAGGATGCCAGTGAACTGGAACTAGAGAAGTATGTTTCTTTCAACTATTTCCTAGAACTCTTTTTGCTTTTGAGAAGGCAGAAGAATATAGGGTTACTCTTTATAAAATATATTTAAAATATTCACATACAAATTACACTATCTCCCAACCCTGTATAATACATGTAGAAAGTTTCTCAACCTTTATTCTGTTTTTTCTCTTTTTTCTAACTTCAAAGTCAAAGCTGAATGTAGTTTTTGATATGAAGGAATCATATTGGAATATGGAAAGATTGGACTGATGTTTAAAAAACGATTTCCTCATCTCACATCCTTTTAGGACAGATTTCTTTGGGACTGGGTAATTATTTGTTGTGGGGTGTGTTCAGTGCATTGTAGGTTGTTTTGTGACACCTCTGGACTCCACCCATTAGATAACAGTAGCACCACCTCAATTGTGACAACAGAAAATTTTTCCAAAATGTTGGCCAATGTCCTTTGGAAAACAAAATGGTGAACAAATGCTTTTTGATGATCAATCAAGATGTAATTCTAGGGTGACGTTCATAATTAGGTGTATGTCAGAATAATCAGAAAAGCTTGTTCAAACCTCCCTAGCTGGGCTCCACATTGGGACATGCTGATTACACAGCTCTGCTCTGGGTCCAGTAGTAACTTTTGTACTAAATCCCCATGTGATTGGGTACACACAAAGATGGATAAACACCACCATGGAGAACAGAGAACATGCAGATTTGCTATTACAGGGACACAAAAATAGCCTCTCTGTAGTAAAAGCTTCACAAAAAGTCTGGCATGGTTGCTCCATATTATTAAGGACCCATAAATTTGGGAGATATGTGAGTCACCAAAGGAGTCTGGGACTATTGATGTACACATTAATGAGGACAAAGAGAAAATATAATCTAACTTGTCCACTCTCAGACATCCTGTTTCAAGCTGGACCCAATACGGTGACATGGAGTCCCTGTCTAGGTATGAGGTCACAATAGGTCAGCCAAGGATTCACATTTAGGGCTTTATTCCCTTTCAGTAAGCACATAGGCAGAATGGCAAAGTGATTAAGAGCTTGAGACTTCACTGTATTTGATTTCGGGCTGTACCATCTCCCTAGCTGAATAGTCTTCTATAAATTGTTTTTATTTCTTTCTAAACATACGTTTTCTCATTTATTCATATAGTTATCTATAGTTAACAGAAAAATGTTCCCCCAAATAGATTGACATCTGATCCCCATGACTTGAGACTATGTAACTTTAATGGTAAAATAAACTTTGGGGATGTTAGTAAGAATCTCGAGATGAGAGATTTTACTGGATTATTTGGGTGGGTTCAATGCAATTACCTTTGAGCTTCCATGGTGGCTCAGTGATAAAGACCATGCCTGCTAATGCAGGAGACATAAGAGACTTGCGTTCAATTCCTGGGTTGGGACAATCCCCCAGAGAAGGAGATGGCAGCCCACTCCAGTGTTCTTGTCTGGGAAATCCGTGGACAGAGGATCCTGGAGGGCTAGATAGTCCAGTGGGTTGCAGAGTCAGACATGACTGAAGCGAAAGAGCTCGCAGGCACAATAGAATTGTACGCATTCTTAGAAGAGGGAGATTTGACTAGAAAAGAGGAGAGAGTGATGTGACACTAGAGACGGATATCAGAGTGATGCAGCCAGAAGCCAAGGAATGCCAGTGCCCTGTAGAAGTTGCGAGAAACAAGGAAGGAATTCTCTTTTAAAGCCTCCAGAAGGACCTGGCTTTGCTGACATCTTGATTTTAACCTCATATAACTCACTTAAAATTTATCTCTCTAGAACCACAGAGAATAAATTTGTGTGGTTTTAGGCATTTAAGAACACGGTCATTTGTTAGAGCCACAACAAGGAACTAATATATTATTTCCAGGGTAGCAATGCAGATTGAGTTAATACATGCAAAGCGTTTACAAGATTCTACCACACAAAAAGTCAGTGTGTTTAGTCTTATTATCTACTCTACACTGTGCATTTAAATCACAACTTTGTTCTAAATAAGCTATTTTTATTAACATATTTAATAATGGTTTCTCAATTAACATATGAATGATTTGTAGGACAGTGACTGTCCTACATGTTCCAGTAGCTCTACAGGTTCTAAGATTGGGAAGACCTTGACCCAAATTTTAATTTTTAGTTTTTAATTTTACAGAAAAACCTGAACAAACTTTTTGGCCAACCTGATATTATGCCCACCTTTCACTTGAATTGAGATTATTTCCCTGTGAGGTAATAGGATTTAAAAGCTGCAGGGCACACATGACCAAAAATCTAAATTTATTGATGAAACTTATAGTTTATCCTCTTGGGTTCCTAATTCTGAACCATAAGATTTATTTCTATGTGTAGATTCTTATCATTTTGCTGAAAAATGTAGCTGTCTAGAAAGTTATATTAACCTTTTCTGTCTTAAAATTTATAGCACTTCTTATCTTTCAAAAACAAAGATAGCCATGTAAACAAATTACACATATTATAAATAAAAACCAAAATAACTCCCTGCCCTCCTCTCTTTATACAAAGAAGATCTCTAGATTTTCGATCTTTGAAATACTAAAACTTTTAGGTACATAAAAGAGTTTAGCTAACAACTTTATCATATATTCAATAAAAACCTTTTGCATATAGTATTCTTTTCACATCAGATGTATGAGGCAGGTAAGGGATGCACTACATCGTGCGAAATGCCAGGCTGGATGAAGCACAAGCTGGAATCAAGATTGCCAGGAGAAATATCAATAACCTCAGATATGCAGATGACACCACCCTTATGGCAGAAAGAGAAGAGGAACTAAAAAGCCTCTTGATGAAAGTGAAAGAGGAGAGTGAAAAAGTTGGCTTCAAACTCAACATTCAGAAAACTAAGATCTTGGCATCCAGTCCCATCACTTCATGGCAAACAGATGGGGAAACAATGGAAACAGTGAGAGATATTATTTTTGGGGAGGGCTCCAAAATCACTGCAGATTGTGACTGCAGCCATGAAATTAAAAGATGCTTGCTCCTTGGAAGAAAAGATATGACCAACCTAGACAGCATATTAAAAATCAGAGACATTACTTTGCCAACAAAGGTCCATCTAGTCAAAGCTATGGTTTTTTCCAGTAGTCACGTATGGATGTGAGAGTTGGACTATAAAGAAAGCTGAGTGCTGAAGAACTGATGCTTTTTAACTGTGGTGTTGGAGAAGACTCTTGAGAGTCCCTTGGACAGCAAGAAGATCCAGCCAGTCAATCCTAAAGGAAATCAATCCTGAATATTCATTGGAAAGACTGATGCTGAAGCTGAAACTCCAATACTTTGGCCACCTGATGTGAAGAACTGACTCATTGGAAAAGACCCTGATGCTGGGAAAGATTGAAGGTCGGAGGAGAAGGGGATGATAGAGGATGAGATGTTTGGATGGCATTACCGACTCAATGGACATGGGTTTGAGTTAAGCTCAGGGAGTTGAAGCCTAGCATGCTACAGTCCATGGGGTTGCAAAGAGACAGACACATCTGAGCAACTGAACTGAACTGAAGGGATACAGTTACTATTGTTCCCATTTTATACATAAGAAAATTGAAGCAAAAAAAAAAAAGAAAAGAAAAGAAAATTGAGGCAAAAATATTTGCTTTAATAATTTGCCTTATGTTACCTTCTTATTCAATTGTAGAGAAAAAGGTAATACAGTCAATCTTCTGGCTGCTAATTTAGCATTTTAAACATTTCTCAGTATAATTTGTTAGATTTTTTTAGGGCCACAAGGAAGAGGCATATTGGGATAACATGGGTTTAGTGCAAGGAAACACAGATGGAATGTAGAAGAAGATGCATGGTTTTAGAGGTACCTTCAATAGTTTCCAACCTCAATATACAACCTCAATATATAGGATAAGAAGGGATTTCACAAACCCCCAGTGAAGCTCTTTAACATTTTGTTTACCCACCAATCACACCATTTGCCTTACATATGTGCTTTATACAAAGAATCCCCAACAATTTTTTTGGTGGTACTTGTTATAATCTCTATATTCTCCTAGCAACAACCCCAGAGAACTCTGATATGATGATGCTTAGGCCATAGCTGATCACCTCTGGCTTGTGTCTGTCCCCTGGACAATCGTTTGTGGCTTTGGCAGAAGACAGCATTGTTTTCAGAGTTCTCCTTCTGTTAGACCTCTAAGGAAGGGCAGTATCCAAGGGTGACATTGCGTAGGTCCACTGTGCCATGCAGTGCAGGCACCAAGGATGAAAGTGTACTTACTTCAGTCTGCTCAGACCTTAACTGCTTTACAGCATGCCGCTGATTTATGGTACATAAATACTCTCATACTTAGATCAAGGGAAAATGAACAAGATTGTATTCTGTTATAGAACGTGAATTATTTGTCATTTAAAATATGATTAAGCTGTGTATTTTTAAACCCTTTTATACCAGAAAAATGAACTTTAAAAATAAGGTGAAAATACTCTTAATATTCCATAAGCATATCATAAAATTTAATGCATAACCTTTCTGACTTTTTAATAACTATGTCATGTCTACTGCCGGTAATTATCAAATAAAATGAAGACCTTACTTAACCTTCTTAGTATAATCACGGAAACAAAGTGACACCTAAGTCAGCAGCTCTGTTATTTGATAGTTCACAGCCTCACATTTCTTAGAGCAATCCTCAAGGGGAAATTTGATGTTCCTTTTTTTGTTGGTTTCCACTTTTTGATTTAATCATAACAATGTACATCAGAAGGATTTTGCACTTTTTAAGAGAAATATTAAATATTCATAGAGAGAGTTTTCTTCATTTATAAAGGATGAGTCAATATTTTGCCATGACAGTTTCACAGAATGAAAGATATTGCTTTAACTAATCAAACATGATCACCCCCATCAAGTGCCCACAATTCAGAATTTGGCCCCATTTATCTCATCAGTTCTCACACATTATTCTCTCCCTTCCTGGTAGTAGTCCTCTAAAAATATTATACAGAAGCCTGGATTCTGGTTGTTAATGCATGCTCTGGGAAAATTCTGCCATCAATTATTATTTTCCTCTCCTTTTTCCTCCCCTCTCTTTTATAATGAATCCCTCACTCCATTGCCTTCCTATTCTAAATTGAAGAACAAAATTATCCTTTGACTTTCTCTGTTTCTCAAGGGACACATCTCCTACGTCATTTATAGAAGTGACCGTTAAGTCTCAGCCATGGGGTAAACACTGGACTATATGAGTGCCACTTATCCTGCTTTATTCCATTTTACCTGAAATTTGGTTTATTTTAAAATTTACCTGAAAAAAGAAAAGGGCAAATCTTCTTGATTTTTTTTTTCTGGTTTAGATGATCCTTAGCATGCCTGCCATATTATCTGAGCTTTTGAGTTTCCATCATGAAATGAAGTATCACCAGATGCATATTTAGTTTGTATAAAACTCTTTCTGACCCTTTGGGCGGTAGCCTACCAGGCTCCTCTGTCCATGGGATTTCCCAGGAAAGAATACTAGAGAGGGTTCCCATTTCCTCCTCCAGGGGATCTTTCCAACCCAGGGATCAAACTCATGCCTCCTACAGCTCTTGCTTTACAAGTGGATTCTTTGCCCACTGTGCCATATGGGTTTCCATGCTTAATAAAATTATGCACAATCAGACTATACTTTGATATTGAGTTATAAGTGCAAAAAAAAAATCTGAAGCTTCATTTCCTCCATGTATGCATTTGAGGCAGGGCAGCCCTGTGTAAAGAGTTTGGACACTGGGGAAGAAAGATGCTTCTGTTCATATCCGTCCTTTGATGATGTTCTAGTTGCATGGCATTAAGCAAGTTCCTTAAGATTTCAGAGGTTACATTTGTATCTCAAAGATAATGTCTACAGTTTAACTCAGGAAACATGACACTTTAAAACAGAGGCACAATATAATCCTAGTTGAGTGAGTATCAGTTTAAGTAAGGTTGGCTTAAGGACAGTTTGCTTAAGTGAGAACTGTAGATCTAAGGAGTTTGGGTATAAAATAACACTTTTGAATTTCTTGTGAGACTTCTCACTGTTTTAGAGTTCAAATTCACATGAAATATTTTTAATTATAAATGGCATAAGTGATATAAAGAAACCAAAAGTTCATCATTTCATTTTTTTGATTTTTTTCTTTTTTAAAAAAATTTATTGTTATTATTATTATTGTCTATAAAATTAACATTTGGCATCAGTTTCATACTAAATATGTTTTTGCATTTGGGCATTTCCTAGTTCCAAGGAATTAGACTTATTTATCTGCTTGAATTATCCCACCATCATCCTTTTTTCAACTAAAAGCAGTTTCGAAACATTTAATGATATTTTTTTGACAATAAACATCTAAATAGAAACCAAAATTTCTTTAGACACTTTTGTATTCAGTATTGTTGCAAAAGATAATAGTATATTGAAGTATAATTTGTCTTTTCTCTTTACTTTGTCTTTTCTCCTTTAATGAATTCTTGGAGGACTTTTAAGGATGCCTGAATATGTGAATATGTGTACGTGCTAACTGAGAACCTGCTGTATTAAACTCAAATTTAAATTTTTATTTCATTTTTAACACTAACATAATACACTGCTGTAAGAAAAGAGAGTTAACTATTTTCATCATTCCAAATAATGAATGTACACAAGTTTTGCTAGAAGTAGTTTCTAAATTACAGACTTCTTGAATTGAAGGAAAATTTGTTAATTAACAAATGTAACTCCTTAGTTCTATAGACTGAAAGATTATAACCTAGAGAATTAGAATTCCTCAGAATCAAACACTATTCTAGATGCAGTTTGAATTCTGAACATTTCATCTTTTTATGTCTCTCTCTCTCTTTCCCTCATCTCAATTCTTTCCCCCACCTTTTTTTTTTTTTTTTTACCAATTTTGCTCCAATATTTTTACATGTTCTTCCACCATAAATAATTTATTTCCCCTAGAGAACAATATTTACTTTCTGCTGTTTGAGTACATTTCAAGATTTAAGAAAACTCCATTCTCATCAAAAGTACTTAATGAATGCAATCTTCCAAGATGCTTTAATGCTAGCAGTCTAAAACGGACAGTAATCAGATTTAAGGTTACTCAGAAAGAAGGGGGGCTCTAAAATTTAGATTGCTGCTCTTGTAGATTTTAAAATTGCTGTCTCTGCTGCCAAGAAGTTTTAGATTTCAGATGATTTACCTTTGAGAACAACTGAGGATCAATAAGCGGGCTGAAGGAGAAGAGAATGGATAAAATATGGAGAAAAAAAATCTGAATGAAACATTATAGAAAAACGAAAAGATATGTGGCATGAGAAAAAATAAATCATGAACTGAATAAAGAGAGAGGATTCATATAGGAAACGAATCGCCAGTCTAGGTTTGATGCAGGATACAGGATGCTTGGGGTTGGTGCACTGAGATGACCCAGAGAGATGGTATGGGGAGGGAGGTGGGAGGGGGATTCAGGATTGGGAAAACGTGTACACCTGTGGTGGATTCATCTTGATGTATGGCAAAACCAATACAATATTGTAAAGTAAAAAAAAAATAAGTAAATAAAATATAAATGTCAAAGGTAAGAGATCTGCCCTTTTGAATTAAAAAAAAATAAAGAAAGGCAAACACGACTCAAGGAACAACTCACATATTTTCTTCACCATTAAAAAAACAAAAAGTCATGACATTTTCAGGCAGGTTAGGAAGTGAACACATCTTCCAATATAATGCAAGCATATTTACCATCCTCATAGCAGAATCAGTAAAGAAATAAACAACTGTATCCAGAGAGTGGTAGGTAGTTCCTTATGCTTCAGTATTGCATGTTTTCAAGGCACACTCCCAACAACTTTCTCAGAAGGACCATTTCAAAGGTATTTTTTTTTTTTAAAGAAAATCTCAAAGGTGGGCGTATCTCCACCTTTCATAATGTGTGCCTTCTACTAATAGCATCTTCCTCAGAAACCTTTCCAGACCAGCAATGTTCTGGTACTTAATGTTCTGCTTCCAGAATTTAGCTTCTGCATGAACACCATGTACAAGCCCCTGTGCCCTTGTTTTTGAAGTAAAAGGCTGACTCAAGAATTAATGATTGGGTAATGTGAAGATGTAGAGACAAAGAATAGCTGTTGGGGCAAGGAATGGTTAACTATTTTGACTATAATTCTGCCACATAGTAAAATTCCCAAACTCCCAGTTCCTTGAAAGATATGTACACAAAGCCTGAAACACATTACTAAGTTGTTTTTACAGGAAGTAGACCACCACAAGATGAACACTGCTGACCACAAGAACATTGACCCCAAGAGTGGTTGAAACCAGAAGATTGTTGATGCTTGAAACTTCATCTTGGTGCCAGCCAATCCAAGAATCCTCCACCAGCTGATCATACCCTGCTCCTTAAACACTATAAAACTCCTCACCACCTCCATGGGTCAAAAGGTCTTCAGAGCACTAGCTCACTATGGCCCCTTTTGCCTGGCAAAGTAACAAAAGTTTTTCCTTTTTACTTCACCCAAAATTTTGTCTCTGAGTTTCTATTTGGTATTGGTGAAAAGAGGCCAAGCTTTGGCAACAGTACCCTTCCTTTACATTATATTAGCCTTTATTTGAATCAAAGATAATAATATAATGGTTCATTATACAATTTTATAAGTTGGAACCATGCTGAGGTTCAATCACCTGCTCAATTATGTTGGAAAGTTTTGTAAATATGGTAACTGTTGGTGTATTGTGAGTGGAGGAAATGAACACTCATAAACAGCTCATGGATAAGTCAGTACACTTTTCTGAAGGACGTTTGTCATATATTAAAACATTTACATCAAATTTATGTGTAGCTAGCTAGGTAAGCTCATGCTTTGGATCTGTATGTGTGTTTAGCCACTCAGTCATGTATGACTCTTTGTAACCCCATGGGCTATAGCCTCCCAGGCTCCTGCGCCCATGGAGATACCCCAGGCAAGAATATTGGAGTGGGTTGCCGTGCCCTCCTTCAGTGGATCTTCCCTACTCAGGGATGGAACCCAGGTCTTCCACACTCCCGGCAGATTCTTTACCATCTGAGCCATTGGATCTGTCTAATGCTACCGTATATGCACAGATTGATAGAGAAAATTAACATGACACTATTAAAAAATATCATCATTGGACTTCAAGATAGACATTCCCAGAGTTTAGGGACAGGACCAAAATGTACAAGTATGTGTAGGGTTTAGAGATGAACACAAGCTTGTCTTTCAAAGTTGGCATTGGCAGTCAGGAAGGGACCCAGGGAGCTTAGCTTGCTGGGTGAGATGGGTGGGGGTGGGTTCAGGAGGGAGGGGATATATGTATACATTTGGTTGATTCAATTCCTTGTACAGCAAAAACTAAAACAACATTGCAAAGCAACTAGAGATGGTAAAAGTTATGCCTGCAATGCAGGATAGGGTTGATCCCTGGGTCAGGAAGAGTCCCTGGAGAAGGGAATGGATATACATTATTTTTGCCTGGAGAATTCCATGGACAGAGGAGCCTGGTTGACTATAGTCCATGGGGTCACACACAGTAGGACATGACTAAGCACCTAACACAAACCAATTATACCCAATTTGAAAAAGAAAGAGAGAGACTGTCCTGGGAGGAGACAAAAATAAGTTTAAGTTCAGGAAGTTCTGTAAAGAGAACAACTTGGTAACAACTGCATCTCCTTTTTTCTAGTTTTTCTACAGGTATCTTTAATTGGGTTTATTTCATGGATCAAGTGTAACATGTTAAAGTGAAAGCAGTAAAACTACCTCTCTTTTTTCTTTTTCTGGGAAATGACAGTTGGGATGCTGTTTATATTAGCTAAAAACTGCCAGACTTTGTAATTTTTTTTATTAGATCAATATGTTTTATGTATTTATTTTTAAATTTACAATAAAATTTCAACCTGGTGGGACACATTTAGTGAGCTCTTCTGTTATTTTATTAACAAAAATAAAATAGATGAAGCAAAACAAACTCCACACTTATGTCTGAATGTTTAAATTATCACCTCTGACAATGTCTCCCTCAAAAAATTAAAAAATAAAAATGAATAATTTTAGCTCAGTTCAGTCGCTCAGTTATGTCCAACTCTCTGCGACCCCATGAATTGTAGCACACCAGGCCTCCCTGTCTATCACCAACTCCCAGAGTTCACTCAGACTCATGTCCATCGAGTCTGTGATGCCATCCAGCCATCTCATCCTCTGTCGTCCCCTTCTTCTCCTGGCCCCAATCCCTCCCAGCATCAGAGTCTTTTCCAGTGAGTCAACTCTTCACTTGAGGTGGCCAAAGTACTGGAGTTTCAGCTTTAGCATCATTCCTTCCAAAGAACACCCAGGACTGATCGCCTTTAGAATGGACTGGTTGGATCTCCTTGCAGTCCACGGGACTGTCAAGAGTTTTCTCCAACACCACAGTTCAAAAGCATTAATTCTTCGGCGCTCAGCTTTCTTCACAGTCCAACTTTCATATCCATGCATGATCACTGGAAAAATCATAGCCTTGAGTAGACAGACCTTTGTTGGCAAAGTAATGTCTCTGCTTTTGAATATCCTATCTAGGTTGGTCATAACTTTCCTTCCAAGGAGTAAGCGTCTTTTAATTTCATGGCTGCAATCAGCATCTGCAGGGATTTTGGAGTCCCAGACGTAAAGTCTGACACTGTTTCCACTGTTTCCCCATCTATTTCTCATGAACTGATGCGACCAGATGCCATGATCTTCGTTTTCTGAATGTTGAGCTTTACACCAACTTTTTCACTCTCCACTTTCTCTTTCATCAAGAGGCTTTTTAGTTCCTCTTCACTTTCTGCCATAAGGGTGGTGTCATCTGCATATCTGAGGTTATTGATATTTCTCCTGGCAATCTTGATTCCAGCTTGTGCTTCTTCCAGCCCAGCGTTTCTCATGATGTACTCTGCATAGAAGTTAAATAAGCAGGGTGCACGGGGGATGACCCAGAGAGATGTTATGGGGAGGGAGGTGGGAGGGGGGTTCATGTTTGGGAATGCATGTACACCCGTGGTGGATTCATTTCAATGTATGGCAAAACCAATACAGTATTGTAAAGTAAAATAAAGTAAAAATTAAAAAAAATAAAATTAACTACTGGAAACTTAGAAAAAATAAAATAATTACCATTAAAAAATAAATAAATAAATAAATAAGCAGGGTGAGTCTAGTAATTCATAATAGACTACATAAGCACTCTAAGATATGAATAGCAATAGGTTTATAGGCAATGTCTGTATAGAACCCTAGATTAGTGATTTCAGAGATTCACAAATAATGTGCCGATATACCCACTGTGGGGCTTTCCAGGTGGCACAGTGGTTAAGGATCTGCCTGCCAATGCAGGAGACACAGGTTTGATTACTGAGTAGGGAAGATCCCCAGGAGCAGGAAATGGCAACCCACTCTAGTATTATTTCCTGGGAAATCCCATGAACAGAGGAGTCTGGCAGGTTATAGTCCATGGGTGGCAAAGAAAGACAGGACTGAGCAGCTAAACAGTAACAATATCAACTATTCCCTTTCATCTCTCACTGAATTATTATTTATTGCCTGGTTTAATGAGCCTGAAAGCACACTAAACTTAACTCTTAAGGAATCTTTATGGTTCCAGTTTATGAAATATCATCCACATTTGATTCAAATTAAAGCACTTAAATGCAATCCTTCTCTAAAGGAATACCTCTTGAAGACAACGTGTGCTTTATTGAGATGTTAAATTTCACTAATAATGAATTGAAGATGTTTGTTACAAAAAGTGAAAATCTTTTAAAAGTGAATATGTCCTAGGGAGCAACAAGTAAAGAAATATTTTTATGTCATTTTAGGTAATATTTTAAGGAACCTAAAATTCTGGTAGAATGATGGACAGGCTATATTTAAATTATAGAGAAAGTACATTTAGAGTAAATCACAAAAGTGTTCCTAGCCACACATTGTAATTTTTCTCTCATTATTTTTTATGATAATTCACATTAGTTCATCAGCATAGTCAGTGTTTCATTTCTCCAAATTGCTGCTACATAATTTATGAAAAAAAAGTGAAACAAATTGGAAGGTGGTTTAGATAATCTTTATCAAGCTTAACCCATTGAAATAGTGACATTAATGTTTTTAAACTGTATTTAATGGCAGTAAGGTACACATACAATCTAAAGAGAAAAATAATTGCACAGGATTTCTAATGAAAAACAGTGGGTTTTTTTTTTTGCCATTCACCCCCTGTTTTCCACTCTTCTAAATTTTTCTTTCAATTAACAAATAATTTTTTAATTTACTCCTTCAAGGCTGAATTATGTGATTATATTTTGACTTTTTAGGTTTAAACATTATTGTAATTTCCCAACATAGGAGATGAAGATTTAACTCTCTTTGCTTCCTTCCTCATCACCTACTTAAATGCCCTCACCACCTACTTAAAAGCTCTCATCCTCCCCATTCAGTTACATAGCAGTTTTGGTTTAATGTTTAAGTGTTAGAAGCTCAGTTGTGTCTGACTCTACAACCGCATGGACTGTAGCCCACCAGGCTCCTCTGTCTATGGATTTCTCCAGCAAAGAATACTGGAATGGGTTGCCATTCTTTTCTCCAGGGGGTCATCTTGACCCAGGGATCAAACCCAAGTCTCTTGCATGGCTTTACCATCTAAGACCCTGGGGAAGTTTTGGTTAGATGAATGCTTATTCCATAAAAATAATGCAAATGGAATACATACCTAGCAATGAGGTAAACTGTGATTATTTTTATTTTTCACTAGATTTTTTCTTTTTAGTCTTATAATTCCAATTTGCTCTTTTTTTTGTTGCTGGCTTGGTTTATCTGCTGAGTTATCAATGGACACTTTCTACCATACTAATTCATATATAAAGCTCTTCTAAAACCATGGAGGTCCATTAAGTATTCCATTAACTTATTGCAAGAGTGTTGTTGTATCTTTTATATAGTAAGTTTTTTTTTTCATGGTTATAGTATAATCTTTTATCTCCATGTTATTATTAATGGCAGTATGTTTTTAAACTTTCCTACTCTATATAATTTCTACTCTCATGATTTATTCTCTTCCTATTAAACGCTTCCCTCAGATATCTGGTAATCTTTTATTATCTGCTCCTATTTAAAGTGGAGACCGGAAAGCTGACTTTAAACTTTGGGCTCTTGGCTGCAACTTGTCTCCTGTGATGTGGTTCGCCTATTTCTCTAGGAGAACTTAGCTATTCAGCTCTTTGTGTCTTTCGGCCTCATTAGATATCCCCATGGAGAATCTGGCAATTTCCTATTTGCAGAGAAAAAAAAAATATATTTCCCAGCAGTTGGAGAATCATGTAGAACTCTGTCTGGATAGCTCAGAAAATAAAATACTTAATTAGATACTTCATCCTGCTGTGTCAATAGAGCTAATTAGGAGACAGAGATCACATAGTAATTTGAACAGACAATGTGATATACAAAGAATTATTAACTATAAAGGGTAAAGAAAATTCTAAAGAATATCTTTTGACAGAGGGAGAATCCCAAAGAAAGGGACATGGTTGGAAAGGAGGTCCCATTGTCAAGGCTGAAGTTCAGGTCTCACTGGAGAGGGTGTACTTACATCCCTTCTGGGTAATGGTGAAGTTCATGTGGTCTACATCAAAGCTAGTTCACAGTTGCTGGGCCAACAGAAAACATACCTCTGGGAAGTAGGTGCTGAGGCTGGTAGACAGAGGAACCACAGTCAGTTCTGGCAAGTTAGTTTACATTACTTCTGGTACAGGTGAGCAAGAAACTAAGGCCCAGAGAGTCAAAGAGGAGTCAAATACTCCTCTAAGGTACAGAAGGGTAACGCAATGAAAATGGCCCTTTGGCACTGCTACAATGTATTCTCTTGGCATCTACCTGAGGGGATGTTGCTGAAACTTACTGGAATGCTATTCACTGTGGTGCTGCCAAAACTTGATTGGCCATGATCATCACTGGGTGTCTGCCTTATGAGAGACACTGATAAATGTAATAGAAAAAAAAAAAAAGAAGAAGAAGAAGAAGAAGAACCTCAGGATCAGAAAGAAGTTCTTTCTCTTCCAGTGTCCCCACTATGCCCTCTACTAATAATCTGAAATTGTGCCTGCTGCAAAGGATGAATATTAATAGAGTTCAGCTTCATTGTAATAAGGCTTGAAGTATAGATTCAGCACTGAAAGCAATGAATTAAAAACTGGCACAGTTAGTCTTGATGGTCTTTATTTTTTTAATTTACTTTTAATTACTTTATAATATTGTATTGATTTTGCCATATATCAACATGAATCCACCATGGGTATACACGTGTTCCCCACCCTGAACCCCTCTCCTACCTCCCTCTCCATAGTGGTATCTACTGTGTTGCTAATTTTCTGAGTCCAGAGACCTTCTGTTTCCTTATTCTCCAGAAAACTACAAGCATCTGCTAGGTGAGGAAGCAGTGTCCCCTGGAGTGGGATACACTACTGCACTGAGTAGAGATAGTTCTGGCTGCTTCTTGAACAAACTTTCTGCATATTTCATTATGTTAGAACTCCCCAAACCACCAACATTTTAGCTCTGTTGATGTAGTACCTCAGCCACATGAGGATTTGCAACATACATTTATTTGGTTCATATTTTCCCATACTTTTGTCTTACAATTCAGTTTTCCTAGTTTTTTTAAATCATATGCTCAAGTCCAGTTTCACAATGTTCAGGTCAAAACACAAAATGAAGTGAGAATCCTTGCCCCTAAATCATTAAAAATGTCAACATAGTGACAGCAGCCCATTAAACCAACTGCACGACATGACTATGTGTGGGTACCTGCATGACTGCACTCACTGGCCATTCATTGAGCTGACCCTGCATTGACTAACCCTCCCTCTGTTTTCAAAATTCAAGATTTTCTTTTTTTTTTCCCCTCTTTCGAATGTTTCATGTCATTATAACATTATGGCTTTAAAAAGTAAATTACTAAATATTCTTTTTTTCTTGAGATCCCAAATGAGGTGAGACTAAATATATTTGTCTATTCTGCTGTCTTTACCTGAAACTTTTGTTTTTACATGCCTAATGTAATGAAGGGTTAGCTGTTTCTCACTTCTACTGAAACTTTTGAGTTCTGATTTCATATATAGAGGCATGGAAATATAAATTTAAAATTTTATATTAAAAATTTAAGGAAAATATCAATCATTCATACCATGAATTTGACAACAGATACTTCCCTTAACTTATCTTCCTACATAAGTGTCTGATAAATCCTGATAAAAAGAATGAAAGAGAAGTATGAAGTTCTATTTTGCTTCAATTTCACTATTAATTTTCTCTCTCCTTTCCCCTCTCTCTGCCTTCTTCCTTCGTCATCTCTTTTACTTCCTTCCTTTTTTCTTTCTTTCCTTTCTTCCTGCATCCCTTCCTATTTTCTTTTTTATTTCTTATATTTGTTTCATTCTTAGATATTGACCACAGTGAAAAACACTTAATAGTAAGGAAGTACATACTTTAGAAAATGGAATTCAAGAAATCTGTGTACTTAAACTCATATATGCAATACATAACACTCCATTTTATTTCTAAATTCAATTTCCATTTTGAGTTATCTATTTTTCCAAGTTATTGGAAATATGTAATCTCAGTAATTCTGAAGTTTTTCTCCATTCTTAAATCTTTTCTAACTTTGCTTTCTAAGTATTTTACCTTAGATTAAACTCATTGACTTAATATATAAATTATAAAACCTCAGTAGTTTATAATGTAAACACTTGTTCATGGAAAGTTAAAATGAATGTTCTTCATTGGTAGACAGTTCAACTCCAAGTGATGATTAAAGGCTTGAGTTCCTTCAGTATTTTTGGATCCACCGTCTTTAAAATCTATCTTCCAAGGCCATGATGGAAGGGATGCAGGACATGGATGAGAGTCTGTAGGAAGTTTATAGTTGTGCATTATATCACATCTTATTCTACTAGCTAGAATTTAACCTCGTCACTGCAAGAGAAGATGGGAAACAAACTTTTTGCCCAGAATGAAGAGAAAATATATTTGATGGTTAGTAAGCAATTTACCTTTATACATGGACATCACCAGATGGCCAATACTGAAATCAAATTGATGATATTCTTTATAGCCAAAGATAGAGGAGCTATATACAGTCAGGAAAAAAAATAAAAAACAACATCTGGAGTTGACTGTGGCTCAGATCATCAGCTTTTCATAGCAAAATTCAGTCTGAAACTAAAGAAAGTGGGGAAAACCACTAGGCCAGCCAAATATGACTTAAATCAAATCCCTTATGAATATTCAGTAGAGGTAACACATAGATTCAAAGGATTTGATCTTGTAAAAATTGTGCCTGAAGAACTATGGATGGAGGTCTGTAAGTATTGTACAGGAGGAAGTGAACAGAATCATTCCAAAGAAAAAGAAAAACAAGAAGGCAAAGTGGTTATCTGAGGAGGCCTTACAAATATCTAAAGAAAGAAGAGAAGCAAAAAGAGAGAAAGGGAAAAGTGCATCCAGCTAAATGCAGATTTCTGAAGAACAACATGGAGAGAGAAGGCTTTCTTCCATGAACAGTGTATAAAACTAGAAGAAAACAACAGAAGGGGAAAGACTAGAGATATCTTTAGGACAATTGAAGATATCAAGGGAATATTTTGCCCAAAGATGGGCACAATAAAGAAAGTAAATGGCCAAGACCTAGGGACACTGGAGAGATCAAGAAGAGATGGGAAGAATACATAGAAGAACTGTACTAAAAATATCCAAATGAACCAGATTACTACGATGGTCAGTCATCAGAGCCAGACAATCTGGATAACAAAGTCAAGTGAGCCTTAGGAAGCACTGCTGTTAATAAAGCTAGGGTCTATGATGAAATTCCAATAGAAATATTCAAAATCCTAAAGGATAATGCCATTGAGGTGTTGCATTCAATATGTCAGCAAATCTGGAAGACCCAGAAGTGGCCACAAGACTGGAAAAGCTCAATCCTCATCCCAATTCCCAAGAAGAGTAGTACCAAAGAATGTGCTAACCATCGGACAATTGCACTCATCTCCCATGCTAGTAAGATCATGCTTAAAATCAGGCTTTATGCAAACCAAGAACTTCCAGATGTCCAAGCTGGGTTTAGAAAAGGAAAAGGAATCAGAGATCAAATTGTCAACATTTACTGGATCATAGAAAAATCAAGGGCATTCCAGAAAAACATCTACTTCTGTTTCATGGAAGCCACCAAGCCTTTTACTATGTGGATCATAATAAACTGTGGAAAGCTCTTAAAGAAATGAGAATACAAGACCATCTTACATGTTTCCTGAGAAACCTGTATATAGGTCAAGAAGCAACAGTTAGAACACTGTATGGAACAACTGATTGGTTCTGGATTGGGAAAGGAGTATGACAGGGCTGTCTGCTGTCACCCTGTTTAATCTATATCTTAAGCACATCATGAGAAATGCTGCACTGGATAAGAATCTGAACTCAAATCAAGATAAGCAGGAGAAACATCAACAACCTCAGATACATGGATGATACCACTCTAATGGTAGAAAGCGAAGAGAAACTAGATCTCTTCATAAGAGTGAGGGAGGAGAGTGAAAGAGCTGACTTAAAACTAAATATTAAAAAAAAAAACCAAACCAAAAAACCAAAACTAAGATTTTGGCATCTGGCCCCATTACTTCATGGCAAATAGAGGGGAGAAAGGTGGAAGTAATGACAGATTTCCTCTTCTTGGACTCTAAAATCACTGCGGATGGTGACTGCAGCCATGAAATCAGAAGATGATTGCTTCTTGGCAGGAAAGCTATGATAAACCTAGACAGTGTGTTGAAAAGCAGAGACTACTCTGCCGACAAAGGTCCGTACAGTCAAGGCTATGGTCTTCTCAGTGATCACATACAGTTGTAAGAACTGGACTGTTAGGAAGGCAGAGCACTGAAGAATGGATGCCTTTGACCTGAGATGCAGGAGAAGACTTCTGAGAATCCCTTGGATAGCAAGGAGATCAAACCAGTCAATCTTAAGGGAAATCAACCTGGAATATTGTTGGAAGGACTGATGCTGAAGCTGAAGCTCCAGTATTTTTTTCATCTGATGCAAACAGTGGATTCACTGGAAAAGTCTCTGATGCTGGGAAAGATTTAGGGCAGAAGGAGAAGAGGGCAGAAGAGGATGAGATAGCTGGATGGCATCACCGATGCAATGGGCATGAACTTGGGCAAACTTCAGGAGACAGTGAGGGACAGGGAGGCCTGGTGTGCTGCAAAGAGTGGGACACAACTGGGCAACTGAATAACAACAACTAGCAATCTACTACATCAGAATTTTAGAAAAAGTTCTTTGATCTTATTTGGTAAGAAACTAATTGCCTACAACTGCTCAATTTTAAATAATTCTTGGTGGATTTGTAGTATTTATTGATTCAAGTTTATAAAGTGATATTATCTAGAAATAAGGCAATCTTATTACTATTTTTCTTAAATATATATTTCACATCAAAATAAATTATTACCTTATCAATGGAACTTTGAGTATGCACACAATGTTATGATAAAGTCAATTTTATGTTAAACACTTTCTCTCAATACTGTGACACATACTTTAACGGAAGTCACTGGGTTGAATGAGAAAAATAAATGGCAAACCTTATTCCACTGCTTCTTAGCCACTTCTTTACCAAACCCATTCATTTTCTCATAAAGAGAAAATTGATGTTGAGTATCTAGTTGTTATAGGTCTGATGAATTGATTTATTTCCATGAACATCCATCAATGCTCATGTGGTATAAAGCTTTGAGTGGCTAACATCATTGGCAAACCAAAGAGAAAATGGTATTGTTGGAAGGAACAGAAGCACTAGTGCCTAGGAACCTATCAAATAAAAATGAGAATTAATGAGACAGTAAATTGAGAATTCCTAGAAATCACATCTCCATGATTTTGTATTAAGGCAAGTGAAGTTAGTGTCAGTCACAGCTTCTTCAGCAAAGAAAAGGGAACCTGCCCCGTTAGCTATTTCTGACCAGTGTGGTTGAATTTCTGCTTCTCATTAGAGAAAGAGCACTGCGGTTTCCCTTAATGTTCCAGGTGACTGAATATTTCATCTTTTAAAGAAAAAGAGGTAACTAACATTGTGCAAAAATCTCATTGCATATTGGATGTTGTAGAGGTGAAATTAGATTGGAAAACCATACTTTTCAAAATCTGAATTGTAAAGTTTTGCAAAAAGAAAAAGAAGATTCTTCATCTGTGAAAATAAACCAGCATAAAGGTACTAAATCCTAGTTGAGGTATTAAAATTTTAACAAGTTTTTTTTTTTCACCCAAAATTAAATATTGGAGTAATCAAAAGCTGAAAAAATATATTTTATATTTTCTCTTCTATGAGTCCACTATTAGAGTAATCCTCAAATTGTATTGGAACATATAACTATACAGTGATAATCTAAAGATATTATCTGTTCTGATGGCTCTAGACTTGGCCTTAATAGGAATCGATTTTATTATTTTGGATGTATATTATGGAACCACTTGAACTTTAATGATTCTTTTAAGTAGAGGAATCATTAAATTGTCATACTGTATTGATCATTGTCTGGGGTCTCTGTTTCTCCTCACTCTCTTTTAATGAAAATTGCATACATAATTTTGGAAATATCTCTTCAATCACCTTATTCAAGAATTGCTGATCTAAGAATCCCCAATGATCTCCTCTTGCCTAAAACATTAATATATTTGAAGTCTTCATAATTAACTGTTATTCATCAATATATTTAACAGATGTCAGACTGGTGTCCTTATTGATCCACAAGCACAATACATTTATCCCTGTAGTCATGGTTTTGCTTATCCATTTGCAGAACCAAAAATGCCCTAATTACTTTTTCCTGAGGGTTTAAATGTATTCCTTCCAAGTCATGGTTACATTTCTATAGGTTTTACAAGCATTCCACGGCTTCTACAAGTCACAACCTTCTATTCATCATTTTTGCCTCTGTTGCACTCAATTGTTCTCCAATGATTTTTATGCTTTATTCCCACTCTTAGATATCTTATTATAACAGAACATTATTATGTTGCTGAATATTAAAAGTTAGGGCACAGAAAATAACATGATATATTTAAGAATGCATGCAAGTTGTTGGAGATCATTTAAATTGATAAGACTTTCTGCAGGGCAAATTTGACAATTTCTATCTTGAGATGTATAATATCCATGAAACCATCAATTCCTGAAAAATCATCCTATTTTTCTGCATACTGTTAAACATCTGAAACTCAGAACATGTAAGTGAATCTCATTAAGCATAATCCCTCTTATATAGCAAATGCTTACTTTTCAAAATATGTGATAGCTTATAAAAATTAGTAAAGAACAGAACAGCAATGTGGCCTTTACATTTGGCAAGTATGTAACCTGATAGTTCATAGAAAAGCAAGTAAAAATGACTCAGACTTTGTTTTTAAAAAATAGCGTAATCTCAAACTTTTGGCAAAAGCCTATTTATTTCCATAGAATTCAGTGAATTCTTGCTTTTCCTCACTAGAGGAAATATGCTAGTATTTCATATATATATATATATATATATATATATATATATATTTATAAAGTTTCTTATGTCAACCTAGATAGCATATTAAAAAGCAGAGACATTACTTTGCCAACAAAGGTCCGTCTAGTCAGGGCTATGGTTTTTCCAGTGGTCATGTATGGATGTGAGAGTTGGACTGTGAAGAAAGCTGAGTGCCAAAGAATTGATGCTTTTGAACTGTGGTGTTGGAGAAGACTCTTGAGAGTCCCTTGGGCTGCAAGGAGATCCAATCAGTCCATTCTATAAGAGATCAGTCTTGGGTGTTCTTTGGAAGGACTGATGCTGAGGCTGAAACTCCAATACCTCGGCCACCTCATGCGAAGAGTTGACTCATTGGAAAAGACCCTGATGCGGGGAGGGATTGAGGGCAGGAGGAGAAGGGGATGACAGAGGATGAGATGGTTGGACGGCATCACTGACTCGATGGACATGAGTTTGAGTGAACTCCAGGAGATGGTGATGGACAGGGAGGCCTGGCGTGCTCCAATTCATGGGATCTCAAAGAGTTGGACACAACTGAGCAATTGAACTGAACTGAACTGTATATCAAAAGATGAATTCTTGGGTAAAAATGTAATAACAGTAGATATCTACCCACCCCAACAAAGATCAATATTCTGTCAAAACACAAACATACAAACAAAAAAGACAGCAGAATTTAACAAATGCCATTGTCATTTTCTATGAATGTGACTTCGGACAAATAGCATATCTTTTATCCACTTTATCATCTGTATACTTCACATAGTTCTATTAAAAATCCAACAAAAAAATAAGGTAAAAGTTTTAGGTAGAGTGTTTAGAAAAAGTCCCAAGAGATGACAAGCGTTCAACAAATGTTAGCAATCACTATTCCCACAACTCTTAGCCTGGATGTTACTATTGTTGCTACTTATTAAAATGTAAATAGACCTGAACAAAATGGTTAACAGCAAGGGCCCGGGAGTCATACTGCCCAGTTTGATATTTTCATTATAACATTTTTTTTTAGTTGAAATGTTGTACTCTGTCCTTTCCTTAAGATTTCATCATTAATATTTTTCCAAACTCTTTGCTGGGCTTTGTAGGAGGTATTTTATATCAATTTATGCATGTAAGCATGCTGAGTCATGTCCGACTCTTTTAACCCCTTGGACTGTAGCCCACCAGTTTCTTTGTCTATGAGATTTCCCAAGCAAGAAAACTGGAATGGGTTACCATTTCCTCCTCCAGGGGATCTTCTTAATTCAAGGATAAAACCCACATCATCTGTCTCCTGCATTGCAGGCAGATTCTTTACCACTGAATCACTGGATAAGCCCATTTTATATCAATACTTACCTTTAAAAAAATCACATGAGCATTTCTAAAGGAAATATGCATTGACTTGCCATCAGCTTAAAATCATGTTGCTGTTCAGTATAATAGTAAAATGAATAATGTTATTCTGGAAATGTGGGTGTATAGATCCAAGGACATAATATAGTTAGAAGAAACATATTTTTGTTGCATTTTCTGTTCACTTACTTGGAATAAATTGTCAGTTGATATTCTAATTATGCTGAGACATAGATTCCACTGAAAGTAAAACAAACAAACAAATAAATGTCATCAACCCTACATATATGCATTGAAGATTCTTCTCCCCAGCATCTTTATGACAATTACAGAGTAAATGGAACCAGATTCTTATTAGTATCAACATCAGAATACAGTCTATCCTATAGTTAGAAAGGGAAAAAGAGCTGAGATGTAACCCTATAATACAAACATTGTAGGGTAGTGCAGGGACAGCAGATATAGGAAAGGCTACTATGTTGTCAGGAAGTGATGAACAAGTCTCTAATTTTAAAAACAAATAGTTTATGAGTGCCCAATGTTACCAGTATTGTTCAGGGCTGTGCT
Source organism: Ovis canadensis (assembly GCF_042477335.2). Taxonomy (NCBI): domain Eukaryota; kingdom Metazoa; phylum Chordata; class Mammalia; order Artiodactyla; family Bovidae; genus Ovis; species Ovis canadensis. Next base: position 139,004,059 of record NC_091245.1, read on the forward strand.
GATGCTCTGTAGTAATTTACACTACCTGAAGAGATTAGTTAACCAGTTATAGCCCGGCCATTCTATTTTATATACATGCCCATTGTTACAGCTCACATTTCATCAGTTTTCAAATGTCCTATGAGAATTTAATGCAGATAATTTATATTAATTGACATATGTATTACTTTCTGGCCATTTCCTAATATATTTTATTGTATTTACCAGCCTTAGTCTTTTAATTTCAACAATGAGTAAAACTTATGACTACCTGTTTGATTGAATTAGCATTCTCTCAAAAAAATCATCGTTATTCAAATTGTTGCAGTGACCACAGACAAGACGTCACTCAAAGTCTGTCACTCAATAAATTGTATACCCTGGCTAAGCACTGAAAACAGCAAGTACAATAACATCATTGCCTTTGTTCAGATTTGTCAAAGAAAACTACACCAATGTTAAATGGACAAGGATGAGTTTATTCAAGACTACTGCAATAAGGGAGACAGGCCATTACTGAGTCTGAATTCAGTCCTGCTAACACAAAGAAGGACAGAGTTTTTAAGACGTGGGATGAACTAGTCGAAAAGTCCTAAAGGGTTTGGGAGGGTTGATCAGTTGTCTATGTAAAGTACACTGAGTTGTTTATGGAGTTAATGATTAGGGTCAACTGGCATGAAATATTTTTCCTTGTGATTAGGCTATCTGGTTTGTGTAAGGTTCAGGGTAAGAGGAAGGGAATCTGACAGCAAGAAGGAATTGGTTTAAACTTTAGTCAAGCTGAGGGGAACATTAAGGCCATCTTTGTCAATGCCATTCATCCTAAGGTACCCTTAGAGACAGTAGCAAAGCTTTTCTAGAAGAAAATTAAAGGTATATCTATGGTATACTTGTACTCTTCCAGAAGCTCTACAGCAGTGACTTCAAAAACACTGTTTTTTCCATATGGAGCAAGATATTTTGAAAGCTTATAGTAATTAGAGTCTTTGAAACAGTGCCAGTTCCATGTCTTTCTTGGATTAGTCATCAGAGGTGTTATTGGGTTCCCTAAGGCAGATGGTATACCTGGTGAAGTGATGGATTTGAAAGATGTTATTACTTACACCAAGATAATGTTTTCACAAACTGGCACTCAAGATAATGCCATTATATGTAGTTAAAACCAAAATCACTTTCAGGTGAAAAACAACAATAGAAAACAAAACAAAACAAAACAAATGAACAAACAACAGCAGAAATGGAAGAAACAAGAGCTAGAAGCTTATTAACTCAAAGGCTTGTACAGAAAAATACAGTTGAGAGAAAAACAACAGTCAGTGTTTGGTTGGGTACTTTGGAGTTGTGCTGTTTAAGGCATTGTTATACCTATTTGGCTTCACTGAAAAAGGGTGGAAGTAAAGAAGAGAAATGATGTTATCACTTGCCAAAGGGGTATTTATTGGACTAAAACTTCCCTCTCTAAGCTACTGATGCAGTAAAAAAAAAAGAGAGGTAACAAATTAGAAAATAGGGAAGTAAGGGGTAAAAAAGAATCCATATAATTTGAGAAGTAGGAGGGTTTCATGCTTTGAAATATGATACCTACTGGCATCAATTATGGACGAAGTAGGCGCCTTAAAATTTGCAATGAAGCTTTAAGAACTCCGCAAGATTACGGCTTAGAATTCTAATTGATTCAATCTGAATGGTAAGACACTCATATTTTCAAACTGACTTCATCACTATGAATACAAATAGGCAGTAGATAATGCAGTTTTTCTTATAATTTGAGAACCATGTAGATGGTGAAGAAGGCCCCTGGCACTTTTCAAATAAACTGGCAACCATCTTTTAGTTTCACAAGTTCTAGAAAATATTTTCTTGCATTTGTCTTAATGAAACACAAAGTAGATATTTTTGAAATTCCAAGTGTTTATGACATGCATATGTACTGTGCTTAGTCTCAGTAATGTCCAACTCTTTGCCACCCATGGACTGTAGCCTTCCAGGATCATCTGTCCATGGGGATTCCCAAGGCAAGAATACTGGAATGGGTTGCCATGCCCTCCTCCAGGTGATCTTCCTAATCCAGGTATCGAACCCATGTCTCCTGCATTGCAGGTAGATTTCTTGCTATCTGAGTCACCAGGGAAGCCGATTTTTTTTCTTCTACATTTGGTAGTGGTAAAACTATCAACAGTAAAATCAGGAAGTGTTATCAGTATCACACTTGTTTTGTTTTGCTTTTGCTTTGCTGCCACAGTATTGCATGATCTCATGGCTAGGGTACCCCACTCCAGTACTCTTGCCTGGAAAATCCCATGGATGGAGGAGCCTGGAAGGCTGCAGTCCATGGAGTCACTGAGGGTTGGACACAACTGAGTGACTTCCCTTTCACTTTTCACTTTCATGTGTTGGAGAAGGAAATGGCAACCCACTCCAGTGTTCTTGCCTGGAGAATCCCAGGGACGGGGGAGCCTGGTAGGCTACAGTCTATGGGGTCGCACAGAGTCAGACATGACTGAAGCAACTTAGCAGCAGCAGCAGCAGCAGCATGGCTAGGGTTTCCCTGTGCTAATCACTCCTAAAGAAATATGTGGATACTGACAGAAGTGTACTTTAACACAGTATTCATTTACATAAGTACTCCACTATGTCAGTGTGATTGTGCAAAAGATAATTAAGACCTTAATTTCATGTAAATCATTACTTTTTTTTTAATAAAAGTAATGTTTTGAAGTTGGAAACAATTTGGATTCACCTGTGTTTCTGAAGGAAGTTTCAATCTGAAAAGTTCTGAAATAATAATTATGTTTGAATACTTCCTTAAATACACAATTCAGTGCTTAAAAGTTTGCTCTTCTAGAGCTTGTAATATAAAAAGACTTATCAGAAAATGATCACCTTGCTGATGCATAGCAAGGGGACATCAGGCTTGGAGAGAAGCAGATTGACTGTAACAGTGTTGCACATAAGACTAGAACCAATAGAAAATCAGGGGTGGGCTCTGCTGTTGGGTTTACACATTTTGCATGTGTGCTCAGTGACTTCAGCCACGTCTGACTCTTTGCAATCCAGTGGAATGTAGCCCGCCAGGCTCCTCTGTTCACAGGATTATTCTGTCAAATAAACTCGAGTGGGTTGCCATTTTCTCATCCAGGGATTCTTCCAGACCCAGGTATCAAACCCGGGTCTCCTGTGGCTCCTGCACTGCAGGCAGATGCTTTACCACTGAGCCACCAGGGAAGCCACATTTATACATTTTAGATACGTTTATATTTATGGGAACCAAGAAAGTTTTGCTTAGAAATTCTTGAAAGATCACAGCTTCTATATATCCATGTGCTTTATTTTTTTAAATTAACAGTTACAATAAAAATGCATTATATGCTTAACAGTTCTCTCCCTGTATAGCATCTAGTTAGTAAGCATGTGCTAATTCATGTAACTTATTATCCTTAGCATCCTTTGTCTGCGGTTCCAACTTTCAGAAGAATTGGTGTTGATTATACCAGTAGATGGTTGGATGGCATCACTGACTCAATGGACATGAGTTTGAGCGAACCCTGGAAGATGATGAAGGACAGGGAATCCCAGCATGTTGCAGTCCACAGGATTGCAAAAAGTCATGACTTAACGACAGAACAACAAGTGGTATTTAAAATGTCCGTTCAAAATTTTATGGCTTGAAACAGCTCATCTTTTAATAACTAAGTCTATAAAACCAACTTAATTTAAATAGCGATGCTGGTTTTTAGGCCTGTGGAGTCATTACAATGAGTAATTCATAATTAGTATTTTATTGATGTCCATGCATCATGTTGCTGAGCATCATCAAGAACCTGTGATGACTGATGGTAATTTGATAAACATTCAGAACTATTGCATTAATTATGTGCCTTCCAATTATATCTGAAGTTAATGAATATATATTTAAATCGTGGAGATGAATTTAAAGGATAGCTCAAATCTAATTATAAGACAGTCTTTTTTTCCCCTAATATTCTAATTATAACTTTCCTACTTATCAACTTTTAGATGAAATGAGGCTTATCTAAAATATGAAATTTGAATATTGGTCATATGTAACAATCTCTTTTCTAAAATGTTTTTTTATGTTGCTAAGCAGCTCGGTAGTGTCTGATTCTTTGCAACTCCATGGACTGCAGCATGCCAGGCTTCCCTGTCCATCACCAACTCCGAGGGTTTGCTCAAATTCATGTCCATCGAGTCAGTGATGCCATCCAACCATCTCATCCTCTGTAATCCCCTTCTTCTCCTGGCTTCAATCTTTCCCAGTATCAGAGTCTTTTCTAATGAGTCAGCTCTTTGTGTTAGGTGGCCAAAATACTGGAATTTCAGCTTCAGCGTCAGTCCTTCCAATGAATATTCAGGGTTGATTTCCTTTAGAATTGACTGCTGTAGTCCGAGGGACTCACAAGGGTCTTCTCCAGCATGACAGTTCAAAAGCATCAATTCTTCAGTGCTCAGCTTCCCTTATGGTCCAGCGCTTAAAGCCATACATGACTACTGGAAAAACCATTGCTTTGAGTAGAAGGACATTTGTTGGCAAAGTAATGTCTCTGCTTCTGAACACGATGTCTAGGTTGGCCATAGCTTCTCTTCCAAGAAGCAAGTGTCTTTTAATTTCATGGCTGCGGTCACTGTCAACAGTGATTTTGGAGCCCAAGAAAATAAAGTCTGTCACTGTTTCCAATGTTTCCCCACCTATTTGGCATGAAGTGATGGGACTGGATGCCATGGTCTTAGTTTTTTGAATGTTGAGCTTTAAGCCAGCTCTTTTCATTCTCTCCTCTTTCACCTTTAAGAGGCTTTTTAGTTTGTTTTTGTTTTCTATCCTAAGGGTGCTGTCAGGTACATATCTGAGGTTGTTGGTATTATTCCCAGCAATCTTGATTTCAGCCTTTGCTTCATCCAGCCCAACATTTCTCATGATGTATTCTGAATATAAGTTAAATAAGCTGGGTGACAATAACACCCTTGACATATTCCATTCCCAATTTTGAACCAGTCTGTTTTTCCATGTCCAGTTCTGACTGTTGCTTCTTGACCTGCATGCAGGCTTCACAGGAGGCTGGTGAGATGGTCTGGTATCCCCATCTCTTGAAGACTTCTACACAGTTTGTGATCCACAGAGTCAAAGGCTTTAGCATAGTCAATGAAGCAAAAGAAGATGTTTTCTGGAATTCTCTTGCTTTTACTATGATTCAAAGGATGTTGGCAATTTAATCTCTGATTCCTCTGCCCTATCTAAATCTAGCTTGAACATCTGGAAGTTCTAGTTCACGTACTGTTAACGCCTAGCTTGGAGAATTTTGAGCATTACTTTACACCTAGCATGTAAAATGGTAGTGATTCATTCAAAATAGTAGTCAATGTAATTTTTGCACAATGTGATGAAAGAAAAAAAAAAAACCAACAACTATAAAGAATATTTTAGACGAAGCTAAGAGGAGAAAAATGTCCATAAATGTGATGACTAGAAAAACCTTTAAATGATTTAATTAACTTTGCCTATGAGTTTCCCAGATGGTTCTGCTGGTAAAGAACTGGCCTGCCAATGCAGGAGACAGAAGAGATGTGGGTTCGATCCCAGGGTCAGGAAGATCTCCTGAGAAGTGCACCACAACCTATACCATTATTCTTGCCTGGAGAATCCCATGCACAAAGTAGCCTGGTGAGCTATAGTCCATGGAGTGGCAAAGAGTCGGACATGACTGAAGTGACTTAGCAGGGAAATTTTCCTGTGTTTATTTTAAAACCCTTATAGAAGTTATGTTAAAACTTTATATGCTCAGTTTATAAATTAAAATAATTACAATAGTAAAAATCAATATTTTCATAGATTAAAAATCCCTTATCAGTCAAGTCTATAAATGCCTTCTTTCTTATAGATGAGGCTGGAGAAGGAAGAAAGGGTCATCCTTAGTCGGCACCATTTAAACTTAATTAGCAGAGTGTATTTTTGAATAGTCATTTTAATAAAGAATTAACTAGAAAGAAATATGCAAATATTTTCAATATGAATGAATCTGGAAATCTTGAAATGTCATTTCAGTTTGAAATGACAATGTCTACAGAATGCAGGTGATGTATGTTTTCAGGATACTGTCTATAGGGCTTTAAAATCATCAATGTTAGTTACAGCTATCAGCTCATTGGTCACCCAAACATGTAGAGGATATCCTTGCCCTTGAACTCCTCTTGCTGTCTCCTTCTTCTGGCTAAATCTCTGAGATTGAAGGGTCACTGATCAGTCTTCAGTCTTGAAAATACAAGGACTACTGTTCCCAGAGGAGGGAGAAAAGCTAAAATGAGAAAGAGGATAAGAGAGAAAGTGAATAAGAAGGGGAAGCAATAGAACACTGAAAATAAAATTCTCAGGGAACTAATCTTTATAAAAGTTTAAAAAAAGAGTTGTTTTATAGTGTACAAATAGAACCAAGAGTCATCAGTTACTAACTAGCCTTTACTAATTTCCTAAATTTATTTTAATCTACAATCAGGTTGTGGGCCTGGAAATTGGGGAATATGGATTCTTAACCATATTATTTAGATATTATAAACAATTATTAAAAACAGGCCATTGAGCTTTCTCCAAAATTAGGAGTTTCAGTAGATAAGCTTAAAGCTCCTCGCTAACTTCAAAAGCCGGTGCTTATGAAAATGCCTATGCAGCTATCACTCACTAAATACTATGGCTTATGCTTAGAATAGGCTTCCCTGGTGACCCACTGGTAAAGAATTTGCCTGCCAAACAGAAGATGCCTGTTACATCCCTGGGTCAGGAAGATTCCCTGCAGAAAAAAATCGCAACCCACTCCACATTATTCTCTGGAAAATCCCACGGACAGAGGAGCCTAGTGGACTACAGTCCAATTCAGTTCAGTCCAGTCGCTCAGTTGTGTCCGACTCTTCGCCACCCCATGAATGGCAGCACGCCAGGCCTCCCTGTCCATCACCAACTCCCGGAGTTTACTCAAACTCATCTCCATTAAGTCGGTGATGCTATCCAAGCAACTCATCCTCTGTCATCCCCGTCTCCTCCTGCCTTCAATCTTTCCCAGCTTCAGGGTCCTTTCAAATGAGCCAGCTCTTCGCATCTGGTGGCAAAAGTATTGGAGTTTCAGTCCAAGGGGTTACAAAAGAATTGGATATGACAGCAACTAAACCACAGCAATATGTTTAGAGTAGTTTGTTACTCTTGCACTTATAAATCTTAATTAAGGAATATACTCCAAAGAATATACTCCAAATAGTGTCAAAAAGAGAAAACAAACACAACTTTATGACCTTTGCATCATGGATTTTGGTGTGCACTATGAGTGGTTGCATATTATAAATTAATTAACTATTTTTAATATTTAAAAATACAGTTACATCTTGTATTAGTGTCCTAGGTGTACCTGTAACAAATTACCACAAACGGGGTGACCTAAAACAAAATATATCTCTTCTCTCACAATTTATGAGACCAGAGGTCTGAAAGCAAGGTGTTGGCAAGGTTGGTTCATGTCAGAACCATACCCTATAGCATGTCACAACCTTCACCCCATAAGATTGTTATAAGAATTAAATAGGAATAGAGCAATAAGTGTGTAGAGCAATTGCCTGGAAATACAACACACATTTTTGTTAAAATAAAAATAATATGAAAGAATGTTATAATTTATTAAACAGCTATAGACTAAATGCCTATTACACATCAGCTGATGTTCTAGGTGGTGAGCATACAGCAGTTGGTAAAAGAATACAGACTGTAAAATCAGGTTTGTATCTATTGATTATAAGGGCAGCATAACTAGGCTGCAACAGGACATTGACCAAGTACTTCTAGATGTTCAAACTGGATTTGGAGAAGGCAGAGGAACCAGAGATCAAATTGCCAATATTCACTGGATCACAGAAAAAGCAAGAGAATTGCATGAAAACATCTACTTCTACTTCATTGACTACACTAAAACCTTTGACTGTGTGGTCATGACAAACTGGAAAATTCAAGAGATTGGAATACCAGACCACCTTACCTACCTCCTGAGAATCCTGGATGCAAATCAAGAAGCATCAGTTAGAACTAGATATGGAAAAGTGGACTGGTTAAAAATTGGGAAAGGAGTACATCCAGGCTGTATATTGTCACCCTGCTTATTTAACTTAGATTCAGAGTACACATCATGTAAAATTCCAGGCTGGAATCAAGATTGCCAGGAATAATACCAACAACCTCAGATACCCAGATCACCACCCTTATGCCTGAGAGCAAAGAGGAACTAAAGAGCCTCTTGATGATGGTGAAAGAAGAGAGTGATAAAGTTGGCTTAAAACTAAACATTCATAAAGCTAAAATCATGTCATCCAGTCCCATCACTTCATGGCAAATAGATAGGGAAGCAATGGAAATAGTGACAGACTTTATTTTCTTGGGGTCCAAAATCACTGTGGACAGTGACTATAACCATGAAATTAAAAGATGCTTGCTCCTTGGAAGAGAAGCTATGGCCAACATATATAGCATATAAAAAAACAGAGACATTACTCTGCCAAAAAAGGTCTGTGTAGTCAAAGGTATAGTTTTTCCAGTAGTCATATATAGATGTGAAAGTTGGACTATAAAGAAAGCTGAGCACTGAAGAATTGGTGCTTTTGAACTTGTGGCGTTGGAGAAGACTCTTGAGACTCCCTTGGCCTGCAAGGGAATTCAACCAGTCAATCTTAAAGAAAATTAAGCTTGAATATTCATTGGAAGGACTGATCCTGAAGCTCCACTACTTTGGCCATCTGATGCGAAGAGCTGACTCATTAGAAAAGACCCTGATGCTGGGAAAGGTTGAAGGCATGCAAAGAAAGGGATGATAGAGGATAAGATGGTTGGATGGCATCACCAACTCAATGGCCATGAATTTGAGCAAGGCTCTGGGAGATGGTGAAGGACAGGGAAGCCTGGTGTGCTACAATCCAAAGGGTCTCAAAGAGTCAGACATGACTGAGTGTTTGAATAACAAACTAGATGCAACATGAAGAAACTATCTGAACAAACCTTTAATTGCATCACAGTTGGCAATTTGTATCTTCATACAGTTTGATTTCAGTGAGATTTAGAGAAATGGAAAAGAACCTTCAAAGTTATGCCTATGCTCTAAAACTTTTAAAGTTTATTGAAACCTTTCATCACAAGTCTCACAAATGTTTGCCAGATCTAAGAGCCTCCGGATCAGGTGTGCTAGAAGCCAGAAAATTTAGACGAAGTAAGCACAAGCAGGAAGACCTACATATCAGACCTAAGTTTTAAGTTAAAGTTCCAGGCAACATTTTAAAGTCTTCATGGTTCCTCTCTTTCCTGTAATTTCATGCTGTTAGGTAGCTGACTTCAATCACTACCAGTCACTGCTCACTTAAAAATTGAGTCTGCTGTTCATTCTAAGTGAACTTCATATGAGATATTAACTATATATGAATGTTAAGATTTCTTATATTTATTGAGTAAATAGCTTCATAAAATTGGTTGTGGTAATGATATGAATGATTTTGGTAATGATAACACTGATGGAAAAAGGAACTTCTAAAAATTGTTATTTTTATTATTGGTATGATGTATTATTACTATTATCATTATTATTTTTATTATCACTTCAACATATGGCAGTGACCAATTTGATCTATGCATTAACTCAGCGCCACATTTAAATCAGTTTCATACTCCCAAATTCATAAATTATTATTATTTTAACCCTTTTTATAAACTTTATCTTACCATCAAAATGTCCATCCATTCATCCTAGGTAGTAAGTGGTTTCTTCACTTCCATGTACAAATTACCTATAATTGCTATTTCTTTAAGGTTCTCCAATTTAACAGGGTTTTGAAACGGTGCTCTGGTTTTTCAAATGGAAATTCCTTAATACACCAAATGTTTCTATGATATGTGAATAATAGGCAGGCTACTCTTCTCTTGATAGAGAATTCTTACATTTGTTGCAGAGAAAATGCCAAATGCCTCCATAACCACTAGGGACATTCTATCATGCTGGAAAATCCAACCAATGAATCCATAAGAAATCCCTTTAGAAAGACCTGTGTAAAGAAAATTATGCTTCTACCATGCCACCATGAGGAGACTGACTGTATGTCATAACTCTAGGTTACATATTCAGTCCTGTATCAAAGATTTCAATGAATTTGTAGACAGAAGGCTTGTGACAAGAAAGTAATAGAAACCATTCTCTTTGTGATTTAGACTTATGCAAAATATTTCAATACTATAGAGAAACTGAAAAATGTTTAAGTGCAAGCACTTACCATAACTTCCATTAGAGGCTACATTATTGAGAAGTTTTGCTAATAATATATTTGGAAGTAGCTGTTTAAAAGCAATACCTGTATTTATGTAATCCAAAATTATGACTATAATGCAGTATCTAGAAAATCCTCTTATTACTCTAATTGCTAGTTGTGAGGTAAATGTGTTTAAGAGCACTATTGTTTCATCTTTTTCTATTTTATTATACTAAAAAAAAATAAACTTTTATTTCAAAAGCCTGGGAAACAGTTCTGTTTTTTTCTATGCCTGTTATATTCTCTGTAGGAAAACTTGTAATAAAAGTAATAAATTAGCACTAAAACAATTATATGATTTTGTAGGACTCAGAGTGTTTTTAATGTGTCGAGAAAATAAATTTAAATGATATTAAAAAAAAAACTCGAAATGTACTCTAATTTTATCATCTGGATGAAAGCCTGAGAAAAACATGAATGCCTTATGTGCAAGTGGGCCATGATCTCTCACATTGCTCAACTATCGTCTGACATAACGGGTGCAAGGAGCTTCCTTGCAAGAGCTGGCCCCTGGAGGATGTCTGATTATTTAATCCAGTGATGAAAGTGATTGTGTCATCCTTAATGCTAGGGAATGATGTTTCCCACATAGAGTGGGAGCTTTGAAGTCGTAGGATTTCAGTCCTGAAGTTTCCATGTGTCAGTTCTGAAAACTAAATGTAGATAAAAACGACAGCTGCACTAGAATCTCCAGGAATAGCCTGAGTCAGTAGCAAATGAACAGACATTCTGTTGGACATATTGATTTAGTTTGTAATTTTCCTGTTGCTTGTTAAAAACCAGAATGTACTCAGATCCTTCGTGTCTGTATCTCATAATATGCCATTGATCTTTTCACGAAAAAGCAGTTGTTCAGAATATCTCTCCACTCAAGCTTTTGCATGAGGCATTGTTGGTTTCAAAAGCAAAGCTTAATAGAGATTTATGGATAGTTTTATTGGATGGACATTTGAATGAACGGAAGGCAATGAATAGGAAATTATTCCTACCAGGTTTCCAGGGTATTGTAATACAAATGTGAATCTGACCAAGATGAGTTGGGAATTGCTACCTGTAAATCCAGTCTTGTTACTTGTGAGTAATGTACTCCTTTCATTCCACTGCTTTTGAAACTTTCATGCTCATGGATACTACTCTTGCTATAAAGAGTCCCTAGTTCCTTTGTGTTGCTTAAAAATAGCCTTTATCAGAAAAAAGAATAATTATAGAAAGGTAACAAGAGGAAGTAAAAGAAAACTTCAGAAAATAAATAATATAAAGGAGGTGCCATTGCAATTTATAAATGAGAAAAAAGTTAGTATTTCCTGAGTGAATACTATGTGCACTGAGCTTCCCAGGAGGCTCAGTATTAAAGGATTTGCCTGCCAATGCAGGAGTTGCAGGAAATGTAGGTTTGATTTCTGGGTCAGGAATATCCCCTGGAGGAGGAAATGGCAACCTACTCCAAGATGGTTGCTTGGAAAATCTCGGGGACAGAGGAAGCTGGAGAACTACAGTCCATGGAGTTGTAAAGACTTGGACATGATTGAGAGACTGAGCATGTGGGAATGAGGATGGGGAGCACAAATATGGGTAACAGATTTCCAGTGTTGCCAAAATTTAAACCATGAATTTAAGCAAATATTAAAAATTCAAACTTGAGATTTAAATTGGGGGAAAAAAAGCACAAAGAATGCAAAAAGGATGTGAGGTTACAATTACCCTGACAGTTAAGAGAGTTAGACACATGAGCATAAAAGTGTCCATAAAAAGCCTACAAGAGAGGATATGGACACTAGATGAAAAATGACAGGGTTGAGAGGGAGGCAGGTGTTTGGTGAGACAGAGCATTTCAGACAGATGAAATATTATATACAAGAATACAGGGCAGAGAGTCCAGATCAAGGCTCTGTGGTGACCAGATGAGCAGGATGGGAGAGTGGGAGGGAGGTTCAAGAGGGAGGAGATATATGTGTGTTTTCCCCTTCTATTTGCCATGAATCAGCTTATAAGGACCATAAAGAAGGCTGAGTGCCAAAGACTTGACGCTTTCAAACTGTGCTGGAAAAGATTCTTAAGAGTCCCTTGGACTGCAAGGAGATCAAACGAGTCAATCCTAAAGGAAATCAACCTTCAATATTCATTGGAAGAACTATTGCTAAAGCTGAAGCTCCAAAACTTTGGCTACCAGATGGGAAGAGCTGACTTATTGGAAAAGACCCTGATGCTGAGAAAGACTGAAGGCAGAAGGCAGAGGAGAAGGGGGTGGCAGGGGGTGAGATAGTCAGATAGCATCACTGGCTCAGTAGACATGAATCTGAGCAAACTCTGGGAGATGGTAGAGGACAGAGGAGTGCTGCATTCCATGGGGTTGCAAACAGTTGGACATGACTTAGACACTGAATAACAACAACCGCATATCTGACTCTCTTTGTGGTATAGCAGAAACTAAAATGACATTGTAAAGCAATTATACTTCAAGAAAAAAAATAACCATTTTGGAGATAATAGACATATTAAACATGAACAAATTTTTGTATAGTACGTATACCTCCAATAAGACTACATCATGTATGATACCATTTATACAAAATGTTCAGAAAAGGCATATATATGTGCATGCTAAGTTGTTTCAGTAATGTCTATGTCTGTACCACCCTATGGATTGCAGCCTGCCAGGTTCCTCTGTCCATGGGATTTCCCAGACAACAATATTGGAGTGGGTTAATATGCCTTGCTAGAGGGTTCTTCTTGACCCAGGGATCAAGCCATGTCTCTTACAACTCCTACCTCCAATAAAGCTGGAAAAATACAATAGAAAGGAAATGTATCATTAAGAAATAATAGTAAAACAAGATTTACTCTAAAAGAGAAATAAGATGAATATAAATGCTTGGGAAACCTTCAATATACTACCTTGGCTTCAAAGAAATGTTTAAGAAACATTTGGGAAAATCAATAGCTAGGCAATATTGCTGTGATAATATGAGATCTCTTTGAGAGAGAAGATCAAATCTCAAGCTCATACTTTTTGAAATATACAGGGCCTTTGTCCAAAATAATGCCCTGTGATTACTCGGATTAAGAAAACTTTTCATAAATCTCCTTTATTTTGGCAAAAAACTAATTGCACAGTTCAGTAAAAATTACTACTTGTGATGAACTGAAAACTATATCTCTATTTGTGCTTCTTCAGTTGTTAATTTTGAACATGAGGAAAAGAAGCAAACTTTTGCCAGGGTCAGTGTGTTCACACACGCTGAATATTATCCAATCAAATCCTCTTAGATTTCCACCACTCTGGGAGAGATAGAGGAGAGAGAACATGGCTTCCATCTTTTTCTGTAACCTTTTAAAATTAGTTCTCAAATGAGGCATAATTTTAACATTTTAAGTATTTTAACATTAAATTAGCTGCTGTTCCTATGTTTGATGTTAATTTTCAATAAATTTGCATATTTAGGTAGTTAGATTTAGAATTCCTATTACAGGCCTCGAACTGGTATAAGTTTGAACTGACATATTATAAATTCTCACAGCTATACTGGGAGTATTTTTAAAGATTAAGCAAATCCATACAATTTCTTCTTGTCCTATAACTCATGTTAGCTATTAGCTGTTTATCCAATGAATAAAACTTCTAGATATTTTAAGAAATGATCCTAGTATAAAAGGAATGTGAATTGTTAAAGCTGAATTTAAAGAAAATAAATTTTTCTACATTCCATGTGTCAGTTAAAAATCTGAAAAATATGAGACTTGTGAGTTTTTATTGAACTAATATTCTTACAGAATGGTTTAGAGATCTTTCTGATGGGGTATACTGACTTTATATTTTTGTCAGTAGCCACAATATCTGACTCTTTGGATTGAAAATAAAAATAAAACAACAAAAAAAACTTAAATATTGTTATAAAAGGATGCACTCTATGTTAAGAGGTATTAAATATACAATTAAGGGGAAAAACATCTGAGTTAGATATCTTAGGTTTCAGTGTTTTTGCCATTGTTGTTTTGGTTTTTCTAATGTGCAAGCTGAATCCACACAGAATGTGTAGATATGTGCTACAGATTGTATCAGTCTAATTTTTCCAGGGCCAGTGTCCATAGCTCTTTGGGTAGCAAGAAATGTAAACAGTCTAAAACTGCTGCTGAAGCAGTATTAGACATTGTAAATGGACTGAACTTTATATGTAATTCATCTCATAATGAGGACAGATGTAAACCAACATGTGGCATTACCCATGTGACGTTTCCTCCATTCCCCACATAGACTGGGGAAGAACTCAGTGTTCCAGAGATGTTGGGACATCTGAAGATGGCCATAGTGTTAGGTATGAAGTTGTCCATGTGTATATCAGAGAACTAAGACATTCAGAGTATCAGGAGAGGCAGGCTGTAGGAGAGAACCTTCCTCCTGAGACAGGTCTGTCTGTCCTGGGTGGTCAGTCTATATTGTAAGCCTTCCTGGGCTATCAGTTTTTCTGGAATGGATAATATCTCTGAGCTGTTAATCTCTCCAGAGAGGCTTCTCTTTCCAGATTTTGAGTAGTGAGAATAGAGTTCTCAAAAAACAGACATTGTTCAGAGGGTGAGAAATAGAATAACCCTTATGTTTTTCCCACCGCTTATACTAGACCTGGAAACAAACTGTTTGTTTCGGCTTGAGTTTGACTATGAGTTGAAAGTATGTGAAAAGAGTAATTGATAGGAAACTTAAAAAGTCCTAGTCTCAAAGAGGGGGGATCTGTTCTTTATTCCAGCTCTGCCAAAGACCAATAGCTATCTTCTCCCCAACATGCAAGGAGTGGGGAGGCTGATAAGAAACACAGCCTAGATGACATGGATTCTGTCTTACCCCCACCCCAGCCAGCCCTTCACTCACAGTCCTTTATGTTTTACCACCCCTTAAATACCTATCTTTTCTCCCAGGATCTCTGCATAATAAGGGCTGATGTGATGCAGAGAGCTAATTGATTGTGCTAATTGGTTGTATGGCTTGAGCTGCCTGTCATACCTTAGTGTCTATGTGAATTTGGGTAATTTAATTATCCAAACTAACTGCATTTCCTCTTGAGTAAAAAGGAATTAATAGGAGAATGAATCTATATCACAGTTTCTCATAAAAATTAAATAAGAAAGATCCATGTAACAAAGTGTCTGTCACACAATTAGAGCTGTCAATAAAATTAACTCTGCAGTTCTTAACCAGGAAATGCTTAGGCTTGTTTCCTAACCAGGGACTTCCTTGGTGGCTTGGCGGTAAACAATCCACCTGCCAATGCAGAAGATGCAAGTTTGATCCCTGGTCTGGGAAGACACTGTTTTCTCAGAGAGATTAACTGAGGATGCAGTGTGTGTTAACTACTAGGCTAAGATGTCAGGAATTACCAGTGAGCCACCGTGTTAATGGTTTTCACTTTCATGGAGATTACTTACTATCCAGGAGGAGAGACAGACAATGAACCAATAAACCAACCACATACATGTAAAATTTTGACTGACCTTAATGCAATAATGAAAAGTGCATAGCACTGTGTAGACATGTAACTTGGGAATCTGAGCCGAACTAGGTCATCAGGAGACTTCCATAAGGAAATATCCTTTGGGCAGTATAACATAAACATTGCAAGTGTATAATCAGGGGCCAGACTGCCTGGATTGAAATCACGATTTTGCTACATATTAGCAGAGTGGCTTGGGTAGTTGCTTAGTCTCATTGACCCTCAGGTTCCTCATTCATCAATGCAGAGAATGATGGTGTTGGCCAATGGGGTTATAATGAGTATCTAAGGAGTCAATATTTGTAAATTACTTAGGACTGGCATAGAGTAGACACTATAAGCACTACTATTATTAATAATCTGAGTGGTATAATTATTAGATGCTGTGATTTGTAGATTACTATGGGTTAAGTAGTAAAAAGAAGACTTGCAGTGGGAGAGAGGGAACAATTTCCTAGGGAATGGAGAGCAAAGGAAGTGTTGCAGGAAGAGGGATGAAAAGGGAGAGAATGACAGATGGTGTCACAGGCCAGCATTAAGGACTCCTTGTCTGGTTACTGCAGAGAGCAAGAGTAGAGGAGGATGGAGAGGAAGCCACCGAAATGGTTCAGATGATTAAAAAAAAAAATCTGGCTATTATAAACAGTGTTGCAATGCATGATACTGGATGCCTGGGGCTGGTGCACTGAGTCAACCCAGAGGGATGGTATGGGGAGGGAGGGGGATTCAGGTTGGGGAACACGTGTATACCTGTGGTGGATTCATGTTGATGTATGGAAAAACCAATACAATATTGTAAAGTAATTAGCCTTCAAATAAAATAAATAAATTTATATTAAAAAATCTGACTCTATGAAAGCAGTGGTTGAAAGAGGTACTGAATTAATTTACTTGTTTTATCCTCACATGAATTAGGTGTGGGGAAAAGAATATGAAATGGGATACTTTCAGTCTATATCACAAAACCTCTCTTAATTCTTAATCTCACTTCTAATTAAATAGTTTATATGGAAAGAAATTCTAGGACTCTAAGGAGGGGATAAAAAGAAGAAAAACAAAAAACAAAAAACATGAGATGAAAGAATCCTGAGTCCCTCAGGGACTACGTGGAGCAAACTCTTGTTCCATCTCCCTGTTGATGAGGAATGATAACTGAGGTCAAATAAGGGTGCAAGAGGGCAGTAACCTCACCTACCCTGAATCACCAAGCAGTGGAATCCTACTCTCCTCCTCCCACTGGTCTAGTTCCCATAGATCCTGTCTACCTGTTATAGCATCTTTACTTTGGAAATGATTAATGTAACTGAGTTCTTACTTGTCCCTTCAACATTAGACTTTCTATCTTATGAAAGTAAAAGTGTTAGCCACTCAGTCAGGTCCAACTCTTTGTGACCCCATGGATTGCAGCCTTCCAGGCTCCTCTGTCCCTGGCATTTCCCAGTCAAGAATACTGGAGTGGGTTGCCATTCCCTTCTCCAGGGGATCTTTCTGACCCAGGGATCAAACCCAGGTCTCCTGCACTGCAGGTGGGTTCTTTACCATCTGAGCCACCAGGGTATCCCTAGAAAATTAAACTCTCGGACATATATAAATATATTCTATTTATGTATTTATTAGTTAGCTATTTTTAACTGTTGCTGTGGCCTTGTAGTAAGGTATCAAATTTAAATTACAGTTTTGAAAATTAAGCATGTTAATACAACAGGTTGAGAAATACCAGTTTATACCTTACCGTGACTTATCAACTATTAACATCTTGTTATTCACTCACACTGATAGAGAGGGGAATATAGATATAGATTTATTTATATATATATATACATACATATATATATATTTATATATATATGCACATATATATATATATATATATATATATATATATATATATATATATATATATATATGAGTGACCATCAGGATACTACCTCCCTAAATATTTGGTATGATTTTCCCAAATACAAAAATAGCTTCTTTTCATAACAGAATAACAGTATCACACTTAAAAATTAAGAGTCCATGAGTAATTTTTATTCAGTTTTCTTCAAAATGCTCTTTATGTTTTTCCTGCCCTCTTCTCCTAAGAGGAATTCAAGCCAGTTTCAGGCATTGGATGTGTCTGTTGCCTCTTCCATGTCTCCCACCCACCTCTATCCATTGTAACATGGAATTTGTAAATAAGTTTCAGCTGAATCCTCTGACAGAGTCATGTTATATGACAAAGTGTTAAGTAGAGCATTGGGGTAATAGAAACCTGGGTTCTGAATTATACCACTTTCTGGCTGTATGACATTTGTCAATTCATTTAATCTCTCTAATTCACTACTTTCTTCACCATAAAATGAGGATAATCATCATAGCGATAAAAACAATGCCTAACCCATAGGCTAGTTATGAAGAGTAAACTATATAAGAAATGAAACAAGTTAATCCAACATTGAATTTAAGTAACACAAGATATAAAACTAATGAGGAGGATGAAGATATGATGATAATATTGCACACATGCATGTTTCAGTCGTGTTCAACTGTTTGCAACCTTATGGAGTATAGCCAGCCAGGCCCCTCTGTCCATGGGATTTTCCAGGCAAGAATCCTGGAATACAAGATTGCTGCTGCTGCTGCCAAGTCACTTCAGTCGTGTCCGACTCTGTGCGACCCCATAAAAGACAGCCCATCAGCCTCCCCCGTCCCTGGGATTCTCCAGGCAAGAACACTGGAGTGGGTTGCCATTTCCTTCTCCAATGCATGAAAGTGAAAAGTGAAAGTGAAGATGCTCAGTCGTGTCTGACTCTTAGCAACCCCATGGGTCGCTGCAGCCCACCAGGCTCCTCCACCCATGGGATTCGCCAAGCAAGAGTACTGGAGTGGGGTGCCATTGCCTTCTCCGATTACTGGTTGCCATTTCCTTCTCCAGGGGATCTTCCTGATTCAGGGATCCAACTCCCATCTCCTGATTTGCAGGCAAAGTTTTTACTGCTGAGCCATTGGGGAAGCCCGAGGATGATATTATGGTTAGTGTAACTGTCATTTTGGGCATGACTGTTGAGGCCCTGATGTTTTCCTCCTCTGATAAGGTACTAGTTTACACAGATAGTTGTTTTATTCTTCTTATCTCAGCATATCACATAGCTTTACTTTCAAAAGTGTCCCAATTTGAACAATGATTTATATTATGTTCCCTACAGCATGCGGGGAAACAGTTCCCTCAATAAAGCCTTATTTTCTCCCTGCAAAAAAGGAACTCTGGCTTAATTTGCCCAATGCCTTCCTCTCTCAGTCTGACTCCCAACATGTCACATCACTGATAGAGCAGGCTTGACAACGTCCCCATACTTCGCCACCCACACATACATTTTTTTTTTCTCCTCAGTAAGAGGATCCTTTGTCAAGAGAGTCCAGGTTTATCTTTTTTTTTTTTTAATCTTTACTGATTTGTTTATTCATTTCATTATTATTTGTCATCTTTATTGCTGTATCACAGCTCACTTAATATAATCATTTCAAACACTTTTATTTATTTAACAAGGTTCTTATAAATTCCTGTGGACATGTTCCTAACCAGCTCTCCAGTAACTATTCTCACTCCTCCGCAAACATTTACATTTTCCGTCTGCCTCCCCCTTCTCCAGGCATTCTCAGTCAAGTGAAGAAAGAACATTATGTAGACAAAAGAATAAAATTCTAAAAACAGCAACAATATAAAGTAGACCTGTACACCACCACAGTGACTAAGGAAGCACCCTGAACTTGGTCCAACTCAGGCTTAAAACGTCCCCATGTCCATGTGACTAGCATGGCCTCTGGTGGCTGATTCAGAGGTTCCAGTCAAATCTTGTTTTAAACTACATAGCTTCCCTGTCTCTCATAGCTAACTCTCAAAAGCTTTCTAGAGCAAAAATAGCAACTCCTGTTTGTGTAATTATCTTGTTCCAGGAAATTGAGAGCACCCATATGATGCTCCAGTTTCCCATAAGCTTTAAGGATTACTGTTGCGTTTTCATTTCTCTGTCTTTTCCTTATGTGCTTAGATGGTGGTGCTAAAATTAGGAGTAGGGGCAAAATGAGAAGTCACAATAGTAACATAAATGCTTATTCTTAGATCTTGTTTGCTATAAGGAAAGATCTTATCTCCTTCCTGTCAAGAAAAGCTATAATTAATATGTGACATTCTTAATAATTATTCTTAGGATAAGATACAAGTTAGGATAACCTACAAGTCCAAGTTTAGGAGCTGTACTTGTTTCCAGTCTTCCCCAGTGTACACTTGATGTTGTCTGGCTGGGCAATGCATTGGGGAGCATTTATGGCAGGGTTGCAGCCATGACTCCCACTATCATGATCCATTTGCCTCACTTGTAGCCCTCCCTGTAGCCTATCCCTGCTTTCGCACTGCTGCTGCTGCTGCTAAGTCACTTCAGTCGTGTCCAACTCTGTGTGACCCCATAGAGGGCAGCCCACCAGGCTCCCCCATCTCTGGAATTCTCCAGGCAAGAACACTGGAGTGGGTTGCCATTTCCTTCTCCAATGCATGAAAGTGAAAAGTGAAAGGAAAGTCGCTCAGTCATGTCTGACTCTTCATGACCCCATGGACTGCAGCCCACCAGGCTCCTCTGCCCATGAGGTTTTCCAGGCATGAGTACTGGAGTGGGGTGCCATCGCCTTTCTCACTGCAGAGACCTAAATTTCCTATCCCTCACTCAAATATACCTATCTAGTACCTATTATTTTAGGAATGAGACAATAATGATATGGTTATTATAGTTGGAGAAGACTCTTAAGATTCCCATAGACTGCAAGGAGGCCAAACCAGTCAATCCTAAAGGAAATCAACCCTGAATATCCTTGGGAAGAACTGATGCTGCAGTTGAAGCTCCAATACTTTGGCCTGATGTGAAGAGCCAACTCATTGTAAAAAACTCTGATGCTAGGAAAGATTGAAGGCAAAAAGAGAAGGGGATTGCAGAGGATGAGATGATTTGGTGGCATCACTGATTCGATGGACATGAACTTGAGCACACTGCCGGATATAATGAAAGACAGAGCTGCCTGGTGTGCCATAGTCCATGATGTCACAAAGCATCAGACATGACTTAGCAACTGAACAACAATATTATAGTTAGATAGGTAAATAATATTGGGGAACCAGGAATTCTTTTTCCATTAATTATAAGAAAGTTAATTGTCAATACATCAGAAAATAACAAATTAATTCATATTTTAGTCAACATATATATTTATTCACCATTAATGGACATATACAGCCAAATAATTTGATTTATTGTGTCAGCACAGAAACACTGGACATTTAGTTTATTGCATTATTTGAATTGCATCCAAATTTAAATGGGCAAATCACATAACATATCAGGATTTTAATTTTTTTTTTTTTTCCTGTAAAATGAGATCACTGGACTTAGAAACTTCCTTTGACTTGGCTTTACTAGAAGGTAAACCTAAACAGTCACATGTATTCACTTAACTTTTTGTTTGCAACAGATTGTGTCAATTTTAATCAAGGAAAAAAATAGGAAATGTTATTATTTGGGAGCATGAACATAATGTTGGAGACAAAATTTTTGCCTGCACAGTAACTTAATTACATATTTAAACTTACCTTAAGAATATACAGCCTTATAATTTGTTATTGCCTAATAATTATCTGATCTAAAATTGCAATACAACCTTAATTTAAAAATTACTGCAGCAATTTAATTTTCAACGGGAAGGATAATTAATGGAAGACAGAATCTTTCCTAATATCCTATCATATATTCTGAACATTTCTGTTCAGTTTTATCCAGTTAGAATCAGTAAATAAAATTTCAAGGAAATTAAAGTTGATAATTTCTTCTATTCAACTATGTTCAATATATGTGTAGTTCAACAAAAGAGTTAAAAAGAAGGCTAGACAAATGTCAATAGCTGCTTTTTAAAGAGCAAATAAGAGGCTTGACAAAATGAGACATAGGAAAATGAATTTCTTGACAGGAGAGGTTGTTAAATATCTGAAAGAGCTCCTAACAGTTTGTAGAACAGGAAGACTTTAAAAACAGGAGACATCTTTCTATCTACCCTATAGGTGAAGGTTTGGGTGAGGTTATGACTAAAGGAAAAAACAATAAATCTGATGAATACAAATGGAATTTGCTAGCCCTGTGGGTTTGAGATTTATTTTGGAGGCTATGATAAAAATCAGATTTAAAAGTCATACCTCATTGTAAAAGCCAAGCAGAGAAAAATTTGATTTTGAGATGTTTTTGAACAAAGAAAATGAAAGGAAATGATTGTCTACTTCACATTAATACAGTCTGTACTGCACACAAAACAAAAGAGGTTTACATTCTTATAATCCCTGTAAAAGGGAATTATATGTTGGGAAAAGTTCAAGTCTATGTTGCTGGGAGATAAAAGTAGGAACTGGTGAGAGAATTCCTCTGATAAAAACAGTCTTTGTTTAGTAGAATGTTTTGTTGGTCCATTTTGGTTATAGAATGGTAACACACAGAATGTCCCCCTAGTGGGCCAGGGGGCAGGAAAGTATATAGATTGTGAGGAAGAAATTTGTGAAGTGGACTGTAAACAAACAAAAATAAATAAATAAATAAAGGGAGGGGTGGAGGGGAAAAGTAAATCACAACAATTTATATCCCTAGGACCCGGACAAACAGGTGCTCTGCCTCAGCCCTGGCCTCAGACTCCTGGGCCTTCCTTGAAATGCTGTAAGGCCCCTGCCAGTGCTCAAGACATGCCAGGTCTGCAGTTGTCTCTGTGCAACACTGTGAGTCCTGAGAAGGTTCTTTGTGGGTCTAAAGTCTTTTCATTCCCCTAATAGACTCATTGACCCTTTCACAACCCCCTAAGTGATGTCAACCAGATGTCCAGAGGAGCTCCAGGGCTGAGATCTATGGGGTCATGTGGATTCTTGTGCATGGTTGGGTTTCAGAAAGGTGGCACAGTTTAGCAATGACTCACTGATCTCAATTATTTTCCCCCAGGATCACTAGAGATGAAGTCACCCATTCTAGATGACTCTGATCATACAGGTGACTCTCTTAATGCAGGGTTTAGGACCAATGACTTTCAAGTCCTGAAATTTGGCTTGAGCTATGAGCTAGAGGGGGGCTTCTCAGGTGGCACTAATAGTAAAGAACTCACCTGCTAATGCAGGAGATATAAGAGACTTGGGTTTGATCCCTGGGTGGGGTAGACCCCTTGGGGAGGGCATGGCACCCCCCTCCAGTATTCTTGCCTGGAGAATCCCATGGACAGAGGAGCCTGGCAGGGTATAGTCCATAGGGTTGCAAAGAGTTAGACATGACTGAAGTGACTTAGCATGCATGCAAGCACATGAGTGAGAGTGAGGGCAGGTGTTCAGGAGTCCTGCCTCCTGTCTACAGTACTGGAGAGCTTCAGGGATGGTAGGAGACATTCCTTACCCTGTGGGCCACCCTCTGTGGGCACCCAGGCAGTCACCTCACTGCAGCTGCAAGCTCTTGGCCACAGATTCTCCAGTCTTCCAAAGATGGATACATTTATGTCCTCTGAATTTTTGAGACCACTGATGCAATGCAAAGCAGACCTTACATATGATAGACAAGCTCTGCTATCCTATCCTCCCCATCGGTGGTGACAGGTAAAAAAACAGATATGTGGTGAATATTGAAAGAGATCAAATTCAAGTAATATATTGACTATAGGCTATAGCAGCATTCCTCAACCTCTGAGCCATGGAGCTGTACTTCCTGTCAGATCAGCAGTGGCATTAGATTAGAAATAAAGTGCACAAAAATGTAGCAGACTTGAACCATCATGAAACCATCTCCCCAAACCCTGGTCCATGGAAAAACCATCTTCCATGAAATGGATTCCTGGTACCAAAAAGGTTGGAGATCTGTTTTCAAGGGTTCAAGAGGAGATACATATGAAAAATGTGCTGTTGTGCTATTTAGATCAACTGCTATAGAATCCAGAAAAGTACATCTAAAAGTGAGTGCCTGTGTGTGTATGCTCAGTCATGTCTGGCTTTTTTGCCACCCGTGGACTGTAGTCCACCAGGCTCGTCTGTCTTTGGGATTTCTGAGGCAGCAATACTAGAGTGGGTTGCCATTACTTCCTCCAAAGGATCTTCCTCACCCAGGGATTGAACCAGCATCTCTGGCATAGCCTGTATTGGCAGGCAGATTTCTTACCACTATGCCACCTGTGAAGCCCACAGTATATTTAACATGCCCCCAAATAAACTATCTTTTACATTTTCCTGCATAATTTCGTTGAGACTTCTCTTTGTGGTCATCCCCAAAGCCTATAACAATTTTTGAAGGAATCATTCATGCCAGTGTTCGTAGATGGCACAAGGACTTATGCAGTGGTGTGTGTAATGATAAAACCAATATTAAGTAAACTGATTCAGGGACTGCAGTTGTAAGAGGAGATATATTGTCCCAATATAAATTACACCTAAAGAGTCACAGGAATGTGGGGAATGCTGTTGCATTTTCTTACTACCATTTTCTTTTTTCTTTTTATTTATTTATTTAATTTTAATTTTTATTTTTACTTTATTTTACTTTACAACACTGTATTGGTTTTGCCATACATTGACATGAATCAAGCACGGGTGTACATGAGTTCCCAAACATGAACCCCCCTCCCACCTCCCTCCCCACAAAATCTCTCTGGGTCATCCCCATGCACCAGCCCCAAGCATCCTGTATCCTGCATCAAACATAGACTGGTGATTCGTTTCTTACATGATAGTATACATGTATTAGTGCCATTCTCCCAAATCATCCCACCCTCTCCCTCACCGTCAGAGTCCAAAAGTCCGCTCTACACATCTGTGTCTCTTTTGCTGTCTCGCATACAGGGTCATCATTACCATCTTTCTAAATTCCATATATATGTGTTAGTATACTGTATTGGTGTTTTTCTTTCTGGCTTACTTCACTCTGTATAATCGGCTCCAGTTTCATCCATCTCATTAGAACCAATTCAAATGTCTTCTTTTTAATGGCCGAGTAATACTCCATTGTGTATATGTACCACAGCTTTCTTATCCATTCATCTGCTGATGGACATCTAGGTTGTTTCCATGTCCTGGCTATTATAAAGAGTGCTGCGATGAACAGTGGGGTACATGTGTCTCTTTCAATTCTGGTTCCCTCGGTGTGTATGCCCAGCAGTGGGAATGCTGGGTCATAAGGCAGTTCTATTTGCAATTTTTTAAGGAATCTCCACACTGTTCTCCATAATGGCTGAACTAGTTTGCATTCCCACCCACAGTGCAAGAGGGTTCCCTTTTCTCCACACCCTCTCCAGCATTTATTGCTTGCAGACTTTTGGATCACAGCCATTAGGACTGGTGTGAAGTGGTATCTCATTGTGGTCTTGATTTGCATTTCTCTAATAATGAGTGATGTTGAGCATCTTTTCATGTGTTTGTTAGCCATCCATATGCCTTCTTTGGAGAAATGTCTGTTTAGTTCTTTGAACCATTTTTTGATTAGGTCATTTATTTTTCTGGAGTTGAGCTGCAGGAGTTGCTTGTATATTTTTGAGATTATTTGTTTGTAAGTTGCTTCATTTGCTACTGTTTTCTCCCATTCAGAAGGCTGTCTTTTCACCTTGCTTATATTTTCCTTTGTTGTGCAGAAGCTTTTAAATTTAATTAGATCCCATTTGTTTATTTTTGCTTTTATTTCCAGAATTCTGGGAGGTGGATCATAGAGGATCCTGCTGTGATTTATGTCGGAGAGTGTTTTGCCTATGTTCTCCTCTAGGAGTTTTATAGTTTCTGGTCTTACTTTTAGATCTTTAATCCATTTTGAGTTTATTTTTGTGTGTGGTGTTAGAAAGTGATCTAGTTTCATTCTTTTACAAGTGGTTGACCAGTTGTCCCAGCACCACTTGTTAAAGAGATTGTTTTTACTCTATTGTATATTCTTGTCTCCTTTGTCAAAGATAAGGTGTCCATATGTGTGTGGATTTATCTCTGGGCTTTCTATTTTGTTCCATTGATCTATATGTCTGTCTTTGGGCCAGTACCATACTGTCTTGATGACTGTGGCTTTGTAGTAGAGCCTGAAGTCAAGCAAGTTGATTCCTCCATTTCCATTCTTCTTTCTCAAGATTGCTTTGGCTATTCGAGGTTTTTTGTAGTTCCATACAAATCTTGAAATTATTTGTTCTAGTTCTGTGAAAAATACAGTTGGTAGCTTGATAGGGATTGCACTGAACCTATAGATTGCTTTCGGTAGTGTACTCATTTTCACTATATTGATTCTTCTGATCCATGAACATTGTATATTTCTCCATCTGTTAGTGTCCTCTTTGATTTTTTTCATCAGTGTTTTATAATTTTCTATATATAGGTCTTTAGTTTCTTTAGGTAGATATATTCCCAAGTATTTTATTCTTTTTGTTGCAATGGTGAATGGAATTGTTTCCTTAATTTCTTTTTTTACTTTCTCATTATTAGTGTATAAGAATGCAAGGGATTTCTGTGTGTTGATTTTATATCCTGCAACTTTACTATATTCATTGATTAGCTCTAGCAATTTTCTGGTGGAGTCTTTAGGGTTTTCTATGTAGAGGATCATGTCATCTGCAAACAGTGAGAGTTTTACTTCTTTTCCAATTTGTTTTCCTTTTATTTCTTTTTCTGCTCTGATTGCTGTGGCCAAAACTTCCATAACTATGTTGAATAGCAGCAGTGAAAGTGGGCACCTTTGTCTTGTTCCTGACTTTAGGGGAAATGCTTTCAATTTTTCACCATTGAGGATAATGTTTGCTGTGGGTTTGTCATATATAGCTTTTATTATGTTGAGGTATGTTGCTTCTATTCCTGCTTTCTGGAGAGTTTTTATCATATATGGATGTTGAATTTTGTCAAAGGCCTTCTCTGCATCTATTGAGATAATCATATGGCTTTTATTTTTCAATTTGTTAATGTAGTGAATTACATTGATTGATTTGCAGATATTGAAGAATCCTTGCATCCCTGGGATACAGCCCACTTGGTCATGGTGTATGATCTTTTTAATGTGTTGCTGGATTCTGATTGCTAGAATTTTGTTGAGGATTTTTGCATCTATGTTCATCAGTGATATTGGCCTGTAGTTTTCTTTTTGTGTAGCATCTTTGTCAGGTTTTGGTATTAGGGTGATGGTGGCCTCATAGAATGAGTTTGGAAGTTAACTTTCCTCTGCAATTTTCTGGAAGAGTTTGAGTAGGATAGGTGTTAGCTCTTCTCTAAATTTTTGGTAGAATTCAGCTTTGAAGCCTTCTGGACCTGGGCTTTTGTTTGCTGGAAGATTTCTGATGACAGTTTCAATTTCCGTGCTTGTGATGGGTCTGTTAAAATTTTCTATTTCTTCCTGGTTCAGTTTCAGAAAGTTGCACTTTTCTAAGAATTTGTCCATTTTTTTCCATGTTGTCCATTTTATTGGCATATAATTGCTGATAGTAGTCTCTTATGATCCTTTGTATTTCTGTGTTGTCTGTTGTGATCTCTCCATTTTCATTTCTAATTTTATTGATTTGATTTTTCTCTCTTTGTTTCTTGATGAGTCTGGCTAATGGTTTGTCAATTTTATTTATCCTTTCAAAGAACCAGCTTTTGGCTTTGCTGATTTTTGCTATTTGTTCTTTTACATTTATTTCTGCCCTAATTTTTAAGATTTCTTTCCTTCTACTAACTCTGGGGTTCTCCATTTCTTCCTTTTCTAGTTGCTTTAGGTGTAGAGTTAGGTTATTTATTTGACTTTTTTCTTGTTTCTTGAGGTATGCCTGTATTGCTATGAACTTTCCTCTTAGCATTGCTTTTATAGTGTCCCACAGGTTTTGGGTCGTTGTGATTCTAATTGTGGATATAAAGCCAGGCACTGTGGTAGACAGGATTCTCTTACTCTTGTGTTATCCCTTCCCTTTTGAGTGTAGGTGGAATCTTTGAAACTATGGAGATATCAATTCTGCGATTGGGTTCAGTTATTTGGTGAAAGGGAAATTGTCCTGGGTAAGCTTGACACAACAGGTGAGTCCTTTAAAAACTGTATGTTTTATCAGGCTGGATGAAGAAGACAACCTCAGAGAGCAGTGCTTTGGCTATCCAGGAAGAAAGCAAACGTCTATTTTGTAAATTGTTTATGGGAGCCAAGTGGCAATGAATCCATCTAGGTAGTCTCTTAGAGCTAAGAGCATTTTGTAGCCAACATTTGTGGCAGGAAAAAAAGAGATCTCAGTCATACAACCACAAAGAAATGATTCTGCCATCATCATTTATCAGTGAACCTGGAAAAGATCCCTGGGCCCACAGGGATGAAAACCACAGTTCCTGCCCAAACCTTTATTTAAGCCCATCTAGATCTTCAGCAGGGATTCCGTGGTGGCCCAGTAGTAAAGAACACGCCTGCTAATGAAGGAGATGTAGGTTCCATCCCTGAGTCAGGAAGATCCCCTAGAGAAAGAAATGGCAATCCATTCTAGTATTCTTGTCTAGAGAATCTCGTGGACAGAGGAGACTTGGACATGACTGAGCAACTGAGCACACATATACAGACCTTCAGAACAAATCCAGTCATACTGTCCCTTGACCTCTGACCTTTGGAAATTGAGAGATAAAAAATTCGAGTTGTTTGAAGTTGCTAAGTTTGTGTGGCAATTCTGCAGCAATAGAAGACGAACACTCTCAGAAATAGCACAATGACAATAAAGTCTATGAAGCGATGATTCCTGGCCTTGAACAGGAAAAGATGGTGCCTAGATGCTAAAACAAATCTTCAAGTGTTCTCTTTAGTCATTGAACAAATATCCATGTCCCTCATCTCTATGGTTATTATAATCATTCATCAATAAATCACTATACTTCACCTTGGCCAGTGGCTCAGCTGGTAAAGCATCCACCCACAATGCGGGAGACCTGGGTTTGATCCCTGGGTTGGGAAGATACCCTGGAGAAGAAACGGTTACCCACTCCAGTGTTCTGGCCTGGAGAATTCCATGGACTATATAGTCCATGGGGTCGCAAAAGAGGCAGATATGACTGAGCGACTTTCATTTCACTTTAACATATGTTTAAAAAATCACATTGTTCATATTGACAAGGTCTCTGTCAAAAATATTTGCCCACGTCCATGCATACCCAGGTGGCTTAGACAGTAAAGAATCTGCCTGCCTTGCAGGAGACCTGAGTTTGATCTCTGGGTTGGGAAGATCCCCTCGAGGATCCAGTTTTCTTAGATGGAGAATCCCATGGACAGAGGAGCCTAGTTAGCTATAGTCCGTGGGTCATGAAGAGTCAAACAGGACTGAACGATTGGGCAAACAATGCATACCCTATGAATGTCACTGCACCCTGAACATGTTTCTTGCTCTGATAATACATCTTTGCATTAAGACACAATTTAAGTTGAGTTTTATGTTACTTGCAGGTAAAGGTATATTAAAAGATAAACCAATATTATTTAAATTAAGGTATTATAGATGATTTAACTCTCAATTTTCCTGTGATGAATATTCAATCAGTGATCAACAATATTTTCTTCAGATTTTTTCAATCTAGTTATATAGAACAGTAGAATGTAGATATTAAATTATCTTTTATATACATCAAAATAAATATGCTAAACATATTTTCAGAATGTGGAGGATTAATAAAAAAACTTTGCAGTTCATTGTGTATTTATACATGTATGTAACATAATGCACTCATATACTTATATAAGTCCAGTTATTCTTAATAGCTAGTTGTATGAATTACTTTAAAATTTCACATTCATCACATCTATAGTTCTGTATATTTTATAAATACATGTAAAACACTGACAGACTATAAAATATTCCTAAATGCTTACTTTTCATAAATGAGAATTTTAATCAGTGATATATTTTCCACACACATTTACAATAATGAACATTTTCAAATTCTACTTTCAAAATAATATAAGCATAAGCAAATATATGTATATATATGGTCTCTATAGCACAAGTCTCTGAGATATTGCCTCATATTTATTATTAAAACATTTACATATTGAAGAAAACATTCTAAAATAAAATTGCTACTTATATTTGTGAGAGCCCTTTGTCTTCATAGTAAGAGTCAAAAAGTATGGAAAATGTCTTTTTTTTTTTTTTTAAGTGTTACTTACCTTTATAACTGACATGTAAGTTCTTTCTTATCAACAGCCCCAGATACCAGGCTCAAAACTGCATCCTTCCACAGTCCAAAGACTACCAGTATTTTTCCAATCTTTATTCCATTGATTGATATTTGTTTATCAGCATTTGTTAGCTTGTTTATTTATTAACTGACTTGACCAGGCATTTACCTGGCCAAGTGAGACATCTGTGAGATATCTGGAGAATGTTTATACAGTTTTTAATTACTAAGGAGCTTAAAGTGAGCCTAAAATATACTTTGTGCTATGTCATATATTTTATTTCATATTTCATTTTTTTTAATTAGATATAAATTATATATCACTAAAATTTCTTCAGTGATCCTGCTAGAGTTTATCCTATCCTAAATATGCATGATATAACTAATGTATTTGGAAAACTTCAGATCAGGCCTCAATGATTGTTATGATATGATGAGTACCATCCAAAGCAAAGGAGTATACAACACAGTGCAATAAATTTAGGTACAGATAAAAACAACAATGATGTAAGTCAACAGGATAGAATTTCCTTAGGAAATATATGATTATGAGCTCTAGTCACACTTTAGAAGATAAGTGCTGTGAACGAACACGTGGAAATCATCACAAATATTCTCTGATAAAGACAGGAAGTTGCCTTTAATCATGGAAGGAGTATGGAGACATGCAGAAGAGAAGACATTCCAAATGGACAGATTGTCATGGTAAAGGACCAGTCATGGAAATGCATATGAGAGATTGTGAGACAGTCAACAGATCTCTGAAAAGGATGGGAGGCTAGTGTCAGAAAGCAGGCTGAAGCTAGGCCTGGGGTTTTGACTTGTAGGATCTAGCATGAATGTCTTCTTTAGAGATGGATTCTTTCAAAAGCTTGAAATGCTCAAGCTTTCTGGCCACAGAGGTGCCTCTTGAGATACAGCAACAACCAAATATATCCAGGGAGACATTATAGGGGAACCAAAATAATGAAATGAAGATGCGGTCAATATCAGATTTATTTATTCAAAAGCTTAACCATAGTCATGACTCAGCTTTCAACATTATCAGAATGTTTTCCCATTCAGTAGCACATACATATGTGCTTCACTAGTTTTTAAGAGGAGACTTGAGTTTAAACAGACTTATTCACTTTTACAATATCAGGAATAACTTGATATGCAAGCAAGTTGCTGTATGTTCCCAAGTTCAAATTGCTTGTGTCACCTTTTCCTTTACTAGTTAGGTAAAATAGGCTTAAATCAACTATCAGTGTATGGTGGGTATGGGTAAAAATACTGTATTTCCAATGTCCCTAGAGATTCCCAAGGATTTGAAAGAAGACTTGCCTACACATTTTTCCTAAGTGCCTCAATCTCTACACTTATACATTTGTTTCTCTCTCTCCCTCCTGGATTTTCTTTCTCTTGTACCTTTAGTCTGTTTCCTATTTAATGCCACTCTCCAGAAGTTACTTTTTCTTTATTGTGTCATTTTCTGTAAGCCATTTGCTTTCAAGGACCATGGACTCAAGGCTGTGTATATGCCAGACTTCAGTGAAAATTGAGAGCAGTCAAAGAATTTCACAGAAGTTTGGCAAGGCAACAATCTAATGCTAAATATTTAAGAATGTGTTCTTAAAAGTACCTCAAACATTCCTGTCTCCAAAAGATTCTCCCTGATCATCACTTTAATTCAAGTCACAATTTCCCACCACTACCACTACCTGATGTTGTTCAGTTGCCCAGATGTGTTCGACTCTTTGTGACCCTGTGGACTGCAGCATGCCAGGCTTCTCCGTCCTTCACCATGTCCTGGAGTTTGCTCAGTCATGTCCCTTGAGTCAGTCATGCCATACAACCATCTCGTCCTCTGTCATTCCCTTTTCCTTCTGCCTTCAATCTAACCCAGCATCATGCTACTAATAATCAACATATATGGAGCAGTAGACTAGTAGCGATAACAATACAATAAAAAAACAATTATTGACATTCTATTTGGGTAATTAATATCCACATCATACTAGTGATGTAAGTGCTTGGATATCTCCGTTTTGAAGAGAGGACAGTTCCAGTTCCAGTTCAGTCCCTCAGTCGTGTCCGACTCTTTGCAACCCCATGAATCGCAGCATGCCAGGCCTCCCTGCCCATCACTATCTCCCGGAGTTCACTCACGTTCACCTCCATCGAGTCCATGATGCCATCCAGCCATCTCATCCTGGGTCGTCCACTTCTCCTCCTGCCCCCAATCCCTCCCAGCATCAGAGGCTTTTCCAATGAGTCAACTCTTCCCATGAGGTGGCCAAAGTACTGGAGCTTCAGCTTTAGCATCATTCCTTCCAAAGAAATCCCAGGGTTGAACTCCTTCAGAATGGACTGGTTGGATCTCCTTGCAGTCCAAGGGACTCTCAAGAGTCTTCTCCAACACCACAGTTCTAAAGCATCAATACTTCAGCCCTCAACCTTCTTCACAGTCCAACTCTCACATCCACACGTGACCACAGGAAAAAAAATAGCCTTGACTAGACGGACCTTAGTCGGCAAAGTAATGTCTCTGTTTTTGAATATGCTATCTAGGTTGGGCATAACTTTTCTTCCAAGGGGTAAGTGTCTTTTAATTTCATGGCTGCAGTCACCATCTGCAGTGATTTTGGAGCCCAAAAAACTAAAGTCAGCCGCTGTTTCCACTGTTTCCCCATCTATTTCCCATGAAGTGATGGGGCCGGATGCCATGATCTTTGTTTTCTGAATGTTGAGCTTTAAGCCAACTTTTTCACTCTCCTCTTTCACTTTCATCAAGAGGCTTATTAGCTCTTCTTCACTTTCTGCCATAAAGGTGGGTGGTGTCATCTGCACATCTGAGGTTATTGACATTTCTCCTGGAAATCTTGATTCCAACTTGTGCTTCTTCCAGTCCAGCGTTTCTCATGATGTACTCTGCATAGAAGTTAAATAAGCAGGGTGACAATATACAGCCTTGACATACTCCTTTTCCTATTTGGAACCAGTCTGTTGTTCCATGTCCAGTTCTAACTGTTGCTTCCTGACCTGCATACAAATTTCTCAAGAGGCAGGTCAGGTGGTCTGGTATTCCCATCTCTCAGAATTATCCACAATTTATTGTGATCCACACAGTCAAAGGCTTTGGCATAGTCAATAAAGCAGAAATAGATGTTTTTCTGGAACTCTCTTGCTTTTTCCATGATCCAGCATATGTTGGCAATTTGATTCTGTTTCCTCTGCCTTTTCTAAAACCAGCTTGAACATCAGGACATTCACCGTTCACGTATTGTTGAAGCCTGGCCTGGGGAATTTTGAGCATTACTTTACTAGCATGTGAGATGAGTGCAATTGTGCGGTAGTTGGAGCATTCTTTGGCATTGCCTTTGTTTGGGATTGGAATGAAAACTGACCTTTTCCAGTCCTGTGGCCACTGCTGAGTTTTCCAAATTAGCTGGCATATTGAGTGCAGCACTTTCACAGCATCATCTTTCAGGATTTGAAACAGCTCAACTGGAATTCCGTCACCTCCACTAGCTTTGTTTGTAGTGATGCTTTCTAAGGCCCACTTGACTTCACATTCCAGATGTCTGGCTCTAGATTAGTGATCACATCATCATGATTATCTGGGTCGTGAAGATTTTTTGGTACAGTTCTTCCATGTATTCTTGCCACCTCTTCTTAATATCTTCTGCTTCTGTTAGGTCCATACCATTTCTGTCCTTTATCGAGCCCATCTTTGCATGAAATGTTCCACAAAGAAGTACAAAGAGATGACTTTTTCCAAAATCTCATTACAAGGGACCACAAAATCTCATTACAATGAGTGGAAATTAGAAAGCAAATTTCAGATCATGCTATTGTATTGACCACACTGCACAGTTATACCATATTTCTGGGCAGGGCTTACTCAAGAGTATATGTTGCTGCTGCTGCTAAGTCGCTTCAGTCATGTCCGACTCTGTGAGACCCCATAGACATCAGCCCACCAGGTCCCCCCATCCATGGGATTCTCTGGTCAAGAACACTGAAGTGGGTTGCCATTTTCTTCTCCAATGCATGAAAGTGAAACGTGAAAGTGGAATCGCTCAGTTGTGTCCAACTCTTTGTGACCCCATGGACTGCAGCCTACCAGGCTCCTCCATCCATGGGAGTTTCCAGGCAAGAGTACTGGAGTGGGTTGCCATATGGCTGTAAGCAAATATCTTTGGTGTATGTACATATAAGCAATTAGATATTTTTAGTGTGTTAAAAATGCATGGGGGTTTCCTAGGATGTGCTAGTTGTAAAGAACCCGCCTACCAATGCAGGAGATATAAGAAATGTAGGTTTAATTCCTGGGTTGGGAAGATCCCCTGAAAGAGGACATGGCAACTCACTCCAGTATTCTTGCCTTCAGCATCTCAGAGATAGAGGAGCCTAGTGGGCTACAGTCAACAAGGTCACAAAGAGTCAGACACAGCTGAAGTGACTTAGCATAGCATGATACAAAAATGCATGGACCCATGCAGGATAGAGTGATTTATTAATGAGGATTTAAAATAATGAATAGGAAGATTCTTTGTATCGTGCTAAACTATCTTTTCCTATTCAGGCCCAGGGACCTTCTATTCTTTTTTTTTTTTTTTTTTTAACTATCAAATGTGGCATTTTTTGCTAATTCTATTACTCCCATCATTTGAAAAAGGTAGCTATATCACCATTACACATAATGACAGGAATTTTCTCAGGTTGTCTGAATTGAAACAACGTGAACATTTTTGGCTTTTTGGTGCCTTAAAACTACTTAATGCTGTGTCACGCACTGTGCCACAATGGATACTGACTTCAAATGACTCCCTCAAATGTTGTGATGTGCTTCATTCATAATGACCACAAATGCAGTCTTATTCAGAGCATGCAGGAAAATTTGAATGATAAATAGTCTTCTGGTGATGTTGAATTTACCATTGGGAGTACACAGTGTAAATGGACAAGCTATTCTCTTGGACAAATTAGACAATAGCAGCATTTGTAAACTATAACCTCTTTTGACATGGACATACGCTACTTTTCTGCAAATCATGGAGGAAAGGGATGAAGACTAGATGAGGGGACTAGAACACTAGAAAAATAGTCCCATTTATCCAAGCAATGCCCATTCCTTATCTAGCTCAGCATGTGACATACCTGGAAAAGCATGACACCATATTAATCAGAGGCAATGTAGGGATTGGGGACAGTAGGAGAAGGGAACAACAGAGGATGAGATGGCTGGATGGCATCATTGACTCAATGGACATAAGTTTGAGTGAACTCCTGGAGTTGGTGATGGACAGGGAGGCCTAGAGTGCTGTGATTTGTGATGGGGTCGCAAAGAGTCGGACATGACTAAGCAACTGAACTGAACTGAACTGAACTAAACATAGATGACATTGTTTGGAAGAGCTTGTTGATGTTTCAGAGTGACAAGAACTGCCTGACAGGGGTCAGAGAGCCTGTGGTGGGAATGACTGAATGGTCCTCAGTGACAGTGTTGGGTGAGCTTAGGCTAAAGGGTGTCTGCTGCTTCTTCAGCCACCCTTGAGTGTCCTGTGTGTGTGTCACTTAGTCATGTTCAACTCTTTTCAATCCCATGGAATGTAGCCCGCCAGGCTACTCTGTCCATGGAATTCTCCAGGCAGGAACACTGGAGTGAGTTGCCACTTCCATCTCAGAGGATCTTCCTGACCCAGGGGTCAAACCCAGGTCTCCTGCATTGCAGGCAGAATCTTTGCCATCTGAGCTATAGGAAAGTTCCGTGGGTTCTCTAGTCGAAGGCAGCATTTCAGTTGGAATGAGTAAAAACAATTTCAGCATTTCAGTTTTTATGAATGAGTAAAACCGGTCACCTAAACTTACACATGCAATGCAAGCCCCAGGGTCAGTGGTGAATAACCAGTAACCCAGAGCCTTGCATTCTCTCCGTTAGTGACAGTCACACAAAACCAGCAACATCCTGCATCAAGGAAGAGACACTGAGGTTAGGAAACAAAGCTCCCAATAAAGTTCCCTAAGGAGACTTAAGACTATTTTTCATAGCCTCAGACTTTCACTATCATCTGATTATGATTGTTAAAAACAAAGAAGATAACTAATAAAGAAAAATCCAACCTGAAAAAATAATGCCTCAAAATTATATTGAACATATTCCATCATAAAAATGTGTTAAAATCATTGCCTAATTACAATAATAAATAGTTAAATTGATAACAGTTGAGCAGGCGCCAGGATTCAAAACAGTTTTCTAACTTCTACTCCAAATCTATTTGAAGGAATCCATGTTGCACACATCAGTAATTCTTCTAATGCTCATTGACAAAGAACAATATATAATTTAGTCTTTCTACTAATTCTAACGGACCCTGTCTTCCCTCAACTGTTTACCACATTCCCCATATTTCAGTTATACAGTAAACAATTATTCTATGCTATGTCAATATATTTGCTATTTTTATTTACCACAATAAAATGTCACTTCTTTCTTCAGATGTAAACTTGCCATTAATGAGTGCTTTTGTCCTTACATCTACCATCATTATACTCCGTTGTGGGTGAAGTAGGGCTTCCCAGGTGGCTCTAGTAGATTCTTTAACAGTAGCAGGAGATGTAAGAGACACAGATTTGATCCCCGGATGGGGAAGATCCCCTGGAGGAGGGCATGGCAATCCACTCCAGTGTTCTTGCCTGGAAAAATCCCATAATCAGAGGAGCCTGGTGGGCTACAGTCCAGAGGGTGGTGCAGAGTGGGACATGACTGAAGAAACTTAGCAGGTAGAACATAGGTGGGGTAGTGGAGGAGGAAACTACGATCTCTGAGGCTGTTTTTGATGTTAACAAAGATAAACACTTGGTGAATATCAGGGTTTTATTTTTTACTGTTCCACTTAAGAGTTACTTCTACTGGCAATGAGACAATGTCTTGAATTCTATTTAAACAGAATACAGGTCTTCTAAATTCATATCATTTTTTTAAGATAGTGTATAGCTGTTGATATTAGATAAATTTTCTGCTCAAAACAAGATTTGTTTCTTTTTTTTTATCAATCATTTCCCCCCTAAATATTGAGTTCAATGGCCAAAAGAGAAATACTTCAAGAAGATCCCGCTCATTAATAAATAAGAGTCATCTTCAATAAATAAAGTATATCATCTACTGAAATAATATTAAAATGTCTAAAGGATTTTGGGAGAAATTATGTCTTAATCATCGTTTAGCTAAGACACTATCTTGACACCTGATAAGCACATAATGAGCTCTGGATCATGGCTGATGAATGACCAGGTTTGCCTGGAAAATCCCATGGACGGAGGAGCCTGGTAGGCTGCAGAGCATGGGGTCACTAGGAGTTGGACATGACTGAGGGACTTCACTTTCACTTTCATGCATAGGAGAAGGAAATGGCAACCCACTCCAGTATTCTTGCCTACAGAATCCCAGGGATGGAGGAGCCTGATGGGTTGCCATCTATGGGGTCACACAGAGTCGGACACGACTGAAGCAACTTAGCAGCAGCAGCATGTCTTAATCTTCTTTTAGCTAATACACTACCTTGGCACACGGTAAGCACATAATGAGCAATGGATCATGGCTGCTGAATGACCAGGTAAACAAAAGGTTCATATGGCTTCTGTAATACTTTGCATTTTTTGTTTTAAATATTACTTTTCTTGGCAAAAAATAAAATCCTTGTAATTATATGTTTTCCTTTTTTTCTCTTCTTTTTTCTCTTCCTCTTTATTTTTTCTCCTTTCTCCCTCCCTCCCTTCCTTCCTTTTTTTCTCTCTTTCTTTTATTAAAGCTTTTGTGCTGATTTCCTTTTAGCCCATATATCATTATGGAAAGTTGAGAAGAAAATAACATTAGTGTGTTTAATTGAGGAAAACTAGGAGTTGATTTCTATAATCTATAAACCTGAAGCTGTGTAAAAAATTGAGTTTTTTTTCTAATATTTTGGAAACTCTAAAATATAAATTTTAGGTATGTATGTGTGAGTGCTCTGTTGTTCAGTTGTGTCCAACTATTTGCAGCCCCATGGACTGTAGCTTGCCAGGTTCCTCTGTCCAAGGCTCCTCCAGGCAAGAATACTGGAGTGGGTTACCATTCTCTACTCCAGGGGATCTTCCCAACCCAAGCATCAAACCAACCTCTCTTGTGTTGCCTACCTCAAGCCAAATCGCATAGAGAAGGAGCACTAGAACTGCAGATACATCTCAAAAGGCATATTGTTCTGCTTACAGTAAGCATATTCAGTAGTTCTCATGCTTATCATTTTATGAAAATTAAAATAACTTCCTAACTCAATACAATGTAGGTATGTTGCAGACACTTTTAGTAATCTTCTCAGCAAAAAGTTTTTCATCATACTATTCTTTGATTTAGACAATAGCAAGTCTCAGGCCCAGGAGTGGTAGATGTCCCCATTCTCTTTGCCAGTGTTTGGGCATGCCATGGCATTCTATTAGAATATGTTATATTTAACTTATATGCAGAGTACATCATGAGAAACACTGGGCTGGAAGAAGCACAATCTGGAATCAAGATTGCTGGGAGAAATATCAATAACTTCAGATATGCAGATGACACCACCTTTATGGCAGAAAGTGAAGAGGAACTAAAAAGCCTATTGATGAAAGTAAAAGAGGAGAGTGAAAAAATTGGCTTAAAGCTTAACATTCAGAAAACAAAGATCATGGCATCTGGTCCCATCGCTTCATGGGAAATAGACAGGGAAACAGTGGGAACAGTGTCAGACTTTATTTTGGGGGGCTCCAAAATCACTGCAGATGGTGATTGCAGCCATGAATTTAAAAGACGCTTACTCCTCGGAAAGAAAGTTATGACCAATCTAGATAGCATATTGAAAAGCCGAGATATCACTCTGCCAACAAAGCTCCATCTAGTCAAGGCTATGGTTTTTCCTGTGGTCATGTATGGATGTGAGATTTGGACTGTGAAGAAAGCCGAGCACCGAAGAATTGATGTTTTTGAACTGTGGTGTTGGAGAAGACTCATGAGAGTCCCTTAGACTGCAAGGAAATCCAACCAGTCCATCCTAAAGGAGGTCAGTCCTGGGTGTTCATTGGAAGGACTGATGCTGAAGCTGAAACTCCAATACTCTGGCCACCTCATGCGAAGAGTTGACTCATTGAAAAGACCCTGATGCTGTGAGGGACTGAGGGCAGGAGGAGAAGGGGACGACTGAGGATGAGATGATTGTATGGCATTACCGACTCGATGGTTGTGAGTTTGAGTGAACTCTGGGAGTTGGTGATAGACAGGGAGGCCTGGTGTGCTGTGATTCATGGGGTTGCAAAGAGTCAGACACGACTGAGTGACTGAACTGAACTGAACCTGCGGGTGTGCAGCCCTCCTGTATCCATGAGGTATTCCAGAACTACACGAGGAATAACAGAGCAGAAAGAGTAAATGGACTCAGGTGTTTAACGATATCACTGTTTAGTAAATTGACTAATAAAAAACCACCCTTTCCTGGACTATACTATTTACTCGGAACAATAAATCGTATTATCTAGTTTTTTTTTTAAACTTTTTATAATTTATATCTAGAACTATCTTCATTGATGAAAAGCATATCTAGTAAGAAAACTGATTATTCCTATTGCTGAATGGAATATGAATGGTTTACTAATAACTGATGGGTGAGTCCAATTATGGAGTAAAACAGACTGATTTCAGACTGATTTATCATCTAAACATTCATATAAAATCCATTAAACATGTATTATGTGTTACACATTATTTGAAATACCGTAAATCACAAAGGGTTATGAAGAAAATGATCTTCACCCAAAAGCATGATTATGTGAGGTTGTAAAATTATATCTAACCTGTGTTTGAACTATGGGTAAACTTGCAAAGAACTTGTACATTTATTCTCTGCAAACGAATTCTTTGCAAGCTTTGTCTACATCCAGTTATTTGATGGAATTGAATATTCAGTCAATTTATTTTTCAGATAGCATCTTGTTTCCTCACCTGTAGCTTGGGAAATCTACAAACATTTTTGGAAGAATAACAAAGAATGAACATTCTGAAGTGAAAAATCTATCAAAGTCTATTCTGAAGGATATATATTTAAGGAAAAATAAGAGAAACCAGATTGAATCCACTCAGTTATCCAGGAATATACCAATTGTCTATAGAATTTAATACTGGAGATATTATTACTTATGACTCCAGAGATCTGGGTTAGTTTTGAAATAGCTGTGTAGTTTTTATTGAATAATCACTTCTCTAGGTAGTCTTAATTTTACTCAAATCGAATCAGAGAATTAGAGTCATAATAAGTGATCTGGTCCCTTGGAAATCTGTCTTTCACTGAGGAAAGTTATAAAAAGAGATAATTGGAAATCGCTAGGGTATTTTGAGGACATGTGCCTCTACATCATAAGAAACTTCTTAGAGGCATTTCACTCAGATATTAGTACCAGGAAAGCAAACAAGCAAGCAAATAAACAAATTTGACTCACCCTAGACAAATGGTTTCTTTTTAGCTTGAAGAATTAAGAATCTTAATATCAAACATATGTACTCTTTTGATTTGGCCACCAGGAACTTAATGAGATAAATCTGAAACCTCTGTCTCCTTAGCTTGCCCCCACCACCCTGTCAGCTTTATTAAGATATAATTGACATATACCATTGCGTAAGCCATAAAGCTGATGATCTGATACACTTACATATTGCAAAATGTTTACCAGAATAAAGTAGTTAATTAACAGTTCCTTCACTGCATATAATTATCATTTCTGTGTTGTTGTTACAGTGAAACATTAAAGGTCTACTGTCATAGCAATATTTAAATACAGAACACAGTATTATTAATTATAGTCACCATGCTACAGCTTATTCACCTGAAAGTTTGCATTATTTTAATAGTGAGATAATGGTTTTATTTTGAAGATAATTTTTCTTATAAATATTCACCATCTTCCACCTTTAAGTGTTCATAGTGCCTTCTAAAGATATTTTTATTACTTATTTAGACAATTTTTTAAGAAATATTGATGATGAAGTTTATGGTAATAACTCAGTAAAATTAAAGAAATAAAAAATTTATCACCCTTTCTTTATAGTCTTTCCCAGGCTTCAATAATGTATGTACAGTTAGGAACCTTATTTTCTATCCAATAAAATATTTTTTTTCAAATTTACATAAAAATTTAAACATCACCTAAATAAGATATAGGCTATTAGAAATTTCTTGAACCATTGTTCAACATTTAAAGAGTCTAGTGCAAAGTTATACAGCTTATCAGGATCTCAATAAACATCTAAGAAAAACCAATGAAAGTAGAAGATTTGAACTGTAGCCATAGAGCAGATCTGGCTTAAAGTTTTGTTTGACCCACATCAGTGTGACAAACCAGTTTTGTAATTAACTGCGCATATGTCTGTTTGTGTCTGTGTGACATTTCACTGCAAAAACATGCAAATTTCAGGCTTCTAAAAATCAAAACAAGAAAAAAAAAAAAAAAGAAAAACTGGGAGTTCTGACAAAACTAGGTTTGCATTCCTATATGTCAATAATCACTCTGAGCTCAGTGAAAAACTACACTCTTTAATCTGGTGTTTAGGTCGATTTGTCACAGTCCCCACCACTCTTAATAGATTATCATTGGTTAAAAGAGTCTGTGATTGGCTCCACATAGAGACACTGGAATAGGAAAAAAAAAAAAGACATATTATCTCCTCTGTGCTGTAGGTACTTTCTATATCACTTGCAGGAGCCCTTCCATTCCTTAGGGAGCCTCCCATCCACGCATCTGCCTTAAGTTGTTAATAGACTTACCCTTGAATTTACATGTTCAGACCCCAAACACAATTTTTTTCTGGTCTTGGCACAGCTAACATGGTTAGCAATGAGTAACATTCATTTGTCTCAAGCAGGATTTATGAAGATATTCTTGTCTATTTGAATATAGCCATTTTTACATCATATGATTAAACTTACTACACACAACAGGCAAAATAAGAAAGACATCCATATAGTTTAATAAATGTTTGCATTCTTTGACCATCGTCTCCCTGTTTCCTCCACCTCTCAGCCCTGGCAACCCTCATTTTAACTTCCTTTTGATCATTGTCAGTTAAGTACTCCTGGCTTTATTTTACCCCTGACATTCATTATCTTCCTTTACACCTCAGCTTCTTCATCTGTATATTCTAAAATCATGAACTGTTTCTATTTTTGCTAGTATTTGTGAGTTGAGAGCAGATAAATGTCTGAATTTTCTCAACTATAAGCCAAGAAAACATGCATAGATGAGCTGTGTAGCATCTTTGAATTGTTAATGTTGCATTTATCTGTTTCTTTCTTCATTTAATTTGATGTTAATAAGTGGTGACATTAATTATTGATATTGATATTTCAAAGGAAGTTACTTTAATCTCTAGTCTTAAAACAATGGCATAAATCAAAGAAAATCATTTGAAATAAAAAGATTAGCTGTTCTAATCCAAACTTGTCATTAATAAAGTTAATTAAGAAAATATCTAGTTAAAAAATCTATAAGCATATATTGTATTAGCATTAGCTTTACTTTCTTGTCTCTAAAACTAATGGCTATTGCATCCCAGTATATTTATTTTTCTAAGTATAGTGATATTTTATAAAAGATAATAATTACAACTTGTCATCATCTGATATTTCTAATGGCACACTTTTAAAGAATTATTTAGGCATGTGCAATTTCATTTCCTTAATCATGTTCATCTATCAGTAAGGCATGCAATACTATGTATCTCCTACTGTTTTAAAGGAGAATATTGTTTTTAAATGTGTTCCACATGGATAAAATGTAATATCATTTTGCGACTAAAATACAGACAAATAAAACTAGATTCTGGAAATTGTCCAATACAAAATTAAACTGCAGAAATCTATCTGGAGATTTTCTTCCACATCTTTATTCCTCTTCACTGTCCCTTGGAACCCATTTCAAATGTGGATATCAGGTTCCATAAAATAGGGAAATGCATTGGTCCAAATGTGTAAAGTAACATTTAAGTTGAAAAATTCAAATAGCATATTTCAAATCTCTTTTGATTTTTAGTGAGAGGACTAAGAATGGGAATTAGAAAGAACTGGTATTTTATGTAACACAAATCCTATTGCTTTTGAATGAACTTTTTTCCCCATAGACCAAA
Source organism: Ovis canadensis (assembly GCF_042477335.2). NCBI lineage: Eukaryota > Metazoa > Chordata > Mammalia > Artiodactyla > Bovidae > Ovis > Ovis canadensis. The sequence goes on from NC_091245.1 coordinate 139,047,182, forward strand.
ACCAGAGTGGGTGATTAGTTTAGGTTCGTGGAAATTGGAACATCTGGCACAACATTCCTCTTACCCAGCTATTCCCCCTTGTCTGTGGCTGAAACGCTTAGGTAAACTTTGGCATGAGAGTCTATCATTTGATGTACCCTCTCTTTCCTTCCTTATTTGCCAATTAGTCTGTCATCTCAATTTCCACTTAATCCTCATGAAAATAACATTTTGCCATGTGCTCAGTCATGGTCATGCCCAACTCTTTGCGACCCCATGGACTGCAGCCCACCAGTCTCCTCTGTCCATAGAATTTTCCAGGCAAAAATACTATAGTGGTTTGTCATTTCCTTCTCAAGGGGATCTTCCTGACCCAGGGACTGAACCAGCAACTCCTGCATTGCAGGTGGATTCTCTACTCACTGAGCCATCAGGAAAGCCCCAACACTTTGTAACTTGTAGAATATTTTTATAGACTCCCCATAGGTTCTTCAGTTTGAAGTATTTGAAGATTTTAATGATTCTGATTTAAAATATTTTTGTGTAATTTTTAAAAAGTTTCTTAACACCCGTATTATGGTTATCTTGATTTTTGCTTAATACTAATACAGTCACTTAATAGAAATGACTCAAATGTACTTTAATCTCTCTTTTAAATTATATCCTGAATCATGACAATATCATTCAGAGTTTGTGGGGTAGTTGACCCCTTTAGTAAGGCAGTGGGTTTGAAATGCATGTTTAGACCAAAAAAAAAAAAAAAAGAGAGAGAGAGAGAGAGAGATTTCAAAGCAATATTCTGCAATTAAAAAAAAATAAAAGGCTCTATGATAAACTAAAATAGAAAATAATACCAAAAAAGAATGTAAATGTATATATAACTGAGTCAATATGTTGTATAACATGAATAAGCAACACTGTAAGTCCAGCTTCTCAGATCACCCACTGGTAAAGAATCTGCCTGCCAATGCAGGAGATACAAGATATATGGGTTCAATCCCTTGGTCAGGAAGATCCCCTGGAGAAGGAAATGGAAGCCCACTCCAGTGTTCTTACCTGGAGAATCCCATGGACAGAGGTGCCTGGTGGGCTACAGCCCATGGGATCACAGAGTCATAAATGACTGAGTGAGCACACAGCACACAAATCAAGTATACATCAATACAAAATAAACACATAAAATAATTTCAAACTCGTAAAGACTGTCAGGACTTCATCAGTTCAGTTCAGCCACTCAATGGTGTCCGACTCTTTGCGACCCCATGAATTGCAGCACGCCAGTACTCCCTGTCCGTCACCAACTCCCAGAGTTCACTCAGACTCATGTCCATTGAGTCAGTGATGCCATCCAGCTATCTCATCCTCTGTCATCCCCTTCTCCTCCTGCCCCCAATCCCTCCCGGCATCAGAGGCTTTTCCAATGAGTCAACTCTTCCCATGAGGTGGCCAAAGTACTGGAGTTTCAGCTTTAGCATCATTCCTTCCAAAGAACACCCAGGGCTGATCTCCTTTAGAATGGACTGGTTGGATCTCCTTCCTTGCAGTCCAAGGGACTCTCAAGAGTCTTCTCCAACACCACAGTTCAACAGCATCAATTCTTTGGCGCTCAGCTTTCTTCACAGTCCAACACTCACATTCATACATGACCACTTGAAAAACCATAGCCTTGATTAGATGGACCTTTGTTGGCAAAGTAATGTCTCTGCTTTTGAATATGCTATCTAGGTTGGGCATAAATTTTCTTCCAAGGAGTAAGTGGGCAGGGACAAAGACATAAGTTCTGCAGCACCCCTGCCTGTTTTCACAGGAGAAAAGTTTATTGGAACACAGACACATCTGTCATGTTACCTATTGTCTATGTCTGTTTTTGAGCTTCAGTGGCTGAGTTGAGTTTGTTTCAACAGAAATCAAACACTTACAAGGCTAAAATATTTACTCTTTCTCCCTTTAAGAAAATGTTTGCCAACCCCAGGTCTAGAGTTTCAACAGGGCACAGATGAAGCCTAATATATGGGTCCTAAGCAAGCATTTGGAGAACAGTGTATGTTACAACAGCCTCCAAGGAATACAAACTGGAGGAGCCATGTCCATGGGACCTCCATTGTCTCAGAAACAGGAATATGAAACAGGCTCCTACTGGCTTCTTAGGGCCAGTTATTCACAGCTCTTCCTATTCATTGGAGTGTTTACACAGTGGAAATTGGCAAGTGCCACCAATCAGAGCAGGAACATGTGCATTCATTCATTCATTTAAATTCCAAGTAGCTTATTTTAAAAAATTTACCAGTATAGCACTGCTCAAAATATTGAAGAGTCAGAATTCACTGCCAGTATTTTGAGATTATATAGGGTCTCACATCTACCCCAAAATCCATCTTAGAGCTGTGCTGAAAGGAATGAACAAATATTCAAGTGGCTAATTGTTTTTATGCTTATAATAAGAATTATCTATGGTTTTAATTATTAAACTGGCCTAGTTTTAAAAGCAGATTAGCTTAAAATCTCCTGACTAATTTGATTATTCATTCACTTACTCATTCATTCATTTATTCATTCCTATATTTGTGTATCAGAGAAGGCAATGGAAACCCACTCCATTACTCTTGCCTAGAAAATCCCATGGGTGGAGGAGCCCTGTAGACTGCAGTCCATAGCGTCGCTAGGAGTCAGACACAACTGAGCAACTTCCCTTTCACTTTTTAATTTCATGCATTGCAGAAGGAAATGGCAACCCATTCCAGTGTTCTTGCCTGGAGAATCCCAGGGACGGGGCAGCCTGGTTGGCTGCCCTCTATGGGGTCACACAGAGTTGGACACGACTGAAGTGACATAGCAGCAACAGCAGCATATTTGTGTATTTCTGTTACCTGGTAGGTCAGCTCCTTAGCAAAATGAAATGAGTTAACAAATTTGTTTCTATAGCGTAGTTTTCAGTGTAAGAAAATTTCCAAATATACATATGTATATATGCATATATATATTGAATTGTATTGAATGGAAATATTATATATAGGTAGATTTTGTATCATTTTAAATGCCATGAATGTTTCTCATAAGACTAAATACTCTTGAAAACATTAAAAAAAAAACAAGCCCATAAATTGTCTTTCACTTTCTCTTTTTACATTAGTAAATATTATTTTTCTTTGATATTTTAAATTTTCACACAGAAAAAAAAAATAGGGGTCTTCATCACCATCTAGATACTGAGAGGCTGTCTTCTAAACTACAGTTCTCAGTAAGGTGTCAGTAAGGTCTCAGAACATGACTTGCATCTTTTAGGCTGTTTGCATGTATACCATCAATTTACACGTTTCTTTCATCTTTAATTCCATATTGCTGGAAAAAGCTTAACCGCGTTTTCTTGCTAATTTTTCTTAGCTGCAAGTATTACAGGTGATTTCATACTTGAGGTAATGAAAAGATAACTCTTTTCCATACAGTCAGAGCGTGACAGTGATTCAGAAGTTACACTATACCCTTAACACTACCAGTTTCAAGTCATCAGCATGAAAATCCTTGATAACGTTGAAAGATGTTGTTAGGAATCAATTGATCAATGTGCCTCCCTCCTTATTAGATGCTCTATCCTGTCTGACTCTTTATGACACCATGGACTGTAGCCCACCAGGTTTCTCTGTCCAAGGGATTATCAAGGCAAGAATACTGGAATAGGTTGCCATTTCTTGCTCCTGGGGATATTTCCCAACCAGGGTTTGAATTTGGGTCTTCTGCATTGCAGGCAGAAGAGTTTTGAAATACTATTTCACTTCAGTTCCTTTGCATTGCTGATTGATTTTTAAAAATCCATGTTTATTTTTCCTGTCTGAAGTATTTTATGTAATGATACTAACTCTTCAAGGCTATCTTCCTGTTTTACCTCGAAGGATACTCATATCTCCCCTTCCCACTTTTTTGTCCTAAATTCATTAAAAGCATTGCTCTGTCATAGATTCACATGCAGGTGCTCTGGTGCCGGGGTCCAGCCCCGGTGGATCCAGGGTGATTCGAAGGTGGGGCGACGGAGTTGGCATTGTTGGAAATAACTTATTTAATTACAGATAGAGAGGGATTAGAAGATTAGCAGAGAAAAAGAGGCTGAATAACTTGGTTCACATGGGATACCGATCACCACCTACGTAGGCCGTAGGCGTCTTCCCCGTTCTCCTGAAGGAGAGGAGGCACTGACGCCCCCCTGGACTGATCTTAGAAACCCAGGCAAAATTAATAGGCTTGGTGGGTACCCATGCATTAGATGGGAATTCAGCCAGAAAAACGGGAGCAAGAAAGAAGCGACATGGGGGAACCAGTCTTTCCAGAAACTGATCCGATTTCTTTATTTTTGGGTTTGCTTATATACCTTTTGTTACATGTAGGGATGAATACAGAGTCATGCGGGGGTCAGCAGTCCTGACCTTTATCAAAATCAGGTGCTTCACATAAATGTATAAAAAAGGTCTTAGGAATATTACATCATCTTCTGGTCATGAGTGAGACCTGCTGACATTTTATGATTCTTTCTTTCTGATAACCAAAAAACTTATTTCTTCCAAGGGTGTTTTTTCTTAAACCAGGCACCACCCTCCAGGTAAAGTTACATTCCTATAGGGTGAGGGTGTAGTGAGTTACAATCAAGAAAGGAATTTATTTAACCCAAGTTTAACATGATTAATCTTAAAGGTTAATACTTATTTCTCCTATATGCTTAAAGGTTAATACTTATTTCTCCTATGTATTATATTCATTATAAGGGCAGGGAATATGGAGATTTAGCAGCAAACATCAGCCCAACAAATGAAAATCCTTTCACCAATGCTCCCCTTAAGATCTATTTAGTCTTAAGATAGTGATAAAGTTACATTTTTACCTAGCAAGGACACAGTGACTTGTAACAAAGTACAGTGATTTATAACAAAAGAGAAAATTCATTAACTCAAAAAGTCTAGTATTGCTAACCTTAAAAACTACTATATTTCCTTTTCTATATTCCAAATACATTGATTAATATATTCCCAGGTGCCTAAGGATATGGAGGCCTGGCGGCAATCATTGACTCAACGAGAAGAAAAAGCCCTATGCTAATTAAGACTTTCAAAATACTCCAAAACTTTCTGTGCTGTTTATGGTTGAGAGGTAGTAAACAATCATGTGCATAGTGGCAGGAGTATGGATAATCCTGTCACACAAGCTAGTCTGTCAGCAGAGAGGTTTGACCTGAGACATCCTTGTCCCACCCAGGGGAGGGAATTAGCAGCAATTATTGACACAACAAATGAAAAACCCTTCACCAATGTAATTCCTAACCTACCCACTATACTAATAAATTCTAACTCCCCAAAAGAATTTGCCTTTAGTAAGTCTAAAACATCTCGTGCCTCTCAGATTGGGAGGCTGTAAACAATCACATGTGGCCGGATGAACCTATACAGGCAGGCTAGATAACCTTCAGAGGAGTCTGTAAGCTGAAACACTCTTGTCATGCCCAAGAATTTTTATCGCCTTGGAGCTGCACGTTTACTCCTTCTCCGAGAGAAACGGTTATGGGGGAGAGCCCCCCGTAAAGTCAGAGGTGTAAGTGAGAGCATAAAACCGACTCTGGTTTTGGGGTTAGATGCTCGGGAACAGTGGGTTTCCTGAGGCTTGATCACGCCTTTGCGTATGCCAAGCCTCCTTCCTCATGACCTTTGCCATGGGCGGAGTTCCTCACGCTGGCCCCTGGCACTCTGGTTGTTTGTATATCATGGGAAAAACTTGGTTTTGTAATGTGTGGCAGTTTGGAGGTCATTTTGGAAGTGGTGGTTCCTCACTGGTGGTCACACTCATCTGCTCTATTCTACTTGTTTCTATTGACTATTCCACAGGCGGCTGAGGATTTGCCATGCTAGATGTAGCACGTCTTCCCTCCAAATCCCCAGAAATTTGATGGGGCAGATAGGTGTCCATGGGTTGCCAATGCTTCAAGGTGTCTGGATTTTTAATTCAGAGGAAAATTTTCTTCCATGTTTTCAAGGACAGATGGAGCCACATATGCAAAACATGCCTCATTTCCAGGTGGCTGGCAATCTCACTGAACTCGGAGTCACCTGGGCTGTCAACAGGTAGGTGTTCAGTGTGTAAACTTTGATTCACATCCTCTTCAGATTGCAACAGCAATTTAAAGGCAGGGGGTGGGGGTGCACTGGGGTGGGATGGGGTGGGATAGGGTGGGGGGGGGGGTGGAGCTCCTCCTTACAGTCAGCAATTCTTGCCCAGTTAATGCATATGAAGAATGGATGAACTTGAACTTCTCTAGCATCTCCAAGACCAGCTCCAAGACAAGAAGCAGCATTTCTTTTCAATGGCTTTTTAATCAGATCTCTGGCTTCTTGTGTGAGGTAAGAAGGCAAATTGAGTTTACACTGGAGGACATATCTTTTTCTTCTCCCAAGTTAAGGAGGTGCTCCAGTCAACATGTCCTATATTAATACTCCCCAACTCCACTAATCCCCGGCTCTACTATGGCCACTTCTCATCAATATTTCAGGGGTCACCTATACTGCTGTTTGTCTATACTACTAATGTGTCTGTGACTGTTCCACCATGAATACATTAATTGAACAGTTCAAATTCTTAGTTGCCATGACCTTGTGAATAAGTATTTCTCTGGCTTCAGGTGTCTGTAGATAGTCACTTTTTGATGTAAATGTCCAAAAGCCATGGGATTTCTGCAAGTAAAGCAGGTTGTGTGTTACATAAATATTTCCTTTTTTTTTTCTTTTTTTTTTTTCCCCCAAATTGTTTTCACCTATTACACTCTCACTAGAGTATATGAGAGTTCACTTTGTTCCATATCCATGCCCAACATGTTTTTGGAGAAGGAAAGGATGGAGTTGCGTTTATTGAGATATAATTTATATACAGTAAAATTTACCTTCTATTAGTTTAATGAATACATATAGTCATATACTAACCACCATGAGAAGGCAATGGCTCCCCACTCTAGTACTCTTGCCTGGAAAATCCCACTGCATAAATAATTCTCCTCTGCTGAGATACTCAAGGATGAAGTAGAATTCTCCACCAGTCAGAAAAGCATAAATTAAATCCACAATGAAGGCATACTTTACTTTCTCCAGAATATTCCATCCTGGGATTTTTTTATGAGCTGTATCTTTAGCACCTTTTTTTTGTTGTTGTTACTCTCATTGTCTTCTTAAGCACCTTCATGGCAAACATTTTCTGGGTTTTTGTTTCTGTTACTTTTCATTTCTGAAAAACCTTTCATATGTCCCTATAACAAGTACTAATGTAACTCAAAACATCCCGGCTAGAATTTTTCTGGCCCTCTGTCCACAGTAGTTTCTGAGATTTCAAGTTTCTCACAACACTCCATGCTAAGGGCATATGGTCCAACCACCCCATAGTTCATGCTTTCATTTAACTGATCTCTCTCCTTTAGCTCATCCTCAGAGCCTATATCCTCTGGCTGGTCCAGGCAATTTCAGACACTCCTGACATGTTCCCAGTTTCCCTGTTTCAGAAGTCTGGTGCTGGGTAGAAGCCATCCTAGCTCCTTTATGACCTCAAGGGCTGAACCCTCCACCTCTGTAGCCATTACGAGCTATATGGCGTATCTATCTATCTATCTATCTATCTATCTATCTATATTTATACCATCTATCCCTTCCTAAGAGAAGGTAAAGTTAACACAGAGACTAATGAACAGACTAGGCAGAAAACAGGCTCAGTCCATGATCGCTACTTGAAATGACTACATGACAACATACGTTCTGAATAGAAAAAAGCACAAACATAGCACTTTGCAAGGGAATGTTTTGGCTTTCAATGGGAAACAGGGTGGCTCAGATGGTAAAGAATCCAGCTGCAATGCAGGAGACCTGGGTTTGACCCCTGGGTTGGGAAGATCCCCTGGAGAAGGGAATGACAACCCACTCCAGTATTGTTGCCTGGAGAATTCCATGGACAGAGGAGTCTTGTGGGATTCAGTTCATGAGGTTGAGTTGGACACGACTGAGCAACCAACACTTTCACTTTCTTTATGGGAGATAGGAAGAAGGTGGAAAGTAAGACAGTCTGCAAGCAATCCTACACTCCATCCTACCTACGTCCTCTGTCCCAGAAATCCATGCTTCTCCAGATCCTGTTAAGAATTCACCAAACTGTTACTCAAATTAAAATAAAATAGCTACAGATGAGACATTTTCAGAACATGAATTTTGTCATTTACTTAAAAATCTCTAAAGTAAAGAATATGAGTGTGTCTAATTGCCCACCAGAAGCAAAAAATCATCACTGCCAATTTTGAGAAATGCAAACATTTTTAGCAAAATTCGTGTTTGGATGCTTACTTCATCTGAAAGTTGTAACTACTTAAAAAGTATTTATGAAAATGTATTGACATACACCTTTATAATTCCTCTATTTCTTTATGCTCAGTTCAGTTCAGTCCCTCAGTTGTGTCTGATTCTTTGTGATCCCATGGATTGCAGCATTCCAGGCTTCTTTGTCCATCACCAACTCCCAGAGCTTACTCAAACTCTTGTCCATCGAGTCAGTGATACCATCCAATCATCTAATTCTGTCTTCCCCTTCTCCTCCTGCCTTCAACCTTTCCCAGAATCAGAGTCTTTTCCACTGAGTCAGTTCTTCGCATCAGGTGGCCAAAGTATTGGAATTTTAGCTTTGGGATCAGTCCTTCAAATGAATATTCAAGACTGATCTCCTTTAGGATGGACCGGTTGAATCTCCTTGCAGTTCTAAGGAACTCTCAAGTGTCTTCTTCAACACCACAGTTTAGAAGCATCAATTCTTTGCCCCTCAGCTTTCTTTAAGCTCCAACTCTCACATACATATGTGAATACTGGAAAAATCATAGCTTTGACTAGACGGACCTTTGTTGGCAAAGTAATGTTTCTGCTTTTTAATATGCTGTCTGGTTTGGTCATAGCTTTTCTTCCAGGGAGCAAGCGTCTTTTGATGCTTGCAGTCATGGCTGCAGTCATCATTTGCAGTGATTTTGGAGCACCCCAAAATAAAGTTTCTTACTGCTTTTATTATTTCCCCGTATATTTGCCATGAAGTGATGGGACCAGATGCCATGGTCTTTGTTTTCTGAATGTTGAGTTTTAAGCCAACTTTTTCACTCTCCTCTTTCACTTTCATCAAGAGGCTCTTTAGTTCCTCTTCTATGTTTCTTTACATAAGATTATTGAAAGGAGAGAAACAAGATATGTGATATTTATGTGTGTGACCTGTTGAGACAGACACCAGTTTTGAAATCTGCCCTGAAGCCTTATCAGCTGTATCCCTGAGCTTATTTGATCCCACAGGGCTGTAGTTTTCTCATCTGTAGAAAAGATTAATGATGATTCCTACTCCATAGGCTTATCCAAATGACACAGGTTACTATATATCATGCATACAAAACAGTACTTTCATAACAGGATTACTCAGTATCTATAGTCTATAATACTCTCAAAAACAGATTTTTATATCTTGATATATATATATATATATATATATATATATATTACCAAATCATCTTTTACAAATAAGACATGTTTTCATCACTTGCTTCATCCAATGAAATATGAAAGACTAATTTTCCAACATTCTTAACATCTCTTATATACTCATTTTTATCCTTTTTTGACATGGTAGGAAGTACTACTATGCTCAAATTTGTAATTCTTGATTATTACTAACTTTCTTCTGACAGTTTTTTCTTTATATTATTTTTCTCTTTCTGCTCTTGACCCATTTAGGGATTATTTATATGTGTTTTAAAAATAATCCAGGAAAAACTTTCTAAATTAGTAATCATGCATAAGCATTCATAAAAGACAAATATTTCAAAAATATTTTCTTCTACAATTTTTTCTGATGCTTTATTTTTGTCATGAAGTTTGTACTCAATACTTTTTATTTATGATCTCTTTTCCTTTGCACTATTGCTTTTATGCTTTGATATAATCTTATCTCAAAGTAAAAGAAAACATTCTCATGTCTAGTTTATAGTTTCATTTTTTTCACAATTAATTACTTTGGTGTTCTGGAATGATTGTTTTCTAAATAGTTAACCTAGTATCAAGAGTCTCCTGAAATTTTATGTATTCATTATCATTTGTTTCTGTCTTATTTTAACTGTACCATTAAATTATCTATCACTTGTGTCAGTTCTAGAGGCAAAAGTGATCTTTTTTCATTTTTGAAACTTTATACAATGTAAATTGAAAACTGTATGGGAGTAATTTTTTCCTCTTCTTTCTTTCCACCTACTTTCATATTCCTTCCTTGCAACAAGATTCTGAGTATGTTTCCTAATCTTGTCCATTCTGATCTTATCTAAAGTCTTCTGGAGGATTTCCTGAAAGGTATATATCTTTGTGATTAAAAAGAAAGAAAAAAAAATGACTAAGAGAAAATCATCTTTTTATTTCTTAGATTGGACCTGGTTGCGTGAGTATGTGATGCCTGATCTATAGGATTGTTGTGAACACGAGAATACTATGAAGATGACCTAGAATGGTTAGGAAGTTCAGTTACATTCAATATAACCCTTGAACCAACTGCTCCAGATACTTTTTTAAATGTTTTTGTTTTTTAATGACTGCTCTTTTTAAAAGATTTTTTTTCAATGCAGGTCATTTTATTGAATTTGTTACACTATTGCTTCTGTTTTATGTTTATTTTTTGGTCAGGAGGCATGAACCATGGATCAAACCTGCATGCCCTGAAATGGAAGGCAGTCTTAACTGCTGGACTGCCAGGGAAGTCCCCAGACATCTTTTGATACTGGATAATTAAAGTAAATAATAATAATATATCTTGTTTCTAAAACATTCTAGCTGTCATATTTTCTCTAGAGATATCACTGCATTGATATGTCTTTATTAATTCAGTGATGAATTTGATTTTCTTTTCCTGATTCCTACCAAATAGAAACCTAACGTCAACACTCAGTTCCTCTGAATCTCTCCCCTATTTTTCTTTCAGCCTCATCTGGCCACTTATCAATGGAGCTACATATTCAGGTTCCCTTCCTTTTCCCAAGATGATAGTTCCTTATCCTATTCAATCAATCCTAGCTAGAACATCTTTGCTACTCATGCCCTTATATTGAAATTCTTTCTTGTCTTCAAGCAATCATGAGTTTCAAGAATCATGAACATGCCTTCTCTTGTCACAACTAAAATATGATGCCTCTTTACTCTGAACACCAACAACAGTTGGCTTATATTATTGAAATGGCAAGTTTCACATGAGAATTAAAACCATTTACAGCCCCACAGCTTGTTTTTTACACTGACATGAATTTAATATTCTATTGCCTGCAATTAACATGAATTGAATACTCCAGAAAAAAATTATCCATGGAAATGAAGTTATAGTAACTTTATTCATTTCTTTAGGAACTTACTAAATATCTGTTTATCTGAACAATGGATGAGTCTACTTACCCATAGCTCCTCCTCAGAATAATAATGCTCTATTTAGCCGAACAAATAAATCTTTACTTTTCAAGATTCACTTAAAACCTTTCTCTCCCTTTGCCCACCAATCCTCAATTATTACAGAACAAATTTTGCCCAGTCCCAAACAGCATTGGGGAGCAGAATTAAAAACAGTCTCCCAACCTAGAAATTATTTCCACAGAGGTATTGAGTAAACATTAATTAAACCAGAGTGTGATGTTCATTACAAGCAATCTGCTAAGAGATTTCAAAGACAAAAATAAGTCTCACATTTTTACACAAGCATGCAGATATGACCTATTACTTACAGGTTTTCAAGGTAAGTGTAAGTAGTCCTCAAGTCAGAGAATTGACAGCACCATTTATCACACATAGTTCATTTTAGCTTTGACTTATTACGCTGATCTCCATCTGTGTGAATTAATTAGCTTTATTCAAAAGACAAACAAACATCATATCTTTATGATAGGAAGTAGTTTAGCACCTCAGAGTGAAATGCCCACAGAAATAGGCTCCTATCTTCCCGAAGAGACTGGGAGTTAGGGGTGCTATCTCTCTTGATGATTACATTTCAAAGAAACAATCTTCAAGTCTTTGAGAAAGACATCCCTAGGCTATACACCAACAAAATGCCAATCTAGTCTTCAAAAGGATTTATATACATTTCAAAGAGAAGAAGGTACTTAAAATTATAAATTTCTAAAGTGACTCCTCAAAGAAAAAGGAGAAAAATGAAATCTCCAAAACCTTCTGAATATATTGCCATTGATGTCTCCTTTCTGAGACCCTCAGAAGACTGTTAATACAAGGGCTCCCCACTACTGAAGTAATATATTTGGCTTTGGTTTATCCATAGGTTATCATGGAGGTGACATTTTCGAGGACCTAGCAAAAGACACCTATTATCTTATTATGATTTTTGAATCTACTACATATCTTCTACTAGACTATAAGCTACTAGAGTGTAAACAAACTGTGTAAATGTATGTTTTCTTTTTCTTTTCTCTATGGCTAGTAGAAGATCCTATATTCATTTGAGTCTCCACTGAAACATCACATTTTCTTTCATGGTTTCAACAGTATCTCATCCATTTTATGATGCAAGTAGGACAAAATTAACTGGTTCTCCTTCTCAGATAATTTATATAATTCTCTCTTACTCTGAACATAATTTAATGTAAGAATACCATTTGTCCTTTAATATAAACAGAAAAAATGACTGAAACAACCAATTACAAAATGCCTGCCATAAAAATTAGTATTATTTTATAATATCAGTGGTAGAATATAGGCAAATGGCACTATTTAAACATACAGAAATTACTAGGTTTCCTAATGGATTGTTACAGTTACTTCTTATTCATTAATGTGTCTCTTCTTATTCTGATCCTCCTGATTTTTGGCTGACTCTCCATTTGTTAAAAGAATATGTTTTTTAAAAAGCACTTCAGAGATGCATAAATGAGATGCTTTCTGAAAATGATCTCCCCAAAGAGATCTGCTTTGAGAGAAATTTTAAGCCCTTTCATTTCTAATTAACCCCCTACTGGGGTATTGTACAGTTGCTCAATCATCATATAAGCCACAAATTTCTTTTCTTTAAACATTCCATAGACCAATGGCTCCTGCTGTGATTAGACAAAGGCAAGATGCCAATACAGTGTTAGCCATGACCTTTCTTCCCTCTACCAGAGGCATCAGGCAGTAGCTACTTCAAGATTGCCAGTGAAATAGCAACACTCAAAATGGTAATAAAAAAGTTCTGTTATAATTAGGGAGAAAAAAATGATACTGCAATTTCTTATTTGATACTTTAATTTAACTTGCAGGAAACCTGCTGAAAGTGCTGAAAAACATGTTAGGGAGTTATTTGACCTTTATGTTGCAGCTACCAAATATCTGTCTAGATGGACAATTAAAGTGGGCAAATAAATAGCTTGCATTCAATGAAAATATCATTCTCAAGTGGAGTAAGACATTTACATAATTCTAAAAATACTTGGGAGAGTTAATAACATTTCTTTTCTATGTACTAGACCTTCTTCTGGGTCATGCCTGTTTTTGTAATTCTAGAGTTTAGCATTCTTTTCCTTTCAACCATGGACACTTTTTCTCCAATTCAGATAACTACTCTCAGCTGAATTAATTACACATGCTATTCTTCCCAGGTTTAAATAAATAAGAAGGAATTGACAAACATAACATTCTATCTCACAACATATTTTTGAAGATTGTTGCTCAATCATGTCCAACTTTTTGCAACTCCATGGACTACAGCACACCAGGCTTCCCTGTCCTTCACCATCTCCTGGAGCTTGCTCAAACTCATGTCCATTGAATTGGAAATGTCATCCAACCATCTCTTCCTCTGTCATCCCCTTCTCCTTCTGCCTTCCATCCTTCCCAGCATCAGATTATTTTCAAATGAGTCAGCTCTTTACATCAGGTGGCCAAAATATTGGAGCTTCAGCAACAGTCCTTCCAATGAATATTCAGGGTTGAATTCCTTTAGGGTTGACTGGTTTGATCTCCTCGTACTCCAAGGGACTCTCAAGAGTCTTCTCCAACACCACAGTTAAAAATCATCAATTCTTTGGTATTCAGGTTTCTTTATGGTCCAATGCTCACATCCATACATGGCTACTGGAAAAACAATAGCTTTGACTATATAGACCTTTGTTGGCAAAGTAATGTCTCTGCTCTTTAATACGTTGTCTAAATTGGTCATGGCTTTTCTTCCAAGGAGCAAGTGTCTTTTAATTTCAAGACTGCAGTCACTGTCCACAGTGATTTTGGAGCCCAAGAGAAGAAAGTTTGTCACTATTTCCATTGTTTTCCCATTTATTTGTTTTAAAGATAAATGCACAAAATATACAATCAGCTCATCCAACTCAATAGCGGAAAAACGAACAACCCAAGCAAAAAGTGGGCCAAAGAACTAAAGAGACATTTCTCCAAAGAAGACATATAGATGTCTAATAAAAATATGAAAAAGTACTCATTACTTATTATTAGATAAATGCAAATCAAAAATCACAATGAGGTGTCATCTCATGTTGGTCAGAATCAGTTCAGTTGGCTGGAGCGACTGTAAGTAGATATCCCATGTCCAAGGGCAGAGAAGCCTCAGTAAGATGGTAGGAGGGGCAGAACTGCATTTAGAATCAAACTCCAGACCCACCAGAGATGCTCAGAGGGCTCAAACATACATGGTGCACTCCAGGACCCAGAGACCCCATCAAGACTGAGACAGAACTGTGTTTGAGTGTCTCCTGCACAGGTACATGTCAGCTGTGGACTGCTGCAGGGGTGGGGGCTCTGGGTGCAGTAGACCTGGGTATGGCATAAGACCTGTTGGAGGAGGTCACCATCAACCCCAGCATAGAGCCACCAGAACTTACACCAGACTGGGAAATAGACTCTGGGAAGGCACAAATAGAACGGTGTGTGTATCAGGATGCAAGAGATAGAAGCAGTGACCCCAGAAAACACTGACCCAGACTTGCCTGTGAATGTCCAGGAGTCTCCAGTGGAGGCATGGGTCAGCGGTGGCCTGCTGAAGGTTGGGGGCACTGAGTGTAGCAGTGCTTGCATGGGACCTTTTGAAAGAGGTCAACATTATCTAAAATTACCTCCACAAGAGTTTGTCCTCAAGGTCAAATAACTGGGATGGAACACAGCCCTGCCCATCAACAGAAAACTGGATTAAAGATTTACTGAGCATGGCCCCGCACATCAGAACGAGACCCAGTTTCCCCTCAATCAGTTTCTCCCATCAGGAAGCTTCCATAACTCTCTTCTCCTTCTCCATCATAAGGCAGACAGAATGAAAACCGCAATCACAGAAAACTAATCAGTCTGACCACATGGACCACAGGCTTGTCTAACTCAGTGAAACTATGAGCCATGCCATGTAGGGCCACCCAAGATAGACAGATCATGGTGGAGAGTTCTGACAAAATGTGGTCCACTGGAGAAGGGAATGGCAAACCACTTCAGTATTCTTACCTTGAAAACCCCATGAACAGTATGAAAAGGCAAAAAGATAAGACACTGAAAAATGATCTCCCAAGGTTTTAATATGCTACCAGTCAGAATGACTGCCATCAAAAAAATCTGCAAACAAATAAATGCTGGAGAGAGTGTAGAGAAAAGAGAGCCCTGCTACACTGGTGGTGGGAATGAAAACTAGTACAGCCACTATGGAGAACAGGGTGGAGATTCCCAGAGGGATGGTATCGGGAGGGAGTAGGGAGGGGGTTTCAGGATGGGGAACACATATATACCTGTGGCAGATTCATGCTAATGTATGGCAAGACCAATACAATATTGTAAAGTAATAAGCCTCTAATTAAAATCAATAAATTTATATAAAAACTGGAAATAGAACTGCCATCAGTTCAGTTCAGTTCAGTTCAGTTGTTCAGTCGTGTCCATCTCTTTGCAGCCCCATGGACTGCAGTAAACCAGGGCTCCCTGTCCATCACCAACTCCTGGAGCTTACTCAAACTCATGCCATCCAGTTGGTGATGCCATCCAACCATCTCATCCTCTGTTATTTGCTTCTCCTCCCTCCTCAGTCATTCCCAGCATCAGGGTCTTTTCAAATGAATCAGTTCTTCAGATCAGGTGGCCAAAGTATTGGAGTTTTAGCTTCAGCATCAGTCCTTCCAATGAATATTCAGGACTGTTTTCCTTTAGGACGGACTGGTTGGATCTCCTTGCAGTCCAAGGGACTCTCAAGAGTCTTCTCCAACATCACACTTCAAAAGCATCTACTCTTTGGCGCTCAGTTTTCTTGATGGTATGAATCTCATATCCAAACATGACTACTGGAAAAACCATAGCTTTAATTAGATGGACATTTGCCAGCAAAGTAATGTCTCTGCTTTTTAATATGCTGTCTAGTTTGGTCATAACTTTTCTTCCAAGGATCAAGCACCTTTTAATTTCATGGCTACAGTTACCATCTGCAGTGATTTCAGAGCCCCCCAAAATAAAACCTGTCACTGTTTCCATTGTTTCCCCATTTATCTATCTATCTCCCCCATCCTGAATGCTCCTCCCACTTTCCTCCCAACCCCATCCCTCTGGGTTGTCCCAGAGAACTGACTTTGAGTGCCCTGCTTCATGCATCCATCTTTCACTAGTTATCTATTTTACATATGGTAATATATATGTTTCAATGCTATTCTCTGAAATCATCTGACCCTTGCCTTTTCTCACATGGCCCAAAAGCCTATCATTGTTTCATCTGGTCATCTATTTTACATATGGTCATCTATTTTACATATGGTTAGATATATCATTTCTCGTTGTTTCCCCATCTATCCCCATCCCCATCTAGAACTGCTGTATAACCCAGCAATCCCACTGCTGGCCATACACACAGAGGAAACCAGAACTGAAAGAGATACGTGTACCCCAGTGTTCATTGCAGCACTGTTTACAATAGCTAGGACATGAAAGCAACCTAGATGTTCATTGGCAGACGAATGGATAAGGAAGCTGTGAAACATACACAATGGAACATTACTCAGCTATAAAGAAGAACACATTTGAGTCAGTTCTAATGAGGTGGATGAAACTGGAGCCTATTATACAGAGTGAAGTGAATCAGAAAGAGAAACTGATTCCAGAAATCAGAAAGAAAAGTGTATTAATGCATATGTATTAAATTTAGAATGACAGTACTGATGATCCTACATGCAAGGCAGCAAATGAGACACAGATGTAAAGAACAGACTTTTGGACTATGTAAGAGAAGGCAAGGGTCAGATGACTTGAGAGAATAGCATTGAAACATATATATTACCATATGTAAAAGAGATGACTCGGGAAAGTTCTATGCATGAAGCAGGGTACTCAAAGCCGGTTCTCTGGGACAACCTAGAGGGATGGGGTGGGTAGGGACATAGGAGGAGGGCTCAGGATGAGGGGGATCATGTATAGCCATGGCTGATTCATGTTGATATATGGCAAAAACATATATTGTAAAGTAATTATCTTCCAATTAAAATAAATTAATTAAATTAAAAAAAAAACAATGTCTTCCTTAAAAAAGAATAAATTCAGAAATTAAGATTAGAATATAAATATTATAAAGGAACATATACTCTTTTTTGAGTGAGTTTGTAATGGGGCAGCTAAGCTAGTCTGAGACTTCAGAAAAAGTTTCACAAGAAAAATGGCTTAAGTCTTGAGACATGAAGATTAGATTGACATTGGATAGACAAAAAAGAGGTGAAAGAATGGTGTTGCAGCACTTAGGAGGTCTGTGATGCCTGAAAAGGTTAAGGAACCAAAATAACATCAAAGGGACTGGGTACCTGGTGTGGAATTCTTCTGGAGAGTAATCCAAGAACAAATTTAAAGGCATTCTGAGGTTATATGGAGCCTATAATATATCCTACAACCAAGGACAAACTTTAAAGGGTCTCAAAATAGTACTTGAAAAGTCCTGAAGTATTTGACATATGTTTTAATAAGGCTATAATTTTAAAATTTATAAGCATCCAGACACTAAATAGAAATAATAATACTTGGAGTTCCATATATTTCCTTCTAGGAGAAAAAAGGACAGGAGTGAACAGATATTAGGGAGACACAGAGCAGAATTCTGTTAGTCATACATCTAGTTTCCTGGAAACATATCTGTTTTGAGCCAAGGGCAGGCATCTGTAGGAGGTCTCCCAAAAACTTTAATATCACTTTGTTAGGCTACTATGAAATGTAAATCTTATAGTACAAAGTCAATTAAACCAATTAGGTTATATTTCCAACTTTCAATGTTTAGATAGATGTTCTAAAATTACTTTTAATGCATAACTACATAAATATGAGATTTAATATCCAGATAGTATGATTGGCTTTCAAATGTGGCTTGCTAAGCCAATCTCAAGTTTACAGTGCACAAGAATGAAAATATAAAAGGCTTGTTTTTCTGTAAAGTAACATCTTAATCCAAGAAATTTATGCTATTCAGTTAGGATTAAATACAAAATAAAACTCAATTGAATCAACAAATCACTGGATTATTGATTTGAACCACATTGTCAAATGCTTTAATATCTGTTAAGGTTAACACCCTACCTTATGCCAATAAATAAAATTCCATTATTTGGAAGATGAGTCCATCACCTAATGGCATAGGGACTTCACAGGTTAAATAAAAACAAACACATTTCACTATTGTAGACCACCTGTCATCCATGAAATATTTTTTTAATGAATTAAACTGAAAATCATATTTTTTTCCATAAGGGAATCAAGAAAAATTGCTTCAATATTCATCTGTTTTCTGAAATAAACTCATGTTCCCCAAACTTTGACTCTGATGACATTGGGATTAAAAGAAATGTCATTGAAGGCTGTTGCCGGGCAACCACAAGGCATTAGGTCACATAGTTCAAAGGCAACTTTCTCAGTAGCTGACAGTGGTATTCTCTTACAGAAAAAGATACTATTACTTCAATTGTTATACAATTAAAATCCAGTTAAACAATAGAGATAACTGAAATGATGCTTTTTGCCAATTTCTACATTTAGATTATTATTGTGACTAATTCCTAAGAGTGCAAATTCAGAGCCAATAAAAGCTTAAATAATTTTACATTAACAAATTAAGAGTTAAATATGTTTCAAGAAACCATAATAGGAAAGTGAGAACCCTGAAAATAGACTTGCTTTTCTAGGTCTTATCTTGTGACAATTAGGAGCATTCTGAGAGGAAAGCATTTTCAACATACACACAAACCACAGAGACAACAGAAGGTAGAAACATATGACCATAGCACAGGCTGTCTGTATTAATCCACTATGCCATTCCTGAAGTCTCAGAGACGGTGCATCTGAACAATGTGCTCAGAGTTTTAGTCCACTTCTTATTATTTCTCATCATTTAACCTTTTTTCCATAGTCAAAATAATTCCTTATTCTTTCTCCAACAAGTCCATTTTATTCCTGCTTCTATATCTTTGGAATTGCTCTGACCTTTACTTCAGAGATATTTTGTTTCATCCTTTTGTTATCCAGATGCCAAGTTTCCAAAATATGGCTAAATCCTACCTGTAAATATGAATTTTTCCTTATTTCTTTACTGCCATCAGTTCAGTTCAGTTCGGTCGCTCAATCGTGTCTGACTCTTTGCGACCCCATGAATTGCAGTACGCCAGGCCTCCCTGTCCATCACCGACTCCCGGAGTTCACTCGGACTCATGTCCATCGAGTCAGTGATGCCATCCAGCCATCTCATCCTCTGTCGTCCCCTTCTCCTCCTGTCCCCAATCCCTCCCAGCATCCGAGTCTTTTCCAATGAGTCAACTCTTCGCATGAGGTAGCCAAAGTACTGGAGTTTCAGCTTTAGCATCATTCCTTCCAAAGAAATCCCAGGGCTGATCTCCTTTAGAATGGACTGGCTGGATCTCCTTGCAGTCCAAGGGACTCTCAAGAATCTTCTCCAACACCACAGTTCAAAAGCATCAATTCTTTGGGGCTCAGCCTTCTTCACAGTCCAACTCTCACATCCATACATGACCACAGGAAAAACCATCGCCTTGACTAGACGGACCTTAGTCGGTAAAATAATGTCTATGCTTTTGAATATACTATCTAGGTTGATCATAACTTTTCTTCCAAGGAGTAAGCGTCTTTAATTTCGTGGCTGCAATCACCACAGGAAACATTCATTTTTTACTATAGTAAAATCAACTCTAGGGTTGGCAGAAGGTAGGCTACAGGTCAGATTTGGGTTAATTGAAATCTGCTGAGTTTGGCTGGATTTGACTGAACTCAGATTAGCCCCCTGCATCATCTAGCTCCAGAAAACACTGTGAAGGATCAACCAACATCTGGGATATGTTGTTTTTAAGGAAGAGTTTGAAATAAATTACAAAGATTTATATTTATATTTATTTATATTTATATAAATAAATATTTTTATTTATATAAATATAAATATTTATATTTATATAAATATAAATATTTATATTTATATATTATTTATATATAAAAATAAATTACAAAGATTTATATTTATACCCAAAGATTTGGTTTGAACTGTTATCTTGTATGACATGTCTACTCTCAGCTTATTGGCTAAGACAAACCACTTCCACATGTCTTACATTGAAGCAGAAAGTATTCTCCACTTTCTGGAATATAGGACTGTATAATACTCTTAGAGGGGAGAGAGCAGATAATTCAAACAATAACACCAGTTACTTCAATCTGTACTCTTGATGGGATATAACTGGCTTTCCTCCTGCATGAAAAAGGCACTCAATACATCCCCTAGGAATAAAGCAAGTGCCTTTAATTAAGGCATAAAATACAAAGTCCCACATCTCATGATCTCAATCAGATCCAGATGTAGTTCTTTTCGATTTAGAAACATATGAGCAAATAATACAAGAACATTCTTCATCCACACCAAATATTTTATGGTGAAACAGGAGTACTCTAAGAAAATAAACATATCCAGCCATACAGAGAAAAAGAAGAGACACTTGGAGTCCTGACTGAATGACAGTTAATGGTCCTCCGTAAAGGTCCTCCTCAGTAAAGGTCCTCCATAAAGGTCCTCTTCAGTAAAGGTCCTCCATCATGGAATTTAGGGAATACTCCCTGATTAACCCCCAGTTTAATTCACTCATCTGTTGGTTACTGATCACCAATCCATGTTTCTCATAATTTAGACGTTGCCTTCCTGGAGTCTCTGTCACCCTCCTTGGTCACCTCGAAAAGGCACCTGGGAGAATCTGAGCATGGTGGAAGCTGAGTAACTTTCTGTGTCTGTCATTGAACAATTAAGAAGCTAAGGATTGTTTCGCATTTTAGTCTTTTTTTTAAACCAAGCTGGTGGCACTTTTGGAGGCACAATTTTCAGACACCTGACTTTTCGCTATGTGATTTCAGCCATCTCTTGTTCCAATAGTCACACCCACAATTCTTTTTGAGACCTATCTCTTGTCTAGACCTCTCGGTAGCTATTTTGACCTCAACAGTCCTTTAGGGGAACCACAATTTTTGTCTCTTTTCTCTGCTCATAAGTCAGTGAGAAGTCTTAGCAACTCCTCTTAGCAAACAGCTTGATGATCACCTCCCGCCTAACTTGTGCCTTGATTTGATGTTTCTCTTAAGACTTTGTCTTCATTGGCTTTTGCAACACAGACCTTTACTCAAGTTTATGTTTGAGGACTGCAATTGAATCCATCTTTCAAACCTGTAAGTCCTGAATTTTGAGAATTCTTTGTCTGTTTCATCTTTTAGTGCCAATAGCCTATTTTTTTTCTTAGACTCATCCCTTTTCTGTGGTACCATGCAAAACACAGCTAATAACCAGTTTGCTTGTGTGCTTGTTTTCTCACTTGTGTCCAGCTCTTTGCAACCCTATGGACTGTAGCCCACCAGGTTCCTCTGTCCATGGGATTTTCCAGGCAAGATAGGTTGCCATTTCATCCTCCAAGGGATCTTCCTGACCCAGGATTTGAACCCACATCTCCTGCATCTCCTGAACTGGCAGGCTGATTCTTCACCACTGAGCCATCTGATAAGCCCAATAATCAGTGTGAGTGAGTGAGTGAGTGAGTGATAGTCGCTCAGTCGTGTCTGACTCTTTGCGACCCCATGGACTATAGCCTGCCAGGCTCCTCTGTCCATGGAATTCCCCAGGCAATTCCCCATTGGAGTGGGTTGCCATTTCCTTCTCCAAATAACCAGTGTAGGGGGCACAAATTCATTTTATACACTACCTAACTTTAAAATAGTTTATAGATTTAGCAAAATTTCAGCAGGAATAACTTTGGATTGTTATTTATCTAAGCTTTACTAATGATGCCCACACTGCCTGACACTGGGCCCAAAGTCAGTAGCACCCTATTTTAGTTTTATATATGCTATAGCAGCACTCTGACTCTGGTAATAATTACTCTATAAGTCCTGGGAAAAACAACAGGGTCAAAATATCAGAACTTTACAGTATTCATGTCTTGTCCATATTTCAGTAAGGGCAGGAAGTTGGCAGCTGTTCTGCCCTGCTCCCCATGTTTTCTAGCCTGGAACTGAATAAAGCAGCCTCTGTCTGGGACTTGGTATCCTTGGAGGAGGAAATAGCAACCCACTCCAGTACTCTTGCTGGGGAAACCCCATGGATAGAGGAGTCTGGAAGGTTACAGTCCATGGGGTCACAGAGTCAGACACCACTGAGCGACTTCACTTCTACTTCATTTCCTGGAATAGAAACTGAAAGTGAAGTCGCTCGGTCGTGTCTGACTCTTTGCGACCCCATGGACTGCAGCTCACCAGGCTCCTCCATCCATGGGATTTCCCAAGCAAGAATACTGGAATGGGCTGCCATTTCCTTCTCCAGGAGATCTTCCGACCCAGAGATTGAACCCCGGTCTCCTGCATTGTAGGCAGATGCTTTACCATCTGAGCCATCAGGGAAGTTCCTGGAATAGATAGTACCCAAATAAGAGAGAGACTGAGCCAGACCATGGAGTAATACTTAAGCTTTGGTTTTTGACATAATAAATATCACATTTACTCACATTCCACTGGTCAAAGCATATTTCATGATTAAGTTCAAAAAAAATGTGAGGCATAATTTCTCTCAATAGAAATACTGAGTAACTCTTGATAATGAATAGGGATCTATGAAACAGTTATGAAGAGCAATGACTAGCTGGACAACAATCTATTTTATTACTGATCCCTTTAATATTATTTCGTTTACTCCTTGGAATTTTAGATTTCATTTAATGTAAATCTTGTTTCAGGCTAGTAAATGTTAGTTTCCTAATAGATTATAACCAATTTGATTCAAATTCTTTATCTTCCTTAACTTTTAGTACATTTTTGAGGATACAATATTTATTCCTTGACCAGGAAGTCACATCAGCCCACCCATGCTTGTCAGTTCAGTTCAGTTCAGTCACTCAGTCACGTCCGATCCTTTGCAACCCCATGATCACAGCACGCCAGGCCTCCCTGTCCATTACCAGCTCCCGGAGTTCACTCAAACTCACGACCATCGAGTCAGTGATGCCATCCAGCCATCTCATCCTCTGTCGTCAACTTCTTCTCCTGCCCCCAATCCCTCCCAGCATCAGGGTCTTTTCAATGAGTCTACTCTTTGCATGAGGTGGCCAAAGTATCGGAGTTTCAGCTTCAGCATCAGTCCTTCCAATGAACACTCAGGACTGACCTTTAGGATGGAGTGGTTGGATCTCCTTGCAGTCTAAGGGACTCTCATGAGTCTTCTCCAACACCACAGTTCAAAAGCATCAATTCTTCAGCACTCAGCTTTCTTCACAGTCCAACTCACATCCATGCATGACCACTGGAAAAACCATAGGCTTGACTAGACGGACCTTTGTTGGCAGAGTGATATCTCTGCTTTTCAATATGCTATCTAGATTGGTCATAACTTTCCTTCCAAGGAGTAAGCATCTTTTAATTTCATGGCTGCAGTCACCATCTGCAGTGATTTTGGAACCCCCCAAAATAAAGTCTGACACTGTTTCCACTGTTTCTCCATCTATTTCTCATGAAGTGATGGGACCAGATGCCATGATCTTCGTTTTCTGAATGTTGAGCTTTAAGCCAACTTTTTCACTCTCCTCTTTCACTTTCATCAAGAGGCTTTTTAGCTCCTCTTCACTTTCTGCCATAAGGGTGGTGTCATCTGCATATCTGAGGTTATTGATATTTCTCCCGGCAATCTTGATTCCAGCTTTTGTTTCTTCCAGTCCAGCGTTTCTCACGATGTATTCTGCATATAAGTTAAATAAGCAGGGTGACAATAGTGAATCAGCTATATGTGTGTTTGTGTGTGTGTGTGTGTGTGTGTGTGTATCCTCTCCTTCCTAAGCCTCCCTCACACCTCCCACACCCCACCCATCTAGGTCATCAGAGAGCACCAATCAGCTTCTTGTGCAATACAGCAGCTTCCTACTAGCTATCTATTTTATAAATGGTAATGTATATATGACAATGCTACTGTCTCAATAAATTACAACTAAAAATAGTCTATTTTTATTTTAGGGAATATAAAGTATATTCAATAAATTACTTGAAAAATGTAAATAGCAAGGAAAATATCTGTGAGAATTCATGGAAAGAAAATATAAAATATTTCCTGTATCCACACTGCCCGATTTTACCCTCAATGTCAACTGTATGCATTTCTATTACAATAGTTTGGGATTAAAGAAATGTTTTGAGCTGCAGGAAAGTCAGTTAGAGAGATTATGAGTCAAAGGTTCTCTGAACAGTTCTACTGCTCTTGGTAATCTTCTAGAACTCCTGAAGTTTTTAGGGTTTGGGGAATTTTGCAGATTTTTCAAAGACAGTTTGCATTCTAACTCATATGTATGTGAATTTGCCACATGCAATACAATATTACTAGTAAACATTTCCATATTGATTCAAATAAATTATTATTTACATAGTTTCGTGCAGCAAATATTTTGATTATATATAGATAAAGTGAATATACTTCATACTTTAATTATCTAGAAAAAGAGCTTTATAACACAAAATATAAATGATAGACAATTTGTTTAATATGGAACTGAAATATTACAAAATGTAGGACCCTGGAGATCTGGCCTAGAGTTACCTCCACACATTACAAGGTAAAATTTACTTGAGGAATTTATTTCTCGGGTGTATTTTGAAAGATGAGTAAAAGTTCAGTAGCAAGAACAGAGTAAGTATTCTAAGGATTAGGAAGTTTCATAACATAAAGAAAAAGAAGTCTAAAATATCATAATGGATTCTGCAAACTATAGCTAATTTGAATTACTAGAAAATAAAGAATAAATTGAGATATAAAACAAATAAGTTTGGAAAGCAAGGGAAAACAAAGATCATGATGGGTTTGTCATACCATGTTTTGGAACTTAAGATCAACCATGTGAAAAGCAGTGTTAAATACACATACTTTCTATTTTTCAAAATGTAACTGTTTAGAGCAATGATGTATGATGATATAGTTTTAGCCATAGTCTAATTATTGATAGATTTTTTTGTTGCTAAGTCAATGGGAATAAAAATATTAGTGTAATCTTTACTAAAGAATCTGAGTATGCAAGAATTTAAGGAATTTTAAGTCAGTAATCAGTCATATGATCAATGGTCAATCATTGCCAAATAACCCCAAATTTGACTATATTGGTTTAAAAATTTTCCAAATAATTCTTGAAATTATAAACTTGTCCTCCAAACCTTAAGGATATCATTGGTTTTTAAGTAAAACCTTTCTCTTAGTGTCATTAGCTGTATTTGACTCTGAAGCAGACATAAAGGAGAGAAACTTTATAAATCACATATGTCCCAAGGAGTTTTTCTCATCTAAATCAGCCAATCACTTTGAAATTGTGACATTATTATCAGCAAATTGCTCAGCAATGCTTAAAACCATTATTTCACTGAGTTGAAGGCATTTTAGCCACAGTGAATTAGTACCTAATCTGAACCTGCCTGTAGTACAATCAAGTCTAGTGTGGAGGCTAGCCAATCTCTTAAACAAGCTCAGCAAAGTAGTTTCCTCTGCAGTTCCAAGTTCATTAGGTTCAGAGCTCTTGTCTCAGAAGAAACAAATTGTAATCATGTCAACCATAGTTTGAGTGTAATTTATTAACTAACAAATTCATCTGACGTGCCACCTTAATAAAATCTTCCACACCTATATTAAAATAAATGTTCATAATCATCTTTAAATCTTCCCTATGATGATTTTTAAGAGCATTGATGTCACAGTATCTCTCCCTTTTAATATTTCTTCACATATAGCAGAAAATATCATTAACAAACATAGCACTCAGACTTACATAATGCAAAATACAGTAGAAGTTGGTACACAGAGCCCCCCCCCATTTTATTTTTTGCTATCTGAGCTGTTTATGAATGGAGCCCCCAAACTGTATATTATTTATTTAAAGGTAGTCAAGATCTACCTGACTAGAAAAACTAGTTCATCAGGCAAAACACATCTCTTAGAAATAGGAAGTAAGACCATAGGGATAACACAGATTAAATTTCTCTAAGGAATGTGGTTAGCTAATCTCACCTTGGCCTTGGAAGCATAGAGAGCTTGCCCAGTGATCTCTTATTGCTAAGTAAAACCTCACTGTGGCCTGATTTTTAGAAAATCAAAATAGAAAGTAAGCAGAAAGTGACTTGAAACTAAGTTCTTATAAAGCCAAGATGATTGTTATTCAGTGTTTTGTTCTTTTACTATTAGTTTTAGAAATACTTCCTTGAGGTTCATTTCTGTACATGAATAAAACATATCCCTTTTGTATTATTTATAGGGGAAGCTTTAAACCTTTAATTTTAAGATAACATACTACTTCTTTTTCAAGTCTACCACAAAACGTTGAGTTTTTTTTTAATAAGTTCCTTATTTCAAAACATTTTATCTTTAAAGATATTTATAATTGGTCATATGAAATGTACAGTAGATATGTTTATTGTATAAACATCTACAAATTGGAATTTAGAGAAAGCATTCTGGTGATCTAATTGATAGGAAGTTCATTAGAAATAAAGATGGGAACAATGATGCTTTTAAATTACAGAAATCTAACAAACACTTTTGTGATAAATTAAGTGATTTAAAAACTTTATTTCTTCAAGTTACCATTTACTGGGTCAGAAACCAATTGTATCACTATCTTCTTTAATAAATTTTCATCCTAATACCTTAGTTGAATAGATCTATTTTTTAAAATAATTATCTACTTAACAATTCAGCTACACAAAACATAAAAACCTCATCACTATAACAAAACTTTAGGAATGGAATCATATGCAAAATTCCAGCAATTTATCTAGTCCAACATCTAATTATGTACATATCCATCATTTATTTCCCAGAAATGAATGTCAAGCTAATTAAGACTTTTATTATGTTCTTCATCCATATATTAGTAGGAAAGAAAATAAGCTGGAATTTCTCAGGGGGCTTCCCTGGTGGCTGTGTGGTAAAGAACCTGCCTGCCAGTACAGGAGGTGTGGTTCAATCCTTGGTTGAGGAGGATCCCCTGGATAAGGAAATGGCAATCCACTCCAGTATTCTTGCCTGGGAAATTCCGTGGGCAGAGGAGTTCGGGAGCTACAGTGCACGGGGTCTCAAAAGAGTCAGACACAAATTAGCAACTAAGTAACAACAGATTTCTGAGTAAATTTAAAGGTTACTCTACATGGGGTACTAATTGTATTCCAAGATTTTATTATCCAAATGTATTTCTGCTGTATTGTAAATAATTTAAACAATTGTCAGTACTATCCTACTACTCACAAGATTGCTCGGAGAAATATCAGTAACCTCAGATATGTAGATGACACCACCCTTATGGCAGAAAGTGAAGAGGAGCTAAAAAGCCTCTTGATGAAAGTGAAAGAGGAGAGTGAAAAAGTTGGCTTAAAGCTCAACATTCAGAAAACGAAGATCATGGCATCTGGTCCCATCACTTCATGAGAAATAGACGGGGAAACAGTGGGAACAGTGTCAGACTTTATTTTGGAGGGTTCCAAAATCACTGCAGATGCTGATTGCAGCCATGAAATTAAAAGACGCTTACTCCTTGGAAGGAAAGTTATGACCAATCTAGATAGCATATTGAAAAGCAGAGATATCACTCTGCCAACAAAGGTCCGTCTAGTCAAGGCTTTGGTTTTTCCAGTGGTCATGTATGGATGTGAGAGTTGGACTGTGAAGAAAGCCGAGCGCCAAAGAATTGATGCTTTTGAACTGTGGTGTTGGAGAAGACTCTTGAGAGTCCCTTAGACTGCAAGGAGATCCAACCAGTCCATCCTAAAGGAGGTCAGTCCTGAGTGTTCATTGGAAGGACTGATGCTGAAGCTGAAACTCCGATACTTTGGCCACCTCATGCAAAGAGTAGACTCATTGAAAAGACCCTGATGCTGGGAGGGATTGGGGGCAGGAGGAGAAAGGGATGACAGAGGCTGAGATGGCTGGATGACATCATGGACTCGATGGTCATGAGTTTGAGTGAACTCTGGGAGTTGGTGATGGACACGGAGGCCTGGTGTGCTGCGATTCATGGGATCGCAGGAGTCGGACACGACTGAGCGACTGAACTGAACACACTTGTGACTTCTTCCACACTCACAATGTTGAAAATTATATAGATTAGATGGAGCCAATATGTTCTTTGTGCTCTGGGCAAGTGTCTTCTCTCTCTCCACAGTCACCACTGCAATAAGCCTTGGAGAGCATGGACACAAATTTCATTTTGCACTTTGACCATCAGGAATCATCAGATTCCCAGAAAGCCTAGTTTGTGCTTCATTCTCTGGAAACACATCACAGTATGGATCTGTACATTGCTTGAAGTGAAGTGTTAGTCTCTCAGCTGTGTCCAACTCTTTTAGTTCAGCTCAGTCCCTCAGTCATGTCCAACTCTGAGACCACGATCTGCAGCACACTAGGCTTCCCTGTCCATCACCAACTACTGCAGCTTGTACAAACTCATGCCTATTGAGTCAGTGATGCCATCCAACCATCTCATTCTCTGTTGTTTCCTTCTCCTTCTGCCTTCAATCTTTGTGACCCCATGGACTACAGTTTAAATTAAACAATTAAAACATTTTTCCTCTCCTCATTTCCTTACTTCTTTCCTGCAAATGACACCTCACTTTCACCTGAAATGACTTTTTTTTTGTGCAGCTCTCAGTAAAACAAACCTGAAAAGTGAAAGTGTTAGTTGCTCAGTAGTGTCCTACTCTTTGCGACTCTTCGGACAATAGCCAGCCAGGATCCTTCGTCCACGGAATTCTCCACACAAGAATACTGGAATAAGTATCAAACCTGAAGTTGGACAACACCTGTCTTACTACTCATTTCCTCAGGCTGACCCTACCCCCTCTACCTCATTTCTGCTTTGAAATCCATTTTATCTGATTTCACTACCTGTTCTTCATTCTTTTCCCACTTATTTACTGATTTTGTGACCATCTACCCTTTATCTTTTTACCTCCCTCACTTTTTACTTCCCTCACTTAAACTCACTCCTACACTGAAGCTATCTATCACACATTGCCCTTGATGTCAGTATACACAAAGATGCTTCTTCCACTTTTGTGTGGCAAGCACTAGTGTTGTTATTAAATATTCTGGTGGTCTCCTGGTCAGATAGTACCACACTTCCCAGTTCTCTTATTGTTAGGTGGGGCCATTTGCCCAATTCTCCTCAATGAGCTCTGAGTAGAAGTGATTTAAGCATCCTTTGACGTTGAAGCATTTAATCAAATGGAGACATGCCAGAGGCTGAATCTACCCAGCAACCCTCCACTGCCTCTGATGGTGATGAAGCTGCAACATGAACAAGACATAAACTTGAGTTACTGTGTATTATCTATTTTCTGCAACATAACCTAGGTTTTCCTAAATGATACATCTAGCCTCTCCATTCTGTGCACTCTAATAGCAAAAGGACTATCTTGGTTAAATTGTATTATTAATAGCTATTATAACTAAAACCATGTGACTTAAAAAGAATAATCTGTCTTTCTAGCTGGCCTAACTTTAAACTCAGGACTACTAATCACATGTGACCCCATAAGGCTGCCCTGAATTCCTGCCACATTTTCTTAGTCCATTTAACCTCCCACAATAAAGCAACTATTGTGAAGCTTTCCCTCTGTCCTCAAACATCAACTATATTTTATAAATTATAACAGTACTAGAAAAAAATTATGTTAATTCCTTGAAAGTGGATATTAACCATAGTCAGTAAACAGTTTCCACAAAGACTTAATAAATATTTTTGAGATACAGAAATGTGAAACTTAAAACACACACTCCTCAGATTCTTCCGTTATTTTCTGACTTGATTTCTGCATTGTATTTTTT
This sequence comes from Ovis canadensis, assembly GCF_042477335.2. Lineage (NCBI taxonomy): Eukaryota > Metazoa > Chordata > Mammalia > Artiodactyla > Bovidae > Ovis > Ovis canadensis. The sequence continues at coordinate 139,077,518 of NC_091245.1, forward strand.
TTTTTTTCAAATTTAAAATGACTAGTATTCGTTAAGTACCTGCTGAATGCCAGGCAATGTGTTACATTCTTTACAAGTTATATATCATTTAATTTTCAACATGATTCTACTACATACTACTAGCATTCTCCTTTTGAGATAAGAAAACAAAATCAAAAATATGAAATACTTCATCTCAAATTCATGTGAGTCAGTAGTTGATGTGGGATATGTAGAGGCATTGATTGTGGATTCCAGGGACCATGGGTCTAACCACTACATACCTTGCCTTCCACAAAATATTGGAGAGAGTCTAAACAGTTTGATTCAGAAACAGGAGGAATAAGCAAAGTTATTTTGTTTCCTGAGGTTCTAAAATTAATAGCTGCTATGTTGATTTTTATCCAGGAACATTACTTGCAGACATAAGTTCATTTGATAGTGTTTGTTCAGCTACTGGGGCTACAAAGGAAAAGGGACTGCTGCACTGGATTTATTTCTAGTAGTCAACCAATTTTTATTATAACTCTAATGATATTTTGAATAATGAATATATATTTGGGGGTTTAAGTATGTCTTATTTTTCTCCGACTTTGCCACTTCCCATTTGACTTCAATTTATCTTGATTTCTTTTATTACAAAATACAAAATAGTAATTCTAAACAGCATTGCTGAGTTATAGTGAGAATTAGGGAGATGATATCTGTGTGAGGGGCTGTGCCACATGTTGCCTTATTGGAGCATTAGTTGAATTTGGGACTTGCTGGCTAGGCCAGCCAATGTGATTAGATTGGCTCCTGAGAACTACCAAATGGATTTCTGGGCAAACATAACTCATTAATCATTATCAAATGCTTAATATTTTTCTAAACTTGTATCCAAATACTTCTCCATATTTACAGTCACAAATCCTAACGCAATATAGAAAAAAGACATGTAAATCCATCTGACAGAATGGTGGTGAGTATAGAATGCCAAAAAATACACATAAAAAAAAAGATAATGAGATAATTTAGAGAAAAAAATATGTCTGCTAATGAGAAAAGACCCTGTATGGGGCTCAGATTGAACAGGATCTTCATGGTAGAGTGGACCAGCCATTTTGGGTAGAATGTAAAATTGTTCATTAACTTCTCAATATTATCATTTGGTGATCCTGGAAAGATGACTACAATAACAGAACTGAATCATTGGGGGCACAAATAGTTCTGCTTTGTAACCTCTTTTTACACAATTCAGACAAGCCCAAGGGAATATGTTTTCCTATTTTCCTAAGAGAGAAGTAAAAACCACAGAAGCAGTCAGAAATGATGATGAACTCAGAGGAGTGACTACCAAGGGAATGACTTCCCTAAGGTGGTCAGAGGTCAATAAGCCTGGTCAAGGAAAACAGCGTTCACACAGCAGACCACAGCAGGTGGACTGGTGCAGAATAGGAGGAACACAGACAAAAAGGCACAGAGACGCTAAGGGAAAACTAGGTCAGTGACGTATAGGCCACTAGGCAGTAATTTAGAATTTTGTGAGATACTTTGCTTTGGGGATTCCTAGGGTCACAGCAGAATAATAGCTAAAGGCTTTTATTTTTGGTGGGTTATGTCTCATGAGCCAAAACATTGGAGACAAACTGCTAAAATCCATTTTCTATGATCCTTTAACTAATACATTTTATGGTACTTTTGCTTACACCAAGTAAAATATCTGATAAATATAGTTAATATCAAACATTGGTCTCTTCCCTGACGATTGTATAACTCATTCAATAAAAATATGAAAATGGTTTCAGAGTACCAATTTTTAATAAAATAGAAGATTTTATATTGTAAAGAGCTATATTTTTACATGGAAAGCAGAAATATATTTTGGCTGTTTAATGTAACCTCTACTTTTTTTCCCCCCACTAAAAGCCAGAGTTCTGTTCAGCTAAGCAAACTAAATAAATTTCCACAACGTTTTTGTAAAGCCCTGTTTGCTTACAGTTAGCCCAAATGTGCTAAAAAAACCACCAATGTTCTACCTTCTTTTGTTGCAAGTAAACTTGCCCTAGAAAGTGAATTTAGGGATTATTATATTTTTCCATTACAAGCTGTTTGTGTAAACCTTTCCACATTGTCAAAATAAAAACGTTATTGAAGGAAAGTGAAATAGAAAAAGACTAAAAAAAAATAAATAAATAAAGTTGATAGATTAGCTCAGCTTTTCCCAGAAGACATTTTTTTATTCTCTTATGCTTGGTAGTTTCTTATCTCAGTGGACTATACCTCTGCTTTTTATCAATTACCTGAGGGGCACTTCTCTGCAAATACTTTCAATTCTATAGAGTCCTCTGGCAGACCTCCCTATTACCTTTGGCTCTTTATCTCTGGATTCTATCAGACACTTTCAAGAGAACTATTCTGTAACCAACTCTCCAAACCCGAGCACTAGACTGTTTCAGATCTTTTTCCTGTGAAATAGCTAAGGATCCCAAGATACCTATTTGAAAAGCAAGCACCATTTTGTAAAGGCAGGAAACTCTCTTCAATTCACTCATGATAAGAAATCTTTCTATAAAATTGTGTTTTTATTAATTTGTATTTTTTTATTTTGCAAAATTCTTAAGGGGTTATCTATCTATCTATATCTACATATATATCTATTTACAGACAGAGACAAGACAGAGACATAGAGACACAGAGACAGGTTATCTATTCATTGTTGAAAACTAAATTTTTAAATACCATTTTGTCTACTGTTAAAAATGAATAGCATTAGAAAGGTGTATAGTTCTGTTAAGCAGAGGTTTTAAATCGATGTCTTCAGTCAATCCAGAGCTACATGGATATAAGAAATCCATGAACTGAGATTAAAAAAAAAAATTACATATTTGCTTTAATCAGTCTCATACTGACATTTAACCTTTTGTTTTCTTTTAATGAGAAATGTGGATAATAAATCACATCAGCACTTTGTTACCCATAGAAATCATACATGTTTTCCTTATCCTATTCCATTTGAGATATTGTGCTGTAGATGTGTTTTACATTGATCACTATTTTGTAGTCATAATTATTAGATTGTCTCTGTTAAAATATATTATTAGTGTATTTAATAATGATGTATTGATTTATAGAAGGGCTTTTTTGTGGAATTTATATTATTTCTTCCTATTTTTAAAATTTGCTGCCAGTGAGTCTGGAGTTATCTTTCCTAGAAATACTTTTAATAATTACCTTAATTTTTGTAATAGATTTAGTACTATTCAGACACAGCTATTTCTTCCTGACTGACTTCTTGAATACTTTGTCTTTCAATTAATTTGCCATTCTACCTTAGTTCTCAAATTTCAGTTCAGTTCAGTTCAGTTCAATTCAGTCACTCAGTCATGTCTGACTCTTTGCGACCCCATGAATCGTAGCATGCCAGGACTGCCTGTCCATCGTCAAATCCCAGAGTTCACTAAGACTCATGTTCATCGAGTCTGTGATGCCATCCAGCCATCTCATCCTCGGTCGTCCCCTTCTCCTCCTTCCCCCAATTCCTCCCAGCATCAGAGTCTTTTCCAATGAATCAACTCTTCCCGTGAGGTGGCCAAAGTATTGGAGTTTCAGCTTTAGCATCATTCCTTCCAAAGAAATCCCAGGGCTGACTTCCTTCAGAAAGGACTGGTTAGATCTCCTTGCAGTCTAAGGGACTCTCAAGAGTCTTCTCCAACACCACAGTTGAAAAGCATCAATTCTTCGGCACTCAGCCTTCTTCACAGTCCAACTCTCACATCCATACATGACCACAGGAAAAACCATAGCCTTGACTAGACGGAACTGAGTCGACAAAGTAATGTCTCTGCTTTTGAATATGCTATCCAGGTTGGTCATAATTTTTCTTCCAAGGAGTAAGTGTCTTTTAATTTCATGGCTGCAGTCACCATCTGCAGTGATTTTGGAGGCCCCAAAATAAAGTCTGACAATGTTTCCACTGTTTTCCCATCTATTTCCCATGAAGTGGTGGGACCAGATGCCATGATCTTAGTTTTCTGAATGTTGAGCTTTAAGCTAACTTTTTCACTCTCCTCTTTCACTTTCATCAAGAGGCTCTTTAGTTCCTCTTCCCTCTCTGCCATAAGGGTGGTGTCATCTGCATATTTGAGGATATTGATATTTCTCCCGGCAATCTTGATTCGAGCTTGTGTTTCTTCCAGTCCAGCATTTCTCATGATGCATTCTGCATATAAGTTAAATAAGCAGGGTGACAATATACAGACTTGACACACTCCTTTTCCTATTTGGAACCAGGCTGTTGTTCCATGTCCAGTTCGAACTGTTGCTTCCTGACCTGCATACAGATTTCCCAAGAGGCAGGTCAGGTGGTCTGGTATTCCCATCTCTCTCAGAATTTTCCACAGTTTATTGTGATCCACACAGTTAAAGGCTTTGGCATAGTCATTAAAGCAGAAGTAGATGTTTTTCTGGAACTCTCTTGCTTTTTCAATGATCCAGCGGATGTTGGCAATTTGATCTCTGGTTCCTCTGCTTTTTCTAAAACCACCTTGAACATCAGGATGTTCACGGTTCACATATTGCTGAAGCCTGGCTTGGAAAATTTTGAGCATTACTTTACTAGCATGTGAGATGCGTGCAATTGTGCAGTAGTTTGAGCATTCTTTGGCATTTCCTTTCTTTGGGATTGAAATGAAAACTGACCTTTTCCAGTCCTGTGGCCACTGCTGAGTTTTCCAAATTTGCTGGCATATTGAGTGCAGCACTTTCACAGCATCATCATCTTTTAGGATTTGAAATAGCTCAACTGGAATTCCATCACCTCCACTAGCTTTGTTCATAGTGATACTTTCTAAGGCCCACTTGACTTCACATCCAGGATGTCTGGCTCTAGATGAGTGGTCACACCATCGTGATTATCTGGTTTGTGAAGATCTTTTTTTGTACAGTTCTCCTGTGTATTCTTGCCACCTCTTCTTAATATCTTCTGCTTCTCTTAGGTCCATACCATTTCTGTCCTTTATTGAGCCCATCTTTGCATGAAATATTCCCTTGGTATCTCTAATTTTCTTAAAGAGATCTCTAGTCTTTCCCATTCTGTTGTTTTCCACTGTTTCTTTGCATTGATTGCTGAAGAAGGCTTTCTTATCTCTTCTTGCTATTCTTTGGAACTCTGAGTTCAGATGCTTTTATCTTTCCTTTTCTCCTTTGCTTTTCACTTCTCTTCTTTCCACAGCTATTTGTAAGGCCTCCCCAGACAGCCATTCTGCTTTTTTGCATTTCTTTTCCATGGGGATGGTCTTGAACCCTGTCTCCTGTACAATGTCATGAACCTCATTCCATAGTTCATCAGGCACTCTATCTATCAGATCTAGGCCCTTAAATCTACTTCTCACTTCCACTGTATAATCATAAGGGGTTTGATTTAGGTCATACCTGAATGGTCTAGCAGTTTTCCCTACTTTCTTCAATTTAAGTCTGAATTTGGTAATAAGGAGTTCATGATCTGAGCCACAGTCAGCTCCTGGTCTTGTTTTTGTTGACTGTCTAGCCCAAATGATGAAGAAAAGGGAGAATACACAACTCAGAAATCACCAATATCAGGTATGAAAGAGTAGCCCTTACTACAGATCGTCAAGATATCCAAAAGATAAAAGTAGGCTATTAGAATATTTGTATGGTCCAGGACCTACTTTTATGTTTTGGATATCTTGATGATCTGTAGTAAGGGCTACTCTTTCATACCTGATATTGGTGATTTATGAATTGTGTATTCTCCTTTTTCTTCATCTTTTGGGCTAGATGCTTGGGGCTGGTGCACTGGGATGACTCAGAGGGATGGTGTGGAGTTGGGAGGTGGGAGGAAGGTTCGGGATTGGGGACACGTGTACACCTGTGGTGGATTCATTTTGAGGTGTGGCAAAACCAATACAATATTATAAAGTAAAAAAAAATAATAATTAATTAAAAAAAGATTAATCAATTTGATTGATTTAAAAAAACCATCTTTTGTTTCATTTTTTATATTATTTTTGTTTCCAATAATTTATTTCTTCTTTTTTATTGTTTTAATATTTCAACTAGATTTGTATTCAAAGCCTCTTGTTTTTGAAGCTTCTTAGTGAAAGTTGAAGTCACTCAGTCATGTCTGACTCTTTGCAACCCCATGGACTGTAGCCTGTCAGGCTCCTATGCCCATGAGGATTCTACAGGCAAGAATACTGGAGTGGGTTGCCATGCCCTCCTCCTAGGGATCTCCCCAACCTGGGGATAGAACCAGTGTCTCCTGCATGTCAGGCAGATTCTTTACCAGCTGAGTCACCAGGGAAGCCCTCAAGTTTCATAAGGTGGGCATAAAAATACTTTATTTGAAGCCTTACTGTATAGCCTTTTAGACTATTAATTTCTCTGTAAGCACTAATCTATTAGTTTCCCACATATTTGGTACAGATATGTTATTATTTTCATTGAAACAATATAATGTTTTATTCCTTTTGTGACTTCCTTTTAGAATCATGTCATTTGATAATGATTGGCTCAATTTCTAAAATATTCAGTATTTTCCAGATCTTTGTTTTTGATACCAATTTTAATTCTATTAAAGAGTACTTTTTGGGTAGTATACTCATTTTCACTATATTGATTCTTCCAATCCATGAACATGGTATATTTCTCCACCTATTAGTGTCCTCTTTGATTTCTTTCACCAGTGTTTTATAGTTTTCTATATACAGGTCTTTAGTTTCTTTAGGTAGATATATTTATAAGCATTTTATTCTTTTCATTGCATTGGTCAATGGAATTCTTTCCTTAATTTCTCTTTCTATTTTCTCATTATTTTTGTATAGGTGAAAATGAGTATACTACCCAAAGCAATCTATAGATTCAATGCAATCCCTATCAAGCTACCAACTGTATTTTTCACAGAGTTAGAACAAATAATTTCACAATTTATATGGAAAAAAACAAAAACAAACAAACAAAAAAAACCTTGAATAGCCAAAGTAATCTTGAGAAAGAAGAATGGAACTGGAGGAATCAACCTGCCTGACTTCAGGCTCTACTACAAAGCCACAGTCATCAAGACAGTATGGTACTGGCACAAAGACAGAAATATAGATCAATGGAACAAAATAGGAAGCCCAGAGATAAATCCATGCACCTAGGGACACCTTATCTTCGACAAAGGAGGCAAGAATATACAACGGAGAAAAGACAATCTCTTTAACAAGTGGTGCTGGGAAAACTGGTCAACCACTTGTAAAAGAATGAAACTAGAACACTTTCTAACACCAATTCACAAAAATAAACTCAAAATGGATTAAAGGTCTAAATGTAAGACCAGAAACTATAAAACTCTTAAAGGAGAACATAGGCAAAACACTCTTTGACATAAATCACAGAACTCTTACAGTTAATTTTAATAATTCTGAAAACATCAAGTGCTGACAGGGATTCAGAACAACTGGGATACTCATGCATGTGGTGTTGGAGAAGACTCTGGAGAGTCTCTTGGACTGCAAGGAGGTCCAACCAGTCCATCCTAAAGGAGATCAGTCCTGAGTGTTCATTGGAAGGACTGATGTTGAAGCTGAAACTCCAATACTTTGGCCACCTGATGCCAAGAGCAGACTGATGAAAAGACCCTGATGCTGGGAAAGATCAAGGGTAGGAGGAGAATGGGATGACAGAGGATGAGATGGTTGGATGCACCACTGCCTCGATCGAAATGGGTTTGGGTAGGCTCTGGGAGTTGGTGATGGACAGGGAGGCCTGGTGTGCTGCAATGTATGGGGTGGCAAAGAGTTAGACATGACTGAGTGACTGAACTGAACTGAACTGACCTGATAAGAAAGCAAAATGTCTCAGTCACCTATGGACACCTTATCTTTGACAAAGGAGGCAAGAATATGCAATGGATTAAAGACAATCTCTTTAACAAGTGGTGCTTGGAAAACTGGTCAACCACTTGTAAAAGAATGAAACTAGAACACTTCGTAACACCACACACAAAAATAAACTCAAAATGGATTAAAAATTTAAACATAAGACCAGAAGCTATAAAACTCTTAGAGGAGAACATAGGCAAAACACTCTCTGACATAAATCACAGTAGGATCCTCTATGACTCACCTCCCAGAATACTGGAAATAAAAGAAAAAATAAACAAATGGGATCTAATTAAAATTAAAAGCTTCTGCACAACAAAGGAAAATATAAGCAAGGTGAAAAGACAGCCTTCAGAATGGGAGAAAATAATAGCAAATGAAGCAACTCACAAACAACTAATCTCAAAAATATACAAGCAACTTATGCAGCTCAATTCCAAAAAAATAAACGACCCAATCAAAAAATGGCCAAAGAACTAAATAGACATTTCTCCAAAGAAGACATAGAGAAGGCTATCAAACACATTAAACGATGCTCAACATCACTCATTATCAGAGAAACGCAAATCAAGACCACAATCAGGTACCATTTCACACCAGTCAGAATGGGTGCTATCCAAAAGTCTACAAGCAATAAATGCTGGAGAGGGTGTGGAGAAAAGGGAACCCTCTTACACTGTTGGTGGGAATGCAAACTAGTACAGCCACTATGGAGAACAGTGTGGAGATTCCTTAAAAAACTGGAAATAGAACTGCCTTATGGCCCAGCAATCCCAGTGCTGGGCATATACACCGAGGAAACCAGAACTGGAAGAGACACGTGTACCCCAGTGTTCATCGCAGCACTGTTTATAATAGCCAGGACATGGAAGCAACCAGATGTCCATCAGCAGACGAATGGATAAGAAAGCAGTGGTACATACACACAATGGAGTATTACTCAGCCATTAAAAAGAATACATTTGAATCAGTTCTAATGAGGTGGAGCCTATTATACACAGTGAAGTAAGACAGAAGGAAAAACACCAATACAGTATACTAACACATATATATGGAAATTAAAAAGATGGCAACGATAACCCTGTATGTGAGGCAGCAAAGGAGACACTGATGCATAGAACAGTCTTTCAGACTCTGGGAGAGGGAGAGGGTGAGATGATTTGGGAGAATGGCATTGAAACATGTATAATATCATATCTGAAATGAATCGCTAGTCCAGGTTTGATGCATGATACTGAATGCCTGGGGCTGGTGCCCTGGGATGACCAAGAGGGATGGTATGGCAGGACCAATACAATATTGTAAAGTAATTAACCTCCAATTAAAATAAATAAATTAATAATAACAATAAAAGAATACTCTTTGATGTGATTTTAATTATTTTGCAAATATTGAGACTCTTAAAAAATGTTTGGTCAAGTATACATCTGTCTTGTTGAATGTGATTCTGTGAACCTAGAAATCATTTACATTCTAACATTGTTGATGAGTATTTTATAAATGTTAATTAGGCCAAATTGGTTGAGAGTTTTGTTCAGATCTTCTACATTTTTACTGATGTTTTGAAAAAGAATCTTTAAGTCTTCAACTATAACTGTACATATTTTTCATTTCTAATTTCAGTTCCATCAGTTCCTATATTTTAAAGTTCTCTTGTCAGCTACAGCACACACTGAAGACTGTTATCTCTTATTGGTCTCTTGACCTGTTTATGTAACATCTCTATTCCCTGCTAGTAACATTTCTTATTCAAATACTTAAGTTGTCAACTATCAATTTAATCTCTCCAGTTTTCTTGTGTTTGATGTTTGCATGGCATACACTTGATTTTTGGCTTTGTGCTTTTTTTCTCTATATGTGTCTTTGTATCTAATGTGGCTTTCTTACTCTGATCTGACCATAAATGTCTTTAATTGCTAGTTTTAGATAATATACATTTAGTACAATTTTTCTTACATTTAGATCAAATCTATCCTTACTAATTTCTTAATAAATCTACCCTTACTAATTTATTTTTACATAGTTAGATAAATTTACCTTAATAACTTTTTTTCTATTTGTTTTATTATTTACTTTCCTTGACCTCTTTTTATTTACTTAGCTTGACTCTGGATGAATTGTGCATTCATTTTTAAATTACATTTTATTCTTCACTATTGACTCATTATTTGTACCTGATTTTTTCACACTAGATGAATTGAATCAAATGGTTAATAATCTGCCTGCAATCCAGGAAACCTGGATTCAATCCCCGAGTTGGGATTATAACCCTGGAAGAGGAAACAGCAACCCACTCCAATATTCTTGTCTGGAAAATCCCATGGACAGAGGAGCCTGGTGGGTTACATTCCACGGGGTAGCAATGAGTTGGACATGACTGAGACAATTTCACTTCATTTCTTCTTCATTGCTTTTATTACTTGTAAAAAGAAAATTTGTGATTTTCTTAGGATTTAAATAGTATTTTTTAAAATATCAGAGTTTTTCTACAAATAACACTATATCCATTTACCTTTAGTAAACATATAGCTCTACACTTCTAATCTCAATCACCAAAATTTTTGTGCTATTATAGTAAAGCATTTTACTTTGATCTGTGCTATAATGCACAGCACATTACTACCATTCACTTTTGAAACATAAACTATCTTTGTAACATGTTGGATCAGGTAATTTCTTGATGTCCAGGCTGTCCTGTTTATTGCCTTTTCATACTGCAAAAAAACAAACAAACAAAACCCAAAGAAGATGCTGTTTCAGTGCTGCAGTCAATATGTCAGCAAATTTGGAAAACTCAGCAGTGGCTACAGGACAGGACAAGGTCAGTTTTCATTCCAATCCTAAAGAAGGACAAAGAATGTTCAAACTACTGCACAATTGCACTCATCTCACATGCTAGCAAAGTAATGCTCAAAATTCTCCAAGTCAGGCTTCGACAGCCTGTGAAACATGAACTTCCAGATGTTCAAGCTGGATTTAGAAAATGCAGAGGAACCAGAGATCAAATTGTCAACATCTACTGGATCATAGAAGAAGCAAGGGAATTCGACAAAAATATCTACTTCTGCTATATTGATTATGTCAAAGCCTTTGACTGTGTAGATCACAACAAACTGTGGAAAATTCTTCATGGGAATACTAGACCACCTGACCTTCCTCCTGAGAAATCTGCATGCAGATCAAGAAGCAACAGTTAGAACTGGACATGGAACAACAAACTGGTTCCAAATCAGGACAGGGATAATTTAAGGCGATGTGTTGTCACCCTGCTCACTTAACTTATATGCAGAGTACATCATGTGAAGTGCCTGGCTGGATGAAGCACAAGCTGGAATCAAGATTGCTGAGAGAAATATCAATAACCACAGATAACGCAGATGATATCACCCTCATGGCAGAAAGAAGAGGCAGTAAAGAGCCTCTTGATGAAAGTGAAAGAGGAGAGTTAAAAAAGTTAGCTTAAAACTCAACATTCAAAAAGCTAAGATCATGGCATCCAGTCCCATAACTTCTTGGCAAATAGATGGGGAAACAATGGAAACAGTGAGAGACTTTATTTTCTTGGGCTCCAAAAATCACTGCAGATGGTGACTGCAGGCATGAAATTAAAAGGCACTTGCTTATAGAAAATCTATAACCAACCTAGATAGCATATTAAAAAGCAGAGACATTACTTTGCCAGCAAAAGTCTGTCTAGTCAAAGCTGTGGTTTTTCCAGTAGTCATATTTGGAGATGAGATTTGGACCATCAAGAAAGCTGAGCATCAAAGAATTGATGCTTTTGAACTGTGATGTTGGAGAAGACTCTTGAGAGTCCCTTGGACTGTAAAGAGATCCAACCAGTCAATTCTAAAGGAAATCAGTCCTGAATATTCATTGGAAGGACTGATGTTGAAGCTGAAACTCCAATACTTTGGCCACCTGATGTGAAGACTCATTTGTGACTCAGATGTGACTCATTTCAAAAGATCCTGATGCTGGGAAGGAATGAGGGCCTGAGAAGGGGACTACAGAGGATGAGATGGTGAGATGGCTTCATGGCATCCTGGACTTGAGGGACATGAGTTTGAGGAAGCTCTGGGAGTTGGTGATGGACAGGGAAGCCTGGTGTGATGCAGTCCATGGGGTCACAAAAAGACATGACTGAAGGACTGAACTGAACAGTCTTATTTTATAGTATGTTTAGCAAGATCTCTGGTCTCTATCTAATACATTGCGCTATCACTGTCCTAGTTATAAACATTATAAAAAGTCTCCAGAAATTGCCAAATGGGCCCTGGGGAGTAAAATTGCCCTTGGTTTAGGACCTCTGCTTTAACATAAGGAGAAAAATTATTTGTATATATACTTTAATTATAACAGATTTCAGAGCCCTTCATATTTTGTGTATAGATGTACTTTTTATCCAGCCTTATATTCTTGTTCATGCCTTCTCTCTCATCCATCTGGAATTTGAATTATATCTATGTTAAAATGTGTATTCTTGTCCCACAGCACTGTATGTAGAAGAGTTTCCATTCCACACTAACATTTCCATTTCACCTTTTCTGTGTCTATTGAAATTCCTCATCTGTTTTTCACATTCCAGTAGGCAATTTACCGTATTAATCACAGTTGTTATAAATTATCTTTCTGTGTATTACTACATAGGGTTCATCTCTGAGTCTGGTCCTGTTGATTGCCTTGTCTTTGGTAATATGTTTTTTTTCCCCCTTATTTCTTTCATGAGTTTTACATTTTGTGATTGACTCTCTAAATGTTTAATATTGGACAGTGGAAATTGAATTATAGGTTCAAGGAAACCTTTAAATTTATAATTTGGATTTTTACTGTTGTCCAATTGGGGGTGATGCTCTTTCCACCTTTCCATATCCAAAGCAGATGTTGAACCAGAAAATCATTTTGACAGTATTAGTGTCAGGTTCTGATTTATATCTTTGTTAAAAGATAACTCTTGCTGCTTTATGGATGGAGACTGTCAAGTAAAAACTGGAGAAATAAGTCAGCAGGATAGTGCAATAGTTAAGACAATGGTTCAGTATGTGAAAGGTCATCAAATTCATGGTGTAATTTAAGGAACTGAGAGTATTTTCTCATAGATTAATGTTGCTTGCATGAGAGTGGAGTAAAGAAAATTTCCAGGCAAATATCTTGGCTAATTAGATGGACTGTGGTAACATTTACTGAGAGAGAAGATAATGGTTAAAGAGCAAATACTTCCCAAGGACAGGGAGAGAGGAAAAGTGAGTCATCCATTCATTAATTCATCAAATAATTGTTACAATTTTATTTTATTTAACTGGTTAGGGGTCACCTAGGTGAATTAGAAATATCGTTCTTATCTTGAAAGCATGGATGTTGTAGGACTATAAGCATTAAACCTCAATTCAGTGTGACAAAGGCAGACCAGAGTCAGTATATTACAACAAGCAGGAGGAATGCTGATCTTAATTAGAATCTGAATATTGTTCCTACAACATATAAGGAATCAAACTACAAAATTAAAAATGCTCATTCAAGTACTAAAAAATGTAACTGCCAAATTAAAGAGGTTTATATTTCTCTGCTTCATGTTTTCCATACCACCTGATTGTCAAAGATTTAAATATCTTAGTGCTAACACGTCTTTTCCTTATCTGACCTCTTTTTACTTATATACTTCCACACTACAAGATTTTATTCCTTTCCCTTTTCTACACTTTTTCATATGATATAATGTCTAGTTGAAGTGGCTCCTCTTCCTACATCCCAAATTTCAATGACCATCTGGTAAAATACGACTCAAAATAATCAACTCAATTTTGATCTCCTCGAGGCTTTCTTACAACACTGCAGCAAAGATTGGCATACTTTCCTCTCTGTCTTCTTTTAGTTTTTTATACTGATTTCATAACCCCTTTTCTTTGTATATTAGCATTTCCTTCTTGTGTTAAGCGAATTCCCTAGATTATTTGGAATTTAAAGGAAATATTGAATTTGATGCACTTGGTACAATCAATATTAATTACTCTACAGGCTTCCTACAGTCTCATCTGTATGAATATGTGTGTGCCTTCATGGAAGGGAATGAAAGTGTTGGCAAGTAGGGGAGATATGTTTGTAAGGAAAGGAAAAGAAAACAGGGAACATGAAGATAAGCCTGAATTTCTTGAGGTAAGCAAAAAATGTGTTGATTTTTCTATTTCTAGAGTTGGATACAGGACATGATTCTCTAAGAAGGCTATTGTTGACTTTCACAGCTCTTACTACTGCCGAGACAAAATATTATCTCTCTACCAATTATCAATTTATAATTGTCAGTTTTTATTTTATAATATTTATATATCACTAGAATAAGGGTCTATGTAGAGAAGGACAAGGTACTTTTACAGCAATAATGCATTTTCCTATTGGTATGTCATCAATATTCAATTCTGCACAGTCAATAAGATTTTCCATGACTTTACTATTTGATTTAAAGTGGGAAATGTGTTACCATCTTCCCATATCACCTAGACCACAGTATTAAAATAGAAACTTTTAAAAGAAAAGTCTAATGCTATTTTAATATGTGAAAATTATACTACAAAATCTATAAGCAAGATTCTTCAGGAAATTTAAAATCCTGAATGAAGATATGTATATATAAACAGATAAACATACAAACATATACATTTGTACATACATATATTTAGTCAAAGATATATATTTGAACAATTTTCAACTATAATTTCCTAAAATATTTCCAAAGATACTTTCTGAGACTTAAATAATTATTTAATCTAGTTGAATCTGATAGTTGCAGAAAGCCTGCCCAGACTTTTCTTTAGTCATCATTCTGATAGTTCCCAAGTTTAAGAGAAAAATGTTTCTATCAATTACTAGAAAATTATAATATTGTATCTTCTTAATGATATTGAGTTTTCCTTTGAAAAATTGATGATTTGATTATTTGAGCTGATTTTTAAACTTGCATCTTCAAAATTAATTTTAGAAATAGGAACTGAAGAATATTAAATTAATGACTTTTTTATTGTAATTATGTATATGTGCTGAGAAGGCAATGGCACCCCACTCTAGTACTCTTGCCTGGAAAATCCCATGGATGGAGGAGCCTGGTAGGCTTCAGTGTATGGGGTCACTAAGAGTCGGACACGACTGAGTGACTTCACTTTCACTTTTCACTTTCATGCATTGGAGAAGGAAATGGCAACCCACTCCAGTGTTCTTGCCTAGAGAATCCCAGGGATGGGGGAGCCTGGTGGACTGCCGTCTATGGGGTTGCACAGAGCCGGACCCGACTGAAGCAAATTAGCAGCAGCAGCAGCATGCCCAGAGTGGGATTGCTGGATAATATGGTAGCTCTACTTTTAGTTTTTTAAGGAATATACATACCGTACATAGTGACTGTACCAATGTACATTCCGATCAACAGTGTAGAAGGACTTCTTTCTCTCCCTACCCTCTCCAGCATTTATTGTTTGTAGATTTTTTGATGATAGCCATTCTAAACAGCGTTAGCTGATGTACCATTGTAGTTTTGATAGTAATGAATATAAAAACCAAAATAAATGAATGGGCCCTAATTCAACTTAACAGTCTTTGCACAGCAAAGAAAACAATCATCATCAAAATGAAAAGAAAACCCACAGAATGGGAGAAAATATTTGCCAACAAAGCAACCAACATGGAATTAATCTCCAAATATACAGCTTATCCAGCTCAGTGTATTAAACAAACCACCCAATCAAAAAGTGGGCAGAACAGCTAAATAGACATTTTTTCAAAGAAGACATACAGGTAGCCAATAGGCACCTGAAAATATGTTCGACATCACTAATTATTAGAGAAATGTAAATTAAATCTACAAATCTTTATTGAACAAGTTATTCTACATTTATTTGTTGTTCTAGGGTTTCTCTAAATGATTTTAAGTCAATATTTATTATTTTCTTGGCTATGAAACAATGGGGTTTTCAAGGATTTTCAGTGATTAGTTTTGATTACTTTTGGGAAAAGTTCTGTGTGCTTGTGTGTGTATGTGAGTGTGTCTGGGTGTATGTATAGGGAGAGAAAGACAGAGATAAGAGACAAAGAGACAGAGACTAAGAGAATATACATGCTAGCCTGGGCTGAGTTCAAGGATTCATTTATAATGGACATACTTTTTTGATATATTATATATTTTCAAATTTAATAGACACTGGAATTTTAGAAGCCTCTGACTCTGACACTCATAACCATAATGATTCATCACTTGATAGGAGGGGATTGTTATTGTATTTTTTCTTCCTTTCTGTGTGGAGGTCAGGGCTAACGTGAGAGTGTTCATTGTTTAAAATGAAAGGAAACAAAATGATAATTTGCTGTCAAATCAGGTAAGTATATTACTATATTCTCTTTTGTGAGAGTTGTCATTAACTTGAATATGGGGATGGGTAAGGGAAATTTTAAAAGTAACAAACATTTATTGTCAATGAGATAAAATTACATCAGATGCTCATTATTGAAAAAGAATTATTGATCCACTCCCACTCAGCTGTGTTAGTGTTTTTTTTTCCATGGGAATCTTGTGCATTATGTTTTTTGTAGGCATAGGTTTTTCTTTACATGACATAGACATCTTTTAGCAATATTTTGATATCCATGTGACAGAAAAGTATGTGTAATAGGAGGATTATGCATGTATTTATTTAAAATCATCATCACTGGCAACAAATCTTCAGGGAAATGTAGTTTCCACAGGGCATTAACCTTGTTCATGGTGTCATACTGCATGGTAAATTTTGTCCTTTTGCTGAAATAAACTGCTATTGAAATACCATTTTCATGATTCTCAATTTTTCAAATTTATGCAGGTGTTGTACCGCATGAGAAAACCTGCATTTAGTATGCGAACTGGAATTGCCAAAGGAGAATGGCTGCTCTCCTGCTAACTTTAAATAAGTCATGTCACAAGTCCCATGTAAACCTTATAAAATATTAACACGGGGAGACATTGAAACAGATCAGGACTACTATGATCCTGGGAAAATATATTCTAAATGTATATCTAAACTAAATAAAACAAAAACAAGAAAAAAAGTTTTACTTTTCAAGCCAGGTTTATGAGATATATTCCTAAAGTTTGTATTATTACTATGAAGGTAACTCAAACAGCAAAGAAAAGCAGGAAACTGGTGTGTTTTTCAGAAACTTATGCTATACTTTGCTTCCCTGTAACCGGAGACCCATAAACGTTCAGACATGAAAATGTTCCTAAATTAAAATAACACCAATACAGTATACTAACGCATATATATGGAATTTAGAAAGATGGTAATGATAACCCTGTATGCGAGACAGCAAAAGAGACACAGATGTATAGAACAGTCTTTTGGATTCTGTGGGAGAGGGAGAGGGTATGATGATTTGGGAGAATGGCATTGAAACATGTATAATATCATAAAAGAAACGAATCACCAGTCTAGGTTCGATGTAGGGTGCAGGATGCTTGGGGCTGGTATACTGGGGTGACCAGGAGGGATGGTGTGGGAGGGGAGGTGGGAGGGGGGTTCGGGATTGGGAACACGTGTATACCCATGATGGATTCATGTTGATGTGTGGCAAAAATAATATAATATTGTAAAGTAAATAATAATAATAAATAAAATAAATTAAAAAAATGGAATGGCATAGATAACAAACTTTTATTGTAGGCTTTTTCTTTTCTTCCCCTTTATTTGAGCATTGAAGCTTATTTTCAAACACATTAATTACTGGGATTTATACAAAAATTCTTATGTTTATGATAGTGTAACTGTCTTTTTAAAGAAGATACTTATTATAATTTAATAAAAAATAGTTCATGGAATAAGCCATACAGGCACAATTAGTTGTTTTTATTTTTGTTTGTTTTCTAGAATGAAAGGGACACATTGTCCAAAAAATGAATAAATAAGATAAAACTATAACTCAGTATCAAGTTCTAGACTGTTCTCTCTCCTAGTTAGTAGAAGAAAGGGGGAAATAAGTGAAGTTATGGGGAATTCTGTTTTATTGACTAAATCTGATGTTCAGGAGAAAGATGAAAGAGAAAAAGACTCTTAAGTGTTAGCCTTATAATTTAAAGGTGGTGAATATGTGTATACACATGCTAAGTCCCTTCAGTCATGTCTGACTCTGTGAGACCTTATGGACTGTAGTCTGCCAGGCTCCTCTGTCCATGGGATTCTCCAGGCAAGAATATTGGAGTGGACTGCCATACCCTCCTCCAGGGGATCAACCACACACAGGGAACAGATCCCCATCTCTTATGTCTCCTGCATTGGCAGTTGGGTTCTTTACCACTAGTGACACCTGGAAAGCTCAAAGGTGTTGAACTCTCTGTGATAAATTTATTTTTTTGCTCATGTGGATGGTTTTCTTAGACAGAAATATTTTTCTACTTCCATCTTCCTGGTTCCACACTAGATTATTCTCCCAGTTTATGTTTTTGCTCCAGTTTAGTGACACCTTACCTAGAAAAACCTCCATCACCTGGGGGTGGTTTAGTAGCTAAGCTGTGTCCAACTCTTGCAATCAGCCTGCCATTGGAGTGGGTTGCCATTTCCTTCAGCAGGGAATCTTCCTGACCAAGGAATCGAACACAGGTCTCTTGCAGTGCAGGTAGATTCTTTACCTACTGAGATACAAGGGAAGCCCTTACCTAGAAACACAACAGTTAAGGAACAGTTCAGTTGCTCAGTCCTGTCTGACTCTTTGTGACCCCATGGACTGCAGCATGCAAAGCTTCCCTGTCCATCACCAACAGCCGGAGCTTACTCAAACTCATGCCCTCAAGTCAGTGATGCCATCCAACCATCTCATCCTCTGTTTTCCCCTTTTCCTCCTCTTCAATCTTTCCCCAAATCAGGGTCTTTTCCAATGAGTCAGTTCTTCACATCAGGTGGCCAAAGTATTGGAGTTTCAGCTTCAGCATCAGTCTTTCCAATGAATATTCAGAATTGATTTCCTTTAGGATTGACCGGCTGGATCTCCTTGCTGTCCAAGGGACTCTCAAGACACTCTGACTCTGACAAATTCCTCATAACCATAATGATTTATCCCTTGATAGCAGGGGATTGTTCTTGTAGTTTTTCTTCCTTTCTGTGTGGAGGTCAGGGCTAATGTGAGAGTGTTCATTGTTTAAAATGAAAGGAAACAAAATGACAATTTGCTGTCAATTCAGGTAAGTAGGATGGACTGGTTAGATCTCCTTGCAGTCCAAGGGACTCTCAAGAGTCTTCTCCAACACCACAGTTCAAAAACATCAATTCTTCAGCATTTAGCTTTCTTTATAGTCCAAGTCTCACAGGAAAAAACACAGCTTTGACTAGATGGACCTTTGTTGGCAAAATAATGTTTCTGTTTTTTAATATGCTATTTAGGTTGGTCATAGCTTTTCTTCCAAGGACCGAGTGTCTTTTAATTTCATGGCTGCAGTCACCATCTTCAGTGATTTTGGAGCTCCCCAAAATAAAGTCTCTCACTGTTTCCATTGTTTTCCCATCTATTTATTATGAA
The DNA here is from genome assembly GCF_042477335.2 of Ovis canadensis. NCBI lineage: Eukaryota > Metazoa > Chordata > Mammalia > Artiodactyla > Bovidae > Ovis > Ovis canadensis. The sequence goes on from NC_091245.1 coordinate 139,096,885, forward strand.
GTGATTGGACTGGATGCCATGATCTTAGTTTTCTGAAAGTTGAGTTTTAATAGAACTTTTTCACTCTCCTCTGTCACTTTCATCAAGAGGTTTTTTAGTTCTTCTTTGCTTTCTGCTGTAAGGGTGGTATTTTTTGCATATCTGAGATTATTGATATTTCTCAGAGCAGTCTTGATTCCAGCTTGTGTTTCATCCAGCCTGGCATTTTGCATGAGGTACTCTACATATAAGTAAATAAGCAGCATGACAATATACAGCCTTGACATACTCCTTTCTCCATTTGGAACCAGTCCATCATTCCATGTCCAGTTCTAACTGTTGCTTCTTGACTTGCATACAGATTTCTCAGGAGGCAGATAAGGTTATCTGATATTTCCATCTCTTTAAGAATTTTCCACAGTTTGTTGTGATCCACACCGTCAAAGGCTTTGACGTAGTCAATATAGCAGAAGTAGATGCGTTTTTTGGAACTCTCTTGCTTTTTCAGTGATCGAATGGATGTTGGCAATTTCATCTCTGGTTCCTCTGTGTTTTCTAAATTCAGCTTGAACATCTGGAAGTTCATGGTTTAAGTACTGTTGAAGCCTGATTTGGAGAATAATGGGCATTACTTTGCTAGCATGTGAAATGTGTGCAATTGTGTGGTAATTTGAATATTTTTTGTCATTGCCTTTCTTTGGGATTGGCATGAAAACCAATTCCAATTTACCTAGAAAACCGGTTCTTTTTTTCCAAGTTTGAATAAAACCTTCATTGTAAATCAGCAATTCTATGTGAATATCTCTGTGATTGTACTTTCACATCTTATGAAAGTGATCTAAGTGTCTGTCTTCCCCAGAAGATGGGAGAGTAGCATTTAGTTTTTATTTTCATTTTGGAATCTTCTTGTTTTCTATATGTTTCTCTTATATAAGAGTCTCAAAAGATGATAAAATTGCAAACAAAGTCTACATCAACACTCTAGATTCAATACAGATAGTTACACTGAATCATAACTAAAATAAAATAAAGTGAGCATCCCTGGAGAATATATATTTGAAAATGTCCCTACCCTATGTTAAGTTTAGAGCACATATTGAGATAACAATTTATAAATTCATAAATCCACTAAAAAATAGAAATGGAGAATTAGAGCAATTGTAGGCATTTTTTCCCATAACTACATACTTTTCCCATTACAACAGATGCAACTTATACAACTTATTAATGAAATAGTTTTATATGAATTATCATAAGTGTTTCATGCTAGTGAAGACATAACATTAGGAGAGGTTTATAGAGCAAAATGAAGTAACTGAAATTTTTGATGATTAGAAATTGCTGACATTCAATGTATAAAGTTATTATCAGAATTCACCTTTTAGGAATGATTCATATCAACACAACACAGACACAAAGTGGAGACAGAGAATTTGTGATATTAAAATTATCATCAGTAGGGATTGTGAGATATGTAGAATATGACTTCTGAGTGACACGATGACTGTGGGACATGGCTTTGCCTTTTTTAAAATTTAAAACATCTATGTTTCCCTGACTATCCACTCTTGCTCTTTTCCACCAAGGTACAATATTCTCAGTCTCAACTGAAGTACAAAGTACTCAGAAATCATACTTTATTGGCAGTACTTCTATAAGGGCTAGCTTTCTGTCAATTTTTTTGAGAATTGACTTTTGTTTTGTATTATTTGCCTAGACATGTTTTCATCCCAAGTTAAAAAAAAAAAAAGAAAAAGACTTTTATACTAAAATCTGAAAATCAAACTTGCTCAGAGTAGATTTTAATCAATATGCATATTTAGATTAACTCATCTTTCTTGAAAGGCCTGTGCATGCAGAGTTGCTTCAGTCATGTCCCACTCTTTGCAAACCCATGAACTGTAGCTTGCCAGACTCCTCTGTTCATGGAATTCTCCAGGCAAGATTATTGGAGTGGGTTGCCATGCCCTCCTTCAGGGGATCTTCCCAACCCAGGGATCAAATCTGTGTCTCCTAGGTCTTCTGCTGGGCAGGAGTAATCTTTACTCACTGAGCCACCTGGGAAAGCCTTCTCTGCAAATTAAAATTTCTTATCTTTTACTTAACCCCTTATTTTACATTACACAATAAGAAATGATTGTATACCTATGGCTATTCATGTTGATGTTTGACAGAAAATAAAATTCTGTAAAGGAAAACAAACAAACAAAAGAGCTCTGATTGTTATGAATTGTTTTTAGCATCCTTTCTGGAAGTAGCATTGCAGCCCACAAATTTTTTTAACAATGTTTAAAATATTTATACTTATATAATATTTATTTAATTAGGAATAAAAATAGCTTTTTAAAAAGTCTACAAATGACATTTTTTCTATTTGAGAATATGTATCATTAAAAAAGAATCACCTTTATGCTTAGTCAAATTTGAGTCATTAAGGATATTCAGTTTCATGTTTAGACATACTCACCCAATTCTACTGAATATATATTCTTAGTCTTGAAAATGTAACATATTTATTTATAGAATAAAGCTGGACTTTCCAGCCTCTACTTATTGTCATCACTTGAAACTGGTTATTTTTACTGGAGTTTGCAGCATAGAAATGGACAACACTCTTATTCTTAAGTTTTCCCATTTTACCTTTGAAACTGATAACATTATTCAACCATGCATACAGATTTTTATACTATTTGGCATATTCGTTCTAGAGCTATAAAAATCTGCTCTTTGCATAATGAGACTTCCTTTAATATCCATTTGAAAACCCACAGATTTTTTAGATAGGTGAGTAACTGAGGGTAATTTATCGCTTCAAGAACACCCAGTACACTTACATTGGCCTGTGTATATGTGTATGTGTGTATAACTGATTTTCAGTCTAGTAGTCTGCTATTGTTAAGCTGTCTCAAATATCTTCCTGAATAGATATTTATTGCAGAGGTCTAGTTTTCAAGAATTTCCCACAGAGCTGTAAGCTAAACTGTACTAAGTACCTTTATTCAAATATTTAAATTGTGTTAACATTTAAAATATATAAAAATCATTTTGAGAATGCTTTCTGTGTAAAGTAACATTTTATAAAAAGAAAATATTTTTTACATAAATTTTACCCTTTATGCATATAAAGTTCATTGGATCCTCTGGATAAAGACAAAGGACTCAATTCTGGTAGAATTTATATTTTAAGATATTTATAGTGAAAATGTTTCTGTTATCAGAATATGTTTAATAAAGCAAATTTAAAACATAGATATTCTTTAAGACTTTATAAGGTCCGTCTAGTCAAGGCTATGGTTTTTCTTGTGGTCATGTGAGAATTGGACTGTGAAGAAGGCTGAGTGCTGAAGAATTGATGCTTTTGAACTGTGGTGTTGGAGAAGACTCTTGAGAGTCCCTTGGACTGCAAGGAGATCCAAACAGTCCATTCTGAAGGAGATCAGCCCTGGGATTTCTTTGGAAGGAATGATGCTAAAACTGAAGCTCCAGTACTTTGGCCACCTCATGCGAAGAACTGACTCATTGGAAGACTCTGATGCTGGGAGGAAATGGGGGCAGGAGAAGGGGACGACCCAGGATGAGATGGCTGGATGGCATCACGGACTCGATGGACGTGAGTCTGAGTGAACTCCAAAAGATGGTGATGGACAGGGAGGCCTGGTGCACTGCGATTCATGGAGTCGCAAAGAGTCGGACACGACTGAGTGACTGAACTGAACTGAAAACTTTATCCTTATAAGACACTTCTTCATCTGTTCCCCAGTAACCTTTTTCTCTTCACCTTCTTACTTCTTTTTTTTTTTTTAATACTTACATTCCAAAATTTTGAGTATTTAGTGCTGTTCAACATGTAATGTCCCTTTATTTCTCTGTGTACTGTAATATACTGATTCCTGTGACTTGAATGCTCTGTTTTCAGTTGACCTTTCCTCTCTGATAATGCAAGTTTTAATACCTATGAGATGTAATCTTAGTGGTACCTTTTCCAGCTGCCTCAGATACAACAATTAGGATTCAAGGATGGAAAAGAAACATTAAACACTCAAGTTTCCAAGGAAAGGGCCATCAAATCATACAACGATTAGTCAAAAATATTTCTAAAAATGATCACTCTAGATCTGTTACTCCAAACCCATCACCCCTGCTGCTGCGAAGTCACTTCAGTCATGTCTGACTGTGTGACCCCACAGATGGCAGCCCACCAGGCTCCTCCATCCCTATTCCCATTTATTTTTCTTAGACTGCAGAAAAGAGTAAATGGGGAATCAGGTTACTTAAGGATTTCTGCCTAATTCCTTTCTTACTCTCAAGCAAAAACTTGAGATGCATACTAAATTGTTTCAGTCCTGTCCAACACTTTATAACAAACACCATGGACTGTAGCCCACCAGGCTCCTCTGTCCATGGAGCCTGGACAGAATACGGAGTGGGTTGCCATTTTTTCCTCCAGGGGATCTTCCTGAGCCAGGGATTGAACCTGCCGCTCTTAGGTCTTCTGCGTTGGCATGTGGGTTATTTACCACTAAAGAAGCCTGAGATAATCACCCTTTGGTATTGAGGTGTCTACAAATAGGGAAATAAAATCCTGGTCCCTGGCAACATGCTTGATAAACTGGGGTTTATCAAGGTCTTGGTTAAATTCCTTTAACCAAGGTGGAGAGAGCATGGAAAGGGTGTCTGTAGGAGAATGTCATGTGCATCACCTGTTTTGTGGCCATTCTTATGACCGGAGTCCAGTGCCTGCTTCTTTGCTGGAGGTATTTAAGCATGAAATTTTGTCTGAAGTAGCCTAAGCCATTGGAATGAGAAGGAATCATCATTAAACTTAGAGTTGTTAATGGTCTGTAAAAGGAGAAAGCAGAGGATCTTAGGAAGTCTCTGTGAATTTTCTTATTTAAGATAATACTCAAACATATTTCCTGGTGGATGTATTGATGTTAAAAAATATTTTCTTATAGAAATATGAATATTTTAAAATATTTTGGTGAGTGTATTCCCATATATTTTCCTGAACTTATTAAAAATGCATTTTCTTAATATATTAGAATTGTATCAACAGATATATTCATATATTCCAATGATGGCTTCCCAGGTGGTGCTAATGTTTAAGAAACCATCTGCCAATGCAGGAAATATGAGACATTGATTCAATCCCTGAGTTGGGAAGATCCTCTGGAGAGGGAAATGGAAACACACTCTGGTATTCTTGCCTGGAGAATATCATGGACAGTAGAACCTTATGGCCTATGCTCTGTAGGGTTGGGAAGAATTGGACACAACTGAAACAATTAGCACACACCAATGATGTATTTTAAGTACATTTATTGAATTTATATAGAATAATATATATTTCAACTTTACAATTATGATGAATATATTCTTTGTATGTATTCTTTGTCTTTGGATGCAGAAGCAGAGTACTAGAACAGAGATTAACAATACTTAAAATGCTATATTTTAAAAAAGAGAGAAAACTGGATATTAGAAATTAAGAGAGTAAAAGTTTTCCTAGAATCAAATCTTGCCCCCATCTCACATTCAAAGAGTTTGGAGTTATAAGCCTGGTAAAAAGCCAGCTCCATTTTCTTATCTACTCCACACTCCAAGTACAAGCCTGCATAGTTTTGAGGGAGGGCAGGAGACAGAATTTGAGTCAAGGCTGAGATTGGTATTTTCTTTTCAGGCTTTAATCACTATGTTAAGAAGAAGGACAAGGGGGCAACTTTTTCTCATATAGTGAGAAAGAGTTTCAGAAAGTGAAAAAACTCAGTGCTTATCTATTCCCTTGTTTTGTGATTTAGTCATACTGCTTTCTTTCTCGCAGTTTTAGTTACATAATTGGACCATTAATTCCATCCTAGCTAGACACATTTGACATATGTTTGGTGCTCCGATTCCTTTTTAAAAATCTTTTATTGGTACATTTTTTTCTAGACAAACTTCCTTTCTGGCAATTAGTTTTTTTCTTTATGAACCTCCAATTCTCTTTGTTTACTGTCACAACTAGCATCATTATCATATTGCATTCTAATAATTAATAATTGAAAGTTTTTGTTCTTACAATGTCATCTATTAGACTGCTGTTACAGCACCTTTATTATCCTGGTCTCCTCACTCCCCAGCACAGTCGCTGGCATTTATTAACTCACTTCAAACTGCCAATGTTGTCTGCTTGCTGTGTTCTAGGCACTTGGTAATACAGAAGTTAAAAAGGAAAGCGCCTCTTGCAAAGTAGAGTGAAGAAGACAGGCAAATCTATAGAAAACTTTAATATACATATGCCTAATGTATATGGTTGTCTAGAAGAAAGGTTTGCTTAGACAAGTGTCAATAACCCAATTTCGGCATGCACATTTCTCATATTTCTTGTAAAACTAAAACACACTTGTATCTTGACTATAAATACCAGTTATAAGTTGCAAAGTAAAAGGATATATTCACTTTTCAGGTTAGGGATTGGATGGCATTTTCTGTAAAAGAAGGAATGGATAGTAAGTATCTTAGGATTTGAAGGTCACCCAGGCTCTGTTGACTCTATTGACTTTATGGGGTGGCAGTCAGACATGACTGAGTGACTAAGCACACAGCCTCTATTAAAACTTCTCAACTCTGCCACTGTAGTGTGAAAGCAGATACAGATCATACATAGGAAATGGATCAGGCTATGTGCCAATAAAACTATAAAAACAGGTAAAACACTCATCCCTGTTTTAGGCAAAGATGTTAGTATGTTGGTGTTCAGTTGCTAAGTCATGTCCAACTCTTTGCAATCCCATGGACTGCATCATGTCAGGCTCCTCTGTCCTCCAATATCTCCTGGAATTTGCTCAAATTCATGTCCATTCAGTCCGTGATACTATCTAACGGTCTCATTCTCTGTCACCCCCTTCTCCTCCTGCCTTCTATCTTTCCTACCATCAGGGTCTTTTCCAACCAGTTGGCTCTTCACATCAGGTGGCCAAAGTATTGGAGCTTCAGTTTCATCATCTTTCCTTTCAATGAATATTCAGGGCTGATTTCCTTTAAGACTGACAGGTTTGTATCTATGAGTGGATAAATATGATTTGCAGAATGATCTAAAAATAGCTGGCTATTAATGGTAAGTATTGTGGAAGTTTAAGGAAATAATGAGATGGTTAGATGGCATCAACAACTCAATGGACATGAGTTTGAACAAACTCCAAGAGATGGTAAAGGACAGGGCAGCCTGTCCTTTGGGTTCCAAAGAGTCGAACATGACTGAGCTATGCAACAGCAACACAAAAAGAAGTAATGAGACAAGTTTCATGGGGATGGAAGAATAGGACAAGCTTTATTGGTATTATTATTGTTACTTCAAGCAGTTTGGACTTTTGCCACTCAAAGTAAGGAAGGGTAGGTAAAAGGTTAGTAATTATGATGTCTGAGGCAGAATCACCTAAGAGAATTTTAAGATAAGTAACTTTTAATACTATGTATATTCCCTAGTGGCTCAGATGGTAAAGCATCTGCCTGCAATGAGGGAGACCTGAGTTTGATCTCTGGGTCAGGAAGATCCCTTGGAGAAGGGAATGGCAACCCATTCTAGTACTCTTGCCTGGAAAATTCCATGGACTGAGGAGCCTGATAGGCTACAGTCCATGGGGTCACAAAGAGTCAGACACGACTGAGTGACTTCACTTTAACTTTTCATATAATAATGAGAAAAGGAATGGGATAGATAGATTTGGGAGGGCAAGTTTTACAATTTCTGTCTAGTTAAGCTCTTCCAATTGAAAACCACCATAATGTGTGCCAGGCTGACAGTGAGGAGTTTTAGACAGGATTATGGAACAGTCATACTTTCTTTCAGGTGTATCATTATTCAGATCTTAAAAAAAAAATTTGTTTAAGGGGGTCAAATGGAGAAAGAAAAATTATGAGATGGTTCAAATGAAAGATACAATCTTTATAGGGTCCTGATAGCAATGATGTTGAGCACAAGCAAAAATTATTGCTTTGAAGACAAATTTTATTGAGTGGGTAATTAATAATAAGCAGGGAAGACCAAAACAACACTGCATAGCCTCTGTATTTTAATTGGAGTTAATTATTAGATATTCAAGAGGTAAAAATTCAGGAATAGAGCAAACTGGATATGTGTACAGCAAACTCGATTACTTCATCATTGAAAATTCTGATTATTTTCATATCAATTAGACCAGGTAAAAATGAATGAATAACAAGAGCATAAATGCCTCTCAACCCCAAAACACATGGTTTTCTTAATCATTTTCTGACAGAACTGCATGCTTGATTTTCCTGTGAACTCTTGATCCTTCAAGTAAAAGTAAGGTTGATGACACTTGTAATCTTTCTTGGTTTTGGTTTGTTGGCTTATTTTGGCTGTGCTGGGTCTTTGTTGCTGTGTGGGCTTTTCTCTAGTTGCAGAATGGGTGCTACTTTCTAGTTATGGTGTCCATTCTCAATTCTCATTCTCATTGTGGTGGCTTCTCTTGTTGCAGATCACAGGCTCTAGGACTTCAGTAGTTGGGACACTTGGACCCAGTAGTTGCAGTTCCTGGGCTCTAGATCACAAGCTCAATAGTTGCAAGGTACAGGCTTTGTTACTTTGAGGCAGGAGGGATCTTCCCATATCAGGGATCAAACCCAGGTCTCATGCATTGGCAGGTGGGTACTTTACCATTCAGCCACTAGAGAAGCTTGACATTTGTCATCTTTTAAATAAATTATAGACTTCACTTGGGGCAATGTCTGTGTTGAATGAATGAATGAATCAATCATTTTCCATGCAAAGATAAATGTTGCATCACCTCTAAATTACGGCATGGTTTTCTCTCTTAGGAGAGAAAGAGACTGAGAGAAAGGGAGGGAGGGAAGGTGGTAGAGAGAGAGAAGAGAGAGAGAAGAGGGAGCACTATAGGGTAATGAATCAAAGAGGTTTGAAGAACAACTTTAACCATATTCCCATGTGGCTAATTGTAAATATTCAAGGCCAGAAATTTGACAATAAGTTTAATAAATCTTGTGATTTTTGTACATAACTATTTTGACATATGCCTCTAGGTTGATGCCACTAAAACATTTGGTTTCTTCCTTCCTTCCCGTGGCAGCTCACAGCTATTCAGTGCTAAGTATGACAAGAGTGATTGGTAGAGGGTCTTTCAAAGGATTTAGAGCCATCACAGAGGGAAAAGTGAAAAGGAAGTGCCATTTGTAACATCCAAAGAAGAACAATATCCCCATTAAGAATTGAGAGTTGAACATCACTTATCAGTGTTTCCTATTTAGTTTCATATATCACTTGAAATTTATTGAGACTTCAAGCACAAAGTGGGATAGGGTGAGATGAAAAGTCTGACCACCTTACGTATCCGTTCTAGAATGAGTTTCCAGTGAGGATAACTAAGGTCACAATTCATCTTGATTTTTCTTTATAGTTATTATCTTGGGGGCATGCAAATCATTCAAGAGCTTATGTTGTACTTATTAGTAGCAGGCCTAATACTTACATTTTACAATATTGCTTGAAAGCATGGTATGTACTGGGAATGACTCAGAAGTCACAGGATAATGTCAGAGATTAATCAGTATGGGTAAACTTTTTTCAGTCTCTACATCACCAGTCATTGAAAGCAGAAGAAAAGTTGAATATTCGCATGCTATATATTACCATTGCTTTTCGCGGGATTTAGATAATTGGGCATTTATCACATCCTTTTTTGCTTTAATACATTTATTTTGAATATTTTTTTAAAAGTTATCCATATACACAATAGTGAGGTCAGTTGAATTATATTTATTTCTATCCATTTTATGGGGCTTCCCTGGTGGCTTAGCAGGTAAAGAATCTGCTTACAATGCAGGAGACATAGGAGACAAGGGTTTGATCCCTGGTTTGGGAAGATCTCTGGAAAAAGAAATGACAACCCACTCCAGTTTTCTTGCCTGGGAAATTCCATGGACAAAGGAGCCTGATGGGCTCCTTTTACATATTTATTAACACTAATTTACAAGTAACAGAAAATTATACACAATTTTGAAAACTCTTTGTGTAAGTTAATATTATGTTAACTGAAAATTCAGGGAGTCAGTTTAATATAGGCTTGAATCTATAAATCTAGGGATACATGATAAGTTATAAGGAAAGTAAAGAAAATATACAGCACAAGGTAAAGCATATGATGAATTTAGCTGGGATGTCAGGGTTCAAATTCCTGACATCTCAAGCACAGAACATGAGTAAGTAATAAGCTCAGTAATTTATCTTACCTCTCTCTGCCCTAGGTTACTCATTTATATAATCGGCTACTTTTTTGCTAATGTAGATTTAATGAGTCATTATATATAAATCACTTAGAAAGCTATATGGTACATATTAAGCAATGAATAAATGCTAGCTATCTTTACCTATTAATATCCTTCACTCATTAGAAGTAATTTTGAAAAAAAAAAAAAAAACAACAACTACGTTTTCTATATTTCTTCCATTGTTTTCCTCAGCATACAAATGTAACAGAGCTTATACAAGTTACCAGGGTATGAACAGATATTAAGTTTCAAATTTAGTGCTCTAATATTGAAAACGTTCTGTTTCAGAAAGAAATTAACCGAGGCTGTGTTCATGCAAACTTTCATATAATGATTGGTATTGCTATTCAAAATAAATAATCGACATATGTGCTTGGCTAATACAGTCTTTCAGGATTTGAAACAGCTCAACTGGAATTCCATCACCTCCACTAGCTTTGTTCTTAGTGATGCTTTCTAAGGCCCACTTGACTTCACATTCCAAGATGACTGGCTCTAGATTAGTGATCACATCATTGTGATTATCCGGGTCATGAAGATCTTTTTGTACAGTTTTTCCGTGTATTCTTGCCACCTCTTCTTAATATCTTATGCTTCTGTTAGGTCCACACCATTTCTGTCCTTTATCGAGCCCATCTTTGCATGAAATGTTCCCTCACTATCTCTAATTTTCTTGAAGAGATCTCTAGTCTTTCCCATTCTGTTGTTTTCAGCTATTTCTTTGCATTGATCGCTGAAGAAAGCTTTTTTATCTCTTCTTGCTATTCTTTGGAACTTTGCATTCAGATGCTTATATCTTTCCTTTTCTCCTTTGCTTTTCATCTCTCTTCTTTTCACAGCTATTTGTAAGGCCTCCTCAGACAGCCATTTTGCTTTTTTGCATTTCTTTTCCATGGGGATGGTCTTGAACCCTGTCTCCTGTACAATGTCATGAACCTCATTCTATAGTTCATCAGGCTCTCTATCTATCAGATCTAGACTGTTAAATCTATTTCTCACTTCCACTGTATAATCATAAGGGATTTGATTTAGGTCATACCTGAATGGTCTAGTGGTGCATCACTACGAACAAAGCTAGTGGAGGTGATGGAATTCCAGTTGAGCTGTTTCAAATCCTGAAAGATGATGCTGTGAAAGTGCTGCAATTAATATGTCAGCAAGTTTGGAAAACTCTGCAGTGGCCACAGGACTGGAAAAGGTAAGTTTTCATTCCAATCCCAAAGAAAGGCAATGCCAAAGAATGCTCCAACTACCACACATTTGCACTCATCTCATAAGCTAGTAAAGTAATGTTCAAAATTCTCCAAGCCAGACTTCAGCAATACGTGAACCATGAACTTCCTGATGTTCAAGCTGGTTTCAGAAAAGGCAGAGGAACCAGAGATCAAATTGCCAACATCTGCTGAATCATGGAAAAAGCAAGAGAGTTCCAGAAAAACATCTACTTCTCCTTCATTGACTATGCCAAAGCCTTTGACTGTGTGGATCACAATAAGCTGTGGAAAATTCTCCAAGAGATGGGAATACCAGACCACCTAACCTGCCTCTTGAGAAATCTGTATGCAGATCAGGAAGCAACAGTTCGAACTGGACATGGAACAACAGCCTGGTTCCAGATAGGAAAAGGAGTACGTCAAGGCTGTATATTGTCACCCTGCTTATTTAACTTATATGCAGATTACAACATGAGAAACGCTGGACTGGAAGAAGCACAAGTTGGAATCAAGATTGCCGGGAGGAATATCAATAACCTCAGATATGCAGATGACACCACCCTTATGGCAGAAAGTGAAGAGGAACTAAAAGGCCTCTTGATGAAAGTGAAAGAGGAGAGTGAAAAAGTTGGCTTAAATCTCAACATTCAGAAAATGAAGATCATGGCATCTGGTCCCATCACTTCATAGGAAATAGATGGGGAAACAGTAGAAAGTGTCAGACTTCATTTTTTTGGGCTCCAAAATCACTGCAGATGGTGACTGCAGCCATGAAATTAAAAGACGCTTACTCCTTGGAAGAAAAGTTATGACCAAGCTAGATAGTATATTCAAAAGCAGAGACATTACTTTGCTGACTAAGGTCCATCTAGTCAAGGCTATGGTTTTCCCAGTGGTCATGTATGGATGTGAGAGCTGGACTGTGAAGAAGGCTGAGCGCCAAAGAATTGATGCTTTTGAACTGTGGTGTTGGAGAAGACTCTTGAGAGTCCCTTGGGCTGCAAGGAGATCCAACCAGTCCATTCTGAAGAAGATCAGCCCTGGGATTTCTTTGGAAGGAATGATACTAAAACTGAAGCTCCAGTACTTTGGCCACCTCATGCGAAGAGTTGACTCATTGGAAAAGACTCTGATGCTGGGGGGAATTGGGGGCAGGAGGAGAAGGGGACGACCCAGGATGAGATGGCTGGATGGCATCACTGACTTGATGCCCGTGAGTCTGAGTGAACTCAGGGAGTTGGTGATGGACAGGGAGGCCTGGCGTGCTGCGATTCATGGGGTCGCAAAGAGTCGGACACGACTGAGCGACTGACCTGAACTGAACTGAATACAGTCTTGAGTCTTTATATTGGAATTGAGATCTTTATATTGTCTCATTATACATTTATAATAATCATTGTGTTTCAAAAGCTAGAAATATCTATTACATATCCAGCCAGATAAGTATTTAGGTACATGGATACTTATAATTAAATACATGTTTGGAAGCTACTGCCTTCAGTTCAACCTAAAGAACATATACATTCTCTAACTCTCTCTCTGTCCCTATCTCTGTCATATCTATCTATCTATTTATCTATATACATAAAGTTGTTGTTCAGTTACTATGTCCAACTTTTTGTGACCCCATGGACTGTAGCCTGCCAGGCTCTTCTTTCCATGGGATTTTTCAAGCAAGAATGCTGAAGTGGGTTACCATCTTCATTTCCAGGGTATCTTCCCAAATCAGAGATCAAATTCACATCTTCTGCATTGATAGGTAGATTCTTTACCACTGAGCCACCAGGGAAGCCTATATCTATGATTCAGTTCAGTTCAGTAACTCAGTCGTGTCCGACTCTTTGCGACCCCATGAATCACAGCACGCCAGGCCTCCTTGTCCATCACCAACTCCCTGAGTTCACTCAGACTCACATCCATCGAGTCAGCGATGCCATCCAGCTGTCGCATCCTATGTCGTCCCCTTCTCCTCCTGCCCCCAAATCCTCCCAGCATCAGAGTCTTTTCCAATGAGTCAACTCTTCGCATGAGGTGGCCAAAGTTCTGGAGTTTCAGCTTTAGTATCATTCCTTCCAAAGAAATCCCCAGAGTTTATCTCCTTCAGAATGGACTGGTTGGATCTCCTTGCAGTCCGAGGGACTCTCAAGAGTCTTCTCCAACACCACAGTTCAAAAGCATCAATTCTTCAGCGCTCAGCCTTCTTCACAGTCCAGCTCTCACATCCATACATGACCACTGGGAAAACCATAGCCTTGACTAGATGGACCTTAGTCAGCAAAGTAATGTCTCTGCTTTTGAATATACTATCTAGCTTGGTCATAACTTTTCTTCCAAGGAGTAAGCGTCTTTTAATTTCATGGCTGCAGTCACCATCTGCAGTGATTTTGGAGCCCCCAAAAATGAAGTCTGACATTGTTTCCACTGTTTCCCCATCTATTTCCTATGAAGTGATGGGACCAGATGCCATGATCTTCATTTTCTGAATGTTGAGATTTAAGCCAACTTTTTCACTCTCCTCTTTCACTTTCATCAAGAGGCTTTTTAGCTCCTCTTCACTTTCTGCCATCTGCATATCTGAGGTTATTGATATTTCTCCCGGCAATCTTGATTCCAACTTGTGCTTCTTCCAGTCCAGCGTTTCTCATGATGTACTCTGTATATACGTTAAATAAGCAGGGTGACAATATACAGCCTTGACACTCATTTTCCTATTTGGAACCAGGCTGTTGTTCCATGTCCAGTTCTAACTGTTGCTTCCTGACCTGCATACAGATTTCTCAAGAGGCAGGTCAGGTGGTCTGGTATTCCTATCTCTTGGAGAATTTTCCAAAGTTTATTGTGATTCACACAGTCAAAGGCTTTGGCATAGTCAATGAAGGAGAAGTAGATGTTTTTCTGGAACTCTCTTGCTTTTTCAATGATCCAGCGGATGTTGGCAATTTGATCTCTGGTTCCTCTGCCTTTTCTAAAACCAGCTTGAACATCAGGAAGTTCACGGTTCACATATTGCCTAAGTCTGGCTTGGAGAATTTTGAACATTACTTTACTAGCTTATGAGATGAGTGCAAATGTGTGGTAGTTGGAGCATTCTTTGGCATTGCCTTTCTTTGGGACTGGAATGAAAACTTACTTTTCCTGTCCTGTGGCCACTGCTGAGTTTTCCAAATTTGCTGGCATATTGAGTGCAGCACTTTTACAGCATCATCTTTCAGGATTTGAAACAGCTCAACTGGAATTCCATCACCTCCACTAGCTTTGTTTGTAGTGTTGCTTTCTAAGGCCCACTTGACATCACATTCCAGGATGTCTGGCTCTAGATGAGTGATCACACCATTGTGATTATCCTGGTCATGAAGATCTTTTTTGTAGAGTTCTTCTATGTATTCTTGCCACCTCTTCTTAATATCTTCTGCTTCTGTTAGGTCCACACCATTTCTGTCCTTTATCGAGCCCATCTTTGCATGAAATGTTCCCTCGGTTTCTCTAATTTTCTTGAAGAGATCTCTAGTCTTTCCCATTCTGTTATTTTCCTCTATTTCTTTGCATTGATCACTGAAGAAGGCTTTCTTATCTCTTCTTGCTATTCTTTGGAACTCTGCATTCAGATGCTTATATCTTTCCTTTTATCCTTTGCTTTTTGCCTCTCTTCTTTTCACAGCTAGTTGTAAGGCCTCCTCAGACAGCCATTTTGCTTTTTTGCATTTCTTTTCCATGGGGATGGTCTTGAACCCTGTCTCCTGTACAATGTCATGAACCTCATTCCATAGTTCATCAGGCACTCTATCAGATCTAGACTGTTAATTCTATTTCTCACTTCCACTGCATAATCATTAGGGGTTTGATTTAGGTCATACCTGAATGGTCTAGCAATTTTCCCTACTTTCTTCAATTTGAGTCTGAATTTGGTAATAAGGAGAATGGCAAACCATTGGTAATTTGGTAATAAGGGAATGGCAAACCACTTTAGTATTCTTGCCTTGAGAACCACATGAACAGTATGAAAAGGCAAAATGATAGGATACTGAAAGAGGAACTCCCCAGGTCAGTAAATGACCAATATGCTACTGGAGATCAGCGGAGAAATAACTCCAGAAAGAATGAAGAGATGGAGCCAAAACAAAAACAATACCGAGTTGTGGATGTGACTGGTGATAGAAGGAAGGTCCGATGCTGTAAAGAGCAATATTGCATAGGAACCTGGAATGTCAGGTCCATGAATCAAGGCAAATTGGAAGTGGTCAAACAAGAAATGGCAAGAGTTAATGTCAACATTCTAGGAATCAGTGAACTAAAATGGACTGGAATGGGTGAATTTAACTCAGATGACCATTATATCTACTGCTGCGGGCAGGAATCCCTCAGAAGAAATGGAGTAGTCATCATGGTCAACAAGAGAGTCCAAAATGCAGTACTTGGATGCAATCTCAAAAATGACAGAATGATCTCTGTTCGTTTCCAAGGCAAACCATTCAGTATCACAGTTATCCAAGTCTATGCCCCAACCAGTAATGCTGAAGAAGCTGAACAGTTTTATGAAGACCTACAAGACCTTTTAGAACTAACACCCAAATAAAGATGTCCTTTTCATTATAGGGGATGTGAAGTGAAACTGCTCAGTCGTGTCCAACTCTTTGTGACCCCATGGACCCCTACCAGGCTCCTCTGTCCATGAGATTTTCCAGGCAGTAGTACTGGAGTGGATTGCCATTTCCTTCTCCAGGGGATCTTCCCATCCCAGGGCTTGAACCCGGGTCTCCATCATTGTAGACAGACATTTTACAGTCTGAGCCACCAGGGAAGCCCTCATTATAGGGGACTGGAATGCAAAAGTAGGAAGTCAAGAAACACCTGGAGTAACAGGCAAATTTGGCCTTGGAATGTGGAATGAAGCAGGGCAAAGACTAATAGAGTTTTGCCAAGAAAATGCACTGGTCATAGCAAACACCCTCTTCCAACAACACAAGAGAAGACTCTACACATGGACATCACCAGATGGTCTACAGCAAAATAAGACTGATTATATTCTTTGCAGCCAAAGATGGAGAAGCTCTATACAGTCAACAAAAACAAGACCAGGAGCTGACTGTGGCTCAGATTATTAACTCCTTACTACCAAATTCCCTTCTTCATTGAACCACATTCTGTCAGACCTCTCCACCATGACCCACCCGTCTTGGGTTGCCCCACGGGCATGGCTTAGTTTCATTGAGTTCGACAAGGCTGTGGTCCTAGTGTGATTAGATTGACTAGTTTTCTGTGAGTGTGGTTTCAGTGTATCTGCCCTCTGATGCCCTCTTGCTACACCTACCATCTTTCTTGGGTTTTCTTACCTTGGGTGTGGGGTATCTCTTCACGACTGCTCCAACAAAACGCAGCCACTGCTCCTTACCTTGGATGAGGGGTATCTCCGAACCACCACCCTTCCTGACCTTCAACATGGGATGGCTCCTCTAGGCCCTCTTGTGCCCCCCCAGCCACAGCTCCTTGGACGTGGTGTGGTTCCTCTGGCCGCCGCCCCTGGACTCGGGCATGGGGTGGCTCCTCCCAGCCACCACCCCTGGCCTCGGAAGCAGGGTGGTTCCTCCCGGCCACCACCCCTGAACTCAAACGTGGGGTAGTTCCTCTCGGCTGTTCCTGCACCGCTGCAGCCTGGCACTCTCAGCCGCTGCCCCTGTCCTCAGACATGGGGTAACTCCTCTTGGCTGCCACCCTTCAGACATGGGGTCCTTCAGGATTCTGCCCCTGCCTCGGACGTGGGGTAGCTCCTCTCCCCTGCGCTTAGTGCGCCAGTCAGGGTTGGACAAAAAGTTCATTTGGGTTTTTTGTAACATCTTATGGAAAAAAAATGTGTGTGTTATACATATGCATACACACATACATATATATGAAGCTAAATACATATATATATATGTATTAATGTGCTTATAGTATGTACATAGATGTGTAAAGCTAAGTGTATGTATCTGTATATAATATATATGTGCACATATATATAATATATATTTGATAGATCACTATCTTAACTATGCCTCAATATTCAGGGATAATACAATAAAAAATTACTGAACACATCTTGTTTGAAGACCAAGAAATAATCTATAATTTCCCAAATTAAAATGAAAACATCTGTTTATTTCCTGTTTCAACACTGAGGTCCCCACAGCAGGTGTATTATTCTTACTATGCTTAAAATTCTACAGATAAGGTGACATGTAGTTTACTGCCTTCTTTCTTCTCAGTGTTGGCTTTATTTCCTTGATTCTTTGCAATGTGACTGGACATACCTCCTGGAATATGTCAGACGAAATAAACAGACCTCTCAGCAGGTTTTGCTTGACAATGACAGAGTTGTAGCCATCATTTTCTGGAGACTGGGGAATCATCTTTGTCTGTGGATGTGAATGAAGGGTGTTACTTTGATATTAGATTATTTTAAGATCTCTTTCTGACTTACCAACCTTCCCAGAAGAAGCCCTCTTCTTTCTGGCTCATCCCAAAGATGGACCTATAACTCTTCTCTCACCGACTTTGCATTATTTCTACTCAGGTAACAAGACAGGGAAGCGACCCAGAGACTAAATGTACAGTGTGGCCTTTCTTGTAGTTCATTTAAATAGGCCCCTCTCTGAAGTATTTCTCATATTATTAGAAGTATATGAAGAGAAAGGTTTCCATGGATTTTTAATTTTCTTTTTCTTTTTTTCTTTTTTTTTTAAGGGATAAAAGGAACCTGGTCCAACAAGAACATACACCATGTGAAGTCTTTTGTTCCAGTGTACAATTTAGGAATGCTCATGAGGATGGATTTAGACTACACATCCAGAAATTTAGTCTGACAGATTTATAATTGAATAGCAAACTATATTTTTGGCTTCTCTTCAGTAAAGATCATGAAAAATATCGCTAGATCATTAAAACACCTTTGCAATAATTTAAGTGCTTACAGCTTTATACTAGTGTAGCTCAGTTACTATTCTCGTGTAAAAGCATTTCTCTCATGTAGAAAATTGGATGACTGTGTTTTTATAGGAGATTTGTAATTATTAATATCTATGCCAATAATAGATCAACAGTGCATCTATTAATATATATGGAAAGAAAATGCATATAGACAGATGTGTAAAACTGGAAAATAAATATATAACAAAAGATATGTATATTGAAAAGACAGTATATATATGCACATCAAACAATACAGTACATACATGCACATTAAACATGGAACAGTTTTAGTGACTATAGTATTTATTTATTTAAAATTGGCAACATTAGTGGCAACTGAAAATGGCAATAAAGCAGCCAACAGGCAAGCAGTTTCAACAAAAGTCTAAAAATAAACACCATGTACAAAGTATGTTTCTTTCTGCTTTTAATCTTAAATGGCAGAAATTAGCACACTTAAGTAACCATCTGTTTTCTTCAAGCAGAAATCATTCTAATTCCTCACTTTCTTATCCAAAGAACAGCTGTCAGCCAGGAGGGCAGAGCTGAAATGTATTGCTCACATTACATGATGCATGAAACAAACTCCACTACTCCTTAAGACTCAGAACTTTGTCTCTTATAAAGTGGCCTTTGTTTCATCTGGTTGATCATCACCCCTTGCCTTTCTCCTCTGCTGTGCTTTTTCTTTTTTCATTTATTTATCTCTTTGCTGATAATAATCAAAACTGTGAATGACTATGTTCTCTCTCAGTTATAATTATCTCAAAAAACATTTTAATGATGAATCATTGACTTATAAAAAATCCTTGCAGAGTTTTTTATAAAATTTTTATTAAGATATCATTTTATCTATTTTATTGATGTATTTATATATCAATATGATATGTACAGTCAATTGATTTTTTATAAATTGAACATATCCTCAGAACCATAATCCATAACAAGAATACAAATATTTCTAGCATTCCAGAAGCTTCCATCACATTCCATTTAGTCACTATCTGCCTGTTTGAAATATAACCACTATGTATTTTAAAGCTATAGGTTCATTTTGAGGCTAGCATTTTGCTGCATTTTTAGTTTTGGTTTGTGGGTTTCATTGTTATCTGTGATTTAGCTTTTTTCTTAGCTCTATCTGGATAATATATCATTAGATTGAGTTAAAACCTACACATGGTTGAATATACAAATGTGCACATATTAAGTGTACAATTGGATAAATGTGACCAATAGAGACAGAATCTTCTAAGGTAATTTTTGTGCCCTCTTCTAGTCTGCATTTACCACAAAGGCTATTCTGAGTTCTGTAACTTTAAATTTATCTGGCCTGGCTTTAGCCTTTCATATAAGTAAGATGATACAGTATGCATGCAGTTTTTTGTTTGGCTTCTTTTTCAATCAACATATCATATTAAAATTCATACACACTGTTTCCTAAGTCACAGGTGCCACTTAGCCAATGGAGTAAGGTGGTTCGTGAAGCAATAGCCTTAGCAAAATAAGCCTGAATATAGAAAGCAAAGTGTGACGCAAAGACAGAGTGGCTTAATAATAGCACAAAAAAAGTGCCGACTATGAAGGCTGTTGTAATAATTGATAGTTCACGATCAAGAATGCAGACAATGGAAGAGAAAATCAGGTACAGAGTAAACAAATGCAAAGTAATTTATGACTTCAAAATAGTTAAACTTAGAGCAGAAGCCAGCTGAAAATAAACAAGGAAATTGGTGAATGAATGAATGGATGAAATGAGATGAAATAAAATCACCAGAGTGAGACACTGAGATAATTGATATGAAGGTCTGGAAGTATTTCCACCAACTACAGGGATAATTGAACCTGACTGAGAAAGGTAATTATAGCCTGACTTACACTTTACTGAAGAAATTGAGCTTACTTATCAACAGAAACATAGAAACTTCATTATAGTCTAACCCAGAGACCCATGGCTCTACCAACTGGAAAACTGGATAGCTACTATTATGCTGGACAGCTGATACATTTTGAAGAGGCTTTTGTACTGTTGCCCATAGTTTTATAGCCATTTGGGGATTGCAATTGTAAGAAATCAATGCAGCAGGGAGTCAGAAAGACGGAAAGTGGTATAGAAGTATACAGCATTACAACCTAGAAGCATTTTCATCCTAAATAAAGCATTTTCAGCAGGGTAGATATGAGAATATTCCTGGAAATAGCACATTCTCAACATCTTGTTGTTCTTTATTTTAGATTATCAGAAAACCTAACAATGATCTTAGTTGGAGCTCAGTATAAGAAACCTATGTTCTATGAATGCAGTCAGCTTATGGGAATAGGTTTATGTATTCCAAAACCAACTTTCAAGTTTACATATGAAGAGGAGATATAGCCAGTTATCATGCAAAATGTGTGCCCAGGTAAAGGATATTTCCACACCTTGATTAATAAAAATAATAAATATAAATATTTTTTTCTTGCTCAATCTGTAATAAAGAAATTAAAGGAAAAAAAGAAAGCCTTTATTGAAATTCTATAGAAAATTAAGGAAATATTACCATAAAGATGCAAGAGGAAAGCAAATGTCTGAAAATTATCTACTGCAAAAACCCATAGACAAAAGTAGCCTTTGTGTAAAAAGGGTTAGTAAGCAGATAGAGCTTACTGTATGATTATTATTCAGTCGCTAAGTCATGTTCAACTTTTTGTGACTCTATGGACTGTAGCATACCAGGTTTCCCTGTCCTTTACTCTCTCCCTGAGTTTGCTCAAACTCATGTTCCTTGAGTCAGTGACACTATCTAACCGTCTCATCCTCTGTCACTTTCTTCTCCTCCTGCCTTCTATCTTTCCCAGCATCAGGATTTTTTTCCAGTAAGTTGGCTTTTTGCATCAGGTAGTCAAAGTATTGGAGCTTCAGCTTCAGCATCAGTCTTTCCAATGAATATTCAGAGTTCATTTCTTTTTGGATTGACAGTTTGATCTCCTTGTTGTATGATAGAGTCATACTGTATGTTAGAGGCATGTATTCTTTATATTGAGTATGGAATCACGTAAAGGTCTTTGATTTGATAGGCATACTGCCTTCTGGGGAATGACATCCCATTTTCAAAGAATGTTAGTTATATCCAGATTAATGATTCAAGTATACATTATCCATTGCTTCAATCAGGTCACCAGATCCTGAGTGATGCAGTACGAGCTCTAACCAATTGATCCCATGGTTGTGTGACCATGTATATGCTAGAAAGTGGATCCCTTGTCCCAAAGGGTGTTAGCTGAGATCCACGTCATTGGATTAAAAAATTTGCAAACGTCCAAATAGTGGTGCTTGTTGAGGGTCTGAGGGCATGAAAGACAAACTCATAGTCAGAATATGTGTCCGTTTCTGTGACATCAAGCTGCTGGCCATTTTGATATGGAAAGAGACTAAGCCAGAAAACTTACCAGTGAGTGGCTGGATTGTCTCCTTGAAGAATAGTGCCATACTGGGGCCTCAGCAATGTTATTTATTTCTAGCAGACGGGACATTTGACAATAACAGTAGCTGGGCCAGCCGTGGTAAACAAAGGTCCATTCTGTCAGGCCCATGCCTATTCTCTGGCCATTGCTATAGTGAACACTCCTGTCCTGTGCCTACTGTATTGGTACTGGGGTGGCCAGTGGTAGATATCATCCTACCTGGTAGGATCAGCCCAATAAGCATGATCTTACCAATAAAATGGATAAATGTGATCCTCTGTAAGAATGAAATGGTCTAGCTTTGTCTTCAGGCAGTGTTATGACAGAGGCGTGAAAGTTAATATAACCCTGTGGCCAAACTCCAAATAGATGCAGTTTGTGTAGCAGGATGTTTCTTCTGGATTATGTACACTGAGCTGCAGTTTAAAGCGAAGGATGTTCACTGTTGTTGTTTAGTCCCAAAACGTGTCTGACTCTTTGCGACCCTATGGATTGTAGCCCACCAGGCTCCTCTGTCCATAGGATTTTCTAGGCAAGAATACTGGAGTGTGTTGCCATTTCCTTCTCAAGGGGATCATCCCAACCCAGGGATCAAAACTGCATCGCCTGCATTAGCAGGCAAATTCTTTACCACTGAGCTACAAGGAAGCCCAAGATATTAATTAAGTATCAGTGTTTTTGAAAGGAAAGGAGAGGAAGTAGACTTGTAAAGAGGGACAAATTGAACAGAAATTCAGGCTAAGCTTTGGCAAATGTTCAAGCAAATACTGCTTATGAAGTTTGCCTGCCTTTAGGCTGTTATGGCCAGGCATTTAGACTCAGCTCTACTCCATCAGCAGAGGTGGCTTGTTCCAGAAGAATGATAACCTGGAACAAGACAGTTGAGGCTGACTATGAATGAGGTGACAGCTGGAGGCTGAATGGCAATTTTCTTCCCTGAAGGTGAACAGTATGTTCTACTTATAGTATGATCTAATTGTTATCCACAACAGAAGCCTATAATTTTAGGAAAGAAAGTATTTGAAAATTGGGCAGGTACCCAAAAATGTCTTTGAAATAGGAGTAAAACAAAAATCAGGTAAGATGAGATAAAAAGGAAGATGGTAAAGTAAGACAGGATGGCAAAACTTCAAAGTAAATGAATTCAAAAAGAGAATTGGCTGAGAATATCAAATTATAGGGGACACTCATGCACACTACCTGAATTTAAAGTCAAAAGAGATGAATGAAAAATCAGTTCAGTTCAGTTCAGTTCAATTCATTTCAGTTGCTCAGTTGTGTCTGACTCTTTGCGACCTCATGAATCGCAGCACGCCAGGCCTCCCTGTCCATCACCATCTCCCTGAGTTCACTCAGACTCACGTCCATCGAGTCAATGATGCCATCCAGCCATCTCATCCTGGGTCGTCCCCTTCTCCTGCCCCCAATCCCTCCCAGCAACAGAGTCGTTTCCAATGAGTCAACCCTTTGCATGAGGTGGCCAAAGTACTGGAGTTTCAGCTTTAGCATCATTCCTTCCAAAGAAATCCCAGGGTTGATCTCCTTCAGAATGGACTGGTTGGATCTTATTGCAGTCCAAGCGACTCTCAAGAGTCTTCTCCAACACCACAGTTCAAAAGCATCAATTCTTCAGCACTCAGCTTTCTTCACAGTCCAACTCTCACATCCACACACGACCACTGGGAAAACCATAGCCTTGACTAGATGGACCTTAGTCGCAAAGTAATGTCTCTGCTTTTGAATATCCTATCTAGGTTGCTCATAACTTTTATTCCAAGGAGTCAGCTTCTTTTAATTTCATGGCTGCAATCACCATTTGCAGTGATTTTGGAGCCCAGAAAAATAAACTCTGACACTGTTTTCGCTGTTTCCCCATCTATTTCCCATGAAGTGATGGGACTAGATGCCATGATCTTCGTTTTCTGAATGTTGAGCTTTAAACCAACTTTTTCACTCTCCTCTTTCACTTTCATCAAGAGGCTTTTTAGTTCCTCTTCACTTTCTGCCATAAGGGTGGTGTCGTCTGCATATCTGAGGTTATTGATATTTCTCCGGGCAGATGTTCGTAAATATTGTCAAAAAAAGTGCCAAAGTAATAGAGTTATTTTAGTTAGAATAAAAGAAAGATAAAAGTAGTAATTCAAGAAATATTGTATTTAACCAGTTCTAATATCCTACTTTTCCATATGCTAATATTTTTGAAATAAGAAGGAAGCTTACAACATGTCTCATATTTTAATTGGCAGGACTTTTAATTTCATAGTAAAATTAAAATAATGGTATGTTGCACCCTTGATGGGGATATTGAACTGATAAAGCTGAGTAAATGAAGAAAGAACTGTATTTTCAAAAAGAAATAAAGAGCTAAAATGAAAAAGACTGAATTTTCAATCTGGAGACAGATTAAAACGGATCTTTGCAGTGAGAAAAGACCAGTGTCTAGAATCTAAGCTTCATGAAGTCAGGAACTTTATTTACTGCAATATTCACAGCTTCAAGAATATTGCCAGGCACTTAGTAGAAACAAATGGGAATTTTCAATTAATTGAATAAATCCTGATACAGGTCATATTATAAAAACAGAGAAAAATTATACATGATGCCAAGTAGTTTAACTTATGGTTTAGAGCTAGACTGTCCAGGCTTGAAATGCTGTTCTGCCATTGTGGAAGACGTTTTTGAAAACTACTTACAAATAAGTATAACAAATCATCATCCCCTCCAGTACACATGGCAGGATGACCTATTGCCATATTTGCAGTTAAACAGGGCCTTATGACTGGTTCTGGTGCATATGTCTGGCTAGCGTATGTCACTCTGAGTCTTTTAATAGCCAGTGTAATTTCTGTGCTTTC
Organism: Ovis canadensis; assembly: GCF_042477335.2. NCBI lineage: Eukaryota > Metazoa > Chordata > Mammalia > Artiodactyla > Bovidae > Ovis > Ovis canadensis. The sequence continues at coordinate 139,121,603 of NC_091245.1, forward strand.
TTCTCTGACAGTTTTGGGTATAGAAGCACAGGGCAGGTCATCAGATCAAGCAGCTGAGCCAACGCAAGGAGTATCGTTGCCTTGAGACAGTGTCTAACTATACATCTGAGTTTTATTAAAAACAACCTTTTGTGGATTACAGGAGCTGTTAACTGCAACATAATGTAGCCATTCTGAATAACAGGGTGTTTAATCAGAGCAACATTATGTAAGAAAATTATTCTGCTATGACTCAGTTTTATTAATCTTTAATTAATAGCTAATAATTTCACCTATTTCTAGATTTTTTCAAGGGTTAAATAGGATCATGTAAAGTAGTTCTGAAAGTTCCTAGCTGATAGAATTAATTAACATAAAAGAAAATAAAAAAGGGAAGGAAAGTTTTCACATGGGAGAAAAATTGTGTTAATCATACTTTTAGGATATGAGAACTGGACATGGAAAAACAGACTGATTTCAAATAGGAAAAGGACTATGTCAAGGCTGTATGTTTTTACCTTGCTTATTTAACTTACATGAAGAGTACATCATGAGAAACACTGGGCTGGATGAAGCACAAGCTGGAATCAAGATTGCCAGGAGAAATATCAATAACCTCAGATATGCAGATGACACCACCCTTATGGCAGAAAGTAAAGAAGAACTAAAGAGCCTCTTGATGAAAGTGAAAGAGGAGAGTGAGAAAGTTGTCTTAAAGCTCAACCTTCAGAAAACGAAGATCATAGCATCTGGTCCCATCACTTCATGGCAAATAAACGGAGAAACAGTGGAAACAGTGGCAGACTTTACTTTTGGGGGCTCCAAAAACACTGTAGATGGCGACTGCAGCCATAAAATTAAACGATGCTTACTCCTTGGAAGAAAAGTTGTGACCAACCTAGACTGAATATTGTAAAGCTCCTTTAGGCAAGGCTATGGTTTTTTCAGTGGTCATGTATGATGTGAGAGTTGGACTATAAAGAAAGCTGAGCACTGAAGAACTGATGCTTTTGAACTGTGGTGTTGGAGAAGACTCTTGAGAGTTTGTGGACTGCAAGGAGATTCAACCAGTCCATTCTAAAGGAAATCAGTCTTTAGTATTCATTGGAAGGACTGATGTTGAACCTTAAACTCCAATAGTTTGGCCATGTGATGTGAAGAGCTGACTCATTTGAAAAGACCCTGATGCTGGAAAAGACTGAGGGCAGGAGGAGAAGGGAATGACATAGGATGAGATGGTTGGATGGCATCACCAACTCAATGGACATGAGTTTGAGTAAAGTCCGGGTGTTGGTGACGGACAGGGAGGCCTGGTGTGCTGCAGTCCACTGGGTCACAAAGAGTTGGACATGACTGAGTGACTTAACTGACTGACTGAAGTAAGGTATTCACATTTAAAAAGGAAATGATCTTCTCCCTTGGGAATTTTATAACTAGTAAAATTTTCATACATAAAGACAGTAAAATATTATTATATATTAGAGTATAGACATCATAGACACTTTGAAAAAATTACTTGAAGATAGATTTTAGACAAAAGCAAAATGATGACCAAGATTAATAATTAAAGATTGACAGAACTATGATAAAAATCACTTGCCTAGACTTCTCTTACCTGGTTTGAATCTGCCGCCAATAAATCTAGTTAGCTGGAATCTTATAACTGTGCCTGAACTCCACGTCTGCAGGGTAAACCTGAGCCCTTCCTGAGCTTACACACAATTTCTTGTTCTTCTTCTCTTACCCTCCCTAGTCCTTCTTCAAGGAATTAATAGTATGAAGAGACTAAAGACATATTTCTGAGTGGCTATCAGTACTATGTGAAACTATTTTTGACTAGGAGGAGCTCAGGAAGCTAAACATGTTTTATATGTATGGTAAGTTGAATAATGGCTTCCTGAGATGTTTCTGTCCTTATCCTCAGAATAGGTGATGAACTGTAGCCTGCCAGGCTCCTCTGTCCCTAGAAATTCCCAGGCAAGTATAACCAACTTCAATGAGTTGCCATTTCCTTCTCCAGGGGATCTTCGCAACCCGTGAATCAAACCCATGTCTCCTGCAGTGGCAGGTGGATTGTTTACCACTCAGCACCCAGAATCTCACCCAGAAGCCCACCCAGAATCCGTGACTGTTACCTTAAATTGCAAAAGAGACTTCACAGATGTTAACAGGTTGAAAATTCTGAGATGGGAAAATTATCCTGGATTACATAAGTGGGCCCACTGTAATCACAATGGTCTATATATAAGGGACACAAGAGGAGTTCAAGTCAGACAGAAGGTGATGTAACTACTGAAGCAGAGAGACACAAAATGAGATTTGCAGATGCTACAGTTTCAGCTTTGAAATCAGAGGAAGAGGGCCATGAGTCAAAGACTGTAGGTGGCCTCTCAAAGCTGGGAAGGGTGAGGAAATGAAATCTCTCCTAGAGCCTCAGATCACATAGTCCTGCTCACCCATTATAGACTTCCAGAACAAATATATGTTGGTTTAAGCCACTGAATTTGTTGGAATTTGTTGCAGTCACAATAAGAAACAAAGACATATTATGAAAATTAATTTTTGCAAAGTCATGTTTAAATAATTGATTTTTGAGCTTGTTGGCTGTTATCAATATTTTGAACCATTGAAATATTTTTGAACATCCAATTGTCAGAATATAAGTTATATGATACTTTTTGCCTTTTATTCTCTAAGCATGGAACAAAAAAATAATGGAATGATTTGTCTAAAAGAATATATTTTTCGTTTTGTTCTTAAATTCATTTGTTTTCTCATCTTTATGAGCAAAATTAATTACACATAATAAACATGTTTATATTTCTTTAAATTATATGCATGTGTGACTGAAAGGTTGTTGTTGAATCACGATGCCAGGATTCTTGGCCCCCGGAGGAGAAGAATTTAATCTGGGGCCAGAGATGAGGCTTGATCTCTCAGAGATTTTGTGTAATAAAGTTTTATTAAAGTACAAAGGAGATAAAGAAAGCTTTTGACATAGGCATCAGAAGGGGGTAGAAAGAGTACCCGCTTGTTAGTGTTAGCAATGAAGTTATATACTTTCCAGTAAATCCAAAGAATGTCTGGAGGTTGTAAAGACCTCACCGGACCTACTCCCATAATTTACATTTTAAGATAACAGAATTAGCCAGAAGGTTTAATCCAGAGACTGTCCTCAGGCAGAATACATTGTTGTTATATAATCCTAAGGAATGTAGAAAAGAAAAAAGTTTGTCCTTTCTTCCTCCTTGAGAATTCCAGACCCCTCTCTCCTTGAGGACCCCTAGACTTCTTATCAACCTATCTAGGAAATGACTCTCTCATGACTATACAACTTATATTTGCATAATGCTAATAAACAAACATATTTAAAAGACTGAAGATGAAAATAAAATAGAAGAGACAGAACAAAGGTGTATATCAAACAGCATCCTTGAGCATCTCACCAGACTGCATTGTAGACCCCCCCAGCAATCTTGCTCTCCACATTAAAAACTGCTATATTAGATAACCAACACAGATCACTTCCCACTATTAAATCGTCTTCTTCTTTTTCTATTGTGAGCTGTTAATGCCAAATATAGTACAGATTTAGTTAGATGCTATGGGGTATGATATTGAATAAGCAATGTGACTAATCCTCATTGTGTATTCCCAAGCTGAAGCTTAGTACTCTATTTTAATGTCTCTTGAACACTATTGCTTATTAAAACTGTCTATTTCTGCAGTGTTTCAGTGAAAGGTATTATGATGCAATGTATTTTCTTTCTCAACTTGCAGGGGTGAGGAACTAAAATTATATGATCATTTGACTAATGATGATCATTTGGCTCATGACATTAATTTATCTGTGTGAATATATACATATATATATATATATATATATATACACACACACACACACACATTAAAATCACATGCTATTATGGCAGGAAATAAGATTCAGTTTCTCACATTTTGCAAAATCAAATAATATACATGTCACAACTAAAAAGACATTTTGTTGAATGAGTCTATTTTAATCTCAGTATGATGGTGCCAATCTCCTATTTTTTTCATATTAGAGTGAAATGGAGAACAGAGCTTTTCTAATTCTAAAATATCCTGGGCTTCTTTCAAAGTTTCTGGCCTCCAGTCATCTAAAGTGACCTAAACTATCATTACAATTGCCATGATTTACATAAAAGAGAAAAAAAGAACTCATAGATACCATCATTAATGAGATGGCTCCAACTATCTGCCCACATTGAATAATTTAAGTGTAAAATGACTTAAAAAGAACTGTGGTGTTTTGAAATTTAAAACATCTGCTAAAATTTGTTTTGCACAAAAGATCCTAGTAACCTCTCACAGAATGACCAAATTCCTGTCAATAACATTTAAGGTCAGTGAGATCAAAGAGAGAAATAACAGGCAATCTACACTAATGTATCTTTGTCTTCAACCATAACTTTTTTTTTTTTTTCTTAAAATAAGTTATTTTACTGCTCCAAAATCACATTATGTCTACAGAATACATAAGTTCCATCTTGTAATCAAACCGATACACAGAAATCACTCCTCTTGCATCAGAATCAGAGAGATGTTGATTAGCACAAAGTACTATTTATCTAGTGGCTTCCCTGATATCTGAATGGTAAAGAAATCACCTGCCAATGCCGGAGACATGAGTTTGATCCCTGGGTTGGGAAGATCCCATGGAGAAGGAAACAGAAACCCATTCCAGTATTCTTGCCTGGGAAATCCCATGGACAGAGGAGCCTGGTAGGCTACAGTCCATGGGATCAGAAAAAAATTGCACATGACTTCACGATTAAACAATAAAACTATACCTAGCTGTTACAAAAAGTAGGGTTTTTCTAAAAATGATCATGAATCTTGACCGTGGGTTGTGAGAAAAATGATGCAAGCGAATTGGATGGAGATTGGAATCACCACATTGTCCTGACAACCTCATGTATATTCTCCATAGATCCCTGGGGAAAGACTTGAAGAACTGCTGTCTGAGTCTTAGAGGATTATTCTGTGATCCCCTCTAAACAAGAGATGGTGGGAGGTTTACGAGGTACTACCTCAGGTCATCTCACTCTCCTGTGGAAATGAGAGACTCATTCAATATCCGAGATGCCCCTTCTTCCAGACAACTCTTGAAAGCACTTAGAAGCCAAGCCAGACAGCCTGACACTCAAATCTGGAAATTGCATGTGTTTCTCTGTGGATCAGATTGCGTATTCTAAGAAGGTCCCTTCACTAGATAGCATATTCATCTTTTGGGTCCCAAATCATCCCTCACATGCCCTCTGCAGGATGATAGAATGGGCAAAACACATATTTTTTTTCCTTTGCTGAATCGTGGCTTCTAAAATTCTCCTTTTTCTGAGTCTATTCCATGAAAGTTAGTGAAATTTTTCTGACATTTAACGTATGAAAGGTAGTAACCCTGATGAGACGGACAATTTGGAACACAAATATATAAGGAAACATGCTAAAATGGATTGAATTGTATCCTTCCAAAATTCATATGTTAAAGCTCTGTGAAATGAAAATATCTCCTGCCATGTTAATAAACAATAAATATCACAGCCATCAGCGATTTCTGGTTTCTACACGCTAGTAAAGTAATGCTCAAAATTCTCCAAGCCAGGCTTCAGCAATACCTGAACTGTGACCTTCCAAATGTTCAAGCTGGTTTTAGAAAAGGCAGAGGAATCAGAGATCAAATTGCCAACGTTTGCTACATCATGGAAAAAGCAAGAGAGTTCCAGAAAAACATCTATTTCTGCTTTATTGACTATGCCAAAGTCTTTGACTGTGTGGATCACAATACACTGTGGAAAATTCTGAACGACATGGAAATACCAGACCACCTGACCTGCCTCTTGAGAAACCTGTATGCAGATCAGGAAGCAACAGTTAGAACTGGACATGGAACAATTGACTGGTTCCAAATAGGAAAAGAAGTACGTCAGGGCTGTATATTGACGCCCTGCTTATTTAACTTATATGCAGAGTACATCATGAGAAACGCTGGACTGGAAGAAGCACAAGCTGGAATCAAGATCACCGGGAGAAATATTGATAACCTCAGATAGGCAGATGACACCACCCTTATGGCAGAAAATGAAGAAGAACTAAAGAGGCTCTTAATGAAAGTGAAAGAGGGTAAAAAAGTTGGCTTAAAGCTCAACATTCAGAAAACTAAGATCGTGGCTTCTGGTTCCATCACTTCATGGCAAATAGACAGGGAAACAGTGGAAACAATGAAAAACTTTATTTTGGGGGGTTCCAAAATCACTGCAGATGGTGATTGCAGCCATGAAATTAAAAGATGCTTATTCCTTGGAAGGAAATTGTGACCAACCTAGACAGCATATTAAAAAGCAGAGACATTACTTTGTCCACAAAGGTCCGTCTAATCAAGGCTATGGTTTTTCCAGTTGTCATGTATGGATGTGAGAGTTGGACTATAAGGAAAGCTGAGTGCCAAAAATTGATGCTTTTGAACTGTGGTATTGGAGAATACTCTTAAGAGTCACTTGGACTGCAAGGAGTTCCAACCAGTCCATCCTAAAGGAGAACAGTCCTGGGTGTTCAATGGAAGGACAGATGTTGAAGCTGAAAGTCCAATACTTTGGGTACCTGATGCAAACAGCTGACTCTTTGAAAAGACCCTGATGCTGGGAAAGATTGAGGGCAGGAGGAGAAGGGGACAACAGAGGATGAGATGGTTGAATGGCATCACTGACTCAATGGTTATGAATTTGGGTAGGCTCCAAGGTTTGGACACAACTGAGTGGCTGTACTGAACTGAAAAGTGAGTGAAGGCTCCCGGAACTTTGATCCAGCAGATGCTGCCACCTCCTATGGTGATGGCTGGAGACCTGGGGGAATGCAAGAAGCAGTATGTACCACTCCTTAGAATGAACAAAGAAACAGGATTTGCCCCCAGATAGTTGAGTTAGTCACTTAGTTGTGCCTGACTCTTCTGACCCCATGGATTTTAAACTGCTATGCTCCTCTGTACATGGAATTCTCCAGGCAAGAATACTGGAGGGGGTTGCCATTTCCTTATCCAGGGGATCTTCCCAACCCAAGGATCAAACCCAGGTCTCCTGCATTGCAGGCAGATTCTTTACCATCTGAGCCACCAGGCAAGCCCCAGATAGCTGAGGTGCATATGAAAGGAATGAATTCAGTGAACCCAGAGACTTGCATGTTCCCATACATAGAATGCTAAACTCCTTAACTTGATACTTGATCTTTGATGTTCAGACTGCCTACTTGCTCTGTTGCAAATTTGTACACAGCCTGACTTTTGCTCCTGCCTCATTGGAGCAGTTTTCTCAGAGCTACTGTGATGCTGTCTCCCAGGCTCGGAGTCTTATTCATTCCCACTGAAAAAATGACTCTCTACTTTCAGGTTGTGGCTATATGTTTTAGTCAACAGCTCTGTAACTAAGCAGCTCAGGATATGACAGTATTTGTAGATAGGGACTTCAGAGAGGTAATTAAGATGAAGTGAAGCCATGGAGGTGGGCCCTAATACAACCTGACCAGTGTTCATCTCAGAAGAGAAAATTTGGACGCACAAGGACATACCAAAGGTGCATGTGCACAGAGGATCATCATAAAGAGAGAGACCTCAAAAGAAATTAAACATGGAAGCACCTTGACCTTAATTTTCTGGCCTTTAGAATGGTGAGAAAATGAGTTTCTATTGTTTAAGCCACCCAGTCTGTGGTACTGTGTTACAGTGGCCCTAGCAAACTAAAAGTGTGAGTTGCTCAGTTATGCCCAACTCTTAGTGATACTATGCACTGTAGCCCACCATGCTCCTCTGTCCATGGGATTCTCCGGGCAAGAAGAGTGGAGTGGCTTGTCATTCCCTTCTTCGGGGGATCTTCTTGACCCAGGGGTCTAACCCAGGCCTCTGTCACGGCAGGCAGATTCTTGACCAACTAAGCCATCAGGGAAGCCCATCAAACTAATACTCATGCTAAATAGGAAAGAGCGTGATGGAGGGTGGAATTATTCATGTATGGAATGAGAGGCATCATTTTTATGGGAGTTATTTATGTGATAGTTTCCAACCTCCATTAATTTTTATACTTAGATGACCCAGCTTACATGGTGTAGGAGACCCCAGGAGCTAGAAATGTTATGCATTACTGTTGTTGATGCTCTTTTAGTTTAGAGACTTGCTGCTTTAGCTCAATTGCTGACTCTGCTATACCACTTCAGCCCTTGAAAATAATACATGTAATTTTCAATTTCTGGACCATCTGAAATCTGATACTGGTAGGCTTTTGTCACAAAAACCACTTAACAATAAATGATTTTCAAGGTATTCAGTGGATCTTTCATGCTTTTTACCATTTATAGACATCTGGTATATTTGCATATTAGAAACGTCTCTTCCAAAATTGATGTATTGGCCAAAAATTTGTTTGGGATTTTCCATAGGATATTACAGAAAAGCTGAAATGAACTTTTTGGCCAACCCAATAAAACATTTTCTGACTGCCATCTTAGTTCCTTTTTGTTCACATATCTTAGGAAGGATGTTTTGTCTCTGAATGTGACTGTAACCAGATGGGATAATACATTCTCAATTACTTCCTGGATAATGATCAAGATGAACATCTTGGAGATTATATATACCTATTTCAGGCTCCTACCTCCACCATTCTTAAGTATTATGCTTCATTCTTTCCTGTAAAGGCAACTTCAGGTCAATCTGATTAGTATACACCCCGAGTGGCATCCTGATGGGAGTCTAGGAAATAAGCCTTGTTGTTGCTCAGTGTCTAAGTCACGTCTGACTCTTTGTAACCCCATGGACTTGAGTATGCCAAGTTCCTCTGTCCTTCACTGTCTCCCAGACTCTGCTCAAATTCATGTACATTGAGTTGGTGATGCTATCTAACCATCCCATCCTCTGCCGCCCACTTCTCCTTTGTCCTTCAATCTTTCCCAGCATAAGGCTCTTTTCCAGTGAGTCAGTTCTTAGCATCAGGAGGCCAAAGTTTTGGGGGTTCAGCTTCAGAATCAGTCCTTTCAAAGAATATTCAGGGTTGATTTCCTTTAGGAGGGAATAACGCTATACTCATTTTAAGTTAAGTTAGCTAGATTACCATGTTAAATAAGCATAGTCTTAGACCATAAAGATAATGACCATTTGGCTGAATTCATTACCATGCCATGCAGGTGAAAGTGAGGAACATAGTAGATCTTTATAAGTTCAATAAAAATGTCCTTGTGTACTAAGCCAATTATTCAAACTAAACTGGGGACTTTGGACTACAGTTCTTGGCTGAAAACCAGGTATTAACCTGCCTCCTTTTCAGAAACATGGTGACTTGCTCATTAGATATGGTTCTAAGTGATCTTCAAGTGTTTAAGAAAATACTCCTCTGGCCTTAGAAGACTTTCAGATTATCCTCAGTTCAGTGGTATGCTTTGAATTTAGATGTTCCATAGAATTATTTCCCCAATTTTATTTATTTATTTAAAATCTTTTTATTTTATACTGGAGTACAGTTGATTAACAATGTTGTGTTAATTCCAGGAGTATAGCAAAGTGATTTGGTTATATATATTCATGTATTCTTTTTAAAGTTCTTTTCCCATTTAGGTTACTACAGAATATTGAACAGAGTCCCCTAAGCTGCACAGTAGGTCCTTGTTGGTTACCTATTTTAAATATGATAATATTTTCAGTCCTAAACTCTCAAACTATCCCTCTCCTCACACATTCTCCACTGGTTACCATAAATTCATGCTCTAAGTAGGGGAATTCCTCCTAAAATTAATTTTTTGCACAGAGATGGAGTCTGGTAATTAGTACTAAGTCCTGGGGCACTGGATCCATGTCTCATGGAATGACAAATTTAGAAACCAAAAAACAGAACATGCCTTTCTAAGGTAGACCATGATAGTTTATGGGATTTGTTCAGCCAGTAGAGACCAGCATGCCAGGACACGTTTGAAATCTGCAGGAAGGGCTCATCCTGCTGCTTGGACTCATGTAACAGCCTAGGTTAAATGCAGAAGGAAAATAATGGAACAGATTTGGTCCTAGCCACTGTCTGTCAAGTTAACCAAAATAGTCAGTGGAGATGTGTTCTTATAAGGACATTTCCCAGAAGTCAGAATTGTGAAAAATGAGGGGCAGGTATTAATGGGAGACAGTCTTCTATAAGTCTCTTATTGTCCTGCATATCTTGATCAAGATTACTTTCAATGATGTTTACACAACAAAGAGCCTTGAAAGCTAGAAATATCTCCTTTCAACACAAAGGGCAGATCTATTCATAGCCCAATACAGTAAAATAGTGTCTCTGTCTGGAATGAAAGGGAAATCAAGCTTAGTATCTGTGATCAAAGATTAGGTTTCCTAAACTCAGAGTTTCTCTCCTATTAAAGATTTCACTCACGTGCAGGCTTTATCTGGCCATCTTTGCCATGCCCCAAGGGAATTGCAGCTTGAGGAACTTTGTTCAAGAAAATGCTGATATTCTGGCTCCTGGAATTGCTGTGATTAATAAAATTATTTGACTCAGGAGTGTCATGCCTTCTGCTAGCATCCATAAAACAGTGGCAGGCTCACCTGTTAGCTTGCAAGGAGATTAAAATCTAAGACTCTTCACACTACTTGACACTCTGAGACATGCTGTGAGTATAGATATCCCACTTTGCATTTTAGACATGGAAGAAAAGAAAGAAATGATTAATAAGCCAAAATAGATGATATCTAGTCTAACATTAACCCAAGTAGAAAATTAAAAGTAACATGCTTAAAACTCCCTATGAATAAATCTGTCTTTGAGCACCCCCTGCCCCGGTTATTATTCTTTGTTTGACACTTTTATATAAAAGAACCATTTAATTAATTTAGTTCAAGGCATGGAGAAAAGAATATCCCCTGTTTTTTGGGAAATAAGTCTGTAAGAAATTGAGTAAAAGCTTTATTGAATAATACAACAGAAAGAGTAGAAATTCTACCCATATGAAGGACTCTGGTCACTACTGCAAAGAGAAAAAACTCCCAAACATCTGCTTCTAATACAGATTCTTCTCCTAATATGTGAGCTTCCCTGGTGGCTCAGTCAGTAAAGAATCCGCCTGCAATGCAGGAGACCTAGGTTCTATCCCTGGGTGGGGAAGATACCCTGGAGAAGGGAATGACTACTCATTCCAGTATTCTTGCCTGGAGATTCCCCCTGGACAGAAAAGCCTGGTGGGCTACAGTTCATGGGTTGCAAACAGTAGGACACAACTTAGTGACTGCACCACTACCTTCATCTAATATGAAAGTCCACATTTTCATGACTGATTCATACTGGTACACTGATATGACTACAGACACGTGAAATACACTGTATGAGTTGGTTGAAGCTGCTGTCTCATACCCGTAAGTATCATCTGTTTGGACTGGGGATCCTTGCTCCAAGTTGGTGTAATGGATCTCGTAACCATCCACAGTTAGGCACCTCTTCTCTTCCCCAGAGTCCAGCATGTCATGGAGCCTGTAGGACCCTAGTCCAGGGAATTAGCCAACATCCTCTTGATTAATCATAGCCCTTGCTGTCTCAGTTATTAAATACTTTGAAGAGACAACAGATTCATTTATTGAAATCTCAATTAATTTATCCAAAACCAATTTCTTTATCTTCCCTCCAAAATGTGGCCCTGCTCCTTTGTATTCTGCTTCAGAGAGATTCACCATTAAGCTGTGAGCTCACTGTGAAATAAATCTTTCACGTTTCTCTTTCTTTTCCACATCCAAATACTCTCTATTCTATTGTTCTCTCTGTAATATATTTTTTACTTTCTCATCTCGTTTATAACTAATTTATTTCTCTCTGCTTGTTGCTTCCCAGATGGCGCTAGTGGTAAAGAACCCATCTGCCAGTGCTGGAAACATAAGAGACATGGATTTGATCCCTGAGTCCAGAAGATGGCCTGGAGAAGGGCATGACGACCCACCCCAATACTCTTGCTGGGAGAACCCCATGGGCAGAGGAGCCTGGAGGGCTACAGTGCATAGCATCACAGAGTCAGACACAAGTGAGTGCCAAACAAACAAACAAAAAGAGCCAGCAGAAACTGGCTCATGAGTTCTTTTAAATGCTTAAAAAGTATGTTATTTGGCTTTATTTGGCATTAGCTTTAAACTTGTGTCTATATCAAACTGAATGGGTTTGAAATAAAACTATAAAGTGGATTTTGAATTACTAGCCATCTCAGGCTTCAACCAGAGCTATTGTTTATCTGCATAGGGAGGGGGGAATTCCAATTATATATTTAAGTTTCAAGGCCAACTGTTTATGTTTTCGTAATACTTCTTCACAGGGAATACTTTGGAAGTTCCATGTGGGTGAAAATAAGATGCAGACATCTTTGGAAACCTTCAACTGTTCATTCAGATAATATTTGGGCAAACACAGTCATAGTAGATTATAAAAACTTTTTCCATCTATGTGTGTTGTGTTCAGTTCAGTTCAGTCACTCAATCGTGTCCGACTCTTTGCAAACCCAAGGACAGCAGCATATCAGGCCTCCCTGTCAATCACCAACACACAGAGCCTACTCAAACTCATGTCCCTTGAGTTCGTGATGCCATCCAACCATCTCATCCTCTGTCGTCCCCTTCTCCTCCCACCTTCAATCTTTCCCGACATCAGGGTCTTTTCAAATAAGTCAGTTCTTCACATCGTTTCAGCTTCAGCATCAGTCCTTCCAATAGAATATTTAGGGCTGATTTCCTCTAGGATGGACTGGTTGAACCTCCTTGCAGTTGCAAGGGATGCTCAAGAGTCCTCTCCAATACCACAGTTCAAAAACATCAGTTATCTGGGGCTCAACTTTATAATCCAACTCACATCCATACATGACTACTAAAAAAACCATTGCTTTAACTAGATGGACCTTTGTTGGCAAAGTAATGTCTCTGCTTTTTAATATGGTTGACATAAGAAACTTTATATATATGTATGAAACCAACCAGTCTATTGTTCCATGTCTAGTTCTAACTGTTGATTCTTGACCTGCATATGAGCATATATATAAACACACACACACGCACACACACACACACACACAAATATACATATATATATATAAACATATATATATATATAAATTAAGGTGGAAGAAACTGTTTTCTTGTGAACTTTTAAGCTATATCAGTGCTATAATCCAATGATTACTATAGTATTATTCAAATGTTATGGTACTAGGCATTTTCATTTTTTGCTTTCCTGGCAGATATATGTTGTCATACTGGCTTAGGAGAAAAAAAATTACCCATATTATTCCAAAAAAGAGACCCTCTTCTGTGTTTCAGCTCTCTGTCTAGTTATCCAAATGTTACACTCTTTTCAATTGTTTATTTCTCTGTCTTATAATTTAAAAAAAAAGACAGTTTCATCCATTTTTCTTAGTGTAAGAGAATGCTCTTGGTATTTAAAATCTTGCTATTTGGTTTTGTTCAGTCAGAGCACACACCAGAATGTACATGGACTCCAAGAAATCAGTCCATTTTCTTTCAGTTTGGAAGTACATTCAAATCCAGTTGCCCTGGCTGTGTCTCTGGATCTGAAGAAGCAAATAGCTTCCGCAGTGAATTATTTCTCGCCTTAGAAATGAATGTCAATAACTATTTAATCTGCCACAAATGCTGGGAAGATTAAATTTTTCCTCTCTGAAAATAGCATCCTCATCTTAAACAATTGGATTAACAACATTTCTAGGCAAAATGATGTCATAACCTCTGACTTCATATGGTTTAGAAACTTGGGATCAGGTGAATTTTCCTTCAGGCTCCTTCTAAATGAATATCTTGATTCCAGAAAATGACACTTAAAAAAAAAAATGATTGTCATTATTCCAGAAACTGCCATTAAGCTATGTTAACATTAAATGATATTATGCGGCATAGACACTGGATTTTGAGCCTAAACTTCCTGACCATTGCAGGTAACTCACATAATGTATACATATGTTGCTCATTGTGGGGAATTTTTTCTTGTTTTTCTGTGTCAAAGATCTGGGGAAGAGAAGAACTTGTTCCCCAAGTTCCCCAAAAAACTTGGGGAACAGAAGAAGGCTTCTTAAAGTAATAATTAGGTCTCAGTCTTTCCACCCATGTTTGTTTTCGATCTTTGCTACTATTTTTCTGATGTCCTATTACCACCATTAGGGTTGTGTTCTTCTGTATTTAATCTTTTTCTTAATTAAAAAACTCTCAGATATATCTTTTGCTTAATTAAAATATCACTAATAAACTCCAAGCATGTGATAGAATAATGTCCAAGCTTATGGTTTACAAATGAAATGCACACTCCTTCACATATTATTTGCCAGTTGCTCCTCACAATCTCTGTTATAGTTTGATCTGCAATATTCTCCATTCAATCAGCACCCCAAACACACTCCAGTTGACAAGATGTGGACTGAATGATGATTACTAAGATGCTTAAAGACCACACAACTGTATTTAGGGCAGGGTTCACAAATATCTCTCTACATTTGCTAGGTAGGGAACTTAAGTGGGTGAAGCTACTAAGATGAAGATATCTGTCCCAAAACTGGAGGCTGTAGGTTGCAGAGAAAATGCTGTTGAAGGTTACAGCATTGGTTTTTGTCAAATTTCCAATAGTTCAAAAGCATTAACATTACCATTTTATATAACATCTCTCAGTTTAAAAATGCTGACTTAATACTTGTTAACAACATTCAGAAAAGGAAGATCATGGCATCTGGTCCCATCACTTCATGGGAAACAGATGGGGAAACAATGTCAGACTTTATTTTTTTAGGCTCCAAAATCACTGCAGATGGTGACTGCAGCTATGAAATTAAAAGTTATGACCAACCTAGATAGCATATTCAAAAGCAGAGACATTACTTTGCCGACTAAGGTCCGTCTAGTCAAGGCTATGGTTTTTCCTGTGGTCATGTATGGATGTGAGAGTTGGACTGTGAAGAAGGCTGAGTGCCGAAGAATTGATGCTTTTGAACTATGGTGTTGGAGCAGACTTTTGAGAGTCCCTTGAACTGCAAGGAGATCCAACCAGTCCATTCTGAAGGAGATCAACCCTGGGATTTCTTTGGAAGGAATGCTAAAGCTGAAGCTCCAGTACTTTGGCCACCTCATGCAAAGAGTTGACTCATTGGAAAAGACTCTGATGCTGGGAGGGATTGAGGGCAGGAGGAGAAGGGGACGACAGTGGATGAGATGGCTGGATGGCATCACGGACTCGATGGACGTGAGTCTGAGTGAACTCCAGGAGATGGTGATGGACAGGGAGGCCTGGCGTGCTGCGATTCATGGGGTCGCAAAGAGTCGGACACGACTCAGTGACTGAACTGAACTGAACTGAACCCCAAATAAAATCTAAGAATATTTGGTAAGGGAAAAAGTTCACAATAAGAATCATCTTCTGTGATTTATAGGATAACAAGACAGATAGCATATATAAAGTTGTCTTTTTTTTAATATTGAAAGCTAAGTACAGATTTTATCAAAATATCATGTTCCTTTAATACTTAATTATATACATTCACAAAATGCTATTTGTTAGATTTAAAAATAATATTTATATAGGAAAGAAATGTTTTTCTACTTGATTGCATTAACTGGAAAGACTTATTTAAAAAAAATAAAAATTGTTAATGGACTATTCTGGAAAGCTGCCCAAGATGTGTGTTTAGTATAAACTTATGCAATAAATGGATTGTTGTCATCCATTTAAGATTATTTCAATGACTAAGACATAGATCTCTCACCTGAATCTTCTCCAGAATGGATACAATTTGGAATAATGTGAGGCAATATTAAAAATTCATTGAAATGAAATTCATTTGGAATTATTTTGACTTCAATTATCAGCATATCTCTTCACAGATGATAGAAAAATCACTCAAAAATAGGGGAAAAAAGGTTCTGAAGATCACAACACAAACTGACATATGTAGAATACTCACTCAACAACAACAGAATTTATTTTGTTTGTAAGTGCATATCTAAAGTTCATCAAAAACAACCATGTGGTGAATTATAACAAAGCTTCAACAAAATTTAAAATATTTAAATAAGTTGAAATATTAAAATATTTGAAGTAATTCAAATTATTTTCTCTAATTATGGTATTAAAATGGAAATCAATAATAAAATTATACTAGGAAAAAGTGTACTACCTGAAAATTAAATAATACATTTCTAAACAATTCATAGATCAAGAAATGAATCAGCATAGATAACAGAAAATTACTGAACCGAATTATAATAAAATATAACAGATCCAAACTTGTGGGATATGTTAAGCAATGTTTAAAGAAAAAAAAAATAGACATATGCATATATGAAAAAAAAAGGATGGGTGAATTAAAAAAAATCAACTTTCTATTTCAAGGATGAGAGTGGAAAAAAGAAAGGAATACTAAAAATGAAAACAAATGAAGAACATTTTAAAAATACTGTAGAATAGAGAAAAAGACAAAGTCAAAATCTAGAATTTTGAAAAGCCTGAATTTTTTTAATTTGTTAATGCTTAACAAGATTGATCAAGGCAAAAAAGATAAAAAATAAAATAACAAAAATAAAAATGGAAAATATGGCATAAATATAGATCTGTAATACAAATAACTAAAGATCATTATGAATAACTTTGAAGAAGGGAAATATAATTTAGGTACAATGAACAAATGTCCACAGATTACAGTTTACTGAAGTTAAGAGGTGATATATGAAATCTTACTATTGAAGCATCTGTTAAAGAAATTAACTTTGTTATTTTAAAAAAGTTTCCACAGGAAACTCCAGTACCAGATGCTTTTAATAGTTAATTTTTATAATTATTAAAAAAAAAACTCTAATCTTGCTCAAAATTTCTGGAAAAAAAAATGAAAGTGACCTTTACTTTTATGAGGCTGACAGAACGATGAATCCTAAATATGGTCAGGAAGAATCAAGATAGAAAAAAAAAAAAAATCAACACAAGCCATATAGAAGCACTTAACTAAAATTCAACACACTTTCATGAAAAATCTTTCAGTAAGCTAGGACAAAAAGTAATTTTTTTTTAAACAACAAGAAATATCTACAGAAAACATAGAAGGTAAATATATTTGGTGATTAAAAAATAAAAGTTGAAAACTTGTAGAGGGTGAAGAGGAAAAAGATACTCACTATTTCCACTTTTATATTTTTATGAAGAGTCTGAACATTGCAGTAAGGCAAGGGTAAAAGAGAGGTAAAAAATGGGTAAAAAAATTTCTTATGATGATAAGAAATGAAGGTAAAGAACTATCAGTAACATTGTCATTTTCTTAAATATAACATGACAACTAAAAATTCAAATATTCTATAAACCATCTTATTAAATTCAAGGTCAATATGAAAAAAATGTTCTATAGAAATAGAACAACACAATTGGAAATTTAAGAAGTCATATCACTTAAACAGCAATGAAAATATCACATATGACAAAAGTTAGTAAGAATCTAACACTAAAAGCTAAAAAATATTATTCAAAAAATTATTGATGACCAACTAAATAGCACGTTTGTTTATAGAGACTCCATATTGTAAATAGGTCAAATTTATTTATATGTTTGAAATATCAATCAATATATTCATAGCTTCCTTTCCCCCTCAGAAGTTAATAAATAGATTACAAAGTCATGTGGATATACAAAGAGATGAGTTGGGGGGAAAAAAAAATAGAGCCAAAAAGAAAGGCAGAATAACCTCCTAGTAAAAGAACAATCTTAGCAATATTACATAGTACTAAATATAACACTATAATAAACTACAAAGCTATACTTACATATTGTGTTCAGATAAAAGAATAAAAGAAGAAAACAATATGAACAAGATATAGATTCTGTATGGTGTGCATGTGTGGTCAGTCATAAATGACTCTTTGCCACCCCGTGGACTATAGCCCACCAAGCTCCTCTGTCCCCCGTCCATGGAATTTTTCAGGCAAAAATGCTAAAGTGTGTTGTCATTTCCTTCTCCAGAGGATCTTCCCCACCCAGGGATCAAACCTGCATTTCCCACTTTGGCAGATGGATTCTTTACCACTGGGCCACCTGGGAAGCTACATCAAAATATATGATCTTTAATTAACAATGGTGATAATGTCAGTGAAACGTGGAAATGATTGTGGTCTCAATACATGTCAATTCAACATCTACTGGGTTGGCCAAAAGAGTTCATTTGGATTTTCCGTTCCATCTTACCGAAAAATCCTCAATGAATATTTCGGCCAATCCAATATTTATGAAGAGCAAATTTCTTCATTGGCATCTCACAATTATATATAAAAATAAAATCCAAATGGGTTATAGATGTAACTATGAAAGAAAAATATTTATAACGGTTTGAGGAGAAATCAAGAAATAATTTTTCAATATTGGAGCAGATAATAATTTTTTAAGACAGGATGCAAAACTCGCAAAAATGACAAATTAAGCTATATTAAAATTAAGAACCTTGGTGCATCAAAAAGCACCACTAAGAGAGTGAAAATTTAAACTATAAAGTGAAAAAGATATTCATAATTCATATATGCATAAAGATCTCCTAGCCAAAATAATTAACTCATTTCTGCAAATCAAAGAAAACCAGACAATCAGATTATTTTAACAGGTAAAAGACTTAATATTTTGTAAAAGACAAGGTTCAAAAGGCCATTGAATATTAGAAATATGATTCACATTAGTCATCAGGGAAATGCACATTAAAGCCACAAGTTGATACTACTTTTCAACTAAATGGCTAAATTGAAAAATACAGACAGAATCAAATATCAGCGAGGATGTGGAGCAACATGAACTGAAATACAGTACTAATACGGGTGTATATTTGAAACCATTTAAGATAACTTTACTGCAGTATGACTATAATCTCTATCTTATATATGTTTACATGTTCCACATGGTTATGTTATATGTATGGAGCCCAGATACCACAAATGAAGGGCTCCATCTTTCAAGACTGCCCCTACTTCAGACACTAGATATAAATGGGTTTCCCAGGTGACTCACACTACTATCTGGCCAATCACAGTTTTGAGGATTTCCATGACCTATTCCTCAGGTTTGACAATTCTCTACAGCAACTTAAAGGACTCAGGAAAGTGCTCTACTTACAATTATTTAGTTCAGTTCAGTCACTCAGTCATGTCTGACTCTTTGTAACCCCAGGGACTGCAGCACTCCAGGCTTCCCTGCCCATCACCAACTCCCAGAGCTTACTCAAACTTATGTCCATTGAATCGGTGATGCCATCCAACCATTTCATCCTCTGTCGTTCCCTTTTCCTCCTGCCTTCAATCATTACCAGCATCAGGGTCTTTTCAAATGAGTCAGTTCTTCATAACAGGTGGCCAGAGAATTGGTGTTTCAGCTTCAGCATCAGTCCTTCTCCAACATCACAGTTTAAACGGATGGCTAACAAACACATGAAAAGATGCTCAACATCACTCATTATTAGAGAAATGCAAATCAAAACCACAATGAGGTACCACTTCACACCAGTCAGAATGGCTGCGATCCAAAAATCTGCAAGCAATAAATGCTGGAGAGGGTGTGGAGAAAAGGGAACCCTCCTACACTGTTGGTGGGAATGCAAACTAGTACAGCCACTATGGAGAACAGTGTGGAGATTCCTTAAAAAATTGCAAATAGAACTACCTTATGACCCAGCAATCCCACTGCTGGGCATACACACCGAGGAAACCAGAATTGAAAGAGACACATGTACCCCAATGTTCACCGCAGCACTGTTTATAATAGCCAGGACATGGAAACAACCTAGATGTCCATCAGCAGATGAATGGATAAGCAAGCTGTGGTACATATACACAATGGAGTATTACTCAGCTGTTAAAAAGAATTCATTTGAATCAGTTCTGATGAGATGGATGAAACTGGAGCCGATTATACAGAGTGAAGTAAGCCAGAAAGAAAAACACCAATACAGTATACTAACACATATATATATGGAATTTAGGAAGATGGCAATGACGACCCTGTATGCAAGACAGGGAAAGAGACACAGATGTGTACAACGGACCTTTGGACTCAGAGGGAGAGGGAGAGGGTGGGATGATTTGGGAGAATGACATTCTAACATGTATACTATCATGTGAATTGAATCGCCAGTCTATATCTGACGCAGGATGCAGCATGCTTGGGGCTGGTGCATGGGGATGACCCAGAAAGATGTTATGGGGAGGGAGGTGGGAGGGGGGTTCATGTTTGGGAACGCATGTAAGAATTAAAGATTTTAAAATTTAAAAAATAAAAAACTAAAAAAATAAATAAATAAATAAATAAAATTAAAAAAAAAAAAAGCATCAATTCTTCAGCACTCAGCTTTCTTTATAGTCCAACTCTCACATTCATACATGACTACTGGAAAAACCAAAGCTTTGACTAGATGGACCTTTGTTGGAAAAGTAATGTCTCTGTTTTTTGTTAGGCTGTCTAGGTTGGTCATAACTTTTCATCCGAGGAGCAAAAATCCTTTAATTTCATGGCTACAGTCACCATCTGCAGTGATTTTGGAGCCCCCCAAACTAGAATCTTACAATTATTGGTTTATTATAAAAGATACAACTCAGGAACAGCCAGTGGAAGCGTTCTATAGGACAAAGTTTGGGGTTCGAGGGTGCAGAGCTTTCATTTAGCACTACACCTTCTCAGCATATTGATATTCGCCAACCCAAAATCTCTCCAAAGCTCATTTATAACTCAATGTCTAGTCCTCCTACTCTTTCCAGAGGTCAGAGGGTCAGGTGGAAATTTCCAAGTCTCCAATCATCTGATTGCCGGGTGACCAGCCCAAATCCAGAAATGACTGAGGGCTCCAACCGTAGTTAATCCCTATGGCATAAACTCAAGTGTTGTAAAGGGCTTTTTTATTAATAATGTTAAATGCTTATACCTCTCAGAGAATTCTGAGAGTTTTAGAGGCTGTGTGTGTGGAAAATCCCATGGACAGAGGAGCCTGGCAAGTTACAGTTCATGGGGTCTCAAAGACTCCAGTACAACTGAGTGACTTCACTTCTCTTCTTCTGTAGAAGCTGTGTTAGGGATCAAGGAGAAAATACAAAATTTTTAATACCATGGAGCCCTAGAAAGATCGTTCTCTATGTATGAAATGCTGCAAAACTCTCCTGAAACTTCACTTTTCTCAGTGTCCTTAGATTATCCCTGATTCATATTTCAGTATTAAATCATTTGTTAGAACACATTAGAACAGAGAATCAAATGTAAGACAACATCTTTTTTCTCCACTGCCCACAGTCTTCATTCACAGTCTTCCTCATGAAACATCCTTGAGGCTAAGGTTCCCTGTCTTTGGGCATTGTAATACCTTAATATATCTATTTATTAGTGAAAACAATGCCATTCCAAGACCAAGGTAATAAGAATATAAAAGTTTATAAATTGTCATCAGAACGGCATTTTTCTGATGACAATTTATAAACTTTTAAATTCTGTGTCACAACTTTCAAACTCCTCACTGTGTTCTGGGCCAGTTTTCTACATGCATCTGTGATGGTTGTAGAAGGTGACGTTAGCAGTGTTTCAATTCCTGCTTGTTTTACTGTGGCCACCAACACAACAGTCTGTTTTGCTCTCTGGCTGTCTGCTTTACTCATTTAATGTGATATCCTTGTGCAGGAAATGCAAGAGATGCAGGTTCAACACCTGGGTCAGGAAGATCCCCTGGAGAAGGAAATGGCAATTCATTCCAGTGTTCTTGCATGGAAAATTCCATGGACAGAGGAGCCCTACATGCTACAGTCTATGGGGTTGCAAAGAGTTGGACATGACTGAGCACACACAGTTACACATACATTTTATTTATTTATTTATTTTTTTACACATACATTTTAAACTCATGCTGCGAAAAGATGTGTGTGTGTGTGCGTGTGTGTATGTGTGTGTGTGTGTGTGTGTGTAGATTAGGTAGGCAGGGTGGGTCTTTGTATTTTATGACTTTTACCTTTTCCACTTGGATTATTCTAACAATGATGGAGAACCTTCACGGGAAGGAAGCTCTCAGGCTCCTTGAAAGTCCTGGGTTGAGGCTAAAATAACCCAGATTTATTTATCAAGTAAGGTGAGTTCCTTATGTTTTACGTTTATGGACCCCTGTGGAGAAGCACTGAGAAGGCAATGGCACCCCACTCCAGTACTCTTGCCTGGAAAATCCCATGGACAGAGGAGCCTGGAATGCTGCAGTCCATGGGGTCACTGAGGGTTGGACACAACTGAGCGACTTCACTTTCACTTTTCACTTTCATGCATTGGAGAAGGAAATGGCAACCCACTCCAGTGTTCTTGCCTGGAGAATCCCAGGGACGGGGGAGCCTAGTGGGCTGCCGTCTATGGGGTCACATAGAGTCGGACACGACTGAAGTAGCTTGGCAGCAAGGTGAGTCCCAATTACATGTCCTTTGTTATTGTCTAGCTTTCTCAGTCTCATCCTTTGGTCTTCCTCTCCACTGACTTTTGAAAATAATATTTTTGTGTTATTACAAAGCTAAAATTCTTTTCAACTTCTTATGCCAGATGGTCTCACAGTCCACATATGTCTCACCTGCAATTTTTCTCCTGTCAAACTCTTCATCAAATGCCAGTAACCAATCAAGTTCTAGTAATATTGCAGTCTTTACTTTCACCCCAGGCACCTCCTCAAAGGTACCTCCCTAAAGCCTACATTAACTGTCACTGTTTTTCAAACTCTCAGAAATTTGATATTAGAATGCTCCTTTCTTATATTCAGTGCATTCAAAGTTTCATCTTTCAACAGTTTCTTTTCTTCCTCTGCAGAATTCCTTAGTTTTCTCTACCTGATACAACTCAGATTGGGCTACAGGCAGAAAACAGTTAACCCAGCAGGCCTTTGATTGCTATTCTTCAAAAAGCCCATTTGCAAGATCCGCCTTTGTCTGTCATCTGAGATTTAGAAAGGGTTCTGTCATTCCCCAAACTATTAAAAATGGCTTAATATGCCTAGACTGTCCGTACAAATGATAAAGTTTATGCTGAACACTTGCTTTTCTTCTGGGACTCTGGGATTTTGGAATATGCTAACAGAGGGTGCTTACAGACCAACTTCCAGTTGAAATCCTGGGCACTGAGACCCTAATGAATTTCTCTGGTAGGCAGCCTTTTACATACATGGTCACAGCACATTGCTGGAGGAATTAAGCACATATTGTGTGACTCAACTGGAAGAGGACTCTCTGAAGCTTGTACCTAATTTCCTCTGAAAAGACATTGAATTGGTTAGCTTGTACTGCCATGACAAAATACCACAGAATGAGTAACTTAAATAATGGAAAATTACTATAATTCTGAAGGTTGGAAATCACAGAGGAGGGTGGCAGCAATATTGGGTCTTGGTGAGAACTCTCTTTACAGCTTGCAGTTGGACACCATCTCATTATAGCTACACATGGGTGAGAAATTCAAAATATACAGATTGAGATATATAGATTTAGACATAAAGAGCTGTCTGGTATTTCTTCTTATAAGGGCACAAATTCCATCAGACCAGATTCCACTCTCATGAACTCATTTAATCTTAATCCCCTCCCAAACCCCTAATTCCAGACACCGTAGTATTGGGAGCTAGGGCATCAACATATGAATTTGGGGAGAATACAAATATTCAGTCTATAGCAGTTTCCATACACTATTTTCCTTTGCTAATTTTGCTTTATCCTTTTACTGTAATGAATTATAACTTTGAGTATGACTATATGTTGAGTCCTTCTAGTATATAACAACCAAAGACTATATATCAATGATGCCAAAACACTATATAAATACATACTTGCCCCTTGAACACCATGTGTTTAACCGCACAGGTCAAGTTACACATTTTTTTTTTCCAGTAAATACATAGTTGACTTTCCATATCCATGAGTTTTACATCTACAGATTCAACCAACTGTAAATCATGTACTATTTTTAGGATCTGTGGTTCGTTGAATCTATGGATGTTGAATCTGCATATGAAGGGCTGATGATGGGACCTGAATATCTGTTGATTTTGGTATTGGTCCTGGAAAACCAATCCTTCCCAGATATGATTGGACTAATGACTGTGTGTGTATATACATATATATGTATTATATATATAATATATTATCAAAATATATAATTATACATTATATAATATACACTTATAGACTATATAATACAAAATTTAATTATAATATAAAAGTATGCATATATTTTATATTATGTAATATATATAAATTATATATTATATAGCATACTATATATTATATATATAATGGGCTTCCTGGTGGTCAGATGTTAAAGTGTCTGCCTGCATCTGCCTGCAATGTGGGAGACCTAGGTTCAATTCCTGGGTCAGGAAGATCCCCTGGAGAAGGAAACTGCAACCCACTCTAGTATTCTTGCCTGGAGAATCCCATGGACAGAGGAGCCTGATGGGCTGCAGTCCACGGGGTCTCAAAGAGTCAAACATGACTGAGTGACTTCACTTTCACTTTCATACTATATATATATATATATATATATATAGTATGAAAGTGAGTATATATATATACATATACACACACACACTATATATATATATATACATGCACACACTATTTGTCATATATAGCAAACTAAGAAACTAGGCCCTACAGTTCATGGGGTCACAGACAGTCAGACACACCTGAGCATGCAAGCATGTATACACACACACACACACACACACACACACACACATAATGTTCCTATCATATGTATATATGCATATATAATATGTATTATATGCACATATGTATATTTAGATACATATATGTATTATATGTATATATATCACATATACATATAATATACTTATCATATTTGTATACTTGTCAGGTACATTATACACATATTTATAATATAAAATATCACATATCTGTGAAAGATATGAGGCAAATGAGCCAAGTTCTATTAGTAGACTCTTTACTCACTTCAGTCATGATCCTTACCTTAGAGATTCAATCAGAATTTTATACACAAGTCAATGAAAAGACTGGTTAGTTTCTTTTGACTTACAGTGCCTGCCTTCCTCTTTTGCTTTCAATTGTAGTGTGTCTGATGGAAGAGAATGTGCCTAACCTCTCCACTTCTCCTGAGTTTTGAGGTATAGAGCTTTCTGGGTTGATTCATTTGCAAACCTCCTAATAGATTTTCTGAAACAAATTCCTTTCTAAAAGGGTTTAGTCTTTCTCAAAAGCAAAGCAAATGCTAAACTTTTTAATAACTGTGCAAAATATTGACTGAATCCCCAAAGTGAGGGATAGTCTGTGAAATTCTAAAGGAAGGTTCTAAAAACATCATGTTATCAGGACTTGCTCAGCAACAGTTGACCACAGGTTCTCTGCTTCTTATCCAGCAACCACTTTTGTCCAATATACAACTGAAAAATGAGATTTGTGAGAAGGGGGCTTTTTCTTTAAAGTCAGTAGTATTCATTGTTATGCATTTAAACTTTCTGTAACTTCAAGACATTTGTGTATAGTGGGATTGAATTACGAGAATTTTGATATATCTGTGGATGTCAGATACTCATTGGTAAATGTAGATCTAGAGTTTCTATGGAACAAGATCAGAGCAAAATGAGAGTTCGGAAGCATGGGACAATTTGAACTCTTGGAACTGAGCCTGACTCCCAGGTAAATCTAAAGGTGAGAGGCAGCTTGAAGCTATCTCTTGATGATAGTAAAACCTCATTTCTAGGCCCCAAGGAGAGCCCCCTTTGTTTCCAAAGTTTTATTTGGCCAAAATGAGCCCTTTTCTTAATGAAATGGCCAACTCATACAAGGAAACTAAGCTAGACATATTTTGACCTTTTCCAAGTAGACCAGCTGTCAAAGTGAGGGAAACAACAGAAATAAATAAATAAATAAATGTTTGTATATAGTTAACTTCTGTTATAAGAAATCCCAAGATGAGCTGGTGTATGTATCCCAAGATGAACTGTTGTATGTGATCATCTAGGATGATCTTTGGGCAGGAGGGAAAGCATCAGAAGGCCACACGTGAGAGAAACATACTTCTGACTTGGAGGGACACAAACAGAGTTATCAATGGCTTCCATCAAGCAAGAATTTTTGTTCCATACAAATATCTTTCCCCATCCAAATCTGTCTAGTATATTTGAAATTGCTAGATGTAAAGTGTTTTGAAATTTAATCAAATACCTTTTGCTTTTCCCATGGAATCCATCTTACTTATACTGATATATATTTTTGTACCAGATAATATAGTCATTCCTGATTATAGACAAGACAAAATGGAACAGTAAATATGGATAAATTCTGTTCTTGAAATTCATTAGTTGTTAGAAAATATTTATTTTTTTTCCTACAATGCTTAAATCTCCTTTAACTGATATGCTTGTTTGTATTATTTCTATGGGGCTTCACTGGTGGCTCAGCAATAAAGAATCCACCTGCTAATGCAGGAGAAACAACAGATGCACTTTTATCCCGGGGTCATGAAGATACCCTGGAGTAAGAAACGGCAATCTGTTCCAGTATTCTTATCTGAAAATTCCATAGACAGAAGAGCTAGCGGGGGTATAGTCCATGAGGCCGCAAAGAGCTGGAAATGGCTGGCCACAACAGAAACGTACAAATCAGTTCAGTTCAGTTCAGTTCAGTCTCTCAGTAATGTCCAAATCTTTGCAATCCCATGAATCACAGCATGCCAGGCATCCCTGTCCATCCCCAACTCCCAGAGTTCACTCAAACTCATGTGCATGGAGTCAGAGATGCCATCCAGCCATCTCATCCTCTGTCGTCCCCGTCTCCTCCTGCCCCCAACCCCTCTCAAAATCAGGGTCTTTTCCAATGAGTCAACTCTTTGTATGAGGGGGCCAACGTATTGGAGTTTCAGCTTCAGGATCAGTCCTTCCATGAACATCCAGGACTGGTCTCTTTAAGATGGACTGGTTGGATCTCCTTGCAAACCAAGAGATTCTCAAGAGTCTTCTCCAGCACCACCGTTCAAAAGCATCAATTCTTCAGTGCTCAGCTTTCTTCACAGTCCAAACCTTATATCCATACATGACCACTGGAAAAACCATAGCCTTGACTAGATTGACCTTTGTTGGCAAAGTAATGTCTCTGCTTTTTAATAGGTTATCTAGGTTGGTCATAACTTTCCTTCCAAGAAGTAAGCATCTTTTAATTTCATGGCTGCAATCACCATCTTCAGTGATTTTGGAGCCCCCCAAAATAAAGTCTGACACTGTTTCCACTGTTTCCCCATCTATTTCCCATAAAGTGATGAACAGTATGAAAAGGCAAAATGATAGGATACTGAAAGAGGAACTCCCCAGGTCGGTAGGTGCCCAATGTGTTACTGCAGATCAGTGGAGAAATAACTCCAGAGAGAATGAAGGGATGGAGCCAAAGCAAAAACAATACTCAGTTGTGGGTTTGACTGGTGATAAAAGCAAGGTCCAATGGTGTTAAGAGCAATATTGCATAGGAACCTAGAATGTCAGGTCCAGGAATCAAGGCAAATTGGAAGAGGTCAAACAGGAGATGGCAAGAGTGAACATCGACTTTCTAGGAATCAGCGAACTAAAATGGACTGGAATGGGTGAGTTTAACTCAGATGACCATTATATCTACTTCTGTGGGCAGGAATCTCTTAGAAGAAGTGGAGTAGCCATCATGGCCACCAAAAGAGTTCAAAATGCAGTAGTTGGAGGCAATCTCAAAAACATCAGAATGATCTCTGTTTGTTTCCAAGGCAAACCATTCAATATCACAGTAATCCAAATCTATACCCCGACCAGTAATGCTGAATAAGCTGAAGTTGAACAGTTCTGTGAAGACCTACAAGACCTTTTAGAACTAACACCCAAAAAATATGTCCTTTTCTTATAGGGGAATGGAATGAAAAAGTAGGAAGTCAAGAAACACCTGGGGTAACAGGCAAATTTGGCCTTGGAATACTGAATGAAGCGTGGCAAAGATTAATAGCGTTTTGCCAAGAGAGCACACTCGTCATAGCAAACACCCTCTTCCAACAACACAAGAGAAGACTCTACACATGGACATCATCAGATGGTCAACACCGAAATCAGATTGGTTATATTCTTTGCAGCCAAAGATGGAGGAACTCTATACAGTCAGCAAAAACAAGACGGGGAGCTGACTGTGCCTCAGATCATGAACTCCTTATTGTCAATTCAGACTTAAATTGAAGAAAGTGGGGGAAACCGCTAGACAATTCAGGTATGACCTAAATCAAACCCCTTATGATTACACAGTGGAACTAAGAAATAGATCTAAGGGTGTAGATCTGATAGATAGACTGCCAGATGATCTATGGACTGAGGTTCATGACATTGTACAAGAGACAGGGATCAAGACCTTCCTTATGGAAAAAAAATGCAAAAAAGCAAAATGGCTGTCTGGGGAGGCCTTACAAATAGCTGTGAAAAGAAGAGAAGTGAAAAGCAAAGGAGAAAAGGAAAGATATAAGCATCTGAATGCAGAGTTCCAAAGAATAGCAAGGAGAAATAAGAAAGCCGTCTGCAGCAATCAATGCAAACAAAGAAATATAGGAAAACAACAGAATGTGAAAGACTAGAGATCTCTTCAAGAAAAATTAGATATCAAGGGAGCATTTCATGCCAAGATGGGCTCAATAAAGGACAGAAATGGTATGAACTTAACAGAAGCAGAAGATATTAAGAAGAGGTGGCAAACATACACAGAAGAACTGCACAAAATGATCTTCACAATCCAGATAATCACGATGGTGTGATCACTCACCTAGAGCCAAACATCCTGGAATGTGAAGTCAAGTGGGCCTTAGAAAGCATCACTATGAACAAAGCTAGTGGAGGTGGTGGAATTCCAGTTGAGCTATTTCAAATCCTGGAAGATGATGCAGTGAAAGTGCTGTACTTAATATGCCAGCAAATTTGGAAAATTCAGCAGTGGCCACAGGACTGAAAAAGGTCAGTTTTCATTCCAATCCCAAAGAAAGGCAATGGCAAAGAATCTCAAACTACTGCACAATTGCACTCATCTCACACAATAGTAAGAAATGCTCAAAATTCTCCAAGCCAGGCTTCAGTAATATGTGAACAGTGAACTTCCAGATGTTTAAGCTGGTTTTAAAAAAGGCAGAGGAACCAGAGATCAAATTGCCAACATCCGGTGGATCATGGAAAAAGCAAGAGTTTCAGAAAAACATCTATTTATGCTTTATTGACTATACCAAAGCCTTTGACTTTGTGGATCACGTTACACTGTGGAAAATTCTGAAAGAGATGGGAATACCAGATCACCTGACCTGCCTCTTGAGAAATTTGTATGCAGGTCAGGAAGCAACAGTTAGAACTGGACATGGAACAGCAGACTGGTTCCAAATAGGAAAAGGAATATGTCAAGGCTGTATATTGTCACCCTGCTTATTTAACTTATATGTAGAATACATCATGAGAAACGCTGGTCTGGAAGAAGCACAAGCTGGAATCAAGATTGCCAGGAGAAATATTAATAACCTCAGATATGCAGATGACACCACCCTTATAGCAGAATGTGAAGAGGAACTAAAGAGCCTTTTGATGAAATTGGAAGAAGAAAATGAAAAAGTTGACTTAAAGCTCAGCATTCAGAAAATGAAGATCATGGCATCTGGTCCCATCACTTCATGGGAAATAGATGGGGAAACAATGGAAACAGTGTCAGACTTTATTTTTTGGGGTTCCAAAATCACCGCAGATGTTGATTGCAGCCATGAAATTAAAAGACACTTACTCCTTGGAAGGAAAGGTATGACCAACCTAGATGGCATATTCAAAAGCAAAGACATTACTTTGCCGACTAAGGTCCGTCCAGTCAAGGCTATGGTTTTTCCAGTAGTCATGTATGGATGTGAGAGTTGGACTGTGAAGAAAGCTGAGCGCTGAAGAATTGATGCTTTTGAACTGTGGTGTTGGAGAAGACTCTTGAGAGTCGCTTGGACTGCAAGGCGATCCAACCAGTCCATCCTAAAAGAGATCAGTCCCGGATGTTCTTTGAAAAGACTGATGCTAAAGCTGAAACTCCAATACTTTGGCCCCCTCATATGAAGAGTTGACTCATTGGAAAAGACTCTGATGCTCGGAGGGATTGGGAGCAGAAGTAGAAGGGGACGACAGAGGATGAGATGGCTGGATGGCATCAGAACTCGATGGACATGAGTTTGGGTGAACCCTGGGAGTTGGTGATGGACAGGGATGCCTGGCGTGCTGCAATTCATGAGATCTCAAGAGTTGGATAAGACTGAGCGACTGAACTGAGCTGACTGACGGGACCAGACGCCATGATCTTATTTTTCTGAATGTTGAACTCACACACACATTATTTCTACATCACACATATTATTTCTACAATGCCCTAAATGAAAATAAAAAAATTTTGAAAGGAATCTGGAATTCATTTAATCTTGGATTAAAATCCCTCAGAATTAATTAATGTTATTAAATTCTTACTCCAATATCTTTACAATATGCATAACACACCAGGGGAAAAAAAGACAGCAATATATAAAATATCTTCATTAGAGGTGAAGTTCTCAGACTAAAACACCTTATTTCAGGAAAAAGTGCAGTATCCTGGAATGTGTAGTCAAGTGGGCCTTGGAAAGCATCACTGTGAACAAAGTTAGTGGAGGTGATGGAATTAGAGTTGAGCTGTTTCAAATTCTCAAAGATCATTTTGTGAAAGTGCTGCACTCAATATACCAGCAAATATGGAAAACTCAGCAGTGGCCACAGGACTGGAAAAGGTCAGTTTTCATTCCAATTCCAAAGAAAGGCAATGCAAAAGAAAGCTCAAACTACTGCACAATTGCACTCATCTCACATGCTAGTAAAGTAATGCTCAAAATTCTCCAAGCCAGGCTTCAGCAATATGTGAACCGTGAACTTCCTGATGTTCAAGCTGGTTTTAGAAAAGGCAGAAGAACCAGAGATCAAATTGCCAACATCCTCCAGATCATGAAAAAAGCAAGAGAGTTCCAGAAAAACATATATTTCTGCTTTTTTGATTATGCCAAAGCCTTTGGCTGTGTGGATCACAATAAACTGTGGAAAATTCTGAAAGAGATGGGAATACCAGACCACCTCACCTGCCTCTTGAGAAATCTGTATGCAGGCCAGGAAGCAACAGTTAGAACTGGACATGGTACAACAGACTTGATCCAAACAGGAAAACGAGTGTCAAGGCTGTATATTGCCAATTTGCTTATTTAACGTATATGCAGAGTACATCATGAGAAACGCTGGCCTGGAAGAAACACAAGCTGGAATCAAGATTGCCAGGAGAAATATCAATAACCTCAGATATGCAGATGACACCACCCTTATGGCAGAAAGTGAAGAGGAACTAAAAAGCCTCTTAATGAAAGTGAAAGTGGAGAGTGAAAAAGTTGGCCTAAAGATCATCATTCAGAAAACGAAGATCATGGCATTCGATCCCATCACTTCATGGGAAAAAGATGGGAAAACAATGGAAACATTGTCAGACTTTATTTTGGGGGCTCCAAAATCACTGCAGATGGTGATTGCAGCCATGAAATTAAAAGACCCCTACTCCTTGGAAGAAAAGTTATGACCAACCTTGATAGTATATTCAAAAGCAGAGGCATTACTTTGCCGACTAAGGGCTGTCTAGTCAAGGCTATAGTTTTTCCTGTGGTCATGCATGGATGTGAGAGTTGGACTGTGAAGAAGGCTGAGCGCTGAAGAACTGTTGCTTTAGAACTGTGGTGTTGGAGAAGACTCTTGAGAGTCCCTTGCACTGCAAGGAGATCCAACCAGTCCATTCTAAAGGAGAACAGGCCTAGGATTTCTTTGGAAGGAATGATGCTAAAGCTGAAACTTCAGTACTTTGGCCACTTCATGCAAAGAGTTGACTCATTGGAAAAGACTCTGATCCTGGGACAGATTGGGGGCAGGAGGAGAAAGGGACTACAGAGGATGAGATGGCTGGATGGCATCACTGACTCGATGGACGTGAGTCTGAGTGAACTCCGGGATTTGGTGATGGACAGGGAGGCCTGGGGTGCTGCGATTCATGGGGTTCCAAAGAGTCGGACACGACTGAGTTACTGAACTGAACTGAAGCTGCTATATGTGGTTTTCCTCCCTGTTTTCATAGCGTGTAATTTCCTGAAACAATGGTTTTTTTCTGTAAATTACTTAAGCATAAGGCACTTATTGTTTTTACCTGAGGCTTTATTTGAATGCAAATGAGGCCATTTACTTTTCTACCCTCCCTCTCACCAACACCATAACAGTTGGCATCCTCTGAAGCAGCAACTAGTCTCTCATTTAGGCCAATAAGAGAATCACCTGAGGACAGCTTGTCTCCAGAACAAGTGAGGTCACTTAGCTGTTACAGAGTGTTGAGAAATCCCAGTTTATCAAAGGGAAAGCAAATTTCCCTTGGGTCAGGGTGTACAGCCCCACCATCATGGCGAATTACAAGCAATGGTCTGAAATCAAGAAGTTTAGCCTTTCCTATAACAGTCAGCAAAGGTGAGGCAAGTTTAATATCCACCAGTGACTGGCAAAATATGAATGCTAGAACTTCCATTGATTGAGGCACTTCTCAAAGAAAATTGTATAGATATGAATCCACAGAGAGGTCAACTTTCTCATTTTTATGTTATTTTTCTGACTTAGAAAGTGTAATGACAGTGCAATCTTACATCAGTATATTGCTCTCTCATACTAATGATAAAGCAGCTGTGTGTTCATTCATGAATTCTCAGGGGGAGTACATAAGTGTGATCACTCATATACTTAGCTGTATGCTCCAAGGCAAAACCATTTGCCACATTTGGCTGTTGGTGATTGGGAGACGGCAGCTCCACAGCCAGAGCAGAGGGTTAGGGTATATGATGGAAGGTAAATGCCTTTCCTCTCAACTGCCAATGTGCTCCTTGGACAAAGAGTGGGATCTAAATTTTTACTCTGTTGCTTATTTGTAGCTTACCTTGGGCAAGTTTTTGAAATGGCACTTGTCTTTATTTGTCTTACCTTAAAACTGGGCATTGTTTTGAATATCTGTTGAAAAATAATCTCATAGAAAATTCTGAAGAGGGAGGTTCAAAAGGGAAGAGACAAGTGCACCTATGGCTGATTCATGTTGATGTATGGCAGAAACTAACACAGTATTGTAAAGCGATTATCCTTCAATTAAAGATAAAGTTAAAAAAACTGGGTAATTAAACAGCTTTCATTGTACTTGTGACAAATATAAATATCATTCCTGTCACATAGAAAACAGTAAGTTGCAGTAATATATATGCTCGTTTACAAAGACCTAATTACTATGGTGGATATCAAAAGGGTAGTCTTACCAAGTGAAGAAGCCAAAGTAGGAATATAATTATCATATCAAAAAGTGATTAAGTAGTGAATGCACTTGTGTGAATACCTGAATGAGAAAATTGAGAACCCTAGAAGATGACTAATTCCTCTCCATTGAGATTTTGTAGAAAAGTATAAGTAATCTGGTATGTCTTTCTCCTTAAACATTCTATATACTTCTCCCAGAAACTCTGAGTTGGACAATAATTTTCCTGTAAATAGTTAATAGTACCTAGTCACAAAGCTTTTTAAAAATCATTTAGATGCCATCTTTGAATCTCTAAGGCATTTTAAATGTTCTTAGATAAAAAATAGTTGTCTAAATTAATTAGAAACTGTAGGCCATTGAAAAAAATTCACCTGGAAAGTTACCTGTAATTCCTCTACTCAGATTACCAGTTGTATTTTTCTTTCTTTTGCAATTAGACATTACAAAATGAATATAATTGTCAATTACATATTAAAATTATAATAGCAATGAAAATTTTATGGTGAACTTAATAATACAAAAATACAATATCATTAATATATCTATAAATATTTATATAAAGGTGAAGTTTTATCTTTGAATTTAATTCTAGTTGTTTGTTCTTGTTACTTCAAATTCAGGAATTGAACCAGGGCCTCCTTCAGTGCAGGCAGATTCTTTACCAACTGAGCTACCAGGGAAGCCCCATACTTATGCTAGTAACAGTATACTGGTTAGAAGGTGAGAGCCGTGCTTTTTTGTGCAAATTGCTTCTAAGTCACTCAGTGTCTGTATGCTTATCTAATTAGTTAGGCAGGGCTCAGAAGCAAGAGGTTGCAAAGCATTATGCTGTGCAAAGTGGATTTCTTCTGGGTCTCTAAACTTTTCTCTATGGAGATTCTGGCTGAATTCAATGAAGTATTATTTGCAAGGCTAGATCAGCTAGCAAAGAGAAAGTTGAGGTTTCCCTGAAAGTAAAGTGAAAGTGAAGTTGCTCAGTCATGTCTGACTCTTTGCGACACCATGGACTGTAGCCTACCAGGCTCTGAGGAGCCTCTCAGTCCATGGAATTTTCTAGGCAAGAGTACTGGAGTGGGTTGCCATTTCCTTCTCCAAGGGATCTTCCCAACCCAGGGATCGAAGCCGGGCCTCCTGCACTGCAGGCAGATGCTTTACCGTCTGAGTTTCTCTAGTTCCCCCAAAAGAGAAAATTACTATGGCCTGAGTGCTCGGGCATACAGGGTGGTTTATATTTTAGAAGAGGGACATTGACTCCCCTTATTCTTCATTATTTGGAGCAAGGGTGAGAAAGTAGCTGTAAACAGGGAAAACAAAGGGAGCTTGGTCTCAGGCTGTCTAGAATTTTTATGCCTGTTATTGACAGAGTAGTCTAGGAGTACCAGCTGCACAGCACCTGGAGAGCTTGGTGCTCATGGGATGTCACACCCTCTCCTGTCAAGGAAGAGGAACAACTTGTCCCATGAGAAGCTAAAATTGGGCACAGCCCCATGTGATGAGAGAAGGTGGAACTGGGATAAGAAACTCTCAACTCTTTCAACTGGTTCACTAACCAGGATATCCAGAGTGAACTTCCAATGACATTTCTGTGTAAATCTATTCATATCTTCACAAAATGAATATAAGCAGGCATTCAAATCAAGCCAATTCCTCAGTGGAAAAAAATCATCATAGGACAGCCTTCTTCCTTTGAAGTTTATTCAGAACAATTAGACTAAGACAGTCCTTTGAAGACATGATTGTTTCTGTGGGAAGTTATAAACCAAGATGAAATTTTAAGCTTTTGTTTCATCTATGTTTTGAAAACTCAGAAGCAATAAATATCCAATAAATACAGAAGGCTTGGAGGGTATTTTGAATATTCAGAATATTCGAATAGAAGTAAATATGAAACAATGTCAGAAATAGTCAAAAGGCTACTAAAGTAGACAAAGTAGCCAGGGCTTAGCTTTTGAACTATGAGGTTGGAGAAGACTCTTGAGAGTTACTTGGACTGTAAGGAAATCCAACCAGCCCATCCTAAAGGAAATCAGTCCTGAATATTCTTTGGAAGGACTGATGTTGAAGCTGAAACTCCAATATTTTGGCCACTTGGTGAGAAGAACTGACTCATTTGAAAAGATGCTGATGCTGGGCAAGATTGAAGGCTGGAGGAGAAGGAGACAATGGAAGATGAGACCTTTGGATGGCATCATGGAATTGATGCACATGAGTTTAAGGAAGCTCTGGGAGTAGGTGATGGACAGGGAGGACTGGTGAGCTTCAGTCCATGAGGTCAAAAAGAATTGGACACAACTGAGTGACTGAACTGAACTGAAATGAGTTTTGGTCAAGTCTGGCAAGGCATGGCTGCACACCACAGGTTACTTCAAATGAACTACAATGAGAGAGGGTACATATAACAGTTAGGGGAGTGAAATATGTGAAACAGCTTCAGCCTTCATTGGTTTAAGATATCAAATTAATAGTGATACTTGCAGCTTTCTTACGCCAGAGTTGGCTACCAGAAGGAGGTAAATGACCTCACTCTTGTTCTTCTTCAACGTGATAATGGAAATGATGTAAAGGAAGACAATGGAGTTGAATTCTTGAACTTGTCAGTTATGATTTAACTTGAGTCCTGGTTTCTTTATTTGTAAAGCCATGATAATTTTCATCCTAATTTAAAGATTCAAGTGAAAATTTAGGGTAGAACAACATATGTGAATGTATACTGAAAAGTATACATTTCTCTTGTTTTAATTATTGCTAGATAGAATTTTGTCTATCGTCAGACCTTATAAATAATTATATACAGTCTTATAATACCTCTAGAAAAACTTTTCTGTTTTTCCTGATAAAACTTTTAAAAGTATTAGTTGATTTAAGTAAGACTAATATATTGAGAATCATCATTTTTCCATATTAGCCATCAACATCCTAATGCATTTGTGTACCAAGCAAGTTCACTTACATGATCTTTATATGGTCATGATATCCTTGACTTACGTACTATTTTGTCTCTGAAATCTTTTTTATTGTTGTTTTCATTTCTACTAGGTAGTCATTTACACTGCACCATCATTTTCATCCTAAAAAAATCTACTAAAAATGAGATAGCTCTTTTTGTCCTATGAGAAGATACTGTTTAATAAAAATAAAAGTGAAAATTGATTTCCAATTTTACTCTGGTTTAACTGGGTCAGCAGGAATTATTCATTGAAAGGCAGATGCTTTCAATATGCTTTTTCAGTATGACTTCTCAGAGGGGGTTGTTCCATCAAGGATAAAAATTTCATATTTTATTCAAGATAATTGAACATCAAATCCATTCACTTATCCATGCATTCCATAAGGATTGTGCACCTGCCATGTATAATTCTTTGTTCTCACTTACAGAATGAAATAATCTTGGAAAGAGTGGCTTGAAGATTTCTTCCAACAATTTGTGACCTCTGAAAACTTACCTGAACTCTCAACTAAAATGTGTATATCTAAAACCCTTTTTGAGATGATTTTACTTGGGGGACTTATTTGTTACATTAGCCATCAATATCCTAATGCATTTCTGTGCCAAGCAAGAAAAAATTTGTGCACTGAAGGATGGATGAGTAACTTCACACAGCTGGAATAGTTCAGTGCAGTGTAACTAAAGGTAACAGGATAGCAGTTTTTATTATTTTTTTAATTAGAGGATAATTGCTTTAAATATTGTTGGTTCCTGCTCTAGAATCATGTAAATCAGTCACAACTATATATATACCTCCTCCCTCCTGAGCCTGCCTCCCACCCACCTCCAGCATCCTGCCCCTCAAGGTCATCACAGAGGGCCAGGCTAGGCTCCCTGCATCAGGATAGCAGTTTTAAAGAAGTGTATCAGAAATAAAGAAATTAGATTATGGCAATTTTATTTAAAAAGTCCATTTCTCTCTGTAATATTTAATATGCTAATACATATATGAAATATACTTTATTAAAAGCCATTAAGGATGTGAGTTCTTGTGTTTAATGGACTTAATTTGCATCCTGGATTGACCATTTACTAGCTGTGTATCTTTAGGCATGATATGTATTTGCACTGAGTTGAACACTGCTATTACTATGCATCTTTTTTTTTTTTTAAACAAATAATCTGAGTGGCTTTAATTATATAAATGCAGATGACGCCCAAATCATTCACACTTGGTTTGGAATGCTTCCTATGCTTGGCTCTGTAATGTTACTGCATGTTTTTTGTTTTGTTTTGTTTTGTTTTGTTTTGTTTTTTAATTTTAAAATCTTTAATTCTTACATGCATTCCCAAACATGAACCCCCCTCCCACCTCCCTCCCCATAACATCTTTCTGGGTCATCCCCATGCACCAGCCCCAAGCATGCTGCATCCTGCGTCAGACATAGACTGGCGATTCAATTCACATGATAGTATACATGTTAAAATGTCATTCTCCCAAATCATCCCACCCTCTCCCTCTCCCTCTGAGTCCAAAAGTCCGTTATACACACCTGTGTCTCTTTCCCTGTCTTGCATACAGGGTCGTCATTGCCATCTTCCTAAATTCCATATATATGTGTTAGTATACTGTATTGGTGTTTTTCTTTCTGGCTTACTTCACTCTGTATAATCGGCTCCAGTTTCATCCATCTCATCAGAACTGATTCAAATGAATTCTTTTTAACGGCTGAGTAATACTCCATTGTGTATATGTACCACAGCTTTCTTATCCATTCATCTGCTGATGGACATCTAGGTGGTTTCCATGTTCTGGCTATTATAAACAGTGCTGCGATGAACATTGGGGTACATGTGTCTCTTTCAATTCTGGTTTCCTCGGTGTGTATGCCCAGAAGTGGGATTGCTGGGTCATAAGGTAGTTCTATTTGCAATTTTTTAAGGAATCTCCACACTGTTCTCCATAGTGGCTGTACTAGTTTGCATTCCCACCAACAGTGTAGGAGGGTTCCCTTTTCTCCACACCCTCTCCAGCATTTATTGCTTGCAGATTTTTGGATCGCAGCCATTCTGACTGGTGTAAAGTGGTACCTCATTGTGGTTTTGATTTACTATGCATCTTATAATTGACATTGTCTTAAAACTGATGTCAGCAGGAGAATAGTCATGCTATAACTATCACTGCCTGTAATAAACATCCAGGTTGAAAATTTGTAGAATGGATGACAGAGGCATGGAAGATAATCTAATGACACCCCTGGGATATTGTTTTTATCCTCAGGATTGACTTGCTCTAGGGGCAGGTTTCAGGGAGTTGGCGAATCAAACATGTAGAATAACCATCTCAGAGTGGTGTTTTTCTAAAGTTAGCTTAACAGCATACCAAGAGTGGCTTACGAATAGTTCACAAATGTTTTAAAGAAATGTTGCAAACTCTTAATGATGTAAAGGATATTATTGTTGATATTATCAATGAATCTCCATGGAAAAAATGATTAATGATTAGATTCTCAATGCATTTTAGGAATACCTGAACTAGTTACTTATATTTTTACTAACCTATGAACAGTGGTGGGGGCCTCCCAGGTGGCACTAGTGTTAAAGAACCTGCTTGCCAAAGCAGAAGATGTAAGGGACGCTGGTTCGATCCCTGGGTGGGGAAGATCCTCTGGAGGAAGACATGGCAACCCACTCAGTATTCTTGCTTAGACAATCCCATGGACAGAAGGGCCTGTCAGGCTATAGTCTGGCAGGCTAGTCTACAGGCAGGGTTACAAAGAGTTAGACACAACTGAAGCGACTTAGTACGCATATACACTGATAACGGTTGATTAATAAAATGTGTCTAATCCATCTAAATGGCTCTAATGATAAGGAATTGTCAGATTAATCGGCATTCTCTCTTTTTTCTTTAATCTTAGCATCTTATTTTTTCATGAAAAATAGTAATAATCCATTTCTTAGAAAAATGATTAAATTAATGCATGAAAAACAACCTAAGATACTTTCCTAAAATATGTTATTATTTAGTATCAAACTATGGACATTGACAAGAAATAATCTGATGATATACATTATTATAAAATATTCCTTGTTTTCTGCATTGTTACTAAGTTGTTCAGTTGTGTCCAGGTCTTGGTGACACTATGGACTGTAGCCTGCCAGGCTCCTCTGTCTGTAGGATTCTCCAGGCAAGAATACTAGAGTAGATTGCCATGCCCTCATCCAGTGCTCATTACTTTTGTTCCCCCACCTCCCTTCCAAGCATACTGCAGTTTACAGGATCCTACTTCCCCAACAAAGGATTGAAATAACACCCCCTGCAGTGGAACTGCAGAGTCTAAACCACAGACCTCCAAGGAATGCCCAACTTAGGGTTTACAAAATAATAATAATAAGAATAAGAAACTATTAATAACCCAAATTAAAAGTGCTCTACTCTGAGTGAGCATTTGAAAAAGTTAAAGGTATGACTATTTAAATCAATGTGAAGGCAGAAAATGATGCAGTCTTGATTATGTGCAGGAAAAGAAAGATCAACATGGAGCAGAAAGAAAGAAAAGAAAAAAAAAAAACATGGAGCAGAGTAAGTTTATTTATTCTATCTGCTGAAAGAGTTCTGATACATATTTTTAAAATGTATCTCCTGGTCTAGCCATGAGTGGTAATAACCACCAGCCGCAATGCTCTTCCCCTGAGATCCTATTAGTTCTTTTGTGCTTGACCCTCCCTGATCTGGCAGTTTTATTGGCCGGCTCTTCTGGGAAACTTGGTGCATTCGTGAAGCAGATGATATCCTCAAGTCCCACAACTATTTTGTTCAAAGACAGTACTTTGTTGCCACAGTCCCATCCATCAGCCATTACCCAATATGGGTTTGTGAAAACAAGTCATATGCAGCTCCAGTTCAGTTTATAAGTGCCAACTGGTCTCTATAGAAACTGAAATGAAGAAAGAGAGGAGGGGAGGCTTGTCACATGTCTTTAGGAGTACTATTTACATTTTATTTTTGAATGACCAAGATAGCTGTCACCAACACCACTATTTTCAGTTTGCTCCATTTTTCTTCCCTTTAGATGAGAGTGCCTATTATTTTAAGACCAATCAATTTTCTTCTATTTACAGGCTTATATAATAAATCAAATAAGCTTTCAGATTGAGGAAATATGGATACTACTAAATATTCATTGGGAGGGAATACAGCAGTATGTCTCTGTTAATGTGGTCTTCTGAGTTTAGTTTTGTGACTTATTTAGCTAAATTCAATTGAACCTAATTGATTTAGCAAAGCCAGGCATAAAATATAGAGAAATGGAATGCCTATGAGAGAACAAGGCAGTTGTGAATTCATATATAGAGACAGATATAAGAATTATAAATAAGACCCAGGATGTAGAACATAAAACTTAAGGAGATAAACATGGAAGGGTTTGTGATAGTTTTGCTCAATCAATCTGTCCTCATTTCTCTAAATATATTTAACTTGTGCATCTCAGCAGCAGATTAATTTTGACCCCCGCTCCCATATGCTGTCCATAATGGCATTGTTTTGCTTCTAAAAGCAGAGATAATATTTCATGATGCTTATCTGAAGCCATGGGCTTCTTTATTCAGTATCATTCAAACATTGATTCTATTCCCAGGACCAGAATTCTTTAATTTATTCACTCATTCAAAAATATATTTTGCTTTTGTACTATTTACTAGATACAGATTGAATCTGACCAAATGTGGGGAAAGAGAATAAAAGGGAACAAGCTTAATCTGAGAAATCCTGGCTTGAACAACTGACCCTACTATCTGAAATAATAAACAAAAATGTAAAGCAAATTTGAGGCAGAGGTGACAGTGATTATGCTTTGTTTTGAATATGATGGTTTTGAATCTCTGTTGAACATATTAGTGAAAATAACAATTATGTAATTGGATCATGGCATCCGGTCCCATCACTTCATGGGAAATAGATGGAGAAACAATAGAAACAGTGTCAGACTTTATTCTTTTGTGCTCCAAAATCACTGCAGGTGGTGACTGCAGCCATGAAATTAAAAGACGCTTACTCCTTGGAAGAAAAGTTATAACCAACCTAGATAGTATTTTCAAAAGCAGAGACATTACTTTGCCAACTAAGATCCGCCTAGTCAAGGCTATGGTTATTCCTGTGGTTATGTATGGATGTGAGAGTTGGACTGTGAAGAAGGCTGAAGGATGAAGAATTGATGCTTTTGAACTGTGGTGTTGGAGAAGACTCTTGAGGGTCCCTTGGACTTCAAGGAGATCCAAACAGTCCATTCTAAAGGAGATCAACCCTGGGATTTCTTTGGAAGGAATGATGCTAAAGCTGAAGCTTTAGTACTTTTGCCACCTCATGTGAAGAGTTGACTCATTGGAAAATACTCTGATGATGGGAGAGATTGGGGGCAGGGGGAGAAGGGGACGACCGAGGATGAGATGGCTGGATGGCATCACTGACTCGATGGACATGAGTCTGAGTGAACTCCGGGAGATGGTGATGGACAGGGAGGCCTGGCGTGCAGTGATTCATGGGGTCTCAAAGAGTTGGACACGACTGAGCGACTGAACTGACTGAATTGGATACATGGGCGAGAGTCTCAGAGAAACCATTTGATCTGCAGATAATTTGAAAGCATATAGCTTTGAAAAAACAAAACTTACCTGGACAGCTTGTGAACATAAAACAAAGACATTGTTTTCTGTGGGTAATATTAACAAGACATTGTCACTTATTTTTTAACCAGTTTTATTGAGGAATTATCCTGGTGAATGAAATGACAATCCATTCTATTATTCTTGCCTGGAGAACCCCATGGAGAGAAGACCATGGTGTGCTACAGTCCATAGGATTGCAGAGTTAGAGATGACTTAGCAGCTAAACAATTAAAGAATTGTGTACCTAAAGGATATACAAATCTGTTAATTTGAAAAATGTTTATAGTTGTATAAATACCATGGTAATCAATGTATAGAAGATTTTCCATCTCTTCAAAAATATTCTTTGTGTTTCTTTGTAGTCAGTTCTCTCCCCTAACACCATTCTCTGATAACCTCTAAACATTTTCCTGTCTCCTGAATTTTTAACTTTTACAGATGTTAGAAATAGAATCATATACTATATAACATATAGAATGCCATCTTTCACTCAGTGTAATGCATTTATTTATTAATGTTGTGTGTATCATTCACTCTTTCTTAGTTCTGAGTATGTTTGTATAGATGAACAATATTTTATTTGCTCACTCAAGATTTGGTGGACATTGGTGCTGCTTTCTATGTTGGGGGATGGTGAATAACAACTGCTGTGATCATTCGAATATAGATCTCTGTGTGGATATGTTTTTGGTTCTCTTGGATGAACACCTAAGAACAAGATTGTTCGATCACATAGTTAGTATATGTTTTACCCTTTTAAGAAACTGCCAATGTTTTCCAAACTAACTGTGACATTTTTTTTTAATTTATTTTTTAAATTTTACTTTATTTTACTTTACAATATTGTATTGGTTTTGTCATACATTAACATGAATCTGCCACGGTGTACATGAGTTCCCAATCTTAAACCCCCCTCTCACCACCCTCCCCGTACCATCTCTCTGGGTCATCCCAGTGCACCAGCCCCAAGCATCCTGTATCCTGCATCGAACCTAGACTGGCAATTCATTTCTTACATGATATTATACATGCTTCAACCATTCTCCCAAATTATCCCACCCTCTCCCTCTTCCACAGAGTCCGAAAGTCTGTTCTTTACATCTGGGTCTCTTTGGCTGTCTCGCATACAGGGTTATCATTACCATCTTTCTAAATTCCATATATATGTGTTAGTATACTGTATTGGTGTTTTTCTTTCTGGCTTACTTCACTCTGTATAATAGGCTCCAGTTTCATCCACCTCATTAGAACTGATTCAAATGTATTATTTTAATGGCTGAGTAATGCTCCATTACATAGACAGTTATCCAAGTCTGTGCCCCAACCAGTAATGTTGAAGAAACTGAAGTTGAACTGTTTTATGAAGACCTACAAGATCTTTTAGAACTAACACCCATAAAGGATGTCCTTTTCATTATAGGTGACTGGAATACAAAAGTAGGCAGTCAAGAAACACCTGGAGTAACAGGCAAATTGGCCTTGGAATGCGGAATGAAGCAGGGCAAAGGGTAAGAGAGTTTTGCCAAGAAAATGCACTGGTCATAGCAAACGCCCTCTTCCAACAACACAAGAAAAGACTCTACACGTGGACATCACCAGATGGTCAACACCGAAATCATATTGATTAT
The DNA here is from genome assembly GCF_042477335.2 of Ovis canadensis. Lineage (NCBI taxonomy): Eukaryota > Metazoa > Chordata > Mammalia > Artiodactyla > Bovidae > Ovis > Ovis canadensis. Next base: position 139,165,228 of record NC_091245.1, read on the forward strand.
ATGCTTTGCAGACAAAGATGGAGGAGCTCTATACAGTCAACAAAAACATGACCGGGAGCTGACTGTGGCTCAGATCATGAACTCCTTATTAGCAAATTCAGACTTAAACTGAAGAAAGTATGGAAAACTGCTAGACCATTCAGGCATGATCTAAATCAATCTCTTATGATTATACAGTGGAAGTGAGAAATAGATTTAAGGGACTAGATCTGATAGACAGACTGCCTGATGAACTATGGAATGAGGTTCATGACATTGTACAGGAGACAGGGATCAAGACCATTCCCAGGGAAAAGAAATGCAAAAAAGCAGAATGGCTGTCCGGGGAGGGGTTACAAATAGCTGTGAAAAGAAGAGAGGCGAAAAGCAAACGAGAAAAGGAAAGATATAAGCATCTGAATACAGAGTTCCAAAGAATAGCAAGAAGAGATAAAAAAGCCTTCTTCAGCAATCAATGCAAAGAAATAGAGGAAAACAACAGAATGGGAAAGACTGGAGAGCTCTTCAAGAAAATTAGAGATACCAAGGGAACATTTCATGCAGAGATGGGCTCGATAAAGGACAGAAATTCTATGGACCTAACAGAAGCAGAAGATATTAAGAAGAGGTGGCAAGAATACACAGAAGAACTGTACAAAAAAGTTCTTCATGACCCAGATAATCATGATGATGTTATCACTAATCTAGAGCCAGACATCTGGAATGTGAAGTCAAGTGGGCCTTAGAAAGCATCACTACGAACAAAGCTAGTGGAGGTGACAGAATTCCAGTTGAGCTGTTTCAAATCCTGAAAGATGAGGCTGTAAAAGTGCTGCACTCAATATGCCAGCAAATTTGGAAAACTCAGCAGGGGCCACAGGACTGGAAAAGTCAGTTTTCATTCCAATTCCAAAGAAAGGCAATGCCAAAGAATGCTCAAACTACTGCACAATTGTACTCATCTCACATGCTAGTAAAGTAATGCTCAAAATTTTCCAAGCCAGACTTCAGCAATACGTGAACCGAGAACTCCCTGATCTTCAAGCTGGTTTCAGAAAAGGCAGAGGAACCAGAGATCAAATTGCCAACATCCGCTGGATCATCGAAAAAGCAAGAGAGTTCCTGAAAAGCATCTATTTCTGCTTTATTGACTATGCCAAAGCCTTTGACTGTGTGGATCACAACAAACTCTGGAAAATTCTGAAAGAGATGGGAATACCAGGCCACCTAACCTGCCTCTTGAGAAATCTGCATGCAGGTCAGGAAACAACAGTTAGAACTGGACATGGAACAAAAGCCTGGTTCTAAATAGGAAAAGGATTACGTCAAGGCTGTATATTGTTACCCTGCTTATTTAACTTTTATGCAGAGTACATCATGAGAAACGCTGGACTGGAAGAAACACAAGCTGGAATCAAGATTGCCAGGAGAAATATCAATAACCTCAGATATGCAGATGACACCACCCTTATGGCAGAAAGTGAAGAGCAGCTAAAAAGCCTCTTGATGAAACTGAAAGAGGAGAGTGAAATGTTGGCTTCAAGCTCAACATTCAGAAAACGAAGATCATGGCTTCTGGTCCCATCACTTCACGGGAAATAGATGGGGAAACAGTGGAAACAGTGTCAGACTTTATTTTTGGGGGCTCCAAAATCACTGCAGATGGTGACTGCAGCCATGAAATTAAAAGATGCTTACTCCTTGGAAGAAAAGTTATGACCAACCTAGATATATATTCAAAAGCAAAGACATTACTTTGCCGACTTAGGTCCATCTAGTCAAGACTATGGTTTTTCCTGTGGTCATGTATGGACGTGAGAGTTGGACTGTGAAGAAGGCTGAGCGCTGAAGAATTGACGCTTTTGAACTGTGGTGTTGGAGAAGACTCTTGAGGGTCCCTTGGATCGCAAGGAGATCCAACCAGTCCATTCTGAAGGAGATCAACCCTGGGATTTCTTTGGAAGGAATGATGCTGAAGCTGAAACTCCAGTACTTTGGCCACCTCATGTGAAGAGTTGACTCATTGGAAAAGACTCTGATGCTGGGAGAGATTGGGGGCAGGAGGAGAAGGGGACGACAGAGGATGAGATGGCTGGATGGCATCATTGACTCGATGGACGTGAGTCTGGGTGAACTCAGGGAGATGGTGATGGACAGGGAGGCCTGGTGTGCTGCGATTCATGGGGTCGCAAAGAGTTGGACACGTCTGAGTGACTGAACTGAACTGAACTGAATGCTCCATTGTGTATATGTACCACTGCTTTCTTATCCATTCATCTGCTGATGGACATCTAGGTTGCTTCCATGTCCTGCCTATTATAAACAATACTGAGATGAACATTGGGGTACACATGTCTCTTTCAGTTCTGGTTTCCTCAGTGTGTATGCCCAGCAGTGGGATTGCTGGGCCATAAGGCAGTTCTATTTCCAGTTTTTAAAGGAATCTCCACACTGTTCTCCATAGTGGCTGTACTAGTTTGCATTCCCACCAACAGTGTATGAGGGTTACCTTTTCTCCACACCCTCTCCAGCATTTATTGCTTGTAGACTTTTGGATCACAGCCATTCTGACTGGTGTGAAATGGTACCTCACTGTGGTTTTGATTTGCATTTCTCTGATAATGAGTGACATTGAGCATCTTTTCTTGTGTTTGATAGCCATCTGTATGTCTTCTTTGGAGAAATGTCTGTTTAGTTTTTTGGCCCATTTTTTGATTGAGTCGTTTATTTTTCTGGAAGTGAGCTGCAGAGGTTGCTTGTATATTTTTGAGATTGGTTGTTTTTCAGTTGCTTCATTTTCTATTATATTCTCCCATTCCAAACGCTGTCTTTTCACCTTGCTTATATTTTCCTTTGTTGTGCAGAAGCTTTTAAATTTAATTAGATCCCATTTGTTTATTTTTGCTTCTATTTCCAGTATTCCGGGAAGTGGGTCATAGAGAATTCTGCTGTGATTTATATCGGAGAGTGTTTTGCCTATGTTCTCCTCTAGGAGTTTTATAGTTTCTGGTCTTACATTTAGATCTTTAATCCATTTGAGTTTATTTTTGTGTATGGTGTTAGAAAGTTTTCTAGTTTCATTCTTTCACAAGTGGTTGACCAGTTTTCCCAAGACCATTTGTTAAAGAGATTGTCTTTACTCTATTGTATATTCTTGCCTGCTTTGTCAAAGATAAGGTGTCCATAGGTGACTGAGACATTTTGTTTTCTTATCAGGTCAGTTCAGTTCAGTTCAGTCTCTCAGTCATGTCTAACTCTTTGCGACCCCCTGCATTGCAGCATACCAGGCCTCCCTGTCCATCACCAACTCTCAGAGCCTACCCAAACCCATGTCCATCGAGGCAGTGATGCCATCCAACCATCTCATCCTCTGTCGTTCCCTTCTCCTCCTGCCCTCGATCTTTCCCAGCATCAGGGTCTTTTCAAATGAGTCAGCTCTTGGCATCAGGTGGCCAAATATTGGAGTTTCAGCTTCAACATCAGTCCTTCCAATGAACACTCAGGACTGATCTCCTTTAGGATGGACTGGTTGGACCTCCTTGCATTCCAAGGGACTCTCAAGAGTCTTCTCCAACACCACGTGCATGAGTATCCCAGTTGTTCTGAATCCCTGTCAGCCCTTGATGTTTTAAGAATTATTAAAATTAACTGTAAGTGTTCTGTAGTTGTATCGTGTTTGGGTTTTATTTAACATCTAAGTAATTACATTGTACATTTTATCATGTATTTATTTGCTATTAGGATACTAAAATGTATTCTATAGCTCTCTGTGCATAAATCTTGAAATTATTGATTAAATGTATTCTATGTTTTAGGTTCTTTGATCATATTATAAATGGAATTAATCTATGACATCTGGTCCCATCACTTCATGGGAAATAGATGGGGAAACAGTGTCAGACTTTATTTTGGGGGGGCTCCAAAATCACTGCAGATGGTAACTGTATCCATGAAATTGAAAGACGCTAAAAGAAAGTTATGACCAACCTAGATAGCACATTAAAAAGTAGAGACATTACTTTGCCAACAAAGGTCCGTCTAGTCAAAGCTATGGTTTTTCCAGTGGTCATGTATGGATGTGAGAGTTGGAGTTTGAAGAAAGCTGAGCACCAAAAAATTGTTTCTTTTGAACTGTTGTGTTGGAGAAGACTCTTGAGAGTCCCTTGGACTGCAATGAGATCCAAGCAGTCCATTCTAAAGGAGATCACTCCTAGGTGTTTATTGGACGGACTGATGCTGAAGCTGAAGCTCCAATACTTTGGCCACCTCATGCGAAGAGTTGACTCATTGGAAAAGATCCTGATGCTGGGAGGGACTGGGGGCAGGAGGAGAAGGGACGACAGAGGATGAGATGGCTGGATGGCATCACCGACTCGATGCACATGAGTTTGAGTGAACTCCGGGAGTTGGTGATGGACAGGGAGGCCTGGCGTGCTGTGATCATGGGGTCTCAAAGAGTCGGACACGACTGAGCTACTGAACTGAACTGAATCTATGAAAGTCATTTCACATTTTTCATTGCTGGAGCATTCTGCAACTTTGCTGAAATTATTTATTGGCTGTAATAGTTGTGTTTGTGTGTGTGTGTATTTTTTGATGTCATGTCAACTGTGAAGAGAAATAGTTTTGCTCCTTCCTTTCTAATCTCTATGTTGTTTAATTTCATGTTTAATCTCATAGTTTTTAATTTTATGTTCTAATTGTCCTACCTAGAACCTCGAAGTCAATACTGAATAGAAGTGGCAAATGCAGGCAGCCTTATCTTAGTTGATAAGGCTCCTGATCTCAGTTGGAAAGCCTTCAATGTTTCCCTCTTATCTAGAATATCAGCCATGGATTGTTTTAGATGCCTTTCTTTGTACTAAAGAAGTTTTCTTCTTATCCTTGCTTGTTGAATGTTGTTTTTATGAATACTTGTTGAATTTTGTCAAATCCTGTTTCTATTTCTATCAAAATGATTATTTTCTCTTTTTCTGTTAATATGGTATATCACATGGATTGATTTTCATATATTGAAACAACATTGCATTGCAAACAACATTGCCAGAAATCCAATATGGTTATAATATGTAATCCCTTCTGTGTGCTCCCACTTTAGGTTTGCCTGATGAATAAGCAATATTAAATGATTAATTGAACTTAGGAAGATTTGTACCATTTCTTCAATATTCCTTCAGAATTCCCTTTTGTCTCTCCTTTCCTTCTTGATCTCTCATTATGCATATGTTGACATGGTCTATAGTGTCTCAAAGGTCTCAGGTGCTGTTCATTTTTCTAAGACTAGATAATCTCATTTCTTCAGTTGCTGATTCTTTACTGCTACTGAACTCTCCCCCCCCTTTTTTTTTTTTTTCATTTCAGTTGTCAACTTCAAAATTTCAGTTTGGCTCTATTTATAATTTCTGTATCTTCATTGATATTCTCTGTTTGGTGAGATATCATTCTCAATCCTTCCTTGAATTTTTTAGACATGACATTCTTTAGCTGGTTAAATGTTTAGAATAGCTGCTTTATAGTAGTGGGTTGGACAAAAGTTTCATTTTGGGTTTTCCACATCCTCTTATGGAAAAGCTCAAACTAACTTTTTGGCCAACTCAATATCTCTCTAGAGATACACTTGTACTTCTTCAAATATTTTTATTAGTGGCTTTTCCTCCCATATATGGGTCATAATTTTGCGTTACTTTCCACACCTATTAATTTGTTTTCTGTTGAAAACCAGACATTTTCAATATTATATTGTGACAACTTTGGAAATCTAATATACTTCTTTGTCATGCTGTTTTGTTGCTGCTCCTTAATGCAGTTTCTGTTTGTTTAATAACTCCGGATGAAAGTGAATGAGGAGAGTGAAAAATTTGCCTTAAAACTCAGCATTCTGAAAACTAAAGTCATGGCATCTGGTCCCATCACTTCCTGGCTATAGATGGAGAAACAGGGAAAACAGTGACATACTATTTTGGGCGGCTTCAAAATCACTGCAGATGGTGACCGTAGCCATGAAATTAAAGGACGCTTGCTCCCTGGAAGAAAAGTTATAACCAACTTAGACAGCATATTAAAAAGCAGCAGCATTACTTTGCCAACAAAGGTCCATCTAGTCAAAGCTATGGTTTTTCCAATAGTCATGTGTGGATGTGAGAGTTGGACTATAAAGAAAGCTGAGCACCAAAGAATTTATGGTTTTGAACTGTGATCTTGGAGAAGACTCTTGAGAGTCCCTTGGACTGCAAGGAGATCCAACCAGTCCGTTCTGAAGGAGATCAGCCCTGGGATTTCTTTGGAAGGACTGATGCTGAAGCTTGAACTCCAGTACTTTGGCCACCTGATGCAAAGAGCTGACTCATTCAAAGACTCTGATATTGGGAAATATTGAAGGAGAGAGGAGAAGGGGATGACAGAGGATGAGATGGTTGGATGATATCATCGACTCAATGGACATGAGTTTGAGTAAACTCCAGGAGCTGGTGATGGACAGGGAGCCTGACGTGCTGCAGTCCATGGGGTCGCAAAGAGTCAGACACGACTGAGTGACTGAACTGAATTGAATAAATTTTGTAAATTAATTCTACAAGGTCAATGTTTTTTGTTGCATTTGCCTCTTGAGGTCTCTGTTCCATTAGCTTGGTTGATTTAGTTGCTAAATCATGTCTGACTCTTTGCGACCCCATGGACTGTAGCCCACCAGGCTCCTCTGCCCATGGGATTTCTCAGCCAAGAATACTGGAGTGGGTTACCATTTCTACTAGCTTAGTAATCCGTGAATGATTGGACAGAATTTCCTTAAATATCTAGAGCCAAAAAACTCTTCCAGTGTTGTCTGAGTGGTTCCATGTGTTTGGGTGCCCCCTCAGCACTGTCAGTCATTTGACAACTTTGTCTTGGCCTTCACTTCTTGCTTCCTCATGGCTCAAGTTTGGTCAGCTGAATAATGAGATACTGTTCAGGTCTTTCCTGATCAAGTGCACAGCTCTGGGCATAAACATGGACTTCTGACTCCCCAGGAATACATTGGAGTTTTTCAAAGCCCTTATGAAGATCTCATTGACATTTAGTTCTCCCAAGCTCTTGATATACTCCTTTCTTTGCTCCAGTTGTTATATCACCTCTGGCAGCTGTATCTAAAACATTGTCCTGTAAATGTTTTTAACAAAATAACCCATGTATGCAGATTTAGCAATGATCAGTTCTAAGTCAGGTGAAATAAAGGCAGAATTTTTGAGGTGATCTTGCAAAGAATGACTAAACAGATTTTTAAAATAATTATTAAAATAATTTGCAAAGGATGTCTTTACTCACTTCAGTACTGAAAATGTTGGCTGTTATTTTCAGGGCTACACTGTACGAGATAAAGAGGATCAAACTGGCATGAGTTAAAATACCACACAGCTCACTGAGCTTACTGACAGTTCAGCTGCTTTTTTGAATAATCATTCACTTTGCTGAAAGTTGTTAGTTAATGTCTATAGTTCAAAAAAATTAATCCTGATCTCTTTTGTCCAGATTTGCATTGCATTCTTGGAGGGTTGAAATTTTGGGTTTTTTGTTTTTCTATTTTTGAAATACAGAAACATCACCTGCTGCGCTTTTTACCTGTCACATATATTTGAGGTATATTTTTTGATCCAATGTGGCTAATACTTCTTTTTAAGTGGGATGGTAAACCATTTGCGTCTAATTCAGTTGTTAATATTGTAGTACTTAAATCTATTTTCATTGTTTACTGATAGTCTTAATATTCTCCCTTCCTTTTTAGTAGTGCTGTGAGAATTTCTGTCTCTTCATTAATTTTCTATATAACTGTTCTAGTGATGACAGTCTTTTCCTTTTTGGACTCCAATTACATTGTTAGATTGCTTGATATTGTCCCATAGATTTTTAAAATAAATTTTCCTTTATTTTCTTTGGGTTTCAGTTTAGATAATTTCCATTGACATATTTACCAGGCTACTTTTGAGATGGCTGAAGAAATTCTTTACTGCTGACATCAAGATTTTACTTTTCTAATTTCAACTTGATTCTTTCTTATAAATTTCTCTTTTTGCTTAAATACCCATCTCTTATACGCATTATCTATATTTTCTAGTAAGTCTTTGAAGATAATTATGGTAAACTTATCTCCCAGACAGGTTTTCCTCAATTATGGAATGTACTGAATCATCTACTTGATCATTTCACAGTCTTTATTTTATTTAACTTTATTTATTATGCTAATGAGGCTTAATTTCCTCCAAGTTACTGCCTCTGCCTATTCTATTCAAAACACTGTTTTTAATTTCTTCCTTTATGGCTCACCTGGTAAAGAATCCGCCTGCAATGCAGGAGACCTGGGTTCAATCCCTGGGTTGGGAAGATGCCCTGGAGAAGGGGAAGGCTACCCACTCCAGTATATTGGCTTGTAGAATTCCAAGGACTGTATAATCCATGGGGTTGCAAAGAGCTGGACATGACTGAGCAACTTTCACTTACCTTGCTGGTGCAAAATATGACTAATGAAAAAATGTATATACTTTTAAATTATTTAAATGCATAATGTCTAAGGACTTCCCTATTGGCTCAGATGGTAAAGAATCTTCCTACAGTGTGGGACACCCAGGTTTGATCCCTGGGTCAGGAAGATCCCCTGGTGAAGGGGATGGCTACCCACTCCAGTATTCTTGCCTGGATAATTCCATGTGACTAAATCCTTTAACACGGATGTTTCTATACTCCTTCAAATAATGTTCAATTGATTTCAAAGTTGTAACAGTTTTCTCTGGCCAGATTTTTGTGAGACTCCATAGTTTAAAGAAATTCCATGTTAATGAGGGCACAAAACACAAGTGGGTTGAAAGGGGTGGTATGACGACTGAGATATCTATATTTACCTCAAGATTTCTCTTTAAGCTAATCATGGTTTGGTATTTCAGCCTCCTCTGATATTTCCTCATAATTTCAATAAAATCCTAAAGATTTCTGCTTTTATGTAACAAAATACAATTTAGAAGGTTTGAGACATGCATCTGATCTCTGCTCAATGCATGGATTCATCATTTACAAATTTCATGACTTTGACCAGATTATTTAGCCTCACTACTATATCACTTATAAAATGAAAGAAAAACTAATAATATGTACCTCACTGAATTCAATAAGAGATGACCTATGTTAAACACTGTACATGAAACATTCTTAAAAGAGTTGCAGTTTTTACTGTTTGCTAACAAATATTGTCCTTATTACAGTTTTGGCTTACTTGCTAAAAACTATCCCAAAAGGTTACATTTAGGACCTCTTCAAATTTGCACCAAAAAGTATCATTTATTTTATTTGGGAAAGAAATTTGGCCATGAATTGATTCTGTTAATTGGTCATTTCCTGCCTGGGTCCAGCCCCGGTGGATCCAGGGTAATTTGAAGGTGGGGACAGAATTGGCGTCCTAGGAAAAAACTTATTTAATTACAGATAGAGAGAGATTAGAAAATTAGCGGAGAAAAAGAGGCTGAATAACTTGGTTTACGTGGAATACCAATCACCACCTACGTAGGCCACAGGCGTCTTTCCGTTCTCCCAAAGGAGAGGAGGCACTGAGGCCTCCCCGGTCCAATCTTAGAAGCCCAGGCTAAATTAGCAGGCTTGGTGAGTACCCACATACCCGATGGGAATTCAGCCAGAAAAACAGGGAGCAAGAAAGAACGACATGGGGGAATCAGTCTTTCCAGAAACTGATCCGATTTCTTTATTTTTTTAAGTTTGCTTATATACCTTTTGTTGTACATAGGGATGAATACAGAGTCACACGGGGGTCAGCAGTCCTGACCTTTATCAAAATCAGGTGCTTCACATAAATGTATAAAAAAAAGGTCTTAGGGGTTTTACATCATCTTCTGGCTATGAGGCCTGCTGACATTTTATGATCCTTTCTTTCTGATAACCAAAAAACTCATTTTTTCCAAGGGTGTTTTTTCTTAAACCAGGCACCACCCTCTGAAGGTAGCAGATAAAGTTGCATTACTATAGGGTGAGGGTGTAGTGGGTTACAACTAAGAAAGGAATTTATTTAACCTAAAGGTTAACATGATTAATCTTAAAGGTTAATACTTATTTCTCCTATATGCTAGTTATATTCATTATAAGGGCAGGGAATATGGAGATTTAGCAGCAAACATCAGCCCAACAAATGAAAACCCTTCACCAATGTTCCCCTTAAGATCTATTTAGTCTTAAGATAGTGATAAAGTTACATTTTTACATAGCAAGGACACAGTGACTTGTAACAAAGTAGTGATTTATAACAAAAGAGAAAATTCATTAACTCAAAAAGTCTAGTATTGCTAATGTCAAAAATTACTATATTTCATTTTCTATATTCCAAATACATTGATTAATATATTCCCAGGTGCCTCAGGATATGGAGGCCTGGAGGCAATCATTGACTCAACAATGAGAAAAGCCCTATGCTAATTAAGATTTTGAAAATACTCCAATCTCTCTGTGCTGTTTATGGTTGAGAAGTAGTAAATAATCATGTGCATAGTGGCAGGAGTATGGATAATCCTGTCACACAAACTAGTCTGTCAGCAGAGAGGTTTGACCTGAGACACCCTTGTCCCACTCAGGGCAGGGAATTAGCAACAATTATTGGCACAACAAATGAAAAACCCTTCACCAATATAATTCCTAACCAACCCACTATGCTAATAATTTCTAACTTCCCAAGAGAATCTGCCTTTAATAAGTCTAAAATATCTCATGCCTCTCATGGTTGGGAGGCTGTAAACAATCACATTTGGCCAGATGAACCTGTACAGGCAGGCTAGATAACCTTCAGAGGAGTTTATAAGTTGAAATACTCTTGTCATGCCCAGGAATTTTTATTGACTTGGAGCTGTAAGTTAACTCCTTCTCAGAGAGAGGTAGTGGGGGTCAGCCCCCAGTAAAGTCAGAGGTATAGATGAGAGCATGAAACAGTAAAGTAAGTAGACTCTAGTTATGGGGGTAGATGCTCGGGAACAGGGGGTTTCCTGAGGCTAGATCCCGCCTTCGCATATGCCGAAGCCTCCTTCCTCATGACCTTTGCCATGGGCGAAGTTCCTCACGCTGGCTCCCAGCGTTTTCCTATAGAATTTGTTGGTCTGTAGGTTTTCTTTAAGTATACTTTGGATTAAATTATTTATGATTACAGAGCAGTTTATATATACAGATAGATAGATATGGATATAGATATAGGAAACTCTCATTAGATATGTCTTTAATAACTAGAAACTGGATTTTTAAAAAAGATTTGCTTTGGAAAGAGAAAAATTGACATTTTTTTCCTCCTATGAATTAGAGCTCTCAAAGTTTCTTATGCATAATGGTCACTGAGTGGCTTCCCAGGTGATGTTAATGGTAAAGAACCCGCCTGCCAATATAGGACGCCTAAGAGATGTAGGTTCGATTCCTGCATTGGGAGGATCTCCTGGAGGATGGTATGGCAACCCACTCCAGTGTTCTTGCCTGGAGAATCCCAGGTACAGAGGAGCCTGGCAGGCTACAGTCCATAGGGTCGCAAAGTGTCAGACCGAGCACACACACATAGTCACTGAAGAGTTTTTATAAAGGAGGTTCCTTGGCTCTACCTAAAATCAGCTGAGCCTGAATCTCTTGAAAGGATCCTAATCCATAGAACAAGTGGCTTCAAACCAGCTCTTTTATAAATACTGCAGAAAATCGTTATCTTGCTAATTTTCAATCAAACACAAGGAGGGAAATGAAACACATTCTAACTTAATTAAGAGAAAGCACAGACAAGTTATTACATTAATCTCTTTTCATAAGCTTAACAACAGCATGAGTAGCAAGCCATGTAATGACTGAATCTGGAAGAAAACCATATGTACCTAATGACACAATGGTAATTGAAATACGTGGTTAACATTTTTCAGTTAAAGAAGCAGCCTTAAATGTACTTATGAGGAAGTCTAAACAATGATCTGCAGTGATTCTCAAAGGTTAGGGAAAGCTACTCTTCGTAGCAGTAACATATAATTTGCATTTGAAAATATGTATGCAAGTACTCTAGGTCTTTCTGAGTAGTTCAGCTGCATCTATTCATAAATTTAAAAAGTAATGTTACCCATGCACCGAAATGGACAAAAAGAGGAGACATGTACACTTAACTTGTGATCTGGATATCTATTGATCTTTTCGCAAATTATAAACATTTCCAAGTCAGCCTTATAATTGAGTATTGTTTCTTTGTACACTGAATCTCAACTATATTTTTATGACAAATAAATGATTTTAAAAGCAAATAATACCACCCAATTAATAATAAAAATATAACAGGCCACACTACTAAAGTAAGTTTTCTAATAACAAATAATAGGCTTTTGTTTGTTTATGTTGTAATTACAGTTTTGATAACTCACATTTCATCACATTTAATTTTTTTCAAGGCCCCATATTGTTAAAACTATTACTTTTTCATTCACTGCTCAGAATAGAAAATTATCTATCTCTCTCATTCAAACACACACACACAAACACACATGTATATTTCAAAACAACCAGCCCAAGTGACAAAAGCACTGATTCTGTACTTCTTTGGAAAGATGGATTTACTATTTATGTTTCTTGATTATAATATACATTTATTTATTTTAATTGGAGGCTAATTACTTTACAATATTGTATTGGATGTGCCATACATCAACATAAATCTCCCACGGGAGCACACGTGTTCTCCATCCTGAACCCCCCTCCCACCTCCCTCGCCATCATAACATACCTCTGGGTCATCCCAGTGCACCAGCCCCAAGCATCCTGTATCATACATCAAACCTGGACTGGTGATTCATTTCACATATGATATTATACATATGTCAATGCCATTCTCCCAAATTATCCCACCCTCACCCTCTCCCACAGAGTCCAAAAGACTGTTGTATACATCTGTGTCTCTTTTGCTGTCTCGCAAACAGGATTATCGTTACCATCTTTCTAAATTCCATATATATGCATTGGTATACTGTATTGGTGTTTTTCTTTCTGGCTTACTTCACTCTGTATAATAGGCTCCAGTTTCATCCACCTTATTAGAACTGACTCAAATGTATTCTTTTTAATGGCTGAATAATACCCACACGTACCACAGCTTTCTTATCCATTCATCTGCTGATGGACATCTAGGTTGCTTCCATGTCTTGGCTATTATAAACAGTGCTGCGATGAACATTGGGGGTACATATGTCTCTTTCAATTCTGCTTTCCTTGGTGTCTATGCCCAGAAGTGGGATTGCTGGGTCATATGGCAGTTCTATTTCCAGTTTTTTAAAGAATCTCCACACTGTTCTCCATAGTGGCTGTACTAGTTTGCATTCCCACCAACAGTGTAAAAGGGTTCCCTTTTCTCCACACCCTCTCCAGCATTTATTGCTTGTAGACTTTTGGGTAGCAGCCATTCTGACTGGCATGAAATGGTACCTGCTGCTCTCAAGCTAAAACAATTCCATTAGTTAAATAAAATCTCAGTAAACAATAGTATAGCTAGATCAGAAACAGATGAATTGCTTATATAATTAATCACATCTTACGGTTGGAAAAACCAAAGATTGAAGAACCTTTTTTTTAATTTTAATTTTCTGAAAGCTGAAGAACTTTTGAAGTCCTAAAGTCATACTCATCTATGTAATAAAGACTCATGAATGGAAGAAAGGCTTAAATTTATGGCTCCTTCTTCATTCTATGTTTATTTTGAGAGAGTCTTTTGCATCTGTCAAGGGATCTGGAAGCTGAAGAAGTGATTGATGGTGCCATGGAAACATATTTTCCTTTATTTTTTCCTTCAATTAATGGACTTTGTTTCTTAGAGCAGTTATGTTTACAGAAAAATGGAACAAGAAGATCAGAGGACTCCCATATATTCCCTCTTCCAAGCCGACATTTTCTCCAATTAACACCTTTCATCGGGGCGGTGCATTTGTCGCAACTGAAGAACTCATACTGATACATTACTATTAACCAAAGTCCATAGTGTACATTGGGGTTCACTCTTTGTGTTACATAGTTTCATGGTTTTTAACAAATACTAGTCATGTATGCACGGTGATACTATCATATATGATAATTCCCCCACTCTAAAAATTCCCTTGGGTCGAATTTTTCAAACCTCCCCTGCCTCTCAATCCTGGTACCCACTGATCTTTCTCTGTCTCCATAGTTTTGCCAGATTTCCAGTTAATGACCACTGATTAATTTATATAAGTGAAATCAGACATTAAGGTCCCTTGTCTTACTGGATTTTTCACCCATTATATTTATGGACTCCTGCATTGTCTATAACTTGTTCATTTTCAATTCTGTAAAGTAATTCATTGTATGATAATATTTATGCTACTGGTTATAAGTTTTACCATCAATGGAAGTGAATTTTCACAGTTTGGCTGTTATGAATTATGTTCCTATTAGTATTTAAGTTCATGATTTTCTATACATTTTTGTTGGGCATACTCCTAGGAATAATAATGTTGTATTATCTGGTGTATCTGTGTTCAGGTTTTACAATTAATGCCAATGAGATTTCCAAAGACCTTGTATTCCTGTTATGACCCAGCTGGCAGGTATGAGAGTATCTGTTGCTGTACACCATCAGCAACAATCGGTATTAATCAGGTGTTTAAATTTGTGAATGTGCAAGTAGGTATGTAGTGTTTCCTCATAGTCTTAATTTGACTTTCTCTGGAAATTAGTAAGATCTTACACTTGCTCATCCATTAATGTTGCTGGTGCTGTTCAGTTGCTGTCAGGTCCAACTCTTTGAGACCCCATGGACTGTAGCATGGTAGGCTCCTCTGTCCTTTGCTGGCTCCTGGAGATTGCTCAGATTCATGTCTGTTGGGTCGGTACAGCTATCCATCTCATCCTCTCCCACCCCCTTCTCCTGTTGCCTTCAATCTTTACCAGAATCAGAGTCTTTTCCAATGGGTTGACTCTTTGCAAATTGTGCCCAAATATTGGAGCTTCAGCTTCAGCATCAGTCCCCCCAATGAATATACAGGGTTGATTTCCTAAGGGATATGTGAATATCCTCTTTGGTGAAATGACTGCCCAAGGGCTTTTGTCCTTTTCTAAGTTTGACTTGTATTTTTTTTTAGGATTTATGGAATAATTCTACATATTCTGAGATTAGATTTTTGATGATAAAATAGGCAAACAATAGATCTAACTATCTGTCTTGTGCTTCACATGTTAACAGAAGGTATTAATAAAAACAATGTCCTAATTTAAATACTGTATAATTTCAACTGTTAGAACTTTTCACCCTATTCAAGAAATCATACTCTATTCTAAGATCATGAAAAATTTCCATTCAGTTTTCTGCTAGAAGCTTTATTACGATTTTCCCTTTGGAGTTTAATCTTCCACTTTGTCCCTCCACATAGACTGATTTTAATATAAGAGTGCAGTTCACCTCAGTTGGAAATGAGATGATGATATAATCCACACAGCAGGGTTATATTCCCTGGGAATATATCAGATGAATCATTAATACTGTCGGTTAATCAGTTTCTTTTAAAGTTTGTTTTCCTTCTTTTCAAGACAGTTTTAAAACCATATTTACCAGTGTAGAGCTTCCCTAGTGACTCAGCTGGTTAAGAACTTGCCTGCCATTGCAGGAGATGCAAGATATGTGGGTTTGATCCCTGGGTTGGGAAGACATCCTGGAGAAGGAAATGGCAACCCTCACCTTCTTAAAGAATACTATTAACATGCCTTCTGTAGTTTATAAATAACTTAGTATCTACCAATCTAGTAATTGGAAATCAACAGGTCTGCCAGTTCAGTTCAGTTGCTCAGTCGTGTCTGACTCTTTGCGATCCTATGGAATGCAGCAGCCCAGGTTTCCCTGTCCATCACCAACATTTTCCAAAGAGTCAGTTATTTGCATCAGATGGCCAAAGTATTGAAGTTTCAGCTTCAGCATCAGTCCTTCCAATGAATATTCAGGACTGATTTCCTTTAGAATGGATTTGGATCTCCTTGCAGTCCAAGGGACTTTCAAGAGTCTTCTCCGACACCACAGTTCAAATGCATCAATTCTTTGGCATTAAGCTTTCTTCACAGTCCAACTCTCACATTCATACATGACTACTGGAAAAACCATACCTTGACTAGATGGACCTTTGTTGGCAAAGTCATGTCTCTGCTTTTTAATACACTGTCTAGGTTGGTCATAAATTTTCTTTCAAGGAGTAAGTGTCTTTTAATTTCATTGGTGCAGTCACCATCTGCAGTGATTTTGGAGCCCAGAAAAATAAATTCTGTCATGTTTATATTGTTTCCCCATCTATTTGCCATGAGGTGATGGGCCAGATGCCATGATCTTAGTTTTCTGAATTGAATTTTAAGCTACCTTTTTCACTCTCCTCTTTCACTGCCATCAAGAGATTAGTTAGTTCTTCACTTTCTGCCATAATTGTGGTGTCATCTGCATATCCTAAGTTATTGATATTTCTGCCAGCAATCTTGATTCCAGCTTGTGGTTCATCCAGCCTGACATTTCACATGATGTAGTCTGCATATAAATTAAATAAACAGGGTGACAATATACAGCCTTGATGTACTCCTTATCCAATAGGGAACCAGCCTGTTGTCTGATCAATCAACAGAAAATAGTCTCTTATTCTTAAACAGAAGCTTATCACTAAGACCTTTTTGTTCATTTGATTATTTTTTGGATTAACTTCTTACCTTTTCCTCTTGATCTTATGACCTGACTCTTCTCCTCTCCTTCTCTAGGGGATATAGTTCTGTCTTTACTATTATTATACCTAACTCCTTGAAAATTAGCTATTGCCTTTTTCGTTCCTTTGTTATCAAACTTCAGCCAAAAACATTTAACAGGAGCCTGGCAGTCTACAGTCCATGGGGTCACAAAGAGTTGGACATGACTGAATGACTTCACTTTCACTTTTCCAGGTGGCACTAGTGATAAAGGACCTACCAGCCAGTGCAGGAGACATAAGAAACTAGGATTTGATCCCTGAATTGGGAAGATCCCCTGGAGAGGAAAATGGTAACCCACTCCAATACTCTTGCCTGGAGAATCCCCAAGGACAAAGGAGTCTGGCAGGTTACAGTCCATAGGGCTGCAAACAGTCAGACATGACTGAAGCAACTTAGCACACACTTCTTATTTTTTGCTAAAATCTGCATATGACTTGCATTCCATCTGAACCACGGAACACTTGATGTTAAAAAAAGAAAATTATTTTGAGTGCCACATTCACATTTTAAAATATTTACCTGATATATCTCTGCTGCTGCTGCTGCTGCTGCTGCTGCTAAGTCGCTTCAATTGTGTCCGACTCTGTGCGACCCCATAGATGGCAGCCCACCAGCCTCCCCCGTCCCTGGGATTCTCCAGGCAAGAACACTGGAGTGAGTTGCCATTTCCTTCTCCAATGCATGAAAGTGAAAAGTGAAAAAGAAGTCTCTCAGTCGTGTCTGACTCTTCGCGACCCCATGGACTGCAGTCTACCAGGCTCCTCCACCCATGGGATTTTCCAGGCAAGAGTACTCTATGAATGATCAAAAGTCACACTAAAGTAGTAAAATATAAAACAGAATTTATTTTCTCTCATCAAGAAATTATTCATCATTTTACTATCCCTGTATTTCCAAGCGGTGTTGAAAGTCATTCAAATATCTCAACTAAAATGTTCCAGCTGGACATTGCTTCTCATCTGTCATTCTCCATAACTTTCTGTGATTCTGCACCTGAACTACTTCTGACAGCAACTACTTTCTATTCCCAAGGCAACTAATCTCTTCAGATTATACATATGTCTCAGGTTTTGAAGTAATAATTTTTAATATCACATTTCAAACTATATTTATATATGCTCCAAAGTATAAATCTGTTGTGTCCTTCATTTCAATTATTTGGCCTTAAAATATCTGCTGATTTTTAGTTGATCGACAGTCACTTCACACATTCTCCTTCACTACTTCCTTTCCTCTAGGAAAACCAGGAAGGGAATCACAGTAATGTCTCTATGAATTTACATGAAATAAGAAGTCATATACTGTCTTGTAATTATCTAATACAATTTTATAAGTGATCAATAAAGATGGAATATTCCTTGAATCATAGTCCTTAATCACAAGAAAGATAATAGAATACAACTCAAGAATTATATGTCACCATGAATGCTGCAGGCTTATTCTTCTCTAAAAGAAATGGATGAACTAGAAAGCCTATGCAAACACAAAAATTACTCTTCCATTTAAAGATATTAAAATGCCAAAAAATGGGTAATGTATTTAGCTGTGCATTTCTCTTAGAAAAAGAAAGCCTCTAAAGAACTATTGTTTTATTGTTTCTAAGTGTACTAAATTTAAATATCATAGTTTATATTTTATAGTCAAATTTTGGTAACTGATGGTACTTTCTACACACTGAATAGAGCAAACATGTAAAACTTCCTTTTATAAAATCCAAACAACGTTTGATCAAAGTTCTTTTGTGGGGCTTCCTTGGTGGCTCAGTGGTAAAGAATGCACCTGCCAGTGTAGGAGACGTGGGTTCCATCCCTGGTCCAGAAAGATCTGACATGCCACAGAGCAACTAAGGCCATGTGCCACAACTATTGAGCCTATGCTCTAGAGCCCAGGAGCCACAACTACTGAGCCCATGTGCCACAACTACTGAAGCCTGCACACCCTACAGCCTGTGCTCCACAAGAGGAGCCACCAAAATGAGCAGCCCACACACTGCAGTGAAGAGCAGCCCTTGCTCACCACAGCTAGAGAAAGCCCATGTACAGCAATGAAGACCCAACATAGCCAAAAATACAATTATAAAAGAAAAAATAGTCTACTCATAAAAATTACAGAGGAAAAACTCTTGGTTTTAATACATTGTACTAATATGTCTGATCGAATTGTCATAGAAATTATTACATTGCTTTTTATCATGAATGATTAGAAAATCTTGTTCAAAAAGTACAAACGTGCTTTATTACCTGTTATTGCAACTGTAAACAGATAGATTTTCTAAAGAGATATGCAAAATATATAAGGCTTTTTAAGTTAAATTTATTTTTTAGCTACCTGTAATTACTTGTATCCTGTGCTAGTAAAGTCACAGATTTTTTGCTAATTAAATAATAATGCTGCCTTTTGAAATTTAGTGCCTAGTTACTTTGTTGAAATACTCTTGACAAGGAAATTTCAAAGTCAGAAAAATCAGAAAGCAGGAGCAATAAATACAAAAACAAGTATTTTAGACAGGGAAATTTCTTTCTCATTCTCTTTGAATTACATTACTTAAAATATATATTGCTGCTGCTGCTGCTGCTGCGTCGCTTCAGTCGTGTCCGACTCTGTGCAACCCATAGACGGCAGCCCACCAGGCTCCCCCGTCCCTGGGATTCTCCAGGCAAGAACACTGGATTGGGTTGCCATTTCCTTCTCCAATGCAAGAAAGTGAAAAGTGAAAGTGAAGTCGCTCAGTCGTGTCTAATTCTCAGCGACCCCATGGACTGCAGCCTACCAAGCTCGTCCATCCACGGGATTTTCCAGGCAAGAGTACTGGACTAGGGTGCCATTGCCTTCTCTGAAAATATATATTGGGTAGTGATTATAAGGACTTTCCAGGTGGTACTAGTGGTAAAGAACCTGCCTGCCAGTGCAGAAGATGTAAGAGACTCAGGTTCAGTTCCTGGGTCAGGAAGGTCCCTGGAGGAGGGCATGGAAACCCACTCCAGTATTCTTGCCTGGAGAATTCCATGGGCAGAGGAGCCTGGTGGACTATGTTCTATAAGGTCACAAACTGTGATTATAAGCAGAAAGACTGGAATAAGGTATCAGTTCAAGTCCTTGCTCATTTACTTATCTGTTGTCTGACATATTATTAAATTCTCTAAAGCTCAGCTTTTTTTTCCATCTATAACATGAGGAAAATTTAGAACCAACCTCACAGCAGTGTTGTGAATATTAAAAAAATATATAAATTAGATATCAATAATGCATGCATCAAAATATTAGTCACCATACTTATTATTAAATGTTTATTGTTACATACACTATGGAATCTTCATCCTGGTTATTTTCAGGGTTCAAAATCTCAAAGAGCCTAAGGCATACCTTAATCAAAGTACTATTAATATTTAAAATACTACAAACTTATTTTAGATGTTCACTTCAGTCTTTCTAGAGGAGTTATCTAGAAATAAAAATACCTAAATTCACTTTCAAGCTTCCCAGGTGGCTCAGTGATAAATAATTCACCTCCCAATGCAGGAGATATGGGTTCTATCACCGGGTCAGGAAGATCTTTTGGAGAAGGAAATGACAATCCACTCCAGTATTCTTGCCTGGGAAATCCCTTGGACAGAGGAGCCTGGTGAGCTAGAGTCCATGGGGTCACAAAAGATTGGATATGACTTAGCCACCAAACCACAACAGCAAAAATTCACTTCCATTGTCCTTCCTTTTCATCTTCGAGTTATGTTCTTTTCCCAAATAGATATGCTAGGCCATGAATTCATCTAGATGACATGTATCCATTTCATCATCTGAAGAGGATGGAAGGAAAACATGTGCAAGTTTAGTGTCTAAGGCACAAACAAAGGCCTAGATAGTCACACTGAAGTCCTTATGACAAGGTCTCGATATTGTTAGGTCCAGCCAACACATAAATTGATCATAAGAGATGTTGGAAGGTAGGGAAGTTGTATTAGAGTAATCATTTAAACAGAACCAATAGGATATAAAGATATATCAACAAAGAAAACATAGTATACATATCATGCTTATATTTGATATACTTATTATAAGGAGTTAGCTCATATAACTGATTATGGATGTTAAGAAATCTCGAGATTTGCTTTTGCAAGCTGGTGACCCAGGAGAGCCAATGACATAAAATCAGTTTGATCCTGAACACAGAATGAGACAAATGTCCCAGCTAACAGACAATTAGGCAGAGAAAACAAATTCTCCCCTATTCTATCTTTGGTTCTACTCAAGCTGACAAGTGATTGGACGAGGTGCACTGTGATAAGAAAGGGTGATTTGCTTTACTCAGACTGCTGATTTGAATGTTAATCTCATTCAGAAATACCCTAATGGACACAGCCACAATAATGTTTAAACAGATGTCTTGGCAACTCATCGCCCAGTCAAATTGATATAAAATTAACTATCACAGTGTTATTTTCTTTACTGCAAGAAGTCGCTGAAGACTTGGTCATGTTCTACCTGCATAGAAATATCTGGACACAGAAATGTGGAGAGTGCAAAGCTCCTTCTTTTATATTCTTCTTCAAGGAGCAGAATGACTTGGTTTCTTGTTCTACCATAGTTATTTAGCTAAAATTATGACTACCACTTAGCTGTGTTTGAAGTTGAAGGCAATCCACTGATAAGACATGAACCTAGTGTTAGTTGCTCAGTCATATCTGACTCTTTGCAACCCCATGGACTGTAGCCCATCAGACTCATCTGTCCATGGAATTTTCCAGGCTAGAATACTAGAGTGGGTAGCCATTCCCTTCTCCAGTGGATCTTTCTGACTCAGGGATTGAACCTGGGTCTCCTGCATTGCAGGCAGATTCTTTAGTGGCTGAGCCACCAGGGAATTCTATAATAAACTAATATAAAATAAATAATTGACTTCCCATCTCATAGGACCTTGTATGAGGGACAGTTCAATTTGCAGAAACAAATAATAAACACAACAAAATGGAATTGCTGGAAAAGGTGGGCCATGGCATGAACGAAATAGTAATGCAGTTACTCAGTTGCAACATTAAA
Organism: Ovis canadensis; assembly: GCF_042477335.2. Classification (NCBI taxonomy): domain Eukaryota; kingdom Metazoa; phylum Chordata; class Mammalia; order Artiodactyla; family Bovidae; genus Ovis; species Ovis canadensis. The sequence goes on from NC_091245.1 coordinate 139,186,990, forward strand.
TAACTTTCTAGAGTAAAACAATAAGTTACCTATAAAGAAAAACATCAGCAAAGGGAGAATAAGTTCAGGGTACAGAATTCACACTTAATGTCAGCGGAAGCTAGAAATCAATGGGAATAGCTTTTAAAGAGCACTGAGTGTAAAGGACTATAATCCAGTCTGTATGCCCACTGAAATAGCAGTTACCTATCAGAGCTAACTCATGAGTTAAGCCATAATATTTGAAGTTAAGCAAAGATTTAAAAAGCAGAGCTTCTATAATCTATGTCAGAAAAACACAAGACACAATTCACCAAAGAACAAGAACACACACTCAAAATTAGGAAGAATGAAGAATCAGGGGTGAGAAATATCCAAAATGGATATTAAGTTAAGAGATAAATATCTAGAGTCCTGAAACCAAAATGGCATAGTTGTGTAATAATAATTACCAAAAAAAACAGACAAACAATGACTTTAACAAAACTGAGAAAACAGAGGTTGGGTTGGAGATGAGAAGTGAAAGTAAATAAAGCTGTTACCAAGTTTTTATAGTAGTATGAGATTAAAACAAAGGAATAAAAACATATAAAAAAAGAAGCATAAGACAAAACATGTATTTTAAATTTTGGATTGAGGTTTATGTAAGGAGAAATTAGAGGAATTATACTAGAAAATATTTATCAAGGTATTTTATTCACTTTATTTTTTATTTTCTTTTCATATCAAAGAAGTCTTTGATGAAGGAGCAGGGTAAGGGAAAATAGAAATAATTAATGAAATTAAAAATCAGTACATTTTATTAATAATCATAGGGAAATAACAAAGTATATTTTTATCAAATCAGAAAGCACATGAGCTAAAAGAAAATAGAAGCAGATAAGCCATGGGAAATAACTGTTAAGTATAGCATACAGAAAGTGATAAGAAATCAGATATATTAATTAATTATGAAAAAATAATTGAAAAAATTGAAAAAATAATAAATTATATATTCAAAAACAGATTTAAAAACAAGTTTAATAATAAAAATTTTGTATTTTTCAATAAATACACTTAAAACAAAGTATCTGAAAGATGACAGACAGAGATAGAAAAAGAGATATTAGCTAAAGACAAATTAAAGAGAAAAAACAATACCAGTATTAATATGTCAAAATGAAATATAAAATAAAACTTACTAATCAAAATAAAATGACTGTTCTATACATCTGTGTCTTGGGGCTGGTGCACTGAGATGACCCACAGGGATAGTATGGGGAGGGAGGAGGAAGGGGGGTTCAGGATGGGGAACACATGTATACCTGTGGTGGATTCATGTTGATGTACGGCAAAACCAATACAATATTGTAAAGTAATTAACCTCCAATTAAAATAAATAAATTTATATAAAAAAATTAAATGAAACATTTTATATGAAAAAGTAACAATTTGTGAAAAAATGATAGTCACATATTCATGAAAATAAATCAGCTAAATACTTAATGCAATTATTACGAATCTTAAAAAACTGGACAAAATCAATTTGATTATGAGATTTTTTTCTAAAATGCTCTCAAATTTAGGAAATGCTAACATTAAAAAAGAATTAAGTAACATAATCATGATTTAATGAATATATGAAATATACATCTTTTAAAAATCTATGTCCTTGAAAGTTTTGTGTTTATCACACAAAAAAGATTTGTAAATTTGGAAAGATAAAAGATTTATAGGTAGTAATCTCTGAATATAATCCAATAAATTAAAAAATTAAATCATAAACTCAACCATTTTGAAATTAAAATTGAATTGAGTGAATTAAAGATAAAAGATGATTTAATGAAATACAAGAATTTTTGAATAAAGATAAAAAATAAACACTAGTTCTAGGGAAAGTTATTCAATAATTGATCATAAACCTAATGAAAGTATATGTGCATGTATGGTGGGGAATAAGGAATATATAAGATAATAAATGAAAGAGGAATTACTATTATAAAAAGAGGCAAACTTGATAGAAAAATATATGCAAATAGAACATGTATCTCTCTGATGAATTTGAAAATCAGTAGAAAAATGAAAGGCTTCTAGCAAATTATAAAATTTACATATTGATAATTAGAAAAAATAATTTGAAACAACAGAGTAGGATGGATTGCCATATTTTTTCTACTTTTCATATAACCCATTATTTCAAGTTAATTTATAGTACTTTATATGATGGAAAAAATAGCAAGTATTCCCATTTATTTTGTAAAACCCTAAACTTTTAAAACCAAAGTCTGAAAAACTTTAGTTTGAAACTATAATTCTAAGTCAATGTAATATATGACAACAGTTGCAAGTATTTAACATGGGTTTCCTATTTCAGACACAGTACTCAGTAAACATCCTGTGTTTTGATAAACTTTCAGATTTTGTGCCTTGGAGGCTTCATATATGCCTGACATGTTCTTTGCCAGTAGAGGGTCAGCTAACAACTGCCCAAGGGCCAAGAGTCCACTGTTTTACTGGAACACATTGGTGCTCATTTGGTTATTGTGGACTGTCTGAGGCTGCATTCCTCCTGCACAGGCAGACTTGGGCAACTGCAAGGGGAATCATATGGCCTGCAAAACTGAAAATATTTACCGTATGGCTTTTTCATAGAAGGGCGTCCCTGGTGGCTCAGATGGTAAAGAATCCACCTGCAATGTGGGAGACCTGGGTTTGATGCCTGGGTTGTGAAGATCCCCTAGAGGAGGGCATGGCAACCCACTCTAGTATTCTTGCCTGGAGAATCCCATAGGCAGAGGAATCATGGGGTTGCAAAGAGTCCGACACAACTGCACGACTAAACACTCACACACACACTTTATATAAAAGTGTGCCTTTGACCTAGACTTGTCTACCTCCAGTTTTCTTAGCAAATTTTTACATCGCGTTTTATTTCACTTCCTCAGTTAGACTTTATATTGCTAAACAGTTATAATCATTTTCCATATCAAAATGTGTAGCTTTCTATGGACTTGTGTGACATGTTCTCTGCTATAGTTTATAATAAAGGGTACTCACTGTACAATATTCTGTTTCTGACATAGCCCTTAAAATATAATAGTTATTCAATAAACATTTATTGAATTAATCAATGGATAAAAGAATGAGTGAATGAATAGACAGATTAAAGCAGTAAGTTCTCTATCTTTTCTTTGATAATTAGTTTAATCCAATTATTGGTTTTTATTAAAATACAAGTAGAAACAAGCAGAAAAAAAGCAAATAAACTCATTCACGGCCCTAAAATAAAAATTTAATCACAGTTACCATATGCATAGATATGGTGGTTATGGTTTAGTTCCTAAGTAGTGTGGGACTCTTACGACCCCACACAGAGTAGCCTGCAGGGCTCCTCTGACCATAGGAATTGTCAGGCAAAAATACTGGCTCGGGCTACCATTTCCTTCTCCAGGGGATCTTCCTGACCCAGAGATCGAACCAAGATCCCCTGCATTGTCAGGTGGATGGTTTATCAACTGAGCCACCAGGGAAGCCCTGGTGGGCATAGATATAGATGTCTCAAAAACAAAGATGGTATCATACTCTACAATATTGTATAGATTTTAGCTGTTTTCTTACTGTATTTAAAGTCAGTAGCAGTATTTCTATTGTGTGAGTCTTCATGAGAGTCTAGGTCTTGCTTTCCTACTGAGGAATCCCAAAGGACCAGACAAAGCTCATGTGATCAAGACTCTATATATTGGATACTCATATCAGAGATCGAATAAGGCAATGGCACCCCCCTCCAGTACTCTTGCCTGGAAAATGCCATGGATGGAAAAGCCTGGTGGGCTGCAGTCCATGGGGTCACTAGGAGTTGGACACGGGTGAGCGACTTCACTTTCACTTCTCACTTTCATGCATTGGAGAAGGAAATGGCAACCCACTTCAATATTCTTGCCTGGAGAATCCCAGGGACAGGGGAGCCTAGTGGGCTGCCATCTATGGGGCTGCACAGAGTCTGACATGACTGAAGTGACTTAGCACCAGCATATCAGAGATGGGAGCACCATGAGGTCAGTGGTGGTAAAAACAAGTTGATATATACCAATATCACAGGACATCCTAGCCAATTGTTTGTGATGTATCCTCAGATTTGCTTCTTACTACTGAGACACTCTCCCCTTTAGCTCTGTTTTTGTTTGTTTAATCTCTTAATTTCAGTAAGATTTCTTTCCTTCTGTGAACTTTCTGTCATCTTCCCAGTATTCCTGTTTTCTATTGAAGTTAGCTGGAGTCCATTAATCTTATTTGCAGTAAGCTATTTTCACTGATTATAGCATTTATTCTTTCATTTATTTATGTATCCATTCAAATATCGATCATTTTTTAAAGAGCATTAGTTGTGTTTCCTGGTAGCTCAATTTGTAAAGAATCCACCTTCAATGCAGGAGACCTGTGTTAGATCCCTGGGTCAGGAAAATCCCCTGGAGAAGGACATGGTGACCCATTCCAGTATTCTTGTCTGGGAAATCCCATGGACAGAGGAGCCTGGCAGGCTATAGTCCATGGGGTCTCAAGAGTTAGACACGACTTAGCAACTAAACTCACTGCCCAGCTGGGTGTCACGCACTGTGCCAGATACATGAAAACTATTCTGTGTAATTACATGAAACACTAATGAATTTGATTTTGCCCCATTTGCTTGGGTAAGCTTTCGGTTTATGAATATTTCCACCAGTTAGAATAACTCTTTCTGGGAGTGATACAGAAAATTTCATCGTAGATTTCCAGATGTTTCACATTATTATGACATGACCTGATTTTCTTATTGTTAATTTTACAAAATAATTAGGCCTTTAAGCCAAATTTTCATTCACTATCTGACCATTTGACTTTCACTTCTGGCATATTTAAAGAAAACAAAGTAACATGTTTTAACGAAAGAGGTTTGCTCCTGTCAAGGTTGGTATTTTTGAAGGAAAATGTGCTTGGACTGAAAGCTTTCAATGGTTTCAGTGAAAGTCAATTAGAGGACAAAGTGTATAATCAAGATTGCATGGTGATAATAAAAGGACCGAATGGCTTCATTGCTACATGTCACCTGCATTATGACTCCTTAAAAATATTTTTTCAAGTTATCAACAGCCACATGGAAGTTTTATGCTGCAGGAATCAGTTCAGTTTACTTCAGTCACTCAGTCGTGTCCAACACTTTGCGACCCCATGGACTGCAGCACGCCAGGCCTCCCTGTTCATCACCAACTCCCGGTTCACCAGTCAAATTCATGTCCTTTGAGTCAGTGATGACATCCAACCATCTCATCCTCTGTTGTCCCCTTCTCGTCCTGCTTTCAATCTTTCCCAGCATTAGGGTCTTTTCAAATGAGTCAGCTTTTCACATCAGGTAGTCAAAGTATTGGCATTTTAGCTTCAGCATCATTCCTTCCAATGAGTATTCAGGACTGATTTCCTCTGGATGGACTGGTTGGATCTCCTTGCAGTCCAAGAGACTCTCAACAGTCTTTTCTAACACCACAGTTCAAAAGCATCGATTCTTCAGTGCTCAGCTTTCTTTATAGTCCAACTCTCACATCCAACATGACTACTGGAAAAACCATAGCCTTGACTAGATAGACCTTTGTTCGCAAAGTAATGTCTCTGCTTTTGAATATGCTACCTAGGTTGGTCATAACTTTCCTTCCAAGGAATAAGCGTCTTTTAATTTCATGGCTGCAATCACCATCTGCAGTGATTTTGGAGCCCCCAAAAATAAAGTCTGACACTGTTTCCACTGTTTCCCCATCTATTTCCCATGAAGTGATGGGATCAGATGCCATGATCTTCGTTTTCTGAATGTTGAGCTTTAAGCCAATTTTTTCGCTCTCCTCTTTCACTTTCATCAAGAGGCTTTTTAGCTCCTCTTCATTTTCTGCCATAAAGGTGGTGTTATCTGCATATCTGAGGTTATTGATATTTCTCCCGTCAATCTTGATTCCAGCTTGTGCTTCTTCCAGCCCAAGATTTCCCATGATGTACTCTGCATAGAAGTTAAATAAGCAGGATGATAATATACATCCTTGACATAGTCCTTTTCCTATTTGGAACAAGTGTGTTGTTCCATGTCCAGTTCTAACTGTTGCTTCCTGACCTGCATATGGGTTTCTCAAGAGGCAGGTCAGGTGGTCTAGTATTCCCATCTCTTTCAGAATTTTCCACAGTTTATTGTGATCCACACAGTCAAAGGCTTTGGCATAGTCAATAAAGCAGAAATAGATGTTTTTCTGGAACTCTCTTGCTTTTTCCATGATCCAGCGGATGTTAGCAATCTGATTTCTGGTTCCTCTGTCTTTTATAAAACCAGCTTGAATATCTGGAAGTTCACGGTTTATGTATTGCTGAAGCCTGGCTTGGAGAATTTTGAGCATTACTTTACTAGCATGTGAGATGAGTGCAATTGTGTGGTAGTTTGAGCATTCTTTGTCATCGCCTTTCTTTGGAATTGGAATGAAAACTGACCTTTTCCAGTCCTGTGGCCACTGCTGAGTTTTCCAAATTTGCTGGCATATTGAGTGCAACACTTTCATAGCATCACCTTTCAGGATTTGAAATAGCTCAACTGGAATTCCATCACCTCCACTAGCTTTGTTTGTAGTGATGCTTTCTAAGGCCTACTTGACTTCACATTCTAGGCATGTCTGTCTCTAGGTGAGTGACCACACCATCATGATTATCTTGGTCATGAAATAGATTGAATCAAAAGAAAGTGTTGTTATCAGGAGATAAAGAATTATCCTGAAAGGCCTTAAAATAGTTGGTTTTTAACTGGAAATTTTTGATTTGTGATCACGTTTGGGGCTTCCCTGGTGGCTCAGAGGTTAAAGCATCTGCCTGCAATGCGGGAGACCTGGGTTTGATCCCTGGGTCGGGAAGATTCCCCTGGAGAAGGAAATGGCAACACACTCCAGTATTCTTGCCTGGGGAATCCCATGGACGGAGGAACCTGGTGGACTACAGTCCACGGGGTCCCAAAGAGTCGAACACTACTGAGCAACTTCACTTTCACTTTCACTTTTCACTTCTGGTTGCCCATGGTTAGTATACTGCTTTAATATTGAGATAGTTAGAAATGCAGCCTAAATTACTTGAATTAAAAGAGTGGTGTCAAAAGGCAAACTTCTTAGCATTCCTAGTATTATCCTTATGTGTATTCATGTTAGAAATCTACCCTTGCTGAAAGAAGCTCTTCCAGAACCACTTCCATTGAGAATCTTCCATCTCTTACTGGGCATCTTCTTTTGACAACAGGCCAAGCATGTTACCAGGCTGCATCTGATATTATCCACTGAGGAGCATGATTTCCGCTAGTGCTCTGCTGCTTTCTGCCAGCAGATCACTCAGTGATTTGGAATTCAAATGTGCTGTTTTTACTGGGAGGAGGAGAATGCTCAAGCTCCACAAATCTGGGTCCTTAACAGCTTGTGATGAAACTAATATCGCGGTAGGGCTTATCTCTCACGTTACAGGCTTGGTCATGGATGAAAGTGAAAGTGTATTCCCTCAGTGGTGTCTGACTCTTTGCAATCCCATAAACTGTAGCCTTCCTGGCTCCTCTGTCCATGGGATCCTCCAGGCAAGATACTGGAGTGGGTTGCCATTCCCTTCTGTAGTGGATATTCCTGACCCAGGGATTGAACCCAGGTTTCTTGCATTGCAGGCAGATTCTCTAATATCTGAGCCACCAGCCCATTCATGGTGTTGGATGGGTGTCATCAAATTCATGTCTCTATACTGCCCTGTCATTTTCCAAAACTAAAATTAAACTGTCTCTAGCAAATTCACTTCTCTTTATGCTACCCTACCAAGATTTCAAATGTTCCTAGCTACAATAAAACCCTACCAGGAACACAATCCAGCCTCAGAATCCTGCTATACCTACAGCAACTCTGCAGCTCACTGTTGTTATTACCATAATGTAAATGAAGCACAGAGAAATATAATGATTTGTTCAAAGCCAGGGGCTTAACATATATTGTAGCTGGATTTCAAATAATTATATCTGATCCAAAGGCTGAGCTCTATATATCCCCAGGCAATTATCTTATCAGCAATTTTATAGATAAGTGGGCTCTTTGTTCTTGTTGTTTAGTTGCTAACCCATGTCTGACTCTTTTGTGACCTCTTGGACTGTAGCTGAATAAGCTCCTCTGTCCATGAGATTTTCCAGGCAAGAATATTGGGTTGTCATTTCCTCCTCCAGGGAATCGTCCTGATCCCAGATGTCTCCGGCATTGACAGGTGAATTCTTTACCACTCTGCCACCAAATCCATTTTGGAGAAGGGGTATCAGTACAACATGAGAAACGCTGGACTGGAAGAAACAAAAGCTGGAATCAAGATTGATGGGAGAAATATCAATAACCTCAGATATGCAGATGACACCACCCTTATGGCAGAAAGTGAAGAGGAACTAAAAGGCCTCTTGATGAAAGTGAAAGAGGAGAGTGAAAAAGTTGGCTTAAAGCTCAACATTCAGAAAACGAAGATCGTGGCATCTGGTCCCATCACTTCATGGGAAATAGATGGGGAAACAGTAGAAACAGTGTCAGACTTTATTTTTGGGGGCTCCAAAAGCACTGCAGATGGTGACTGAAGCCATGAAATTAAAAGACACTTTCTCCTTGGAAGAAAAGTTATGACCAACCTAGATAGCATATTCAAAAGCAGAGACATTACTTTGCCGACTTAGGTCCATCTAGTCAAGGCTATGGTTTTTCCTGTGGTCATGTATGGATGTGAGAGTTGGACTGTGAAGAAGGCTGAGAGCCAAAGAATTGATGCTTTTGAACTGTGATGTTGGAGAAGACTCTTGAAAGTCCCTTAGACTTCAAGGAATTCCAACCAGTGCATTCTGAAGGAGATCAGCCCTGGGATTTCTTTGGAAGGAATGATGCTAAAGCTGAAACTCCAGTACTTTGGCCACCCCATGCGAAGAGTTGACTCATTGGAAAAGACCCTGATGCTAGGAGGGATTGGGGGCAAGAGGAGAAGGGAACGACAGAGGATGATATGGCTAGATGGCATCACTGACTCGATGGACGAGTCTGATTGAACTCCGGGAGTTGGTGATGGACAGGGAGGCCTGGTGTTCTGTGATTCATGGGGTCACAAATAGTCGGACACGACTGAGTGACTGAACTGAACTGAACTGATGCTTTTTGGGTTAGGGATACATTAATGTGATTCAGTGTATGGGGAAATAAGAGTACTTTTCATCTGCTTGTCCCAAGAGGGAAATATATTCCATTCCTTGTACTACAAGAAATATGTTCTTGCAAACTTCAAAATGCAGATGGTGTGTGACCTATGGATGTATTTTCACTTTCCTAGTCTCTTCATTGGCACCAGAGTCTCACAGAGGAAAGAACTAGGGACTAGTGGAAGTAGGGGCAAGGGATATATGCCAAAGTGTGTTTGCATAACAAGCCTACTGCATTTATGCTTCTGTAGACATTTTAATTTTTTCCTCAATTGCACAGAAATGAATTGATCATAATATGGTTTCTTAGCATTCTAAGTCACTTGCCCATGTTTTATCTACTTTAGCTTTTAGTATTTAAAAAATGTTATTAGAAAAGCTGTGTATAAATTAAACCTGAATCCTTCCTCCCAAGAAAACTGACATCACAATATATGATCCTCACTACCTCTAAGAATTCTCTCATTGCCTCCTTCTTGAACAAGAAAGTTTTTTTCAATTATGTGAAATGCAGCCTAAAAATGGAAAGTCTTACAATATTTTTCATCTAAAGCTAATTGTATTAAATTATTGAGCTGACCAAAATGTTTGTTCAGGTTTTTCCATAAGATGGTACAGAAAAGTCAAATGAAAATTTTGGCCAACCCAATAGTTTCTAATAGCTTCAAAAATTCTTCCAAAGTTTAAACTATTAATAGTCTTGAAAATGTAATATCTTTGAAAATGTTCTTAAACACATTTGATGTATATATATATATATGTATATGTATATGTATATGTATATGTATATGTATATGTATATATAAGCTTCCCTGGAGGCTCAGTCGGTAAAGAATTTGACTGCAGTGCAGGAGACCTGGGTTCAATCCCTGGGTTGGGAAGATCCCTAGAGAAGGAAATGGCAACTCACTCAAGTATTCTTGCCTGGAGAATTCCATGGACAGAGCAGCTTGGCAGGCAATAGACCATGGGGTCACAAAGAGTCAGAAAGGACGGAGTGACTAACATTTTCAATTCAGGGTGGTTTCACTGGTAGAGATAAAGAATGAGGAAGATTAGTGTCTACTACACATGACTAAGCCACCCCTTGCTAGCCACACCATCACCTCAATGCTTAAATAACTTATATTGTCCCACCCCTACCCCTAGGGCTTCCCAGGTGTCTCAGTGGTAAGGAATCTGCCTGTCAGTGAAAGAGATGAAAGAGCCACAGATTCAATCCTTGGGTACTGAAGATCGCCTGGAGTAGGAAATGACAACCCACTCCAGTATTGTTGACTATAACATTCCACGGACAGAGGAGCCTGGCAGGCAACAGTCCATGGGGTTGCAGAGAGACGGACACAACTGAGTGACTGAGCAATCACTTACACATGCACATACCACTATCCCCACCCCCAATGCTGCTATAAAACTCACCCACTTCTCTTTCTGACTATTTTCTGATTTAAAGTTCCCATTGGTTGGGGGTAAAGGGTTTGTACATAGCAGAATCCCATTGGTGGATTATTATGCTTGGAGTAACGATTTTTTATAAAATTGAACTAGCTGTCTACCATTAAATGTGGAGAATTCATGTTGAAATTGGAATTTCTAGCTTTAGAAGAATTTCAGGAGATCTTGAAATAGCAGTAAGGCATCAGCCAACATTTGAACTTGGGGGCAGTCGATCACTCAGCAGGGCAAGCAGCCTTCAACTCCTCACTCACTCACCCCAACACATCTGCTGGAAGTGGTATTTTCAATCACTGAATCCCACAATATTAACATGTATCTTTATAATCATACTATCTGAGACAGTATGCCTAATTTCCAGCCTGAAAATTTTGTGGTTTAGCATTGCAACTCTATTTTTTCAAGAGGAGTGGGATTGGAAATGACTTTGCAAGGGGAGATACATGAATTTGTACCTGCCTCTTAATATTATTTTTTTTTTGCATTAAGATTGTTTAATAAATATATTTACCCTTTTTTATAGGAAATTACTGAGATAATGTTTTCCAAAAAAAAATGTTTTATAAACATCAAAAGACAATGCCAAGTTATTATAAGAATAAACATGTAGCATGGTTTCAGTTGCTTCTCCTCCATCACTTTTGACTTAAGACATTTGTAAACTTGGACTCAAGTCCTGAAGCCAGCTTATGTCCAGATGTCAGGAATGACAGAGCTGAGTCAGGGTGTTCTGTGGGGCCATTCTCACACATTCAGGATCCCCATTCCATCTCCTCGGCTGCCCATTGGTTTGACTTTGCCTGTTTCATGCCAATTATGCTGCCAAGCACAGGTCACATCTAAATCAGGTTCCTTTCAGGTTTTGGGGGTTAGGCATCCTTGACTTATGTGGTCCTGCCTTATCTTCTAACGGCACTGCTTTCATGGACAACATCACTCCAGGAAGTGCATAGTACCTACATGCAAATGAATCCTGGAGTATTTCCATTTTTCCTAAAAGGGCATTTAAAGTTTAGTCATAGCTGTCATTTCAAACTTTGTAATTCAAGATGAACTAGTCTATCTCCTGAAAATAGGGGTCATAATAAGAGCAAACACTCTTAAGTAGTTTCCATGTGACAAGCAGCATTATAAAGTCTTCTTAAGTCATCCATGTTTAATTAATTCACACTGCAATACTCTGAGGTTGGCATTTTTTAACTATTACAACTGTAGAAATTCACTTACCCTCTTTGAATCTTGGTATACTAATCTGAAAAATGATGATAAGCTGAAATGTCATCATTGAGGACATAAAAAATATCATCATTCAAGAGGAAAAATATCCATTTTATATTTGTGTGCGTACAAGTTTTAAGCACTTGACATTGACTTTATGAGTGAAAACAATAATTTAATGCTATGAATCCAATAAACATACTTAGGTTTAACCTCTAGGGGTTTGGCTTTCATCCTTTGATTATTCCAACCCACAAAGCACATTATAAACAAACCTCCTATGGACACTTTATAAGTGGAGACTGATGGGTAGCTCTCTGTTGTCTATACAGGTGTCAACTTTAATAATATAATAGCTACTTCTTTTGCCAGGAAAAAAATAGCCAGAAATAGCCAGAGGGAGATGCAGATATGGCACACCAAAGGCAAATCCTTAGAATAAGAGGTTGTGGGGGCCGGGGCGGGGCGGGGCGGGGCGGGGGGGGTGTTTTTAAAGGGTAAAGCAAGGAGTTGAGGGGCTTCCCTGGTAGCTCAGCTGGTAACAGAATCCGCTTGCAATGCAGGAGATTCTGGTTGGATTCCTAGATCAAGATCCCCCGGAGAAGGAATAGGATACCCACTCTGGTATTCTTGGGCTTCCCTGGGGGCTCAGATGGTAAGAGTCTGCCTGCAATGCGGGAGACCTGAGTTCCATCCCTGGGTTGGGAAGAACCCCCTGGAAGAGGGCATGGCAACCCACTCAAGTATTCTTGCCTGGAAAATCCCTATGGACAGAGGATCCTGGCGGACAACAGTCCATAGGGTCGCAGAGTCGGACGCAACTGAGACTAAGCTCAGCACCGGGAGTTGAGAGGGGCTGTGATAAACAGAGTTCGGTGGAGAAAGCTGGCAGTTAAAAATATGGAGACTGCTCACTGACTGGCTGCTAGCCTCTGATCGGGTTGTCATGGGGTGGGAAGAAGTTTCTTTCTCTCTGCTTAATTGTAGAGACACCTTCATGTCAAAGATTGAGGCCTAAATTGCTTCCAATTTTGAGCAAAGCTCCGTGGAGTGTGAGAGCGCCCCCGACAGGCCAGTTCCCACTTTGCTCAGGCTTCCTTGCTCAGTAGCAGTTCTGTCGAAGGCAAAGGCACCCCACTCCAGCACTCTTGCCTGGAAAATCCCGTGGACGGAGGAGCCTGGTAGGCTGCAGTCCACAGGGTGGCTAGGAGTCGGACACGACTGAGCAACTTTCATTTTCATTTTTCACTTTCATGCATTGGAGAAGGAAATGGCAACCCACTCCAGTGTTCTTGCCTGGAGAATCCCAGGGACGGTGGAGCCTCATGGACTGCCGTCTATGGGGTCGCAGAGTCGGACACGGCTGAAGCGATTTAGCAGCAGCCACAGCAGCAGCAGCAGTTCTGTGCTCACTGCTGCACCTCTCTCAGGTTTCTTTAATTCATTTTTCACGGGCACATGGTAGAGAAAAATAATGTGGAGAAACTAATTCTCATGAGTTTTCTTTTACCTTTTTTCTATTTTTTAAAATGCCCTCACCTCCACATTGGGAGAGCAGGTAGAAAATAACACAATAGCCAAAATAACAGATATCAAGGGCTCTAGATCACAAGCTTGTTACCTTGTCACATACAGTGTTGACAGAAATTTCAGTCTGTTGAACTCTATGGTTTCTGTCAGGGGTTAAATACACGGTGAGCTAAGGTTACAGAGTGGGTACTGTATTAAAATGTTTGCCTACATGGTTATGTTGATTTTTCACTGCATGTAGGCAACAACTGCTGATCCTTTCCTTAGCAGCAGCTACTTCACTTTGCTCTCCTTAGAGCCCTCAGATAATTGCAGACAGTTCTTGAATAGTCCCATTTTCTCCCAGTGTTATTGCCCAATTTACTTTTTAACAGACTCATATTGTTGCTGCCAAAAAGATGTACTATACTCCAGTTGAAAGAAGGTCAAGTGCCGAAGAATTGATGCTTTTGAATTGTGGTGCTGGAGAAGACTCTTGAGAGTCCCTTGGACTGCAAGAAGATCAAATCCTAAAGGAAATCATTCTTGAATATTCATTGGAAGGACTGTTGCTGTAGCTCCATTACTTTGGCCATCTGATGCAAAAAGACCCTGATGCTAGGAAAGATTAAGGCAAAAGAGGAAGAGGGTAGCAGAGGATGTGATGGTTAGATAGCATCACCAAATCACTGGACATGGATTTGAGCAACCTCCAGGAGATAGTGGAGAAAAGATGAGCCTGGCAGATTACAGTCCATGGGGTCACAAAGAGTGACTGAACAATGAACAACAAAGAGCAGCTGAACAATGAACAACATTCTAGTTGAGCTCCCCAGATTGCTCAGCTGGTAAAGAAACCACCTGCCAGTGCAAGAGACGTTAGTTTGCTCACTGGGTCAGGAAGATCAACTGGGCAAGGAAACGACACCCCACTCCGGTTCATTTTGTATACAGAATAACATGGGAGTATTGTCAAGTGAGTAATAAGTCTTGGGTTATATTGTATGGTAAATGTTACTAATATCGTAGAAGTCAATGGCAACCCACTCCACTACTCTTGCCTGGAAAATCCCATGAATGGAGGAGCCTGGTAGGCTGCAGTCCATGGGGTCGCTAAGAGTCCGGCACGACTGAGCAACTTTACTTTCACTTTTCACTTTCATGCATTGGAGAAGGAAATGGCAACCCACTCCAGTATTCTTGCCTGGAGAATCCCAGGAACGGAGGAGCCAGGTGGGCTGCCATCTATGGGGTCGCACAGAGTCGGACACGACTGAAGCGACTTAGCAGCAATAGCAGCCAGTATACTTGTGTGGGAAATCCCATGGACAGAGGAGTCTGGTGCACTACAGTCCATGGGGTTGTGGGAGAGTAGGACATGACTTAGCAGCCAAACAACAATATGCTAGTAGTGAAATCTCCCTGACAGAAACATACATGCAAGGAAGAAGATAGCCACCCAAACCTTCTTGTCAATTAATGTTACATGACTATAGGTCCACCCCATTGCCCCCTGACATTCTTGTTAAACAATGCAATATTATTATCAAAGATACTAATAAAGTCTAAAACTTCCTCAGCATTGAATCATAGCACCTCTTACACAAGTATTAATCTCAAAGATTCCTCTAGATTTTTTCTTTCAGACTCAGTTACAGAAAAAAAAAAATCACTTTTCTCCAGAGATAATGCTATAGAAAGAAATCATGCACAGTACCTATAAAGGTATATTAAAATTACGTGGCAGAAAAAGAGTGAATTTGGTAAGTAAATGTGACATTTAAAGTCCTTGTTATTATGGCTTTTAGAAACTCAATTATTTATGAACATTCATTTTCAGTTCTCAGAGGAATAATGGCCCAGTTATTATTATACTAGCTGAAGAAACTCTAGGGGTGTGACAAGAAAATGATTAGCTTTTAAAACTGCATGTATCTGTCATATTTTTAGTGCTAATAGAACAAATATTTCATAAAGTTTAAAAAATATGAGGATGGAATGCCTTTGGATTTTGTTCTAGGAAAATGAAAGAATTGAACAATGAGGAACAGTTTATGTGGTACATGGGCAGACCAAGGGGAGAGTTTATTAGGTGAGTAGATTCAGAATTGTAGCATTTTTGCTCTGTCAGTTCTTATTTAGGCATCAAGTATTGGCTATCCTTATTATCAGAATTCATTCATAAGGGAACTTATTAATTCAAAAATTTATCCCTTGTATTTCTGGTGTTTTGTTTTATTGGCACATTAATCCACATGCAATAAGTCAATTTTACATTCCCAAGCTCACTTAAGTTAGTGGGCATTGGAGTAATCAATTTAAAGATGTAGAAAATAAGGCACAAAGGACTTAACAACTTACCAAGGTGACAAACCTAATGGCAAAACTATTGATTCTGCAGCAAACAGCAGAATCAGCTTTGAAAGACTGGCCACACTTAAAATCTATAGTTTCAAATTTTGGAAAACATATTGTAGAATGGCACTTTATATTCTACATAATATTCCATATTTTATAATTATTTTAAGAGTTATATACTATATGTAACTTTGGAGTAATCATCTACTCATGTGCTACATTTTGAGTCAGAAAATAGAGGCCCAGGCTACCTGTTCTAGATTTTTCTGTGTTGGCAAAACTTATATGTAATCCATAAAAACATAAAAATATTACCATTTTGAGATAGAAGTATTATAGTTTTCAGGTGTTTAAATACTAACAGACATCATTTTTATTTTGTTGTATGTATACATGTGCCCCTCAGAATAAACAATAAATGCAGCAGCTCGATTCAGGCTTTTATTGAAAGAAGAACTTCTAAATATTTCACTTCTAACCTCACAGGATGACTGTAAGTGTTTTTATAGAACTCTGCTTTGAAATTTCAAGATATATTTTGAGCATCTCTGATGCCTATCTAAAATGTTCTTTATGATGACAGTACTGAATTTTACCTGAGCCCTGTAATTCTGAAAAATAGCAAAAGTTAAGAAATCCTCTACCCTTTTGTGTTCCATGGAAAAGGTCCACTGTGATGAACCTCTCTTCCCCACATGATTTAGATAAGAATCATGGATGTTCCCGTTGTACTCCTGTAACGAACCCAGACCCGCACCTCCCCAATTCTCATTCTTTGCTTCATTAATTAGAAGCCAAACCGCAAGTCCCCACTGATCAGTCAGAACAAATGCTTGTTAAACAAAACAACACAAACTTTGGCTAAGCTTCTCTCCTTCTCCAGGTCCCTAATTTTGGGCAGCATACAACTTTTCTATAACAGCCCTTCCTGAGAATAGGTTGGCCTCAGAGTGAAACATTCTCTGATCTCCTTTCCGATAATGCCACCCTTTCATCTCATTCCCCCTCATGCAGTTCCTTTTAACCTTGTGCATTTCTCCCTATAAAAGAAAACTTTTCCTAACCTTTGAGATACTCAAAAGCCTTATGATCAGATTGTTCTCCCTATAGTCTTTTTCACCCTTGCAATATTCCTTTCAAATACAATTTCTCCTTAGTAAATCCAGATTTGTTTTTATTTAACAATGAGGAAAAGAAAAAATGGAATATATCACCTTCTGTCCCATTAGCATGTAACCTCTATGATAAACTGTATAAAGGTAAGTATTGTGTCAGTGTTCAAAATGAAAATGAATAAAATTAGATGATTTTATTCAGATCAAAATTAGTAGATGTTATCTAAGCCTGACTTTAATGGTGGGTACCAGAGTCAGGTGGGACTCTTGTTTTTCCTCTGAATATAGCTAACAGTCTTTATGAACCTAAAGAGACGATGAAGCTGGTAATAAAAGGTCATTTTAGCAAGATTTTCTTTACCTGCTCAAAGATAGGATAGTGGTCCCTGCCCCAAAATAGCATTCTAAGCATTCTAACTATCTTGTGTCATCTGTGATGAGCAATTGACAGATGGTACTTATGTTTCTGAATAACCACTTTAGAGAAACATGCTCACATTCCTTAGTAAAATGGAACTGTTTCAATATACCTTTCTCAAGGAATTTTACATCCTGATGTAGAAATAAATTGCCCTGCAACAGAAACAATCCACCAGCAATGCAGGAGACGTGGGTTTGATTCCTGGATCAGGAAGATACCCTGGATATGGAAACTGCAACCCACTTCAGTAATATTGTTTGGGGAATCTCATGGACAGAAGAGACAGGAAGGGTACAGTTCATGTGGTCACAAAAGTGTTGGACATAACTTAGCAACTAAACAGAATATACAAAGAAATAAAAGGTGTGGAACAATGTATCTTGTGATAACAGGCAACATGGATGTTGTTAGGAAAATATTATCAAAATTAACTGAGATAACTCAACCCAACTACTCAGAAAATAATCTAACTGGATAAAGATTCCGTTTAAAAAAGTTAAGTAAAGTTTGGGGACAAAAAGTTAAGTAAAGTTTGGGGACAATTGACATGCCATCAGTCTACTTTGTGCACTCATCAGCTCAGTTCAGTTCAGTTCAGTCGCTCAGTCGTGTCCGACTCTTTGCGACCCCATGAATCGCAGCACGCCAGGCCTCCCTGTCCATCACCATCTCCCGGAGTTCACTCAGACTCACGTCCATCGAGTCAGTGATGCCATCCAGCCATCTCATCCTCGGTCATCCCCTTCTCCTCCTGCCACCAATCCCTCCCAGCATCAGAGTCTTTTCCAATGAGTCAGCTCTTCGCATGAGGTGGCAAAAGTATTGGAGTTTCAGCTTTAGCATCATTCCTTCCAAAGAAATCCCAGGGCTGATCTCCTTCAGAATGGACTGGTTGGATCTCCTTGCAGTCTAAGGGTCTCTCAAGAGTCTTCTCCAACACCACAGTTCAAAAGCGTCAATTCTTCGGCGCTCAGCCTTCTTCACAGTCCAACTCTCACATCCATACATGACCACAGGAAAAGCCATAGCCTTGACTAGACGGACCTTAGTCGGCAAAGTAATGTCTCTGCTTTTGAATATGCTATCTAGGTTGGTCATAACTTTTCTTCCAAGGAGTAAGCGTCTTTTAATTTCATGGCTGCAGTCACCATCTGCAGTGATTTTGGAGCGCAAAAAAATAAAGTCTGACACTGTTTCTACTGTTGCCCCATTTATTTCCCGTGAAGTGATGGGACCAGATCCCATGATCTTCGTTTTCTGAATGTTGAGCTTTAAGCCAACTTTTTCACTCTCCTCTTTCACTTTCATCAAGAGGCTTTTTAGCTCCTCTTCACTTTCAGCCATAAGGGTGGTGTCATCTGCATATCTGAGGTTATTGATATTTCTCCCGGCAATCTTGATTCCAGCTTTTGTTTCTTTCAGTCCAGCATTTCTCATGATGTACTCTACTTAGAAGTTAAATAAGCAGGGTGACAATATACAGCCTTGACATAGTCCTTTTCCTATTTGGAACCAGTCTGTTGTTCCATGTCCAGTTCTAACTGTTGCTTCCTGACCTGCACACATAGGAGAGGGAATTCCAGACAATGGGAACACTCTTTCACTTTATGGGACATATAGACTTTCCACTCCTCAGATTTTCAGACATGAAGAGTTTCTCAGCACTCTTGGACTTAAGGAAATGTTGAAGAAGAGACTTGTATCCTAGATTGGATCATCTCTGACGTAAGATTTTGCTCACTGTATAAGAGACAGTTTCTAGAACTCTCAGAGACTATGATTTCAGGGCCTTTTCAGCAGTTGAAATACTCTTCTGCTTTTATGAATAGCAGAATATTGCTCTGTGAAGCATAAATGTTTGCTATTATTGTTGTTTACTAGTTGCTCAGTCATGTCTGACTCTTTTGCAACCGCATGGACTATAGCCCGCCAAGCTCCTCTGTCCATGGGATTTCCTAGGCAAGAATACTGGAGTGGGTTGCCAGTTTCTCCTCCAGGGATCTTCCTGACCCAGGGATCAAATCTGTGTCTCCTGCATTGGCAGGTGGATTCTTTACCACTAAGCCACCAGGTAAGCCTTTAAATGTTTTTCGCTTGAGTTTAAAAACAAAATATTTGGTTAGGATACAAATGCATAATTAATTCTATTTTAAAACTTACTTAGGTAAAACTAATTTTTTATTTATATTAATATTTGTATATTTAACTGAAATATTTTTTACATATAACATTGTATACATTTAAGGTGTACAATAGGTTGATTTGACACATTTATGTGCCATAATATGATGGCCATTGTACCAATACTTAGCATTTCTATAGCATTACATAATCAGCATTTCTTTTTTGAGGATAATTAAGACCCAGTCTTATCCAGTTTGATGAACTAAAATACAATATTGATGTCTATATTCACCATACTGAGTATTAGAAACTGATTTTTGAATCATTGATTCCATAGTATTCTCTTTCTGGCATTCAAGCAATTTGGATGTTGGAAATTAACATGATTTTCCCAAATTTCTTACCTCTTTTTTCATACTTTACAATCCCTTATTCCATTGGGAGCAATCTTCATATGCCTGTTAGTTTACTTTTCAGCAATATCCATCTTGCTATTTAGTCTATGAATCAAAAAAAAAAATTACTCTGTCTGTGTGTGTTTAAAGCCATAGTTCCTTTAAGATCCAATCTTATCATTTTGTTTTTCTTTGTGTTCAAATGTTGCTCTTCATTGAGCCTGCTGTTTCTCTGTTCTGGTGTCTGCTTTCTTGTCTTGCTTCATCAGTTTTGATATTGTTTTGTGGGGATTTCCTGCTGAGAACTGAGACTCCATTGCACAGCTTACTGTCTACATTAACACGCCTTTCCTCCTCTGCTGACTTCATCAATTTCATGTTAGTATTACAGACAACTCTTGCCTAGAAGATAGCAATTACCAAGTGTTTTATTTTACATTCCAAGAACTTACTGAAAGATACATGTTAAGACCTTTTGTACTACTTGCCTCAAAATTCTCTCTTTTCTACGTCCACAATCATAAACAATTTTATCATAATTCTTACTTGATCCTAACAAAGCCTCCACATACAATGATCTACCTGAAGCCAAACTTTAAAATCTCAATCAACATCTCTTCCCACTCTGCTGAGGTAGTATTCTCTGTTACCATGTCAGGAAATGAATTCAGCTTTATCTCTTCAACTCATTTGGGTATAATAATACCTAGAGAATTAGCAATGCAGTATGGAATTAGCTATTCAATACTGACCATGATTGAACACAATCTTGGGGAACACAGAAATATTGAATGTTTTGTGCTGTTTACATTGAAAGTATAGTCAAGTAAGCTCTGCTGCTGGATAAGATGTCTAGCTAATGAGAAATCTCTGTTCTTTCTTCGAGATACCGGCCCAGAGAATTGTCTCTGTCCTCTCCGATAACCCATTTGCAGTGCTTTCCAGTGGAAGTCAGGTAACGTTGTAAAGGCTCACTATTTAGAGAGCCACCTATAAACCAAAAATCTTAAAAGCTTTATTAGTTTTGTATCTAATTGTGACTCAATTATAGTTAAGTTTATTCTATGTTTTTAAAAGTGCAAATAATTGGGTATCAGATCATTTTTTGACTTACAGACAGGACCGGGGACTCTGAGGAAGCAGAAAAGCCCCAGACAAAAGTGGCTAATAGAGAGGTAAATGATTCTGTTAGAAGATAAGCCTCAAGGAAGTTGTAACTTTGACTAAGGTGGGCCAAATTTATTTTAACCTCTTTGGGGAATAAAAGTTCAAAAAAAAAAAAAAAACTACTCATATATCTGCTTTCATTAGAAAGACTCATTCCATGCTTGAATAGAATAATTTGGGTTTATAAGGGTCTGTTCTTTGAAGAATCATTGAATTTGATATACTGAATTTTTTTCTGCCTGGAAACACTTTCTTTAAATATTATATGCTATATTATATAAACTATTTGCAGTTTCATTCTGTAATATGCATTATAAAAAATGCAAAAATAATTTTTTTCTTTCCCATTTCTGTTTCAAAATTTTGAGTTTGCAATTATTTCATTTTTTGATTTACTGATGACTGCTATGTCCTGAAGATTTAAGGTGCCTTATATAAAGCTTAACAAGCAGGAAGATTTATGCTTAGTCTGAATTTTCAAAATCATTATTCTTTCTTAAAATAAAACTATTAGCACAAGCTCAGTATATTAATACAGGTAATATCCCCCATATTCACCTCCATACAACTCAGGTCAGTCCTGAACAGTGACAATTTTATATGATGTCTCCAAAGCTGAAAGACTTCTTTGTTTAGATCTAATTCTAAGAAGGTCAGAGCAACCTGAAACCACCCATCTTCATCATTGGTAATTCTTATACTTGAAAGCAGTTTTTGATCTTGAACTTGTACTCTATTATAGCATTTTAATCAACATAATAGCATCATTTAAATAGTTAGAATGCTTTAATGGAAATAAGGATTTTAAAAAAACTGTCATTCACTCACTTTTACATGTTTCTTTGCAATAGTTTCCAATAATTTTCTTATTTTATTTTTTTCATATTGATGAATATATTAGATATTTGAAAAATGATTAAATGGAGAGAGATAAAGAATGACATTTTAAGTTTTCAAATCATTAAGGTTACTAACAAGTAGCTCATATTTATAATTTCCTCTACATTTTCTTTAGTAACTTCAAAATAGTATAGCTTCTTTTTTATTCTGAAAAACCCACTATTAAAGTTAGAATCAATAGTGTTATTCCCACTTTTCAAATGAGTAAATTAAGGCTGAAAAGATTATGTGACTTTCTAAGGTCAAATTGTTAATTGTTGAAGTTTTAAATTTGTAAATGACTCTTGTGAAGTCACTCAGTCTTGTCCGACTCTTTGCGACCCAATAGGCTGTAGCCTACCATGATCCTCCATCCGTGGGATTCTCCAGGCAAGAATACTGGAGTGGGTTGCCATTTCCTTCTCCAGGAGATCTTCCCAACCCAGGGATCAAACCCGGCTCTTCCACATTGCAGGCAGACGCTTTACCATCTGAGCCACCAGGGAAATAATCCAAGAGTCATCTAAATGACTCTTAGATGTCATCATTTATCTTAAAACATTCAATTATTACCATGATATACACACACGTATATACATACATACATATGTGTGTGTGTAAAAAGTATTCCTTTACTCTTAGTGTTCTGAAAGTGAAGATTGTTTTACTTTTCAACTCAAGCTTACTGTCATATTTCACTATGAGAACACATTTTCTGTATTCCTTGATAAAAGTTTCTATATTTATAGATAAAAATGAAATCACTTTCTATTTGAATACAGATTTTCTTCCCTATCACTTTTCTTTACCTTCTTGTGTTCCTTTAGACACATATCCATTTTATCATTACATCTCCTTGGCTCAATCATCATCTTTTTCTTCTACTTTTGCTCTCAGTCATCATCATTAAACTCACTGTGATGTGTTCTGAGTGTTTTCCTAAAGTCTATTGGCCAACTAATTAACATAGAAGTAATTAGCTTATTAATTAATAAATAACTAATTAACATTCTATCACTAATTTAAATGCAGATATTTGTTTCTGTGATTTATATATAGTAAAAATGTTCTAGGCCCATTATGAACTCTACTTCTTTTATCTCTTTGAATCAGTTCAGTTCAGTTCAGTTGCTCAGTCGTGTCCAACTCTTTGCCACCCCATGATCAGAGCATGCCAGGCCTCCCGGTCCATCACTAACTCCCGGAGTTTACTCAAACTCATGTCCATCGAGTTGGTGATGACATCCAGCCATCTCATCCTCTGTCATCCCCTTCTCCTCCTGCTCTCTATCCCTCCCAGCATCAGGTTCTTTTCCAATGAGTCAACTCTTCACATGAGGTGGCCAAAGTATTGGAGTTTCAGCCTCAGCATCAGTCCTTTGAATGAACACCCAGGACTGGTCTCCTTTAGAATGAACTGGTTGGATCTCCTTGCAGTCCAGGGGAATCTCAAGAGTCTTCTCCAATACCACAGTTCAAAAGCATCAATTCTTCGGTGCTCAGCTTTCTTCACAGTCCAACTCTCGCATCCATACATGACCACTGGAAAAACCATAGCCTTGACTAGATGGACATTTGTTGGCAAAGTAATGTCTCTGCTTTTTAATAGGTTATCTAGGTTGGTCATAACTTTTCTTCCAAGGAGTAAGCATCTTTTCATTCCATGGCTAAAATTACCATCTGCAGTGATTTTGGAGCCCAGAAAAATTAAGTCTGACACTGTTTCCACTGTTTCCCCATCTGTTTCCCACAAAGTGATGGAACCAGATGCCATGATCTTCGTTTTCTGAATGTTGAGCTTTAAGCCAGCTTTTTCACTCTCCTTTCATTTTCATCAAGAGGCCTTTTAGTTCCTCTTCACTTTCTGCCGTAAGGGTGGTGTCATCTGCATATCTGAGGTTATTCATATTTCTCCCGACAATCTTGATTACAGCTTGTGCTTCTTCCAGCCCAGTGTTTCTCATGATGTACTCTGCATATAATTTAAATAAGCAGGGTGAGACTATACAGCCTTGATGTACTCCTTTTCCTATTTGGAACCAGTCTGTTGTTCCATGTCCAGTTCTAACTGTTGCTTCCTGACCTTCATATAGGTTTCTGAAGAGGCAGGTCAGGTGGTCTGGTATTCGCACCTCTCTCAGATTTTCCAGTTTATTGTGATCCACATAGTCAAAGGCTTTGGCATAGTCAATAAAGCAGAAATAGATGTTTTTCTGGAACTCTCTTGCTTTTTCCATAATCCAGCGGATGTTGGCAATTTGATCTCTGGTTCCTCTGCCTTTTCTAAAACCAGCTTGAACATCTGGAATTTCATGGTTCACATATTGCTGAAACCTGGCTTGGAGAATTTTGAGCGTTACTTTACTAGCATGTGAGATGAGTGCAATTGTGTGGTAGTTTGAGCATTCTTTGGCACTGCCTTTTTTTTGGGATTGGAATGAAAACGGACCTTTTCCAGTCCTGTGGCCACTGCTGAGTTTTCCAAATTTCCTGACATATTGAGTGCAGCACTTTCACAGCATCATCTTTTAGGATTCAAAATAGCTCAACTGGAATTCCATCACCTGCGCTAGCTTTGTTCATAGTGATGCTTTCTAAGGCCCACTTGGCTTCACATTCCAGGATGTCTGGCTTTAGGTGAGTGATCACACCATCATGATTATCTGGGTCATGGAGCTCTTTTTTTGTACAGCTCTCCTGTGTATTCTTTCCAACTCTTAGTATTTTCTGCTTCTGTTAGATCCATTCCATTTCTGTCCTTTATTGAGCCCATCTTGGCATGAAATTTTCCTTTAGTATCTCTGATTTTCTTGAAGTGATCTCTAGTCTTTCCCATTCTATTTTTTTCTCTATTTCTTTTCATTGATCACTGAGGAAGTCTTTCTTATCTCCTTCCTATTCTTTGGAACTCTGCATTCAGATGCTTATATCTTTCCTTTTCTCCTTTGCTTTTTGCTTCTCTTCTTTTCATAGCTACCTGTAAGACCTCCTCAGACAGCCATTGTGCCTTTTTGCTTTTCTTTTCCATGGGGATGGTCTTGATCCCTGTCTCCTGTACAATGTCTCGAACCTCCGTCCATAGTTCATCAGATACTCTATCTGTCAGATCCAGTCCTTTAAATCTATTTCTCACTTCCACTGTATAATCATAAGGGATTTGATTTAGGTCATATGTGAGTGGTCTAGTGGTTTCCCTACTTTCTTCAATTTAAGTCTGAATTTGGCAGTAAGGAGTTCATGATCTGAGCCACAGTCAGCTCCCCATCTTGTTTTTGCTCACTGTATAGAGCTTCTCGATCTTTGGCTCAAAAGAGACACAGATGTATAGGACAGTCTTTTGGACTCTGTGGGAGAGGGAGAGGTTGGGATAATTTGGGAGAATGGCATTGAAACATGTATAATATCATATATGAAATGTGTTGCCAGCCCAGGTTCAATGCATGATACTGGATGCTTGGGGCTGGTGCATTGGGACAACCCAAAGGGATGGTACGGGGAGGGAGGAGGGAGGGGGTTTCAGGATGGGGAACACATGTATACCTGTGGCGGATACATATTGATGTATGGCAAAACAAATACAATATTGTAAAGTAATTAACTTCCGATTAAATAAATTTATTTTAAAAAGGAATATAATCAATCTGATTTTGGTGTTGACCATCTGGTGATGTCCATGTGTAGAGTCTTTTGTGTTGTTGGAAGAGGGTGTTTGCTATGAAGTGCGTTCTTTTGGCAAAACTGTATTAGCCTTTGCCCTGCTTCATTCCGTACTCCAAGGCCAAATTTGCCTGTTACCCCAGGTGTTTCTTGAGTTCCTACTTTTGCATTCCAGTCCCCTATAATGAAAAGGACATCTTTTTGGGGTGTTAGTTCTAAAAGGTCTTGTAGGTTTTAACAGAACTGTTCAACTTCAGCTTCCTCAGTGTTACTGGCTGGGGCATAGGCTTAGAATACCGTAATATTGCATGATTTACCTTGGACATGAACAGAGATCATTCTGTCTTTTTTGAGGTTGCATCCAAATACTGCATTTGGACTCTTTTGTTGAGCATGATGGCTACCCCATTTCTTCTGAGGGATTCCTGCCCGCAGTAGTAGATATAATGGTCATCTGAGTTAAATTCACCCATTGCAGTCCATTTGAGTTCGCTGATTCCTAGAATGTCGACATTCACTCTTGCCATCTCCTGTTTGACCACTTCCAATTTGTCTTGATTCATGGACCTAACATTCCAGGGTCCTATGCAGTAGTGCTCTTTACAGTATCAGACCTTGCTTCTATCACCAGTCACATCCACAACTGGGTATTGTTTTTTGCCTTGGCTCCATCCCTTCATTCTTTCTGGAGTTATTTCTCCGCTGATCTCCAGTAGCATATTGGTCATTTACTGACCCGGGGAGTTCCTCTTTCAGTATCCTATCATTTTGCCTTTTCATACTGTTCATCAGGTTCTCAAGGCAAGAATACTGAAGTGGTTTGCCATTCCTTTCTCCAGTGGACCACATTCCATCATTATTTATCTCCAAATAATTGAACTATATTTATTGCTAGATAAATTTCTGACTGTTTTAAATCTTAGATTCTGGATGTGAATTTTCTCTTTTATCTTGCAAATTCAGTTTCAAAGGAAAATATTTACACTCATGCTTTTCAATTTCTTGTGTGAGCCCTTCTCTAAAGGGATTGTCTTTAGAAGGAATCTCAGGTGGCCCTGGGTTTTAGAAAGGTTTATGGGGGTTGGGAGCACATTCATCTCCTGGGGCCTGTGCTGGGTTGTCCAATGTCAATTTTGCATCATTGTCACCCTCATCTGTGGTTTCTCTCTGCATAGCATGGAAGAAACAAGGGAATTCCTTTTCAAGGCTCTATTTTCTTCAAAACACTGAGCTAGAGTTTGCCAATAAGAGAACTCATCCAATATATAAAGGGTATTTTCTTCCATACTCGTGGGCATACTGAAGAATCACTATGGCTTCTCGGCAAACAAGCGAAGAAAAGCACTATTTTCCTGCCGCTGACTGAAGCAGCTAATAGGAGCTTCTAACTATTCGGTCAATCCCCTGAGAACCACCCAACCTAATTCTTAAGATGAAGATGTTAGGTTTGCTTCTCTCACTCCCACCTGCAATGGTTTTACAATTGGTGAAGATTTCTCCAACTGTAACTGCCGTAGCATTCTCCACAATTTAATCTCAATATATGTATTGGACACATTATTTTATTAAAGTGACTTTGTTTTCGTGATGGAATCAAGATTGATACGTCCCTATAGAAATCCTATATGTATGAACAGATTTTTACGTTAGTTCTTTAAATAGAGGATTTGTCACCAGAAAGTTTGGGGTTCAGGCTTAGGCATATGTTTAATCAGATATCACCTATCATTTTTCACTTCAGTTGGCTTCCCAGTCCTAGTGAGAAGTGTCTTTTCTACTCATGGTTAGGGTAATTTATTTTGGTTTTGATCTTGGTGTGTTATCTTGTACCGTCATTACTTCATGGGAGCTGAATACCCAGAACGTTTGGATTCCATAACGCCTTGCTGTTAAGGCATCTTAACATCACCCTTTGTTAACTTCAAGCTTGATTCTCTGCTTCTCTTTCTTATATATAAAGTAAGTTATATATGTATAAATATATATTCATGATATATTACATATTATACATGTTTTACATATTATATTCACTGTTTGTGTATCTCACTGCTCCATGATTTTTTTTACTAATATATACTGCTTTTTCAGGGTAATTCTGGTAATGCAACAAACATTATAAATGGTCTGTCACATGATTTATACTGATACTATATTTTAATAGAAAATCTTGATGTGTGCCAATCATGAAGAAAGCTCTCACCTGCAGACCCACAAGTCTAAGTCAAAATTCCCACTGTGTTTCTCATGAGTGGTGCAGCTGAAACAAGCTTCTAGAATCCTCAGTATGTTCCTCATTTGGAAAGTATCGTTAGTATTGAACATCTCCCACTTTAAAGATTTGAGTCTATGATTCAAATAAGTATAATATTTTTGTATGTATTGGAGAAAACATATTTCACAGATGGTCTTGAGAGTAGAGGAAATAATATTTGCTCTTTGATTATTAAAATATGACCTCTAAAGTGCTCTGGCTTTTTGAAGCATCAAATTCTTCAATGTGTCTAGAATATCTGCCTTTAACAACTCTATCAGTTTGTGAGCTAGACTGCTGCTGATGCTACTGCTAAGTTGCTTCAGTCGTGTCTGACTCTGTGTGACCCCATAGACGGCAGCCCACCAGGCTCCCCGGTCCCTGGGATTCTCCAGGCAAGAACACTGTAGTGGGTTGCCATTTCCTTCTCCATTGCATGAAAGTAAAAAGTGAAAGTGAAAGTGAAGTCACTCAGTCCTGCCCAACTCTTCACGACCCCATGGACTGCAGCCTACCAGGCTCCTCTGCCCATGGGATTTTCCAGGCAAGAGTACTGAAGTGGGCTACCATTGCCTTCTCTGGTGAGCTAGACTACTCATCCTAATTAGGGTTCAAAAAATGGCAAGAATGATAAGCTCCACTTAGCTAAAGTCACTGTCACCTCAGTTTATCACTGTCCTGGGAAATAAGAAATATAATAGAAAGGATACACAAGATGAGGATGTGTTGCAGGGGGGAAATAGCTCCTGGTGCCTCCTGAAGGCCCCCGTAAGGGAGACTAGGGTAAAATTCATTGTTGAATAAATCCCAGGTAGAATGAAACATTGAGCAGGTCAGAAAAAAAGTGAACAGTAGACTTGCGGTCTTTTGTAACTTTCAGCTAACATGGGGATTCTGTCTGTATTAAAAAGCAAGTCTTTGTTGTTGCTGTTTAATTAATTTTTATTGGAGTATATTTGCTTTACAATGTGGTGTTAGTTTCTGCTGTACAGAAAAGTGAATTATCTATAGGTACATATATGTCCCCTGTCTTTTGGATTTCTTTCCCTTTTAGGTCACCACAGAGCACTCAGAAAGGTTCCCTGAGCTATACAGTAGGTTATCATTTGTTATCTATTTTATACATATTATCAATAGTGAATATATGCAAAGCCCAATCTCCCAATCATCTCACACCCTGCCTTTGTGCACTCAATATCTCTGCCTCTGTTTTGCAAGTAAGATCATCTAATCCATTTCTAGATTCCACTTATATGTGTTAATATACAATATTTGTTTTTCTCTTTCTGACTTGCTTCATTCTGTGTGACAGTCTCTAGGTCCATCCACATCTCTGCAAATGAACCAATTTCATTCTTTTTTATGGCCGAGTAATATTCCACTGTACTTGCATCTTCCTTATGCATTTGTTGATGAACATTTAGATTGCAAAAAGCAAATCTTTTCTTTTATATTTCTATAGAATATTTCCTTCTGGCACATTTGATATAATGTATCAAGCTGCTATATAATGTATAATCAAGCCACTACCTACCACAATATTTTTAAAAGTTAGAAATCAGTTTGAAAAATTATTACATTTAATTTTATAAACAAATTAAGGAAACATACACCTTAAATTTAATAAGCAATTGTATGATTAGCTCTGAGTCTTGAGTGAAAGCTAAAAAGTAATTTATTTTAAATTGGATTTTCTTTTGATTTTATTAAAGAAAAGGTACATATTAAGTATGTGACAGTCTAGAATGACCTAAGGTAATTAAAATTAATGATAATTATAACAGTTATAAGTTCTAGTATTAGTAAATAATAACTATATTATTTATAACTATGTGACTATTATGTTATAAACCAATATTTATTAAAATGCTAAGCAATTTAGCTATAATTTAATAGATAAATCACAGAAATTTTAACTATTTTAATTTATTTTTTATTAATAAAATAGTAAGGTAAATACAGAAAAAATTAACTGTATCTATCTTGTATATAAATTGTGTCTTTAAGGTGTTAAAAATTATTTATCCAAAGCCAATTATCCACAAAGATACTTCTGTAACTTGCAGACACTTTAAAAACAAGTTCACAAAAAATAAAATAAAATAAAATAAAAACAAGTTCACATTAAACAGGAGTGCACTAACTTGAAACATAGTTTGAGGAACAAATAACTAAAATCAGTGGATATTTAAAATCTGGTTTATTGATTTTCCTTATAACCTGCCTCATACAGCTTTGTTAATATTTGTGAAAAATTAAAGTGCACTGCATATTCTTTGATATTTTCCCACCCAGATGTGGTGTCAATACTCAGTATGCTAGATTTCTTTGACAGATAGTAATCAGAAATAATGCTGTGACAGATTCTGAGCTCAAGCCTTAGGAAAATGGGAGTTCTCACATCCTATCTTTTGGAATGATCTTTATCAAAACCCAGCCATATTCTAGGAAGAGCCCCAGATAGTTTTAAGGAGATGCTCATTAGGAAAGAAGACTAGATTCATGACTGGCAGCCCTAGCTCAGCTCTCATCCATATGACCAAATCATCCTGGAAATAGATTCTCCAGCCATAGTTTAGCCATATCAGTGACATTCTGTGGAACAAAGAGGAGTCCTCCCACCCCAGCCCTGTCAAAATTGTAGATCTGTGATCAAAGTAAATAATGGTTGTTGTAAGCCACTAACTTTTGAGGTAGTTGTGTGTGCAACAGTAGCTAACCAGGGCACTAATGTTAACACCATTTGACATTCTTCATATATGATTAGGACAATCCAGTGATTTACAGCATTCCTTTATTAACTTAGTTTCCTTTTCTTTTCTTTTTTTTTTTTATGTCTTTACTTTTGACTGTGGTCTAACTTAGAATTTTTTAAACATTTTTTTAAATAGGTAATTTGCATACATTTTGTTTGTTTAGTTGCCAAGACATACCTGACTCTTTTTGCAAGCCCATGGACAGTAGCCAACCAGGCTCTCTGTTCATGGGACTTCCCAGGCAAGGATGCTAGAGTGGGTTGCCATTTTCTCTTTCAGGGGATCTTCCTGACCCAGGGATCAAATCTGCACTGGCAGTCTCCAGCACTGGCAAGTGGATTCTTTACCACTGAACCACCTGGGAAGCCATTATGCACTTTTAGTGCTTGTCTGTTATTTGATATACAGATACTGAACATTTGCACAGGTATGTAAAATTCTGCACTCTGAAATGTAGACAATTTCAATATAGCTAAGATTTCACTAGGAAAGAATTGGCAATATATGTCACATGATATCCAATATTCATTTTAGGTACAGTGAATTACATAGGAGAGTCAAGAGAACACACAAAAAAGTTAATACTTTTTTGTTAATTTTGCCTCCTTATTATGTACTATTATA
Organism: Ovis canadensis; assembly: GCF_042477335.2. Taxonomy (NCBI): domain Eukaryota; kingdom Metazoa; phylum Chordata; class Mammalia; order Artiodactyla; family Bovidae; genus Ovis; species Ovis canadensis. The sequence continues at coordinate 139,218,115 of NC_091245.1, forward strand.
GTATAGAAGGCTGGACTTGAGAGAAATTTGAAAAAATTGTTTTCAAATGAAATATATTAATTTCATCAAAGTTTCATTATTATATGTTGCTGAGATATCTTGAGAAAGGTAAAGGACTATAGACCAGACACTTTGCCACTGCATAAGGAGGACCACTTAAGACTTCAACTAAAAGAGATAGAAATGATAGAGTTATAACTATAAAGGAAAAGCTAGATATAGACTGTGGTAGTGATAGAACTGATATTCTAGCTAGAGAAAAGACTATTTAAAAAATGATCCTGAATAATGCAGTTTTTTGTGCATCATTTTCCAAAATTCACATCTTTTTTCAGGCACATCTCACTGTCTCTGCTTGTTTTGTACATACTCATGCTGGATCCTTCTAGATTTTTAAATTGGCTTTTAGCCTAAGGATTCTGTAAAATTTTCTATTGAGGAACATATAGGAATCTGGAATCAAAGAAAATTCTGAACAGAAATGCCTCATAAAAACACCCAAAGGCTTAAATTACAGTAAATAGTTATTTTTATATTAAACCTACCTTTTTCAGATATTAATAGTAAAGCTGAAAATTACCCATTGCTTTAATCAAATACTAAATGATATGTATTTGAGGTACTACACATTCCCTACCTTGCTCTCAGATTTTTATACCCTCTGAAAGGAACCAGAGCACAGGATTTTCCCTCAGAACACATCATCTTCAATAGAACTTTGGAGAACATTTGGGACTTCTGTATATTTCTTTATGAGGACATTTCTTTTGAAGAATATGCATTTTAAAAAGTTTATTATGAGTTTCACCATTTTCATCATTCTTTTCATTTAAATGTATCAGTATTTTTCCTTTTGGTTTTCAGTCCTTTCTCTCTTTCATCGCTTCATGGTGGAACTAGCCAGTACACTGGTTCTGTTTTCTGTTTTTCATTTGTTTCTCAAGCCTAATTTCGAAAGAAAAAAAAAAGCTAAAAACAATAGAAAATAAATGAAAGCACCATTTTCAGTTTACAGCTGGGATTCTGCACAGCATGTAATACTAACTGCATCTGTGCAGAAAGTCCACCATATGGGTGGGAGGGGAACCATTTAATTTAGCTCATATGCAAGAAGCACGTGAAAAGTTGACTATATTTTAGATCTTGCCAAAGTCAAGCAACAGCAGAGCTATGGACAGAATCCAAAAAGTTTCATAATCAATCTTATGTTCTTCTTGGTAAACTACTCCATCTTTTAAGGATGTTCAGTTGTACACTCAAGTGATCAATTTCCTTACTTTGAAAATGCATTTTTAAATCTTTTTTTTTCAAATTAAACTGTGTAAAGAGTAGATTTCATTTACAACGTTTTTTGAAGTTATGTATTTGAATTTCTTTATAAAATGTCTTGGGCTTCTCAGGTGGTGCAGTGGTGAAGATTTCACCTGCCAATGCAGGAGATGCAAGAGACGTGGATTCAATCCCTGGGTCAGGAAGGTTCTCTGCAGTAGGAAATGGCAACCCACTCCAGTATGCTTGCCTGGAAAATTCTATATACAGAAAAGCCTGGCAGGCTTCAATCAGGAGCTCCAGTCCATGGTGTTGCAAAGAGTCGGACATGACTGAGCACACACACACACACACACACACACACACTATTGTCTTAAATATGCAATTTAAAGGAAATTAAAGATGTACACAATACTTGAAAATCATTTCTGTAAACCAATTCATGTGGGTTGGATGAAGAAAAATTTACTCTAACCCTAGCTAATGTAATTGAGCTAATGTCAATGCTACAGAGATTAAAAGAAGTTCAGGAGAGTTGATGCTGACAAATGGGACATTATAAGGATGTTTGTCATTCAGAGATAAAGGGAAGAGAGGGTTGAAAATGAGAAAGAACATCTGAAGAATAGAGGTCATGAATCTAAAGTGTAAACTTAATGTCATTGTTTTCAACAAAGTTACTCTAAATATTCCACTCACTTTATAAGAATAATCTTTCTGTAAGTTATTTTAGGCATTCTTTGAGTTAAGCCTTCAAGTTTCTCATCTGTTTATGGAGATATTAGCTACTAGGTGGCCTACTAAACTGAAGCATAAATAAATGTTCTATATCTTCTTGAAGAAAAAAAAAATCAGGCAAAATTTTTCATCATTTAAAAAATATTTTATTTACTACTGTGGAAAAATATCTCCTCTCTGAAAGTTAAAGTGTTAGTTGCTTAGTCGTGTCTGACACTTTTAAAATCCAATGGACTATAGACTCCTAGGCTCCTCTGTCCATGGGATTCTCCAGGCAAGAATACTGAATTGGGTTGCCATTTCCTTCTCCCATGGATCTTCTTGATTCAGGGATCTAACCTGGGTCACCTGCATTGCAGGCAGAGACTTTTACCACCTGAGCCACCAGGGAATCCCCCTCTGCTCAGAAGTTTTACTTTATTATGGAAGAACTATTACAGCCATGAACTCAGAGTTCATTATGACAAAATAAAGTTATGGGACTCACATCTATTAAAAATATAAATGGAAAAATATTAAAGCAAAGGAGAAATTTCTTGTGTAGAGATAAGTATTATATTAGTATATTTCCAGTGTAGGTGTTGCAAATGGTGATATCTATTGCTGTCAAACTTCTCAACCATACTACAGTAAAGTGACTGTTAGGATTAATCAACACTTTCCATTGCCATATTGTTGTGATTGAAAATTTATTGTAAATGAGTAATTCAAAAAATAATAAAAGTGCTTCTAAAGAATCATTTATCTTATTTAATTGCATATATATTGAATCAAGAAAAATGCTACTGATGAACTCATTTGCAGGGCAGGAATAGAGACGCAGACTTAGAGAACAGACTGTGGACACAGCAAGGGGAGATGGTGGAATGGATTAAGAGAGCAGCATTTACATATACACACTACTGGGTTTAAAATAGCTAGTGGGAAGCCGCTGTACAGCAGGGAGCTCAGCGGATACTCTGTGATCATCTAGAGGGATGAGATATGGGGGTTTGAGGGAGGCTCAAGAGGGAGGGGATGTGTGTATACTTATAGCTTATTCACATTGTTTTACAGCAGAAACTAATACAACATTGTAAAGCAATTATCCTCCAAGTAAAAATAAATTTTTAAAAAGTGGTTACTTCTGGACCCCTATGGCCCAGGTCGTGATGACCCCCAAGAGACCCCATGTTCTCTGTTTGCCCTGTGGTGTGGCTCTACAACAATACAAGGCCAGCAAAGGGTAGGAGAGGCCATCAGTTGTCCATGAAGTACAAGGGGACATGGAGGCACATGACTGATGCCCCCACAGGTGGCATACTGTAGTCTGGTCTGGACCTCTGTCTGTGGCCAGCTCCTCACAACTTGTGCTAAGTCACGAGCTGAGATCCTACACAGAACTCACTAGCTCTGGTGCTCCTCCCCTCTGGCGTGGGAGTCCTGGTGCTGGTTGCTGATAGTGCACACACTTACAGGGAACAAATCCAGTTCACACTCAACCCTCAAGGCTTTTGCTGCATCAGTGTGGCATCAGTGTGGGATCCGCACCAGCACTCAATAGGCAGTGATGATAATTAAGCTTTGCCTCATGCCTGGTTTCTTTCCTGGCCTCACCATCTATAGCTCCCACCATCTTCAGCTCCACCTCCTCTGAAGGTGAGTGCATGCTAAATCATTTCAGTCATGTCCAACCCTTTGTGACCTCATGGACTGTAGCCTGTCAGGCTCCTCTGTCCATGGAATTCTCCAGTCAAGAATACTGGAGTGGGTTCCCATTTCCTCCTCCAGAGAATCATCCTGGCCCAGGGATCGAACCCATGTCTCTTAAGCCTTCTGCATTGCAAGGCAATTCTTTACCACTAGCGCCACTTGGGAAGCCTATGGAGGTGAGAACTGCCAGCATGTGCTGGGTCTCCCAGAGACAGATTTGAGATGGCGCCTTGGGTGCCAAATATTTAACAGGAATCCACCCTTGTGAAAAGGGAGACATAGGATTTGGCAGGGGAAGGAATTAAATTGCGTTCAGAGGCCTGAAAAACCTGAGCCAATGGCAAGAGCTCTGGGGTGAAGATTGCTGGTAGGAAAGTCCACATTGAGCTGAAACTGCCAATTCTTTCAACCTCCTACCTGACAACCCACTGGATTCGGGCTCCTCAGAAGGATATAGCCCTCGGAAAGGGAGCTCTCTGAAGTGGAGACAAGGTCCTAAAGGAGCTGACAGCTGGAATCTGTCTACTGCCTGACTTCCTAGACCTGTAAGCTAATCTTTCCTTAGAAGGGCATCTGGGACCTGCATCTCTGTGTCTACTTTAACTTGGACCCTGGGCAATGAGCTTGATTCTCCTCTATTTCTTTAGAATTTTTTAAGTTTAAAATGCATGACCTTCTATTAAAGTTATTTCTCACGTCTTATTTTGCAACGGCTCAGTCTCTCCAATGACTCAGGAAAGAAGGAAAGGAGCTCCTTTTCTTTAAACCCTGCTCCAGAAGAATGCTCAGTCTGTGTGCACAGTATATGCCCTTCACAAGGGCCTCTGAACAGGAAGGTCAACGTGACCTACAGATGGCAGGTTCTGGAACACTGCCTTCGCTTTCTGTAACGTCACAATCCCAAAGGGACCTAACTGTACTTCTCCAAACACATTACTTAAAGTTCTGTCTGTCTATTAACTCTATGAACCTAAGTTCTTAGTTGCACAGGTTCTCAGAGGACTTGAGCCTGTAAGCTCCTCTGGTGATACACCATATGGTCCTTTTTAACCTCAACTGAACTCTCATACCCTCCTGCTTACTCAGCCACAATTCAGCCAAGACTAAAAATTCAACAAACCCATAGACCTTTGGCAGGTATTCTAAAACCTCTGAGTTTATATTATACACTTTTTTCCTCTGAGACTTTTTCCAAGTGAACTCAGTGTCATAGAGGAAATCAAAATGTCTACAACAGTCTTTACCTCATTTATCCAGGAGGGGGCGCTGCAGAGAGTCAATGAATAAGCAAGCACTTCGTGTTCTATTATCACTGTAAGTCATAAACCTTTTGCAAATTACTTAACTTCTTTAAATTTTTTCTGTTGCTGTTCATTTGAATTTGGGGTTAATATTACCAGTAATGGAATACAAGGTGAATATTAAATTTGATATTATATTTAAAGTTCTTGACATGTGTAAACTTTCACTTTGATTACCTTTGCTTAACATTCAATTTCGCTTTATTTCACTTTCCTCTAATTCAAGTATACCTACTGTCACAACTCATATACAGTTGTATTGTAATTTTAAACGGTATTATTAATCTTAGTGAAACACTGGTTGAACAAGTAGAAAACAAATTAAAATACCCTATTTTATTCTACTCTTTTAAAATTTGGCTCTTTAATGCACACCTTTGCCATTTGTCTTTAGAGTATATTCCCTAGAAAAGAGCTATCATGATTTTCCTTTTTTTTGACCTCTTCAAAGTAGATTTCTCTCCATGATTCTTAGACCTCAGACAGCTCACAATATATCTACTTATGATTTTGACATTTATCATTGACTGGACTTTACCAGTATTACAATAATGATAAATATTACAGTGAAAATGTCACTTTCTAGATACAAACTTCTGCCTACTTTTTAAATTTAACTTCCAATCTTTAAGCAACACGGACACCTAGAAAGATAAGAAGAATGTTATAGTTCAATTTTATTTGGAGGAAGAAAGGATTACTTCCCATTTTTAAAAAGACTGATCTCTTCAGCTTTTATCTGAATTTAGCATTTTATTCAGCTAGACAAATAGCATCACGTAAAAACAGCATGTCTCTTTTTTGCTATCAGATAGAGTTAAAGATAACTTTGGATTAGACTTTGGAGAAGCACACACACATGCATAACCTCACAGATGAATATTAATACATATAAACATTAAAATAGTGATTATAAAGTTATAATAAATTTTTGGAGTATGTCTCATTTCATATATTATCAAACATCTCCCCTGTTTAATGGAAAGCTTACGTAAGATAGAAAAAACAAAACTAAATATCATTTTCCACTTTTATTTATAATTGATTTGCTAAGTTATTACTTCTTGTTCATATCAAACTAATTCTTTAGAATAGCAGTACCCAATCCTTTTGACATCAGGGATTGGTTTCATGGAAGGCAATTTTTCCATAGGTAGATGATGATTTCAGAATGATTCAAATGCATTACATTTATTGTGTACTTTATTTCTATTATTATAATGTCAGCTCCACATCAGAGCAGCAGGCATGAGATCACAGAGTTGGTACCTAACCTGTGCATTTGTTTTAAAAAGTTCTACTCAAAGTTATGTCTGGCTATCTTGTATGACTGAAACCCAGTTCTGGTCAGAGAACTGTAAGAGTGTTTTTAAGTAACAGTTGCATGAGGGGTAAAACATGAGAAAATTTCCAAAGAGCGTATTTATTACTTTCATACTTAGGTGTGAATAATCTACACTTTTACTGGGAAAATGCTATAAAATTAACTTTGAAGAATATTTCCATGTGCTGATTACTAATTTTTAGAACAAGGTAGATGATAGTGCTGCTTTCTCTTTTCCTTTTCAACTAACTGGCTATAAAAAAGGCAATGCAATCATAGCCTCACAAAATATTTTTTGAAAGGCTTTTTTTTTTTTTTTTTTTTTTTTGTGAAAGCTCTGAGGAGGAAACTACTACACAGAACCTGCAATGTTTGCAACAAAAGCTACACACTGATGATTTCATAGCCTTTACATAATAATAATGTGCTAGAAAGTTCATTTATCACTTCATCCAGTAAGATTTTTTAAATTAGCTAACTAATTAATTTTTGTGGTAGAGTATACATAGCATAAAACTTGCCATTTTAGCCATTATTAAGTGTACAATTCAACTTTACTGCTTTAGGTACAATCAAATTAGGAACTGCTTTACTTACAGTAACCATACTTCCAATTTCCTGAAATTAGTGGAACTAGAACCAAGGAGATTATGCTTTAGGGAGAGTAGTAAATAAGGAAATGGCAACCCACTCCAGTGTTCTTGCCTGGGGAATCCCCAGGATGGTGGAGCCTGGTGGGCTGCCGTCTATGGGGTTGCACAGAGTCAGACACGACTGAAGCGACTTAGCAACCTGGCAGCAGTAAATAAGGAGAGAGGTCTTGAATATCCATCACAGGAATCCCTCCACATGAAAACCTGGAGACACGGAAATAAAGATGCTTCTTTCTATCCCCCAAGGTTTTCTTTTAATGCACTGGGTCTAACCAATAAGCCCATGATCCATCAGGATGTGCTAAGCTCCCACTGAGGGGCAGTTTAGCGTTTCCCCTAAAAAGGCCCTTACAAAAGCTAGAAGATCACATTAGTTAAACTGACTCCAGTGCTCTCGGGGTTTCCCAGCTGGTGCAGTGGTAAAGAATTCACCTGCAGATGCAGGAGACGCAGGAGACTCGAGACTGGGGTTCAATGCTGGGTTGGGAAGACACACCGAAGGAGGAAATAGCACCCCACTCTAGTATTCTTGCCTATTGACCAAGGAGACTGGTGGGCTACAGGCCATGGAGTCGAAGAGTCAGACGCAACTGAGCAGGCTTGCACACGCACAGGGCTCTCAGCTTCCCATGCTCCCTGGAGGGCATCTCATTTCCTAAAGTCTGGCCACTCCTGTTTTTTGGAATTCTGAGGCACTGAGTGTATATTCATCTCCTATTATAGCAAGTCGATATGAAGTTAAGAGATGTGCTCTTATCTCTTTCATTTACTCCCCTAATAGTTTTAGGGGGATTTGGTTAAGATTTTGGATTCTTAATGCTTCTCAGTTTTCTCTTTATGAAAGACTGGCACAATTTAAAGGATATTAGTATTCTTTCCTTCGACTTTATTTTTGTTTTCTAGGTGTTTTGTTTTGTCTTTTTTTTTTTTTTTTTCCGATAACACACTCTGGAAGCTCTTATCTTATGACTATATACTGGTGAAACGCACAAACTCTCCCACTGCCTAGTTGTGTAAACTTTCAGTGGCAATGTTTCACCCAGTAACATGGGGGAGGGGTGGAATTGCTATAATGCATGGAAGTTACTATGTATATACCCACATAGTATATCTGAAATTGTGTTATGTCTTTTCCTTTATTTCTTAATAAAATATCATTTTTTCCATCTGGGACACTGCTCACTCATTATTTAATCTTCAAACTTCTGTCTGGTTAATTTGAAAATTTTCCTCTTTTTTTTCTTTCCTTTTTGGTTTCTTTTGTCTACACATTTGCCCGACCCGGCACTCCCCTTGGAACTCAAATGCATAAGACTGGACTAATCAAAATCCTGGTTATATATATATATATATATATATATATATATATATATAAACTTCATTGCTACAGATAATGGCACTTTATTAATATTTTCTAAAAGTGACATTTTTATGATAGGATTAATAGTCACAAATATGTTGTCTAAGATGAATATTAATTAATGTCAAACCATGTGGGTGCTTACTCGCTCACTTGTTTCTGACTCTTTGCAACCCCATGGACTTTAGATTGCCAGGCTTCTCTGTCCCGGATATTCACCAGTCCAGGATATTGAACTGGGTAGCCATTCTCTTTTCCAGGGCAACTTTGCAAGCCAAGGATCGAACCCAGGTCTTCTGCATTCCAGATAAGTTGTTATTGTCTGAGCCACCAGAGGAGCCCATTAATATCAACAGTACTAGTCTATGCCATGCTGTGGTGGGCCACCCAAGATAGACAGGTCATGGTGGAGAGGTCTGACAGAATGTGGTCCACTGGAGAAGGGAAAGCAAGCCACTTCAGTATCTTTGTCTTGAGAACCCCATGAACAGTATGAAAAGGCAAAAAGATAGGACACTGAAAGATGACACACCAGGTCGGTAGGTGCCCAATATGATATTGGAGATCAGTGGAGAAATAAGAAAGAATGAAGGGATGGAGCCAAAGCAAAAACAACACCTGGTTATGGATGTGACTGGTGATAGAAGCAAGATTCAATGCTGTAAAGAGCAATATTGCACAGGAACCTGGAATGTTAAGTCCATGAATCAAGGCAAACCGAGAGTGATCAAACAGGAGATGGCAAGAGTGAATGTCAACATTCTAGAAATCAGCAAACTAAAATGGACTGGAATGGGTGAATTTAACTCAGATGTCCATTATATCTACTACTGTGGACAGGAATCTTTAGAAGAAATGGAGTAGCCATCATGGTCAACAAAAGAGTCCAAAATGCAGTAATTGGAAGCAATCTCTAAAATGATCTCTGTTCATTTCAAAGGCAAACCAGTCTATATCATGATAATCCAAGTCTATGCCTGACCAGTAATGTTGAAGAAGCTGAAGCTTAATGGTGCTATGAAGACCTACAAGACCGTTTAGAACTATCACCCCAAAAAGATGTCCTTTTTAGTATAGGGGACTGGAATTCAAAAGTAGAAAGTCAAGAAACACCTGGAATAACAGGCAAATTTGGCCTTGGAGTCAGGAATCAAGTAGGGCAAAGGCTAATAGACTTCTGCCAAGAGAATGCCCTGGTCATCCTCTTCCAACAACACAAGACAAGACTCTGCACATGGACATCACCAGATGGCCAACACCGAAACCAGGTTGATTATATTCTTTGCAATCAAAGATGGAGAAGCTCTATACAGTCACCAAAAACAATACTGGGAGCTGAATGTGACTCAGATCAGAAACTTCTTATTGCCAACTTCAGACTCAAATTGAAGAAAATGGAGAAAACCACTAGGCCATTCAGGTATGACCTAAATCAAATCCCTTATGATTATATAGTGAAAGGGAGAAATAGATTTAAGGGGCTAGATCTGATAGATAGAGTGCCTGATGAACTATGGATGGAGGTTCATGACATGGTACAGGAGACAGGTATCAAGACCATCCCCATGGAAAAGAAATGCAAAAAAGTAGAATGGCTGTCTGGGGAGGCCTTACAAATAGCTGTGTAAAGAACAAGAGCAAAAAGCAAAGGAGAAAAGGAAAGATATTCCCATTTGAATGCAGAGTTCCAGAGAATATCAAAGAGAGATAAGGAAGCCTTCCTCAGTGATCAATGCAAAGAAATAGAGGAAAACAATAGAATGGGAAATACTGGAGATCTCCTCAAGAAAATTACATACCAAGGGAACATTTCATGCAAAGATGGGCTCAATAAATGACAGAAATGGTATGGACCTAACAGAAGCAGAAGATATTAAGAAGAGGTGGCAAGAATACACAGAAGAACTGTACAAAAAAGATCTTCATGACCCAGATAATCATGATGATGTGATCACTTACCTAGAGCTAGACATTCTGGAATGTGAAGTCAAGTAGGCCTTACGAAGTATCACTATACACAAAGCTAGTGGAGGTGATAAAATTCCAGTTGAGTTATTTTAAATCCTGAAAAATGATGCTGTGAAAGTGCTGCACTCAATATGTCAGCAAATTTTGAAAACTCAGCAGGGGCCACATGACGGGAAAAGATCAGTTTTCATTCTAATCCCAAAGAAAGGCAATTCAAAGAATGTCAAACTACCACACAATTACACTTATCTCACATGCTACTAAAGTAATGCTCAAAATTCTCCAAGCCAGGTTTCAGCAGTATGTGAACCATGAACTTCCAGATGTTCAAGCTGGTTTTAGAAAAGCCATATTTTTTTAATATAAATTTATTTATTTTAATTGGATGTTAATTACAGTATTGTATTGGTTTTACATTAACCAGAGATCAATTTACCAACATCTGCTGGATCATTGAAAAAGCAAGAGAGTTCCAGAAGGATATCTGTTTTTGCTTTATTGACTATGCCAAAGCCTTTGCCTGTGTGGATGACAATAAATTGTGCAAAATTCTGAAAAAGATGGGAATACCAGACCACCTGAACTGCCTCTTGAGAAACCTGTATGCAGATCAGGAAGCAACAGTTAGAACTGGACATGGAACAACAGACTGGTTCCAAATAGCAAAAGGAATAAGTCAATGCTGTATATTGTCACCCTGTTTATTTAACTTATATGCAGAGTACATCATGAGAAACACTGGACTGGAAGGATCAGAAGCTGAAGTCAAGATCACTGGAAGAAATATTAATAACCTTAGATATGCAGATAATACTACCTTTATGGCAGAAAGTGAAGAACTAAAGCGCCTTCTGATGAAGGTGAAAGAGGAGAGTGAAAAAGTTGACTTACTCAAAAAACTGAGATCATGGCATCCAGTCCCATCACTTCACAGCAAATATATAGGGAAACAATGGAAACAGTGGTTGACTTTATTTGTTTGGGCTCCAAAATCACTGCAGATAGTGACTGCAGCCATGAAATTAAAAGACACTTACTCCTTGGAAGGAAAGTTATAACCTACCTAAACAGCATATTAAAAAGCAGAGACATTACTTTGTTAACAAAGTCCATCTAGTCAAGCCTATGGTTTTTCCACTAGTCATGTTTGGATGTGATATTTGGACTATAAAGAAAGCTGAGCGCTGAAGAATTGATGCTTTTGAACTGTGGTGTTGGAGAAGACTCTTGAGAACCTTTGACTGCAAGGAGATCCAACCAGTTCATCCTAAAGGAGATCAGTCCTGGGTGTTCATTGGAAGAATTTATGTTGAAGCTGAAACTCCAATACCTTGGCTACCTGACGTGAGGAGATGACTCATTTAAAAGACCCTGATGCTGGGAAAGATTGAGGGCAGGAGGAGAAGGGGACGACAGAGGATGAGATGGTTGGATGGCATCATGACTCAATGTACATGAGTTTGGATAGGCTCCGGGAGTTGGTGATGGACAGGGAGGCTTGGCGTGCTGTGCTTCATGGGGTCACAGAGAGTCACACATGACTGAGTAACTGAACTGTACTGAACTCCTACTCTTGAAACTTCTACTCCTACTCCTACTGGAACCCACTCCAGTGTTCTTGCCTGTAAAATTCCATGGACAGAGGAGCTGGGCAGGCTGTAATCCACTGGACTGAAGTGTCAGACACGACTGAGCGTGCGTGCACTTCTTACATTCACACACACACACTCATATTCCTATTCTATCACTCCCAAAAGAAATCCCTAAATTACTTTTGAATTTGAGGTTTGCCATGGCCTACTTTGTGTTTTATATATATATATATATATATATATATATATATATATATATATATATGACTTCTTTCTCAACACAATATCTGTTACTATATTCATTTACGTTGCCCCTTCATTTTCACTGCTGTACAATTATTAGGAGCTTCCCAGGTGGTTCAGTGGTAAAGAATCCACTCTGCTTATTATTTTTAACTGTGTGAGTTTTCTATTCTATGATTATCCAGTGGATCAGTCTGACTTGGTTCCAGTATACACTTTGAATACAATTCTATTCAATGATCCTGTAATTTAGATGCCTCCAGGCACACAGATATTAAGGCTTTTCTTGGGTATTTACAAGGATAAAATTGCAATACTGTAAATTCTACTTAAGAATATAAATTCAAGTTATTTTTTCAAAGTAGTTTATACTTTCAACATCAAGAAAACTCTTTTATCTCAGTTATTCTAACTCTTTGTGTTCTCAAATTTTGTAATTTAAGAAAGGCAAATAAGGATTAGCAGTATTTCACTTTTATTTTATCTTCTCTTCATTTCTAGTCTGGCACAAATAACATTTTAAAATTTAGATCACTACAATTATTTCTTGATTTCTAGGCAAAATAGATTTCAAGATTATTATAGTCACATCTTAAAATTTTCTTTGTCTTTGATTTTCAATAACTTCAATAAATTGCTTATTGATTTCTACCAAAACATATCACATTTTCTAATAGGCCCCATTGCCTAACATTTCTATTTTCTATACTACTCTTTTTTTATTCTGTGGATAATGAAAAATTTTTTTAATATAAATTTATTTATTTTAATTGGAGGTTAATTACTTTACAATATTGTATTGGTTTTGCCATACATCAACATGTATCTGCCACAGGTATACACATGTTCCCCATCCTGAACCCCCCTCCCAACTCCCTCCCCGTACCATCCCTCTGGGTCGTCCCAGTGCACCAGCTCCAAGCATCCAGTGTCATGCATTGAACCTGGGCTGGCGACTCGTTTCATATATGATATTATACGTGTTTCAATGCCATTCTCCCAAATCATCCCACCCGAGTTCATCACAGCACTGTTTATAATAGCCAGGATATGGAAGCAACCTAGATGTCCATTAGCAGATAAATGGATACGAAAGTTGTGGATAATGAAAATTTTGATGTCTGCTATCTAAAGCCACATGGAGTAGGAAATCACAACCTGCTCCAGTATTCTTGCCTGGAAAATTCCATGGACAGAGAAACCTGGTGGGCTAAGGTAGTCCATGGCGTCACAGAGGGTTGGGCAAGATTAAGTGACTGAGCACATCTAAGGCCATATTCAGAGTTTATGCCGCTATTTAACTAGAGGTAACTCCATTTTTTACAGAGATATCCCAGATTCCAGAAAAAATCTGGATATAAAGATACTTCTGTTTTTCTGTTTTTATATCAAGACCACATGCTTAACTCAGAAGGCATCAATATTTAAGACAAATAGATTCAGTTAATCTGCTAGTTACTGTTTCAGGAAGCCTGTTTCCCTGAGTTTGCATTTGATTTTGCATTTGCATGTGAGTGCTCGAAATTTATTTGCCTACAAAAAAGCTACATGGATCCAAGAGGTTAGCTTATACTACAGTTCCTTCCTTTGGCCCTGAAAACAGTCAAAAACAAATTAGTGATTTAAGTTTGAGGCTGCTTGTCTGACAGCAGTTGCCAATACTATAAGAAACTCAAAGTTAAATATGGCTTTTTGCACTCCTGGTAGGAAAATCACATAGATACCTAAGGGGCCAGAACATATAACGATTCCCTCTGTCTGATAATCGAGTCCCTCTTTCAGTAGTACTGGTTGTGAAAGTGAAAAGTTGCTCAGTCGTGTCCAACTTTTTGCAACCTCATGGACTGGCCCACCAGGCTCCTCCATCCATGGAATTTTCCAGGCAAGAGTACTGGAGTGGGTTGCCATTTCCTTCTTCAGGGGATCTTCCTGGCCCAGGGATCGAACCCAGGTCTCCTGCATTGCAGGCAGATGCTTTTACCATCCCAGTACAGGTTAAGGGTGTTCTAAAGCATATTTATAAATTCTTGCCAAAGCAGTCTGTCCTTGCTCACCCACATGTTGTTTGCTCAGCAATTAAAACTGGTCAAAAAATCATTGAAAACAAGTAATCAGTAGAAACTAATCATAAACCACCAAGCTCAAACTCATTTGTCACACATTTAGAAGCAGCTCTTGTGATAGACAAAGATCCTTAATCTTTATATGTGACACCGTTCCCCAAAAGGCATTCCTTATCTGTTTCTCACAATGCTTGATTAATTCACCAAAATGAGGAGGCTTCAGTAAATCACTTAAATAAGGCCCGTTCCTTCACTTCAACACATCCGGAGGAAATGAAAATAGACTCCTCAGAGAAATGCAAAGTCAGGGAAACAGGCTTCCTGAAACAGTAGATAGAAGATTAACTGAATCTATTTGTCTTAAATATCAATATATTCTGAGTTAAGCATGTAGTCTTGATATAAGAAAAGGAAAAAAAAGAAGTATCTTCAGATCCTGAACTTATCTGGAATCCAGGGTCCCCCCATACAAAATGAAATCAAACCCCTGGGACTGAATGAGTCTTAGAAGAGAAACTAAACCATTTGTGGCAAAGTAAAGGAATCATGAATTGCGTTATGAACCAGCACAAAATGAGGCCATCTCATATATCTCACTAGAAGACAGACACAGTACTTGTTTCTGGAGTAATATGCTCTGACCTGGACATTTCCTAAAATATGGAGTACAAAAACTTTAGCTTCCTAGGCCAAATTGAGATATTGAGTCATCTTAGCTCTGGGGAACACAGAATGTTATACTTTGGAAAATCTGTGTTAAGAAAAAAGGAAATAAATGTTTTAAAATATTTCTGTGTCATTCACTTTGTATAATCATTTTTCTCATCAATTTCTGTTTTTCAGAACTTGAATTTATCAAATAATTTTATTTTTAAGGCTTTTAAAAATAAAAGTTATTTTCCAATGTAAAAGTTATTCAAATAAAAGTATCACATTTTTACCAAAATGCTGTAACATTAAGTACCACTTATCAATAATGTTTTCTTTTTAAGAATTCCACAAATAGTGAAGTAAAAGTAGGTTGCTGTCTTGTACCTTCTGTTCTATTTTGGGGGAAGAAGAAACAGAAGGAAAAGAGGACAAATGGAATATCCTTCATTTTAAAAACTATATTAAAAAAAATAAGCAGCAAATTCCCTGCATTTTCAAAGGTTCTTTCCTGAGATTTTTTTTTTCTTTTGGATATTGATATTTTATTCTTTGCAAGAAAGCATGCTTTTTATCTCAGTTTGTGTATGGAGACCACTCTAATAAATTACTTCTTTGCCTGATTTTGAAGATGACATCAGTTATATATGAAATGCCCACTAAGTGAATCAACTGTTTTAGTCAATTTCTGGCAGTAGCTCTCAGCCATGGCTGTGCATTTGAATCAACAGGAGTGCTTTAAAAAATATACTCATATGTGGATATCAGCACATTTACAAATCTCCCTTGGTTATCAAAATAAGCAGCCAGATTTTAAAAACACTACTTCAAGGAAGCCCTAGAAGAAATACAACACTAAATTTGAAAATGTGGTTTAGAAACAAACATACTTTTAACAATCCTTGTGACTTTTTAAAATGTATTTTATTTAGAACACTAAAGTACATATCATAGCTGGAAGTTGGAATAGGCTTCACTAAAAAAAAGGAGAAAAATGGACTTAGGAAGACAAACCTACATGTGGTAGTAAATAGTGAGTCAGGACGTGGAAAAGGCAGATGAGAATGAAAATAACTACAAAATT
Source organism: Ovis canadensis (assembly GCF_042477335.2). Taxonomy (NCBI): domain Eukaryota; kingdom Metazoa; phylum Chordata; class Mammalia; order Artiodactyla; family Bovidae; genus Ovis; species Ovis canadensis. The sequence continues at coordinate 139,234,050 of NC_091245.1, forward strand.
CCAAGCAAAAGTGGATGCTTGTTTTCTTGTCTCTTGTTTCCTTCACAGATTTATGTTTCACCCAGTTACTTCCTGTCTTCAAATTTCTTTTTGACTCAGTACAATTGCCTTATAAAGTCCACTCCTTGTCCAAATTCACACATTCTTGAAAAATTAATTTTATTTTTTTCCATTGTACTAAGTTGCTCAGTTGTATCTGACTCTTTGTGACCCCAAGGACTATAGGCCACCAGACTCCTCTCTACATGGGACTTTCCATGCAAGAATACTGGAGAGGGTTGCCATTTCCTACTCATTTTTCCCCCCATTACCATACATTTTATTAAGATACCCATATTCTTCCGATACCTTGGACACAGGGTAGCTCCTCTTGGCCACCGTCCCTGACCTGGAGCAGCCATGAAGAGATACCCCACATCCAAGGTAAGAGAAACCCAAGTAAGACGGTAGTCACTGATAGACGGCATGAGAGGGCAGACACTGAAATCACAATCACAGACAACAGGCCAATCTCATCACATGGACCACAGCCTTTTCTAACTCAATGAAACTAAACCATGACAGGTGGGGCCACCCAAGATAGACGCGTCATGGTGGAGAGGTCTGACAGAATGTCGTCCACTGGAGAAGGGAATGGCAAACCACTTCAGTTTTATTGCCTTGAGAACCCCATGAACAGTATGAAAAGACAAAAAGATAGGACACTGAAAAATGAACTCACCAGGTCAGTAGGTGCCCAATATGCTACTGGAGAAGAGTGGAGAAATAACTCCAGAAAGAATAAAGGGATGGGGCTAAAGCAAAAACAACACTCAGTTGTGGATGGGACTGGGGAAAGAAGAAAGGATCTATGCTATAAACAGAAATATTGCATAGGAACCTAGAATGTTAGGTCCATGAATTGCAGCAAATTGGAAGTGGTCAAACAGGAGATGACGAGAGTGAACAATGCCATTCCAGGAATCAGCGAACTAAGATGGACTGGAATGGGTGAATTTAACTCAGATGACCATTATATCTACTACTGTGGGCAGGAATCCCTCAGAAGAAATGGAGTAGCCATCATAGTCAACAAAAGAGTTTGAAATGCAGTACTTGGATGCAGTCTCAAAAATGACAGAATGATCTCTGTTCGTTTCCAAGACAAACCATTCAATATCACAGTAATCCAAGTCTATGCCCCGACCAGTAACACTGAAGAAGCTGAAGCTGAATAGTTCTATGAAGACCTACAAGACATTCTAGAACTAACACCCAAAAAAGATGTCATTTTCACTATAGGGGAATGGAATGCAAAAGTAGGAAGTCAAGAAACACCTGGAGTATCAGGCAAATTTGGCCTTGGAATACAGAATGAAACAGGGCAAAGACTAATAGAGTTCTGCCAAGAAAATGCACTGGTCATAGCAAACACCCTCTTCCAACAACATAAGAGAAGACTCTACACATGGACATCACCAGATGGTCAACACCGAAATCAGACTGATTTCTTTGCAGCCAAAGAAGGAGAAGCTCTATACAATCAGCAAAAACAAGACCAGGAGCTGACTGTGGCTCAGAACATTAACTCCTTATTGCCAAATTGAGACTGAAATTGAAGAAAGTAGAGAAAAACATTACACAATTCAGTTATGACCTAAATCAAATCCCGGATGACTATACAGTGGAAGTGAGAAATAGGTTTAAGGGACTAGATTTGATAGACAGAGTACCTGATGAACTATGGATGGAAGTTCATTACATTGTACAGGAGACAGGAATCAAGACCATCCCCAAGAAAAAGAGATGAAAAACAGCAAAATGGCTGTCTGGGGAGGCCTTACAAATAGCTGTGAAAAGAAGGGAAGTGCAAAGCAAAGGAGAAAAGCTAAGATATACTGACTTGAAAGCGGAGTTCCAGAGACTAGCAAGGAGAGATGAGTAAGACTTCCTAAGTGAACAATGCAAAGAAATAGAAGAAAACAAAAGAATGGGAAAGGCTGGAGCTCTCTTCAAGAAAATTAGATACCAAGGGAACATTTCATGCAAAGATGGGCTCAATAAAGGACAGAAATGGTATGGACCTAACAGAAGCAGAAGATATTAAGAAGAGGTGGCAAGAATACACAGAAGAACTGTACAAAAAATATCTTCACAACCCAGATTATCACAATGGTGTGATCACTCACCTAGAGCCAGACATCCTGGAATGTGAAGTCCAATGGGCCTTAGCAAGCATCACTATGAACAAAGCTAGTGGAGGTGATGGAATTTCAGTTGAGCTATTTTGAATCCTAAAAGATGATGCTGTGAAAGTGCTGCACCCAATATGCCAGCATATTTGGAAAACTCAGCAGTGGCCACAGGACTGGAAAAGATCAGTTTTCATTCCAATCCCAAAGAAAGGCAATATCAAAGAATGTCAAAAAACTGCTCAATTGCACTCATCTCACATGCTTCCTTGCTGGCTCAGACGGTAAAGCATCTGTCTACAATGCGGGAGACCTGGGTTCGATCCCTGGGTCAGGAAGATCTGCTGGAGAAGGAAATGGCAATCCACTCCAGTATTATTGCCTGGAAAATCCCATGGACAGAGGAGCCTGACAGGATATAGTCCATGGTGTTGCAAAGAGTCAGACATGACTGAGTGACTTCACTTCACATGCTAGTAAAGTAATGCTTATATTTCTCCAAGGCAGGCTTCAGCAGTACGTGAACTGTGAACTTCCAGATGTTCAAGCTGGTTTTAGAAGAGGCAGAGGAACCAGAGATCAAACTTCAAACATCCAATGGATCATCAATAAAGCAAAAGAGTTCCAGAAAAACATATATTTCTGCTTTATTGACTATGCCAAAGCCTTTCACTGTGTGGATCACAATAAACTGTGGAAAATTCTGAAAGAGATGGGAATACCAGGCCATCTGACCTGCCTGTTGAGAAACCTGTATACAGGTCAAGAAGCAACAGTTAGAACTGGACATGGAACAACAGACTCGTTCCAAATAGGAAAAGGAGTACGTCAAGGCTGTATATTGTCATCTTGCTTATTTAACTTATATGCAGAGTACATCATGAGAAAAGCTGGGCTGAAGGAAGCACAAGCTTGAATCAAGATTGCCTGGAGAAATATCAATAACCTCATATATGCAGATGAGACCATCCTTATGGCAGAAAGTGAAGAAAAACTAAAGAGAGTTTTGATGAAAGTGAAGGAGGAGAGTGAAAAATTTGGCTTAAAACTCAAATTTCAGAAAACTAAGATCATGACATCTGGTCCCATCACTTCATGGGAAATATATGGGGAAACATTGGAAACACTGGCTAATTTTATTTTTCTGGGCTCCAAAATCACTGCAGATGGTGATTGCAGCCATGAAATTAAAAGATGCTTACTCCTTGGAAGGAAGGTTATGACCCACCTAGCCAGCATATTGAAAAGCAGAAACATTACTTTGTCAACAAAGATCAATCTAGTCAAGGCTATGGTTTTTCCATTAGTTATGTATGGATGTGAAAGTTAGACTACAAGGAAAGCTGAGCACAGAATAATTGATGCTTTTGAACTGTGGTGTTAGAGAAGACTCTTGAGAGTCCCTTGGACTTCTCAGAGATCCAACCAGTCCATGCTAAAGGAAATCAGTCCTGAATATTCTTTGGTTGACTGATGCTGAAGGTGAAAGTCCAATGCTTTTGCCACTTGATGTGAAGAGCTGACCCATTTGAAAAGATCGTGATGCTGGGAAAGTTTGAGGGCAGGAGGAGAAAGGGCCAACAGAGTATTAGATGGTTGGATGGCATCGCTGACTCAATGGACATGAGTTTGGGTGGACACTGGGAGTTGGTGATGGACAGGGAGGCCTGGCCTGCTGCAGTTCATGGGGTCACAAAGAGTCAGACATGACTGAGCAACTGAACTAACCAACCAATTCTTCCATTTGACTCAAGATGTTACCAAGAAAACAAATAACTAATGTAAGCTGTACAAAGCTGACAGATCTTTAAATCCTGATATTATTTATGCTAACAATCAGGCACGTAGTTGGACACACAACTCAATATATATTTTTTAAAAAATCTATTTTAAAAATGGGCAGAAGAAATGAATAGATGTTTCCAAAATGTAATACAGATGGCTAAAAGGCACAAGAAGATATTCAACATCACTAGTGATTCAGTTCAGTCTAGTCACTCAGTCATGCTGAACTCTTTGCAACCCCATGGACTGTGTAGCATGTGAGCCTTTCCTTTCCTTCACCATGTTCCGGAGCTTGCTCAAACCAATGTCTATCGAGTTGGTGATGCCATCTAACCATCTTGTCCTCTGTCATCCCCTTCTCCTGCCTTCACTCTTTCCCAGCATCAGGGTCTTTTCTAATGAGTCAGTTCTTTGCATCACATGGCCCAAGTACTGGAGTTTCAGCTTCAGCATCAATCCTTTTAATGAATATTCAGGATTTATTTCCTTTAGGATTGACTGGTTTGATATCCTTGCAGTTCTAGGGAATCTCAAGAGTCTTCTCCAACACCACAGTTCAGAAGCATCAGTTCTTTGGCTCTCAGCTTCCTTTATAGTCCAACTCTCACATCCATACATGACTACTGGAAAAATGATAGCTTTGACTAGATGGACCTTTGTTGGCAAACTAATGTCTCTGCTTTTTAATATACTGTGTGAGTTGGTCATAGGTTTTCTTCCAAGGAACAAGTGTCTTTTAATTTCATGGCTGCAGGCACCATCTGCAGTGATTTTGGAGCCCAAGAAAATAAAGTCTGTCACTGTTTCACCATCTATTTTCCCATATGGAACTACCATATGACCCAGTAATTCCACTCATGGGTGTATATGTGTGTGTGTGTGTGTGTGTGTGTGTGTGTGTGTGTGTGTATATACATACATATATATATATATATATATATATATATATATATATATATATATAAAACAAAAGAAAAAAAAGAGAACAACAAAAAATCCCACAAATTTGAAAAGTCACATGCACCCCAATGTTCATAGTAGCATTATTTGTATTTGTCAAGGTATGGAAGCCACCTAAGTGTGCACCAAATGACAAGTGGATGAAGAAGATGTGGAGTACATATACATGCAGTGGGCTATTACTCAGCCAGAAAAATAGTGAAGTCTCATCATTTTCAGTAGCAAGGATGAAACTGAAGGGCATTATGGTTAAGTGAAATAAATCAGACAGAAAAAGGTAAATACTTTATTTTATAACATATATGTGGAGTCTAAAAAAAGAATAACAAAGTAATGAATAAAACAAAAACAAAGGAGACACACACATAAAGATAACAAAGCAGTAGTTACCTGTAGGGAAGGTGAGGACAGGAAGGGTAATATAGGGGTTGAGAGGAAAAGGGATTAATAGGGAATTATGTGAACATTTGTGTGACTCTTGAAAATTGTAAAGTGCTACAGAATTTAAAGAATCTTTCATTTAATTAAAAAATAAAAATAGTTTCTGATCTTACATTTAGATCTTTAATCCATTTTGAGTTTATTTTTGTGTGTGGTGTTAGGAAGTGATCTAGTTTCATTTTTTACAAGTGGTTGACCAGTTTTCCCAGCACCATTTGTTAAAGAGATTGTCTTTACTCCATTGTATATTCTTGCCTCCTTTGTCAAAGATAAGGTGTCCATATGTGTGTGGATTTATCTCTGGGCTTTCTATTTTGTTCCATTGATCTATATGTCTGTCTTTGTGCCAGTACCATACTGTCTTGATGACTGTGGCTTTGTAGTAGAGCCTGAAGTCAGGCAAGTTGATTCCTCCAGTTCCATTCTTCTTTCTCAAGATTGCTTTGGCTATTCGAGGTTTTTTGTATTTCCATACAAATCTTGAAATTATTTGTTCTAGTTCTGTGAAAAATGTGGCTGGTAGCTTGATAGGGATTGCATTGAATTTGTAAATTGCTTTGGGTACTATACTCATTTTCACTATATTGATTCTTCCGATCCATGAACATGGTATATTTCTCCATCTATTAGTGTCCTCTTTGATTTCTCTCAGACATAAATCACAGCAGGGTCCTCTATGATCCACCTCCCAGAATTCTGGAAATAAAAGGAAAAATAAACAAATGGGATCTAATTAAAATTAAAAGCTTCTGCACAACAAAGGAAAATATAAGCAAGGTGAAAAGACAGCCTTCTGAATGGGAGAAAATAATAGCAAATGAAGCAACTGACAAACAACTAATCTCAAAAATATACAAGCAACTTCTGCAGCTCAATTCCAGAAAAATAAACGACCCAATCAAAAAATGGGCCAAAGAACTAAATAGACATTTCTCCAAAGAAGACATACGGATGGCTAACAAACACATGAAAAGATGCTCAACATCACTCATTATTAGAGAAATGCAAATCAAAACCACAATGAGGTACCACTTCACACCAGTCAGAATGGCTGCAATCCAAAAATCTGCAAGCAATAAATGCTGGAGAGGGTGTGGAGAAAAGGGAACCCTCCTACACTGTTGGTGGGAATGCAAACTAGTACAGCCACTATGGAGAACAGTGTGGAGATTCCTTAAAAAATTGCAAATAGAACTACCTTATGACCCAGCAATCCCACCGCTGGGCATACACACTGAGGAAACCAGAATTGAAAGAGACACATGTACCCCAATGTTCATCGCAGCACTGTTTATAATAGCCAGGACATGGAAACAACCTAGATGTCCGTCAGCAGATGAATGGATAAGAAAGCTGTGGTACATATACACAATGGAGTATTACTCAGCCGTTAAAAAGAATTCATTTGAATCAGTTCTGATGAGATGGATGAAACTGGAGCCGATTATACAGAGTGAAGTAAGCCAGAAAGAAAAACACCAATACAGTATACTAACACATATATATGGAATTTAGGAAGATGGCAATGACGACCCTGTATGCAAGACAGGGAAAGAGACACAGATGTGTATAATGGACTTTTGGACTCAGAGGGAGAGGGAGAGGGTGGGATGATTTGGGAGAATGGCATTCTAACATGTATACTATCATGTAAGAATTGAATCGCCAGTCTATGTCTGACGCAGGATGCAGCATGCTTGGGGCTGGTGCATGGGGATGACCCAGAGAGATGTTATGGGGAGGGAGGTGGGAGGGGGGTTCATGTCTGGGAACGCATGCAAGAATTAAAGATTTTAAAATTAAAAAAAAAAAAGAATTTCAATAAAGTAATTAACCTCCAATAAAAAATAAAAAATAAAAATAGAAATGCTAATTCAAATAAAAACATAATTGAAAATATTTGAGTTAATGTAATCAACAGCCATGAAATTAAATGATGCTTACTCCTTGGAGGAAAGTTATGACCAACCTAGATAGCATATTCAAAAGCAGAGACATTACTTTGCCAACAAAAGTCAGTCTAGTCAAGGCTTTGGTTTTTCCAGTAGTCATGTATGGTTGTGAGAGTAAGACTGTGAAGAAAGCTAAGTGCCTAAGATTGATGCTTTTGAACTGTGGTGTTGGAGAAGACTCTTGAGAGTCCCTTGAACTGCACGGAGATCCAACCAGTCCATTCTAAAGGAGATCAGTCTTGGGTATTTGGAAGGAATGATGCTAAACCTGAAACTCTAGTACTTTGGCGACCTCATGTGAACGGTTGACTCATTGGAAAAGACTCTGATGCTGGGAGGGATTGGTGGCAGGAGGAGAAGGGGATAACAGAGGATGAGATGGCTGGATGGCATCACCGACTTGATGGACGTGAGTTTGAGTGAACTCTGGGAGTTGGTGATGGACAGGGAGGCCTGGCATGCTGCGATTCATGGGGTCACAAAGAGTCGGACACGACTGAGCTACTGAACTTAACTGAACTGACTGAATCAAACAAAGTAAAAAGTATAGAATTAGAAAACAGATTGGGTAAGAAATATTTCTTAATTTAAAAATATTTATTGACTATTAACTATATCCCAACTACTAAAATAGGTAATAATGATACATAAACGAACAATTAAAGTCTGTAATTTAGGAATGGTCCCTGAATTTAGGTCTCTGGATTTAGGATATTTGTGATTTAGTAAGAAAATTATTCAAGTAAACAGTCAAGTTGAATATACTGTAATGAATTCTGTATTGAAGACCTGTTAAAAACGTATTTTACATAGAAGCACCTTTCCATGGTGATATTTCAAGGAAGATGAATGATTAGTTTATCTCACCAGTTAGACGATGAATAACTTTACTGCTACATATGCATAAAATAAGGTTATACTTCTTCAAAAGATAACGATTAATAAAGCAAGAACAAATTTTTTGGATTGCATATTTTTGATTATCAGGTAACATGATTTTTATTCTTAAAATGAGAAGGTAAAATTGAAATATTACATATTTAACAAAGTATATTATTAAACACTGTGTACTTGCCATTGTTAAATGTATTTAAGTTTCCTTCTATAATTCTACATCATGTTTCTCCTTTAATCTTCATATAGACTATTTCAAGTTGAAAGAGAAATAAAGAAAAATGTAGAAATACTGAGGTGAGGGGATGAAGGTAATTTGAAGACAGTGGAGGAAATGTAGACTTTAAAAAGTGTGACTTATGTGGAATGTGTACTTTTCAATAAATGTATATGTACACACTTAACTTCAAATTAAATGCCAAGTGGTTAAATGAGAAAGAAAAATAAAAATAAAAATAAAAGAAAAATCTAAGAATTCAATTTTAACAATAATGATAATAATAATAAATGGATCCTTTTTCCATATTTTAAAGTTTTTTTCAAAATATTCTTTCAGTCAAACATGAATGCTTTTTTGCTTAGAGATATATAAATACCATACATATAAAAATGTATGTAGATAACTCTGATAGCTCTAACCATAACAACCAACATGTGCATAAAATGAGACCACCAGAAGAGTAAATTAAACTCACCTATGTACTGATGTTTTTATTCTGATGAATTCCTTATAGGACCAATTACTCCTACACTTACACTTTCTATTCTATTTTATTCCATTCCATTCTATTTTTCCAGATCAGTTCAGTTCAGCCACTCAGTCATGTCCAACTTTTTGTGACCCCATGGACTGTAGCATGCCAGGCTTCCCTGCCCATCACTGACCCTAAGAGATTGCTCAAACTCATGTCCATCAAGTTGGTGATGCCATCCAACCATCTCATCCTTTGTCCTCCCCTTCTCCTCCTGCCTTCAACCTTTCCCAGCATCAGGGGCTTTTCCAATGAGTCACTTCTTTCGCGTTAGGTAGCCAAAGTATTGGAGCTTCAGGTTCAGCATCAGTTCTTCTAATGAATATTCAGGACTGATTTCCTTTCAGATTGACTTGTTGGATCTCCTTGCAGTCCAAGGGACTCTCAAGGGTCTTCTCTAACACCACACAGTTCAATAGCAGCAATTCTTTGGTGCTCAGCTTTTAATTTCACAGCTGCATTCACCACCTGCAGTGATTTTGTAGCCCAAGAAAACAAAGTCTCTCATGCTTCCATTTTTTCCCCATCTATTTGCCATGAAGTGAAATTAAAAGACACTTATTCCTTGGAAGAAAAGTTATGACCATCTTAGATAGCATATTCAAAAGCAGAGACATTACTTTGCCGACTAAGGTCCATCTAGTCAAGGCTATGGTTTTTCCTGTGGTCATGTATCGATGTGAGAGTTGGACTGTGAAGAAGGCTGAGTGCCAAAGAATTGATGCTTTTGAACTGTGGTGTTGGAGAAGACTCTTGAAGAGTCCCTTGGACTGCAAGGAGATCCAACCAGTCCATTCTGAAGGAGATCAGCCCTGGGATTTCTTTGGAAGGAATGATGCCAAAGCTGAAACTCCAGTACTTTGGCCACCTCATGCGAAGAGTTGACTCATTGAAAAGACCCTGATGCTGGGAGGGATTGGGGGCAGGAGGAGAAGGGGACCACCCAGGATGAGATGGCTGGATGGCATCACTGACTCGATGGACGTGAGTCTGAGTGAATTCTGGGAGTTGGTGATGGACAGGGAGGCCTGGTGTGAGCAAAGAGTCGGACACGACTGAGAGGCTGAACTGAACTGAACTGAACTGAACTGATGGGACCAGATGCTATGATTTTAGTTTTCTTAATGTTGAGTTTTAAGCCAGCTTTTTCACGCTCCTTTTCACTTTCATGAGGCTTCCCTCATAGCTCAATTTGTAAAGAATCCGCCTGCAATGCAGGAGACTCTGGTTCGATTTCTGGGTGGGGAAGATCCCCTGGAGAAGAGATAGGCTACCCATGCCGGTATTCTTTTGCTTCCCTTGCAGATCAGCTAGTAAAAGAATATACATGCAATGCGGGGGACGTGGGTTCGATCTCTGCTTTGGGTAAATCCCCTGGAGAAGGGAAAGGCTACCTACTCTGGTATTCTGGCTTGGAGAATCCCATGGACTATATAGTGGGGTTCATGGGGTTACAAAGAGTCAGAGGACTGAGTGACTTTCACTTTCACTTTCATAAGGAGGCTCTTTAGTGCTTCTTCACTTTCTGCCATTAGGGTAGAATTATCTGCATATCTGAGGTTACTGAAATTCCTCCCTGAAATCCTGATTGAAGTTTGTGTTTCATCCAGACCATCATTTCGTATGATGTACTCTGTATATAAGTTAAATAAGCAGGGTGACAATATACAGCCTTTACATACTCCTTTTCCTATTTGGAGCCGGTCTGTTTTTCCGTGTCCAGTTCTAACTGTTGCTTCCTGACCTGCATAAAGATTTCTCAGGAGGCAGGTAAGCTTCTCTGGTATTCTTATCTCTTTAAGAATTTTCCAGTTTGTTGCAATTCACACAGTCAAAGGCTTTAGTGTAGTCAATGAAGCAGAAGTAGATTTTTTTTTTTTTTCTGGAACTATGTTCCTTTTTCTATCATCCAGTGGATGTTGGCTATTTGATCTCTGTTTCCTCTGCCTTTTATAAATCCACCTTGAACATCTGGAACTTGTTGGTTCACTTATTGTTGAAGCCTGATTTAGAGAATTTTGAGCATTACTTTGCTAGAGTGTGCTGCTGCTGCTGCTGCTGCTGCTAAGTCACTTCTGTCATGTCAAACTCTGTGCAGTCCCATAGATGGCAGCCCACCAGGGTCCTCTGTCCCTGGGATTCTCCAGGCAAGAATACTGGAGTGGGTTGCCATTTCCTTCTCCATGCTAGAGTGTGAGATGAATGCAATTGTGTGGTAGCTTGAACATTCTTTGTCATTGCCTTTCTTTGGGATTGGAATGAAAACTGAACTTTTCCAGTCTTGTGGCCACTGCTGAGTTTTCCAAATTTGCTGTCATATTGAATGCAACAATTTCACAGCCTCATCGTTAGGATTTGAAATAACTCAACTGGAATACCATCACCTCTAGTCGCTTTGTTCGTAGTGATGCTTTCTAAGGCTCATTTGACTTTGCACTCCAGGATGTCTGACTCTAGGTGAGTAATCACATCTTTATGGCTATTTGGGTCAGTAAGATCTTTTTTATATAGTTCTCCTGTGTATTCTGTTCTTAAAGATGGTCGAGAGGCACATGAAAAGATGTTCAACCCTGCTCAGTGTAGATCAATGCAAATTTTATTATATTTTAAAATCAAAATTTATTTAACCTACTTTTCAATAGGTATTCTCTCAATCTGGTGATAAAGATGAGAAAGAGTGTGGCTTGGAGAGGCTCATAGTTTGAGGGAGGAAAGTTGTAACAAATAGAAGAAAAAGAGAAATAGAGCTACAGATGTAGAAAGCAGACTTATAGTTACCTGGGGTGAGGGAGGGATAAACTGAGAGGTTGGGATTGACATATCCACACTATTATATATAAAACAGCTAATTAATAAAGACCTACTGTATAGCACAGGGAACTCTACTCAATACTCTGAAAAGAATCTAAAAAAGAGTCAATACATGTATATGTATGACTGACTTACTTTGCTGTATACCTGAAACTAAAGCAGCATTGTCCATCAACTATAGTCCAATACAAATTTTAACTACGTTTGTGTGTGTATGTATGTATGTATATATATATATATGTATATGTGTATATATATATATATATATATGTATATATATTTGTTTGTGTGTTAGTCGCTCAGTCATGTCCAATTCTTTGTGACCCTATGGTCTATAATCCACCAAGCTTCTCCATCCTTGGAAGTCTTCAGGCAAGAATACTGGAGTGGGTTGCCATTTCCTTCTCCAGGGGATCTTCCTATCCCTGTGATAGAACCCAGGTCTCCTGAATTGTAGACAGATTCTTTACCTTCTGAGACACCAGGGAAATCCATATATATATACAATAATATAGATTATATATAATATATATGGATTATGGATATATATTATATATATGAATTATGGATATATATGGATTGTATATATATATATATATATATATATATATATGATAAGAGCCAGATCAAGGACATCTCAATGAATATAATACATTGAGAAAACAATGTTAGAACTAGATGATATGATGTCCCAACCATACAACCATATATGTCTCTTTGGATGAAGAGAACCAGCTCCTCTGTCAATCCACTGGCTGTATGTCCACTTTTTCATAATTTGTATCTACCCTTGGATGAAAGGGCAGGGGGAAAGCTAAGTTGTCTGTAAAAATTCTTCTTAGACTATTCTTACATTGAATTAGCTTACTGGTTAGAGTTGATGCTTATGTTAGCATTAAGTTCAGGGAAAGAAATTTAGTTTTATTTTGCACACATTTGCATGGTCAGGTTTATACTTGCGGTGTATGTTCTCCTGTAGTTTCTTTAAGGTCAAGTCAAACAAGAACAGATCCTATCTCTAGATCCATGTATAATAAGTTTGACTAAAATTAAATGCATTAGGTATTGTAATTCAGATGCTATTATTATATTTTTGATAGCATCATACAAAATGCAAACTGCCAAACTTAAGTTCTCATTTGGAATTCAAAGGCCAAAAGACTCAGCTTTTACATTTAAAAAAAAAGTAATATAAATCCTCATATTGTCTTTAGTATTGCAGAAAAAGAATATCCTGTTTCCACTCACCTTTCCCATGTGAGAATTCCTGTACTTAAAATATAAATTCAGGCTCCTTTATTCAAATGTGAAATGGTGATTGCTAAGGATAGATTCTGACATATTCTCAGTAGTTCACAGTTGGCTTACATTATTGTTACTAGGAAAGAAAGAGAAGACTCTCTGGAGTTAGACTCCTTTTTTTTTTTTTTTTTTTCTTCACTACACAGAACTTTACTTTGATTCCACCTTGGATTGTTAGATGTTGTCAGCAGACTCTTGAGTCATTCCTAGTACAGAGTCATTATCTGTTAGCAGAGGATACACACAAGCATTTGAACTAAGAATTCTGACAAAATGTGGTTAAAAGGAACATTCATTATCAAAGATTGGTTTAAGTGATGTGAATCTGGAGTTGTGCTTGGAGGAATCGGCAGGAGAGATTATTAATATTTATTAGCAGCATTATCAAGGGCCCTTAAGATTTTACAAAAATATATAATTTCTCTGATTTCACTTTTCTTCCTTCCCCTTGGGGAAGATTTCCTCTTTGCCTTTTTTTCTTACATACCTATCTTTCTATTCTTTCCCCTCTTTCTTCTGATTTCTTGGGCAAACATTTGTGTTTCATATACTTTTCCTTAATGTATGCCTTTACTCTCCCTTATTTTGTTTTCCTTTTAAGGGTCCCTCCTGCTCTTTAGTGAGTTATACTCAAACAGAGCTGGAATGCAGAAGAGATGTATATCAGTAAACGAACATGTGTATTCCTCTGTTATAAATAAGGAATTATTTGGTTACTGAATTGTACAATAGGAAACATGCAAATAGGAAAACCATTTGATTATATAATATACCTATATCCTATGAATAGAAGACCTGAGATAGGTTGCAAATTAGCATGAGAAATAAACTGAGGAAGAGATGTGTTAAACGCTTCACTATTAAATTTACAGTGGTAAGACTATTTACATACTAGAAAATAAATTGTGTTCAAGAACAGAATCAAAATTTGACTCAAAGCCTAAAAAAAAAAATGCATCCATTCTGAGTGCCAATAAAAATATTTACCTCAATGCCTTTGTACACAATATGTTTCATTTAACTTTACTTAGAGATAAGTATTGATATTTTATTAACAATTGCCAAATGGTATTATCACCCCTTTGGAAGGTGATGGGTAGTACCATAAGGAAATTATGTAATAGGTTGAAATCCAAGAGGAATAGCAATTTATACATAGAAAGTGAAGAAACTTAGAGATATTTTAAATTCTCTATCTTCCAATTCTTGATCTTGTCAGTTTAAGCAGAGACTATTCAGTTAGTTATAAAACAAAAAAAAATTAGAAATCAAATCAACAAATATTTATTATTTATCTGTTATTCTCAAGGCACTATAATATGGGTCATAAAACATTTTAAAAGTTGAGACTATCATAAATAGATAATAATAATTTTGATATAGAATTGTCATTGTTAAGGTTATGAGTATTTGTAATAATTGTGAGGCAAAGAGATGAGTTTTGATTTAAAGCCTAGAAAAACTACTGTGAACTGGCTGATGGGATAGTTCAGAACCAACCAATTTTATCTTCTTGATTACTAATATTATCTTAAAAGATGAAAATAAGATTGCTCCTGTAGTTCAGGGTGTCTCAGTTCAAGTAAACTTTATATTTACCAGTCATGTAATCTATCTTCTACATATGGAGTATATTATTGAGAAAAGGAGAAGAAAACCTTTCTATTGCTTTCACTTTTCACTCTGGCATTCGAAAAGGAAAATTAGGTTTTAGGTTTTGTATATTTTTGAATGAAGTTTGAAAAACAAAACAAAACAAATAAACCTAAGTGTGAATTGGATGATCCATTTCTCAAGTATTCTGTTCTCATTCATGAAAAAGAATTTTCCTAAATTCTCCTGTCTTCTTCCACCACTCACCACTCCTTAGTATTTCTTTTGGGGTAGGGTATGTTAACTGGAAGGGAACAGAGTCTTCATCCAAATTTCTCAACCAGCTGAAGTTAGGGATACTCCCACTCTGCCACCCCTGCACATACATACACATACTCCAAAGTAGTAGACAGTAGCAACATGGGTAAAAAATGTCTCTTCTACACTTTCAAGCATTAATTTCATGGGCTATTTCAAAAATAATAAGAAGCATGCAAACTATTTTTTTCCCTCAAATAAGCTAGATCTTTATCAGTTAAACAAAACAAAAGAATATGATATTTCTACACCTACTAATTCTTTGTTGCTTCTCAGTTGACCCCAAACTTGGTGGGAAAGATTAATTATCCACATTCATATTATGATTCAAAATTATAATAAAATTTTAATTCATAGATTTAATTTCTCACAACTTTCACTGCATTTCCAAAAAACTTTAGAGCTATCCATTTTAATTATTTTTTATTTAGAAATCAAATATAATACACAAAATTCAAATGTAAGTGCTTAATATCATAAAGTATATGGTTATTTTCTGATTTTTATCAGAAGTCAGTTCAGTTCCCACTTGAAAAGCTAACACATTTATTATATAAAAAATAACTTTATTCATTCAACTAATAAGGTTTACTGAGACTAAATATCATCAGAAGAAATAAATGCATGCACGTAAAATTAGCTAAAAAAAGTAGAGAAATGGAGACAGAAGAGATGAATTGAGAAATGTATTTCAAGGGTCAACTGAAATGAGACTAATGTTGGGAAAGTGAGCGGGAGATAAAATTCACTTATCTTTTCCATTGACAAGAGAAAACTATCTACTTTTCATTAAAAAAAAAGAAAAAAAGATTTTCCGGTATATGTTGGGATCTGGGTGAGAAAGACAAATTAATAAATCTAAAAGTGGTTGTTTGCTCATATTGTATATTATAAGAGATAATATTTTAAGTAATATAACATCAGAAAATATTAATATGGTATTTTCAAAATGTATTTATTTGGCTGTGATGGTTCTCACTTGGATCCTTGATTTTCACTGAGGCATGCAGGATCTTTCAGTTGTGGCCTATGCATTCTTAGTTCTGGCTTGTGGGATCTAGTTCCCCAACCAACCAGGCATGGCTCCAACCAAGCCCTCTGTCTTGGGAGCAGAGAGTTCTAGCCACTGGACCAGCAGAGAAGTCCCTAATAAGGTATTTGGAATTTATAAAACAGATTATATTGCAGGTCTGTCACTATCCTTTTGCATGTTGCTTAAGCCTGGTTCTCTATCCCTTCCTCCATTTTTTCATTTAAACATGGGGGTGGTAATTCCTAAGTTATAGATACATTTTGAAAACAAATTGGAAACTATAACAATATTGTGTTTAGCAGATAGTTAACTCACAATAAGTGGTAGCATATTACAGTTATCTTAAGCAGTATCACATGCTTGGATATATCATTTTAGTTATAAAAATACATGTAAGATGTTTATCTATAGAGAAAATTCCAGTAGGATTCTTCTTACTAACTCCATATGGCAAATGTTCTTAATCACAAGCCCTTGAGATTTTATTCTCCTTTGGAGATTGTATGTGGTACCATTTACATATCAATCTTTGCCACCTTTGCTTTAAATACAGCTGTGGAATATGTTTCTATTAAGTTTTCCTGGCACTCATTCTCTTTTCTGTACACAATCATTTTTCACAAAACTATAGAAATGAAAATGTACTGAAAGCTAAGTTTTTAACGTTTATGACACCAAATTAGTAACATAAATCACAGTAAACAATATAGTATCATTCTGTTTTCTTTCTTCTATTGAAGAAGTGTATAATAGCCTACAGAAACCTCACCATGAAGTCAGCATTCAAACAAAGTATTGCATTTTAATTTTTATTTGAGTTGATGGCAAAGACAGTAGGCACATGCACGTAGCAATAAATCTAACAGCATTTAACATTTTTTCACAAAGTTAAATATATGAATTTGTGAACTATCAAATTACTTTGCACACATCAGTAGTCTCTAATGAACTCAGTGGTTATTCATAAAAGTAGACAGAATTAGGTTAGACAGAGGAAGGCTTATGATCCCACATGTATTTTAGAGAAATATGTATTTTTCATATTACTAGTTAATGTAATGAAACGGTGTAACTAAAACAAAGTAATAGAATAAAAATATTCTGAACTATTTAACACTATTGAAATGAAACTTTAAATTATTTGCTGCCTCACTCATTATATTTTTCTGCATTTGCTTCAAAATCAATTTTACCAGTATTTAGATACGTTTGAAGCAGGTATCATTCTTATTCCTACACACGCATTGAAAAATTGATGTGGAATTGATGTGGAATACATTTCCTTTCTCAAAGACACATAGAAAGTTAGTGAAATTAAGAGTAAATGAAGACATATTGAACACATTTTATTGCTCTAAATGCATTCCTTTGCTCATACTGAATCATTTCATAGTATTAATCACTTGTTAACGTAACTGAGTGAATTGAAAAAATTCATATATATATATATATATATATTTTGCTCAGGAATCAGCACAGAAAAGCTTTATTGAAAACAAAATAAAATTATAGTTAGGAATTATATTATTAATTTTAATGTTGAAATTATATTATATGCCCAAAAGAGTAAGATTTAAATGACATTTTGTATACTGAACATATCATATGCAATGAAATTAAGTAAAAAATTAAAGATCATTTAACAGAATATTTAACAATTTAATAATTATGCTTTACTTGTATCTTTTTTAATTAATGTTTTTGCTTTTCCAATATATACCCTGGATTAGAATTGCTAGGTCATATAGTAGTTCTCTCTTTAGTTTTTTGAGCAACCTCCATAGTGTTTTCCATAGTGACTGCACCAACTTATTGTCCCACAATCAGTGTACAAGGGTTCTCTTTTTTCCCCTACATCTTCATCAACATTTGTTATTTGTGGTCTTTTTGACAATAGCCATTCCGACAGGTGCTAGATGATATTTCACTGTGGTTTGATTTGCATTTCCCTGGTGATTAGTGATATTGAACATCTTTTCACAACTGTTGGCCACCTGAATTTCCCCTTAAGAAAGACACCTATCCAGGTCTTCTGCCTATTTTTAAATCAGTTTTTTGTTTGTTTTTCTTATGCATATTTGTATTTATTTATTTATTTTTTACTTGACAATATTGTATTGGTTTTGCCATGCATAAACATGAATCAGGTTATTTTTTTATGTTGAACTGTATGAGCTGTTTA
This sequence comes from Ovis canadensis, assembly GCF_042477335.2. Classification (NCBI taxonomy): domain Eukaryota; kingdom Metazoa; phylum Chordata; class Mammalia; order Artiodactyla; family Bovidae; genus Ovis; species Ovis canadensis. The sequence continues at coordinate 139,252,244 of NC_091245.1, forward strand.
TATATTTTGGATAGAAATCCCTTATTGGTCACATCATTTGCAAATATTTTCTCCTATTCAGTAGGATATTTTTCATGTTATAGATGGTTTCCTTTGCTGTGCAAAAGATTTTAATTATGTCTAATTTATTTATTTTGGCTTTTATTTCCTTTGCTTTAAGAGACAGATCTGAAAAATTACGGTAGTAATTTATGTCAAAGAGGGTTCTGCCTTTTTTGCCTATTCCTCTGGTTTTATGGTTTCTTGTCTTAAGATACATGCATCCTAAAAAAAATTAAAAAAAAAAAAGATACATGCATCCTAATGTTCACAGTAGTATTATGTACAGTTGCCAAGGTATGGAAGCAAGCTAAGTGTCCACACATTAAGCTAATGTCTACACAGATGAATGAATAAAAAAGAAATGGTGTATGCATACATATACATACATATATATATATATATACATATATATATACATATATATATATATATATATATATACAAACTAGTAGTTAACCAGTGGGGAAAAAGAAATAATATAGGGGTGGGGTTTAAGAGGTATAAACTATTATGTATAAAACAAGCTACAAGGATGTAGTGTCTAATACAGGAAGTAGAGCTAATATTTTATAATAACTATAAATGGAGTATAAGTTTTAAAAATTGTGAGTCACTATATTGTACACAATAAAGCAACCTATACAATAGTATAAATCAAATATATTTTAATAAAAATAACAATCATATATAACATTAAGAAAATATTGCTTTAAAACTATCTTGCTTTTATTTCTATGAATTCTATGGCCTCTACCTTTACAAAATTGAGAGTCACCTATAATTTTCCCCCAATTTTGACATTCTTTGGTCACAGTGTAAAACTGTCATTCCCTCCTTATTGATACTCTTGTCTGCATTGGTATTTAGGGCCCGGTGCTGCCTTGAATCCCCTCATCCTTCTCCTGTTTCTCTTTCTCCACCTCTATTTCACTTTAGTAGATTATTTCGGGGAATTCTCTGAAAGTGTGGGTGATTCAACATTAGGTTTTTGACCATCTGTTCTTTCATTTTTGTACCATCCTTGAGAGCTTATCTTTCTCGCAGCATAAGAAATCAATTCTCTAGGGATGATTCTAAACTTTGCCTCACATTCAAATTTCTTACTAAATTCTAGGGCCAACTTTTTACTGTTTCATGATCCCTTTCATTTGGAAGTCTTACTATCATCCTGTAATCAAGGTTCCTAAAACTAAAGTAGAGTCCTGTCTTGATACCTCTTCCTCTGTCATCTATGTTATCAGTTGCCAGTTTAACATTTTTCAAGACCGCATTTTTAACTTGATGGCTACTCCATCATTTTATTTTGAGTCTGTCAAATTCAGCATCATAATTGTTTTTATAATGTTATATTAACCTCTTTTAAAATTTGTAGTTAAACCCCATTTCATGAAACACAAGAGATGACATAACTTTGTCTCTGTCCTCACTCTGGTTACTCATTTTAAGATATAAGCCATTAAGGAGTTCCTAGTTGGCTTTAAAATACGTGCTAGTCCATTAATTTTAAGTTCTAGTCCTACCATGCTTATCAACATCCTCTGTTAAATAATATCTTAAAAGTATATGATCATCATAGCATTTTCACATGGCACCATTTTATGTAAAGTTTTCCTTCACTTCTTTACAATTTTAAATAAAATTTTATTTTATAAAAATTCTATTTACATGCTATATTTTACTTATTTTAATTATTATTTTAAAATTTTTGAATCCCTAGAGTTGAAAAAAATTATATCCTTAGAATACAAGCTCTAATAGAATAGAAATCATGGTCTGTTTTATTCACTTATGTTCCCCAGAGCCTAAAATACACCTGTGTGTGTGCTTAGTCGCTATGTCATTTCCAACTCTTTGTGATCCCATGGACTGTGGCCTGCCAGCTTCCTCTGTCCATCGGATTTCCCAGGCAAAAATACTGCGCAATGGGTTGCCATTTCCTCCACCAGGGGATCTTCCTGACCCTGGAATTAATCACATGTCTCCTGTGTTTCCTGCCTTGTCAGGGAGATTGTTTAACACTGAGCCACTTGGGAAGCCTCAAATATGCCTAGAACATAGTAGGTGTCAAAAAATGTGAAGGGACTGAGATTTTATTCTCCTTTCAAGCTAATGGAAGACCTCTGAATCAAAGATGAGGTGCGTATGTTTGTTTATTTCTTACTCTTAACAGAACAGATATCATGAACTCTGTGTTTCCTCTGGTTCCCTATGTCTCCCGGGTCTCGCTGCAGTAATTCAGAGGTAACTAGTTGCATGTAACATGAGCACTGTTTCTGCTCACATCCAAAGAACTCCAGTTTCAGAAAATGTCTATCTTTGCCAGTGATGCGGTCAAACCTGTCCAACATTTGCCCCAGAGAGAGACATTAACTTTACTACTGTGGCCAGCAGACAAATCTCTCGGCTCTAGAGAAAGACACTATCTCTATCTTTCAGGGTGGTTCACTCTACAGACTGCCTTTAAAAATATATCTGGGACAAAAGCTATCAGTGCCTTTGCATGCAAGAAGTTTAAAAAAAAAAAAAAAGGACCCACAGAAAATTCTCTCCCAAAAGGTGGTGCTCTAAAAATATTTTTTAGACTGAATAACAGAAACTCTGATTTTACTTAAGTGGCTACCTTTTACTTGTTTTCCTGTGTTAAATTATCACTACTTCCTGTATTTTTTATTTCATGTTCATTAGTCTCTTCTTTCTCTAATACTGAATATTCTCTTCATTTTTAAGACTAAGTTCAAGTCTAACCAGACATAGCCTATTTTCTTTCTCCTCTGAATTTAATGGTGACTAATGTGGGATGTGAGAGTTGGACTGTGAAGAAGGCTGAGCACTTAAAAATTGATGCTTTTCAACTGTGGTGTTGGAGAAGACTGTTGAGAGTCCCTTGGACTGCAAGAAGATCCAACCAGTCCATTCTGAAGATCAGCCCTGGGATTTCTTTGGAAGGAATGATGCTAAAGCTGAAACTCCAGTACTTTGGCCACCTCATGCAAAGTGTTGACTCATTAGAAAAGACTCTGATGCTGGGAGGGATTGGGGGCAGGAAGAGAAGGGGATGACAGAGGATGAGATGGCTGGATGGCATCACTGACTTGATGGACGTGAGTCTGAGTGAACTCTGGGAGTGGTGATGGACAGGGAGGCCTGGCGTGCTGTGATTCATGGGGTCGCAGAGTCGGACATGACTGAGCGACTGAACTTAACTGAACTGAATACATGCATGCAATACACAGTTCAACCCATTCTACCTCTACAAATGTATATATACATTATATTATATATATATATATATGTGTATATATATATATATAAACTGTAATTAGGGAAAATTAAAGGGAAAGCACTGCATTATGCTTCAAAATAAATCATCCTGCCAGCCTTTGAATGGAACTACACCATTGGCTCTCTCGATTCTCAGGTTCTCAAACTCAAACTGGAATTAAACATGGTTCTCCTAGGTCTTCAGCCTTTGACTCCCTGCAGACCTGGGGACTTGCCTACCTGCATAATTGAGTGAGTCATTTCCTTATAATAAATCTCCTTAAGACACACACACACACACACACACACACACACACACACACACACACACCCCTACCTCCTATTGGTTCTGTTTCTCTGGAGAACTCTGACTGGTACAAGCATGTTTACTTTGTGGTTAAACTTAAGTACAAACCCCAGCTTCATCACTTATTTACCCAAGAAGACTTGGGCTAGGTATTAACCTCTCTCAACTTCAGTTTCCTCAACCATAAAATAAGGGCATTGACAGAATCTCAATGACAAGTGTGTGAAGTGACTGCAAGATAATCCTTGTAAAACACTGGCAGTTCAGTTCAGTTCAGTTGCTCAGTCGTGTCCGACTCTTTGCGACCCCATGAATCGCAGCACGCCAGGCCTCCCTGTCCATCACCAATTCCAGGAGTTCACTCAGACTCACGTCCATCGAGTCAGTGATGCCATCCAGCCATCTCATCCTCTGTCATCCCCTTCTCCTCCTGCCCCCAATCCCTCCCAGCATCAGAGTCTTTTTCAATGAGTCAACTCTTTGCATGAGGCTGCCAAAGTACTGGAGTTTCAACTTTAGCATCATTCCTTCCAAAGAAATCCCAGGGCTGATCTCCTTCAGAATAGACTGGTTGGATTTCCTTGCAATCTAAGGGACTCTCAAGAGTCTTCCCCAGCACCACAGTTCAAAAGCATCAATTCTTCGGTGCTCAGCCTTCTTCACAGTCCAACTCTCACATCCATACATGACCACAGGAAAAACCGTAGCCTTGACTAGATGGACCTTGGTTGGCAAAGTAATGTCTCTGCTTTTGAATATGCTATCTAGGTTGATCATAACTTTTATTCCGAGGAGTAAGCGTCTTTTATTTTCATGGCTGCAGTCACCATCTGCAGTGATTTTGGAGCCCCCCCCCAAAAAAAAATCTGACACTGTTTCCACTGTTTCCCCATCTATTTCCCATGAAGTGATGGGACCAGATGCCACGACAAGGTAAAACATTGTACCTGACCTTAATCATGTTCTCTATAAGTATTTAAAATTTTCACTAGGGTTAATAAGGTATATCAGGAAGAGTTTTAGAGGTGTAAAATTCAATACTGTGCCTTTCATTATTCAGCTGTGTCACTTTGAATACATTGTTTGTCTGGGCCTCTGTTTTCTCTTCTGTAAAAATGACAATAAACTGGAATAGGGCTAATCAAATTGTGGTCCATTGTGTGTTGATCATCCATGAACCTGTGTTGGTCAATGTTGTGGAATCCAGAGAAACAGCTAGTGTGCATCATTTAGAGACTTTCATAGAAATTCGACTGAGTAATTTCATGTCTTCAGAATCTAATAATAAAAATTTGGGTTTGTATTTAATAAAAAAATAAACTTCATCTTGCATAATGCCTTGTTAATACCATATTCTTCTTTAAATCTTACTTCAGTAAAATTAATTTAATTTAATTCAGTAAAAAAAAATCACTTCTATATTCAGATGAATTTCATCCTATTCATAGGTAAATATCTGCAATACTACATTAACTAATGTGGAAAGAGAACTCAAGACAAAAAGCATGTGCGTATTCAGTCACTTCAGTAGTGTCCAGCTCTGTACAATCTTATGGACTGTAGCCCATCAGGCTCCTCTGTCCATGGGAATTCTCCCAGGAAGAATATGGGAGTGGATCGCCATGCCCTCCTCCAGGGGATCTTCCTGACCCAGGGATCAGAACTGCATCTCCTGCATTGCTGATGGATTCTTTACCCATTGAGCCACATGGGAAGCCCCAAGAACAAGCATGACTCCTAATAAATAAATCAGTTGATGTTATTTATATATTCAGATACGACAGTCCGTCACAGATAAGTCATGCTACTCCTCCAACTAGAAAAAAGTCAAAGGATGGGGCTCACCATAACAGTGGATACAGATCATCCTTTTAACTTGAAGAATGCCCTCTCAGGGTCATAAAATCTAGCTAAAGAATATAATCTAAGAAAAAAATAATTTTATTTCAGTTAAATGAAGGAGCAGAATTCTAAATGAAGTTATAGAAATTACCAGTGAAAGAATTCAGAGAAGGGAGACACACATGTGGGAAGAACAGACTAGGAGTTAATGTTATTACCACATGCACTGGAAAAAAAAGGAAGGGAAATGCTAAACTTACTTGAATTTTCCTCTGTCGATGATGCATTACTCTTTGGAGTCTATAAATAAGAGGTTTTCTTGGTGAAATGCCACTTTTTAATCCTCTATTCTAAGAAAAATCATATGAAATCCAGTTCATTTCTATGACATTCAATTGTTAAAGGAAAAAAATATCTTAAGCACCATGCAGTATGAAATACTTGTTCTAATCTTCCTTCAGGTGAAGAAGAAAGTATCTATATCTCTGTGATTAATCTTTTGAAATATATTTCTCCATGTTTTATTATACATTAGTTTGGGCTGGTATTATAGGCTACTTGCTTAATCTGTGTTAACATTCTTCCTTATTTGATTAATCATTAAATGAGTTTCATATAATTAATGCTAGCTTTATTAGAGTTTAATGATATTACATATTTTTTCATATCGTGGCCTAAACTATTGTGTACTGTTAGAAAGATTCCCTGGTGGTTCAGACGTTAAATCATCTGCCCACAACGTGGGAGACCCAGGTTCAATCCCTGGGTTGGGAAGATCCCCTGGAGAAGGAAATGGCAACGCACTGCAGTATTCTTGCCTAGAAAATCCCATGGATGGAGGAGCCTCATGGGCTACAGTAGAAAGAAGTAGAAAATGAATAAGACTAAATATTTCCATTAAAATCATATAAAAATATTAAAGACTTGTACCTGAAGAAAATGATCACTTTGTCAGTGTCAATAAATACATAGATAAGAAAATACAATTACTAATTTACTTTAACACATGTCATCTCTAAAATTACATATTCATCCAAATCACTAAGTCGTGTCTGACTCTTGGGACTCCATGGACTGCAGCCTGTCAGGCTGTCTCTGTTCATGAGATTCTCTAGGTGAGAATACTAGAGTGGGTTGCCATTTTCTTCTCTAGGGGATCTTCCTGACCCAGGGATCGAACCCAGGTCTCCTGCATTGCAGGCAGATTCTTTATCCACTGAGCTATGCGGGAAGCCCTAAATTTATATTATTATATTATATTATATTATATTATATTATATTATATTATTATATATAGTGAGTATGGAATGATGGACAGGCATCAATGCATTATGCCTCAATAGAAATTCTGCTCTTAGACTCTGTGATTTCAATATCTTCAGACCATGAAATTTTTGCATCTTGTTTTATGTCCTTGGATATGTTTCAGTGTCTCCTAATTTAAAGACTATGGGAACTTGAATAGATCACGTATCCTACTATTATGTGAAAACTGTATAAATCTTGTGTTAAACTGGTCTTTTCAGATGTACTATATCCTTCTACTTTTTTGTATATTCATTCTATTAATTTTTGAGAGTTTGATATTGAAACTCCAACTAAAAATCTTAATTTATCTACTTAAATAACTGTAATATGTAGTGGAAAAATATGTAACTTTATTCTATATTTTCCAAGTCTTCTTGAATGTGTTTACATATTTTCATAATTTAAAACATAACAAAGAAAGAGAAATATTTTGTTCTTAATCTTAAAATTCTTCTTGTCGCTGTGGTCTATTGATATGTAGCATCACACTAGATTTGTCTTTAATTTTGCTTTATTAGATAATTTGTCACTATGTCTAGTGCACATCATCACATGTTCAGTAAATAATATGCTAACATATTTTCACTGGAATATGGTAGGAAAACTATATAAGAATGTAATTATTTCTAATAAATAAATTAACCAATAACATCTGTGGATTAATGAAGCACAGTCTGTCTCAAATGATTCTCTCTATTCTCCTCCATCTAAGAAGGAAGTCAAGAGGAGGGGTCCACCATAAGGATAGTTAAGTGAGAGACTGGCCCCCTAATTTAGAGGGCGCTTCTTTATTGACGATTATGGAGAAAGAATGTTCCACAGTAACCAGAATGTTCTGTTCTGTCACTGTTCTATATTAATGAAGAATACTGAATGTTGTTTTCTTTTAGCTCTTGGACATAATTAGGTCAGGAAAAATCATCTGAAACTATGAATATATAAGTTTGTGTTTATCATTTCAGAAATTACATTTGGTTCATTAGAATCAAACTATCAGAATAATATTTTGCACATAAAATAATTTATATTTCTTTCTTCTATCCATATTTGAAACTAAAAAATACCATTAAATCTTTCTTTTTTTTTAGCTTTGAAAACAGCTTTTTCCTCCAGTTTTCATGGTATTTTCTTTTCTGTTTGCATTCTGGCACACCAAAAACTGAATGTAATAGGTAACTCACAATCTGAAGAAAGAAATGTCTGTATCTTGATCACATTCCTTAAGGAACAAAGCATTAAGTGAACCTTGATTCACATTTGTGCTCTTTTTTTCCCTTGGTAGAATGATTCTTCTGAATTTTGTATTATTTAATATCTGCTTAATATTAATAATGTCTCATAGGTAAACACTCAGTAATATATTACTTACTTTTGTATTCTATGACCATATCTAAAGTAACATCCGTTTTAAAGATGATAGCTGTATGTATTATTTTTAGTTTCTGTGTGTGTGTCTGTTGTTGTTCTGTTATGAATAGTACATAAGATACATGGCTTCTGGTATACAAGGCTGTGCCCTGGAAGCGCTAACACTGAATAATAAGGAGCATATGCACAAGCTCAAGTTTATAAAGAAATGACAAACTGATTCTCTAAATGGGAGTACCAGTGTGTCCTCAGTGGTGTGTTCATACATCCCTACCTTATTAACAATTGAGATTATGATACTATATATTTTTTTTCCAATCTGGTAGTTAAAATTATTCTCTGAGCCTTATTTATGAATTATATTTGATTTCCTCAGGAATATCAAATTTATTTTCAGTATACATCAGAAATTCGTAGAAAGCAGCCTTTTCGGCCACACCCTTCTCTGTTCTCTCGGCCTCTTTTTGCTCATCTCTTCGCACGACGTGTCTTGGTTACCATGGCTGTGCATGCATCGCTATCTTGCACAGCAACTCTCCTACTCACTCCTCTTCAGAAACAGCTTTCAAAATTTGTATTTGTTTCATCTCCTTGCATGATTAATCCAAAGGTTACTATGAATGAATATTTGGTAAAACAGATGGAAGTCTGAAATTTAAGTCAATAAGGGAAATCTTTAAAACATATTTTTTGTGTGTTCTTTTTAAGGTGATAATTTATTTATTTTTTTAATTTTTTATTGATTTTTTTTATTTTTACTTTACATATTCTTATATAACTTAATTTGTAGATATTGATGTATATCTGCTTTCCTTACAATGTGAAAACAATAGCAAAATATTCTAATAATATTAACTATTCCTGAAAAAAAAAGAATCTTAATTTTAACATAATTTCTCATTCAATTTCAACATCCTTTTTATTTTTCTACCAAAGAATTCTTTCAGTTAAATACTACTCATTTTTTGGTTGGCATTGGATGCTTAGGCAGGCATCAATGATGGGAATAAAGGTTAAAGACTCGAAAGACTATGATCATTAAAGTAAACTCATGAAATTTATATTGTAATCAAGTTCAGGGCTGCAAATACATCCACACGCTAGGGACTTTTATGATTTGTAATCTAGGTTGAAATCCTATGAAATTAACCTATTTTGAGTTTACTCACAGAAAGTCAATAGCTATAATGCAGTAACACTTCACATGGTTTCATTTATCCTTCTGTTTAATAAAGAGAAATTGCCCACAGCTTATATATTTTGAACAAAACAAGGTAGAAAAAGTATCATTCTGTGTATAGTATCTCTTATAGTGTAGAAATAATGGCTTAACACAACTCTTGAGATTTGAAATACACGTAAAATGAAAAAAAGGAAACAAAACCTTTCTCTGTTTCTGATTTAAAGTAAATATAAGATACAAATTCAGATTGTTCCTACAGTTCCTCATTAATACTCTACAGTATGTCAAAACCTTGAATATACAAATTAATATAACTTTGCATGGTCCCAAACTAAACACATATTTATGATGACTGTTCTTAATATTATAAGTCAAGATAGCTTTTGAGCTGTCAAATACTGTATTTTTTAGGCTAATTTAGATTTATATATAATCCTTAATGAATGTGCAAGAACTGAAAGAAGAACTCAGTAATTACTTTCTCTAATTATCTATTTTAATTATATTCTAGCTATATGCAAAATGTAAGCAATCTAACAGACCTATATTTAAGAAGACTAAAATGAAGGGGGAAAAAAAGGTGGTTGGATAGATCCTGCCAAAGATTATTAACATTTTGCTCCAAAAATGAGATTTAAAATGTTAATAAGCAAAAATCTTATCTTAGATTATTTAATGGAAATACAGTGGGGTACAGTTCTGTCATTTTCTCAGTTGTTAAACATTATTTCTCAGGAATGCACAAAATATCAGCCTTGTTCTGCCACATACATGCAATATTTTCAATAAGTGTATCTTATTTAATTGGTTTCCAAAGGAAATCTATAATTGTACGCTTTCCCATCAAACTGATAATTGTATTATAAGTATTACTGAACCTTTCTAAATGAAAAAATAGTTTAAAATGTGTGAATAATTTGCTGATAAATTGTTAGGCAAAGTCATAAGAATTTTGAATAAATGTCAAAAGGATAGTTTTGTAACATATGCTGATGTATAGATTTAGCATAGCAATAATTACATAAAATTATAACATTTATAGAGAAAGGGAATTTATACTGTTTTTCTGTTTCTAAAAATGTTCTAGCAGAACCTGGCTAATCTTGGTAAAAGGGACATGCGTACAATCATTTTATTAAAGACTTCAAAAATTCCTTTAAAGATATATGATAATAGTAATTATAATAACCGTAGAAGACAAACTATAAAGCTCCCATCATTGCACACTATTCTTTTTTTCTTTTGTACTTTATTTTACTTTATAATACTATATTGGTTTTGCCATACATCAACATGAATCCGCCACGGATGTACACATTGTATTGAGTACTTCACAACCAGTACCTTATTTTATACCCATGGGTACACAAATGTAATCTTCACTAAGCTGATTTTCATGTGATTGAACTGAAAATGGGGGAAATCAATTACTGATAATCATACAGATAATACAGGTCAGATGTGGGATTCAAACTGAGATAAGTGTTTCTATAAACTCATGCCCCTTCTCTAACACAACTCACTATTCTTCTCGTTTGCTCATATTTCTTGTAAATATGATTGTTATAGATATACATATATTTAGACACTTAAATAATATGCATACAAACATATATGAAATATTCATTTTTAAATCCTTTTAAATTTCAACATCTGAAAAAAATTATATAAAAATAGCCTCTATTTTCATTTTCCAAACACTCTAAATTGTATGTTTCTTATCATTACTTTTTGGAAATGTCTCCTTCTGCATTCTGTCAAGTTTATTGGGGATGATGTAAAAAATAGAGTTGTTTAAATCACCTGCTCGTTTGCTTGCTAAGCTGCTTCACTTGTGTCTGACTTTTTGCGATCCTATGGATCAGACCTGGCTCCACTGTCCATGGGAGTCTCCAGGCAATAATATTGGAGTGGGTTGCCATGCCCTCCACCAGGGGATCTTCCCAATCCAGGGATCAAACTTACATCTCTTATGTCTCCTGCATTGGCAGGTGAGTTCTCTACCCCTAGTGCCACATGAGAAGTCCTTTTAAACCACTACCAACACCTAAACTTTTAACTATATATTTGTTCTTATAACTAGCATATACCACATTACTATTTACATGTGTACACATCTATCTGATTTTCCTCTAGTTGAAAATTTTATAAGTGGAATCACTTTACAAGGAACTCTATGCACATATCAAATTCTTATATGTTTTTGATTTAAATGTACTGATTGTATACTTCCACTGAAAACCTATTTAATCATCTTTATCAATCACAGAGAAAAAGAGCAGCTCTTAACAATGTTATAGACCCTAGTGATAGATATCACAGACTTATGGATGAGCTTAATGCTAATCTAATATCTCAGGTTCCTGGATAATTTTACAAAGAGAAACTTGGTCAACATTAAAACATTCACCCCTGGACTATTAAATGAGAGAGAAATAAAGTTACAACAATTAAACTATTGAACAAAGTTCCCTGTTGAATCTGAATTTATGATGGCCTCTCAGGTTTACTTGCAATGCTTTGGAATATTGTGCTGTGCTTAGTCACCCAGTCATGTCCAGTGCTTTTTGACCCCATGGACTGTAGCCTGCCAGGCTCCTCTGTCCATGGGGATTCCCTAGGCAAGAACACTAGATTGGGTCTCTTCCAGGAGATCTTCCCCACCCAGGGATCAAACCCAGGTCTCCCATATTGCAGGCAGATTCTTTACCATCTGAATCACTTTGGAACATTATATAGGCTCAAAACCCTGCATTTCACAACAGTACTGGTATTTGATCCCCAAACTCTATCAATGATTAGATTTTACAACCTGAGAGTTCTCTCCTCAGTTTCAACTGTTTATTGTTGCTTTTTTTTTTTAAATTTCTGAATGATATTCTTTAAATTATTTTGAGCATAAGAGTAAATCCAAAAGATCATTTACTGTAATTTATCTAATATCATTGGAAATATAGTAGAAAACCTTCAGCAATTTGTTCTGTTGTATTGTCCCTTACACGCTTTTTTCTCTTTATTTTTTAAATCATATATTATTAGTTAACACTACATAGTTTTTAATATAAATTTATTTATTTTAATTGGAGTTTAATTAGTTTACAATATTGTATTGGTTTTGCATACATCAACATGAATCCGCCACAGTAAGTATCTTTTAATTTCATGATGCAATCAAAAACTACATCGTTTTTGATTGCATCATGAAATTAAAAGATGCTTACTCCTTTTCAGGAAAGTTATGACCAACCTAGATAGCATATTGAAAAGCAGAGACATTACTTTGCCAACAAAGGTCCGTCTAGTCAAGGCTATGGTTTTTCCAATAGCCATGTATGGATGTGAGAGTTGGACCGTGAAGAAAGCTGAGTCCCAAAGAATTGATGCTTTTGAACTGTGGTGTTGGAGAAGGCTCTTGAGAGTCCCTTGGACTGCAAAGAGATCCAACCAGTCCATTCTGAAGGAGATCAGCCTTGGGATTTCTTTGGAAGGAATGATACTAAAGCTGAAACTCCAGTACATTGGCCACCTCATGCGAAGAGTTGACTCATTGGAAAAGAGTCTGATGCTGGGAGGGATTGGGGGCAGGAGGAGAAAGGGATGACAGAGGATGAGATGGCTGGATGGCATCACTGACTCGATGGACATGAGTTTGGGTGAACTCTGGAAATTGGTGATGGACAGGGAGGCCTGCCATGCTGCGATCCATAGGGTCACAAAGAGTCGAACAAGATTGAGTGACTGAACTGAACATAGTTTCTGAAAAAAAGTTTTATTTAACTTTATGGAGTTTCAGACAATAAAATATTATGTAGTTAGTGAAAACAGAGTGAGCTACATCTTCCCTTATAATCATCTTAGTTAACTCTGTCTCTAACACACCTGTGTACACATTCATGTATACACACTCACACAGATATATACAAACAAAACAGAGACACTTAGGTATACAAGACATAATTGGTCTTACAAATATCTATGTTTAACTTAAGACAGTAAATGTCATAAACCAAGACAAGTATATGGAACACTAAAATTAAGGAATCTGCTATTTTTCATTTTATGTTTTGTAGACATTTTACATTCTTAATTAATGTTTATTTATCTTTTTTGGTTTGAACACAAATGGTAATGTTTCAAAAGGAGGTTTTGCTTCAAAACTCAGTTTAATTTCCAAATATGCAATATTTTAGACATATCATTTAAAATAGTCATACTCGATTTATATGTAATAATTATACTTAAAACATTTACGATTACTTTTGACTTCCATATGCAATCAGTGTAACATATAAGTGAAAAGTGAAAGTGTTATTCATTCAGTCATGTCCACCAGGACACGACTATGAACTATGGATGGTAGGCCACTAAGCTCCTCTGTCCATGGAATTCTCCAGGCAAGAATATTGGAACAGGTTACCATGCCCTTCTCTAAGGAATCATCCTGACCCAGGGATCAAACCTGGGTCTCCGCATTGCAGGCATATTCTTTACCATCTGAGCCAGCAGTAAAGGCCAGCATATAAGTAGTATTATATAAATTAGGATGTACTTTTGGGAAAATCTGTTATTTTTAATTTCTGCAAATGTTTAAAGAACTGATGTTTCAACAAAAGTAGTTTGGTTCATTTCTACTTTTTAAAATAGAATTCTGTTTATGCTATCTGCAAAGTAAAAAAGAAAAAGTAGTATTTAACTATGCAACAGTTTAGAAAATTTGTGAAGAGTAATAGCATGGATTATAAATTAGCCTAAAATATGTTAATAAAGATTAATGACATTTACCCTAAGTTATATAATGACATTTAGATCATCTGAGAAATTTTCATTTAGAATATAAATTTTGTTTTGTTTTTTACATTATTTTTAATATAAATTTATTTATTTTAATTGGAAGTTAATTACTTTACATGAATGTAAATTTATAAGAAGATTATAGAGGTTATTATTAGAACTTATATAATGCATTATGATATAAATTGATTATCATATACTATTTAGTAGTTCAAATGCACAAACACACCACTTCACTTGCATTAATAACTCTGTGAATGATTGCTAATTTGTTTTCATCTTTAAATAATGTTTGATTTATAAATATTTATTATTATTTGTAATTATTAATATATTTGCTACCTTTTTTTTGACAGAACTTTGTATACTACAAGTGAGATACTCAGATTTATGTATTATGTGTACAAAGGAGTTTTCTCTAAAATCTAACAGTTCAAATATTATAGTTTCCTAAATGTCACAATACATTTATGACAGCATCTTCATGCCATGTGTCTGACCATTTTTGTTTCTACAATTTGACATTTTGCCACAGTAGTAAAATATTTTATTAAGTTAGTTGTCAGCCCCCCAAAACTGCTCCATAAATAACAGAATTCTTTCTGATATAATGTCAACCTGTTTATGGGCTCTTTAGATAGTTCATCTTCCAATAATACTGTGAAATTTGTAGAGTTTTCTTTTGTGAATATGATGAAGACATCTGAGGATAAAATGGAGTTTGGAAGTACAAAGAATTAGGGAGATGAATGAGCTTTATCTTTCGCTTTTCACTTTCATGCATTGGAGAAGACAATGGCACCCTACTCTAGTATTCTTGCCTGGAGAATCCCAGAGACAGAGGAGCCTAGTAGTCTGCCATCTGTAGGGTCGCACAGAGTCAGACACGACTGAAGCGACTTAGCAGCAACAGCATACAAAGCATGCAACTAGAATGACCTCCTCATCATTAAATGGAAAAAAAAAAAAAGAGAAATTCAGATCATATCTCTTGTTCTCCTTCTGTTTTTGTTTTTGATGGATGCATGCTCAGATGGCAAAGAATCTGCCTGCAATACAGGAGACCTGGGTTCAATCCCTGGATTGGGATGATCCCCTGGAGGAGGGCACGGTAATGCACTTCAGTGTTATTGCCTGGCAAATCCCATGGACAGAGGAGCCTGGTTGAGCTATAGTTCATGTGGCTATGAAGAGTTAGACACCACTTAGAGACCTCACACTTTCATATGCTTTGGATAAGGACTAATTTTACCAAAACAGAAAAATAAATTGTATCCACTTTAGGGTTCCAGTTAGGAAAATATATCTCCAATTTTGATTTTGAAGTTTATGTCTGAAAAGGAATTTAGTCTCAGGAAGAGGAATCTGTAGACTCTGCAAAGATGAGGTTTGAGGAAAATTAAATTTCCAGGAAATGGAAAAATATTTTTCTCTTCTGATTCTTTGATATAATTGGGTATTTTTGGACTTTCAGTTGGATATAAACTAATCCATGTACAGTAATAAAGACTTTACATATCAATACTGCCATAGAAAAAATATGAAAATAGAGGCACAATATAGCTAATAGAGATCTGGCATAGTTCTATGTCAGAAAATGCTTGTGTTTAAAAAGAACAATGCACAATTTTCTGCTCATTACAAGAACTGTTAATGTTTTCAATGTTTTCCAAACAATCAGAATATTTATTCAAAGAAACTGTCTCTGTTTATTTTTTAACATTAAACACACACTGAAAACTATAGTGCCTGTTAGAAAACTGTTCAGAATACAAGGGCAAATTTCAAGGTTTTGTGCTGAAGCAAACTAAAGAAATAAATACCACATGTTCTGCAGTTTGCAGACTTCACAGTGAATTTCATGTGTCTCTCAACTTTGATCTAAACAATTGCAATTGATAAATGGAATAAGATCTTGTAGGCAAGGGAACAGACATTTCCCCAATTTCTAAACAATTTAGTTGCTTACAGGCTTTCTTTGGAAGAGACATTTCAATTTGCACACTAGTTCCTACTCTAGAGACTTGGATGAAGGCAGAAATATTGTAAAAGACTAGTATTCAAGATTTCTGATAGAGGTGTGAAACAGATAATTCAGAACAAAATATGAAAGAGTGGCCTAGCTGGAGTGTGCAAGGAAATGGCATAAAACTTGCCTTCAAATTTATCTCTGACCCTTTTGTTTTAAATTTCAGCTTTATTGAGGAATACATGATAAATAAAATTATAAAATATTTAAATTTAACATCCTGGTAATTTTATGTTTTCACATAGTGAAAGGATTTCCCTTATCTAGTCAATCACATATACATTACTTCACATATTTATCTTTTTTATTCCCTTGTTGTGAACAGTTTAGTTCTATTCTCTTAGCAGATTTTAGTTATAAAATATAGTTTATCAACTATAGTTAGCATGTCATGCAGGCATTTCTTATCTTATAGCTGAAAGTTAGCACTCTTTTATAGTCTTTCCCAATTTCTCCTGAACCCTTGGCCCCCAACAAGTACTTTTTTTGTTTGTTTGTTTTAGCAAGTACTTTTCTTTTTTTTTCTTCCTATTTTCAGACTCCACATGTAAGCGAAACTGTGCAGTTTTTGTCTTTGTCTGCCTGACTTATTTTACTTAACATAATGCCCTCAGGGTCCATCCATATTATTGCAAATGACAAGATTACCTACTTTCTAATGGCTGAATAATATTCCATTGTGTGTGCATACATATGTATGTCTGTGTGTGCATGCGTGTGCACACTAAGCTGTTTCAATAGTGTCCCACTGTTTGTGACACTATAGCCTGTAGCCCACCAGACTTCATGGGATGTCCTAGGCAAGAATACTGGAGTGGGTTGCCATGTTCTTCTCCAGGGGATCTTCCCGACCCAGGAATCGAACCCTCAGCTCTTATCTCCCCCACGTTGTCCGGCAGATTCTTTACCACTTCAGCCACTTGGGAAGCCCTATGTGTGTGTGTTCTTAGTTGTGTCCGACTATTTGCAACCCCATAACCTGTAGCCCAGCAGGAACCTCTGTCCATGGAATTCCCCAGGCAAGAATTCTGGAGTGGGTTGCTATTTCCTACTCCAGGGAATCTTCCAAACTCAGGGGTTGAACCTTCATTTCCTGCATTGACAGGCAGGATCTTTACCAACTAAGCCACCAGGGAAGCCATAGGGAAGCCATATATATATTATATATGCACATGGCTTACATATATATATATATATATATATATATACACACACACACACACACACACACACATATGTGTATATGTATACACAATGGGATGTAATATATATATATATATATATATACACACAGTGGAATATGTGTGCATGTATGTATATATACATACATACATATATAAATATATACATACATATATGTATGTATATATGTATATATATATATAATCCTTTTTATCCATTGAGGGACACTTAGGTTGTCACTTAGGTTGTTGTTTTCATATTTTGGCTATTATATATAAGGCTGCATTTAACTCTGACTCTTAATTTGTCGGACCATTTCAAAATATTGAGCCGCTTTGATCCTCATTTCTCGCTCTTAAAACACAGTAAAAAAATCTTCAGTTCATTTCAGTCGCTCAGTCGTGTTCGCCAGAACTCCCTGTCCATCACCAACTCCCAGAATTCACTCAGACTCACGTCCAACGAGTCAGTGATGCCATCCGGCCATCTCATTCTCTGTCATCCTCTAATCCTCCTGCCCTCAATCCCTCCCAGCATCAGAGTCTTTACCAATGAGTCAACTCGTCACATGAGCTGGCCAAAGTACTGGAGTTTCAGCTTTAGAAGCATTCCTTCCAAACAAATCCCAGGCTGGTCTCCTTCAGAATGGATTGGTTGGATCTCCTTGCAGTCCAAGGGACTCCCAAGAGTCTTCTCCAGCACGACAGTTCAAAAGCATCAATTCTTCAGTGCTCAGCCTTCTTCACAGTCCAACTCTCACATCCATACATGACCACTGGAAAAACCATAGCCTTGACCAGACGGACCTTAGTCGGCAAAGTAATGTCTCTGCTTTTGAATATGCTATCTAGGATGGTCATAACTTTTCCTCCAAGGAGTAAGCCTCTTTTAATTTCATGGCTGCAATCACCATCTGCAGTGATTTTGGAGCCCAAAATATCTTAGTTGGTTTCAAAAAAATTAAAAGTAGTCGGTTTAGTGAGAAGTAAAATTTAAGGTAAAATAAACCAAAACTATATTTTAAAAAATAAATTTTATTTGATCTATGATAATTAGAAATTAGTCTGAAATTGCCCTAATGAAATATTATAAACAATGGAACGTTCATTCAATAAAATATAATAAATCCCTTCACAGAATAGCAGGAGACCACGCATTTAGCTGTAAACTCATGCTTTACCTCACATATGCAGATGACACCACCTTTATGGCAGAAAAGGAAGAGGAACTAAAGAGCCTCTGGATGAAAGTGAAAGAGGACAGTAAAAAAGCTGGCTTAAAACTCAACATTAAAAAAAAGTAAAATTATGCAATCCAGTCCTATCACTTTATGGCAAATTGGGGAAACAATGGAAGCAGTGACAGACTTTATTTCCTTGGGCTCTAAAATCACTGCAATGATGACTGTAGCCATGAAATTAAAAGACACTTGTTCCTTGGAAAAATAGCTATGACCAACCTAGACAGCATATTAAAATGCAGAGACATTGCTTTGCCAAGAAAGGTCAGTATAGTTAAAGCCATGTTTTTTCCAGTAATCATGTATAGATGTGAGAGTTGGGCCATAAAGAAAGCTGAGCCCTGAAGAATTGATGCTTTTGAACTATGGTGTTAGAGAAGACTTTTGAGTGTCTCTTGGACTGCAATGAGATCAATCAGTCAATCCTAAAGGAAATTAACCCTGAATATTCATTGTAAGGACTGACACTGAACCTTTGAAGCTCCAATACTTTGGCCACCTGATACGAAGAACTTACTCATTGGAAAAGACTTTGATGCTGGGAAAGATTGAAGGCAGAAGGAGAAAGGGATGACAGAAGATGAGATGGTTAGATGTCATCCCTTTCTCGATGGACATGAGTTTGAGCAAGCTCCAGGAGTTGGTAATGGACAGGGAAACCTGGGGTGCTGCAGGCCATGGGGTCACAAAGAATCAGACATGACTGAGCAACTGAACTGAACAGAAAACCCTTTACTCTAGCAACAAGGTACAGAAGTTATACACATAACACCCTACTGCAGGCAAGTAATACAAAGATGAGTTCCTTCCAGTTATTCTGGAGCTTGGTTTCACTCTGAAAGAAACAGGTTGCTTGAGTTTCTCACTTATTGCCAAGACCCAGGTTGGTGGCTCAAGCACCCTGTTTTAGAGGCTCTATTCCATCTAGGTACATATCTGATACAACTAGGTCTCCATTTCCCCACCAAACCCCCACATCTATGGTGGAAATTCTTACTCAGGCATGTTACACCAAAAATACTGGGTGCCCCCCTCCCCTCATTCATTCTTAGGGCAGGAGTTGCACACTAGGAAGAGAGGAAGAAAGCTGAAATAAAAAACAATGTTTGCTACAACTATTCAATGTCAACTCTTAGAGAAAGTCACCTTAGAAAACACTATCTGAGGGGGCTGATTTCTTTTTCTTTTTTTTTTTTTTTGATCAGACAATGGAGACTCCCATTCCTAAGGGTGTTGTCAAAAAGTAGATCTTGAAGAGAAAGTAAGAGGAATTTGATTGGTCTATGATATAGCAAAATAGTATTAATAGAACAGCCAGAAGTTTAACAGAGAATGAAAAGAAGAGAAAGCTAAGAATAGGTCTTCAGGGAACACTGTGAACACTAGGAAATTGGGAAGAATTTGGCTGAATTATCTCAGGAGTGATCAGAGAAAGATGCTGGGTAGATTTGGAAGCACCTTGAAGCCACAAATAGACTAATAACACATGGTGGAAGAGCCATTGATATAAGAGTTTAAACAAAATCTCTGGCTAAAAACTGAATTATAAACTGCTCTTATGGGAGAATTCAAAAATTAAGAATTAAAAACAAAATCGCTCTCATTCTTGGGAGTTTGGAAAATTGAGTGCATACCCATGCTTAACCCTCTTAGGAATGATCTGAGAGGGTATCTCTAGGATAATGGTCTCTGAAACTGAAGTCAAAATAAGCCACACACATATAACAGTAAATGGTGAAATCTAATTGACTGAGAGGGCTTAAATAAAACCTTTGTAAAATTCAGCTAATACCCAACTCAAGGGTGACACATAAGAAGCCTGACTAAAATGTAAAAGCAAAGGGAAAATCATCTGAACAGGGACATCAGCAGCTTCAAAATGCAGAGACAAGTAACTTCACAAAATAAGTTTAGCATAATTACTGAACAAAAAATGACTAAGCAAGCAACAACAAAACAACCTCTGGAAAAGGAGAATCAATAATCACAGTTGCTCCACTACATTCTAAAATTTCTACTTTTTTTCCACCCCAAACTAGAAGTCATGTAAATAATAAAGTAAAAGCATGACATATACACAAGGAGGAAAAAAACAGCAATAGAAACTGCCTGTGAAGGGGCCTAGAATCAGAAAACAAAGTCTTTAAAATAGCTCTCCCAAATATGCTTGAAAACTAAAGAAAGATATATTTTACAAATAAATAAAATTACAAATAGAATGTATGGAAACATAGAATATTAATAAAGCCATAGATATTATTATAAATAACATAGTGGAGATTCCACAGTTGAAAAATACATAACCAAAATAAGATTTTCACAAGAAGAGCTCAATAAGAGTTTTAATCTGAAAGAAAAAAGAAAAAGAACAATCATATTTGAAGAATGATCAATAGAGACCAGCAATTTGAAGAACCAAAGTAGAAAAAGAAAAAAAAAAAAAAACGAAAGAAAAATTAGCACTGCCTAAAGGAAATTTGGGACACCGTTAACCAGATAATCTATGTGTAACTTGGCAGAAGAGAGGAAAGAAAGAAAAATGGGAAAAAATTGAGAAAATAATAACTGAAACCTGCCCAGATTAATGAAAAGATCAATCTGCTTACTTAAGTAGCTCAACAAACTCCAAATAAGATAAAAGATATACCCTCAGACACATTACAGGCAATATATTAAAAAGCCAAAAGCAAAGAGAAAAGCTTGAAAGCAGCAAAAGTAAGACAAGTCATTATTTATATGGGTATCTCAATAAAAAATAAGCAGTCCTATGATCAGAAACAAGAAGTAGTGGGACATCTTATTCAAAGTGATGAAAGTAAAAAATAAAACAAAAAGCTGTCAATCAAGATTCTGTTATGCATCTGATACTAACTTTAATGTCTTTACCAAAATTATAATAAAGACATTTCCTGGTAAATGAAAATATAATTCATTGCTTGGAGACACACCTTTCAAGAAATTCTAAAGGAAATTCTTCAAGGTGAAAGCAAGTGACATCAGAATGAAATTCGAAAGAAAGAGTTCCATTAAAGATAATTATATAGGTAATTACAAAACACTATAATTGCACGTTTCTTCTTGTTCTCATGACTAATTTCAAAAGCAGTAGTCCAAAACAATTATTATGTAATCGTACTTCTGGACCCTTAACACAGAGAAATGTAATATATTTGACAATAACAAAACAATACAGAACAGGTAGGTGGGGGAAAAGCTGTGTTGGTATAAACAAATGACACTGATTAGCAACAAATCTGCAAGAAATGAAGAGAGTAAGAAATGGTAGATAAGAATGCAATTTTAAAGCATTAGATATGCTTTCCTATCTACTCTAAGCTTTTTTAAAATATGTAAGAAAATATAATGCAATAATTATGTGTGCTCAGTTGTGTCCAACTCTTTGTTTGTGATCTCATGGACTGTAGCCCACCAGGCTTCTCTGTCCATGGAATTCTCCAGGCAAGACTGGAGTGGGCGGCTATTTCCTTCTCCAGGGGTCCTTCCCAACCCAGGGATCGAACCTGCATCTCCTGCATTGGCAGGCAGATTCTTTACCACTGAGCCCCCTGGGAATCCTAATAATTATAACAATGATATATCAAATATAGACATAATTTGTGTACTACTAATTAGCATAAAAAGTGGAGGAGAAAATGAACAATATAGGAGCAAAATTTTCACATTTTGAAACAGAGCAGGACTCTGTGGGATCTTCCCAGGGACAGACTCCCCAGGCCCAAATCCTTTCACACTTGCTTGCAGAAAATGCTTTAGTCTCCCAGGCCTTTCCCAAGTTCCAAAGAGCAAATTTAATCAGAGGAGTTGGAAAATGCAGAAACAAATAATTAAGCAAGCCAAAATTATAATAATTTAGTTATAAGAAAAAGTTGAAGACCTTTAGCTCCTTTTCAAGGGCTATAGATAAAATCCTGAGCCATTTCCTTAGGTTGTTTTGCTAATAATAAAACCCCAATGTGATGGAAGAGGTTAACTGCTGACCACTAGAATGTAGATTTCAAATTGGTTGGAATCAGAAGATTGATAACATTGAGTCTAAAAATATCACCTGTTTATCTCACCGTCAACCAACAGAAGAGTATATAAGCTGATCATATACTCCATAAACCTTTCCCTTACCTTGACTTTAAAAGTTCTTCCCTGAAAGCCATTGAGGAGTTTTGAGTCTTTTGAGCACGAACTGTTTGTTCTCCTTTCTTGGCCCACGTTGGGCACCTAGCAATTATAGATGTATTAAGGTGGATGAACTTAGAGCCCGTTATATAGAGTGATGTAAGTCAGAAAGAGAAAAAAATATTTTATATTAATGCATATGTATGGAGTCTAGAAAATGGTACTGATGAACCTGTTTGCAAGGCAAGAATAGTGATGTGGACACAGAGAAAAGGAGAGGATGGGACAAATTGGGAGAGTAACATTGAAATATATAAAATAGATACCTAGTGGGAAGTTGTTGTATAACACAGGGAGCTCAGTCCTGTGCTCTGTGACAACCTAGAGGTGTGGGAAGGGGTGGGGTGGGAGGGAAATTCAAGAAGGAGGTAATATATGTATACTTATGGCGATTCACACTATTGTATGGCAGAAATCAGCAGAACATTGAAAAGCAGCTGTGTATGTTCCTGTGTTTAGTCTCCCAGTCATGTCCAATTCTTTGGGACCCATTGAGCTGTAGCCTACCAGGCTTGTCTGTCCATGGGATTTTTCAGGCAAGAAATCTGGAGTGGGTTGCCATTTCTTTCTCTGGGGACCCTCCCAACCCAGGACTCGAACCCATATCTCCTGTGTCCTTCATTGCAGGTGGATTCTTTATCAAACAAGCCATTGGGGAAACCCCTTATCTTTTCATTATATATATATAATTAAACCTATACTGTCCTTCATCACAACCTGGTGTCAGTAGATTGACTGCTGCCTGCTGAGTCACGTTTGGTTTGCTTATGATTTCACTGGAACTAAATAAGTATAAATCACTTCAAAATCACTGTGCACTGTGACTGTGGTCATGAAATTAAAAGATACTTACTCCTCAGAAGAAAAGCTATGTCAATCCTAGACAGCATATTAAAAAGCAGAGACATTACTTTGCTGACAAAGGTCCATCAAGTCAAAGCTATGGTTTTTCCAGTAGTCATGTATAGATGTGAGAGTTGAATCATAAAGAAGGCTGAGTGCTGAAGAATTAATGCTTTTGAACTGTGCTGGTGGAGAAGACTCTTGAGAGTCCCTTGTACAGGAGCCCCTGAATATACCAAAATTCAGTGATGCTTAAGTCCCATAGTAGGTCCTCTGTATCCCAGGTTCCATGTCCATGGATTCTGCCAACAGCAGATGAACATTCTGATTTGCTGTTTGTTGAAACTGCTGATGGGAAACCTGAGAATATAGAGGGCTAATTCTATATTTATTGGAAAAATCCAAGCACACATGCATTGGCACAGTTCAAATCCATGTTGTTCAAAGGTCGTGCTGTTGACTATAATTCCAAATACCCTCGTGAACTTTCTCACTTTTCTCTACCCCATTTATACTGCCTTCTATGATATAGATTTTCTGAATCTTGACTTCCTCAATAGGCAGCTAATAATTTTTTGTGGTTTTGATTTACATTTCCCAGAGAGCTAATGCAATGGATTGAATGATGATGTCCCCCTCCCCAAAATGCAAATTTTGAAATTTAATAGGCAACTTGATGATATTTGGAGATGGAGGTCTTTGGAAGATGAGTAAACTTTAAAAGACACCCCAGAGATATCCCCTTCCCACTGCCATGTAAGGTTACAGTGACAAGACAGCCATCTGCGAAACAGGCTCTCACCAGCGGCAGCTTTTGCCACAGAGTGAGGTGATCTTCTTTGTGTTCAAACTGATTTTTGGCTCTGATTCTTTATGGTGTTTTTTTATGAATCAGCACTTTATCTGTGTCTTATGTTCCTCTGTACCTTGTACTATTTTTCCTTTTCTTTCCTTTTTAAATTATGCTTAAAGGTTTCTTTTTTGTGCATGAAATTAAAGCCTTAATCAATCTTGCAGGAAAAAAGTAAAAAAAAAAAAGTTGTTGATGCCATGTCTTGAACTTTCCAGTCTCCAGAATTGTGACAAATAAATGTAAGCTGTTTATAAACTATCTAGTACATCCATGGTATTTCTGTTGCTTTGTTATAACAGTCAGAATGGACTAAGTTTAGTTCAATTTTGCCTTTTTTTTTTTTTTGATCTGATAGTTACCGATATTCTGAATTCAACTCCATTGTTGCATGCATGTATGATGTATGTGCTTTGTGAATGTTTCTCTACCTTTAAGGGCTTACTTTTTTTATTTATATATTTATTTAGCACTGTTTTAAAAAAGAAATTTTTGATTTTTATGAAGTTCACTTGGTCATTTCAAAACACTGCTTTTGTCTTCCTTTGGAACTATCTTTCTAAAGAAATTTCAGTCTTCTAGATTTCATATTTAAACATTTTTTCCTTATGTTAATCTTCTGTATGATATGAGGTAAAAGTCATTTCACCTTTTTCAATAAGGATTTTCAGTTTTTTTAGCACAATTTATTAAAGATACACTCTTTTCCATCTTGAATTGTTTTGATAGCTCTATAAAAATAAACTGTCAATATCTTTAGGTATATTTCTTAGCTCTCTATTTCCTAACATGAATGCCATACTTTCTTTATATATATAAAAAGTGTGCTTTTTATATAAACTTATATGTATATAAGTATGGCATTCATATTTTTATATGAATGGTATATTACTCATTCTATTCATTCCATGTTCTATTACTAACATGAATACCATACTTTCTTAATTCATGTACCTTTATAATATGTCTTGAACTCAGGTATTGTAATATCTTCCAACTTTTTTCCTCCTTTTATTTTTTAATAATTAAGTTGGCTAAGTTTGTTCTTTCATCTTTCTAATATAAAATTTCAACCAGTTTAATTTCTAAAATAAAACTATAAAAGCAGTTGAAATTTTCTGTTGATTAAATGGAATCTATGTGATAATGCAGGTAAGTGATATTTTAATAATGCTGAATCTCCCAGTATAGAATATCTCTTAAATTATAAAAGTCATGTTTCAGAAACTTTATGCTTTAGTGTAGAAGTTTTGCTTCTACATAATGGTTACCTCTTTTTTGGAATCCATATAGTTTGAATCATACAGTGAGTAGTCCTTTCAGAGTGGCTTCTTTCACTTTAAAATATGTATTTATACTCTATGTCTTTTCCTGGTTTATCACCTCATTTTCAGCACTGAATAATATTCGACTGTCTTCATGTCCCACAGTTTATTTCTTCAATCACCCTTGAGGAATCTTGCGTTCTTTCAAGTTTTGACAACTGTGAATGAAACTGCTATAAATATCTGTGTTCAGATAGATTTTTGTGTGGATATACATTTTCAGCTCTTTTCAGTAATACCAAGAAATACCTATTTAGTCCTGGTGTGTAAGAAAATAACTAAAATTTACTATGACCTTGTATTCTGCAAACTTGCTATAATCCCTTGCTTGTTCCAGAAGATCTTTACCCTTAATCCTTTTGGAAATTCTATATAGATGATCATGTCATCTGCAAACAATAACAGTTTTATGTCTTCTTTCCCAAGATGTACACATTTATTTCCTTATCTAGTTTTATTGCATTAGGTTGAGCTTCTAATATCATGCTGAAAAGGAATGGTGAGAGGGACATCTTAATCTATTTCTTGAACAATGATTTCAGTTAAATTTTTAGGTTTAAGTTAGAATCTAACAGGATTTCTAACTTTCCATTATTATATATAGCATAAAAAAGTAATCATTGTGAAAATGCTTGCATTATATAAGACAACAACATGTTTAGGTGTATTTAACGATTTACACTACTTTTAGTACTACATCTTAAGTGATATTTTTCTAATATTAAATAATATTTTCACATTTTTTATATGACAAACCCACAGAAAACATTATCCTCAATGGTGAAAAATTGAAAGCATTTCCTCTAAAGTCAGGAACAAGACAAGGGTGCCCACTTTCACCACTACTATTCAACATAGTTCTGGAAGTTTTGGCCATAGCAATCAGAGCAGAAAAAGAAACAAAATGAATCCAAATTGGAAAAGAAGAAGTAAAACTCTCACTGTTTGCAGATGACATGATCCTCTACATAGAAAACCCTAAAGACTCCACCAGAAAATTACTAGAGCTAATCAATGAATATAGTAAAGTGGCAGGATGTAAAATCAACACACAGAAATCCCTTGCATGCCTATACGCTAATAATGAGAAAGTAGAAAAAGAAATTAAGGAAACAATTCCATTCACCATTGCAATGAAACGAATAAAATACTTAGGAATATATCTAACTAAAGAAACTAAAGACCTATATATAGAAAACTATAAAACACTAATGAGAGAAATCACAGAGGACACTAATAGATGGAGAAATATACCATGTTCATGGATCGGAAGAATCAATATAGTGAAAATGAGTATACTACCCCAAACAACCTACAGATTCAATGCAATCCCTATCAAGCTACCAGTGGTATTTTTCACAGAGCTAGAACAAGTAACTTCACAATTTGTATGGAAATAAAAAAAAACCTCGAATAACCAAAGCAATCTTGAGAAAGAAGAATGGAATTGGAGGAATTAACCCGCCTGACTTCAGGCTCTACTACAAAGCCACAGTCATCAAGACAGTATGGTACTGGCACAAAGACAGAAATATAGATCAATGGAACAAAATAGAAAGCCCAGAGATAAATCCACACACCTATGGAAAACTTATCTTTGACAAAGGAGGCAAGAATATACAATGGAGTAAAGACAATCTCTTTAACAAGTGGTCTTGGGAAAACTGGTCAACCACTTGTAAAAGAATGAAACTAGATCACTTTCTAAGACCATACACAAAAATAAACTCAAAATGGATTAAAGATCTAAATGTAAGACCAGAAACTATAAAACTCCTATAGGAGAACATAGGCAAAACACTCTCCGACATAAATCACAGCAGGATCCTCCATGATCCACCTCCCAGAATACTGGAAAAAAAAAGCAAAAAGAAATAAATGGGATCTAATTTAAATTAAAAGCTTCTGCACAATGAAGGAAACTATAAGCAAGGTGACAAGACAGCCTTCTGAATGGGAGAAAATAATAGCAAATGAAGCAACTGACAAACAACTAATCTCAAAAATATACAAGCAACTTATGCAGCTCAATTCCAGAAAAATAAACAACCCAATCAAAAAATGGGCCAAAGAACTAGACATTTCTCCAAAGAAGACATATGGATGGCTAACAAACACATGAAAAGATGCTCAACATCACTCATTATCAGAGAAATGCAAATCAAAACCACAATGAAGTACCACTTCACACCACTCAGAATGGCTGTAATCCAAAAGTCTACAAGCAATAAATGCTGGAGAGGGTGTGGAGAAAAGGGAACCCTCTTGCACTCTTGGTGGGAATGCAAACTAGTACAGCCACTATGGAGAACAGTGTGGAGATTCCTTAAAAAATTGCAAATAAAACTGCCTTATGACCCAGCAATCCCACTGCTGGGCATACAAACTGAGGAGACCAGAATTGAAAGAGACACGTGTACCCCAATGTTCATTGCAGCACTGTTTATAATAGCCAGGACATGGAAACAACCTAGATGCCCATCAATAGATGAATGGATAAGAAAGCAGTGGTTCATATACACAACGGAGTATTAGTCAGCCATTAAAAAGAATACATTTGAATCAGTTCTAATGAGGTGAATGAAACTGGAGCCGATTATACAGAGTGAAGTAAGCCAGAAAGAAAAACACCAATACAGTATACTAACAGATATATATGGAATTTAGAAAGATGGTAATGATAACCCTGTATGTGAGACAGCAAAAGAGACACAGATGTATAGAACGGACTTTTGGACTCTGTGGGAGAGAGAGAGGGTGGGATGAAATGGGAGAATGGCATTGAAACATGTATACTATCATGTAAGAAACGAATCGCCAGTCTATGTTCGATACAGGATCCAAAGAGATGATATGGGGTGGGAGGTGGGAGGGGGGTTCAGGATTTGGAACTCATGTACACCAGTGGTGGATTCATGTCAATGTATGGCAAAACCAATACAGTATTGTAAAGCAAAATAAAGTAAAAATTAAAAATTAAAAACAAAAACCAATGGTGTTTCTCTGGATGTGTATGTTTTTCTGGGAATTGTTGTGAATACAGGACTTTTGTCCTTAACATTTTAAGAAGTTAATTCAAGAACATAGTTTATTTTGCATTATACATTATGTATTAAAGTTCATTGAGAATAGTTCTAAACCAAAATAAGACAAAATAAACCCCACAAATTCTCTAAATGTTAACCAACATTGTCTATGCTTATTTTCTGTTAGTGAATATATTTACCAATAATCTTTGCAATTAGATGTGGACACAACAATGTGTTCTTGTAAAAGGAATTTAAATGAAAGTTATATTTTGTATTTTCAAGTTAAGACTTTGTTTTCAGAGCTATGAACCCTATATGTTCTCTTTTTCCTTCTGTGGAAAATGAGAATATGATATGTCAAGGCTAAAAGGCGGAAGAACTTGAATTTATGTCTCATGAAGTGGATTAGAGCACTTATCACTGGCCTTAAAATGGTCTCAAATAGTCAATCTATCTTTTCATGGAAGTACTCGTTGCCATTGTTTCCACATTTCTAATCTAAAACATCATTTTTAGATGCAGAACATTGATGTGGGAGGTAAAAGTCCTGAAATAGTTTGGCATCTTTTCCTTAACGGACATAACTCTCTTGCAAATTTCTTATAAACTGTAGTTAAAACTGACAAGGACACAGTATAAGATTTTTGTAATATTAAGGAAAAACCCTTCATTTGATAAATCACTTCTAATTGTTTTTAGGAAAATATCACTAGCTTTTTCCTGAAACTTCAAAATAGTTACAACAATAATAGGTATAATTAAGATAGCAATCAATTTCTAATATATGACTTTAGTATTATGGAATATATATCTATTTTAATATCAAGCAATGCAGCTTAGTGGATATGACACTGTTTTTCTCACAGAAAACATGAAAGTA
Source organism: Ovis canadensis (assembly GCF_042477335.2). Classification (NCBI taxonomy): domain Eukaryota; kingdom Metazoa; phylum Chordata; class Mammalia; order Artiodactyla; family Bovidae; genus Ovis; species Ovis canadensis. Next base: position 139,281,915 of record NC_091245.1, read on the forward strand.
TAGTTGAGGAAGAATGTTACACCATAAATGCATCTATACATAAACTTGCAACAGAACACTTTTCCTACTACAAAAATGTATTAAGTAAATTTTATGTAATCCCAAATCTCTTCTCAAATTGCTAGAATTAATGGTTTCAATATAGTTATATATTGAAACATTTGGCTTCGGAAATGTTTTGCTACAAGTGAAACATAGTGGTGAATAATTTTAATATCTCTATGTAAATTTTTTCTATTTGCAATACATGTCCTTTTAAAGATAAGCCTATAAGAGTGAAGTCTGAATTAGAAAGCCTAATTGACATGTTTATGTCTATTGATTTCATTCTATTAAACTCTGCTAATTTCATGTAATCATAGCTTATTATAGCCTGAGGGGACCTCAGAGGTCAAATTGTGATTCCTATCCCCTCCATTACACATCAGCACACAAACTCCCAGAGAAGTTAAATGATTTCCCCAGTCTCACAGCATTTTAGCAACAGAAGTGGAATGGGAATCAGGTTGTATTTAAATTTAACTGGTGAGATAACATTTATTTTTCCTTAATTAAATATCATATGTTAAATTGCAAGTGTTTTCTTTGGATTTATTTACAAAGGGATGGCATGATAATGCATTACTTTAAATAAAAATATTTAATTTTTATTGATTTACAATACTTTGTTTCAGGCATAGTGATTTGCATTTTTGAGGATTATTTTTCATTTTAGGTTATTACAAGACATGTACAACCAGAGTCGAGAAAAGGCAAAGGAACCAGAGATCAAATTGCCAACATCCATTGGATCATACATAAAGCAAGGGGATTCCAGAATCTACTTTTGCTTCATTGACTATCCTAATGCCTTTCACTGTGTGAATCCCAACAAACTGTGGAAAATTATTAAAAAGATGAGAATACCAGATCACCTTACTTGCCTCCTGAAAAGCCTGTATGCCTGTCAAGAAGCAATAGTTAGACATGGAAAAACAGACTGGTTCAAAATTTGGAAAAGACTACAGCAAGGTTGTTTATTGTACCCTACTTATTTAACTTATATGCAGATTACATCATGTGGAATGCCCAGCTGGTTGACTCACAAACTGGAATTAACATTGCCAGGAGAAATATCAACAACCTCAGATAGGCAGATGGTACCACTCTAATGGCAGAAAGTGGAGAAGAACTAAAGAGACTCTTGATGAGGGTGGGAAAGGAGATTGAAAAACCTGGCTTAAAACTCAACATTCAAAAAACGAAGATCATGACATCTGGTCCCATCACCTTATGTTAAATAGATGGGGAAAAAGTGAAGACAATGACAGATTTTATTTTCTTGGGCTCCAAAAGCACTGTAAGCAGAGACTGCAGCCCCAAAATTAAAACTACTAGCTCCTTGGAAGGAAAGCTATGACCAAACAGGACAGTGTATTAAAAAGCAGAGGCATCACTTTGCTGATAAAGGTCCATAAACTCAAAGCTATGGTTTTTCCAGTAGTCACGCACAGATGTGAGAGTTGGACAATAAGGAAGGCTATAATAGTAGTGTTAGTTACTCAGTCATGTCTGACTCTTTGTGACCGTATGAACTGCAGCCCATCAGGCTGCTCTGTTCATGGGGTTCTCCAGGCAAGAATACTGGAGTGGATTGCCATTCCCTTCTCCAGAGGATCTTCCCAACTCAGGGATCAAACCAGTGTCTTCTAGACTTTGCAGACAGATTCTTTACTCTCTGAGGACAGGGAAGCAATTAAGAAGTGATGCTTTCTAATGTGATGCTAGAGAAGATTCTTGAGAGTCCCTTGGACTACAAGGAGAAGAATCCGGCCAATCCTAAAAAAAATTAACCCTGAATATTCACTGGAAGGACAGATTCTGAAGGTGAAGCTCCAATACTCTGACCACCTGATGTGAAGAGTCGACTCATTGGAAAAGACCCTGAAGCTGGGTAAGATTGAAAGCAGGAGGAGTAAACTGTCACAGAGGATGAGATAGTTGGATGGCATCACCAAAACAATGGACTGAGTTTAAGCAAAATCTGGGAGATAGTGAAGGACAAGGAAGCCTGGTGTGCTACAGTCCATGGGGTCACAAAGAATCAGACACAACTTAGCACCTGAACAACAATAACAAGATACTGTACATGATTCCTTGTGTTATACAGAAAATTCTTTGTTGCTTTTCCTTTTTATGTATAGTAGTTTGCATCTATTAATCCCATACACCTAATTGGTTTCTTCCCCCTCCTTTCCCCTTTGGTAATCAGAAGTTTATTTTATGTGAGTCTATTTCTGCCTTTTTATATATTTATTTGTATTCTTTTTAAATTTAAATTTATTTATTTTAATTGGAGGTTAATTACTTTACAATATTGTATTGGTTTTGCCATACATCAACATAAATCTGCCACGAGTGTACATGTGTTCCCAATCCTGAAACCCCCTCCCACCTCTCTCCCCATACCATCCCTCTGGGTCATCCCAGTGGATTCCAGATATAAGTGAGATCATCTAGTATTTATCTTTATCTGTCTGATTTATTTCACTAGGCATAATACTCTCTAGGTTCATCCACATTGTTTCAAATGGCACAATCTCTTTTTTATGGCTGACTAATATTCATAACGAAAGCCCTATTCCATAAAGATACATGCAACCCAGTTTTCAATGCAGCTCTATTTACAATAGCCAAGATATGGAAGCAACACAAATACTCATCGATGGGAAATTGATTTAAGGTGTGGAATATTAATCAATGACTGATTCTAGGTGTGCTATATGGATATTCCACATCTTAAATCAGCCATCCATTGATGGGTATTTGGGTTGCTTCCATATCTTGGCTATTGTAAATAGAGCTGCTATGAACACTAGGGTGCATGTATCTTTTTAGATTACAGTTTTATTTTTTCCAACTATATACTGAGGACTGAAACTGCTGGATCATATGGTAGTTTAATTTTAGTTTTTTGAGTAACCATCGTACTGTTTACCACAGTGGCTGAATTAATTTGCATCCCTTTCAACATTGTATGAGGGTTCCTGTTTCTCTACTTCCTCTCAAACATTTGTTATTTCTACACTTTTTGATGACAATCATTTTGACAGGTGTGAAGGTTTGAAACTTCATTGTGGATTTGATTTGCATTTCTCTAATAACTAGTGACATTGAGCATCAGGAGACTAATTAGCCACCTACATTGTCCTCTTTGGAAAAATATTTGTTCAAATCTTAGGCCTATGTTTTATTTAATTTTTTATTGAGTTATATGGAGCTCAATTAAGCTCTTGATGGTCACATCATTTGCAAATATTTTCCCCCATCCTGTGGGTTATCTTTTCATCTTGTTGATGGTTTCCTCATTGAGTAAAGCACTTTTTATGTCTCCAATACAAATAATGGCTTTATATATTTCAAAGGATAGTAACCCATTTAATTTTTTCACATATTTCATCATACTTTTAATAATCACAACATACTAGTGTTGTTATATAAAAGTTAGTTTCTTCTTATTCATCTGTATAATCACATGTAACCTGAAAATCTTGCAACATCTCTTTGAAAGAATAATCATAAGTGACTTTAGTTAAAATAGTGGTTATAATTTTATACTATAATATAATTTTTCTGTATCATTCCATTCTTATTGCAAAATACTCTCATCCTAAAGATCCATTATCATCTCACTTTAACCTTTCTTAAAACTCACTGAAAATTAACATTGTCTCTGATATTACTAAAATCATTAGCTTAGCTTATTCTAATCACAATAAAAATTTGTCATGATACATTTACTATTAACATTGCTGAAGGGTTAATACAGCCACAATAGGGAAAGTGGAGATGTGCCTGCAAACGGGGCTCTCTGCTCGGGCTGAATGTGCTTGCAAACAAGGCATTCTGCCAAGGAGTCTGGACACAGCCTTGAGTTTAATGGTCCCTTGCAAATGAGGGAACATTCCCTTCCTGTGATAAGGAGGGAGAAATGGCTCTGGACAGACTGTGCAGTAAGCCAGAATTTCACTCCCTTTTGCGGTACGATAACATTTATGCACATGCAGTATACTGAGAAGGCTTAGTTATATAGTCTGGAATTCTGCCCAGGGGGGCTCTATAAAAGTGAACCGCAAGCTTGCTTGCACAGTTCTTTTTCCTCTGGCCAGAGTGGTGTCTGTCTCTTGTGTTTTGTCTTTGTGTCATTTCACTTGCAATCTCCAACATCTGGCGCCTAACGTGGGGCTTGAGTGAAACCGAAAGGGTGAGTAACCCCGGGGGGATTTTAAATCCATAGCAGGGGAACTTTTGGGAAAATCATGGGGAATTCCTCACCTTAGCAGGGGAACTTTCAGAAAATCATGGGGAATTCCTCATCATCATTACGGACACAGTACATGGAGTTAGTCAAAGGACTTCTCCACTCCATAGGCATTAAGGCCTCAACTCGTCGATTGACTGAGCTCTTTCTCTTGGAGGAGAAATATTGTCATTGGTTTCAATATCAAACTAAGTTACAGTTAAATTTGAAGGAATGGAAAATAATTCAAAAAGAATTGAGAAAGCAACATCAAAAGGGTAATGTGATCCCTTTGAAGTTATGGACTTTATGTAATGCTATAACACTGGCTTTGACTTTGCTATCTACTGATAATGAGACTAAATCTAATGCTTCAATGAAGGAAGAGGCAATTTATGAGGATGTGCCAAATGTTGGTGGGGCTTCTACGTTGCCTGAAGGCAAGGGTACAGGTGAGCCTCCTCCTGTAAATGGTGAAACATCTGATAGTTCAGAATCAGATTCAGAGGCTTCTTCGGTTTTGTCAAAGGAGGGTAAAGAGATTAAAGAAATGACCCATCTATTCCAGGAATGGTGGAAATCCCATAGGGAGGAGACGAAATCTGGGCCTTCTGCTCCTCCTTATGCTTCTCTTTTCCCCACTGAAGTTGATCAGCCCGATGTGGGCAGGGAACATTGTCGGTTCTCCTTTCCTTTGTCTATGCTTCATGATGATGACTTGCCTGCTCCCCCTAGTGGTTTTATCAATCTTCCACAATTATTTCCCATCCAGAGACAGCAAGATGACAATGTGATAAATATTCAATACACTCCTTTGAAATATAATTTTTTTTTAAGATCTTAAAGGTGCAATAGCGCAATACGGTCCTCAATCTCCCTTTGTTTTGGCTATGCTGGAATCATTGGGAAAAGGCAAATTAATCATTCTGTTAGACTGGGAATCTATTGCCCAAGCTGTCTTGGAGGGTTCTCAATGGTTGCAACTTCGTAGCTGGTGGGAAGAAGAAGCTAGAAAGCACGCTCGGATTAATGAAGGACAGAATCCCCCTGGTCCTCTCGAGGATAAGTTAATGGGAGAGGGCCATTATCAGGCTTTAAGAGAACAGGCTCAGTACTCTGATCAGGACTTACAAGTCTGCCAGGTCTTTTTACGAGCGTGACGCCGTGTGGTGCCTACTGGCCAAGCCCAGCCCTCCTTTGTTAAAACAACACAAGGCCCCAATGAGACATATACTGATTTTCTAGCAAGATTGAGGGTAACTGTGGAACGAGCTGTAGGGAGGGATGAACTTTCAGAGATATTGTTACAAACTTTAGCATTTGAAAATGCAAATACTGAATGCAAATGTATACTGGGACCATTAAAGGGACAGGGTGCATATATAAATGAATATATCAGAGCCTGCTTGGGAGTAGGAGGAACAGAGCATCAGGCTAATGTCTTTGCTACAGCCTTGGCCAAAGCTATGAGACCACAAAAGGGAGGTAACTGCTTGCATTGTGGAAAACCTGGTCATATGAGAAGAGAGTGTCAGAAATTAAAAGCTGATCAAGGTGCAATTCCTAAAGACAGATATTTTGCTGGGAGGAATAAGACTCCTCCTGGACATCGCCATCAATGCGGGAAAGGGCTTCATTGGACTAAGGAGTGCAAATCTAAAACAGACAAAATGGGTAACCCGATACTGGAAAACTATCTTGCGGGCCTAAGTCCTTGGGGCCCAGGAACAATACCGGGGACTTTTCCTCCTTGCCCTCCTTCCATCCCATCTGCCCCAACCCTGTTCCCTCCCAGCAACAGTTACCAGTCAACGCCTCATTAAAAGGACCTCAAATAACGATTTCAGACTTAGGGTCTGCTACTTCAGGGAGTGCTGCTGCTGATTTACCACTAGCTGAGAATGTTCTTTTGTCACCAGGAGGAGCATTTACAAATTAAAAACAAATGTATTCAGACCACTGCCTACAGGCACTTTTGGCTTAATACTAGGCCGTAGCAGTGTGGCTTTGAGAGGTCTAAACATAATTCCTGGGATAATAGACTCCAACTATGTTGGGGAAATTTTGATTATGGCTTCTACTTCTACCACGCTTTCATTATTAGCTGGGGAATGTATTGCTCAAATACTTCTCCTACCTTATCATCCCTTTTTGGCTCTTCCTAATAAGCAAACAGGAGGATTTGGAAGTACTGGGTGACATATATTTTGGGAAATGCTTATCAAAGATTCTCGCCCTGTTCTCTCCTTAATTATACAAGGAAAAAACTTTGAGGGACTAGTAGACACAGGGGCAGATGTTTCAGTTATTTCTTCTCAATAATGGCCCCAAAATTGGAAAAAAGAAAAAAGCCCTCTAATGCTGATGGGACTAGGCTTTATTGCAGATGTCTGGAAGAGTACCCATCCCTTGCAGTGCCAATTCCATAATGGAAGATCAGTGTCTGTTACCTTTTATATTGTAAACATACCTATTAATATTTGAGGAAGAGATCTTCTCTCTCCTTTGGGGGCTTTTGTAACTATTCCACCAGAAAACTAGTAGTCACTGCTCAAATTCCTTGAGCACTCCCATTAAAATGGTTAACTAATACTCCAAAATGGGTTGAGCAGTGGCCATTACCACAAATGAAGCTCGAGGCATTAGAACAATTAGTACAAGAACAACTCCAACTTGATCATATAGAGCCCTCTACCTCCCCCTGGAATTCTGTTTTTGTTATAAAAAAGAAATATGGAAAATGGAGAATGTTAACCGATTTACAAGAAGTTAATAAATGTATTGAACCTATGGGAGCATTACAATTGGGACTCCCCTCTCCAGCTCTTATTCCTCAGAATTGGTCCTTAATGGTGCTAGATCTTAAGGACTGTTTTTTTGCCATTCCCTTGCAATTGCAAGATAGAGATAAATTTGCTTTTACAATTCCCGTTCTTAATCATGCTCAGCCTGTTAAATGTTATCAATGGACGTTCTTACCACAGGGAATGACAAATAGTCCTACTTTATGTCAAGAATTCATAGTTCACTCTTTACAATCCCTCTGTCAAGAATACCCCAATTATATTCTATATCACTATATGGATGATCTCCTATTAGCAGCTCCTAGCTATCTATTTAGTTTTGAAAGATTTTCCCCAACTTCCTATTAATATTGTTTCAGATTCTTGATATGCTGTTCTTTCTTGCCTACAGCTTCCCCATGTCTCCCTTCCACTGACCCTTAAAGCAGCTATTGATAAATTGTTTTACCAACAAGTACAACAATTGCTCTTGCTGCGTTCAGAATTAATTTTCTTTACTCACATTCGCGCACATTCTGCCCTTTCTGGATCCTTATCATTCGGAAATGCTACAATTGATGCCTTACTTTATCCTATAGAAGCAGCAAAACAAGAACATCTCTTACAGCATACCAATTCCAAAGGGTTACAAAAATCTCATACTATTACTCAAAAACAAACTCAAAATATTGTTCGTTCTTGTTCCATATTTGCACCCTTTGCTTTACCGTTTACCTCACCAGGTGTCAACATTAAGAGGACAACAAGATAATCAGATATGGCAGATGGATGTCATTTATATTTCTTCTTTTGGACAACAAAAATATGTGTATCATACTATAGATACTTGCACACATTTTCAATGGGCCACTGCATTACATTCTAAAAAGGCTGACGCTGTTATTACTCATTTGTTATCTTGTTTTGCAGTTATGGGATTACCAATTGAATTGAAAACTGATAATGCACCTGCCTACCAATCCGCAAAATTAGCTCACTTTTTATCCCAATATCATATAACTCATAATTTTGGTATTCCTTATAATAGTCAAAGGCAAGCTATCATTGAGAGAGCTAATCATACCTTGCATGAATATCTTGAAAAAATAAAAAAAAGGGGGGAACAGGAGAGATTTATGAAATCTAAAGACATTTTTAATAAAACCTTACTTACCCTAAATTTTTTGAATATTTGGAGCAAGGGAAATCTATCAGCAGCAGAGTTGCATTTTCAAGGGAAAAAAGAAGACAAGAAGATCTTGAATATGCCTATTTGGTATAAAGATAAAGAGAAAGGTTGGATCCCAGCATCATTAATATATCTGGGACGAGGGTATGCTTTCATTTCTGTGAATAATTACAGGTTTTGGACCCCAGCAAGATTGATCAAAATCAACAATGGCTGATCCCTTTGTTCAAAAATTCGAAGAGCTTACTATGCAGAGAAGCTTTACTTTCCGTACAAGGGAAGCAACACCTCCTACATGGTCAAACGAAGAAGTTGACCCAAAAAGCAGAGAAGATGTTAATGAAGGCAGGGCAACCTCCGAATCCTACCAATCTTTTGCTTGCCATGATGCCAGGTAATCAGTGTATTGGCAAGTAATCATACATATTGGGCTTATATACCTAATCCCCTATTAGTAAGAGCAGTTTCCTGGGGGGAACCAGAAGTGCAGGTATGCACTAATGAGACTGGCTTCTTTCCCCCACCAGCTTGTGGGGGAATAGAACAACTATCTCATCATAAACAACAATATAATATTAGTAATATGACCATTGCAGTGGAAGGTATTCCTTTGTGTATAGGAGGACACCACTTTTGTCTGTCCACCAAGGAACATTCTCATCATTCCTATAATACATGGGGGGTAAAGTACAATAATTATCATTTTGCTACTTTTACTGTGCTTGTTTCCACCAGGGGCTTTAACACCTCGACAGAACCGATAGACATTCATAATGGAATACATATGTCACTATGTCCTGTTAACTTTTTTGCTCCTTCTCTAGAATCTTTGGAATGGGAACATTGCCGAGGTCATCGACCCTTTAAAGTCATGAATTATTCTGGGTCTATCATTGTAGATTGGAGTCCAGATCATGGGCAATTCTTAGAAAAATGGTCAAATAAATCTCTTAGGTGGCATCGTGCAAATAGCACTTTGATGGGCAATGGTACTGAAACAGTTAAATGGCAGCAATTTGCACTTGTCCCTCCTCAATTACAATTGCAAGGATATCCACACATTCAAGGAGATATTTGGAAACTATGGGCAGTTTCTGGTAATCTCACTATCTGGTCAGGAAACTATACTTTGGATAGTGGCGACTCTTCGGGTCCATTTCATGTTAATTTACATGTTAATAAATCTTATTCCACAATGGCATGTGTAGAATATCATTTGCATTGTTATATGGAAATTGGATCTGGAATGATACTGTGGGGTCTATGTCATGTGATTATTGTAATCTAACTCAATGTGTAAATCAGTCTTGGTGGAAAGAATTTGAAAGACGAGCCTGTAGTTCCTAATTTTCATTAGTAATTGTTAAAGCTCAGACAGAAGTATGGTTGCCTATAAGTCTGACTAGGCCATGGTCAGATTCTTTTGCTGTTTCTCATCTAGTAACTGCGGTACAGACTTTGCGGTACATCGATCTCGACGTATGCTTGGTGCGGTCATTGCTTCGATTCTAGCAGTCGCGTCAGTAACTGCAACAGCGGAGGTAGCAGGCCTTGCATTACACCAAGGAATTCAAACAGCTGATTTTGTTCAGGACTGGCATAAAGATGCTCATTTGTTATGGCAACAATAACGAGATTTGGATGCACAACTTGCTACCGATGTGCTCAATCTTCAACACACCATTTCCTGGCTTGGACATCAATTAGCTGTTTTATCTACACGAAGTGTATTGAAATGCGATTGGAATTCTTCCCAGTTTTGTATAACACCTGTATCATTTAACATGAGTGAGGGATGGGAAAGCGTAAAACGATCTTTGACTGGACATGAAAATATCACTACGGAGATTATGGACCTGGAACGACAAATTTTGTCCACTTTTAGCAGGACTTTGCCTGAGATTGTGGGGTCTGATTTGTTGAAAAGTCTTCGAGAAGGATTGAATAACTTAAATCCATTAGGGCATGTATCCACACTAATTGGGACTACCTTTGGGAACACTATGTTTATATTACTTTTATGTTGTGTTGTTTTCTAGTCTTCCAATGATGGTGGAAAAGGAAACAACTAAAGTGTGAAGCAGAGAAGATCCAGACCATGCTAAAATTTATTAAAGCAAATAAAAAGGGGGGAGATGAAGGGTTAATACAGCCACAATAGGGAAAGTGGAGACATGCCTGCAAACGGGGCTCTCTGCTCAGGCTGAATGTGCTTGCAAACAAGGCATTCTGCCAAGGAATCTGGACACAGCCTTGAGTTTAATGGTCCCTTGCAAACAAGGGAATATTCCCTTCCTGTGGTAAGGAGGGAGAAATGGCCCTGGACAGACTCTGCAGTAAGCCGGAATTTCACTCCCCTTTGCTGCACAACAACATTTATGCACATGCAGTATACTGAGAAGGCTTAGTCATATAGTCTGGAATTCTGCCCAGGGGGGCTCTATAAAAGTGAACCGCAAGCTTGCTTGCACAGTTCTTTTTCCTCTGACCAGAGTGGTGTCTGTCTCTTGTGTGTCTCGTGTGTTTTGTCTTTGTGTCATTTCACTCACAATCTCCAGCACATTGCCACTTCTTCTGAAACTTCTTTTTCAACAATTAAGGGTACTAATTTTGAAGGGTTCACACTCCTCTAACAAATTTCAGGACCCAGTATCCCAAATATGGCATCTTGGCATACTGAATATTTCAAGCAGAAAGAGTTTGAAAACACAGCAGAAGCTGGGATGCACACTGATTTTCTGCCCACCTTTGTCCCTTGAAAACTTTGCAAAAACATCTGAAAAAAGATGCCCTACCTGTAACTGAAAGGAAGGAATATCTTTACCTCCCAAAACAAAGCAGTATGAAAAGAATCATAACAAATAGGCTTTGCTAAATTTTCCTAGTTTACGTTGTACTCCTTGACTTAGAATATTTCTCTCCATGACTGTCTACTCTTCTTTAGACCTAGCATAAAAACACTCAGATTTAACTGTTTCTTGTGGTTTCATTACCTTATGAAGTCTATCATGTCAAATAAAACTTACATTAAAAAATTATTTCTCCTATTTGCCATTGTCAGTTTCTTTTCAGACCCAGCCAAGGACTCTATGAGAGCCAAGGAACATTTTTCTTTCTTATACCTCCTAACTTCTTTTCACTAACCGTGGCCAGGCTATTTCATCTTTGAGCAAATATTTTATTTTAATGACAAGAAAAATTCTAATATATAAAACTAAGTCCATTTATAGCTTTGAATAAAATAAATTTAATAAAGAAAATCACACTTATCTATATAATTGATAAGGTGATATTTTAATGAAAATAGGCATTAATTTCATATTTTATGGTGATATAAAAACAAAATGTGTAAGCAATTTGGATAGCAAAAATTGCATTAAATATAAAAATTATATTTATTAGTATGGAAAAAATGTGTTACTGTCAAGAACTGAACAACAAGACTCTATACTCTCAGAAAATTAGTAGATAAATGATAGCTCATAGTTGAGAAAATTCTTGAAGGGAACTGGTAATCAAGGAACTCAAGTAAATATTTTCTAACTCTAAGGATATTTTCTATTTCTCCACTGTCAATATAACTTATGTGTGAAAATTTTTGAAATTTGTTTTTAGCCTTATGAAAGTAGAGACTCATAGCTCCACAAGGCTCAAAAATACGACCCTGGCTGGATGTGGAAGCCACCTATGTGTCCATTGACAGATGAATGGATAAAGAAGAAGTAGTATTAATATATATGTACAATGGAATGTTTCTCGGCCATAAAAAGAGACAAATTTGAGTCAGTTGTTGTGAAGTGGATGAACCCAGAGCCTCTTAATACAGAGTGAAGTAAGTCAGAAAGAAAAAAATAAATATCATATATTAACACATATATATAGAACCTAGAAAAAAGATACTGATGAACCTATTTGCAGGAACTGAATGGAGGCACAGATATAAAGAACAGATTTGTGGACACAGTGGTGGAAAGTAAGGGTGGGGCAAATTCAGAAAGTAACATTGACATATATACACAATTGTGTGCACAGTAGGTAGTAAGAAGTTGCTATATAACAAAGGGAGCCTAGTCTAGCACTATGTGATGACCTAGAGGGATGGGATGGAGGAGAGGAGGAAGGGAGGCACAAAAGGGAGGGAAGATATATACATATATATATGACTGATTCATAACACAACATGGTAAATCAATTTGCCTTCAATTAAAAAAGAATAAACTAAAAAAATTAATGTAGATTTGGGATTACATTTCCCTGCTTTACTTGTCGGAATGTTCTTCCCTTGTAGGATTAAACATTGGTGTATTTCTAATATGCTCTCACATTATAGCTATCACTTACTGAGATATTAGTGTGTGTTAGATATTATGCTAATTATATCACCTGCACTATCTCAGGCTTCATAACAATTCTATCAGTTTCATATTATTATCTCTATTTTGTGGAAAATATAATTGAGGCTTACACATTTGACTAATTTCCACATGATTCTGAGACAAATACATGGGGGAGCTATAATTTAATTCATAATAGTCTGAATCAAAAGTTCCCAAATAGTTGTTAATAATTTATACTATAATGAAAATATAGAGTAACTTTTAAGTATAGGTATATCTGATATATTTTCTTATGTTTCTCAAGCAATGTTTTCAGTTATATTCTATAAATATTAAATGCTAATGTTTAAACTTTAGCACTTTAAATCAAATCTGTTCATAAATTAAAGTACCAAATAAATAGAGATTTGTCAGGAAAAAGACATCTTCTCCCTTTCTGTATTTATGCTTTTTTTATTTTTTTTTACTTCTTTGAGATCACATGCTAAAATAATTATTTCACTTTGAATGCAATGTCAGGTTTCCTTTAATTTTAAGTTAACCAGCTGCCAGTAGAACTGTCAACAATTTTTTGTTTGTTTGTTTTATTTTTTAATATTTATTATTATTATTATTATTTTTTACTTTACAATATTGTATTGGTTTTGCCACACATCAAAATGAATCCACCACGGGTGTACATGTGTTCCAAATCCTGCTTTTAAAACTATTAGTGTATATGAAAGCTATATATTTAAGTGAATAAAATTCAAAACCATCAACTTTATGTCTCAGTTAGAATATACTCATAGTTAAAGTGCTTATAACAATGCCTAACACAGAGCAAATACTGCACACATGTTGATAATTATATACACACATGTAATTATGTGTAATTTAATGTGTTAATAGTATTATACCCCTTCATGGATCACTGCTTTGTCAGGGTGAAGAGGACTGAATAAGTCAATGAAGCTATGATCCATGAGATGTAGGGCCACCCAAAACAGATGGGCCATAGTGGAGAGTTCTGACAAAACGTGATCTGCTGGAAGAGGGAACGGCAAACCACCCCAGTACACTTGCCATGAGAAGCCCATGAACTGTATAAAAGGACACAAAGATATGACACTAAAAGATGAGTCCCCAGTTTGGAAGGTGTCCAATATGCTGCTGGGGAAGCTTGGAGGACAATTACTAATAGCTCCAGAAAGAATGAATTGACTCAGCCAAAGCAGAAATGAGATGCAGGTGTGGAAGTATCTGGTGATGAAAGTAAAATCTGATCCTGCAAAGAACAGTATTACATAGGAACCTGGAATGTTAGGTCCATGAATGAAGGTAAATTGGATGTGGTCAAGCAGGAGATGGCAAGAGTAAACATCAACATCTCAGGAATCAGAGAACTAAAATGAATGGGAATGGGTGAATTTAATTTAGATGACCATTATATCTACTACCGTGGGCAAGAATCCCTTAGAAGAAATTGAGTAACCCTCATAATCAACAAAAGGGTCTGAAATGCAGAACTTTAGTGCAATCTCAAAAGCAATAGAATGATCTAGGTTCATTTCCAAGGCAAACCATTCAACATCACAATAATTCAAGTCTATGCTCCAACCACTGATGCTGAAGAAGCTGATCAGTTCTATGAAGATGTAGAAGAGCTCCTAGAACTAATAACAAAAAAAGGTGTTCTATTAATCATTGGGGATTGGAATGCAAAAATAGAAAATCAAGAGGAACTTGAGTAATGGGAACATTTGGCCTTACAGTACAAAATGAAGCAGGGCAAAGGCTAGTAGAATTCTGCCAAGAGAATGCATTAGTCATACAAAACATTCTTTTTCAACAATGCAAGAGATGACGGAAACTGTATACAGTCTTCAAAAACAGGACCTGAAGCTGACTGTGGCTCAGATCATCAGTGTCTCATAGCAAAACTCAGGCTTAAACTAAAGAAAGCAAAGAAAACCACTAGTCCAGGCAGGTATGACTTAAATCAAATCCTCTATAAATATGCAGTGGAGGTGATGAACAGATTCAAGGGATTAAATTTAGTAAACAGTGTGCTTAAAAAACTATGGACAGAGGTCTGTAACATTGCACAGGAGGCAGCAGACCTATCCCAAAGAACAAGAAAAGCAAGAAGGCAAAGTGGTTATCTGAGAGGGCTTTGCAAATATCTGAAGAGATAAGAGAAGCAAAAAGCATTAGAGAAAGGGAAATGTGTACCCAACTATCGGAGAAGGCAATGGCACCCCACTCCAGTATTCTTGCCTGGAAAATTCTATGGACGGAGGAACGTGGTAGGCTGCAGTCCATGGGGTTGCTAAGAGTCGGATACGACTGAGCGACTTCACTTTCACTTTTCAGTTTCATGCATTGGAGAAGGAAATGGCAACCCACTCCAGTATTCTTGCCTGGAGAATCCCAGGGAAGGGGGAGCCTTGTGGGCTGCCATCTATGGGGTCGCACAGAGTCGGACATGACTGAAGTGACTTAGCAGAAGCAGCAGCAGTACCCAGCTATACCCAACGTTGTCATTTTAGGAATCAGAGAACTAAAATGGACCAGAATGGGTGAATTTAACGCAGATGACCATTATATCTACTACTGTGGGCAGGAATCCCTTAGAAGAAATGGAGTAGCCATCATAGGCAACAAAAGAGTCCAAAATACAGTACTTAGATGCAATCTCAAAAATGACAGAGTGGTCTCTGTTCATTTCCAAGGCAAACCATTTAATATCACAGTAATCCAAGTCTATGCCCCAGCCAGTAATGCTGAAGAAGCTGAAGTTGAACGGTTCTATGAAGACCTACAAGACCTTTTATAACTAACACCCAAAAAAGATGTCCTTTTCATTATAGGGGACTGGAATGCAAAAGTAGAAGTCAAGAAACACCTGGAGTAACAGGCAAATTAGGCCTTGAAGTACAGAATGAAGTGGGGCAAAGACTAGTAGAGTTTCGCCGAGAAAATGCAGTGGTCATAGCAAAGATCCTCTTCCAACAACACAAGAGAAGACTCTACACATGGACATCAGCAGATGGTCAACACCAAAACCAGATTGATTATATTCTTTGCAGTCAAAGTTAGAGAAGCTCTATAGAGTTAGCAAAAACAAGACCGGAAGCTGACGGTGGCTCAGATTATTAACTCCTTATAGCCAAATTCAGACTTAAATTGAAGAAACTAGGGAAAACCACTAGACTATTCAAGTATGACCTAAATAAAATTCCTTACAATTATACAGTGGAAATGATAAATAGATTTCAGGGACTAGATCTGATAGGGTGACTGATAAACTGTGGATGGAGGTTTGTGACATTGTACAGGAGACAGAGATCAAGACCATCCCCATGGAAAAGAAATGCAAAAAAGCAAAATGGCTGTCTGAAGAGGCCTTACAAATAGCTGTGAAAAGAAGAGAAGCAAAAAGCAAAGGAGAAAGGGAAAGATATACACATTTGAATGCAGATTTCCAAAGAAGAGCAAGGAGAGATAAGAAAGCCTTCCTCAGTGATCAGTGGAAAAAATAGAGGAAAACAATAGAATGGGAAAGACTAGAGATATCTTCAAGAAAATTAGAGATACCAAGGGAACATTTCATGCAAAGATGGACTCAATAAGGAACAGAAATTGTATGAACCTAACAGAAGCAGAAGATATTAAGAAGAGATGGGAAGAATACACAGAAGAACTATACAAAAAAGATCTTCATGACCCAGATAATTATGATGATGTGATCACTCATCTAGAGCCAGCAATCCTGGAATGTGAAGTCAAGTGGGCCTTAGGAAGCATTACTACAAGCAAAGCTAGTGGATGTGATGGAATTACAGTTGAGCTATTTCAGGTCCTAAAAGATGATGCTGTGAAAGTGCTGCACTAAATATGCCACCAATTTTGGAAAACTCAGCAATCGCCACAGGACTGGAAAGGGACAGTTTTCATTCCAATTCCTAAGAAACACATTGGTAAAGAATACTCAAACTATGGCATAGTTGAACTCATCTCACACGCTAGTAAAGTAATGCTCAAAATTCTTCAAGCCAGGCTTAAACCATATATGAACGATGAACTTCCAGATGTTCAAGCTGGTTTTAGAAAAGGCAGATTAATCAGAGATCAAATTCCCAACATCTGGTAGATCATCAAAAAAGCAAGAGAGTTCCAGAAAACATCTACTTCTGATTTATTGATTATGTTAAAGCTTTTGACTGTGTGGATCACAATAAACTATGGAAAATTCTGAAAGAGATGGGACTATCAGACCACCTGACCTGCCTTTTGAGAAATCTCTATGCAAGTCAGGAAGCAACAGTTAGAACTGGACATGGAAAAACAGACTGGTTCCAAATAGGGAATGGAGTACGTCAAGGCTGTATATTATCACTCTGCTTATTTAACTTATGTGCAGAGTACATCATGAGAAACCCTGGACTGGATGAAGCACAAGCTGGATTCAAGATTACTGGAAGAAATATCAATAACCTCAAATATACAGATGACACCACCCTTATGGCAGAAAGTGAAGAAGAATTAAAAAGCCTCTTGATGAAAGTGAAAAAGGGGATTGAAAAGGTTTGCTTAAAGCTCAACATTCAGAAAACTAAGATCATGGCATCTGGCCCTATCATTTCATGGCAAATAGATAGGGAAACTGGAAATGGTGGCAGACTTTATTTTGGGGGGCTCCAAAATCACTGCAGATGGTGATTGCAGCCATGAAATTAAAAGATGTTTACTCCTTGGATGGAACATTATGACAAACCTCGACAGCATATTAAAAATCAGAGACATTATTTTGTCAACAAAGGTCCATCTTGTCAATGGTATGTGTTTTCCAGTAGTCATGTGTGGATGTTAGAGTTGGACTATAAAGAAAGCTGAGCACCGAAAAATTGATGTTTTTGAACTTCAGTGTTGGATAAGACTCTTGAGAGTTCCTTGGACTGCAAGGAGTTCCAACCAGTCCATCCTATAGGAGATCAGTCCTAAGTGTTCATTGAAAGTCCAATATTTTAGCCACCTGATGTGAAGAACTGACTCATTGGCAAAGACTCTGATGTTGGGAAAATTGAATGAGAGAGGAAAGGGGATGACAGAGGATGAGATGGTTGGATGGCATCACGGACTCAATGGATATGAGTTTGGGTGAACTCTGGATGTTGGTGATAGACAGGGAGGCCTAACTTGCTGCAGTCCATGGGGTTGAAAAGAGTTGTACATGACTGAGTGACTGAACTGAACTGAACTGATACCCAACTAAATTCAGAATAGTAGAATAAATAGAGAATAGAAAAAGGAGACAAGAATGCTTCTTCCACGAAAAAGGTGGAAAAATAGAGGGAAAAAAAACAGAAAGGGAAAGGTTAGAGATCTTTTCAAGAAAATTGGAAATATCAAAGGAACATTTCACCCAAAGATCAGCATAATAAAGGACAGAAATGGTAAAGACCTTTTAGAAACAGAAGAGATCAAGAAGAGATGGAAAAACTACACAGAAGAACCATACAAGAAAGATCTTCATGACTCAGGTAACTATGATATTGTGGTCAATAACCCAGAGCCAGATATTCTGGAGTGAAGTCGAGTGGTCCATAGGAAGCTCTTCTGTCAATAAAGACAGTGACTGTTATGGAATTCCAGTAGAGCTACTTAAAATCCTAAAAGATGATGCTATCAAAGTGATGCAGTCAATATATCAGCAAATCTGGAAAACTCAGCAGCAGCCACAAGATAGAAAAGGTCAATCCTCATCCCAATTCCCGAGAATGGCAGTACTAAAGGATGTTTGTACTTATTTCCCATGCCAGTAAAGTGAAAGTGAAAGTCAATTGGTCATGTCGGACTCTCTGCAACTCCATGGACTATACTAGTAAGTACATGCTAGTAAGTTTATGCTCAAAATCTTGCATGACTGGCTTCAGAATTATGTGACTCAAGAACTGTCAGACATTCAAACTGGGTTTAGAACATGTAGAGGAGCAAGAGATTGAATTGCCAACATTTGCTGGATCATAGAGAAAGCAAGGGAATTCCAGAAAATATCTACCTCTATTTCATTGACTAGGCTAAAGCCTTCAGTTTTGTAGATCATAACAAACTGTGGAAAACTCTTAAGATGGGAGTACCAGACCATCTTACCTGTCCCCTGAGAAATCGGTATGCAGGTCAAGAAACAACACTTTAAACACTGTATGGAGCAACTGACTGGTTCAGGATTGAGAAACGAGTACGACAAGGCTGCTGATTGTCACCTTGTTTATTTAACGTATACACTGAGCACATTATCAGAAATGCCAAGCTGGAAATCAAGATTGGTGAGAGAAACTTCAGATATATGGGTCATACCACTGTAATGGCAGAAAACAAAGAGGAACTAAAGATCTTCTTGATGAGAGTGAAGGAGGAGAGTGAAAAAGCAGAACTAAAACTAAATGTTAAAAACAAACAAACAAACAAAGATCGTGGCATCTGGCCCCATCACTTCATGGCAAATAGATGGGGAAAATGTGGAAGAAATGACAAATTTCCTCATGTTGGTCTCTAAAATTACTGTGGATGCTGACTACAGTTATTAAATTAGAAAACAATTGTTTCTATGCAGGAAAGTTATGCCAAACTTAGTGTGTTAAAAAGCAAAAACATCACTTTGCTGACAAAAGTCTGTATAGTCAAGGTTCTGCTCTTTTTAGTAGTCTCATATCATTGTGAGAGCTGGACTGTAAAGAAGGCAGAGCACCAAGAATTGGTACCTTCAAACTTTGGTGCTGGAAAAAACTCTTGAGAGTTCTTTGGACAGCAAGAAGATCAAACCAGTCAATCTTAAAGGAAACCAATCCTGGATACTCATTGAATGGACTGATGTTGAAGCTGAAGCTCCAATATTTCAGTCACCTAAAGGGAACAACTGACTCATTGGAAAAAAACCCTGATGTTGGGAAAGATTGAAAACAGAAGGAGAAGAGGCTGTCAGAAGATGAGATGACTGGATGGCATCACCTATGCAACACACATTAACTTCAGCATG
The DNA here is from genome assembly GCF_042477335.2 of Ovis canadensis. Taxonomy (NCBI): domain Eukaryota; kingdom Metazoa; phylum Chordata; class Mammalia; order Artiodactyla; family Bovidae; genus Ovis; species Ovis canadensis. The sequence goes on from NC_091245.1 coordinate 139,301,524, forward strand.
AGTGATAGAGAGGAATGGTGTGTTGCAGCCCATGAGGTCGTGAAGAGTTGGACACTATTGGGCAACTGAGCAACAACAACAACAATAGTATTATAACATTTTCAGGTTAAAATACTGACCATCCGATGTGTATCTGACCTTCTGCATGCATGCACAAAAGAATGACAGAGAGAGAGATGCATTTTAGTTTATACTACAGTTAAAATAAGGGTAAGGATGTATGGCAGAGAAGTGATTGATGCTGGTACTTTTAAGGTCTTCTCTGAGATGATGTATTCCTCATTTTATGTTCTGCTCTCAGCACATATAGATGCTCAATAAATACTTGTTGTATGAAGAGAATAATAAATGAAAACAGAAACTGAGCCTTTATCTTTCCAATGGTTTTAGCATTAAGCCCTTATTTAAAAGGGGGTGATTTTAGGGACCAGTTCTATAGAATTGAGGTAGTCCTATAGTGAAGTACACTATAAATCTGGATGTTTCTATCTCAAGATTCTAGTCAAAAGGTTAAAATCATGGTTGTGGAATAAAGGAAAAAGGTCACAAACATCATGTCTGGGAGAGCAAGAATATGCAAACACAAAACTAATTCTGTAACTTTTAATTCAAAGAAAATCTTGATTTGTTTCACCAGGTTTATGTTTCTCTTAGTATCCATCATGTAAAAGAATAAATGAACAGCTTTCTTACCCATTCATCTGCTGATGGGCATCTAGGTTGCTTCCATGTCCTGGCTATTATGAACAGTGCTGCGATGAACATTGAGGTACACGTGTCTCTTTCAATTCTGGTTTCCTCTGTGTGTATGTTCAGCAGTGGGATTGCTGGGTTATAAGGCAGTTCTATTTCCCATGGTGGATTCATGTTGATGTATGGCAAAACCAATACAGTATTGTAAAGTAAAATAAATTAAACTTAATTTTTTTTAATTTAAAAAAATTTAAAAAAAAAGAATAAATGAACAGCACATTGACACTGAAAAAATAAAAACCAGAGTCTATGTTACTTTGTTTATTGAGACTAGCTGTTGCACACAATATAACTTTTAATAATGACCATTTTCTTTTTTATAAACTGGATTTATCATAAAATCCAGACTTGAAAATTATATATGATTTTTTTGGAGAGTAGGCCTTGATATTAGATTTAAAATCAGTTATTACTAGAGAAAAAGATAGGTAAAGTACAAAACTTTATTTGCTATCTGGGATATTAATATATCCCCAGATATCAATTAACAACTTCTTGGATGTAATTTAAATGAAAATACACTAACAATGACTAAAATGATTCCCACTGAGGAACAATTGTTGGCTCTGTACATTTTGGGGCATTTTTTTTCAGTCAATGTGGTCACACTAGGGATAAACCAGTTTTCAAACCGTGGATCCATACTGCTGCTGACACTATTGCATGATTTATCTAGAATTCAAGTCTTTACACAGCATCATGCTTGGCTCCCAGGAGGACATAATTATTCCTATGTCCTTAGGCTCTGTCTCTCACTTAACACTAGTCAATGAAACAACAATTATGTTAAGGGGATACTCGGCCTCCTTGTTTCTTAGTCAATGTAGTAATTGCCCAGATAAATCTGTTCCACTCATAAGCAATTTCTACACATGTGATAGGTTCAGTGGCCTTTTCAGTGACAGAATCAGTAAGAATCTGAAAATATTTCCACAATTGCAAAATTATAGGTTTGTGATGACCTACAACTCAGAGGATCATTTTTTGTTTGTACACACACACATGTACATACACACCTAACACAAATGCATAGAACTCTTTATTTTCTTTGATGCCTATAGAAACAGTAATTTAGATTAGGCCATATTTGAAAGGACAAGGAATCTGTTTTTTTTAGTTAGTTGACTGGTATATATTCAAAGTTATAATAGTTGGTTGTTTTCCTCCTTTCTTATTCAGTTTCATTCTTTTATTCTCCCTTCTTATCTCTCACTCCTCAGACTCACAGCTATATTTTAGAAAAGGAAAGTGTGTAAATGGCTACATAAATTTGTTAATTCTCTTCTGGGCCAATGTATTAATACGTTTTATACTAAATATATTAAAGATTAAGAAAGATATATCCAATCCAAATGCAATTATTATCTTGCTAAAAATGCATTAGTTTTATTTTTTTTCTGTTCCTTTGAATATGTAGTCATATAGAAAATTAAATGAGCAAGGTTACAAATGGTAATCCATTGAAATATAAGCATTTATCTATGTAAAGGGATTTTATACAAAATACATTTTCTTACAAAAAATGTTCTTAAAAATATTATTGAACAGTTAATATACATCTCTTTTTCACTGATCTATGAGTCTACACTTTGGGTTTCAATATTACACAAAATTCTTCCTTTCAGTCAGTCAGTCATTTCAGTCACTCCATTACCAGCTCCAGGAGTTTATTCAAACTTATGTCCATTGAGTCTGTGATGCCATCCAACCATCTTATCCTCTGTTGTCCCCTTCTCCTCGCACCTTCTATCTTTCCCAGCATCAGGGTGTTTGCCAATGAATCAGTTTTGTGCATCAGATAGCCAAAGTATTGGAGTTTTGCTTTAGCATCAGTCCTTCCAATGAATATTCGGGATTGATTTCCTTTAGGATAGACTGGTTAGATCTCCTTGCAGTGCAAGGGACTTGTAAGAGTCTTCTCCAATACCACAGTTTGAAAGCAACAGTTCTTTGGCTCTCTGCCTTCTTTATTGTCCAACTCTCACAACCATACATGACTACTGGAAGAACCATATCTTTGACTCTATCAACCTTTGTTGGAAAAGTGATATCTCTGCTTTTTAATATGCTGCTTAGGTTTTTCATAGCTTTCCTTCCAAGGAGAAAGCATCTTTTAATTTCATAGTTGCAGTCACCATCTTCAGTGAAGGAGATTTTGAAGCCCAAGAAAATAAAGTTTGTCACAGTTTCCATTGTTTCCCCATCTATTTGCCATGAAGTGATGGGACCAGATGCCATGATCTTTGTTTTTGAATGTTGAGTTTTAATCCAATTTTTTCACTCTCCTATTTCACCTTCATCAAGAGGCCCTTTAGTTCCTCTTCACTTTCTGCCATAAGGATGGTGTCAACTACATATCTGAGGTTATTGCTATTTCTCCCAGAAACCTTCATTTCAGCCTGTGCCTCATCCAGTCTGGCATTTCCTGTGATGTATTCTGCATGTAGCTAAACATGCAGGGTGACAATATATGGACTTGATGTAGTCCTTTCCCAATTTGGAACCAATCCACTGTTCCACGTCTGGTTCTAACTGTTGCTTCTTGACCTGCATAAAGGTTTTTCAAGAGGCGGGTAAGGTTCTCTGTTATTCATAGGTCTTTAAGAATTTCCAGTAGTTTGTTGTGATCCATACAATCAAAGGGTTTAGTGTGGTCAATGAAGCAGAAGTAGGGGTTTTTCTGGAATTGTCTTGTTTTTCCTATGATTCAATGGATGTTGAAAATTTGATCTCTGGTTCCTCTGCCTTTTCTAAATCTAGCTTGTACATCTGGAAGTTCTTGGTTCATATATTGTTGAAACCTACCTCTAAGGATTTTGAACATTACCTTGCTAGCATGTGAAATGAGTGCAACTGTGCAGCGGTTTGAACATTCTTTGGTTTTGCCCTTCTTTGGGATTATAATGAAAACTGGCCTTTTCCAGTCATGTGGCTACTGCTGAGTTTTCCAGCTGTGGAGATGTATTGAGTGCAGCACTGCAACATCATCTCTTAGGATCTGAAATAGTTCAACTATTGATTATAATGTATTACTATTAAGAGAATTCTTCAGAACAAATTGCATTTTACATTTGAGTCATTATTTGTAATATGTGTTCATTATTTGTGGTAATAGCATAGCTTTGAGTTTTTGACAGCCAGGGTTCAGTGTTAGTCACTCAGTCGTATCCAACTCTTTGTGACTCCAAGGACTGTAGCCCACAAGGCTTCTCTGTCCATGGAATTTCCCAGGCAAGAATACTGGAGTGGGTTGTCATTTCCTCTTCCAGGGCATCTTTCTAACCCACAGACTGAACTCGGGTCTCCTGCACTGCAGGCAGATTATTTACTGTCTGTGCCACCAGGGAAGCCCCTAACCTTTTTCACAATAAGTAAGATAAGTGGAAATATAACATAGATATAATCCTTATAAATATTTAAGAATCATTTTTTAAAAATATTAAGCTTAAGAGTAAACTATCTCAGAATAAACCTCCCTAAAATTTATATATGGATGTGAGAATTGGATATAAAGAAAGCTGAGTTCTGAAGAATTAATTTTTTTGCACTGTGGTGTTGGAGAAGACTCTTGAGAGTCCCCTGGACTACAAGGAGATCCAACCAGTCAATCCAAAGGAAATCAGTCTTGAGTATTCATGGGAAAGACTGATGCTGAAGCTGAGACTGCAAAACTTTGGCCACCTGTTGTGAAGAATTGATTCACTGGAAAAGACCCTGATGCTGGCCAAGATAGAAGCCAGGAGGAGAAGGGGACAACAGAGGATGAGATGGTTGGATGGGATCACTGATTGACTGGACATGAGTTTGAGCAGGTTCCGGGAGTTGGTGATGTGCAGGGAAGCCTGGCATGCTGCAGTCCATGGGACTGCATAGAGTGAGATATGACTGAGTGAACTGAAATGAATTGAACTGAAGGAGGCAAAAGACCCATATTCCAAAAGCTATAAGTTGCTGATAAATGAAATCAAAGATGCCACAAAAAGATAGTAAGATATATCATGTCCTTGGAGATTCCCTGGTGTCTCTAGTGGTAAAGATTCTGCCTGCAGTGTGGGAGACCTGGGTTCAACCTCTGGGTTGGGAAGATACACTGGAGGAGGGCATGACAACCCACTCCAGTATTTCTGCCTAGGAAATCCCCATGGACAGAGGAGCCCAGAGGGCTAAATTCCATTGGGTCACAAATAGTCAGTCTCAACTAAGTGAGTAAGCCCTCAGCACACCATGTTCTTGGATTAGAAGAATCAATATTGCAAAATTGACTATACTACCCAAGGAAATCCACAAAATCAATTCAATCCCTATCAAATTATCAATGTTGTTTATCACAGAACTAGAGTAAAAGAAAAAATTTTGTATGGAAATACAAAAGACTCCATATAGCCAAAGCAATCTTAAGAAAAATGGGATGGAAGAATCAGGCTCCCTCACTTCACACTATACTACAAAGCTACATTTATCAAAACAGTATGGCTATGGCACAAAAAACAAATCCAACTCCTAGAGTAGTGGAAATGAAAATAAAAGTAAGCTTATAGAACCTAGTTTAACATAAAAACTTACACAGCAAAGAAAACCACAAACAAAACCAACAGACAATCTACAGAATGGAAAAAAAAGTATTTGCAAATGATGTGACTGACATGGAATTAATTTTCAAAATATACAAACAGCTCATACAGCTCAATTGTTTAAAAAAAATAGCAAAAGATCTGGCCATCTTGATTTGCAGTGCCATGCACAGTGCTTTGGCATATGCCCTAATTGCATGGGCTGGCCTCAGCTTTTCACACTTGTAACTCTGGTATGAGTGCAGGGTCAGGTTGCTGCATTCAGCATTATATGAGCAAGTGAAACTAGACGAAGCACAAAAGAAAAGGGAAAAAATTTAAAAAAAAAAAAAAAGGACTGGATAGGAAAAGAAGCTTTGGTAATAAACCCAGGCCATCTTGTTGAATATTCCCCAATCCCAGTCTCACAAGATAAAGAACAGTCAAACCTCAGACATCATAGAACTAAACCCTTCTTCAGAGATCAAGCCTTTAGCCTTTGGAGTGGGAGCACTGACTCCAAGACCCTAGACTACCAGAAAACTAACCCTAGGGGGTATCAAATAGTGAGAACTCACACAAAAGAAATCATTGGAATACAAGACCTGGGATCATAGAACCACCATTAGCACCCTGTGCAGGATGCCTACTTAAACAACAAACAAAACAAAAATAGAAACCAAATCATCCTCAGAGAGGATTACCATCTCACTCAGCCTTTCCCATCAGAGGAAAAGCAAACAAACAAGCAAAAACTCAGCACAAATCTCCCCCTATAGGTAGCTTATACAAACCACTGGACCAAGCTCAGGAGGGCAGAGACCAAAAGGAAGAAAGAATTCAACCTTGAATACTGGGAAAAGGAGACCTCAAACACAATAAGCTTAAAAAAAAATAATGAAAAGGCAGATAAATACTACACAAATGAAGGAACAAACTAGAAACACAAAAGTCCAAATAAATGAAGAGGAAATAGGCAAACTACCTGAAAAATAATTCAGATAGTAAATATGATCAAAAACCTTGAAAACAAAATAGAGAAAATGCAAGATTCAATTAACAAAGACCTAGAAGAATTAAAGAATAAACACACAGAGACAAACAACATATTTACTTAAATTAAAAATACTCTAGAAGGAATCAATAGCAGAATATCTGAAGCAGAAGAACGAATCAGTGAGCTGGAAGATAAAATTATGGAAATAACTTCTGAAGAGAAAAATAAAGCAAAGAGAATGAAAAGAACTGAGGATAGGCTCAGGACCTCTGGGACAATATCAAATAGACTGACATTCAATAGGGGTCCCAGAAGAAGAAGAGAAAAAAGAAAGGGTATGAGAAATTTTTTGAAGAGATTATAGTTGAAAATTTCCCTAACATGGAAAATAAAATAGTCAATCAAATCCAAGAGGCACAAAGAGGATACACCCATACAGGATAGACCCAAGGAGAAACATGCCAAGACACATACTAATCAAACTAACAAAGACTAAACACAAAGAAAGAATATTAAAAGCAGCGAGGGAGAAGCAACAAGTAACATACAAGGGAAACCCCACATGCTTAACAGCTGTTCTTTCAGCAGAAACTGCAGGCCAGAAGGGAATGGCAGGATATATTTAAAGTACTGAAAGGGAAAAATCTATAACCAAGATTATTGCATCTGGCAAGGATTTCATTCAAAATTGATGGAGAAATCAAAAGCTATTCAGACAAGCAAAAGTTAAGAGACCAAGTTAAAAGTACCACCAAACTAGCTTTACAATAAATATCAAAGGGATTATATAGTCAAGAAATCCAAGAGAAGAAAAGATGAACTACAAAATTCAGTTCAGTTCAATTCAGTCGCTCAGTCGTGTCCGACTCTTTGCGACCCCATGAATTGCAGCAAAAGTTAACCCCAAACAATTAAGAAAATAGCAACTGGAACATATATATCAATAATTACTTTAAATGTAAATGGATTAAATGCTCTAACCAAGAGACACAGATTAGCTGAATGTATTAAAAACCAACCAACCAAACAACAACAACAACAAAAAGACCCATATATATGCTGTCTACAAGAAACCCACTTCAACCCTGTATGCGAGACAGCAAAAGAGACACAGATGTATAGAACAGTCTTTTGGACTCTGTGGGAAGGGACAAGGGTGAGATGCTTTGGGAGAATGGCATTGAAACATGTATAATATCCTATGTAAAACGAATCGCCAGTCCAGGTTCGATGCATGATACAGGATGCTTGGGGCTGGTGCATTGGGTTGACCCAGAGGGATGGTAGGGAAAGGAGGGTGGGAGGGGGTTCAGGATGGGGAACACGTGTACACCTGTGGCATATTCATGCTGATGCATGGCAAAACCAATACAATATTGTAATTAGCCTCCAATTAAAATAAATAAATTTATATTTAAAAAAAGAGAAACCAACTTCAGACCTAAAGACACATATGGACTGAACATGAGAGGATGGAAAAATATATTTCATGCAAATGGGAAGCAAATGAAAGCTGGGGTAGTAATTCTCATATCAGACAAAATTGACCTTAAAATAAAGGAGATTACAAGAGATAAGGAAGGACACTACATAATGATCAAGAGGAATTAATCAAAGAGGAAGAGATCAATTCAAGAGGAAGATATAACAATTGTAACTATCTATGCACCCAACATTGGAGCACCTCGATACATAAGACAAACACTGAAAGACATAAAAGGAGAAGTTGACAGTAACACAATAAAAATAGACTTTAACATCCAATTCACACCAATGGACAGATCATCAAGACAGGAAATTAATAAGGAAACAAGTCTTAAATGATACATTAGATGAGATGGATGTCATTGATATCTTCAGGACATTCCATCCAAATGCAGAAGAGTATACCTTCTGCTAAAGTGTACATAGAACATTCTCCACAATAGACCACAATCAGTTCGGCTCAGTTCAGTCCAGTCACTCAGTCGTGTCTGACTCTTTGTGACCCCACAAATCGCAGCAAGCCAGGCCTCCCTGTCCATCACCAACTCCCAGAGTTCACTCAAACTCATGTGCATCAAGTTGTTGATGCCATCCAGCCATCTCATCTTCTGTCATTCCCTTCTCCTCCTGCCCCCAATCCCTCCCAGCATCAGGTTCTTTTTCAGTGAGTCAGCTCCTTGCATGAGGTGGCCAAAGTAGGCTGAGTTTCAGCCTCAGCATCAATCCTCCCAGTGAACACCCAGGACTGGTCTCCTTTAGGTAGGATCTCCTTGCAGTCCAAGGGATTCTCAAGAGCCTTCTCCAACACCACAGTTCAAAAGCATCAATTCTTTGGCGCTTAGCTTTCTTCATAGTCCAACTCTCACACCTATACAAGACCACAGGAAAAACCATAGCCTTGATTATACAGACTTTTGTTGACAAAGTAAAATCTCTGCTTTTTAATATGCTATCTAGGTTGGTCATAACGTTCCTTTCAAGGAGTAAGCGTCTTTTAATTTCATGGCTTCAGTCACCATCTGCAGTTATTTTGGAGCCACAAAAAATAAAGTCTGACACTGTTTCCCCATCTATTGGCCATGAAATGATGGGACCAGATGCCATGATCTTCATTTTCTGAATGTGGAGCTTTAAGCTAAAATTTTCACTAATGTCTTTCACTTTCATCAAGAGGCTTTTTAGTTCTTCTTCACTTTCTGCTATAAGGGTGGTGCCATCTGCATATCTGAGGTTATTGATATTTCTCCCAGCAATCTTGATTCCAGCTTGTGCTTCTTCCAGCCCAGTGTTTTTCATGATGTACTCTGCATAAAAGTTAAATAAGCAGGGTGACAATACACAGCCTTGATGTACCAGTCTGTTGTTCCATGTCCAGTTCTAACTATTGCTTCCAGACCTGAATATAGGTTTCTCAAGAGGCAGGACAGGTGGTCTGGTATTCCCATCTATTTCAGAATTTTCCACAGTTTATCATGATCCACACAGTCAAAGGCTTTGGCATAGTTAATAAAGCAGAAATATATGTTTTTCTGGAACTCTCTTGCTTTTCCAATGATCCAGTAGATGTTATAAATTTGATCTCTGGTTCCTCTGCCTTTTCTAAAACCAGCTTGAACATCTGGAATTTCACAGTCCATGTATTGCTGAAGCCTAGCTTGGAGAAGTTTGAGCATTACTTTACTAGTGTGTAAGATAAGTGCAATTGTGCGTTAGTTTGAGCATTCTTTGGCATTGCCTTTCTTTGGGATTGAAATGAAACTGGAACTTTTCCAGTTCTGTGGCCAGTGCTGAGTTTTCCAAATTTGCTGACATATTGAGTGTAGCACTTTCACGAGATTTCAAATAGCTCCACTGGAATTCCATCACCTCCACTAGCTTTGTTCGTAGTGATGCTTTCTAAGGCCCGCTTGACTTCACATTACAGGATATCTGGCTCTAGGTGAGTGATCACACCATCATAGTTATCTGGGTCATGAAGATCTTTTTTGTACAGTTCTTCTGTGTATTCTTGCCACCTCTTCTTAATATCTTCTGCTTCTGTTAGGTCCATACAATTTCTGTCCTTTATCGAGCCCATCTTTGCATGAAATGTTCCCTTGGTATCTCTAATTTTCTTGAAGAGATCTCTAGTCTTTTCCATTCTGTTGTTTTCCTCTATTTCTTTGCATTGATATACCACATATTGGGTCACAAATGAAACCTTAGTAAATTTAAGAAAATTGAAATTGTGAATGAACCATCTTCTCTGGCCACAACCTTGAGACTATATATCAACTATGAAAAAAATAAGTGTAAAAACCATAGACACATGGGGATTAAACAATACATTTCTAAATAACCAAAAAGTTACTGACAGAATCAGAAGGGAAATCAAAAAAATTCTAGAAACAAATTACAATGAAAACTTGACAACTGAAAACCTATGGAGTGCACCAAAAACAGTACTAAGAGGGAAGTTTATAGCAATACAATCTTACCTCAAGAAACAAGGAAAACATCAAATAGACAATCTAAGTTTACACCTAAAACAACTGGAAAAACAATAGCAACAAACATTGGTAGGAGGAAAGAAACATAAAGATCTGAGCAGAAATAAATGAAAAGGAAATGAAACAAACAATAGTATAGATTAATAAAACTAAAAGCTAGTTCTTTGAGAAGATAAACAAAATTGACAAACCTTAGGCAGACTCATCAAGAAAGCAAGAGAGAAGGTTCAAATCAACAAAATTAGAAATGGTAAAGGAGAAGTTACAACAGACAATGCAGAAATACAAAGGATTATAAGAGACTATTATGAACAACTATATGGCAATAAAATGGATAACCTGGAAGAAATGGACAGATTCTTACATAAGTTCAATCTTCTAAGACTGAACCAGGAAGAAATAGAAATTATGAACAACCCAATTACAAGCACTGAAATCGAAGCTGTGATTAAAAAAAACAAAAAACTAAAAACTAAAAAGACTCCCATAAAACAAAAACAAAAACAGAGGACCAGATGGCTTCACAAAAGACATCTATCAAACATTTAGAGAAGAGCTAATGCCTATCCTTCTAAAACTCTTTCAAAAAGTTGCAGAGGAAGGAACACTTCCAAACTCATCCTATGAGGCCATCATCACCCTGATACCAAAATCAGACAAAGACAACACAAAAATAAAAAAGTAAAAGGCAGAAGATCTAAATATCTAAAGAGACATTTCTCCAAAGAAGAGATGCAAATGCCCAAGAGGAAGATGGAAAAAAACACTCAACATCACTAATTAGAATAATGCAAATCAAAGCTACAATGAATTATAACTTCATACTAGTCAGAGTGGCCATCATCAAAATGTCTACAAATAATAAATGTTGGACAGTGTGAGAGATAAAAGGAACCCTCCTACACTGTTGGTCGGAATCTAAATCATTCTTGGTGGAAATCACAACCATCATAGACAGCAGTTTAGATGCCTTTAAAAAACTAAAAAAATGGAGCTACAGTATGATCTTCCCAATTCCATTGCTGAGCATATATCTGAAAACCATAATTTCAAAAGATAAAAGCACCCCAATGCTCACTGAAGTACTATTTACAATAGCCAAGACCTGAAAGCAATCTAAATGTCCATCAAAAGATGGATGAATAAAGAAGGTGTGGTGTATGTATACAAAGGAATATTACCCAACTATAAAAGTAAGTGAAATAATTTCATTTTCAGCAACATGGACAGACCTAAAGTATAATGCTAAATTCAATAAACCAAACAGAAAAACAGATATCATATATATTTATATGTAGCATCTAAAAATGGATGCAAATGAACTTACATATACAAAAGAAAAAGGCTCTCTGACATAGCAAACAGACCAAAGGGGATAGTGAGGGTGGGGGAGAGATACATTAGTAGTTTGGGGTTAACATACACACACTACTATATATAAAAAAGATAGTGAACAAGGATTTACTCTACATTTTGTAATAACTCATAAAGGAAAGATATGAAAAAGTAGACATAGATGTATGTATAACTTAATTACTGCTGTATACCTGAAACTAACACGCCATTGTAAATCACTATACTGCAATTAAAAATTTAAAAATAAGTATATACAAAACAATAATCAGAAGCTTAACAATAATTATTAAGCTTAAATTCCTTTAAACACATTGAAAATATTATTTAAACTTTCTAATTCTAGTTAGATTATAAATGCATAGCTTTCAACCATAGCAGTTGATACTTATTAGAAACCATTACTATAATGAGTTACAAAAGATATATTATTAATTGTACTTTACAGAGTAAAAGAACGCTATGCTCAAATAGACTAACATCCAGGACAATGTTTTGTTCTTTGGAATATAAACAAAAACTCAAATGGTAAAAATATATTTGAAAAATATAAACAATTTGAATTCAGTTCAGTTCAGTCATTAATAAGCATACTATTATTACATTTAATTCATCATTATAATATTAGAAAACTGAAGGTGATCAGAAGGAAATAAACTCACATATACACATACAATGTTTGAAATACTAACCATCTCATTGTGAAGCATTATTTATAACCAATATATAGGAAACAAGCAGAATTTTTTTAAATCAGATTATTTGGTACTTACATATAATCTACATTGGGAATATTCTTGTTAGCAAATTGTGAATAAATTGACACTGATCTCATGGTCTAATAATCATGTGTTTTGTCATGATTAGTATTTTTGTAAACGTTAGAAGTAGAAAATATTTCAGCTAATACTTTAGAAATGAAAAACAAAAAATTAGCATAATTGAAGAGATATGAAATGGTGATATAGTTTTGAATTTGTAGACACTCTGACATCTCCATGCAGTTTTCAAACAAAGTAATTTATCTGCTTATAGCATTCTATAAAACTCAATTTTAAAATAATGTATTTCATTTTTAACTTATTCAGGGAAATGAATAGATTATCTCCTGTTTATAAATGGTATTTTAAGAATTAAAAATAATCAGTATGCATTTATGACAGCTTGCAGAATTATAAACAATATGCATAACAATGAAATCCAATGCATGTGAGATATGGAGGCCGATTCTAATTAAGTAAATTCTATAAAATGAAATTAATTATATTTACCACCAAAAAGCCATCTGTTTCTAATAGCTGAAATCTGTGAAGGAAATGGAAGTTTTATTATACTGAAAAATATATTTGAGGTTTATTTTGCAGTTAAAAATGCAAACAAGTATGTACACATCATTATAGAGTTTCTCTAATTGACTATTGATGGTGAGACATATAACTGTTTTTTCAAGTTATTTAAATGAAAGTGTTAGTCGCCCAGTTGTGTCCAACACTTTGCGACCCCATGGACTGTAGCCCACCAGGCTTTTCTGTCTATGGAATTCTCCAGGCAAATTGAGACAAATATATAAGTGTGTTGTGTGTTCAAGAATATCTATGTCTATATTCTTTTTCATGTCTATGGATCAAATGCATTTTGCTCTACTAGGGAGAAGGGTAATTTAACAAATTATTGTTGTTTTCCATATATTCTGTATTTTTTTCACTCTCACATGGTGAACATGTCATTTTCTGAGTTAAATAATGAGCCAAGGGCACAGCAATACTGAATGACTTAAAAAAAAAATGCTACCAGACAACTTACATAACCATGTAGCTTGATCAGTAGAGTCTGTCTGCAATGCAGGAGACCAGGGCTTGATTCCTGGGTCGGAAAACCCCCTGGAGAAAAAAGTAGCAATCCACTCCAATATTATTGCCTTGAGAATCCCATGGACACAGGAGACTGGTAGGCTACAGTTTATGGGGTCACAAGAGTCAGACACAAGTGAGCACACAACACAAAAATCCATTCTGTAACTTTGACTGTAATTAATTGATAAAGTGATGAACACACGTGATTTTAAGTTTAGGTTATATTTATCCCCTTTGAACTTAATAAAGTGAGACAAAAAGGACTTTGAGGCTGGATACTATTAAAATAATATTTATTTTTCTCCTTTTCCCCCATAAGTCTAGAGTTTAAAGTCTCTAATTCTATTAATGTTTTCTCAATTAGAAAGTCATAGTTTGTTTTGTAATTCTTGCATTACTCAAAATGTTATGCGAGAATAGTTTAACAAATTTCTGGAGCTCTTTCCTTATAATAATTGTGAACAAAAACCATTATCAAAATGAGTTGGGAATACAGTGTACTTCCTTTGCTTCATTTCTTTCTCCTTCAATCAGTTGGATATTAATACTCCACCTGGAAGAATTTAAACTAAAAAATTATATAACTCTAGATGTATAAGAAACTAAACTAAGAAATTATATGGAATCTATAATATCCTGATAGTTTCTGAAAGAGCTTACTTTTTGCACTCTGTTGAAATATTGCTCCTACAAAAATTTTGCTTTCATGTATTTCTAAAATGAAAACTGCTAAGAAATGTGCAAAAATGTGTTAAATTAGTTGATATAAAAATACCTCTTTTGTGAACTAATTTTTTTTAGCTAAGTTAACATGTAATGGCAGACAATAACATCCAACATTGCTATATTATTTGTTTCACTCTTTTCCTCATGCTGTTTTACTGATTTTCCTAGTTTACTAAATTTTGTCTTCTTTATTGAGACTTTCTGGGACTCTAGCATTTCATTAAGATAAAAAGAATATAGTATAAGAACATTTTTGTAAGTTTAGTAGAATCATCTGCTTATGCTGAATATTTCCAAAGACATAGTGTCTATAGAACTTTAGGTAAAAAATTATGTTAAAATATGGGTTACATTTTGACTGACAGTTTCAACAGAGATAAAACTTATTATATCATATAAGGTGTGGGTGGAAGGTAGGAAATCCTTGATTGTGGGTCATGTGGATAAAATGATAATGCAAAACCTATGGTAGAAGCAGAAAATAGAAAAAGGCTAAGCAGTCAATCTGTAGAAGTATTTCAGTATAATTCACATGGATTAAATGGCAATGACTGTGTGATTGATTTATTATGCTTTTCTTCAACACCGTAAGTTTGTAAGGTACTTTATACAGAACCAAGTCTGTCATATACTAAATGTGGACACATTTTGTATGGAACACCTGAAGTACAAGCAACAAAATAAAAATAAACAAGGTAGACTACATAAAACAAACAAACAAACAAAGAGCTATGCACAGCAAAAGATATATCCAACAGAATGAAAAGACATCCTATGGAATGGGAAAAATATTTTCAAGCCCTTTGTCTGATAAGAGGTCAATATCCAAAATGTATGAAGAACTCATTCAACTCAACAGCCAAAAAAAAAAAAAAAAAAACAACCATCCACTTTAAAAATCAGCAAAGCAACTGAATAGATATTTTTTTTTCCAAAGAAAACATATGAAAGGCCAATATGTACATGAAAAGACGTCTGTATCACTAATCATCAGTTCAGTTCAGTCGCTCAATTGTGTCCGACTCTTTGCAACCCCATGAATCGCAGAATGTCAGGCCTCCCTGTCCATCACCAACTGCCAGAGTTCAGTCAGATTCACATCCATCGAGTCACTAATCATCAGGGAAATGCAAATCAAAACCACAATGAAATATTGCCTTATGCCTATTAGGGTGGCTAACATAAAAAAGATAAAAGATATATACACTGTAGAGAATATGGAGAAAATGAAACTTTGTGTGCTATTGGAGGGAATCGATACACCGCTATGGAAGTCTCTCAAAATATTAAAAATAGAGCTACCATATATGATCAACAATTTCACTTCTGGGAACATATCCACAGGAAATGAAAACACTATGCTGAAAAGATATCTGCACTCCAGAAAAATGAGTACTGGAAATGTAACATATAACATGATGATTATAGTTAACACTGCTCATTGTATGGCTAAAAATAAAGGTGGTCACAAGTTCTTGCTGCTTCTCCCATTAACAGGTAGAGTCTAATTTTACGTCTTTAATTAGGGCTTGCCTTAATAGTTTAATTCATTAATTAAATGTTTAGAGAAGTACATTTAGGAATGTACTTTAATACATCCAAAACTATTTCATTGGAAGTGTTGCTGCTTCTATGCAGAGTTCTTGGAATATTGCCACTAGGGGAAGCCAGAGACTCTGTAAAAAGTTCAACAACCCAGAAACTGTCATACTGAAGAGAGAAAGGGATGAGGAAAAAAGAGGGGAGGTGAGGAAATGCTCTCAGTTCACTTCAGCTACTCCAGCCAGTCCATCCCACAGCCCAGGTGTCAAACAGGTAAGTGAAGAAGACACCTAGGATCAGCCAACAACCACAATTAAGACCTTAGACACGTGGTCCCATTTTATCCATCACACCCATCTCTAACTGTTTTAACCACCAAAGCTCAGTCACTGTGAAGCAGAGATGAGTCCTCTGTTGCAACCACCTAAATTCTAACTCATAAAATTCTAAGAACATGAAAATGGTTGTTTTTTTTTTTTACAACTACATTTACTTACGCAGCACACATACTCAAAATAATAGCATACTAAGTAAGTATAAGGCACACAAAAATACTTTTGTAGCCCACATCTGACTGAAGTGGAATTGATATTAACACTGATTTTCTTTAGCCAAAAGGAAGTGTGTTAATTTGTATGTGGTGTGTGGGTGTCTGTATGATACTGAGTCCAAGCTCACTTTACTTATCACACGATAGGCCACTAAATCCAGGAGAGGAGGTGTTAAGGCAAGGAATATGAGTTTATTCAGAGCGCAGGCTGACTGAGAAGATGGCAGACTAACATCTCAAAATAACCATCTTGTTGGGGGCTGGATGCCAAGATCTTTCATGGATCAGAGATGGGGGGAGTTGAGGAAGTAAAGTAAAAAGATTATTTAATTCTTGTAAATATCTCCTAGAATGGCAAGTCTCAGTCAGAGGGTTCTGATGGTAACTCAAGAATGTCACAGTCATTCACAGGTAGGCAGGCTCAGGTTATCTCTCTGTGAACTAAACGAAGGCACTTTAGCTTAAGGGTCAAGAGGAGGGTGAGAGAGGGAAAGGGTCAGAGAGATTTAAGGATCAGAGGAGGACAAGGTTCCCTGACCATTATGTTTGTTTATAATAACAGAAGCTGCAAGACATGGTTAAAATCACAGAGAAAGATCCAGTATGTAGTCAAAATTAACCCTTTCAGGTTACAAGTATATGTTTTGGGTGAAGGGGTAATAATTGCATTGCACAGGAAACCAGGACTTCTATTTTCTTTCTCCATGTAGAAAATGTCATAGATTTGTCCCTGATTATTCTACTAGTTTCCTGATTTAAAACCTTCACCATTACCATAATACAGCTGAGAACTACAAGAACAGATTTTTAAAAGGCATCTAGCAAAACAGCTAGAGCTTAAAATAGTGCAATCCATAGAGTAATGTGAAAAGCAGGCAGCGTGTCACAGAGTGTGCAGAACACCTCTGCCTTACACATTTTTAGCATTTGTGATTTTAACTATATTGGTCTAACCTGTCATGATGTGGAACTGATCTGAGGCATATATGTTTCAAGACTCTTATGGGGAAGTTATCTTTTTACCTTGATCACCAATGATTTGACCAGCCTATACACACAGGGATATTTTTCTTGGTCATATTTTCCTCTGTCATGCTCTGTAATCATACTCTTGGGAAAAGTAAGAAATCATCTCAACAAAGAAAGAGAAGGGGAGGAGAAGACAGGATAAAGGGATATGGAAAAGTAACATGAGAAGAGGAGGGTAAATTAAATACATCAGGCTCAAGGACTCATTCCTTCCTCTGTCTTCAGGGTCACACTTCAGGGCAGGAGGGAGTAGGCTATAGAAACATTGGAATTATTTCCTACTTGTGGCAATATCACTGATAGCCAAGAATTTGGAAAACTTTTAGGTCATTTTCAGAGTGAATAAGAGGATGATTCTGGAATACAGTGGGATGTTATTCAGAGAGGCATGAAGAGATTTGGGAAATTTCATCTGCCCCCAAAACACATAGATGGTGCTCTCCACCCAAAAGGCTGACTTCATAGAAAGTATTGGAACAGACACACGACTCAAAGAGACAGTCTCTTATAGTCAATTTTTGACCCATATTTTATGTAGAAATATACTACTACATTGCCAAATACCTGATGGTTTTCTGTATATCTTTAAATTACTGACTTCTAATTTAAGTCAATAGCAATCAAAACACAAACTGAATAAGGTCAATATTTTGAAGTTTTCTGGGATAATATATGGCTCAGCATGTCAACAGTATGGGTGAATGTGTGTATGTGTTTAGTTGCTCAATAGTGTTCAACTCTTTGTGATCCCATGGACTGTAGTCCATCAGGCTCCTCTGTCCATGGTAGTCAATGTTTATCGAAAGAAAAAATGACAGTTTAGCTTTGAGATATAGTATTCTATCAAGGTCATTTAGGTCAATGAACTTCTTTCTTCTTACTAATTATTTGTCTACTTATCAATTACTTAGAATAGAGAGTTTTAAACCCTGGATTATAGAGATTTTTTTTGTATGTTTATTTGAATCTTTGCCATTATGTATATGCTAATTTATTTTTATCTTACTGATGAATTGGACTTTTATCATGAGAAAATGTTATACTTTATCACTGGTAAGTTTTTGAAGAATACTTTTTCTTATTAAATACAGTTAAACCAGCTTTCTTTTATTTGCTATGCTCTTTTCTGATATTTGTTTTGCAATTGCTTTATGTCTTTATATTTAAAGTTTGTATTTCTAAGCCTTTCTCCCCCACTCTTGGAGTCCTGATTTCTTTTCTAATCTAAAAGCATTTGACTTTTGGTCGATTTATTTATTTACATGATCAAATAATTGATGTGTCTGAGTTGTGTTTAGTTATAGCAGTACTTTGTTCCTTTTCTTCCTTATTTTTCCTCTGTGTTGGTATAAGTGTTGCTGTTGTTTAGTCACTAAGTTGTGTCTCACTCTTTGTGATCCCATGAACTGTAGCCCATCAGGTTCCTCTGTCCATGGATTTCCCAGGCAAGAATACTGGAGTGGGTTGCCATTTCCTCCTCTAGGGAATCTTCCAGATTGAGGGATCAAAGTCACATTTCTTACATTGGCAGGCCACCAGGGAAGCCTTGGTATAAGTAAGTATACCTTATTATTCTTTTTTGCCTGTTCTATTAATTTCTGGATTATATGTCTTCATTTTTTTTTAATTTTAGTGACTGCTCTAGAGCTGGATTGTCCAGTAGAGTGGTCACTATCCACATGGGATCATTTAAATCAAAATGTACTTAATAAAACATCATAACCACATGTAGTTAGTGGTTAAAGAATTGGACAGCATAGAGTAGCAGAATATTTCATTTTCACAGGAAATTCTATTGGACAGCATTATTCTTGAGCTTATAGTACAAATATTTAATTAATCATACTGAATTTTCAAATAATATTATACTATTTGACAATAATGCCCAAACCTCACAGTAGTGTAATTCCATTTGTGCTTGTCCTTTGCCCTTCTGTATTCATATATTTTACTTCTCCATATGATATAACAAGTAGAATATATTTGTATCATTTTTGCTTTAGTCAACACTATTTTAAAGAATTTTAAAATATGTGATACACATATATACATCCACTCATAAAATGATTAAAAGGTAATTTATAGTTATCCTCAATTTTAATTTTCCTGGTACTGATCTTTCTTCATGCAGATCTGGATTTCTATTTGAAATAACTTCTAGTCAAACTGAAGAACTTTGCTGACCATTCCTTATAGTTAATTTCAACTAGACACAAATTCTCTAAGGCATTACTCTTTTTAAATGCTTTTGGTTTAGATTCATTTAAAAACAATTTTACACTGGACAGATAATTTTGGATTGACAGATTTTTAATTTTCAGAACTCTAAGCACATCTTTCTATTTTGTTCTAATCTTTATTGATTCTAAGGAGAAGTCAGCCATATAATGATATTCCACTGGATCTAATACTTTTTCTACCCCCTGACAGATTTTAAGCTTTTTCTTGGATAGTATTTAAGATGAGGGGCACAGAAGTTTGCTAGTCTAGGTTTGAGTATCAGTTGTAAAACTTCAAAACTCTGTAGTGTACTTGATTCTTAGATCCTGAACTTTTCTAATCTATACTATGGGAGTATAATGATATACCAGTCAATCCTAAAGGAAATTAACCCTGAATATTTACTGGAAGGACTGATGCTGAAGCTGAAGCTGCAATACTTTGGCCACCTAATGTGAAGAGCCAACTCACTGGAAACAATTTTGATGCTGGGAATATCTGAGGGCAGGAGGAGAAGGGGGCAACAGAGGATGAAAGGTAGGATGACATAACTGACTTAATGGACATGAGTTTAAGCAAACTCCAGAAGATACTGAAGGACAGCATAGCCTGGTGTGCTGCAGCTCATGGGGTCGCAAAAAGCTGGAGGTAACTTATTACTGAACAAATAATGTATTATTGATTAAGTAAAGAAATGCATATGAATGCTTTGAGTGACACACAGCATGTGCTAAATGATCCATGAATGATAATTTTCATCGCTATACAAATGTTTATTCACATATATTGCTCATGTGTGGATTCTGAGCTGTTTTGAGATAAATAATAATAATAATAATAATGAAAAACACATGTGTTATGTTTTCTGTTTCCCAGTGCTTCCCCCCCCCCCATTCTATGCAGAGTTTTCAGGGAGAGTAAATGCAGAAATTATCTGTGGATTTTATTTCCATTAGTATTTATTTAGTCAAAATTAAACTAATTTGAAGCATATTTGTGCTTAAGTGAATTCCATTTTCGTGTTTAGTAAATATATTTGTTTTATATGACAGTGTTTACAGGAAATATTGTCTTCTTTTTCTGGTTGATTTTTAAGGTCCACACATTAAAGAAAGTGTAATTTTCAGTGAACAGACAAATATTTTAAAGTATAAATGTGAACTTTAAAACCCAAAACCTGTGGGACACTATAAAAGCAGTGCTAAGAGGAAAGTTCATAGCAATACAGGCATACCTCAAGAAACAAGGAAAAAGTCAAATAAATAACCTAATTCTACAACTAAAGCAACTAGAAAAGGAAGAATTGGAGAACCCCAGAGTTAGTAGAAGGAAAGAAATCTTAAAAATTAGGGCAGAAATAAATGCAAAAGAAACAAAAGAGACCATAGCAAAAATCAACAAAGCCAAAAGCTGGTTCTTTGAAAGGATAAATAAAATTGACAAACCATTAGCCAGACTCATCAAGAAGCAAAGAGAGAAAAATCAAATCAATAAAATTAGAAATGAAAATGGAGAGATCACAACAGACAACACAGAAATACAAAGGATCATAAGAGACTACTATCAGCAGTTGTATGCCAATAAAATGGACAACGTGGAAGAAATGGACAAATTCTTAGAAAAGTACAATTTTCCAAAACTGAACCAGGAAGAAATAGAAAATCTTAAGAGACCCATCACAAGCACGGAAATTGAAACTGTAATCAGAAATCTTCCAGCAAACAAAAGCCCAGGACCAGATGGCTTCACAGCTGAATTCTACCAAAAATTTAGAGAAGAGCTAACACCTATCCTCCTCAAACTCTTCCAGAAAATTGCAGAGGAAGGTAAACTTCCAAACTCATTCTATGAGGCCACCATTACCCTAATACCAAAACCTGACAAAGATGCCACAAAAAAAGAAAACTACAGGCCAATATCACTGATGAACATAGATGCAAAAATCCTCAACAAAATTCTAGCAATCAGAATCCAACAACACATTAAAAAGATCATACACCATGACCAAATGGGCTTTATCCCAGGGATGCAAGGATTCTTCAATATCCACTAATCAATCAATGTAATTCACCACATTAACAAATTGAAAAATAAAAACCATATGATTATCTCAATAGATGCAGAGAAGGCCTTTGACAAAATTCAACATCCATTTATGATTAAAAACTCTCCAGAAAGCAGGAATAGAAGGAACATACCTCAACATAATAAAAGCTATCTATGACAAACCCACAGCAAACATTATCCTCAATGGTGAAAAATTGAAAGCATTTCCCCTAAAGTCAGGAACAAGACAAGGGTGTCCACTTTCACTGCTACTATTCAACATAGTTCTGGAAGTTTTGGCCACAGCAATCAGAGCAGAAAAAGAAATAAAAGGAATCCAAATTGGAAAACAAGAAGTAAAACTCTCACTGTTTGCAGATAACATGATCCTCTACATGGAAAACCCTAAAGACTCCACCAGAAAATTACTAGAGCTAATCAATGAATATAGTAAAGTTGCAGGATATAAAATCAACACAGAAATCCCTTGCATTCCTATACACGAATAATGAGAAAGTAGAAAAAGACATTAAGGAAACAATTCCATTCACCATTGCAACGAAAAGAATAAAATACTTAGGAATATATCTACCTAAAGAAACTAAAGACCTGTATATAGAAAACTATAAAACACTGATGAAAGAAATCAAAGAGGACACTAATAGATGGAGAAATATATCATGTTCATGGATCGGAAGAATCAATATAGTGAAAATGAGTATACTACCCAAAGCAATTTACAAATTCAATGCAATCCCTATCAAGCTATCAGCCACATTTTTCACAGAACTAGAACAAATAATTTCAAGATCTGTATGGAAATACAAAAAACCTCTAATAGCCAAAGCAATCTTGAGAAAGAAGAATGGAACTGGAGGAATCAACTTGCCTGACTTCAGGCTCTACTACAAAGCCACAGTCATCAAGACAGTATGGTATTGGCACAAAGACAGACAAATATATCAATGGAACCAAATAGAAAGCCCAGAGATAAATCCGCACACATATGGACACCTTATCTTTGACAAAGGAGGCAAGAATATACAATGGAGTAAAGACAATCTCTTTAACAAGTGGTGCTGGGAAAACTGGTCAACCACTTGTAAAAGAATAAAACTAGAACACTTTCTAACACCGCACACAAAAATAAACTCAAAATGGATTAAAGATCTAAATGTAAGATCAGAAACTATAAAACTCCTAGAGGAAAACACAGGCAAAACACTCTCAGACATAAATCACAGCAGGATCCTCTATGATCCACCTCCCAGAATTCTGGAAATACAAGCAAAAATAAACAAATGGGATCTAATTAATATTAAAAGCTTCTGCACAGCAAAGGAAAATATAAGCAAGGTGAAAAGACAGCCTTCTGAATGGGAGAAAATAATAGCAAATGAAGCAACTGACAAATAACTAATCTCAAAAATATACAAGCAACTTATGCAGCTCAATTCCAGAAAAATAAACGACCCAATCAAAAAATGGGCCAAAGAACTAGATATTTCTCCAAAGAAGACATACGAATGGCTAACAAACACATGAAAAGATGCTCAACATCACTCATTATTAGAGAAATGCAAATCAAAACCACAATGAGGTACCACTTCACACCAGTCAGAATGGCTGCGATCCAAAAATCTGCAAGCAATAAATGCTGGAGAGGGTGTGGAGAAAAGGGAACCCTCCTACACTGTTGGTGGGAATGCAAACTAGTACAGCCACTATGGAGAACAGTGTGGAGATTCCTTAAAAAATTGCAAATAGAACTACCTTATGACCCAGCAATCCCACTCCTGGGCATACACACTGAGGAAACCAGAATGGAAAGAGACACATGTACCCCACTGTTCATCGCAGCACTGTTTATAATAGCCAGGACATGGAAACAACCTAGATGTCCATCAGCAGATGAATGGATAAGCAAGCTGTGGTACATATACACAATGGAGTATTACTCAGCCGTTAAAAAGAATTCATTTGAATCAGTTCTGATGAGATGGATGAAACTGGAACCGATTATACAGAGTGAAGTAAGCCAGAAAGAAAAACACCAATACAGTATACTAACACATATATATGGAATTTAGGAAGATGGCAATGACGACCCTGTATGCAAGACAGGAAAAAAGACACAGATGTGTATAATGGACTTTTGGACTCAGAGGGAGAGGGAGAGGGTGGGATGATTTGGGAGAATGGCATTCTAACATATATACTATCATGTAAGAATTGAATCGCCAGTCTATGTCTGATGCAGGATACAGCATGCTTGGGGCTGGTGCATGGGGATGACCCAGAGAGATGTTATGGGGAGGGAGGTGGGAGGGGGGTTCATGTTTGGGAACGCATGAAAGAATTAAAGATTTTAAAATTTAAAAAATAAAAAACTAAAAAAATAATAATAAAAAAATAAAATAAAATGAGAAAAAAAATGTCAGAAATAAAGACTAATATCCAAATGACCAAAAATAAATAAATAAATAAATGAAATAGCTACACTAAACTGAAAGAGGTTATTCACAAGAGGACCAAAAATGTACAGTAAATATCAATTCTTTATTTAATAAAAATATTTTTGTACCTATTTAATGCTGGATATGCTCTAGGTGCTGATGATATATTAGTGAATTAGACAAAGACCCTAAATAGCACTTAGATTATTTTTTCATTGTGTAAGGGAGAAAAAAAACAGAAAAATAACAATAAAAATGGAGTGATTTTTCAAAATTCATCATCTGACAACTCTGATATGCAGAGAAAGTGTTTAATATTTTATTTTTTAATTTATTATAATGATTTAAAAGCTACCACTAGGTGTTTACCAGAAAAACAAATGTATTTAGTTCTGTTCAGTGAACTAAATACTTGTTTTTGTCTAGTGAACTTTTTGTTTTTCATCACAATGTAACTGTACTGTATTCTCAAAGGTAGAAAAATCCCATCAATGCCCTTAAGATACCATGTAATCAATAGCAATTTTTCTCCCCTTTAAGTCTAAACAGGAATCAATAACATGTGATCTAAACATGTAATCAATAAAATGCTACATTGTAAAATACAGCATTTATATTTTTAATTTTCTTTGCTTTTATTTCAATCATACAAAAGACAACTTTAAAATTACCAGCTGGGTCTTCCCTGGGGATCTAGTGGTTAAGAATCTGTGCTTCTACTGCAGGAGGCACAAGTTTGATCCCTGGTCAGGGAACTAAGATTCCACATGTCTATGGAGATAAATAAATACTAAAAAGTACTTAAAAATGACTAGCTGGTATTTAAATAGAAGACAAATGAAGACTTACTGAATAGTACCTACTGTATACCTGGTCTATAACTCTGCTAAATGTTAAATTGCAGCCTGAATGGGAGAGGAGTTTAGAGGAGAGTGGATACATGTATATGTATAGCTGAGTCCCTTTACTGTTCACCTGAAACTATCATGGCATTGTTAATCAGCTATACTCCAATACAAAATAAAATGTTAAAAAAATTAAAATTAAAATGACCAACTGGAAAAGAAATATTTGCAACCAATATAAAAGGAATATTTCAGGGGGGAAAAATGCTTGAAACTAAAGGAAAAAACTACTTTCTCTGATGTATAAAAAACTCATATAATCAATGAGAAAAAGAACAACCCAATTTAAAAAAATGGACAAAGAACCAAAAATGGTAGCCTGCAAAAGATAAATGGCAAGTAAAAATGAAATCAATCTCACAATGAATTAAATGCAACCCATTTTCACCTATTAAATTGATAAACCAATTACTTGAAAAATCACAATATGGTGAGTCTGGGAAACAGACACTAGTGGAAGTATATAAGACTGAAAATTCTCAACTGTCACTGAAATTTACAATATTTGTCAAAATTGAAAAGATATACTTTAACCCAAACAACTCTAATAACTAAAAGATCTTCAGAGATAGTGACACATTTGAGCAAAGATATGTATACAAACTAGTTCGTGGCAGCATAACAGAAAACTAGTAGCAGCTTAAATGTTTACCATTGTAGAAGTGATTAAATACAGAATGCTGTCTTCATAGAATGGAATATTTCATAGTAAGGTAAAACAGTACGTTAATATGAAATGACATTTAATGTATGTTATTAAATACAAATGCAAATTAGTGTTTAAAAAATAAGCCTCAGGCTTTTTTTTGCAACAAGCAAAATAGGGCTTCCCCAATAATACAGCAGTAAATAATCCCACCTGCAATACAGGAAACACAGGGGAGGAGGGTTCGATCCCTGGGTCAGGAAGATTCCCTGGAGGATATGACAAACTACTCCAGTATTCTTGCCTGCAAAATCCCATGGGCAGAGGAGCCTGATGGGCTACAGCCCTGAGGGTCACAGAGTTGAACACAACTGAGCATACACACAAATCAGGACTATCATAATTAGAGATGATAAAATCAAATACAAAGTGATGCTGCTGGTAAATACAATTAGCTGGTAAGCAGCTGTATTTGTTTGCTAAGACTGCCATAATAGCACAAATTAGGTGCCTTAAGCAAAAATACTTATTTTCTTCTTGTTCTCAAGTCTAAAAGTCCAAGATCAAGGTGTTGGCTTCTTTGATTTTGTTTTGAGCTTCTCTCCTCAGATAGCCACTTTTTCACTGTGTCATCACAAAGCCTTTCTTTTATGTTCCGGTATCCCTGGTGTTGGCGGCTGTGACAGCACACCTAGCGTGGGCAGCTGCGATGGCGCACAGAGCGCGGCCGAGAGGAACTACCCCACGTCCGAGGTCAGGGGCAGTGGCCGAGAGTGCCAGATGCGAAAGCGCAGGTACGGCCGAGAGGAGCTACCCCACGTCCGAGGAGTGGTGGCTGCACAGGCGCAGGAGGGTCTAGAGGAGATATTCCACTTTCCAGGTCAGGAGGGAAGGCTGTGAGGAGATACCCCTCACACAAGGTAAGGAGCAGTGGCTGTGCTTTGCTAGAGCAGACATGAAGAGATACCTCATGTCCAAGGTAAGAGAAACCCAAGTAAGAGGGTAGCTGTTGCAAGAGGGCATTAGAGGGCAGGTACACTGAAACCATAGTCACAGAAAACTAGTCAATCTGGTCACACTAGGACCACAGCCTTGTATAACTCAATGAAACTAAGCCATGCCCACAAAGCAACCCAAGATGGGTGGGTAATGGTGGAGAGGTCTGACAGAATGTGGTCCACTGGAGAATGGAATGGCAAGCCACTTCAGTATTATTGCCTTGAGAACACCATGAACAGTATGAAAAGGAAAAATGATAGGATACTGAAAGAGGAACTCCCCAGGTCAGTAGGTGCCCAATATGCTACTGGAGATCAGTGGAAAAATAACTCCAGGAAGAATGAAGGGATGGAGCCAAAGCAAAAACAATACGGGGTTGAGGATGTGACTGGTGATAGAAGCAAGGTCCGATGCTGTAAAGAGCAATATTGCATAGGAACCTGGAATGTCAGGTCCATGAATCAAGGCAAATTGGAAGTGGTCAAACATAAGATGGCAAGAGTGAACGTCAACATTCTATGAATTGGCGAACTCAAATGGACTGAAATGGGTGAATTTAATGCAGATGACCATTATATCTACTACTGCGGCAGGGATCCCTTAGAAGAAATGGAGTAGCCATCATGGTCAACAAAAGAGTCTGAAATGCAGTACTTGGATGCAATCTCAAAAGCGACAGAATGATCTCTGTTTGTTTCCAAGGCAAAACATTCAATATCACGGTAATCCAAGTCTATGCCCCAACCAGTAATGCTGAAGAAGCTGAAGTTGAACGGTTCTATGAAGACCTACAAGACCTTTTAGAACTAACATCCAAAAAAGATATCCTTTTCATTATAGGGGACTGGAATGCAAAAGTTGGAAGGCAAGAAACACCTGGAGTAACAGGCAAATTTGGCCTTGGAATATGGAATGAAGCAGGGCAAAGACTAATAGAGTTTTGCCAAGAAAATGCACTGGTCATAGCAAACACCCTCTTCCAACAACACAAGAGAAGACTCTACACATGGACATCACCAGATGGTCAACACCAAAATCAGATTGATCATATTCTTTGCAGCCAAAGATGGAGAAGCTCTATACAGTCAACAAAAACAAGATCAGGAGCTGACTGTGTTCAGATCATGAACTCCTTATTGTCAAATTCAGACTTAAATTGAAGAAAGTAGAGAAAACCACTAGACCATTCAGGTATAACCTAAATGAAATCCCTTATGATTATACAGTGGAAGTGAGAAATAGATTTAAGGGCCTAGATCTGATAGATAGAATGACTGGTGAACTATGGACGGAGGTTCGAGACATTGTACAGGAGACAGGAATCAAGACCATCTCCATGGAAAGGAAATGCAAAAGGGCAAAATGGCTGTCTGAGGAGGCCTTACAAATAGCTGAGAAAAGAAGAGAAGCGAAAAGCAAAGGAGAAAAGGAAAGATATAAGCATCTGAATGCAGAGTTCCAGAGAATAGCAAGTAGAGATAAGAAAGACTTCCTTAGCGATCAATGCAAAGAAATAGAGGAAAAGAACAGAATGGGAAAGACTGGAGATCTCTTCAAGAAAATTAGAGATACCAAGGGAACATTTCATGGAAAGATGGGATTGATAAAAGACAGAAATGGTATGGACCTAAAAGAATCAGAAGATATTAAGAACAGGTGGCAAGAATACAGAGAAAAACTATACCAAAAAGATCTTCACAATGCAGATAAGCACGATGGTGTGATCACTCACCTAGAGCCAGACATCCTGGAATGAGAAGTCAAGTGGCCTTAGAGTGCATCACTATGAACAAAGCTGGTGGAGGTGATAGAATTCCAGTTGGGCTATTTCAAATCCTGAAAGATGATGCTGTGAAAGGGCTGCACTCAATATGCCAGCAAATTTGGAAAACTCTGCAGTGGCCACAGGACTGGAAAAGGTCAGTTTTCATTCCAATCTCAAAGAAAGGCAATGCCAAAGAATTCTCAAACTACCGCACAATTGCAGTCATCTCATATGCCAGTAAAGTAATGCTCAAAATTCTCCAAGCCAGGTTTCAGCAATACGTGAACTGTGAACTTCCAGATGTTCAAGCTGGTTTTAGAAAAGTCAGAGGAACCAGGGATCAAATTGCCAACATCTGCTGGATCATGGAAAAAGCAAGAGAGTTCCAAAAAACATCTATTTCTGCTTTTATTGATTATGCCAAAGCCTTTGACTGTGTGGATAACAATACAGTGTGGAAAATTCTGAGAGAGATGGGAATACCAGACCACCTGACCTGCCTCTTGAGAAACCTATATGCAGGTCAGGAAGCAACAGTTAGAACTGGACATGGAACAACAGACTGGTTCCAAATAGGAAAAGGAGTATGTCAAGGCTGTATATTGTCACCCTGCTTATTTAACTTATATGCAGAGTACATCATGAGAAACGCTGGGCTGGAAGAAGCACGAGTTGGAATCAAGATTTCTGGAAGAAATATCAATGACCTCAGATATGCAGATGACACCACCCTTATGACAGAAAGTGAAGAAGAACTAAAGAGCCTCTTATGAAAGTGAAAGTGGAGAGTGAAAAAGTTGGCTTAAAGCTCAACAGTCAGAAACGAAGAAAATGGCATCGAGTCCCATCACTTCATGGGAAATAGATGGGGAAACAGTGGAAACAGTGTCAGATTTTATTTTGGGGGGCTCCAAAATCACTGTAGATGGTGACAGCAGCCATGAAATTAAAAGATGCTTACAAGGAACGTTATGACAAACCTAGATAGCATATTAAAAAGCAGAGACATTACTTTGCCAACAAAGGTTCGTCTAGACAATGCTATGGTTTTTCCAGTGGTCATGTATGGATGTGAGAGTTGAACTGTGAAGAAGGCTGAGCACTGAAGAACTGATGCTTTTGAACTGTGGTGTTGGAGAAGACTCTTGAGAGTCCCCTTGGACTGCAAGGAGATCCAACCAGTCCATTCTAAGAGAGATCAGCCCTGGGTGTTCTTTGGAAGGAATGATGCTAAAGCTGAAACTCCAATACTTTGGCCACCTCATGCGAAGAGTTGACTCATTGGAAAAGACTCTGATACTGGGAGGGATTGGGGGCAGGAGGACGACAGAGGATGAGATGTCTGGATGGCATCACTGACTCAATGGACCTGAATCTGAGTGAACTCTGGGAGTTTGTGATGGACAGTGAGGCCTGGTGCGCTGTAATTAATGGGGTTGCAAAGAGTTGGACACAACTGAGCGACTGAACTGAACTGAACTGAGACATAGAGTGCACTAGATACTCAGAGCTGAAATATACATTGTCTCTGTAGGAATCTGTCATTATTGTATCAAATGACTTCCACAAGTAAGTTGGTAAATGAAATGATTTCCCAACTAAAAATGAATAATTTCACACAGGACAAAGTCATGTTGCCCTAACTTGCTTCTGGAAATGCATTAAAATGTAAATTCCCAGTCAACCCTCATAACTACTCAGTCAGAATATGTATTTTATCAAGATTTGCAAGTGATTATGAGACCATTAAAATTTGAATTAAATCCTTCTAGTACAGTAGTTTTCCAGGTGAGCTGCACATCAGTCACTTGGGAGAGCTGATTCCTATTTCACCCCTGAAATTCTGATTTAATTGTACTTAAGACCTAAGTTGTTTGGATTTTGAGAGACTCCCCAGATGACTCTGTTGTGCAGAGGAAGTTAAAAATCACTCCTTCTGGAAATGCTATTTTATTTCTCCTTAGATCCTCACAGTGTCTGGAAGAATTGCTTGCACTTCTAAGTTCTCCATAAAAGCTGGTTCAGTTAGAGAGTCTCTGTACAGGCAGATTATTTTCCTTAATGAGAATGAAATAGTTTCCACCTCTTTTTAAAGACAATCATTCTTATTTTCACTACTTTTCCAGCCATGGGTTGAAATTTGAAGAAGATATTCAAGGTAAGTATCTTTCAAGTAGATGCTTTAAAGATGGCTCCGTTTCATAGACTTGATTCAAATAGACAAATTTCTTTTCTAAAATAGAAAAGCTTCTAAAAATGGTATCTTCAAATTTTAAAAACTTTACAGTTATAATTTACATAATAAATCCAATACTTTATGCCAAGTTTACAGTTTAAATAAACAGACCATTTATAACAATTGTTTTTGTGTATGTGCAAATATGCAAACACACATTAAGCATGCACACACACACACACACACACACACCAGTCTACACCTCTAAAGTTTAAAATTTTGTAAGTTAAATCACTTTTTATAGAGAACCAACTCTTCCCAGCTGGTTTTGTTTTCACTCCATAAACACTGCAGTGCTATACACTGTTGAATGATTCTGAGTTGATTGCATTTCACAAAACTCAAGAGATCTTGAATTTCTAGAAAAGTTGCATTAAAAGGGAAGGAGAAGAAAACAATGTAGAGTGTAACATGTAGCAATACACATACTCAGAAATAGGAAACAAGATAAAATTTGAATTTTTCTCAAATACAAGTCATCATCTAAAACAGTTACTGTATTTTCACTGCCGGTACAGGGGTACTACTGGAGTGGGCTGCCATTTCCTTCTCCAATGTATGAAAGTGAAAAGTGAAAGTGAAGTCTCTCAGTCGTGTCCTACTCTTGGCAACCCCATGGACTGCAGCCTACCAGGCTTCTCCGTCCATGGGATTTTCCAGGCAAGAGTACTGGAGTGGGGTGCCATTGCCTTCTCCAATACTTTGTGGTAAACTTTGTTTTATTTCAATGACATAAGGTGTATAATTTTAAGTAGATACAAATGACGGTTATTTTTATCCCCATATCATTTAACATTTAAAAAAAAACCTATTATAAGAAAATAATTTTGGGGAAATAATTGAAAAATATAACGAGAGATATTTGTATTGTTAAGGTTTACTCTTTGTACCAGGTAGGCTTCCCAGGTGATGTAGTGGAAAAAAATCCACCTGTCAATGCAGGAGATATAAGAGATATGGATTTAATCCCTGATTCAGGAAGATCGCCTGGAGAAGGGCATGGAAACCCACTCCGGTATTCTTTCCTGGAAAATCCTATGGACAGAGGAGCCTGGCAGACTACAGTCCACAGGGTGGCAAACAGTTAGACATGACTGACATGACTTAGCATCAAGTTATTTCAGGCTTTTGCAATATTTTCTATATAGCATTACAATCCATTATGTTCTTCATTTCAGTGTTAATGCTTATTTGTTATATCAAAGTTAATTCCCTCATGGCCTATCTTTTTAAAAACCTTTCTAATCCATATTAAATAAATTATTTTTCAATATAATACAATCAATTACTATGAACACTATAATAAATTCCAAAACCGAAATCCCTCTTGGGACATTAGGTTCGTTTGCCAATTTAGCTCCCTAAAGCTTGTTCAAGCAGTTTGCAAGCATTTGACCTTAGGCTGCATTTCTGTACTTGTTTTGTCTGTCAACAAGGGAGTTCTGTCCTCAAGGCAGTCCATCTGCCTGTTGTCTGCAGACTGAAATTGCTTTGCACATTCTGGATGTGCAATGAGTCAGGTTTTCCAGTGGGAGACAAAAGTGTAAGCACTTTGTGAAGCTGCGTTAACTCCTTCAAGCCACAGATGTGTCCCTTAGCCAATCTGAGGTTTCTTATTGTATATGCATCCCTAGATAGTTTAGCTGAGTTGAAAGTGACAAGTTCAATTTCCCTGGGAGGTTGTGGCATATTCTGAGTAACTTGAGGCTTGGTGGCATATTCTGAGTCTGCATGACATTATTATAGTTATCTTGTCTAGGATTTACAAAAGACGGTTAACTCCTTCCAAAAGAACACACATAGAATTTATAAAGGCTTCCCAGGTGGTGCTAGTCCTGCAGCCCACCAGGTTCCTCTGCCCATGGGATTTTCCAGGCAAAAATACTGGAATAGGTTGCCATTTCCTCCTCCAGGGAATCGTCCTGATCCAGGGATCAAACCTGAGCCTGCTTCTTGGCAGGTGAATTTTTTACCGCTAGGCCACCTGGGATGTCCTTCGTTAACTTATTGCAGGTGGTTTTTTGCAGTATTTTATCAAACATAATGAGCTTCCTGTATCATAATCTTTTTGAAGTAGGATAATTTGAGATGTGTTTGTTTAATCAAAAGAAAGGTGTTGAGTTTCAATATCGTTTCATGTGTGAACTAATATAAAGACTGCTTTTACAGAGTATATTTGTGATCAATTTCAGTAACAAAGCACAGGATGATTGTTTTGAAATTGCTAAGTTTTGAAAAGTTATGACTTTTCTGTAATGTCCTTCCAGAGTTTCAATACTAGAAACGTGTCTGTGTTAATCATCCTTGAAATACTGCAAATTTAATAGCAAGCCTTTACTAATAAAAGATAGCTTGGAATCCTGTTTTAGATATGACAGTCTACATAGATCTTTCTCTCTTACCCTAAAAGAAAACTTTTCATTTATTTTCCCACTGAACAAGTAATACAACTGTATCCCATTCATTGTTTTGTAATAAGTTTCTTTTAAAATCATCAACTTCCTTTCCAGCCAGCCAGTCTTCTTGCAGAGACAGGCTTGCTAGGCTTGTAGCAAGAGAAAAAAAAATGTACTCTCTCCAAATTTACATTAAAATGAATTTTAAAGCAATTCAAACTGTTGGCTTTTGGCAGGATTTTACTTATTATAAAGAGGAAAAGAATAGGATCTGCTTATCAAACTGATGAAACTGAACACACATCTGCCAAGTGCACTCTATATGTTGCTGAAATGTATTATTAACCTTGAACACAATATGTTTTGTCAAATAAAAGAAATCCCATTAAGACTGACAACTTTAATATCAGTGACATAGTTCTAAAAAAATCCATGAGGTTTTTATAAATCATGCAAATGCCGGATAGGCATATAATTTTTTGGCAAATCTAGTGATTCTTATCTATATGTGAAAACATGATGTAAACCATGGAAAGTTTCTTCCTAGTAGTGGTTTTTGTCTAATTATACTAAAATCCAAGAGTAAAGCATAAATAAAAGCATAGTGGTATTTTTAAGCACTCTTTAAAATTTTAAAAATACTGTGTAAATGATTTTTTAAAATACTATTTAAATCATTTTTTAAATACACTTTGAAAGCCCCGGGCATTAAACATTTTTAGTCCACTCACAACTTGATTTCACAGACATCGTACACTGCTTTATGTCATGAAAGCTTTCAGAGCTTTATTGCTGTAGATTATAAAGAGGGATACACAGAAAGAGATAAGGTGAACTGTACAATCGCCAGCATATGTGGAAAAGACAGTGCGGATACCGGTGTGATTCATCCTGAATTTCTTGTGGGAATTTCATGTATACTACAGGTATTTGTTTTGGTTGCTATCACAAAATTTTCCCATCAGTTTACTTTGTTTTGTAGTTTACTTCTTTTTGTCTTCTTGATATCTTCTTTATAATGAGTGTTCTTTTTCATTGTTCAATCACTAAGCCATGTCCAACTCTTTGCAACCCCATGGGCTGCAGCATGCCAGGCTTCCCTGTTCTTCACTATCTCCAGAATTTGCTCAAACTCATGTTTATTGAGTTGATGATGCCATCCAACCATCTCTTCTTCTGTTATCCCTTCTCCTCCTGTCCTTAATTTTTCCCAGTACCAGGTTTTGTTTTGTTTTGTTTTGTTTTTTTCCCAATTAGTCTTTGCATCAGGTGGCCAAAGTATTGGAGCTTCAGCTTCAGTATCAGTCCTTCCAATGAATAAGGGTTGATTTACTTTAGGACTGACTAATCTGATCTTCTTGCTGTCCGAAGGACCCTCAAGAGTCTTCTCCAGCACCGATGAGTAACTCCACAGTTTGGTTTTGTTTTCCCATTCGGCACTTTTTTTTTTGGCCTTATCTGATGTTTGTGATTATTGTTGGAATCTTTAAAAACTAATGTTTCCATATAGAATATATGTCATTTTATTGGAATGCTGCAGTAATAAAATAAGAAAGTGAAAATGAGGTTGTGTCTTACTCTTTGCCACCCCATGGACTGTAGTGTACCAGGCTTTTCCATCCATGGGATTTTCCAGGCAAGAGTACTGGAGTGGGTTGCTGCTTCCTTCTACAATTAAAGTAAGAAACACCCACTTGCAGAGATGTGGGGAGTAAGTGCCTGAGTCTGTTAGTGGAAGTCATTAAGAAGATGTGACCACCAGTTGACCCTCCTACTGGACCTGGGCAATTGGAGGCTCTCCACCCACTTCCTTGTCCTTTGAATATCAATCTTCTCACTTTTCCTGCCTACAGAAGCTTCTCCAAGTACACAGCCTTGAAACAGAAATGTGGTATTGAGACTACTACCTGAACTGGGGATGTGACTGAACCCAGATAAGGCCCCTGTATAAATTTTTAATATTTTGGCAGGTGGATGTGAAAATTGACTCAACTTGCAGCCACTCAAAACAAGTCTCTGAGGTACATTCCCTTGCTTCTTAAACCTATCACCTACCAATCTGGAGTGATCTATCTGTTTTCTGTCTCTCCCTGCCCTCTGCTACATGGGACTGGTTTCAGATTACATCCAGGAAGCTCTCCAGGAGGTTGTAAAACACCAGCATCTCAGATGCCAGTTGACCATATGCTTTATATTCCCAGAAGAAAAGAGATTGCACTCAGAAAACAGAACCCATGATCAGATATTAAAAGAAAGCACCCATTTTACTATGAATCATGATAAAGCCCTCTAGTGTTGACTCAGATGTGGAGTTAATATGTTGTAGTGAGATGGCACAATAGTAAAGAGTCCACCTGACAATGTAGGAGACACAAGAGATGTAGGTTTGATACCTGGGTCAGGAAAATCCCCTGGAGAAGAAAATGGCAACCCACTCCAGTATTCTTGTCTGGGAAATCCCATGAATGGAGGAACTTGGTGGATTATAGTGATGGGGTAACACAGATTCAGACACGACTGAGCATCTGTGCAGTAGTCTCAGTAAGCTAAAATTAGGAAGGAATTTTTCAAAAATTACAACATAAATTAGTGGTGAAAAGGTAAATCACGCATTTACATAATTTAGAAAGTTAAAACCATTTTTAAAACATTATATCATATTTTTTTTCTTGAACTTAAGGTCAATAAACTTAATTTTTTTCAGTCAGATTTGTGACTATTTTATTATAACCATATTTATCCCAAGTTGAGTACAGCACCTAATAGAGTGATGGAAATTTTCATATATTATGTCAATTGTTACTCATTCAATTGCCAAATCTTATGGATCATCTGTTAACATATAAGTTTCTGTCCAAGGTGTTTAGGATATAACAGGAAAAACAGAACAAAAACAAAGACCTGTAAATTGTGACCTTGTCTGGTATGCACAAAGAATAGCAAGAAGGCTTGTATGATCAAATCAAAGTGAACTAGAAGATTATAGGAGCAGGCTTTCCAACAGAACCCCAAGTGTCCATACCTCTGTTCTAGCATTCTATTTTCTTTAGTCCTAGGCTAACAACAGCCACAACTACATTATATTGTAATCTACTATATACTAATGCTAAATCTGCTTTATCATTTTGTAATTTTTGTTGAGAATAAAGGGCAGATGCCATAGTGAAATGGAACTGTGGACATGCTAATCCACAGCTAAAATCCTGTTCATGATGAGGTATGTGCCCCAATCTTAGGTAGGAGCATTTCGTTTCCTTTAATTCTGGTTCCACTTTCAAGTTTAGAAATTTTTGTTTTCAATTCAGATACTCTTGCTTTGCCTCCACTGCCCAAGTATTGTTCTCCACTTAAATAAAGCAAATATTGAATATCATACTTGGAATTTTAGGTGCAGTATTCCAGATTGTAGAACTAAACATTATTTAAGAACCAAAACTGAGATGTGTCCGATTTTGATTGGCTATGGAAGATAGTGTGGTTAGTCATCCAGAGCCAGACATTCTGGAGTGTGAAGTCAGGTGGGCCCTAAGAAGCACTGCTGTTAATAAAACTAGTGGCTGTGATGAAATTCCAGCAGAACTATTCAAATCTCTAAAGCGTTGATGATGGTGATGCCATCAAGATTTTGTATTCATTATGTCAGCAAATCTGGAAGACCCAGCAGTGGCTACAGAACTGGAAAAGGTCAATCCTCATCCCAATTCCCAGGAAGAGTTTACCAAAGAATGAGTTAATCATTGGACCATCACACTCATCTCCCATTCCAGTAAGGTCATGCTTAAAATCTTGCAAGCTAGGCTTCAGCATTATATGAACCAAGAACTTCCAGATGTCCAAGCTGGGATTAGAAAAGGAAGAGGTACTAGAGATGAAATTGCCAGCATCTTCTGGATTATACAGAAAGCAAGGGAATTTCAGAAAAAATCATCTACTATCACTGTATCATTGACTACACTAAAGCCTTAACTGTGTGGATCCTGACAAACTGTAGAAAGCTCTTAGAGAGATGGGAATACCAAACAGTCTTACCTGTCTCCTGAGAAAACTGTATGAAGGACAAGAATCAACAGTTAAAACCCTGTATGGAACAACTGATTGGTTCAAGTTCGAGAAAGGAATACAAGAGGGATGTCTGGGGTCACCCTATTTGTTCAACCTATACACTGAGCATATCATGAAAAATGCCAGACTGGATAAGTCACAAGCTGGAATCAAGATAGGAGGGAGAAACATCAACAATCA
Source organism: Ovis canadensis (assembly GCF_042477335.2). NCBI lineage: Eukaryota > Metazoa > Chordata > Mammalia > Artiodactyla > Bovidae > Ovis > Ovis canadensis. The sequence continues at coordinate 139,338,762 of NC_091245.1, forward strand.
CAGATATGCAGATGATACCACTCTAATGGCAAAAAGGGAAGAGGAACTAAGAGCTTCTCGATAAGGATGAAGGAGGAGAGTGAAAGAGCCAGCTTAAAAGACTGAATATTAAAAAAAAAAAGGTAAGACCATGCACCTGCCCCCTCTGCTGCTGTTGCTGCTGCTGCTGCTGCTGCTGCTGCTGCTGCTGCTGCTGCTGCTGCTGCTGCTGCTAAGTCACTTCAGTCATGTCCGACTCTGTGCAACCCCATAGACGGCAGCCCACCAGGCTCCCTCGTCCCTGGAGTTCTCCAGCCAAGAACACTGGAGTGGGTTGCCATTTCCTTCTCCAACTCATCAAAATGAAAAGTGAATGTGAATTTGCTCAGTTGTGTCCGACTCTTCGCAACCCCATGGACTGCAGCCCACTAGGCTCCTCCATCCATGGGATTTTCCAGGCAGGAGTACTGGAGTGGGGTGCCATTGCCTTCTCCGCTGCCCCCACTACTGCATGGCAAATAGAAGGGGGAAATGTGGAAGAAGTGACAGATTTCTTCTTCTAGGAGTCTAAAATCACTGTGGATGGTGACTGTAGCCATGATATCAGAAGATGATTGCTTCTTCACAGGAAAGATATAACAAACCTAGGCAGTGTGTTGAAAAATAGAAACACTACTCTTCTGACAAAGGTCCGTATAGTCAAGACTGTGGTCTCCCCAGTGGTCATATATGGTTATGAAAGCTGGACAACAAATAAGACAGAAAGCAAAGAATTGATGCCTTCAAATTGTGGTGCTGGAGAAGACTCCTGAAAGTCCCATGGACAGCAAGGAGATCAATCCAGTCAATCTTAAGGGAGATCAACCCCGAATATTCGCTGGAAAGACTGATGCTGAAGCTGAAGCTCTAGTATTTTGGTCATCTGATGCAAACAGATGACTCAAAGGAAAAGTCCCTGGTGCTGGGAAAAATTGATGGCAGAATGAGAAGAGGGCATCAGAGGAAGAGATAGCTTCATGACATCACCAATGCAATGAATATGAACTTGGGCAATCTCCAGGAGATGGTGAGGAGCAGGAAGGCCTGGCATGCTGCAGTCCATGTGGTTGCAAAGAGTTGGACATGACTGGGTAACTGAACAACAACAATAACAACAACGTGGAAGTTTAAACAAGGAGATGGTGTAAAACAGAGGTAGGTAGGAGAGATCTTTCTCTAATAGCTATGTACACTGGGAGAATATTTCAGGACATTTAAAGTCTTGACAGATATATTCTAGAAGCTCAACTATTTTTGGTGTCTCAGTCCAAAGTTTGGCTCTCTCTTCTTTAACAACCAATAATATTTCTCCCTAGTATTTTTCGTTTCACATCATACTAAGAAAATAAGAATATGTTAGATAAATGGAAAAGACAAACTTTGGTAAAAGCAATAATCCTTTGAATCCTAAAGGCCCCAAGGCCCAATTACCACCATAAGAATTAAAGGGATGAACATCACAACATTGCTATTGGAGATATGTGTTTAAACTTCCACATTGTTGTTATTGTTGTTGTGTCACAGAAAGTCAGACACAACTGAGTAACTAAATAAAAACAACAAATGTGCTTTTTGTCAGAAGGCTAATCTATTGGTAGGAAATGCTCAGAATGGAAGTCCATGAGGAAATTGTGGAAAGCAGCTCATATAACCTTAGAGAGAGGTCTAGTTATTGATTTTTGTTTTCTTTTGAGAGGAAAAGTTTTTATATTACTCAATTCTTTATTCCTGTTTGAGACACAAGACAGGCTTGTTAAAAGTATCAAGGATTGGGTTATCCTCTCAAAAAAGACTTTTGCTACTGTCTGACACCATCTAAAATGTGCTTGATGAATACATGTTAGTTTGTCAATTATGTAATTTCTGCTTTGTGATTTTACAGAATTTTCAGTATAGGTAATATGATGTGAAATGTGGAATTGCTGAAATGTTATTGAAACATTTATGTCTTGGCACATGTGATTATTTTATATTCTACAATGTAGAGAAAAATTATAACTTGAATACTACACATTTCCACTATACTGAATATAGGAGAGCAATTTCTTTTGTTATGTGAAAACAATATTAAACTATATTTATGAGCTGTGACATGTCATTAAAGGTAGCATAAATGAGTTTTCTACAATGATCTACAAACTACACAAAAAGGAAATATTATTGGTTCCTGGCAAAACAAGATTGCCTCATCAGATTCAAATGGGATATAACCTGGAAGAAGATTTTTAAAACACATTTTATTCAGTATCTTGGAAACATGAAGTAGCATTAGGCTTTTACTTTATATGCAAAGGAAAGCATATTTTAAGATATTTAAGTTATTTTAATCTTCTGATTTGTTTCTTAAAATTGATAGTGCTTAAAAATTTGTACTAAATAAAATATTCTCTCTTTACTCTTCTTCTCATATTACCTTTTTTTAATGTTTATCTTATATACATATCAGATGAGTAGACGCAGCATTTCCTTTTATTAAATAAGCCATTATTTCTCTAAATTTTCTGTCCTGAAGAAGGCAATGGTAAGTTTAAAGACAGCAGTATAAAGTTTCAGTGTCATACCCTGGTGGCTATTAAGAGGATTAAACATTAACAAGAGTAGAGAAAGACATAAAGCTTTGATTAAACAATTCATAATAGTTACGATGCTGAGACAAGAATAAGATTTGTTACAGGATTTCAGAGTTATAAGAATAGGGATTTTCCTTAATCATTAGATGGCTAGTGCACACATTTAATTTAAAATGAAAAAAAAAATTATAGTATGGCAAGGTCATGTTGACGTTTTCTACAGTGTAAAGAAAGACAAAAGCTTAAGATATTACTTTTTAAAATGATGACTACCTCTAACTGTCCACATTTGACCCAAATATTATGTGCCCATAACATGATTTCTGAGGAAGAAAGGGATACATTTAAAAAACAAAAATAGATCAAAAGTTCACAAAGTGCACAAATTGTATATCCAATAAATTCCATTCCTGTAGCAACATGAGTTTTTTACACAGATCTTAGTTGTCTCCCTGTATCAGTCAAGATGAATCAAAGATGGCCACTTTGGAGAGGTTAGGCTTCTTGCCCAAGATCCCCTGTTGCAAATGACAATTCCTAACTGAAATGGATGTCCTCTGGTTCATCTTTCATTGCTTCTTTTTACTATTCTGTAGTGCCCCAGTATAAGTTCATATTTTGATGCCTGAGAATGACCATGCAAAGTGCCAAATATACTGTAGATATAAGTTGGACAGAAAACTAACTTTTGAAGATTTAGAAGCTTGAAACTTATTCTTAGCCATATGTAGAGCAAATACATAGACATAAGGGCATCATAGATGTCTAGAAGTATGGAATGCATGTTTATTTTCCTTTCAGGTAAAGAGATTTTAATCCAAGCACTTTGGTAGGTATAACATTGAGAGCCAAGATTTTGTTCCAAAAGGCAAGAAAGAGGCATTTGTTGACTGAAAAGTTTTAGAATATATCTTGAAGAAACAATAATAATAGAAAATAATTATTTTATGTATTTCTTGAGTATTCCGTCATCTTCATTATAATTCATGAGTACATTAGAAACTGACATGAATCTCTTTATTAAGATATGTAGATACTCATAGGAATTTGCTTTCTACTTTCACTTGAGAATGTTAGAAGAGGCACAATATCTAGTGTCATTACATCAAGTTTTCACCTCATGGAAAACCTAAATGGGTCTCCTGGGCCTTCCAGGTCACTATACTGTCCAGACGTGCTCACACTCAAGTGTATTCTGAAATTCCTTATAAATTTCAATAGGTACCTGGGCAACAGAACACTCTATTACTCTGCTGATTTTAAATATATTCTCAAATGTCATTATAAAGGTGAAGTTCCAGCATTACATATTGTTCCCAAACATTTTCATGTTAGCCATGATTGTATTCCAAAGAGCATACTACTCACGTTACTAATCTCCATGCCAAATAAGAGACAAAAGCATTGTTAACTGCAAAAAAGTTAGGTAAGGCTCCTTTTCTCTCCCCAAATCAAGTTGTTTGCAATCCCAAACAAATGCTAGTACCAAAAGTGCGGGACAATAATATTTCCCAAAAAGCCTTTTGTGTATTCTTAATTCAAGACATAATTTTGAATAGATCTTCCTTTTTGATAAGCTCATTATGATGGAGAAATATAAGGTTGACTATCTCAGTAATTTAAGATACTGAATAGTACTGCTGCTGCTGCTAAGTCACTTTAGTCGTGTCCGATTCTGTGTGACCCCTTAGACCGTAGCCCACCAGGCTCCCCTGTCCCTGGTATTCTCCAGGCAAGAACACTGGAGTAGATTGCCATTTCCTTCTCCAATGCATGAAAGTGAAAAGTGAAAGGGAAGTCGCTCAGTCGTGTCATACTCTCCGCGACCCCACAGACTGCAGCCTACCATGCTCCTCCATCCACAGGATTTACCAGGCAAGAGTACTGGAGTGGGGTGCCATCGCCTTCTCTGACTGAATAGTACAGTTAGGTATTATTTGTTACCTGCTTGAGAACACCATCGAAATTTGAGACTGCTCATTTGACCACATTCTACCTTAAAATATTTCTTCTGATAATACTAGGTCTTATTTTTTTAATATATAAAATATTTTTAGTTGAGATAAACTAAACATATCAGGACAGAGTGAAATGTCTTTCTTGTTTGCTGTAAATGGCCTGAAAACACCTACTTTATCTAAGGGATCACACAAAGCATGTAATAAAATGTTAACTATAATTGAAAAAGACATTTTATCATCTTTCTAGTATAAATTGGACCTCAAAACTGTTCCTTTTTGTTATCTTATCCTAGCAAAATAAAATGAGGCAATTTTAGTTAGTATGTTCTGTTAGATTACACAATTTGCATTACAGATGATTTATATTTATATTATCAGGAGTTGTCAAGAAATAAGTGAAAATGATTTTAAAAAGTGCTATTTTAAATTTACTCTCAAAGGGATGAAAGAGAATAGAGCAGTTCTTAGAATTGATCTAGTTATTCATAACACTTGGCTTCTTCTTAGAATCCATTATATCTGGGATCTGGTTGTGTAACTTGTTGAGATGAGATGCTGACCTGAATTCTTAGGACTATGATTTGAACTGAACAGAGGAGTTTCTTTTTTCTTTTTTTTTCTAAACATCTTTCCCCTTATTTTTTCCCAAACATATAGCATATTATAGAACATTCTATTTTTTACATTTCCTTTTTTCAGTTGGAGAGTAATTAACTTATAATATTATATTATTTTCAGTTGTGCCACATAGTGATTCAATGTTCTTATAGATTACACACCATTCAAAGTTACTGATTATACTTCCTGTGCTGTACGTTACATCGCTGTAACTGATATATTTTATAACTGTATTTTATACCATTTAATCTCCTCCACCTATTTCATTTCCCCCCTCATTCACACTCCCCAGGTTAACTAGTTTGTTCTCTGATCTGTAAGTCTGTTTCTGTTTTGCTATATTTGTTTGTTTTGTCTTTAAAATTCCAAAGATAAGTGAAAACATAGAGTATCTGTCTTTCTTTGTATGACTTACTTCACCATGCATATCCTCCAGATCCACCCATGTTTTTGAAAACGGCAAGATATGACTTTTTATTGCTGAGTAATATCCCAGCTATTACTGGTAATATCTGGTAATATATACCAGATCTTTTTTTTCTTCCATTTGTCTATCAATGGGTAGTTAGGTTGCTTCCATATCTCATCTATTGTAATAGGGCTATTATAAATATTGGGGTGCATATATTTGTTCAAACTAGTGTTCCCAGATCAATGCCCAGGAAGGGAACTGCTGGATCATGTGATAACTCTATTTTTTTGAAGGGTTTCTATACCTGCAGGAGACTCTGGTTCAATCCCTGGGTCGGGAAGATCCCCTGAAGAAGGAAATGGCAACCCAGTCCAATATCCTTGCCTGGAAAATCTCATGGACAGAGGAGCCTGATAGGCTACAGTCGATGGGGTCGTAAAGAGTCCGGGTTGGCTGAACAACTAGCACTTACATACTGTTTTGGATGGTGGCTACACCTATTTACATTGTCACCAATAATGTACTAGGGTTCTCTTTCCTCCACATCTTCAACACTTGCTACTTCTTTTCTTTTTGATGACAGTCATTCTGACAGGTGTGAGGTGATATCTTATTGTAGTTGTGATTTGCATTTCCCTGATAATTAGTGGTGTTGAGCAGCTTTCCTTGCATCTGGTAGTCATCTGTATGTCTTCTTTGGAAAAATTCCTATTCAGATTATGTCAATTTATTAATTGGACTGTGTTTTTTGGGGGATATTCAGTGTACAAAAGTTGTGTATTCTGATAGAACTAATTTCACTATTATCTCTACTTAGGGTTCAATTAAATAGCAGGACCCACTGCAATAGAAACATCTAATCAGTTTTTCTCTCTTTTCTGTCTTCTGTAGAAACCTCTTGAAGTTCTGGTGTTTTTTGTTTGTTTGTTTGTTTGTTTGTTTTTCATTTTATATACTTATTTAGATCCAAGATAAGAATATGGAAGTATTTCTAAAATGTTACATTTTTATGTGAGCTTCTAATTTTTTTTCCAACTTAAAGTATGAAACAAGATGCAGTACCTTTCTACTTATGTGATGGTCTGATACTCGAAAGCCCAATCTTTCATGTACATTCATTGAGATATGCTGCTGCTGCTGCTGCTAAGTTGCTTCAGTCGTGTCTGAATCTGTGCAACCCCATAGACGGCAGCCCACCAGGCTCCGCTGGGATTCTCCAGGCAAGAATGCTGGAGTGGTTGCCATTTCCTTCTCCAATGCATGAAAGTGAAAGGGAAGTCGCTCAGTCGTGTCTGACTCTTCATGACCCCATGGACTGCAGCCTATCAGGCTCCTCCGTACATGAGATTTTCCAGGCAAGAGTACTGGAGTGGTTGCCATTGCCTTCTCTGTCATTGAGATATATTTCTCAACATCTCTAACTTGGGTAAGGTAACTTGAAACTTACAAAAACTGCAGACTACCAATGATAGACTACATTTCATACATTGTAATAATGACCATTCATCAAAAACTGATTCATATTTTCAAAGAAATCTAAATAAAACCTGAGAAAGTTTATGTGAAAATTGATAACATTATTATACAATGTATATGGAAACATAAATGACCAAGAATAATTAATCTAAAAAAATTAAGAAAGAACAAAAGTTAAGAAAGAAAAATTCAGAGTAGCATTGACAAATATACATGATCATGTGTAAAATAGATAAATTGTGGGAAGCCTCAGAAACTAACCCAACATTGTAAAGCAGTTATACATCAAGTTTAAAAAAAGAAAACTTGAGGCCAGAACATATCAGGCATCAAGGTTTAAAAGGTAAAAAATTAAGAGTCTGTGGTATTGGCATGTACATAAATAGGCTTAATGAAGCAGGAATGAACCCAGACATAGATCCACACATATATTACAAACTGATTTATGGAAAAGATGGTACTGTAGAACAGTGTGAAAAGGTTGGTAAATAGCACTAGATCAATTGGATAGCCATATGTGAAAAATGAAACTTATATTGTAGCTCACATAAAGAAATGTCAGATCTAATGGAAGGTAAATAAAGCAAGATTTTAAGGAAAATATAAGATAATGTTTTCCTGGATTTAGAATAGACAACAATTTTTAAAAATAGACACAAAACTTGAAAAATACAAATAGATATGCTGGACTTCATAAAAATGACTAAGAACTGATACTTAAAGGATACCACTGAGTCACAGGAAAGCCATCAACTGGGAGGAGGTATTTTTAACACATTATTTGCAAAGTCCCAACACCCGGACTATAAAGAGAACTCCTATATTCATGAAAGAATTATAGGTAATCCAATAGAACAACAGAGAAAGGACTTAATGAACCATTTCTAGAAGAGGATGTTAAAATGACCAATACATACATAAAAAGGAGCCAAATCCATTAGCCACCTCACAGAATAACTAAACTGAAAGTGGTGGAAAACACTAAAAGTTAATGAGGATATGGGGCTACTGAAACTTTCACACACTGTTGAGGGGAGAATAAAGTCATTAAAACAGCTTTAGAAAGTTGGCAGTTCCATCAAAACCATATCCAATGACTCAGAAATCCTACTTCTATTTATGAATGTTCATTTCTATATATGAAAGATATTAAACAACCATCACTAATGGGAACCATCGCTAAGTGGATTGTGGCAAATCTGCCTATTAATTCATAAAAATCCATATTTATTAATAAAAGTGAGTTACATAATTAGCAACAAATGGATTTGAAAATTTAATCTTAAGTGAAAGATGCAAGAAACAAATGTAAAACTACTTCAATTCTATACAGTTTAAAAATAATCAAAATGGACCTGAAATTTTATAAGATAGGTTAGTAGAGACTTTTCAGCGGCTGTAGTTATTGACAAGGGGTTTGTGAGTTTTTCTGTGTTGTTGATAACATTGTTTTCTAATGTGGGGGATAGTTACATGGGTGAGTTTGCTTTATTAAAAAAGAATGAGTTAAAATTGATGATTTTTCAATCAGTATATTAAACTTCAAAACATTATATGAAAATTAAAATATAAAAAAATTTTGTTGTTTTTCAGTAACTAAGTTGTGTCTGACTCTTTGCGACCCCATGGACTGGAGCATTTCAGCCTCCTCTATCCTCCCCTGTCTCCCAGATTTTGCTCAGATTCATGTCCACTGAGTTGTTGATGCCATCTAACCATCTAATTCTCTGCCTCCCTCTTCTCTTTTTGCCTTCACTCTTTCCGAGAATCGTGGTCTTTTCCAATGAGTAGGCACTTTGCATCAGGTGGCCAAAGTTTATGTACTTGAATATATGTTTTATTTAGGATTGTCTTAATATTTTTTCCTGACATTTTTTAAGGAGTAAGGAAACTGACTGCTCAATCCTGTGTGTGTCCAAAATAAATTTGGCAGTCAGTGTTGGGTCCAACATTCTGTTGGCTTTTGTTTAGCCATACTTTATAGAAAGGACAATTTTAGTAAGCGACTCTAAAATTTTAGGTCTCAGGATATTGACTTGGGGAATAAAGATTCCTTGTTTTATATTACCATTATTTATCCTATAAGTTCATATTTCTTGTTTTGTGTATGAATTAAAAAGAGGACATTGGCATTCGGCAGTAGAATATGCTTAAGGGGAAAGTGAATAAATCTATTGAGTCTAAAACATCCACTAGATTTTGAAAAAGAGAATAAAAGAGGAAACAATTGTTTTTAATCAGTAATTGTGTTGCCTTGATTACTGCAAATGTGCCTTTAAACTTATTCTACTTCCATTTTCTCTATCCAGTGTGAAAATAGCAGTACAAATCTTACTTGATGGAAGATAACAGTTACTAGAAAAACAGTCCATGGTGAGATTCTTTACAGTTGAAGTCATATATCAGCTTTATATGCATATATATATACCTATCTCTCAGGGCTTCACAGGCAGTGCAGCTGGTAAAGAATACACCTGCAATTCAGCAGAACCCGATTCGATCCCTGGGTCGGGAAGATCCCCTGGAGAAGGAAATCACAACACACTCACAGTATTCTTGCCTGGAGAATTCCACAGACAGAGGAGCCTGGTAGGATACAGTCCATAGGGTCATAAAGAGCTGGACATGACTGAAGTGACTGAGCATATACTTATGTGTACATCTGCAAATATATATGCAAGTATATAAGTGCATATGTACATGTTGGCCTTATTATAAATTAGAAATGGTATCAGACAAAAATAGTCCTTATTGAATTGTTTTTTGCTCAGAGTCTATGACTCTTTCCCATTAATGTTCATGAATTTCTTGGCTGAAAGCCTGAAACTATGACCACTAGTATAGTTGTTTCTAAAATTTACCTCATTTATCAATGGATAATGACAAGAGGGCTAAAAAGGTTAAGATATTTGATGAAATCATTCTGAAATACTTTAGAAAAAAATCTCCTTTTTGTGATGCATATTCCAAAGTAATCACTGAATCAGAGAAAATGAGATTTTCTTTTGTGACTGAAAGTAAGTATTCATAATTTTTGAAAACTGATAGTGTGGATGTTGGACTGACCTAGGTCATAGTCATTGGAAATGAGGATTGAGGATTTTTTGTGTGTGAAGCACTGTCAAAGTTCCAAGACAATAATAAAATGACTGTCAGACTATGAGAATGAAAGACTGGGGCTTCAAGGAGAGAAATATAGGAAATTTTTAATTGTAGGTGTTTGTACACATTGCCTAATCCACGGATGAAGCAATGTTCCTTCCTACATAACAAGAAATAAAAATTAGAAAGTGCAGTTGTGACTTAGAAAAAGGAAAAATCTATGTTTATCATTCAATTTTGTTTTATTTCGTTTACTTTGAAATAGATCAAAAATACATTGCTAGAATCTTCTTATTCTTAAAAGGGCATGTTTTAGTGGTCTTTATCTATTAACCTGTATAAGCAGGCTATTTTGTCTATAGCTGGAATTTAACTTGGCTATGGTAAATGATTGACTAGTTTTCTGTGAGTATGGTTTCAGTGTGTCTGCCCTCTGATGCCCTCCTGCAACACCTACCATCTTACTTGGGTTTCTCTTACCTTGGGTGTGGGGTATCTCTTCATGGCTGCTCCAGCAAAGCACAGCCACTGCTCCTTACCTTGGACGAGGGGTATCTACTTAACGCCGCCCTTCCTGACCTTCAACATGGGATAGCTCCTCTAGGCCCTCCTGTGCTGCGCAGCCACCACTCCTTGGGTTGCTCCTCCTGGCCGCCAGCCCTGGCCTCCAGCGTGGGGTGGCTCCTCCTGGCTGCCGCCCCTGGCCTCTGGCAAGAGGTGGCTTCCCCCGGCCACCCCTGACCTCAGATGAGGGGTAGCCCATCTCAGCCGCCCCCCCTGGCCTCGGATGTGGGGTAAGTCCTCTTGGCTGTTGCCCCTGACCTCGGACGCGAGGCTTCTCCTCCTGGCCACGGGGCAGCCCAAGACAGGCGGGTCATAGTGGAGAGGCTTGATAGAATGTGGTCCACTGGAGAAGGGAATGGCACACCACTTCAGTATTATTGCCTTGAGAACCCCATGAACAGTATGAAAAGGCAAAATGATAGGATACTGAAAGAGGAACTCCCCAGGTCAGTAGGTGCCCAATATGCTACTGGAGATCAGTGGAGAAATAACTCCAGAAAGAATGAAGGGATGAAGCCAAAGCAAAAACAATACCCAGCTGTGGATGTGACTGGTGATAGAAGCAAGGTCTGATGCTGTAAAGAGCAATATTGCATAGGAACCTGGAATGTCAGGCCCATGAATCAAAGCAAATTGGAAGTGGTCAAACAAGAGATGGCAAGGGTGAACGTTGACATTCTAGGAATCAGCGACCTCAAATGGACTGAAATGGGTGAATTTAACTCAGATGACCATTATATCTACTACTGCAGGCAGGAATCTCTCAGAAGAAATGCAGTAGCCATCATGGACAACAAAAGAGTCCGAAATGCAGTACTTGGATGCAATCTCAAAAATGACAGAATGATCTCTGTTCATTTCCAAGGCAAACCATTCAATATCACAGTAATCCAAGTGTATGCCCTAACCAGTAACACAGAAGAAGCTGAAGTTGAATGGTTTTATGAAGACCTACAAGACCTTTTAGAACAAACACTCAAAAAAGATATCCTTTTCATTATAGGGGACTGGAATGCAAAAGTAGGAAGTCAAGACACACCTGGAGTAACAGGCAAATTTGGCCTTGGAGTACAGAATGAAGCAGGGCAAAAGCTAATAGAGTTTTGCCAAGAAAATTCACTGGTCATAGCAAACACCTTTTTCCAACAACACAAGAGAAGACTCTACACATGGACATCACCAGATGGTCAACACTAAAATCAGATTGATCATATTCTTTGCAGCAAAAATGGAGAAGCTCTATATAGTTAACAAAAACAAGACCAGGAGCTGACTGTGGCTCAGATCATGAACTCCTTATTACCAAATTCAGACTCAAATGAAGAAAGTAGGGAAAACTGCTAGACCATTCAGGTATGACCTAAATCAAATCCCTTATGATTATACAGTGGAAGTGAGAAATAGATTTAAGGGCCTAGATCTGATAGAGAGTGCACGATGAAGTATGGAATGAGGTTCGTGACATTGTACAGGAGACAGGGGTCAAGACCATCCCCATGGAAAAGAAACGAAAAAAAGCAAAATGGCTGTCTGGGGAGGCCTTACAAATAGCTGTGAAAAGAAGAGAAGCGAAAAGCAAAGGAGAAAAGGAAAGATATAAGCATCTGAATGCAGAGTTCCAAAGAATAGCAAGAAGAGATAAAAAGCCTTCTTCAGTGATCAATGCAAAGAAATAGAGAAAAAGAACAGAATGGGAAAGACTAGAGAGCTCTTCAATAAAATTAGAGATACCAAGGGAACATTTCATGCAAAAATGGGCTCAATAAAGGACAGAAATGCTCTGGACCTAACAGACGCAGAAGATATTAAGAAGAGATGGCAAGAATACACAGAAGAATTGTACAAAAAAGATCTTCACGACCCAGATAATCATGATGGTGTGATCACTCATCTAGAGCCAGATATCCTGGAATGTGAAGTCAAGTGGGCCTTGGAAAGCATCGCTATGAACAAAGCTAGTGGAGGTGATGGAATTCCTGTTGAGCTATTTCAAATCCTGGAAGATTATGCTGTGAAAGTGCTGCACTTAAATATGCCAGCAAATTTGGAAAACTCAGCAGTGGCCACAGGACTGGAAAAGGTCAGTTTTCATTCCAATCTCAAAGAAAGGTAATGCCAAAGAATGCTCAAACTACCACACAATTGCACTCATCTCAGATGCTAGTAAAGTAATACTCAAAATTCTCCAAGCCAAGCTTCAGCAATACGTGAACCATGAACTTCCTGCTGTTCAAGCTGATTTTAGAAAAGGCAGAGGAACCAGAGATCAAACTGCCAACATCTGTTGGATCATGGAGAAAGCAAGAGAGTTTCAGAAAAACATCCATTTCTGCTTTATTGGTTATGCCAGGGCCTTTGACTGCGTGAATCACAATAAACTGTGGAAAATTCTAAGAGTAATGTGAATACCAGACCACCTGTCCTGCCTCTTGAGAAATCTGCATGCAGGCCAGGAAGCAACAGTTAAAACTGGACATGGAACAACAGACTGGTTCCAAATAGGAAAAGGAGTATGTCAAGGCTGTATATGGTCACCCTGCTTATTTAACTTCTATGCAGAGTACATCATGAGAAACGCTGGACTGGAAGAAACACAAGCTGGAATCAAGACTGCCCGGAGAAATATCAATAACCTCAGATATGCAGATGACACCACTTTTATGGCAGAAAGTGAAGAAGAGCTAAAAAGCCTCTTGATGAAAGTGAAAGTGGAGAGTGGAAAAGTTGGCCTAAAGCTCAACATTCAGAAAATGAAGATCATGGCATCTGGTCCCATCACTTCATGGGAAATAGATGGCGAAACAGTGGAAAGAGTGTCAGAGTTTATTTTTGGGGGCTCCAAAATCACTACAGATTGTGATTGTAGCCATGAAATTAAAAGACACTTACTCCTTGGAAGAAAAGGTATGAGCAACCTAGATAGTATATTCAAAAGCAGAGACATTAGTTTGCCAACTAAGGTCCATCTAGTCAAGGCAATGATTTTTCCAGTGGTCATGTATGGATGTGAGAGTTGGACTGTGAAGAAGGCTGAGCACCGAAGAATTGATTCTTTTGAACTGTGGTGTTGGAGAAGATTCTTGAGAGTCCCTTGGACTGCAAGGAGATCCAACGAGTCCATCCTGAAGGAGATCAGCCCTGGGGTTTCTTTGGAGGGAATGATGCTAAAGCTGAAACTCCAGTACTTTGGCCACCTTATGTGAAGAGTTGACTCATTGGAAAAGACTCTGATGCTGGGAGGGATTGGGGGCAGGAGAAGAAGGGGACGACAGAGGATGAGATGGCTGGATGGCATCACTGACTCGATGGACGTGAGTCTGAGTGAACTCTGGGAGTGGTGATGGACAGGGAGGCCTGGCATGCTGCAATTCATGGGGTTGCAAACAGTTGGACACGGCTGAGTGACTGAACTGGACTGATGGCAAATTATTGTTTTTTTTAATTCTTGAAAGTATCTGCAGTTGGAGGCAGGCATTGATTTTAGGGAGGGATTTTTCCCATAGTGTTTTTAAAATTTATTTCAACGTTTATTTTGCTAAATCACTTCAGTTGTGTCCGACTATGTGTGACCCCATAGATGGCAGCCCACCAGGCTCCCCCATCCCTGGGATTCTCCAGGCAAGAACACTGGAGTGCATGAAAGTGAAAGGTGAAAGTGAAAGGTGAAAGTGAAGGCCTCTCCGACTTAGCGACCCCATGAACTGCAGCCTACCAGGCTCCTTCATCCAAGGGATTTTCCAGGCAAGAGTACTGGAATGTGGTGCCATTGCCTTTTCTGCAACTTTTATTACTATAGCTCATATAGAGAGCAATTTGGTGATGTCTTCCACCCAAGGAAAACTATCTCCTTGATTTTCATGATGAATGCAGGTTATGAGGTATCATTAAACATGAGGAGAATAATTTTTGAAATCCTGGTTTGAAAGTAGTTATATCGAATAAAGTAACCTTAGTGGACTGTAAGAACTACATAGTATTATTTTACTCTGCTTTCTTATAAGTTTCATAAAGAAGTTCCTATATTTCTAGAATTAAGATTGCACAAGTAAATTCTTTCTAGATGTTTCCTGACAATTAATGTTGAGCTAAATTAATAAAATGCTCTGAAAGAAAGTCTTAGCAAATTTCCACCAACCAGCTTGCTAGAATCACTAACTTTAACTGAAAGATTTTCTAACATGGACCAAACGTTCTCAAGACATTGTAGGAAAATACTGGAACAAGAGTTCCCTGAGCTATATCTGGATATCTTAAAGTATATTTCTGTGTAGCATATGATGGAAGATAGTTTCACATATTGAGTTAGGGGGAAGTCATTCTGACTTACACATGATTTTATTTGAACTTTAGGTTAATTAAAACAACCTGTCTGCAGACTATTAAACATGGATTGTACATTAACTTAAATCATTAAAGAAAAGCAATCTTGAGAAATAAGAATGGAACTGGAGGAATCAACTTACCTGACTTCAGGCTCTACTACAAAGCCACAGTCATCAAAACAGTATGGTACTGGCACAAAGACAGACATATAGATCAATGGAACAAAATAGAAAGCCCAGAGATAAATCCACACACATATGGACACCTTATCTTTGACCAAGGAGGCAAGAATATACGATGGAGTAAAGACAATCTCTTTAACAAGTGGTGCTGGGAAAACTGGTCAACCACTTGTAAAAGAATGAAACTAGATCACTTTCTATTCTAACACCACACACAAAAATAAACTCAAAATGGATTAAAGATCTAAATGTAAGACCAGAAACTATAAAACTCCTAGTGGAGAACATAGGCAAAACGCTCTCAGACATAAATCACAGCAGGATCCTCTATGATCCACCTCCCAGAATTCTGGAAATAAAAGCAAAAATAAACAAATGGGATCTAATTAAAATTAAAAGCTTCTGCACAGCAAAGGAAAATATAAGCAAGGTGAAAAGACAGCCTTCTGAATGGGAGAAAATAATAGCAAATGAAGCAACTGGCAAACAACTAATCTCAAAAATATACAAGCAACTTATGCAGCTCAATTCCAGAAAAATAAACGACCCAATCAAAAAATGGGCCAAAGAACTAAATAGACATTTCTCCAAAGAAGACATATGGATGGCTAACAAACACATGAAAAGATGCTCAACATCACTCATTATTAGAGAAATGCAAATCAAAACCACAATGAGGTACCACTTCACACCAGTCAGAATGTCTGTGATCCAAAAATCTGCAAGCAATAAATGCTGGAGAAGGTGTGGAGAAAAGGGAACCCTCCTACACTGTTGGTGGGAATGCAAACTAGTACAGCCACTATGGAGAACAGTGTGGAGATTCCTTAAAAAATTGCAAATAGAACTACCTTATGACCCAGCAATCCCTCTGCTGGGCATACACACCGAGGAAACCAGAATGGAAAGAGACACATGTACCCCAATGTTCATCGCAGCACTGTTTATAATAGCCAGGACATGGAAACAACCTAGATGTCCATCAGCAGATGAATGGATAAGAAAGCTGTGGTACATATACACAATGGAGTATTACTCAGCCATTAAAAAGAATACATTTGAATCAGTTCTGATGAGATGGATGAAACTGGAGCCGATTTTACAGAGTGAAGTAAGCCAGAAAGAAAAACACCAATACAGTATACTAACAGATATATATGGAATTTAGAAAGATGGCAATGACGGCCCTGTATGCAAGACAGGAAAAAAGACACAGATGTGTATAACGGACTTTTGGACTCAGAGGGAGAGGGAGAGGGTGGGATGATTTGGGAGAATGGCATTCTAACATGTATACTATCATGTAAGAATTGAATCGCCAGTCTATGTCTGACGCAGGATACAGCATGCTTGGGGCTGGTGCATGGGGATGACCCAGAGAGATGTTATGGGGAGGGAGGTGGGAGGGGGGTTCATGTTTGGGAACGCATGTAAGAATTAAAGATTTTAAAATTAAAAAATAAAAAACTAAAAAAAAAATTATTAAAGGAACTAATACATTTAAAAATAAAAATGGAGTAAATGTGCTTCAGGTATTCAAAATGAACCTGGGTAGCTTTGTGGATCTGGTTTAATACATGTTTGTGTATTACTAAGAACATGGATTTTCTGAACCATATCAGATTCAAAGACACTACCAGCTGTTCTCAGAACAATATCTATTAGAAGCTGCCAGTTGCAATCGTATGGTCTCAAGATCTTACCTTTGTAACTATGCAACCCTTTTGGACTCTAACCAATCCCTGCTTAACAAGCACCCTTACTTCTTGCCAGCTCCAATTAGAATTCTTGTCAAATTCAGCAAATTTTGCTGATCTGCCTTTTAAGCCCCCATTTTGTACTCTGGTGGAACACAATTTAAGTGCTTCTTGCATCTGTGTCTGGCTATAGTCCTCAGTTTGATTCAAATAAAACTCTTTTCTATTCTTTTTAGATTGTTTACCAGTTATTTCCACCAACACATAAAACTTCTGGCCAGCAATATAGCTTAGAAGATACACATTAAAAAAAAAAAGAAGAAGATACACATTACAGCTGAACAACATGAGTTTGAACTGTGTGGGTCCTCTTATACAGACTTTTTTTTTTTTTTTCAACAAGTAACTGCTAGAAGATCTGATATTCACTGAAGTCACAGATGTGGGACCAAGGATATGAATAACCAACTATGAGACTTCAGTAGCTGCCATGGATTTTGGTAATTGCTGTGGGTCATGGATTCCTCTACAGATGCTGATGGGGAACTGTGCTTTAAGTTTTATGGCTCCTTCTTCCTTTACTTCAGAAAATGTCTGTGTTGGTGTGTGTGTGTCTGTGTGTATGTGTCTACTTGCATTATGGGATGATATAGCCTTTTCTTGATGAAACAAAAAATTGAAGTGGTGCTTTTTTGTAATCCCTGATACATTGTGGTACTTGGTAAATACTTGGCTAGCAGAATGCATGGTGATCAAAACTGTAACTCTGCAGAGTTGCTTAGGTTTAAAATGATGAGAGCATTCTCAACAGGAAACTTGGTTCCAACTGGTCTGTTTTAATTTCATTATTTTCCTCTTGTTAGAAATAAAACCCTTACCAACATTTTCTGGGGGTTGGGGAAAGGAAATTAAGGTAGTGTTCTTCAGGACTGAAATCAAATAAAATAGATATCAGAGGTAAAGCCTTAAAACTAAGTCCAGGAAAAGGGAATCTCTTCAAGTAAGTAGAAAATAAAGGAGAGAGAAAAGTGGAGTTAAAGAAATGTACCCTAGAAACATCCAAAGGTTTTTATCCTTTTATTTGGCCTCTCTGAGAGCATAGGAAGCAACCGACTTGGCTTTAAGGATCAGAGATTGTTTGAGTAAGCTGCTGTTTCAAGATGTGTAAGACACAATTTAGTGAATTGACAAAAACTGTTATTCCCAAAATGATTTAGAGACAAGTTATCAAAATCATTTGAAAGGCATAAAAGCATTTTTAAGAAGGTGAACATAAGAAAAATAGACACATTATTAAGCTCTTTGTAACCAAAAGTATATCTCTTTAAACTATTACCTTCTGATTACTTTCCTCAAAATAGAAACAAATGAAATAAAGATTTGGAAGAGTAGGAGATAAAAATAAAGTCATTTGATGTTAATTTCTTAAAAGTAAACAGTCATATAAATCTTATATAATGAAAACTTAAATATCCCAAAATTTCAAAGCCCACTATCTGACTGAAAATAAATAGTTATGAACAAAGTTCTGAGAAATAAATGGAATTCAAGTTTAAACATTCTTTAACTGTTAGGTTAATTCTTGCTCAAAAGGATATGAGATCCGAGGTAGAAATGGAGCTATGATATTAAAGGCCTTCAAGTAAATACTTGAGATTTCTTAGAATTAATACATATTATTGGATTCAAATAGTCTTTCTGAATTGATACTAAAGATTAGTAGGAATAGTAGTTCTTCAGAGAGAATGAATCATGTCATTCTATACATATATACTGTGTATGTATGCGTGTGTGTATATATAAATGTGTGTGTGTGTGTGTGTGTGTGTGTGTGTGTGTGTGTGTGTGAGCTCATGAGCCAGAAATAGCAGTTTACAACTGAGGGCTCCAGATTTTCTGTTAAAAACATGTATTAATTTAAGAAAAAAGCAAGAAACAAGAAGACTAAGATCCTCTTTGAATAAAGCATTCACGATGCAAAGTAACTTTTTTCAGATGCTGAAAACTATGATAAGGATGTTGATGACATTACCCAGCAAAATGTCACACTTTCTTACTCAGATTCTGTGACACCCAAGTTTTCTTCTTACCTCATTTTTACTTACAATCATCAGTTACTCAATGCTTCTTCTTATCCAAACTTTTAAATGCTAAAATTCCTCTTAATATTTTATTATGTATCCCATGTTATTAAAAATTTAATTTCAATTTTGCCTTTGAAAATTTTACTAAATATTTTATTCTATTCTTAATTATACTGTGACTGCTTTATTGATTATGCCAAAGCCTTTGATTGTGTACATCACAACAAACTGGAAAATTCTCCAAGAGATGGGAATACCAGACCACCTTACATGCCTCCTGAGAAATTTATAAGCAGGTCAAGAAGCAATAGTTAGAACCGGACATGAAACAACAAACTGGTTCCAAATCAGGAAAGGAATATATTAATGCTGTATATTGTCACCCTGCTTATTTAACTTATATGCAGAGTGCATCATTCGAAATGCCAGGCTGGATGAAACACAGCTGGAATCAAGATTGCCAGGAGGAATATCAATAACCTCAGATAACACAAATGACTGTTCATGGGGTTCTCAAGGCAAGAATACTGAAGTGGTTTGCCATTCCCTTCTCCAGTGGACCACATTCTGTCAGACCTCTCCACCATATCCCACCTGTCTTGGGTTGCCCCGTGGGCATGGCTTAGTTTCATTGAGTTAGACAAGGCTGTGGTCCTAGTGTGATTAGATTGGCTAGTTTTCTGTGAGTATGGTTTCAGTGTGTCTGCCCTCTGATGCCCTCTTACAACACCTACTGTCTTACTTGGGTTTCTCTTACCTTGGGCGTGGGGTATCTCTTCACGGCTGCTCCAGCAAAGCACAGCCACTGCTCCTTACCTTGGATGAGGGGTATCTCCTCCCACCACCCTTCCTGACCTTCAAGGTGGGATGGCTCCTCTAGGCCCTCCTGCGCTTGCACAGCCACCACTCCTTGGACGTGGGGTTGCTCCTCCAGGCCGTCGCCCCTGGCGTTGGTCGCCGCCCCTGGTCTCAGATGCGGGGTGGCTCCTCTCAGCCATCGCCCTTGACCTTGGACGCGGGATGGCTCCTCTCGGCCGGCCGTCACCCCTGACTTCGGACTTGGGGTATCTCCTCTCAGCCACGGCCCCCCTGACCTCAGACGCGGGGTAGCTCCTCTTGGCTGTTCCTGCACTGTCACAGCCAGGCACTCTAGGCCACTGCCCCTGACCTCGGACATGGGGTAGCTCTCGGCCATGCTTAGTGCACTGGCGCCGCCGCCACCTGCACTTAGTGTGCTGGGCGCCGCCGCAAGAGAAAGGCTCGATAAAGGACAGAAATGGTATGGACCTAACAGAAGCAGAAGATATTAAGAAGAGATGGCAAGAATACACAGAAGAACTGTACAAAAAAAAAAAAAAAAGATCTTCACAACCCGGATAATCACGATGGTGTGATCTCTCATCTAGAACCAGATATCCTGGAATGTGAAGTCAAGTGGGCCTTAGAAAGCATCACTGAGAAGAAAGCTAGTGGAGGTGATGGAATTCCAGTTGAGCTATTTCAAATCCTGGAAGATGATGCTGTGAAAGGGCTGCACTCAATATGCCAGCAAATTTGGAAAACTCAGCAGTGGTCACAGGACTGGAAATGGTCAGTTTTCATTCCAATCCCAAGGAAAGGCAATGACAAAGAATGCTCAAACTACTGCACAATTGCAGTCATCTCACACGCTAGCAAAATAATGCTCAAAATTCTTCAAACCAGGCTTCAGCAATACATGAACCGTGAAATTCCTGATGTTCAAGCTGGTTTTAGAAAAGCCAGAGGAACCAGAGATCAAATTGCCAACATCCGCTGGATCATGGAAAAAGCAAGAGAGTTCCAGAAAAACACCTATTTCTGCTTTATTGACAATGCCAAAGCCTTTGATTGTGTGGATCACAATAAACTGTGGAAAGTTCTGAGAGTAATGGGAATACCAGACCACCTAACCTGCCTCTTGAGAAATCTGTATGCAGGTCAGGAAGCAACAGTTAGAACTGGACATGGAACAACAGACTAGTTCCAAATAGGAAAAGGAATACGTCAAGGCTGTATATTGTCATCCTGCTTATTTAACTTCTATGCAGGGTACATCATGAGAAACGCTGGACTGGAAGAAACACAAGCTGGAATCAAGATTGCTGGGAGAAATATCAATAACCTCAGATATGCAGATGACACCACCCTTGTGGCAGAAAGTGAAGAGGAACTAAAAAGCCTCTTGATGAAAGTAAAAGAGGAGTGAAAAAGTTCGCTTAAAGGTCAACATTCAGAAAATAAAGATCATAGCATCAGGTCCCATCACTTCATGGGAAATAGATGCGAAAACAGTGGAAACAGTGTCAGACTTTATTTTGGGGGGGTCCAAAATTACTGCAGATGGTAACTGCAGCCATGAAATTAAAAGATGCTTACTCCTTGGAAGAAAAGTTATGAGCAACCTAGATAGCATATTCAAAAGCAGAGACATTACTTTGCCAACTAAGGTCCATCTAGTCAAGGCTATGGTTTTTCCAGTAGTCATGTATGGATGTGAGAGTCGGACTGTGAAGAAGACTGAGCCCTGGAGAATTGATGCTTTTGAACTGTGGTGTTGGAGAAGACTCTTGAGAGTCCCTTGGACTTCAAGGAGTTCCAACCAGTCCATTCTGAAGGAGATCAATCCTGGGATTTCTTTGGAAGGAATGATGCTAAAACTGAAACTCCAGTACTTTGGCCACCTCATGTGAAGTGTTGACTCATTGGATTGGGGGCAGGAGAAGGGGATGACAGAGGATGAGATGGCTGGATGGCATCACTGACTCAATGGACGTGAGTCTGAGTGAACTCTGGGAGTTCGTGATGGACAGGGAGGCCTGGGGTGCTGCGATTCATGGGGTTGCAAAGAGTCGGACATGACTGAGCGACTGAACTGAATGCAAATGACACCACCCTTATGGCTGAAAGTGAAGAGGAACTAAAGTGCCTCTTGATGAAAGTGAAAGAGGAGCGTGAAAAGCTGGCTTAAAATGCACCATTCAGAAAACTAAGATGATGGCGTCTGGTCCCATCACTTCATGGCAAATGGATGGGGAAACAATGGAAACAGTTTTAAGGAATATTGGTCAAGAATTTTGTATTGACATTCTCAATTGTGATTCTCCTAATGTTCATGATTAGACTGGTGCTGTATATATTTTGGGTGGAAGACTATAGAAGTCAAGGGCATTTATTACCAGCATGACAACACTACTGAATTTAAACTTAAGAATCTGGCTGATGTTGTGTTTTTCAGATTTGTCCTCTATGAAGATCATCCTCCACACACACTTTTATGATATCCTCTTCAAAAAGAAGTCATTATGCACAGCCTACATACAACATGAGGCGAGCTATACTGCCCCTTCTTAGGGTAATATATCTATACAAAGTTTTTTAAATTCTTCTGCATATGTTTATCTATTTGCCTATTCTACCCCATTTATTTATTAATTCAATATTATGATTCACTTATAAATATCAAAAAGGATTTATATGCACAAAAAACACACACAGAGACTCACACTTTGGGTTATAACTCTATTTTATTTTTATGCTTAAATTTGTCAACTTTGGCCATTGAAGGCCTAATAAATAAATAAAAATCCAAACTAAAGCCACATTGATAGTAGCATTTCAAATGGCTCAAAATTTGTGGTTTTGTTTGTTTGAACACTTTCTTATATTTTGGCATTACAAAATTCTTCAGCTTCATCCTACATGTTTCTTTCCGGAGTCCTGGAATCAGTCAATTCTCTAAGGAGCCGTGGTTCCCTCTATTGGAGAGTTATATTACAAACTAAGATCTGAGGGTTAGATGTACTGTTTGCTGTTAGGATTTCATTGTTTCTAGGCCCTCTCATCTGACAGAGAAGGCATCAATACGACCATATCTAATTCTTCAAACTTGATCCAAAATCACATTATTGAGAAGAAATTCCTGAGCATTATTCTTTCTTGGTGAAATACTTACCAATTTTGACAAAATATTGTGTTGGGAAAAAATTTCATTTGGGTTTTCCCATACCATCTTACAGAAAAACTCAAAGTTTTAGGCTAACCCAACACTTCTTTTGCAATTTTATTTGAACATAAAGTATCAATAGATTATTCTAGAGATTTCCACTTTTATTTTTACACATTTATGAGAAAAATATAAGGTCTGATGTGCCTTGGTTACATTTTGTGTTTGAAATTACATGAACATGGAGGACAAGATTAATAACCATGTCATTATAAAAACTGGTATACTTGAATTGTCACTTGATCATGTGCTATTTTTATAAATTAAAATGTTCTTTAAAAAAACAAAAAGTGTACTGAAATCTGCAATTCTTCAAATATTTACATGATAAAATAAAACCATAATTGCTTATCCTTTATGTAAGTTCACAAAGATATTATATTTTTTTCATATTTCACTTTTATTAGCTTTAAAGTTTTGTTCACATCTCACCTTTTTGACTTGCATTTGTAAACATATATAGTTATTTATATGTTATACATAGATGTATTATATGGTATAGATATGCATAAAACTGCTTTCTATATTATCTGACAGAATTTTATAGCATGTCTTTATTTTATTTTTAATCTTAGTTGACTAAATTATATAATGAAATAATGTTTTTTCATGACACATCAGTTCAGTTCAGTTCAGTTCAGTCACTCAGTCGTGTCCGACTCTTTGCAACCCCATGAATTGCAGCACGCCAGGCCTTATGTGGATATTTTCTGAAATTTTTCATATTTAAATAGTATCTTTTGATTAACTTCACATAAGAATAACAATGTAGCTGTGTTTTGAATTTTTATATCATAAACTTTTCCTCTCAAAATAATACAGCAATTTCCTCTTTGTTCTTTGAGATTTTATATGACAAGGGATAAACCAACATATTTTTTCCTTCTTTCAGCATAAATTGATTAGCTTTCTTAGAAATTTTGAATTTGAGGGGAAATATTTAAAGGTATTCATTTTACCCAAATGAATTTAAGTGCTGCTCTTTATATTAATCTTGACTGAGTTTGCAGAAGTCACTTATTTAGCACATTAAGTCTTCATCACAGACATTTTGCTTTCCTCTTTGTTCAATATGTTTTTCAATAACAAGAAGCATTTTATTCTTAGTCTTAACTCATATAAATTTCTCCTTTATGATTTTATCACTAATCTTTTCTTCTCTCACAGACATCATCTCTTCTGTTGTAATGCTTGTTGTGTATGTTGTACACTCCACTATGTCTAATATATGGAGATTTTATATGTACTATGTTAGTTAAGTACTCTCTGCACAGTTTATTTTAATTGCTTTTCTTTTAATGTCTTCCTTACCCATGCCCCTTTTAGTCTTTTGTGTAATAGATTATTACCACTGTATTTTTTACTATTTTATAAGATGCATATTTTTAATTATTTCTAAAATTATAGAGCTAGTCTTAATTTTTTCTTTTACATTAAGCTTTTTTAAAATGATGAATTCTTATCAACTCTAAAAAGTCATTTCCTAGTCTCTGCAGTTGTAGAAAATTTCCCACATCTCAAAACTTTTGTCTATTTTGTCACCTATTCTTACATCTTCTTCCTTCCTCCTCTCTGCCTTTTCCCTTCTCCTTTTCTATTTTTCCTTTCTTTGACAAGTATTCTTCTTCATCAAAAATGTTTCCTAAAATAGAAATAAAATGGCAGAAGCAAGGGGCAAATGATATTGAACTGCTGCTTTCACCATCAAGTGAGATTTTTTTCATTAAAATAAATCCTGTTAAGTAATAGAAAGTGGTTTGAAAGCAAATTATCTAACATTGAAGGACTTAACACAGGCAGTCCACATTGTTCCCACTATAAGTGCATAAGTGCACTGTGTGTGTGTGTGTGTGTGTGTGTGTGCACATGCACGTGTGTATACTGCTTATCATCCAGCTAAATGAGGGAAATTTTCTGTTGTTTGACAACAGATGAAGATATCAGTCACTTCTGTAGTATGACTATTTATAGAAATTGGGGTTTTAAAATATTACTTTGAAAATAGATTACATATAGCTGCAGTTCTCTCTCTTCTCTGCGGAGTCTTATCAGTAGTAGCAACTGTCAATTGATATTGTCACAGGCTATCACTTGTTAAAAATTTACTAAAGAAAACAATTTAGGTGATACAAATTAGCTTTGTCAAATACTTCATGAAGTAGATAGTCTGCTGTTGGAGAACTGAAAAATAGAGCAAAAGGCAAGAAGTTTTTATAAGATAAGGATAAGAACAAAGAAGAGACAAGTAGAAAATATCTGATTGGCTGGGCCACACACAACCATGTTTGGGTGAGGAGGTCCAGACCTGGCTTGGCACTTGGAAATTAGCTGACTGAATATACTGTGTTTCTGGTCAAACAAAGCATTTCAGAGACATAAAAGTTATCTGCATTTCAGCTGTGTCACCCCGGGCAAGAGTGGCTCTTTTGGGGCCAAGAAATTTGTTTCAATAGTCTGCCCTTTTGATTATCTTATTAACCATTCAAGGGGTTTAGTCAAAAATTTCTCAGCGTGACTCCTTGTTACCACTGACCTTCTTTCTTAGAATAGTATTCATAAGAGGTGAAGTCAGGCCTCTATTCGTAGAGCTTTTTATAATCTGTTCTTTTTTTGTCATTTCACTTGAAGAGAGAACGTCTATTTGGTGCTGAATGGCCGCCCAAAGGCACTGAATTTAAAGCTTTTGAGAGGACACAGTATATTAGAGAGACAATAATAATTATTAGTAATAAAACATGGCCCATGATTTGGAGAACACTCTTGACCATGGTCTCCATAACCAAAACCAGCTGAAATCAGATACACCTACATCCTACATGCACATGGCAAAAAAAAAGAAAGAAAAAAGAAACAACGCTCAGCATCACTAATTTTCAGAAAAAAGCAAGTTAAAATTACAATGAGGTGTCATGTCAACCAGTCAGAATGGCCATCATCAAAAAGTCTACAAATAGAAATGCTGGAGAGGGGATGGAGAAAAGAACCCTTCTATATTCTTGGTGGGGATGTAAATTGATATAACCACAATGGGGCTTCCCTGCTGACTCAGCAGTAAAGAATCTACCTGCAATGCAGGAGACGTACGTTTGATCCCTGAGCTGGGAAGATCCCCTAGAGGAGGGAATGACAATTCACTCCAGTATGCTTGTTGGGAAAATCCCACGGTCAGAGAAACCTGGTGGGCTAGAGTTCATAGGGTCACAAAGAGTTGGAACAGTATGAAGGTTCCTTAAAATTTTTAAAACAAAACTAACATATGATCCAGCAATCCTACTCCTGGGCATATATCCAGAGAAAACCATAATCCTTAAGGATACATACACCCCAGTGTTCACAGCAGCACCATTTGCAATAGCCTAGACATGGAAACAACCTAAATTTTCATCAACAGATGAATGGAGATGTGGAATATATACACAATGGAATATTAGTCAACCATAAAAAGAATGAAAGAATGTCATTTGCAGCAACATGGATAGACCTACAATTACTATACTAAATGAAGTATGTCAGACCGAGAAAGACAAACATCATATGATTTCACTCATATGTGGAATCTAATTTTGAAAAAAATACATAAATGAACTTATTTATAATACAGAAGTAGACTTACAGATATCAAAAATAAACTTATGGTCACCAAAAGGGAAATGTAAAGAGAAGGGAAAAGTCATAAGCTTGGGAGGAATGCACACTACCATATATATATATATATATAATAAGTAACTAATAAGGACCTACTGCACAGCACAGGGCACTCTACTTACGTATACTTTGATAAACTCTATTAGAAAAGAATCTGAAAAAAAATGGATATATGAATAACTGTATCACTTTGCTGTACACCTGAAACTAACACAGAATTATAAATCAAATATATTCTAATACAATTAAAATATTAAAAAATAAATGAGGCTAAAGAGGGGATATATCTTCAAGGAACTTGTTTCACTTATGATTTTTTTGTAACTTTGTCTCTAATTGTCCAGAAGTTTATGTTCAGTGAGTTTATTGCAGAGAAACTGAGCCATCTTAACTCAGGGAGAAGTTTGTGACAGAAATAAACTACAGAATCAGCACCCTCATAAAAAATCGAACTGTCTGTTATAGGTTGGATTACCCTCCTTTGTAATAGCATGTTAAATGTGAACAATGGTATTGTCTTTCTAGGCTAAAGCAAAGTAAAAGGTAGATAAATAATATAAAAAACTTCCATGGCATAAGAATTAGGAAAATAATGGTCAGAGAGGAAAGGAAGAATGGAAAGAAAAGTTCTTGGTCTAGCACCTTGAGGGGAAGAACTCAGCCTCAATATCAACAACTTCTCTTCCTAGTAAATTTGATTTTGAGGTCTTTGGCATTTACACAGAACCTAATGTTAGGTGGAAATGTCTTCAGTTATGAAATATGCACCCAAGATTTGACACCTTGCAATTTGTCAGAGGTGTCAATAGGCCATGGTACTTGAAAAGGCCCTTTCCATGAGTCTTGTTTTTACAAAAGCATTTGAGGAAAATGTTAACTGTCTATAAATGATGAAAGACTAAAATTCTCATATTAAAGATCTAATGAGAGTTTGTTATAATGGAACTGACAAGGAACACACAACATTTTAAGATAATAGCTGAAACTGTGACTCATAACATTATACTAGGAGATATCAGAGCCTTCATATCTTTATACAATTTCCAGAATACTTTTATTAATAATTATATGCATACAACTATAACTTCAGAAGGTCAAACATCACTATTCGATGATGCTCCCTATATCATTTAACATATCAAATAAGCTTGCTTTGTTTAACACTTTTATTTTTATAAGTAGAGAGAATAAATCTTTTGACATGTTTCAGGGACCCTATGGCAAATATAGAATTAAAAAAAATTACTTCATTTAAAATTTGATTTTGGAGAAATGTGTCAAAATATACATTAAGCCAAGGTGATGATTAAAGATATTGAAGGAAAATATAGAGTTACATAGTTGTAAAATCACCATAGTTTTGTTAATATTGAGAAGACCTGGTTTTCTTGTGTATTCAAAGATTAATAATGATAACATTAAGCACAATAAATTATTTTGGCAAGAAACAAAATATTTGCTTTCCAGGCTAATAATTAACAGGTAAAGGAAAGCCTTTGCTCACTAGTTCTTACTGAGAGGAAGAGAGGATGATAATATAAGAAATTTTTGCCCTTTTAACAGAAAAGGAAATAAAGTTTTAAAGTTGCACCAGTGTACTTTTGATATAAAACTCTCACACAAAAATACAAATCAACCCCAATCTTAGCCAGTTGACCACACAGAAGATTCCTTTCCTAATATTTCTTTTCCAAACATCCTTTACAATTTTTATAATGATTTAGACTTTGTCATATGTCTTTTCAGCAATTTAAATTTAGGACAAAATTGCTTTCTTTTTCCTTCTCTTACAAAAAGCACATCTCTGTGAACTAAGAATGCTGGCTGCCATATCAGTAAACAAAGGATGGTGCAGCTATGAAGTCGTCACATTACAACCAACTGGACCCACGTGTGAAGCCAGAGGAAACTCAGGATGAATACAAAGAATATCCACCATCTGCAGCATTCCCCGACCCTAGATGGTGTGAAGAGACTCAGGATGAGAAAGCAAAGGATACTGGCCCTGGATGCCTGAGTGCATGTCAAAGAAATGATTTCAATGAGCCCAGACTCTTGCATTTTCTCATATATAGAAAAGTGCTAAGTTCCTTAACTTGAGATATCTGGTTTTCTTTAATTAGCAATAATCTTTTGATATTCCAACTACCTGATCTTTTGTTGCAGAAGTTCCTATATATCCTGGATACTCTGCTTGACCCTTCAGAAAAGTTTCTCAGTGTTATCTGAGATGCTGTGTCCCAGGCTTAAGTCCTCAGGTTTGTTCACCAAATGAAACACAACTCTCACTTTTTGGAGTGCATATCTTTTTTTTTTTTTTTTAAGTCAACATTTCCACACCTCATATATTTTCTTACCCCAAACCCATCCTAATTCCTTGTATACATGTATTTCCTTGTTTATTTCTAGTAGTTTTAATTATAATCTTACAGTCTTTTGTTGTGGATACCTCTTGTATCTTTGGCAATGAATCTTCCAGTGAAGCTATTTGGGAATCTTGAAGCCTTTTGGAGGCTTCTACATGCCAATTCAAATAGGTATTTCATTATGTATGTTGATTTGGGAATCTACCTTGCAGTGCATTTATTAAATTAAAAAAAAATCTTGCATAACTGGGATATTTCTCATAATTATCTATGTAATTTTAGACTGTCTTAGTAAAATTTTGCCATTTTTGTAAACATACAGTCTGGGACCACTGTATTTAGACATAAAATGAGCAGGCATGCTGAAAGGTGGTACATCCAATTCCTTTGGGATCCCATTTCTTTAGCTAAGCCTTGGGTCTTTAAGAGCCAAATTAGCACCTAAGAGGGATGCACCACTGGGTTGGAGATTTTGTGGTGTTTTTCAGTGTAACTCATTGCACGGAAGATTTCCTGAGGTTGGCGGGTGACCTAATGTCAATCCAACATGTTCTGTAACCAACTTATCCTAGAAGGCGAGGCTCAGCATTAGATGGAAAGTACTGTAACATCTTTTAAATGCTTTATCCCTGTGCACCAACTTTGTAGCTTCGACTTTCAAGATTCCCACTAGAAACAGATCCTTTATTCCCTTCAAGAGAAGATTTCTTTTTGGTGGTAGATACCCTAAGGATTTTAATTAGTCCAAGTTGTGTCTACATATGTTTGATGTGCCTTGGGTCAAAACAATCTGAATTTCTATCTTAATTT
This sequence comes from Ovis canadensis, assembly GCF_042477335.2. Lineage (NCBI taxonomy): Eukaryota > Metazoa > Chordata > Mammalia > Artiodactyla > Bovidae > Ovis > Ovis canadensis. The sequence goes on from NC_091245.1 coordinate 139,368,614, forward strand.
ATTTATCCAAATCCCCCATAACTTATGCTGTGAACTTGTTTGGTAGTTAGTCAGACATTAGCAGCAAGGAGGTGACAGAGGTGAAAAGTCTTAGCTTTTTCTTTTGCATTTTATAATGCATTAATGACTGCTACATGTGGCAGATTCTCAGTATAACTACCCTAGAAATTTCCTAGATCCCAAAACTTTTCTGGAGTATGTATGTATATATATATATATATATATATATATATATATATATATGAAAATATTCATATTCATTAAAATATATGACTTTTTATATATCTATTCATATTTTAAAAGTATTTATTCATATTTTTATTCATATTATTTTAAAATATTCATATTAAAAAAATAAAGTTGGACTGGAGAGCTGTATACCATAGCGTGGAGCTCACATGTGAGAAAGACTCACCCATATTCTCGGTGGTGATGAGAACCATGAACTAGGAGACTTCAACAGGAGCCTTACCTATGAGTCTCATCCTAGGTACTGTTATGAGGCAGCTTCGAATCCCATTCCTCGTTTGCCAAGAACAGTTAAACATGATTGGAGGAGAGAATTTAGACAATGCAATTAAACTTTAACATTTCATGAAGCAGTCCTTTTTAGAGAGTTGCAAAATGGGGCAGGAGGCAGAGAGTTTCTATAGAATAAAGAATAAAGACCAAGGAAGAAACAAAATATTGAATTGGCTGAGGACACATAGTTAACTTTTCAGGGAGAAGGTCCAGAGTAGGCTTGGCATTTTGGGACTGACTGATGGGATATATTGTGTTTCTTTTCAAGTGGAGCATTTATAGAGACATAAAAGTTATCTGAGTTTTGTTTCCCTGACTTGGCACCCTGGACAGAAGTGGAACTATTTTGGTCTAGAAATTTATTTCAACATGCTGATTAACTAAGCATTACAATTATATTTCTGACCATATCAAACATTAACCACATTAATTACTTTAGAATCTTAATCTCAGTATCCTTTAGAGTTCACTTAGGAAAACAGAGCAATTATAAATGTAATGGGAACAGGATATATTGGAATTAGACCTCATTATCAGAGCCCTGGCAGTCACAGTGCCCTCTTAGACAGGACCTGGAAGGAAATGCTCAAGGAGACATCGATGGGAAGCCGATCTCCCTGGACAGAACTGTTTCTGTGTGTCTACCTGGAAGTGTCCTGGGAGAGCCTGTAGCTGCTGTGTCAGCAGTGCCCTGTGTGAGCAGAGAAGCTGTGTGTGGAATGAATGACACCCACCAGGTATTTCTTATATTTCTTTAGAAAAAAATGGGAACAGTTTAACAAAGAATAGAGGAATATATTGGTATTCTTTTCAGTTCTCATGGAAAGACCAACATTCAATTCATGCACATTGGGTGCTTCACAAAGTAAATTTTCAAAAATCTTTCTCAGTTCTAGAAACCCCTGAGAGAAGAGCTATTTTAGCCACAGCTTGACTCTATTACTAGTTCATTCTGTAAGAAAATCATTTTACCAATTAAAATCTGAGACTGGTTAATATCTAAATAATCAAATAATACCATCTGGTGGATAATTATTTACTAAGAGGCTTTGTTATAAACAACATGGACAATTTGGAATAGAAATAAAATTGCTAAGCCAACAAACAAAATATTCATGAAATTGGACATGGAATTCTTTTCATCAGTAACACACTGAGAATCGGGTGTTAATAATATTTATACATCTTATATTCATGTGAATGAAAAATAACTTTTAAAAAAGCTATATGCCTTAATTACATATTATATGAACAAATATAATCGAAAGAGTGGAAAGGGGGACCTGCTTAAATTTTATAAAGACTGTGTTTGGATGTTTCACAGGAGTTTGTCATAAATGTCTTTACCACAGAAGGATTGCTTTCTATGGCCTCATACAGCAATAAAGTGCTGAATGCATCTCTGAGGACTTCAGGTGTGCAAAAGGATTTCACTTGGGCTCCATTTTTCCCTCCAAAACAAACTGTTTCAAATTACTTGGCAACACATTATGCATTCTATAAAGCCAATTTATTTGTTTAAAGTTTTAACTTGTTAAAACATGTCTCTCTTGATGGTTCTCTAAAATTTAGCATTTTCATATGTTGTTATTTATCTGCAAGCAATAAATGCTGGAGAGGGTGTGGAGAAAAGGGAACCCTCTTGCACTGTTGGTGGGAATGCAAACTAGTACAGCCACTATGGAGAACAATGTGGAGATTCCTTAAAAAATTGCAAATAGAACTACCTTATGACCCAGCAATCCCACTTCTGGGCATACACACCAAGGAAACCAGAATGGAAAGAGACACATGTACCCCAATGTTCATCGCAGCACTGTTTATAATAGCCAGGACATGGAAACAACCTAGATGTCCATCAGCAGATGAATGGATAAGCAAGCTGTGGTACATATACACAATGGAGTATTACTCAGCCGTTAAAAAGAATACATTTGAATCAGTTCTGATGAGATGGATGAAACTGGAGCCGATTATACAGAGTGAAGTAAGCCAGAAAGAAAAACACCAATACAGTATACTAACAGATATATATGGAATTTAGGAAGATGGCAAGGACGACCCTGTATGCAAGACAGGAAAAAAGACACAGATGTGTATAACGGACTTTTGGACTCAGAGGGAGAGGGAGAGGGTGGGATGATTTGGGAGAATGGCATTCTAACATGTATACTATTATGTAAGAATTGAATCGCCAGTCTATGTCTGATGCAGGATACAGCATGCTTGGGGCTGGTGCATGGGGATGACCCAGAGAGATGTTATGGGGAGGGAGGTGGGAGGGGGGTTCATGTTTGGGAACACATGTAAGAATTAAAGATTTTAAAATTTAAAAAATAAAAAACTAAAAAAAATAAAATAAAATAAAAAATAAAGAAGCTTTGAAAGTCTCTCCAATAATGTGTTTTTAAAAAAGCTAGAATAAAAAGAATAATTTTAGAAAACAAGAATAAAACTGAGAGGCTCAATATGAGATATGTATGTGCCTCAGTTTATCTTGTCAGCAATTCGATAAAAGTGATAGGCTGGTAAATAATCATGAATATATTTTTAAATATATATATTTAAATATATATTTGAAAGAATACATTCATTACTCTTTTTCTTTTAAGATGATTCAGACTTCAAAATCATACATATTTATCCTTGACCCAGTAACTTCACTTCCTGGGATCTATCTTATAAAAATACTCAGATATGTAGGAAATTACTATTTATAAAGCTATTTATTGTAGGATCACTTTTAATGGCTAAAACTGGGAACACACTAAATGTCATATTTAGAGATTTTGTCAGACATATTTGTTACATAGTCAGATAATATGTATTTATGGGGGAAAAAAAAGAGAATCTCTGGTAACTATTAAGACATAATGACCAGGAATATTAGGGTAAAAACCAAGGTATAGAACAGTGCGAATAATATAATTTTCTTTACTAGAGGACAAAATATATATGCTTATTTCTTTGTTTTGCATGGAATATCTCTGGAAATTTACCTTTAAAAAAGATAATTTGAATGACCCAAGAAGGGAGAAAATGGAGAACAAATATAAGCAGGAAAATAATAACTGTGTATACTTTCTAGACTTGACTTTGAAAGAGATGAAAGTATTATTTAAAAATTTTATACAAACTTATGAGCAAACAAAAAATAGATGAAAATAAATAATTACTTTTTGCTTTTTTAGCATATGCTGCTTTTCAGTGGTGAAGTGTTTGAAAATGCCATATGATGTTAAATTTATAGCAAAATTTTCATGCAAATTAAACAAGAGTACAGTACAGAGTAAATAATGTAGGGATCAGACATGTGGGAACTAGAAAAAAATAAACAAGAGATGTATATACCGTTTGAGACGTGAAAGATAAGGTCCTACCTAATAGTAGGACAAGAAACAATATAAGAAAAAAGAAAAAGTTAGAAACAAAAAAGCTGCCAAAAGATATCTGGATCTATATTTTTTTATATTTTTCAAACTATATTTTGGAGCCTTAGAGTCTATTTTTATCTATCTTACAACTTTTAAGTATAAAATTGAATGAAGATTATCTCATGTTCACCATGATTACTTCCAAAAAATAAAGAGATCTATCACGCAGCAATTGTGCAAAATTTTACTTTGTGTAACTACTTAACAATTTCTCTCCCTACCTAATAGAGAGTGAATCTTTAAAATTGTGAGTCTAAAAATGAAAAACAATTTATAATGTGCTGTTTTAAAATATAAGTGGACACAGTTTATCAAAATGTATTTTCGGTGTCCTCTGACCATATGTTTTATCTCATTTATTTTTATTGTCCAGATATAAGGATACTAAAAGCAGAAGACAAGTTAAAATTTCTGAAATATTATTTCAAGGGAAGAAGATTATGATTTTTTTCTCTTTGGTAAGTTGCTTCTAGTACTTGACAAGTATATTGAACAAGTATAATTTTACCTTGCATATATTTTTATTTTTTCTGATTTTAAATAACCTGCATAACTCAAAATCTGATAATAAAATATATACAAAAGAAGGCAAAATATACACTGATATAAGTATCTATTTTGAAATAAAAACTTTGGTATATATACTTTATACAATTATACTCTTTACTAATAAATAAAAATACATATTTGTGCATTTTAAACAAGTGTAAACTCTTATCACAGGCTGTTTATATATTTTTTGGTTTGTTTTAAAAATACATCATGGTCAGTGTTTCATAACTGTGATAAGAAATGCACAGATGTACATATATGTATGTATTTTCAATGCTATTCCTGTATCATTATACTGTTGTTTGTTTTATGTAGATCAGATCATCAGTGGAAATAGGATGTCTATTTGTTTAACTTCAGTAGATTACTACTGAAGGCCAAGTGGCACTCTGGAAAGTTGACCTTACTTTACATTCACACTCTTCTCAATATTTGCTTAGTCCCAAAATAATTGCATAAACTCTTAAAAACTAGAGAATATTCCTTGTCTTGAGTCAGAGAGGTAGCATGGAAAAAGAGGCAAGAGAGATTCAATCATGGAAGGGACTTGACTTTCATTGTTGGCTTTAATATGGAGTAAGAGATTCATGTATGGATGTGAGAGTTGGACTGTGAAGAAGGCTGAGCGCCCAAGAAATGATGCTTTTGAACTGTGGTGTTGGAGAAGACTCTTGAGAGTCCCTTGTACTGCAAGGAGATCCAACCAGTCCATTCTGAAAGAGATCAGCCCTGGGATTTCTTTGGAAGGAATGATGCTAAAGCTGCAACTCCAGTACTTTGGCCACCTCATGCGAAGGGTTGTCTCATTGGAAAATACTCTGATGTTGGGAGGGATTGGGGGCAGGAGGAGAAGAGGATGACAGAGGATGAGATGGCTGGATGGCATCACGGACTCAATGGACGTGAGTCTGAGTGAACTCCTGGAGTTGGTGATGGACAGGGAGGCCTGGTGTGCTGCGATTCATGGGGTTGCAAAGAGTCGGACAGGACTGAGTGACTGAACTGAACTAAACTGAACTGAAGGGAGTCATGAACCAAGGGACATGGGCGGTTTCTGACAGCTAGAAATGGGCACAGCTGACAACCACAAGAAAATGAATTCTTGTAGTAGTTTGAATGAAAAAGGAAGCAGATTTTCCTCTAGAACTTTCTGAAGAAATGCAACACTACTGACACCTTGATTTTAGCCCCAAGTCCAAACTATAGAACTACAATATATTAAATATGTGCTATTTCAAGCTGCCAAGTTTGTGGTCATGTGTTATAGTGGCAACAGAGAACTAATGCAAAGATTATATTTCAAAACACAAAAAGAATGAACTCTATTAATTGGGATGGATGGTCTATATGCATCCAATTTCAATGATTCTAGCTGAAACACAATACTTTATTTTTGCCCACAGTATATTTTTTGACAACTACAAGAAACTGAATTCTTCTAACAATTTGAATGGAAAAGGATTCTTTATCAGCTGAGCTATTAGGAAAGCCCTATATTATAATACAGTATATATTATAATAAAATGCTTTATATTTCTGATATTATGTATTTGTATTTTAAAAGATAAATGGATACCTAAATGAATGTTCAGAAAATGTCTTGGACCCAGAGGGATGATACGAGGAGGGAGGAGGGAGGGGAGTACAGGATGGGGAACACATGTATACCTGTGGCGGATTCATGTTGATGTATGGCAAAACCAATACAATATTGTAAAGTAATTAACCTCCAGTTAAAATAAATAAATTTATATTAAAAAAAGAAAATGTCTTGAAATGAAAGCTACAAAGCATTTGATAGGCATCTCAGAGAAGCAGCATATGCAATTGGGAATGGAGGATGAAAGGAATAATAGCAATATAAGACAAATTCAGAACACAGAAATATAAAACAAAAGCCTTGAATCAGTTGATGTTCAATTCAGTTCTATGCAACTAAGACCTCAAGAGTGAAAAAAAAATGGAAATGAAATTAGATTAAGATTGGATTTTTAGATATTGCACCATCTTGAATGCTGGAATTACAAAGCACATGCTCAACTTAAATTGTGCATCTTCATTTATGTAGATGTTAAGGATTTAAACAAAGAAATATCCCTTAGAGGTGACATACATTCATCTTCTTTTTAAAAACAATTGATTAATATATGATTAACATCTCTAATGTGTTTTTCCAGATACCTTATCCTGGGCTTTAAGCATATCAAGTTAAATATCATGTGTATAGAGAAACTCTCAGATATTCGGGTCTGGCTCTTGACCAAGAAAAGAGTTTAGTCAAATAACTGCATGTTTCTTAGTCTTAGTTTAAGTATTGTCTGTCACTGATGATAATACATATGGAAGTGCACTATAGGCTATAATTTCCTGAGCACTGGATAAGTATAATTCTTCATATACAATATTTTCACTGTGCCATTACTGCAAATGAAAATAGTTACTTTATATTTTCCTTCTCATTCTGTTATTGAACTAATTATTTTCTTCTGGAGATTAATTTCCAGCTGATCCAGGACATATTTCATACTCATACTTAATGACATACTAATTTAGGGGGCATGTTTCTAGTTCAAATTATCTATCAGGCCACTTCTTATCAAGATAAATGGTCAGTAAAAATATGAGTTTCTTTATTTTACCACTCCCAGCCCCATCTATATGTGCATAACTGCTAATCTCCATATAAACACAGCCAGCACTGTCATCACAAATCTACAGTTTTCATATTTATTTACAAATTTTGCTCACAATTTGACTTTTTCCCCATAAAACATAAACTGCCTGTGGAAAGATATATTACTAGCCTTATATGTCCATTAATAAGTATATACAAAATGTGTGTGACATGTTAGGCAAATGATTACTACATATTGAATTAACAAATTATTCTATGAAATTGTCAAACTATAATTTCAGTATGCATTTCTCATAGCTTGTTATTAGAGAATCTGGTATCTAGACTTAACTCTGTTTTTTAGTGTCTTCAGTTAAAATAAAGCCTGTGTATATTCCTCATTCTCAGTATTTATAACACTAGTGAAAGGAGTATTGAATCAAATACTTGACACCCTTTTCAGCCTTCAAATGCAAAATCCTTGATACAAGTGGTATTTGCATCCAGGCCCAGATTTTCTGTCCATAAAATATTATGCTATCAGGTGTAAGTAAATATTTGCTATCAGATGTCAATAGAACTTTGGGTCTAGAATAAATTTCCTTCAACATCCCTTACTTTTTAAAACATTTTATTCAATTTATTTAAACTAAAATAAAAAGTTCATACGTTTCTCCCATACCCATAACCTGTTTCTTGAAAATTTTGCAACCACAAATGTTTTCTATGCATTTTTAACTGAAAAATGCATAACTTAAACTTGAGAATTATGTTTTATTTTGTGGACTTGCTGAGGACTTAAGTGTATGTGCTTATTCACTCAGTCATGTCTGACTCTTTGCAACCCCATGCACTGTAGCCCGCCAGGGTCCTCTGTCTATAGGGATTCTCCAGGCAAGAATTCTGGAGTGGTTTGCCTTGCCCTTTTCCAGGGGATCTTCCCAATCCAGAGATTGAACACAGGGCTCCCATATTTCAGGCAGATTCTTTACTGTCTGAGCCATCAGGGAAGCCAGAGGTCTTAAGTAACCCCTCAGGTAACTCTGAAGAAGTGCTGCAAAGAGGTAAGAGAGGAGCCAGGATATATAGTAGTTTTGTAACAACAACAACAACAACAGTAGTTGGAACATCTAAAGATTGCTGGTAAAGAAAAAAAATAAAAAGACATCTCAAGACAATGCACCTAGTGTTTTTCTATGTATGGGAAGATGCAAGAGTTGGGCTCATTGAAATGATTCCTTTGATGTGCATCTATCTAGGGACAGTAAACTGTTTTCTCCATCCTGAATTCCCTCAGTGTGCAGGTCCAGGCAGCAGCAGTTGAGTGATGGCTTGATGGCTGTGATATACTTTGTTTACTGTTAGGGCAGGTGATGTTTTTCATCCATAGTACTGATTAGCTTGTTTGGTTTAAAGATTCCACACAAAAGAGAGGTCATATGATATTTCTCTTTCTCTGTCTACCTTACTTCACTTAGCATAATAACTTGAGGTCCATTCTTATTGCCAAAAATGGCAAGATTTCATTCTTTTTCTATGACTAATATGTCACTATGTATGTGTAGGTGTGTATATGTGTGTGTGTGTGTGTGTATATATATATATATCATATATATATATATATATATGTATCTCACATCTTCATTATTCAATCATCCATTAATGAACACTTATGTTGTTTCTATATCTTGGCTATTGTAAATGATGCTGCTATAAACATGGGTGTGTATATATCTTTTTGAATTAGCATTTATGTTTTCTTTAGAAATCACATGGTAGTTCTTTTAAATTGTTGAGAACCTCCATACTGTTTTCCATAATGGTAGCACCAATTTACATTCCCACCAACAGTGCATAAGGTTTCCTTTGCTCCACATCCTCACCAAGACTTGTCATTTGTTTGCTTCCCAATAATAGCCATTCTAACAGATGTGAGGTGACATTTTGCTGTAGTTTTGATTTTCATTTCTATGATGATTAGAGAAACTGAACAGTTTTTGTGTACTTGTTGGGCATCTGTATGTCTGTGCAGATCTTCTGCCCATTCTTTAACTGGATTTTCTTTTCTATTGCTTCAGCAGAGAATGAGTTCTTTGTGCATTTCGGATATTAGTCCCTTATCAGATACATGGTTTGGAAATAGGTTCTCTTGTTTCATAATATACCTTTTCATTTTGTTGATGGTTTCCTTTTCTGTGCAGAAGCATTAGTTTGATGTAGTCCCTCATGTTTATTTTTTTGTTGTTGTTTTGTTTTTTGCCTTTGATTTTGGTGTCAAAAAAAAAAAATCACTTCCAAAAGCAATATCAAGGGATTACCTTCTATGTTTTCTTCTTTTTTTTTTTAAAGGAATAGAGCCTAGTAAGACCATTAAAAAAAATTGTTACACAAATATTTTTACATTTTTATATTTGTTATCAATTAATTGAAAGTAACAAATTATTGGTTAAGATTAAGTAGGATATATTAGTGGGCAATAAAAAGAAATAGAAGAAAACAATAGAATGGAAAAGACTAGAGATCTCTTCAAGAAAATTAGAGATACCAAGGGAACATTTCATGCAAAGATGGGCTCAGTAATGGACAGAAATGGGAGCGACCTAACAGAAGCAGAAGATATTAAGAAGAGGTGGCAAGTATACACAGAAGAACTATACAAAAAAGATCTTCACAACCCAGATAATCATGATGATGTGATCACTCACCTAGAGCCAGACATTCTGGAATGCAAAGTCAGTTAGGCCTTAGGAAGCATCACTATGAACAAAGCTAATGGAGGTGACGGAATTCCAGTTGAGCTGTTTCAAATCCTAAAAGATGATGCTGTGAAAGTGTTGCACTCAATATGCCAACAAAACTGGGATAGTCAACAGATGCTACAGGACTGGAAAAGTTCCATTTTCATTCCAATCCCAAAGAAAGGCAATGCCAAAGAATACTCAGAATACCACACAATTGCACTCATCTTACAAGCTAATAAAGTAATGCTCAAAATTCTCCAAACCAGGCTTCAACAGTAAATGAGCTGTGAAATTCCAGATGTTCAAGCTAGATTTAGAAAATGCAGAAGAACCAGAGTTCAAATTGCCAACATCTGTTTGATCATTGAAAAAACAAGAGAGTTCTAGAAAAACATCTACTTTTGCTTTATTGACTGTGCCAAAGCCTTTGCCTGTGTGGATCACAACAAACTGTGGAAAATTCTTAAAGAGATGGGAATATCATCTTTATTTATTTCAGAGAATAATACCATCTTTATTTTAGGGAATACCATTACCTGACCTACCTCCTGAGATCTGTATGCAGGTCAAGAAGAAACAGTTAGAACTAGATAGGGAAAAACAGACTGGTTCCAGATCAGGAAAGGAGTATGTCAAGGTTGTATATGGTCATCCTGCTTATATAATTTTTATGCAGAGTACATCATGAGAAATGCTAGGCTGGATGAAGCACAAGCTGGAATCAAGATTGCTGGAAGAAATATCAATAACCTCACATATGCAGATGACACCCCACTTATGGCAGTAAGTGAAGAACAACAAAAGAGCCTCTTGATGTAAGTGAAAGAGGAGAGTGAAAAAGTTGGCTTAAAGCTCAACATTCAGGAAACTAAGATCATGGCATCTGGCCCCATCATTTCATGGCAAATAGAAGGGAGAAACAATGGAAATAGTGAGAAATTTTATTTAAGGGGTCTCCAAAATCACTGCACATGGTGACTGCCGTCATGAAATTAAAAGACATTTGCTCCTTGGAGGAAAATTATGACCTACCTAGACAGCATATTAAACAGTAGAGACATTACTTTGCCAACAAAGGTCCATCTAGACAAAGTTGTGGTTTTTCAAGAAGTCAGGTATGGATGTGAGAGTTGGACTATAAAAAAAGCACCAAAGAATTGATGCTTTTGAGCTGTGGTGTTGGAGAAGACTCTTGAAAGTCCTTTGGACTTCAAGCAGATCCAACCAGTCCATCCTAAAGGAAATCAGTCCTGAATATTAATTGGAAGGACTGATGCTGAAGCTGAAACTCCAATACTTGGCTGCCTGATGTGAAGAACTGATCATTTGAAAAGACTCTGATGTGGGAAAGATTGAGGGCAGGAGGCGAAGGGGACGACAGAGGATGAGATGGATGGATGGCATCACTGACTCAACGGACATGAGTTTGAGTGAACTCTGGGAGTTGGTGATGGACAGGGAGGCCTGGCATGCTGCAGTGCATGGGGTTTGGAAGAGTCAGACACAACTGAGTGACTGAACTGAACTGAGGAGATATTGCCAGCATTTTACTGGTCTTTTAATTTCTGGTATAAAATTATTTTTGTAACTATCTTTAGGTTTTGTAGAAATTATGTTTGCAACTAAATGTGAAGTTCTAGCTGTTCCAAAGAGAAACATGAAGACATCAAGAGAGTAAATGTAACTGGCTTCAGAAACATGGAGAACTTGGTTTGAATCCAACTCTGTTGTTTGCTAATTATGACACTCTAAAACACATTGCTTCAGATATGCAAACTGGTCTTCACATATACCTACTTCACAGAAAGTTTAGCAACATATATCATAAATATATTACATTATTATAAAACTTTCCTTCAGCATATTATTGATTCCCAAATATTCTCCATTTTCCAAATGAGGGATAGAATGACAAAATAAGTAGTTTCAAATAGCATTGCTAAGTAGCATTAGACTTAAAACCTGGGCAGACTATTTCCAGAGCTAATGCTCAGTCACACGGCATTGATCATCCTGCTGTTCAGTTCAGTTCAGTCGCTCAGTCATGTCTGACTCTTTGCGACCCCATGAATCGCAGCACGCCAGGCCTCCCTGTACAACACCAACTCTCGGAGTTTACTCAAACTCATGTCCATCGAGTCAGTGATGCCATCCAGCCATCTCATCCTCTGTTATCCCCTTCTCCTCCTGCCCCTAATCCCTCCCAGCATCAGAAACTTTTCCAATGAGTCAACTCTTCGCATGAGGTGGCCAAAATATTGAAGTTTCAGCTTCAACATCAGTCCTTCCAATGAACACCCAGGATTAATCTCCTTTAGGATGGACTGGTTGGATCCCCTTGCAGTCCAAGGGACTCTCAAGAGTCTTCTCCAACACCACAATTCAAAAGCATCAATTCTTTAGTGCTAGCTTTCTTCAAAGTCCAACTCTCACATCCATACATGACCACTGGAAAAACCATAGCCTTGACTAGATGGAACTTTGTTGACAAAGTAATGTCTCTGCTTTTCAATATGCTATCTAGTTTGGTCAGAGTTTTTCTTCCAAGGAGTAAGCATCTTTTAATTTCATGGCTGCACTCACCATCTACAGTGATTTTGGAGCCCCCCAAAATAAAGTCTGACACTTTTTCCACTGTTTCCCCATCTATTTCCCATGAAATGATGGCACCAGATGCCATGATCTTAGTTTTCTGAATGTTAAGCTTTAAGCCAACTTTTCACTTTCCTCTCTCACTTTCATCAAGAGGCTTTTAGTTCCTCTTCACTTTTTGCCATAAGGGTGGTGTCATCTGCATATCTGAGGTTACTGGTATTTCTCCCAGAAATCTTGATTCCAGCTTGTGCTTCTTCCAGCCCAGTATTTCTCATGATGTATCTGTGTATAATTTGAATAAGCAGGGTGACAATATACAGCCTTGACCTACTCCTTTTCCTATTTGGAACTAGTCTGTTGTTCCTTGTCCAGTTCTAACTGTTGCTTCCTGACCTACATACAGGTTTCTCAAGAAGCAGGTTAGGTGGTCTGGTATTCCTATCTCTTTCAGAATTTTCCACAGTTTATTTTGATCCACACAGTCAAAGGATTTGGCAGAGTCAATAAAGCAGAAATAGATGTTTTTCTGAAACTCTCTTGCTTTTTTTTTTTATGATCCAGCATATGTTGGCAATTTGATCTCTGGTTCCTCTGCCTTTTCTAAAACCAGGTTGAACATCTGGAAGTTCACAGTTCACGTATTGCTGAAGCCTGGCTTGGAGAATTTTGAGAATTACTTTGCTAGCATGTGAGATGAGTGCAATTGTGTGTTAGTTTGAGCATTCTTTGGCATTGCCTTTCTTTGGGATTGGAATGAAAACTGACTTTTTCCAGTCTGTGGCCACTGCTGAGTTTTCTTAATTTGCTGCCATATTGACTGCAGCACTTTCACAGCATCATGTTTCAGGAGGTTTGACCATGGTGCTTCCTGATACCTGTTCGCACTTGTTTGAATTTCAGAATAATTATCTTTACTATGTATAATCAAAAACAAACAAAAAACATATCAACAATTACAAAATCTGTGTGGGAAGGATTCCCAAACTCAAATCTCCATGGGGGTCTTTTTTGATATTTAAGTGGGCAAAATAAGCCAAGTTTAAGTTGTCATAAATTTTCTAGGTGTCTAGATACCATGGTAGGCATCGCCAACTAAGGAAAGCAGTCATAACTCAACTGCTGCCAATTGCTGGCAGGTTCAAGTTAGCACTCATTGCCATCAGCACTTGCAGTTTTTCAAGAGAGACGTATTTTTGTACATTTATGTGAAATCTTTCAACTTGAAAATGTTAGTTGTAACTTCTTTTAAACACTATAAATACCAAACATATCTGTAGAATGGATGTGTTCCTTATACTGGCAGTTGCATCTCTTTTATTAAGAATCAAGGCCAAAAACTGAAGCCACAAAGTAGCAGTAAACTAGAAAATGCCTCTTGAGGCCACTCTGGCCTGGCTCTGCAATGGTTCTGCTTTATTTTTGTACAATTTATCTTTGTATGACTAGATGCTCATAGATGCTTTATAAGCTATATGCTTATAGGAGGGTGGATTGGTGACTATTTACAATTATTCAGAGTATCAAATATAACTCGTTGGAAATAATTTACAGATTGAAGTGCTGAGTGTGTGAAACTGCAGAAATAAATTATAGTTCCAACTAGAGCAGAATGAAAATTGGAAAAAATATAATAACCATACTGTTTAATGGATTCATACTCAAAGACATCAGACTTTCTATTTCATTCCAGTAAAATTAATTTTTGGTATAGAACTTTATTGGGAACATTTTATTACTATTTTTGTTTATTCCTGTAGATGCTTGAAGGGGACTAGCAAGAACGGGCTTCAGAGAATTTCATTTACTTCTAAATAAAATGTGTATAACACATAGCTTCTAAATGTGATCTCTGAAAAAATTGCACAGAACTATTTGATTGTTAAAATGCTTAGCATAATTAAAGGATCACTGAGTGATCAATAATGCTTCATTAAGCGAATAAAAATAAATAATACTTTCAGGGAAACCATCTTGTTTTAGTAAGGAATGTACTGTTGCTGCTGCTGCTGCTGCTGCTGCTGCTAAGTTGTTTAGACGTGTCTGACACTGTACGACCCCATAGATGCCAGCCCACCAGGCTCTCCCATCCCTGGGATTCTGCAGGCAAAAACACTGGAGTGGGTTGCCATTAAGGAATGCACTAATTGTTCTCAACTATATCTCTCTTTGATGTTTAGGGTTCTTCAATAAATGGGTCTTTTGATCCATTTGCAATGTGAATAAACGGAGAGAGGAAAAAGTACAATGCGGGAGGGAGAACGGGAAAGCCTGAGAAAGTTTGTGTTAACAAACATTTTAGTAGTCTGCAAGTAGAATTCCTCCTTCCCATTTACACTGTGCCAGATGCTACCTTGTCTGAAACCACAAGCTGTGGTATGTCCCTATGGCACTATAAACAAAATCAAACCTGGCACTGTTATCACAGTTATAGAAACATCTATGCTAAATAGCTCTGTGTTAAGACTGGGCAGAGTCTATTGCAGAACCTTTATTATCTTATTTTTTTTTAATTTTTTTAAAATAGAAATTTATTTATTTTAATTGGAGGTTAATTACTTTACAATATTGTATTGGTTTTGCCATACATCAACATGAATCTGCCACAGGTATGCACGTGTTCCCCTCCCTCCTCCCTCCCATACCATCCCTCTGGGTCATCTCAGTGCACCAGCCCCAAGCATCCAGTATCAAATTGCTCATTAAGGAATGAGCCATAGTAACACATTGGGTAGTAAGAAAAACCAGCCTTAAAGCACCGGAGTATACACTGAACACACTCTGTGCATAGTCTGCTTATTCCACTCCCTTAAGAGAGGCATGAAGAAAACTCAGCTTTTAAACGTATGTGTATGCGTGTACTCTCTATATATTGTTATCTTTGTTTAGTCACTAAGTTGTGTCTGACTCTTTTGTGACCCCATGGACTATAGCCTGCCAGACTCTTCTCTCCATGGGATTTCTCAGCCAAGAATACTGGGGTGGGTTACCACTTCCTTCTCTAGGGGATCTTCCCAACCTAAGGATCTGAAACATGGCCTCCTGCATTGCAGGTGGGAAGCCACCAGGGAAGCCCTAGAAGAAAGGCTTTCTTGATGAGAAATCAAACCCAGGCCATTGTGGTAAGAGCGCCAAATCCTAATAGACACCCAGGGAGCATCTCTCTCTCTCTCTCTCTCTCTCTCTCTCTCTCTCTCTCTCTCTCTCTCTCTTATTTATTTATTTATTTACACACATATTTAAATGAAATATGAACTTTATGGCTGAGTCAGCCTCAAAATAGTCTAACTTTCTCCCAAAAGAATTTATAATTAACATTAAAATACATTGTCTGTATTCTGTATTGATTTTGTGTATTTTTCATTGTACTGACTAAGGTAGACATGTGTTTTTTTCCCTCCAACTTATTAGTGAAGATATGAACACAGGAAATTACTGGATAATTGGTTTCATTGAAAGAGTGAAGACATACACATTACCATGTAAGATTAAAGTGAAAGTGAAGTCTCTCAGTCGTGTCCGACTCTTTGCGACCCTATGGACTGTAGAACACCAGGCTCCTCCATCCATGGGATTCTCAAAGCAAGAATACTGGAATGGGTTGCCATTTCCTTCTCTAGGGGATCTTCCTGACCCAGGGATCAAACCCAGGTCTCCTGCATTGCAGGCAGACGCTTTAACCTCTGAGCCACCAGGGAAGCCAAATATTAAAGAAGGATATTTAATGTATTGTTTGCATGTTTCTCTCCCCAACCTAAGGGGCTGATGTCTGATATCAGAGGACATTTCAAACTCGATTATATTTCTCTTTCATCTTTCTTTTTTCTCTTCAGTGGGCCATTGACAATGCCTTTGTCTAGCAATATGTCTTTTTCCTATCTTATGATATTTTCCTGTCTTGATTATCTATAATTAGATAACAAAGTTTGGGCCCATTCATCTTTTTTCCATAGTCTCATATAGTACAAGATTCTGATGTGGAATTCAGAGGAAATTAAGAATAAATCTAACTAATCACATTTGAAGCTGTATACAGTCAGCAAAAACAAGACTGGGAGCTGACTGTGGCTCAGTTCATGTACTTCTGATTACCAAACTCAGACTTAAATTGAAGAAAGTGGGGAACACCACTAGAACATTCAGGTATGACCTACTTCAAATCCTTTATGATGATACAGTGGAAGTGAGAAATAGATAATAGGGACTAGATCTGATAAACAGAATGCCTGATGAACTATGGGATGGAGGTCCAGGACATTGTACAGGAGACAGGGATCAAGACCATCCCCATGGAAAAGAAATGTAAAAAAGCAAAATGGCTGTCTGAGCAGGCCTTCCAAATAGCTGTGAAAATAAGAGAAGTGAAAAGCAAAGGAGAAAAGGAAAGATATACCCATTTGAATGCAGAGTTACAAAGAATAGCTAGGAGAGATAAGAAAACCTTCCTTAGCAATCAATGCAAAGAAATAGAGGAAAACAATAGAATGGGAAAGACTGGAGATCTCTTTAAGAACATTAGAGATACCAAGGGAACATTTCATGCAAAGATGGGCTCAATAAAGGACAGAAATGGTATGGACCTAACAGAAGCAGAAGATATTAAGAAGAAGTGGCAAAAATACACAGAACTGTCCAAGAAAGATCTTCACGATCCAGATAATCATGATGGTGTGATCACTCACACTCTCCTAGAGCCAGAAATCCTGGAATGTGAAGTCAAGTGAGCCTTAGAAAGCATCACTATGAACAAAGCTAATGGAGGTGATGGAATTCTAATTGAGCTATTCCAAATCCTAAAAGATGATGCTGTGAAAGTGTTGCACTCAACATGTCAGCAAATTTGGAAAAGTCAGCAGTGACCATAGGACTGGAAAAGGTCAGTTTTCATTCCAATCCCAAAGAAAGACAAGGCCAAAGAATGCCCAAAATACTGCACAATTGCACTCATCTCACACACTAATAAAGTAATGCTCAAAATTCTCAAAGCCAGACTTCAGCAATATGTGTACTGTGAACTTCCAGATGTTCAAGGTGGTTTTAGGAAAGGCAGAGGAACCAGAGATCAAATTGCCAACACCTGCTGGATAATGGAAAAGGCAAGAGAGTTTCAGAAAAACATCTATTTCTAATTTATTGACTAGACCAAAGCCTTTGACTGTGTGGATCACAATAAACTGGAAAATTCTGAAAGAGACAGGAATACCAGACCACCTGATCTGTCTCTTGAGAAACCTGTATGTAGGTCAGGAAGCAACAGTTAGAACTGGACATGGAACAACAGACTGGTTCCAAATAGGAAAAGGAGTACATCAAAGGCTGTATATTGCCACCCTGCTTATTTAACTTATATGAAGAGGGCATCATGAGAAACACTAGGCTGTAAGAAACACAAGCTGGAATCAAGATTGCCAGGGGAAATATCAATTACCTCAGATATGCAGATGACACCACCCTTGTGGCAGAAAGTGAAGAGGAACTAAAGAGCCTCTTGATGAAAGTGAAAGTGGAGAGTGAAAAAGTTCTCTTAAAGCTCAACATTCAGAAAAGTAAGTCATGACATCCAGTCCCATCACTTCATGGCAAATAGATGGAGGAACAGTGGAAACAGTGGCTGAGTTTATTTTGAGGGTCTCCAAAATCACTGCAGATGATGATTGCAGCCATGAAATTAAAAGATGCTTACTCCTTGGAAGGAAAGTTATGACCAACCTAGATAGCATATTAAAAAGCAGAGACATTACTTTGTCAATAAAGGTCCATCTCTGTAAGTCTATGGTTTTTCCAGTAATCATATATGGATGTGAAAGTTGGACTATAAAGAAAGCTGAGAGCCGAAGAATTGATGCTTTTGAACTGTGGTGTTGGAGAAGGCTCTTGAGAGTCCCTTGGACTCCAAAGAAATCCAACCAGTCCATCCTAAAGAGGATTGGTCCTGGGTGTTCATTGGAAGGACTGATATTGAAGCTGAAACTCCAATACTTTGGCCACCTGATGCAAAGGGCTGACTCATTTGAAAAGACTCTGATGCTGGGAAAGACTGAGGGCAGGAGAAGGGGACCACAGAGGATGAGATGGTTGGATGGCATCACCGACTCAATGGACATAAGTACGGGTAGACTCCAGGAGTCGGTGATGGACAGGGAGGCCTGGTGTGCTGCAGTTCATGAAGTCTCAAAGAGTCAGACATGACTGAATACTGAACTGAACTGAACTGAATGACATTTGAAACAAGATTCTGGGAGTGCCAAATTCATCTGTCTCCAAATGTTTGTGATGGCAAAGATGGCTGGTGTATATCCAAAATGCACTTTGCTCACCAGGCCCATCTATGATCTTTTAAGGAAAATAACAAATATTTGTTGACTTCATTTTTTGCTCACTGCTTCTGTTCTATCTCTTAACAGGTACTGTTGATTCTTCATCCAGATTTTCATTACAAGGCTACTGTTTCCTTACTAGTTGTTGGAGGTCTTGAAAGGGGATGGCTCATGTTTGCATCCAATAACCAAAATTGTCCTCAATTGGCACTGCTTGGGAGGCTATGATCCTCCTCTCTCCTTCTCTCTCTCTTTTCACTCTGAGACAATTTCTGATCAATGACTGAACTTAATCCCCTTGTCTGTGAGTGGGGCTTTTCCTCAAGAGCTACTCATGGGATCAGAGAAGTTAGCCTTCACCTAAATCACATGTTAGCTTGGTCTTTACCTCTTCCCTATGTATGTTTCTCTCACTTCTTTATAGTTCTTTCCTGAATGAATTTATATAGCTATGTCTCAGCTTTTGCCTCTATGGAACATGATCTTAGAACTACCTGCTCACATGAAAAATATACAAAGAACGAGGGTTGTAAAGTTGATAAAACTAAATCAGGAATGGTTATAAGCACAATAATAATCTTACTGGAATTTAAACAATATGAATATTGGTAGTATAAACATTTTTGATTTTCACTTGAGGTGGAATTTTCTTGAGATTCTTAAAGTCAACTAGTCTTGCTGACAACCCAGAAAAGCAGCAATCACTGGAATTTCATAAACTGGAGGACAGAGAAGTTATGGCAAAACAATTTATAAAGACACAATGAGAGGGTTGTGACATGATGGCTATGCTAAAATCTACTGAATCAACTTATTATACAGGGTTTCTATAAAGGTCACAGTTAAGCAGTCATATTCTGAGAAATTTTGCTGATAGTCAATGCCATTTTGTAGACTCAAGAGCCTAGACAAGCAGTAGGATTTAAGCAATAGCTAAGAGGTTTGGGGAAAAAATGATGTTTCTGTCAATTTTACTTTCATTCTCCCAAAGGATTGTATTTGGAGAAAAAAATGTAATATTGACTCCTACTTTATTCCTTTCTTTCTTTTTTTTTTTCTGTCCTTTCTTGTTATCTCCTAAATAACAGCAGCTACCTTAATTTATAGCTTGCAATTCTGTGCTCAGGTACTCCTTCTCCCATTCTTATGTGATAATTCTTCAGTTCCTATACATTCAGTTCAATTCAGTTCTATTGCTCAGTCATGTCCCACTCTTTGTGACCCCATGGACTGCAGCAGGCCAGGCTTCCCCATCCATACCAACTCCCGGAGCTTACTCAAACTCATGTCCATCAAGTTGGTGATGCCATCCATTCATCTCATCCTCTGTTATTCCCTTCTCCTTGTGCCTTCAATCTTTCTCAGCATCAGGATCTTTTCTGAGGAGTCAGTTCTTCATATCAGGTGGTCAAAGTATTGGAGTTTCAGCTTCAGCATCAGTCCTTCCAATGAATATTGAGGGCTGATTTCCTTTAGGATTGACTGGTTTGATTTCCTTGCAGTCCAAGGGACTCTCAAGAGTCTTCTCCAACACCACAGTTCAAAAGCATCAATCCTTCAGTGCTCAGCTCTGTTTATAGTCCAAAGAAAGCCCCTACACATTAACTTAGGCAATATAAACAACCTTCACCAAACACACAAAAGCCTGTTTCCAAAACTAGAAGCAAACTAGTTTCTGAAGACATTCATAAATCTGAAGGGATCTAACCTGCAAAGATGATATCTATGGATTTGGTAAACTGATGGTGAGCTTTGTGACAATGACAAGAGCAAGCAACCTGGGAAGCTGATGCAAAGTTAATTTTAAAGTTGTTTTCATAGGGCAATGTATTCTCTTTTTCTTATTTAATACCTGTTGATATAAGTATAAAAATTCAAATAATATGTAAAATTTAGCTTGGAATTTTGTGGTGTTAGAGAAAGAATTAGGTTTATTTTTGAATCATGCAATGGTGTTAGGTAATTCAGACTAAATTTCCAATCTTCTAAACCTCTGGTCTAATGACCGTCAGGGAAGAATGAAAGAGCCACATTTTTTAATTGGTCTTTTCTAATGGGGTGATACTTTAAGGCTCATAGTTTTTTTATGGTACATGCAATTTTAACTGCTGCTCTATTGTTTTATGCATTCTAATTTGACACTTTACATGTTTGACTTGGATTCTTAAACTGATCTAACCATGAAGGACACAATATTATAAACTGAAGATTGTCTAAGAGGAACATATAAGAGATTAAGGGATAAGTGGAGAGTGAAAGTATATTCACTTAACTGAGAACTTTGAGGAAAGTGAAGGGCAAAGCAGTTAGTTTGGCATTATTCAAAGCATGAAAAAATATGTTGTTGTGATGTGATTTGTATTTCTAATAGAAGACAGATAAAGAGGATTACTTGATTAAATTTTGTTCCTCTCTTCTTTATCCAAAATCAGTTCAGTTCAGTCGCTCAGTCCTGTGCTACTCTTTGTGACCCCATGGACTGCAGCACACCAGGCCTCCCTGTCCGTCACCAACTCCCAGAGCCTACCCAAACCCATGTCCATTGAGGCAGTGATGCCATCCAACCATCTCATCCTCTGTCATCCCCTTTTCCTCCTGCCCTCAACTTTCCCACCATCGGGGTCTTTTCAAATGAGTCAGCTCTTTGCATCAGGTGACCAAAATATTGGAATTTTAGCTTCAACTTCAGTCCTTCCAATGAGCACTCAGGACTGATCGATCTCCTTTAGGATGGACTGGTTGGATCTCTTTGCAGTCCAAGGGACAATCAAGGGTCTTCTCCAAAACCACAGTTCAAAAACACCAATTCTTCAGCACTCAGCTTTTTTTATAGTCCAAATCTCACATCCATACATGATTACTGGAAAAACTGTAGCCTTGATGAAACGGACCTTTGTTGGCAATGGAATGTCTCTGCTTTTTAATATGCTTTCTAGGTTGGTTTATTATTAGAGAAATGCAAATCAAAACCACAATGAGATATCACCTCACATGGGCAGAAAGAGTCAGAAAGAGAAAGATAAATATTGTATTCCAACACATATATATGGAATCTAGAAAAATGGTACTGAAGAATTTGTTTACAGGGCAGCAGTGGAGAAACAGACATACAGAATAGACTTATGGACATGGGCAGAGGGAAGGAGAGGGTGAGATTTATGGAAAGAGTAACATGGAAACCTATATTACCATATTTAAAATAGATAGCCAATGGGAATTTGCTGTATGGCTCAGGAAACTCAAACAGGGGCTCTGTAACAACCTAGAGGGGTGGAGTGGGAAGGTAGATGGGAGGGAGACTCAAAAGGGATATATGTCTACCTATGGCTGATTCATGTTGAGATTTGACAGAAAACAACAAAAGTCTATAAAGCAATTATCCTTCAATAAAACATAAATTAAAAAGAAAAAAGAATAATAAAAATATATAGAAACATTCAACAACAAAAAAAATGGTGCATGACAACGATAGCACAAAGAACAGATCACATTAAATGGAAACATTCTGCGGCAAGATTCTTATGGAGTGTGGTACATTATTAGTTGAAGGTGGACTAAATTTTGATAAGAAAAATACATTTTGTAAATCCTTAACAAGATTTAAAAAATAAATTCATAAACATGAAGAAGCAATTAACATTGGCCTCAAAAATAAAGTCTTTCTCTTATCCAGTTTAAAGTCTCTTTATAATCACCACCTCCCCAATCACTTCCTTTTAAAGAAAAAATGAGTAGTTGAAGATACTCTAAATAATGCTTGTTAAGCTTTCCTCTTTCTATAATTATATTTCCTTTTAGTATCTAGAGAAACAGAAACACACATAAATTATGAAATATCATCCAGTTTTTCTTCTTAAGGATATAGAATAAAAGTATGCCAACATTTTAGTGAGTTCCTAAAGATTTTCAGCTCTAACTTTTGTAACCTAAAGTGGAAAGATACCAAAACATGACATGGATAATTTCTACTGCAGTGTATGCTCTCATCTTTTCTAACAGAATCCCACTATTTTCCATTAAACAAATTTCATGTCACTTGTTTATTATCTACCTTATAATTTTACCAAATATTAACTAGTCTCTTTTTTTTTTTCATTGCTTTCATCATATTGCTCTGTTGCAGTTACGTATGGAGTGTGTGTTTTAAGATTTCCCTCTAATTCTTTCAAATATCACTGGGTATTTGCAGAGTACAGTGTTCAAGTTAAACTCTGTTTATGACACTTTTATCTTTTATGCTCATCTCCTCAATCACTTGTGATAGTCTTCGTTTTCCTCAGTGCTTTTTTGGTAAGTAAATCATCAATCTGAGAACAAGACGGGGATACTTATCTTCAGTCCCTGGGATAACGTTGATTATCTGTCTTAGCTCAGGTTATTCTTCTCTAATTTCATATTTTCATCAAAAGCTGCCAAACTCAAGAGAAGAGCCCCTTATATAGTAAGAAATCATCACCAAAATCAATGATTCAGTGGGCAGATGGACACATTTGTCAAATGCCCTACTCCAAAATGGGAGTATTGTTGGAAGTTTTTTGGAGGGACTATATTTTATTTTTTAAAAAACTATGTGACAGTCTTATACTCTCTAAGTCTATAGCATCTTAAATATTATGGACTGTATGTTTAAAAACATAAATAATACTCTTTAACTCAGGCAAAGTAAAAGAAAAAAATATATTGCTTATGCATGCTTGACAACAAGTATTACTATACCATGGATAGTATTTGCGATTATACTTTGGATTGAAAAGTAATGAAAAAGTGAGGACAATCATTATGTTAATTAAATGTCAGTGAAGCATGTGTACTTTTCCCACTTGTCATGAAAATAGTCTTGTTTCATCTATTAGATTTTATCAGAAATCAGAGAAAATCAATTTTATGTTAGCTATTCTAACTACCATATTGTAGTTAACTATGAACTACATAGAACTAATTAACTACCTAGAACTAGTTAACTAAATACTATGTCATTTATGCTGCTTCCCTGATGGTGCAGTGTTAAAGAATTTGCCTGCCGCTGCAGGAAACCCAAGAGACATGGGTTCAATCCCTGGGTCAGAGATCTCCTGGAGGAGGAAATGAAAATCCACTCCAGTATTCTTGTTTGGAGAATCCTATGAATGGAGGAGCCTGGCAAGCTACAGTGCATGTGGTTGCAAAGAGTCAGACAGGACTGAGCATATCACAGAAGCATACTATTTATGGACTTCCTTTAAGATTATGTCTAAGAATTTTTAAAAAATATTGTTCTGCTGCCTAATACACCTACTGCTGCTGCTGCTAAGTCTCTAGGTCTGTCTTTTTGAAAACTGCTAGCATCCAAAACTACTTGTATTAATATCTTATATATAAGATTTATAGAAAGCACAAAGCCTGTTAGATCCAGGATCATTTCTGTTACAATCACTACAGACAAGCAGAACACATGGGAAAATGACAGTTTAACTTGGGTAGTATTTCCTCTGTTCCCACTTCTTTTTCTTTTATATATATATATATATATATATATATATATATATATATATATATTTACACACACACACACACACATATATATATATATATATATATATATATATACACACATACATACATACATACATATCCATTCTAAAGGAGATCAGTCCTGGGTGTTCATTAGAAGGACTGATGTTAAAGCTGAAACTCCAGTACTTTGGCCACCTCATGCGAAGAGTTGACTCATTAGAAAAGACTCTGATGATGGGAGGGATTGGGGGAAGGAGGAGAAGGGGACAACAGAGGATGAGATGGCTGGATGGCATCACCAACTCGATGGACATGAGTTTGAGTGAACTCCAGGAGTTGGTGATGGACAGGAAGGCCTAGTGTGCTGCGATTCATGGGATCACAAAGAGTCGGACACGACTGAGCAACTGAACTGAACTGAACTGATTATATATATATATATATATATATATATATATATATATACACACACACACATATATATGTTTAGCTGCACAGAGTCTTAGTTGCAGCACTTGTACTCTTCATTGTGGCATGCAATTTCATTAGTTGTAGCATGAAAATTCTTAATTATGGCATGTGGGATCTAGTTCCCAGACCAAGGATGGAATCTAGGGCCCCTCCATTGGGAGCATGGATTCTTACCACTGGACCACTGAAGAAGTCCCCCAGTTCTAAGATATACATCTGCTTCTCTACAATTAAGTAGATGTTGAAACAGGTAGGCAAGTGGCTTCAAGTGAAATTTCAGATTCTATTGGAATTATCCTAACAGAAAAAGTTATTACATGATTTTTTCCTTTTAGAATAAGATCACAAAAGATTATGCCCAGGCATTTTCTTCAGCAAGGATTTGAAAATGGTCTGACTCAATAAGTTAGTCTTTTCTGCTCCTGATGTTGGGAGAGCATGACCATCATCTGCTATTGTGTAGCTTCCTTTTGCATCTTTATTAGCATGCTAGACATGACCACTGAACTTTTACTGATCACTAGACAGAGTTTATGCTACCACTTCCAATAATGGCAATACTAAAGACTCATTGTATGTGTAGTTGTGGTCAACATGGTGTGGACAGAGAAGTGTAACTCTCCATCATAAGCACTGACCAAAAAGGGGGAGCAAATGGAAGACGGAGCTTCTGGAGGAAGCTGTAGCATAAATCTCTAAAAGACTTTAAAATGAACTCATATATCACTGTTTTTGCTTTTCTTTTCTTATGCAAATGTACATATCTACAAGCTGTACATAACTGATATCAGTTGCAATTGACAGTAGTCTATAGATATATAATTTCATCTGATTTAGTCAATTGTCAAAAACAAAATGGCTCAAAATACCATAAGGATCAATAAAAAAAAATCAATAAAACAAGAAGCTGTTTGAAAAAAATAAATGAAATTGAGAAACCACTAATAAAACTAATAAAGGTGAAATGACAAAGATTCAAATCATCAGTATCAGGAGGATGAAAAGATTTTGCTATAGGTTGTGCAGCTTTGAAAAGAACACAGTAACACTAAAACTTTATGCTCAAAAATTCAATAACCTGTAAGAAATGAACCAGTTTCTCAAAGTCTATGAAGTATCTTAATTTGATCATGATAAAACAGATAGTCTGAATATTAAAACAACTGAAGAAACTAAACTTGCATTTAAAAATACCACAAAAAAAGAAATATACAGGAACAGATTGTTTCACCTGAGAGACGATGAAGAGTTAACATCAAAACTGCAAAGATGAAAGATCTAAATGCCTGCTAATAGAGTAAGTGGTCTGCCCCAAAGACCATTGAGTAAAAACATCAGGGAGGTAAGGAAAAGAGGTTATGAGTTATTTTCTTTAGATGTGAGTAGGCTGTGTTTGGTACTCAGCATCTATCTGTCCTCAAGTGTGGGGTACTGACATCCCTCCATTCTACTCTCCACCTCTGTCTGCTCAAGTTCTGAGCATTGTTTAGCTGAGATCTCATGCTGAATACAGCATATGGTGATGGGGCTTGATGGATGGTAAAAACTTGCTCCATGACCAGCCAAGGTGAAACGGAACAGAACTATAGCAGTGAATTTTCCTGTGAGATGGAAAAGCAGATAGACATTACTGACACTGACACACACTAATTTATTCAGTAAAAGTGTATTAAGTGCCTAGTTTATGCCAAGCACTCTGTTCAAGTCTGGGTAGACAAAGACTGATCCCTCTAAACTCAACACAGCAGAGAAACTGGATCAAGAGCCATCACAGCAGAAACAGAAATGTGACACAGCACAGTTCTGAAAGAAAAATATGGCATGGAATACAGGTTGAAGCATTCCATTTTCAAGGGTACAGTTTTGCATCTTTGCGGTCCTGTGTGTGTGAATGTGTGAGCATTTGCATCTTTAACATAGAGTGCTACAAAACATAAACCACACCAATGTGTGAAAGGATTTCCATCTATAATGAAACTGTGTTTTATTCATACATGAGCTCTCAGAAGATGCAATGTAAGAAGTGAGAGACTGATTTCCATTAAATGTCTGATGTATAAAAGTCCAAGACTTATCTCCTTACTAATGAACACTTGCCAAGAATCTTTCCCCATCCTCAAGCCAATGAACTTACCTTCTGGACTCTGACTGGAGTTTCCTCTCTCTGCATTCCTTGCCTACAAAACCAGTCCACCCTAAACCCTCACTGGACTCTCCTATAGTAGCTACAGCATGAATTTCCTGAATTGCAATCCCTCTGCTCTTCTTGAATAAAGTCAGTTTTTGCTAATTTGAATTGTCTCAGTTTAACTCCTTATTAAGGCTGACAGTTGTTAAGTATCCATTTTCAAAGGGGAGGGCACACTATCCATCACCCAGGATCTTGGTTCTCCCACAGGAATTGAACCCATGCCCACTACAGAGGAAGCAAAATTTTAACCATTGGATCACTTGGGATTCCAGTAAGTGTGTGTGTGTATATATATATGCATTTAAATAATTGCAGTAAAATGTCTTTAAAACTGTTTATTTCTTTTTGGTTTTTCACATGATATACTCTGTACCAAATTATTATATAAGAAGTCCAATGTAATGGATTTTCTTGTTTCTTTCTTTCCAACGTCTTTAGGCTATTTGAATTTCTTTCTCTGCTATTTTAGATATCTTTGAGATTGAATCATTTATCTACTGCAATAACAACATCCAAGAAAGTAATATTCCTCGTCATATTGGACTTTCAATTAAGCCAAGTAGTGCAAGGGCAATTCAATATTGTAATTGGAAAAAGATTGTTTTATTGTTGGCTGCTTTTGGCATATAGTCCATGGGATGTACTCCAGATTAATAAAAACACTCAATGTTTGGGTCCTTGATATTTCATATCTTTTTGCAGCTCCTGAACTAAGGCCAGTATGTTTTTTTTGAGGTTTGAAATTCATTCCCTGCACCCCAAACCCCCCAATCAAATTCCAAAGTGATATGCTTTGACTGTGATTCATAAATTGACAGAATTGACCATCAGCAAGTAAATTTTTTAGCATATTCATAAAATACTTATTATATTTATAAAAAGAGACAGAATCACTTTAATTTTGTTTCTGATTAAAAAAAAAAAGAAGGAATTTCAAGCTGTTGCTTTCAACAAACTACAGCTCATGGGCCAAATCTGGCTTGCTGCCTACTTTTCTATAGGATATTTAAATATGTCACTCCCACACCCCTTCATTTGCACGTTATCATTGGTTTTTGGGGGGCTACAAGGTCAAAACAAAATAATTGTAGTTAAGTCAATTGCCCAGAAAGCCAACATTTATTTACTGTTTGACCTTTTACAGTAAGTTTGCTGACTCCTGTTATGAGAAGTAGTAAGCCTGAATTTTAGCTTGTTCTCTAGTAACTTTCATTAATAATAATAAAAATAATAATAAAACTGTTCTATAGGGTAGATGTTATTCTAATTACCATACATTTATTAAATTATTTAATATGCATAATTAATATTTAAGAACCAGAAGTTATCCCAATATATAAAGATGATAACAATGAAGCATATAGAAGTTAATTAACTTATCTGTGGTCACACAATTAACTAGTAAGGGTTAGTGCAGGGTTTGAAACACTAAGGTCTACCTCCATTGCCTACACTTGAACCATTATGTTATTTGCATGACTGTGAGATGAAATAATTGTTTAAACTTTGTTTTTCTTTGAGTTCATTGTCATCTTGAGCTTATAAATTGTATTGCTACATTCTACTTTTAAATCTGGAAAGCTGCATTATGTCAAGAGTAAAATTTCTTTGATAATATATTATCATACTAGTGAAACAACACTATTAAAAAAAAGATGCAAATATATTTAAGGTCCATCTGATTTACCACTATTCTAAATATGAGAAAACTGTTCTAAATATGAGAAAACTATTCTTTTGCAATTTTTTTTTCTGCAAAAACTATAATAATAATAAACATACTAACTCTACAGCACTTCCTATTATTTTATAGTATCAGTTTATTTTTACAAGTCCTTAGAAATTTAAGTTGGACGTGACTTAGTGACTGAGTACAAACATACACATAAGCAAGGGAAATCATTGTATTACAAATCATATGGATGGAGCATTTCCCCTCCTGTATTACATAGAATGATGCCCTTTCCATCGGGACATCTATACCATTCAGGATACAACATGTTTGAAAGCAAGAACAGGCCATATCTTTATGGTCCAAGTGTCCCATTTCCTAAAGTTGATCTGCAGAAAAGATCTATGACCCAGCAGTATTCCCTTTCTCAAGTGTCCTTCAAAAGGGAATTTTCTCCTGACTTTCCAAGGAATGTCATATGTTAGTTAGATCATATTTTATTTTTATATCTTACATTGCAAAATCCTTGGCAAAGTGATAATTCTTTTCAATAACATATGTACAAGGAAGGATCAAATGAATCAAGAGCCTAGTAACAAAGTATTTTTCAATCTAGACTGTTCTCAAATTATTATTTAGCATTATTAAAGAATAACTTAAATCTAGTTATCTGTGCTGCTGTCACTTTAGTCATGACTGACACTTTGTGACCCTATGGGCTATGGCCCACCAAGTTCCTCTGTCCATGGGATTCTCCAGGAAAAAATACTAGAGTAGGTTGCCATGCTCTCCTCCAGGGATTGAACCCTCATCTCTTGCTTCTCCTTCATTGACAGGGAGTTTCTTTACCACTAGTGCCACCTGGGAAGCCTAATTATCCACATACAGATATTTAAACATTTTTATGATAAATCAGAGTAAGATTTGGATATAACTTAGAAAAACCTTAAAGAAGTGAGTTATATCACTATAGAGAAATTTGTTCTAATCCCTATGTATTTATGAAGATATAACTTTGTGATGTTTCTATCTGTTAAGAATAAAAGGAAAAAAAAAAAGAATAAAAGGCACAGAGTTAGAATTTTAACACTGGAATAATTTTTCTTTCTGATAAAGAAATAACTTGCATCCACAAGTATACATTCTATTTGATTTAATTAAAGGTTTTGTCATACTATTAAAAGCCACAGTTTCAAAAATATATTCTATTTTATATTTAATAAAAATAAATTCAAGGTGGTTTTAGGAAAGGCAGAGGAACCAGAGATCAAATTGCCAACATCCTCTGGATCATGGAAAAAGCAAGAGAGTTCCAGAAAAACATCTATTTCTGCTTTATTGACTATGACAAAGCCTTTGACTGTGTGGATCACAATAAACTGTGGAAAATTCTGAGACAGATGGGACTACCAGAGCACCTGACCTGCCTCTTGAGAAACCTATATGCAGGTCAGGAAGCAACAATTAGAACTGTACATGGAACAACAGACTGGGTCCAAATAGGAAAAGGAGTACGTCAAGGCTGTATATTGTCACCCTTCCTGTTTAACTTCTATGCAGAGTACATCATGAGAAACGCTGGGCTGGAAGAAGCACAAGCTGGAATCAAGATTGTTGGGAGAAATATCAGTAAACTCAGATATGCAGATGACAGCACCCTTATGGCAGAAAGTGAAGAGGAAATAAAAAGCCTCTTGATGAAAGTGAAAGTGGAGAGTGGAGAGTGGAAAAGTTGGCTTAAAGCTCAACACTCAGAAAACAAAGATCATGGCATCTGGTGCCATCACTTTATGGGAAATAGATGGGGAAACAGTGAAAACAGTGTCAGACTTTATTTTGAGGTGCTCCAAAATCACTGCAGATGGTGATTGCAGCCATGGAATTAAAAGACACTTACTCCTTGGAAGGAAAGTTATGACCAACCTAGGTAGCATATTAAAAAGCAAAGACATTACTTTGTCAACAAAGTTCCATCTAGTCAAGGCTATGGTTTTTTCAGTAGTCATGTATGAATGTGAGAGTTGGACTGTTAAGAAAGCTGAGAGCCAAAGAATTGATGCTTTTGAACTGTGGTGTTGGAGAAGACTCTTGAGAGTCACTTGTATTACAAAGAGATCCAACCAGTCCATCCTAAAGGAGATCAGTCCTGGGTGTTTATTTGAAGGACTGGTGCTAAAGCTGAAACTCTAGTACTTTGGCCACCTGATGCGAAGAGTTGACTCATTGGAAAGGTCTCTGATGCTGGGAGGGATTGGGGGCAGGAGGAGAAGGGGACGACAGAGGATGAGATGGCTGTATGTCATCAACTCGATGCACATGAGTTTGGGTGAACTCTGGGAGTTGGTGATGGACAGGGAGGCCTGGTGTGCTGCAATTCATGGGGTTGCAAAGAGTTGGACACGACTGAGCAACTGAACTGAACTGAACTGAAATACTTTTTTCTTAAAATATATTCATTTCGTTTGATCAGTTTGTGTGATATTGGATATTGATTTTTTTGTAAGTTAATTCATTTATTTTAATTGGAAGCTAATTACTTTACAACACTGTAGTGGTTTTGCCATACACTGACATGAATCAGCCATGGGTGTACATGTGTCCCCCATTCTGAAGCCTCCTCCCACCTTTCTTCCCATCCCATCCCTCAGGGTTGTTCCAGTGCACCGGCCCTGTTTTAAGCATCGAACCTGTACTGGCAATCTATTTCACATATGGTAGCATACATGAACATTGATTTCTTTTTAACACTCAAAGGACTTTTTGGCTTTCTACTAAGATGGAGTTACATATGTGGGTCTATTATTATGTCCTCTGATCTATTTTATCATCTTTTTGACTAGGAATCCTTGCCTGTAGAATCCCATGAACAGAGGAGCCTGTTGGGTTACAGTCCATGTGGTCACAAAGAGTCAGATATGACTGAGTGACTGACACACACACACAATCTTGATTTATGTAGCTTTATATTAAGGTGAAGTTGCTCAGTCGTGTCCGACTCTTTGCGACCTCATGGACTGTAGCCTACCAGGCTCCTCTGTCCATGGGATTCTCCAGGCAAGAATATTGGAATGGGTTACCATTTCCTTCTCCAGGGGATCTTCCCGACCCAGGGATCGAACCCAGGTCTCCCACATTGGAGGCAGACGCTTTAACCTCTGAGCCACCAGGGAAGCCCAAGCTTTATATTAAGTCTTGAAATAAGATAGTGGCAATGCTTTGACTTTTTTTTTCCAGAGTTGTTTAGGCTATTTTAGTTTGCTTTTCTTATCAATTTTCAAATTCATATTGTAGCTTTCTAAAATATATTTTCCTGGGATTTCAATTTGTGTGTGCTTATCCTATAGACAGATTGAGGAAAACTGACATCTTTACCATGGTGAGTCTTCAACTTCACAAACATACTAGATGCTGAAAGTACAAACTAGACGTCTTCCTTCATTTCCTCCTCCAGTTCTCTCTCTCTCTCTCTCTCTCTCTATTTATTTTTTAATAATATTATTTTTTTTAATTTTTATTTTTACTTTCTTTTACTTTACAATACTGTATTGGTTTTGCCATACATTGACATGAATCCACCACGGGTGTACATGTGTTCCCAAACATGAACCCTCTCCCACCTCCCTCCCCACAACATCCCTCTGGGTCATCCCCATACACCAGCCCCAAGCATGCTGTATCCTGCTTCGGACATAGACTGGTGATTCGATTCTTACATGATAGTATACATGTTTCAATGCCATTCTCCCAAATCATCCCACCCTCTCCCTCTCCCTCTGAGTCCAAAAGTCCATTATACACATCTGAGTCTTTTTTGCTGTCTTGCATTTTGCTGTCATCATTGCCATCTTCCTAAATTCCATATATATGTGTTAGTATACTGTATTGGTGTTTTTCTTTCTGGCTTACTTCACTCTGTATAATTGGCTCCAGTTTCATCCATCTCATCAGAACTGATTCAAATGTATTCTTTTTAATGGCTGAGTAATACTCCATTGTGTGTATGTACCACAGCTTTCTTATCCATTCATCTGCTGATGGACATCTAGATTGTTTCCATGTCTTGGCTATTATAAACAGTGCTGCGATGAACATTGGGGTATATGTGTCTCTTTCAATTCTGGTTTCCTTGGTGTGTATGCCCAGCAGTGGGATTGCTGGGTCATAAGGCAGTTCTATTTGCAATTTTTTAAGGAATCTCCACACTGTTTTCCATAGTGGTTGTACTAGTTTGCATTCCCACCAACAGTGTAGGAGGGTTCCCTTTTTCTCCTGGTTGGTAATCCAGGACACTGACCTTTATGGACTATATTAAGACCTTCTCTATGCAGTTGACTTGGGCCAAAGATACCATCCACGGGAAATCAAACAAAGAAAATGAGGAAGGGTGAGCTTCTTTACTAAAGGCAGAGCCCCTGTTGGACAGCCTTTTTCCAACTACAACTGCTGAATATTTTTTCCTTAAGGCTTAAAACTGACAACACTGTCCACTACTCTTCATTTTTCCCTCTGAAGCCAGCACAGCCTTTGAAATTGGCCCTCAATTAAGCTTTATTAATTTGTTCCTGTGGAATGTGCCATCTCTTCAATGTCATGACCATATCATTGTGTAAATGTTTAAGGTATACTGTTATTTTAAAGCCATGTGGATTTGATTACACACACACACACACACACACACACACAGACTTTACTATTGATAATTACACTTACATGTGTGTGACTTAAATCAAATGACTTGTACTGTTTTATATATACTTTCATTGTATAGGGCACAGCTATGTTTGTACTGAGAAATGGACTATTTCCTGCCCTATCCCTAAACGAGGATGTCACAGTCATCAGTGACTGTAGCCCTCCAATGTGAGCAGTGAGCCCTAAGGGAACTCAGGATGAAGAAGAATAGGTGTGCACTGAAGAAAGGAAGCTCGGGATGTGAAAACACAGGATATCGGTCCTCAGATAGCTGAAGTGCATATGAAAGGAATGGTTCCAGTGAGCCCAGACTCTTGCATCTTCCCATGCATAGAAAAGTGCTAAATTATTTAACTTGTAATATCTGATTTTCTTTAATTAATAACATTTGATGTTCAGTCTCCCTGTGCTTTGTTGCAAAACTTCTATATAACCTGGCTCCTCCCATTGCCTCCTTGGAGCAGTTCTCTCAGGGTTACTTGAGATGCTGCCTCCTGGGCTTAAGTCCTAAAACTTAATGAATAAAACATAACTCTCAACTTTTAAGTTGTGAATCTTTTACAGTCCACACTATACAGATAGAGATGTTTATTTGAATCATAGATTTCCATGTTCCACAAGCTTTCTCACAAACAAAATATTATGGTATATGCTTTGGATTCTTAAATCACATAGCACATATAATAGACTATGTTACTGAACTCAGGTCCAGCTGCTCACCACTAAAATAGTGGTGAGAGAGACAAGTGCTGGTAGGAATGGAAGGTTGCTGTATTCAGGAGGCCTGGCAACCAAGGTAAAAGAGGTCCTCATGTCTCAGAACTAACTCTGAAGATTCTGCTCAGCTGTGCCAGTTTTAAAAGAGTAAAAGGGAATCTTAGGGAAACAATGATGGAGGAGGTTAGGTTCTGCATCATTTCCCCTTTCTAAAAAACTGGTTGATTCCTTATGATATTCTTTAGATGCTACCTTTCCTGCATGGCCTGCCTGGAGGGCCTGTTGGGAGTAGAGAGTTTGTGATTTTCAATTACTTATTGCTCCAATCTTAT
This sequence comes from Ovis canadensis, assembly GCF_042477335.2. Taxonomy (NCBI): domain Eukaryota; kingdom Metazoa; phylum Chordata; class Mammalia; order Artiodactyla; family Bovidae; genus Ovis; species Ovis canadensis. The sequence continues at coordinate 139,402,954 of NC_091245.1, forward strand.
TTCTTTTAATCTAGGAAAAGAATCAACAGGTTTTGTAAGGCCTTGTGTACATTCAGTACAGCAAAAGTCAGGAGTTAAGTTAAATGCTGCCTAGCGATCCTATTCGGAGGAGGCAATGGCAACCCACTCCAGTATTCTTGCCTGGAAAATCCCATGGACAGAGGAGCCTGGAAGGCTGTAGTCCATGGGGTCGCTGAGGGTCTGAAGCGACTGAGCGACTCCACTTTCACTTTTCACTTTCCTGCATTGGAGAAGGAAATGGCAACCCACTTCAGTGTTCTTGCCTGGAGAATCCCAGGGACGGGGGGAGCCTGGTGGGCTGCTGTCTGTGGGGTTGCACAGAGTCAGACACGACTGAAGTGACTTAGCAGCAGCAACAGTGATCTCATTGTCATAATTAAGGTTTCAGGAGGACAGAAATAGACAGACAGGAAGGGGGAAAAAGAGCTGCTTGCAAATGGATAAGGTGAAATTGTTAATGCTCCTTGATTGAGAGATTCTAAATTATAATCTGAAAAATTTTAAATGTAACTCTCATTCTAAAAATAAAAATGTTTTAGATGTAAGAAAACCTTTTGTTGATGTAAAGTGTTATATTCTAGTTGTACTTTCAAATGTGATCAGTAAAATTAAGCTTATTTAAGACTATTTTTTACTTACTGAAGAATTTATTTACAGGGCAGCAATGGAGAAACAGACATAGAAAACAGACTTATGGACATAGGGAGAGGCGAGGAGAGGGTGAGATATATGGAAAGAGTAACATAGAAACTTACATTACCATATGTAAAACAGGTAGCCAAAGAGAATTTGCTGTATGGCTCCATATCAACTTAGAGGGGTGGGGTGGGGAGGGAGATGGGAGGGAGGTTCAAGAGGGAGGCGATATATGTATACCTATGGCTGATTCATGTTGAGGTTTGACAGAAAACAACAAAATTCTGTTAAGCAATTATCCTTCAATTAAAAAACAAATTTAAAAAAAGTAAAATTAAGCTTATTAAAGTTTTATGTTACGGAATAACTTTTGGAAAAGAGAAAATTGTAATGAAATTCATATAATGTGTTCCGTTAGCAAGAATGGATTTGTTGCATTGAAATGGATAGTATTAAATGTTATAAATTGGCTTCATTGTGATCAGAATCTTGAAAAGACAATGGAGTACAAAACAAGTTAACTCAAGAAGATAAAACGCTAATGTCATCATTTTCTCACATATTTGAATTATCACTGATGAGAAAATCCTAATTAGAATTTTGACCTTTAAGCAGATAATTCAGCAAAACTTTCATTAGTAGATTAAAAAAGAAATTGCAAATTAAAATGCAATTTTCTAACTTACTACAAACTGCTTACTGAATTTAAGGCTATCTATATATAATTACATAATATTCAATTCAATGAAACATGCTTATAGTAGACTCATTCAAAAGTATGTTAGAGTATATACATTTTAAAAGTTTAAGAAATTAAATTTTTAACTTTTAACATTACTGAAAATTAATTTAATGTAGAGTTGTTTAAAATGAGCTAAAGAAAGAAACTACTATCTGTTCCCATTTCATTAAATTTTAAATAATGTTTTCCTTTTTATATTAGTTATTATTATCAAGTTTTGGCAAAAATATATATTTTTAACAATAAAATGAACAAATTTGCCCTTCTTACAAATTTCTCCACCAGTTTCTGCAGGATGGATAGTAAGGAAAGTCTATTCCTTTCACTCAATTTTTGTGAGTGGTCATGGAAAACAAATTACATATCAGACCAATTCTTCTATCTTAGTTGTTTTGTACAATAATAAAAACAAATCTCTGCAATGTCAACCTTGTGATACCATTATGCTTATCACTAGCAGCTTTCTGGAAAACAGCAATATATATATATCCTCCCTTACAGATTGATTTCTCATTGCTGAGCAAATTAGAGTGTTACTAATGATGGTAAAGATTCTAACCCTCAAGACAGTTTCAATGACTACGTGCATTTATGATGACTACTGTTTGCTAATCCTGTCCTTTTAAAAGCCCAAGCCTTATTCCTGGGGTAGTAAAGATCATTAAATGCATCTCAAGATTATAGTCCATCAGTAATTGTATTATAGAATACAGCAACATAGTGAGAAGATTAAACGTATGGCTGTTATTTATCCCAAGACTTATTTAGACAAATTTACTACAAGAAAATTAAAAAGTAAAATTTGTTTCAGAACACAAGACTAATGGCTTAATACTGGATAAAAGTAAAAGGTGCTATTTTAAAATCTGATGCCAGTATATCATTGTGGTAGATTACCTATATGAGGTTTAAGGATACTAAAATTCTCAAGGCAGTCATTCCCTGGTGGCTCAGATGTTTAAAAATCTGCCTGCAATGCAGGAGACCCAGGTTCAATCCCTGGGTCAGCAAGATTACCTAGAGAGGAAATGGCATCCTGCTTCATTTCCATGGACAGAGGAGCCTAGTGGCTACAGTCCATTGGGTCTCAAAGAGTTGGACACAACTGAGTGAGTGACTGACTGATTTTAAATTGCATGTTTTCAGAACTTAAATTTCACATATTTTGAGTTGAAAGAAATACATCTAATGTAGTATCTCTAACTAATAGTAAAATTTTAAGAATGACTTTCCTTTTCTTACATGGAAAACTTTAAGTAAATGCATACCACATCCCTAAGAATGAATAGTGACTTTTTTCTGGCATTCAGTACTTTGTATGAAATGGGTCACAGATATTATATAAAATTTGAGAAATTATTGATATGACAGTGAGCTCTAGAAAATTTTACACTGTACCTTCATAAAAAAACAATGTATATCTCTCAAACTTAAGTATCTATTTCTTCTGCTTTTTTGCTTTAGCACCAATGTAATCAATATGTGAATTTTAACTATGTCAGAATAACTTATGACAATGAAATATAATGTAGCATAAGATTTTAATGATTAAATGTATTTATCAGAAATAGCCAAATATCCTTAAGAAGAAATGCTAAGTTCTAAATCTGATTTCAATGAAACCAAAGATGATCCATAAAACTTGTATTTGCTTTATAATATTTTCTGCCAGCTGTGGACCAAGCCTATCAGAAGAGACTGCAGAATAAGGAAGAATGTCCCTGAAGACTGAAAATCTTTCAGAAAGTGATATTTAAAACATAAGACAAAGTCATAATTGAAGAACTGAAATATAGGTAACAGGAAGAGAAGGATGAAATAATAAAATTGTAAAGATGGCAAAAGAGTTTAATCTTTTCAAAAGGGCCATTCTGTTAAGCAGTCAGGTTTGCAACTGTTAGATATCCCTTTTTATGATTTCCATGAACTGGGACCCATTCTGGTTACTTTCATTAACGGAGATTCATCACAGGTAACAAAGTAAGAAGAATATAAAATAGTATCAGTTGCTGCAAAACTAGAGCTTACAGAAAATTTCAATAGAATAATCACCACCAGGATGCAATGCAGCTCTAGCATACTGCAGCACAAATGGTTCTAAACAATTATTCCACTGTTCCTATTTGCGACCATAGTGTGCATTTGTCTTGTTCTTTATTCCTCTTTACATCTTACTGTGACACCAAGCAGCTTTTCGCTCCTCTCTACATCCTCAGGTCCCTTGACTCTCGACCAATAACACTTCACTTCTGCTTACTCACTCAGTTTTCTATATCTCTCCAAGCTTAACCATTCTACCCTCTGCTGCTGCTAATCACTTCAGTCGTGTCCGACTCTGTGCGACCCCATAGACGGCAGCCCACCAGACTCTGCCGTCCCTGGGATTCTCCAGGCAAGAAAACTGGAGTGGGTTACCATTTCCTTCTCCAGTGCATGAAAGTTATTCTTTCAAATGTGTCATGTCCAGACTATCAAAAAGAAAGGTCTCCTTGAACCAGCCACTTACCACCCAGCTAAAGTGTTCCTGATAGAGCATCTTACTGTCTCATAGTCTACTCTTTAAGTGTAAGGATTCCTGGGTCTTAGGTATCAATTATTGTCTGAACATCTAAGCTCATATGGTGTAAAGCATAGCTTGATATGAAATTCACTTTGAAAAACTCTAAAATTGTAATGGACACTGAGAAATACATGATCTTTCCTCTGACCATCTTTCAGTACATCTATCTGGGCATGCCCAGTGTCTAAAGACAGTTGGTTAATTGGAGTAAATTATAAAAAGCCCAGATTCGTTTAAATTTCTGCTGTTTCTTTTTGAAAAGCAATATATATGTTTTATGTGAAAGTAAAAGTCGCTCAGTCATGTCCCACTCTTTGTGACCCCCGTGGACTATACAGTCCATGGAATTCTCCAGACTAGAATACTGGAGTGAGTAGCCTTTCCCTTCTCCAGGAGATCTTCCCAACCCATGGATTGAACACATGTCTCCCACATTGCAGGTGGATTTTTTTATTGGTTTACTGACCAGGGAAGCCCAAGAATACATGAGTGCGTAGCCTATCCCTTTTCTAGTGGATCTTCCTGGCCCAGGAATTGAACCATGGTCTCCTGTATTGCAGGCAAATTTTTTACCAGCTGAACTACCAGGGAAGCATATGTTTTAATAGACAAATATAAATATGAAGATTGAAAATAAAGAGAAGAAATTCTCTGTAATTCATCCAAAGAAAATTATTCTTAACCGTGTGTTATATTTTTCTTTCTTAAATACTAAGCATACAATAAAAGTATTATTTTCTTATATGGTATCATAAAACTATAATTTTATATAAGTTGTATATGCCTGTTCATTTAGAGGCTACGTAATATTCTATACAGTGTTATATATTTAATTATTTTTACTTATATTTAATTATGTTCACAAATAATGCTTTTATATATACCTATGTAGTTATAAGTTTATATATTTGTGTAAGAAATTCTACATTAAAAGTTTTCATATGAAATACTGGATCAAAATATTTTTATGGATAAATTGCTCATTAATTAGGTACTTAAAATGTATCATAATCTGTGTGAAATGATGCCAATACAAATCTAAAAATGGTATTATATACTTTTTCTTCTCATGTTTCTCTTTACTATCCTCCTCTTGGTTTTTTCAATTCCAAACCTCAATGCCTTTAGATTGCTCCCCTACAGAACAGCTTCACCCTAACTGTGTCTAACAATCAGCCATTACTGGGATTTTCTCAAAATTGAAATGTGCCATAGGGGAAAAAAGAATGAATACATTAATGAGCTACTGTGCTCTCATCCTTAGCAAATTCAGTGGTTCCTAAATCCTGTTGTCAAAATCCCCCTATTTTTTTCTTGTTGTGCTCTACTTCCTGGCTATTATTACTCATTCTTCACAGAAAGTATTCAAATGAACTCTGTTCTCCATAAATCTTGGAATCCATACCCTATTGTAGCAGATCATCTTGGCTTACCCATCACACAAAAGAAGCCATGTGATCAAACCTGTCTTAAAATCCTGGTATTAAACTTCAGTTTGTTTTTTTATTCCTCCTGTAAAAACATGAGGGTTGTCATGTTCTTAATTTAAAGTTTCTAAAAATAGCAAAGATCAAGGTCTTATGTTTCCTGAAGGAGAAATGTGTTGGCTAGTAAAGGATAAGTGAGAAGAGGAAATCGACAGATTTCCCCTTCTGTAGATTCAGCATCTCAGTCTTTCCACAATTCTTTAGATGAGCATTCCTGGAGCACTGTCTTACACACACAAACACACATACACACACACAAAGATACACACACATATACACACACATATCCCAAAATAGAAAAATAAATAAACATAAAATCATAATGCATATTTACCAGTTTAGAAGTGTATATTTCCACAGTGACAACTTCAATAGCTGTGAGTATTAGAGGTTATTTGGGATCACTAATAAATGATTGCTTTAGTTTCCAGTGAAAAATACAGAAAACTGAACTAAAACCACAAGTTCACTTAGCACAGAAAAAGCAAATGAAGTTACCTGCATGCTTAAAATGTCTGCTACATCTGTTTTCACAGTAGGAATATATAGAAGAAGGATACCTTTTTCATGCTTGTTCTTCTTCGAACATGTTTTTACTCTAACAGTTGATCAATTGGCAATTAAAGCTAATGCCTATTTCACGTATTTGGGGGTCTCCTCATAGCTAAATTGGTAAAGAATCTGCCTGCAATGCAGGAGACCCAGGTTCAATCTCTCGGTCAGGAAGATCCCTTGGAGAAGGAAATGGCAACCCATTCCAGTATTCTTGCCTGGAGAATCCTATGGACAAAGGAGCCTAGCAGGCTACAGTCCATGTGGTCACAAAAGTCGGAGACAATTTAACGAGTAAACCACCACCTTCACATAATTTGTCTAAAGTAAAGTTCAGTTCAGTTCAGTTGTTCATCTGTGTCCAACTCTTTGCAAACCCATGAACTGCAGCACACCAGGCCTCCCTGTCCATCACAACTCCCAGAGTTCACCCAAACTCATGTCCATTGAGTCAGCGATGCCATCAAGCCATCTCATTCCCTGTCGATTACTTCTCCTCCTGCTGCCAATCCCTCCCAGCATCAGAGTCTTTTCCAATGAGTCAGCTCTTTGCATGAGGTGGCCAGAGTATTGGAGTTTCAGCTTTAGCATCAGTCCTTCCAAAGAACAGCCAGGAATAATCTCCTTTAGAATGGACTGGCTGGATCTCCTTGCAGTCCAAGGGACTCTCAAGAGTCTTCTCCAACACCACAGTTCAAAAGCATCAATTCTTCGGTGCTCAGCCTTCTTCACAGTCCAACTCTCAAATCCATACATGACCACTGGAAAAGCCATAAACTTGACTAGACAGACCTTTGTTGGCAAAGTAATGTCTCTGCTTTTGAATATTGCTATCTAGGTTGGTCATAACTTTCCTTCCAAGGAGTAAGTGTCTTTTAATTTCATGGCTGCAGTCACCATCTGCAGTGATTTTGGAGCCCCCAAAAAATGAAGTCGGACACTGTTACCCCATCTATTTCCCATGAAGTGAAGGCACCAGATGCCATGATCTTCGTTTTCTGAATGTTGAGCTTTAAGCCAACTTTTTCACTCTCCACTTTCACTTTCATCAAGAGGCTTTTTAGTTCCTCTTCACTTTCTGCCATAAGGGTGGTGTCATCTGCATATTTGAGGTAACTGATATTTCTCCTGGAAATCTTGATTCCAGCTTGTGCTTCTTCTAGCCCAGCATTTCTTATGATGTACTCTGCATATAAGTTAAATAAGCAGGGTGGCAATATACAGCCTTGACCTACTCCTTTTCCTATTTGGGCCCAATCTCTTGTTCCATATTCAGTTCTAACTGTTGTTTCCTGACCTGCATATAGGTTTCTCAAGAGACAGATCAAGTGGTCTGGTATTCCCATCTCTTTCAGAATTTTCCACAGTTTATTGTGATCCACACAATCAAAGGCTTTGGCATAATTAATAAAGAAGAAATAGATGTTTTTCTGGAACTCTCTTCCTTTTTCCTTGATCCAGTGTGTATGTGTGTGTTAGTCACAGTCATGCCCGACTCTTTGTGACCCCATGGACTGCAATCCACCAGGTTCCTATGTCCATGAGATTTTCCAGGCAAGGATACTGGAGTGGGCTGCCATTTCCTTCTCCAGGGGATCTTCCCAACCCAGGGATAGAACCCAGGTCTCCTGCACTGCAGGCAGATTCTTTACCAGCTGAGCTACAAGGGAAGCCTTCCATGATCCAGTAGATATTGGAAATTTGATCTCTGGTTCCTCTCCTTTTTCTAAAACCAGCTTGAACATCTGGAAGTTCACGGTTCATGTATTGCTGAAGCCTGGCTTGGAAAATTTTGAGCATTACTTTACTACCGTGTGAGATGAATGCAATTGTGTGGTAGTTTGAGCATTCTTTGGAATTGCCTTTCTTTGGGATTGGAATGAAAACTGACCTTTTCCAGTCCTGTGGCCACTGCTGAGTTTTCCAAATGTGCTGGCATATTGAGTGCAGCACTTTCATAGCATCATCTTTAAGGATTTGAAATAGCTCAAGTGGAATTCCATCACCTCCCTTAGCTTTGTGTGTAGTGATGCTTTATAAGGCCACTTGACTTCACATTCCAGGATGTCTGGCTCTAGATGAGTGACCACATCATCATGATTATCTTGGTTGTGAAGATCTTTTTTGTACAGTTCTTCTGTGTATTCTTGCCACCTCTTCTTAATATCTTCTGCTTCTGTTAGGTCCATACCATTTCTGTCCTTTACCGAGCCCCTCTTTGCATTAAATGTTCCCTTGGTATCTCTAATTTTCTTGAAGAGATCTCTAGTCTTTCCCATTCTGTTGTTTTCCTCTATTTATTTGCATTGATCTCTGAGGAAGGCTTTCTTACCTCTCCTTAAAGTAAAGTTAGGAGTGGCTATTCAAGCTCTTTGCATAAGACCTTGAAAAGATTAAACATCTACTGTTAAAGAATCAGCCTGTCAAAAGAGGGAAGTAGGAGACTTGGTTCAATCCCTGAGTTGGGAATATCCCTTGGAGAAGGAAATGGCAACCCACTGCTGTATTCTATCCTGGAAAATTCCCATGGACAGAGGAATCTGGTGGGCTGTAGTCCCTGGGGTGACAAAGAGCCATATGCAACTTAGTGACTAAACAACAGTAACAATGTAGCAGATACTCTTTCAGTCATTAGAACAGTCTTTAGCATTATATCTGTATTTGACACATATATACTGAGATTATAAAGGATCTCTGAATAGCAGATTCTGAAAAAAAAATGAAATATATTTGCCTTTATGTTTAAAAAAATTGTATTATTTTCTTTTGATTATTGACCTATGTTTGTTCAGGAACATAATGAATCTCTAAAATAGGGTTTTGTTTGTTGGATGAAAGCACTGAAGAAAAGACAGAACACACAGTAACATATTAGAGTGAATTAAGCTTCCTTTAAACACTGTGAGATCATAGGAACATTAAATCTTATCCTGCTATCACAAGAAGATACGAGAGCCAAAAGCTGAAGTGTCTTGTTAGACAAAGATTTGTAAAACATTCAGTTCAGTTCAGTCCCTCAGTCGTGTCTGACTCTTTGCAACCCCATGGACTGCAGCAAGCCAGGCCTCCCTATCCATCCCAACTCCCAGAGCTTGCTCAAATTCATGTCCATTGAGTCGGTGATGCCATCCAACCACCACATCCTCTGTCCTCCCCTTCTCCTCCTGCCTTCAATCTTTCACAGAATCAGGGTCTTTTCCAATGAGTCAGCTCTTCATATCAGCTGGCCAAAGTACTGTAGTTTCAGCTTCAACATCAGTCCTTCCACTGAACACTCAGGACCAATCTCCTTTACGATGGACTGGTCTGATCTCTTTGCAGTCCAAGGGACTCTCAAGAGTCTTCTCTAACACCACAGTTCAAAAGTATCAATTCTTCAGTGCTCAGCTTTCTTTCTAGAAACTCTCACATCCATACATGATTACTGGAAAAACCATAGCCAGCTCTCACATCCATACATGACTACTGGAAAAACTATAACCTTGACTAGCAGACCTTTGTTGACAAAGTAATGTGTCTGCTTTTTAATATGCTGTCTAGGTTGGTCATAACTTTCCTTCCAAGGAGTAAGACATTACAGCTTTAAAAATAAAATTGTCTTTATTTCTAATGCTAACAGAAAAGCTAAACGAGGTTCAAGAGCTTAGATTAGACAAATTATGTTGTCTACTGAATTCTCGCTTCCATTGGGCAGCATAGTCACTTAGCATAGCTTAGTGGCTAAACTACAAGATGAAAGAACAGCAGGTCCTTTCAATAGAAGACATGGAAGATGGACAGAAATTCATTTATTGATCCAAGGAATGGATGATTAAGTGAATTAAAAAAAAAAAACTTTCTTTCATTATAATAATGGTAAGAACACTTAACTTTGTCAATGTACAGTACAGAATAGATAAAGAACTTGTGGTCATAAATACACTGGGGTATTATTTAGGCTTAATAAGAAAGGATTCCTGCCAAATACAGCAACATAGAAGAAACTTTAGAACATGATGCTAAGTGAAATAAGTCATAGGAGAAATGAATTTATAAACCATTGAAATCTATGGGTTTGTTTTTTATAGTAACTAGTTTTGTCTTTCTTAAAGGTAAGCATGTGCATTCATTTAAAATGTACATTCCTTATAAGGGATCTTCTTGAGATAAAAATGGTAAAAAGAAAATGTAAGACTGGCCATCATGAAGCCTTCACTTTAATAGGAGAAGAGAGGCAAGAAAAGGTCAAGCAAATGGAGGCACTTAATTTCTTAGGAATTTACGCATCAATAACCAAAGTGAACTGAGAGACTGAGGATGGCATAGGTGTATATTTCAGAGAGGATGTTGCAGCAATGCATATGTGAAGAGGTGGTGACCAAAGGCAGGCTTCCCTAGTGGCTCAGTGGTAAAGAATCCGCCTGTAATCCAGTAGATGCAGGTTCGATCCCTGGCTTGGGAAGATCCCCTGGAGAAGGGAATAGCTCACCACTCCAATATTCTTGCCTGGACAATTCCACGGACAGAGGAGCCTGGCAGGGTACAGTTCAGGGTATGTGTCATGAAGAATCTGACAAGACTGAAGCAACTAAATGCCCATGGTGATCAAAGGTGAATAATGTAGAGAGAACTGCATGCCAAAAATGAAGGTGAAAAAATGCCTACAGCATGAGTGTTAAATTAACAACAGTGTCACGTTTCTTTAGATCATAATAAGATAAGAATCAAATAAGAAGATACTACAAACAGAGGTTTGACCTGTACCAAGAAACAATTCAAACGATACTGTCCCGAAAAGAGGTTGGAGTTCTATTTACAGGCAATGAGAAACCATTAGAATTTTAAGCAAGGATGCTGTCCACTTTGATTTATGTTGTATGGATCATTTTTGTCTGTCAACTAGTTGATCGTGAACTACAGTGGAACTTTACTTAACAAGAGAATTCTGCACTCTTCCAGGCAGATGAAGACGACTGCAGTCAGGGTACTCACCAGGAAGGTAGAGAGCAGATGTTGATCATAAATTATATATGGGAAGCAGGTTCACAGTGGAGTTTACAATTTCATTTCCTCAAGTTTTATCCAGACTAAAGTTCTATTATTAAGAAAGAGAAGAAACTATTTACCAACTACTGATGATTTTCAATAATATTTTGGTATAGATAAAAGTGTTAGGTATATTTGGTAAGCTTCCTATATTGAAAACTAAGTAATAAATTTCATAAGTGAGGATTATTATTGCTGTTCCACTGCTAAGTGATGTCCCACTCTTTGTGACCCCGTGTGTGAATACCATTTTGCATAGGATTTTAAAACTCTCAAATGGGGACTTCACTGGCAGTCTAAACTTTAAGATTCCATGCTTCCACTTTAGGGGGCACCACCATGATCCATACTGTTCATACTGTTCATGGGGTTTTCAAAGCAAGAATACTGAAGTGGCTTACAATTCCCTTCTCCAGGGGACCACATTTTATCAGAACTTTCTACCATGACCAATCCATCTTGGATGGCCCTACATGATATGGCTCATAGTTTCATTGAGTTAGATAGACACAGCTGGTCCGTGTGATCAGATTGTATAGTTTTCTGTGACTGTGGTTTTCAGTCTGTCTGCCCTGTGATGGAGAGGGATAAGAGGCTTATGAAGCTTCCTGATGGGAAAGACTGACTGAAGGGGAAACAGCGTCTTGTTGTGATGGGCAGGGCCATGCTGAGTAAATGTTTTCTGATCAGTATGGAAAGGCAAAAATATAGGACACTGAAAGATGAACTCCCCGGGTCAGTAGGTGCCCAATATGCTACTGAAGATCAGTGGAGAAATAACTTCAAAAAGAATGAAGAGACAGAGGCAATGCAAAAACACCACCCAGTTGTGGATGTGACTGGTGATGGGAGTAAAGCCCGATGCTGTAAAGAGCAATATTGCATAGCAACCTGGAATGTTAGGTCAATGAATCAAGGTAAATTGGAAGAGGTCAAACAGGAGATGGCAAGAGTGAACATTGACAATTCAGGAATCAGTAAACTAAAATGGACTAGAATGCGTCAATTTAACTCAGATGATCATTACATCTAGTACTGTGGGCAAGAATCCCTTAGAAGAAATGGAGTAGCTATCACAGTCAACATAAGAGTTCAAAATTTAGTACTTGGATGAAATCTCAAAAACGGCAGAATGATCTCTGTTCATTTCCAAGGCAAACCACTCAATATCACAGTAATCCAAATATATGGCTTGATCAGTAACGCTGAAGAAACTGAAGTTGAATGGTTCTATGAAGACCTACAAAATGTTCTAAAGCAAACACCCAAAAAAGATATCCTTTTCATTATAGAGGACTGGAAATCAAAAGGAGGAAATAAAGAAATACATGAAGCAACAGGGAAATTTGGCCTTGGAGTACAGAATGAAGCAGGGCAAAGACTAAGATAGCTTTGCCAAGAGAATACACTGGTCATAGCAAACATCCTCTTCCAACAACAGGAGAGAAGACTTTACACATGGACATCATCAGATGATCAATACCAAAATCAGAATGATAATATTCTTTGCAGAAAAAGATGGAGAAGCTCTGTACAGTCAGCAAAAACAAACCAGGAGCTGATTGTGGCTCAGACCATGATCTCCTTATGCCAAATTCAGACCTAAATTGAAGAAAGTAGGGAAAACTACTAGACCATTCAGTTCAGATAATTTCAGTCACTCAGTCGTGTCCTACTCTTTGAGACCCCATGGACTGCAGCATGCCAGGCCTCCCTGTCCATCACTAACACCCAGAGCTTCCCTAAACTCATGTCCATTGACTCAGTAATGTCATCCAACCATCTCATCCTTTGTCGTCCCCTTCTCCTCCTACCTTCAGTCTTTCCCAGAAGCAGGGTCCTTTTAAATGAGTCAGTTCTTCCCATCAGATGACCAAAGTATTGGAGTTTCAGCTTCAACATCAGTCCTTCCAATGAATATTTGGGACTGATTTCGTTTAGGATTGACTGGTTGGATCTCCTTGCAATCCAAGAGACTCTCAAGAGTCTTCTCCAACACTACAGTTCTAAAGCATCAATTCTTCGGCACTCAGCTTTCTTTATAGTCCAATTGTCACATCCATACATGACTAGTGGAAAAATCACATCCTTGACTAAATGGACCTTTATTGGCAAAGTAATGTCTCTGCAGAAAAAGACAAACAAACAAACAAAAAAGACAAAATAGGTGTTTAAAAAAGTAAAACTCTCAAGGAAAGAGCAAGTACAAATAGCAAATGGTTCATTAAATTTTGTACACCTTTATTGGCTATATTTAATTGACTGATGTTCACTTAGCTTTGATAGCATTTATGTCTGCCTTTTCTGGATTTTATTTAATATGAAGTGCTTTTAGAAAATGATGGATTGACAGACCTTGGAACTTGACACAGGAAGTTTCAAGTTACACATATTTTCCCCAACTAGGATACTATCTGTATTTTCATCTCTATGTGAAGTAAGCACTAATACTTTGATACTCTATTAAAATGGAGTGTCACTTTAATGAACTAGCTAATAGGCTGACATCAATACATCAAAACAATGAGTTTCAGAACACATTCAAAAGGACTTATGAGCTTAAATCCAAGCTTCCTGAACACTGAATGCTAAGTAGTGATTATGAACAGAACATGGAATTTGAAAATATTAATGTGTGCATATGAATTACATCTAAGCTGGCTTTAGAGCTATTCCAAAGGGTGTGTTTAGAGGATAATATTTTACATATTAATTTATGTAAAGTAAAAAAATTCAAAATAATTATATACATATAAGTCATGGAATTTATATCAAAGATCTGCATTGCTAAATTAGTTGTTTGCATCAGTTTGTTTTACAGGATACATTTGTGCAAATAGGAAATCAGGCATTTGACTAAGTGAACAACAGAATGAGGTAGACCTATAAAACAGTTCATTTGGATAAACAGATCCTGAATTTGGGAAATTATTATGCTTGTTAAACTACAGTGATCAAAAGAAGTCCTGATTCACAATTATTTTCATGATTGGGATTTCCTCGTTTTACTCCTCTTTTTGTTAGGCTTGTTCTAAGTTCTTCTGTATTTTAGTTTACTGGAAGTCTCATCAGTTCTCTCCAGTACATCGTTCTTGTTGTTCAGTAGCTAAGGCCTGTCTGACTCTAGGACCCCATGGACTGCAACACCCCAGGCTCCCCTGTCGTTCATTATCTCCCAGAGTTTGCTTAAATTCACATCCATTGAGTTAGTGATGCTATCCAACCATCTCACCCTCTGGCATCCCCTTCTCCTTTTGTCTTCAATCTTTCTCAGCATCGGAATCTTTTCCAAGGAGTTGGCTCTTGGCAGCAGGCCAAAGTATTGGGAGCTTCAGCATCAGTATTTCCAATGAATATTCAGGGTTGATTTCCTTTAGGATTGACTGGTTTGGTTTCTGTGCAACCCAAGGGACTCTCAAGAGTCTTCTCCAACACCACCGTTCAAAAGCATCAACTCTTCGGCACTCAGCCTTCTTTATGATCCAACTCTCACATCTGTACATAACTACTGGAAAAACCAAAGCTTTCATACATAAGAATGCAATAATTCACTCATAACTTTAATCATTTGCAATTAACTAGATGTGGTCCATAAAATGCTGAAGTGTAACTATGACATAGGTAACAACCTTAGCAGAGTCAATGAGCTATGATTACCCAGATGTTAACTATTAATTTTCATATAACTGTGGTAAAATACAGACTAAACTTGTGTTCTTATAGTAAATGTGTGTGTATGTATTTATGTTTTTGCATGAGTAGGTACGAGTCAAGAACTCAAAGATATTTGTCACAAAATTAAAAAAGAGATACACAACTAATTCTCATTATCTGCAATAGTTATGTCCTATAAAGTCACTGTGAAGGCTGAATTGGTGATTACTGAATCATAATTCTTAGGGGAAATATAGGGTTATGTTCTGGAAACCTTTAGTCAAAACACTTCAGCAACACCTTAATACAAACCTTGTTTACATTTGTGTGTGTGTGCTTAGTCTGACTCTTTGCAACCCCATGGATATGTATTTCTTTTCAAAGACACATTTTGTTTATGTGTTTAATCACTCAGTCAAGTCCAGCTCTTTGCAAATCCATGGACTGTAACCCACCAGGCTCCTCTGTTCATGGAATTTTCCAGACAAGAATACTGCCATTTCCTTCATCAGGGGATCTTCCTGATTCAGAGATCAAACCTGTGTCTCCTGCATTGGCTGGAGGGTTCTTTAATATGGAACCCCCTGTGAAGCTCTCAAGGACACATTATTTAATTCCTATCGTTGATTCATTAACACTGAGCTCACAGCCAACAGAAACCTGAACTAAACTGACTTAACACACTTATTTATTTTCTCTGTAAGGTACATTGTAGCCTTCCTGCACTTACGAAAACTATGCAGCACTTCAGCACTACACTAAGAGTCACTTAAATAGCTAGAATCACCATTGCCACCAACAACAAAAGACAGAAAAATGTTGCATTAATAATAATACAAGTGAGACAGAGTTACAGTGTGAAAGCTGAAACCAGAAGGCAGATAACCACATTGTTTGACCTCAGCTGAGAATGTGAGCATCAGGCTACCCACATTTTTCATTGTTTTGTGTATGTGCAAATGGAGTTGAGTCTGGTTCCATGGTTCTTCCTATGTTGACTTGTCAGTTATAAGCTGCAGTATGGGACAAAAATTGGAGGATGTATGTTACACATCACTTCAAGAAACATTGATAAAGCATCTATGTTATATCAGGCAATTATATATTAACTGCAAGTATGTAGCAGTGAACAAAATAACCTGTGGTCTGCTGTCTTTAGGGAGTAACAACTTACAGTGCTTCATCAATTACAGTGTTCAAACAGCTGCTGGTTTTTGTACATATACTTGCATGGATCTGCTACGATTTCTCTAACGACTATTCAAAACAGTTATTTTATTTCAACAAAAATATCCATTGGCTTTCAATATTTTGTGATGAAAAACATAGCTGTCATTTTTTAACTCATTTGAACAAAGGAAGGGCAAGGTAACTCTCTTTCATCACTAAAATAGTCTGATAACGTTGTTAGTGAAATACTAATTACTGAATTAAAATGATAATTCTTAGTTCTGTAAAGTGTTGTAAATAGGATTGACTGCTATAGATAGCATTAACAGAGTATAAAATGCTTTTATAATCTGCATGGGAGGTAAAGGACATACTGCCTATATTTCGGATTTAAAATTTAAAGAGAGTATATTGAGCTGGAAACAAAATTGAATAGCACATAAATTGCACACATGCACACACACACTCCCCCACCATATACATACTAAGTAGACATAGATACAGCTATGTGTGTGTATAGCAGTTTAATATGAGCTTTTATGTTTATAGAACATATTTTGGCAACCCATAGTATGTCAGTTAAGCTTTTCTCTTTTTATTGGTATACAGTGGACCAGAATTAAGGCAGGAGGACACATCTAACTCTATAGTTAAGCTTTGATCAAAACGCTACCTCTTTCTCCATTTATATATTTTGCTAAGTCATGAAACTTAGAATATAATATGAAAAATCACCGTTATTTCACTATTAATATTGAAAAAATAAAACTAAAAATGAAAATACTCTGAGGGTCAGTTAATGCTATCGTCATCACAAACAAATGACAGAAGCCAAATGAGAAGTCACATGCTTGAGGCATTTTTCAATCAAGCAACACAGTCATTTTTGGAGTGTATAAAGGAAATGTTTGGAACTATTTGGAACATTCAAATATTTTTTTCAAAGTCAGTCTTGAAACTTAACTGACAGACCCAGAAAGCTAAAGGATACCTGACAAAAATATATATCTTATCGTGTGTTTTGGGATTAATATTAATTTAAGAAATGAAATTAATCACTGAGATACTTTAAAAATTATATTTCAGTGTTGGAGAGGGTATGGAGTAAAATGAACACTCTTATAGTGTTGGTAGGAATGTAAATTTGTACAACCTTATGGAAAACAGTAAGAAAGCTCTTCAATAAACTAAAAATGAGTTACCATATGATCCAGCAATCCCATCCCTTGGCATATATTCACACAAAACTATAATTCAAAAAAATACATGCACCCCTATGTTCATTGTTTAAGGAGTCTAAGTCATAGAAACAACCTAAATGTCCATCAAAAAAAGAATGGAGAAAGAAGATGTTTTATATATATATATATATGAATATTACTCAGCTGTAAAAAATAACGAAGCAATGTCATTTGTAGTAACATGGATGGACCTAGAGATTATCATATGCTAAGTGAAGTAAATCAGATGGAGAAAGACAAATGCCATATGTCATCACTTACTTGTGAAATTTAAAATACAACATGAATGAGCATATCTATGAAACAGAAACAAACTCACAGGTATAGAGAATAGACTTGTGGTTGCCAACGAGGAGTGGAGTGGAAGAGGGAAAGGTTAGAAGCGTGGAATTAGCAGATGCAAGCCAGTATATATAGGATAGATGAACAACCAGGCCCTGTTGTTTGGTATAGGGAACTGGTTTCAATATCTTGTGATAAACTAGAATGGAAAAGAATATGAAAAAAAGAACACACATATATATGTGTGTATAATGGAGTCACTGCTGTACAGCAGAAATTAGCACAATATTGTAAATCAACTATACTTCAGTAAAATTTATGAAATTTAAAGGGTTATACTTCACAATAAACAGTTTCATAAAATTTATGAAGATAAATTCATCCATTGCACTATTTCTTCAAACTCTATATTGATCTCAAATTAAACCTCTTTATTTAGATAATATGAAAGAACATTGTTATTAACAGAGAGGAACCATCTCATTTTCTAAGGAACAAATAAGTATTTTTAAGAAAACAGTACTAACTTTCAAAACAGTCAAATATAGTTTTTGTTTTTAATAAAGGCTAATATAAATACTCCTAAATATATGAAATGTTTATAAATGAGCTTTTAATAATTAAATTAATAAATATTAATAAAATAGAATGATTAACATAAATTCTGTTTTAAAATAGATTGTGTTACTTAACTTTGAGCAAATTATTTTCTTCCTGCTGCATATCCACTTCACCTGCCTTCTCTGTAGGAACGTTTCTAAATTTACTTTGTAAATATATTGGTGATAACAATGACTTAAAAGATAGGCATAAAGTATATTGTCACTACTGATGTGTTTATATTATACCTGCATTGAAACTGGGAGAAACATTATTGTCTTGAAAACCAAGCCAGGTGAGCTTGAAACACTTGTCTGTTTTAACCCCTGAACCATTAAATTTTTAATGACTTAAAGGTTTTGAATTATAAACAGCTTTCTCGGGCTTTTTTTGGATCCCTGTAAAAAGTGGATTGATGTGAAAAAGAAATACATACAAAGAGGAAAATGGAAAAATAAGATAGTTTATTTTGTTGTTTGTACTGACATTTTCCTAGTAACTTAAATAACTTGGACTGTAAATAGATTTTAATCAAGAAATTGGTAAAGAGATGAATAAATCATTGTTTTAACTTTTATTGATTAAATACCCCAATTTGACTTTGGGGTCATTCCCATGATGGCAATTTCATGTAATAAGTTGCTTATTATACTATTAATTTGAAAGTATTTAAGAGTGATAGTAAATGATTTTCAATATATTTCGTTTCAGAGCTATCTGTATATTTTTTAACCAAGGTACATCCAGGTAAACCAACTCATGCCAGGTAATTCAACAGAAGGAATTTAATATTAGAACTTAATTCCAAAATTTTATAAGAGGAAAGGGGTAATTAGAGGATAATGAATAAATCTCTGTCTTAACTACGGGAGGCTCTCACCAGTCTTAGGACTAAAGAAAGTGAAGGAGGTGGAGGTGATGACACCTTCAAGGGGTTACATGTCCTAGTCATTGATGGAATCAGAGCAGAAGTCAGGAGTGGGGACCTTGGAAGTTCAGCCTGTGTGTAGTAGGAGGTGAATATATAGAAAAGATGCTCCTAACCAAGGATGTTGTCTAAGGAAAACAGTATGTGAGAAACACTTGCTCTTTAAAGTTTCTTCCTTCCCCAAATCTACAATTATCTTATTTTGACTGAACCTAGTTAGAAGTCAACAGACACAGGACTATAGGGAAAGCAAACCATCCCCACTGTAATGCCAAGAAGAGCAGTGGTGAAGGGGTAAATGGAACTGAGAGCAAATGATTTACACAGGTCTCTTATAGAAGCTTGGTTGTGGTGATTTAGTTGCTAGGTCCTGTCTGACTCTTGTGACCCCAAGGAGTGTAGCCTGCCAGGCTCCGCTGTCCATGGGATTTCACAGGCAAGAATATAGGAGTGGGTTGCCATTTCCTTTTCCAGGGCATCTTCTTGGCTCAGGGATAGAATGTGGGTCTCTTGCATTGCAGGCAGATTCTTTACTGATTGAGTTGTGAGAGAATTACACTATAAAAGCCTAGATCTACTTATATCTTTTATGTTCATTGCCTATAGTAAAGGAGCTAACTAGCCCTCCTAATGTGGTGGTTTAGTCTCTCAAAGCTGTTGGTAAAGAATCTGCCTGCAATGCAGGAGACCCGCATTCGATCCCTGGGCCAGGAAGATCCCCTAGAGAAGGAAATGGCAACCCACTCCTATATTCTTGCTTGTGAAATCCCATGGACAGAGGAATCTGGCAGGCTACAGTCCATGGGGTCACAAGAGTTGGACACAATTAGCAACTAAACCACTACCATCAAGTACTTCTGCAGTCTAGGATCAATCTAATTTTCCAGGCTGATCTTCTGTCGTTCCCTAACTTTCAGTCTAATGTAGAGGAAAATAAACTAAATACTAGTTATTTATCACACAGAGCAACTTCAGGTCACTTAACCTTGTTCATTTTATGGCTTTTGCTTAGCATGTTTACCCTGGTCCTTCTCCTGACCCAAACACTTTATCTCATGATTTTCAACATCTTAGAAAATCAATTCAAACACATCATTTCTACAGAAATTATTCTGCTATGCAGATAGAGTGAATTACTTTATATTAATTAACCCTATTAACAATAAAATATTTGTAATATATTATCATTAGGGATATAAATTTGAATTATTTCAAGACAAGGACCAAGTTAATATGCATAGTATATGGAATATTATCAGTTCTCAGTAAATATTAAATATATGAATGGATTAATATTTTTAGAATCTAGTAAATAATATTTTTCCAAGAAAATTTCTAATATATTAATCATTGTGGTGACTTTCTTTTTACACCTCTGGGATCAATGTTTTGTAATATTCTTGCTTTACACTGAAATACAAAAGAAAAACAAAATATTTTTGTCACTCATTTGTATTTTGTCAAACTTTCTCTTTAAAAATATATTTATTTAATAAAATTTATACTTTAAAAATATATTTATGTAATAAAATATTGTTTGTAATCTCACATAGTTGGTGGAATTTCATTTTTGTTATTTGCAAACCTGTAAGCAATCACAGTATCTTCAGAGATCAAGGAAAAGTTATCATGGGCTGTGAACTTTACTAGTTACAATCATCATTTTTCTACTCACATCCATTTCCTTTCTTAGTAGAAACTGAATTAGGAGACCCTATGTAGTATGAGTTCAGTTCTCTAGCAATACATGACTGATTTATGGATAAACTCTTGTTTCAAACTGAGAGGAATTAATACCTTAGGAATGTCTGTAGCTGCTCTCCCTCTAGCATTATGTTTGCATTTCAGTTAAAAAGAGGAAGAAATGACACTTTTCCAAGTTTTTATTTTTTTCCCCCCAAAAAAATTCCCATCACATTTTACTTTGTGTTTCATGGGGCATAAATATGTCACATGACAGTTCTTAAAAGTAAGTGAGAAATGATTTTCTTGACTTTTTGGTCTCCATAGTACAGAAAGAAAATTGAGAAAAGAATCAAGACTTTATTCTGAATGATTCAATTCATAGTATCTAACCAAATATTATGGCGATTTGGAGCTAAGAAACAGAAAGCTAGTCAGGAGACATAGGAGACGTGGTTTCAATCCCTGGATGGGAAGATCTACTGGAGGAGGAAATGACAACCCACTCCAGTATTTTTGTCTGGAGAATCCTATGAACAGAGTGACCTAGTGGGTTACAGTCCATGGGTTGCAAAGAGTCTGATCTGACTGAGGCAATTGAGCACAGAGGATTTTTAAGGCAATGATATTACTTCTTTAAGTCACATGCCAACACAGTAACCAGTGCGGAAATTAAGAATATTGCAGAGGAAAGTGGTGCATGGAGATAAGACTGAAAAAATAGCAAAAAGAACCAAGGCCATGTGGCCCCAGAGTAAAGACAAAAAGAGAACAGCTGTCTCATGTTCCATTTGCTGAGTAGCCAATGATTAGTTCAGTTCAGTTCAGTCGCTCAGTTGTGTCTGACTCTTTGAGACCCCATAGACTGCAGCATGCCAGGCTTCCCGGTCCATCACAAAGTCTGAAATCTTGCTCAAACTCATGTCCATCGAGTCGGTGATGCCATCCAACCATCTCATCCTCTGTTGTCCCCTTCTCCTTCTGCCTTCAATCTTTCCCAGCATCAGGGTCTTTTCCAATGAGTAATATCTTCACATCAGATGATCAAAGTATTGGAGATTCACCTACAGCATCAGAACTTCCAATGAGATTTCAGGACTTATTTCCTTTAGGATTGACTGGTTTGATCTCTTTGCTGTCCAAAGAACTCTTAAGAGTCTTTTCCAGCACCACAGTTCAAAAGCTCTTTGTGTTCACTTTCTTTATGGTCCAACACTCACATCCATACATGACTACAGGAAAAACCATAGCTTTGACTAGATGGACTTTTGTCAGCAAAGTTATGTCTCTGCTTTTTAATATAATGTCTATATGCCAGCAAATCTGGAAAACTTCAGCAGCTGCCACAGGACTGGGAAAAGTCAGTTTACATTCAAATCCCAAAGAAGGGCAATGTCAAAGAATGTCCAAACTACCAAACAATTGTACGAATCTCACATGCTATCAAAGTAATGCTCAAAATTCTCCAAGCCAGTATTCAACAGTATGCGGACCATTAAATTCCAGACGTTCAAGCTGGATTTTGAAAAGGCAGAGGAACCAGGGATGAAATTTCAAACATTCGTTGGATCATAGAAAAAGAAAGAGAAAACCAGAAAAACATCTACTTCTGCTTTATTGATTATGCCAAAGCACTGACTGTGTAGATCACAACAAACTGTGAAAAACTCTTCAAGAGTTGGGAATACCAAACCACCTGTCCTGCCTCCTGAGAAATCTGTATGCCGGTCAAGAAGAAATAGTTAGAACCAGACATGGAACAAGGGACTGGTTCCAAATTGGAAAACGAATATGTAAGGGCTGTATATTGTCATCCTGCTTATTTAAATTATATGCAAAATATATCAAGCAAAATGCCATGCTGGATGAAGCACAAGCTGAAATCAAGATTGCCTGGAGAAATATCAATAACCTCAGATATATGGATTACACCACACTTGTGGCAGAAAGTGAAGAAGAACTAAAGAGCTTCTTGATGAAAGTGAAACAGGAGAGTGAAAAAGTTGGCTTTAAACTCAACATTCAGAAAACTAAGATCATGGCATCTGGTCCCATCACTCCATGGCAAATAGATGGAAAAACAATGGAAACAGGGACAGACTTTATTTTCTTGGGCTCCAAAATCACTGTAAATGGTGAGTGCAGCCATGAAATTAAGACAATTGCTCCTTGGAAGAAAAGCGATGACCAACCTAGACAGCATATTAAAAGGCAGAGACATTACTTTGCCAACAAAGGTTGGTCTAGTCAAAGCTATGGTTTTTCCAGTAGTCATGTATGGATGTGAGAACTGGACTATAAAGAAAGTGAAGTGCTGTAGAAATGCTTCCTTTGGACTGTGCTTTTAAAACAAAAACAAAAACATAGCTTTGACTATACAGAGCTTTGTTGACAAAGTAATGTCTCTGCTTTTTAATATGCTGTTTAGGTTGGTCATAACTTTCCTTCCAAGGAGTAACATTCTTTTAATTTCATGGCTGAAATCACCATCTGCAGAGATTTTGGAAGCCAAGAAATAAAGCCTGACACTGCTCCTACTGTTTTCCCATCTATTTGCCATGAAGTGATGGGACCAGATGCTGTGATCTTACTTTTTTTAATGCTGAGCTTTAAGAGAACTTTTTCACTCTTTTTCATTTTCATCAAGAGGCTTTTTAATTCCTCTTCACTTTCTGCCAGAAGGGTGGTGTCATCTGCATATCTGAGTTTATTGATATATCTCCTAGCTATCTTGATTTCAGCTTGTGCTTCCTCCAGCCCAGCATTTCTCATGATGTACTCTGCATATAATTTAAATAAGCAGGGTGACAATATACAGCCTGACGTACTCCTTTTCTTATTTGGAACCAGTCTGTTGTTCCATGTACAGTTCTAACTGTTGCTTCCTGACCTGCATACAGGTTTCTCAAGAGGCAGGTCAGGTGGTCTGTTATTCCCATCTCTTTCAGAATTTTCCACAGTTTATCATGATCCACACAGTCAATGTCTTTGGCATAGTCAATAAAGCAAAACTAGATGTTTTTTTCTGGGACTCTCTTCCTTTTTCCATGATCCAGCGGATGTTGGAAATTTGATCTCTGGTTCCTCTGCTTTTTCTAAAACCAGATTGAACATCTGGAAGTTCAAGTTTCATGTATTACTGAAGCCTGGCTTGGAGAATGCTGAGTATTACTTTACTAGCGTGTGAGATGAGTGCAATTGCATGGCAGTTGGAGCATTCCTTGGCATTGCCTTTCTTTGGGATTGGAATGAAAACTGGCCTTTTCCAGTCCTGTGGCCACTGCTGAGTTTTCCAAATTTGCTGTCATGTGGAGTGCAATACTTTCACAGCATCATCTTTTAGGGGATGAAATAGCTCAACTTGAATTCCATCACCTCCACTAGCTTTGTTCACAGTGATGCTTTCTAAGGCCCACTTAATTTCACATTCCAGGATATCTGGCTCTTGGTGAGTGATCACACCATCACTTAACATGATACAATATTTGATGATACAGAATATCAAGTGTGCAATTCTGTTTTTCCAAAATTTTGCTTATATTGTATAATTTTCTGTGATACTACATATCATGCTGAATTTGTTTAAATTAATCCACTCATTACTCAAGACATAAATGCATCTTTCATGTACATCTGTGTGTATAATACATATCACATGCCATATGTAAATGCATATACATATATATATTTGATTAAAACATCTTAAATAATGGGAATCTACTGTAAAATTCACCTTTGCTTCAACTTATAAGCATGAAAACAATTTTGGATTTACAAAAACACACATATACTTTCCATTTTTATTGAGACTAATAAAATTGTCAACACTAACAGTGATACAGTCATAGCAACTCTAGATTTTTAGATTATGTTCATCACCTTAGCTGAGATGGTGAATAACTCTATGATATTTATTTTCTCATTCTTGTATGGCAATAGAATTGTTAGCTGAGGCTGAACACATGAATATCCAAGTAAAGATTGTCTTACTAGTAAGTCATGTGGCTATGATCTGGCCATTGGGATGAACTGGAAATGGTGTAGGCAATTATATTGTTCTACCCTTAAAAGGGGCTTCCTAGGTTCCCAGGTGGTGATAGTGGTAAAGATTCCTCCCGCCAATACAGGAGACATTAGAGATGTGGGGCTGATCCCTGGCTCAGGGAGATTCCCTAGAGGAGGGCATGGCAACCCACACCAGTATTCCAGAATCCCATGGGCAAAGGAGCCTGCCAGGCTACAGCCCATGGGGTCACAAAGAGTAGGACACAATAGAAGCAACCTAGCATGCACATAACCTTAAAAGAAAAAAGAATCAATGTTTTTCTTCTTATCCCATTCCTGCCAGCAGAAATACACATATGGTAATGTGCCTTTTTGGATGATGGGAAAAAAAGATAAAAATCGATGGATGGATACTGAAGATAAGCAAAAAGTAAATGAAAAAACCCTGGATCTTTAATGCCATACAGGTATTATTCTAGACCTTATTTATTAATGTTTGGAATGCTAATAGAGAAAACAAACCCCACACTATTTAAGACAATTTTTAGCAAGATTGTTTTAAACCAAAATGGTACCCTAAATAATTTATTGTTCTATATTTATCAGTTACTGTTAATATACAATTAAATTGAAATGCAATGGTAAAAACAAGGAGAAAAAGGACCTTTCTATATTTTTAAATTTGAAAATTGCTTTTAATTTTATCCAGTAAGAGTTGCTGATTTCATGACCAGATTTTAAATAACAATTATTATTTTATGCATTTATTTATTTTGGGTCAGGGAGATAGGAAACTTATACTGTCTTACACTGTCCACAACAATGTTAATGTTTACAGAAAATCCATTAGGAGCATTATGGTGTCTGATTTACACAGTTCATGCCTGTCTCATTAAATCTTTACAGCAATCAGATGAGAATTACAAAGTTCTAAAAGTTTTTCTTAAAAATTCCGAAGCAAAGTGAGAGGTAGAATAATAAATGAGAGGTTGAATTCTCATCCAGGTCTTAATTTTTCTTTTAATTTCTTAATGCTTCTTAATAAACGGTAAACAATGCTCTGCTAGCCAAAATAAATTTATTTATTCTGAATTGAATATAATACCAACATAAATTTTAAAATATATATTAAAATTTTCAAAGAAGATTTTTACATAAAAATGTTATTTCTAGACATTTATCCTTAGGAAAGACTAGACACTTAGCATGGGCAATGATCTAATTGTCCAGTGGAACACCACCTGGTCATTAATAGGACAAAAAAAAACACCACTTATTCATTTAAAATGTTGTTTGTGCCATGCTTATAAGTGTAAAGAGAAAAAAAAAAAAACACACACACACACACCTTGAGAATGCATACTGAAAAGGTATTCAGTTTCATTTGTTTCTTTTGGTAAAAATAAACAGTTCGTGTGTTCATGTTTGAGGAAGTATATCAAAGATGTCCTGCAAGTCTAATTCTTAAAAATTAATTTGTAAATATTTGAATAAAATACTTGAATAACCATTGTCAAATCTTTTGTCCCACCTGATTACTGCAACCACGGGTTTACCCCATTTTTCCTGCCCAAATCATTAGAGAATCTTTAAGGGATACTGAGAAGGCTCACATAGTCATTTTAGCCCCAATTTTAGAAAGTCATTTTGCTTTATTCTGATGCTCCATCTTTCTCTGGTCACTATTCTTTACTTTTCCTACATATCTTTCAAATTTGTCTACATAATTTCATCTCTAATGCTATCACCATTCTCTACTTCACTTTCTTGACCCATTTGTGCTATGCTAATAGCTTCATAATGACTATCTTGTCTTTAGTACATCATCCTGCAGCTGTAGTGATTTGCATAAATGCAAAGTTCAGCATACCACAATTTCTTATACTCCCCGGAGACTTCCTAATGTCCTTAAAAGAAGGTTTAATTAATATTTTAACAGCCATGTCCATGTCTTCCATAACTTGGTTTTCATTTTTTTCTGTGTTACCTCTTACAACTCAGCCACATTGAACATGCTTCAGCTCTCTCTAGCATTAGAAAAATTGTTAGCTCCTTTCCAGTGCTCATATCATCCCAAATCATCAAAGAATCCCAGAAAGAGGAAATGAAATGCACATTGAATGAACAAGAAGCAAAGTTATCTCAGATTGTCAAGTCTGCCAGAACTGGTAGACATAGCAATGATTGTAATAAGAGGTAGTGCTAGGAGTATTTGTAGTTGTTTCATGTGTCTGTGATCAAGTTATACACATATTTTTAGACATATTTTGTAGAATTCACACTCCATTTACTGTTATAATTTTTGTTATTATTTTTTCCCTCTGCCATAATATTGGTTCTCCATTTGATGCAAATCTTGTTTTACTTTTTTACATTTTATATACATTTTCTTAACCCTTTTTTTCTCAACAACTGACTTATACTTCGCTAGAAGAAAATATTTTATTTTATTAATAAGCTTTTAGATCACACATTTTAATTTCTCACTTCTTTCTGAAGTAAATATTGATTAAGAAATCTCAGAATCAAATTAAATTTAGGAAGACCCAACTTGGCCCTTATTGAAAACTCATATGAGTGGGTTGCCATTTTTTACTCTAGAGGATATGCCTGACCCTGGGATCAAACCCAACCTACATCTCTTGCATTTCCTGCATTGGCAGGTGTATTCTTTACCACTGGAGCCATCTGGAAAGCCCTCTACTTAATGTTATAAATAGCAAACATCAGTTCCTTACTTCTGTCTTTTCATACAATGAAAATGTTGTTGTTCAGTCACTCAGTCATGTCCAACTTTTTGTGACCCCGTGGACTGCAGCATGCCCAACTTCCCTGTCCTTCATCATCTCCCAGAGCTTACTCAAACTCATGTCCATTGAGTCAGTGATGCCATCCAAAAATCTGGTCCTCTGTTGTCCCTTTCTCCTACTGCTTTCTATCTTTCCAAGCATCAGGATCTTTTCCAATGAATTGGCTCTTTGCATCAGGTAACCAAAATATTGGAGCCTCACCATCAGTTCTTCCAATGAATATTCAGGGTAGATTTACTTTCGGATTGATTGGTTTGATTTCCTTGCAGTCCAGGGGACTTTCAACAGTCTTCCCCAACACCACAGCTTGAAAGCATTAATTCTTTGGCACTCAATCTTTTTTACAGTCCATCTCTCACTTCCATGACTATTGGAAAAACCATAGCTTTGCCAGTATGGATCTCTGTTGGCATAGTAAGGTCCCTGCTTTTTAATATGCTTTCCAGTTTGGGCATAGCTTTTCTTCAAAGGAGCAAGTGTCTTTTAATTTCATGGCTGCAGTCACCATCTGCAGTGATTTTGGAACCTCCCCAAAATAAAGTCTGTCACTGTTTCCATTGTTTCCCCACCTATTTGCCATGAAGTGATGAAAACTTTACCTTTAAGCAGTAAGATAAACTTGTTCAGCTATTTTAAATATCTCATCAGGAGAGAGCAATAGATTCAGACCAAATAATCTGCAGAAGATATCAGGCCACTTTAGACAGATGTTGTATTTTCAATCATAATCCATTCCACAATTTATCAGCTATATGATATGGACTAGATCATGTTATATACTATTCTATTGTTTTCATATTATTTAATAATAATATGAATTTATTATTATAATATATATGTATATATTATACAATATATTATATATTAATATAGTATAATATAATATATTTATTAAATTTATTATAATAAATTTAAATTTATTATTGTTATCATTGTTATATGTTGTTACATGTATTATTGATAAAAATACATAAAATAAAATACTGTGCTGTATAAAAGTTAAGAATAAGACAGGATAGCTAAACAGCATTTTCATTAGATAAGATTTGGGGTTTGATAGAGTTAATTATTGGGGATATAATGGGAAGCCATTGAAATTAGCCTGGGAAAAATGGTATCCTGTTAAAAAGAAATAACATTAAATGGAATTTTCAATGATTTTGTGTTTTATTATTAGAGGTACAAGCAACTTCATTTGACAGTCATAAAAGTCAGATAAAGTAAAAAATGGAACAAGTGAAGAAAAAGAAAAGTAAATATGGTGAATCATTAAAGAATTTTAGATAGATAGAAGACATAATATAATTTACAATAGGAAGTTTAGCAAAACTATGAACAGTGTATCAGAGGGCTCTGACTGTAGTTAGATCAGTTAGGTAACCATTTAAGCAATCCAGAAGACAAGTAATCCAGACCTTACTTTAAGAGGGATTAAAGGACATCCTCATTTGAAGAACATTTATAAAGCAGAATTGAAGTAAAATACTGAGTTCCCCAAAATATTGAACCCTTACCAAGCCTTCCCTGGTGGCTCAGATGGTAAAACATCTGCCTACAATGTGGGAGATCTGGGTTCAATCCCTGGGTCCAGAAGGTCTCCTGGAAAAGGAAATGGCAACTCACTACAGTATTCTTGCCTGGAGAATCCCATGGACAGAGGAGCCTGGTGGGCCGCAGTCCATAGGGTCATAAAGCGTCGGACATGACTGAGCGACTTCTCTTTCTTTATGTTGAGTTCCTCATTATACATAAGAAGGAAGAGAGAAAGACAGAGAGAAAGAAGGAGGCAGAGAGAAAGAGAGACTTACTCCATGAAGCATGAATCACTCCACAAAGTGTGGTCTCATTCAGGGAGCTAATCATGCCATCAGACATCTGCCCCATGGATGGTAAATGTTCATAGCTATAGCCTTATGTTCTGAGTCTTGTTCTGATGGGTGGGGCCATGATTAGTAAAACTTTAATCCAATTTTCTTTTGATGGGTGGGGCTGTCTTCACTGGCTATTATTTACCTGGGGCCAAAGTATGTTGACCAAACTTGGGCTTCCCTAGTGGCTCAGATGTTAAAGCCTCTGCCTGCAATGTGGGAAACCTGGGTTCAATCCCTGGAAGATCCCCTGGAGAAGAAAATGGCAACCCACTCCAGTATTCTTGCCTGGAGAATCCTATGGACAGAGGAGCCTTCTGGGCTACAGTCCACGGGGTCGCAAAGAGTCAGACATGACTGAGTGACTTCACTTTCTTTCACTTTCAAACTGTGGTGGAGATTTTAAAGAAAATGGCCACCTCCTTGGTGGTCTGCTACATTTAGTGGCCCCAACACAGCAATAGGCACTGCCAACACATGCTTCCACCAGAAACTCTGGGAAACTAACAGGCAAGTCTGGGTCAGTCCCTTGTGGGGCATAGATGATTCAGTTCAGTTCATCAGAGTCTTGTCCAACTCTTTGCGAGCCATGAACAGCAGCATGCTGGGACTTGGTGTCCATCAGCAAATACTGGAGTTTACCCAAACTCATGTCCATTGAGTCGGTTATGCAATCCAACCATTTCATCCTCTGTCGTCCCCTTCTCCTCCTGCCCTCACTCTTTCCCAGCATCAGTGTATTTTCAAATGAGTCAGCTCTGTGCATCAGGTGGTCAAAGTATTGGAATTTAAGCTTCAACATCAGTCCTCGCAATTAATACCTAGGACTGATCTCCTTTAGGATGATGGATTGGTTGGATCTCCTTGAAGTCCAAGGGATTCTCAAGAGTCTTCTCCAATACTACATTTCAAAAGCATCATTCTGCACTCAGCTTTCTTTATAGTCCAACTCTCATATGCATACATGACTACTGGAAAAACCATAGCCTTGAATAGAAAGACCTTTGTTGACAAAGTAATGTCTCTGCTTTTTAATATACTGTCTAGGTTAGTCATAACTTTCTTTCCAAGGAGTATTTTTTAATTTCATGGCTGCAATCACCATCTGCAGTGATTTTGGAGCCAAAATAAAGTCAGCCACTCTTTCCCAATCTATTTGCCATGAAGTGACGGGACTGGATGCCATGAATTAGTTTTCCCAATGTTGAGCTTTAAGGCAACTTTTTCACTCTTCTCTTTCACCTTAATCAGAAGCTCTTTAGTTCTTCTTCACTTTCTGCAATAAGGGTGCTGTCATCTGTATATCTGAGATTATTGAAATTTCTCCTGGCAATCTTGATTCTAGCTTGTGCTTCAACCAGCCTAGGGTTTCTCATTATGTACTCAGCATATAAGTTAAATAAGCAGGGTGACAGTATACAGCCTTGGCATACTCCTTTTCCTATTTGAAACAAGTGTTTTATCACTATCCACTTTTAACTCTTGCTTTCTGACCTGCATACAGGTTTCTCAAGAAGCAGGTTAGGAGGTCTGATATTTCCATCTTTTTCAGGATTTTCGACAGTTTGCTGTGATCCATACAGTCAAAGGCATTGGCATAATCAATAAATCAGAAATATATGTTTTTTCTGGAAATCTCTTGCTTTTTCAATGATCCAGCAGATGTTGGCAATTTGATCTCTGGTTCCTCTACCTTTTCTAAAACCAGCTTGAACATCTGGGAGTTAATGGTTCACATATTGCTGAAGCCTGGCTTGGAGAATTTTGAGCATTATTTTACTAGCCTGTGAGATGAATACAATTGTGTGTTAGTTTGAGCATTCTTTAGCATTGCCTTTCTTTGGGATTGGAATGAAAATTGAACTTTTCCAGTCCTGTGGCCACTGCTGAGTTTTCCAAATTTGCTGACATGTTGAGTGCAACACTTTCATAGAATCATCTTTTAGGATTTGAAATAGCTCAACAGGAATTCCATCTCCTCCACTGGCTTTGTTCATAGTGATATTTCCTAAGGCCTACCTGACTTCACATTCCAGGATGTCTGGCTCTAGGTGAGTGATCACATACTTGTGATTATTTGGGTTATAAAGATCTTTTTTGTACAGTTCTGTGTATTCTTGCCACTTCTTCTTAATATCTTCTGCTTCTGTTAGGTCCATACCATTTTTGTCCATTACTGAGCCCATCTTTGCATGAAATGTTCCCTTGGTATCTCCAATTTTCTTGAAGAGAATTCTAGTCTTTCCTATTCTGTTCTTTTCCTCTATTTCTTTGCATTGATCACTGAGGAAGGCTTTCTTATCTGTCCTTTCTATTCCTTGGAAATCTGAGTTCAAATGGGTATATCTTTCCTTTTCTCCTTTGCTTTTCACCTCTCGTCTTTTCATAGCTATTTCTAAGGCCTCCTCAGACAGCCATTTACCTTTTTTGCATTTCTTCTTCTTGAGGATGGTCTTGATTCCTGTCTCCTATACAATGTCAAGAACCTCAGTCCATAGTTCATCAGATCTAGTCCTTTACATCTATTTCTCACTGACACTGTATAATTATAATGGATTTGGCTTTGGAGTACAGAATGAAGCAGGGCAAAGTCTAATAAAGTTTTTCAAGAGAACGCACTGGTCAGAGCAAACACCTTCTTCCATCAACACAAGAGAAGACTCTACACATGGACACCACCAGATGGTCAACAGCAAAATAAGACTGATTATATTATTTTCAGCCAAAGATGGAGATGCTCTATATCATCAGCAAAAACAAGACTGGGAGCTGATTGTGGCTCAGATCATGAAATCCTTATTGCCAAACTGAGACTTAAATTGAAGAAAGTGGAGAAAACTACTAGACCATTTAGCTATGACCTAAATCAAATTCCACTGGATCATTGAAAAAGCAAGAGAGTCAGAAAACATCTATTTCTGCTTTATTGAATATGCCAAAGCCTTTGACTGTGTGGATCATAGTAAACCGTGGAAAATTTTGAAAGAGTTGGAAATACCAGATGACTTGACCTGCCTCTTGAGAAACCTATATGAGGGTCAGGAAGCAACAGTTAGAACTTAACATGGAACAACAGACTGGTTCCAAATAGTAAAAGGAGTATGCCAAAGGCTGCATATTGTGATCCTGCTTATTTAACTTATATGCAGAGTGCATCATGAGAAACTCTGGGCTAGATGAAATACAAGCTGGAATCAAGATTTCTGGGAGAAATATCAGTAACCTCCAATGTGCAGATGACAGCACCCTTATGGCAGAAAGTGAAGAAGAACTAAAGAGCCTCTTGATGAAAGTGAAAGAGGAGAGTGAAAAAACTGGCTTAAAACTCAACAATATTTTTAATGGCTGAGTAATATTCCATTGTGTATATGTACCACAGCTTTCTTATCCATTCATCTGCTGATGGACATCTACATTGTTTCCATATCCTGGTATTATAAACAGTGCTGCAATGAACATTGGGGTACATGTGTCTCTTAATTCTGGTTTCCTTGGTGTGTATCCCAGCAGTGGGATTGCTGGGTCATAAGGCAGTTCTATTTGCAATTTTTTAAGGAGTCTCCACACTGTTCTCCATACTGGCTGTACTAGTTTGCATTCCCACCAACAGCGTAAGAGGGTTCCCTTTTCTCCACACCCTTTCCAGCATTTATTGCTTGCAGACTTTTGGATCACAGCCATTCTGAATGGTGTGAAATGGTACCTCACTGCGGTCTTGATTTGCATTTCTCTGATAATGAGTGATGTTGAGCATCTTTTCATGTGTTTGTTAGCCATCCGTATGTCTTCTTTGGAGAAATGTCTGTTTAGTTCTTTGGCCCATTTTTTGATTGGGTCGTTTATTTGAATCAGTTCTAATGAGATGGATGAAACTGGAGCCGATTATACAAAGTAAAGTAAGCCAGAAAGAAAAACACCAATACAGTATACTAACACATATATATGGAATTTAGAAAGATGGTAATGATAAGCCTGTTTGCAAGACAGCAAAAGAGACACGGATGTATAGAACGGACTTTTGGACTCTGAGGGAAAGGGAGAGGGAGAGGGAGAGGGAGAGGGAGAGGGTGGGATGATTTGGGAGAATGGCACTGAAACATGTATACTCGTGTATACTCATGTAAGAAACGAATTGCCAGTCTATGTTCGATACAGGATACAGGATGCTTGGGGCTGGTGTACGGGGATCATCCAGAGAGATGATATGCGGTGGGAGGTGGGAGGGGGGTTCAGGATTGGGAACTCATGTACACCTGTGGTGGATTCATGTCAATGTATGACAAAACCAATACAGTATTGTAAAGTAACATAAAGTTAAAAAAAAAAAAAAAGCAATTTTCAGGAAGAAAAAAAAAAAACTCAACAATCATAAAACTAAGATCGTGGCATCTGGTCCCATCACTTCATGTCAAATAGACGGGGAAACAATGGAAACAGTGAGAGACTTTATTTGCGGGGGGGGGGGGGCTCCAAAATCATTGCAGATGGTGACTGCATCCATGAAATTAAAAGATGCTTACTCCTTGGAAGGAAAGTTATGACAAACCTGGGCAGCATAATAAAAAGCAGAGACATTACTTTGTCAACAAAGTTCTGTCTAGTCAAGGCTATGATTTTCCAGTAGTCATGTATGGATGTGAGATTTGGACTATCAAGAAAGCTGAGTGCTGAAGATTTGATGCTTTTGAACTGTGGTGTTGGAGAAGACTCTTGAGAATCTCTTGGATTGCAAGGAGATCCAACCAGTCCATCCTAAAGAAGATCAGTCCCAGGTGTTCATTGTAAGGACTGGTGTTGAAGATGAAACTCCAGTACTTTGGCCACCTCATGCGAAGTGTTGACTCATTGAAAAAGACTCTGATGCTTGGAGGGATTGGGGGCTGGAGAAGGGGGCAACAGAGGATGAGATGGCTGGATGGCATCACTGACTTGATGGACGTGAGTCTGAGTGAACTCCGGGAGTTGGTGATGGACAGGGAGGCCTGGCGTGCTGCGATTCATGGGGTCGCAAAGAGTCGGGCATGACTGAGCAACTGAACTGAACACAGTGGTAAATAATAAAACTATAGTCCTCCATATCTTGCTTCAGCTTTTTTTACAGGCTCTAAGCTGAAACTCCAGTACTTTGGCCACCTCATGCGAAGAGTTGACTCATTGGAAAAGACTCTGATACTGGGACGGATTGGGGGCAGGAGGAGAAGGGGATGACAGAGGATGAGATGGCTGGATGGCATCACTGACTCAATGGACGCGAGTCTGAGTGAACTCCGGGAGTTAGTGATGGACAGGGAGACCTGGTGTGCTGCAGTTCCTGGGGTCGCAAAGAGTCGCACAGGACTGAGCGACTGAACTGAAGCACATAAATAGAAAAATACAGTAATTACAAGTTTGTGTAAGAGTTTTGAAGAAAAATATGAGGATATTTTATAGAGGATAAGTTACTCATTTATCTTTTTTAATTTGATTATTTTTGTTCTTTTTAGTCACTAAGCCATGTCTGATTCTTTTGCAACCCTGGGAACTGTAGACCAACAGGCTCCTCTGTCTACGGGATTCCCCAGGCAAGAATACTAGAGTGGAGTGGCATTTCATTCTCCAGGGGATCTTCTTGACCCTGGGAGTCAATAAGTTTTAGAACTATTCAGCTTGAGAGTAGAAGACATTGCATAGGTTTTTCACAAAATACTTGTCAGAAGAGAGGGTGTTTTGGCTAAAACTAGAGAAATGAGAGGTGCTGTATCTACTCTTTGGCCTCCTTTTCAAAATTTGGTTTCAGATGTCAAGACTGATGAAGCCACACACACCAGAAGGGTATGAAGTATTTTGCTGATTCCACAGTGAAGCTCCCTGAGAGCAAAACAGCCCTCTTCAGTTGATTTTATATATATATATATATATATATATATATATATATATATATATATATATAAAGAAACTCGAGAAAACCAGGAAAGGAGACTTGCTTTGTGTAATGAGTGGGGCCATGAGAAGAATTCCAAGTTCCAGAGCACAAAACCAGGCTTGTGGTCACCTGAAACTCCTATAGTTGTCAAAGATTTTTCTTGGGCTTTCTTATCAGCTTGTACAGATTTGGAGCAAAAGAGGAAAGAGAAAGAATGAGATTTAAAGCTTGGCAGAATTCAAATCAAACATCCAAAAACAGAGTATTTTTTTTTACAGAAAGTTAACCTTTGGACAGAGTTGGATAATGAATGAGAAGGCTGGTTTAACTCTAAGAAGAAGGAAAAGTTAGAACTTAGACAATGTGGCCTGGGAAAACTGAACATGATCAAAGCAGAATGCTGGTATGGATGATGTACCATAAATAAAGGCAAAGGAATTTCTAAAAACATCCATTGATTGATCAATGTTCCTCTGTATTTTCTCAATCTCTGAATCAGGATGTCATTTAGAATAACATAATCAGAATAGCTCTAGAGTAGGATCCTCCAGACTCCTCATGGAGGGAGTCACAAATTAACCCTTTACTATTCAGATTATTTACAAAGTCCATGATATCATAGATGGAGGCCTGGGTACCCAGATCAGTAGGGAAGATAGTGGGAAGTCCAGGGCAGTTCTTCTTTCCCAAAGCATACAGAGTATTTCAAACTTTTAAAGCTGGTACAATATTAGCTGAATGCAAGCACAGATATTGAAACTTATAATCAAAATTCAAAATGAACATACAAATATTTCAATTAATACTATTCCTTAAATTTCAACACAAAAAATATATATTTAATATGACTTGCATTTTCAGTTTTAAAAACATACATAGTATTAAAAGGGATATGACTGGCTCATATGGAAAAGTATAAATTTAAAAATATGTATCTTCTGTGTGAATATATCCTCATTTTATTCTCCTAATTTGGTGAGGACCGCAAAGTAAATTTCAGCTCCTACATTCCATTCAAAGAGTGTCTTTGTGAAGTGCACAACTTGAAACAGTATACAGGTTGGATTTAATGTTAAAATTCCTGAAAAATGATAACAGTCTAAATGTTACTTAATTATGTTGAAATTTAGGGAATAGCAGCTGCCTTACAATAATAGCAATGAGTCTACTATATTTTGAAGGAGAATATTTTAGATTATCAACATCCTGTCTAATTTTGCTAGGGGGAAAAGACACGAAACACTAGTCACTAGTCTCCTTTTCTGAGAAAAGAAATTGATGAAAAAAGTTAAATTTTTATTATTTTCAATTATAGATTGATGGTGAAACTATCTATTTGGGAAAGGGAGGATTCTTTGGATATTTGCTCTAAAATATCACTAGAAAATCCTGCATTGCATTTTTTCATAGTTGTGGACACTACGGCATACACATATTTATGAGCAAAATCACCAGCTGAAATAAGCTTTTATTTTCCTATAGGAATATAATAGAAAAAGAAAGCTTTCACTTCTTTTGTTACTTTCATTTTTTTAATGAAAATAATAATTATCCTCAATAGGAGTTCTGGTAATACATTATTAAATCTTTCTTTGTTGAACTAACTCAAATGCTGTCAGACTATTCAAAATAGTTTTGTCAGGTTTTAAAAAGCAGTTTTTCTGTCAAATGTGGGTGGAGAGGTTGATGAATTTGCCTGACAAAATTCATTGGTAAATAATAATTCACTTTGCTTTTTTAAAGCATTTTTCATTTTACAGTTTGATTAAAAGTCTTAGCTTTTTCTTTTGCATTTTATGATGTTTTGGGAGTATATCAATAAAGATAAAAGGATATTCTTTTCTTTTACCCGCTGAAAGAATACTTTATGTAAACATGTCTTAAGCAAAAAGGAAAATTTTATAGCTGATTTTTCACAGTGACTCACAGAAACAGACTTCATATTACAAGTGTGTAGAATATTTAAATTGAGGGATCTTTCTTATCTAAGAACTGGTTTTCTATTTTCCACAGTACTTTTTGTGTATTCTTTAGCTGTCTGTATTTTAATGAGAATGTCTATGACCAAAGGAACATACGGATCAAATTGGGTACTATAAGACATGTGAAAGATCAAAGTAAATTTATTTTCATAAAACTGGGTGCCCAGACAGTGCTGATAATTGAAAAGTTGTAGTTAAATAAAACAATACTGATTTAGCTTAAAAGCTAACCTTCATAAAGATGGTTGGCCTAAGGTGCTGAAGAGCTTTTAGAAAGAACATTGTAATGATAAAGAATGTTTTATTATTTAGCCAAAAAAAAATCTAATTGGCCAAAGTTCATTTTAACAGCAAAGAAAACATACATGTAATACATACTTTAATGCAATGTCTCAATGTAATTTCTAAGAATTTGCAAATAAAAAGGAATTGAATCAGCATAACAGCTTATTCCAAAGTATTTCTAATGCTGATTTTTTAATCGATAAAAGGTTAAAGATATACACTTTTACTGTGTAAAAATATTACAAAAGCTTAAACTATATCTGATAATATAATACATCTAAAGGAGTCTTCTATCAATTGCTTGATACTTGCTAACTAAAATTTTACATGCTCGAAGCAAAGAATTCTATAGAACTAATTAATAATTCATCTTAAATCATAAATATCATTGCTTAAGAGTAAGCAATGCAAACTCTGAAATGAAAATTGTCATGTTTAATATGTCATGCTATATTTCACCTATAGAATAATCAAGTTTTTAAAGTAGTGAAGACAAGGGGAAATAATTATAATATATTTTGTTATTTAAGCAGCAGTTGAAAATATTTTCTTATCAGATAACATATTAAGTTCATGTTTAACCAAATATTTCTGTTTAAAAACCACATGTAATATTGATTCCAAATATAAACAAAATTAAAACATTTATTAGTTTTCCTTTTTCATACTGAAAAAATATAACTATGAAGTATTACTCAAAGATTAGATGTAATAAAATTAATTAAAACTAAATGTGGTAAGCAAATTAATATATTTTTGAAGGACTTTCCATTCTTACTTGTTTTAATTCTCCAGTATTAAATCAAAATTGCTAAAAAAGAATTTGAAGTGTAAAAGGGAATATAAAGAAGAAAATGTAAAATCATTGACCCTGGAAGAAAATGAACATTATGGAAGAAAGTCTATAGATATGTAGGCTATGGGTAGGTTTACGTATACTTTAGTCAATATATATATATATATATTATATATATTAATATATATATTATATATTATATATATAATGTAAACACAAGCTCATCGTAAACCATCTCATCATCCCAATTCCTATTTGGTATGTTAGTTAACTAGAGTTTGGGTGGTTGTTTCCCTTTAGCACAAACAACCATGTTGATGAGTCAATCTTGTGGCAGATGGCAGATGCTACTCTTGTCCCATTTGTAACTCATAGATGTCTCAGTGTGCAACTTCCAAATGCCTAAAGGTTTTGTTTCTGGACCTGCTGAAAGATGAACTGCCAGCCTTAAGCACCAAGGAATGAAGGATATGAGCAGCCCTGGAACAATGACTTTTCATACACATGTACTCTAGTTATCAGGATAAATAAGATAAATTTCAGGTGTGTTCTTTTATAATATTTCACTTTCCTGTGATGTTGAGGACCTTAGCTAGAGTGAGTAGCCACAATAAACACATGAATACAGTAAGTTATTTCTCCATGGTGATGGTTTAGTCTCCTAGTTGTGTCCTACGCCTGTGACCCCATGGACTGGGAACCTACCAGACTCCTCTGCCTATGGATTCTCCAGGCAAAAATACTGACGTGGGTTGCCATTTCCTTCTCCAAGGAATCTTCCCGATCCAGGAATCAAACCCGGGTCCCCCATGTTGCAGGCAGATTCTTTACAAACTGAGCTACAAGTGAAACCCCATATTTCTTTATATCAGTTCAGTTCAGTTCAGTCATTCAGTCGTGTCTGACTCTTTGCAGCCCCATGAATCACAGCACGCCAGGCCTCCCTGTCCATCACCATCTCCCGGAGTTCACTCAGACTCACATCCATCGAGTCAGTGATGCCATCCAGTCATCTCATCCTTGGTCGTACCCTTCTCCTCCTGCCCCCAATCCGTCCCAGCATCAGAGTCTTTTCCAATGAGTCAGCTCTTCGCATGAGGTGGCCAAAGTACTGGAGCTTCAGCTTCAGCATCATTCCTTCCAAAGAAATCCCAGGGTTGATCTCCTTCAGAATGGACTGGTTGGATCTCCTGGCAGTCCAAGGGACTCTCAAGAGTCTTCTCCAACACTGCATAATTAACATAGTATATATATATATATATATATATATACATACACATATATATATGTATATATATATATACATAATATATATATTTCTATATACTATGTTAATTATTTTACTTAGAATAACTCAAATCCACTGTTACCAAATCCACTGTTGTTGTTGTTCAGTCACTCATGTGTCTCACTCTGTGACCCCATGAACTGCAGCACACCATCTTCCCTGCCCTTCACTATCTCCTGGAGTTTGCTCAAGCTCACGTCCAATGAAGTGGCTCTTTGCATCAGGTGGCCAAAGTATTGGAGCTTCAACTTTAGCACCAGTCCTCCCAATGAATATTCAGGGTTAATTTCCTTTAGGATTGACTGGCTTGACCTCCTTCCTTGTCCAAAGAATTCTCAAGAGTCTTCTAGCACCACAGTTCAAAAGCATAAGTCCTCTTGGAAGAGGCTCCCATTACCCCTACCATAGAGTCCATATCCTACCATAGAGACTGCAGATTCTAGGACAGGGCTGCCTCAGACCAAACTACAGGAAGGGAACACAGTCCCACCAATCATCAAAGACAAAACCATTAGTTGAATTCAACAGGGTTTACCTGCACTAATAGTAACTCAGTGCTGTGCCACTTACAATGATGGATTTTAAGATGTTCTTAAACACTGTATATGCTTCATAGTGTTAAAAATAATTACATTTACATTGGAAAAGTCATGAAGATCAGTCATATTTGAGCCATAAAATTCACCGTAACAAATGTAAAAGAATAGGCATCATACAAAGTATGTTCTCAGACTACTATGGAGTTAAACTTTGAATCAATGACAGAAAGATAGCTGGAAAATCCCCAATTATTTGGAGATTAAACAATGTCCTTCTAAATGGGAGATGTATCAAAAAAGAAATCTCAAGAGATAATTAACAATATTTTGAAGTAAATGGAAATAAAGATGTAAGCTACAAATATTAATGGGATGCAGCAAAAGCAGTGATTAGAAGAAAACAATAACATAGAAAATATGTATTAGAAAAGAAGAAAGTTTAAAACTAATAATCACAGCATTCACCTTAAGAAATTAGAAAAAATCCAAAGTAAGCAGGAGAAAAGAAATAATAAAAAATCAGGGCAATTATCAAAGAAACTACAAAAGGGAAACAATAGAAAAAATAAGAAACCAAAGATTGGTATTTCGAAAAGATTGACAAAATTGATAAACTCTTAGACAGCCTAACTAATAAAATGTAAAAATATACAAATTACTATATGAAATGATGGAGGTTGTATAGCACAGGGAATTCTATTCAATACTCTGTAACATCCTATATGGAAAATAATCTAAAAAAGAGTGGATATATGTATAATTAATTCACTCTATTGTACACCTGAAACTAAGACAATGTTGTAAATAACTCTACTGCAATAAAAATTTTAAAAAGAAATGAAAGAATGCATTAATTATCATTCTATGGATGCTATAAGGAAAATAAAGAAATATCATAAACAATTCTATGCCCTCGAATTTGATAATTCAGATGAAATGGGCCAGTATCTTGAAAGCCACAAGCTACTAAAATGGTTAAATAAGGAGAAACAATTAATCATAAATATACACATACACACACACACATACACACACGCACATACGCACACACACATGAAATAACTCTCAAAAATAGAAAGCAAAAAAAAAAAAAAAAAGAAAGAAAGAAAAAGAAAGCAATAGGCCCAGATGGCTTCTCTGGTGAATTTTACCAAACATCTGAAGAACAAATCATTTCATTTCTTTATAATCTCTTTGAGAAAACAGAAGCAGAGTGAACACTTCCTAAACTCATTTTATAAGGCCAGTGATACACAATACCAAAAATGGACAAAGATATTACAAGAAAAGAAAACTACAGACCAATATCTCTGATGAATATGACTGAAAAATTCTTAGCAAAATATTGGCAAACCAAAACAAAATGTATATGAAACTATTATTACTATGACCAACTTGAAATTTTTCCAAGAATGCATGATTGTGTCTACATTCAAGCAGCAATTAATATAAACTACAATATCAAGGCTAAAGAAAAATCATATGACAAAAATCACAAAGACAGATGCAGAGAGAGCATTTGACACAATCAAACTCTCATATGGGATAAAAACTGTTATAAAACTAAAAACAGAGAGAAGCTTCCTCAACATGATAAGATCTACAAAAAAATCCTACAGCCAACATCGTATTTAGTGATGAGAAATTAGAAGCTTCCTGCTAATACCAGGAACAGGCAAAGATTTTCCTTCCCAATCAATCCTATTCAATGATCATACTGGAACTTCTAGTTAATGCAATAGGGATGAAACGGAAATCAAAAGTCATGCAGGTTGACAGGAAGAAATAAATATATCTGCATTGAAAGGTGACATGATTTGAAATGTAAAAAATACAAAGAATCAAAAAACTCCTAGAACTAATGAGTGAATATAGCAAGGATGCAGAATATGAGGGTAATATTCAAAAGTCAATTGCTTCAGCAAAAGACAATTAGAACTTGAAGTTAAAAACACAATGTTCTTCATATTAGATTCAAAAATGTGTAAGATATCTAGGCATAAATATAACATATCATGTGTGAGATGTATATGAAGAAAAATATAAAACTGTGAAACAAATCAAGCAATACCTAAATAAATGGAAACCTATTGCTTGTTCATGGGTAGGAAGAATTGATACTGTTAACATATTAGATTTTTTTTTCAATTTTATCTACAAATTCAAAGTAATTCCAAACTAAAGTCCAACAAGTTACTCTGTGATATGAACAAAATGATTCTAAAGTTTCTAAGGGAGAAACATTTTCATAATAGTCAAAATAACATTAAAAATAGAGCTGGAAGGATAATTGACATGACCCAATGTCAACTTTCACTAGAAAGCAACCAGTTAGGCAATGTAATATTCGTGAAAAAGAAGTAAAACAGATCAATAAAAAAGAATAGAGAGCCCAGAAATAGACCCACCCAAATACAGTTAACTGATCATTGACAAAGGAGCAAAGGCCATTGACTGGAGAAATTCTAACAAATAGAACTAGAGTAAGAAAATATCTAAATACAAAAGAGAGAGGGGAAAAAAAAAAGACTAACATGTCTTACAAAAATTAACTAAAAATTAGCTCCTAGACCTATACATAAAATTATAAAACTTCCAGAAGATAGCATAGGAGGAAATCTAGGTGACCTTGAATTTAGCAATGAGTTTGTAGATAAAACACCAAAAGACCAAAAGAATGACCCATGAGAAAATTAACTGATGTTAGTCTTCATCAAAATGAAACATTTCTGCTGTATACAAAATTTAAGAGAATGACAAGAGAAGATATAGGTAGGGAGACTATTTGAAAAACAAATATAATAAAGGATTTGTACACAAAACACATTTTTTTTCAATTTCTAAAACCTGATAGAAACTAAACAACCTAATTGAAAATTGGGCAACAATCTGAGCAAACACCTAGCCAGGGAAGGTAAATCACTGGCAAACAAGCATACACAAAGATTCCAATATTATATAAGATGTCATTACGGAATTGCAAATTAAAACAAGGTGCCAAACTCACTTATCAATCTAGTATTTCTAAATTCAAACACAGTGATGATAACAAATGCTAGTGAAGGTGCTGACCAATAGCAATTCACATTCTGTGCTGAGAGGAATACAAAATCATACAGCCTCTTTGGAAGATAGTTTCCTATAAAACAAAATATAGTTTCAGTGTATAATCCACTCCTAGGTATTTGTTCCGATGAGTTGAAAACTAAAGTCCACACAAAAATATGCAAACAAATGTTTACAATCAGTTTTTATCATAATTGCCTAAAATTAGATCACTTCATCCGAAATAGATGGGGAAACCGTAGAAAGTGTCAGACTTTATTTTTGGGGGGCTCCAAAATCACTGCAGATGGTGACTGCAGCCACGAAATTAAAAGACGCTTACTCCTTTGAAGGAAAGTTATGACCAACCTAGATAGCATATTCAAA
Source organism: Ovis canadensis (assembly GCF_042477335.2). NCBI lineage: Eukaryota > Metazoa > Chordata > Mammalia > Artiodactyla > Bovidae > Ovis > Ovis canadensis. Next base: position 139,446,442 of record NC_091245.1, read on the forward strand.
AGCAAAGATGTTACTTTGCCAACAAAGGTCCATCTAGTTAAGGCTATGGTTTTTCCAGTGGTCATGTATGGATGTGAGAGTTGGACTATAAAGAAAGCTGAGCACTGAAGAATTGATGCTTTTGAACTGTGGTGTTGGAGAAGACTCTTGAGAGTCCCTTGGACTGCAAGGAGATCCAACCAGTCCATTCTGAAGGAGATCAGTCTTGGGTGTTCTTTGGAAGGACTGATGCTAACGCTGAAACTCCGATTCTTTGGCCACCTCATGCAAAGAGTTGACTCATTGGAAAAGTCTCTGATGCTGGGAGGGATTGCGGGCAGGAGGAGAAGGGGAGGACAGAGGATGAGATGGCTGGATGGCATCACCAACTCGATGGACATGAGTTTGGGTAAGCTCCAGGGGTTGGTGATGGACAGGGAGGCCTTGTGTGCTGCAATTCATGGGGTCGCAAAGAGTCGGACACGACTGAGTGACTGAACTGATCTGAGATGCTTTCCATTAGGAGAATGGATAAGCAAACTTGCATCCATGCGATAGACTATTATTCAGTGATAAAACAAAGTGAGCTCTCCAACAACAGAAAGACATGTGCATTTTTGCTAAGTCATCTCAGTCCTGTCCTACTCTTTGGAACCCTATGGACTATAGCCCACCAGGCTCCTCTGTCCATAGGATTCTCCAGGCAAGAATACTGGAATCGTTTGCTGTGCCCTCCTCCAGGGGATCATCCTGACATAGGGATCAAACCTGCCTTTTCTGCATTGCAGGTGGATTCTTTATCACTGAGTCACTGGGGAAGTCCTTAAAAAGACAAGAAGGAAATTGCAAATGCACACTACCAAGTGAAACAAAAGTGCCTGAAAAACTGTTGATTGTAACTATTTGACATTTGGAAAAGACCCAACTATAGAGAAAGCAGTTCCCAGGGATTGGGCATAAGGGGCAACTGACAAATAGGTGCTGCACAGGTAATTACTAGGGCAGTGAATCTATTCTATGTGACATTATGATGGTGGACACATGACATCATGCATAGAAGCAGAAGGAGTGAACCCTAATGTAAACCATGGGATTAGTTAGTAATATATCAGTATTGGTTCATCAATTGTAACAAATGCACCTCAAGAATGAAATATGTTAACAACAGGGAAACTGAAGACAGGGAAGGAGCCAGTATTTGGGAACTTTTTATATGTGTGTCCAATATTTTGATAAACCTAAATGTACTCTAAGAAATAAATTCTATTAATTAAAAATAAAAATCACCAACTTTCCCACCTCCCTCAAAAGAGGGTTACATTTCCAAGTCATCTGCTTATGGATAACTTTCAAAAACATATGTCTGCCAGAACAAGCATCCCAGCATCATGGTCTTTTCAAATGAGTCAGTTCTTTGCATCAGGTGGCCAAAGTATTGGAGTTTCAGCTTCAGCATCAGTCCTTCCAAAGAATATTCAGGACTGATTTCCTTTAGGATTGATGGTTTTTAACTCCTTGCAGTCCAAGGGACTCTCAAGGGTCTTCCAGGAAGGTGATGGATTTTAACTCAATGAGGTCAGAAGGTCTTATGCTTGAGACCCTTTCACAGTATATCTTGTGTATCTCTTCATTTTGTATAATCTCTTCATTATATAATAAAGTAGTAAACATAAGTTAAATGTTTCCCTGAGTGTGAACTGAACTTGAAAATTATTGAACCCAAGCAGGTGATGCGTAGGAAATTCTAACTTAAAGATGACAACCTAGACTTGCAAGTGGCTTCTGAGGTGTGGGGCCAGTTTTGTGGGGCTAACTCTTAAACTTTGCAGTCTCTGCTAACTCCAGTTAGTGTTAGAACTAAACTGAATTACAAGAGAAGACCCAACTGGTATAGCAAAGAATTGCTTGTGAAAGTGAAAGCAGCTCAGTCACATCCAACTGCTTGAGACTCCATGTACTGTAGCCTGCCAGGCTCCTCTGTACATGGAGTTCTTCAGGGAAGAATACTGGAGTGGGTAGCTGTTCCCTTCTCCAGGGGATATTCCCAACCCAGGTATCAAAGCCAGGTCTCACATATTGCAGGTGTATTCTTTACCATCTGAGCCACCAGGGAAGCCCAAGAATATAGGAGTGGGTACCCTATCCCTTCTCCAGGGGATCTTCCCAACCCAGGAGTTGAACCAGGGTCTCCTGAATTTCAAGAGGATTCTTTACTGAGCTACCAGGGAAGCAGAGAATTGCATAGTAGGGGGGAAAAGCCTACATGCTTGGTGTCAGAAGTGTTGTGAGTGTGGTGACAGAGTATGAATACAGGAGAAACAGAGAGGGTTTTTTGAGACAGGGTAATTGTTATACACTTAAGACTGTTCACAGAAAGGGATGAATTAGGACTGGTCTTTAAGTGATTTGTAAGATCTGGAATGAAGCAGAAGAGGACAAAAAAAGATCACACTTGGTGGTAATACTACAATTAACGGCAAACTGATAAATACTGGGTCATATGGACCTGAAAGAAATTTGGATTAAGTGGCATGTGAGTACAGATATAAAGCATCCGAAAATCAACCCCTATCATCTACAAAGGGCACAATTCAAAAATGTCATGATAGGAGCCTTGTATATGCTCTGGGTTAAAAGGAGACCCTAATTCTTAATAGCAATGCATTGTGAAGTCTCCCATAAAATTTACACACAAAATCAACAAGATCTTTGGATAATCAGTGCTCAAGTTTTGTTGAGAAGTATTCATCCACCATCTACTATGTGTTTTTATCATCACCAAATAATTTTTCAGTATTCTTTTATTTCAATGTAGGAGACAAATACATTGTCATATATATATTTCAGGGCTTCCCAGGTGGAACTAGTGGTAAATAACCCTTAGTCAGTCTTTCCCATCAGGAAACTTCCATAAGCCTCTTATATTTATCCATCAGAGGGCAGGCAGAATGAAAACCACAATCACAGAAAACTAATCAAACTAATCACATGGGCCACAGCCTTGTCTAACTCAATGAAACTATGGGCCATGCCTGTAGGGCCACCCAAGACTGACAGGTCATGGTAGAAAGTTCTGACAAAATGTGGTTCACTGGAGAAGGAAATGGCAAATGACTTCATTATTCCTGCCTTGAGAACCCCATGAACAGTATGAAAAGGCAAACACATAGCACACTGAGAGATGAACTCCCCAGGTCTTTACGTGCCAAATATGCTACTGGAGAACAGTGGAGAAATAACTCCGGAAAGAATGAAGAGACACAGTCAAAGCGAAAACACCACCCAGTTGTGGATGTTATTGGTGATGGAAATAAAGTCCAAGCTGTAAAGAACACTATTGCATAGGAACCTTGAATGTTAGGTCCATGAATCAAGATAAATTGGAAGTGGTCAAACAGGAAATGACAAGAGTGAACATCGACATTTTAGGCTTCAGTGAACTAAAATGGACTGGGATGGGTGAATTTAACTTAGATTACCATTATATCTAGTACTGTGGGCAAGACTCCCTTAAAAAAAAATGGAGTGGCCCTCATACCGAACAAATGAATGTGAAGTGCAATACTTGGATGCAATTTCAAAAAAGACAGAATGATTTCTGTTTGTTTCCAAGGCAAATCACTCAATATCACAGTAATCCAAGTCTATGCCCTGACCAGTAATGCTGAAGAAACTGAAGATGAATGGTTCTATGAAGACCTACAAGACCTTCTAGACCTAAAACCCAGGAAGGATGTTCTTTTCATTATAGGGGACTGGAATGAAAAAGGAGGAAGTCAAGAGATACCTGGAGTAACAGGAAAATTGGTCTTGGAGTACAAAATGAAACTAGTCAAAGACTAACAGAGTTTTCCCAAGAGAATGCAATGGTCATAGCAAACATCCTCTTCGAACAATATCCATGCACATCATATGATGTCCATATACATGGATATCATCAGATGGTCAATGCTGAAATCAGATTGAATATATTCTTTTTAGCCAAAGATGGAGAAGCTCTATGCAGTCAGCAAAAACAAGACTGGGAGCTGACAGTGGCTCAGATCGTGAACTTCTTATTGCAAAATAATGACTTAAATTGAAGAAAGTAGGGAAAACCACTAGATCATGCAGGTATGACCTAAATAAAACCCCTTATGATTATACAGTGGAAGTGACAAAAAGATTCAAGGGATTCAATCTGATATACAGAATGCCTGAAGAACTATGGATGGAGGTGCATGATATTGCACAGGAGGCAGTGTTCAAGGTCATCCTCAAGAAAAGGGAATGAAAACAGGCAAAATGGTTGTTTCAGGAGTTCTTAGAAATAGCTGAGAAAAGAAGAGAAGGGAAAGGTAAGGGAGAAAAGGAAAGATATACCCATTTGAATGCAGAGTTCCAAAGAATGGAAAGGAGAGATTAAAAAAAAAAGCCATCTTCAGCGATCAGTGCAAAGAAATAGAGGAGAACAATAGAATGGAAAAGACTAGCGATCTCTTCAAGAAAATTAGAGATACCAAGGGACTATTTCATGCAAAGATGGGCACAATAAAGGACAGAAATGGTAGGGACCTAATAGAAGCAGAAGATATCTAGAAGAGGTGGAAGAAATACACAGAACTGTACAAAAAAGGTTTTCATGACCCAGATAATCAAGATGGTGTGATCACTCACCTAGAGCCAGTCATCCTGGAATGTGAAGTCAAGTGGGCCTTAGGAACCGTCACTATGAAGCAAAGCTAGTGGAAGTGATGGAATTCCAGTTGAGCTATTTCAAATCGTAAAAGATGATGCTGTGAAAGTGCTGCACTCAACAAGCCAGAAAATTTGTAAAACTCAGCAGTGGCCACAGGACTGGAAAAGGTCAGTTTTCATTTCAACCTCAAGAAAGGCAATGCCAAAGAATGCTCAAACTACTGCAGAATTGCACTCATTTCACATGCTAGCAAAGTAATGCTCAAAATTCTCCAAGCTAGGCTTCAACAGTACATGAACCATGAACTTCCAGATGTTCAAGCTGGATTTAGAAAAGGCAGAGGAACCAGAGAACAAACTTCCAACATCTGTTATATCATTGGAAAAAGCAAGAGAGTTCCAGAGAAAAATCTACATCTGCGTTATTGACTATGCCAAAGCTTTTGTGTGGATCATTACAAACAGGATAATTCTTAAAGAATTGGGAATACCAGACCACCTGACCTGCCTCTTGATAAATCTGTATTCAGGTCAAGAAACAATAGTTAGAACTGGACATGGAACAACAGACTGATTCCAAATTGGGAAAGGAATACATCAAGGCTGTGTATTGTCATCCTGCTTATTTAACTTATATGCATAATACATAATACAAAATGCCGGGATGGATGAAGCACAAGGTGATATCGAGGTTGCTGGAAGAAAGTAGTAACCTCAGATATGCAGATGACACCACACTTATGGCAGGAAGTGAAGAAGAACAATAGAGCCTCTTGATGAAGGTCAAAAACAGAGTGAAAAAACTGGCTGAAAACTCAACATTCAGAAAACTGTAAGATCATGGCATCCAGTCCCATCAGTTCTTGGCAAATAGATGGGGGAACAATGGAAACAGTGACAGACTTTATTTTGGGGGGCTCCAAAATCACTGCAGATGGTAACTGCAGCCATGAAATTCAAAGACTCTTGCTCCTTATTATAAAAGCTATGACCTACCTAGACAGCATTCTAAAAAGCAGAGGTATTTACTTTGTCAACAAAGGTCTATGTAGTCAAAACTATGGTTTTTCCAGTAGCCATGTATGGATGTGAGAGCTGGACTATAAAGAAATCTGAGCTCCAAAGAACTGATGATTTTGAACTGTATCATTGGAGAAGACTTTTGAGATCCAACTGCAAAGAGATCCAACCAGTCAATCCTAAAGGAAATCAGTCCTGAATACTCATTGGAAGGACTGATGATGAAACTGAAACTCCAATATTTTGGCCACCTGGTGTGAAGAACTGACTCCTTGGAAAAGACCCTGATGCTGGGAAAGATTAAAGCTGAGAGGAGAAGGGGATGACAGAGGATGAAATGGTTGGATGACATCAATGACTTGATGGACATGAGTTTCTACCAAGTCCCAGGAGTTGGTGATGGACAGGGAAGACTGGCATGATGGACAAGGAAGACTGGTGTGCTGTAGTCCATGGGGTCACAAATAGTAATACAAAACTGAGTGATTGAACTGAACTGAGCTGAAAGAACCCTCCTGCTCATGCAGGAGACATAAAAGACACAAGATCCATCCTTGGGTCAGGTAGATCCCCTGGAGTGTGAAATGGCAACCCACTCCGGTATTCTTGCCTGGAAATCCCATGGACAGAGGAGGCTCGTAGGCTATATAGTCCAAGGGGTCACAAAGGGTCAAACACTACTAAAGCAACTTAGCAGGTATATATAATGCAACTAGAAAATTGTGCTTTCAATTATATCTTTATCAGATACATTTTTGAAGATATGTAAGAGGACCAAGAATATGAATGATATAAAGAACAGGATATACACTTTTTAAGCACAATTAAATTGCAATCAATTTTGGTGCACACATCACAACAGACATCAATTCTTAACAATGAAGGAGCAAAGCAGCACCTTAAAAACAGAACCAAAATAAGACCAGCCAAAGGGAGAAATAATATATAATTACAGAAAATCTATAAGAGTAAAAAAGACATTTTGTGCCCCAAGTGGCAGGTATATTTCATAGTCAACAGATTTTAAGCCAGTACAAAAAGACAGAAAGAAGTAAGGTACAGAAATGTAAGAAGCTGTTGCTGAGAGGGTTCAATTCACTACTTAAGACTTTTACTTTTTTCTTTTTGCAGTACTGTGCAGCATGCTCCCCAACCATGGACTGAATCCATAGCCCCTGCACTGGGAGTCTTACCCACTGGACCACTAGGGAAATCCCTCACCAGTTAAAATTCAAGTCATGCTCTTACAGCTCTTCCCACTTCTATCTGATCTGATACACTTCACTTTATAGCAGAGCTGTAGTTAGCACATGTCTCTGAACTTTTCAAAAAAGATTGAATTATTCAACTTAGAATCATCAGTTCTTAGCACTGTGGTTTTGAAAATTCCTAATTTGAGTCTAATGAATGCATTCACTTAGGGAACTCAAAGACATTTTAAATAATTAAAACCTCACTAGGAAGATATATTTGGGGGCTAAAATATCTTGCGGTGAATCCCAAAGCCATGTAAAGACAGCTTTTTAAAATTTTTTTTTCAATTTTTTATTGAAGGATAATTGCTTTATAGAATTTTGTTGTTTTCTGTCAAACCTCAACACGAATCAGCCATAGGTATACATATACCTGCTCCCTTTTGAGCTTCCCTCTCATTTCCCTCCCCCAACCCACCCCTCTTGGTTGATACAGAGCCCTTTGAGTTTCCTGAACCATACAGGAAATTCCCATTGGCTATCTATTTTACATATGGTAATGTAAGTTTCCATGCTACTCTTTCCATACATCTCACCTTCTCCTCCCCTTTCCCCACATCCACAAGACTAATCTCTATGTCTTTTTCTCCAATGCTGCCTTATACATAAATTTATTCAGCAAAATTTTCCTAGATTCCATATATATATGTTAGAATAAGATTTTTACCTTTCTCTTTCTGACTTACTTTTCTCTGTATAACAGGTTCTACATTCATCCACATCAATAGAACTGGCTCAAAGGCATTCATTTTTATGGCTGAGTAATATTCTATTGTTTAAATATGCTACAACTTTTTTATCTGTTCATCTGTTGATGGACATCCAGGTTGCTTTCATGTTCTACTTCTTGTAATAGTGCTGCAATGAACAATAGGATTACAAACAATAAATGCTGAGAGAATGTGGAGAAAATGGAACACTCCTGTACTGTTGGTGGGAATGTAAATTGATACAGCCACTATGAAGATGATATGGAGATTCCTTCAAAAACTATGAATAAAACCACCATATGACCCGGTAACCCCACTCTTAGGCATATACCCTGAGAAAACCAAAATTGATAAAGACAACTTTTGAAACAGGCATTGCTCTAATTCATCATCTAACTTGCTCTAACACTATTTCACATTGAGGGGAAAAAAGTGTATTTTACTTTTTTTCAGAAGAGCCAAGAAATGCATTATCAAGGAGCAGGGTACAAACATTTATTGAAGATTTATAATAGTTATTAAAATTTTGGCAACCAATTCCTGAGGTAGTTTTTACACTCTCCTTGTTAGATTTAAGGAAACAGTAGCCCAGGGTATCTCAACTACTTGCCCAAGGTCACACAGTAAGTAAATGGCAAAAAATATTTCCATTTCTCCAAAGATTCTTCTTTTCATACATCACATTAACTAGTATAGAACAGCAGAGGGGCAGAAATTACTTTTTCTAAGCCATGGGAGTATTTTGGGTCACTCCTTATGAAAAATTTTCAGCCATGTATTTCCAACCCAGAGTCATAAGGAATAAAGATAAGCCTCTAAAATAGCACTGAATTGCAGAAGAACATGAAATTTCTTGTGCACAATTCCCAACTCTATCAATCATCAGTTGTGTAACCTTATATAGGTCATGTTAACCTCTCTAAGCTACCAAACTTTCATCTGTAAAATGGAGATTAAAATATCACTTCCATAGTGATGCTATGAAGATTAAGTAAAATGATACTTTAACGTGTCAGGGTCTGGCACACAGAAACATTCCCTGGGCATGCCAGATGCTTTTTTTTTTTTTTTTTTTTACTTTTCAAACTACTCCTTTAACCCCTAAACACAGTCACTGAACAAAAGTTAATACGGTGTTTTTTATGTGTCAGACACCATATTTAGATACTTGATGTGAAAGTCGCTCAGTTGTATCCGACTGTTTACAACCCTATGGATTATACAGTCCATGGAATTCTCCAAGCCAGAATACTGGAGTAGGTAGCTCTTTCCTTCTCCAGGGGATAGTCTCAACCTAAGGATTGAACCCAGGTCTCCTGCATTGCAGGAGGATTCTTTACCAACTGAACTATCAGGGAAGCCAGATACTTGATATATTATGATCTAAAAAATGACAGGATCTTATGCCTGATCCTTTAGAAAACAGCCTGAAGCAAATCAAGATGCTGCTGATAAATGCAGGAGGTGAGGATCTAGGGCATCATGGTGAGAAACAATACAAAATAAGGTAAAGAAAGATGCAAACAAATGTGCATTGATGCATACCTTTGGCTGGTGGGTCTACAATTATAGTAGCAGATAGACTATATAGCATCAGTACTGTGCTGCCTGGCCCCCAGGAAAAACATCTCTGGACAGGCTGCAAGGTGAATGCATGCCTCAGATTTGTCAGTCACAGGAAAGTAAGATAGGAATTATGTGCTAATTTCTTTCTTCTCTATTATTTCTTATTGGCAAAAGTTTAACCCACAGGAAAATACATCACATCCATTCTGAAATGCAGTACGTAGGGACTGGGTATCCATTCTGAAATGCAGTACCTAGGGACTGGGCATCCATTCTAGGATCCTATATCCCCCTGTTTGTGCTATGGTGTTTCCTCCAAATGTACCAAGTGAGCAAGAAGGCATAAATCCCATGATTTCACTGGTCAACCAACTCTGTAGAATTGGTTGGAGGGAACGGATCAAGATTTCCTTGACAAGTGGCCCTCAGAAATGGTAGCATCTTACAGGAGAGGAAAGTAAATTATCAAAATTTTATATCATGGGCACCAAAAGGGAAACATGCTTAGGAAAGGAGGAAACATACACAGGAAAGGAAAAAATTGCTTAGGAAATAAGAAAATGTGTCCATTGTTGCCAAACAAGTCACAGCTAGAGAAGCTTCCATTGGGTTGAATACTATGAAAAACCTAGATAACATAAAAAAGCATATTTTTTAAGAGGCTTCCATGGTGGTTCAGATGGAAAAGAATCTAGCTGTAATGCAGGAGCCCTGGGTTCAACCCCTGGATTGGGAAGATAACCTAGAGGAGGGCAAGGCAACTCACTCCAGTATTCTTGCCTGGAGAATTCTATTGACAGAGGAGCCTGGTGGCCTGCAGTCCAAGGGGTCACAAAGAGTCAGATGTGACTGAGCAGCTGAGCACGCATGCACATATTGTTTAGAGGAGCTTAAAAGACATGTTAGAGCAAACAAGAAGCATAAGTGGTATCTCTCCAACAGTCAATGTGGGCAAGAAATGCAAAAAACCTATGAAATGCTAAGAGACTACAGGATTGGGCTCATAAAATAGCAATGGTATTTTGGTATATCAGAAATGAAAATACATTGACTTTGGTCAAGAGAAAGTTGCAATGGACCCCATTAATTGAAGACTATGCAGAATATGATAAAATTCAGAATACTAATACTACAAACATATAAAATATGAATAGAATTATTGGTAGAAATCATAAAGATGTTTAAAACCTATGGAAAATAGTGTATCTATCTATCAAATCCCTCTGGTCATTAGATTAAGACCATTGTCAGGAGGGGGATTAAGGAGCAGTCAAAAATATGAGAATCAGACCTAAATTAGGAAATAAAGACATATGCAACTAAAAATAAGACTTTATTAATAAGTATGAAAACTAAATTTTCAATGTTACACTTAAAATATTGGAATTCAGTGTCTATCTTTCCAAGTATTAATAGTAGAAAGAAAATACATGATTAATGGAAGCAATCAACACAAAAAGAAAAGATGAATAAATAAAAAGGATAAAGAAAAGACAGAAAAAATAGAATACATAATAAGAGAATGGAGATATCTCTAGATATCTAGATATGAAAAATGTATTAAATTAATTAAATTTATGTTTCTCAATGAAGGTAAGAGGAGAATGAAGAAGCTGGCTTAAAACTCAACATTCCAAAAATGAAGATTATGGCATCCAGCCCCATCACTTCATGGCAAATAGGTGGAGAAATAATAGAAACAGTGACTTTCTTGGGCTTCAAAATCACTGCAGATGGTGATTGCAGCCATGAAATTAAAAGATACTGCTCTTTTGAAGAAAAGCTATGACAAACATAGACAGCATATTTAAAAGCAGAGACATTACTTTGCCAGCAAAGGTCTGTATAGTCAAAGCAATGGTTTTTTCAGTACTCATGTATGGATGTGAAAGTTGGACCATAAACAAGGCTGAGCCATGAAGAACTGATGGTTTTGAACAGTGGTGTTAGAGAAGACTCTTCAGAGTTCCTTGGACTGCAAGGAGATCAAACCAGTCAGTCCTAAAGGAAATCGGTCCTGAATATTCATGGGAAGGACTGATGCTGAAGCTCTAATACTTTGTCTACCTGATGCAAATTGCTGACTCATTAGAAAAGACCCTGACGCTGGGAAAGACTGAAGGCAGGAGGAGAAGGGGACACCAGAGGATGAGATGGTTGAATGGCATAACCAACTCAATGGACATGAGTATGAGTAAGCTCCAGGAGATGGTGAAGGATAGGGAAGCCTGGCGTGCTGCAGTCCATGGGGTCACAAAGAGTCCAACATAACTGAGAAACTGAACAACAACAGCAACAACAATGTGTATATATATATGTGTGTGTGTATACATCCACATATGTACAAATGTTTTAGTAATCACAATAATTATAACTGGGTTAAAATTTTTGTTAAAATACATTTTATCAGATTAAATAAAAATATAATGATATTTATAAAGCACACACAAAATAGAAAAAAAGTGAATGCTGTAGAAGAAAGAAAAAAATTGGTGAATGAAATTAAAGAGATAATATATATCAAACAAAATTAATGTTAATGCGAACAACATTAATAGACTAAAGAAACTCTCAGTTAATGATGTCTACACTCAAAATATATCTAAAAAGCCAGGCTTTTTAGTAAATTATGGCTGACTTATGTTGATGCTTGGTAAAAACCAACACAATATTGTAAAGTAATTATCCTTCAATTAAATAATAAATTTAAATAAATTAATTAAATAAGGCCCTCCCCTTCCAAATAAAGACAGGTAAAAGGAGTAAATTCTTAAAAAAAAAATCCATAAAGATTAGAAAGGGTTAAGCAAAGAACATAGTTATGCACAGATAGAAACTACAGAAAAATTTTAGAATTAATGAGAGTAGTCATGCTGTTGTAAGCAGGATTTTCAAAATCAACTGAATTATTTTTTTGTAACAAATACTGAAAAATAGTAGTGGATAACATTTATAAGAGCAACAAAATGTAGTATATCTTCAAATAAATCTAAACAGGATGTATAAGAACTCAATATAAAATATTATAAAGTTTTATACTTAGGTGATTTAGTGAAGTCGCTCAGTCGTGTCCGACTCTTTGTGACCCCATGGACTGTAGTCTACCAGGCTCCTCAGTCCACGAAATTTTCCAGGCAGGAGTACTGGAGTGGGTTGCCATTTCCTTCTCCAGGGGATCTTCCCAACCCAGGGATCGAATCCGGGTCTCCCACATTGCAGGCAGATGCTTTACCATCTGAGCCACCAAGGAAGCCCATGAGACCACCTAAATTAATAGGAAGATGAAGAATTTGATCCTGTCAAACCATATATTAAGGCTCACTTTAAATATGGAAAAATTTTAAATCCTGAAACAGAACCATAATAATACATGCAGAGGCCAGGAGGACAAAACAGAGACCCTATTATTTGGCAAAGCAGACAATAATATGAGAAAATTATCACTATATTGATAAACAAAATAGAAAAAAATTAAAATTCTACACGATATCATGATCACCATGGTTCCAACTGCACAGAAAAATATATAACCAAAGGAAAATAGTAGTTAGATCATTATGTGTCAATGCAGGTTCACCAACTGTAACAAATGTACCTCTGGTGGGAGATGTTGGTAATGCTGGAAACTATGCACATGGAGGCAGAGGCACATGAGAAGTCCTTGGACATCCCACTCAATATTGCTGTGAACCTAAAATTGCTGTAAAAAATAAAATCTATTAAAAGAAGAAGAAGAAAGAAAGAGGGAAACAGAAAAAAAAAAAAGATGGGGCAAAGATAAAGCCTTATAACCCACTGCTTCTGTAAGAAATCTGAATGTGTTCTCCCACCTCTAGTGTTCTTTTCACTGGTTAATGCCAGATTACATCATTCTAAGGTTGTAAAACCAAGAGAAGTGAATGTTCTTGCCTCTACTGCCAACAAAGAGACGTTGTAATGATAACTAGGATATCTCCTGCCAATTTATGAATTTTTAAAAAATCTTCCCAGGAATATTGGGATATTTTGGTGGTGGTTTAGTCATTAAGTCATGACCAACTCTTGTGACCCTATGGAAGGTAGCCTGCCAGTCTCCTCTGTCCTTGGGATTCTCCAGGCAAGAATACTGGAGTGGGTTGCCATTTCCTTCCCCAAGGGATCTTCCCAACCCAAGAATTGAGCTTGGGTCTCCTGCAGTGCAAGCAGATTCTTTACCAACTGAGCTATTAATCAACTACTATTTTCCATTGGTAAAACCTGAAAATAATTGGTTTGCTAACATCATCTATTAAGCCTCAAATTTTATAGAATTGATTTATTTCACTGTTATCTAATATTTTATGTTATTTAATATTTGCATTAAGCTATAAGATACATTCTGCACTCTTTCAATGCAGAAAATAATTTGTTTGGCTAATGTCATCTACTAAACATCAGTTTTTATACAATTGATCTATTTAACTGATTAAAGGTAGTCCTAACAAAAAAAATGCAGAATAAGTAATTAAATCTTGTTAGGACTACTCTTAATCAGTTAAATAGATCAATTGTATAAAACCTGAGGTTTAATAGATGACATTAGCAAACAAATTATTTTCAAGTTTTATCAATGGAAAATAGTCAATTATCTTATTGTGCTGGAAACATGTTCATAAATTAACCATTACTCTCTATTTGTATATCCTTATTCTTATCCCTCTTTTACCCTTATTTTGAGGAGTTAGGCTTTCTTTATTCATTGACTCAGCAAAAGGCTAAGCAAAGAATCACAGTCTTACCTTTTGTGTTAAAAGCTTACCAGTTAGGGTATAATCACTAACTTTGGAAGATGCTCTTTATCAGAGAAATGTTTTTCTATCACTCCACCCCACAATTTCCTCACATCTCCCCATACTCCACACATATACACACAGGCGTGCGCGCGCACACACACACACACACACACACAGACACTTTTAATTTGAGGACAATGATGAGGGAGAAAAACAAAGAGAATCTGGACACGGAGGGATCTTTGAAAAAGTACCCTATGCTGCCGCCTACACTCACCGGGGTGGCCATCAGCAAGGGAAAGAATCCTGATAGAAATGAGGTCCAAAGAGCTGAAGAAACCTCTACCCCGGGTATCCAAGTGTTCAGATCCCAGAGTTGTCCTTGGTCTATCAGGCCTCAAGAGTCTCAAAATTAACTGAGGTGCTTCAATCTACCGGCCAATGAGGGCTCAGGGGTTTTCAGTATCCTCTCTTGTGTTGAGAGCGACACGAAGCTTGGACCGAGGAACAGGAAGCCTGAAGAGGATGTCATAGCAGTGAACTGCTTGGCCCCAAAATGAGAGGTTCATCTTATGTAACAAGCTCACTCAGCAGATGGCAGTGTGTGTGGCTGACAACTGGACCTGATGTAATATACCTCCATCTCCTTACACACAAATACACACACAGTTGCCATGAGAGTGTCTGACTTTTCCAACTACTCTGATTTAGAATTTAAGTGTTGGCTCAAGAAACGAAGCAAGGAACATTACTTAAGTGAGACTTTGTGAGCCACTGGAATGAGAAATTTAATTAAATTCTGGTTACAGACAAACGAAGAATGATTTTTGCATATGTGAATTTGTAACTGTGCATATGTGCATTGTACACATATTCAGATGGATACAATCTTATCATCCATGTTCACTGGATAAAGAAAACAAGGAAAGCCCAGTATGACATTAATTTTTCAAGGCCACATAGAAGAAAGATCTACAGTCAGAACTGAAATGCTTGTAGACTGATTCTTTACCCTCATTTTTAAAAGATATGTCTTCTCTTGGTTCACTGGGATGACCCAGAGGGAGGTACAGGAAGGAAAGTGGAAGGGGGGGTTCAGGATGGGGAACATGTGTGCGCCCGTGGCGGATTCATGTTGATGTGTGGTAGAACCAATACAATATTGCAAAGTAATTAGCCTCCAATTAAAATAAATTAAGTTAAAAAAAGAAGTTATGTTTACAGTAAAAGTGGCTGAGAATTTTATTATTTTTTGGAGGGGTGGGGAAATGGCATTCTGCCAACCAAACATTATATGGGTAGATTATGTCAATAAATAGTCCCATAAGATCTTTCTATCTATTTGAAATTAGATGAGTTTTGCTTAAATGCTTAATATATTTTCCCATTTTAATTAAAAGAGAAATAAAAAACTGTGATTTTTAAAAAATTTGTTTCTAATGTTTATTAGAAATTACTTTACTATCAAAATAAATAAATGGGCATCCTCTTTATCCAAAATAACTGAGGCACACAGTAACTGATGTTGAAGAATAAAGGTGGGCACAGATGTCTTAATGATAATACAATGTAGTTAAGCAAGAATGTGTTAAAAAGAAAATACTGTAAATAGGCATGACTGCGGTTCTCATCAAGAGTAAATGTTTCTATTTCAGAAGATCAATGAAAGAGATGCCACTGAAGCCAAAACATAAGGATATATAGAGGAATATCCATAAACAGAAACACCAGATAACGAGAACGACTGAGATTGGGGAGAATATATGAA
The DNA here is from genome assembly GCF_042477335.2 of Ovis canadensis. Lineage (NCBI taxonomy): Eukaryota > Metazoa > Chordata > Mammalia > Artiodactyla > Bovidae > Ovis > Ovis canadensis. Next base: position 139,462,166 of record NC_091245.1, read on the forward strand.
AGCCCAAAGGCCAAATATCACAAACTGCATTTAGAATATCTGCCTCATAAAGTAGGCAGTGAAAGTAGAAGCTTGAAATATCACTGGAATATTGATCAGAGAGGGAACAACCTAAGATATAAAGGAGTTTAAGCTTTATTCTCAAGGACTTAAATCATGTGACCTAAAATACAATATATATGGATATTTAAGACCTCCGGGCACATTCATTGCACAACCCAATGGTGTGTGTCATTCACATAGGTTCCAATATAAATGATATTCCTTAGAGTTACACAAAATGGTAGCTTCAAAGATAATTCTGTTTGCAGAATAAGGGATACATCAAAATATCAGTGTCAATGGAAAATGAGATTTAATATTCAGCCCCCTGGGTATGTGAGATAGTGGTTTTAGAAATATTTGAATTAGACAACCAAAGAAGAATGCTCTAGTTATCAATGGATTGCTCTTGGTTCCAAATGTACTTTGCTCTACAATAAAGGAGCTTTGTAGCAAGCACAATAGTATATTTTGTCAGCAGAGAACACTAGAGGGACATTGGAATAATAAGGAACTTCTGTTTCCAGGTCTATTTTGTTGCTACATTTTCTTTCTTCATGCTGCTCCCCTGCAGCTGTATAAGGATTCTTCTTAAGTTCAGAGCATGTAGTTTCTCCAGCAATTTTGCAACCAGGTCTGGTGACCACTTTTCTGTTACCATTCTGAAACAGACACTCAGGACTTCAAGCTGCCCTGGCAGGACAGGTCCCCAAAGCTCTGAGTCCCTCTCCACTCTTGCTTGCTCGTGTGAATGAAAAATACTGACTGTCATATCAGTAAACAAAAGATGTTGCAACCATCAAGCCATTAAGTTATGGTGAGAGCTAACAGAACTCATAAAGGAGGCAAGATCCTCATCCCCCACCTAGGAGTCAGCTCCTGCAGCCACCACCTGTTTGGAGCAGTCTTGCAAGTGTTATATGAGATGCTGTGTCCCAGGCTTTTGTCTGCCAAATAAAACATAACTCTCAACTCAAGTAGGCTTGAAAAAAACCAGAGGAATCGGAGATCAAATGGCCAACATCTATTGGATCACAGGGCTTCCCTTGTGGCTCAGACAGTAAAGAATCTTCCTGCTATGCAGGAGATCTAGGTTCCATCTCCAGGTTGAAAAAATCCCCTGGAGAAGGGAATGGAAAATCACTCCAGTATTCTTGCCTGGAGAATTCCATGGACAGAGGAAACTGGCAGGCTATAGTCCATGGGGTCACAGAGTTGGACGAGACTGAGCAAATAACACTTCACATTGGATCATAGAAAAAGCAAGGAAATTTTTTAAAAAATCTACTTCTGCTTCATTGACTATGTTAAAAGCTTCGACTGTGTGGATCACAAAAAAACTGTAGAAAAATTTCAGAGGTGGGAATACCAGATTATCTACCTGCCTCCTGAGAAACCTGCATTAAGCTCAAGAAGCAACAGTTATAACTAGACATGGAACAATGGACTGGTTCAAAATTGGGAAAGGAGTATGTCTAGGCTGTATATTGCCACCCTGCTTATTTAACTTATGCAGAGCACATTATGTGAAATGCTGGGCTGGATGAGTCACAAGCTGGAATCAAGATTTCTGGAAGAAATATCAACAATCTCAAAGAAATATCTGAAATCTCATATATGCAGATGATGATACTCTAACGGAAGAAAGCAAAGAGGAATTAATGAGCCTCTTGATGAAGGTGAAAGGGGAAAGTGAAAAAGCTGGCTTAAATTTTAACAAAGACTGAACACCCAAGAATTGATGCTTTGAATTGTGACGTTGGAGAAGACTCTTGAGTTCTTTGGACTGCAAAGAGATCAAACCAGTTAATCCTAAAGAAAATCTAATCCTGAATATTTATTGGAAGGATTGATACTTAAGCTGAAGCCCTGATACTTTGGCTACCTGATGTGAAGAGCTGCCTCATTATAAAAGATCCTGATGCTGGGAAAGGTTGAGGGCAGCAGGATAAGGGGATGACAGAGGATGAGATGGTTGCATGGCATCACTGTGTCAATGAACATGACTTTGAGCAAGCTCTGGAAGATGATGAAGTACAGGGAAGACTGGTATACTGCAGTCTATGGGGTCACAAAAAGTTGGGCATGACTGAGCAACTAAAAAACAACAAAAAATTAACATTCAAAAAACTAACATCATTGCATTCAGTCCCATCACTCGTGCCAAACAGATGGGGAAAAAGTGAAAAAATTGGCACATTTTATTTTGGGGGGAGCTCCGAAATCACTATAGATGATGACTACAGTCACAAAATTAAAAGATGCTTGCTCCTTGGAAGGAAAGCTACGACAAACCTAGACAGTGTATCAAAAAGCAGAGACATGACTTTGCTAACAAAGGTCGGTAGAGTGAAAGCTACTGTGTTTTCTGTGGTCATGTATGGATGTGAGATGTGGACCATAAAGAAGGCAAAGTGCCATCGAATTGATACTTTTGAAGTGTGGCACTGGAGAAGACTTTTGAGAGTCCCTTGGACAGCAAGGAGTTCAATCTTAAAGGAAATCAACCCTGAATATTCATTGGAAGGACTGATGCTGAAGTTGAAGCTCTAATACTTTGGCCACTTGATGAGAAGAATCAACTCACTGGAAAAGACTCTAGTGATAGGAAAGATTGAAGGCAGAAGAAGAAGTAGGTGACAGAGGATGAAATGGTTGTATGGCATCACTGACTCAATGGACATGAGTTTGAGCAAGCTCCAGGAGATAGTGAAGGACAGGGAAGCCTGGCATGATGCAGTTCATTGGGTGGCAAAGAGTTGGACACGACTTACTGACTTAAGAACAACAACTCAACTTTTAAGTTGCAGATTTATTTTTTCAGTTAATTCTAGCCCCTGTCAGCCTGCACCCTCTAGGATAAGAAGGTATTTTATGCAAACTTTCCCAGAGTATCCTAGGCTCTTGACACTAAGAAACTCTTCATACCTTTCCTGAGTTGACCTACCTGCAGAGTAGATGTAGTGTCTCTAGTCTTTGTGGCTGTGGCAGCCCAGTAAATTTCCTCCCATCCAATGGACTGGGATGACAACTTCTGCAAAGGAGACTTAGACCCTGGCATTAGGGACATGCCCATTCAAATTTGTCCTTTCTTCCTCACGTACTTAAATTATATTTCCATGTTGATTATGTTTTTGCTTATTGTTAATAATTATTTATATTAAATCCCTGGTGGCTCAGATGGTAAAGCATCTGTCTACAATGCGGGAGACCTGGCTTCCATCCCTGGGTCAGGAAGATCCGTTGGAGAAGGAAATGGCAATCCACTCCAGTACTATTGCCTGGAAAATCCCATGGACAGAGGAGCCTGGTAGGCTACAGTCCATGGGATCAAAAAGAGTCAGACATGACTGAGAGACTTCACTTTCACTTATCCTGTTCAAATTATATTATAGTTTCTATCTCCTGATTGGATATGAACTGATACAAGAGAATAAAATAAAGGTGGAGGAAAGGGAAAATTGGATGCAATTATCATTACTATGTGTTTGTTGCAATTTGACAGAATAATAATAGAGATAATTTATGGGAAAGTGATTAGGGAAACCAGAGAAATATCGTTAAAAATATTATGTTATTGCCTAGTGAGGAAGCTGTTTCATAAATACTTAAACACCTGAATAATTAAGTAAATGAGACATTATGACATAGTCACCACTCTCCTTGTTCCACTCTCACTTTTTAGTTTGAAGCTGTTAAATGTATGCAAAAATTATCACTATTTTACATTAATCATATGCATAATGCATTCATGTTTAAGTACATTTTAATTGGTTTACAATGAAAATACAACTCTCTAGTATGGCATAATATTTCTGAGAGTTACTCAATTACAGGTAAATATATGTTCAAATTAGCTAGTCAGTATATCTTCTATCATTGAAGCTACAGAAAATTTCCTAACAACAGATTTGTTCTCTGGAACTTGCCTTGCTAAATTCTATTGTATATCTCCCCTTTAAAATATTATTTTTCCTTCAGATGGAGGAAAATATAATTGCTTACATATAAAATTATTTATTTCATTATGCTTCTAGACTATGTGAATTAGAGGATGGTCTTCCATAATTTCTTCAACTATCTATTTACAAACTATTCCTTTGGTGAAATAATTGTTACAGATGGTTGATTATACTTACTATATATCTTCATTGTATTTATAAAGTGTGTACTAGTTTCCTAAGGCAGCTACAACACATTCCCACAAACTGGTTGGCTTTAAACAACAGAAATTATTTCACAACTGTAGGGGTCTGATATCTGAAATCAAGATTTGGCAAGGCTATGTATCTTCTGAAGCTCTAAGGGAGAATCCTTTCTTGTCTCTTCCAGCTTCTGATGGCTCTTGCTATTCCTTGTTCTTCGGTTGCAACAGCATAATTTCATCTCTGCTGCCTTCATATGGCCTTCTTCCCTGTGTGTGTGTGTTCTCATCTCTTCTTAAACAGACACCAGTCAATGGATTTAGGATCTGTTTCAATTCAGAATCTAATCTTTACAAATTATACCTGCAACATGTCCATTTCCAAATAATGTCACATTCTGAGATTTCTGGAAGATAAGAATTTTTGAGGTACATTATTCAACCCTCTACTCTAATAATATTAATTTTAAGGTTAGGGAAATAATCTAGTATGGCTTCTGAAAAAGATAAATAACAGAGATATCCATTTTTTCCTAGCCCATTTTTAAATTTTAAATGTAGTACATAACTTTCCATGGGCTTCCCAGGTGGTTCAATGGCAAAGAATCTGCCCACCAACGCAGGATATGCAGGAGAAGAGGGTTTGATTCCAGGATGAGGAAGATCCCCTGGAGAAAGGAACGGCAATCCATTCCAGTATTCTTGCCTATGAAATCCCATGGATAGAAGAGCCTTGAGGGCTACAATCCAGGTGTCACAAAAGAGTTGGACACGACTGAGAAACTAAGCACACATGCATACTTTTTGTATTATAGACTTAAAATGGGGAGATAAATGAATATATCTGGATATGAGGAAAAACATGCACCTAAGTTCCAAATTCCTCTTCTTCACACTATTGTAGTTGGAATATTGCTTTCTTTAAACCATTTTATTGATCTTGATAGAGTCAGGCTAAATGCCCTGCCAAGGCCCCCATAAGTGTCTGGATATATTGTCCTGATAAACAAATTGTCCAGTTTGTTAGAGGACGTGCATAAGTATAAAAATCAAAGAGGATGTGTAGATGAGAATTTCAAAGCAGAGCTCAATGATGATGGTAATATCTAAATCAAAGAGTGAGAGAGTTATTGTGAAATGATAGCTAGAGAAAAGCTTTCTGGAGAGAGAATAGTCAGTGTAAATATCCTGATGTGTTTCTTGGATAGCAAAGAGGTCAGTATGACTGCAAGAGAGTGAGCAAGGTATATCTGCAGGAGATCACAACACAGATTTCCAAGCTGACATGGGATCCTGGAGCATCTTCTGGACCACAGTAAAGATTTTTCCCTTTAGTCTGAGTAAGATCAGACCCTGAAGGATTTTTCCAAAAAGATCAAGGTTATCTGATGCAAGAATGCAAGAGCTGCTAGGTTACAAGTACTCTGGGTGGAGGAGAGATAAAGGAGAGATAAAGTGGAGGAGAGATAAAGTGGAAGCAATAATATTAAATTAAAAAAAAAGTTTATTGCAATAATCCAGATGAGATGACTGTGGCTTTGACTGGTATGTGAGGAGTAGAGGTAGTGAACTTTAGCAGCACTTTAAAATATCTGTATACATCCTCTTACAGAAACTCAGTGGTCTTGTAATTTACATGTATTTACATAAATACACTGCTTCTTGTCCAATTTAGCAATGATCTGAACATTGTGACAGCCAATGCTTAAATCACATTTTCCATTTCACAGGTTGTGCCCCCTTGGTGAAAAGTGGATTATCCATACACAGTAGAGGGAAAGTCTATGGATACAAAAGCTGGTTGAGGAAAGGGAGCCAGGAATTCATTTTCCACCATGTCTAACTGCCTTTATCTGGCTTCCAGGACACCACTTGCTTTTGGTCATTTTTTTCTTCTTTACCTGGCCAAAAGCAGGTGGTGTCCTGGAAGCCAAATAAAGGCAGTGTTTCAAAGATGTGGGAGTAAGGCATGAGGTATGGTCAATATGCCCGCTGGGTCAAGTGAAATGAAGACTGAGAATTGAACAATGGCTTTAACAGTGTGAAGGTCTTGGTGATTTTGACCAGAGTTTATCTATTTAAGTAAACTTGGACAAACCGCAAAAGCTCTGAACTTGTGTGTCTGGATGTATAAATGGTAGAATTAAGTGACCTACAGACTTTATTTGACTATGACTCAAATAGAAGAAAATATGCCAGAAATGTCTTAAGATTGGTAAAGAAAGTATTAGTTGCTCAGTTGTGTCCAGCTCTTTTGCAACCCCATGGACTGTAGCCTGTCAGGATCCTCTTTTCGTGGAATTCTCCAGGCAAGAATACTGGAGTGGGTAGCCATTCCCATCTCCAGGGGATCTTCCAAACCCAGGAATCAAATCCACGTCTCCTGCACTGGCAGGCAGATTCTTCACCACTCAATCACCTGGAAAGCCCCAAATTGGTAAAGATTGTATAATTGTAAACCAGTATGCCTTTTGTCATTAATAACTGACATTCTATGTATCCCTTCTCTTTGTTAATAAACTCAACTATTTGACAGGTTTTTGCTTTGGATTTTACTTCTTTTTTTATTTAGGTGCTTTTACTCTATGCCTTAAAATATAAAGATATAATTTCTTGGAGGTAATAAGTATTGGAAACTCTTTACTAAACCTTTCTTTTTGAATCATGCAATTTATGTGTTTCTGGTAAATCTCTATTGAATGTAGGTTTAAATCTTATTTTTATAGAATCCATACACATCCAAAAGAAAAAGTGTTCCATACAAAGTAGCAAACAAATCATATTTTAAATATTAATATGGATTTGCAACATCTCATAAGTGCAGATGTGGAGTCTATGTATTTAGTGCAAGATTTATTTTGTTTGAAAACACAGTGATATATAAAATGGATGAGGGTCTTATTTTGCTGCTGTTGTTCAACTGTAGTTTGAGGATTTCTATGTCAAATCTTCATCTCTGAAATTAACACATTAGTTTAAATGCTCCTCAAAATTCCTTTCACAATCTTAATTTCTACATTTTTTCAGAATAATGCCCCCAAATATTTGCTTCCATATTTCTAGTTACTTCTTTTCTTGCAGGTTTCCTAGATATACCATTTTATCTCATTATAAATAACTCTATAGTTACATTATGCCATTTTTTCCATAAAATCCTTACATGTACCTTTTAATGTTATTGAAATCTAATTAAAAAAAGAATCAGTCTACACTGTAGGTATTCATTGCAAAGATTGAAGAAAATAATTGTTATTAAAGGACTGACACTAAAAAACTTTACACGAAATCCAAATTTTCATTGACCTTCATTTAGGATCTATTTCTGTAAAAATATTATTGAGATTTTAGCCATAATCATAAGTATATAGGAATAAAGTTAATGTCTACACTTTATGCAATTTCTGAAGCAATTACATTTCTATAGGCACTTCAAAAATTGCCAAAGTATTTTTTAAATGTTTAACTATATTTAAGTCAGCAATTACTATAACTTATCATTAGGTAAGCTAATTTTCTGGATGTTGTGGTAGAACAATATTGAATAAGACACACTCAACCTTTAAATAACTAATAATGAAAGGAGGTAATAGCAAAATTATTCATTACAATTCTAATCCAATGACGGATATTATTTTCTTGGACTCCAAAACCACTTCAATGACAGCAGTCATGGAATTAAAAGACACTTGCCCCTTGGAAAGAGAGCTATGACAATCCTAGACAGCATATTAAAAAGCAGAGACATCACTTTGCCGACAAAGATCCATAGAGTCAAAGCTACAATTTTCCAGCAGTCACATACAGATGTAAGATTTGGACCATGAAGAAGGCTAAACACCAAAGAATTAAAGCTTTCAAATTGTGCTGGAGAAGGCTCTTGAGAGTCCTTTGGGCAACAAAGAGATCAAACCAGTCAGTCCTAAAGGAATTAACCATAAATATTCATTGGAAAGACTGAAGCTAAAGCTGCAATAATTTGGCCACCTGATGCAAACAGCTGACTCATTAGAAAAGACCCTAGTGCTGGGAAAGATTGAAGGCATAAGGAGAAGGGGACAACAGAGGACAAGATGGTTAGATGGTATCACTGACTGAAAGGATATGAATCTGAGCAAACTCAGGGGGATGGTAGATGACAGAGGAGCCTGAAGTGCTGCAGTTCATGGGGTCACAAAGAGTTGGATACAACTTAGGGATTGTAAAACAATAATCCATGTTAGGTGTTGTGATAGGTTCTGGGGGCATGATAGTGAATAAGACAGTATTTCTTTTCTTTTGGGGGTTTATAGTCTAAAGGAGGAAATAAATGAGCAAGTCCACAATTAAAATAACATCTGATAAGTGTTATGCTGTGAATGAAAAGAGTATAATGGGAATTCAGAGAAAAGCCACTAATTCAACTGTATAGATACAAGGAAATGGTCCTAAGTGAAAATGACATTCAATCCTAAACCTGAAGGAATAGGGAAAAGAGTTCAAATCATAAACTAATATGAAGTCAAGCTTGAATTAAGTAAAAGTAGGGCCCATTTGGGGTAATAATATGTTTTTTCCAGATTTTAAAGGTGGCATGTTATGGACAGAAGTGTGGACCTGCCAAATCAGTATCCTGAAGTCCTGTCCCCAGTAACTCAGAATGTGATTGATGGAAAGACAGAGTCTTTACAGGTGTAATTAAGATTTAATGAGTTCACTGGGGTGGGTGAACTTAGCCAGTGTCCTTAAAAGAAAAGGAGATCAGGACATAGACACTAAAAGAGGAAAAAAAAAACAAAAACCAACAACAACAAACTTTTAAATACTAGAGGAAGAAGCCCAGTTACAAATCAATAGGAGAAGCCCTAGAAGAAGTCAACTGCTCCAATATCTTGATCTTGGATTTCCAGACTCCAGAATTGTGAAAAAAATAAATTTCTGTTATTTAAGGAAATTAAGCACACAGTCAATCTGTGGCCCTTTTTACTTCAGCTCTAGCATATTGCAACAAGGTTAAAAATATGTCAGGCATACCATAAAAAGTTTTAAAGCTATTTTATAAATGGTGGCCTTTGTGGTGAAGTATTTATAAATGTTTTGCATCACTTTCATCAGTGGAGTAATGATTTGAAAATGTCACCCCACCTGTAATCTTTGGCATGTGGCATGACTGAATTTGAAATAATACAAGGGAGGATGGTGTGCAGGTGTCCAGGTAAGAAGTGATGACTGTCTTAACTAAAATACATACAGTGAGGATGGCAAAGGAAGTGAACTACTCAAGGAATTAGTTGAAAGGTGGAATTGAGAGGATTTCATTGACTGCATGTGAGTATTATGGAAAGAGCCAAGTTTGCCTCTCACTGCTAAGAAGCAGAACACTGATTAGATGAAGATGCCATTCACTGAGTGAATGAGATAAGATACTGGCATGGGCAACTAACCTCCTCTTTCAGGATGGAGGCACTCATTTCCTTAGATCCTGGCAGGACTGACAGCTGATATCTCATCTGAGTTGCTTCTAGGAACTGCCTTCTACTGTAGGCACATCCCTCTTCATTTGTACCCTTTTATCTAGGGAGTAGCCCATATCCAATGACTGGCTACTGTAGTAGTACAAAAGTCAGGCCACTTCCCCTCAAAGAAGGAAATGCTGAGTTGATAGGGAAGCTTCAGAGATCCCAGGGCATCCACTATGGCATATATTCCAACCACATCATTCTTATATGCAACTTCTCCCATTAGCCAATTACCTTCAGTTTTTTACAGGTTTTGTGACTTAGACTCAGTTTAATAAACCTCTTGCCTGTACATTTTCCTCTGTTATGTATTTCCAATTGACTTAATATAGTTGAATCACAAGTCATCCTAGGAAGCAGGTTTTAAAATAAACTTTTTAGATCTGGATATTTCACTTAAAGGCTAACTGGCAGCGAAAGTAAAAGTTGCTCAGTCATGTCCGATTCTTTGCGACCCCATGGACTACACAGTTCATGGAATTCTCCAGCCTAGAATATTGGAATGGTGATCTGCTCCCTTCTCTAGGGGATCTTCCCCACCCAGGGATCAAACCCAGCCTCCTGCATTGCAGGTGGATTCTCTACTGCTGAGCTATGAGGGAAGACCAATTGACAATGAGGAGCAGGATAGTAGTGGTATGTGCAATAAGTGATAGCCCTGGATTCAGCACTGGTACCGTTTGACTACTGATGAAACAAAATGCCCTGAATAGTATAACAGCTCAGAGATTTGTAAGCTGTAGTGGGAATTGACGATCATAAGGACTGTGGGATCAATGGGCTATAACTAAGTGCTACTAATAGGTCAAAGAAAAATAAGGAAAGGCCGAGATTGTTAATCACCAACTTAAGTGGCTCTGAAATTCAGCAGACACTTTTAAAAAGACATTTATTTTCTGTAGTTAAAGGAGAGAAACTTAATATTCAGGTCTAAGACTTAGTTTTAAATGTAGAGTAATTTTAGGGGAGGTTGGCAATTCTGCTGTTCTGGGGTCAGATTGGAACAGCAAGGACCTCTATAAGAGTAGGAGTAGGGGCCTCTGAATCAATGTGTTTGAGAAAACTGACACCTATATCTTCCAGAACTCCCTAGGCCTTTAGAACTGGTCCCATCCTTTCACATAGCTCTGACCATTAGCCTGGCTTATACAATGATGCAGGAATCTTCTCCTTGATAATGCAGCCCACCCCTTCCTCAGGATCCTTCCAATCTTCTCATCTTGACCACTAGATTATAACAAAGACCAAACAGAATTGGTGTTGTCTCTTCTAGTTAAAAAAAGGGATGAAGTCAACATATACTGAAGGCAGCCAATAGATTATATAGGGACTGGATACTGAGAAAGGCATGTCTAGGAAGAGATATGCTTTCAGAAAAGAACGATTGTAGACTGAACATAATACATTAAGACAGAAAAAATAGCAACTGACTATGCCTTACATGAGAGTCTGAAAGGTAAGTTTTATTAGTGAAAATAACAACAATCTTCTTGAGGAGCTCAATGGTGGTTGTCTTCTTTAGAACCTGAGTGAAAATATGGGATACTGATCCAGGATCAATCTCCATAGAAGCAACAAGGAACAATAGGGATGTTAGAATCTCAAAATAGTGGAGGTCAGATGGCCATGTCTAAACACAAGTAGAAAGCAAGAGTACAAATAAGCAATGAATAACATCAGATTAACAGCATCCTGAACAACTGAGGACTGAAGAAATAATGAGTAGCACATCATTCCTAGGGGAAAAGATGAGTATCCAATGAGAGTATTTCTCAGTGTATATAATTAAAAAAAAAAAAAAAACTGTATAGCAAGGATGGATGATTAGGAATCTGAAGGAGAAGACCTAATAAAATTTAAGATCATTTGTTCACTTTCCAGACCTGAAACTGAAAAAATTTCTGGACCCAGCCTAGAAACTCAATGACTAAAATAATGGGCTTTCCAGGTGCCACTAGTGGTAAAGAACCAGCCTGCCAATGCATGAAATGAGGATTTGATCCATGGGTTAGGAAGACCCCTTGGAGGAGGGTATGGAAACCCACTCCAGTATTCTTGCCTGGAGAATCCCACAGACAGAGGATCCTGGTGAGCTACAGGCTACAGTCCATGGGGTTGCAAAGAGTTGGACACGACTCAAGTAACTTAGCACCCCTTGGAGAAGTATGCTGTACCACTTTGGCAGGTGTACTGAGTAATTCTTCCCTAAATGTATCAATACCAATCTGATGGTAATCATTACAGGGAATTAAAATACTCGGACATTTAAAAATTATTGAAGTTGATGTTGATACATGAGCCACCAAGCATTGTGATGGGCTGAATAGTTTTAAAAAAATGAAACCTGTTTCCAAATCTGATTCATCTTGAGTTCATTTTAGCAAATTTTCAGATGGAATAAACACACTTGATGATTAGCAGAACTACCATAGTTGTTTCTTGAGATAAGAGATATCTCATTGGGAGAGTCACATGGAACCCTCTAAAACTGCACGACCAGTCAAAACATAAATCAAAAGCAATATTGTATCTGGGGAGGTAGGAGAATATCAGGGATTATTGAAGACTTAAAATATGCAGAGGTCATGGTTGCTGACATCACCCTGTTAAACAAGTTTGACCTAAACAAGGGCAGGTGCGACCTATGAAAGGAATATTTCAAGAAGAAAGTGTTTAATGCTCACTCGTGTCTGACTCTTTGCGACCCCATGGACTGTAGTCTGCAAAGCTCCTCTGTCCATGGGATTCTCCAGGCAAGAATACTGGAATGGGTTGCCATTCTCTTCTCCAGGGAATCTTCCTCACCCAGGGCTCACACCTGGGTCTCTTGAATTGCATGCTGATTCTTTACCATCTGAGCTATCAGGGAAGCCCATTTCAAGAAGCTGCTGCTTCAATTGCACCTGCTATGCCAGTTATGGTGTGAGCCCTTGTGGCTCAGACAGTAAAGAATCTACCAGCAATGCTGTAGATCTGGGTTCAATTCCTGGGTCAGGAAGATCCCCTGGAGAAGGGAATGACAACCCACTTCAGTATTCTTGTCTTGAGAATTTTATGGACAGAGGAGCCTGGTGGGCTATAGAGCATGGGGTTGTGAAGAGTCAGACAAGACTGACCAGCTAACATACTAAAATTCCAGTTGTATTATTCTAGCAGATTAGCATTGTTTTTTTTTTTTGTCAATATATTCATTTCTATCCCTGACAGAAGGATTAGAATCATCTTTTATTTTTTAATATCTAATACAATTTTATTTTAAAAAATTTTTGTAAACATTTTTGAATATATGTCTTTATTATTGTAACATGAACAAAAGAGATACTAGGGGTGAAATGTCCTATAGTTATCAATTAGGTCTAACTGGTCTATTGTATCATTTAAAGTTTGTGTTTCTTTGTAATTTTCTGTTTAGTTGATCTGCCTTATGACCCAGCAACCACACTGCTGGGCATACACACCAAGGAAACCAGAATTGAAAGAGACACATATACCCCAATGTTCATCGCAGCACTGTTTATAATAGCCAGGACGTAGAAACAACCTAGATGTCCATCAGCAGAGGAATGGATAAGAAAGCTGTGGTACATATACACAATGGAGTATTACTCAGCCGTTAAAAAGAATGCATTTGAATCAGTTCTGATGAGATGGATGAAACTGGAGCCGATTATACAGAGTGAAGTAAGCCAGAAAGAAAAACACCAATACAGTATACTAACACATATATATGGAATTTAGAAAGATGGTAATGATGACCCTGTATGTGAGACAGCAAAAGAGACACAGATGTGTAGAGCAGGCTTTTGGACTCTGAGGGAGAGGGAGAGGGAGGGATGATTTGGGAGAATGGCATTGAAACATGTATACTATCATGTAAGAAACGAATTGCCAGTCTGTGTTTGATGCAGGATACAGGATGCTTAGGGCTGGTGCACAGGGATGATCCAGAGAGATGATATGGGGTGGGAGGTTGGAGGGGGGTTCATGTTTGGGAACTCATGTACACCCATGGTGGATTCATGTCAATTTATGGCAAAACCAATACAGTATTGTAAAGTAAAATAAAGTAAAAATATTTTTTTTTAAAAAAAAGATACTAGGAAAATTATTTGAAACCATTAGCATATATTGAGAAGCGACTCTGTATTTTATTATTTATGTGATACAAATATTTCATTCTCTATTTCTCTGACATCACAAGTGACAGTAAATGACACTTTTTCTTTTCTATTCAGGGCCCTGGAGATACATTTTCAAAAAGAATGGGGGAGGATACAGCATGCTTGGGGCTGGTGCATCGGGATGACCCAGAGAGATGTTATGGGGAGGGAGGTGGGAGGGGGGTTCATGTTTAGGAATGCATGTACACCCGTGGTGGATTCATGTCAATATATGGCAAAACCAATACAGTATTGTAAAGTAAAATAAAGTAAAAGTAAAAATTAAAAAAAAAAAAAGAATGGGGGAGGATATCAAGGATCCATACATTTAAAGAAATAGCATGTGGATGAAGCTGTGGCAGTGGGCACAAAGTATAGAGATCTTTGAAATATAAGTTAGTCACTGGAGAGAATACTCTATGGAAGAGACTTTAAACCATTGAATAGACTGAAGAACATAGTTACTTGACATCAGAAAACTTCTATCATTGGTTATTGGCACAATGATTCATAAGAGTGGCCAGGGTGGCAGATGTCATGGTTATGCATAGCCCATCAGCATGGTTTTCCTTTCGCCAAGCATAATTTGCAAATATCCAGTAAAACAGTTCTGGACATCCACAACCTGCTGTCACGTGTATTGTGCAATATTGCTTACAACCTGAAGGGATAGTGATGTGCATTTCATATTTCAGCTAAGAGTTTGCCTACAGGGCAGCCAATACTTTAGAGACTTATAGACCTATATTCTCACATGAGATTGTTTCAAGTGATGGAGCCCAGAAAGCTCACTTTCAGGCAAGGAAATATGGCAAGGAGCTCATGACCATGGGATCTACTGATTATTACATGGCACACCATACCACCCAGAAGCTGCTATCCTGATGAGCAAAGAAACAGGTTTTGAAGCTGCAGGTGAGATGACATTTTTTTTTTAATTTTTAATTTTTTTATTTTAGTTTTTTACTTTACAATAATGTATTGGTTTTGCCCTACATTAACATGAATCCACCACGGGTGTACATGAGTTCCCAATCCTGAACCCCCCTCCCACCACCCTCCCCATATCATCTCTCTGGGTCATCCCAGTGTACCAGCCCCAAACATCCTGTATCCTGTATCGAACCTAGACTAGCAATTCATTTTTTACATGGTAGTATGCATGTTTCAATGCCATTCTCCCAAATCCTCCCAGCCTCTCCCTCTCCCACAGAGTCCAAAAGTCTGTTCTTTACATATGTGTCTCTTTTGCTGTCTCACATACAGGGTTATCATTACCATCTTTCTAAATTCTATATAGATATGTTAATATACTGTTTGAAAATGACTCTGAAATGATGGGGTTTCATGCTTGCATAGTCCAGGATTCAACAAATGTCCTAAAGCAATGATCATTTTATGTTACTGAGATCCCAGTAGGTAGAAAATGTTGATACAGGAATAAAGGAATGGACATAAAGGAAATGTTCCATTTACTGTTATTCCCCAACTGGAGAATTCATGCTCCTTGTCTTCACAGCATTAGGCTCTTTGGGAATAAAGTTCCTGGTTGCTTGAGAAGAACACTTTCACCAGGATAAAGAGTAAAAGTACGAGTGAAGTTTATCACTTCCACCTGGTGATGGCATCTCTTTATCACAGAGAGTTGTGCCATCATGCTAACATGAGAGGAGGTAAAATTGATATTATATAGTGGGGACAGTGAAAAATTCACTTGGAAATCATTTGGGGTTCTCTTTTCCTACTTTTCTGTCAAATTTTGACTGCAAATTGACAAATGCAGCAGCCATGGCCTGAGAAGGATATGCTGTAAACAGACAAGCCAGATAATTCTGGGGTGGGTTTCTGAATCATGCCACTCTACAATCCACTTAGGCTAACAGAGATGCTAAAACAGTGTGGGGAATCTAGACTGGGTATCAGGATATAGAAATGCTAAGTGATGCCACGAAAATTATAGCACCAGCAGGAGCTTCAAATGTTTCCTTTTACCTTCCTCTTCCAAATTACTCCCCCCCCCTAAAAAAAAAAAAGTCAATTAGAATCTCAGGGAATCTAATCCTAGCTCGGTTGAATCATTTGTTTCAAGTTTACAGTCAGTAACAAGATCTCTCTCTCTCTCTTTCTTTTTTGCTTTTCATATCTATTTATTTATTTAGCTGTGCCAAGTTTTAGTTCCTGGGATATTTAACTGTGGCATGTGAACTCTTAGTTGTAGTGTATGGAACATAGATCCCTGGCCAGGGAGTGAAACAGGGCCCACAATTGAATGCATGGAGTCTTAGCCACCAGAACACCAGAGAAGTTCCAACAGATTTCTCTTGATCTGCCCATATCACCTTTCAGGAATGAGGCTATCATTCATCCAACTACTGGAAATGTTGTCAGCTACTGGCCCACAGTTGAGGTTTCCCTAAGGAATTGCTCTTAAGGGAAGGAGATGCAGATCCTGAAGTTACTAGCTCTTCTTTAAGTGTGAGCAAACATCAAGTACAGTACAAAAGCGCAATACCTTTGTCTCAATTTGGGACAATGCTGAAGGGTGTTCTAATCCAGAATTCACTGTGTTACTGGCAAAAACCTGTAACTATGGTACAGTTCAACTCCTCTCTGCCCAGCCCATTTCCTTTCTCTTCTACAGAGATATCTCCATACACTTCCTTTGCTATTACTTACAGGCAGCTTTTCATGCCAGTCTGTTTTCAGGGAACCTTGTGTAAGATAGAAACCATCAGTAAATTAGAAGAAATGTACGAAGAATTTAGAGCTTCTGAGACACCAGGGAAGCCCATAATTAGAGCTTCCTAGATAATCACCATGGTGTGATCACTCACCTAAAGCCAGGCATCCTGGAATGTGAAGTCAAGTGGGCCTTAGAAAGAATCACTATGAACAAAGCTAGTGCAGGTGATGGAATTCCAGTTGAGCTATCTCAAATCCTGAAAGATGATGCTATGAAAGTGCTGCACTCAACATGCCAGCAAATTTGGAAAACTCAGCAGTGACCACAGGACTGGAAAAGGTCAGTTTTCATACCAATCCTAAAGAAAGGCAATGCCAAAGAATGAACAAACTACCGCACAATTGCACTCATCTCACATGCTAGTAAACTAATGCTCAAAATTCTCCAAGCCAGGTTTCAGCAATACGTGAACTGTGAACTTCCAGATGTTCAAGTTGATTTTAGAAAAGTCAGAGGAACCAGAGATCAAGTTGCCAAAATCTGCTGGATCATTGAAAAAGCAAGAGAGCTCCAGAAAAACATCTATTTCTGCTTTATTGACTATGCCAAAGCCTTTGACTGGGTGGATCACAATAAACTGGAAAATTCTGAAAGAGATGGGAATACCAGACCACCTGATCTGCCTCTTGAGAAACCTATGTGAAGGTCAGGAAGCAACAGTTAGAACTGGACATGGAACAACAGACTGGTTCCAAATAGGAAAAGGAGTAAGTCAAGGCTGTATATCGACACCCTGCTTATTTCACTTATATGCAGAGTACATCATGAGAAATGCTGGTCTGGAGGAAGCACAAGCTGAAATCAAGATTGCCAGGAGAAATATCAATAACCTCAGATATGCAGATGACACCATCCTTATGGCGAAAAGTGAAGAGGAACTCAAAAGCTTCTTGATGAAAGTGAAAGAGGAGAGTGAAAAAATTGGCTTAAAGCTCAACATTCAGAAAACAAAGATCATGGTAAATTGTCCCATCACTTCATGGGAAATAGATGGGAAAACAGTGGAAACAGTGTCAGACTATTTTTGGCGGCTCCAAAATCACTGCAGATGGTGACTACAGCCATGAAATTAAAAGACACTCCTTGGAAGAAAAGTTATGACCAACCTAGACAGAATATTAAAAAGCAGAGACCTTACTTTGTCATCTAGTCTAGGTCCATCTAGTCAAGGCTATGGTTTTTCCAGTGATCATGTATGGATGTGAGAGTTGGACTGTGAAGAAAGCTGAATGCCGAAGAATTGATACTTTTGAACTGTGGTGTTGGAGAAGACTCTTCAGAGTCCCTTGAACTGCAAGGAGATCCAACCAGTCCATCCTAAAGGAGATCAGTCCAGGATGTTCATTTGAAGGACTGATGCTGAAGCTGAAACACCAATAGTTTGGCCACCTGATGTGAAGAACTGACTCATTGGAAAAGACCCTGATACTGGAAGGGGTTGGAGGTAGGAGAAGAAGGGGATGACAGGATGAAATGGTTGGATGGCATCATTGATTCGATGGACATCAGTTTGCGTAAACTCCAGGAGTTGGTGATGGACAGGCCTGGCATGCTGCAGTTCATGGGGTTGCAAAGAATCGGACACAATTGAGCAACTGAACTGAACTGAACTGAGGTGCACCAGTGTTAAAAATCCACCTGCCAATGCAAGTATATGTAAGTGACTAGGGTTTGATCCCTCCGTCGGGAAGATCTCCCGGAGGAGGGCATGGAAATGTACTCCAGAATTTTTGCCTGGAGAATCCCTTGGACAGAGGAGGCTGGCAGGCTACAGTCCATGGGGTGGCAGAAGAGTTGGACATGACTGAAGCAACTGAGTACACACACCTCAAGAATTTAGCTACTTTTATGGTGCTTTGAAATCTCCAGAAGTCTGGTAGACATATGGACTTGGAGTTAATTAAGATTATCTGGTCTGGTTATATATTTGGGAGATGCTGACACTAGAGCAGGTAACAGAAGTTTGAAAAATGAAGATCACTTATTACAAGTGTTCTAATAAAAAGGGAAGAAAATCTAGGAAATAATCCTGATTAAATAGCAAATTCAGTGAGTGGGCACAGGGTTAGATTCCAAAGAAGCATAATTGGACACTGAGAAAGGAAGAAAGCCATTCAAGAAGATATTGACATATACTATTGACACTACTGTATATAAAAAAGATAAGAACCTACAATATAGCTCAGAGAATGTTAAATTCAATACTATGTAACAGCCTGTATGGGAACAGAATCCTTTTGGGATTCTGTGAATATATGAGTGAATATATGTATGTGTGTATGTGTGTCTGAGTATATGCACATACATGGGTTTCCCTGGTGGCTCAGGTGGTAAAGAATCCACCTGCAAAGTTGGAAACCTGAGTTTGATCTCTGGGTTGGGAAGATCTCCCAGAGAAGGGAACAACTACCCACTTCAATATTCTGGCCTAGAGAATTCCATGGACAGAGGAGCCTAACAGGCTACAGTCCATGGGGTCACAAAGAGTTGGATATGACTAATTTACTTTCACTATTCAGTATTTCCTTAACTACATCACTGTGTGTGTGTGTGTGTGCGTGTGTGTGTGTATACCTGAAACTAAAATGACGTTTGTAAATCAACTACACTCCAACAAAATTTTTTTTTCCTTTTAACTAATTTTATTTTATTTTTTCTCTTTTATTTTATTTATTTTTTTTTAATTTTTATTTTTACTTTATTTTACTTTACAATACTGTATTGGTTTTGCCATACATTGACATGAATCCACCACGGGTGTACATGCGTTCCCAAACATGAACCCCCCTCCCACCTCCCTCCCCATAACATCTCTCTGGGTCAAAACCGTGCACCAGCCCCAAGCATGCTGTATCCTGCATCAGACATAGACTGGTGATTCGTTTCTTACATGATAATATACATGTGTCAATGCCATTCTCCCAAATCATCCCACCCTCTCCCTCTCCCTCTGAGTCCAAAAGTCCGTTATACACATCTGTGTCTTCTTTGCTGTCTTGCATACAGGGTCGTCATTGCCATCTTTCTAAATTCCATATATATGTGTTAGTATACTATACTGGTGTTTTTCTTTCTGGCTTACTTCACTGTGTATAATTGGCACCAGTTTCATCCATCTCATCAGAACTGATTCAAATGTATTCTTTTTAATGGCCGAGTAATACTCCATTGTGTATATGTACCACTGCTTTCTTATCCATTCCTCTGCTGATGGACATCTAGGTTGTTTCCATGTCCTGGCTATTATAAACAGTGCTGCGATGAACATTGGGGTACATGTGTCTCTTTCAATTCTGGTTTCCTCGGTGTGTATGCCCAGCAGTGGAATTGCTGGGTCATAAGGTAGTTCTATTTGCAATTTTTTAAGGAATCTCCACACTGTTCTCCATACTGGCTATACTAGTTTGCGTTCCCACCAACAGTATAGGAGGGTTGCCTTTTCTCCACACCCTCTCCAGCATTTATTAATTGCAGATTTTTGGATCACAGACATTCTGACTGGTGTGAAGTGGTACCTCATTGTGGTTTTGAGTTGCATTTCTCTAATAATGAGTGATGTTGAGCATCTTTTCATGTGTTTGTTAGCCATCCGTATGTCTTCTTTGGAGAAATGTCTGTTTAGTTCTTTGGCCCATTTTTTGATTGGGTCATTTATCTTTCTGGAATTGAGCTGCATAAGTTGCTTGTATATTTTTGAGATTAGTTGTTTGCTAGTTGCTTCATTTGCTATTATTTCTCCCATTCAGAAGCCTGTCTTTTCACCTTGCTTATATCTTCCTTTGTTGTGCAGAACCTTTTAATTTTAATTAAAAGATCCCATTTGTTTATTTTTGCTTTTATTTCCAGAATTCTGGGAGGTGGATCATAGAAGATCCTGCTGTGATTTATGTCTGAAAGTGTTTTGCCTATGTTCTCCTCTAGGAGTTTTATAGTTTCTTGTCTTACATTTAGATCTTTAATCCATTTTGAGTTTATTTTTGTATGCAGTGTTAGAAAGTGATCTAGTTTCATTCTTTTACAAGTGGTTGACCAGTTTTCCCAGCACCACTTGTTAAAGAGATTGTCTTTACTCCATTGTATATTCTTGCCTCCTTTGTCAAAGACAAGGTATCCATATGTGTGTGGATTTATCTCTGGGCTTTCTATTTTGTTTCATTGATCTATGTGTCTGTCTTTGTGCCAGTACCATACTGTCTTAATGACTGTGGCTTTGTAGTAGAGCCTGAAGTCAGGCAAGTTGATTCCTCCAGTTTCATTCTTCTTTCTCAAGATTGCTTTGGTTATTCGAGGTTTTTTGTATTTCCATACAAATCTTGAAATTATTTGTTCTAGTTCTGTGAAAAATATCGCTGGTAGCTTGATAGGGATTGCATTGAATATGTAGGTTGTTTGGGGTAGTATACTCATTTTCACAATATTGATTCTTCCAATCCAAGAACATAGTATATTTCTCCATCTATTAGTGTCCTCTTCGATTTCTTTCAGCAGTGTTTTATAGTTTTCTATATATAGGTCTTTAGTTTCTTTAGGTAGATATATTCCTAAGTATTTTATTATTTTCGTTGCAATGGTGAATGGAACTGTTTCCTTAATTTCTTTTTCTACTTTCTCATTATTAGTGTATAGGAATACAAGGGATTTCTGAGTGTTGATTTTATATCCTGCAACTTTACTATATTCATTGAGTAGCTCTAGTAATTTTCTGGTGGAGTCCTTTGGGTTTTCTATGTAGAGGATCATGTCATCTGCAAACAGTGAGAGTTTTACTTCTTCTTTTCCAATTTGTATTCCTTTTATTTCTTTTTCTGCTCTGATTGCTATGGCCAAAACTTACAGCACTATGTTGAAGAGTAGCGGTGAAAGTGGGCACCCTTGTCTTGTTCCTGACTTTAGGGGAAATGCTTTCAATTTTTCACCATTGAGGATAATGTTTGCTGTGGGTTTGTCATATATAGCTTTCATTATGTTGAGGTATGTTCCTTCTATTCCTGCTTTCTGGAGAGTTTTTATCATAAATGGATGTTAAATTTTGTCAAAGGCCTTCTCTGCATCTATTGAGATAATCATATGGCTTTTATTTTTCAATTTGTTAATGTGGTGAATTACATTGATTGATTTGCAGATATTGAAGAATCCTTGCATCCCTGGGATAAAGCCCACCTGGTCATGGTGTGTGATCTTTTTAATATGTTGTTGGATTCTGATTGCTAGAATTTTGTTAAGGATTTTTGCATCTATGTTCATCAGTGATATTGCCTGTAGTTTTCTTTTTTTGTAGTATCTTTGTCATGTTTTGGTATTAGGGTGATGGTGGCCTCATAGAATGAGTTTGGAAGTTTACCTTCCTCTGCAACTTTCTGGAAGAGTTTGAGTAGCATAGGTGTTAGCTCTTCTCGAAATTTTTCTTAGAATTCAGCTGTGAAGCCGTCTGGACCGGGGCTTTTGTTTGCTGGAAGATTTCTGATTACAGTTTCAATTTCCATGCTTGTGATGGGTCTGTTAAGATTTTCTCTTTCTTCCTGGTTCAGTTTTGGAAAATTGTACTTTTCTAAGAATTTGTCCATTTCTTCCACGTTGTCCATTTTATTGGCATATAACTGCTGATAGTAGTCTCTTATGATCCTTTGTATTTCTGTGTTGTCTGTTGTGATCTCTCCATTTTCATTTTTAATTTTATTGATTTGATTTTTCTCTCTTTGCTTCTTGATGAGTCTGGCTAATGGTTTGTCAATTTTATTTATCCTTTCAAAGAACCAGCTTTTGGCTTTGTTGATTTTTGCTATGATCACTTTTGTTTCTTTTGCATTTATTTCTGCCTTAATTTTAAAGATTTCTTTCCTTCTACTAACTCTGGGGTTCTCCAATTCTTCCTTTTCTAGTTGTTTTAGGTGTAGAGTTAGGTTATTTATTTGACTTTTTTCTTGTTTCTTGAGGTATGCCTGTATTGCTATGAACTTTCCTCTTAGCACTGCTTTTATAGTGTCCCACAGGTTTTGGGTTGTTGTGTTTTCATTTTCAATAGTTTCTATGCATATTTTGATTTCTTTTCTGATTTCTTCTGTGATTTGTTGGTTATTCAGAAGTGTGTTGTTCAACCTCCATATGTTGGAATTTTTAATAGTTTTTTCTTCTGTAATTGAGATCTAATCTTAATGCATTATGGTCAGAAAAGATGCTTGGAATGATTCTGATTTTTTTGAATTTATCAAGTTTAGATTTATGGCCCAGAATGTGATCTATCCTGGAGAAGGTTCCATGAGCACTTGAGAAAAAGGTGAAATTCATTGTTTTGGGGTGAAATGTCCTATAGATATCATTTAGGTCTAACTGGTCTAATGTATCATTTAAAGTTTGCGTTTCTTTGTTAATTTTCTGTTTAGTTGATTT
Organism: Ovis canadensis; assembly: GCF_042477335.2. Lineage (NCBI taxonomy): Eukaryota > Metazoa > Chordata > Mammalia > Artiodactyla > Bovidae > Ovis > Ovis canadensis. The sequence goes on from NC_091245.1 coordinate 139,485,137, forward strand.
GTCCCTAGGTGTGAGTGGGGTATTTAAGTCTCCCACTATTATTGTATTATTGTTAATTTCCCCTTTCATACTTGTTAGCATTTGTCTTACATATTGTGGTACTCCTATATTGGGTGCATATATATATTTATAATTGTTATATCTTCTTCTTGGATTGATCCTTTGATCATTATGTAGTGGCCTTCTTTGTCTCTTTTCACAGCCTTTGTTTTAAAGTCTATTTTATTGGATGTGAGTATTGTCACTCCTGCTTTCTTTTGGTCTCTATTTGTGTGGAATATCTTTTTCCAGCCCTTCACTTTCAGTCTGTATGTGTCTCTTGTTTTGAGGTGGGTCTCTTGTAAGCAGCATATAGAGGGGTCTTGTTTTTGTGTCCATTAGGCCAATCTTTGCCTTTTGGTTGGGGCATTCAACCCATTTACGTTTAAGGTAATTATTGATAAGTATGATCCTGTTACCATTGACTTTATATTTTTGGGTTTGGTTTTATACACCCTTTTTGTGTTTCCTGTCTAGAGAATATCCTTTAGAATTTGTTGGAGAGCTGGTGTGGTGGTGCTGAATTCTCTCAGCTTTTGCTTGTCTGTAAAGCTTTTGATTTCTCCTTCATATTTGAATGAGATCCTTGCTGGGTACAGTAATCTGGGCTGTAGGTTATTTTCTTTCATCACTTTAAGTATGTCTTGCCATTCCCTCCTGGCCTGAAGAGTTTCTATTGAAAGCTGTTATCCTTATGGGAATCCCCTTGTGTGTTATTTGTTGTTTTTCCCTTGATGCTTTTAATATTTGTTCTTTGTGTTTGATCTTTGTTAACTTGATTAATATGTGTCTTGGGGTGTTTCGCCTTGGGTTTATCCTATTTGGAAACTCTGTGTTTCTTGGACTTGGGTGATTATTTCCTTCCCCATTTTAGGGAAGTTTTCAACTATTATCTCCTCAAGGATTTTCTCATGGTCTTTCTTTTTGTCTTCTTCTTCTGGGACTCCTATAATTCGAATGTTGGAGCGTTTCATATTGTCCTGGAGGTCTCTGAGATTGTCCTCATTTCTTTTAATTAGTTTTTCTTTTTTCCTCTCTGATTCATTTATTTCTACCATTCTATCTTCTACTTCACTAATCCTATCTTCTGCCTCTGTTATTCTACTATTTCTTGCCTCCAGAGTGTTTCTGATCTCATTTATTGCGTTATTCATTATATATTGACTGTTTTTTATTTTTTCTAGGTCCTTGTTAAACCTTTCTTGCATCTTCTCAATCCTTGTCTCTAGGCTATTTATCTGTGATTCCATTTTGATTTCAAGATTTTGGATCATTTTCACTATCAATATTTGGAATTCTTTCTCAGGTAGATTCCCTACCTCTTCCTCTTTTGTTTGGTTTGGTGGGCATCTCTCCTGTTCCTTTACCTGCTGAGTATTCCTCTGTCTCTTCATCTCGGTTATATTGCTGCGTTTGGGGTGGCCTTTTATATTCTGGTAATTTGTGGAGTTTTCTTTATTATGGAGTTTCCTCACTGTGGGTGGGGTTGTATTAGTGGCTTGTCAAGGTTTCCTGGTTAGGGAGGCTTGTGTTGGAGTTCTGGTGGGTGCAGCTGGGTTTCTTCTCTCTGGAGTGCAGTGGAGTGACCAGTAATGGGTTATGAGACGTCAAATGTTTTGGAGTAACTTTGAGCTGCCCATATATTGAAACTCAGAGGTGTGTTCCTGTGTTGCTGGAGAATTTGCATGGTATGTCTTGTTCTGGAACTTGTTGGGCCTCGGGTGGAGCTTGGTTTCAGTGTATGTATGGAGGCATTTGATGAGCTCCTATTGCTTAATGTTCCCTGAATTCAGGAGTTCTCTGATGTTTTCAGGCTTTGGACTTAAGCCTCCTGCTTCTGGTTTTCAGTTTTAATTTTACAGTAGCCTCTAGACTTCTCCATCTATACAGCACCAATGATAAAACATCTAGGTTAAAGATGAAAAGTTTCTCCACATTGAGGGACACCCAGAGAGGTTCACTGAGTTACAAGGAGAAGAGAAGAGGGAGGGGGTAGTTAGAGGTGACTGGAATGAGATGCGGTGATATCAAAAGAGGAGAGAGCAAGCTAGCCAGTAGTCACTTCCTTATGTGCACTCCATAGTCTGGACCGCTCAGAGGTATTTATGGAATTATACAGGGAAGAGGAGAGGGAGGAAGTAGACAGAGGTGGCCAGGAGGATGAGAGAGGAATGAGAAGGAGGGAGACAAATCCTGCCAGTAACCAGTTCCTTAGGTGTTCTCCACCGTCTGGAACACAGAGATTCACAGAGTTGGATAGAGAAGAGACAGAGGCCACCTGGTGGAGAAAAAGGAGAGTCCAAAGGAGGAGAGAGTGGTCAAGCCAGTAATCTCACTCTCAGGTAAAATTGGGTAGTGAAGTTTGGGTTTTTAAATGTACAAAATTGACAACAAAAACAAAAAAGCAAAGATTAAAAATCTAAAGTAGAGGTTGGATTTTCAAAAACACAATATTAAAGAAAAGAAGCAGAAGGAAAAAGGAAAAAAGAAAAAAAAAAGAAAAAAAAAGCCACAAGAATTATTAAAAAAAAAAAAAAACACCAACAACAACCACCCAAAGACTATATATGGTGTTTGCCTTAAAAAAAATAGAATCTTTTTTTTTTAAAGTAATAGTAGGTTATAGAAATAAAAAATTAGAGGAGAAATAGAAGACATAATTTTTTAAAAAAAGTTAGAAAAAAAAAGAAAAAAGAAGGAATGATTGTAAAAATAGCAAAAATATTTCTGGCCCTTCTCTGATGTTGTGGGCAGTGTGGGGTCACTTCCAAGGCGGTTCCCTCTGTTTAACTTATTCTGTTTGCTGGTTTTTTAGGCTCACTGGTTCAGTTGCACTGTGGGGAGGGGGGGATGCTGCAAACAAATAGCACTGTCATGTGCACACAGTGTCTCAGCCCCACTGGACCTGTCCCTTCTCGTGGCGCACAAACCGCTCCGTTTCTACGATGCTCAGCCAGGAACCGTCTGAGGCCGGCCCTAGGCTGCGTGCACTTGCCCGGTTTAAGCCACTCAGGTTCAGCACTCAGTTAGCCCTCAGAGGCACAGATTCGGTTGCGACTGTGTTTTATGCCCTTCCCAGGTCCAAGTAGCTCAGGAGTTTGGCGAGCGCGGTCGCTGCGACTTGTTGCCTTTTCTGCTTCTGCTGCTCAGTTTTCTGCTGGTGCCCCTTGTGAGGCAGATGGTGACTGTCAAGCACCCCCAGAAGTCTTAGCAAAGAAGCCTGCTTGCAGTTTGGTAGGTAAAGTCTCTCTGGGTCTGCAATTGCCCCTTTCCAGCCCTTACAGCTCTGGCTGCCTGTCCCCGGTGGCGGATGGTCTGCAGACGGCTTTTTCCGTTCCATCCTTTGTTCTGTGCGCAGTCCTGGCGGTGTCTTATGTTTGAGCTTTTTGCGTGGTAGCTATCCCACAGTCTGATTTGCTAGCCCAAGTTAGATCGTTCTGGTTGTGCATGGGGCATTCCTGCCCGATTCTTACAAAGCACTGCAGCTCGCGCCTCCCATGCTTCCCTGCCCTGCCCCCACTTCCCAGTGGTGGATGCAGGTGTCTGTGCTGCTTTTCCGCTGGGGGAGCTACTGTTGGGCTTGTAATCTGTTGGTTTTAATTATTTATTTATTTTTCCTTCCTGTTATGTTGCCCTCTGCGTTTCCAAGGCTTGCCACAGACTCGGCAGGGAGAGTGTTTCCTGGTGTTTGGGAACCTCTCTTCTTAAAATTCCCTTCCCGGGATGGGCTTCCCTTCCTGGGACGGAGCTCCCTCCCCACCTCCTTTGTCTCCTTTTTTGTCATTTATATTTTTTCCTACCTGTTTTTGAAGACAATGGTCTGCTTTTCTGGTTGCCTGATGTCCTCTGCCAGCCTTCAGAAGTTGTTTTGTGGAGTTTGCTCAGCGTTGAAATGTTCTTTTGAGGAATTTGTGAGGGAGAAAGTGGTCTTCCCGTCCTATTCCTCCGCCATCTTAGGACCGCCCCCCTAAAAATTTTTTTAAAGAAAAATTAAATAAAAGGAGTCTCGATGAATACAAGCAGTACTGAAAAGTCAAGACAACTAAGGTGTAAAAATGTACCTTTCACAAAAAAGTTAGCACAGATGCCCTGGACAAGAACAAAATTTATTGGTAGTGGCAGAAGCCAGGTTGCAATGGCTTAAAAAGCATGTGTTAGCTAAGCTTCAGAATCATGAACTTCAGACAAAACTTCTAAGAGATCTAACTATGAATGAGAAGAGAAAAATGACTGGAGAGAGATCTGGAATTGAATGAAGTTTCTTTTTTTAAAAAAAAATTAGTTTTATGCAATAGCAAAAATCTCCTGATATGCAAACCTATTCCTTCATCTTTTCCTGAGTTTCTCTGTCTCTTCATATCTTTATAATGTCAGTAATCCTATCCCTTGCAACTCATAAATAGAAATAAAAAGTGTGTAGCAAAAAACAGACAATAATGAACTTGAAACATATACAAGAAGAATAAAGATAAACAGAATGGGAAAATAGGAGGTCAGGACAAATTGAAGGTAAGCAATGGAGTTTTCATAAATAAAAGTTTAAGTAGCAATGTAAGATTTTATTTTTTTTTGTTTACTTTGACTTTAGTTATGATCTCTATTATAGGGTTTGTTCTTTTGTCCTCCTTGAATTACACTTCTCTAGTGATGTGAAACCATAATCACAGAAAACTAGTGAATCTAGTCACACTAGGACCACGGCTTTGTCTAACTCAGTGAAACTAAGCCATGCCTGTGGGGGTACCTAAGATGGGCGGGTCATGGTGGAGAGGTCTGACAGAATGTGGTCCACTGGGGAAGGGAATGGCAAATCACTTCAGTATTCTTGCCTTGAGAACCCCATGAACAGTATGAAAAGGCAAAAAGATAGGATACTGAAAGAGGAACTCCCCAGGTCAGTAGGTGCCCAATATGCTACAGGAGATCAGTGGAGGAATGACTCCAGAAAGAGTGAAGAGATGGAGCCAAAACAAAAACAATACTCAGTTGCAGGTGTGACTGGTGATAGAAGCAAGGTCCGATGCTGTAACAAGCAATATTGCATAGGAAGCTGGAATGTTAGGTCCATGAATCAAGGCAAATTGGAAGTGGACAAACAGTAGATGGCAAGAGTGAGCGTTGACATTCTAGGAATGAGAGAACTAAAATGGACTGGAATGGGTGGATTTAACTCAGATGACCATTATATCTACTACTGTGGGCAGGAATCCCTTAGAAGAAATGGAGTAGCCATCATGGCCAACAAAAAAGTCTGGAATGCAGTACTTGGATGCAATCTCAAAAATGAAAGATTGATCTTCTTTCGTTTCCAAGGCAAACCATTCAATATCAGAGTAAACCAAGACTATGCCACAACCAGTAATGCTGAAAAAGCTGAAGTTGAACGGTTCTATGAAGATCTACAAGACCTTTTAGAACAACACCCCAAAAAAGATGTCCTTTTCATTATAGGGGACTGGAATGCAAAAGTAGGAAGTCAAGAAACACCTGGAGTTATCAGGCAAATTTGGCCTTGGAATACGGAAAGAAGCAGGGCAAAGGGTAATAGAGTTTTTCCAAGAGAACATAATGGTCATAGCAAACACCCTCTTCCAACAACACAAGAGAAGACTCTACACATGGACATCACCAGATAGTCAACACAGAAATCAGATTGATTATATTCTTTGCAGCCAAAGATAGAGAAGCCCTATACAGTCAGCAAAACAAGACTGGGAGCTGACTGTGGCTCAGATCATTGACTCCTTATTGACAGATTCAGACTTAAACTGAAGGAAGTAGGGAAAACCATGAGATCATTCAGGTATGACCTAAATCAAATCCCTTATGATTCTGCAGTGGAAATGAGAAATAGATTTAAGGGACTAGATCTGATAGATAGAGTGCCTGATGAACTATGGAATGAGATTCATGACATTGTACAGGAGACAGGGATCAAGACCATCCCCATGGAAAATAAATGCAAAAAAGCAAAATGGCTGTCTTGGGAGGCCTTACACATATCTGTGAAAAGGAGAGAGGTAAAAAGCAAAGGAGAAAAGGAAAGATATTCCCATTTGAATGCAGAGTTCCAAAGAAAAGCAAGGAGAGAAAAGAAGGCCTTCCTCAGTGATCAATGCAAATAAATAGAGGAAAAGAACAGAATGGGAAAGACTAGAGATCTCTTCAAAAAATTAGAGATACCAAGGGAACATTTCATGCAAAGACGGGCTTTATAAAGGACAGAAATGGTATGGACCTTAAAGAAGCAGAAGATATTAAGAAGAGGTGGCAAGAATACACAGAAGAACTGTACAAAAAAGATCTTCATGACTCAGATAATCACAATGGTATGATCACTCACCTAGAGCCAGACATCCTGGAATGTGAAGTCAAGTGGCCTTAGAAAGCATCGCTATGAATAAAGCTAGTGGAGGTGATTGAATTCCAGTTGAGTTTTCAAATCCTGAAAGATGATGCTGTGAAAGTGCTGCACTCATATACCAGCAAATTTGGAAAACAGCAGTGGACACAGGACTGGAAAACTTCAATTTTCATTCCACTCCTAAGGAAAAGCAATGCCAAAGAATGCACAAAACAGCACACAATTGCACTCATCTCACATGCTAGTAAAGTAATGCTCAAAATTCTCCAAGCCAGGTTTCAGCAGTACCTGAAGTGAAACATGAATTTCCAGATGTTCAAGCCGGTTTTAGAAAAGGCAGAGGAACAAGAGATCAAATTGCCAACATCCGCTGGATCATGGAAAAACCAAGAGAGTTCCAGAAAAATATCTATTTCTGCTTTATTGACTATGCCAAAGCCTTTGACTGTGTGGATCACAATAAACTGTAGAACATTCTGAAAGAGATGGGAATACCAGACCATCTGACCTGCCTCTTGAGAAAGCTATATGCAGGTTAGAAAGCAACAGTTAGAACAGGACATGGAAAAACAGACTGGTTCCAAATAGGAAAAGGAGTATGTCAAGGCTGTATATTGACACCCTGCTTATTTAACTTCTATGTAGAGTACATCATGAGAAATGCTGGACTGGAAGAAGCACAAGCTGGAATCAAGATTGGCAGGAGAAATATCAATAACCTTAGATATGCAGATGACAACACCCTTATGGCAGAAAGTGGAAAGGAACTAAAAAGCCTCTAGATGAAAGTAAAAGAGGAGAGTGAAAAAGTTGGCTTAAAACTCAACATTCAGAAAACGAAGATCATGGCATCTGGTCCCATCACTTCATGAAAAATAGATGGGTAAACAGTGGAAACAGTGTCAGACTTTATTTTTGGCGGCTCCAAAATCACTACAGATGTTGATTGCAGCCATGAAATTAAAAGATGCTTACTCCTTGGAAGAAAAGTTATGACCACCCTTGTAGCATATTGAAAAGCAGAGACATTACTTGCCAACAAAGGTCCTTCTAGTCAAGACTATCGCTTTTCCAGTGGTCATGTAGATATGTGAGGGTTGGACTGTGAAGAAACCTGAGCACCAAAGAATTGATGCTTTTGAACTGTGGTGTTGGAGAAGACTCTTGAGAGTCCCTTGGACTGCACCAAGATCCAACCAGTCCATTCTAAAGGAGATCAGCCCTGGGTGTTCTTTGGAAGGACTGATGCTAAAGCTGAAACTCCATTACTTTGGCCATCTCATGGGAAGCGTTGACTCATTGGAAAAGATTCTGATTCTGAGAAGGATTAGGGGCAAGAGGAAAAGGGGATGACAGAGAATGAGATGGCTGGATGGCATCACTGACTCAATGGATGTGAGTTTGAGGGAACTCCGAGAGATGGTGATGGACAAGGAGCCCTGGCTTGCTGCGATTCATGGGGTCGCAGAGAGTCGGACACAACTGAGCGACTGAACTGAGTGATGCGAAATGGCTATTTCTCAGTGCTGATCCATAAGCTAAAAAGAGTTGTTTACAATTCTTAAAGAATGATATAGGTATATACATCTCCAATTTAAAATAACTGAATATCATTATTTGTGTTTCTTTTATTCTTTTACTGGAATAAACAATATGAAATACCATCCAACACATCACTGAAACCCAAAGGAAATATCCTTATCATATTTGAGCACTTACTTTTGGGGGGATGGTTTCAACAATTTATATTTTTGATCCTGGCTATTTTATTTCTTCTCTATTTATAACAGTGCAAATATAATGGAATATAGTGCTATAGGATTGAATTCTAAGGCTGAGCAGGGAATGTATTCATAATGTCACCATCTTTTACTGCAGCTACTAGATGTATTCACACTTGGAACATAATATACTTATGAAAATGATGACCTCCAAAGAGAAAATGAAACTCCCCTCCACACAATGAAGAGAAAAAAGTAGGAAAGATATATTACACAGTTTATTCTTGTTATACTGGGTAATTATGTAGACATCTTCAATTCCCTAGCAACTGCTAGATTTGATTTTCATTTCATTATCTGAGACTATTTCTCTGCTTAACATTAAATCATGACCTTCTGGGACATGACATGTTTGATGCAACATGTTATGAAATATAATATTTCAAGGATTATTACACACACAAAAAAAAAACAACAAGCAAAACAAAGGAGGTAAGAATAACAAGGTGCTCTCAAAGTTCCAGAAAACTTATTTCTTGGTGTATTAAATATGAGGGACTGGTTCAATGTGCTTCAACTTGGAAATAGAGGACTGATAATGTCATTATTCCAGCCTCAGCTTCTACCTAACGGTTACTTTGGACTGCACAACAACAGTTAAAATGAAAGTGGAGCAAAATGTAAAAGAAAATGTCAACAATCTCACTGTCAACAGATTTTCTCATAAGTCTTATAAAATCACAATGTTAAAATTGAACTGATCGTATATTTTAGTGAATAAAGTTGTGTAATTTATAGATTTATAATCAATCTACCAATTATATTTTTGTGTTAAAAATATTGTACATGCACCCACTCACTTAATAGAATTCTTGAGCAAATAATGCATGTTTGACTATCTAGATGGAAAGATTGAGTCTATCTCTCAGGCTAGTGAGAAAAGAAGCTCTGAAAACAGAACCCAAATTCCTCAGTGATGCCAATATATATCAGAGAAATACAGACCAAAGGTGAGAGAGAGAATATTCCATATTTTGATGGGAAAAATATAATTCTCAGTCAATTTATTCTCTGAAAACTCAATGGGGAAAACTAACAGATTCACCTAGTCTTAATCTCATGTATTTTACTCAAAATTTGCCCTGATTGAAACAGTCTTCATCTTAGATATTGACCCTGTGACAGACTTGAACCTGCCAAAATAGTTAGTCTTTTTCTGGAGCAAGATTCTGACCTCTTTATTGGCGGAAATTGTTCAATCACCCATTTGTGCATTATTGCTCGGAAATAGTATACTTTACCCAAGGCTAGGTCAACTACTGCAAGTCGATTTTACCATAATTCCATTCTTACATCCTTAGAGGTATCCTTCTTTACTGTTTAGAGTGATGGATGGTATCATGATGCAGGGAAATTGACCTGTACAGCACAGTGGAGTAATAAGTTCTGAATGCCATTATGTCCGAAGGTTCATATCCAAATAAGGCTTTCTTATATGGGGAGCTTAAAATAAAATCGTGGTGCCTGATCTAGGCTGGGGTATTCAGTCAGGAGAATGTAGGAAAAAAAAAAAAAAACTTTCCAGGCAGAAAGACAGATATTTCAAAACACCCACCTCTTAGAGGCAGAAAAGAGAGCATGTAAAGATAATTATTATAAATGTGATATAAGATATAATTATCTTTACATGCTAACGATATAAGAAAGATAATAATAGAGGCAGTGTCCAAGCAAAAAGGAAATAATAAGCAACTAAACCAGCCTGGTAGAACTGGATGGGGGACAGTGGGCGAGGAAGGCTTCATAGTAGAGATGAAACAAAGTATCTGATTTATTTTAAAAAATGAGTAGGAGACAGAAAAGAAAAAAAAAAACAAACTGAGAAAGTCATTTTACTTAGAAAAAATGATAAAGCTACAGAGATTATAGCTCCTATTTTAGGAGAGTAGCCTGGGTGCAGTGAAAATTTATGGATGAGATAATGTCAAGAGATTATACCAGGAAGGTCCTGTTTTGTTCTGTGTTAAGGAGATGCACTTTGATCCAGCACCATAAGAGCAGTTGTTGAAGGGTTTCAAAAGAAAATGACACAGCCAGCTATGCATGTGAGACAGGTCTGTGGATGATGGGTTTGAGGATGCTTTATTAAAAGGACCAAGATCAGGTCACAGGACTTAATTGAGAGATTATGAGAAGTCTAATTAAAGTGGCAATATTAAGGATAGTGATTAGTGAGTGTACTTACCACTAAACAGATTATGAAGCAAATATGCCTGCCTTTGTGGCAGAGCTCTAGAGGTGACAAGGGAAAGGAAACAAATTGGAATTTACTTTCTGCTTTGTAGCCCTGGTAACTTTATGTACTTGTTGTCAGCAAATAAGATCAAATAAAAGGAAGGGGGGAATCACTGTATAACATTCAGACTGAACAAGTTTTTCTTTGTTGCATTTCAAAACACCATTAAAATGACAAGAGTCATATAGGTCCCCAAGAACTGAACAATGGAGAGGAGAAGGAAAAGAAAAAAAAAAAAAAAGAATTGCAGAAACAATGTCATCAAATATTTTTAAAGGGGAAAGGATAGATATTTTAGCCAAGCACAGAAAGATGGAACCTAAGTGAGAAGAGGGATACTAACAGGAATAAAACTGGTCCAGTTTGCTTGAATATTTTGAGTATCCAGGGTTTGAAGGAACTATAAGGGGTAGATGGAAGACTAGGGGATGAAATTAGAAGGACTAGATGAATAGCTATATCTTTACCTCCTCTAGGACCCTATAGGAATCAGAAGTTTATTCTCTAAAAATATTGAATCAGAATATCCCAGATCCCAGGATATCTGGCACAGGGTCAGTTAAGGTGGGAAAATGGATAGAAAACAGGAGCGTCTTAAGTAAAAATCTTCACTCTGGATGTTGTTACCCACCCCTGACCATGTCCTTCCATAAACATTCCTAGCTGTTTCTAGAATGCTTTCTCACATGTATATAAAACCTGTCCCACCACTGGAGTTAGGAATCATTTTCTGGAAAAGCTAATAAACAACTGAGTAAATATGTGCCCATCAGAAAAATCTATTCATTGTTTACTGACTCAGGAGTAAACGAATCAGCCAGAGTCCACGCTGCCCATTCTCCTTCCCAACCTGTATTAATTCCCTGGGGACTAAGGTCCGTCTAGTCAAGGCTATGGTTTTTCCTGTGGTCATGTATGGATGTGAGAGTTGGACTGTGAAGAAGGCTGAACGTCAAAGAATTGATGTGTTTGAACTGTGGTGTTGGAGAAGACTCTTGAGAGTCCCTTGGACTGCAAGGAGATCCAACCAGTCCATTCTGAAGGAGATCAACCCTGGAATTTCTTTGGAAGGAATGATGCTAAAGCTGAAGCTCCAGTACTTTGGACACCTCATGCGAAGAGCTGACTCATTGGAAAAGACTCTGATGCTGGGAGGGATTGGGGGCAGGAGGAGAAGGGGATGACCCAGGATGAGATGGCTGGATGGCATCACGGGCTCGATGGACGTGAGTCTGAGTGAACTCCAGGAAATGGGGATGGACAGGGAGGCCTAGCGTGCTGCGATTCATGGGTTCGCAAAGAGTCGGACACGACTGAGCAACTGAACTGAACTGAACTGAACTGAACTGAACTGATGTTGTAACAAATTACTACAAACTCAGTGGGTTAGAACAACAGAAATGCATTCTGTCAATCTTGGTGAGGATAAATCTGTAATTAAGGAGTTCTATGTACTTATGTCCTTGAATGATTTGGGGAAGAATTGTTTCTTATCTCTTCCAGCTTCTTGTAGCTCTAGGCATTCCTTGGTTTGTGGCAGCATAGAAATCTCTGCCCCATTTTACGTGACTTTTTTCATTGTTAGTCTGTCTTATTTCCTGTTCTTCTCTTATAAAGATGTATATTTGGATTTAGGGTCCACACTAATCAAGGATGATCTTGTCTTCAGATCCTTAATTACATGTGCAAAGAGCCTTTTTTTTTTTTTTTTCAAATAGCATCACATTCATAAGTTCCAGGAGTTAGAATATGAATGTATATCTCTGGAACTCGCAATTTAAACCACTGACACACCCCACCCTCACAGAGCAAAGCCTGTTCTTGTGATTCCTAAGTGTGCATTGGGAGACACACTAGAGAAGGAAAAGGAGATGTAAAAGTGGGAGAAAGAAAAGATCATGAGGAGAAGAAATGAGATGAAGTCAACGTCAATGTAGACACTTTTTTTTCTTTGTTCTAGTGAAAGAACCAACTCGACATCCAACACTGGAGAAATGGTGATGAAAACTGATGGAAATGCATGATGTTGATGATAGAGAAAAGCAAAACACATCTTCAGGCCTTGCTTTCCTTTGTGATTTAATGTGTCAGTAGGAAGCCAACACTGAAAAAGAGTGAGGAGTGGATGTGACTTCGTGGGTGACAGTACCTGTAAAAGACAAATGGGGGAGAAAGCAGGACCAGACAGACAGCCTCCGAACACATCACACACCTTTCAGTGTTTCAGCCAACACAAAAGTAAGCTCTAGAGCCAAGTCATGGGTTCAATCCCTGGGTCAGAAAGATCCCCTAGAGGAGGGCATGGCAACCCACTCTGGTATTTTTGCCTGGAGAATCCCATGGATAGAGGAGCCTGTCAGGCTACAGTTCATGGGGTCCCAAAGAGTTGGCCATGAGTGAAGCAACTTAGCATGAGCAAAGTCAGAGTGGTCTGTACTGAGCAAACATGACCAGGCTGTAATACACCTACCATGCTCAGAAACGGATTGAAGGCCGCCCTGGGAGAGTGTGCTCTTGGTGTGACTAGTGAAAGAAATTATGAAGACACTGCCTCCTTCAGAGAATGCAAGTCCCTTTGGGGAGCAAAGTGTCTTCAAGGTTACTACCATGTGTAGAAAAAGAAAATTGCCACAAGTAAGTCAAGGCAAGGAATTAAAAGAGAAATTGCAAAGAATGGCTCACATGATAGACTCTAAAATATTACAGTATAAAAGACAAGAAAACAAGCGAATATTTGGACACTCCAGAAGTATGTGATTTAATGAAGAGATAAAGATATGACTGATGAAAGAATATCAACATACATACAAGATATTTTCATCAGAAATATAATACATGGGCATTTTGAGGGATATTAATGTACCATAGGAGATAACACTCTATGTTTCCAGATGGTGATATGGTTTTCCCTGAGTGTATGCTCAACTACTTCAGTCATATACAACTTTTTGTGACCCCATGAACTGTAGCCCACCAGGCTCCTCTATCCATGAGATTCTCCAGGTGAGAATACTGGAGTGGGAGGCCATGCCCCCCTCCAGGGGATCTTCCCGATGAAGGGATCAAACCTGCACATTTTACACCTCCTGTGTTGGCAGGTGGTTTTTTCACCACTAGCAACACCTGGGAAGTCCATTTTGCCCTGCCTAAAAATCTCTTTCCGTTACCCTCACAAGTCATTTTTTAATCCTCTGCTACCTAAATCTCATCACACATACAGGACATACAGACACATATAAACATATACACTCGGACACAGAAACTGTATGACATCTGGCTTCTGAGAAGCCATTAAGTGGTGAGAAAGAAAGAAAAGAAAGGGAAGAAGGAAGGAAGCAAGAAAGGAAGAAAAGAATTTTTTTAAAAAAAGAAGAAAGCTCTCACACCTTCCTAACTGTCTATTCTGAATTAGGTGAGTCAAAATTTTATTCATCAATGAATATTGTTCTGTAAGCTCCACCTCCAGGCTTGAATGAGGACCACTTCTGCAAGGGCAAAGAAAGCAGGAAATATATGTGTAGATGAGAGGAGGAAAAATAAAGAAACGTGGTGAAATGAAGGCAGTGGTGAAGATTGTGGTTGGATATGACTGCCCACAAATAGACTTTTTACACAGTAACTTGGGTAAGGGATAATTTATGGACCAATAAAGATACCCAACCAGTCAATCCTAAAGGAGCTCAGTCCTAATTACACATTGGAAGGACTGATGCTGAAACTGAAACTCCAATACTATGGCCACCTGATGCGAAGAGCTGACTCATTTGAAAAGACCCTGATTCTGGAAAGATTGAGGGCAGGAAGAAAAAGGGATGACGGAGGATGACCTGGTTGGATGGCATCACCGACTCAATGGACATGGGTTTGGGTGGACTCCGGGAGTTGGTGATGGACAGGGAGGCTTGACATACTGTGGTTCATGGGGTCGCAAAGAGTCGGACATGACTGAGTGACTGAACTGAACTGAAAGATACACACACTTACATAAGAAGTGTGAAAGAGACCCTGTTTTCAAAAAAAGACTTGACGATCATATAAGCATGCAATGCAATATCTTTACAGAGGAAAGAAACTCACAGAAACTGCTAATATACAGAGAAATAAAATTACAGAGAATACTGTGGACAGCTTAATAAATAGCATCGAAAAGTAATCAGACGCTCGCAGTTTGGTAAGTAAAGTCTTTCCCTTATGACCCAGCAATCCCACTGCTGGGCATACACACCGAGGAAACCAGAATTGAAAGAAACACATGTACCCCAATGTTCATCGCAGCACTACTTATAATAGCCAGGACATGGAAACAACCTAGATGTCCATCAGCAGAGGAATGGATAAGAAAGCTGTGATACATATACACAATGGAGTATTACTCAGCCATTAAAAAGAATACATTTGAATCAGTTCTGATGAGATGGATGAAACTGGAGCCGATTATACAGAGTGAAGTAAGCCAGAAAGAAAAACACCAATACAGTATACTAACACATATATATGGAGTTTAGAAAGATGGCAATGACGACCCTGTATGCAAGACAGGAAAAAAGACACAGATGTGTATAACAGACTTTTGGACTCAGAGGGAGAGGGAGAGGGTGGGATAATTTGGGAGAATGGCATTGTAACATGTATACTATCATGTAAGAATCGAATCAGCAGTCTATGTCAGACGCAGGATACAGCATGCTTGGGGCTGGTGCATGGTGATGACCCAGAGAGATGTTTTGGGGAGGGAGGTGGGAGGGGGGTTCATGTTTGGGAACGCATGTACACCCGTGGTGGATTCACATTAATGTATGGCAAAACCAATACAGTATTGTAAAGTAAAATAAAGTAAAAATAAAAATAAATAAATAAATAAATAAATAAATAAAATGAATAGTACAAAAATGTATTCTGAAATGCTGAGTAAGGAATATATTAAACATCTCTTTGGCTATAGTAACATATTTATAGTGCCATAAATAAAATTTTTAAAAAACTGGAAAAAAAAAAGTAATCAGAGATTACCAGGAATCTGAAAGGAAACACATTGAAACAGAAATTTGGAACAAAGTAACACTGTAAAAGAAGTTCTGAGTTCTTTGAAATACTTTCGTTGTAAGTTTTGTATACTTGCCAGTTAGTTAAAGTTTATTTTGCAGCCAATTATGTCCCTGGCTTGCACTAAAGTCATAGTTCTTCACAGGTGTTAAATGTTGAAAAGCACAAAGTTCTGTTGACAATGTGAATATAGTAAACCAGTTAGGAACATGACAGAAATATCTGAAGGTGAAAAAAGGGATCAAAAAGAGCATCTTTTATATTAATGTTATTGTAAAATGTTCAAACAGCAGGTGAATGCAAGGGAAAATAAATCCTGTATACTAGAAATATTTATAAAACTTCTCACAGCTAAAGCAATTGACTGTGCCTTAATGTCATTTATAAAAATATTTGTGTGTACATGCTAATTCACGTAATTATGTATGTGTATATAGGTACACGTATATTATTTCACAAAATTATTTTTCCTTATGAAATTGAAAAAAATTGAAACTAATCAAGTAATTTTAACATGCTTTTGAAGGAACAAAAGTGTTTAATTATAACAAAGGATAAAAAGATCATTACATTAATTTCCTTACAAAATCAACACATATATGCTAATTAAGTTTAGTTTGGTTGCTAAGCTGTGTCCCACTCTTTGAAACCCCATGGACTGTAGCTCACTAGGCTCCTCTGTCCATGAGATTTCCGAGGCAAGAAAACTAGAGTGGGTTACCATTTTCTTCTCCAGGGGATCTTCCTGATCCAGGGATTGAACCCACATTTACTTCATTGGAAGTCAATTATTAACCACTGAAGCACCAGGAAAGCCATACATCTTACTTAAAAACCATTCTAATCCCAGTTCATGACTCCCACTGAACCTGTATGGCAGGGTTTCAAAATGCAAATGATTCTGAAGAAACATAAGTGAGCATCTTTCCAGAGAACGTGAATGAATTGCCACAGAGATACACAAGTAGAATCTAAAGAGGAAAATGGACTCCAATGATAATTATAGGTCTTTAATATTGGTCCTTCAAATTGTGTAAAATTATTCCTGATGCATGCAAATAAGAAGGGTTAGCTTGTCCAAAGCTGTATCCCTGAAAGAGACTCCTAGTGAGGATCTCCTAGAGACTCCCCAAATTCACTGTTTAACAGGAAAAATTAAGGTCGACCTGAAATCTTGGACCCCAGTCTCAATTCACCCATGAACAGTAATGTCACAAAAAGTTTGCCACATACTACAGATCCTAAACCTATCCTCCCAGGAAAGGGAGATTTCCCATCCAAACCTCAGCCCCCACCTACACTGAGTTGGCAGTAGGGCTCCTTGGATTAGAGATTCTGAACCATCATGTTACTTTTGGCCCCTGCTTCTACCAGAAGACCTTTTTGGTTCTTTCTGAAAGCCCCACAGTCCAAGGGATAAACAAGTCTGTTTCTCTAAGTCTCATTTCAAGTTCTGTGAGCTCATTTCAGATCTCAATCAGTTGTTCCAGAATGCAACACGGCAATGGGAACTGCTTGTCTGTCAGTGACTTTTCGTCTCTGCAGGTGTTAGCAATAAATACTGTTCCAGTAAATCTGATATTTCTGCTGATGATTTGTCCTTTTGTGCACGAGACCCAGAACACATTAATTTGGATACACACAGAAATCACTGGGTCCCCAATTCTGATTCCTTAAACAGAACTCCATCTAATGACAGCTGGCAGTCTTTTAAAATATTCTACTTGAACAGGAATGTTCACTGTCCATCTTTCCCTTGGATCAGAATGCACTCAGGCGAACAATAACATACATAATATAAATAAAAGGTCAAGACATTTAGTGTGTGCTTATGTTCTATTTGCTCAAAATGATTTACTTCTAGGTACCATTTTGCTTGTAAAAAGAGAAGTGACAAGGGAAAGATGAGGTAAGTGTTTCAAATATTAACTTCCCTATTTAACATTTCCCCCCTTAAGGCAAGTCTCTCTTACAAATATATGATAAATGAGAAAAAGGGCAAGAGACTTATTGGTTTGGGACTAAGTGTATAGCTATAAAAGTGAACTCATCATTTTTCTTTTTTTTATTTCCATGCAGTATGTTCTTTGTAGGGTTGTTCAAAATTGCAAGTTAAGTGGATCTTAAAAACACTATATAAAAATTGTTTTACAATCAATATATGATGTTTCTGACAAGTTGAAAGAAATTGTCAGTTTAAAATCATGAATTAAATGGAGTATTTTAATTTAAGATACAAGGAAATCTTTAAACTCTTTATTAAACAATTAGACCTCTACCTCTAACCAATGTCTCAATTGAAATATTTAATAATGCAATTTATCATTTATGAATTAGTGTATTGCACTGGAAATGGATTTAAATGACATCATTAAAATAATGTCACCATAGAGAAGCACTATAAATGATCTGACATTCAGTCCCTTCAAATACTTGGAATTAAGATGGAATAAATCTTCACTTTGCTATATTCCTCAATTAGCATTGATATTTTATGAATCATTACCTTTTGATGCATTATAAATACTATGGGACACTCAATACCCTCAGTGGAAAAGCAATTCTAGTTCTTCTAGTCTAAGTTATCTGCTTTCCTGGGGTAACAAAATTCAGGTTCACTGAATAATTTGATCCCCTAGTAATCACTCAATAGGTAGTTGCTGAGTGAAAAAAGTAAGACTACAGTCAATCTGGACGAGAAATCATGGTGTCATCAAGAAAGCTTAACAGAAATTCCTTTAATGGAAACTGCAAGTGAATAAAGAGTAGTAAACCCCATGCCCTAAGAATGGTTTAGGATGATCTGCGCTCAGCTACCCTTCCCATTATCCCCTCCTTCCACCCACTCTCCATTCTCTGTGCTCCATCCACACTGGCTTGCCTTCATTTCGACAAGCATGCCATGATCCTCCCTATCTCTAGCATAGGGGGTTGTCTTTATCTAAATATTCTTCCACTTTGTCCATAGTTAATCAATTCATTATACTCATTCTTCAGATCTCACTGGAGAGAATTTTTTTTTTTCCTCAGAGTAGGTCAAGCACCCTTCTTCCATGATTTCTAAATAGTGAATATTTTTTCCTTTTCCAGTTTTCAGTTAAATATTTATTTCTGCCATTTTTGAACTTATTTTTGCTCCTCCCTAAATTATAAGCTCTCTGATGATTATTATGGTTTGTTCTACATACATCTACATATGTTAAATTACTTAATGTATGTAGAATGAATGAATGAATATAATGATGAAAAGAAAATATCACAATATGCTGTGTAGCCTATTAACTATGTTACAGATCAAGTAATATATCTAAGTATTTCAGTGTGTCCATTGGTATATTTGTGACATAGCAAAGAGCTGTAGATGGGGACACATTCTATCCAGTCTCAGTCATAATGAAGTCGCCCGTGGCTCTGCTGCTATAATATCTGTCCATACACATGTTATTCATCCTTTCAGCATTATAACATGTTATCTGGATCCTGAGAATGGGACAGATAGAATGTACTTGTTCAAAGATAAAAGAGAAAATGAACATTTATGTATGAAATATATTACATAAATCCTGAAGTACAATATTGGCTGCCTTTGTATTTTGATTCAGTTAAAAATTATAATCCAGTCAAAATGTGAGGTTAAAGTTTCAGAAACAGTTGCAAGTATATTCCACTATCGTGTTAATGTCATGCACTCCCAGTATCCTCATCAATTTTTGTCTCACTGCAACCTTAGCAGTGTTCAAGGAACAAAAAGCACAAACAACAGCAGAACTAAGAGCAAAAACAAAGCACCATACAGAACAGCATAAAGCAAAAAATATAAAACCAAACAATATAAAAACAAAGGATGGCAAGAAATAATCTTAGCCGAACACATTTTTTTAACTGAAAGAGTAGAGTTAAAAGAGTGTTAATTCTATCATCTTTTAAAATCAACTGTCATATTCACAACTACTTTATAGCCTATCCTTGGAGACTGGAACAATCCTTGCTCCCAATAGTGAGATATAATATAACTTTGTTTCCTTTGAGTTAAATGACCAGTTGTGTGCCCTTTACTGTCACTTCACTTATGTTGCATAGCTCTCCTTGGTCAAAAGGAGAATAATAAAACAAGAGCTACAACATTTAGATAAAGTTTTACATTCCCCTTCCAGCATTTCCTCAATTTGAAATATATAACAATTGGAATGCCAAGATGAAACTGAATAGATCAACTTGTTTTTCTGTGAAAAGCTCTTCTAAATATATTTGAACAACAACAACAAAAAAGAAGTTCAAGTCATATAAAATGATTTAGGAAATGGGGCTCTGAGGTTTCTGAAGATCATAAGAAAGGTTACTTAAAGTTTCCATGATAAAACATGTTTTGTACTAAAGTTTATAAATGTTAACAAAGCTTTAAAAAGCCAGCTTCTGTACTTGAGCAAATTTTACCATATATTTTCATCAAAATATTTCCAACAAAAGTTCAAAAATTTAAAAAAAAATAGCGTTCAAAAAAATTTAGACCATCTGTTTCAAATATATATATATATATAACATCTCGTGGTAATGATCCTTTTGTTTAGAATCTTTTTTTTAATATATATATTTTTTATTTTTTAAATTTTAAAATCTTTAATTCTTACATGCATTCCCAAACATGAACCCCCCTCCCACCTCCCTCCCCATAACATCTTTCTGGGTCCTCCCCATGCACCAGCCCCAAGCATGCTGCATCCTGCGTCTGACATAGACTGGCGATTCAATTCACATGATAGTATACATGTTAGAATGTCATTCTCCCAAATCATCCCACCCTCTCCCTCTCCCTCTGAGTCCAAAAGTCCGTTATACACATCTGTGTCTCTTTCCCTGTCTTGCATACAGGGTCGTCATTGCCATCTTCCTAAATTCCATATATATGTGTTAGTATACTGTATTGGTGTTTTTCTTTCTGGCTTACTTCACTCTGTATAATCGGCTCCAGTTTCATCCATCTCATCAGAACTGATTCAAATGCATTCTTTTTAACGGCTGAGTAATACTCCATTGTGTATATGTACCACAGCTTTCTTATCCATTCATCTGCTGATGGACATCTAGGTTGTTTCCATGTCCTGGCTATTATAAACAGTGCTGCGATGAACATTGGGGTACATGTGTCTCTTTCCATTCTGGTTTCCTCGGTGTGTTTGCCCAGCAGTGGGATTGCTGGGTCATAAGGTAGTTCTATTTGCAATTTTTTAAGGAATCTCCACACTGTTCTCCATAGTGGCTGTACTAGTTTGCATTCCCACCAACAGTGTAGGAGGGTTCCCTTTTCTCCACACCCTCTCCAGCATTTATTGCTTGCAGATTTTTGGATCGCAGCCATTCTGACTGGTGTGAAGTGGTACCTCATTGTGGTTTTGATTTGCATTTCTCTGATAATGAGTGATGTTGAGCATCTTTTCATGTGTTTGTTAGCCATCCGTATGTCTTCTTTGGAGAAATGTCTATTTAGTTCTTTGGCCCATTTTTTGATTGGGTCGTTTATTTTTCTGGAGTTGAGCTGCATAAGTTGCTTGTATATTTTTGAGATTAGTTGTTTGTCAGTTGCTTCATTTGCTATTATTTTCTCCCATTCAGAAGGCTGTCTTTTCACCTTGCTTATATTTTCCTTTGTTGTGCAGAAGCTTTTAATTTTAATTAGATCCCATTTGTTTATTTTTGCTTTTATTTCCAGAATTCTGGGAGGTGGATCATAGAGGATCCTGCTGTGATTTATGTTTAGAATCATTTATAGAGTAAATTGCAATGGATATCACACAAGGATTGAGACATGAAAAAGCAATGTTAAAGTATTCAAATCAAAATAATGCTTGATAAAGGCAAAGTATCTTCAATGTATTTTTTCAGTACTTTTTTAACTATCAAAGATCCCTGTATGCTATTTATTTAATTTGAAGTAAAGACAAATATAAACATAAGCACTCTAAGGGGAGTTTATGATCAACAATTACAGTTTCCTTGGGACCATTCAGTTCAGTTCAGTGGCTCAGTCGTGCCTGACTCTTTGTGACCCCATGAATCGTAGCACGCCAGGCCTCCCTGTCCATCACCAACTCCCGGAGTTCACTCAGACTCACATCCATCGAGTTGGTGATGCCATCCACCAATCTCATCCTCTGTCATCCCCTTCTCCTCCTGCCCCCAATCCCTCCCAGCATCAGAGTCTTTTCCAATGAGTCAACTCTTCGCATGAGGTGGCCAAAGTACTTGAGTTTCAGCTTCAGCATCATTCCCTCCAAAGAAGTCCCAGGGTTGATCTCCTTTAGAATGGACTGGATGGACCTCCTTGCAGTTCAAGGGACTCTCAAGAGTCTTTTCCAACAGTCCATCAATTACTTCAAAAGATATCATATATTCAAAACCAGATCATGTTTATATCAGGTATAATTCATGCATCCATTTACTATTTTATTGGCAACAGAGAAATTTTTGTACTTGTAAGCCAATAAAACTATACAGTATACCATAGGGTATAGATTATAAATTGCAAAAAACAAAGTTTCAAACTTTCTTTCAAATATTTGAGTTTATTTCAATACATTTGACTTCCAGTTGACTATCAATCTAATTCTGCTGCATTGATCAAAAATGCTGTGGTCAGAATTTTACTATTAAAGATCAAGTGGATTTTTTTTAGTGAACATAGAGTATACTAAAATGTGTTAATTTATTCTTAGTTTAAAATTCAAACAGTGCAACAGAGTACATTGCTAAATAATACATAAATATTATTAATTTTATCAAGGGAAACAAAAGTGTAAACACAAAGAAAAACAAGAATTTAAGTAGCAAGGAAACTAAAAGATTTCTACTAACCCTAATCTACTCTCAGATTTTGAGTATAATTGCTGGTTGCAGAATAAGCTCAAGTATAAAATCATTCTATAGTTTGTCAGAATACTGACTTTTTACTTTCAGGTAAATTTTATGGCAATGGATGGCATTTAGGTTTAAAAATCTGGAGCTATTAAAAAAATATCTTGATGGGAGATTATGAAACATAGTGTTACCACAATAAGCACAGTATTCTAGCAACTGTAAAGTTGAACAGATTCTACTCTAAAACCCAAAAAAGTATTGGCATTTAATATGCACCTTTGTTCCTCTTATGGGCTTCCCTGGTGGCTCAGTCAGTAAAGCGTCTGCCTGCAATGCAGGAGACTCAGGTTTGATCCCTGGGTCAGGAAGACCCCCTGGGGAAGGAAATGGCAACACACTGCAGTATTCTTGCCTGAGAAATCCCATGGACAGAGGAGCCTGGTGAGGTACAATCCTTTTAAAAATGTAGGTGTTTGAATTTAGTTGTGTGAGTTTAACCATGTAGATCATTCAGCCAAGCAAAAAGAATATTTAATGATTGATGATGAAAGGTCTCATGAAACAAATTATTATGAAAAAATATTGCCTAGCAACACAAATGGTATGAACTAGATAAGAGCACCAGTAGAGTATAAGTTGAGTGCACATCTTTCCACAGATAACATAAATATTGTGATAAATATTTTGAATGTAGACTCTTTCTACTAAGGCAGTTTTTCAACTCTTTTTTGGAAAAAAAATATAATATCAGTCTTGTTTCCTTCAGATTTATTATATGAAAAATACTGTTTTGTATAACAGAAATTACACTACTTTTCTGACGTATACTTTAGGGCAATTTTGTGGTTCATTATTTGTTCATTCTCTAACTGTAGTTTAACTGTATATATAATCTCACTAGACATGGCTATTCCAGATTAAGCCTGTTATATTCTCAAGAATTAAGAATCATCATTTATAATAATCATAGTCAATAGTTCTTCTTTATTTAGAATTCAATTTTTTTAATTTCAGTATAATTTGGAGCTCACAGTAAACCACCTTTTTTTTTTGATCTACTAAATATTTTATTTTAAATAACTCCTCTATTCACATTACATGTTGGCCAGTATGTTGAATTCAATTTTAATGTGGCCGTAAGTAAAATCTATTTTCATATTATCATCCATAACACATTTCTCCTATAAGTAACTATACGATTTATATGCAAATATATGTGAAATTGCACAGAATTAATTCCACGTGTATACACTATGGAATATATTACTATGTAATAATACTTTCAATCTTACATACAAATTTCAGAATAGGGAAAGAACCAAGTTCACATAACTTTAGCTTTAAGAAATCTATTTAGAAAGATCTTTCTCTTTGTATATCAATTCTGCTGGTGCTCTCTATTTCTTTTCATCATTAATAGCCACCTCCCCAGCTACATGTTATAGGGATCATTCTTAAAGAATCATCTAAACTCCCTGATCTTTGGTTCCTGCTGTAAATTGATTCTATACACAGCAGTCTAATGAAACCATACAAAAATAGTTTTATGATTCTAAATCATAGAAACATGTGGATATTCCTTCACTAAAAGATGAACTTAAACCCTGGTATGATTCTTTATCTGTTCACATTCTTTTTCATGAATCAGACAGCAAAACCACAAAGCCCAGAGAGAGTGTCTGGGTTAAGTGTTTGTATAACTCTTTTTCTCAGCATGCAATTTCTTATTCTCTGTCTGTATCTCTTTAACTGCCTCTCACAGTATGTTCTCATTATATCTTACTGGAGCAATACTTCAAAATACTGTCCTTTGTGAAAAGACTGCTCTGAGAGCAAGTGATGAAGGTATAAATTACATGAGTAGAAGAAGAAAAGATGTGCCCTAGGAGTTTAAAACCATTTTGCCTTCATGATTTGGACAAATTCATTCAGTGAGCTAATGAGCTATGACAAACAACTTATGTTTTAAACACATTGATGAGCATAGAGAATGTTTTAGTAGGCTTCATTCTATCATTAAAGACTTGTGGTTCAGTACACTGTATTAAGAAATTCAGAATACATTTAACTAACAAGTCTTTTAAGAAAAAGTGATTAAACAAGTGGGGATTATCAAGGAAGCAGTGTTTTGTTTTAATATGATATATTTAATGTGCCTTTTTATCACCAGTAGTATTTTACTTTTTATGTATTTTTTACACAATTTGTTTTTATTCAAAATAATACATTGAAGGAGAAGAGGGTAGCAGAGGATGAGATGGTTAGATAGCATCACCAATTCAGTGGACATGAGTCTGAGCAAAATCTGGGGGATAGTGGAGTGCAGGAAAGTGTGGCCTGCTGCAGTACATGGGGCCACAAAGAGTTAGACATGACTTAGTGACTGAACAACATTGTGGCTGAAGAGAATTTACAAGCAGAGCCTGCTTGAGAATTGGAAATGGTGACATTCAGCAAAATAATTAGGATGACAGTGAGACCAAAGCTTAGCACATAGGTTAGTGATAGGTACCACATAGGAATAAAAATGTAAACCAAATGCAGGGAAACAGAGTATTACAAAAAGACTTTCTTGATAATGTCACACATTCTAGGGAAGGAATTCTTTATGTTTATCAAAGATTATTTTACAAAAACATGGAAAAGCAGCTGCTCCATATTTTCAGGGATGTCTGAAAGAAAGCAACAATCTTCAACCTGCAGCAGTGGGATTCTTTTTTTTCTTTTTTTTTAAACAAAGATAGCATTATTTGACTTCACAGTGATATGACTTGATTCCATTACTTTTGAATTACTGGGACCATATATTTGTACAAAATAGTATGTTTTTAAGGGCTTCCCAGATGGTGCTAGTGGTAAAGATCTTGCCTACTAATGCAGAAGACATAAGAGACATGGATTCAATTCCTGGGTCAGGAAGATCCCCTGAAGGAGGGCATGACAACCCACTCCTGTATTTTTCCCTAGTGAATCCCCAGGGACAGAGGAGCTTGGCAGGATATAGTCCATAGAGTCCCAAATAGTCAGGCATGTTTGCAGCATGCATGCAGTATGCTTTTAACCACAACAAAGCATCATTATAATTTTTCTTATTGATTTTCAAATAATTTTGTGGAAAAATTCACAGACATAGTTTACCATTTCTAGATAACTAAGAAAATGACCAATAAACATGAGAAAAAATACCTCGACCTTATCCCCAAGTCATGAAAAATAAGATCCAGATGCAGTTGTGCCTTCATCAAAATGTATTGAGAAAACACTGAGAACATGTTATACTGAAAATATTACAAATAAATAAAACATTGAGTTTTGCATGTTTTAGGAACAAGCATTTCTTGCCATTTTATGATCTTATTAACCTAATGCACTATTTTTCTCTTTCATAAACTTTTTTGATTTTGGCTAATAATGAAATAATAGTCAATATTTATTGAGAGTCTCTTGGACAACAAAAAGATCAAGCCATTTAGATCTAAGGGAAATCAACCCTGAATACTCACTGGAAGGACTAATAATGAAGGTGAAGCTTCAATACTTTGGCCACCTGATGTGAATAGTCAACTCACTGGAAAAGACCCTGATGCTGAGAAGGCAAAAGGAGAACAGGGCATCAGAGGATGAGAAGGTTGGATTACATCACCAATTCAATGGACTCATGAACTTGGGTCAAATCTGGGAGGTGGTGAGGGACAGGGAATCCCGGCATGCTGTAGTCCACGGGGTTGCAAAGTGGCAAACATGATTTAGTGACTGAGTAACAACATTTACTGAACATGTACCATGGTAGAATTTTTAGCTCTCCACTGAATCCATTCTCCTTTCCTTACCTAGCAAGAGGGTTGTTCCTAGGCCTGAGCCTTTTCTAGCTAGATAATTCATTTCTCAGCCCCATGTTACAGGTAGACAGAATCTATGAGATTCAATATTTCCCATGCTGTGAATAGCACTGCCAACTTGGGGCCTGGGTCTGTAGGACTGTGGCCTTCCCCATATCCTTTAGCCCTGCTTGATGGAACCAGACTTGAAGAACCACTGTGCAGATTATCATAGGCTGTTTGTTCCCGGCTTCTAGGAAAATGACCGTGTGAAAGAAGTATGCTTCTTTGTTGTTTTCTCTCTCTTTTTTTTTTTTTAACGTTATAACATTACTTTTAAAAATATAAGAAGTTGATTATTTTATGTAAGCTAGTAAGGTTAACATTTACTAGCTGTAGATGAGGAAACAGTGTCAGAGTTTATTTTGGGGGGCTCCAAAATCACTGCAGATGGTGACTGCAGCCATGAAATTAAAAGATGCTTACTCCTTGGAAGGAAAGTTATGACCAACCTAGACAGCATATTCAAAAGCAGAGGCATAACTTTGCCAACAAAGGTCCGTCTAGTAAAGGCTGTGGTTTTCCCAGTGGTCATGTATGGATGTGAGAGTTAGACTGTGAAGAAAGCTGAGCACTGAAGAATTGATGATTTTGAACTGTGGTGTTGGAGAAGACTATTGAGAGTCCCTTGGACCTCAAGGAGATTCAACCAGTCCATTC
The DNA here is from genome assembly GCF_042477335.2 of Ovis canadensis. Lineage (NCBI taxonomy): Eukaryota > Metazoa > Chordata > Mammalia > Artiodactyla > Bovidae > Ovis > Ovis canadensis. Next base: position 139,511,990 of record NC_091245.1, read on the forward strand.
TAAAGGAAATCAGTCCTGGGTGTTCATTGGAAGGACTGATGCTAAAGCTGAAAGTCCAATACTTTGGCCACCTAACGTGAAGAGTTGACTCATTGGAAAAGACTCTGATGCTGGGAGGGATTGGGGGCAGGAGGAGAAGGGGACGACAGACCATGAGATGGCTGGATGGCATCACCGACTCAATGGACGTGAGTTTGAGTGAACTCTGAGAGTTGGTGATGGACAGGGAGCCGTGGTGTGTTCTGCGATTCCTGGGGTCGCAAAGAATCGGACACGACTGAGTGACTGAACTGAATTGAACTGAATGTCATGTAATCTAAGAAATTTATGTGACCTCTATGCTTTAATCATCTAGTTTCAATAGGCGGTGCTTTTATTAATAATCTTTCTTAAAATAAAACAGTTTAATTTAGATGAAGTATTTGCCCATGTTCACTCTATTGCCAAATTTCATCTGCTCCAACCACGCATTTGTTCATATTGCAATATTTCTGAAATCAAGATGTGTCTTGAAATATTAATAATTGGTATCCAATAAGTTATCTGTATAATTTTGCTGTGTGTGTTATGAGGATGAAATATAAAATAGTGATTCACATTTTAAAAATGTATTACTTTTGATAAAATACATAAACATAGTGGTAGCCATTCAAACCCAGGCAGCTCTGCTCCAGAACTCTTAATCTGAAGTACTACTTCACTGAAATAATTAAAACTATTACTATATAACACAAAACAGCATCTAACAAGGCAAGTATTGTATGTTTTCCAAGATGATTAATTCTGATTATTTTTAGTTTCCCATGTTCCCAAAAATTTTGATTTAATAAGTAAATGACTTTTAATCATCCAGCATAAATAAACAACTCTTCTGAAATAGCCATACAAATAATGATAGGCAGGTTCATCATTGTAACATTCATTTCCTTGTGATACATGAATACAAGAGAGGACTAAATCTTGTCTCCAATGATATGTCCTGCTGCAAGGGAATCAATAAGTCAGACAAAATACATGGTCCACAGCTAAGATATATTTGGCAAACAATATCAGTCAAGAATATGAGGCCCTTCACTTAGTTGCTGCCAAAATGTCAAAGCACATTTCCTTTTCTCTTTCTTTCCTCATCCTTTTGATATCTCTCTCACCTTGGCTCTCTCTCTCTTTCTCTCTCTCTGCCTTTTATTTTGTGGGGAGCAAGGAGATTATTTAATTTTAGTAATTTGAAAGGTTTTAAAACAATCGAGGTGATAAAACTGTGTCTCATACTTTGGTTTATCAACCAGATTATGAACTTCTTGAAGATATGGTCTATGATTTTTATCTCTGTGCTCTAGCCCCTGTTACAGAGGGCTGGAACATAGAGATAAATTAAATTCCACTTTAACTTTCACTGTGTTTTGGAAGAATGAGGTAGTAAATTTTTTTCAATTACTCATCTCAATAATATTGAGCGTCAACTTGCACCAATTAATATTCTTGGCAGAGTTCAAGTGTAAGAAACACATTTATATCTACTTCATTGTTGTTGTTTAGTATATCTACTTGGGTAATGATTATTTATATAAATAATAAAGGTAATGCTTTTTATGGAATTACTTTAAAGGGCTGAAATTTTCCACTGTATATTTCTCTTAGTGTGTTTGCTTCCCTCATAAATTTTGACTATGCTCATAAAAAAGAAACATAATCCCTAATAATACATTTATATGTGACTTAAACCTATAGATACATGATTTCAAAACAACCATTCTATTTTAGAAAATCTCTCCAAAAAAAATGACCCTAAATCTGAAAACTGGATTTTACAAAGCAGGAAATTGGAAATAAGAAGTAACTATATCACAATAAAAGAGCTGTCCTTGAGTTTTTATAACGGGATATAATTTCCCTTAATTTTTTTTTTTTAGTGATTATAAGAGTATGTTATGTATAGATATTTGTACAAGGAACAGTATGAAAACTACAGACTATGATGTAATGCTTACTGAAGAGTTATAAAGACTAATCATTATGTAACAGAGTTGAAAGGAATTATGGCTTCATTATTCAGTACAAGATTATGAGATATTATAATATTATTCCTATTTTATTTCCAGGGAAACAGGCCAAGCATAATACAATTATAAAAATGCTACAAATATGAGAAACAGGAATGGAACCCATGCAATTCCAAAGTTGCTTCTTGACTGACCAGTTATATTAATGTCTCCTGAAAAAGATGAAGAAATACTGTCTCTCTCCTTAAGTAGCAGAGACAATATTATATACCTGTGGGAGAATGTGAAACACTGTCTATAAATGGAAAGAAAAAATCAGTTTAGTTTGAAACAGACACACACAAAAAAAGTCTCTCTCATTTATTAGGCTTGGAGAAGAGGGGGTGGCTATGCACAGAAAATGACAGCTGAGTTAATAGGAAGCAGTGACTCTCCCAATGTCACAGAGCAGAACAAAATGCCAGAATAATCTCCTCTTTCAGTGACTACTGCTTTCTTATCAATCACCTTCTTTGCCTTCTTCATTTATAGCTAGAGATACACAAGTACTAAGCAATATCTACTTTATTGACAGTCTCCAATGCCTAGTTAATCCCCAGTTCTCTTAAACTGGCCTCAGGGAAAGTGACATCAAAAACTAACCCCTACTTTCCTTAGACCTTTCTCAAAATCATTCCATAGTATGCCAAACTTTGCAAGAGACACTTTTCTGAAATGTCACTCTTGACAGAACGTGGTCCACTGGAGAAGGGAATGGCAAACCACTTCAGTATTCTTGCCTTGAGAATCCCATGAACAGTATGAAAAGGCAAAATGATAGGATACTGAAAGAGGAACTCCCCAGGTCAGTAGGTCCCCAATATGCTACTGGAGGTCAGTGGAGAAATAACTCCAGAAAGATTAGAGGGATGGAGCCAAAGCAAAAACGATATGGGGTTGTGGATGTGACTGGTGATAGAAGCAAGGTCTGATGCTGTAAAGAGCAATATTGCATAGGAACCTGAAATGTTAGGTCCATGAATCAAGGCAAATTGGAAGTGGACAAACAGGAGATGGCAAGAGTGAATGTCGACATTCTAGGAATCAGAGAACTAAAATGGACTGGAATGGGTGAATTTAACTCAGATGACCATTATATCTACTACTGTGGGCAGGGATCCCTTAGAAGAAATGGAGTAGCCATCATGATCAACAAAAGAGTCCGAAATGCAGTATTTGGATGCAATCTCAAAAACAACAGTATGATCTAGGTTTGTTTTCAAGGCAAACCACTCAGTATCATGGTAATCCAAGCCTATGTCCCAACTAGTAATGCTGAAGAAGCTGAAGTTGAATGGTTCTATGAAGACCTACAAGACCTTTTAGAACAACACCGGAAAAAGATGTCCTTTTCATTATAGGGGAATGGAATGCAAAAGTATGAAGTCAAGGGACACCTGGAGTAACAGGCAAATTTGACCAGAATGAAGCTGGGCAAACGCTAATAGAGTTTTGCGAAAAGAACACACTGGTCATAGCAAATACCCTCTTCCACCAACATAAGAGAAGTCTCTACACATGGATATCACCAGATGGTCAATACCGAAATCAGACTGGTTATATTCTTTGCAGCCAAAGATGGAGAAGCTCTATACAGTCAGCAAAAACAACACTGGGAGCTGACTGTGGCTCAGATCATGAAACCCTTATTGCCAACTTCAGACTTAAATTGAAGAAAGTAGGGAAAACCATGAGACCATTCAAGTATGACCTAAATCATATCCTTTATGATTCTACAGTGGAAGTGAGAAATAGATTTAAGGGACTAGATCTGAGAGATAGAGTGCCTGTTGAACTATGGATGGAGGTTCTTGACGCTGTACATGAGACAGGGATCAAGACCATCCCCAAGAAAAAGAAATGCCAAAAAGCAAAATGGCTGTCTGGGGAGGCCTTACAGATAGCTGTGAAAAGAAGAGAAGCAAAAAGCAAAGGAGAAAAGGGAAGGTATTCCCATTTGAATGCAGAGTTTCAAAGAATAACAAGGAGAGATAAGAAAGCCTTCCTCAGTGATCAATGCAAAGAAATAGAGGAAAAAAACAGAATGGGAAAGACTAGAGATCTCTTCAAGAAAATTAGAGATACCAAGGGAACATTTCATACAAAGATGGGCTAGATAAAGGACAGAAATGTTATGGACCTAAGAGAAGCAAAAGATATTAAAAAGAGGTGGCTAGAATACACAGAAGAACTGTACAAAAAAATATCTTCACGACTCAGATAATCATGATGGCATGATCACTCACCTAGAGCCAGACATCCTGGAATGTGAAGTCAAGCGGGCCTTAGAAAGCATCACTATGAACAAAGCTAGTGGAGATGATGGAATTCCAGTGGAACTATTTCAAATCCTGAAAGATGATGCTGTGAAAGTGCTGCACTCAATATGCCAGTAAATTTGGAAAACTCAGCAGTGGCCACAGGACAATATATGATCAGTTTTCATTCCAATCCCAAAGAAAGGCAATGCCAAAGAATGCTCAAACTACCGCAGAATTGCACCCATCTCACACACTAGTAAAGTAATGCTCAACATTCTCCAAGCCAGGCTTCAGCAATATGTGGACCGTGAAATTCCAGATGTTCAAGCTGGTTTTAGGAAAGGCAGAAGAACCAGAGATCAAATTGCCAACATCCACTAGATCTTCGAAAAAGCAAGAGAGTTCCAGAAAAATATCTATTTCTGCCATATTGACTATGCCAAAGCCTGTGACTCTGTGGATCACAATAAACTGTGGAAAATTCTGAAAGAAATGGGAATACAAGACCACCTGACCTGCCTCTTTAGATACCTATATGCAGGCCAAGAAGCTACATTTAGAACTGGACATGGAACAACAGACTGGTTCCAAATAGGAAACGGAGTACATCAAGGCTGTATATTGTCACCCTGCTTATTTAACTTATATGCAGAGTACATCATGAAAAATGCTGGGATGGAAGGAGCACAAGCTGGAATCAAGATTGCCAGGAGAAATATCAATACCTCAGATATGCAGATGATATCACCCTTATGGCAGAAAGTGAAGAGGAACTAAAAAGCCTCTTGATGAAAGTGAAAGTGGAGAGTGAAAAAGTTGGCTTAAAGCTCAACATTCAGAAAACAAAGATCATGGCAACTGTTCCCATCTCTTCATGGGAAATAGATGGGAAAACAGTGGAAACAGTGGCAGAATTTATTTTTTGGGGCTCCAAAATCACTGCAGATGGTGACTGCAGCCATGAAATTAAAAGACGCTTACTCCTTGGAAGGAAAGTTATGACCAACCTAGACAGAATATTAAAAAGCAGAGACTTTACTTTGTCAACAAAGGTCCTTCAAGTCAAGGCTATGGTTTTTCCAATGTCATGTATGGATGTGAGAGTTGGACTGTGAAGAAAGCTGAGCACCGAAGAATTGGTGCTATTGAACTGTGGTGTTGGAGAAGACTCTTGAAAGTCGCTTAGACTGCAAGGAGGTCCAACCAGTCATCCTAAAGGAGATCAGTCCTGGGTGTTCATTGAAAAGACTGATGCTAAAGCTGAAAGTCCAATACTTTGGCCACCTAATGTGAAGAGTTGACTCATTGCAATAGACCCTGAAGGTGGGAGGCATTAGGGGCCTGAGGAGAAGGGGACGACAGAGGATGAGATGACTGTATGGCATTACCGACTCAATGGACATGAGTTTGAGTAGACTGTGACAGTTGGTGACGGACAGGGAGGCTTGGCGTGCTGCGATTTCATGGCGTTGCAAAGAGTTCGACACGACTGAGTGACTGAATTGCACTGAACTGAACATTGTTTTCCTTAATGTATATCAGAATGTGATAAATGCTATTAGACAAGTTTAAATATTTGCATTTGGAACATTGGAGAGGAAATGATTGAATTTAGTCAAAGGACCTATGCTGCTGCTGCTAAGTCAGTTCAGTCATGTCCAACTCTGTGCGACCTCATAGACAGCAGCCCACCAAGCTCCCCCGTCCCTGGGATTCTCCAGGCAAGAACACTGGAGTGGGTTGCCATTTCCTTCTCCAATGCATGAAAGTGAAAAGTGAAAGTGAAGTCATTCAGTTGTGTCCGACTCTTGGCGACCCCATGGACTGCAGCCTACCAGGCTTCTCCATCCATGGGATTTTCCAGGCAAGAGTACTGGAGTGGGGTGCCATTGCCTTCTCCAAGGACCTATGAGAGTGTTTCTAAGTTTAGACCAATTTGATTGTGTCTCTAGGTCATGATCAAGGAATGGGTGGAACATGGAATGATACTGTCAAAAAATATCAAAGTGTTCTGCTTGGTTTTAATTAGGATTAAGGATGTTGTCTGGAAAGGAAAGTGGGAGATATTATGTGGACTATAATACTCAAATACTATATATATTCTAATTCCATAAAATAAAAGTTAAACTTACCTGGATACAAAGGTATTTACACAGCATATGATGGATAGATCTTTGAACTAGAAGAAACAAACAAACAAAAAATGTAGTGTCAGTTAAAGAATGGATTGAACATGTAAAATCTGAGGCAGAGAAAACATTCATGAATTTATTACAAAAATTTGAGTTCACATTTCAGGAATGGGCTTCCCTGATGGCTCAGCTGGTAAAGAATCCGGCTGCAATGAGGGAGCCTGGGTTCAGTCCCTGGGTTGGAAAGATCCCCTGGAGGAAGCAACGGCTACCAACTTCAGTATTCTGGCCTGGAGAATTCCATGGACTCTCTAGTCCATGGGGCCACAAAGAGTCAGACACGGCTAAGTGATTTTCACTTTCCTTTCCAGGCATGGGCCAGTGCCAGAATGATTAAAGTAAGGAGATGATTTTGTGCTGCAATATTTGAAGAGAGATAAAAGAGGAGTATAAAAATGTGGTAAGATTTTTAATAGAAGATAGTAGCAGGGATTTCCCTGGTGGTCTAGTAGCTAAGACTCCGTGTTCTCAATGTAGGGGACTAGGTTCAATCCCTGGTCAGGGAACAAGATCCCACATGCAACCAAAGATCCTGTAGGCTGCAACAAAGGCAGAAGAACACTCATGCCACAGCTAAGATCTGGCACGAACAAATAATATTTTTTTAAGACAGCAGCAGACTCAAAAGTTGGCTATATTATCAAAGACTGGAAGACAGATAAATTTTTGTTTGACAGGCCAGCAAAAGCAGGCACTGTATTAAGATAGAGCTACAAACTAACATCTGGAAATAAGTATCTACAATAAGAGGAGAGTGTCTGAACTAGAAAAGACAATTTAAGAGTTGTCAATATGGAAGCAATTTTTGCAAGTCCATCAGTAGAGGATGTTAACAAAGAAACTAACTTGAAATGAGAGAAATAAATCAATTTAGGTACCACATTTTAGGAATGAGTGAATAACGAAAAACTGGTGAAAAATATAATAAAAACAACGAGAGATAGATGGAAAATAAAAATGTGTATCGCCTGTAAAAATAAAGATTTTCAAGAAGAAAGAAGTTGAAAGTAGCATTATACAGTGGATTGAATGCAAGGAGGATGAGAATAAGATTTGGTGGTTGTGGAATCACTGACACCCCATATAGAAAGCACTGCACTGTGTGCTAAGTTGTTCAGTTATGTCCAACTCTTTTCGACTCTATGAACTGCAGCCTGCCAGGCACAAGAATGTCCATGGCAAGATTCTCCAGGCAAGAACACTGGAGTGGGTTGCCATTTCCTTCTCCGGGGATCTTTCCAACCCAGGGATCAACCCAACATCCCATGTGTCTCCTGCACTAGCAGGCAGGTTCTTCATTACTAGCACCACCTGGGAAGCCCTGCTGCTGCTGCTGCTGCTGCTGCTGCTGCTAAGTCACTTCAGTCATGTCCAAGTCTGTGCGACCCCATAGACAGGCCCACCAGGCTCCTCTGTCCCTAGGATTCTCCAGGCAAGAACAGTGGAGTGGGTTACCATGTCCTTCCCCAATGCATGAAAGTGAAAAGTGAAAGTGAAGTCGTTCAGTCATGTCCAACCCTAGCGACCCCATGGACTGCAGCTTTCCAGGCTCCTCCATCCATTGGATTTTCCAGGCAAGCGTATTGGAGTGGGGTGCCATTGTGGGAAGCCCTAAGGCATTCTAAATCTTTTTCCAAAGCTCTCTTTTTAGGGAGAGAGATGAGTATTAATTAAGATATTGCTATATTTAAATTTATATAAATTTCCTCAAATCTATACCCCTTCATGATTTCTCATTGATTTTGTGATCTTTAAAGTCCTGGAATTTTTTAAAGTTAGGAAGTCCTATGAGTGATGGTCCTGGTAGCATGTGGCAATGCAACCCAATACTGAATGAACAAAAGACCAGTGGAACCTGGCAGGATTATCTGAAGCTGCTGCTTGTATTCAAAGCACTCTGCCATCTCCATGGGCATATGAATCCATTATTTAAGAACAACTGCTTTCCTATTTAAGTATAAACTTTCAACGTCATTTAAGCTTAAGAGTATATATCCTATATTTGAATACTGTGGGGAAATACAATGAATGGTTAATTATAATCTTTCTTCATCATCCACATCTGGTTTCCTGTGGTTCCTTTGCTGCGAATTCACCATATATGTAAAATGCCAAACAAGTTAATTTTCCCATGAATGTGAAAATTTAACATAACACTTTTGCCAGTTTTTCTTTATTTTAATTCATGCATGGTACCATTCTCAATACAGAGCTAGGTAATATTTTATAACATCTTTTATCTGTTAAGTCATTCCAGGAACTGCCAAGAACAACTTAAAGAACAATGCTAGATCAATCACTGTAATCACTTCCTCCTCTTTCTCTCAAAGACGTTTGCCATCTAAGCCACAGTTTAGGTGTCTTGATTTTTAAACCTCTGAGATCTCAGAAGAAGCACCTCTCTTTAAACAACATACAGAACTAGGTGACCCCTGCTTTGGGGGCATTCTGTATTTTTACAAGGTGAAACTGTAAATAGCACTCTAAGGACAGTAGTCTCTTCAAATTCTGCCCTCCTCCTTACACTCAGAGACAGATACAAAGATTTTCACATTTTTAAAAGCCATTTTTGAGTGAAGGAAAACAGAAGGATGAATTGACAGGTAGGCAATTATCTCATTACAGATAGGCAGGTGGAGCACTTGCCCTTTAAACAGGGTCTCAGCTGTTTTTCTGAGCTGTGGGTGAAGAAAAGAAATGATCAATTCCCATTTAGCCTTTCCCTAATCTCCCTACCAACTAGGAACTCGGCTATGACTGAAATGTATCTGAATATACTTGGCATTTGTAAATGCCAATATAATATTCTGAAACAATAAATACATACAGATATACTTAGAGACAAACAGTTTTTGAGAGACAACAGAAGGCAAGTTAAATCTTTGGGTTTTGTTTTTATAAAAGGCAGATTTAGATTTCTTTCATGCTTAAGACAATGGTAAGAAAGATGGAGAAAAAATGATATCCTAGGGCATTTTCTGACGGTAAAAATATTCTACCAACATAGTAGGAACTTTTGTTGTGGCAAATTTCTCTAAACAAATGATACCTTGTTCCTTGTCACTGTGAAGTCAAAACCAAATACCCACTCAACCCTCTGTCGCCATAAAACTGAACTAAAACACATTGTTTTCTATTTGGCAAATCCTTCTAAAATTAAGTTAGCAGAATTTTAAAGTGGTAGTGAATATTCCAAGCAGAGAGACAAGATCTTTCTTTTCTGTGTTTTATATAACAACCATTATAAAACATTTCCTCCTTGCATTCATTCATTTGTGATTTTTTAATTAAACAAATTATTTTTTTTATTTTTAATGTATTTTTTATTGAAGGATAATTGCTTTACAGTATTTTGTTGTTTTCTGTCAAACCTCAACATGAATCAGCCATAGGTATACATATATCCCCTCCCTTTTGAACCTCCCTCCCATCTCCCTCCCCATCCAACCTCTCTAGGTTAATACAGAGCCCCTGTTTGTGTTTCCTGAGCCATACAGCAAATTCATCTTGGCTATCTATTTTACATATGGTAATGTAAGTCTCCATATTATTTTTTCCATACATCTCACCCTCTCTTCCCCTTTCCCCATGTCCATGAGTCTATTCTCTATGTCTGTTTCTCCACTGCTGTCCTGTAAATAAATTCTTCACCACCATACTTCCAGACTTTATATATTTGGGTTATAATATAATATTACTTTTTCTGACTCACTTCACTCTGTGTAATAGGTTCTAGGTTTATCCACCTCATCAGAACTGACTCAAATGTGTTCCTTTTAATGGCTGAGCAATATTCCACTGTGTATATGTACCACAAATTTTTATCCATTCATCTGTCAAAGGACATCTAGGTTACTTCCATGTTTTAATTATTATAAATAGTGCTGCAGTGAACAATGCGATACATGCGTGTTTTTCAATTTTGGTTTCCTCAGGGTATATACGTAGGAGTGGGATTGCTGGGTCATATGGTGGTTTTATTCCTAGTTTTTTAACGAATCTCCATACTGTCTTCCATAGTGGCCGTATCAGTTTACATTCCCACCAGCAGTACAAGAGCATTCCCTTTTCTCTACACCCTCGTCAGCATTTGGTGTGAGGTCATTGTAGTTTAAAACCTCATTATAGTTTTGACTTGCCTTCCTGTAATAATGAGCAATGTTGAGCATCTTTTAACATGTTTCTTAGCAATCTGTATGTCTTCTTTGGAGAAATGTCTGTTTAGGTCTTGTTTCACTTTTTGATTGGGTTGTCTTTTTCTCTGGCATTGAGTTGCATGAGCTGCTTTTATATTTTGGAAATTAAGCCTTTGTCAGTTGTTTCATTTGCTATTATTTTCTCCCATTCTGAGGACTGTCTTTTAATCTTGCTTATAGTTTCCTTTTTTGTGCAAAAACTTTTAAGCTTCATCAGGTCCCACTGGTTTACATTTGTTTTTATTTCTGTTATTCTAGGACATGGGTCATAGAGGATCTTACTTTGATTTATGTCATCAAGTGTTCTGCCTATGTTTCCCTCTAAGAGTTTTATTGCTTCTGGTATTACATCTAGGTCTTTAATCCATTTTGAGTTTATCTTTGTGTATGGTGTTAGGAAGTGTTCTAATTTCATTCATTTACATGTAGCTGTCCAGTTTTTCCAGCACCAGCTGTCTTTGCCCCACTGTATAGTCTTGACTCCTTTGTTAAAATAAGGTACCCACAGGTGCATGGGTTTATTTCTGGAATTTCTATCTTGTTCCACTGGTCTATATTTCTGTTTTTGTGCAGTACAAGACTGTATTGATGACTGAATCTTTGTGGTATAATCTGAAGTCAGGAAGGTTGATTCCTCCAGCTCCATTATTCTTTTTTAAGACTGCTTTGGCTATTCGGGGTCTTTTGTGTTTCCATATGGATTGTGTAATTTTTTTGTTCTAGTTCTGTGAAAAAAGCAATTGGTAGTTTCATATGGATCACACTGAATCTGGAGGTTGCATTTGATAGTATAATCATTTTCACAATATTGATTGTTCCTACCCAGGAGCATGGAATATCTCTCCATCTGTTTATGTTATCTTTGATTTCTTTCAATACTGTCTTCTCATTTTCTGTGTACAGTTCTTTTTTCTCCTTAGGTAAGTTTATTCTTAGATATTTAATTCTTTGTGTTGCAATGCTGGATGGAATTGAGTTCTTAATTTCTCTTTCGGATTTTTCATTGCTAGTATATGGAAACAAAAGTGATTTCTGTGTATTGATTTTGTTTCCTACAACTTTGCTAAATTCACTGATTAGCTCTAGGAACTTTCTAATACTTCTTTAGGGTTTCCTACCCACTCCAGTGTTCTTGCCTGGAGAATCCCAGGGACAGGGGAGCCTGGTGGGCTGCTGTCTATGGGGTCACAGAGAGTCGGACATGACTGAAGTGACTTAGCAGCATGTACAGTATCAAGTCATCTGCAGACAGTGAGAGCTTTAGTTCCTCTTTTCTGAACTGAATTCCTTTTATTTCTTTTTCTTCTCTGATTGCTCTAGCTAGGACTTCCAGAACTATGTTGAATAATAGTGGTGAAACTGGATACTCTTGTCTTGTTCCTGATCTTAGGGGGAATGTTTTCAGTTTTTCACCATTGAGAATAATGTTTGCTCTAGGCTTATCATATATGGTCTTTACTATGTTGAGGCAGGTTTCTTCTATGCACATTTTTTTGACAGTTTTAATCATAAATGGGTGCTAAATTTTCTCAAAATCTCTTTCTGTATCTATTGAGATTATCATAGGTTTTTAACTTTTAATTTCTTAATATGGTATATCACATTGATTGATTTACATATATTAAAGAATCCTTGCATTGCTAGAATAAATCCAACTTGATCATGGTATATGAGCTTCTTGATATGTTGTTGAATTCTGTTTGCTAAAATTTTGTTGAGGATTTTTGCATCTACGTGATATTGGCCTATAGTTTTCATTTTTTTGTGTTGTCTTTTTCTGGTTTGGGTATCAAGGTGACAGTGGCCTCATAGAATAAGTTTGGAAGTGTTCCTTCCTCTACAATTTTTTGAAAGCATTTTAAAAGGATAGGCATTACTTTTCTCTAAATGTTTGATAAAATTTTCCTGTGAAGCCATCTGGTCGTGGGCTTTTGTTTTTAGGGAGATTTATGATCACAGCTTCAATTTCAGTGCTAGTAGTTGGATTGTTCATAATTTCTGTTTCTTCCTGGTTCAGTCTTGGAAGATTGAACTTTTCTAAGAATATGTCCATTTCTTCCAGGTTTTCTATTTTATTGCCATAATGATGTTCATAAAACTGTCTTAAAATCCTTTGTATTTTTTCATTGCCTGTTGTAACCTCTGCTTTTTAATTTCTAATTCTGTTGATTTGATTCTTTGCTTTTTTTAATTTTATTTTGATGAGTGAGGCTAGTAGCTTGTCAATTTTGTTTATCTTCTCAAAGAATGAGCTTTTAATTTTATTAATCTTTAATATTGTTTCTTTCACTTCTTTTTCATTTATTTCTGCTCACATCTTTATGATTTCTTCCCTTCTGCTAATTTTGGGTTGTTGTTGTTGTTCTTCTTTTTCTTTGTCCAGTTGTTTTAGGTGTAAAGTTAGGTGGTCTATTCACTGTTTTTCTTGTTTCCTAAGGTAGGATTGCATTGCTATAAACTCCCCTCTTAGGACTGCTTTCTCTACATTCTGTAGGCTTTGAATTGTTGTTTTCTCATTGTCATTTGTTTCTAGAAATTTTTTGCTTTCCCATTTGATTTTTTTAGTAACCTGTTGGTTATTTAGAAATGTGTTGTTTAATCTCCATGTTCTGGCATTTCTTACAGTTTTTTCTTTTTCTTGTAATTAATATCTAGTCTAATAATATTGTGGACCAAGAAGATGCTTGATATAATTTCAATTTTCTTAAGTTTACCATTTTTTGAAGTAAATTTTTGTGGCTTGTTTTGTGACCCAAGATGTCGTCTATCCTGGAGAATGGTCCATGTGCATTTGAGAAGAAGGTGTTTTCTTCTGCATTTGGATGGAATGTCCTAAATATATCAATGAGATCCATCTCATCTAATGTATCATTTAAGACGTGTTTCCTTATTAGCATTCTGTTTTGATAATCTGTCCATTGGTGTGAGTGTGGTGTTAAAGTCTATTATTGTGCTACTGTCAATTTCTCCTTTTAGGTGTGTTCATGTTTGTCTTTTGTTTTGAGGTGCTTCTATGTTGGGTGCATAGATATTTATAATTGTTATGTCTTCCTGTTTGATTTGTCCCTTGAACATTATACAGTGTCCTTCCTTCTTCTGCTTCCCATTTGCATGCAATATGTTTCTCCATCCTCTCACATTCAGTCTCTATCTGTCTTTAGGTCTGAAGTGGGTTACTTTTAGACAGCATATATATGGGTCTTATTTTGTATCCATTCAGCCAGTCTGTAAGACTGGAGAAATGGTAATGAAAACTGATGGAAATGCATGATGTTGATGATAGAGAATAACAAAACACATCTGCAGGCCTTGCTTTCCATTGTAATGTAATGTGACAGTAGGTAGTCAACACTGAGACAGAGTTAGGAGTGGATGTGACTTCATGAGTGACAGTGCCTGTAAAGATAAATGGAGCTGAAAGTAGAACTAGGCAGATAGCCTCAGAACACATCACACACCTTTCAGTGTTTCAGCCAATACAACAGGAAGTTCTAGAGCCAAGTCATGCTTCAGTTCCAAGGTATAGAAGATCCCTCGGAGGAGGGCGTGGCAACATACTCTGGTATATTTGCCTGGAGAATCCCATGGATAGAGAAGCCTTCCAGGCTACAGTTCATAGAGTAATAAGGAGTTAGCCACGACTGAAGCAACTTAGCATGAGCAAAGTCAGAGTGGTCTGTACTGAGCAAACATGACCAGGCTGTAATACACCTACCATGCTCAGACACTGATTGAAGGCTGTCCTGGAAGAGTGTGCTCTTGGCTTAACTACTGAAGGGAATCATGAAGACGCTGCCTCCTTCAGATGAATGTAAGTTCTTTTGTGAAGCAAAGTATCTTCAAGGCAACTACCATTTATAGAAAAAATATAATTGCCACAAGTAAGTGAAGGCAAGGAATTCAAAGAGGAATTGCAAAGAATAGCTCACATGATAAACTCTAAAATATCACAGTAAAAGAGACTAGAAAATAAATGTATATTTGGACACTCCAGAAGTATGTGATTTAAAAAAAAAAGAGATAAAGATTTGACTGATGAAGGAATACCAACATACATACAAGATATTTTCATCAGAAACATAATACACGGGCATTTTGATGGATATTAATATACCATAGGAGATAAAACTCTATGTTTCCAAATGGTGATATGGTTTTGCCTGAGTGTATGCTCAATTACTTCAGTCAATCCAACTCTGATCCCATGGACCGTAGCCCTCCAGGCTCCTCTATCCATGAGATTGTCCAGGAAAGAATACTGGAGTGGGCTGCCATGCCCCCACTCCAAGGGATCTTCCTGATCCAGGGATCAAACCTGCATCACTTACTTCTCCTGTGTTGTCAGGTGGCTTCTTTACCACTAGCACCACATGGGAAGTCCATTTTGCCCTGCATAAAAGTCTCTTTCTGTTATCCTCACAAGTGATTTTTTAATCCTCTGCTGCCTAAATCTCATCACACATATAGGATATATATTTTTCCATCCTCTCATATTCAGTCCATAACTGTCTTTAGGTCTGAAGTGGGTTACTTTCAGACAACATATATATGGGTCTTATTTTTGTATCTACTCAGCCAGTCTGAATCTTTCAGTTGGAGCATTTAATCTGTTTACATTTAAAGTAATTATTGATATATATGCTCTTATTGCCATGATCTTAATTGTTTGGGGTTGATTTTCTAGATCTTTTTTCTTCCCTTGTATTTCTTGCCTATAGAAGTCCCTTTAACATTTGTTGTAAAGCTGGTTTGGTGGTACTGAAATCTGTTAGGTTTGCTTGTTGAAAAGCTTCTTGTTTATCCATCTGTTTTGCATGAGATCCTTGCCAGGTACTGTTATCTTGGTTGTAGATTTTTCCCCTTCAATACTTTAAATATATACTGTCATTCCATTATGGCCTGTAGCATTTATGCTTAAAGATCAGCTATTAAGAAAATTGGGTTTCCCTTGTATGTTACGTGTTTCTTTTCCTTTGTTGCTTTTAATATATATATATATATATATATATGTATATATATATATATATTTGATCTTTACTCTTTGCTAATTAGTATTTGTTTTGGCACATTTCTCCCTGGATTTATCTTGTATGGGAGTCTTTGTGCCTCTTGGACTTGATTGACTACTTCCTTTTCTATGTTGGCGAAGTTTTCAACAATAATCTCTTCAAAAATGTTCTCATACCATTTCTTTTTCTCTTCTTCTCCTGGGACTCCTATAATTTGAATTTTGGTGTGTTTGATGTCGTCCCACGGTTCTCTGAGACTATCCTCAGTTCTTTTCATTCTTTTTGTTTTATTCTGCTCTTCAGAAGTTATTTCCACCATTTTATCTTCCAGTTCACTGATCTGTTCTGTTTCAGGTATTCTGCTATTGATCCCTTCTAGAATATTTTTAATTTCAGTAATTGTGTTGTTTGTCTCTGTATGTTTATCCTTTAATTCTTCTAGGTCTTTGTTAGTTGATTCTTGCATTTTCTCTATTTTGTTTTCAAGGTTTTTCATCATCTTTACTATCATTATTCTGAATTCTTTTTCAGGTAGTTTGCCTATTTCCTCTTCATTTATTTGGACTTCTCTGTTTCTAGTTTGTTCCTTCATTTGTGTGGTACTTCTCTGCATTTTTTTTTAACTTATTCTGTTTGAGGTCTCCTTTTTGCAGGATTCACAGTTAAATTCTTTCTTCTTTTTGGTTTCTGCCCTACTAAGGTTTGTCCAGTGGTTTGTGTAAGCTTTCTATAGGGTGAGATTTGTGCTGAGATTTTGTTTGTTTGTTTTTCTTCTGATTGGCAAGGCAGAATGAGGTGGTAATCCTGTCTGCTGATACTTTGGTTTGTACTTTTGTTTTATTTGTTGTTTAGATGAAGCATCCTACACAGAGTGCCACAGGTGGTTGGGTGATTCCAGGTCTTGTATTCAAGTGGTTTCCTTTGTATGAGTTCTCACTATTTGATACTCCCTGGGGTTAGTTTTCAGGTAGCCTATAGTCTTGGAGTCAGTGCTCCCACTCCAGAGGCTCAGGGCTTAATCTCTGGTCAAGAATGGAGATTCCACAAGGGGTTTGTTATGGCATTAAGTGAGATTAAAATAAATACCCAAAAAGGAGACATCAAAGATGAATTCTCTGGTGAAAATCATGGCAGGATCCTCTATGACCCACCTCCCAGGGTAATGGAAATAAAAACAAAAATAAACAAATGGGACCTAATTAAACTTAAAAGCCTTTGCACAACCAAGGAAACTATAAGCAAGGTGAAAAGACAGCCTTCTGAATGGGAGAAAATAATAGCAAATGAAGCAACTGACAAACAGCTAATCTCAAAAATATACAAGCAACTCCTGCAGCCCAATTCCAGAAAAATAAGCAACTCAATCAAAAATTGAGCTAAAGAACTAAACAGACATTTCTCCAAAGAAGACATACAGATGGCTAACAAACACATGAAAAGATGCTCAACATCACTCATTATTAGAGAAATGCAAATCAAACCATAGTGAGGTACCATCACACACTGATCATAATGGCTACTATCCAAAAGTCTACAAACAATAAGTGCTGGAGAGGGTGTGGAGAAAAAGGAACCCTCTTATACTGTTGGTAGAAATGCAAACTAGTACAGCCACTATGGAGAACAGTGTGGAAATTCCTTAAAAAACTGGAAATAGAACTGCCTTATGACCCAACAATCCCACTGCTGGGCAAACACACTGAGGAAACCAGAATTGAAAGAGACATGTGTACCCCAATGTTCATCACAGCACTGTTTATAATAGCCAGGACATGGAAGTAACCTAGATGTCCATCAGCAGATGAATGGATAAGAAAGCTGTGGTATATATACACAATGGAATATTACTCAGCTATTAAAAAGAATATATTTGAATCAGTTCTAATGAGGTGGATGAAATTGGAGCCTGTTATACATAGTGAAGTAAGTCAGAAAGAAAAAGAGCAATACATAATATTAATGCATATATATGGAATTTAGAAAGATGGTAATGCTAAAAAGTTAGTTTTTAAACAAAACTAACTAAAGCACAAAGTGGAAAACAAAACTAAAAAGATGCCAAGTGCAGGATACAGCAATGAAAACAAAACTAACAAAATTGTTGAGAGGAAAGGAAAGAAAGAATAGATATGCAAAGTTAAACAGAGGTAGATATATATTTATATATATTAAAGATTAACTGCAAGGGCAAAAAATATTAGGAAGAGCAAACAAAGGAATAAATGTAGAAAAAATAATAATAGGTTTAAAAATTAAAGTTAAAACAAGAAAAGAAAAAAGAACAAAAAGAGGAAATCTCCACAGAACTGCAAAAGCCCAGTGTAGAGACAGAGGTTTATAACATCAGTAAAATATGTGACTGAGGAAAACAAAACACTCAAAAGCTTAATTAGATTTCATACTGCCAATAAAATTGACAACTACAACAGAGGTGGGAAAGAGATAAAGAAAGGAAAACCAAAATCCAAAAGAATCTACAGAACAAGTCAAAACATAAAAATAATGAATGTTTTTCACGTGTCACTGCTGTCAGAGTCCTTTCCTATACTGGGAGTCACAGTCCACTTCACCTCCCTAGGATGGTCTCCAACATTGTGCTGATCTCTGGACCAGCTGTGGGGGCAGCTCAGATTCTAATCTGGTCCTACTCCTGTGTGTTCTTGCCTAAAATGTCCACAGCTATCAGAACTAGTGAATTTTCTTTTGTGGGAGCTCTCAACGAACTTTTATATATTCCATAGACACAGAGTCTACCTAGTTGATCGTATGAATTTAATCTACAGCTTGTACAGCTGGTGGGAAGGTTTTGGGTCTTCTTCCTTAACCGCACTGTCCCTAGATTTCAACTGTGGTTTTATTTCCACTTCTGCATGTGGGGCATCCACTGGGGTTTGCTCCTGAGGCTGCCCTGGACAACCTAGATTTGCCCCTGGGAGGGCCAGGTGTAGAGGTGTTACTTGGGTCACAGGGCTTCTGGCAGCACCAGGTACTCAGGGGAGTTGGCAGCTAGGACAACAAGAAATATAGTGCTCTAGAAGGGTATGGCAACCAGTATTGGCCAATACACTCCAGTATTCTTGCCTGGTGAACTTCCCTCCTTGACAAAGAAGCCTGGCAGGCCACAGTCTACAGGGTTGCAAAGAGTCAGACATGACAGAAATGACCCTGCACGCATAGACACAAGACTTTTTTTTGCCTGTGGCAGCTCTGCCCCAGTGAGAGTTGAGCGTGAAGGTGGTCCAACTACTTGGCTTGTGGGGACTCTGGGGCACCAAGTGTGCAGGAACACAGACTGTCTCTGCTGCAGGAGTTACGGCCCTGCTGCTGCTGCTGCTAAGTCGTTTCAGTCGTGTCTGACTATGTGTGACCCCATAGATAGCAGCCCACCAGGCTCCTCTTTCCCTAGGATTCTTCAGACAAGAAGACTGAAGTGGGTTACCATTTCCTTCTCCCATGCATGAAAGTGAAAAGTGAAAGTGAAGTCGCTCAGTCATGTCCGACTCTTAGGGATCCCATGGACTGCAGCCTACGAGGCTTCTCCATCCATGAGATTTTCCAGGCAAGAGTACTGGAGTGGGTTGCTGTTGCTTTCTCTGGTTATGGCCCTTTCAGAGTCTTTTTTTGAGTCTCTTGTAGCTGGCAATCAGAAGGCCTCTTTGGCCAGTCTTTCTCTGTAGTTCTGTCCATCCAGGCACTTAGAGTGCTCCCTTGCCTGGGTCTTTCTCTGTTGTTCAGCATGTCAGGCAAATAGAGAAGCCCCCTGGCTGGAGTTCTACTCTGTAGATCGGCTTGTCAGGCACTTAAAGGGGCACCCTAGGTGGGGTCCAAATCTGTAGTTTGGCACGGCTACTGCTGCTGCTGCTAAGTCACTTCTGTCATGTCCAACTCCGTGTGACCCCATAGATGGCAGCCCACCAGGCTCCCTCGTCCCTGGGATTCTCCAGGCAAGAACACTGGAGTGGGTTGCCATTTCCTCCTCCAATGCATGAAAGTGAAAAGTGAAAGTGAAGTTGCTCAGTCGTGTCCGACCCCTCAGCGACCCCATGGACTGCAGCCTTCCAGGCTCCACCTTCTGTGGAATTTTCCGCATCAGTCACTTAAAGGAGCATTCTGTGTTGGGTGCTACTCTGTAGTCCAGTGAGTCAGACATTTGATGGGCCAGCCTCTCTACTGTTCAGCTGCCAGTGCTGGCATGTAGGGAGAGAGAGGCTTTACTGATGGCTCCATCCCCTATGCATGACTTAGCAGTATTGCCTTGCTTCCATGGCTGCCGACTTTCATTCACAGGCATTTCCCACCACAATCTCCTCCCTCACATCCCCTCAATCTGTCTTTCTGCAATCAAGAGCAGCCTTCACCTTGGGATTGCTCCATAATTCCTAAACCCCAGCTCCCAGCCGCTGCACCTTCCAAGGGACTTGCATCCCTGTTGGGGTATGTATGGTTGCAGCAAGAAGTATATGCTTCTCCTTCCATTTAGGCTGCGACAGACCAGCTGTTTCACTCTCAACCTTAAATGTTTCTCCTCTGACTCAGACTAATTGCCCTGCTGTGGTGATCAGACCCCTGCTTCAGTTACCCCACTGGCCAAGGGCCAGTCCAGTCCTAATAACACTGCTGTTTTCCCCCCTAGTTCCTTTGTCCTACTGAGTTTTGCATGGTTCTATATATTATTTTCCACTGGTCAGGTACCCCTGTCTGCTCTCAGCTGGTATTATGCATGCACTTCCATTTCTGAAGGTGTATTCTTGATATATCCATGGAGAGAGATGTACTCCGTGTCCACCTACTCTGCCAACTTGTTCTCCTAATTAAACAACTTTCAATGGACATGAGTTTGAGTAAATTCTGGGACATAGTGAAGGACACAGAAGCCTGGCACACTGTAGTCCATGGGGTCACAAAGCATTAGCACAACTTACCAACTGAACAACAAGAACAACATAGAAAAATAAAATGCTAATTAGCTTTTACATTTTTTCCTTTAACCTCCAAATACTATTTAAAGTTGACCCTTGAAAAACACCTGGGTTGAGTGTGCTGACTGCACTGCTGAAAATCTACAGATTACTTTACCTGTCAGCCCTCCATCTACACAATTCCACAGCTGAGGACTCAATCAACCAGGGATCCTGTAGTTTCAAAGGACTATTTAATTAAGGAAAAAAAAAATCTGCAGTAGACCTGGACAGTTTGAATCTGTATTTTTCAAAATACCACTATAATTACAAATTCAGTCATTCCTTGGGAGGAGCTAATCTAAAGACCCACATGAGACTTAATGACATTTCACTGATGATGTTAATTATCATGCTTTAATGCTCTTTTACTGGCATTTGCCCCTACCTCTACTTTTAATCATTCTTAGCAGTCTCCTCATACTATTTTGTCTTCCCTGGTGGTTCAGCTGGTAAGGAATACACCTGTAATGCAGGAGACCTTGGTTTGATCCCTGGGTTGGGAAGATCCCCTGGAGCAGGGAATAGCTACCCACTCCAGTATTCTGGCCTGGAGAATTCCATGGACTGTATAGTCCATGGGGTCTTGAGTTGGACACAAACGTGCAAATAATTAGTGATTAGTCAGTCATAATATTTGGTACAATGCTCACGGCAATAGAGGGAGCATGCTTACTTCAACAAAAAGAAGAAAAGGAAAGAATGAAAGGATAGCAGCATTTATGGAGTGGATGAGGCCTTCCTCTGTTCATCATTCAGCACATTTCTATAATGAACTACTGATATAAATGCTAAGGGACCACTTTTTTTTTTCCTTCAGAAAGGGATCTTGTATATAAACTTTTGCTCAAGCACTTGACAACATCCTAAAATAACTTATGAACAAAAAAACAAGGAAAACAACAGATAAAAATTTGATACTTGGGAAAAGTTTGCCTAAATTACTATTATTAATTTTTTGCTCAATGATTTTCTTATGGTAAATTTTAGGAATAGTTTAATTACCCGTATACCTTATTGTCTTTTCTCTTATTCCTAACAGTGTCAAGGTTGGAAGCAGGCTATGGAAACATTCATGAGAACACGTGCAGTTAATATATATTTCCTGCCAGCTCACCCTGGGTGCAGGGCACTGTTCAAAGGACTTCATGCACATTTGCACATTTCCTCTTCAGCCAGAACTGTGGGATATAGGTAGCTATTCTCATTTGAAAATGGAAGAGACTTAGTATTTGAAAAATTAAGAAATGTGCCCAATATTGTATGCAAATAACTGGCAGAAGTAGAGCAATGTGACACTAGAATCTATTATAATAACCACACTCTCCTTTTGATAGGTTTCAAGATAAGGAACAATTGTAGGAACATTTGCATTGCTGATGCTAACACTGAAACTACTTTGAATGAGCAGGATATGTATAGGTATCTAGTTATTTGAATTTATATAAGTTAAAAACTTGCATATTTGACATAATTATTCATCCAACTTTTTAGCCATATTTTGTAAAGTTTCACTGTAGTTTTGTAAGCTGCACACAAGAGTTTCACCTAAAAACAGACAGTTTCTTTAACATAAGGGCTTTAATATTGTTCTTCCATACACAAAATTTGAATTTTTCAGATATATGTCATATACAGTGTTCACAGCAAATATATACACCCTATGTAGTGTTCATATATTTATATATTGAAATGTAATACATATAATATTTGTGTACATGGGAATGTGCAGATTATGTTTCTACACACACACAGAGGAAATATAACTTGTATATATGAAAATATAATAAACTTTGATAAAAATGTATGTTAGACAACTAATTTTAATTTTCAATTTTAATGAGCATTGTTCTTATTTATTTAATATGATAACATTTATTAAATAAAAATTATGTTGTCCAGAATTCAGATCATTTAAGTATCTATTTAAAAACGGACTCTAATTACTCTATACACTCAGTTCAGTTCAGTTCAGCCACTCACTCGTGGCCAACTCTTTGCGACTCCATAAGGTCACCAGGCCCCCCTGTCCATCACCAACTCCCTGAGCCCACCCAAACTAATGTCCACTGAGTTGGTGATGCCATCCAACCATCTCATCCTCTTTGTCCCCTTCTCCTCTTGCCCTCAATCTTACCCAGCATCAGGGACTTTTAAAATGAGTCAGCTCTTCATATCAAGTGACCAAAGTATTGGAGTTTCAGCTTCAACATCAGTCCTACAAATGAACACCCAGGACTGATCTCCTTTAGGATGGACTGGTTGGATCTTCTCACAGTCCAAGGGACTCTCGAGTCTTCTCCAACACCACCGTTCAAAAGCATCAATTCTTCTGTGCTCAGCTTTCTTTATAGTCCAACTCTAACATCCATACATGACCACAGGAAAAACCATAGCCTTGAATAGACAGACATTTTTCTGCAAAGTAATGGCTCTAGTTTTTAATATGCTATCTAGGTTGGTCATAACTTTTCTTCTAATGAGTAAGTGACTTTTTATTTCATGTTTGCAGTCACAATCTGCAGTGATTTTGGAGTCCAAAAAAATAAAGTCTGCCACTGTTTCTACTGTTTCCCATCTATTTTCCATGAAGTGATGGGACCAGATGTCATGATCTTTGTTTTCTGAATGTTGAGTTTTAAGCCAACTTTTTCGCTCTCCTCTTTCATTTTCATCAAGAGGCTCTTCAGTTCCTCTTCACTTTCTGCCATAAGGGTGGTGTCATCCGCATAGCTGAGGTTATTGATATTTCTCCCAGCAATCTTGATTCCAGCTTGTGCTTCCTCCAGCCCAGAGTTTCTCACCATGTACTCTGCATATAAGTTAAATAAGCAGGGAGACAATATACGGCCTTGACATACTCTTTTCCGTATTTGGAACCAGTGTGTTGTTCCATGTCCAGGTATAACTGTTGCCTCCTGACCTGCATACAAGTTCTCAAGAGGCAGGTCAGGTAGTCTGGTATTCCCATCTCTTTCAGAATTGTCCACAGTTTATTGTGATCCACACAGTCAAAGGCTTTGGCATAGTCAATAAGGCAGAAATAGATGTTTTTCTGGAACTCTATTGCTTTTTTGATGATCCAGCGGATGTTGGCAATTTGATCTCTGGCTCCTCTGCCTTTTCTAAAACCAGCTTGAACATCTATCTGGAATTTCAGGGTTCATGTATTGTTGAAGCCTGACGTGGAGAATTTTGAGCATTGCTTTGCTAGTGTGTGAAAAGAGTGCAACTGTGCAGTAGTTTGAGCATTCTTTGGCATTGTCTTTCTTAGGGATTGGAATGAAAACTGATCTTTTATAGTCCTGTGGCCACTGCTGATTTTTCCAAATTTGCTGGCTTATTGAGTCCATCACTTTCACAGCATCATCATTTTGTTTTGTTTTTGTTTTTAAAAATATAAATTTATTTATTTTTTTTATTTTATTTTTTTAAATATAAATTTATTTATTTTAATTGGAGGTTAATTACTTTACAATATTGCATTGGTTTTGCCATATATAAACATGAATCTGCCACCAGTATACACTTGTTCCCCATCCTGAACCCCCCTCCCTCCTCCCTCCCCATACCATCCCTCTGGGTGGTCTAAGTGCATCAGCCCCAAGCATCAAATATCATGCAGCAAACCTGGACTGGCGATTCATTTCATATATGATATGAATACATTTGAATTAGCTCTAATGAGGTGCATGAAACTGGAGCCTATTATACAGAATGAAGTAAGTCAGAAAGAAAAACACAGCAGCATCTTTTAAGATTTGATATAGTTCAACTGGAATTCCATCACCTCCACTTAGTTTATAGTGATGCTTCCTAAGGTCCACTTGATTTCATTCCAGGATATACTATTCTATACACTAATGATCAATTTATTTAAAAAACCTAAATATCTAGTTTTTTAATATCTAGGCTAGTATCTAAAAACATATTAAATACATAACTAGTATGCTCCCTGGTGGGAGTCTAAAATGGTATATTTATTTTGAAAAATAGTTTGGAAATTTCCTAAAAATTAATATACACTTACCATATGACCAAGCCAATTCAATCCCAGAAATTTACTGAAGGCAAATGACAATATATATCCACATATAATCTCATATACTTATATTCATAATCGTTAATACTTGGCAATAGCCCACATGTTCACCAAAAGATGAAAGGGTAACTCTATATGGCATATTGAATCAATGGAAGACTTGAAAGGTTGTTGCTGAACCATGAAAGAAGCCCGGAATCTTGGCTTCTGGAGGAGAATTCAATCCAGGGCCAGAGAGGAGGCTTGATTGCTCAGAGCTTTTGTGTAATAAAGTTTTATTAAAGTGCAAAGAGATAGAGAAAGCTTCTGACATAGACATCAGAAGGGGGCAGAAAGAGTACCCCCTCATTAGTGTTAGCAATGGAGTTATATACATTTTAATTAGTTATTACAGTGAATCAGAAGAATGTCTGGAGGTTGTAAAGACTTGACTAGGTCCACTTCCATAATTTACATTTAAAGATAACAGGATTAGCCAGAAGTTCCCCGCCCCCCCCCCCCCCAGAGGCTGTCCTAAGCAGGATGCGTTATTGTTATATAATCCTAGGAATCTAGAGGAAATATAAATAAATAAAACATTTGTTCTTTCCTCCTCCTTGAGAACCCAAGATCCCTGTCTCCTTGGGAACCCCCAGACTTCTAATCAACCTGCCTAGGAATTGACTCTCTCAGACTGCTCAGCAATAAAAAGGAATAACTTATGATAAAAGAAACACAATGGACTACTCTCAAAATTATCTTAAGGAAAAGAAGCCAGACACAAAACAGGAAGCATTGGAATGACTGTGAAAGAAGGTATTAAAGGCCATTCTTTATTGACTATGCCAAAGACTTTAACTGTGTGGATCACAATAAACTGTGGAAAATTCTGAAAGAGATGGGAATACCAGACCACCTGACCTGCCTCTTGAGAAATCTGTGTGCAGGTCAGGAAGCAATAGTTAGAACTGGACATGGAACAACAGACTGGTTCCAAATAGGAAGAGGAGTATGTCAAGGCTGTATATTGTCATCCTGCTTATTTAACTTCTATGCAGAGTACATCATGAGAAATGCTGGACTGGAAGAAACACAAGCTGGAATCAAGATTGCTGGGAGAAATATCAATAACCTCAGATATGCAGATGACACCACCCTTACGGCAGAAAGTGAAGAGGAGCTAAAAAGCCTCTTGATGAAAGTGAAAGTGGAGAGCGAAAAAGTTGGCTTAAAGCTCAACATTCAGAAAACGAAGATCATGGCATCTGGTCCCATCACTTCATGGGAAATAGATGGGGAAACAGTAGAAACAGTGTCAGACTTTATTTTTTTGGGCTCCAAAATCACTACAGATGGTGACTGCAGCCATGAAATTAAAAGACACTTACTCCTTGGAAGAAAAGTTATGACCAACCTAGATACTTTATTCAAAAGCAGAGACATTACTTTGCCAACTAAGGTCCGTCTATTCAAGGCTATGGTTTTTCCTGTGGTCATGTATGGATGTGAGAGTTGAACTGTGAAGAGGCTGAGCGCCGAAGAATTGATGCTTTTGAACTGTGGTGTTGAAGAAGACTCTTGAGAGTCCCTTGGACTGCAAGGAGATCCAACCAGTCCATTCTGAAGGAGATCAACCCTGGGATTTCTTTGGAAGGAATGATGCTGAAGCTGAAACTCCAGTACTTTGGCGACCTCATGTGAAGAGTTGACTCATTGGAAAAGACTCTGATGCTGGGAGGGATTGTGGGCAGGAGGAGAAGGGGACGACCGAGGATGAGACGGCTGGATGGCATCACTGACTCGATGGACGTGAGTCTGAGTGAACTCCAGAAGATGGTGATGGACAGGGAGGCCTGGCATGCTGCAATTCATGGGGTCGCAAAGAGTCGCACACGACTGAGCAACTGAACTGAACTGAACTGAAAGGCCATGAATATGGAAATACAAAAACAAGTCTTGCATATTAAATCTAATTGAGATTGCACACATGTGTTCATTGCTTAGAATTCATTTACTTGTACATTAAAAAAAATTATCAGCGTATAGTTGGCTTAAAATGTTGTGTTAGTTTTTAATGTTCACCAAAGTAAATCAGTTATACATATACATATACCCACACTTTTTTAGACTTCTTTCCAATACAGGTCATTAGAGGGTATTCAGTAGAGTTCCCTGTGCTATACAGTGGATTTATTAGTTATTTATTTTAAATATAATAATATATATATATATATGCCAGCCCAATCTCCTTATTTATCCCTCCTGTCACTACTACTTCCCCACCCCCTTGTAACTTTCAATTTGTTTCCTACATCTTGTACATTTTAAATGGATGCAGTTCATGATGGGTAGATTGTATCACCACAAATGTTTTAAAGAGATATATCAAATTTACTCTTGCTGATTTGAAGTACCTGCATAAATATTCAATAATCTGAGTGCAAATTTTGCATGCAAGTAATTTGCTATCTCTTAATTTTTTAAAATCATTTAATAAACCAGAAAGCCTTCAACATATTATTGAAGAAAGACTTCAATATATTATTCTAAGTCCACATTTCTTGATTGTAGATATACTCATATTCTAGACTAGCAGGGGCATGGAGTGTGGTAAAGTGTGTAGAGGGCACACAGTTTAATAAAATTGACATTTCCAAATGATAACTTAAAATAATTAACTGGATATCTCAAATTTATTTCAAAGTACATTGCAGGAACACAGATATTCTATATTTATTATTAAGAATTCTTATGAAAGGGAAATATTTGTGAGAAATTGCCATATTGTAGTTCTGGTTTTCCCAGGCTCAGTGGTAAAGAATCTGCCTAACTATGCAGGGGACTTGGATGTGATCCCTGGGTCTGGAAGATACCCTGGAGCAGAAAATAGCAACCTATTCCAGGTGGTAAAGAGTCTGTCTGCAATGCCAGAGACCTGGGCTCAGTCCCTGGGTCAGGAAAATCCCCTAGAGAAGGGAATGGCAACCGAATCCAGTATTCTCGGCTGGAGAATTCCATGGACAGAGGAGCCTGGTGGAATGCTTCCAGGGAGTCACAAATAGTTCCACACAACTGAGTGACTTTCACTCACTCTAGTACTTGTTGTTTACTCAATAAGTCATGCCTCACTCTTAAAATCCCATGGACTATAGTCCACCAGATTTCTCTGTCTACAGGATTTCCCAGGCAAGAATACAGGAGTGGATAGCTGTTTCCTTTTCTAAGGGATCTTCCCCACCCATGGATCAAACCCTGGTCTCCTGCATTGCAGGCATATTCTTTACAGCCAAAGGCTAGTGGGCTACAGTTAATGGGGCTGCAAAGATCTGGACATGACACCTATTAAACAACAACAGTAATAAGCCCATTTGAGCAGAGGTCTCCAACCTCGAAGATCAAATGCCTGATGATCTGAGGTGAAGCTGATGCATTATAATAATAATAAAAATAAGTGAAAGTGTACTCGTTTCACATGCTAGTAAAGTAATGCTCAAAATTCTCCAAGCCAGGCTTCAGCAACATGTGAACCAGGAAATTCCAGATGTTCAAGCTGGCTTTAGAAAAGGCAGAGGAACCAGAGATCAAATTGTCAACATCCTCTGGATCATCAAAAAAGCAAGAGAGTTACAGAAAACATCTATTTCTGCTCTATTGACTATGCCAAAGCCTTTGACTGTGTGAGTCACAATAAACTGTGGAAAATTCTGAAAGGCATGGGAATACCAGACCACCTGACCTGCCTCTTGAGAAAATTACATGCAGATCAGGAAGCAACAGTTAGAACTGTATATGGAGCTACAGACTGGTTCCACTTAGGAAAAGGAGTACGCCAAGTTTGTATATTGTCACTCTGTTTATTTGACTTATATACAGAGTACATCATGAGAAACTTTGGGCTGGAGGAATCACAAGCTGGAATCAAGATTGCTGGGAGAAATACCAATAACCTCAGATATGCAGATGACACCCCCCTTATGGCAGAAGTGAAGAGGAAGCAAAGAGCCTATTGATGAAAGTGAAAGAGGAGAGTGAAAAGTTGGCTTAAAGCTCAATATTCAGAAAACTAAGATCATGGCATTCAGTCCCGTCACTAGGGGAAACAGTGGAAACAGTGTTAGACTTTATTTTGGGGGGCTCCAAAATCACTGCAGATTTTGATTGCAGCCATGAAATTAAAAGACACTTACTCCTTGAAAGAAAAGTTATGACCAACCTAGACAGCATATTAAAAATCAGAGCCATTACTTGGCAGAAAAAGGTCCGTCTAGTCAAGGCTATGGTTTTTCCAGGGGTCATGTATGGATATGAGAGTTGGACTATAAAGAAAGCTGAGCACAGAAGAATTGATGCTTTTGAACTGTGGTGTTGGAGAAGACTCTTGAGAATCCATTGGACTGCAAGGAGATCCAACCAGTCCATCCTAAAGGAGATCAGTCCTGGGTGTTCATTGGAAGGACTGATGTTGAAGCTGAAACTCCAATACTTTGGCCACCTGATGCGAAGAGCTGACTCATTTGAAAAGTCCCTGATGCTGGGTAAGATTGAGGGCAAGAGGAGAAGGGGACAAAGAGGATGAGATGGTTGGATGGCATCACCGACACAGTGCACATTAGTTTGGGTGGGCTCAGGGAGTTGGTGATGGACAGGGAGGTCTGGCATGCTGTACCTCACTGGGTCACAAAGATTTGGACATGACTGAGTGACTGAACTGAACTGAAGTGAAAGTGTGTTAGTTGCTCAGTTGTGTCTGACTCTTTGCAGACTCTATGGATGGCAAATAAAGTGCACAAAACATGTAGTGTCTTTTAATCATCCCAGAACCATCCTCCCCAACCTCAGTCTGTAGAAAAACTATCTTCAACAAAATCAGTCCCTGGTGCCAAAATGTTTGGGGACCACTGCATTAGAGGATGTTCATAGCCATTCAGAAGGACAGTTTCACTCCCCTCTCATTTCAGATTTACTTAGTGGGACAACTTGAGAAACGTGTAATTTGCCATTTTAATGGTGAACAAATTGTTTCCTGGATAAAGCAAGCATCTCTCTCTTCTAAATCATCAATGCATAAGTCAGAATTACTAACCTTTTCTAGGGCTAAGTTTCATCTCCTAAGTTTCACAAGGAGATTTCTGAAGATACTTTTCAAATATCTATCAAAAAATAATGATTACAAAATATTTTTCACACAAGCCTCTGCTTTTTCAGAGAGGATATGCATCTTACAGATGTAATTCAATCTGAGATGAAAAAGGGTAAGAGAATATTAATAAAAATCTACTGGCCTCTTCATCACAATAAATAATACACAGAAAACAAGTCCTCAAAAGAGGACTTGTATTGAGGACTTGTTTTCTACTTCTGTTATAAATAACCTTTATTATCTTTGATAGTATAAGATACAATGAAGATTTCCTATATTGTATCTTGGTTAAGAGTGAAGGCCCTACACTATATATACAATTTACTAACCTAATCATGGGTAATTTGTTTACCATATTTGCACCTCATTATCACCGTATGCAAATTGAGGCTATTACCCTTAGTACTTTTTGTGCAAAATTCAAATATATTAATATCTGGAAAGTGCTTTAAAAACTATTTGAAAAAAGGTTAAAACTCAGGACATATTACATGCATTTATTATGTTTAATTTTGATAGATTATTCCCAATATAACTGTGAGCATTCTATTAAGCACATTATTTTTACACAAATCTTCTTTCATTACAATTGTTCATCTAATGTAGAATAAAAATTTAGTTTTTAAGATACAATTTTGAAATGCTGTTTATGATTTTCAAACCCTACCTTATATGTGACTTTTAAAAAATGTACTCTTGTGATTCTAGGGTGAAGTTCCCTACTTGACCATAAAAAAATATTAAGAATTGACCTTTGCTCATGACTCCATACTTTCACACTAATATTTTTATCACTGCCAGTTTATCAGGCATTTCCCTGAGAGTCATAAGGAAGATCTGAGAAGTATTTCCTGGTATGTTTTCACAAAATTCTGAGAGGTAAAATGCCTTTGTATTAAATCAAGAATTTGTCAGATGTTCTCCTTTCAGTATCATTAGAGATACAAAGTAAAGAATGCTCTCTCCATCCACTTCCACAAGAAAGAATCATTCACCAGTGCAGTTTCTGACCTACAGATGCCCTGAAAGGAATTCACGGGTGAAGGTCAGGAATGAGGAGGCACTCTGTGCCCTGGGAAACCAGACTGAGAGTTATTTTTCAGGGAAAATTTTTATGAACCAGAATTCTTGCATCTTTTCATATTTAGAAAAGCAGTAAAATCATTAACTGAGATACCTGTTCCTCATGATCAGCAGTAACCTTACAGAGAGAAGTATGCTTGATTACACAAATTATCCCTTTGCCCAAAATCACACACATACTGCTTCCTCCTCTAACAATTTGAAACAGTTCTTCAGAGCTGAGAGGCTATATCCCAGACACTGAATAACTCAACTCTAAGCTCTAAGGCTGTGCATTTTTTTCAAGTCCACAAAGTTGTTTAGGTAGTTCAAGTGGAATGTAACAAAAATTCCAGCTAATTAAGATTTCATTCTGTCTTATTTTAATGAGAAACATGTGACATGATTTTATTCTTTGACAGTGACAATACTAAGTAGTAAATTACATTGAAAATACAACTATTTCCCTTTTACGATGTAACTTTCATACTTTTTTAAAAATTTCTCAAAACAAGTTCCTAGTGAGTATAGTGATATCTGCAGAATGTACATAAATTTTTCATTAAATATAAGACTTAGCATGATTCACATTACTTAAATAAAGTTCATCTTCTTTTTCCATTGACAAGAAAGAATATACAGTAAAATATTTAAAAAGAAAAATTATAGTAATGGAAGATCAGCGGTTGCCAAACTCTGAGGGTGATGGAAAAGGATTTACACTGTAGGAAAACAAAATAGGTCACCCTCAAATGCATCTTTTTGGCATGAATATTAAATTATGGTGATTATTTTAAGGAAACTGGAGACACAGTTGCGGGGGAGATCTGAAAACTAAGTATGTTCCTATTTTGTAAGAAATATTTACAAGAGAACTCTCCATTTGTAAGGGTGTCTCCAACTCTGTACTAGAAAGAGAAGGGTGGATCTAAATCTCTAGAAACTCATAATAGAGAAGGTAATGACCTAAATTCAACAAACATTGCCCTTGTCACCTGTGCTTTTCCTGGTTAACCTCCAGTAACTTCTTGCCCCACCCCTCAACATATACTTTTTGTTGTTAGATAAGTTATTTAAGGTGGTACTTTTGGCCATTTCAGGGACTTTTTTAGTTTTCCCGGGTCTTTCCCACATATACAGAGGTATACGTGTTATTAAACTTTCCCTTTGTTTTTCTCCTGTTAGTGTACTAAAGAGGGTATCTTAGCCAAGAACCTAGAAAGGTAGAAGGAAAACAATGTCTTTTCCTCACAAGAGGCCCCAAATATTGGGTGGTTAGCTTTCATGGTCTGGGTAATCTCATAAGCTAATAAATGGGAGGATTATTCCAACTATTTGGGGGAAAGGTAGAAATATCCAGGAATTGCAGTATTGCCTATTTTTTGGCGTTTTACGGTCATTCTCAGAACTGTCATGGCACCTGCGAGTGTATTATAATAGCATGCTAACTTATCACAATGAGCATGTAATGAGGCTCAAGGTCTATTGGAAGGGAAGTTGAATCTTCTGCCAGCTTGAGTCTAAATGGTTTTATGTAACAAGATTTCTATGTATCCAGTTTTTTCTCAAAGTATGTATCATTCTTTAAAGATTGCACACCATCCTCTTCCCTCCTGTCTCAGTAGTGCAACTGATACTCTACTTCAGGGAATGCTAGTGCTAAGTCACTTTAGTCATGTCCAACTCTTTGCAAACCTGTGGACCATAGCCCACAAGGTTCCTCTGTCCATGGGATTCTCCAGGCAACAATACTGGAGTGGGTAGCCATTGTCTTCTCCAGGGGATCTTTCCTGGATCAAACCCAAGTCTCTTGCATTGCAGGCAGATTCTTTACCAACTGGGACAGGGCTCTGAAAAAAAAAAAAAAGTAGTGTATTTCTACAAACTAAAAGATGTGATTTAAATGAAAAAGTAAAGTAGAATAAGATATATTCTTTTCTGAAATAAGTTAAAATTTTAGTCAAGAAGTTTGAAGTTAGCTGCAGATTTTAGACAGAGTGTAAGAAGAAGTAATTTTATGCATATTTCACAGAGTCAAAATAGGCCCTAATTCTCACAATTCAGTTCAGTTCACTTCAGTTCAGTCGCTCAGTCGTGTCCAAATCTTTGTGACCCCATGAATCACAGCATGCCAGGCCTCCCTGTCCATCACCAACTCACGGAGTTCACTCAGACCCATGTCCATCGAGTCAATGATGCCATCCAGCAATCTCATCCTCTGTCGTCCCCTTCTCCTCCTGCCCCCAATCCCTCCCAGCATCAGAGTCTTTTCCAATGGGTCAACTCTCCCCATGAGGTGGCAGAAGTATTGGACTTTCAGCTATAGCATCATTACTTCCAAAGAAATCCCAGGCCTGATCTCCTTCAGAATGGACTGGTTGGATCTCCTTGCAGTCCAAGGGACTCTCAAGAGTCTTCTCCAACATCACGGTTCAAACACATCAATTCTTCAGCGCTCAGCCCTCTTCACAGTCCAACTCTCACATCCATAAATGACTACTGGAAACACCATAGCCTTAAATAGACGGACCTTAATCAGCAAAATAATATCTCTGCTTTTGAATATGCTATCTAGGTTGGTCATAACTTTTCTTCCAAGGAGCAAGCGTCTTTTAATTTCATGGCTACAGTCACCATCTGTAGTGATTTTGGACCCCCCCAAAATAAAGTTTGACACTGTTTCCACTGTTTCCCCATCTATCTGCCATGAAGTGATGAGACGGGTGCCATGATCTTCATTTTCTGAATGCTGAGGTTTAAGCCAACTTTTTCACTCTCCTCTTTCACTTTCATCAGGAGGCTTTTTAGTTCCTCTTCACTTTCTGCCATAAGGGTGGTGTCATCTGCATATCTGAGGTTATTGATATTTCTCCCAGCAATCTTGATTCCAGCTTGTGTTTCTTCCAGTCCAGCGTTTCTCATGATGTACTCTGCATAGAAGTTAAATAAGCAGGGTGACAATATACAGCCTTGACGTACTCCATTTCCTATCTGGAACCAGTCTGTTGTTCCATGTCCAGTTCTAACTGTTGCTTCCTGACCTGCATACAGGTTTCTCAAGGGCAGGTCAGGTGGTCTGATATTCTTATCTCTCTCAGAATTTTCCACAGTTTATTGTGATCCACACAGGCAAAGGCTTTGGCCTAATCAATAAAGCAGAAATAGATGTTTTTCTGGAACTCTCTTGATTTTTCCATGATCCAGAGGATGTTGGCAATTTAATCTCTGATTCCTCTGACTTTTCTAAATCCAGCATGAACATCAGGAAGTTCACGGTTCACATATTGCTGAAGCCTGGCTTGGAGAATTTTGAGCATTACTTCACTAGCATGTGAGATGAGTGCCATTGTGCGGTAGTTTGAGCATTCTTTGGCATTGCCTTTCTTTGGGATTGGAATGAAAACTGACCTTTTCCAGTCCTGTGGCCACTGCTGAGTCTTCCAAATTTGCTGGCATATTAAGTGCAGCACTTTCACAGCATCATCTTTCAGGATTTGAAAGAGCTCAACTGGAATTCCATCACCTCCACTAGCTTTGTTCATAGGGATGCTTCCTAAGGCCCACTTGACTTCACATTTCAGGATGTCTGGCTCTAGATTAGTGATCACTCCATCGTGATAATCTGAGTCATGAAGATCTTTTTTGTACAGTTCTTCTGTGTATTCTTGCCACCTCTTCTTAATATCTTCTGCTTCTGTTAGATCCATACCATTTCTGTCCTTTATCGAGCCCATCTTTGCATGAAATGTCCCCTTGGTATCACTAATTTTCTTGAAGAGATCTCTAGTCTTTCCCATTCTGTTGTTTTCCTCTATTTCTTTGCACTGATTGCTGAATGAAGGCTTTCTTATCCCTTCTTGCTATTCTTTGGAACTCTGCATTCAGATGCTTATATCTTTCCTTTTCTCCTTTCCTTTTTGCCTCTCTTCTTTTCACAGATATTTGTAAGGCCTCCGCAGAGAGCTATTTTGCTTTTTTGCATTTCTTCTCCATGGGGATGGTCTTGATCCCTGTGTCCTGTACAATGTCACGAACCTCATTCCATAGTTCATCAGGCACTCTATCTGTCAGATCTAGGCCCTTAAATCTATTTCTCACTTCCACTGTGCAATCATAAGGGATAATCTATTTCTCACTTCCACTGTATAATCATAAGGGATTTGATTTAGGTCATACCTGAATGGTCTAGTGGTTTCCATACTTTCTTCAGTTTAAGTCTGAACTTGCTAATAAAGAGTTCATGATCTGAGCCACAGTCAGCTCCTGGTCTTGTTTTTGTTGACTGTATAGAGCTTCTCTATCTTTGGCTGCAAAGAATATAATCAATCTGATTTCAGTGTTGACCACCTGGTGATGTCCATGTGTAGAGTCTTCTCTTGTGTTGTTGCAAGAGGGTGTTTGCTATGACCAGTGCATTTTCTTGGCAAAACTCTATTACCTTTGCCCTGCTTCATTCCATATTCCAAGGCCAAATTTGCCTGTTACTCCAGGTGTTTCTTGACTTCCTACTTTTGCATTCCAGTCCTCTATAATGAAAATGACATCTTTTTTGGGTGTTAGTTCTAAAATATCTTGTAGGTCTTCATAAAACCATTCAACTTCAGCTTCTTCTGTGTTACTGGTTGGGGCATAGACTTGGATTACTGTGATATTGAATGGTTTGCCTTGGAAACGAACAGAGATCATTCTGTCATTTTTGAGATTGCATCCAAGTACTGCATTACAGACTCTTTTGTTGACCATAATGGCTACTCCATTTCTTCTGAGGGATTCCTGCCCGCAGTAGTAGATATAATGGTCATCTGCGTTAAATTCACCCATTCCAGTCCATTTTAGGTCATTGATTCCTAAAATGTTGACGTTCACTCCTGCCATCATTTGTTTGTCCATTTCCAATTTGCCTTGATTCATGGACATGACATTCCAGGTTCCTTTGCAATATTGCTCTTACAGCATCAGACCTTGCTTCTATCACCAGTCACATCCATGGCTGGGTATTGTTTTTGCTTTGGCTCCATGCCTTCATTCTTTCTGGAGTTGTTTCTCCACTGATCTCCAGTAGCATGTTGGGCACCTACGGACCTGGGGAGTTCCTCTTTCAGTATCCTATCATTTTGCCTTTTCATACTGTTCATGGGCTTCTCAAGGCAAGAATACTGAAATGGTTAGCCATTCCCTTCTCCAGTGGACCACATTCTGTCAGACCTCTCCACCATGACCCGCCCATCTTGTTTTGCCCCACGGGCATGGTTTAGTTAGGTCGGAGACATTGCATATTTAACAGTAATTACATCAAGTGCCATGCCTGGTCACTGCAGAATTTGTTCTCATACCATAATGTCAACATAAAGAAAAACACACAATGTAAGAGCTGGGTGTCTAAGTTTTACTCAAGATCTTATTGAAGGCTGTAGCGCTGGCAATAGTCTCTGAGTAGCTCTGAGAGAACTGCTCAGAGAATATAGGTGAGAAGCCAATATACATACAATTTTGCCTAGGGAGAACATGTGGATGGTTGCCGGGGTCCAGCCCCGGTGGATCCAGGGTGATTCGAAGGTGGGGATGGAGTCGGCGTCTTTGGAAAAATACATATTTAATCACAGATAGAGAGAGATTAGAAACGGATAGTGTAGTTGGAAGATTAGTGGAGAAAAGGAGGCTGAATAACTTGGATTACGTGGAATAGCATCCATGCTCCAGATGGGAATTCAGCCAGAAAAACGGGAGCAAGAAAGAAGTGACATGAGGGAATCAGTCTTTCCTGAAACGATCCGATTTCTTTATTGTTGGCTTTGCTTATATACCTTTTGTTACACATAGGGATGAATACAGAGTCACGCAGGGGTCAGCAGTCCTGACCTTTATCAAAATCAGGTGCTTCACATAAATGTATATAAAAAAGGTACATCATCTTCTGGCCATGAGTGAGACCTGCTGACATTTTATGATCCTTTCTTTCTGATAACCAAAAAACTTATTTCTTCCAAGGGTGTTTTTTCTTAAACCAGGCACCACCCTCCAAATAAAGTTACATTCCTATAGGGTGAGGGTGTAGTGAGTTACAATCAAGAAAGGAATTTATTTAACCCAAGGTTAACATGATTAATCTTAAAGGTTAATACTTATTTCTCCTATATGCTTAAAGGTTAATACTTATTTCTTCCTATATGCTAGTTGTATTCATTATAAGAGTAGGGAACATGGAGATTTAGCAGCAAACATCAGCCCAACAAATGAAAATCCTCTCACCAATGCTCCCCTCAAGATCCATTCAGTCCCAAGATATGACGAAGTTACACTTTTACACAGCAAGGACACAGCGACCCACAACAAAGTACAGTGATCTATTACAAAAGAGAAAATCCATTAACTCAAAAAGTCTAGTATTGCTAACATCAAAAACTACTATATTTCCTTTGCTATATTCCAAATATATTAATTAATATATTCCCAGGTGCCTAAGGATATGGAGGCCTGGCGGCAATCATTGACTCAACAACAAGAAAAAGTCCTATGCTAATTAAGACTCTCAAAATACTCCAAAACTCTCTGTGCTGTTTACAGTTGAGAGGTAGTAAACAATCATGTGCCTAGTGGCAGCAGTATGGATAATCCTGTCATACAAGCTAGTCTGTCAGCAGAGAGGTTTGACCTGAAACATCCTTGTCCCACCCAGAGCAGGGAATTAGCAGCAATTAGTGACACAACAAATGAAGAACCCTTCACCAATATAATTCCTAACCAACCCACTATACTAATAATTTCCAACTCCCCAAAAGAATTTGCCTTTAGTAAGTCTAAAACATCTCGTGCCTCTCAGGTTAGGAGGCTGTAGACAATCACATGTGGCCGGACGAACCTACACAGGTGGGCTAGATAACCTTCAGAGGAGTCCGTAAGCTGAAACACTTGTCACGCCCAAGAATTTTTATTGCCTTGGAGCTGCACGTTTACTCCTTCTCCGAGAGAAACGGTTATGGGGGAGAGCCCCCCGTAAAGTCAGAGGTGTAGGTGAGAGCATAAAACAGACTCTGGTTTTGGGGTTAGATGCTCGGGAACAGGGGATTTCCTGAGGCTTGATCACGCCTTTGCGTATGCCAAGCCTCCTTCCTCATGACCTTTGCCATGGGCGGAATTCCTCACGCTGGCCCCCGGCAGATGGTGACTGCAGTCATGAAATTAAAAAGACCTTACCCCTTGGAAGAAAAGATATGACAAACCTAGACAGTGCATTAAAAAGTAGAGCAGTTTCTTTGCCAATAAATGTCCATATCGTTAAAGCTATGGTTTTTCCAACAGTCATGTATGGATGTGAGACTACTGGAAAAGAAGTAGTCTTACTGGACTAGTGTCCAGTCCAGCAAGAGTACTATACTTTTACTTACTATACTGGAAGAATATAGTAGATTATAAAGAAGGCTGAACTCTGAAGAATTGCTTTCAAACTGTGATGCTGTGAAAGATCCTTGAGAATCCCTTGAACTATAAGGAGACCATACTAGTCAATCCTAAAGGAAATCAATCCTGAATACTCATTGGAAGGATTGTTGCTGAAGCTGAAGCTTCAATACTTTGGCCACCTGATGTGAAGACCCCACTCACTGGAAAAGATGCTGGGAAAGACCAAAGGTAAAAGGAGAAGTCAGTGACTGAGGATAAGATTGTTGGATGGCCTCATTGACACAATGCATACAAATTTGAGCAAACTCCAGTAGATAGTAAAGGACAAGGGAGCCTGGTGTGCCTCACACAGTTGCAGAGTTGGATGCAACTTGGCAACTGAACAACACAACAAAGAGAATACACCCAAACAAGCATAAAATGAAGCAGGACCTGTAGAACCCTCCTTGGTATAAATCTTTTCCAAGTTCACCATTTCTTGTTTGCAGGAAAAAGGTTCTATTCCAACTCTTAGATCTTCCTTGAATTCCAAAGGGCAGATTCAAACAGTTGCTAATCAGGGAAGAAAGAGAATGCAGAAAAGAGGTAGGAACAATCAAGAAACAACAGTGCGATGTTGGAGGTAAGGTCCTGGTTCCTCCTTAAGTAATATACACAGCACTACCTTTGAGTTCTTCTGCAGGAACTAAGGCCCTCACCCAGGTGGAGGATGGTAACTTCAGGCTGAGCACAAGATCCCTCGAGCACCACCCTGTTACTGCACCACCAATAATCAGAAGAAAACCCCACATTCTGAAGCCCTCACCCCAAATTTTACCTATAAAAACTTCCCCAAACAATCCAAGAGTTTGTTTTTTTTTTTTTTTGAGCATGATCCAGCTGTTCTCTTTGCATAACCCTGCAATAAACTTTTCTCTGTTCCAAACTCTGTTTCAGTTTGTTTGGCCTCACTGTACATCAGGTACTCAAACTTGCATTTGGTAACAAGCATAGACTAGGCACCCACATACATGCTGGCAAATGGTTACTGCTGGTAACTAGAAACAGATATCTCATTTAATGGATTTTACTGCTTTTTTATGTATATCGGAAGATATAAGAATCTAGGTTCATTAAAATTCTTCCTGAAATATACATCTAATTGAGGGAACTGTTTTTCCAAATCACTTGTGCTTCATGCTTTTTTCCATACTGAATTCCCCTCAAGGTACATTGTTGGTCAGCAACTGCAGTGACCAGTGACTTAATTCTTGTAGAACTGGTTGTTTACCAACACCTTCATAATGCAATAGCATGCATACATATATATAAATGTACACACATGTCTACTATTCTATTGTTGATATTAAAATTTAAAAATAGATACACACAAAATAAAAAAAAAAATAAAAAAGAGAGAGAGAGACCAACCTTGAAAATTCTCTGAGCAGACAAAATCAGGTTTGGCATACAAATTTAATATAACTTAATTTGCAAAACTAATTTGACTCACTTCTGGAAATTATAAGCAAAATTCAAACGTTTTCCAAAACTGATATGAGAGGCACCCACTAACCAATTCTTTATCATTTAAGAAAAGTATATTATATCAAATTTAGTGTAAGGAAAAAAATTTAAGTCATTACCTTCCCAAAAGCTAAATTGCTATATAACAGTATATCCCCGAGCTCCATTTGCATTTTGGTTTGTGTGCGCTCAGATTGCAAATTGTCTTTTTGGAGTGTTCATGATAAACTTTTTAAGAATTAATACCACAGTGATTCATTGGTTTTACTTCTGTAATTTCTGAACTTTTGATATTGATTTACTGTGACAAGATATATATCCATTCCCCCAAATCCTTCCCGTGCATACTCAATCCTGTCAGACTCTTTGAGACCTGATAGACTAGCCCACTAGGGTTCTCTGTACATGGAGTTTCCCAGGCATGAACACAGGAGTGGGTTGCCATTTCCTACTCTAAGGGATCTTTCTGATCCAGGGATCAAACCTGTGTCTCTGGTGTCTCCTTCATTGGCAGATGGATTCTTTATCACTAGTGCCACCTAAATACATTTTATTTTTCACATTAACAGATTTTTAGGGGATATTTTATATCTAAAAAGCTACTAAGATCTCTAAAGAACATTACCGTGTTTGTCTCTAAAAAGAGAAAAGAAGATAAACCAAGATTGTAGGCTACAAAGTAAAAAACTCTTTTTATTAGACATTTTGTGTTTTAAGGGGAATTTCAAGTAAAAAAATCTTTTCTTCAGAAACTTTTGACTAGTTCATAAAGTGAAACTTCCTGAGGACAGATGGACACCTGCTAGGATTTAAGTTCATTCTGAGGAACTTTTCTTTTTAGTTGCAAATTTCTACTGTTCAAGTATGGTTTTAAAGGCTGTGTTTTTACTTTTAAATAAAAATCCTTCTAATTCTTTTGATATGCTGATATCCTATGATATCTTGCCTTTTATTCAAACTATAGTGAATACTTCCTCCCTAGTCTCCTTTGCCTATCTTTTTTTTTCCCCCCAAGGGGATTTCCTTGAAATGTAATACATGGCTTTGTACTTCATAAACCCATGAAATTTAAAATCTTTTTTACCTATGATCTCATTTCTTTGATTCTTTTCCACTTTCAAGCAATTCCTGCATGGTTGTGAAACATACATTTAGAATAATTTCTTCTTGTTGAATTCTCTAGTTTAGACAATGTAATTGACCTCTCAGAAACCAGGAAGTCTTTTTGGTCTATTTTTAGCTATATTTGTCACCCACCAGCTGTCGAGGTAGTTAAAATTCCCCACTAGAACACTGTTAAACAGTATTATTGAGTGTTGAATTTCAAGTTTAAAATTTTATAGCATTGAAATCTGTACTGTGAGTATCATGCCTCCACCTCTTAACATGGATCAATATTGCTTTCATTCTGCTTTAAGTTAAAGAATGAAAGCAAACTATGATTTATATCATCCAAATATAATCTCTTTTTTATCAAATAAAACTATGAGTAATATTTCTGAACAACAGTAGATAAGCAGTGCAGTAATTTGATATATAACACCAAATATTTTTATATAACTTGTAGGAAAATTTCCCTTTAAACTCAGAAAACATATTTTGAAAATTACTGAAAATTGGGACAATTAGGTCAACATGTAATATAAGTGCTTTGTACTTAAAATGAGCTATTAAAGTAAAGAACAAAGTATAGATTTGAAGTATGCAAATTAAAAGACAAACAATTCTCATCTTTAAAAATAATTAAATGCTTTTCTGTTTGCACACAAGTCTAAATACTGATGTAATAAATATTAGAAAATAAAGCTTTAAAATAGTATATTGTAGTTGGCTTATAGCTGCTAAATTTCATGAAATAAAAGAATTATAAAAATGAAAAGCCTGTATAGTTTTCAGTGACTCTTCACCCACTAAAATTAATTGACCATAAACTTGTTAGCAGTTGGATTCTGAAGTGGGATGGAATCCAGGCACAGGTACATATTATTTTAATGAACAGTGATGTGTGAAACGAATCATAGCCTTGTCAACAAGATACTGGTGAATTATAGCCTATTTGTGGATGAAAGGCTGTGTGAAAAGCACATGGAGTAGTTTGTAAAAGATGCCTGTTAAGGCTGATATTTGAAAAAGTAAAAAAAATCCTAAGGGACGCACATGACATTCAGGACATGTCCATGCAATAAATGCACTGAAGTTCTGTTTCAAAGATTTCAGATGAAATAGAACAATTCATAGGTTTTCTACTGCCTCTGTAACAAATTTACCATAAATAGTAGCTTAATAAAAGATGCACTTATTATCCTATGGTTCTGTA
This sequence comes from Ovis canadensis, assembly GCF_042477335.2. Classification (NCBI taxonomy): domain Eukaryota; kingdom Metazoa; phylum Chordata; class Mammalia; order Artiodactyla; family Bovidae; genus Ovis; species Ovis canadensis. The sequence goes on from NC_091245.1 coordinate 139,554,092, forward strand.
GATCAGACATAGGTCTCAGTGGACTAAAATCAAGATGTGGTCAGGGCTGATTTTCCTTCCTGGAGCTTTTTCCTTATGCGGATTCAGTTTCTTGCAACTGTAGGTCTGAGATCAGTAAGAGAGGTTCTGAACAGTCTTCCCCCAGGAGGGTCCACTTTGGCATGTGGGTTTGTTTTCATTTTGTTTTGTTTTGTTTTTGAGCTAAAGGCAATAAAGATAATGCAGGCTTAAGAAAAACTCCTACTCTTTTAATTAACTAGAAGAAGTTAAATTATGACTTTTTCCCAGGAAAAAAGAATTATTCCCAGAGATGCTTTTTATCTAGGAGCCATACTCTTATATGGGCCTTCCCTGGTGGCTCAGTCAGAAAGGAATCTGCCTTTAATGCAGGAGACCAGAGTTTGATCCCTGGGTCAGTAATATCCACTGGAAAAGGAAATGGCAACCCACTCCAGTATTCTTGCCTGGGAAATCCCATGGACAGAGGAGGCTGGTGGACTACATTCCATGAGGTTGCAGAGAGACATAACGTAGCAACTTAAGTTCAAATTTAATGCTCTTATTCACGGCAGGGCAAATGTCTAATTACTAAACAGGTGCTCTTCCTCTTACTGCCTTGTGAATGGCTTTCCTATTCTAGGGAGCTCTAGGTTCCTATTCCATTCCTTATCACTGGATGACATCTATCTCTCATGTTACTTTCTGTCTTCGACTCTCATGTATATGGGATTCCCATAGTATGAAACTAACTTTGATTTTCTCCTATTCATTTGTCTCAGGACAATATAATTTTTAGACCAGTCAGAGGATCCAAGAAGGGTACACAGAAAAGTTTTTTTGCTCCTGGACATCAGTTTTTCCTTGCTATCTGTCAGCTGTCTGTTCACAGCTTCCAGAAGCTGCCTTCTTCCATTTTCACAGTTCCCTCCTGTAAATCAAATTTCCCCTTCTTTCCTGACATCTCTGACAAAGCCAGAAAAGGCTCTCTAATTTTAAAGATTCCTGAAATTATTTAATAGACTGGGTCAACCAGGACACTCCCATCCCTAATCATACCGACAAAGTCTCTTTTGCCACATAAGGCAACTTATTCATAGGTTACAAGGTAGAGTACAGACATCTACTGCGAGGGAAGCAAAGGTTGTGCTGTTTATCAAGACTCCTGACATTGATTAATTTATCCAGTGTATTTGTTGCTAAGGCTGACATAAAATGCCAAAGACCAGGGGCCTTAAACAACCAGAGTGTATTTTTCTCACAGTTCTATAGACTACCAGTCCAATATGGAGGTGTCAGCAGGCTTGGTTTCCTCGAAGGCCTCTCTCCCTGGGTTGCAGATGGATACCTTCTTGCTGTGTCTCTGCGTGATCTTTGCTCTGTGTACCTTTATCTTTGGTATCTCTGTGTGTGACCAAATTCCCTTTTCTTGGAATGACTCTGCTCCAGTTGGATTAGGATCCTCCCTAAAGTCCTTATTCTAACTCAATCACATCTTTAAAGACCTATCTTCAAATATAGTCACATTCTGAAATATTGAAGATTACGGATTCAACATATGAATTTTGAGAAGAGACAATTCAGCCCATAAAAGAAAGTCATTTGGGGATTATGAGAGCTGAGAATTTAAAATGCCATTTCCCTATTGAGGAAACCAGTAACCAGATAAACCAAGTAGATCAAGGTTACATAGGCAGTCCATTCTATTAATATGTCAAGATTCTCAATCAAATACACCACACTTAGATTGCAGACAATTTTAATATGCCATGTCCCACCTCTATACAATCAAATAATATTAATACATATCTTACCAAAATTCAGTTGTAGGGTTTGATTTTTCAGAATGAAAAAACGAGAGTAATGTGTGCCTACCTACTGAGGTTTTTGAATATGAAACACTATTTTGGAAAGGAAAGGGGTGACCCATGTATTATATTTTCACAGGCTTATTAAACGTCTGGCTGCTTGGATCTCCTGTTTTGTTTTCTGTTTTTACCAGGAGTACTTTGTCTCAGGGCTCAAAGCACCAGCTGGTCACATTAAGTAAAAACTAAAACAATTTTAAGGACTTAATACGCATATTAAGTCTAACATGTAATAATAAAAGGACTCTGACTTCAAATAACACAAAGTGAACTGAAGCATCTGACAGGAAACTGGAAATCCTAAGATACCTCAGTTTTATGGTATGACTTGGGAGGAGTTGAGGTTTCACACAGAACAGAGAGAAGGAAAGTGTGCAATTGAGTTGGGACAGGTGACTGGGGGAGATAACACTAAGTTTATCCACCTACAGCTCCCAGGAGAAGGGAGGGTATTGAGTGAGAAAGAATGGAGGGAGTAATGTGAATTCACCAAGTACAAGGTTCAGATGAGAGACAGCATTGTTAACTTAAAGAACTGAATGTAAGTCTGCTCATTCTGCCCAGAATCTGGAGTAGCAGGAGTGGCTTTGAAAGGTAGAGAGCAAAGACAATGATTGGGAGCTGGTACATTAGCAGTAAGTTATGAAAATAGAGATATCAACTCGGTCCTCATGATGAAATGCTTATCAGGCTCTTAAAAAACATTAGGATTTCATCTTGAAAGCAAATGGGAGTCCCAGAAGAGCTGTAGGTGGATAAACAGAATGATCATATTTATACTTATCAAAGCAAGTCTGGTTGATGAATAAAGGATAAATAGGATTGGAATCAAAGACTATGAAACAAGAAATAAAAGGCTGCAGCAATAATAGAAAAGAATTAATACTAATTGAACCTCTATTATATGCCCCTATTATATACCAGTTATTTTGGTAGATGTTTAAATGATGCTCTTTCCTTAGACTTAACTTTTGAAGTAGTTGTTCTTTTTAGTCATATTTTTGTAATGAGGAAAGCTAAATCAGATAATTCAAACTACTGTCCCCAAATAAACCATCTGTTGATAGAGATGTGATTTGAAGTCTAGCAATCTGACTCCTGAGCTCCTGCTCTTAAATACTATAAAATCCACACCCTCAAGAAAGGTAAGACCATGAAACAAAGTTCAAAGGACTCAGGACATAGAAAGAAATGGACAAAATAGGGTAATATATTGGATTTTAAAAGTTGAAGACGTTGAAAAGAATGGCACACAATTTGTTAGCTCAGGAAACCCATCTTCACAGAAATCTCTGTGATTCCATAGCAATTTGTGTATTCCTTAATTGTAAGGATTTCCAAATTTACTTTTAATTGGGAATTTGCTTTCTCCTTCCTATACCTGACCAAACTCTTCATGGGTAAGATTAAGTTTTCATTTTCCTTGTATTAATTTCCTTCCTTGTATTTTATTTTCCTTTCTTAGTATTATTTTTTCCACATAGTGGGTACACAATAACATAATTGATGGTAAATTAGTCTGAGGTCTTTGATTCTAAGTAGCAAACCCTCAATGTTAACTTAGAAAGAAAATTTAGTAATTCTTATGATTAAACTTGGGAAGAATAGAAATTCAGTAGCGTTAACACAATTATATCCAGAATGGAAAAAACAAAACACTCCAGGAATTCCCTCTTCTCTACATTCACTGGGTACAACCAGCAATTCCACTTACTGTAGAATAACTTTTTACATATAGTATAGACAAAAAATATTGTGAGAAAAACAAAACAACTCTGCCAACCAAAGACCCCTCCATACATGAAAATAAATTTACCAAAGAAAGGAAACTTTTTATTTTTATTATAGGAATCATTTCATGCAGTTATTAAGGTCCAGAAGTCCCACAGTCTGCTCTCTGGAGGCTGAGAACTAGAAAAGCTAACGCACAATACAGGCAAAATCCTAAGGTCTGGAAAGCGAGGGGCCACTGGCTTAAGTCGTGAGAATCTGAAGGCTTATGAAGTAGGGTAGCTGATATCTGAGGGCAGGAAAACATGGACATCCCAGTTCAAGTAGAAAGAGAGAGAATTCTCATTTTTATCAGCTTTTGTTCTATTCTGACCCTCAAAGTTCCTTCACTCAAGTCTACTAATCAAAAGACTTCTCAGGTGGCTCAGTGGTAAAGATGCAGCCTGCTATGCAGAAGACATGGTTTCGATCCTTGGGTTGGAAAGATCCCCTGGAGAAGGGAATGGCAACCTACTCCAGTGTTCCTGTTTGGAACATTCCCTGGACTCTGAGCCTCGTGGACTGCAGTACAGGGGGTGGCAAAGAGTCGGACGTGACTGAGTGCATGTGCACACACTCACTCACACAGTGAAATGCAGGCTAGTCTCTTCCAGAAACACCCTCAGAGACATATCCAGAAATCATCCAGAAATAGTGTTCCAGCTATATCTGGACATCTCTTCGCCCAGCAACACTGACAATAAAATTAACCATTTCAGGCTTAAACATATTTGGAGAAGTTGTTGTTTAGTCAGTCCTGACCTGGCTCCTCTGTCCATGGTATTTCCCAGAAGAGAATATTGGAATGGGTTGTCATTTCCTTCTCCAGGGGATCTTCATGATTCAGGGATCAAACCCCTGTCTCCTGCATGGCAGGTGGATTCTTTAACACTGAGCCACCAGGAAACCCTCTTTTGGAGGTGAGGGGAAGTTAATTAAAAATATATATTTGGGGAGAAAAAGCTAATTAGAAAAAATTATTTGAAAATTGTATAGCATGATAATTAAAGTTAGCTTTGAGAATCCTGTTAAAAAGGGTATATACTACAATTCTCCAATTCAGAGTTTGACTTGCCTGATTAGCATAGTCAGTTAAATTAGAAAAGCTAAACCTTTTCAATTAAAAATCATTTCTAGAAGAATGTTATCAACCCAGCATTCATAAAAGCTATTATTTGTCAGATATGACAAAATATGTCAAATATTCTAATTTCTTTTTTCTCTATAAAAGCTCAAAATGTGACACTAATCATCACTCAATGAATTTGTTTCTATGGAGAGTAAAGTAAATAATATGTGTACACTGATTTTTAATAATCTAATTTTGTTAAGGGCTACAACTATGAAGGCTGAAAGAAATACAGTTCCTTACGATATTAAATGTGTCAAGCAAGCATTAGAAAATACAAAGTCACAACTAACTCATGGCTAAATTATTTCCAAAAGCTTCATATGTCATTATTCTGCCTTGGTAAATGAAGGTAACTGATGTGTTTTCTAGATGACATATATAGGTGGTATTATTGACAAGGAGTCCTGAAATTTTAAGACCTTGACTTGAATTCTCCTTTAGACAGATGGCTGGTTCATTTTAAAGGTACATAGAACACAGAAGTACATGAGGTTATACAACATATATTATTTTTTGCCTCTAAAAATAAATTTGAAATTAGCTAAGTAGTTAGACATTAGCAGTTTGAGATTTAAAGTTCAGCCCTACAAACCCTAGACAGACTCTCTGGAACTAAAATTATATAAGAACAGGTGTTATAAATTGGCCATTATGTCTATATAGGAGCAAGATAGTAGCGAAAATCTGCTTTCAAGTAGAAGTCAGTCATGATGGGTATTTCAAAATAAATTATCTGTAAAATGTACTCCTAACTGTCTAAATAAGTTTGTCAGTTAGGTGAGGCTACTTAAGAGCATCTACTAACATTTGACAAATATAAAATTAGGGTTTCATTTTTGAATATTTGTTTTTTGATCTTCTTTATACTAAGTACTTAATGGGAGATTTTTCTTAAATCTCATTTCTTTATAAAATAAAATATCATTAGCTAAATAATGCATGTGTCTTCTCAATTACTATTGTGGTAGATTTATATCGAACAAATCTTTGAGCAAAAAATTTTATTTTGTATACATATATTTACACATATATACACATTGTATATATTTATATAAACATAAAATTATATATAACGTATACTATATAGTATTAAATATATATCCTTATAATACATATATATCCTATAATATATGTGTGTATATATATATATATATATATATATATATATGTATTATACCCTCTTGGTTTTGTTTCTCTGGAGAACTCTGATTAATACAGAACATCTCCCAAATATTACTGCTGTCACTGTCTGTGTCAAGCAGAGTGAACTTTACACTCAGGCACTGTACATTCATTACCTCATTTAATCCAGAATATAAAACTATGGAATTGATGGCACTTTATAAATATGATAACAGACATAGAGGGGTTAAATGACAACTTGCCAGACATCACCAGTAAGTTTCAGACCCTGATTTGAGTACAAATCACGCCAACTTCAGAAGTTATTTGGCTACTGTACCTCTAAGATATTAGAAGTAAAGGCTGAGACTGGATGCTGTGACTAAAGATTCCCAAGGACATAAACACTACCCTGCCAATCATTCCATTCTCTCAGCTGAGATAACAATAGCAAATAATACTTCACAAGAAGTCAGTATACCAATTCAGAGCTCAGTACAAGGAGATTTATGTTTAAAGCGTAAATGGGGTCTCCCAACATGAATCTATATCATAGAGTCTGAATTTATATAATACTGAGACAGAGAAAGAGATGGGGGGAGAGAATCATAGAGCTTTGAGTTTTTTAATATAAAGTTGATTCCCAAGGCTATAATCAATCATATTAACAACTTCTGTTCTCTTGGGGGCTGATAGGAAAAAAAGAAAGAGGCTAGACTAATCTGATATAGAAAGAATCAGAGAAGCATCTCCTGCCTCATATTAAACAAATTATGTGTGTTGATTCTTAGTCACCTACTGATTATGTGATCCTTTGACACGTTACTCCATTTTATTAACTATTTCATTAATTACACATGAATTTATGATGATAATGAAGATTTTACTTTATGATTAATTTGTCTACGTAGTTGTAGCATTAGTAAGTAAATGTTAATTATCTTTGCCTCATTATTTTGCTGTTCAAGGTAATTTCAATCAGAGAATAAGTTATGAAATAGTGTCTACCACTGTCTCTAATTTTCCCATTTCCAAAAGGAAAAAGATGCAGTTGAATTCAGTATTGAAGGAAGTTAATGTGAAGACAAAATATAACACTGACTATTACTCATCTAGATTCTCATGTAAATCGCTTCTGTGTCAAAGATACTAAAGCATAAATCACCATTTTAGCATATCCCATTGCACTTAGCATTACTCCCAACCAGGACCATTGTCACAGGCTCTGTGTACAAGAGCTCCATACTTGGTTTAATGTACTCCTGTTGATGTGCTGAAATTTCTAACAATTTTGAAAAGAAGCCTGCACTTGACACCACCTATTATGTAGATGGCTTAGTTCCCACCTATCAAAATATAGAGAGCTGGCACTCTCCTCTTTATTCTTTCAACATTAATTAAAATTAAATATATCAAAGCCCAATTAATACTATTGATTGCACATAGATATTGAGAATTCTAGAAAATCACAGCCTTGCAGATGTTCATTGATATTAATGTTCTTGTTTAGCTTCTCAGTCATATCAGACATTTTGTGATCCAATAGACTGTAGCCCATTAGGCTCCTCTGTCCATGATATTTCCCAGGCAAGCATACTTGAGTGAGTTGCCATTTTCCTGTCCAGGGGATCCTCCCAATCCAGGAATTAAATCTGACACCTGCGACTGCTGTATTGGCAGGCAGATTTTTTTTTCACTGCTGAGCCACCAGAGAAGTCCACTCATTAACATTACATACATTCATTGGATTTTTTTTTTTTAATTTAACTACTTGGAGTCCCCAAGTAAAGATATCCTCTCCAGTAATGTAGATTTCATGTTGTGTTTGGTTTTTGACTGAAAATTTTACCCTTTGCAGTGCCAGGACTTACACTCTGAGTATTTCCTCTGTGCTTTTGCTTCCTCAAAATCCTCAATGTCAACTACTGTGATATAATCCATAATAAAGAATGGGAAAGTGAGAGACACTCTCCATTGTATTTTTATATTTTTATTTTCTTCTATCTGAAAACATCCCAGTTCTTTTAGATTTTCTAAAATTTCTTCACATTCCTCCTAGTGATTTAGTGAAGAAATCTACAACTTGTTGAGCTAGGAAGTTCAATTCTTTCATACATTCATTTAATAATTTTAAATAACTCACTGTACTTTACCTGTAGGAGCTTAACTTCTGGTTGTCATTACTACCTTTCAGGTAACACTGAAACATACAGTATCAGAACTATAAGAACAAAATCCATCAATAACTTAGACACACTTTTTCTAAATATAATAAACATTTTCATTTTTCATGGGCAAAATATTTAGGTACTTTTTTTTTTTTAAAGGTGAAAGTTTTGATGTCACTAATCTTAGTAATGATAGGATTTGGGAATAAAGCATTCTCTTAAAATCAAATTCTCTTTAAATATGTCTGTGATCACTTATTTATTTTACAGTTTTCACTGTATAGTTTTCTGAATCCAAGAAAGGTACTAAATGTTAACTAAAATTACAATAGAAAACAAATCTATTGAGGAATACAGCTATCACTAAATTAGATTGTCAACTGAGGTTAAATTGTCTTTTGAGATTTAATGAAATTTGTTCATGTTTCCTAAGATATGTCTTATAAAAGACTCCATACATTTTTCCAAGTATTGTAAGAGTTCCCTCTTTCTTAAGTTCTTGTTCTCATTTCTGTTTCCAAGCTTCCACTGTTATATCTCACTTCTTAGTCCCTTGCCAATTCAGTTGTTAAACGCAGTTCTCATCAGTAGATAAAATATAATAGAAGTTTGGAAACAGCAAAAATCTTTTGCACCACACACTTTATAAGTGAACACTTTAAATCTTATTGTTATTATTACTATTGCTTGAAAGAACATTGTTCTTTATTAATAATTGTCCTGTATCAATTATTTAAATCACCCAGCAAATCAAATATTTTTCAAAACCAAGTTTCCACATAAATTCTAGCTCCAGACATTGATTCTTAGGTTATTTTCATTTTAGCAGTTTCCCCTCCTTTGGTGTTTAACCCAGCCTCCAAATTCCTATTCATTTTTTATCAATGTAGTTTATTTAATTTCTATTTGTTTTTGGTCTTATAGTCATCTATATTAAACACTGCTTTTTAGCAAAAAAAAATCAGTTTATTTCTTAGAGGTAATTTGCTGTAAGAAACTTGAAATAATATTTTTAAAACCTGCTATAAGTAACCGAGTGATTTACTCTAATGTGTGCAGAGGTAGGGAAGCACAGGGCACTATGGAATCCACAGAAGCTGTATTTCTGAGATACTTGGATGGGCTGGCTTCCCATCCCATCAAATTAAGTGAAGTGGCACTTAGGATAAGAAGAAGTAAAACAGTGTGTTATATATCGATTAAGGTAAGGAAAGTGTTAACTACCCCAAGCCAAAGCTGAGAAGCTACTTGGCAAAGTGGCAAGAAATCAATATGCCTGGCATACGGTACACACGGAGATGGATGCAGAAAGGCAGCAAAAGTAGAACTGGATTATAACGACTAGGAATTGTCACTATAGGCTTCAAAAAGTTTGAGCATCTTCTGAAAATTGGGAACACTGTAAAGGTTTTAAGCAAAATGGTAACAATCTATTCTCTACTTCAAAAATTTTATGGTGGCTACAATATCCACAGTGGATCCCAGGGAACAAAGGTAAAAATTCAGAAACTAGTTAGGACATACTGTGGAAATTCAGATGATAAATGATTGTGGTTTGAAGAAGGATAATAGCTCGGGGAATGGAACAACAGGAAGAGGTATGAGAGTGTTCACTGTGAGCCGACACTGACAAAAATTCATTGAATTTTGAAAGGCACTGCATGTTAGAAAATGTGGTTGATTTATATTCTTGATATTAAAGGCAAAGTGTATCTGCCTAAACTGATTGTATGTTATTCAAGTGGTTTTTGCTGCCTTTTCTGAAGATTTCATTTACACTTTGGAAGTGACAGGAAATGAAAAATTCCTTTTATACTTTTTAATTTGATTTTTTTAGACAAAATACCAACAAAGAAAAACAAGTAAGTTACACAATTTATTTTCCCTCAGATAAGAGAGGTGGAATTTTAAGATATGTTTCATTTATCTTTTCAGAAAATCCAATTGAGTCTAGGATTGGGGAAGACTTTAAAGCATATTCTTTTCAATTACATATTTGACAACAGGATTCTTTTAAAAGCATCCCTTATGAGAGTCACATAACCTGGTGTTCCTCAAATTTTGATATGTGAACATAGGATACGAAGATCTTGTTAAAATGTGAATTCCAAGTCCGTAATTTCAGGGAACAGTCATTCTAATAAGTTTCAATGTAAAATTTTGAGGTTTTAATAATGTTCCAGCTGCTGCTGACATTCTTGCTAATGGACTATCTTTGAGTACCAAGAGTCCAACTTTTACTTGAAAACAATTCCTAGTTAAACCAAGTTCATTGCTAATCCTGACATTATAGCAACATGAGAGAGCATTGTTGAGTACAGAATTTAGGTTAAATGAAAAAAAAAAATCTGTCTCCATATTTTATTACATACTTTAAATGATCTAATCAGAAAGCAGGTTTAAGTTCAAGCTTTCTCTGCAAAGTGAAGGATAGATAGTATCTTTCTGTAAGACTCTGAATTAACTGGGGATAACTGATTGATCACTTAACAACGAATTAACTGAACAAAATAGGCACCATTTTGTTTAGTTTATTAGTGACAGTGTAATATATCTATATATACAAGGAAATTCCTTCATGTTTCTCTATATTTTGGAGATTCATTTATGTGAATACTACTTCAGACTAAGTTTTAGAGTGCTCAGTCACTCAATCATGTCTGACTCTTTGAGACTCCATGGACTGTAGCCCACAAGATTCCTCAGTCCACAGGGATTCACTAGGCAAGAACATTGGAGTGGGTTGCCAAGCCCTCCTCCAGGGAGTTTCCCAGCCCAGGGATTGAATCCAGGTCTCCCACATTGCAGGTAGATTCTTTACTGGCTGAGCCATAGAACCAAATCCAGAAATATTTAGTGATCTTAACATATTTTAATGTGCATTTTATCTCATATGAATATTTTGGAATGAATACTGAAAGTCATAAGGCTACAAAGTTGATCCCATGTTTGTTTATTTGGAAGTTTTGTTTTTACATTATTACTTGGCTATCTGTACTTTTACTTCAATCAAAGTTAGATATGTAAAAAGATCAATCTATCTCCATTCTTCTTATCTTTAACATTCAGTAATATTAATAAACATATTATCTACTTTGTAGGTTCAGCTAGTGGATCAGAGTCAATAGGAATATTAACGTGGTGTTTATAATTTGTACTGGTGGGTGTACTTCAGTTCAGTTCAGTTCAGTCGCTCAGTTGTGTCCGACTCTGCGACCCCATGAACCACAGCACACCAGGCCTCCCTGTCCATCACCAACTCCCGGAGTTCACCCAAACCCATGTCCATTGAGTTGGTGATGCCAGCCAACCATCTCATCCTCTGTCGTCCCCTCCTCCTCCTGCCCTCAATCCCTCCCAGAATCAGGGTCTTTTCAAATGAGTCAGCTGTTCTCATCAGGTGGCCAAAGTATTGGAGTTTGAGCTTCAACATCAATCCTTCCAATGAATACATAGGACTGATCTCCTTCAGGATGGACTGGTTGGATCTCCTTGCAGTCCAAGGGACTCACAAGAGTCTTCTTCAACATCACAGTTCAAAAGCATCAGTTCTTCAGTGCTCAGCTTTCTTTATATTCCAACTCTCACATCCATACATGACCACTGGAAAAACCATAGCCTTGACTAGAGGGACCTTTGTTGACAAAGTAATGTCTCTGCTTTTTAATATGCTATCTGCTGCTGCTGCTGCTAAGTCACTTCAGTCGTGTCCAACTCTGTGCGACCCCATAGATGGCAGCCCACCAGGCTCCCCCATCCCTGGGATTCTCCAGGCAAGAATACTGGAGTGGGTTGCCATTTCCTTCTCCAATGTATGAAAGTGTAAATTCAAAGTGAAGTCGCTCAGTCGTGTCTGACTCTTCGCGACCCCATGGATTGCAGCCCACCAGGCTCCTCCATCCATGGGATTTTCCAGGCAAGAGTACTGGAGTGGGGTGCCATTGCCTTCTCCAAATATGCTATCTAGGTTGGTCATAACTTTCCTTCTAAGGAGTAAGTGTCTTTTAATTTCATGGCTGCAATCAACATCTGCAGTGATTTTGGAGCCTAAAAAGTAAAATCTGACACTGTTTCCACTGTTTCCCCATCTATTTGCCATGAAGTGATGGGACCAGATGCCATGATCTTAGTTTTCTGAATGTTGAGCTTTAAGCCAACTTTTTCACTCTCCTCTTTCACTTTCATCAAGAGGCTCTTCAGTTCCTCTTCACTTTTTGCCATAAGGGTGGTGTCATCTGCATAGCTGAGGTTATTGATATTTCTCCTGGCAATCCTGATTCCAGCTTGTGCTTCCTCCAGCCCAAAGCTTCTCACAATCTACTCTGCATATAAGTTAAATAAGCAGAGTGACAATATACAGCCTTGACATACTCCTTTTCCTATTTGGAAACAGTCTGTTGTTTCATGTCCAGTTCTAACTGTTGCCTCCTGACCTGCATACAGGTTTCTCAAGAGGCAGGTCAGGTGGTCTGGTATTCCTACCTCTTTTAGCATTTTCTACAGTTTATTGTGATCCACACAGTCAAAGGCTTTGGTATAGTCAATATAGCAGAAATATGTTTTTCTGGAACTCTCTTGTTTTTTCGGTGATCCAGCAGATGTTTTCAATTTAATCTCGGTTCCTCTGCCTTTTCTAAAACCAGCTTGAACATCTGGAAGTTCACGGTTCATATTGCTGAAGCCTGGCTTGGAGAATTTTGAGCATTACTGTACTAGCGTGTGAGATGAGTGCAATAGTGGGGTAGTTTTAGCATTCTTTGGCATTTTATTAAAGGTACTTCTCTGGTTCTTAAAAACAGTATCCTTCTCACAGTCCAAGAATGCACAGTGAAGTTGGAAGATTTTTACCTCATTTACCAGAGGTCTCTCTAGTGGCTTCTCACAGGCTCCCAATTGCTTTATTTATATATATATTTGTCATTTTTAATAACATTTCCTATATTCTTACTGATTTCACAAGCAATACATGTTCATTTCAGACAACTAGAAATATGTAAAAGCATTTAAACACAAAGTTTGCTTCCATAACTTAGCTACTAAATAAGGCTGTAATGATAATAATTATGCATATATCTTTACATATTTTACTATTTACAGCAGATGGTTGATAATAGTTTAACTTCACACACAGAAGAATTGCTCTTATTATTAAACTAAGTCATAAATTTAGAATGAAGGTCAAACCAAGGTGTCTGATTTCTATAAATGATTCATGATTCACAGACTCACTAATATTTTTTGAAGAGTTCCACTCAATTTAACTAAAGTTGGAAATAACTTCATTACTAAACCATAACTAAGAAGCTTCAGTTGCTTTTTCACATATCTAGTATTGTTTTGAAAAACAAGAAAAGAGACACAAGACAGCTATTATACCTTAAATTTATGTCTGGTCATAATTTTAAAATAAAATAAATACTTGATTTAGCAATAATATGTGAATTATTAGTAGTCTTGAAATCATGAATGCAAATCAGCTGGAAAAGTTTCACATGACAAAAAGTCTACTTAGAAATAGTGAGGAAATTATTGGCCTTCTCATAGGTTGATTTTTGGCATACTTGTTTTATGCTCGAATTTATTAACTGATAACGTTTAACTTTTATAACATTTAATTTCTGTTCATTGTTTATATTTCTTATTTATCTAGGCAATGAGATCAATGGGATTAAAGACACATGAATGAATATACTGTTTTTATAATTATTTGCTCATTAACAATGAATATTCAGGTTTTTCTAGTATTATGAAATAATTGATTGATACAAATAATCCATAACGACCTAACAAAGTCAAAAAGTGACAATATCTAGTGGAACATTTTTGTTTGGCCAAAAATTAAAGAAAAAAACTGACAAAAGCAAAACAATAAAAAAGTAAGTTTTTTCTACTGATTTTGCATTTTTAAGATTCTTTTAAAGTTTCTCACTATCCTTTAACAAACACTTACTATCAGAAAATATATTGCTTTAGCTGGCATATTTAATGTTTAAGCAATCAATTTACTAATACTAATTTAGTAAGCAGAGGGATATTATTTCATATGAAATAGTTAAATTTATTTACACAACTAAATTCATCTAAAAAGTCAATATTCTTTTCCACTATATTGCTTTATTACACACACCTTCAGGGGTCAAATCACATCTTTTATGAAAAAAGCAATGTTATCTCTGTAATCTTATGGCTGTATGGGAAAATTGCTTAGAACTATTATTTTTAAGTGGAGAATCACTAGCTTCCCTTGGTCTATAGCCCTTTAAATACAGGGTATATTGATTTCAGATAGCTCATATTAAAAAAGAAAGAAAGAAAAAAAGGTGCTTGCTTTGGGAGTGCATAGAGTAAAATTAGAATGAGAAGACTAGAGAAGACTAGCAAGAGTAAAAGTGGAATAAAAAGATAAAACTAAAAGGATCTTCAACAAAGATGACAGACAAATTTGTGAAGTGTTAATATTTTTATTCTAATGACAACTAAAGTAGCTGAGTATTTTTTCTTAAAGATTGAGCTGCATAGTGCCTAGTTAGGTTTAAACAAATGCCAGATAAGGAGCTACCCAGGCCAGAATACTGGAGAGGGTAGCCTTTCCCTTCTCCAGGGGATCTTCCCAACCCAGGGATTGAACCCAGGTCTTCTGTATTGCAGGCAGATTCTTTACCAGTTGATCCACAGGGGAAGCCCTTAAATAAATGAGACACAACTTATATAAAAATAATGTAGTTTTACAAAAATAAAGTAAAACAAATTTAAGACATTTTTTCTTGGTATGTAGTTAAGTGTTACTTTTAAAATTATGTGTTTTTACCTTTCCTTCACATTAGAATTGAGTTTATAAAAATCACCTTTAAAAAAGCACTTTTTTTTTGCCTTTATAATTCATTAAATTATCCAGATGATGTACTTTACATTGCTCAAGTTCATGACAGAATTGTTTAATTCTTTTCATTCTATCTGGGAAGGCTTCATTCAGATATTGACATCTGATATAATAGTAGTGTTATAAATTCTCTACTTCAAATAAAAACAAATCCAGGATTAGATAAGGAGAGATCTTATTCAAACAGACTAATAAGATAGAAAGCTAGAAGCTCAGAAATGTGCAAGTGTCTCAAAATCAAACACAAAAATTTTTTTCTTTCAGAGAGAGAAGTAAGCAGAGCTTAGTATAAACTTTTAAGAAGTTGGACAAAGAGTGAGTAACATTATAATAGATGTGATTTGGTAACCTAAAAAAATGCAAAATCTAAAAGGTGAGAATCATAACTTATTACACAGATATATTGAGGAGTTAACCCTTATGGCAGAAAGTGAAGAGGAACTAAAAAGCTCTTGATGTATGGTAAAACCAATACAATATTGTAAAGTAATTAAACTCCAATTAAAATAAATAAATTTATATTTTAAAAATTAATTAATTAATTAAAAATAAATAAAATGTCTCGATGAAAGTGAAAGAAGAGAGTGGAAAAGTTGGCTTAAAGCTCAACATTCAGAAAACTAAGATCATGGCATCTTTTCCCATCACTTCATGGGAAATAGATGGGGAAAGAGTGGAAACAGTGTCAGATTTATTTTTGGGGGGCTCCAAAATCACTGTAGATGGTGATTACAGCTATGTAATTAAAAGACGCTTACTCCTTGGAAGGAAAGTTATGACCAACCTAGATAGCATATTCAAAAGCAGAGACATTACTTTGCCAACAAAGGTCCATCTAGTCAAGGCTATGGTTTTTCCAGTAGTCATGTATGGATGTGGGAGTTGGAGTTTTCAGAAAGCTCAGTGCTAAAGAACTGATGCTTTTGAACTGTGGTGTTGGAGAAAACTCTTGAGAATCCCTTGGACTGCAAGGAGATCCAACCAATCCATTCTAAAAGAGATTAGCCCTGGGTGTTTTTTGGAAGGAATTGATGCTAAAGCTGAAACTCCAATACTTTGGCCACGTCATGTGAAGAGTTGACTCATTGGAAAAGTCTTTGATGCTGGGAGGGACTGGGGGCAGGAGGAAGAGGGGACGACAGAGAATGAGATGACTGAATGGCATCACAGACTCGATGGACTTGCGTTTGAGTGAACTCCAGGAGTTGGTGATGGACAAGGAGGCCTAGCGTGCTGAAATTCATGGTTCGCAAAGAGTCAGACACAACTGAGTGACTGAACTGAACTGACTGAGGATTTAAATCTAGTAGACAGTCTCTCAGACAGTTCTGAGAGACTGTTCCAAAGACGTAAGGGAAGAGCCAGGATATACAGAAGTTTTTGCATAAATAACAACAACCAAGAAAAAAAAAACAAACAGATGATTGGAACATCAAATGACTACTGTTAGTTAAAGAAACCAGACCTCTCAACTTAATGAATTTAGTGCCTTTCTTGTACAGGAACATGTAAGAGTCTGGGCTCACTGAAATCATTCCTGGCACATGCACCTTAACTATGTAGGGTGAGGTTGTGCAAGCTTTTTGTATAGAGAGATTTGACAGGAATGTGTCTGCTGGGCCTGTTGATCTAGGGATAAGTTGATTAGGGAGGGGGTGCATATTCTGCATCTTAGACTTTTCCCCAGGGAGGAGGATAAGCCAAAGTTCAGCGACCTGTGGGGAAAGAGAAGCCAGAATAAAGTTTAGTCAAGACGAAGCAGAGGAGCAGAAATAGGCAATTGTGAATACTTGGTCAGGAGTTATAACAGTATACTATGTGTGTGTGTGTGTATGTGTGTGTGTTTGTGTAAGTACATTTATTTGTGCCTGAGTATTGCACTTTGTTTGTGATAAGCTAATTTGATAGCTTGGTATGTAGTTGTGATATCATAAAAAGGTATTTGATCTGTGTCTCTCCCTTTCCTTCTCCTAAAAACAGAGCTCCTAAAAAACTGAATTTCCTGAGTGGTAACTATGATAGAGGCTTTTTTAAGTCTTCATTGAATTTACTACAATATATATTTTTTTCTTTGTTATGTTTCAGTTTTTTGACTCCAAGACATGTGGTATCTAAACTCTTGATCAGGGATCAAACCCATACCCCCGGCATTGGGAGCCCAAATATTATCCACTGGACAACCTGCCCTTTTATTCTAACAAGGCAATCCTTGGTAACTGGGCCTCTAGATAGCTTCAGTTAGGGGGCTGGTTGCCAGAAAGATCATGTCTTGATTGGAAGCTTGAGGTTTTCAACCCCACCTCCAAATTGATGGAAAGGAGAAGAAGCTAGAGACTGAGATAATCACCAACAGCCAATGATACCTTCATAAAAATATTTAAATGATAGGGTTTGAAAGCCTCCAGGTTCATGAACACACTGAGGGACTAAAAGGATGATGTCCTTGGAGAGGGCACAGAAGCCTCAGGACCCCTCTTTCCCTAATTTTCCCTTTGAATCACTTTCGTTTTGGCTACTTCTGAGGTCTATCCTTAACAACACTGTAAAATGCAAGTAAAATGTTTTCCTGAGTTTTGTGAACCCGAGGAGGTTGAACCTCATATATAGTCGCTGGGTCAGAGGTATGAATGGCCCACGACTCCTGATTGGAATCTGGAACTGAGGCAGTCTTGGGCTGAGCTCCTTATCTTATGAGATCTGATGCTAACTCCAGGTAGAGAGTGTCAGAATTGATCTGAATTGTTGAACACACTGAGTTTAGAAAATTAAATAAGTGGTGCTAGAAAAAACACCATGTATTTAGTGTCAAGAACCAGAAAAAGAAAAAACAAAACTCTCTTTTGGTGTCAGTAAACAAATTTAATTTTCTAGAACAGCTTTAAAGAGAAAGAATATGAAGATAGATGATGAGAAATCCCATCCCTGGATGGCTACCTAGTAACCATCTTATGAAAATTCAGCTGCATTGTGATCACTCACTAAAAGTAAAATTTACCAGTTGTATTTCAAAATGGTTGTAGATAAGGCTTGCAAAGACTTCACTCACTGGATAACTAAAGGAAATGCAAAATAATAAGAAGCTCGCTAAACATACAATCCTTTGTTGGCTATTATTACCTGTAATAGGTAAAATGTAAGAAAATGCTGAGTCAAACCTTGATGCTAGACCAAGCACAGATTTCACGTGGTGAGTGTTGAGGTACTTATCCTGGAAGGGTAGAAACTTTTAAAAGGTTACTAAGAAATGGGGTGAGTAAAGGAAACACTGCCAGGGTGAAAAAAAAAACAAGAAGAAGAAAAAGAGAGTCAAAATAGCCATTCCAAAAGGGTGGGACTTCTTAGATAATTTATTTAAGATGGGATGAATAACATGGACATTGATATTGCTGAAACAAAAGTCTTAATAGACCACTTTTGAAGAAAACATTCAATAGTAGCGTATTAAGTGGACCAAGAGTGGACCAAAGAAAATCCCTGCTGGCTTCCCAGCATTAAAAAAGACCCAGAACAAGTCTATATGCTCATGTTTGAAGAATTAAAACAAAGTGAAGAGGCAAATATTTCAACGAGAAACTGAACCTGGAAATACTTGATGCCATAATTGGACAGATTAATCAAGATGATGATTGACAAAAGGACCTGGGTGTCTCAGCAAGAAACCCTGCTGGAGACACAAAGCCTTTCGTACTTGAACAGACATAATTTTCAAGGGGTGGAAAGAAAAGTTTCTGGGATTTCTTGACATAGGAGCCACTTGGACTTTGGTACCAAAACTTAGCACTAACATGGGCTTCAATCAGATTTAACAAATACAGAAGTAAAAGAGCTGATAGGATTAAGGTGGAAGGTTCAAAGAAAATTACAATGCTTAAACAGTTTCTGTGTGAAGAGGTTGTATCTGCTTTTCCTAAATGTTCTGTGAGGATGGATGTCTATGGATATTATGTCTGACTGTGGAATGCGTGCTCTACCTAGTATTCTGAAACAAGAAACTGCTAATAAATGTTAGATGAAGGCTACACTTAGGAATATAAGGGTTGATGAGATTAAGGTAAAAACTAGAAGAGGTGGTAAATTTGAACAGGCTTTATTTGAAGTGGCTACAGCTTTCTCAACACGCTTCTCTGGTGCCTCAGCCATAAAGAATCCATCTGCAATGACTCAGGAGATGTAGATTTGATCCTTGGATTGGGAAGATCCCCTGAAGGAGAGCATGGCAACCCACTCTGATATTCTTACCTAGAGAATCCCACAGAGAAGCCAGGCAGGCTATGGTCTATAGGGTCGTAAAGAGTCAGACACAACTGAAGTGACTGAACATGCACAGCTTTCTCAAATGAATTATCAGAACAGACACTCTGTCGGATTAGGAACATACCCTATCTAGTATTGTAAAATACAAGCCATGTAAACCTACCCTTCAAGCAATACTAATGCTAAATGAGAACAAATGACTGGCTGCATCCAAATATTATAGAATAAAAACTGGAGAGATGGTAGAGACAAATTCTCTTGAGGTACTCATATGTTGAGTGTATGTGCTGTTCTCCGTTGTGTCCAACTCTGTCTAATCCATGGACTGTAGCCTGAAAGGCTCCTCTGTCCATGGGATTTTCCAGGCAAGAATGCTGAAGTTCTTTTTCCTCCAGGAAATTTTCTTTACCGAGGGACTGAAACCAAGTCTCTTGCATCCACTAAACTGTCAGGTGAATTATTTACCACTGAGCCATCTGGGAGTGCATACTAGGGCTTAAACAGGAACATCTGAGAATGCTTCTCTGCAATGATTGGGGCTTTGGCCCAGTGTTGGCTCTCCTTATCTTCAGGTTCCGCATCCACAGATTCAACCAAGCATGGATGGAAATATTTTATACACACCAGAATGTTTCAAAAAGCAAAATTTGAATTTGTCATATGACAACTATAAATATACATTTATATCATATTAGGTATTACAAGCAATCTAGAGATGACTCAAAGCATACAGAAGGATATTCATAATTTCCATGCAAATACTATCATCATTTTATATCAGAGACTGGAGTGTTCTCATTTTGGTATCTGTAGGTGTCCTGGAACCAATCTTCCATGGATACTCAGGAATGACTGTGTATAAGATCTTGATACTAGGGTAATCTGTCAAGACAACCCAGGGTAGGCAGCTCTTTCCTCAGGACTGAATTTGTAACTGTGTGAAGAGTTTCTGGTTTTTATTTTCACATGCACAAAGTTCTATAAATAGCACACAGTTGACCAACAAAGAGGTGCCTGGTTTATGGATGATATTCCAAATGTAAATGGACAGCATCCTGTGTAGATGGCCATCACTTTGACTGAAAGAGGTAAAAACTCAGTGGGCTGCCTTGCTTGCTGTTTGCCACAACATTTTAGCTTTTACTAATTGATGGATTGTACCCATCACGTCTGCAAGCCCTGTACTTGCCCAGCCTCAAGACTAAATAAAGAGCTATGAATCAGAAACATCTATTTCTTTATCCTTGGCTATTATTCCTTCTTATCCTCATTTATGCCCAAATGATTACATCTTTGGAAGGAATGTTAGAGTTGGACCATGCACTGGTCTACAGTATAGGCAACTGCAGTAGTAGTCTAGCAAGTACTTCCCCTCATCCAAGGAGGGGTTGTAGGAACCTCCTGATTTATAGCCATTAAGTCAGAAGTAAGGATGGTACAGGGCCTGTTATGGTGGCTGAAGTGAGGGATTTGAATCCCTTTAACTGTTGGGGTCTGATGCTAAAGTCCAGGTAGATGGTGTCAGAATTGATTTGAATTGTTGGACATTCTGTTGGTGTGTCAGATAATTCAAGGAAGTGCTTGGTATCGGGAGACATGCTAAGTCACTTCAGTGATATCTGACTCTTTGTGACCCTATGGAATGTAGCCCGCCAGGCTCCTCTGTCCATGAGGATTCTCCACACAAGTATCCTGGAGTGTGTTTCCATGCCCTCCTCCAGGTGATCTTCCTGACCCAGGGATCAAACCACATCTCATTATGTCTCCTCCATTGGCAGGAACTTTCAGTAGCATAAAATCAAGGGCTAAGTCTCTATTAAAGTTCAACACATTAGCTTTCTTTGTGTCTACAAGCCCATAATTAATCTGTCTCATTATATAAATCCTATTGGTCATAAAAGGGATTGAAGAAAGGAAGAGTGTTTAAAATTAATAAAAGCTATTCTTATCACTGATAAAAATAATTTTAAGTACAAGTTCAACACATGATGGGCTGGTAGTGCCAAATTTGCATGTGAAAGTAAAGAAAGTGAAGTCATTCAGTCGTGTCCAACTCTTCGCGACCCTATGGACTGTAGCCCACCAGGCTCCTCCATTCATGGGGATTCTCCAGGCAAAAATACTGGAGTGGGTTGCCATTTCTTTTTCCAGTGGATCTTCCCGACCCAGGGATCGAATCCGGATCTCCCACATTGCAGGCAGACTTTTTACCCTCTGAGCCACCAGGAAAGCCCCTGTGAAGGATGGCATAGTATTTTCACCTTTCAAGTACTTGAAATTATTATACATTTAGACAAATGATGCTTAACTAAACAATATGTTTTCTGCTCCTGTAATTTTTTTTTTTCTGTAATTCAGTGAGTTGATTCCATTAACTATTTCCCCTCTCTTCAAAACTCTTTCCAGATTCCAGGTATATATGGATATTAAAGTAAATAAAGCAGAAAAATAAATCTAATGTCATCTGAGTCACAAACACCAGATAATAGTTGCACTTTTTCTTCTTTTTTTTTAAAATTTCTTACTTTATTGTGCTGATATATACATATTTTCATCTTTTTGGACACATTGTACAGATCTTGAGGTCTTTATCTCCTGACCAGGGTCTAACCTGTACCTCCTGCATTGGCAGTGTGGAATCTTAACCAATGGACCACCAGGGACGTACAGTACACCATTTATATGTAAATCTTTAAATACACATTTCATAGAGAGACAGGAGGGAAGGGGGCAGGATACAACTTTCAAAAGGATGACATAGCCTTTGAGGATACAACAAAACTGGTTAGAATCCATCAAACTCAAGATAGTATAAGATCTGAAGTCCTCTCAAAGTCCCAGAAGACCTTGAGCCTTTTTATACACCCACTGTAACACATTAACATGTTAAATGATACTCCCACAGGTGCCATGACAGTTCTAAGGCCAACCATAAAAGGCCAAAAAGTGGATGGTGGTCCACCTCCTGGAAATTCTCTTCCCTTCCCCAAAAGAGCTAGACTACTCCTCCCATTCATTAGCCTATGAAATTACCCAGCCCATAAAAACTAGCCACTTCATACTCCAGCGTGGCTCTCACTCTCCTAAATGGCTTACACTCTGCCTGTGAAGTATGTTTCTCCCACCACTACTTTCGCT
Source organism: Ovis canadensis (assembly GCF_042477335.2). Classification (NCBI taxonomy): domain Eukaryota; kingdom Metazoa; phylum Chordata; class Mammalia; order Artiodactyla; family Bovidae; genus Ovis; species Ovis canadensis. The sequence continues at coordinate 139,576,421 of NC_091245.1, forward strand.
TTCTGACATGACCCCACTTCCTGGGCCACTCTTGTCTTCTGAGAGGGACCACATTCTACCTATGGAATGTATACCTTTCTAAATAAACCTACCTTCACTTTACTATGGGCTTCCCTGGTGGCTCAGATAGTAAAGAAATCTGCCTGCAATGCAGGAGACCCAGGTTCTATCCCTGTGTCAAGAAGATCCCCTGGAGAATGGAATGGCTACCCACTCCAGTGTTCTTGCCTAGAGAATTCCATGGACAGAGGAGCTTGGTGGGCTACAGTCTATGGGGTGGCAAAAGAGTCAGACATGACTTAGGGACTAAACAACAACAAATCATTGAAATGGGTAGAATTAAAACAACAACAACAACAGCAAGAAAGTATGTAATGGCTACTTTTAAGTGACTATTATATAACACATTTGCAGAAAATCCCTTATATACAGTAAGTATCTGTACACTTAGGCCAATTGTGGGGTTTTTTGGTGTCACTCTATCCTCATTCCTATTTTCATGGGTATTTACTTTTATTGTTGAATGAATAATAAGAGTCATAGAAAAAAATTTTTAAGCAAAAGCAGTGATATCATCTGATTCAATTATTTTATTCTACAAAAGTTATGTTCTTAAAAAAATAATCAGGGTCATGTGCTTTTCACTGGACATCTGAAAGTAGGGGGTCCCAAGCCCTGCTCCAGTGCATACTTCACTCTGTATGCAGTTTTTCCCCCTAAAAATTGTAGAAGATGCTGGTAACTGAACTCAAGTCACCTTACTCACTTATTTCCCTATATGGATGCTATTCCAAATGCAGTGTTCTGAAATACAGGTAACACTGAAGAATGGGTATTTTCCATTTGGACACTTTAAATGTTCACATTTTCTGAAAATCCCATATACTTCTGGGAGATTATTTTTCCTTAACTTTCTTTAAAAAAGAGGCTTGCAATTCTGAATAAGTATTGCAGGCCATGAAAGAAGTGTTAATAATTGAAGGATATCTTTCAAACAAAGGTCAAGTTTAAAAAAAAAAATCCGGAAAGGATAATGTTTACAGAGGACAAAACGCTTTAAATTGGAGATATGTGATATTTTTACCTTAGGTTTACAGTAAAAGTATATCTTTCTCACAAGTCAAAACTTCTGTTCATGATTAGAGGGAAAAAAATGTACAGTTTGATATACAGAATTAATTTTGATCACTGTTTTTAATACATGTAGTACAACTATTTGAAGAAATATGCATTTTCTAAATCATTTAAAAATATTTATGCCAACACATAACTTATAAACAGATTATCTCTGACAATGGTGCATATCATTCACTGAAAATCTAATTTTTAGTATTTTTTGAAGAGAAAAAAATAAACAAATGATCTTTAAATAATTTCCACTGTGCTTTGGGGGCCTGTCTTAATATAAAAGTGTGCAGTGCTGGTTTCTGTTCTAAACTCTCTGTGGGAATCCTCAGTCAATTGCTGCAGTGATTATATCTTAGTTTTGTGGCATGCTGAAACTCCCTAAATCAGGATAGAGGAGGTGAAGTAAGCTCTCTTAGTTAAACAGATAACTTGTGTACTGCAAGGCATTCTTTTGTTTATGGACTTCAGAGAGAGCTCTTTGTACATTATATAAGCCTATATTGTGAAGAACAAAGATGGGATTTCAAAGACTGGCCTCTTTTGTGATAGAACAAAAAGCATTTTTCCTCTCCAGGTGAATATATCTAAGAAAGATTAATAGGTAGAGGAAAAATCCTCTTCAAAAAAGATCAGAGTTGAGCTATGCTGTTTGTGCTTCATGGCTTTATATATCCCTTAGTAATAGTGGGCCATGCATGGAAAAGTTTTTTTTGTTTTTTTTTTTCAAACTCTCCATTGCATAAAATTAATTGATGAACATAATCATGTATGACAATGAAACCTGCAATTTAGTGGGCATATACTGTATGGCTTCTACTCTGTGCAAATATTCCTCAGCTGCTCTCATTTTGCTAGTAGGGACATATGGTCCTCTTCTACTCTCATTCTTTTACTCTTCATTGAGTCATTTCTATACCCTTATGGGCACATTTTCAAGTGCTTCTGAAGAAGAATTTGGTCTCCAGTGTGCCTCCTCACTACGTGATATCTCCAGGTTTCTACAATCAGAAAAGTCTACCTTTTTACCACCCACTTTGTTTCCTTTGCCTGTGAAGATTTTAAATATTCCAAGTAATTTCATATTTCTATGAAATCTATTAAAAATCAAGCTTCCCCTGACAATTTCTGTAACACAATGTTCTATTTCCTGCTCTTTTAATATAATTACCAGCATGAATTATCTCATGCCTGACATTTATACCTGTATAATGTATGCCTGACAGAATTGGACTTTTAAATATATATACTCAATAGAGTTTAACCTATGTAAAGTAAGTTGCTTAGCACTGCCACTGCATCTTATTTTATACACATTATTCATAAATAATCATGAAGAACACTTATGTAGACCAAGAGCAATTTATAGGGTTTAGAAAGAACTTAGGTGAGTAAATAGTGTTTTGAATACATTAAACAGTCAGAATATGTATTTAAATTTTTTTTGGAAAATGGAATTCTAGTGATTCTAAGAAATTCTAGGAAGTCTCATATACAGTCCTAAAAATCTTCTAATTAGTGAAAAAGCACAAATTTAGAAATAATTTCATTATTATGTAGCATGGAGCATTTGCTAAAAGAAAATAAGCAAAAAAAAAGTCACAAAATTAGAGGCACAAAATCAAATTACTATCTACAAAAATAATGTGGCCAGATTATATTAGGTATAAGATCTTAAGAAAGAGGTGTTGGAATTGGAGCAACATGTATCAGGATCTGTTAGCTCTTTTTCTTTAAATGAATAAACTTATGTTCACAGGGGACATTGTTGTTCCCCATTTTTCTTGGTAATAGGCAGTTGTCTCAGCAGCAGAAGGCATTTAAATCTTCAAAAAATTTTTGAAAACAAGTTAGTATAATAAATTAAATATATAAAATGTTATGTTAAGGAATTCAGGAAAAGCTTTGTAAAATAAGAAACAGAGGCTCAGGGAAAAAAAAATAACAATTTTCAAGTTCAAAGATTTTCCTGTACACTGTAGGGGCAGAAACATGTTCCTTCTATCCTTCTAGGTTCTGAGAGAGTCAATTCCTAGGCAGGTTGATAAGAAGTTTGGGATTCCTGAGGAGGAAAGAAGATTAAGGGAGGAAGACTGCTATAATAAAAGCAGGGGAATCCTTGCAACTGGGACAGAGGGATTACTGAAGTGTCGATAATCTGCCAGGAGATGCACAAATTTATCAAATGGCATCAGAAAAGGGCTTTTGTTTTATAGGGAGGAATAAACAAGACTAGAAAAACCAGATGTGGGTGAACAAGACAAGAGGTGGTATGATAGACCCGTTAACGAGAATTTGTTTAAATACATACTAAAGGGTGTTTTTTTGCCGTCAGGGAACACAGAAGAGCTAGGCTAATTTCTGGACTATTTCTATTTTGGGGGATCAAAGGAATCTGGTAAAGTTCAATATTGTCAACCAAATGGAACTTAGCTGGCAAGTGTTGCAAATGTCCCTGCTTAGTGAACTTGAAGTTTCCCCCTTCTCAGTGCAGTCAGGTCTGAACAACTACTGTCAAATGGTTTGGTTTCTTATTGCTTCTCATTGGTGCTGAAAACCACAGGGAGCATGTTAATATAATTCTAGTACCATTTCCAATGTGGGGATAAGAGGGTTTTCCCATCCAGTTCTCTGACACCAGTTGGGTGCCCTATGATTCAGCAAGGCTATCCAACCAGTCCATCCTAAAGGAAATCAGTCCTGAATATTCATTTTTTAATATAAATTTATTTATTTTAATTGGAGGTTAATTACTTTGCAATATTGTATTGATTTTGCCATACATCAACATGAATCCGCCACAGGTATACACGTGTTCCCCATCCTGAACCCAGCTCCCTCCTCCCTCCACGTACCATCCCTCTGGGTCGTCTCAGTGCACTAGCCTCAGGCATCCAGTACCATGCATCGAACCTGGACTGGCGATTCATTTCATATATGATATTATAAATGTTTCAATGCCATTCTCCCAAATCATCCCACCCTCTCCCTCTCCCACAAAGTCCAAAAGACTGTTCTATACATCTGTGTCTCTTATTCATTAAAAGGACAGAGGCCAAAGCTGAAGCTCCAATATTTTGGCCTACTTAATGTGAAGAACTGACTCATTGGAAAAGACCGCGATGCTGGGAAAGATTGAAGGCAGGAGAAGAAGGGAATGACCGGATAAGATGGTTGGATGGCATCACTGACTCGATGGACATGAGTCTGAGCAAGCTCCGGGAGTTGGTGATGAACAGGGAAGCCTGGTGTGCTTCAATTCATGGGGGGGGGGCAAGGAGTCAGACACAACTGAGCATCAAAACCACAACACAATTCAACTCAGTTCTGACACTGCATCTGGAAATAACACACCAGATTCTATAGGCGAAGAGCTCAGTCCCACAGGATTTCCTCCCCATTTTTTATGTTAGTTGCAAGCCCAGGTTGTCATCTTTGCTTCTGACCCACCTAGTACAAATCAGAGGTTCCAAAACCCCCTTCTTGGGCGTGAATAATTTGCAAGAGCAGCTCACAGGACTCAGAAACTCTAGATCACCAGTTCATTATAAAAGAATTTAGCTCAGGAACAGACAGATGGGAGAGATGCATAGGGAGGTATATGGAGAAAGGGCATGAGGCTTTCCTGTGCTCTCCAAGCCCATCACTCTCCCCAAATCTTCACTGTTCACCAATGTGGAAGCTGTTGGAACCCTGAACTTTGGGGTTTTAAGAAGGCACCATTACATAAGCATGATTGATAAAAATCATTGGCCGTTTACTCCATCTTCAGCTCATCTCGCCTTCCCCAAGGTTGAGGAGTGGGGCTATAAGTTCCAACCTCTAATCACATGGCTAGCTCCTCAGGCGGTAAGCCCCTATCTTTAGGTTAATTTTTTTGTTCCCTTCTCTTTGGAAATACCAAGGGTTTGGTATTACCCAGCAGTGGGAACAAAGACCAAATATATATTTCTTTTTATAAATCATGTTTTAATAAGGCCATCTCCTCACTTGAGCTCTTGGTCTGGAAGGTCTTCTCCCCAGAAACCACACTTCACACAGAGAGAATTATAAGTCAGGTCTGTAAACTTTCAGCTTAACATAGACACTCTGAAGAAACAGAAGGGATACAAACCAAAGAGCTGGCTGCCTTACCATGGTTATTTGCTCTCTTAATCTATCATGAACACAAATCTTGGGACTAAATCACCCTGAACAGTGACCTTTTCCAAACTGAATTCTGGATTGGTGAAGAGCCTCTCTGTTCATAACAAAGCCTTCCTGACCTAAAATGCACTTCAAATGCTCTGATTACAACAGACGAAAAAGAAAAAGAAATGAATATGTGACTACTGTATGAAGAATGGAGACATCAGGAGAAGACAAATATTTTCCTTTCAAAAGAATTAGCTGGTTACCCTTAAAGAATGATATATTGAAAGCCACAAAAACAAAAAACAGGTTTTCTATAAATCAGGTTTCAGGCCAAAAATGCAATGCAGTATAAATAATTAGACATCAATAAACAGTAGAATATGACTGAACACGTTCACTTTCTGAGTAAACTGATCAGATTAAAGCAAAGTATTATTTAGTATATAGCAATAGTGAAAGGAAGTAATCAGACACCAATTTAAGAACCTTTTTTGTTATTATTATTATTTTTTTTTTGGTAGCTAATTTACAGAACTTGACAGTGGCAAGGGAGCTGAAACAATCTGACATCTGCTAATTGGGGAAGATCCTCTGTTGTAAAAAATGGAGCAATTGACATGCACCGCTGAGCTCCTTTATCTGACTCCTACACATCCAGTAAAACTGCATGATGTAATCTGAACAAAACTTTCCAGGAATTAACAGAGCTGAGAATTCAAGAGCAGAATCGGGGTAGAGGTAAGGGTGGAGGTTAGGCAACACAACAACTATGTTTCCAGAAAGTGAATTGAAACAGAATTAAGGAACACATTTTATTTATTTATTTTTTAAGTATCGTAGGACAGAAACATTCAAGGGATAGTAAGGTTAAGATGAAGCTTCCTTGATGGCTCAGTAGTAAATAATCTACCTGCAATGCAGGATTAGACTCCTTGATTGGGAAGATCACCTGGAGAAGGAAATGACAACCCACTAGGATATCCCATGGACAGAGGAATCTGGTGGGCTACAGTCCATGGGGTCACAAAAGAGTCAGACGTGACTTTGTGACTGAACAACAAAAGGTTAAGACATATACCTTCAGAAAAATAATTCCAAGTTTAATTTATTGTGAAATAAGTTCAAATATGGGAAATCCTAATTATTGGAAAATGGCATGAGGGAGCTAAAAAATAAGTATATATGTATATAGATAAATGTAATTATAAAGACAGGGTGCTTCGGCTACTAAGTTGTTTCAATGGAGTCCGACTCTTTGCAACCCTATAGACCATAACCCACAAGGCTCTTCTGTCCATGGGATTTTCCAGGCAAGAATACTGGAGTGGGTTGCCATTTCCTTCTCTAGGGGATCTTTCTGACCCAGTGATCAAAGCAGCGTCTCTTACATCTGCATTGGCAGGCAAGTTCTTTACCGCTAGCGCCATCTGCTGCTAAGTCATTTAAGTCACGTCCTACACTGTGCGACCCCATAGACGGCAGCCCACCAGGCTCCCCCATCCCTGGGATTCTCCAGGCAAGAACACTGGAGTGGGTTGCCATTTCCTTCTCCAATGCATGAAAGTGAAAAGTGAAAGTGAAGTCGCTCAGTCGTGTCCGACGCTTAGTGACCCCATGGACTGCAGCTTACCAGGCTCCTCTGCCCATGGGATTTTCCAGGCAAGAGTAGTGGAGTGGGGTGCCATTGCCTTCTCCGGACCCTCCTAATGAATTCTACCTAATTGGAATGACCTCTCTTCACCTGCCTACATCTAACCCAACTTGAAAGCCAACTATTCCCCCAAAGTCTGATCAACATGGCTTGAAATGAACCCATCAGTGAACTTGGACCCTGCTAATGAAATGACTAGATTCTGGGTCTGTGAGCCCCACTGGAGTCACCTAGGAAGCCCAAAGACATGAACGGCTGTCAAACAGAAATATCTTAGAGAGGTAAGGAAATTTAGGGTAATATACCTTTGCCCCATTGCATCTTTACCAATACTTATTGGTCACTTACCTGATTGGCGCTGGTATTATTTCATTTTTCCTTCACAATGGCCAGGAAAGATAGTGAGGATATGAAACATAAAAGAGGAGAAAGAGTGGTTGGACAAGATTATATGATCTTGTGTGCTTATTCCACTGAAGGAGTTTTTATGGCACATCAGCTGTATGTTTTCTGACTTAAAGCTCTAATGCTTAGCACATTTCTCTGAAAGTGATCTTTCAAATATTGGTTCTCTGCTAAACTCTATCCCTTCTGTCCATAATATTTGGTCTAAAATCTGACTCTTTACACTAGAATTCCAGATGATTTATGAGTTATTCATGAGCTATCATCACATATTAGCACTCCCTGATGTTCACCCTGTAGCTTGCCATACCAATTTTGTTTTGTTTCTTTACGCATGATGTGCGCTGTGGTGGCCAGTCCCTTTGCTGAACCCACTCCAATATTCTTGCCTGGAGAATCCCACGGATGGAGGAGCCTGGTGGGCTGCAGTCCACGGGGTTGCAAAGAGTCAGACACGACTGAGTGACTTCACACACACATAGTCGTAATACCCTTCCTTCAAAATTTTATCTGGTACTTCTCTACTCAATTATCAAAATATATCTCATGAAGTTTTCTTTATTGTAACTCAGTCAATGTAAATGTTTTCTTCTACACTCTCACTGGAGAATTTCATCTAATACTCTATTAGTATGTGTATCATACATGGTTGCAAAATTTACTGTTTTAGTTACTTTCTCAGGATCATGTGAGCTCCATTAGTTCAGAGTTGTAATTTTGTATATCTCTGTAATCTAGGATCTATTTCACCGCCTGGTATAAGGTAAACCCTCAATTTCTATGTTGAATGAAAGCTGAATAGAATGATAAGGATTAAATAAATGGCACTACTAATATATAGTGGGAAAATCCCATGTACTTGTACTAGCTCTGTTGTTTTATAACTGGTCTAGGGAAAGAGATTTTTTTAAAATTTATTTTCCATTAGTTTTTATTGGAACATAGTCGCTTTATAGTGTTAAGTTTCTACTATACAGCAGACTCAGTCAGCTATGCTTATACATGCATCCCCTCTTTTCTGGATTTCCTTCCCATTTAGGTCACTGAGAAGCACTGAGTATGGTTCCCTGAGCTGTTTAGTAGGGTCTCATTAGTTACGTTTTATATATAGTATCGGGGCTTCCCTTGTGGTTCAGCTAGTAAAGAATCTGCCTGCAATGTGGGAGACCTGGGTTCAATCCCCAGGTCGGGAAGATCCCCTGGAGAAGGAAATGGCAACCCACCCCAGGACTCTTGCCTGGAGAATTCAGTGGACAGAGGAGTAGGACAGGCTGCAGTCCACGGAATTGCAGAGTCAGACATGACTGTGCGACTAACTTTCTTTTTTAAATTTCATACATAGTACCAAAAGGGAAAAAGATTTCTATCAATGTCCTCCTTGAGATTCCATTCAGAGGTTGCGTCAGACTCAAGTGTTCCTCTTGTTACTCTCCAGGCCTTTCATGCACAACTTCTCACTACTCTCTGTGTCTCTCACTTTAACTTTTGAATACATTAAATAATGGGGTGCAATTCTTTCTCCAAGCCTGGTTAATAAACAGAAGGCCATGCTTCCTTTTCATTGCTTTTTTCTTATCTCATACTATTATGAGAAAGACATATCAAGTTTTGTTGAATTTTTTATTAACTCCAAGAGATAGTGAAGGACAGGGGAGCCTGACATGCTGCAGTCCATATGGTCACAAACAGTCGGATATAACTTAGGAAATGAACAACAACAACAAACTCTGAAAGAAACTGTTTGGTCATGTGAAATAGCTTCTTTAAGTACAGGACTTCCCTGGTGACTCAGTGGTAAAGAATCTGCTTGCCAATGCAGGAGACACAGTTCAATCCCTGATCTGGGAAGATCCCATGTCATGGAACAACCAGGTCTGGGCACCAGAACTATTGAGCCTGTGCTCTAGAGCTTGGAAGCCACCACTACTGAGCTCAAGTACTACATCTACTGAAGCTCATGGGCCGTAGAGCCCATGATCTGCAACAATAGAAGCCAGCTCAATGAGAAGCCCACCCATCACAACTAAGTGTAGCCCCCCGTTGCTGCAACTCACAGAAAGCTCACACATCAAGACCCAGCACAGCCAAAAAATAATAAAACTATATATTTAAAAAAGTACAAAGAAAAAATACCTGGAAAGGTAAAACTTTGTGGGGGTTTGTAGTCTTCTCAAAGTTATCCCCAGTTTCTAACATCACTTCCCCTTTCTCAGAGCTATGCTTTCTGTGACATCGTTTTCTATATCTCAAATCAACTATGTGTCTATTCAACTTTGGAAAATCCAACCTCCTATCCAGAACATGATCTTAGCCCAGGCTATAAACTCCTTTCTAGAAGATGCACTATGCATCTTCTCCCTTCACTACTTAAAGGTGTGGCCAGTGTTTACATTTACTAATCACCAGTGGTCAGAATATACATCAGTTTATATCAACACCTTGCTAACATTTTCAGTAACTTCCACTTTCACTTTGACATCTTAACATCATTCTGTTTTAACTTTGGATTTCTCTCCAGTTTATTCTTGCATCTGCAGCTATCCTGGTCTTGGTTTTACACACTGAAACCATCAAGGCTTTAGGTCCTTTCTTATTTTCTCTGCCTGGAACACTCCACTTTAACATGTTTAGCTTCTGCTTTTTCATCAGATGCCATTTCAAAACTCTTATGAGGCTTTTCCTGAACTCCTCAAGAAGTCCATGTCAATTCTGTGTTATTTTATCCTGGCACTTGTCATTCATCCAAATGATCTTGCCCAAATATTTGTTACTTATACTGTAGTCTTCCCACAGCTAGAATATAAGCCTCAGAGAGCAGGGGACTTCTCTTATTCAATATCATATCCTTACAATATAGATGATCAATCAGCGCTTTGGAATCAGTAAGTGATGACTGAGTGAATTAATAAACAGCAGACAGAGGATATGCTTAGCCTATAGCCATTTTCATATTCCTTCTCTTTTCAAGAAGACAGGAAGTACAGAGTAATTTCATTTTTCCAGTAACAACTATAATAGCTCTTAAATAATAGATCGGTAATACTGTCACATTCAGTATAACAACAAACTAAAAATTATTGTCTGCTGATGGGTCACTGAATACATCATTTGGCATGGGTTTGAAGACCATGCCAAGAACGTTCAGGAAGCTTTGTGAGAATACTTCTGAGCCTGAGTTTAATGAAAATTAACAAAAGTACAAGTTTTCTTGATAAGGAGACTGTTTAAGAGTTTTTCACAGTTGAAATCTGTTAAGAACAGCAAATCACTGATGGACAAAACATACTGAATTCAAAGCACTAGAACATTCTTTCATCACCACTTGATGTAGAATACCTAGATGAGTAGCAGTTAATCAGAATGTATGGACGAAGGGGCACACAGCATCTGAGCTACCAGCACACATACTGCGACTCCCTTTAAAATGCGAAAGTCAGGACTTCCCTGGTGATCCAGTGGTTAAGACTTTGCTTTCCAGTGCAAGGGGTTTGTGTCTGATCCCTGGTTGGGGAGCTATAGTAAAAAAAAAAAAAAAAAAAAAGACCCTAATGCTAGGAAAGACCAAAGGCAAAAGGAGAAGTGGGTATCAGAGGATGAGATGGTTAGATAGTACCACTGACTCAACAGGCATGAATTTGAGCAAACTCTGGGAGATAGTGGAAGACAGAGGAGCTTTATATGCTGCAGTCTATGGGATCACAAAGAGTTGGGCACAACTAATCGACTTGAACAACAACCACAACAACAAGGAGATAAGATCCTACATGCCTGGTAGTCAAAAACAAAGCCAAAACATAAAACAGAAGCAGTATTGTATCAAATTCAATAAAAAAACTTAAAAAAATGGTCCACATCAAAAAGTCTTTTAAAAAATAAAATGCAAGTCTTACATAGTTGAACAAATCCAGAATTCATAGGGTACAACTGAAAATATATATCTAAAACACACAAAGTGAAATTTCTATCTGATTACTCAAACTCAAAATAGCATCACTATTTACACCATTACTTAGACATGCATAAGTGCGCAATGTCACTTCTTGAATTCCTGCCTGCCACAGGTTTCAAAAATCACCAAAGGAATAAAAAGATTTGGTGTGAGAAGCATCTGTCTGCCACTTTTTATGAAAGTCTCCTAAATAGACAGCTTCATGGGTCTTTTTATAGAAAAACTGTCTGTATTGCACACGTTTTGCTTCTAAGCAAAGAGCCTCTCTCTGTCATTTCTTGTATACTTTTCATAGAAGATCTTGTAGCCTAATTGCTTTCACTTTTTTTTTTTTTTGCCTTAGGAACAAAGCCATGAATTTATATGAGGTGTCAGTGTATTTAGTAAAAATATTTCAGTTTTCAAACTCTGCAAATGTAGACGACCACTGGGGGAAAAAACAGGAAAAACAAAGATGCTTTCAGTTAATTCCCAGGAAACCTCTGAAAAGAGGGCTGCCTCAGCTCATAGATAATGACCTCTTGCCCCTCGATCCTCTCCTTCCCCTGTTTCATTCACAATCACTTGAATTTCAGGATAGAAGTCAGCTACTCCACTATACACTATTTAACCTTCCACACAGAAGTCACAGGCTTACAATCATGAGACAGGCAGGATGAAGAAACCTAAAATAATCTGTTAAGAAAGAGAGAACAAATTCCTGGGGTTTGTTTTTTGTTTGAATTCACTACAATTGAGTCTTGAATTTTAGCAGCCAAAACGAAAAATTCTTACTGATTTATGGGCTTATTTCCATAGGCAATATGAAGTTGCCCTAGGATGAGACATAGAAATAATAAAAGCACAACATCATAAAAGTGAGATTAAATAACAAATAACAAGATAAAAGTGGTGGGTGCAGTTATTTACACAAGAAACCCTTAATATTTAAAAAAAAACACACACACACGACTGAAATTGAAACATATTTTTTTTGTTTGAGCTTCCTGAAAATTAAGAAAACCTGGGAAATTTGATTATTTACTATTTTTCAAGTTTTATGATCTAAAGATCCTACATCAAAAATGATACAATGCTAATGTTAAAAAGTTCTAATATATAGAATGTTAATTTTTGATGATTGTTTTATATTTAATTTAATCTTTGTGATATAACCAAGTGGTGGATTCTTTCCCTATTTCCATTTTATACCTGATGAACAGAGGATCAGGTATAAAAAAGTTAAAGCGTCATTAGAGGAGGAAACAACTTTCTAAGCTTGAAAGAAAAGTACTCATTTAAAGGTGAGGTTATTATTATTTTTTTTATAGTGTATTTACTGGAGAAGGAAATGGCAACCCACTCCAGTATTCTTGCCTGGAGAATCCCAGGGACAAAGGAGCCTGGCAGGCTGCCATCTATGGGGTAGAGCAGAGTTGGACATGACTGAATTGACTTAGCAGCAGCAGCATAGTGTATTTATATAAATATAAACTTTTAAATATAATTAAAAATTTATCAATATTTTAAATTTTAATTTGTGTGATTGTTTCACATTCAGAAAACCTTATTCTATTATGACACTTCCTTATACTCTTCTCTAAGCATTTTATTTTATTTTTTATTATTTTAATATAAATTTATTTATTTTATCTTTTATATAATGTATTTTTAAAATATGAATTTATTTATTTTAATTGGAGGTGAATTACTTTACAATATTATATTGGTTTTGCCATACATCAACATGAATCTGCCACAGGTGAGGTTATTACTTTTAATAGTGGGTTTTTCGTTTCTGGAATCCTAGCTGTCCTTACACTTTCTTTTCTGAAAATAGATAGGTACTGAATTATCCCCATTATTGTGAAGATTGAAACATTTACTGTAAGTGGGAGGCATGCAGTAAGCTGCAGTATTTCAGCTGTTATTGATTTTGTTTTGATTTCTTTTTATATCATCAGAGGTTATTTTATCAGAGATTATCTTCTGGTTTAATGCTACTCAATAAGTGGCTCAAAATTTGAGCAAAAAAGCAGAATTTTATCTTTGTGAAGGTATAGTTTATAAACTTTTTAAATCAAAAAAGATTTTTTAACCTAATGTCTAGTCATTCTTATTTCTTCAATTATGTTTATGTTATATATTAAGTAAAGAAATGGGGCCATAGTAATAAAGATATTTTAGAAAGATATATCTGAAATTATTAATGTAATTATTGATATTTTAAGCATAATAGTCCCAAATATTTAGATAAATTTATCATTTTCCTCTTGCTGTTGCAACACTGAAACCATTTGTTACTGAAATTGTGAAAGGACCTGAGCCTGTCATGTTGACAGGGCATTTTCAATAAGACAGAGATGTTAGAAATATTTCTCAGTGTCTCAAGTGCATGAATTTTCCTCAGAAATAGTCTTAATGATCTTATATGGATCTGGGACTAGTCCTTTCCAGAATTCTGATCTAACCTTTTTTAGTGCATCATTTATCACTATGCTTTGCAGAAAGACATGCTTTTAAAAATAAAAGTTCATGTATTCTTAAATTTCATGAACTGTATTGATGGTTTTATACAGATGGACCACTGACAATCACTAATTATACTTTTTTTCTGTAGTCTCCCCTTTCTTTACATTGACTGCAGAGGTCACATATTTGGTTAATTCACAAATATTTTTTTTTTTTTAATTTTAAAATCTTTAATTCTTACATGCATTCCCAAACATGAACCCCCCTCCCACCTCCCTCCCCATAACATCTTTCTGGGTCATCCCCATGCACCAGCCCCAAGCATGCTGCATCCTGAGTCAGACATAGACTGGCGATTCAATTCACATGATAGTATACATGTTAGAATGTCATTCTCCCAAATCATCCCACCCTCTCCCTCTCCCTCTGAGTCCAAAAGTCCGTTATACACATCTGTGTCTCTTTCCCTGTCTTGCATACAGGGTCGTCATTGCCATCTTCCTAAATTCCATATATATGTGTTAGTATACTGTATTGGTGTTTGTCTTTCTGGCTTACTTCACTCTGTATGATCGGCTCCAGTTTCATCCATCTCATCAGAACTGATTCAAATGAATTCTTTTTAAAAAATATGTACTACCTTTAGGAGTCATTAAAATTTATGTCAATATAGATCTTGACTTTATTTTAATAAAAAAAAAATTCATGAACTATTTGTAAGCTTGGTAGTTTGTAATACTGAATTAATGCTTTTAAGAAATGATTTATGATTGCATCTTGGTGTTTATGAGCCAAGACAACCTGTACAATTGAATAGATTGTATTCCTAACCTAGCTGATGAACTGAAGTAGATTTGTGTGTGTGTGTGTGTGTGTGTGTGTGTGTGTGTGTGTGTTCTGATGGTCATTCTCCAAAGTCCTTTTGCACTGAGCATTAAAAATTTATCAGGTTAAACCCTTTAGCCACTGGTAAAGTTAATAACAATGTCCAGTGTCAGTTAGGGTCAATCTGACATATTCCATTGTTGTGTGTAGTTATGGTTACAGAAGTAATACATCTTAAATGGAACTGTTCAAAATATACTTATGTTAATAAAGAAAAAAAAAAAGTCCCGGGAAATTATGTTGGCAAAGAATAAGAAAACTCTCACTGTTTTGTAAGATTCTGCAGGTTTCTTTTATCATCAAAAGCAATCTTCAGTTTTACTGGCAAGAACTGAAACTCACCTGTTGTCTCAATACATAACCCACGTCCCCATTGTACTCTATTTTTATAAAAGGAAGCACATTTAAAAGTATATTTAAAAAGACACATTACTTTTGTGAAGATTTCTTGAGGTCATAAAACCAAAGAAATGGAGCTATTTTCTACTCATGGGTAGCTTATTGCCAACTGTATGTATTTATTGATGAGCAAAGATTTTAGGCAGTTTTGACAGGCTTTGAGAAAGAGGCTGTGGGTAGATGAGAGGCAAAATGCAGTGGAAAAGGAAAAGAAGTAAACAGTGTTGAGAAGGTAATTTGTACTAGTTTCCATGATTTTTAAAACACTAAACACTAACTATGTACTATACTCCTGAAGTGCTTACAAAACAGATATTAGGCATTTTCTTGCTTTCAATTATTTTCAAATTTGAATTGGCTTTCAACAAATGAAATACCAGTTTGAAACCAGAATATAATTGTAGTTAATTATCCCTAGGTTTACTTGTGTTTATTCAAGATAGACTTCATTATAATTATTACTTATTATCTTTCTTAGTATTATTTTTTAAAATCCCCAAACACAGTGACATAAATCAATAAACCTGTATTAATTCTGACAAATCTAGTGTAGGACTGGATAATCATGCTGATCAATGAGTAAGGCTGACTTTGACTGGGTCTGTGGTCAGAGATCAGCTCTTAGATCAACCAGGGGAAGATGTCTACAACAGCCACATGGGAAGACTCATGGCCATTCCACATGGTAACGTCCTACAGCAGGCTAGCCCAGCTTACTCACTGGCTGGTTTCAGGGTGCTGGTGGATTGAGAAGAAATTTTTACTGATATAGAGGCCAAGGCTTACAAGTGACATGCTAGCACGATTATGCTAGTCTACTGGCCATAGGAAAGCCCAATGTAAGCCCATACTCAAAGGATGAAGAAACAGACTAATTACTGATGGAAGAGCTCCAAATGGACAATTTAAGGGAAACTAGTATACATAGGTAAACATGACTGTTTTCTCCCTAACAGAACATTTAATAAAAACTTTATTAAATAATTATATTAAATAGATATAATTGTATATTAAATATTTAATAAAAAAGTGAAAGAAAGTGAATTAGTTCAGTCATGTCTGACTCTTTGAGACCCCATGGACTGTAGTTCACCAGGCTCCTCCATTCATGGAATTTTCCAGACAAGAGTATTGGAGTGGGTTGCCATTTCCTTCTCTAGGGGATCTTCCAAACGCAGGGATCCAACCTGGGTCTCCCACATTGCAGGCAGATGCTTTTACCATCTGAACCAGCAGGGAAGCCCAATAAAGCAAAGTCTCTTTGTAAAGGTTAGTACAACAGGGTCTTACACTGCCTTTTAATGAAATACCTCTTTTACTTAAAAAATTTTTTAAAAAAAGAAGCTATTCCAAATGTGACTATTATTCTAATTATGATTTGATTTTTTAAAAAAGAAAGCCTTCATTTATTCATTGTAGGAAAATTTCTAAGCATCTACCTTGTCTCAGGCAGTATTATAGCAGTGTCCAATGAACTTAATAGAAAAAATACACATAACAATAGCAAAGGAAACAAGCAAAAATAAACATATGGAAACTAATTAGACTTAAAAGCTTTTGCACAACAAAGAAAACCATTGATAAAAAGACAACCTAATAAATGGGAATAAAATGTTTGCAATTGATATGTCTGACAAGGAGTCAAGATCCAAAACAGATAAATGATATATCAAAAACTCTATAAAAATGGGTTAACAATAGGAAGATCTTTTTTTTCTTTCTTTCTGGCTGTATTTAACATTTTAAAACATTATTTGCTTTCTAAAATTACATCCTGAATGAATTTATGTGGTTTTCTTCACACTATTCTACTTGAGGTTAATTGATCTAGTTTAGTTGAATCACAAAGAAAGGCAACGCCAAAGATTGCTCAAGCTTCTGTACAACTGCACTCTTCTCACATGCTAGCAAAGAAAGGTTCAAAATTCTCTAAGCATGCCCAAGTCAAGCTACAAGAGTATGTGAACTGTGAACTTCCAGATGTTTAAACTGGATTTAGAAAAGGAAGAGGAACCAGAGATCAAATTGTCAACATCCAATGGATCATCAAAAAAGCAAGAGAGTTCCAGAAAAATATTGACTTCTTCTTTATTGACTATGCCAAAACCTTTGACTGTGTGTATCACAAACTGGAAAATTCTTCAGAGATGGGAATACCAGACCACCTTACCTGCCTCTTGAGAAATCTGTATGCAGCTCCAGAAGCAAGAGGTAGAACTGGACATGGAAAAACAGATTGGTTCCAAATTGGGAAAGGAGTATGTCATGGCTGTATATTGTCACCCTGCTTACTTAACTGATATGCAGTGTACATCATGCGAAATGCAGGGCTGGAAGAAGCATAAGCTGGAATCAAGATTGCCAGAAGAAATATCAATGATCTCAGATATGCAGATGATACCACCCTTATGGCAGAAAGTGAAGAGGAACTAAAGAGCTTCCAGATGAAAGTGAAAGAGGGGAGTGAAAAAGTTTGCTTAAAATTCAACATTCAAAAAAGTAAGATCATGGCATCCAATCCCAATCACTTCATGGCAAATAGATGGAGACACAAAGAAAACAGTGACAGACTTTATTTTCTTTGCCTCCAAAATCATTGCAGATGGTAACTGCAGCCATGAAATTAAAAGAGACTTGCTTCTTGGAGAAAAGTTATGACCGACCTAGACAGCACATTAAAAAGCCAGAGACATTACTTTGCCAAAAAGGTCCATCTAGTCAAAGCTATGGTTTTTCCTGTAGTCATGTATGGATATGAGATTTGGACTATAAAGAAACCTGAGTGTTGAACAATTGATGCTTTTGAACTGTAGTGTTAGAGAAGATTCTTGAGAGTCCCTTGGAGAGCAAGGAGATGCCACCACTCAATCCTAAAGGAAATCAGTCCTGAAGATTCACTGGAAGGATTGATGCTGAAACTGAAACTCCAATACTTGGCCACCTGATACAAAGTACTGACTCATTGGAAAAGAGGCTGATGCTGGGAAAGATTGAAGTCAGGAGGATAAGGAATGACAGAGGATGAGATGATTGGATGGCATCACTGACTTGATGGACATGAATTTGAACAAGCTCCAGGAGTTGGTGATGGACAGGGAAGCTTGCTGTGCTGCAGCCCAGGGAATGCAAAGAGTCTGACATGACTGAGCAACTGAACTGAACTTATATAGGTTTATATTTTTTCCATTATTTTCAAAATTTTCAGCCATCATGACTGTTTTTTTTTCCATTTTTTTCCTGTTTTTCTTCTCTTCCTAAGATTCCAATTATACATACATTAAATGGCATAAGATATCCTTTAAGTGACTGAGGTTCTGTGATACATTCTTCTTATTTCATGTTTTACTATTTAACTTGGATAAATATATAAATAAATATAGCTTTTTTCCAATTAACTGAACTAAAATCATGAATTCCTTATTGCCAAGTTCAGACTTAAATTGAGGAAAGTAGGGAAAACCACTAAACCATTCAAGTATGACCTAAATCAAACCCCTTATGATTATACAGTGAAAGTGAGAAATAGATTCAAGAGATTAGAGCTGATAGACAGAGTGCCTGATAAACTATGGATGGAAGTTCATGACACTGTAGAGGAGACAGGGATCAAGACGACCCCAAGAAAAAGAAATGCAAAAAAGCAAAATGGCTGTCTGAGGAGGCCTTACAAATATTTGTGAAAAGAAGAGAAGTGAAAAACAAAGGAACGTTATACCCATTTGAATGCAGAGTTACAAAGAATAGCAAGGAGAGATGAGAAAGTTTTCCTCAGTGATCAGCATAAAGAAATAGAGGAAAACAATAAGACGGGAAAAACTAGAGATCTTTTCAAGAAAATTAGAGATATCAAGGGAACATTCCATGCAAAGATGGGCTCGATAAAGGACAGAAATGGTATGGACCTAACAGAAGCAGAAGATATTAAGAAGAGGTAGTGAGAATACACAGAAGAGCTATACAAGAGAGATCATCAAAACCCAGATAACCACGATGGTGTGATCACTCACCTAGAACCAGACATCCTGGAATATGAAGACAAGTGGGCCTTAGGAAGCACCACTACAAACAAAGCTAGTGGAGGTGATGGAATTCCAGTTGAGCTATTTCAAACTCTGAAAGATAATATTGTGAAACTGTTTAACTCAATATGCCAGCAAATTTGGAAAATTCAGCAGTGGCCACAGGAAAAAGTCAGTTTTGACTCCAGTCCGAAAGAAAGGAATTGCCAAAGCATGCTCAAACTATCCCACAATTGCACTCATCTCACACACTAGCAAAGTAATGCTCAAAATTCTCCAAACCAGGCTTCAAAAGTATGTGAACCATGAAATTCCAGATGTTCAAGCTGGATTTGGGAAAGGTAGAGGAACCAGCGATCAAATTGCCAACATCCGTTGGATCATCGAAAAAGCAAGAGAATTCCAGAAAAACATCGATTTCTGCTTTATTGACTATGCCAAAGCCTTTGACTGTGTGGATCACCACAAACTGAAGAAAATTCTTCAGACCATCTGACCTGCCTCTTGTGAAATCTGTATGCAGATCAGGAAGGAACAGTTAGAACTGTACATGTAAAAACAGACTGGTTCCAAATTGGGAATGGAGTACGTCAAGGCTGTATATATACTGTCACCCTGCTTACTTAACTTTTATGCAGAGTACAACATTAGAAACTCTGGGCTGGATGAAGCGCAAGATGGAATCAAGATTTCCAGGAGATACATCAATAGCTTCAGATATGCAGTTGACACCACCCTTATGGCAGAAAGAGAAGAACTAAAGAGCCTCTCTTTTGATGAAAGTGAAAAAGGAGAGTGAAAAATTGGCTTAAGCTCAACATTCAGAAAACTACAATCATGGCAACTGGTCCCATCACTTCATGGAAAATAAATGGGGAAATCATGGAAATAGTGACAGACTATTTTTGGGGGGACTCCAAAATCACTGCAGATGGTGACTGCAGCCATGAAATTTAAAAAAAAAAAATGCTTTCTCCTTGGAAGGAAAGTTATGACCTTCCTAGACAGCATATTAAAGAGCGGAGACATTACTTTGCCAACAAAGGTCTGTCTAGTTCAGGATATGATTTTTCCAATAGTCATGCATGGATGTGAGATTTGGACTATACAGAAAGTTGAGCACTGAAGAATTGATGCTTTTGAAGTATGGTGTTGGAGAAGACTCTTGAGAGTCCCTTGGACTGCAAGGAGATCCAACCAGTCCATCCTAAAGGTAATCAGCCCTGAATATTCTTTGTAAGGACTGATGTTGCAGCTGAAACTCCAATACTTTGGCCACCTGATGCAAAGAACTGACTCATTGGAAAAGACCCTGATGCTGGGAAAGATTGAAGGCAGGTGGAGAAGGGAAAGACAGAGGATGAGATTGTTGGATGGCATCATCCATTCAATAGACATGAGTTTGAGTAAACTCTGGGAGTTGGTATAGACAGGGAGGCCTGGCATGCTGCAGTCCATTGGGTTTCAAAGAGTTGGTCACACATAAGTGACTGAACTGAACTGAACTCATTTTTACTAATTTGCTGCTATTCTCATTTAGTATACTTTTAGTTATGATATTTTATGTTTCTTTTCCAGGAATATGATTTGGATTTTTCTTTCATGTTTTCTAATTTTTTATCACTAAGTTTGTGCTTTTTTCCCTACCTACAGAAACATTTGTATTATATCTACAGCTGCTGGTTTAACACTCTTCTCTCCTAACTGGATCTGCAAATCTCTTGATTTCCTCTCTATTCAGCTTCCTTTTGATTCTGCTACCTCCTCTCATTTGTTTTGTCCAGAGTTTCTAGTCTCTTTGGTCTATAGTCTCTAGATGTGTGATTGCTGGCCGCTCAACTCAGCATGAATTCTGGCCTCTATATCCTCCCTCCTTTTGCTAACACATGGACATTCTTCCCAGGAAGTAAATCGTCTTGCTTTTTCCTCTTATCTCAAAGACTACTGACTTGTACTGCTTATTGTCCAACACTGAAAACTTTTGTTTCAAATATGTTTCCTGGTTTCCTATATGTTCAATTCAGAAGGGTAAACCAGTCCAGGTATCAATTTTTGAAATTCACCCTAGTCTAACAATATTTCTATATATAATTGCTCTCCAATTATCAGGGCTGTGGCAAATCCCAATAAATAATTTCTAAAACTTTAAATTGTTGGATATACAGTTTTTAAAAAGTGCATATTTTCTTTCATTATGTTGGGTATATGCTGCTTGAAAAAAGTCTGTATTTTCTTCCATGATGCCTGACTAATAATATAATAATAATAATAGTGACAGTTAAATTAAATGCACCTCAGCCAAGTTTTTGATAATTTTAAATTATCTATGGACTAAAAACAAGAGTTGAATTGCTGTGAATATAGCCATAGACCTAGCATCATTTTACCTAGCTTTTTGGATTATTGTGTTTGTTCCATATAAATCTTTTGAAAAGGAAGTGAAAATCCAATATTTAAGTATGACATGGATTTTTCTTTTGCATACATCCACAAAACAGTCTCACTGATACCATATTAAAGTTCAGCCATTCCAGAGTTAATAGTAATTCTTGGGATGAATTTATCCTTGATTACATTCACTTTTTTTCTGCATTTTATTGCCAAGGATTAGGTAAAGTTTGCAAGAGCAGGCTACACTAGACAAATATTCTTATATTCTGATGTCCACTTAAATTAAACAAGTTGAAAACTTTAACTGATTTGAGAAAATTTAATATTCTTTTATCTTCAGCAATTAATGTAAAAAGGATTGTGGAAAATAGTTTTACAACATGCAGTTTAATGAACAGAAAACATTCTCTTATCATTTTCATCCTTTCAAACATTTTATCATCACCCCATGGTGCAAAGAGCAGTTGTTTATATAGAGGGCAAATCTCCTATGGCATATTCATTTTAAAAAGTCCAAAGACTTCATGGTGATCTTAATAAATGCTACCATTATCACTTAAAATTACATATTATATATTAAAAACCTATGTTTCTCAAGTCTTGAAAATTATAATTGCTATAGGAAGTAAGGATTAAAAGAATAGTGAGCCATGGTTCAGTGAATGCAAGATATAAGGAAAGGGCATAAATATGACTATAGTGTTATTCAACTAAGGCCAGCAACACTTTTTAACCTTTACATAAATTAAATTTGTATTTCTTTTTATATAAGTTTACTAATATAGTTATTCTATAAAATTATTATGTGTGGTCAAATTTGGCAGTACCCCACTCCAGTACTCCTGCCTGGAAAATCCCATGGAGGAGGAGCCTGGTAGCCTGCTAAGAGTCAGACACGACTGAGCGACTTCACTTTCACTTTTCACTTTCATGCATTGAAAAAGGAAATGGAAACCCACTCCAGTGTTCTTGCCTGGCAAATCTCAGGGACGGGGGAACCTGATGGGCTGCCGTCTATGGGGTCGCACAGAGTCGGACATGACTAAAGCGACTTAGCAGCAGGAGCAGCAGTAATGAAAAATATGGGTACCAAATAAGATTTAGTTCTTGTTTATATGCATATGTATGAAGGAAATATGACTTTTTAACATTTTTATTGGAATACAGTTGACTTACAATGTTGCATCATTTTCAGGTATACAACAAAGTGAACCTGTTATACAGATACATATATCCAATCTTTTTAGATTCTTTTCCCATGTAGGATATTAGAGAGCATCAACTAGAGTTCTTTGTGCTATGCAATAGGTCCTTATTAGTTATTTATTTTATATATTACTACACATATGATATGGTTTTTCCAGTGATCATGTATGGATGTGAGAGTTGGACTATAAAATGCTTTTGAACTGCGGTGTTGGAGAAGACTCTTCAGAGTCCCTTGGACTGCAAGGAGATCTAACCATTCTATTCTAAAGGAGATCTGTCCTGGGTGTTCTTTGGAAGGAATGATGATAAAGCTGAAACTCCAGTACTTTGGCCACTTCATGCGAAGAGGTGACTCATTGGAAAAGACTCTGATGCTGGGAGGGATTGGGGGCAGAAGGAAAAGGGGATAAAGGAGGATGAGATGGCTGGATGGCATAACCAACTCAATGGACGTGAGTTTGAGTGAGCTCTGAGAGTTGGTGATGGACAGGGAGGCCTGGCGTGCTGCAGTTCATGGGATCACGAAGAGTCTGACATGACTGAACAACTGAACTGAACTGATATATATGAGAAATATAGCTTTTCTCTCTCTGAATATTATTTACCACATGAAAGGACCTAATTTATGATACTTAAATGCATGCATATTATCTTGATGAAATCATTATAAAAATGCTTTGATACATTAATATATTTATTTTTTGAAGATTAAAATATTAACTTTTATTTTAATATTGAGGGAAAATATGCAGACAAGTAAGAGCCATTTTGTAGGGATGAAATTATTACATTTGAAAATGTAGCCAAAAGAGGAAAGATAAATATCAAAAATAAGTGAGATGGTAGACTTCCTAACATTACATCAGTAAATCACAACTCATAACTTATTTACCAAAATTTTGTTTTAACTAGTATGTTAGTTATTCCTGCAAACTCAGGCGCTGGCCATTTTAAGTAGCCTCTATTCAATCTAAATATAAAATGGTATGAATTGCCAAGAAGAAATCCAAACCCACCTAGCATTTCTGATTTTTATGAGCTTTGCTAAAATGTCTGAAGGCAAAGGGATTGTTCACAACCATAGCACATTGGTAAATCCATGTGAATCTTTCTGTTCTATGAAGTTTCTTGGTCAAATTGAACCTGACAGTCATTTCCCAATGGGCTAAACTGTGCCCCCCAAAAAACTACATGTTGAAGATGAACTTCCAGTTCTTCAGAATATGACTTCATATGGAGAAAGGGTTTTAATATAGGCAATTAAGGTTAAATGAGAACATTTGTTGTTGGTTAGTTGCTAAGTTGTATTCAAGTCTTTTGCGATCCCATAGACTGTAGCCCGCCATTCTCCTCCATCCGTGGGATTTCCCAGGCGAGAATACCAGAGTGGGTTGCCATTTCCTTCTCCAGGGCATCTTCCTGACACAGGGATCTAATTCTGTATTGGCAGCTGGATTCTTTACATTGAGCCACCTGGGAAGTCCAAAATGAAATCATTAGGTAGACCCCAATTCAGGATGAGTGGTGTCAACCGGTATCTTTATATTTGGAAAGTAGGTCAGGTAGATGCCTGACTATAGTGAAAACAATGTGAAGACACAGAGCAAATTGTCAACTACCTGCCAAAGAAAGATGCCTCAGAAGAAATCAGTACTGCCAACATCTTGATCCTGGTCTTCTAGCATCCAGAATTGTGAGGGGATAAACAATAGAACTATATGACATTCAGGCTGTAGTACATTTTTATGGCAGCCCTAACAAAATAAGCAGCCCCATTCAGTGTCAACTACTTCTTTTCCCTTAGATCATGAGCACATGACCCAAAGTATTAGAAGACTGTCTGTCTTAGAGATCTATATCATACTACAGTTTTCAATATTTCTATCATATTAGTTTAGAAATAGAGCTGGCAGAAACTGAAATGATAATAAAATCTATTTCATTGGTCCTTTTGACTCTGCAAGTCTGTATAACACTAACTTCTAAAATGTATAATTTATTTTTGTTTTTTACTTTCATGTTGAAGCACAAAAGAAAATTTACTAGGAAGCATTTCCATGTGTTTTTAACCCATAAGAAAAAAATGGGTTGAAATTTCTCATACAGTTTTAAAACGAACTATAGTCCATGGGGTCACAAGTGTTGGCTACAACTTAGTGTATAAACCACCACCACAACTGCTGAAAGCCATAATTTAATAACATCAAGTACTAAACATTGCATACTACAAAACAATAATGCTTTTCCTTAATTATATACATTTTGCATACTGTGGAAAATGTTACAACTTAGGACTATTTTCTAATTATTATGTAGATATACTACTGCATTTTTTAAGACTAGCAAATCAAATCTTGTTATATCCTGTTTTGTTGACTATTTATGAGCAAATATGTATATAAAATAATGCAAATATTTTAATAATGAAAGTTATTTGATATGAGAGCCAAACGAAAGCTTAGTTTTTCCTCAGTGACATATATTCACAGAGATTTCAGATCATAATTTTTAATGCTTTCAACCAGGTTCTGTTTTATGATTTATTTTGGAGATTTCAGTCAATCCTTCTACTTCTAGTTTCAGTATTATGAGACTTAACATCTATGCTCACTTGAATGTTTATCAACACTACACACATAGAAACACACATACACATTGGCACCCACAGGATTTCAAGGCTTACAGCTCAAATCACTTAAGATATGAATTTAAACCACTTATATTGCTTAGACATACAAACACTGTAAACTCAAGTCTTCTCCAGCATCGACTCCTGGGGTCATACTATTTGAGAACATTGGTCATGGAGAGATGAGTGGTTGTACCTGAGAAGTAGACTAAATAATCCCTCAGATAAATACGTATTGGCATTAAACTTCTGGAATTAGGATCAGACACAGAAGAAATGTGTTTTCTACTAAAATTATGATCTGTAAAAGAAGACTGTTAAATTCTTACCTCTCTCTACTGATATTTGCTTTGAATGTCTCTCTGAAAAAAAAAAAGAGAGAGAGAGAGAGAGCATGACTTTATGTTTCCCAAAAGGAAGGTGTATATTTCTTCCTCTTTGTTCACTTCCTATCTTTGAAAAAGCTACATTTCCTTACCAAATGAAGTGTCCAGTTCCTAATTCCTGGCATCATACTCATTCATTACCAACTAAGTGAAATTCAAGTCTTTCTAAACTACTTCCAGGTGCTCTGTAATCACTGAATCAGGGCACAGCATTACCTTCCAGGAAATACACAGGCTTTTTTTGTTTGTTTGTTTTTTAAAATCATTGCTGTACTGTTACTTTTTTTTTCCTTTTCTTTCCATACTTCTTGGTATAGGGTGCTACATATGTGATGGTTTCTTCTCTGTGATGTCTAATATGAAACTGCAATGCAGGATACCCAGGCTCAATCTCTGGGTCAGGAAGATCCCCTGGAGAAGGAAATGGAAACCCACTCCAGTATTCTTGCCAGGAGAATCTCATGGACAGAGGAACCTGGCAGGCTACAGACCATGGAGCTGCAAGAGTCAGACACGACTTAGCAACTAAACCTTTACCTTTACCTATGTCTACAAATAAAACTTGGATGCAGAGTACATCATGAGAACTGCTGGCCTGGATGAAGCACAAGCTGGAATTAAGATTGCCTGGAGAAATATCAATAAACTCAGATATGCAAATGATACCACTATTATGGCAGAGAAAATAAGGAACTAAATTGCCTCTTGATAAAAGTGAAAGAGGAGAGTGAAAAAGTTGGCTTAAAACTCAGCATTCAGAAAACTAAGATCATGGCATCTGGTCCCATCACTTCATGGGAAATAGATGGAGAAACAATGGAAATAGTGACAGACTATTTTTTGGAGCTCCAAAATCACAGCAGATGGCGAGTAGAGCCATGAAATTAAAAGACGCTTGCTCCTCAGAAGAAAAAAATTTTTTTTCGTATTTATTTTTTTATTTTTTAATATAAATGTATTTATTTTAATTGGAGGTTAATTATTCTACAATATTGTATTGGTTTTGCCATACATCAACATGAATCCGCCACAGGTATACATGTGTTCCCCATCCTGAATCCCCCTCCCTCCTCCCTCCTTGTACCATCCCTCTGGGTCGTCTCAGTGCACCAGCCCCAAGCATACAGTATCATGCATTGAACCTGGACTGGCGGTTTGTTTCATATATGATATTATACATGTTTCAATGCCATTCTCCCAAATCATCCCACCCTCTCCCTCTCCCTCTGAGTCCAAAAGTCTGTTCTATACATCTGTGTCTCTTTTGCTGTCTCGTATACAGGGTTATCATTACCATCTTTCTAAATTTCATATATATGCGTCAGTATACTCTATTGGTGTTTTTCTTTTTGGCTTACTTCACTCTATATAATAGGCTCCAGTTTCATCCACCTCATTAGAACTAACTCAAATGTATTCTTTTTAATGGCTGAGTAATAATCCATTGTGTACATGTACAACAGCTTTCTTATCCATTCATCTGCTGATGGACATCTAGGTTGCTTCCATGTCCTGGCTATTATAAACAGTGCTGCAATGAACACTGGGGTATATGTGTCTCTTTCAATTCCGGTTTCCTCGGTGTGTATGCCCAGCAGTGGGATTGCTTGGTCATAAGGCAGTTCTATTTCCAGTTTTTTAAGGAATCTCCACACTATTCTCCATAGTGGCTGTACTAGTTTGCATTCCCACCGACAGTGTAAGAGGGTTCCCTTTTCTCCACATCCTCTCCAGCATTTATTGCTTGTAGACTTTTGGATCACAGCCATTCTGTCATGAAATGGTACCTCATTGTGGTTTTGATTTTCATTTCACTGATAATGAGTGATGTTGAGCATCTTTTCAGAAGAGAAATTATGACCAACCTAGACAGTATATTAAAAAGCAGAGACATTGCTTTGCCAACAAAGATTCATCTAATCAAAGCTATTGTCTTTCCAGTAGTCATGTATGGATGTGAGAATTGGACTATAAAGAAAGCTGAACAGCAAAGAATTGATGCTTTTGGATTGTGGTATTGGAGAAGACTCTTGAGAGTCCCTTGGACTGCAAGGAGATCCAACCAATCCATCCTAAAGGGAATTTGTTCTGAATAATTATTGGAAGGACTGATGCTGAAGCTGAGCCTCCAATATCTTTGCCACCTGATGTGAAGAACTGACTCATTAGAAAGGACCCTGATGCTGGGAAAGATTGAAGACAGGAGGAGTAGGGGACAACACAGGATGAGATGGTTGGCTGGCATCACCGACTCAATGGACATGAGTTTGAGTAAACTCCGGGAGTTGGTGATGAACAGGAAGGTCTGGCTTGCTGCAGTGTATAGGGTAAGAAAGAGTTGGACATGACTGAGCAACTGAACTGAACAGAACATATAAGTATAATTCTATGAGAGATGCTCGGAAAGATGTTACCTTACTGAACTTATCTCAATGAACATTAATGAACTTACCTTAATGAACATGATTTACAGGGAGAAAGACATTTTACTCTGGCGTTTAGAAACCTCTGATTCGATTAGAAAGGTGACATGAGTCATAATTTATCTGGCCTACAGCATGTGAATTTATAGGATCATCTATTCTTTTGGAAGGACTGATGTTGAAGCTGAAACACCAATACTTTGATGCTATCTGATGCGAAGAACTGACTCACTAGAAAAGACCCCTATGCTGAGAAAGAAGTAGGAGAAGGGGGCAACGGAGGATGAGATAGTTGGTTGGCAACACCGACTCATGGACATGAGTTTTTAGCAACCCCCAGGAGTTGGTGATGCACAGGGAAGCCTGGCATGCTGCAGTCCACGGGATTGCAAAAATCAGACATGACTGAGCAACTAAACTGAACTGAACTGATTCTTTTGTAATAATATTGAATGGCTTTTTAAGGCCATATCCTCCCTGGCCTCTTTTTCCATCCATTAAACACTGCTTTTATTGGTATTGTATATGCTACAATGTGATGTGAGGTGTGGGGACAATGCAACAAATAAAACTTGTTCACTCAAATTAATATCCACTAATGCTAGACGTGACAAAAGAAATAGGCTAAAAAATACATGTTTTTTCCTCCCTTCATTAAGAGGCTTCTGAGTATCTCAAAAGTCTTAAAACAATTTCTCTCCTTTCTTCAGAAAGAGGGTCTAAAAATACGTACCAATACTACTGCTAAATCTATAATTGTGGAATAAAATGACTGTAAATTCACACTCTGTTTATGACAAGTATAGGAAACCTTATTTGATCATTCAAATTTTTTTTAAACATCTGTTTTCGTAGAAGTGTAACTGATACTTTTGCTACAATCCAAATTGTAATTAGAAATTTACTGCCGGAAGTCACCCAACAGCTCTTTACACCAGGCTTTACATAAGTAATAACAGAGAAAATGAACAGTATCATAAATCTAGTTTGTGACATCTCCTGTGGGATAATGGAGAAATCACAGTTCCATTCAGATATTTTTAAAATATTAGGGCTGAAGGGAACATGTCAAAATCAGCAAGTAATTATCAATGATACCTCCGAGGTTTCCCTAACACTGCTGACAGCTCAAAACTGAAAAAAAATCAAGAGCTCTATATAAAAAAAGATACATATGTAGCTGAGGAAGGCTATAAATGTGAAGCAGCCTTCTCACCTGATTACAACACAGCAATGCTCTGGGAAGCCAGGGAGGGAATCAAGGACACTTGGAAAGCTAAAGATAAGGAAATTCAATTTTCCAGTTAAGTAGACAAGAAGAAACGAGAGGCATACTGCTATTTGGATTAGAGTGCCCTACACATTTTTCCTATTCTTAGAATGATATGGGGTCTACACACTCTAGTGGGAGTCCTCTCCCAGGGCTGCCATTAGCTAGTTATGTTTCTGTGATCACATCATTTCTGGAGAACTTAACTTTATCTTCCATAAAATAAGTGAGAGATTGGCAGTCAGCAATCTTCTTGTTATCTACCACCATGAATATCTAGGCATGCATGATGGTCAGAAATATATAAATGGTGCTGCTTAAAATGAAAGGGGGGGATAGAAAAACACGTGGCCTACTGTTAAAGACATACAAATTTCATTCTTCCTTGGAGACCATTTTGTATCATCCAGGAGGTGAGATATCCCATTTATTCATTCATCTACTTATATTTATTGCATGCCTACTACCTGCCAGACAGGACCTGGGCATGATGACACGGTAGGAAACAAATCAAAGTCCCTGCCTTCATGGAACTCAGGTAAACTCTTCAGGTTCTTTTAGCTTGGGTTGTCTGAATGGAGTAATTGACTTAGTTAAGTGTGGGGGATGGGGAGGTCAGAGATGTATTTTCTCTTCATTAAAACAAGAAAAGGCTCAGCTGAAATTTGCCTTTCACCATTCCTTATTCTCCTTCCTCCTGTCCTATTCCTTCTTAGGATGCCAGTGAAATGTAGGGTGGTGGTTTATTTACTAAATTGTGCCCGACTCATGTGACCCCTGACAGGATCCTCTGTCCCTAGGATTCTACAGGCTAGAATAATGAGTTTCTATTCTCTTCTCCAGGGGATCTTCCCAACCCAGGCATCAAACCTGGGTCTCCTGCATTGCAGGCAGATCTGACTGAGCTATGAGGGAAGCCCCAAGTGAAATGTACAGAATTGTAAAAGCCATATTGTTGCTTGGGGTAGACTGTGCATCTTAAAAACATAAACAGAATTACAGAATACAGAAATAAAGAAAAACTAATGGTCATCATATGTGTATGTATTAGTCAGCTAGGGTTGCCAGAACAGAGCACCTTACACTGAGTGGTTTAAACAATGGAAATTATTTTTTTCCCAGATCTGGAGGATGAGACTCAAAGATCAAGGTGTTGGCATGGCTGGTTTTGAGAGAGGTATCTCTTCTTGTATTGAAGACCGACTCCTTCCTGCTGTGTCTCACATGGCCTCTCCTCTGTGTGGATACCCTCCTCTTGTCTCTCCCTCTCCCTGTAACATCAGCTTTACTAGATTAGGCCCCTACCCTTAGGACCATATTTAGCTGGAGAAGACTCTTGAGAATCCCTTGGACAGCAAGGAGATCAAACTAGTCAATCCTAAGGAAAATCAACCCTGAATATTTATTGGAAGGCCTGATGTTGAAGCTGAAGCTCCCATAATTTGGCCACCTGATGTGAAGAGCTCACTCATTGGAAATGACTCTGATGCTGGGAAAGATTTAGGGCAGGAATAGAAGGAGGTGACAGAGGGTGAGATGTTTGGATGGCATCACCGGTTCAATGGACATGAGTTTGAGCAAACTCCAGGGGATAGTGAAGAACAGGGAAGCCTGGCATGCTGCAGTCCATGGGGTCACAAAGAATTGGATATGACTTGGCATCTGAACAACAACAGCCTTTTCAAAGGCCTTATTTCCAAATACAGTAACAATGGGGTAAGAGCTTTAACTTATAGATTTTGAGGGTCGCACAATTTAGTCCATAACAATATGGAACCACATTGACAACTGTCGTTCATGTTTGGCTTCATATGTTTTCTATGACACTTGAATATGGAATTTTCATTTTCTATGCTGGCTCATAACTTCATAACTGATTTTCTTGACCAGAAATGCTTTCTCTCCATTTTCTTTGACTAGCCCATTCTCCTCAAAGTTGTTGTTCATCTCTGCTTCTTCATCCCTATTAATTCTCAACGTTTTATCTTCTGATTTCAGTGTGTTAAACATGTCAGAAAAACACCACATGTCTTAAAAAAAAATTTCTTTCCTTGGGCCCACCCATTACTAGTTCCATGACCACTGAAGTCTTACACATCCATCAAGACTACTGTAAATAAATCCAACACTGTAACACACTTCTTAACCTTAACCCCTAAGTAGAAATTGTTACTCTAGACTTTCTCCCACCACTATGCCTGTTGGATGACTCTATTAGAGTAATTCTGATTTTAGTGTGTTTAAAAATCTGTGTCTTCTATAAGAAAGTAAAAATGTGATTTGATTGTAGTTTACTAGCCAGGATATACTGAGCTCTTA
Source organism: Ovis canadensis (assembly GCF_042477335.2). Taxonomy (NCBI): domain Eukaryota; kingdom Metazoa; phylum Chordata; class Mammalia; order Artiodactyla; family Bovidae; genus Ovis; species Ovis canadensis. The sequence continues at coordinate 139,608,066 of NC_091245.1, forward strand.
AAAATGTGACACATGGGACTTCCCCGACAGTCTAGTGTTTAAGACTCTGTCATTCCACTCCAGGGGCCACAGATTTAATCCCAAACTAAGATTTTGGCAGGCTATAGCCAAAAACATATTTTTTTATTTATATTTTAAAGTGTTACATATCATCATTTGGTTTGCTACCTTTTCCATGGGTTATTCTTATTCAGAATGAACAATTCAACACACTGAGCCTTGGTTTATTTGTTATGAAATAGGAATTATAATAGATTCCTTATAGGACTGAACGGGGAAATATGTGAGAATCTCTAGCATATGTTTGATGTTTAGTAGATTCATGGTGAATAATTACCTAGATCTAAATATGCAATTATCTTTGTTCATTAAATCCTAGAGAGTTGAACCATAAAGAAGACTCAGTGCAGAAGAATTGATATTTTTGAACTGTGGTGTTGGAGAAGATCCTTGAGAGTCCCTTGGACTACAAGGAGATCAAACCAGTCAATTCTAAAGGAAATCAATCCTGAATATTCATTGGAAGAACTGATGCTGACACTGAAGCTCCAATACTTTGGCCACCTGATGGGAAGAACTTACTCATTAGAAAAGACCCTGATGCTGGGAAAGATTGAAGGCGGGAGGAGAAGGGGACAACAGAGGCGAGAAGGTTGGATGACATCACTGAGTCAATGGATATGAGTTTGAGCAAGCTCTGGGAGTTGGTAAAGGACAGGGAAGCCTGGCATGCTGCAGTCCATGAGGTCACAAAGAGTCACACATGACTGAGTGACTGAACAACAGTTAAATCCTAAATGTGGAAGATTGGATGTAGATGTTTTACCTAGTTGATGAGATAATGGTGGATCCAGGCTTTGTGGGATAGGACCTGAAGCTTACATACTTTGCAGTACAACTTTAAAAAAATAATACAAGATTAAGAATACAAAATTACATTATAGCACAAATATTTACTTTGAGAGATAAAGGAGTCATAATGAATTGCACATTTAAAAATAATTGATAGAAATCATAAAATGCAGAATCACATCCTTCTTTGTCTTAAATGACTGCCTAACACATAGCTTATATTTTATATATTTTTAGCTACATAGTCTTAGATCCTTTTTTTATTTCATACAGACTCTGCAATAGCATTTTGTGCAGAGAAAAATTTTAAAAATTAATCTTAGAATTGTTATGATTGATTTTTTTAAATTGACAGATTTCTAGATTTCTTTTCTCAGTCTATTATTGCCAATGACATAATAAATTTGGGATTGCTGCCAAATTTGAGAATAATTTCTATTGAGTTATATTCATATATATAAGACAAATAATTTGGAAGAAGGTTCCCACAGATTGACCTCTAGCTTCATGCACGTAAAACATGTTGTTGCATCTCAATTGATCATGTAAGACACAATCTCATACAACACTTGGCCCTGAACCTTCATGTCAAGTGGCAGAGAAGTTCACCTCAAAAATAGTAATAGAACCTACACAACTAGCATAATTTAGCTAAACATGAAAGTGCGCACGAACACATTGGTCCAACTTCCTCTTATTCTATTCCCCAAATGCCCACACCTACTATTTCACAGCAGTGTTAAAGTATAAAATGTAAAGGGTGGGAGTTCAAGTAAAAACAGACAACTGAGTTAGCAAATTTTGTTGATATCTAATGTTCACAATTTTTACCATGCCGATTACCAGTGAATACACTGCTAAGGCCCTGCCCAGCCACTTGGAAGGAGCTGATGCAAATGATTCCTATTTATTACCGAGGTACAACACATTATTGGCCTCGTGGTAAATCTACCTCTGATTATTGTGCCCAACTTTTGAACAGAAGCACAATAATACAAAGTGATGGTTTCAAAGAAAATAGGATTTCAGTGTTCCTTAAAGCATGAGTCAGATTTGAAGACAATAATTGGTCAAAAAAGAGCAGAGGGAGTGGCAGAAATAAATGAGGAAAATCATACAGTGTGTATGTGGGGACCATAAATAGGAGATTAGCTAACAGAGGGGTTGGAGAAACTGACAGGTATGAAATGAGAGTTGATGTCTAACTGTACACTGCTTAAAATTATGAGCTGTGGGGTATAGTCTTTATATGAATAGCAATGGAAGATTTTGAGTAGAGATTAACTATGATCAAATTGCTAGAACACAGATGAAGAAGCGAAGGGACAGAGGCATTACATGAACTGCAATTTGGTGAGAAAGCCCATATCATGAAAACATGTGAACTGGGCATTGATACATATTTTTCAGTCTCCAAGACTTATACCAAACTCTAGCACAAATGACAATGTCCCTTTCTGAATTTCCTCAACTGCACAACACAAAAAGGTGAATTAGATGGTTGATTTTATATAGTGTAACCAAACAACAAGAAATATGTTTTGACTGGTTTGTAGAAATGTTAATGTATTTGTAGCAAATGTTAGAATACTGTTTCTTTTTTGAAGCACTCTACACTTAATATAAAATTAAAACAAACAGAAAGGGCTCATGATAAACAAAAGATGAAATATTTATAATTCAATAGTAAGGATCATATTTAAATGTATTGAATGAATGAGGTTTGTTACGTATGAATTATATAGTGATATCTATAAAGACAAAGGATTATCTTCTAATTTTCCATATATTTCACAGTTTAACATACAGGTTATGTTTAAAGCAATGACTACTAAAAGTACATGTCAAAAATGATCCAAAAAAAACAAGGTGAAAAAAATAGTCTTTTAAAATATTTTATTTAATTTTTACATCAGATGTATTGAGAGGTAATTTGTAGTAAAATGAACTTTTTTCAAGGGGACATGCCAATGAATTCTGATATATGAACACAGTCATGTTACCATCACCAAAGTTGAAATATAGACTGCCAGCCATTTGCAGTTTACCCATACCCCACCCCAAATCCCTAGCCAGGAGCAACTCCATGACGCTAGTCTTTATAATTCTGAGCTCTGTAGAATGTCATATAATTTTACACTATTGCAGAATGACTTCTGCAACATGACTATTTACTTCACAGGCGTTTACTTCTTCAAAGCAAGCAACATAGAATTTCTAACTTCTGGAAGGTCTCTCAATTCCTTTGATTAATCCAAACCTAGTGAGGATAATTGCCCTCTTAATTAACTCAAAATCAATAGATTTGGATCTTAATTATATCTGTAAATGTCTTTTATTCTATGAAAAGGGATATTTCATAATTATTTCATCATGAAGATATGTTTCTGAATTGCATATTTGTTAAATAATAGACCTTTAAATATGCAAATCCAAATCTTATAGACATTAAAGGAGTAGTGAGATTTAGTGTTCTGAAATCTCTAAATATAGCAAATGCAGATGGTTACAAAGTAACCACATTGCTGATGGGAATGGAAGATAATACAACCACTTTGAAAAGCAATATAGTTGCTTCCTATAAAAATAAACATTTAGCATTTTACCAGTCAATCCCTGCTTCCCTAGAGTATCAACCCAGTTAAAAGGACAATCTAGGTTTTCACAAATATTTTTATAAGAAATGTTCTTAGCAGCATTTTTCATGATAATCTCAAACCAGAAATTATAAAAAGACCTTCTGACTGGAAAGTAGATAAATTATGGCAATACTATGCGATGGAATATTGCTGAACAAAAAGAAACAAGTTACTTATATATATATTTAATATGAAAACAGAGGAATTAAAAATATTTATACTAAGAAACCAGATACAAAGCAAACACAAACCCAAAAAGAAGACCCTGAAGCTATATGATTGCAAGGAACCATGAATAGCAGGAAAATGAAGCTTGAGACCTACAGCTGCAAGGAAATGAACACTGCCCACATCCTGCAGAGGCCTGGGAGTGGCTCTTCCCCATTCAGTCACTGAGGAGGCTGCTGTTCCAACCAACTGGATGGCAGACTAGGGAGACCTGAAGCATAGAACCTAGTTCAGCTGTACCTGGAATTCTGACCTAAATGTGTGCTGTTAGTTTTCAAGCCACTAAGCTTGAGGAAGCTTGTCATACAGCACTAAACAGCAGCCTCTACAATCCTTAAGTAAACAGACTATGTGGCCATCTCAGTTCAGCTGTATCATCAACATGATTCTAAGAACACAAATCACAGTTATGATATATCTCTTTTGTCACTTATTCACAGAGAAGCCACTTATCCTTTTTTTTTTTTTTTAATACTAATCCTTCTCTCTCTCCATCTCAGTCTCAGTTTGTTGGTCTCTATGTCACTGTCATTGCCTCTGTTTTTCTATCTGTCTGTCTCTCTCTCTGTCTCTCCTCTTTCTCTACCTCTGTCTCCCTCCCTTCTCCCTTCCTCCCTCTTGGTATGTGGTACTTATTGAAAATTTTTCTTAGTATGAAAAAAATCAAAACATTACAATATGCTTTATCTAAATTTATTAATGCACAGATAGAAGCAGAAATATAATGATTAAAATATTGGTATATACATAAACAATTGTGTGGTAACAAAATGGCTTTTCAAAGAATTATTCATCTTCTTTGAGCAAGGTATGCAACTCAAATTTCATTTCAAATGTGAATAAAATAATAGAACCAAGACTTCTGAATGGAATACTTATGCTCAATTTTTAAAGTAAAAGGTGCTACCTGTTATAGAGTGACTCATTGGAAAAGACTTTGATGCTGGGAAAGATTGAGACCAGGAGCAGAAGGGGTTGACAGAGGATGAGATGGTTGGATGGCATAACTGACTCAATGGACATGCATTTGAGCAAGCTTTGGGAGATAGTGAAGGACAGGAAAGACAGCAAGCTGCAGTCTATGGGGTCACAAAGTGTCAAACATGACTTAGCTTAGAGACTAAATAAAAAAATTTAAAAAAAACTTTAATGAGGAAGCTGTAAACTTAATAAGGCACAAAAAGAGTCAACTTTCCAATTTCTTATAGTTTTGGTTGTTCTGGCTTTAACCTGTATTTACATGTCAAACCTCTGGAAACTTCTACACACCTAGTTTCATGGGGACTTAGGTTTACACATCTTAAAACAAGACATCTTATTATCATTTTATTCTTTGTATGTTGACATGAAGCATTTTACTCCCTGAATTGACTATGTAAATTCACAACTTAAATAAAATCTCCCTAAATCTCAAATCACTGAGGAGGGTTTGCTCAGTGGTATTACTTCTCCAGCATTTCATTATTAATATTCCTTAGCAAATAAACTTCATTAGAATTGATCTTTTCCTTTTGAAGTGTGGAGTTCTGGAACAAAATGTAAAGTCACAGAAACATAGTTTCCATAAACCTGCAATGGATTAGAATTATGTGGGATTTTAGAACGTAAAATGCTCATAAATACAGAATGTGATCCTAAACTGCTCTCTTTTTCTCAGATGAAAATAAAGACCTTCTCCTGTTTCTCTGATAAAAATAACATCTGCGGAAAAGATATCAGCATTATGAATCAAAGGCCACGGCCTACAGAGTGTTCTGCTTTTGTCTCCTCTCTACTCTATCAAGAGACAGGCTAAGACTAGGATGGAGTATAGTTTTGTATTTTGGATCTTTTTTTTTTTTTTGTCCTAAAGCCAAGCCCTATAAAATAAAAATAAATAGCAGTGAGTTACTTAAATTGAAGAGTCAATCACCTAGATTAAATGACATACAAAATGACACATAAGAGTCATTCTGCATCAGAATGAAAATGTTTCTCCAGCTGGTGAAGTGAATCTTAAGCCTCTGAGGACTTGAACATTTAACAAATTGCTCTGCTTGAGCAATCCTGTCAAAAAGGACAGTAACATCAGCCTGAACTATATAGAGGCCTGATTAATGGAAGTCCCCATATGATGGAGTAAGTTACAACCTTAATGTACAAATAATGAACCTCTATTAAAAGGAAGGGTGTCATAAATCAAAATGCTGTAGGAAAACCATAAACCTGTGGCAACATAATGGCCATCAGGGCCCAGGCTGTATTAATCTTGTATGGTGCAACATCATTTCTCTAGGAGAGATGACTAAATATATCCCATACGAAAGTGAATTATGAGTGTGATAAAGGTTCTAGACTATTCATTTAAGTTAATGGCAAGGTTCATATTAAGATACCCCCCTGGTTAACTCCTCCTCTCGATCTGCCTTGAACTCTGCTTCAGTGAGGCAAACATCAACATGTTCATCTACATTCACAGCCTCCCATTTGTCTGAAATGTCCTCAGAAAGAAAGGAAAAAAAAATAAGAAAGAAAACACTAAAAGCCAGAAAATTATCTCTCCTTCAAAATATTTCTAGCATTTTCCCCCTTTGGTTAATATATTCTATCTTTACCCAGAGTTACACACATTATTCCATAGCATGTTAGTTCTACGTATAGCAAGGAAACTTCTATCTTTTCATATGATTCCTGCATATTTTTCTATCACTGTTTGCATTTTGGAAATACAGCTTCCATATGAATTAAATTCTAAAGAGCAAAAAAAAAATATTTAAGCCAAAATACCTTAGTGTAGCATTTGTTCAGAAAATGTTTTTCACTTACATTTTAATGTAACCAAAGACATTTTTTATTAGTATATCCTGATATGTCATACTTTGTAACTATCTTCTATGAATAAAACAGATTCTAGTAGGATGAACAATCCAAGTTGATATTTTATGTATTTTGTGTTTATTAAAAATATGTTCATTTTGATGCTTCCCTGAAGTCCAGTGGTTAAGATTCCATGCTCCCAATGCAGAGGCATGGGTTCAATCATTGGCTGGGGAAGTAAAATCTCGCATGTTATGATCAAATAATAATAATAGCATGATCAAATAACAATATGAACAAAATTATAAATAATAATAGAAGTATTTGCATTTAGTCTTATCCTATTAGAAATTGCTCCTAGTGTGATCACTGTGCTTCAATATCACCTAGAGTAAGATACAACAGTCTCTGTCGGTTTTAGAGGTTCATGTGTTCTCAGTTGTATCATTATTGTTTTTACTGTTTATTTGCCAATAATGAATTTAAACTTAGTTCTGGAAAGGCTTTACTTTTTTCTATATTGGATATATTTATATTATAAATTCAAATACATCAAATATATTTCAGTAATTCATAAATAAATCTTCCCTCCTTTGGTAACTCAGTCAATTCAGGATGCCATCTCTCTCTTTCCCTGTTGTACAAAAGTGACCCACTTTCCAGGCTCATACTTGTTGGCATTTATCCACCCAAAATTGTATAGTGACACGAAATTCCAGAGGACATTTGGTTAGTAACTCTGTGCTTTAACATGGGTTCCATTATCATCTCAGGGTAACAAGCTTACACAATCTTACTCTTCATATCTGAATACTGAAGTTGCTATAAAATCCCTAACCTTTAGATGGGATCAACGGTAGTGATTGGGAGGTAACGGAACTCTTACTTTCCTGCCTGGCTTTGTGACACAGAGACTCGAGGTGGTGATAGTATTTCATGAATTAAGTTTGCCGTAAAGGAATATGCTATCTCTAATTTAATAAAACAAATAAACAAATAGGATAACCCCTTACAGTGACCAAATCAAGGAAGAGAATAGAATATAGTCATGCAAAGGAAGAAGTAACTGGGTGATTCTTTTGCCTAGGATCATATTAAGTCCATCCTGAAGACATGATATTTGAAATGGCACATAAATGAAGAGAAAGTGTTGGGCATTGGAACACTTGAGAGAAGCCTTTTAAACTGAAGAACAAATACAACCCTAAAATTACAAATAAATTAAAAATGGCCTGGAAGAGAAAACTACGTTGCATTTTTGCTATTTGCCATTATGACTAGTCAATGTCTATCAGGGAGAAAGTACAGACATATGTACCCAGATAAGATACAGAAGCCACATTTGTAAGTCATTATGAAGAATCTGGTGTTGACACTTTGAAACGTTACTGTGATTGCTCTGTGGAAGCAGGAGTGGAGGAGAACAAGAGTAGAAGCAGTGAGATTAGCCTGAGGATAAAGTTGGAGTTTTCTAGAGGAGAAATGATCACAGTTTAGGATTACAGCCTCTGAAAGAATGAAAATGACTGAAAATATTCAGACCTAAGCATATCTCAAAAATTATGTATTCAAGGCAAGAATCATGAAATAATTTATTGAAATGGAGAAGACAGCAAAAAAAAAAAAAAGATATGTTGCAAGTGGGGGAAATCAAACATCTTGTTTTCTTTTGACCACATTAGTATAACGATGATTGTCATGCTGTCTTGTGGTAGGTACTAAATAGCCATGTGCAAATAAAACGGTGATTCAATCAACGAGACTATAAACTCCAACTGGAGAGAATATGTGCATTCAGGCATTAAATATATGCACTATATTTGCTGACACACACATATATATGAATGTTTGTATATATGTATGCAATCAATGTATTAATATCTATATATGTATGTATGTACATAAATACCTAATTCCGAGGAGAGTGTTATAGGTAGACTGGGACTGGAAATATAGTTTCAGGAGCTTTCAAATTCAAAGACTATTAAGGACAGAACCCTGGGAGACATCAAAATCTAGAATTATAATAGGCAAAGAGGTACTATAAAAATGCTGAGAAAAAGTAGGCCTCAAAACAGGAGAAAGACCAAGTGACTAGAGTAAAATGGAATGTTATCCTACCACACAATTAGATTTAAAAAATCAGGTATCTGCATAGATCTAGATATTCAATAAAAACCCATTCAACCCATATAAGTCACTGCACCAGTCCCTAAGACACAGGAAATAAAAAGAGGCATAGGACTTGGATACCATTTTTGAGACACTTATCATAATGAGCTATACAGACCATGGAATTCTCTAGGTCAGAATACTAGAGTGGGCAGCCTTTCCCTTCTCCAGGAGATCTTTCCAGCCCAGGGATCAAACCCAGTTCTTCCACACTGCAGGCAGATTCTTTACTGGCTGAGCCACAAGGGAAGTCCAAGAATACTGGAGTGGGTAGCCTATTCCTTCTCCAGCAGATCTTCCCAACCCAGGAATCGAAACGGGGTCTCCCGCATTGCAGGAGGATTCTTTACAAGCTGAGCTATCAGGGGAGCATTGTAATGGGCAATAAGGCATATATAAATTACAAGACAATTGTCATATGCCACGATTTTAGTAATTATCTTCTGAACTCATTTTATAAAGAGAATATATGAAATTGAGTGTTTTTTCAAACATCTAAAATATAGAATACAAGGTGACAGGAAAGCCCAACCAGGCTTCTAGCTCTCAGGAAAATAAAATATAAAATACTCTTGGGAATCTTTTGTTTGTGGGTGGTAATGTAGTCACTATACATGTAAAATATACCTGAAATTAAAATATTTTTATTAGTAGAATCCAGAGGCAGAAGCTGAATGTTGAAATGCACTGTGACACAAAATCTGAAGGATTCTGTTAAAATTTCTAATGCTATATATAACCTGACGGTATCTAAGAAAAAAGAACTCTATGTATTTTTAGCTCAAATGAAAACAAAAAAGAACTAATGTGAATATACACTTAAAGACCTTTTAAATGACAATGTTAATTTATACTTTTTTTTATAAAATGATGGTGATTAAATAAAATGTTTCTATATAGAATTGTATGCCATGTGTCAGGATGATAAGCTGAGTTTTTGTTGAACACTCATCCGCTATACAAGAGTGATGAAAACTACGAAGAGACCAACAGGATCTATTTGTTTTTTGGACCACTAACAGTGGCTTTCTGCCCCCCTCCCAAAAAAAATGATTCACTTTAGGTCTCAATAATTAAACTTTCTTAATCATTACAATGTTAAAAAAAGAAAGATTCATTTAATTTAAAATATTTAGTGAAAAATTTTATATTCACCACTGAAAATAATGTTAAAATACTATCACAACATTTTAGGTGGTATTTAGTCATATAGTCAATATTTAAATATGCAGGTGAATTTAAAAATAACTCCTCTTATTGATCAAAAATACTTATTTAACAAAACTCCTACTGTACATCATCACTAAAGTAAATTGTTTATGTTCAGTTAATATATAATAACTTGATATACAGATGTGTAATATTTTATCTAACTACTTAGGCTTTTTCTGATATTTCTATGTTACTTAAAAATGTGTTTAAATTGCATTTAAATACTAAAATGGGTTTTCAAAAATTAGAAATGCTCCCGTATTTTTTTCTTTTCATTTCAAAGTCAAATTATTCTACATTACCTTGTAGTTGTGCGTTAGTCATTCAATGACACAGAAAAGATCAAGTTTAATCCCAGATCAGTGTGATTGCTGTCGCTCTCACGTTGAATGTTGTATTTAAGGTATAGTTTCACTTTAGGAGACATACAATTTATAGATAAGCAGTATGTAGACAAGACTAAGCTGTATCATTTGAGGGACTGTGAAACATAACGGAGTAAGATGAAAAATGTTCTTTTCACAGCGTATTAGAATTTAAACACTCCCTGGGTCAGCTTTCCAGATGTGAATAAATAAACATAAGTATACTGCTCCTTTGAGAGTGTCACTGAAAAATATATGTAAAGGGAGTAAACTACCTAATGTACAGAATAACTTCAATAAGTGGCAGAAATTATTTTTATGGGCTCATTCTATTCTCTGCAGAATTTGGAGTTTTAAAACAGCTCTCAGAAATAAGAGACTAACAGCAACCTAAAATATATATGTATTCATCAATGAATAGTAACTTCCTTTTATAAATAATCAACTGACTAGAAATTTTCCCATTTAAGGTCAATATTTTTTACAAACCCAATAAAAAATTAGTTGTATTCTTAAGAAAGCTTATTTTAGATAATAGAGGAATGTGAAGAAAGATATTCTAAGTGGTAACAAATATTTATATATGACAAATCAGATATAATAAATAATATAAATATCAAATGTATTTTAGTTTTTAAAACTATTATTTTGCTTATCAAGCTAAAACTAATACACCCTTTTTAAACAATAACATCTAAGTTTGTCACTTAAATGTGAGATAGTGAAGATACAATTACAATTTGACAATGACCAGACCGTACGTAAAGATAGAACTCTTGACACATGATCTACACAGCAGGCAGCCCAGAAACCCAAAGCATTATTTAGAGTAACCAGGCCAGGAATCCAACATAGTAGCCACAAGAAAGACATGTACAAAGTCAGAACATTCACTATCTCTAGCATACATTCCAGGAAGCGAAACAGCAGATCCTGCTCCAATCAGCTTAAAATGGCCAGAACTTAGATAATAATTCTCAGCTTCCCTAATTTTTGTCCCTGCTTCCAACAGAGGACCAACCAGAAAAAAATCAAATATAAATATATAACTCATCACACTGGGGTTGCTTGTTGGCTCTAGTGGAAAAGAATCCACCTGCCAGTGCATGAGATGCAGGAGACACGGGTTTGATCCCTGGGTTGGGAAAATCCCCTGGAGGAGAGCATGGCAACCCGCTCCAGTATTCTTGAGTGGAGAATCCCATGGACAGAGGAGTCTGGGGGGTTATAATCCATGAGGCTGCAAAGAATCAGACACAACTGAGTAGCTAAACAGCAACAACAAATCACTCTGGATGCCCTGATTATAGTTATCCTACCTGTAGCTTTCCTTTGTTAAGAAAGCCTCCAGTCAGGGCATTCCTAACCGCCCCCTCCTTGTTTTTCCAACTAGAAAGTGTTCCCATTCTGCTGCCTGCCTTTGAGTTTCTGCCAAAGCACAAGTGATGATGACTCTCTTGTAAAAGTTCTGCAAAATAGACTCCAGTTATTCACATTTGGTTGATCTTTATTTCCACAAAAGGAAAGAAATACAAAATCATTTATGCTTTGTAATGCAAAACAAATTAAACAAAAATCTAGAATCAGTGTAAATAAAAATAAAGTCTGCCCCAATTACTTGCTTTAACATCACCATTTTTTTTTTTTTGCTTTATCTCCTTCCTTAATATTTAAAGACATGACTTGGTTATTTCAGCACATCCCTTATAGAAAGGACCTAACAGCAGTGACATGCTAAGAATGAAATACTACATGCCTTACAAAGTAGCTTTCTGATTTTTTTCTCTCACTTTTCAGATAATTAGTTATAAAAATATTAAGCCAGAAACAAATATTATCTCTAACATTCCTTTCTATTGGAACAAAGCTCATATAGGAATCACACATCTAAGATGAACAGTTATTCAGAGAAGTGAATGATGACCAAATCAGGGTTCTTGGTACTGAGTGCTGGTGAAAGGGTCACAGAAGATCAGAAAAAAAATTATTAAAGGGACCAGGAGGAATTTGTTAACTTTCATTGTCTCTCTTAACATAAAGATTCCAACCATAAAAAGCAGATTCTACATACATTAAAAAAAAAAAAAAAACCTGAAGCAAAGGGAGGATTTAACTCACCTTTCTTTTTGTCATCTTCCCTAGTAAAACTGTTAAATAATAGAATTTTTACACTTCAAAAGGTATTCCACAACTTAATTATAAATTATTATTGAATCATTTGGGATAAAAAAATATACAGGAGGAGCCATAGTAAAAATAAAAAAAAGAAACAGTAGAGTATGTTTAAATTACACTTGGTATTGTGCAAGGATCTTGCACATCCAGCAGCTCATTAAGAGAGTTCTGACTGACAATTTGAAACAATGGTGGAGATATTATTTTACCATGGCCTCATACTCTATTCCAGTTCTGTCTAATAGACATTCCAACCCAAACTACTAACCTACAGTACAAACCAAGAGTCTTTTTCAGGAATTCACTGTTTTAAAACCAAATGTCCAAATGTATACATATAGGAAAGATTGCTTTAGAATGTATAAACATGTAATACGGGGGGAAAACATACAACTTCACACATGTTTAGGTAAGTCTTAACCAAAGCTGTGAATTTTCAAGTAGGAAGATGCAGGTGAATAATTAATAGATTCTATTCATAGTTGCTACCATGCTTAGTCTAAATGATTGATGCTTAGTTTATTTGAGGAGGAAGGAACATGGAAATATATATTGATATTTAATTTAGTCACTGTCCTATAAAATAAGAGAAAAAGATAACTGAAGAGGGAAAATTGTCAACACTGTGCCTCTATTTTCAAAGGTGGTAACTTGAATACATTTTCATATTATGAATGTCATTATACCTTGAGAGGTAATTACAATATGACATTAAGTCACATGACTCAATTTTAGACCTTAATTTTTTTTCAGAAATGATAATATTTTTCAGTTCAGTCGCTCAGTTGTATCCAATTCTGTGACCCATGGACAGCACGCCAGGCCTCCCTATCACCAAATCTCAGAGTTTACTCAAACTCATGTCCATTCAGCTGGTGATGCCATCCAACCATCTTATTCTCTGTCATCCCCTTCTCTTCCTGCCTTCAACCTTTCCCAGCATCAGGGTCTTTTCCAGTGAGCCTTTCTTCACATAAGATGGTCAAAGTATTGGAAATTCAGCTTCAACATCAATCCTTCCAATGAACATTCAGGACTGATTTCCTTTAGGATGGACTGATTGGATCTCCTTGCAGTCCAAGGGACTCTCAAGAGTCTTCTCCAAACACCACACTTCAAAAGCATCAATTCTTCAGTGCTCAACTTTCTTTATAGTCCAACTCTCACATCCATACATGACTACTGGCAAAACCATAGCCTTGAGTAGATGGACCTTTGTTGACAAAGTAATGTCTCTGCATTTTAACATGCTGTCTAGGTTGGTCATAACTTTTCTTCCAAGGAGTAAGCGTCTTTTTGGAGCCCAAGAAAATAAAATCCAAAATCACTGAAGATGGTAATTGCAGCCATGAAATTAAAAGACGCTTACTCCTTGAAAGAAAAGTTATGACCAACCTAGACAGCATATTAAAAAGCAGAGACATTACTTTGTCAACAAAGGTCCATCTAGTCAAGGCTATGGTTTTTCCAGTGGTCATATATGGATGTGAGAGTTGGACTGTGAAGAAAGCTGAGTACCATAGAATTGATGCTTTTGAACTGTGGTGTTGGAGAAGACACTTGAGAGTCCCTTGAACTGCAAGGAGGTCCAACCAGTCCATCCTAAAGGAGATCAGTCCTGGGTGTTCATTAGAAGGACTGATGCTGAAGCTGAAACTCCAATACTTTGGCCACCTAATAAGAAGTGCTGACTCATTTGAAAAGACCCTGATGCTGGGAAAGATTGAGGACAGGAGGAGAAGGGGATGACAGAGGATGAAATGGTTGGATGGCATCACTGACTTGATGGACATGGGTTTCTGTGGATTCTGGGAGTTGGTAATGGACAGGGAGGCCTAGTGTGCTGCAGTTAGTGGGGTTGCAGAGTGGGACATGACTGAGTGACTGAACTGACTGTTGATAATATTTTACACAAAGCAAAATAAACTTTCTATATTTAATCATGTAAATGATTTCTGAATATTGTGCATTACTCACAATGGTAGACATTGGAGGGTCTCTTTTTCTACTTTAATTCATATTGAAATGTAATTTCATTAAGTATCAAGAGTGTACAAAATAATTAAAGTCAGAAATATCCAAATTTGGATATTCTGCAGTGCGTGAAATATGTTCCACAAAGTCACACTGAAAAACTAGCATTAATTTTTACTTCCAGAATTCATACAACACATTTCGATAGGAAAAGTTTAGAGTTCAATGTAGGGGAAAAAAATCAAGAGAAAAAATGAGACTACTCAAAGTGTAAACCCAGAAATGTAAATTGTAACTGAAAAAAATAAAAGGGAGAAATCTCAAAAAGACGAATGACTTTAACTTATGAACAATAATAAATTATTGCACACATTGATTATCCACCAATATCATAGTTTCAATTGATTTGGCTTCTCATCTTTTCTCACCAATTTACACTAATTTCTTTATCAGGGATACAAGAACTCAATTATTGAGACTTCATTTTGATTGTTACTGTTTCAATTTTCTACTGCATGATCACCACTTTTTTTATGTGTAGCCTTATCAAATCCTATGTGCACAGAAACACAGGTGCAAAACATTAGCACTTAGGAAGTTATACAAAAACATATACATAAGATAACTTTTAACTAGAGCATTACTATGGTACATGTTGTAATTTATGAACCGTGAAATTCTTCTAGTGACAGCCTAGAAAAGCAGACAGTATTTAAACTGGATGTCATGTCTATGTATAAAAATTATTACTGTCAAGCATGTTATTGAAAGTGACATCATCATAACCTAACATGTGTCTTTGATTGATGGTGTAGCCAAATAAATGTAATAAAGAACAATGTAACATTTGATATCTAGTAACCTATTATCAACCAGCTTTAAAATTTTAGCTTTTCAATCTCATTTCCTGGTTGTTTTAGGATTTAAAAAGAAAGATTAAGAGACAGACTACTATTTCACTGTTTTTAAATCTAGGTATAAATGTCATAAAAAATCTAAGATGTTCTTAAATATACTCAATTATCAGTATTAATCTACCTAAGCAATTAAATTTCCTTAGACAATAAACATAGAAAATTCATTTCATTTTTTATTCTATGTTGAAGCATTCTATGCAATTTTTCACCAAGAAAATATTCTACTTAAACACAGTACCTTGTATTTTCCTTCAGTAACTTCACTTTCAATAGAGTTCAGAAATTTAAGTCCAATATTTTATAAAATTTTATCTCATTTTATTCTGTGACAGTGTACTTAGATTCTAGAACAAACTCTAAATCTATATTCACTAGAATAATAAAAGACATAAGGTAAACAAGAATATTCAGAAATCATTGAAATAAATCTTGAAATAAACTTGATGAACATCTTGTTTGAACTTCTTTCAGTTTGCTTTCTGATAATATTTGCTCTCTACATTAAAATAAGTGAAATTGTGTTTATGAAAGTATTTAGTATTCTTTAAGCTCAGAGTTGCTATGCAAATATTTTATCATCATTACCATGCACATTTCATGTGTTAAGAACTCAAATGAAAGTCAGTAAAGGTTATATGCCTGAGACCTCTTAATTCAAAATTTATTTGTATTAATCAATACAGAATGGAAACTTTCAAACTGTGTATTTGAGGTGTATGTGTGCTCCTGTCTGTCTGTCTGTAGTTACATTAAAATGCTTACTGAAACTGTCCATTTTAAACGAACATTTGCTTTAAATGACAAGCTGACAAATTTGTCAAGTTACTGAAAAAAATCCATTTTTTTGCATTAGCAAAATAAACATTCAAAAGGAAAGAAGAATCTGAAATTACATTTTATCACAATATATTTTCTATAATTTAGAGTGTTCTTTGTGTTTTTTTATTCTTATAGATTTTGTTTAAACATTGTAAGAATAATAGTTTCTCCAAGTCAACACCCTAGCTCTTTTACTTTAAGCTGCCAATGTGAATTTTCCTAATCAGGGTACAGTACAGATGAAAAATAATTGAACTAGTTCCCAAAACATGGTTTTTGTTTGCTTTTCAATCACATTAGCCCATTTTTTTCAAATTCTTTCAATCTCTTAAATAGTACATCTAGGCTGTCAAGAACTTATCCTCTCTCAAGTGTTCCAATGCTTATATAGAGTAAATCTGGTGACAAACTCTTTTTGAGATTATTTTAAGGACAGTTTATAGTCTAGAGCTCCATTCACAGAGTCAATTTGACAAGAGTTCTTAATATGAAATACTTTTAGGAACAAGGCTGCTATCAGGTCTAGTCACAAAAATTCTTTATCATAATTTTAAACACCTATATACATTTTTATATACCTATATAACTTAGTACATTTTTATATGACCAAATAGCATAATTAATATGAAAATCTTTGGTAAGAATATAGTACTACCTATTTAAAAGATGTTACGAATCTTTCACTTCTTCCTGTACCTTCCAAAAATATTGCACACATAATTTTATTTGTTCTAAGTAGTTTGTAGAGCCATGGATATAAGGAAGCATAGATACAGAATTCAAGTTAGATATGTAAAAATCCTTTTAAGAGATAAGGTCGACTAAAATATAGGAAATTAATGTTACAACATCTAAGTATACAAATAAAACCAAAGGACTCAACTTACTCCACGTATGTTAGTCAGCTGTCTTTCACCATCATTTTTATATTTGTTCTCCTCACTGTTTCAGAAATGAGGGAATGGCATACACAGAGATAGACCGATAGAAAAATTACAAATAGGGAAATAGTTTAAAATTTCCTTGCTGCTTAAAGAACTAGAGATAAGAACCAGAACTAAGTGAACTGAACAGGACGCTGCAGAGCCTTCCCGAGGACAGACAGACCCACACAACTGCCTCCTCTTACCAGTAGAAAACTTTTAAGTTACCAGGCCTTCCCTGAGTTCTAAAGGGCAAATTTAATCAGAGAAATGAGAAAATCCAGAAACAAAGGAAAACAATTAAGCAAGACAAAATAATAATAGTTTAGCCATAAAACAAAGCCAAGGGCCTTTAGTTCCTCCTCCAGAATTATAGATAATATTCCGAAGGATATCCTTGAGCTGTTTTGCAGATACTAACACCCTCACCAGCTGGAAGAAGCTAATTGAGTGCTGACCACAAAACCCCACATGGGCTGGAATGAGAAGATTGAGATGTTGGCTCCTGATGACCTCACCATCAGCAATCAGAAAGAAGGATGCAGTTGAGATGCTCAAGGACCCTGAGACCCTCTCCCTCATCCTGCCTTTAAAAACCCATCCCTGAAATCATCTCCAGGTGGTGCAATAGTAAAGAATCTAGCTGCCAGTACAGGAAACACAAGAGATTCAAGTTCAAATCCCTGGGTCAGGAAGATCCCCTCAAATTGGAAATGGCCACCCACAAGAGTATTCTTGCCTGGAAAATCCCAGGGACAGAGGAGCCTGGTAAACTACAGTTCATGAGGTTGCAAAGAGTCAAACATGACTGAGCATGCACACACACCCTGAAACTGTCAGGGAAGTCAGCTCTTTTGAGCAAAAAGTAGCCATTCTCCCTATTTGGCCCCACGTTGGGCACAATGAATGCTGTACTCTCTTTCAGTACAATCCTGTGTCAGTAGACTGGCCTTACCATGCTCAGGCGAGCAGACCCAAGTTTGGTTCCTTGACATTAAACCGTCCAATATACAGTGAACTTCCTGACCTACCAAAATAGATCACATTAAAATTCTTTATATATCATTTATCAGTCTCACATTTTTTAATTTTTATGGCCTATTTCCACACACTGGAATTTGTGTTTATTAGAACTAGTATCTCATTTGTTCTGCTAAATCACTTAGAAGAATGTGATAAGTTACTTACATTTTAGTTGAATTTTTTCTTTTTCACTTTAGGTTTGTTTCTTCATTGGAAGTAATTCAGTTGTGTCCTTCAAATTTACATTTCTTTAAAAATACTCACCTGCAAACCTGAATGTCTTTCTTTTCTTTCTATAATTTTATTTTTTAAACTTTTATTTTATATTGGAGTATAGTCAATTAACAATGTTGTAAATAGTTTCAGGTGAACAGCTAAGGGATTCAGTCATATATATATATATATATATATATATATATATATATATATATATATGACATATATCCATTCTCCCCCAAGCTCCCCTCCCATCCAGGCTGCCATATAACATTGAGCAGGGTTCCCTTTGCTATACAGTAGGAGCGACTTCACTTTCATTTTTCACTTTCATGCATTGGAGAAGGAAATGGCAACCCACTCCAGTGTTCTTGCCTGGAGAATCCCAGGGACGGGGGAGCCTGGTGGGCTGGCGTCTATAGGGTCTCACAGAGTCGGACACGACTGAAGCGGCTTAGCAGCAGCAGCAGCAGGACCTTTCTGGTTGCCCATTTTAAATATAGCAATGTGTCCATGTCTTACTTTCTATTTTAATACTGCCACATTATTTTTTTCTTTCTGCCTAGTTTTAGAAAAGTTAGGATTTACCATTTAAATGTTAACAACTATACTAAAAGGTGGTAAATTTGACAGTAAGCCAGAGATGTAAGTGAGCTTCTATTTAAACAAAAATATATAATTATCAGGAATTTACATAAAATTCTGGATACAAATTTCCCAGGATTCTTGGAAGAAAAGAATTGAGAATCATATATTAAAGTTGCAGAGTTTGTATATTACTTCACTTTTTAAAATAGTTTGCTTTATTATTTTGAAAAATAATTCTCTCTGTGCAGCATTTAGAATATCTTGGCATTCGATGCATTCTAAAAATTATTGCCTACAATTAATTTATACTTAATCATCCTGAGAACAGATGGCAAAATTAAATAGCTTTTACATTTTTGAAACAAAAAAGCAAGCTTGTTATTGAAAATTCAGTGAGGTATTTAGCAGGATAGTCACTTTTCTAGATTAAAAATACTTGAAGTCTTACTTTCCACAACTTTCATATATGCAATTGTTCTTAATCTTTTAAAATTTTAAAATACTGCTTAACCTTGCTTCTGTTATTGTCATCTAATTCACCTAATTATCCATTCAATCTGTCTTTTAGTATGGTCGAATATCCCAATTATTACATATGATTACAAATGACACCAGTGTTTGAAAGGCCTCTGTTGCAGATGGTTAATTTCTTATTAATGATTAGGAATATGCCTGTCATAATGTGCCTTTTATATCTTGAGATGAAAAGCCAATCAGTTACTTTGTCTAACAGTTTGCCTATCAGTTACTCTGCGCTTTGACCTAAGCACAAAGCTTATAAATTCTAACTTTTAAAATGAAAGAGACACATGTACCCCAATGTTCATCGCAGCACTGTTTATAATAGCCAGGACATGGAAACAACCTAGATGTCCATCAGCAGATGAATGGATAAGAAAGCTGTGGTACATATACACAATGGAGTATCACTCAGCCATTAAAAAGAATTCATTTGAATCAGTTCTGATGAGATGGATGAAACTGGAGCCGATTATACAGAGTGAAGTAAGCCAGAAAGAAAAACACCAATACAGTATACTAACACATATATATGGAATTTAGGAAGATGGCAATGACGACCCTGTATGCAAGACAGGGAAAGAGACACAGATGTGTATAACGGACTTTTGGACTCAGAGGGAGAGGGAGAGGGTGGGATGATTTGGGAGAATGCCATTCTAACATGTATACTATCATGTGAATTGAATCGCCAGTCTATGTCTGACGCAGGATGCAGCATGCTTGGGGCTGGTGCATGGGGATGACCCAGAAAGTTGTTATGGGGAGGGAGGTGGGAGGGGGGTTCATGTTTGGGAATGCATGTAAGAATTAAAGATTTTAAAATTTAAAAAATAAAAAACTAAAATTTAAAAAAAAATAAAAAATAAAATACTTTCAAACTCTTTTATATATCAGTGGTAAGCAGAACAATGGCTCCTCAAGGATGTTCACATCCTTATTGCTGAACATGTTACATGGCAAGGGTGAATTAAGATTACAAATCTGTTGACTTTGAGATGGAGAGATTACCCAGGTGGAACCAATATAATCACAGGCATCCTTAAAGTGAAAGAGGCATGCAGGGAAGTCTGGAAAGACTTTCTATAAACCAAAGAATGTGTAGAGCTTAGAAGATACAAGATGGCAGAAAAAAGATTCTCCCTGAGAGCCATGCCTAATTTTAGCCCATTTCCAACTTGTGACTCCCATATTTTAAGATGATGAATTTGTGTTTTTAAGCCACTAAGTTAATGGTAATTTGTTACAAAAACAATAGAAAACTGATACATCACCTATTTCCTGATCTCTCTACTGTCCTAACTCTTCTTTCTACTCATTGTGTTCTGCATCTCACTCCAAATAGTTAACATGCATTCTACTATGAGCTTGATGTTTCAATCATTTGTCAATTACTTATTTAAAGCAGCCAGTGCCTTTCACTTGATCAATGGATATTTCTACCAGCTGCTTTTCTAACAGAACTTCTCCTTATGCCAATACCACCTCAATATATGGCGAGCACTTTCTATGTGCAAGCATTGTGCAAAAAAGAGTTGTACTTTATCTTCTTTGCTATCTATTCAAGAAATATATGATGCAGCTAATGTTATTACCTTTATTTTTGATATTTAGGAAACTGAAATGAACAACAAATAATTTGGCCATGGTTATGGAATAATTACATAACACAACAAATTATTACATTGAGATTTGCCTGGCTTCAACTCTTTGTAACAAACATGTTACCCTACTTTCCCTAAAGCAAATACAGATTTATTCAAGATACTTCAGCCATCACTAACTCTACATTATTTGCATAAGGGAAGGTCACATTAATTGAATAAGGGAATAAGTTTAGAGTTTATCTGATATCTTTCTCAACCATGAAAAAGATGGTTGGAATATTTTTATAAGTCATGATACCATCCCTCTTCTTTTTAGTATCATCGATCTCTAGAGTTTCTCTGATGGCTCAGATGGTAAAGAATCAGCATACAATGTATGAGTCTGGAAGATCCCCTGGTGAAGGGAATGGCTACTCACTCAGTATTTTTGCTCAGAGAAGCTCTAGCACACAAAATTGACTTCCTATTAACTATATTTAGAAGTTATAAAGCTGTATTCACAGTCTACAAAAGACAGTCTGTGTTGACCACTTGAGGCAAGCACAGGCAGATCCTGTCTCATGGGAATTTGGAGTTTATAATAACAGATGATACTCTTGCTCTAGGTGGTTCCTTTAATAGAATATTTTAAACACATGAGTTGTTAACTGAACATGTACCTGGAAAATGAGAAGAAAGTTTATCTGAAGAATGTTGCTGCTGCTGTTTAGACACTAGGTCCTGTCTGATTCTTTGCAACCCTATGGACTATAGTCTGACAGGCTCCTACTCTATGGGATTTCCCAGGGAAGAGTATTGGAGTGGGTTGCCATTCCCTCCTCCAGGGGATCTTCCGGACCCAGAGATCCAACGGAGTCTCCTGCTTGGCAGGCGGATTCTTTACCACTGAGCTACCTGGGAATATACACAAAGATAATCCCCCTAAGGGGAGACAGTAGTATGGGGAAGGGGTGGAGAGAGAAGCATTGAATTTTAACACCTTCCTTATACTTGTTGAATTTGCTCTTTGTATTCCTTTTGCCATTTGTTGCATTAGGTAATTGGTGTATATATGTATAATAAATTTCCTACTAACACAGACTATTTTTCTTTTTTCCTAGACCAAAGAAGTATTTTTTCTCATCAAAAGACCAAATTTATTTATTTTAATTGGAGGTTAATTACTTTACAATATTGTATTGGTTTTGCCATACATCAACATGAATCCGCCACAGGTATACACATGTTCTCCATCCTGAACACCCCTCTCTCCTCCCTCCCCGTGATTTTCATATTTAATAGAGAATATTTATGGATGTGAGACTTGGACCATAAAGAAAGCTGAGCATTGAAGAATTGATGCTTTTAACTGTGGTGTTGGAGAAGACTCTTGAGAGTCCCTTGGACAGCAAGGGGATCAAACCAGTCCATCCTAAAGGAAATCATTCCTGAATATTCATTGGAAGGACTGATGCTGAAGCTGAAGCTCCAATATTTTAGCCACCTGATGTGAAGAACAGAATCAATGGAAAAGACCCTGATGCTGGGAAAGATTGAAGGCAGGAGGAGAAGGTGACGACAGAGAATGAGATGGTTGGATGGCATCACTGACTTGATGGACATGAGTTTGAGCAAGCTCCAGGAGTTGGTGATGGACAGGGAAGCCTGGCATGCTGCAGTCCATGGGGTTGCAAAAAGTAGGACACGACTGAGTCACTGAACTGAACTGAACTGATAGCCCTCTAAGATTTTCTGTGTATTCTATGAAGACTGCCTCCTAGCCATCATGAAACATTATAAATAAATGAGTATTAACTCTTTAATATGTTTCAAGCTATTAAGACATCTAAATATATTTATTAATTTGCATATGTCTAATGTGTGTTATTCTTTACTATCTGAGCCACCAGGGAAGCCCCAAAGTGTTAGTCACTCAATCATGTCCGACTCTTTGTGACCCCATGGACTGAACCCACCAGGCTCCTTTGTTCACAGAATTCTCTAGGCAAGAACACTGGAGTGGGTAGCCATTCTCTTCTCGAGGGGATATTTCTGACTCAAGAATGAAATCCAAGTCCCAAGTCTCTTGTATTGCAAGAAGATTCTAATAAGATGGTTGGATGGCATCACCAACTCAATGGGCACAAGTGTGAGCAAACTCCGGGAGATAGTGAAGGACAGGGAAGCCTGGTGTGCTGCAGTCCCTGAGGTCACAAAGAGTTGGACATGAGTTCGCTATTGAACAACAACAAAATGTATTATTGTTGAAAGTTTGATTGTTGATTGATTGATTATTGATTATTATTGATCTCAGTCTATAATCAAGATTCAAAAAGGAATAAATTTATCCAAGAGAATCTTACTTAAACCTCTTCCTCTCATCCAGAAACAAAAACAACAACAAAAACCCAGTTCCCTTTACTTAGTGAAAAAAAAAAAAAAAGAATTATACTGAAATAATTTCCTATGATTTAGGGGAAAAAGATATCCATAGCTTTAATAAAATATGACCTATACAAGAAAAATGTGAACAGTTTGCAAGTCCTTCTAAATAAGTGGAACTATTCTTCAGAAATTAAAATATTATCTAAAAGTTTATATACACACAATGCATGCCGAGTGCTCATTCTCTCAGTCATGTCTGACTCTTTTGTGACCCCATGGATCGTAGTCTGCCAGGCTGTGGAATTTTTCAGGCAAGAATACTGAAGTGAGTTGCCATTTCCTTCTCCAGGGGATCTTCACAACCAAGGTATTAAACTCAAGTCTCTTGCGTCTCCTGCATTGGTAGGTGGATTCTTTACCACATACAATACCAATATTTATATCATACGAAAGGTGCACCAGATGACATTCTCCAAACCAGATTAACTGAAAACACATTTATTTAAATTGACTATCACTAATTCCACAAAGTATTCTATTTAAGTAATACATAGAATTTAAAACTTTTAAAGTGCAATATTAAAAAGTTCAATATTAATATTTTCCTTAAAATTTCCTGATACAAAACAAAACTCACATTGCTCCTAGTATATTTTCTCTCTTAAATGTTCCACAGTTATTAGTTTGTATTGTATACTTGAACTTTGCAGAGTCTTCAGTCAGAAAACTCATTACTCATTTCCTGTCTCCCATGGCTCAGCTGGTAAAGAATCTGCCTGCAATGTAGGAAACTCGGGTTTGATCCCTGGGTACGGAAGGTCCCTGGAGAAGGGAATGGCTAATCACTCCAGTATTCTGGCCTGGAGAATACCATGGACTGTATAGTCCATGGGGTCGCAAAGAGTCAAACATGACTGAGAGACTTGCACACCATGACTTCAAACGAAATAAGAAGCGCAGATAAAAAAAAGTTGTTATAATTTTAGGGAGTATCCAACCTTGAGGTTTTCAGTCTTATTCATTTTTCCTTTAATAGTCTCTTCTCTAAGTTTATTTGGGGGTTCTTTCAGTGTGTTATGTATAAACACTGGGCAGAATAGCACTATGATAAGAGGGGTTCCCCAGGATGGGTATATACTAATTGCCACTTTCCTGATGAACTATAGACAAGCCTACTACATGAACCATGCTTATAATGTTTTGCATGTATTAATGACTAATTAATAATGCTAAAATTAAATAAGGCATCATTTTAAAGGTAACACCATTTTTTAATTAATCATAAAGAGCATCATTTAAATTATTAAGCAGTATTGTCGATGCTATGTTTGTGTCCCCCAAAATTCACACACTGAAGGCCTAACTCCAATATGATGGTATTAGGAGATGAGACTTTGGGGATATAGTTAGGTTTGGATGAAATAAATAAGACTGGGGTTCTCATAATAGAATCAGTGCTCATAATAAGACATGAGCTAATATGCTCTTTTTCTCTACCATGTGAGGCCACAATGAAAAAGTAACCACCTCCAAGGTGGTTGGAGAGTGCTTCCAACAAAAACTGATCCCAGAACTGTGAAAAAAAAAAAAGAGCAATTTCATTTGTTTAAACTGCTACATCTATGAGTATTTTGTTCTGGCAGACCCAGTAGACAAATTAGCAAGAACTTAAAAATATATACATCCATTCCTACATTTGGTGTCACTAAACAGGTTCTTTAAATTAAACAAATGCAAATATTGCCATTTGGGTATTGTTGTTTGAAGTTTCTAACTAAAATGGAAACCCAGAGTATAATATCTGCATAAATATTTATTTGTACTTTTAATATTTTAAAGTTATATAGAAATTCTACAAAAAGTATTATGCAATAAAGTAAAAACAGCACTATATAATTTTTATATAATATAACAATGTGTTACCTACATTTAATCAAAATATAACAGATCATTTATAACATAATTTTTGAAAATGTTAATTTCCTGTACATAGTGGTTTTCTCCCACTATTTTGGAAATTTTTCCAGGATAAGGGATACTTCCTATGGAACTTTGCTCTAATTAAAAACTATGCCTTTTTTTTGGTAGAAGGTTCTAAAGGACTTTTTGAATGTTTTCAGTGGAAATGTTTGACTGTTTCATACATTCCACTATATGATGTAAAATAATTACTACATATTTTATAGTTTAATTTCATAGCAATGTATATCTCTCTTTCTCTCTCTCTCTCTTTGGATGGAAGGATGAATGGATGAAAGGATGAATGGATGGGTATATAGAAAGATTTATCTATATCTATAAATTTGTCTATTCTATGTATAGATTTAGAGTTGTGGGCAAAAGTACTGACCTGAGGCCATCGGATACTGACCCAGCTAATAGGAGGAAATTTTCTTTATTCTTCCTTGAGAAGACCTAACAGACAAAAATGCAGGGATTCCTTGGCCCTATAGTCAAACACAATGTACTAAAACAAAACATTATTTAGAGTTCTAATAAAAATGAATAACACCGTCTGAGTGAGGGAGAGAGAGAGAATGAGGGAAGGCTTCACATGGGAAATAAACTGTAGCACTGAGGTTCTAAAGATGAATAGGATGAGGAAAGTGTAACAATATAGAAAAAAAAAAGCATAAGAGTCAGAATGAAATAGGTTCAAATCCTGGTTCAGTTAACTATTTAACTATGAGCTTTAGTAAGTCACCTACACTCTTTGTGGATGTTTCTTTACCTATAACTTAGGGAAAATAAAACAAATGATGCTCCAGGGATGTGAAATTTGGAGCCAAAGATGGAAAAGCTCTATACAGTCAGCAAAAACAAGACTGGGAGCTGACCGTGGCTCAGATCATGAACTCCTTATTGCCAAATTCAGAATTAAATTGAAAAGAGTAGGGAAAACCACTAGACCATTCAGGTATGACCTGAATCAAATTCTTTAAGATTATACACTGGAAGTTACAAATAGATTCAAGGGATTAGATATAATAGAGTGCCTAAAGAACTATGGACTGAAGTTCATGATACTGTACTGGAGGCGGTGATCATGACCATCCCCAAGGCGGGAAAAAATGCAAAAAGGCAAAATGGTTGTCTGAGTAGGCCTTACAAATAACTGAGTAAAGAAGAGAAGCAAAAGGCAATAGAGAAACGGAAAAATGTACCCATTTGAAAGCAGAGTTTCAAAGAATAGCAAGGAGAGATAAGAAAGCCTTCCTCAGTGATCAACACAAAGAAATACAGGAAAACATTAGAATAGGAAAGATGAGATCTCTTCAAGAAAGTTAGAGCTATGATGGGAATATTTCATGCAAAGATGGGCACAATAAAGGACAGAGATGGAATGGACCTAGCAGAAGCAGATGATATTAAGAAGATGTGGCAATAATACACAGAACTGTACAAAAAATACCTTCATGACCCAGATAACCATGATGGTGTGATCACTCACCCAGAGCCAGACATCCTGGAATGCTAAGTCAAGTAAGGAAACACCACCATGACAAAGCTAGTGGAGGTGGTAGAATTCCAGTTGAGTTTTGTCAAATACTAAAAAATGATGCTGTAAAATTGCAACAATCATTATGCCAGCAAATTTAGAAAACTCAGCAGTGACTACAGGACTGGAAAAGGACAGCTTTCATTCCAGTCCCAAAGAAAGGCAATGTCAAAGAATGCTCAAATTACTGCATAATTGCACTCATCTCACACGCTAGTAAAATAATGTTGAAAATTCTCCAAGCCAGGCTTGAACAGTATGTGAACTATGAACTTCCAGATGTCCAAACTGGATTAGAAAAGGCAGAGATCAAACTGCCAACATCTGTTTGATCATCAAAAAAGCAAGAGGGTTCCAAATAAACATCTACTTCTGCTTTATTGACTATTCCAAAGCCTTTGCCTGTGTGGACCCCACACACACACACACACACACACACAAAGTGGAAAATTCTTAAAGAGGTGAGAATACCAAACCACCTGACTTGCCTCCTGAGAAATCTGTATGCAGGTCAAGAAGCAACAGTTAGAACTGTACATGGAATAAGAGACTGGTTACATATTGGAAAAGGAGTACAACAAGGCTGTATATTGTCACCCTGTTTATGTAACTTATAAGCAGAGTACATCATGAGAAACTCTGGGCTGGATGAAGCACAAGCTGGAATCAAGATTGCCAGGAGTAATACCAATAACCTCAGATATGCAGATGACACCACCCTTATGGCAGAAATTGAAGAACTAAAGAGCTTCTTGAAGAAAGTGAAAGAGGAGAGTGAAAAAGTTGGCTTAAAACTCAACATTCAGAAAACTAAGATCATGGCATCTGGTCCCATCACTACACAACAAATTGATGGGGAAACAATGGAAACAGTGACTGATTTCATTTTGGGGGGGGCTCCAAAATCACACCAGATGGTGACTGCAACCATGAAATGAAAAGATACTTGCTCCATGAAAGAAAAGCTATGACCAACCTAGACAGCATATTAAAAAAAAAAAAAATACATGTTACTTTGCCAGCAAAGGTCTATCTAGTCAAAGTTATGTTTTGTTCCAGTAGTCATGTATGGATGTGAGAGTTGGACTATAAAGAAAGCTGAGTACCTAAGAACTGATGCTTTTGAACTGTGGTGTTGGAGAAACTACTAAAAGTCCCTTGGACTGCAAGGAGACCCAACCAGTCCATCCTAAAGGAGATCAGTCCTGAATATTCATTGGAAGGACTGATGCTGAAGCTGAACCTCCAATATTTTGGCCACCTAATGTGAAGAATTGATTCATCTGAACAGACCCTGATGCTGGGAAAGATTGAAGGCAGGAGGAGAAGGGGATGACAGAGGATAAGATGGTTGGCTTGCATCACTGATTAAATGGACCTGAGTTTGAGTAAGCTCTGGGAGTTGGTGCTAGACAGGGAAGCCTGGCGTGCTGCAGTCCACAGGATTACAAAGCATCAGACATGACTGAGCAATTGAACTGAAGTCATACATATATAGCCACACATTACACACAGTGAGAATGAATGTGTATGGGTAAGTAGATCTGAGACCAGGCTTCTTTCACTGACCAAAAAACTAAATAAACTAGGAGCTGATAAAATTTTATGAACTCATCAATATGCTAATGTCACAGGTCAAACAAATAGCCTGAAATCTAAAGACAGAGTCCTCCAAGACAAAAGGATGTGGCCACACATGTAGCAGAGACACCAAATGCCTTACAAACAGCTGAGAATTTGCAAAATTAAAAAATACACACACACACATACACACACACACACACGGAATGGTGTGGGATCTTATAAGTATAAAAATCTGTGGAACTACAGACACAACAGGAGTTCACAGATACTGTCACCATGATCTCTAAAGACCTTCACTTCTTGTTCATGAAAATTAGAGAAAAATAAGAGAAAGCCTCCTGCTGTAGTTCAAATGTGGAAGAAGGAAGCATTCACTGTAGGAAAGTCAGAAAAGCCCTGCCCAGACTCTTCTCCCCTACAAAATAACACAAAAGAAGCCACTGGGGGATAGTGGCAGGAAGTTAAAACAAAACAGTAAAATAATCACCAACCCAAGGGAAAGGTAACTAACCATTCCAAGCTAAGATTATCAGAGATTTCCTATCTCTTAGGAAGGAGGAAAAATCACTCTGCTATCTGACAAAATTTCATGAATAGTGGATTGAAGTTAGAGTGTGATTAAGTAAAGATGTGTATTACAAATTCCAGCTTAACTGAAAATATTAAAAACAATGAGATATAATTGATCAACCAATTGTGGAAACATAATGGAATAATTTTAAAATACATGCAATCCACCACCAAGCAGAAATAAAGAAGGGGGAATAGGGGAATTTATTTATGTCTTAATGAAATTATGTCTTTATGAAAAGACAGCTCCAAACATGCCAGATATAAATCTAGCCATAACAATAACTAGAATAAATACATAGTCTAAAGACATTTATTCAAAGTAGAGATTGTGGACATGATGAAAGGGACCTAAATGCATGTGTCCAAAGAATCTGCCTTTAAAAGTAAAAGACACAGATTAATATTAAAAGTGGGGAGAATGATATCAAAAGAAAACTAATAAAATAAACCTAGACTATTTATGTTAATGTTCCCTTGGTATCTCTAATTTTCTTGAAGAGATCTCTAGTCTTTCCCATTCTGTTCTTTTCCTCTATTTCTTTGCACTGATTGCTGAAGAAGGCTTTCTTATCTCTTCTTGCTATTCTCTGGAAGTCTGCATTCAGATGCTTATATCTTTCCTTTTCTCCTTTGCTTTTTGCTTCTCTTCTTTTCACAGCTATTTGTAAGGCCTCCCCAGACAGCCATTTTGCTGTGTTGCATTTCTTTTCCATGGGGATGGTCTTGATCCCTGTCTCTTGTACAATGTCATGAACCTCATTCCATAGTTCATCAGGCACACTAAAGGACAGAAATGGTATGACTTAACAGAAGCAGAAGATATTCAGAAGAGGTGGCAAGAATACACAGAACTGTACAAAAAAGATCTTCACCACCTGGATAATCACAATGGTGTGATCACTCATCTAGAGCCAGACATCCTAGAATGTGAAGTCAAGTGGGCGTTAGAAAGCATCACTACGAACAAAGCTAGTGCAGGTGATGGAATTCCAGTTGAGCTGTTTCAAATCCTGAAAGATGATGCTGTGAAAGTGCTGTAATCAATATGCCAGCAAATTTGGAAAACTCAGCAGTGGCCACAGGACTAGAAAAGGTCAGTTTTCATTCCAATCCCAAAGAAGGCAATCCCAAAGAATGCTCAAACTACTGCACAATTGCACTCATCTAACATGCTAGCAAAGTAATGCTCAAAATTCTCCAAGCCAGGTTTCAGCAATACATGAACCGTGAACTTCCTGATGTTCAAGCTGGTTTTAGAAAAGGCAGAGGAACCAGAGATCAAATTGCCAACATCCGCTGGATCTTCAAAAAAGCAAGAGAGTTCCAGAAAAACATCTATTTCTGCTTTATTGACTATGCCAAAGCCTTTGACTGTGTGGATCACAATCAACTGTGGAAAATTCTGAAAGAGATGTGAATACCAGACCACCTGACCTGCCTCTTGAGAAATTTGTATGCAGGTCAGGAAGCAACAGTTAGAACTGGACATGGAACAACAGACTGGTTCCACATAGGAAAAGGAGTATGTCAAGGCTGTATATTGTCACCCTGCTTATTTAAATTATATATAGAGTACATCATGAGAAACGCTGGGCTGGAAGAAGCACAAGCTGGAATCAAGATTGCCAGGAGAAATATCAATAACCTCAGATATGCAGATGACACCACCTTTCTGGCAGAAAGTGAAGAGGAATTAAAAAGCCTCTTGATGAAAGTGAAAGAGGAGAGTGAAAAAGTTGGCCTAAAGCTCAACATTCAGAAAACGAAGATCATGGCATCCAGTCCCATCACTTCATGGGAAATAGATGGGGAAAAAGTGGAAACAGTGTCAGACTTTATTTTGGGCTCTAAAATCACTGCAGATGGTGATTGCAGCCATGAAATTAAAAGACGCTTTCTCCTTGGAAGAAAAGTTATGACCAACCTAGAAAACATATTCAAAAGCAGAGACATTACTTTGCCAACAAAAGTCCGTCTAGTCAAGGCTATGATTTTTCCAGTAGTCATGTATGGATGTGAGCGTTGGACTGTGAAGAAGGCTGAGCACTGAAGAATTGATGCTTTTGAACTGTGGTGTTGGAGAAGACTCTTGAGGGTCCCTTGGACTGCAAGGAGATCCAACCAGTCCATTCTGAAGGACATCAGTCCTGGGTGTTCTTTGGAAGGAATGATGCTAAAGCTGAAACTCCAGTACTTTGCCACCTCATGCAAAAAGTTGACTCATTGGAAAAGACTTTGGTGCTGGGAGGGACTGGGGGCAGGAGGAGAAGGGAATGACAGAGGATGAGATGGCTGGATGGCATCACTGACTCGATGGACGTGAATCTGAGTGAACTATGGGAGTTGGTAATGGACAGGGAGGCCTGGTGTGCTGTGATTCATGGGGTCGGAAAAAGTCAGGCACGACTGAGTGACTGAACTGAACTGAACTGATTGATGTTAATATGAGACCAAGTTTACTTTCAACACTAATGCTACCAGTTTGAAAAGAGTATTAAATAAGGATAAAGATAATGGTACATCAAAAGTTATATACACCTTTTTTAAAATTATTTTTTTATTAGAGTACAGTTGATTTTAAATGTGTATTAGTTTCTGCCATACAGCAAAGTGAAGCAGTTATACATATACATATACCACTTTTTAATTTAGATTATATTTCCACATAGGTCCTTGTGCTGTATAGTAGGCTCTTCATAGCTATCTATTTTATATATAATAGTGTGTACATGTCAATTCCAGTCTTCCAATTTATCACTCTCCCTCCTTTTCCCCCAGATAATCATGATAGTAACATTCACCTGGAGCCAGATCCTGGAATGGGAAGTCAAGTGGGCCTTATGAAGCACCACGATGAACAAAGCTAGTGTAGTTGATGGAATTCCAGTTGAGGTATTTCAAATTCTAAAAGAAAGTACTGCACTAAATATGCCAGCAAATTTGGAAAACTCAGCAGTGGCCACAGGACTGCAAAAGGATAGTTTTCATTCCAATCTCAAAGAAAGGAAATGTCAAAGAATGCTCAAACTACCACACAATTGGACTCATCTCATGACTCAAATGGTAAAGCGTCTGCCCGCAATGGCGGAGACCTGGGTAAGATCCCTGGGTTGGGAAAATCCCCTGGAGAAGGAAATGGAAGCCCACTCTGGTATTCTTGGCTGGGAAATCCCATGGACAGAGGAACCTTGCCGGGGTCCAGCCCTGGTGGATCCAGGGAATTCGAAGCAGGGACGGTGTTGGCGAGGAAAGACATTTATTTATTAATATAAGATTAGATCAGGAAGAAATAGTACAGTAGGAAATTTAGGTGGAGAAAAGGAGGCTGAATAACTTGGTTACGTGGAAAGCCAATAAAGGAACTTGCACCATCTATGCTGGGCCACCGGCGCCCGTTTGAATATCGGAGAGTGCCCCGCCTTGGGCTCTCTTTCTTATGGATCTTAGAAGCCGGGACAAGTAAATAGACATGGTGAGCCTCCACTCCACGTTCCAAGGGAATTCAGACGAAAAAGGGGAGAAAAGAACGACACGGGGAAGCACAGCATCGGTGCAAGACTCCAAAAACTATTTTTCAAAATCAGCTTATATACCCCAAGTTGTACATAATGGAATATGCAGAGTTACACAGGGGCAGCAGTCCTGACCCTCATTGAGACAAGTCTTTCTTTTTGCATACCCTCCCATATACAAAAGGTCTCAGGTAGTTTACATTATCTTCTGGCCAAGAGGCTTATTAACATTTTTATGGCTCTCTTCCTGGATAATTGTCTATCAACAAGAAAATTCCTTTTCCCTAGAAGTGTTTTTTCTTTACTCTGCATCACCCTGAGAGTACTAAATAAAGTTACATTCCTGTAGAACAAAAGTGCAGTGGGTTATAACAAAGAGAGCACTCAACTCAAAGATTTAATGTTGCTAATACCAGGTCTACTACCTGTTTTTCTATATACCAACTATACTTAAAAATAAAGGATATGAAAATTTGGCAGCAAGTATTGGCTCAACAAATGAAACCTTTAATCAGTCCTATTCTAATGATTTTGACTCCTCGGAAGCCCCTACATTCCTAGGATGTTTTAAGCTTCCTGTGCCTCCCACGGTGGGGAGGCCTCAAACAATCACATGCGCAGGTGTACAAGTTCTGCAGGCAGGCTAGAAAGCCATCAGAGGTGATTTTGGATTGAAACACCCTTTCAAATACAGAAAACTTAAGCCTTGAGATGACTTTTTCCAGGCAGACATATTCTTATTTTTGGGGGTGCATGCTCAGGAAATACCAGGGGGAAAACCTGAGATCTGACTTGACCTTGCCCATCAGATCTCTGCTGCATGATCTTCTGACGGTGGGATTCCTCATGCTGGCTCCTGGCAGAACCTGGTGGACTACAGTCCATAGGGTTGCAAAGAGTTGGACACAACTGAGCAACTTTAATTTTGCTTTCACTTTCATACACTAGCAAAGTTATGCTAAAAATTCTCCAAGCCAGGCTTCAACAGCATGTGAACCATGAACTTGCAGATTTTCAAGCTGGATTTACAAAAGGTGGAGGAACCAGAGGTCAAACTGACATCTGTTGGATCATCAAAAAAGCAAGAGAGTTCCAGATAAACATCTACTTCTGCTTTTTTTACTATTCCAAAGCCTTTTACTATGTGGACCAAAATAAACGGTGGAAATTCTTAAAGAGATGGGAATACCAGGCCACCTGACCTGCCTCCTGAGAAATTTCATGCAGGTCAGGAGGAGGCAAGAGTTAGAACTGGACATGGAACAACAGACTGGTTCCAAATAGGAAAAGGAGTATGTCAAGGCTTTATATAGTCACCCTGCTTATTTAACTTCTATGCAGAGTACATAATAAGAAACGCTGGGCTGGATGAAGCACAAGCTGGAATCAAGATTGCCAGGAGAAATATCAATAACCTCAGATATGCAGATGACATCACCCTTATGGCAGAAAGTGAAGAGGAACTAAAAAGCCTCTCGATGAAAGTAAAAGTGGAGAGTGAAAAAGTTGGCTTAAAACTCAACATTCAGAAAACTAAGATCATGGCATCTGGTCCCATCACTTCATGGCAAATAGATGTGGAACCAATGGAAACAATGACAGACTTATTTTGGGGGGCTCCAAAATCAAGCCAGATGGTGACTGCAGCCATGAAATTAAAGACACTTACTCCTTGGGAGTAAAAGTTATGACCAAACTAGAGAGCATATTAAATAGCAGAGACATTACTTAGCTAACAAAGGTCTATCTAGTCAAGACTGGTGTTTCCAGTAGTCATGTATGGATGTGAAAGTTGGACTAAAAAGAAAGCTGAGTGCCACAGAATTGATACTTCTGAACTGTAGTGTTGGAGAAGACTCTTGAGAGGCCCTTGGACTGCATGGAGATCCAACCAGTCCATCCTAAAGGAAATCATTCCTGAATATTCATTGGAAGGTCTGATGTTGAAGCTGAAAGTCCAATATTTTGGTCACCTGATGTGAAGAACTGACTCATTTGAAAAGACTCTGATGCTGGTAAAGATTGAAGGAGGGAGGAGAAGGGGAAGACCGAGGATGAGATAGTTGGATGACATCACCGTTTCAATGGACATGAGTTTGAGTAACTCCTGGAGTTGATGATGGACAGGGAGGCCTGGCGTGCTTTGGTCCATGGGGTCGCAGAGTCAATATGACTGAGCGACTGAACTGAACTGAACTCCTTTCTTCCTTGGTAATCACCAGTTTGTTTTCTACACTTGTGACTCTATTTCTGCTTTGTAAATTGGTTCATTTGTACCAATTTTTTTTTTTTTTAAGATTCTGCATGTAAGTGACAGCTATCTTTCTCTGTCTGACTTACTTTAAAAAGAGGTTCTAAGTTCATGAGATCTAAACTGATAGAACTGGAAAAAAAATTAAAAAATAAAAAGAAATCTGTATTGCCCTTCCTGATGTAATAACAAGTAGATAGAAAAGCAGTAAGATGTAAAGAAGATAAATAGTGCTGTCAACTAAATGACATAATTGACACATTTGCAGAACTCCACTCAGCTATAACAGAAAATGTATTCTTGTAAATTTACATGAAATATTTGCCAGCATAAACTAGATTCTGGGTCAGGAAACAAAACATGACAAATTTAAAAGAATTGAAATAATAAAATATACGTACCTTGACAACATTTGAATTAAACTATTAATTAATTATGTAAACTCTGGAAAAAACCCATAAATATCTGAAAATTAATAGAAAAATACTCTATTCTAAAAGTTAAGAGGAAACCACACAAGACATTTCTAAATATTTTTAATTAAAGTAAAATCAAAATACATACCAACTTGTGTGTGATGCATCTGAAGCCACACATAAAGGAACATTACAGCATTATAAAGAAATATAAATATATTTAGAAATAAACAATGAATATATTATCAAACAAATATGTCAATTTCATGAACTAAATTTGTACTTAAAAATTGAAAATTAAAGGACAAAGTAAAAGTCAAAGCAGGAACACAAGCATAAGAAAAGAAATAATAAAAATGAGAGCATAAATCAGTGGAATTGAAAAAGAAAAGCAGAGATGACATCAAAACTGCTTTGAAATAGCAATAATATTAATGAACATCTAGCTATAATAATCATGAACAAGAGTCACAAATTACCAATAGAGCAGTGAAGAAAGGGATGCCATTTTAGCTTAAAAACACTAACGTGAAAGTAAGGAAATGCTATAATTTTATGCCCATAAGTTTGACAACTTAGATAATGTAGTTGTACTACCTGGAAAGAAACCAGTCCCAAAAGCTCCTCTCAAAATAAACAAATAAATAAATAAATAAATGAATAACATGAAGAGGTGTCAATTAAAGGACAAGCTATATAAATCTAGGCTATTTCTAGAATCAGCTTAGGGACTCACTCATGGAATCAAGGGCACGAGATTCTTCTTTATTTCCCTTCTAATATTTTTAGAATATTAGGTTTTAATTTTCATCCATAATAGTTATGATAGCAAAATGGTTGTCCTAAGGGCTTCCCTGGTGGCTCAGCAGTAAAGAATTTGCCTGCAGGAGTCGCAGGAGACACAGGTTCAGTCCCTGGGTCAGGAAGATTCCCCTGGAAAAATGAATGGCAACCCACTCCAGTATTCTTCCCTGGCGAATCTCATGGACAGAGGAGCTTGCCAGACAATGTCCATAAGTTTGCAAAGTGTCAAACACAAGTGAAGTAACTTAACATGCAGTTCTAATCATATTTACAATTGTAGTAGAAAAAAAGCAGAAGGCAATTTTACAAGTTTAATGCTTCTTTTTATAAGAAACTCAAAAGCCTTTCCTAAAATCCCACAACCATCCAACAAACTTCCCCATGTCTGTTGGCTGACAGCAGTATTTTTGAAGTCACACTGGGAACAAGAGAATGAGGGGAACAGAATCCAATAAATAATTGCTGATTTAGTTTGTCTATTATTTGCAGCGAGGCTTCTTATTGCTTCAAACAAGATCAGGTATCTTATTGGCCAGGAAGATGAGGGAGATGAATATTTGTAAGTAGTCAGTATATGACATGTTCCACTGCAATCTGACTGCCCTACCAAATTCTGATAAATGATACCTGCACTGAACAGATGAAAATAGATATTAAAATAATGTGATCAGTGGTTTAATACAATTTTATTCAACAACAATTCCTTGCAACTTGATGTGAGATTTTAAATTAATTAATTTTTACTTTTAAAATAAGGTTTTTCTCTGTCTGTGCAGAATCCATCTGTCAGACCACAGATGAGCAGGCCAGATTGAAGAGGGACAGACTTTCTTAGCGGGCAATATATATGCAATGTGGTAAATTTTGCAGATTTGGATGCTTAAAAATATGTGAATCCCTATAAGCAAGTTATGAATCCAAGCCAAAATTGTTAGGAAGAAAAAAATTAAAATTGATGTGTTGAAAACTCCTTTTTTATACGCAGGGGCCTCTGCAATAGCTCTGAACAAACCTGCAGGATTCAGAATGTCTTCTTCCTTAAGAAAATCACACAATTCATGAAATGTTCTTTACTTTATTCCAGCTACTAGCCATATGACAGCATATAATGTTTGATTACTTATCAATGTTATAATCAGTCAATGTGAATAAAATTTAAATTAACCTAAACAGAATAAAATTTTACATTATATGGGAGTGGAAGCTTTTGCTTCAAGATTTGGCAGTAACAGAGCATGTGCTTCATGCTATAGATCTCCAAAATATAAACACACAAGCATTGTGTTCTTATGAATGCAAATGTTTAGCTTTTTTAGCCTTTAGTTGATGACTATTAAGTGAAATATCCATAGCAACAGTCTCTTCTTCAAAGTTTCACAGA
Source organism: Ovis canadensis (assembly GCF_042477335.2). Lineage (NCBI taxonomy): Eukaryota > Metazoa > Chordata > Mammalia > Artiodactyla > Bovidae > Ovis > Ovis canadensis. Next base: position 139,645,475 of record NC_091245.1, read on the forward strand.
TTTTCTGGAAATAACCCAATGAATTATAAATCTGTAAGTTACATATTAAAACTCTTTATCACATATTTAAAAGCATATGCTCTTCAGCCATATATCCATATATAGTCACAAAAGTATCCATTTAGTTTTCCATATAATGCATTTTGTCTGTATCTTTTTAATGATTTCTATTCGGGTGTGGCAGATTCTCAGTTTCTGAGCATCACCTCTGTGATATATATATATGTGTATGTTGTTGTTGTGGCGCAGTCATGTCTGACTCTTTGAAATCCCATGGCAAGCAGCACGCCAGCCCTCCCTGTCCCTTGCCATTTCCCAAAGTTTGCCCAAGTTCATATCCATTGCATCAGTGATGCCATCCAGCCATCTCATCCTCTGACACCCTCTTCTCCTTTAGCCCTCAATCTTTCCCAGCCTCTGAGATTTTTCCAATGAATCAGCAGTTGGCATCAGATGACCAAAATACTGGTGCTTCAGCTTCAGCATCAGTCCTTCCAACTTTGAGTATTCAGGGTTGATTTCCCTGAAACTTAACTGGTTTGATTTCCTTTCTGTCTAAGACTTTCAGGAGACTTCTCTGGCACTACAATTTGAAGGCATCAATTCTTCAGCGTTTTGCCCTCTTTACAGTCCAGCTCTCACAACCATACATGACCACTGGGAAGACCATAGCCTTGATTATACAGACCTTTGTCGGCAGAGTGATAGCTCTACTTTTCAACACACTGTCTAGGTGTGTCAGAGCTTTCTTGTCAAGAAGCAATAGTCTTCGGATACCATGGCTGCAGTCACCATCCACAGTGATTTTAGAGCCCAGGAAGAGGAAATCTGTCATTACTTCCACATTTACCCCTTCTACTTGCCATGAAGTAATGAGGCTGGATGCCATGATCTTAGTTTATTTAATATTCAGTCTCATGCTGGCCCTTTCACTCTCCTCTTTCACCCTCATCAAGAGGCTTTTTAGTTCCTCTTCACTTTCTGTCATTAGAGTGGTATCACCTGCATATCTGAGGTTGTTGATGTTTCTCCCAACTATCTTGATTCCAGCTTGTAACTCATCCAGCCTGGTATTTCTTACGTTGTGCTCATTGTATAGGTTAAAGAGCGTGACAACAGACAGATCTGTGGTACTTCATATGTGTATGTATGTATGTGTGTGTATACATATACATATGCACATATATACACATACACATGTGTATATACACATACACCCATATATATATATACATATGCATATATATACATGTATACATATACATTATGTATATATACTTGTTCAGTCATTAAATCATATCCAACTCTTTGCTAACCTACGGTAAAATATACTTTTTTTTTTCATTTTTCTATCTTGCTTGGCTTTGAAATAACATAAAACTGAAGTATATCAAATCAGAGTTCACTTATTTTTAAAATTATGTAATATACAGGTATAGAAAAAGGAGTGAAGAATGGCATAATGAATAATTATGAGCGAACAATACAGCTTAAACAACAGAACTTTGCCTTTAAGTTTAGGTACCATCCTCCACATCCATGAGTGTGTTTATCTTACCTCTCCCACCCCAGAAGGAATTACTATATTAGTTTTAGTTTCAATTATTCCTATGCATTTTATGTAGTTTTCTTGCATAGGTATTCGTCTTTAATAATGCTTTTTCTCAGCCTTATGTTTGTGAGAATCTTATAAGAATGCACTACTGTATTTTGGGAGTGGTTAGCTATTTAGATTTTGCATAGTTGACCACTCTTGCAAGAGACTTCACTGTAACTATTCTAACATGACCTCATGGACATGCCTAAAAGGAATCAGAGTTTATAAACTTGAGTGGAATTTATGAGTTTCCCTTGATTTTTAATGAACTGCCTCTACCTTTTCACTTTTATTACAGTTGCAGATTCTCTGGTAGACATCATTCAGCAAACTAACACAGTTCCTTTATAGTCTCAGAATGAGAAAAAAATTGTCATTAAAGAACATTGAATATTATGAAATATGTTTCTAGAGCTCTTAAATTTATCCTTAACTATATTAATATGTAGTAGATGAAGGAATTTCAAATGTTAAGCTACCCTTGCTTTTCTATATTAAATTCAAATTGTTAGTATGCATTTTTTATACACAGTACTGGGTTTGATGTTTTAAAATTTACTTACAACATTCATATCACTTGTCCAAGTACACCTTTTTTTTCCACATTAAAACTATTATATAATTGCAGAAGTATTCCCCAATTTTTTCTTCATTGGAAAAACATATTAATTTGAAAACATCTGTATTTGTTTTAAATAAGTGCTACAACATCTAGGCTGAGACAGTTCTGTGTATATGTGGGGTATGGAGATGAGGGTAAATATTTATCTTTGAATGATTTTATTTTAGTTGAGTTAATATTTTCTTTTACTACTTGAGTAAATTTTGATAAATTAATAATTCTCTAGAAAACTTAATATTTCATTAATATTTTTAAATTACTGGCAAATCATTATGAACTACAACATGAAATTAACATTTTGAGAGTATAAGATCTCATTTGCAGATAAATAGCTCATAGGATTTTGAAGCATAGATTTGTGGTATCTTTGCTAATCCAACTCTTTAAAAATTTTAGTAAGGCAATTATAATTTTTCTTCCTGTAAATTCCATGCACAAGTAATATAAGAAAATTAAATAAATTTAGAATTGAAACTTGTGGTGTCTGTCTACTTACTTCTTTGCTCTTCTGGGGCTCTCTCTCTCTCTCTCTGTATAGTAGCTCCTTCGAAGACATCTCTAGAAATGCATTTGACTGGAAAAAGCAATACCTTAATCTATTTTTACCAGCAATGATACTAGCACTAGATTAACTATAATGTATATGTTGTTTGAAGTGACAATTTGAAGTCATGATGCTTTACTGTGATCAAAAATCAGGGTCAAAAAACATTAAGGTTTTTCAACATTTTATGGCAGGAGCACTTGGATAATATTTTGAGAACCAGTGGTCTAGATGAAGCCTGAGGTAGTATACTGTACTGGCTCCTGCTACAAGTAGGAAGAAGTATCTAATGTGAAACAACATTCAAATCTATTCTACCATATCAGATAATGCCCAGAATTTGGTGATCATAATGAATGACTGTTTTAAAAAATTATTTGCCAAAACATAATAGGATTGCCACCCTTTAGTTTATATTTCCTTTGGTTGAGCATTCCAACTTCAGTTAAAAAAAAAAAAGTATTAATCTGAATTAGATTTAGCACTGAAAGGAAACAAAAATAAAATAACAAAAGTGGATTAATGAAATAGATTTTTTTACTCCTGTACAGAGCTAAAGTCCAACTAGTAGTCTAGGACCAGAGTATCACTTCTACTTAAAAAAATCATCAGACTTCTGCTCATCATGTTTCTTCACTATACAGAATCTTAAACCTCAGGATGAGCCATGGCTCTGTACACAGCCCAGGTGGCAGAATGGAGAATTGAAAAAAAAAAAAAAAAAACGCACAAAAAAACCCCAGATCATCTGCCTTTCTAATGATACTTTACAAAAACTGCACACACCACTTCTGCTTATATCTAACTTGATTGCCTTTAGGATAACTATATCTCGTTTCAAGTGGTCTGCAGAATTTTAGTCTTTATTCAAAGTAGCCAGATTTCTGATGCAATTTAGGATTCCATCAAAGAGAAGAAAAAATATATATAGGGATATATATTCACTGATATGCAAATTTTCATCTCCTCTTTATCACAGTTGTTTTATATGGTACATTGTCTTTTCAAAAGATCAAAAAGGATTTTTTTTTTTAATTTATGCTGCTGGTTTTGGAAAACTCTTAGGTCCTTCTTTGAGCATGTCTTTTCCTACATCTTAAATTAACACTTTCAGGAAATCCAAATCATATGTGCTTTGCCTCTCCCTGGTTAATTTCTCACTTAGAGATTTTTCTGGGCCATGGTTTGTGAAAATTCAACCTATGACCCTATCTTACAAGGCCTAGCCTATAGAAGGGAAACATCTTATGCCAGGATGAAAATAATTCTCAGTGATCTTTGGCTAATAATAAATATTTTCAAGTCTGTATTTTTATTGTACTGGGAGATGATGTGGGAAGCTATTTCATATATATATATATATATATACATTTACACACACATATATACGTTTTAATATATATATGCATTTCTGATATTATGATAAATAACAAAATAATTTAGTATTATTTCTGGAAAAACTATGTTATTTCTTCTTTATGTTCTTGTAATCACTCAAAGACAAGAATAATACTAGGAAATAAAATAGTTTCAAAATAGAAAATTAGTAGTAACAGAACTACTGTGTATATAGGTATATCCTGGAGAAGGAAACAGGTATTCACTCTGGTATTCTGACCAGGAGAATTCCATAGACAGAGGAGTCTGGCAGGCTACAGTCCATGGGGTTGCAGAGTTGGACATGACTGAGCAACTTTACACACACACATACAGCTTTATACACACACACATGTATATACATATAAAACTACTATGTGTGTATTTATAAATACATATATATGTGCATACTCAGTCACTCAGTCATGTTACTCTTTGTAACCCCATGAACTGCAGCCCTCCAGATTCCTCTGTCCATGGGATTTTCCAAGCAAGAATACTGGAGCGGGTTGCCACTTCCTCCTCCAGGGGATCTACTTGACCCAGGGATCAAATCCACATCTTCCCTGTCTCCTACACTGTAGGCAGATCCTTTAGTTGCTGAGCCATCAGACAAGCCCTGTATTATTATGGTACAGATATGTGTACATAGTATATCATATACTAATTTGTTAAGTCTTTTCAGTTATGTCCAACTCTTTGAGACCCTATGGACAATAGCCCACCAGGTTCCTCTGTTCATGGGATTTTCCAGGCAAGAATACTGAAATGGGTTTCCATGTCCACCTCCAGGGGATCTTTCCAAACTAGGGATCATACCCATGTCTCTTACATCTCCTGCATTAGCAGGCAGGTTCTTTACCACTAGTGCCACCTGGGAAGCCCATTTAATGGGGACAGAGTTTCAATTTAGGTAGGTGAAATATTCAGGAGATGGATGACGGTGAGAGTTGCACAACAATGTGAATGTGTGTGTCACAGAACTATACAGTTATATATGTCCAACTCTTTGTAACCTCATGGGCTGTATACAGTCCAAGGAATGCTCCAGGCCAGAATACTGGAGTGGGTAGCTTTTCCCTTCTCCAAGGGATCTTCCCAGTCCAGGGATCAAACCCAGGTCTCCCACATTGTAGGCAGATTCTTCACCAGCTGAGCCACAAAGGAAGCCCAAGAATACTGGATTGGGTAACCTATCACTTCTCCAGTGGTTCTTCCAGATACAGAAATTGAACCAGGGTCTCCTGCATTGCAGGCGGATTCTTTACCAACTGAGCTATCAGGAAAGCCTAATATATTATAGTATATATTGTATATAATTACATTGCATTATTAATTAGTATATGTCTGAAAATATCTGCCTATGCATCCAAATTTTTACCAAATACTTGAGTGGACAAGCAATATGCTTTATCATTATTAAAATCTACATTATGGAAAATCTCAATGGCATTGCGAAGATCATCCTAGAGCTAGTTTAGCATGAATATATGAAAATCCAATTTACATTTACTGTTTTATGCAATAAAATGTGGAATTGATCCCAATGCTAATAATATATGATTGTGTTATACTCTGTTAAAAACTTGTATATAGTAACTTGTAGCTGTATTATGTCCTTGAATGTACAGTGCCTAAGTACATAAAGTTGTTTCATTATTTGTCAATTTGTTTTACTATGTTAATTTTTTTTAATTTAAATTTTATTTTTTTACTTTACAATACTGTATTGGTTTTGCCATACATTGACATGAATCCATTACTTATATTATTTTGTTGCTTAATTTTTCTATTTCATATATATATATATATATATATATATATACATGTTTATCTTAAGTAGAAAATGTATTTTGATGCTTTGAAATATTTAGGTAAGGTTTACTGTCAGCAGGCTAATGGTATTTTTTTTCCTCAAGGATTATAGTAAAGCTTAGAAATCCATTTTAAGGTGTGTCTGGTAATAATTTCTCAACTGTCATGGTCTAACACACCCTTGTAATTTCTACAGGCATCTAGGGACCTGTTTGGGCTGCTATTACAGGGGATGAAATGCCAATAAACAGTTGTTCTTCTGTCACTGTAGTTACTGTCACTCCCAAGAGTCTTTCAGTCTCCATTATACAATAGAGGTTACTCCAAGAAGTAGTCCAGCGATAACAGCTCCTGCCAAACTTCACACTGACTAGGCTTTTTCATAGAATTGATTAAATTTTAGATAAAGCAAATGAAATTCCAGGTTATCAAAATTATTCATAAGAGAAAGGACTTTATGAACCTTGTAAAAAATTAGGAAAGTATTAGAAGCATTTTAAAAATAACTTCCCTCTATTCTCTGTTCTCTTCTGCCATAGAAATCTTTGCTTAAACATGGGAATTTCTCATCTTAGAACATGAAAGACATGAAAAAAAAAGGTTATCTTACTGTTGATTTTTGTTCAGTCACTAAGTTGTGTCCAACTCTTTGCGACCCCATGGCCTGCAGCATGCCAGAATTTCTGTTCTTACTGTAGACATTACTACTGTATTGCTGCATCTTGCTCATCAACACACTAATATTTAAGTATTTTGTTCAATGATGTTAAAGTATAATACTTCCTTAATCTACTTCTGGAAGTTAGTAATTACATTCTATAAGATAACCTTTAAGTTTAACATTATAAAATAAGGTCATAAACATATTTTAGTTTTACTTAACAAAACACTGTCCTGCTAAAAATATTGCTTTTATTATTGCCAGTAATTAACCTTGGATAGTTACAATTTCAATACCTTCTCACAGAAAGGACTATAAAATCATTTCATACACTTTAATGCACTATACCAATTAATTGTAGAATCTTCTACTAACAGGGGCTCAATAAAAACTTACTAAATTAATGCTTCAATGTGCTTATATGCTGTAGTGTATAAAGGAGATTTGTTTGCAAGGTATAGTTGTTGACTCCAAAGGGGAAAGTTCTGTTGTATATATTTAGATTGGAAACTTCATGTAGGAACTGATACTACATGTGAGTTGACAGAAGTCAAGTTATGGAATATAATAAAAAGAAATTGGAGGTATTAGGACTTTGAGGAATAGCAGTTTCACAAAGAGCCTAGAAATCTCTAATTACTACTGAATCCACTGTGCTGTAACCATTGTTGGCATATTTTGTTTTGACTGTTCAAGAACAAAACCTTCCTTATTTTTCTGTGTTTCCATTTCTATGAACAATGAGGGTGCTCCTGAGCATCTAGCAGAACTTTCATAGGTGATGGTTAAATGAATTCCAAAGGGTAGGGGTAGAGAAGACAAAAGAAAAGAAAAATTATGTAGAAACATCTAACTATTGATTAAATAAATCTCAAATATTTACTCAAGCATTCATTTGAATTTCCTCATTAATTTAAATAAAGTTATTTGCTATTTAACTATAAAAATCCTAGTAGATTCTGATTCCTCAAAATACCTGGTGAGAAAAATGTTGAAGAAAAGAGATGAAAAAAATACAGACCTTCTGTATAGTTGATAGAAAAAAAAAAAAAGGTAATATGCTAAGGATATCCCAGTGAGCGTGAAAGTCTACTCACTTTAATATTAATTTGGGTTGTTGAGAAAACCTTTTGAAATGTGCATTTGAATTTTTAGGAATTTTTATATTAAATATATTATGTTTTAGAAATGAATTTTCCATTTGAAGTAAAAACTAGATGCTTATTTTTCATATATATAAACTTTTTAAAAGTTTCATGCTAAGTCTGAAAAACGTTCATTCAGGTAGTACTTTCTTCCTTATTCCTTCTTTATTCAGATTCAGCCTCTCAACATTTTGATGGACGTCAAAGACTAATTTAAAATGGTGAAAACTATCAGAAAAATATTATTAAAAGCATTGTGTCAATATAAAAATAACCTGCTATATTACTAAACAAGGAGATGGAAGTGATATTAGTTGAAACCATGTCTCTCAAGATTTTCATTTAAGGAAGCATGTGATTTAGTGACGGAAATGTAGGATTTGAAGGAAACTATCTATCTGTTAACATATATTAAAATTCCTTAACTTCCTCCAGAAAGTTTTCAAGACTGCTGTAATTATCAATTAAAGTGTAATCACTTTCCAACCTATATTATATTCAGAATCTCTTTGGGTGTGGAGAAATATTTTCTATATGTAAAGTGGATACTGTATAACTTCGTCCAAAATCAAGACTGCAAGATTAGCCTCTACATTAAAAACAATAATTGAGATAAAATTTAGATAACATTAAGCTAACAAAGAATGCTGAAACCACTGCACAACTGCATTCATCTCACACGCTAGTAAAATAATGCTCAAAATTCTCTAAGCCAGGCATCAACAGTGAGAGAAATGTGAACTTCCAGATGTTTAAGCTGGTTTTAGAAAAGGTAGAGGAACCAGAGATCAAATTGCCAACATCTGTTGGATCATAGAAAAAGCAAGAGAGTTCCAGAAAAACATCTACTTTTGCTTTATTGACTATGCCAAAGCCTTTGACTGTGTGGACCACAAAAAAACTGTGGAAAATTCTGAAAGAGATGGGAATATCAGACCACTTGACCTGCCTCTTGAGAAACCTGTATGCAAGTCAGGAAGCAACAATTAGAATTGGACATGGAACAACAGGGAAACTAACAAAGTTTGGAAACTCCTTTCCAAACAGGGAAAGGAGTGTGTCAAGGTGGTTTATTGTCACCCTGTTTATTTAACTTACATGCAGAGTACATCATGAAAAACAATGGGCTGGATGAAGCACAAACTGGAATGAAGATTTCTGGGAGAAATATCAATAACCTCAGATATGCAGATAACACAATCTTTATAGCAGAAAGTGAAGAACTAAAGAGCCTCTTGATGAAAACGAAAGAGAAGAATGAAAAAGTTGGCTTAAACCTCAACATTCAGAACACTAAGATCATAGCAACTGGTCCTATCACTTCATGGCAAATAGATAGGGAACAGTGAAAACAGTGACAGATTTTGTTTTTTGGGGGGCTCCTAAATCACTGCAGTTGGTGACTGCAGTCATGAAATTAAAAGACACTTGCTCCTTGGAAGAAAAGCTATGACCAAAATAGATAGCATAATAAAAGCCGAGACATTACTTTGCCAACAAAGGTCCTTCTAGTCAAAGCTATGGTTTTTCCAGTAGTCTTGTATGGATGTGAGAGTTGGACAATAAAGAAAGCTGAGCACTAAAGAACTGATGCTTTTGAACTGTGGTATTTGAGAATACTCTTGAGAGTCTCTGGGACTGCAAGGAGATCAAACTAGTCAGTTCTAAAGAAATGAATCCTGAATATTCATTGGAAAGACTGATGCTGAAGCTCCAATATTTGGGTCACCTTATTGGAAAAGCTCTTGATGCTGGGAAAGATTGAAGGCAGGAGGAGAAGGGGATGACAGAGAATGAGATGGTTGGATGGCATCATTGACTCAATTGACATGAGTTTGAACAAGCTCCAGGAGATGCTGTAGGACAGGGAAGCTTGCCATGCTGCAGTCCATGGGTTTGTATAGAGTTGGACACAACTGAGTGACTGAACAAGATCCCCCTTCTTCTCTTCCTTCTCTTGCCTTCCTACATTCATTCCTTACTCCCTCCTTCCTTCTTTCCATTCTGGTTACAGATATCTCAGTCATGAAAAGTGGTAACTTGTGGTTTTAATTTGCATTTTCCTAATGACTGATGTCCTCACACCCAAGGTAAGAGAATCCCAAGTAAGATGGTAGGTGTTGCAAGAGGGCATCAGAGGGCAGACACACTGAAACCATACTCACAGAAAACTAGTCAATCTAATCACACTAGGACCACAGCCTTGTCTAACTCAGTAAAACCAAGCCATGCACGGGGGGCAACCCAAGAAGGGCGGGTCATGGTGGAGGGGTCTGACAGAATGTGGTTCACTGGAGAAGGGAATGGCAAACCACTTCAGTATTCTTGCCTTGAGAATCCCATGAACAGTATGAAAAAACAAAATGATAGGATACTGAAAGAGGAACTCCCTAGGTCAGTAGGTGCCCAATATGCTACTGGAAATCAGTGGGGAAATAACACCAGAAAGAATGAAGGGATGGAGCCAAAGGGAAAAAAAAAAAAACCCAGCTGTGGATGTGACTGGTGATAGAAGCAAGGTCCAATGCTATAAAGAGCAATATTGCATAGTAACCTGGAATGTCAGGTCCATGAATCCATGCAAATTGGAAGTGGTCAAACAAGAGATGGCGAGTGAATGTCAACATTCTAAGCATCAGTGAACTCAAATGGACTGGAATAGGTGAATTTAACTCAGATGACCACTATATCTACTACTGCGGGCAGGAATCCCTCAGAAGAAATGGAGTAGCCATCATGGTCAACAAAAGAACCCGAAATGCAGTACTTGGATGCAATCTCAAAAATGACAGAATGATCTCTGTTTGACTCCAAGGCAAACCATTCAATATCACAGTTACCCAAGTCTATGCCTCAACCAGTAACACTGAAGAAGCTGAAGTTGAACCATTTTATGAAGACCTACAAGACCTTTTAGAACTAAAACCCAAAAAAGATGTCCTTTTCATTATAGAGGACTGGAATGCAAAAGTAGGAAGTCAAGAAACACCTGGAGTAACAGGCAAATTTGGCCTTGGAATGCAGAATGAAACAGGGCAAGACTAATAGAGTTTTGCCAAGAAAATGCACTGGTCATAGCAAACACCCTCTTCCAACAACACAAGAGAAGACTCTACACATGGACATCACCAGATGGTCAACAACGAAATCAGTTTGATTATATTCTTTGCAGCCAAAGATGGAGAAGCTCTATACAGTCAACAACAACAACAAAAAAAAAGACCAGGAGCTGACTGTAGCTCAGATCATGAACTCCTTATTACCAAATTCAGACTCAAATTGAAGAAAGTAGGGAAAACCACTAGACCATTCAGGTATGACCTAAATCAAATCCCTTATGATTATACAGTGGAAGTGAGAAATAGATTTAAGGGACTAAATCTGATAGATAGAGTGCCTGATGAACTATGGAATTAGGTTCATGACATTGTACAGGAGACCGGAATCAAGACCATCCCCATGGAAAAGAAATGCAAAAAAACAAAATGGCTGTCTGGGGAGACCTTACAAATAGCTGTGAAAAGAAGAGAGGCAAAAATCAGAGGAGAAAAGGAAAGATATAAGCATCTGAATGCAGAGTTCCAGAGAATAGCAAGAAGAGATAAGAAAGCCTTCTTCAGCAATCAGTTCAAAGAAATAGAGGAAAAGAACAGAATGGGAAAGACTAGAGATCTCTTCAAGAAAATTAGAGATACCAAGGGAACATTTCATACAAAGATGGGCTCGATAAAGGACAGAAATGATCTGGACCTAACAGAAGCAGAGGATATTAAGAAGAGGTGGCAAGAATACACGGAAGAACTGTACAAAAAAAGATCTTCACGACCCAGATAATCATGATGGTGTGATCACTCACCTAGAGCCAGGCATCATGGAATGTGAAGTCAAGTGGGCCTTGGAAAGCATCACTACGAACAAAGCTAGTGGAGGTGATGGAATTCCAGTTGAGCTGTTTCAAATCCTGAAAGATGATGCTGTGAAAGTGCTGCACTCAATATGCTAGCAAATTTGGAAAACTCAGCAGTGGCCACAGGACTGGAAAAGGTCAGTTTTCACTCCAATTCCAAAGAAAGGCAATCCCAAAGAATGCTCAAACTACCACACAATTGCAATCATCTCACATGCTAGTAAAGTAATGCTCAAAATTCTCCAAGCCAGGCTTCAGCAATACATGAACTGGGAACTTCCTGATGTTCAAACTGGTTTTAGAAAAGGCAGAGGAACCAGAGATCAAATTGCCAACATCTGCTGGATCAAGGAAAAAGCAAGAGAGTACCAGAAAAACATCTATTTCTGCTTTATTGACTGTGCCCAAACCTTTGACTGTGTGGATCACAATAAACTGTGGAAAATTCTGAAAGAGATGGGAATATCAGACCACCTAACCTGCCTCTTGAGAAATCTGTATGCAGGTCAGGAAGCAGCAGTTTAGAACTGGACATGGAAGAACAGACTGGTTCCAAATTTGAAAAGGAGTATGTCAAGGCTGTATATTGTCACCCTGCTTATTTAACTTATATGCAGGGTACATCATGAGAAACGGTGGACTGGAAGAAGCACAAGCTGGAATCAAGATTGCTGGGAGAAATATCAATAACCTCAGATATGCAGATGACACCACCCTTATGGCAGAAAGTGAAGTGGAACTAAAAAGCCTCTTGATGAAAGTGAAAGTGGAGAGTGAAAAAGTTGGCCTAAACCTCAACATTCAGAAAACGAAGATTATGGCATCCAGTCCTATCACTTCATGGGAAATAGATGGGGAAACAGTGGAAACAGTGTCAGAGTTTATTTTTTTGGGCTCCAAAATAACTGCAGATGGTGATTGCAGCCATGAAATTAAAATACGCTTACTCCTTGGAAGAAGAGTTATGACCAACCTAGATAGTATATTCAAAAGCAGAGACATTACTTTGCCGACTAAGGTCTGTCTATTCAAGGCTATTGTTTTTCCTGTGGTCATGTATGGATGTGAGAGTTGGACTGTGAAGAAGGCTGAGTGCCAAAGAATTGATGCTTTTGAACTGTGGTGTTGGAGAAGACTCTTGAGAGTCCCTTGGACTGCAAGGAGATCCAACCAGTCCATTCTGAAGGAGATCAGCCCTGGGATTTCTTTGGAGGGAATGATGCTAAAGCTGAATCTCCAGTACTTTGGACACCTCATGTGAAGAGTTGTCTCATTGGAAAAGACTGATGCTGGGAGGGATTTGGGGCAGGAGAAGGGGACGACAGAGGATGAGATGGCTTGATGGCATCACCGATTCGATGGACATGAGTTTGAGTGAACTCTGGGAGTTGGTGATGGACACGGAGGCCTGATGTGCTGCGGTTCACGGGGTCCCAAAGAGTTGGACACGACTAATCGACTGAACTGAACTGAATGACTGATGTTTACCTTCTCATTTTGTAGAAACAATCTAAAATGGAATCACTTCAGTCAGGCACAAAATGGAAATGGTCAATACATGTGTATAAAAGACATTTAACATAATGTTACAGGAATTTATAGCTCTTCTCAGATATCAGCATAGGATACCAGCTAATCCCCAAATGCCAAGTATGTCCACTGGATCTCTGTGCTTCCTTTTTTCTTTGACTCAGGTACCCTCATTTAAACAAGAAAGAAGACCACCAGCAATGAGTCAGTTGAAAAGCCAAATAACTTCTCTATTTATCCCATAAAAAAACCTTAGCCTACGAGTATTTTGGAATCATTGTTCCTGTAGCTTTGAGTTTCCCAACTTGCAGGTGAAAAGCCTTGCAATTAATTCATCTTTCTCTTTTTTCAATTTGTATTCAGAGTACAGCACTTGGTTTTTGACTGTGTGCTTGTAAGTCATTTGTATATCTTCTTTGGGAAATGTCTGTATATGACCTGTGTCCATTTTTAAAATGGCATGTCTTTTGTTGTTGAGATGTAAGTTTATATTCTTTATCATGTGTGGTCTCTGAAGTCACATTTCCTCAAGTTTGTGTTTAGCTAGTATTCTGTCAGTCATTTCCTTGGATGCTGGGAGGCAGAGACTGGGTGGAGAGAAGCAAGAGGGAAATGAAGGGGAAAAAAAATCTCTCCTAGTCTCTCTAGAATGGCTAAATCGTTGGGCACTCCTTCAAAACTTAGCCAGTGCATCAGCCCCAAGCATCCTGTATCCTGCATCGAACCTGGACTGGTGATTCAAAAGTAAAATAAAGTAAAAAACAAACAAACAAACAAACTTAGCCAGGCCGATTTTGCCATAGTCTTTACGAACTGCTTGCCCAGTGTCTAGACATTAGCCAGGGGGAAAGCTTAATATATCTTCAGGTCTTTTCTGATCCTGAACATGCCCTAAGGCATGGACATGATTTTCAAAATTCCCCATTATGCACTGGGACGTTTGAATATCCTAATTTCCAAAAAAAAAAAAAAAAAAATCTCCCCAGCTTCTTCACCCAGGCCTTCAGCACTCTATTGTTTGCTTCAGTTGTAATCTTAAGCCCCAGGTGGCTATAGGTTTTTCATTTGCTTTACCATATTTTTGAGATTTTCAGAATTGACTGGGTCACAGAGTTTCAGACTTGATTGATTACTGAATTAGGTTAAACAAAGACAAGCTTCTTGCCTCAATACTTCAGGCAGACCCAAACAGATTAGACGATATACACACACAATTATTTGAGGCTAGCTCTGCTTTACTCTTCTGGAACCAGGGACCAGGGTCCCAATCTAAGACATACACTGCTTCCATCAATATGCTACTGAGTTAGGAAAGACAGTGTAACAAGGACAAGTGAAATGCCAAACACACTCTTAGCATTTTCATGTTTGCTTGTTTGTTTTTTCTTAATTCAGCATTTGCTTGTTTGCAGTAAGCCTTTCATTTTTTTTCCAGAATTCTGAAAAAATTGATTTTGACAGTTTTTGCTTGAGTTTTCCATTTATCTGTAAAGTGTTAGATCCTAGGACCTAACTTACACCATCTTCACTGATTCATTTGTCTATAAATCATGGAATTTCCACTGAAATAACATTTCAATATATCATCTAGTAATGGAACATAAGGGACTTTCTAGGTGGTGCAGTGGTAAAGAATCTGCCAGGCAATGCAGGAGACACTAGAGACATAGGTTTAATCCCTGGGTCAGAAGGATCCCCCAGAGGAGGAAATGGCAACCCACTCCAGCATTCTTGCCTAGGAAATCCCATGGACAGAGGAGCCTGGCAGGCTACTGTTTCTGGTGTTACAAAGAGTCTAGACACAATTGAGACAGAATATACATGAACATAAAGACTGCAACTTCTGTTTCTACCTCTGGAAGCTAGTAGGTGCTCACTGGGACAGCAAAGCTGTTCACAACATCCCAGCTACTCATTTCAAATATTCAGCAATATATCAGGAGTTAACATTGTGACAGCATGTTTAAACCATTTAAAATTAAACAGATACTCTCTATTCTGTACTGAAAAGGAAACTAACCTTTTTCTTTTCAAATACAGTTCTCTTATTCATAATGTCCCATGGGCAATAAATTGAGCCCTAAATTTAGTCCTACAAAAATTGATATACCAATAAAAATGGGAAAAAGAGCTGCTTTAATTTAATAAAAGCCCAGGCATGAAAGTTTCTCCATGTTTGTAATGCTTTAAAATATGCAAAATATTGAGGTATTTGAGATTAATGCAATATTCAGTCTTTGATATAAACAACCTGTGCAAGACAGCCAGAGCATCCTGCAGTGTGGGCGATGAGGTGATGCACTTGCAGAAATCTGTCTAAATTTGAGAGCTCAGTTTTGGAAAATTATTCATGAACAGATATGAGATGAAATCATAAGAGAAGAACTCTCTCATCCATAAGGATAGAATGACAAAGGGAATCCAACCCAGTTATAGGATATATTTTCATGAAAACAAGTGGAAAAAAGGAAAACACTAAAGTTGTAAATTACAGGGCAATAGCTTACATGTTTAAACATTTTAATTACTTTCCTTGTTAAATTCTTAATAAAATTTAATCCTGAATTTTGAAATGATGCATATAAATAAATCCACACAAATATTTGTATAAACACAATGTAAGTACAGCTTTATTTTCTGCTATCCTGATAGATTTTATCTATAGGCTTACATACAGACACTTGAAAAGAAGGCATAATGTGAATGGTATCAATATTTGTATCTACATCTTCTCTCACTCTGATGATTCCTGAAGGAAAAAAAAAAGTAAACACAGAGATAGAAGTAAAGGAGATAATTGTTGTTACAGAGATTTTGACACATGTTTAGAAAATGAGAAGCAGATGGAAACTTGCTGCTACATCGAAGACAGGGGAGGAAGTCCTGGTCCAGTGGACACATTTTAGGAAAAGGCTGCATTAGGGCAATTTGCTCCAGTAGCAGCCTTAGAGAAGCTCAAGGTTTGGGATAGGAGGAAAAGATGGACCAGCAATCCCACTGCTGGGCATACACACCAAGGAAACCAAAATTGAAAGAGACACGTGTACCCTAATGTTCATCACAGCACTGTTTATAATAGCCAGGACATGGAAGCAACCTAGATGTCCATCAACAGATGAATGGATAAGAAAGCTGTGGTACATTTATACAATGGACTATTCAGTTCAGTTCAGTTCAGTCGCTCAGTCATGTCCAACTCTTTGCGACCCCATGAATCGCAGCACACCAGGCCTCCCTGTCCATCACCAACTCCCAGAGTTCACTCAGACTCACGTCCATCAAGTCAGTGATGCCATCCAGCCATCTCATCCTCTGTCGTCCCCTTCTCCTCCTGCCCCCAATCCCTCCCAGCATCAGAGTCTTTTCCAATGAGTCAACTCTTCGCATGAGGTGTCCAAAGTACTGGAGTTTCAGCTTCAGCATCATTCCCTCCAAAGAAATCCCAGGGCTGATCTCCTCAGCCATTAAACAGGATACATTTGAATCAGTTCTAATGAGGTGGATGAAACTGGAGCCGATTATACAGAGTGAAGTAAGCCAGAAAGAAAAACACCAATACAGTATACTAAAGCATATATATGGAATTTAGAAAGATAGTAATGATAACACTGTATGTGAGACAGCAAAAGAGACACAGATGTATTGAACAGTCTTTTGGACTCTGTGGGAGAGGGAGAGGGTAGGATGATTTGGGAGAATGGCATTGAAACATTTGTAGTATCAATAGGAAATGAATCGCCAGTCTAGGTTGGATGCAGGATGCAGGATGCTTAGGGCTGGTGCACTGGGATGACCTGGAGGGATGGTATGGGAGGGAGGTGGGAGGGGGGTTCAGGATTGGGAAGACGTGTGCACCCATGGCGGATTCATGTTGATGTGTGGAAGAACCAATACAATATTGTAAAGTAAATATATATATAATATATATTTATATATTTATAAAATATATCTATAAATGTATTAAACATAAATATATAAGTAATATGGTAAATAATAAATATATTTGATATATTTATATAAATATATATTTACAATATTGTATTGGTTCTTACACACACACACACATACACACACACATATATGTGTGTGTGTGTATATATATATATATATATATATATATATGAAATGGGTAAACAAAGCCCTACTGTATAGCACAGGGAATTGTATTCAATATCTTGTGATAAACCATAATGAAAAAGAATATGAGAAACAATGTATATATACATATGTATAATTGAGTCTCTTTGCTGTACAGTAGAAATTAACACAATATTGTCAATTAACTTGAAAGATGACAATGACGACCCTGTATGCAAGACAGCAAAAAAGACACAGATGTGTATAGCAGACTTTTGGACTCAGAGGGAGAGGGAGAAGGTGGGATGATTTGGGAGAATGGCATTGAAGCATGTATACTATCATGTAAGAATTGAATCACCAGTCTATGTCTGATGCAGGATACAGCATGCTTGGGGCTGGTGCACTGGGATGACCCAGAGGGATGTTGTGGGGAGGGAGATGGGAGGGGGGTTCATGTTTGGGAACGCATGTACACCCATGGTGGATCCATGTCAATGTATGGCAAAACCAATACAGTATTGTAAAGTAAAATAAAGTAAAAATAAAAATTAAAAAAATAAAAACCACACACACAAAAATTTTAAAAAAGAGAAAAAAAATTAAAAAAAAAAGATGGAATGCATAACAGTTCAGTTCGGTTCAGTTGCTCAGTCATGTCTGACTATTTGCAACCCCATGGACTGCAGCACACCAGGCCTCCTTGTCCATTACCAACTCCCAGAGTTTACTCAAACTCACGTCATTGAGTTGGTGATGCCATCCAACCATCTCATCCTCTGTTCCCTTCTCCTCCTGCCTTCCCAGCATCAGGGTCTTTTCTAATGAGTCAGCTTTTCGCATCAGGTGGCAAAGTATTGGAGTTTTAGCTTCAATATCAGTCCTTCCAATGGATATTCAAGACTGATTTCCTTTAGGATGTACTGGTTGGAACTTCTTGCAGTCCAAGGGACTCTCAAGAGTCTTCTCCAACACCACAGTTCAAAAGCATCAATTCTTCAGCCCTCAGCTTTCTTTGTGGTCCAACTCTCACATCCATACGTGACCCTGGAAAAACCGTAGCTTTGACTAGATGGACCTTTGTTGTCAAAGTAATGTCTCTGCTTTTTAATATGCCATCTAGGTTGGTCATAATTTTATGCATAAATTTTATTATTTGTTATGTATAACTTTTATACCTAAATAATAAAAGTTAATAGGGAAGGGTATTATCTGAATATTATGCCAATGACTGGAATTTTTGTGAACTATTCTTTCTCACTTTTTAACTTCACCCATGTATTCAGTAGATTCATATTCAGTTCAGCACTGACTTCCAGAGCAATGTTTTTAAAAGGTGGAATGCTCTGCCTAGAAAGGACTACAAATTTCTACTGTAGTCATAATAAGGCCAAAAAAAGTCATCATGAGCATTTCACTAATTTCAGGTTGATTTCAGTAGTCCACGTTGTGAGCATGGCTTTAATATAAGGCTTGCTACTGGAAATACCATTTCTACATACACAAAACATCCACTGCCTCTTAAGTTTACAAGAAAGAATGATTATAAAAGATTATACATATGAATGTATTTTCCAAGTAAGCCTGCAATCATTCAGAGAATACTTAGAATATGATTAATAGGCTACTGCCCCAGAAATTTTGCTTTAATTGGTCTAGCATAAAAACTCCTCTCATGAATGATTTTAATGAACAGTCCTAGTCATAAAGAATATCTATAACTATGAGCACATAACTAATAATTGCCAGGTACAGTGAAAGGATTTTAGACTGTAAAACATAAAAATATGCATGTTACATGTATATATATATGTGTGTGTGTGTGTGTGATTTTCATTAAACTGATATGAAATTGTCCTTATCAGTAATAAGTGTTAGAAAACAATGGAACCATTTTATAAGGGGAAATAAAATATAACATATATTTGATACCCAACAAAAGCAAATCAAACATACAATTAGACAAAATAAACATGAAGCAAATACTTTACTCAGAAATTTTGAAACATATTATTTGTGGATGTATGTTACTAAGATGAAAAAAAAAATCCAATGACTAGGTATACAATACAGACTATAACAGTGGAACAAAATTGGGAGCACACTGAAAAGAAAATGTAAAAGAAAAGTGAAATTCTTCCTACATTTTTTGGCCTGAACATTGACAACTGAAGCAACCTACCCCCATTTATCTACACTTATTAGTCTTCTAGGAGTACCATAATAAATGCCACTGATGGGGTGTTTTAAACAACAGAAACTCTGAGTTGAGAGGTAAGATCAGGGTTTATTGAGAAGTCCTGGATGACAGAGGTCAGAGATAAAGGTGTCAGCAGGATGGACTTCATTCTGAGGCCCCTCTCCTTGGTTTATAGATGGTTGATTTCTTTTGTCTTCAAGTGGCCTTTCTTCACCCTGAGAACATTTCTGTGTCCAAATTTCCTGTTCTTAAAAGGACAATACTTATATTGGATTGAAATCCACCAATATGACTTCATTTTACCTTAATTATCTCTTTAAAGGCCCTATCTTCAAATACTATTATATTCTGAGAAACCTGGGGCCAGGACTTCAATATACAAATTTTGGTGGGATTTGGCCCTTAACACTAAAATAACATGACTTAGCTATTCCACATTTTTTATTAACATCACTGTACTTTTCTAAGATTCTCTAGTCCAGACAGATGTTAACTGTTTATTATAGAACTGAAAGATCCATCATGTCTTTAATGGAAAGCTTCAACAGACAGATTATGTGCTAAGATTCCTTGAATCTTCTGTCTCAAAATCTTTACCTTTCATTTTCCACCAATCTGAGACTCTTATAACATGACTTAACCCAATCCTAATCAAGTCCACCAGTGTTAAAAATCTTACCTTAAACCAAACCTCCAACGGCCAATAAATTCTGATCTAGCCTCCTTACTCCAAGACGCTGTCCAATGTCTATAGAAACATTGTTCTTTACCCTGTGAGTTACAAAGACACTGTCTCTTATCAAGAGTTTATGCTATTGATATCTGAAATTCATAGAGGAGGAAAAACTTAACTTCTTTCTTCTATTGACCTAAGTTCTCCAGCTGGGCTTTGCAAATTAGATTGATAAAAGACAGATCTTTAAGAGAAGGACATGGTTTGCTATTGTATATCAGTCAGTTCAGTTCAGTTCAGTCACTCAGTTGTGTCCAACTCTTTGTGACTCCATGAATTGCAGCACGGCAGGCCTCCCTGTCCACCACCAACTCCTGGAATTCACTCAAACTCATGTTCATCAAGTCAGTGATGCCATCTAGCCATCTCATCATCTGTCGTCCCCTTCTCCTTCTGCCCCCAATCCCTCCCAGCATCAGAGTCTTTTCCAATGAGTCAACTCTTCACACGAGGTGGCCAAAGTACTGGAGTTTTAGCTTTAGCATCATTCTTTCCAAAGAACACCCAGGACTGATCTCCTTTATAGTGGCCTGGTTGGATCTCCTTGCAGTCCAAGGGACTCTCAAGAGTCTTCTCCAACACCACAGTTCAAAAGCATTAATTCTTCGGCACTCAGCATTCTTCACAGTCCAAATCTCACATCCATACGTGACTACTGGAAAAACCATAGCCTTGACTAGACGGACCTTCGTTGGCAAAGTAACGTCTCTGCTTATGAATATGCTATCTAAGTTGGTCATAACTTTCTTTCCGAGGAGTAAGCATCTTTTAATTTCATGGCTGCAATCACCATCTGCAGTGATTTTGGAGCCCCCCAAAATAAAGTCTGCCACTATTTCCCCATTTATTTCCCATGAAGTGATAGCATACACCATACAGGAGAAACCTCAGGGATGAGTAACTGAGAGGGGTATTTAGAGCTTTGGTTTATACAGAAAAGAGAACCATCTTGCATCATTGCTGGGAATGTAAATTGATACTGCCACTATGGAGAACAATTTGGAGATCCTTAAAAAGCTAGGAATAAAACCACCATATGATTCAACAATCCCACTACTGGACATATAGCCTGCAGCTGCTGCTGCTAAGTCACTTCAGTCGTGTCTGACTCTGTGCGACCCCATAGACAGCACCCCACCAGGCTCCCCTGTCCCTGGGATTCTCCAGGCAAGAACACTGGAGTGGGTTGCCATTTCCTTCTCCAGTGCATGAGAGTGAAAAGTGAAAGTGAAGTCGCTCAATCGTGTCTGACTCTCAGTGACCCCATGGACTGCAGCCTACCAGGCTCCTCCGTCCATGGGATTTTCCAGGCAAGAGTAGTAGGGTGGGGTGCCATTGCCTTCCCCAGGACATATAGCCTGAGAAAATCATAACTGAAAATGATACATGTACACAATGTTCATAGCAGCACTATTTACAATAAGCAGGGCATGGAAGCCACCTAGATGTACATCGACAGAAGAATGGATAAAGGAGATGTGGTACCTGTATACAATGGGATATTACTCAGCCATAAAAATGAATGATTATGAGTCAGTTCTAGTGAGGTGGATGAACCTTGAACTTGTTATACAGAGTGACATAAGTCAGAAAAAGAAAATCAAGTATTGTATATTAATTCACATATATGGAATCTAGAAAAATAGTATTGGTGCAACTATTTGTAGGGAAGGGATGGAGACTCAGATATAGAGAATGAACCTATGGACACAATAGGGGAAGGAGAAAGTGAGACAGATGGAGAAAGTAGCACTGATAAATATACAGTACACTCCCCTTTATTAGACTAAGAAAATTTCATTTTACTTACAGTTACACAACTCATCAGAATTTATAATATCAAAATATAAGTGTTATAATCTTTGATAGCAGATAGAAAATAAAATCATCCTTGTAATCTGAAAGACAAAACAATTTGGAAATAGATAAGGGTGCAGATGCACTGATTTTACATAGTGACAATGAGATATTGACCAAATTTGATGGATTAATTTGTAATACTTAAGACATGGAAGCAACCCAGATGTCCATCGACAGACCAATGGATAAAACTGTTGTACATATATACAATAGAAAATTCAGTTCCATTCAGTTGCTCAGTCGTGTCCAACTCCTTGTGACCCCATGAACTGCAGCACGCCAGGCCTTCCTGTTCATCACCAACTCCCAGAGTTCACTCAAAGTCACGTCCATTGAGTCGGTGATGCCATCCAGCCATCTCATCCTCTGTCATCCCCTTCTCCCCATGCTCCCAATCCCTCCCCGCATCAGAGTCTTTTCCAATGAGTTAGCTCTTCACATGAGGTAGCCAAAGTACTGGAGTTTCAGCTTTAGCATCATTTCTTCCAAACAACACTCAGGACTGATCTCCTTTAGAATGGACTGGCTGGATCTCCTTGCAGTCCAAGGGACTCTCCAGAGACTTCTCCAACACCACAGTTCAAAAGCATCAATTCTTCGGCACTCAGCTTTCTTCCAACTCTCACATCCATACATGACTACTGGAAAAACCACAGCCTTGACTAGATGGACCTTTGTTGGCAAAGTAATGTGTCTGCTTTTGAATATGCTATATAGGTTGGTCTTATCTTTCCTTCCAAGGAGTAAGTATCTTTTAATTTCATGGCTGCAATCACCATCCACAGTGATTTTGGAGCCCCCCCAAAATAAAGTCTGCCACTGTTTCCACTGTTTCCCCATCTATTTCCCATGAAGTATGGGATCAGATGCCATGATCTTAGTTTTCTTAATTTTGAGCTTTAAGCCAATATTTTCACTCTCCTCTTTCACTTTCATCAAGAGGCTTTTTAGTTCCTCTTCACTTTCTGCCATAAGGGTGGTGTCATCTGCATATCTGAGGTTATTGATATTTCTCCTGGCAATCTTGATTCCAGATTGTGCTTCTTCCAGCCCAACGTTTCTCATGATGTATTCTACATATAAGTTAAATAAGCAGGGTGACAATATACAGCCTTGACGTACTCCTTTTCCTATTTGGAACCAGTCTGTTATTCCATGTTCAGTTGTAACTGTTGCTTTCTGACCTGCACTCAGTCATAAAAAGGAACACATTTGTGTCAGCTCAAATGAAGTGGATGAACTCAGAGCCCATTTTACAGAGTGAAGTAAGTCAGAGAGAAAAATAAATATATATTCACACATATATAAGGAATCTAGAAAGATGGTACTGATGAACCTATTGCAGCACGGAAATAAGAGAATGCACATGTTAGAGAACAGACTTGTGGACAAAGTGGAGGAAGAGGCTGGAGTGAAGAAGAGGGCGGGGCAAATTGAGAGAGTAACACTGAGACATATGCATTACCATAGGTAAAATAGATACCAGTGGGAGATTTCTGTATGACACAGGGAGCTCAAACCCAGTACTCTGTGACCACCTAGAGGGGTGGGATTGGGTGGGAGGGGGGAGGGAGTAACCTTGTGTATACCTATGACTGATTTACAATGATATATGGCAGAAACCAACACAATATTGTAAAGCAATTAGCCTCCAATTAAAATACATTAATTTTTTTTAAAAAGAAGAAAAAAACGACAACAAGGTATCACTTCACATGAGTCAGAATGGATATCATCAAAAAGTCCACAAACAGTAAATGGTAGAGAAGGTGTAGAGAAAAAGGAACCATCCTACACTGTTGGTGGGAATGTAAATTTGTAGAACTACTATGGAAAACAGTGTGGAGGTTCCTTTAAAAACTAAACAGAGCTATTATATGATTTTGCAATCACACTCCTGTGCATATATCCAGAGAAAACCACAATTTTAAAAGATACTTGCATCCCAGTGTTCACTGCACCATTATTTTATAACGGACAAGACAGAAAACTATTTTTTCAAATAGTTAAGTCAGATTTATTTCACTTGTTTTTCTGTTTTCCTACTTGATCTTCACATATGTTTATTCTATTGTATTGACTATACTAAATTCAGGATAAGCTACACTCTTAGAAATTTTTACAGGGTTTTTACTTCCCCCATATAAACACTTACTACTCCTTATTAAAGATGAACAAGAAATTTGAAAACGTTTCCACTCTATTTTATTTCCTGGGACATAGGGACTCTTACTCCTGCTACCATTCACCAGCAGATAGAGTTATGAAGCTACAATGAGAAAGAAAAGATTCCTACCAGACAGAAATGAGTAGAAGGCCATTTTGTTACTAAGTGGGACAGAAAGGGTAAAAGGAATAGAAGAAAAGGGATAATTAACTTGAATGTTCCATATCATTCTCTTTCCAAACACCTACACAGATTTCTATCAAAAGTTTGCTGGAGAAAGATTACTATTGCAAGACCCTTGGTTAGGTGATACATGTTTGTATCTAGTGCCTAGTGGAAGTACTATTTTTGGTGAGGAATACAGATAGTCCATCCATGATAAATAGAGGAAAACAGAATATATAGGTATAGAGGCAAAAATTATCATGCATATTATATGATATTATATGAATGTGAATAGGTAACACAGGTAAGGGTGTTGAATACACTGCAAACCTTTAACGTGTTACTTATTAATAACTATACTATACTTCTAGTAGAACTAGTATGTAGTACTACCACTAGTCCTACTACTACTTCTTCTACTAGTTGAGTTAGGAGACCATCACTGAGGAATATGAGATGTGAACTGAACCATACCAAAAAAAAAAAAAAAAAGCGACTGCCACAGTTAATTTTATTCTTAATTACTTTATTTATGCAATTTTTATTATTTTATTTAGCAGGAAATTTTTACATGTTTATAATTAAGTCCAGTGGAAAATTCATTTTTAAGCAAAAAAAGCAACCAATTAAAATATATAAGAATTCTAATTCCTAAGTGAACATTGTCAACACACACACACACAGATAATAAATATTCTTTCAACTTGACTTAAACCTTTCTAGAACAAGTTAACACTATGAGTAACATCGAATGGGCTTCTGTTTATTGCATAACAAAATTTTATATGGTAGCAAACATCTTAAAGAACTTTACTTTTTCATCTGCAAACAGTACAGTAAAAAATATAACTCATGTTTTGACTTGTTTACCTGATATATATTCTTATAGAGACTTGGAGAGTGAATGCTAAATAATTAGTGAACCATATGAAATCAGTGATATTCAAATGTTCTGACCTTCTGAAATGACAATTGCATGTGGTTCAATTTAATAATAGAATATAAAGAGAATATTTTTTACTTTTAATGAATATTAACTTTTTAGGGTATGCTTCCAAGCAGAATGCCATTAAAAAAGAGAGATCATTAAGATTACCTGTTAAAACATTAGATGTGTGCATGTCTCTTTTCTTAAGAACAGTAAGATTTCGGTCGATAAGAATTTGTTTGTGAGGAGAAAGATAATATTTAACATTGTAAAATAATAAATTAAAATTTGAGTTATTTCTCCTATTTCTAAGGAGATTTCAGTTTTTAGCATCTCATGCATGCATGCTAAGTTGCTTCAATCATGTCCAACTCTTTGCGACCCCATGGACTGTAGCCCACCAGGCTCCTCTTCCATGGGCTTCTCCAGGTAAGAATAATGGAGTGGGCTGACATATCCTCCTCCAGGTTATCTTCCTAACAGGAGCCAAATCCATGTCTCCTGTGTCTCCTACGTGGCAGGCAGATTCTTTACTGTCTGAACCACCATGGAAGCCCATATGTGTGTGTGTGTGATTTTAATTTAAAGGAAATTATATTTACCAAGGACAAGGAAGCTGAAATAAAGCTATGGTAATCTGCCACAACTCAAACTAAGTATAATAATTGTGTCAGGATATAAATAAAGTTTGTGTCCCTTCCAACATACAGTATCATTTCCTTTGAATTTCTTAAATACTCAAGGTACAAATTACTGAAGAACCTAAGGCTAGGGTATTAAAAAAAAAGACAAGTGAGGTAAAATTAAAACTAATTTAAGATAGACATGTATTTTTATTAGGAGGAAATATTAATGCATGTGTACATTTATCAATATAAGTAAAGTTTTCATGAAGTTGATAGTTTTCATAACAAAGCAAGTGTTCAAGAGTTGTAAGTAGAATTTCTAAAGAATTCTAGAAAATGGGAACAGAATAATCTAAGGATCAACTTGACTTTATATTCATATAAAAATAATTTGATACTGAAGAAATTTATTGCTACATTATTAAAGAGTCTAGATCCAAACTCATGTTTATTAAATACAATTGCATCTTAATATTTAATATACTCTTTCCCCAAAATAACATACACCTAACAAAACACACTCATACAATTGTATATCTACTTTTAATATATTTGTATGGATACTCCTTACATAATATTGTTGATGTGAATGTATATGTATAATTGTTAGAGGGACCAGAGTGTAGTTTTAGGACAATAACAAATGCATTGCTAGCTTTAAGAGAATATCATTTACATATCCAAACAGGCCCAAGTTTATTAGAGGTCTTCTTACTTTTAAAGATCAGAAGCTCAGAATCTGCACTTTAATGGGATTGCTATAGTTTCTGTTGCTATAATTTTATCAGTATTCCTGTTTGCTGACCATTTTGTTGTGTTTATATAACCAGGAATTCCATGTATTCTTTCATTTATTCCCATCATTTGAAGTGGTGTCTCTTGACCACTGGTGGTATCTCTTGTCCTTGCTTTGATGCTCATATTCCTTCACAAATATCTCAGGATATCAATGATAAAACTCCCTCTAAATCATAGATTTCTTTCTTTTCACTTTGTCTACAAACATGTTACTTGCACTTACTCTTTAAGAAAATTCCTATGAACGTGGTTCTTCTCTGCAGGGATCATATTCTTGGCTACATTCCCCCCACTCATATTTCTCAAAATATTATGTCAATTTTGGCTTCCTCTTCCTCAGGCTAACTCATTAATCACTGAGGTTTATGTCTACCCCTCCCAACATTCTACACAGCCAGGTCCTCTAAGGTTTCTAATGACTTCTTAATCATAAAGACATTTCCTTTGCCACTATTCTGTTTAATGTCTCTTTTTTGATGAAGTGGAAAAAGGATAGGCACTTGAATGATTCATACAGGTATTTCAATCCAACTTTTTTTTCTCTTTTATTTTCAGTGTCATTTTCCCACTACAAAGAATCAAGATAAAATAATTTGTATGGCTGCTTTTTTACTGAAAAAAAAAAAAAGAAAACTCACCCAAAATACTAAACACACTGTACATGCAATAATTTATAAATTGCATTCCACCTACCAATCTATGTTTTATTTATTATATTATAAATTACATGGGAGTAAATTGTTTTAATCTCTGTATTTTAATATATTCCCAGGTTATGATATACAGTTCAATTCAGTTCAGTGGCTCAGTCATGTCCAACTCTTTGCACCCCCATGGACTGTGGCACACCAGGCCTCCCTAACCATCACCAACTACAGGAGTTTACTCAAACTCATGTCCATTGAGTAGGTGATTCCATCCAACTATCTCATCCTCTGTCAGTCCCTATTCCTTCTGCCTTCAATCTTTCCCAACATCAGGGTCTTTTCAAACGAATCAGTTCTTTGCATCAGTTCAGCTCAGTTCAGTTCAGTCGCTCAGTCGTGTCCAACTCTTTGCGACCCCATGAATTGTAGCATGCCAGGCCTCCCTGTCCATCACCAACTCCCAGAGTTCACTCAAACTTACGTCCATCAAGTCAGTGATACCATCTAGCCATCTCATCATCTGTCGTCCCCTTTCCCTCCTGCCCCCAAACCCTCCCAGCATCAGAGTCTTTTCCAATGAGTCAACTCTTCACATGAGGTGGCAAAAGTACTGGAGTTTCAGCTTTAGCATTATTCCTTCCAATGAACACCCAAGACTAATCTCCTTTAGAATGGACTGGTTGGATCTCCTTGCAGTCCAAGGGACTCGCAAGAGTCTTCTCCGACACCACAGTTCAAAGGCATCAATTCCTCAGCACTCAGCTTTCTTCACAGTCCAAATCTCACATCCATACATGACTACTGGAAAAACCATAGCCTTGACTAGATAGACCTTTGTTGGCAAAGTAACGTCTCTGCTTTTGAATATGCTATCTAGGTTGGTCATAAACTTTCCTTCCAAGGAGTAAGTGTCTTTTAATTTCATGGCTGCAATCACCATCTGCAGTGATTTTGGAGCCCCCCAAAATAAAGTCTGACACTGTTTCCACTGTTTCCCCATCTATTTCCCATGAGAGATGGATCCAGATGCCATGATCTTCGATTTCTGAATGTTGAGCTTTAAGGAAACATTTTCACTCTCCTCGTTCACTTTGATCAAGAGGCTTTTTAGTTCTTCTTCACTTTCTGCCATAAGGGTGGTGTCATCTGCATATCTGAGGTTATTGATATTTCTCCTGGCAATCCTGATTCCAGCTTGTACCTTTTCCAGCCCAGTGTTTCTCATGATGTACTCTGCATATAAGTTAAATAAGCAGGGTGACAACCTGCTTTTGCATCAGATGGCTAAGATATTGGAGTTTCAGCTCCAGCATCAGTCCTATCAATGAATATTCAAATCGATTTCCATTAGGATGGACTGGTTGGATCTCCTTGCCATGCAAGGGACTCTCAACAGTCTTCTCCAACACCACAGTTCAAAAACATCAATTCTTTGGCACTCAGCTTTCTTTATAGTCCAACTCTCACATCCATACATGACTACTGGAAAAACCATAGTCTTGACTATCTGGACGTTTGTTGGCAAAGTAATGTCTCTGCTTTTTAATATGCTGTCTAGGTTTGGGCTCCAAAATCACTGCAGATGGTGACTGCAGCCATGAAATTAAAAGATGCTTACTCCTTGGAAGGAAAGTTATTAGCAATTTTTACAGCATATTAAAAAGCAGAAACATTACTTTGAAGACGACTGAGCATCTTCACTTTCCCTTTTCACTTTCATGCACTGGAGAAGGAAATGGCAACCCAGTCTATTGTTCTTGCCTGGAGAATACCAGGGACAGGGGATCCTGTTGGGCTGCAGTCTATGGGGGTCACACAGAGTCGCACAAAACTGAGGTGACTTAGCAGCAGCAGCATTGTTATTTCATTATATTTATATACATTTTCTTTATCCTTTCACCTGTTGTTGGATGTTCAGGTTGCTTTCACATTTGGCTATTAGGAACAGTGGTGCAAGGAACATTGAAGTGTTAAAAATCACAATGGTATTTTTTTCTTAAAAAAGGAAAAATAATACTAGAAATTATAAGGAGTGGCAAATAGGCATACTAATTCTGGAACAGAAGAACAAAGCTGGAGGCATCACATTTCTTAATTTCAAAATCTACAAAGCTATAGAAATCAATATAATATGGTCTTGGTATAAAGACAGACATACAGTATGGACTAATGGAACAAAGTAGAGAGCCTGGAAATAAATCCAGCTTAAATTGTCAATTGATTTTTGACAGGGAGTCAAAAATACACCATGGGGAAAGGACAGTCTCTTAACAAATGGTATAGGAAAAACTGGATATCCACATGCTAAAGAAACAAACTGGACCTTTAATTTTTGCAATACACAAAAATCAATCCTACATGAATTAGGCTTAACTGTAATACTTGAAACTGTAAAAATTCCTAGAAGAAAGCATAGAGGAAAAGCTCACAAACATTTGTCTTTGCATGACTTCATATATATGGCAGCAAAAAAAAAAAAAGCAATAAAAATAAACAAGTGGGGACTACATCAAACTAAAAGATTTTAGCACAGTAAAGGAAACAATCAACAGAGTGAGTGCAGTCATGTAATTAGGACACTTGCTCATTGAAAGGAAAGTTATGACAAAACTATACAGCATATTAAAAAGCAAGCACATCACTTTGCCAACAAAAATCTGTATACTCAAAGGTATGGTTTTACCAGTAGTCATGTATGGATGTGAGAGTTTGACCATAAAAAAGGCTGGGCACCATAGAACTGATGCTTTTGAGCTGTGGAGAAGACTTGAGAATCTCTTGGACAGCAAGGAGATCAAACCAATCAATCCTAAGGGAAATCAACACTGAATATTCATTGGAAGGACTGAGGCTGAAGCTGAAGCTCCAATATTTTGATGACCTGATGTGAAGACCAGTCTCACAAAACACCCTGATGCTGGGAAAGATTGGAAGCAGGAGGAGAAGGGGATGACAGAGGATGAGATGGCTGGATGGGATCACCAACTCAATGGACATGAATTTGAGCAAACTCCAGGAGATATGAAGGACCCTGGATCCTGGTGTGCTGCAGTCGATGAGGTTGCAAAGAGTCTGACATGACTTAGTGACTGATTAACAACAAATAACAGCAAAGTGAAATGACAATGTACGGAATGGGAGAAAACATTTGCAAGCCATGTACCTGATAAACAGTCTCAAAAGGGTAGGGGGATTAACATGTACACACTGCTATATTTAAAATAGATGACTAACAATGATCTACTGTATAGCACAGAGAACTCTCAATAATCTGTAATAACCCAAGTGGGAAAAGAATTTGAAAAAGAATAGATACATGTATATGTATAACTGAATCACTTGCTATACACCTGAAATTAACATACCACTGTTAGCTGTACTCCAATAGATAAAAAATTTACAAAGCAAATATATATATACATATATATGCTTCCCAGGTGGCACTAGTGGTAAAGATCTCATCTGCCAATGCAGGAGACATAAGAGCCATGGGTTCGATCCCTGGGTCAGTGAGATCCCCTGGAGGAAGGCATGGAAACCCACGCCAGTATTCTTGCCCAGATAAGCCCCATGCACAAAGGAAGGTGGTGGGCTACTGTTCACAGGGTTGCATAGAGTTGGACACCACTGAAGTGACTTAGCACACAGGTGCATGCGTGCACACACACACACACACACACACACGAAGAACTAAAACTCAACAGCAAAAATACTAACACTCCTATTGAAAAATGGGCTAAGGAATCGGAATTGACTAGACATTTCTTAAAAGAAGACATCTAAATGGCCAACAGGTATATGAAGAAATGCTCATTCATTAATCACTAGGGAAACCAAAACTACAGTGATTTCCCATTTTATACTGAGTGTAACTAAAGACCTTCATTGTTAGACCCCAGGCCTGTCTTCACACCATCATTCTAGTGTTTTACTTCATGGTTCCCTCTTACCAACAGCATCCCTCAGCCACACTGGGCTAGTCAGCATTTACCAACACAGCCTTGGTAAATGTCCCTCTTGATTTCCAGCGTTCCCTTACTGCTCAAATGCTTCTCTCACTCTTACCTATTTTTTTTTTTTTTTTGAGCTACACATTCTGCAAGGCTTAGAATTACTTCTAATGCCTCATCTACATTAAACTTTTCTTAGAACATCAACCCTAAGTAAGGTTAGCTTGTGTGTTGTGTGTTAGTCGCTCAGTCGTGCCCGACTCTTTGCGACCCCATGGACTGCAATCCAACAGGTTCCTCTGTCCACGAGATTTTCCAGGCAAGGATACTGGAGTGGGTTGCCATTTCCTTCTCCAGGGGATCTTCCCAACCCAGGGATAGAACCCCAATGTTAGCTTAGGCCTTCTATGATGTTCTTTGTAGGTAGAGTTGGGGTGGATAGCAGTGAGGAGTCTTTATCATTCTTATTCTACACAATATCTATATTTTATCTCCACTGATCCTTTGTTAATACTTGGAATCATGAACTCAGTCATAGATATGCATTTCTGAGGAATGTATCATTTTGTATCATTGTGTATCATTTTATTGTCTCTGTGTAGATCTTTACAATACATAAATTATTTCTGCATATATCCTATATTTGCTATAAAAGCTTTATGAGACAGAGATAGATAAAAATGAGATAAAATAATATATGACATGGCAATCATGGTGAGGTCATAACACATTTTATTCTCATTTAATCAATACAAAAGTGTGGCTTTGAAACATCTGGAGGCTTGTAAAATATCACAGCCATATGAATTGTATTGAGCCATAAGGCTCAATTTATCACTTCATAATTATTTTACCTCTAAGATCTCAGAACATGGAATGCAAAATACATATGTCACTTTTCAGGAAGGTATATCTTTGTTTTATATTAATATGTATGCATAACTGCCTACTTCCTTTGGGGGATGTAGAGGTCTGGTGTGCACATTAGCAGCATTCCAAGACTATGTCAATTGGATCACTGAATCACAGCATGGATGATGTAATATAATGAGTCTCTTGTGCCAAGATCAAACATGGCATGGGCAAGCATAAATTTTGAATGTATGAATTAAACCAGAGTTTCTGTTTATTTGTTTGGTTAATAAATATTATATCACCTTTATGCTATACTAATATAGCTTGAAATCTTGTAATTCTAATCATCTGACTGAAGATTCTTTCAGGTTTTCTGTGTTATAAATTTGTCCTCACTTTGCAACATCTAACTTTTTCCCCTCAACAAGATGTATTTTATTTTGGGCTTACTTACTTGCTACTATTTACTAAAGGCTGAATGTAAGAAAATCAGTGGATATACTTTGCTTGCTCCTGATTTTGTTAAGAAACTTTAAAAATTTTTTCAATTAAATATCATACATGTAAATTTTTTATGTTTATCAGATTAAAAAAAAAACTTCTATCATCCTACACAGTGTTCTTTTATTCAGTAATAAATCAAAGTGAATATAATCTAATGGTTCTCTAAATCCATTGAAATAAACATGATTGTCTTTAATATTCTAATCTAAAGAATTATATCAATGAATCTTAGAATATCTAATTTTTAATTATGAGAAAAGCATTATATTTTTAATGACTGCTATTTTTTAATATTATTATTATTTTTTAAATTTATGAGTATATTAGCCTATAATTTCTTCTAAAGTTTTTGATTCAAATCTATAGGAGATTCATAAAATTGTTTAAAGATATCCAGTACCGTTCTTTTTTAATACTCCAAACAAGTTTCTGAAAGCTAAAATTTCTTGCTTTTTGAATATTTTGTATATATATTCATCACTAAATTGATTTGGGTATGATAACTTTTTGATAAAGCAATGTTTATTCATTTTATCTATTTTAAGTGACTTATGGAATTTTCAATTTTTATCTAACAATATCCTTTTTTCCAGTTTTGATTTTAGTCTTTTCCCTTCCAGTCCTTTGGTGCCACCAAGCTGATTTGTCACAGGGTTACATCTCGTTATAAGCTGCTTACCTGTGGTGTCCTATGTTCCTAGGGCAGACGGGTCCTCAATCCAAGATCTCAGCAGACTGCATTGTGCAGTTTTGGGTTAATTAGTACATGGTGTTCACCAACTTGTCCCCCTCATGCAGACAGCAGTCTTAAATAATTTCCATTTAAAGCAATTTTCTCATATTGGCTAATGCAAATTTTATTACTGTATCATCTCATTAACTTTTAGTATTTCTAATACACCTTTAGCTTGTCTCTTTTCAGCTGTTAATTATCATTCATCATCAGTGTGGTCATAAGCTGGTCAATTTTAATAGATTATGAATTACAAAAATTTAAAATTTAGTTTTTAAAAAATTTGACCTAAATTGTCTTACACCATTTTTAAATTCTTAAATTGAAGACTTAACATGGACTTTTCTAAATAAACATAAAACAAACTATCCTGTTAATTATACTTCTATAACTTTTTACATAGATAAATTCTAATTTCCCCTCTGGTTTATTGTTTTACCTGTACCTGGTTTCAATGTGTCTTATTTTTGAAATTATTTTTCAGCTGTTTTTAAAATTTACTTCTAAATTGCATTATGGTCAGAGAGGGATCTATTACCACATTTTCTTAATCACTGAAGTTGTCTTTACTATTACAAGGTTAATTTTTAAATATGCTGTGAATTATAGAAAACAATGCATACTCCCCAGCTACTCTGTGAATTGTGCATATATGCTCATTAGAGTAGATCTCTTGATTGGGTTATTCAAATCTTTAATTCTCTGATTGATTTCTCTTAGAATTCTGTCTATTTTTGTTCCATCTACTTTCAAGCTGTTAGGCACATTCTTCTTTAATGTTATTATATTTCCTTTTGGAACCAAATATTTTATCATTATGTACTGATATATATATATATATATTTTTACATTATATATAGTTTGTCTAACTTTCTTATATCAACTTAGCTATAGTCTTATTTGGTTTATATTTCTATATTTTTTTTTTCTGTTGACATACATAGTTTACTCTGATAGCTTATGTATGATTCAAATTACAGTATTTATAAAATAATACAGTGATTTTCTTATTACGAAAAAACCTAATGAACAATAAGTTATCATTAGATTAAAAACTCCAAGCAAAATATTTGTCTCTTAGAGTATTACATGGATATATGATAGAAACATACATGTTATAATTAAGCATGATATTAAATAATATTACCAAATGCCCTCCTAATTGAGTGTAACACATTTAACATCACCATGTTGGCTGAGTGCATTTGCTCTCTTTTGAGCAGCATACAGTTGGGTTACTTTTAAAATCCTAAGACTGTTTAAAATAAACTTTATGTCTATTTATGATAATTTCAGTATCTGTTAGCTCAGGGGATTGTTTAGTCTTTCTATTAGCCCTATAATGGTGAGTTTTTTTACATGTGCTTTGCGATTTATTGAATCTATGATTTGTGAACACTTTCATGGGAATTTATTGAGATTTGAAGGCAAATTTTACTTTTGTTTCTCCCAGGGAAACAGAGGAACTACCTAATTGAAGTCTCTTTAAATCAAATTACCTACTTAGGTTTTTCTGGAAGCAGGTGTGGTATAAATTTTAGTCCCAGAACTATTTGAGAAGAGTCATACAATTAGATATTTCATTCTTTTTCTTTCCCCTTTCTTTATTCAGAGCTAAAGCTGAGATGGGCACTTTTCTCTGTCTTACTCCTGTGAGATAGATATTTTATTTCTAATAAGCAGTACTTGAGGATTATCAGTGTCCAAATTCCAAGTCATAAAAGTATGTGTATGCCCCAGGAGATGGGCTTTGGTAATGGTAAATTACTTCCCTAAATCCATGCTTTCTCTAATGTTTTATCTTTTGAGTATTGTCTCACTTTCTTGCCTCTTATATGTATGTGTATGTACACCAAAACACATACTGTTATCTCTTTATAACTGATCACAAAGCATACATTTTCTAAGTAGATTCTTTCCTGTACTAAATTTTCAAAGATATATTTTTAAAGTCATGAAACTTTTAGGACAATTCTTGATTTTATGCTATAACATATTCCTTTCAGTTTCTTAACTATTTTTTTTTTTGGAACAATGAGTATGTAGTCAAAATCAATTATTTTCCATTAGCCACTTGTTTACTGCCAGCTTCTCCCTCTCAGATTTAATGCTAGAAGACAGAATCTTATTCACAATAGTCAGCTCAAATTCACATGGCTGAAATTCATCTAGCACATCTCTAGTGTGTGAAGACATATGCAAATACCCATTCAAGCTTGAACAATAGATACAAATATCTCTGGAATATCCTGACCTCAAGTCTTTACATTTAGTATTTACTCATGCCTTGTCTAACTCACCTTACTTTCTAGCAGTCTTGAAATTAATTTTAAAATGATTTTTATTTATTTATTTTTTTTTAGTTTTCTTTTTAAAAAATTTACTTTATAGTACTGTGTTGGTTTCGCCATACATCAACATAATCCGCCACGGGTGTACACGTGTTCCCAATCCTGAACCCCCCTCCCCTCTCCCTCTCCGTACCATCTCTCTGGGTCATCCCAGTGCACCAGCCCCAAGCATCCTGTATCCTTCATCGAACCTAGATTGGCGATTCATTTCTTATATGATATTATACATGTTTCAATGCCATTCTCCCAAATCATCCCAGTGTGTAGAGAGCAAATGATTTTCAATCAGCACATAAACTTTGTCCTTGAACTAAGTTTGGGTTTTGTACAGGGAGGTATACTTTTGCTACAGTTATCAGGACATATTAAACTCTAAACCTTTATTTTAGAAGTTTATCTGCATGACCATGTTTAAATATTTTCCAGTTGATCTCGCAATTCCATTATGATGGCAATGAGCATTGTCACAAGCAGTTATGCCATATTTTTTCACTGTCATGGTAGAACAACTGTCCCTACCACTGCTTACATTTCCCTTGGCCCTTCCTGCTTAGCTGAGCCCTACAGATTAGAAAATCTGGTAAGGTGATACTATGCTATTAATTCATTGGAGAATTATTTCTCCTATTATTCTTTAACTTCTCATATGCAATAAATTTACTGAACCAAAAAGAGATTAAAAAGTTAAATTTTAGCTTTAAATTATGCCCTGCAAGTCTCAGAGCAGTAAAACATACTTAAAGCCATGAAGGCACTAAGGGAGTCATCATAATTCGATGTTGTTAAAAGCAACTAGGACTTTTAAAGAGGAAAATTAAGGGCAGTATACCTAATGTGAATGAAAATTAAGATCACAGTAAAAGACAGAAAGATGTAAAGAAAGGATGAAGACATCTTGTGGGCCTGATCCCTTCTTAGTTCTTTATTTTTGAATAGGTCTGTTTTTATGTTCAATGAATATAAATAATGCTTCCTGCACTTTTCATTCTACTCCTTTTGTTCAGGTCTCCAATTTATATGCAAAACTGCAGCAGACAGTTGGAAAAGTATATATTTTGAACTCTGGTATATCTAGTGTTATACATTAATTCTTCAGCTAATGTACTGCTTATATAGTCTTGAGCAGTTTTGTGAATCATGAAAGTGAAAGTTGCTCAGTAGTGTCCAACTCTCTGTGACCCCATGGACTATACAGTCCGTGGAATTCTCCAGGCCAGAATACTGGAGTGGGTAGCCTTTCCCTTCTCCAAGGAAATCTTCCCAACCTAAGGATCGAATCCAGGTCTCCTGCATTGCAGGCAGATTCTTTACCAGCTGAGACACTAGGGAAGCCTGTGAATCATAGTAAATCTGTACATTATGTTTCATTACTGTTCTGAAATGAAGAATATAAGATGCCTAGCATAAAGTACCAGATACAAGTACAAGAATTATTAATAGTATAAGCATTTATATTCTTCATTTCTTCTAATGCTATACTAGCTAGATTATCCACAAACTGCTCATATTATATGTGTGATTCAAAGGCATTGGATAATAATTAGATATGCTCCCTATATCTTCAATTGGAAATCTGATTTATTCACAGACCCATTACAAATAGCCTTAAGTATTTATGAACTTATTAAATTTTATCACATAAAATAATACCACCATAAATTCAATATCCCACTTAAAAATATAGCTAGCATTTATCTTTGCTACAAACATTATTGGGTCTCTGGATAGACATTACAATAAAATTTTGAAACTGGAAATATTTAAAAATTTTGGTTAAATCTGGTTTTATTATAAATAATGAACATTCTAAAGATTTATGTAAGGCATTTAGGGATTCAAAGATTCTCACGTTTATATTTGGGACAATAATGATACCTTCCACATGGAGACATTGGGAGGATTAAGTGATTTATTGTGTATAAAGCATTTATAATACTAAATTAAGTAAAATAAAAATGGAAGGTAGATATGAGAGAAAACTTGGAGTAGCCTATATTATTAAAAAGATTAGTGTTTAAGAACTAGAATGTCTTCGTCACTGGATGTCTTTGAATGCTAACCAAAGTAAAATGTCTTGTATTTCACAGTCATTTTTTTTTCCACAGTCTTAAGAAACTACATGTGTACGCATATACACACAAAATGTTAAAACAATATTTTTATTGTATTAATATTTTAATTAATGTCTTCAGTTATTCTAATTTGCTTTATTCTAATGTTGAAGACAAAATTAATCCTTCACTAGATTAATTTCATTACCCACAAATATAACAACCTCTAAATTAAAACCAATAGTGTATTGTTGTTAGATACATTAACTGCTTCCAGAGCACTTTCTCTTTGTTCTTTACCCTTCTCTTCCTACCTCAACTTTCTCTTATCTCCAAATGGCAGGGTGTGTGCTGACTGAGGAACTTGAGGGTATATATTTTCAGCTTTCAGGGTCATGTAGGAGGGACATTTCTCCAGCAGCCTCAAAGGAAAAGCCCAGTGGTTCTGGTGTGAATCAAAAAATCAAGCGGTGTTTCTAACCCAATCCCTAGTGAAAAAGGTGGCACTCTCTGGTTACTAGATTCATGTAGGGAAATTAGATACTGAACACACATTAATAATGGCTGCAGCAAGTCTATACCTTAAGAGCCCAGATCTCACACAAATGTTTGAGCTATATAGACAACTATCTTATATAAACCCTCAAGAATATCTAAGCCAAAACAACTCTCTAGCACTTATGACTATATATATATATATATATATATATATATATATGCACATACACACACACACACACACACACCTGTATATATAGGAGAAGAAAGTACAACCCACTTCCAGTATTTTGCCTGGAAAATTCCATAAACAAAGGAGCCTGGAGACTACTCATGGTGGGGTCACAAAGAGTTGGACATGACTGAGCAACGAAACCATCATCTATACACACACATGTACACACTATCATGGCAAAAAGTGAAGAAGAATTAAAGAGCCTCTTGATGAAAGTGAAAGAGGAGAGTGAAAAAGTTGACTTAAAGTTCAACATTCAGAAAACTAAGATCATGGCATTGGTCCTATCACTTCATGGCAAATAGAGGGGGAAACAGTGGCTGACTTTATTTTGGGGGGTCCAAAATTACTACAGATGGTGATTGCAGCCATGAAATTAAAAGTTGCTTCCTCCTTGGAAGGGAAGTTATGACCAACCTAGACAGCATATTACAAAGCAGAGATATTACTTTGTCAACAAAGGTCCATCTAGTCAAGGCTATGGTTTTTCCAGTGGTCATGTAGGGATGTGAGAGTTGGACTATAAAGAAAGCTGAGTGCCGAAGAATTGATGCTTTTGAACTGTGGTGTTGGAGAAGACTCTTGAGATTACGTTGGACTACAAGGAGATCCAACCAGTCCATCCAGAGGAGATCAGTCCTGTGTGTTCATTGGAAGGACTGATGTTGAAACTGAAATTCCAGTACTTTGGTTACCCGATGTGAAGAGCTGACTCATTTGAAAAGACTCTGATGCTGGGAAGGATTGAGGGCAGGAGGAGAGGGGACGGCAGAGGATGAAATGGCTGGATGGCATCACCGACTCAATGGACATGGGTTTGGGTGGACTCTGGCAGTTGGTGATGGACAGGCAGGCCTGGTGTGCTACAATTCATGGGGTCGCAAAGAGTTGGACACAACTGAGCAACTGAACTGAACTGAAGATAGGGGATGGGATAAGACGTACAAACTACTATGTATAAAATAATCTATTATATACCAAAGAATAGCATAGCCATTATTTTATAATTTCTTTAAATGAAGTATAATTTATAAAAAATATTGAATCGTTATATTATAGACATGAAGCTAATATTGCAAGTCACTTATACTTCAAGGAAAAGAAAAATAAAATATAAACATCACTTCACATGCAAAATATAATAGTGAATGGGAAAACAGTACTTCTACAATAAACATTCTAATTTACTAGAGGCTACAAGTTGAAGCTACACAGTGACTTTTGGGATGGGTCCTATACCTCATATCACTAAACAAGAATACTAAATAAATGCATTATTGATATACTCAAGGCTGACAATGCAGTCTGCCTGTTCATTGCCAATGTGTTTATAAAGTAAGGAATAACCATATAACCCCATCCAGCTTGATGTCATAGTGGTAATTTGCTTAAACTTTTAGACTACAACCCAAAGATTCAACTGGGGCAGGTAACCATCATACTCATGTTCAGCAGCAGAAAGCTCTTTAACAATGAAATTTTAATGTGAAGCCCACTCTCAGACTCTCTTTCAGCCATGGATGCCTAGTGATTCAGACCATGGTGTCAGTTTTAGTATGTGACCCTGGCCAACGAGATTAACTTTGCTGAACATAGCAGCCATCGGAGATCAAGGCGCGGGGATAGAGAATTAGGCTCCCTGCTATTTTATGTTTGTTTTGCGGTTGCCCTTTTAATTTCCTATTGGATTCCAAGCTAAATTCTGATACTTCTGACTTTCATTTTCTGGCTTGGTACAACTACAGCATGATGCAAAGAAGTCATTTTTGGCAGATTCTAATTACGGACACTTAGCAGTGCTGGATGACTGGCAAAAAGCAGAAAGGTTCTCTTTTGGCACAAAAGTATATATGTATCTGTTCTTCCTTCAGACAGGTCAGCTTAAATTGAAAATTATCTCTTTAGCAGCACTGACATGTATCTCTTTTAACACCTCACTGAGGAGTAAACATAAGTCTTTGCCACACACCAATAACTGGATTTTTTTTTTTTTTTGAGAGAGTCCTGCTTTTTCTAAAGTATCCCATGTTCTTCTAGAGCCTTGATTGTGAAATCTAAGCAACAAAAGTCAGTATTTTAATCAACTGGTTAGCTGCAATTTAGTAAGGTTATTTCTCACAAGCTTAGGTTTGCTAGATAAAATATAGGATGCCAGATGAATTTCAGATAAACAAATAATTACTTTTAGTATACATGCATTTCATGAAATCTGGACATAAACTGAAAAAAAATTATTGTAAATTTAAATTTAACAGTTGGTTTTCTGTGTCGGTACATGAACATAACATGAAGAAATCCTCATTCCCTTTACAGGACTTACTGTTTGGAATCCCTAACTAAAACTGTGTACTAACTATTGATTTGTTATATACTGTACATATTCTCACAGAGTCCAATAAGAGAATCCACAGATTTTTAAGGATGGAAACTGGGTATTTGATAGATTTGATGAACTTAATCCACGGATCCATCATTTCTCTCTACTTCAGTCTAAGTGTTGTCATTATTCTCTCAATTTTCTCCCATATGATAGAATAGAAACAACGTGGATGTAATAACATTCATTACAAGTTCCTGCCTGCACTTAATTTTGGATCTAATATTTCTTTTTATGTGCTTACGTTAATTAAATACCCCCTCACACTAATCATTAAACATAATGACCCTAATATCCTGATCATTTTTTATAGCATCATTGTATTTTATTCTTTCAGAACAATTATTTCCTTCTGAATTTTTTTATTCAGTTTTTGTCCATGTGTCAATGATCTGTCTTCCTGATGTTAGACAAATTCTAGACATAAAGTACATATAACAGTAAGAACTCTTTTCTCATAGTATGAAATCTGTCCACATGTATAAACAGTATAAACTTTTTTCTCTCACAGATTATCCACCACACATATGTTTTTTACACAAGTCAACTCCTAGCTTGATTTATTTTAGGTTACAAACTAGTCTGTTTGCTTCTTCAGAAACTATGCTGTTTTCACATAATACTGCATCATATCCCCCAAAACTATTCACTGACATTCTCAGAAATTCAAAGAAGATCCAGTGTCCAATATATTACCACACTCAAGTACTAGATTTATTAATGCCATCATATCTGTAAGTTATTTATAAATACTTCTAACAACTTCTAAAAATCTAAAAAGGATTCCTATGATGGAAATCCCAACTTTGTTATAGGTCGCTTCTCATTACTAGTACCTTTCCCTAAACAGATTTAGGTGATAAAAAAAGTTGAAAACTACCAGAATGCATCACTCCAAAATGTGCCTCTTTGACATGAAAATTATTTTCAGCCAAATGCAATTAATCAGAGCCAAACTCATAAGCAGCAAAAAGCTCTTTTTCTGCTGAAAGGCAGGATACATCTCCTTTTATTGGAGACAAACTCCTACCAAGTCCAGAAAGGACACCTGAGAAATCTACATCTATTTACCTTCCCACAGTTTGGCGCCCTTCGAATCCTAAAACCGTCCCCTTTGTCCTACCATTTCTCTACAAATGTACTACTCTTTGTTGAAAATTCAGTTTAAGCCATAGTTCTAAGGAGCTACTTTGAGTCACTTGGCAACCCACTCCAGTGTTCTTGCCTGGAGAACCCCAGGGATGGGGGAGCCTGGTGGGCTGCCGTCTATGGGGTCGCACAGAGTCGGACACGACTGAAGCGACTTAGCAGCAGCAGCAGCAGCCTTTACTTGTCTCCCATGTTGTGTGTGGTATACACATTAATAAACTGCTTTTCTCTTGTTGGGCTTCCCTGGTGGCTCAGATGGTAAAGCATTTGCCTGCAGTGCGGGAGACCTGGGTCCGATCCCTGGATTGGGAAGATCCCCTGGAGAAGGAAATGGTACTCCAGTTCTCTTGCTTGGAAAATTCCATGGACTGAGGAGCCTGCAGTCACAATAGAGTCGGACACAACTGAGCAACTT
The DNA here is from genome assembly GCF_042477335.2 of Ovis canadensis. NCBI lineage: Eukaryota > Metazoa > Chordata > Mammalia > Artiodactyla > Bovidae > Ovis > Ovis canadensis. The sequence continues at coordinate 139,687,992 of NC_091245.1, forward strand.
CACTTTCACTTTCTCTTGTTAATCTTCGTGTCAGAACTCCATTACAAAGCCTAAAACAGGTGAAGGTTAAGTTCTCCCTCCCCTATACAGACTAGGGAGGTACTTTCAACAATCTACAATAGGTTATTTATATGTTTGTGACTTTTATATCTAGACAACAGTTACAGCCATAATTCTTACACTTTCAACCTAATAATTTTCATCTGCATGTACATTGTTATGTAAAATAAATACATGTAAAACCAAGGCCATCAGGCTTTTAGCAAACTCTACTCTGGCCACAAGGTATTAAGTTGACCTTTGCAGTCATAAAGACTAGGCACTTCATCCTTTCCAGGTGAATTTTCATCCTCTCTTAGGACATAATCATATCCCTCTAACTCTTTGTTCATACATTTTCTTATGTATAACATTTTCTTTTAATCATCCCACCACAATTTAAATTATTTTTAATAGCTATTAATGGTGCCATAGCCTCTTTATAAGGTTTCCTGACTAATAGTCTATTTAATGTATATTAAATAAGAAGTAATAGTCAGCTAAGGCAAGTGTCCTTTTGATCCCATTACTCAGCTTCTTATAGCACTATCGTGTTGCTAAACGGCCACTTATATCAAATGAAAATTACTGACCATGTCTTTTAAAATATTACACCAATTAACACATAGCGACCCTGTAACACACAGATATACTTTACTGGGATGAGCTCATTCCATTTCATCTCTGTTCTACTGCAGTCCCAAGTATCATTTTATGGCTCAATGTGTGAACTATTAGCCTCAGTAACATAGACAAGTGGATTTTTCTTTTGAGGTGGATACATATGGGTGTTAACATCAGAACCATATTAAAATCCTGTTTTTACCACTTATTAACTACATAGTGACATGCTAGACTTTTCAACTTTTTGATTCTTATTTGCCATCTGTATTTGAAAGTACAGATTTAATATTATCTATGTCAAGTGTAGAAAGCTAATAAATTAATGTGATATGTTTTCCCCCCAAATCAACACTAGTGAAAAAATTCAGAGAAAAAGCAGATCATAAAGCATGCACGGTATCAGGAAGACAACAAAGTAAAACATGCAACAGAGTTAACAAAGGCTGATATATGTCAATTCTGAAAGTAACATAATTGAGTTTAATACCTCTGTTGCTAAAAATAGAATTTTCACGCTGAGTTACAAAGAAAGAGACAAAACAAAACCAGAAAAAAAAAATTCCCTCAATGGTGTAAAATTTTATCTGTAAAACTAACACAAAGTGAGCCAACTTGATAGTAAAATGATTCTCAGAGTAATTATTAATAACAACAACATTAATAACCAGGGATTAATATTTACTTCAAAATGTAGAAATCAAGAAAAGTATTATTAAATAAGCAAAGTTATTCAAAAAGCCTAGCGAAATAGTCATAGACTGTAACACAAAGGGAAAAATATCATGAAAATATTGTTTAAAATACCTTATGAATATTAAAAAAAAATTCATTGGAACAACTGTTTCAAAAGTCCCTTAACCCTTGAGCAGTCAAATGAGCAATATAAATGATACGAAAAATGCAATATGATTAATGCCATAGAATTATTAAACTAACATAGAATTAGAACTATAAACCATATAGAAAACATATGTCATTTTTAAGGGCCTATGAGGTAGTTTCAATATAATAATCATACATGAGGAATTAAAACACACATATGCAAACACATACACTTTTTAAAACAGTCATGTAAGGAATGCCATTAGAACAATGTTCTAATGATGTTTCAAAGTTATAGAAATAAAAAGAAAAGTCCCTAGTGGTCCCTAGTGGTCCAGTGGTTAAGACCCCTCACTTCTGCTGCATGGGGCATGGTTGGGGAACTACAATCCCATATGCTGCACAGTGCAATTAAAAAAAAAAAGTCCTCACTCTACTTAGTTACTTCATGATCATATAAAGCCAAATCATAGGTTTACATTTTTTTTTTAAGAATTTAAAGAGAATTTGGTCAAGAAAACTGGAACCCAAATGAAATAATGCTGATTTAAGTCAAATTTATCAATTAGTAAATGATTTTCAAAAAATAAACCTCAAGAATAACATAAAATAAAGATAAAAGGAGAAGTGAAAATGAAGAGAAATGTAGCATTGATGATTAAATTTGATAATTGTTTTTTAGGAAAAATATAAATAAGAAATATAACATTAAGCTACTCTAATAAGGAAAAATATATATAGCAAGAAGGACAGAAAGAATGATTTAATGAATTGTAAAAATTAACAATGGACCAAAAAAAAGAGATTTAATTTTCAGATGACCAATACCATGTAAAAACATTACATAAAATTCTACAGTGTAATATCAGAGTATATTATTATTTTAGCTTCCATTTAGAAAAGTGTTTAACTGTAGTTTACTACAACTTTTGAGAACAAATAATATCAATTAAGGGTCACCAACCCAATTAATCCTTCCCTCTCTGGTATTAAGAACTATTAATAGGTAACAATGATAAAACAATATTAAAATTGTATGACATTAAAATAAAGATAGAATTAGAGTGTATTAGAAGATTATATATATATATATATATCCAGAAGTGTTCATATATGCAAAAAGAAGATATATACAATATTGATATAAAACTTTTGAAATCACTAGAAATTATCTAACATCTTTATCTATAAAAAGTACTAAATATTTTATAAAATATATTGTAACTTATTTATAATGCAGACACACTAAATGCAGATGGTTGATGGAGTTAAATATGTAAAAAGGAAAATATGTTATAATGAAATTCAATTCATTTCAAGCATTAATATTTTTTAATTGAGACCTTTGTAGTTAAAGCATTTTTAATAATGTTGGCAGTGATATTCTTTCTGTAGATAATTAGACATTGTAGAAAAATCTTTAAATTTGCTCACAAACTGAGGCTGAGTGTCCAATACTAGGAATTCATTAAAGATCAGAGATTGGCACAAACAACTGTATCCTCATTTATGGGATAGGCACGTCCACATTAGGGAATGCTTCATGGCCATTGCTAATTTTACTACCAGTTAATGACAGAGAAAATGTCTATGGCATTCATTCATACATGCAATTAATTAAGCACCATGCCTCTGCCAGATACTTTTCTAGCTTTTATAGCTATAGAAGTAAAAATTCAAACCAATAAACTGTCTAGCTTTTTTAGGGTTAGGGTTGTAATTCTAGTGATGTAACTAAGAAAAGAAGACACTGTGGGAAACAGGAAATTATACACTCCATATTCTTAATAGGAAGACAGAAGATTATAAAATCCTTATTTTTTCCTTGCTTTCTGTGATAGAAATCGAATTGTTTCCTGAGGCTAAGGATCTTGAACTCTGAACTGGCAGTCTTTCCAGAGAAATGGTTGAGGAAGAAGGAACTGTTGACTACAGACAATTGAAGAGGGAAATATCAATTATTTTCTGACAAAGAGAAAGGTGTGAGATGTTTTTGCAACTGGTCTTTAAGATAGTAAAAATACAAATATTAATCCAAATAGATTGAAAGCATCTCTCATTAAAATTACCTATTATGATCCTGGTTATTGCTAACATTCCTGAGATGTTTTGTCTGAAATTGGTCCCCTTTGTATAATCTGAATTTAAAATATCTAAACAGATTTCTTACAACAGGGGAAAAAATCAATCTTTGCAATTTTCCTTAGTTCCTTTCTCTATTTATAAACTCTATCCATTGACCATGTCCTATTCTGAAGTTTCCAGGATAGATCTACACTATTTTTAACCAATTTATTTTTTCTGTCATATTTTCCAAACAGCAAATACTTCGCATTGATTACATGGATTGTTTCTAGGCTCAATTTTAAAGACCTGCACTGTAGAATATTTTATTTTAAATACTGATTTCAAGCTCATCATCTCAGTCATGAGCATATCGCTCATTACGTGGATTTTAAACATGTTAAAAGTGCTTAATTACCTATGCAGTAGATGTTATAAAGCAAACAAACAAACACTTGTTTCTTTTTTTTTTTTTTTAATTTTAAAATCTTTAATTCTTACATGCGTTCCCAAACATGACCCCCCCTCCCACCTCCCTCCCCACAACATCTCTCTGGGTCATCCCCATGTACCAGCCCCAAGCATGCTGCACCCTACGTCAGACATGGACTGGCGATTCAATTCTTACATGATAGTATACATGTTAGAATTCCCATTCTCCCAAATCATCCCACCCTCTCCCTCTCCCTCTGAGACCAAAAGTCCGTTATACCCATCTGTGTCTTTTTTCCTGACTTGCATACAGGGTCGTCATTGCCATCTTCCTAAATTCCATATATATTTGTTAGTATACTGTATTGGTGTTTTTCTTTCTGGCTTACTTCACTCTGTATAATTGGCTCCAGTTTCATCCATCTCATCAGAACTGATTCAAATGAATTCTTTTTAACGGCTGAGTAATACTCCATTGTGTATATGTACCACAGCTTTCTTATCCATTCATCTGCTGATGGACATCTAGGTTGTTTCCATGTCCTGGCTATTATAAACAGTGCTGCGATGAACATTGGGGTACATGTGTCTCTTTCAATTCTGGTTTCCTCGGTGTGTATGCCCAGAAGTGGGATTGCTGGGTCATAAGGGAGTTCTATTTGCAATTTTTTAAGGAATCTCCACACTGTTCTCCAAAGTGGCTGTACTAGTTTGCATTCCCACCAACAGTGTAGGAGGGTTCCCTTTTCTCCACACCCTCTCCAGCATTTATTGCTTGCAGAGTTTTGGATCGCAGCCATTCTGACTGGTGTGAAGTGGTACCTCATTGTGGTTTTGATTTGCATTTCTCTAATAATGAGTGATGTTGAGCATCTTTTCATGTGTTTGTTAGCCATCTGTATGTCTTCTTTGGAGAAATGTCTATTTAGTTCTTTGGCCCATTTTTTGATTGGGTCGTTTATTTTTCTGGAGTTGAGCTGCATAAGTTGGTTGTATATTTTTGAGATTAGTTGTTTGTCAGTTGCTTCATTTGCTATTATTTTCTCCCATTCCGAAGGCTGTCTTTTCACCTTGCTTATATTTTCCTTTGTTGTGCAGAAGCTTTTAATTTTAATTAGATCCCATTTGTTTATTTTTGCTTTTATTTCCAGAATTCTGGGAGGTGGATCATAGAGGATCCTGCTGTGATTTATTTCTGAGAGTGTTTTGCCTATATTCTCCTCTAGGAGTTTTATAGTTTCTGATCTTACATTTAGATCTTTAATCCATTTTGAGTTTATTTTTGTGTACGGTGTTAGAAAGTGATCTAGTTTCATTCTTTTACAAGTGGTTGACCAGTTTTCCCAGCACCACTTGTTAAAGAGATTGTCTTTACTCCATTGTATATTCTTGCCTCCTTTGTCAAAGATAAGGTATAAACTTGATAAATTCAAAAAAATCGAAATCATTCCAAGCATCTTTTCTGACCATAATGCATTAAGGTTAGATCTCAATTACAGGAGAAAAACTATTAAAAATTCCAACATATGGAGGTTGAACAACACACTTCTGAATAACCAACAAATCACAGAAGAAATCAAAAAAGAAATCAAAATATGCACAGAAACTAATGAAAATGAAAACACAACAACCCAAAACCTGTGGGACACTATAAAAGCAGTGCTAAGAGGAAAGTTCATAGCAATACAGGCATACCTCAAGAAACAAGAAAAAAGTCAAATAAACAACCTAACTCTACAACTAAAGCAACTAGAAAAGGAAGAGTTGGAGAACCCCAGAGTGAGTAGAAGGAAAGAAATCTTAAAAATTAGGGCAGAAATAAATGCAAAAGAAACAAAAGAGACCATAGCAAAAATCAACAAAGCCAAAAGCTGGTTCTTTGAAAGGATAAATAAAATTGACAAACCATTAGCCAGACTCATCAAGAAGCAAAGAGAGAAAAATCAAATCAATAAAATTAGAAATGAAAATGGAGAGATCACAACAGACAACACAGAAATACAAAGGATCATAAGAGACTACTATCAGCAGTTGTATGCCAATAAAATGGACAACGTGGAAGAAATGGACCAATTCTTAGAAAAGTACAATTTTCCAAAACTGAACCAGGAAGAAATAGAAAACCTTAACAGACCCATCACAAGCACGGAAATTGAAACTGTAATCAGAAATCTTCCAGCAAACAAAAGCCCAGGTCCAGACGGCTTCACAGCTGAATTCTACCAAAAATTTCGAGAAGAGCTAACACCTATCCTCCTCAAACTCTTCCAGAAAATTGCAGAGGAAGGTAAACTTCCAAACTCATTCTATGAGGCCACCATCACCCTAATACCAAAACCTGACAAAGATGACACAAAAAAAGAAAACTACAGGCCAATATCACTGATGAACATAGATGCAAAAATCCTCAACAAAATTCTAGCAATCAGAATCCAACAACACATTAAAAAGATCATACACCATGACCAAGTGGGCTTTATCCCAGGGATGCAAGGATTCTTCAATATCCGCAAATCAATCAATGTAATTCACCACATTAACAAATTGAAAAATAAAAACCATATGATTATCTCAATAGATGCAGAGAAGGCCTTTGACAAAATTCAACATCCATTTATGATAAAAACTCTCCAGAAAGCAGGAATAGAAGGAACATACCTCAACATAATAAAAGCTATATATGACAAACCCACAGCAAACATTATCCTCAATGGTGAAAAATTGAAAGCATTTCCCTTAAAGTCAGGAACAAGACAAGGGTGTCCACTTTCACCGCTACTATTCAACATAGTTCTGGAAGTTTTGGCCACAGCAATCAGAGCAGAAAAAGAAATAAAAGGAATCCAAATTGGAAAAGAAGAAGTAAAACTATCACTGTTTGCAGATGACATGATCCTCTACATGGAAAACCCTAAAGACTCCACCAGAAAATTACTAGAGATCATCAATGAATATAGTAAAGTTGCAGGATATAAAATCAACACACAGAAATCCCTTGCATTCCTATACACGAATAATGAGAAAGTAGAAAAAGAAATTAAGAAAACAATTCCATTTACCATTGCAACGAAAAGAATAAAATACTTAGGAATATATCTACCTAAAGAAACTAAAGACCTATATATAGAAAACTATAAAACACTGATGAAAGAAATCAAAGAGGACACTAATAGATGGAGAAATATACCATGTTCATGGATCGGAAGAATCAATATAGTGAAAATGAGTATACTACCCAAAGCAATTTACAAATTCAATGCAATCCCTGTCAAGCTACCAGCCACATTTTTCACAGAACTAGAACAAATAATTTCAAGATTTGCATGGAAATACAAAAAGCCTCGAATAGCCAAAGCAATCTTGAGAAAGAAGAATGGAACGGGAGGAATCAACTTGCCTGACTTCAGGCTCTACTACAAAGCCACAGTCATCAAGACAGTATGGTACTGGCACAAAGACAGACATATAGATCAATGGAACAAAATAGAAAGCCCAGAGATAAATCCACTTGGTTCTATCTTTTCTTCCCATTTGGAGACAAATTTCATAAAACTGGAAAAAAAAAAAAAACCCTAAATTTTAAGAGGCAAGGAATAAAAATATAACAAAAATTCTTTTAAATGACCTCCACTGTTACCAGTTTCTCACATAACCAATGCCTTCCAAAGCCCTCTGTTAAAACATATTTACTGAAGTGTCTGGCTTGCTGAATGCTTTTGGCTCAAACAATTTTGTCTCCCACACTCCTGTTTTCTTTGTTTCAGTAGGATGCATACCAAGCATCAGATGTGTTTATCCCTAAATCTGTTTGTACCAGTTGTTTTTGTTTTTTTCACTTACATAATTTATTTAAATATCACTTAAACTTATGAAAATAGGAGTGTGAAAACAGAGAGTCGTTTCTATAAAAACTAAGTCGTATGCCTTGAAAACAAGTTTAAAAAGGTGAGTTGCTTGAAATATGCTTTCAAAGTAAGTGTGGGCTGGACAACCATAAAATCTGGGGAAGAAATCACAGACATCTAAAAGGATTCTGCACACAAATTACTTACAAGTGGTTGTAATTGCTTGATGTACTTTAGAGAAATGGAAACAGAAAATTGCAAAGGATGAGTTATGAGTACAGTTTATGGGAAAAAAAAAAATAAAATGGAAAAGAAAAGTGCACAGGACTGGAAAGGACTATTAGGAAAGTCCTTGGCCTCAGATAATAAAATTTTAAAATAAATTCACATTTATACTTTGAAAGGTAAGATAAAATATATGTTATAGACAACTTTTAATTATTTTGAGGTTGTCTCAAAAGGCAAATTTAGTGTCAACTACAAACTGGCACTTGCTATGGGCACTTTGCCATCTTCCTCTACAAGGATTGTATGTGCTGATTTTCAACACCCCCTGAAAGGAGTGCAGGGCAGAAAGCAGAAATGAGGCACTGTGTCCTCTGGGAAAAACTGGCAGAACAGGTCTTCACATAGTCAGATATTTTCAGGAGCTGATTTGAGGAGCCAAATTCTTGTATCTCCTGATATCTAGAAAAGCACTAAAATCCTTCATGGTAACTTTTGCTTCTGGTGACTAGCAGTAATCCTCAAGGACCAGCAGAAACCCTCTCCAAAACATATATGCTTGACTGCATGTACCCTCCCTTCCCCAAAACCACATATATACTGACTTTACTTCCTACCTCTTTAGAATTCTCTCAGAGATATCTGAAATGCTGCCTCCTGGGGTATAGTCTGCATTTTGCCCCGCAAAAAACTTAACTGATAAATCTCATTTTTTTTTAACATTAGCATGAGTAAATCTTCCTTCATATTTTATACATGATAAAAACCAAGGGCGACTTGTTTACCTTTGTTCTGATGTAACATCCCTCAGTGCAGGCATTAATGTCCCTCTGAGTTTGATGCCCTGTGACTCCCCTCCCAGTCTATATCCCACAGGCCAGGCAAACTGGAATAATGGTGGTACATAATCAAAGAAAGTCAATGGGTAGAGGCAAAAGACTGTGAACATGTTCTAAAAACATGGAGTGGAAAAATAAGATTCCTTTTTCAGGTATTTATACTTCAAATAAGTTCAGTTTAGTTCAGTCACTCAGTCCTGTCCGACTGTTTGTGACCCCATGGACAGCAGCATGCCAGGCCTCCCTGTCCATCACCAATTCACACAGTTTATTCAGACTCATGTCCATTGAGTCAGTGATGCCATCCAACCATCTCATCCTCTGCTGTCCCCTTCTCTTCCCAACTTATATATCTCCCAGCATCAGGGTCTTTTCTAGTGAGTCACTTCTTTGAATCAGGTGGCCAAAGTACTACAGTTTCAGCTCAGCATCAGTCCTTCCAATGAATATTCAGGACTGATTTCCTTTAGGATGGACTGGTTGAATCTCCTTGCTGTCCAAGGGTCTATCAAGAGTCTTCTCCAACACCACAGTTCAAAAGCATCAATTCTTCAGTGCTCAGCTTTCTTTATAGTCCAACTCTCACATCCATACATGATCACTGGAAAAATCATAGCCTTGACTAGATGGACGTTTGTTGGCAAAGTACTGTCTCTGTTTTTTTTTTAATACGCTATGTAGGTTGGTAATAATTTTCCGTCCAAAGAGCAAGCATCTTTTAATTTCATGGCTGCAGTCACCATCTACAGTGACTTTGGAGGCCCCACCCCCCAAAAAAGTCTGTCACTGTTTCCATTGCTTTCCCATCTATTTGCCATGAAGTGATGGGAACGGATGCCATAAACTTAGCTTTCTGAATGTTGAGTTTAAAGTCAACATTTCACACCCCTCTCTCATTTTCATCAAGAGGCTTTTTAGTTCTTCTACACTTTCTGGCATAAGGGTGGTATCATCTGCATGTTTGAGGTTACTGATATTTCTTCCGGCAATCTTGATTCCAGCTTATGCTTCATCTAGCCAAGCATTTCTCATGATGTGCTCTGCATATAAGTCAAATAAGCAGCGTGACAATATACAGCCTTCATGTACTCCTTTCCTGATTTAGAATCAGTCTGTTGTTTAATATCCAGTTCTAACTGTTGCCTCCTGACCTGCATACAGATTCCTCAGGAGGTAGATCAGGTGGTCTGGTATTCTTATCTCTTGAACAATTTTCCACATTTTGTTGTGATTCACCCAGTCAAAAGCTTTGGCATAGTCAATAAAACAGAAGTAGATGCTTTTCTGGAACTCTCTCACTTTGTTAATGATGCAACAGATGTTGGCAATTTGATCTCTGGCTGCTCTGTCTTTTCTAAATCCAGCTTGAACATCTAGAAGTTCATGGTTCATGTACTGTTGAAAGCTGGCTTGGAGAATTTTGAGCATTATTTTACTAGCATATGAGATGAGTGCAATTGTGTGGTAGTTTGAGCACGCCTTGGCATTGCCTTTCTTTGGGATTGGAATGAAAACTGATCTTTTCCAGTCCTATGGCATTGCTGAGTTTTCCAAATTTGCTGGCATACTGAGTGCAGTACTTGCACAGCATTATCTTTTAGGATTTGAAATAGCTCAACTGGAATTCCATAATCTCCACTAGCTTTGTTCATAGTGATGCTTTCTAATGCCCACTTGACTTCACATTCCAGGATATCTGGCCCTGGGTGAGTGATCACACCATCATGATTATCTGGGTCATGAAAATCTCTTTTGTATAGTTCTTCTGTGTATTCTGGCCACCTCTTTTTAATATCTTCTGCTTCTGTTAGGTCCATATCATTTCTTTCTTTTATTGCGCCTATCTTTGCATGAAATGTTCCTTTGGTATCTCTAATTTTCTTGAAGAGATTTCTAGTCTTTCCCATTGTATTATTTTCCTCTATTTCTTTACATTGATCACTGAGGAAGGCTTTCTTATCTCTCCTTGCTATTCTTTGGAACTCTTCATTCAAATGGGTATATTTTTCCCTTTTTCCTTTGCTTTTCACTTCTCTTCTTTTCACAGCTATTTGTAAGGCCTCCTCAGACAACCATTTTGACTTTTTGCACTTCTGTTTCTTGGGGATGTTCTTGATCCCGGCCTCCCATACAATGTCACGAACCTCTGTCCATAGTTCTTCAGGCACTCTAAGGATCTAATCCCTTGAATCTATTTCTCACTTTGACTGTATAATCATAAGGGGTTTGTTTTAGGCCTTACTTGAATATTCTAGTGGTTTTCTAGTGGTATTCTACTTTCTTCAATTTAAGTCTGAATTTGGCAATAAGGAGTTCATGATCTGTGCCACAGTCAGCTCCCGGTCTTGTTTTTGCTGACTGTATAAAGCTTCCCCATCTTTGGCGGCAAATAATATAGTCAATCTGATTTTGGTATTGACCATCTGGTGATTTCCATGTGTAGAGCCTTCTCTTGTGTTGTTGGAAGAGGGTGTTTGCTATGATCAGTGTGTACTCTTGGTAAGACTATTAGCCTTTGCCCTGCTTCATTCTGTACTCCAATGACAAATTTGCCTGTTACTCCACGTATCTCTTGATTTCCTACTTTTACATTCCAGTCCCCTATAATGAAAAGGACATCTTTTTTTGGGTGTTAGTTCTAAAAGGTCTTTTAGGTCTTCATAGAACTGTTCAACTTCAGCTTCTTCAGCATTTCTGGTCGGGGTATAGACTTGGATTACTGTAATATTGAATGTTTTCCCTTGAAACAAACAAATATTATACTGTTGTTTTTTAGATTGCATCCAAGTACTTCATTTTGGACTCTTTTATTGACTATGGTAGCTACTCCATTTCTTCTAAGCATTTCTTTCCCACAATAGTAGACATAATGGTCATCTGAATTAAATTCACCCTTTCCAGTCCATTTTAGTTCTCTGAGTCCTAAAATGTCGATGTTCACTCTTGCCATCTCCTGTTTGACCACTTCCAATTTGCATGGATTCTTCGACCTAACATTCCAGATTCCTATGCAATATTGCTCTTTACCACATTGGACTTTACTTCCATTACCAGTCACATCCACAACTGGGTGTTGTTATTGCTTTGACTCTGTCTCTTCATTCTTTCTGTTGTTATTTCTCTACTGGTCTCCAGTAATATATTGGGCACCTACCAACCTGGGGAGCTCATCTTTCAGCATCCTATCTTTTTGCCTTTTCAGCTACTCAGAGTGGATATGGATATTAACCAGAGTTTTTTAGAGGTATATATTCAGGGTCAAAATTCTTTGAAATTGTGTGTAAACTTATGAACTTATGAAAAGAGAGGAATCAAGGATAGACATACAAGTGGAAGGAATTCATGATAGTTAGAGCAAAACAAAAATGCCGTGAAAAATGATATATTTTATTGTTTTTAAAATGAAAGATTTTAGGCATTTAACAATCCTTTTCACTTTGCTTTTTGAATAAGGGGTTCTCTGTTTACATTTTACACTGGGCCTTAAAATATCTGCAGTCTCCTGGTAGTGACAATAGTAACTACTAATGGGATCTTCTACTTGTTGAAGAATTAACATGTGTTAGGTCATTTGGCAAGTGATTTTTATGGACTGGCTTGTTTACTTCTTGAAATATCCCAGTTAATTTTACCATTTTACAGATAAAGAAACTGATAATTGGAATGATAAAAATTTCCCAAGAATAAACTTACTTTTAAATAAAGCCAAAGAAACCAGAAATCTAGGTCTATCTTGCTCAACTGTCCATGATTTAAGTCATGATACAGAAGCATGAGATTATTTACCCTTACACTTTCTCACTATTCATACACTCTCCTTTACAGAGCTAAAGTAATAAACCTCTGTTTTGTTTTGGTTTGGTTTGTTTTATAAGTAAAGCTACCTGACAAGAATCAGTAGTCTGAAATTTTGTAAAGAGTTTCCAAATTCAAGGAAGAGCAACTTTTGGCATTCTTTCCCTTAATATTAACAAATTTCTTAACACTCAAAATTTGAATTCCATATATATATATATATATATATATATATATATATGGAATTATGTACAAGGACATATTCAGTAGTGAAAGTTTTCCATATTTAAATTACAAAGAAAATATATTTGTTGAAATTAACATTGGGTCTCTATTTTTTGAAATACAAAGAAGTGTTTATTTCCAATCAGGTCATTCAAAGATAATACACTCGTTATGCACGGATTTATATTTATACAATTTTAATAAGCAATGAATTTATCTGCTGACCAAGTATCAGTTCAGTTCAGTTCAGCTCAGTCATGTCCAGCTCTTTGTGACCCCATGAATCGCAGCACACCAGGCCTCCCTGTCCATCACCAACTCCAGGAGTTCACTCAGACTCACGTCCATCAAGTCAGTGATGCCATCCAGCCATCTCATCCTCTGTCTTCCCCTTCTCCTCCTGCCCTCAATCCCTCCCAGCATCAGAGTCTTTTCCAATGAGTCAACTCTTTGCATGAGGTGGCCAAAGTGCTGAAGTTTCAGCTTTAGCATCATTCCTTCCAAAGAAATCCCAGGATTGATCTCCTTCAGAATGGACTGGTTGGATCTCCTTGAAGTCCAACATAATCTCAAGAGTCTTCTCCAACACCACAGTTCAGAAGCATCAATTCTTCAGTGCTCAGCCTTCTTCACAGTCCAACTCTCACATCCATACATGACTACAGGAAAAACCATAGCCTTGGCTAGACGAACTTTAGTTGGCAAAGTAATGTCTCTGCTTTTTAATATACTATCTAGGTTGGTCATAACTTTTCTTCCAAGGATATGCCCCTTATAATTTAGAGATTAAAAAAATTTATTATAGGTATAGTCATGTAAAGTGACATCATCAATGATTATTTTTTTGTAAATCATGACAATATATTCTATAGTATTGCCTTCAGTGAGGCAAATCCTCACATTTTTGTGATAGAGGGATTATTAATATGTATAAAACTAATCTGAACCAGAGTTTACAACAGATAACAGTAGTTATAATAAACATTGGTGGTTTTATATGATTCAACTTTATGTATAATGCACATATACATATAAATTCATTAAATTCTACCGTACTTTTAAATAGAAAGGGCATAGTGTCACATGAATTTTTCCATATCTTAATATCTATTCATCCCCTTTATATGATAGCAGCTCTTAACTAAATTCTGTTTTTTTTGTGTTTTATTTGTTATTATTCTTCAGTCTTGAAATCTTACATAAGAATAGCAATATATTTTTATGCAACTCTATCTTATGTCAATTCCTTAACAACATTTCTGTCATTTCCTTAACAACATTTATTAAAAGAGAACATTCATAAGTGAATGTAGGAGGAGGTAACTACTTCAATTTTGAATTGTGATTGAACTTTGCATGCACATATATACCTTTTTTTTTTTTTGGTTTTATTTCATTTACATAAAGTCAACTATTTTAAGCTCTCTTAAGAGCTAAGCTATGAATAAAAGTAGGAACTTATGTTCCACTGAGCTGTAATTTTATTGCAAGTGATTGCTAAGGTATGCAAATGATTTTCAACCATTATCTTATCAGATCCTTAACTCAGAATTTTCTATTCCTTACTAGGATTATTTTTCAAGTTTTTGATTGCAATTTTCATATATCTATTTAGCTATGATAATAAGTAAAATGTTTTTCTTATAATTCCATTACTATTATGAAAGTATTTTATCTTTATCTCATATAAATCAAATCAAGTAAGTTTCTCTATTTGGACAGTAACAAGTGAGGAATAGATTGCCCCAAATACCAAGAAATAAAGGAGGAATTCAAGCAGGAAACAACATATAAATATTGACAGCAAAATGAAAGACATACCAAACTTTTTTATAAGAATTCTGGAAATAAAAGCAAAAATAAACAAATGGGATCTAATTAAAATTAAAAGCTTCTGCACAACAAAGGAAAATATAAGCAAGGTGAAAAGACAGCCTTCTGAATGGGAGAAAATAATAGCAAATGAAGCAACTGACAAACAACTAATCTCAAAAATATACAAGCAACTTATGCAGCTCAATTCCAGAAAAATAAACGACCCAATCAAAAAATGGGCCAAAGAACTAGACATTTCTCCAAAGAAGACATACGAATGGCTAACAAACACATGAAAAGATGCTCAACATCACTCATTATTAGAGAAATGCAAATCAAAACCACAATGAGGTACCACTTCACACCAGTCAGAATGGCTGCGATCCAAAAATCTGCAAGCAATAAATGCTGGAGAGGGTGTGGAGAAAAGGGAACCCTCCTACACTGTTGGTGGGAAGGCAAACTAGTACAGCCACTATGGAGAACAGTGTGGAGACTCCTTAAAAAATTGCAAATAGACCTGCCTTATGACCCAGCAATCCCACTTCTGGGCATACACACCAAGGAAACCAGAATTGAAAGAGACACATGTACCCCAATGTTCATCGCAGCACTGTTTATAATAGCCAGGACATGGAAACAACCTAGATGTCCATCAGCAGATGAATGGATAAGAAAGCTGTGGTCCAAATACACAATGGAGTATTACTCAGCCGTAAAAAAGAATTCATTTGAATCAATTCTGATGAGATGGATGAAACTGGAGCCGATTATACAGAGTGAAGTAAGCCAGAAAGAAAAACACCAATACAGTATACGAACACATATATATGGAATTTAGGAAGATGGCAATGATGACCCTGTATGCAAGACAGGGAAAGAGACACAGATGTGTATAACGGACCTTTGGACTCAGAGGGAGAGGGAGAGGGTGGGATGATTTGGGAAAATGACATTCTAACATGTATAGTATCATGTAAGAATTGAATCGCCAGTCTATGTCTGACGCAGGATGCAGCATGCTTGGGGCTGGTGCATGGGGATGACCCAGAGAGATGTTATGGGGAGGGAGGTGGGAGGGGGGTTCATGTTTAGGAACGCATGTAAGAATTAAAGATATTAAAACTACTACTACTACTAATAATAAAAAGAATGAGTTCTGTCTCAATGTTAAATGCAGATTATTTTTAGGGCATTTTCTGATATTGATTTTCAATGTGTCTTACTGAATATTTCATTTAATCAAATACTTGTTATTTACATTGACAGAATTAGAGGGATATCGCTATGTATATATGCTGAATCTAGTTTTATTTTTATGCTTTTTTTTTAAACAGGAATTAAAAAAAAAAAAACTAATTTTGAAGAAAAAAACTTCCCATAAGAGTTTCCCAACAGTGAAAATAGTGCTTTGTCCAAGATTAATTCCAAGAGTACCAGTAGAGAAAATCAAGTCCAATGAAATGACTTCAAAAAACATACAAAAATGGAATTATTCAATAGAAAAAGAAACTAAAGTTGTGTATCCCAATGAATGAAATTATAACGTACTATCCCTATTGTGCAAACAGGTTTTCACAATTTTGAATGCTAGTATTTAAACAGCTGTTGAGTTGATCTCTATCATATGTCATCATCTGAGCCAAGTCTTAAGAAACATGTACCACTGACATTTCACATCTATATGAAAAGTACTGTCATATATTTTAACTGCTGGTTTTCCATTATAATTATTTTCCAATATAATTATATATTGATATAATAATTTTCCACAATATAATTATATATTATAATTGATATAATAATGATATCAATGTACTTGAAAAATTACTCACAATGGCTATTTATCATTATTGAGAAATATTGATTTTATCTTGCTGTTCTAATAATTTTTAGCAAAAGTTTTATTTTTCATTATTGCTAATAGCAAACAAATACCTTCTTAAAATGGACTAGTATCTTTAATGTTGAAGGCAAAAGGAGAAGGGGGTAGCAGAAGATGAGATATTTAGTTAGCATTATGTCATCTCTCAATGGACATGAATTTGAGCAAACTGCAGGAGACAGTGAAGAACACAGGAGTCTGGCATGCTGTAGTCCATGGCATCACAAAGAGTCGGACACAACGACTGAACAACAACAACATTTAATGTCTAGGTGTCTTCTGCAGAGCACAGTACTAAAGTTTAGCCTTCTCTGGCTCAGTTTTCCCTTATATAAAATAATGATAATAATGAAAATGGTGATGATGATCAGAAAAATAGTGCATCCCATTAGTTTTCTTAAGCATAAAGAGCAATAATATGTCAGTATGTGAGCACATTACATATAATAAGCACTAAATAAGTACTGGCCTGTCTGAAATTATATGCTGAAAAATATTAGAAAAATAAATTGGGAAAAACATTGGAAAAATAAAAATGCTACAGTGTTATAGTAGTTTATCACTGGAAACTGTTACAGATTGAGGGAAATGGATGGTTTTGGAAAAGTTTTTAAAATTTCTATGCCTCTTTCTTCATTTGAGAAATTAATGATATAATTTTAGCTATGGAGTTGTACAAAGCCAAAGAGCTTGTGAATGTGATAGCCCTTTATTATGAAATGCTACATGATTCTAACTTTTCACATACTTATCAATTTAATAAATGCATATTTAGAACATTAGTAAGCATCTACTGGGCCCAATACTGGTGTTGGGATATAAAAAGAAATACGACATAAAAAGAAATAAGACAGATATTCTAACTTTGTAGTATTAAAAATGTACCAATATTATGGTAATTCTAAATTCCCTTATTTTGAGTTATCAGTTCAGTTCAGTCACTCAGTCGTGTCCGACTGTTTGCGACTCCATGAATCACAGCACGCCAGGCCTTGCTGTCCATCATCAACTCCCAGAGTTCACTCAGACTCACGTCCATCAAGTCAGTGATGCCATCCAGCCATCTCATCCTCTGTCGTCCCCTTCTCCTCCTGCCCCCAATCCGTCCCAGCATCAGAGTCTTTTCCAATGGCTATTTTGAGTATCAGCTCCCCATTATTTGAGAATTCAAATTCTGTTTAGACATTGAGTAAACTACTTTAAAGAAATTATGACACAACATGTGAGTTCATACTATCTAAATATGAATATTATTGAATGAAAACATATTTTAGATGAAATGTCTATTCAAGTCATTTCATGAAATATAAGGAAAAGAAAATTCTCTTTATTCTTCAATAACTAAATGATGTATGCAGCTTTTATTAAGTCAACTTAACTACCTCAGCTTTTACTAAAATAATACCACCACTATGAAAAAAATTTAAAGAATCAGATATGGTCTTTGATCAACAAGGTATAGATTGTTAATACTACTGTTATCTTTTAACAAATAGAATTCCTATGAGCAGTTTTAAGGAGGGAACTACTTATGTATGCATATGGAAATCAAAGGATGTTGTGGTTCCTAGAATCTATTAAAGTTGGAGGGTCATTCTCAAACTTAGATCTAAAAGTTCACCAGGTCTTTGAGGGGAACTGCAGGTGACTTGCTTCGGGTAGAATAAGACACTGCCATACCAAAACATTGAACTTTGGAGCTTTGGAGCACATGGGACAAAGGAGGACAATCGGGATTTTCCTAGTCTCCCGTTTGCTAATTCCAGTCAGAAGCAAATGAGAGAATGAGAACATATTACCCTAGAGCAGGGGGTCACCAACCTCTGGGATCTAATGCTTGATGATCTGAGATGGAACAGATGTAATAATAATACAAATAAAGTACACAATAAATGTACTGTCTTGAATTATCCTGTACCATCATCTGCCTGTCTCTGGAAAAACTGTCTTCCACAAAATTGGTCTCTGGGGCAAGAAATTTGGGGGACCGATGCCCTAGAGAACAGATAAAGTAAGAGGAGGGAGGTACATGAATGAGTATGGAGGAAAATGAGGAATAAACTGCACACATGTGATATAATTTCAATTGCAGTAAAATTCAGGTCTTTGCTTTTGTTGTCTATTAAAACATGAGTTAGCAACTGAACAACAACTAATAGCTGATCGTTATTCAAACTAGTATTTCAATATGAACTCTTAAAGCAAAGCAGTTTAGAATAGATTAGATGATTTAATGATGCCTCCTCTAAAAATCGCTGTATTTAGGAGCTAATTTAGAAATGCCAGTTTTTCCACTAAGTCACGAATGGCCTATTAACAATTAAAATTAAAAATTCATACCATATACATTTTAGCATCTTCTTCATAATGACAGGCAGATAGCATTATATATACCTGTAACACGGTACAAAATCTGTAACGCAGATGATGACGTCAGCCAGCGGGCAGGCTAAGAGAGCCCAATTCTCCTCTTCCCCAAGAAAACAATGAAAAAACAACTACAAATTGAAGGAAATAGCTCTGGGAAATCTCTGAAGGATAACAGAGACGCAGCAGAAACTCCATGGAACGCAAATATCTACGATTGGCACATAGAAAAGCATAGGAAACATCTTACCCGTGCTGGGCCATCCCATCCTCCAGTTTGGAGCCATTGGGTGACAAGAGGGAGTCCCTCAGAGGGCTTTTACTGCACCCACAAAAGTACAGGAAGACGCCAACCATCTTCCTCACCACCGGGGACATCCGCAGCCTTTGGTACTGAGGGTCCCATAAGGGCTGCCCTCGAGTCCCTGTTGCTCCTGTGTCCTCCCCAGGTCTGGAGCTATGGCAGACAGAGGGCGACTTGCCTCTGTGCACTCTAGTTGTTCAATGTGCCTTGTTTTCCACGTTGAGACTCCACAGTGGCATCTAGCGGTGGGGAGCTGCCACTGCACTGTGCCGGGCCTACTGAGTCCCAAGGCACTGCTTGGATTTGCCTTCCTTCGGGTGGTACATCCAGAACACTGAAGCCAGCCTTCCCAGGTTCTGAATCTTGCTTTGAGCTCCCATCATCTGGGCCATGCTGGTATCGTGCCTTGTCCCAGAATCCTGCTTCCAGGCTTTTACCCACCATCACCAGGGCTGTGCTGACACTGCTCTGGATCCTGACCCTGTGTCCTGAGTCCAAACAAAAGAGATAATTTTTTGTGGGGATGCTGAGAAAAGTGAACCCTAATTCACTGTTCAGTTCAGTTCAGTCACTCAGCCGTGTCCTACTCTTTGAGACTCAATGAACTGCAGCACTCCAGGCCTCCCTGTCCATCACCAACTCCCAGAGTTTACTCAAACTCATATCCATTGAGTCGGTGATGCCATCTAACCATCTCATCCTCTGTCGTCCCCTTCTCATCCTGCCTTCAATCTTTCCCAGCATAGGGTCTTTTCAAATGAGTCAGCTCTTCGCATCAGGTGGCCAAAATAGTGGAGCTTCAGCTTCAACATCAGTCCTTTCAGTGAACACCCAGGACTGATCTCCTTTAGGATGGACTGGTTGGATCTCCTTGCAGTCCAAGGCACTCTCAAGTGTAATGTAAATGGGTACAGTTACTATGGAAAACAGTATAGAATTTCATTTAAAAAACAAAACAAAACATAGGATCCAGCAATTCCAATTCTGGGTACATATGAGAAATGAAATCAGTATCTCAAAGAGATATCTGCATTTCTATGTTCATTGTAGTATTATTCACAAGAGCCAAGACATGGAAACGACCAAAGTGTCCACTGATGGATGAATGGATAAAGAAAAGTATTGGGCTTCCTTGGTGGCTCAGTGGTAAAGAATCTACATGCAATCCAGGAGCCACAGGAGGTGCAGGTTCAATCCCTGGGTTGGAAAAATATCCTGGAGGAATACATGGCAACCCACTCCAGTGTTTTTGCATAGATAATCACATGGGCAGAGGAACCTGGTGGGCTACATTCCATAGGGTCACAAAGAGGTGGACAAGACTGAAGCGACTAAGTAGAACATAACATTCTACATATTACACATATAGAATATCTATTTGTTGTGATTGCTCTGGTATTTTTACTGAAGTTTTATACTGAATCCATTTTGCTAAAAAATAAAACATTTTTAATATATATTAGAAAATTATCAAACATTAAGAAAGTTGAGTATATTGTATTGTGCAATATTTAGATAAGACTCATAAAATTATAGGCATTATATCCCCTCTCAACATAGCACATCACCAAAATACATTGTTTTGTATAATTCTTATGAATGATTATAATCCTTTCAAGGAAAGTCTTTATTATGACAAATATTCACATATGCCTGAAATTTTATGTACAGTAACTACAAAAGTAAAAACCAAAGGAACTTTGTGAGCACTTTGAGAGCTGAAACCATTTTTTTTATTTATTTTTATTTTTTAATTTTTATTTTTAATTTATTTTGTTTTACAATACTGTATTGGTTTTGCCATACATTGACATGAATCAGCCATGGGTGTACATGAGTTCCCAATCCTGAGGCCCCCTCCCACCTCCCACCCCATATCATCTCACTGGATCATCCCCGTGCACCAGCCCAAAGCATCCTGTATCCTGTATCATAGACTGGCGATTCATTTCTTACCTGATAGTATACATGTTTCAATGCCCTTCTCCCAAATCATCCCACCCTCTCCCTCTCCCACAGAGTCTAAAAGTCCATTCTATACATCTAAACCATTTTAAATATTAGGAGGAATTCAGTTCATATCAAATCTACACAGATACACACACACACACACACACATGCACAATGGAATATTATTCAGGGATGAAAAAGAACGAAATTTCTGTCATTTGTGATAAAATGGGTGAAACTGGAAGACATTTTACTATTAGAAATAAACGAGAAAGAGAAGGGCTTCCCTGTTGGCTAAGACAATAAAGAATATGCATGCAATGTGAGAGACTGGCTTTCATCTCTAGGTAGGGAAGATCCCCTGGAGAAGGGAAAGAGAAAGACAAATATGGTATGGTATCACTTATTTGTGGAACTTACAAGAAAAAAAAAAAAAAAGAGCCAATCTCACAGAAAAAGTAAGATTGTGGCTTCCTAGGGTTGAAGGTAGGAGAAATGGGGAAGTGTATTTCAAAGGCTACATCCCTTCAGTTATAAACTGAATAGTTTCTAAGGAGCTAATGAAGAGCATGGTGACAATAGTTAATAATCTAGTGTTGCATCCTTGAATTTTTGAGAGTAGATTTAAATATTCTCACCACATACAGAAGAATTAAGTATGTGAGATAACAGATGTATTAGTTAACTTGGTTGCAGTAATCATTTTTCACTGTATATGTACATTAAATCCTCACATTGGACACTTTATATATAATTTTATTGTCTATTATTCCTCAATAAAACAGGAAAAAAATGTAAGTCATATGGAAACTAATTTATAAAGGCTAAATTTTACTTCTTGCACTGCTGTTAGTATATAATGTTTGAAATATTTCTAAATAAGAGTAGATTACACTGAAGATGAAGTTTCTAATATTTTCATATATATATATATATATATTTACCTCAAGCAGTAAGTGCATTAATAAATATGAAAAGGAAAGATGGATGGGCATTAGACTGTGGAAGTCAATTGATTAAGAAAATAATACTTTATAAAATTAATTAGAAGTTATCAAGTAAATTCTCATTTTTCATATTTGGAAGCATTTATACTTCATAATCAGATACCTTTAAAATAAGTAAATTATAAGTAAATGCTTATATTATAATAATTAACTCTTTTTCTGAATTATTGTGAACATATTACATGTATATCTTAAATATATTTAATTTTATTGACTTTCTGTGATGTGTTTTGTATACATCATCATAAAACCACTTCAAAGTAACAGTTTCTATATTAGTAAAAACAATGCTAACTGTTATAACTCTATAAGAACAATAATCATCAGTGACAAAAAAACAGCAAAATTTTATATCTTGTTCATGTCACCATCTTTGAGAGCACGTGAGTGGCTATTTCTCAGTCCAAGGCCTTTTCAATATACAAATTTGCATTTTTTAGTTTTCTCCATGCCATAGGCAGATAGGAAAAGAAATGTTGTTATCTAATAAATTTACCATTTTGATTAAAGTATGAAATGAATTAATAATAAAAAATAGTTGAATTTTTCCATGAAAAGTAAAGATTGACAAAAGAAACTAGGGTAAATCAGTAATAAATTTTACTAAATAAATAAATAAATAAATAAAAGGGAACTCCAACACAGATAAAGAAACTGACTTTAGAAAAGATGAGTACAGATGTAAATATGTCTATATTTAGTAGTATTAACCTGTATGTGACCTAATCTTATGATTTCTATTCTCTTTGACAAGTAGATGGCAAAGAAATCTGTTAAGAGTGAAGGAGATACGTGGGTATCGAAATTTGAAGAGAGGTAAGAAGGTTAAAACGTTGTGGAGTGTAAGATAGATGGGCAGTCTCAATGGCTGCCTCGTGACTGATAATACATTTTAGGAGGCTAATATGACCTCATGTGTGAAATTATCTCACACTGCTCAGCTGCTGGGGAAAGGACACGCTACATTATGATAGTCTAGGTCATCCAAGGCTGCTCTTTGACTTTTCAGGCTCAATAAGAGTAACAGAGGAACAAGGGAGTTTAGAGTATCTGTAAGAATGTCCTTGAAATCACAGACCATGGAACTCAAAGTAGAGAATGACAAAGTTAAAAAAAAAAAAAAAAGATAGGAAGAAATTTATGGAGGGCTCAGTTCCTGATGAAGCTTTTGACCAAGTAACTAGATAATAATAATAATAATAAGACTATGATCACAGCTGGGAATCACTGAGCTAGTGATATGTAGAGTTGGAGTAACTGAATTATGGGTAACAAGGTCAAAATTGAAATTGTGCATGTGGATTGTTGAATAAGTCAAAAAGGTCACTAAACATAAAACAATCATAAAACTAAAAATCTGGTTGTTTCATGGATTGTCTGCATGGACATTTAGATCCACTCAGGATGATGGCAGTGAAGCCTAGGGGTGGAAAAAATGATTGTGAATCAGGTGTCAAAGTGTTCAAGGAGAGAATAACAGACTATTCAAAGAAGAAAAAATGACCTCAATGGAAAGAATACCAACCTCTACCTCTAGATTCTGAGACCAGAGACATATAAGGCATAAATGATGATTCGAGAGAGTTTGAGGATAAAAAGGATTCTATGTCCCCAGAGAGAGAGAGAGAAATTTAGTTCAGTTAATGCAGCTATTAGAGAAAGCTAATTAAGTTGAAAATGCAGAGAATTCTGCAGTCATGGTGCTCCGTGGTGGAGAACTTCTGGAGGGACAGGTCTGAAGAATGAGACAGTAACAATAAAGTGGAATTCACTGTAGAGTGAAATAACAAGCTAGAGAACCCTTGTGGCCATGAAGTGGTTTCTTGCATCCTGACAGATGCAAACAGAGGTGACAAGCATGGGACCAGTGGGCTTTGCCTCAATCTTATTATTGATTTGGATGGATATAGAACCTCTGGTTAAACACACTTCAATCTGCCTGGTGAATGCTGGCACAGAAGATGAAGGTCTTCAGTCTACTTGCTTTGGATACTAGTAGCTCTCTTAGCATGTGCACTCCCCTCCCTGAAGCTACAAAATAAAATTTCATCTTCTAGTTCCACGTGGAGAAAGCATGCAAATTTAAAACAAGTAGTAAACAGTTCTGAGTAATGAGATTAGAAATATCTGAAAGTGCACTGAATGTGAACTGAGGCACTTAGGCAGTAGTCTTGTGATCCAAATAACAGGGCCTGGATTCTCTGAGCAGGTCTTTAGAGATCCCAACAATGACGCATCTGTCTAGGTAGCCATTGCAGGGGATGCAGCCATACAGAGCTTGGTACCCTTTCCCAAATCAAATTTTGGACCTTGGAATCCCCACTAAGTGAGACAAGTCTTTTCCTTGCCCCCTTTCTCCCCTTTAGAGCATCTTTAGTGTTTATATTCCTGGGCCTAAGAAATAACCAAAAAGAGAGGGGCAGGAAGATATAAGCCTTTCACAGGCTGTGGATGATGTCTGGTTATATAATTTTATTTTCTACATACATGATCAGGAAGCCACAGCAGAGGATGGGGCCAGTTATGAGAAGTAAAGATGGACATGTTGTGAACCAGAAAATTTCCTGTGTAATTTTGTCAGGATGAAAGTGGGTTTGCACTTAAATTCTACATGTCCTATGCCATTAGCTGGACTTTGAAGAGAAAACCTCTCATATCTCTGCATCTTAGTTTCTTCAACTAAACAATGATGGTGTTTAGCCTATAGTATCATTCCTTGGTTGGTTTTATCCTTCTCAGTGGACTAAGATTCTTTGAAAAAAAAGAAGAAGAAAATAAGAATTTCACAAAGGGTACAAATAATAATTGACTTTTCTATCATAAAGGGATTTATACACTTTAATAAATTAAGAAGATTTTATGCTAATTAATTTCCCCTGTTGTGCAGAAAACTGATCTTTAGATACTCACAGAAATGATTTTATGTGTATGTGTATATCAGCAAAAATAGCTACTACATTTCAGATTTGTGACTGCATATGTAATTTCTGAATATGGCATTTTTTTTTTAAATAGGAATTGTCTGATTCATTCAGGTTCCTTTATCAATGCATATTATACTCAGTTGTCCACTTTCTGCAATTTCTCCTTTCATGTCAGAAACAATCCAAGAGGCTCCAAATAAGAGTCTTAAGAAATGCAACTTGGGATTCACAGGATCTCATAACTTGAAAGAGAATTCTAAGGAAGAGAAAAGAGTCAGAAGCTTATAAAAACAAAAAGCCCTGAGCCTATTAGGAATTTCCTGTTGAGAACTGTGATCTACTTTAAAGCAACTCAGAACATATTTGTCCTTAAGGAATCACATATTGTTTTAGGGTAGGGGTCCACTAAGTATAGACTGAGGTGAGTTTCTGACAGATGTTCTGGATGACTTCATTAGGTCAGAAAGTCCAATTCCATTCAGAGTGATGCAGGTATAAGTCATTCATTCTTCCTCAGTAACCTCCCAGGGCCATTTTAGAAAGCTCTCTTTGCAATATTGACTCCATTTTGATTTTCATTTCAGGTCCATGTTTGTCAAACCTTCATTCTTATTTTCCATGAATATGGAGGGGACTTTCACTTCTGCTTAGGATAACTAGGCTATCCTTAAAAAGTTGTGATAATTTTTATGCTCTTTTTTGTTAATTGGATCTGTTTCCTTGTGCATTTGAACTGGGCCCTTGTAAGCATTTGGGTAACAGAAAAGAAGAGTAGCTAACAGATCAGAAAGATGTGTGTTTTTCATTACTACCTCTAGCATGAATTATCTCTGTGGCCCTGGGTATATTACTTCAACTGTTTGAGTCTCAGTTTTATAGAAACTAAGAAAAAGGAAATAAAAGAAAAAAGAAAATCCTACCTCTGATAATGTAAAGTCCCTGGCACAAGATAACTTCTAAAGATTTCTTATTCTATTCTATTGTTATTCTAAACACGCTACTTCAATTCACCTTATGGGTATTTGGTGTTATATATTTGCTGAAATGCTTTGGTATCAAAGGATTGCTAAAATCTGTTTGCAACTCCACCTAGCTCCATCTATGTGGCTTTAGGCTGCTTTCACTTTCATAGAGTAGAGCAAGTGGATCTGAATTTCTACAGCAAAAATTGCATCTCTTAGAAAAGACATATTTGAAGTGACACATCAAAAAGTTTGCACTTTCCTGCTAATGAAAGTCAAGAACTATCCAATGCACACAGAGGAGAATAAACAGATACTGACAAAAGCTGCTCAGTGGCTTATAGTTTTCAGTGACAAGAACTGAGAGATTTTTCAGTCAAGAAAACACATGAAGTATATGAGAATCATTGCTTTTTCATCAAATTATAAAGATAATACATTAACCATACTGTTATTTTTTTTCCTCTGTGTCTCAATATGTATTTTTTACTAATTACAGTTGATCCTCACTATTCATGGATTTTGTATTTGCCAATTCACCTACTTGCTAACACTTTTTTGTAACCCCAAAATCAATATCCACAGTGTTTTCCCAGTCACCTGCAGACACACAGAGTGAAGAAAATCTGAGAGTCCATATGGTGGTCCTCCTTAGCTCAGACTGAACAAGAAAACTCTTTGCCTTCCTGTTTCACCCTTCATACTGCAAACAAGAGGTCTTCCCTGGTGGCTCAGATGGTAAAGCATCTGTTTACAATGCAGGAGACCTGGTTTCCATCCCTGGGTTGGGAAAATCCCCTGGAGAAGGAAATGGCAATCCACTCCAGTACTCTTGCCTGGAAAATCCCATGGACAGAGGAGCCTGATAGGCTACAGTCCATGGGGTTGCAGAGTTGGACACGAATGAGCAACTTCACTTTCACTTTTTGTTGTGTTTTTGGATGGTTTTACTCTTTTAAATGGCTCCCAATATAGTGCTGAAATGGTATCTAGCATTCTTAGTGCAAGAAGGCTGAGGTACCTTACAGAGAAAACAGGTTTGTTCGAATGCTTTCTTCAGGCATGAGTTATACAAGCTTATCAATGAGTTCAGTGTTAATGAATCAACAGTATGTGGAAAACAATATAAACATTGTAATAGCTTTTTGAAAATGTTTTAACTAAAGGCTCCCAGAAAACTAGCCCTGTTTTTGCCCTAGGAACAGTGTTTCTGCATCTGCTAATTCAGCATCTATGGTGACTTTAGACAGTATAACTATAGCAGGTAATGAGAATCAACTGTACTTAGTAATCAAACATGATCAAGTGCGCCCAGCTAAAACGCTGTATGTTCTAAACTCTCTCCAAATTAGCTGGGTTATATTATTAAATTATACTAACAATTTAAAAAGAACCATTGTAGTACAATTAGCATTTCCTATTTGCCCCTGCTGCTGCTGCTGCTAAGTCACTTCAGTCGTGTCCGACTCTGTGTGACCCCATAGATGGCAGCCCACCTGGCTCCCCTGTCCCTGGGATTCTCCAGGCAAGAACACTGGGAGTGGGTTGCCATTTCCTTCTCCAATGCATGAAAGTGAAAAGTGAAAGTGAAGTCGCTCAGTCGTGTCTGACTCTTAGTGACCCCATGGACTGCAGCCCATCAGGCTCCTCCGCCTGTGGGATTTTCCAGGCAAGAGTACTGGAGTGGGGTGCCATTGCCTTCTCCGTGGGGGCACTATTTCCCATATACCTTACGCATATAACCTGGAATGCAAATATAAAGGAAGAGGCCCAGCAGGCATGCTGGATCATGTGGTGACTTGGAATGGAAGCAGCACCCTGAGGAACTGAGAAGGGGAGCTAGAAACTGAGCCCTGCTGATGTCACATCTACAGAGTGCCTTCTATCCCAGCCATGAAGTGCCTACCTGTTCACACATTACACGTATCACAGAAATAATCTTCTGTTTTGTTTAATGCACTTCAAAGAATCCGGCTTGTATGTAGTAATTTTTATTTGTGTCTTCTACTATAGTATACAGATTTGTCTGTTAATTAAATGATGTCATTTGTCTCTAATTGATCTTATTCTTGCTCTCATCCCCAGCATTCATCACCTGGGGCACACTCTTGCTCCAGGACCTCTTGAAGTCAATATGCTCCACATTGTGCTATAGCTTTTAAAATGCTTCTAGTTCCATGTTTCTAGCATGCTATATATTTGACTCTTCCCTAATCGCCTGAATCAGTAAATAATGCTGTCCTTTTTCAACTATGTTATGTATATTAGTTATGTCTATATGATTTATACTGGAACATTGTAGGTGGAAGTACATCTTAAATTTTCCCTATACTCCATGATAATGGTAACAAATTTATAGCTGCTGAATAAACACCAGTTACTGTCTAAATTGCTAGAGAAAATTGACAATTACATATGTGTTCTTCAAATTTTCAAATTATATCTAACGCTGTCAAATAGCCACATCTTGTGTCATACGTGTGTGTGTGTGTGCGTGTTTGTGTGTGTGTGTGTGTATTTAAGGAGCTTCCCTGGTGGCTCAGATGGTAAAGAATCTGCATGTAATGCAGGAGACCTGAGTTTGATCCCTGGATTGGGAAGATCCCCTGGAGAAGATAATAAACCCACTCCAGTATTCTTGCTTAGAGAATTCCATGGACTGAGGAGTCTGGTGGCCTATAGTCTGTGGAGTTGCAAAGAGTCAAACACAACATAGCAACTAACACACACATACAAATAACATCTAATCATAAGTAATACATTTATAAAATATATAATATAATGCATATACAACATAATATTTAAATATCTAATCTGTTTAATTACAGTGATTAACAAAGTTGCAAAAACTGAAGATGAATAGTTTACATTCATAACTGATTATAGTCAATGAAATTAACATCATAACACTTGTTATTTTAACTGCAAATTTATGTTTATATATAAATCCATACATAGGATATATGTATATGTACTATAGTCTTACTTTTTGTAATTTTAAATATATATGTCAGAAAAATTTAGTAAGAATACTTTTCAAGTCTCCATTCATGTTCTGTCTACAAACCATGTAATGTTTAACTACTCATTCCAAGATCAGTCAGGTATGATGTTATAAAATATGTATTGTTCAGATCTGTTTAGTAACTAGAATAATTAACAAATCAACCTGTTTCTTCATTATTTTTCCTATATTGTTTTCTTTACGTCAGGTCACAGCAAGGTGCTTCTGTCTTTATATTCAAGTGGGAGAGTCCTGCTAAGAAATGGTGTCATGCCCTATGCACAGGCTTCTTAGAAATTTATGATTTTGTACTTATGAAAGCATGAAAGCATTTTTCATCAGTTTAAATTTTACTTCTCTCATCTGATTTCATTTCAGAACAGAGAGTAGAGTGGGAAATGCAGTGACTCATATAAACCTAATTCACAATTACTCTGTATGTTTTTTCTTAGTGGAATCTAGGCCTTAATTATATTTGTCATATGCACCAGCTATATAATTTTGTCTTTCAAAGTCACTCTGTGTCCTAGAATTTCAACTAGAGGGCTCTTTTATAGGAAAATCACGTGCTTATTGGCACACTTGTTCAGGAGACTAAGATTTCTTCCTTTTTTCTTTCATCATTGTCTAGCAAGTCACATTATCTGCCCCTCATAAATGTTTGCCATATGCAAGAAACATATGGCAGGATTCTATAATTATGTCAAGTGTGGTCAATGCAAATTTTCTTAGAAGGACAATTCTGTCCTGTGCTAGCTATTACACAAAAATTCTTACACAATTCTTTCTTATCAGGAAATAATACTAATGCAATATTTATAAGTGCCGGTAGTATTTGCTATATTAAATTATTAATTTTAATCTATTTCCTAAAGAATACATGATAGAAATCTATAAGTATGTTGCTTTAATAAGTCATAATATTATGGCTTTCTTTTAAATTTTATACCAGTTGGACTGAAAATGAATATTTTCTACCTTGACTAAAGCAATTATTTTCACAACATAACTGTTTAAGACCACAATAATATTACTCATCAAAACAACTATGTTTCAGTCCATGCATATAAGTCTGCATTGGTGACATATTGGTTTTTAATAAACAGATCTATATATGAAGATCTCATTTCTCTCTTAAATAATTTAGTTATTGCACATTAAAGAAATGGAGATTATGGAGATAGGAAGGAAAGAAAGAAACCATGGCCATAAGGTAGTTATATATGTCTTCATTTCTAGGAAAGCTGTACATTTTTTATTGTTGATACAAACACAGAAAATTTTTAAAATACTGGAAAAGTGGCTGGTCATATAAAATTATTCTTCTAGATTTGTTTTTATTTTAACCACATGATCTTTCTCATGTTAAATGATTCAGAAATTTTAAGACATTAACTGGAATTATATGTATATAATTTATATGTATGTATATATGTATAATGAATACATGTGTATATAGGTATGTGCATAGCTATATGTATGCCTATAAACATATGTATTCATATATACACGTATACATATATGGGCTTCCCTGGTGGCTCAGACAGTAAAGAATCTGCCTGTAATGCTGGAGACCCATTCTCAGGTCAGGAAGATCCGTGGAGAAGGAAATGCCTACCCACTCCAGTATTCGTGCCTGGAGAGTTTCATGGACAGAAGAGCCTGGTGGACATAATCCATGGGATCACAAAAAGTCAGACACAACTAAGCAACTGAGCACGCACATATGTATATGTAATATGTATCAGTTTAGTTCAGTCACTCAGTCATGTCCAACTCTTTGCAACCCCATGGAGTGCAGAAACCTAGGCTTCCCTGTCCATCACAAACTCCCAGAGCTTGCTCAAACTCATGTTGGTGATGCCATCCAACCATCTCACCCTCTGTCATCCCCTTCACTTCCTGCCTTCAATCTTTCCCAGCATCAGGGTCTTTTCAAATGAGTCAGTTCTTCGCATCTGATGGCCAAGGTATCAGAATTTCAGCTCTAGCATTAGTCCTTCCAGTGAAAATTCAACACTCATTTCCTTTAGGATGGACTGGTTTGATCTCCTTGAAGTGCAAGGGACTCTCAAGAATCTTCTCCAACACCACAGTTCAAAAGTATCAATTCTTCAGTGCTCAGCTTTCTTTATGGTCAGACTCACACATAAATTCATGACTACTGGGAAAAGAAAACACATAGTTTTGATAAGACAGATCTTTGTTGGCAAAGTAATGTCTCTGCTTTTTAATATGCTGTCTAGGTTGATCATAACTTTCCTTCCAAGGAGCAAGCGTTTTTCAATTTCATGGCTGTGGTCACCATCTGCAGTGATTTTGGAGCCCAAGGAAATAAAATCTCTCAATGTTTCCACTATTTCCCCATCTATTTGCCATGAAGTGATGGGACTGGATGCCATGATCTTAGCTTTTGAACGTTTAATTTTAAGCCAGCTTTTCCACTCTTCTCTTTTACTTTCATCAAGAGGCTCTTCAGTTCCTCTTCACTTTCTCCTGTAGGGATGGTGTCATCTGTGGTTATTGATATTTCTCCTGACAATCTTGAGTCTAGCCTCTGCTTCATGCAGCCTCGCATTCTGCATGATGTACTCTACGTAGGAGTTAAATAAACAGGGTGATAATATACAGCCTTGATGTACTTCTTTCCCAAAATGGAACCAGTCCATTGTTCCATATCCAGTTCTAACTGTTGCTTCTTGACCTGCATACAGATTTCTCAAGAGGCAGGTTAGGTGGTCTAGTATTCCCGTCTCTTTAAGAATACATATAACATGTATACACATGTTATATGTGTGTGTGTGTGCACATACATACACACATATATGCATATATACATACACATATATATGCATATATATATGCATATATGTCTGGCTAAATCTGTGGCTATGGAAACACAGTACAGATGGCCTACTGTGAGGTTATATGTGGGTTTTCAACAGCAGGGAGATCATGGTCTCTAATGTCCATGTTGCATAGGGATCAACTATATATATATATATTGTAATTGGTACATGTAGATATCTATGTAGATTATAATCATGATGCATTTCATCAGTGCAAGTGTTGACTGACTGACTTGCAGAATTATCATTAGAAATAAGTAAGATCTCTGTGATGTTTTATTTTGGGTACAAAGAAGAGAATAATAGACCATTGTTTAATTAGCAATTAATTAAGCTTGGTAAAAGGTATGCATCACGTAAGATCTTTTGCTTTGAGTTCTTCCTCTGCTTCTGCAATAATAGACCATTGTTTAATTAGCAATTAATTAGTTTGACTAAAGGTATGCAGCATGTACGATCTTTTGCTTTGAGTTCTTCCTCTGCTACTGCAATTGTGCCTGTACCTTTATTGCCCCACAAACTAGGTACAGCTACCTCTCATCCTACATAGGTATAGTACCACTCTGGATTCTACTCACTTAACTGTCAAAAGACCTTGCTTCTTTGTAGATTTGTTCTCTTCTCAGCTCCTCAGATCTGTCCTTCATACTGGTTCCTTTCCTTCAGTGTTTATATTTCTCTAATATTAAAGCCAATGATCAATAAATAGCTTATCAAACTAACTTTCTTTTTGCTCTATTCTCTTTTCCTGTAAACTGATCCATATGCTCTTCAAACTCAAAACTACATTTATCAAAATTTTCAAAAGGCAACTGCTCCTCCTATTTCCTGTATAGTGATTATTTCTAGTACCAGTCACCTAATCATACAAGTCAGAACAGTAAGGGTTTTCGTACTTATCTCCATTAATCATTTCCCATAGCCAAATCCTGTGATTATGAGATTTCAATGTAAACTAATCTCACAAATAGCTTCATGGTTTCTTGTTTTCACTACCCCTAAACTTTATTGTCTTTGAATTGGTTACTTTCCTCTATGAAAATTGAAACTATAGAAAAACCTTGAAATATATTCTCTGAATAGGAAACATAACTGATATGGGAAAAAAGGATTTAATTTAACATGAATATTCATCCAGCTTGAATCTAAAGTTTAGAAACAAGTAGCAGTATGATTCCCCCCTAAATCTTAGTTGTTCTATTTTTAAAAAATTGCCAAATGAGATGCATTCAGTTCTGCTCTAATGTAATATGTGAATTCTTAAAAATCAGTATGCTCTACAAAATCACACAATAAAAAATATGGGGCTTATTAATAAAATTAAGTTAAGAGCATAACACTCCAAGACTTTTGACAGTGACATGTTAAAAAAACAAAACACTTAAGAGAGATAGTAGCATACATTTGCATGTTCATGCACACGAAGTCTCTTCAGTTGTGTCCAATTCTTTGTAACCCTGTGGACTGTAGCCTGCCAGGCCCCTCTGTCCACGGGATTCTCGAGGCAAGAATACTGGACTGGGATGCCATGCCTTCCTCCAGGGGATCTTCCCAACCCAGGGATAGAGCATGTATCTCTTAAGTCTCCCACACTGGCAGGCGGGTTCTTAATCACTAGAAGCATCTAGGAAGCCTAGGTTTGCATGTGTCATATGAGTAAATAAAAGCCACAATACATAGGCCACTTTCCCTAGGAAAAGACCTGGAAGAGCCTTTTGCATTGTCGAAGTGGGCACTGAAATGGTTGCTGCTTATGATGTATTGTAAAACATAGATGTAGGGTTATATGAAATAGAATGAAAATTATCAGCCAGACACCGAAGGGTATGTAGCATAACACATGTGGTAGACTGAGGTAATAGGTAGATATTTGAGGTTTGTGTGTAGGCGTGTTTTGGCTTGGTCCAATTGGGTGAAGTGTCTTTTGTTTTTTGTTTTCTGTTCATCTAGTGCTTTGGTTTTACCAGACAAAATTGTACATAGCTTATACAGAAGAATCTGGTAACATTAATAACACCTTATAATTATTAGAATTTAAAAGAAATGAGGGAAAAGAAATATTGGTAAAGCAAGAGATGTGATCCTCAGAAGATAATTTTTTTAATAGAAAATTAAAGATGATAATACTGTCATTACCCATCCTGCACATGGATTGTTTTATAAATTGCACTTGTACAAGTTGAAATGGGAGCTATCATTTCAGAAGAAAGCTATGTTATACTTCAGGCAAGAAGATGCAAATATCTGATTAAAATAAAAAGGATCAGGCCTCTGTTTTTTTATTTTGCATGTAGTGAACCTGGTTGTCTGACCTTGTAACAACAAGTGAATAGACGGAATAGATTGAAAATGGGCTGAAAAGACTGAAAATCAACAATTCTTCTTGGATGTATTAGAGAAGGGAGGGCACAGGCAAGATCACCACCCTCAAAATAGGAGAGTAGATAGGCAACTAGAAGCAGATGTGGCTTAGTAGAGCAAGGATTTTTTTTTTAGTACAAATTGGAAAACAGTGCTGGCATAGAAAATCTGAACGATAATTGATGAATGGCTAGAGGCTCATTTTCGACAACTCTGAGACTTAAAAATTCCAGGGCAATTGTGAGGTTGGGGTGGAGGGCAGCATAACATTGTGTGACTTATTTTCAGGAAATTGACCATGTTGCCAAAGTAAATATCTGAGGAAAATCCCCTCAGGCTTCTAGCAAGGAGGAGGAAAAGGCAATGGTTTTGAAGGACACACAAGCACTTAACAAGGCCTGTCCTCAGGGGTAATTAGTTAGCCATAGTCTAAAATTCTGGGGCATTATCTGAGCTTAACTGACCCTGGGAAGGGAAACACAGAAGACCCCTACATACGAACAAGTGAGTTCCATTCTGAGAGCCCACTCATATGTCCAATTTGTTCCTAAGTCCAACAAAATTAGCCTGGCTACCCAAATAACACAATTGACTATGTAATACTGTATTGTAATAAGTTTATAGCACTTCTCACATAAATAACACATAAAAACAAACACAAAATATAAAGAAAACATTTTAAATCTTATAGTACAGTACCTTGAAAAGTACAGCACTATAGTACAACAGCTGGCATACAGGGGCTAGCATCCAGTGAACAGGCAAGAAGAGTTATTGACTGGAGAAGGGAGACGAGGTGGGAGATGGTAGAACTGAATAATTGACAACAATAGGAGATAAAGAGCAGGCTGCAGTTCTACTCATGCCTGACACTGATGGGCTTCATATTCACATCTTTAAATTTCACAACTTGAAGGTTCGTATGTAGGGGATTTACTGTACTTGACTCCAGCCTGCTCCAGCCTACTCAAGTAAATCACTCCCATGTATATGGGGAGGAAACAAAACAAAACAAAACAAAACAAAACTGCTAGATTGTTGTAAAGATAATAGTCCAGAGGTACAGGCTGTCTAAAAGACTGAGACCTAATCATAGGACTATAACACACTCTCTCTACCCATACACCTTACCTCTATATTGTGTGCTATACTCAGATATCTCTAACTCTTTGTGACCTCACAGCCTGAAGCCCATCAGTCTCCTCTGTCCAAGGAGTTTTCCAGGCAAGAATATTGGAGTGGGTTGCCATTTGCTTCTCCAGGGTATCTTACCAAGTCAGGGATCAAACCTGCATGTCTTGCATTGGCAGGCAGATTCATTATTAGTGCCACCTAGGAAGCCCACAACCATATTACTAAATGTCTATTTACTCCTTTTCCTTTAACCTGGTACATCACGTACTTCTATCAAGAAAAAATTAGGACACATACCAAAAGGCCAAAAAAAAAATGATTTTTAAAACAACTGTGATTAATATGCAAAGGGAATTAATAGATAAAGTAAACACTAAGTAAGAATAGATGGGCAATGTAAGGTGCAAGATGGAGGTTTTAGGAAAGAACCAAAAGGACGTCATACAGATAATAATAATAATAATAATAAAACTGTAACAAAAATGAAGAATTTCTCTCATGGATTTATTTGTTGATTGAAAATAGTTTAGGAAAGAGTCTCTGAGCTAGAAAACTCATATATATCAAAAGAATCCTCAAAAATGAAGAAAAAATGAGTCAAATATACATGGACTGTGGGACAATGACAAAAAGTAACATTCACATAAAGGGAACACAGGAAAGAAGAAAGATAAAAGAAGAGAAGAAATATTTGAAACAATAATAGAATTTCCACAAATTAATGTCAGATACCAAATCACAGATCCAGGATACTCAGGAAACAAGCCAGCTAGATGCCAAAAAATATTCCACCTAGACACATCATCTTCAGATGTCAAAAATTTAAAGATTAAAAAAAAATCTAAAAAAAAACAGAAGGGAAAAAAATCTTAACCTTTATAGGAACAAATATAAGAATCACATCTTATTTAGAAACCAGAAAAGAAAAAAGAGAATGGAATTAAATAGTTAAAGGATTGAGATAGAAAACAAAACAAAACAAACAACTTTCCCCCACAAACAAAAACCCTGATAAATTATAATTCTGCATCTTGTGAAACTGCTCTTCAAAATAAAGAGAAATAGACTTTCTCAGAAAATGATAGAAAATGTTAGAAGTCATTCAGAGATAAGGAAAATAATACAGATCAGTAGCTGATATTTACATGAAGAAAAAAAAAGACAATCAAAGAAGGAATATGTGAAGGTAAAATAAAAACTTTCTTGTTCTTATTTGAACTGATAGGTAATTTGTTCAAAATGGTAATAGCAACAATCTATGTAGTCTTATAAACATATCTTGTGTGTGGGTGTGTGTGCTCACGCTCAGTCGTATCTGACTCTTTGTGACCCCATGCACTATATTCTGCTAAGCTCCTCTTCACGGAATTTTCATGGTAAGAATATGAGAGTGGGTTACCATTTCCTTTTCCAGGGTATCTTCCCTACCCAGCAATAGAACTGTGTCTCTTGAATCTTCTGTAATGGCAAGCAGATTTTTTACCACTGAGCCATCTCAGAAGCTCCTTATGTATATGTGTGTGTGTGTATCTCTCTCTCTCTCTCTATATATATATATATATATATACACATACATATATATATACATATATACATACATATATATATATACTTATGTATATGGTTATACATAAGTAAAATGATTAATAGCGATAGTAAAAGTGACATGAGGAAAGAATTGACATTTTGTTATTATAAGTATTTATTTATAATATTCATGAAGTAGTATTGTGTTATTTGAAAGTGGGCTTGGATTAGTTGTAAATGTATATTGCAAACTCTAAAGTAATTAGTAAAAAAAATTAAATATCACTATTATGCTGAAAAGGAGAGGAAATGGAAGTATACAAAGTGTTCAATTTAAACCACAAAGGTAGAGTAATGGTGAAAGACAAAAATAGGAAGAACAAAGGCAACATATAAGAAACAGTAACAAATATGATAAATGTTATTTCTACTACATCAGCTATCACTTTGAATATCAATAGTGTACATGTATCAATTAAAAGAAAGAAATTATCAGAATGAATCAAAAAAGCCAAGACTTAAATACAGTAGTCTATAAGAAACCCACATTAAATAGAAAGACACATATATTAAAAGTAAATGGAGAAAAATATGCCACGGTAACACTAATCACAAGAAAGCAGCAGTAGCTATATAAATTTCAAACAGAGCTGACTTCAATGTAAGGAAAGTTATCAGGGTTAAGGAAGGCCATTACAAAATGACAAAGGGGTCACCTCTTTAAGAAAATATAATAATTCTTAAGATGAACATGCCTAACAACAGAGTGTCAGACTAGATGAAGCAAAATAGAACTGTAAGGGGAAACAGATTAATCCACTAGCATAGTTGGATATCAGAAATGGACAGATTCAGCGGACAGAAAATCACTGAAAATGGGGTTGAACTCAACAACACCATCAATTAACAGGATGCATTAATATCTATAGACTATTTCATCCAACAATAGCAGAGCACCTATTTTTCTCAAGCTCTTATGAAACATTCAGCAAGATAGACCACTTTCTGGGCAGTAGAACTCACCTTGAAAGTGCAAGTGTTAATCCTTCAGTCATGTCCGACTCTTTGAGATGCCATGGATTATAGCTTCTGAGCTCCTCTGTTCATGGGGTTTCCCAGGCAAAAATACTGGAGTGGGTTGTGTTTCCTCCTCCAGAGGATCTTTTTGACCTGGGAATTGAACCTACATCTCCTGCATAGCAGGAAGATTCTTTTTACCATCAGAGCCACCAGGGAAATAAAACTCATCTTAAAACATTTAAAAGAATACAAATCACACAATGACTGTTTTCAGACCACAGTGGAGTTAAGCTGGAAATCAATAACAGAAAGATAAATGGAAAATATCAAAACACATGCAGTTTAATCATAGTGGTAATGAAGACATGAATCAAAGAAGAAATCACAGGACAAAAAAATTTGAACTAAATGAACATACAAATTGTAAGATGTAGTGAAAGCAGTGTTTACAGGAAAATTTACTATACAATCATAGTAATAGAAAAGAAGGATGTACAATCAATAATCTTTGTTTTCAACTTTGGAAATTATAAAAAGAGAAAATTAAATCCAAATCAAGCAGAAGTAAAGAAATAATAAGAATTAGAGCAGAAGTCAATGAAATTGAAACAGGAAATAGCGAAAAATCAATAAAACTCGAAGTTGGTCCTTTGTAAAGATCAATAATATTGAAAGGCCTATACCAGGATAAAGAATAAAAAAGATAAAAATTACAAATATCACAAATGAAACTGAAGACATCACTAAAAATCTTTTGGACACTAAAAGTAGAATGAAAGAACTAGCATTAAAAGTTCTGTGTATACAAATCTGATAACCTAGGTGAAATGGATCAGTTCCTTGAAACATAATTAGTCAAAGCTCATACAAGAAGAAATGGAAACGCTGAACAGGCTTATATCTATTAACTTGAATCAATAATTAAGAATATTTAAAAACAGAAAGCACCAGGCCCAGGTGGGTTCCCAGGGGGAAAAAAAAAATCTCTATCAGCGTATAAAAAAAAGAGGAAGTATTTCCTAATGCATTTTATGAGGCGAGTATTGCTCGAACACCAAAACCAGATAAAGGCATGACAAGAGAAGGACACTGCACACCTATATCTCTAATGAACATGGATGCAAATGTTAGTATATTAAGTCCCCATTAGAAAAAAAATATTTATCTCAGCTATGCAAAGCTGGTTTCAACATTCAAAAATCAAATAATGAAATTCATCATATCAGTAGAGTAGAAAAGAAAAATCACAGGATCAGAATGAGAAAAAAGCATTTGACAAAGTACAACACCCATTCATGAAAAAAAAAAAAAACTGTAAACTAGGAATAGAGAGAAACGTTCTCAACTTGGAAAAAAAAAATCTGTAGAAAGCTATGGCTAACATCATAATTAATGGAGAGAAACTCTAAGTTTTCCCACAAAGGTCAGAAGTAAGTCAAGGATGATCCTCTCATCACTCCATTCCATCAACAATCTGGAAAAAGCAAAACTATGAAGATGATAAATTAGTGGTTGCCAGGGGTTGGAGGGAATAAATGCATAGACAGATTTTTAGGGCAGTATAAATACTCTGATGATCAGGATGACTATATCATTAGACATTAGATAATGATGGATATGGCATTATACCTGTTTCCAAACTCATACAATGCCAAGAGGGAACACCAAGGTAAATTGTGAACTTCAGGTGATTATGATGTGTCAATGTAGGTTCATCCTTTTTTTTTTTTTTTAACTACCATTGTGGTGAGTGGGCTTTCCAGGTGGCACAGTGGTAAAGAATACTCCTGCCAAAGCAGGAGACACAAAAGGCACAGTTTCCATACCTGGGTTGGGAATATCACCTAGAGTAGAAAATGGTAACCCACTTCAGTATTTTTATTTTTGGAAAATTCCATGGACAGAAGAGCCTGGCAGGCTACAGCCCATGCGTTTGCAAAGAGTCAGACACGACTGAGTGACTGAGCATGAAACACATGGTGAGTGATGTTGATAATGGAGAAAGAAATGCATGGGTCAGGCTGTTTATGGGAAATCTGTACTTTCCTTAGTTTTGTAGTAAATAAAAAATGCTCTAAAAATACAGTCTTTTAAGAAAATGTGAAAAAATGCAGAGCATAACTTTTAAAGGGAAGAGAATGTTGGTTTAAGGGAGGAAGAATACACAGAAGTCATGAAAATGAGAACAAAGGAAAATAAAAAGTAAACAGGCTTATTTCTTGATGACCTGGTTTAACAGAAATGCACAGTATGAGAGATCAATCTACTAACAATGATTCTGACAAAATTAATCCCAGCTATCTCATTCTACAAAGAGCATGGGGACTGTTACCTGCCATCTATAATGATATACCTCTGAAAGAATACTTACGCATCTGCATTGACTCAGTGGAATTAGTTCTCACACTGTTTTAGAAATTATAAGTAAGAATGAAATTATGTTTGCATGTGAGTGTTCATTTCAGGAGCCCTGGACTAGGTTCTTATGAGAAATCAACC
Source organism: Ovis canadensis (assembly GCF_042477335.2). Lineage (NCBI taxonomy): Eukaryota > Metazoa > Chordata > Mammalia > Artiodactyla > Bovidae > Ovis > Ovis canadensis. The sequence continues at coordinate 139,728,510 of NC_091245.1, forward strand.
TACCCCGTTAACCACACCCTTAAACATAGTCACCATTTAATTAACAAGGTATTATTTGGGAGAATGCCATTCTAACATGTATACTATCATGTGAATTGAATCGCCAGTCTATGTCTGACGCAGGATACAGCATGCTTGGGGCTGGTGCATGGGGATGACCCAGAAAGATGTTATGGGGAGGGAGGTGGTAGGGGGGTTCATGTTTGGGAATGCATGTAAGAATTAAAGATTTTAAAATTAAAAAAAAAAAAGTTTATGTGGTCACAAGAAAAAATAAATAAATAAATAAAAGGAAAGAACAACAAATCCAAAAAATAAAAAATAAAAAAATAAAAACTGTAATGCCGCTGCTCCTGCTAAGTCGCTTCACTCGTGTCCGGCTCTGTGTGACCCCATAGACGGAAGCCCACCAGGCTCCCCCATCGCTGGGATTCTCAGGCAAGAACACTGGAGTGGGTTTCCATTTCCTTCTCCAATGCATGGAAGTGAAAAGTCAAAGTGAAGTTGCTCAGCCGTGTCCGACTCTTTGCAACCCCATGGAATGCAGCCTACCAGGCTCCTCTGTCCATGAGATTTTCCAGGTAAGAGTACTGGAGTGGGGTGCCATTGCCTTTTCTGAAACTGTAATGAGAACTCACAAATTAAAGACTGGTTTTACACTTCTATGTGAAAATTGTGTTTGCTTATACTCAACTTCTTTTAGCTTCATAAGAATAGGAGTATTGTGCCCAATGTTTGATAGGGTCCAAATATTGGTTCCATGCCCTGACAATTCCTAACTTCTTCATAATCAGTTAAGCCAGCAATTGACTAAATTCCTTATATATATTTGTAACTCCTGAGGGTAGTTGGCCATATTAATTATTTTTAAAACTCTAAAACCTAATATGGTAACACAGCTAACAGATGTTCTTAGAAAATATTTACTGAATTAACAAGCCTAGAAATATGATACAGGAACTTATCAGCAATATATTTTAGCTACATATCAGAATACATTTTTAAGGGCATTCTGTTAAAAGGCATGATTTGTCATTGCTGTATAAGATCTGAAATGCCAGAACCACTGCCTTGTATTACAGAAATTACTAGAACAGAATTAATCAAGATCTGTTGTGTGAAATCTCCCACACCTGGAAATATATTTCAGTTAGGAATTTCTTGAGCATGGGCAAATTTGGAACAAGATTATTTAATGGGAATAAATACCGTGAAAAATAGGAGAGAACTGAGCTTGAGTAAAATGGAAACTATATGCATACAGTGGGTTGCTATTCAAAGGAAATGTGTTAAGACAATAAATGCTGGCTGGAAGGTCAGTTCACCCCCCCCCCCCCCGCCCCCCGCCCCCACCATCCCTTCTAAATTCATAGCCTAAGAGAAAACAAAAAGAAAGTTGTTCAAATTCAGAACACTTTCCCGAAACAGAGAGAAACACTTATGGTCCTGCTCTTTGACATTTATGGTTAAAAACAGAACTAAGTGCTCTTTCTGGGCACTGATTTCCCATCACTTCTTCAAACACTTCAGCTGGGAAGTGGTAACATTTCAGTTACCTTTCCATGAGATTACAGAGTCTGGTCAGTACACTCTGGAGAATAAACTGAGAAGTGCTTAACAAAGTCTTGACTGGCAGAAATAGAGTTACATAAAAGCTGCAATACATTTAATCCATTGACTACTTTAAAAACTCAAGCCTCTCCTTACTATTACTGTCACAGGTAAAGACAAGTCTATCTTGAAAAACGTTTTTGTAATGAAAGCTTTTGTAAATCTTGAAATTTAATTAAAAAAAAGTAATAACATCAGCAATAGTAAAAACATTTGCTTTCTTAAAATATATGCTTCTTTTTATTTTATATAAAAGGGCTAGGAACTGAGTAATAGTGTTTGGTTTGGTTTGGCAGGGGAGGAGGCAAATCAACTGAGAGGAACCAAGTCAAGATTAGTAATTTATCTGGAAAACTGGGGACATATGTAAACCAAAATGTATTGGGGACTATTTAAATTTATTTATTTAGGTAGTCACTGAAGTTAAATGATCCTCAACCAAAGTAGCTAAAACAATAACTTTACTTTAGTATTACATGGAATATTCACTGACCCAGAGTTGGAGGCAATTTTATTTGTTAATTTAAAACCTTCTGAGCAATTTACAACACAAGGTTCATTATGAGTATTTTGATGTACAATGGAGAAGAACATTGGATTGTGAACATTATATTGTTGAAAACATAACTCTATATTTGATCATTTTAATCTAGTCTGGATGTTAGATTTCTGTATATTTCAATAAACACCTTAATAAAGTTATCAGAATGGGCTGCTTTTATAGGAACATTATCTAAAGGATAGGAAATAGGCCATTGTAACAATGCAACAGTGCTCCCCCACCCCCGTACCCCACAATAGTGGCTTAAACAAGAAACATGTTTACTATTATTTTCTGTGTAGACATGACTCAGACCTGAGAAAGCACCTTCTATTTGTGATTCCTTTTATTTTATATAAAAGAGCTAGGAACTGAGTGATAGCTGGTCAAAGAATGTAGCAACAATTTCAAAGTCTGCCAGAGGCTGGAAGGGAGAAAAGGCTGAGAGAACGCACATGTATTGCTTTTAAGATCATGGACCAAAATAGCACATATCAACACTATCCACTTACTTTTGCCCAGAACTTGATTGTATGGTCACAAATAATAAGGATGGCTAAGGAACGTAATGTCAGGGTAAAAACTATGTCACCAGGAGACAGTCTGAGAGAAAAGCAAATGAGTATTTGTGGATAACTATTAATTCCCTAGTGGCTCAGAGGTTAAAGCGTCTGCCTGGAATGCAGAAGACCCGGGCTCGATCCCTGGGTTGGGAAGATCTCCTGGAGAAGGAAATGGCAACCCACTCCAGTACTCTTGCCTGGAGAATCCCATGGAGGAAGGAGCCTGGTAGGCTACAGTTCATGGGGTTGCAAAGAGTCCGACACAACTGAGCAACTTTACTTACTATTAATAGCTTCAGTCAAAAACTATTCCCAAACGGTAAGCTCAAATCTATAACGTTTTTCCACATTCCCTCTTTATGTGTCTCTAGATTTTAAAGTGCTGTTGAAAGAACTTCTTCACCTCTTCTGATGAAGTTTGTGATTTTTTCTTTGCAGCTATACCCTTCAAATACAATTATCTTAAAACTCACTAAACCTAGACCAAAACTACTATCTTTTTCTTTTTACTTTGTACTGTTATAGGACAATATTTAATTTCTCTTTCTTTTGCTTTAAATGTAATCTTCTCAAAAGCACAATTTATCAAAATTTTTGAAACTTTCATGTCCTATTTCCTTAACAATTCATCACAAGATTCTGTCTCTATAATTACAAATCAATACCCATTCAGTAAGTTAAGCAAAATATCAATATCCCTCCACTGGTTTCCTAACTCTCCCTAGGGTGTTTGCCTCCATTATGGGTTCTCTTTCTTCTGAATCTCTTTTGTGCATGCTTAGTCACTTCATTCAGAGAAGGCAATGGCACCCCACTCCAGTACTCTTGCCTGGAAAATCCCATGGATGGAGGAGCCTGGTAGGCTGCAGTCCATGGGGTCGCTAAGAGTCAGACTGACTGAGCGACTTCACTTTCACTTTTCACTTTCTTGCTTTGGAGAAGGAAATGGCAACCCACTCCAGTATTCTTGACTGGAGAATCCCAGAGACAGGGGAGCCCTGTGGGCTTCCGTCTATGGGGTCGCAGAGAGTCGGACATGACTGAAGTGACTTAGCATCAGCAGCAGCAGTCACTTCATCATGTATGACTCTTTGTGACCCCATGGACAGCAGTCTGCCAAGCTTCTTTGTCCATGGAGATTCTCCAGGCAACAACACTGGAGTGGGTTGCCCATTCTTTCCTCCAGGTGATCCTCCCAACCCAGTAATCAAACGCAAGTCACAAGCACTGCAGGTGTATTCTTTACTGACTGAGCCATCAGGGTCTCCATTTAAGCAAAAAATATTCTCCATTTTCAACACTGGATCACTGAATTTTTTAAAAATGTATTTTTCTAAAGTACGATCATTATTTCCATTATCTATACAATTCTGGTTTCTCTAAATTTCCATTTTTATTTAACTGCATTTTTCCATACCTGAAGCGTTTTGAGAAACACTTATGCTATTATCTTAAGATTCTATAAAATATGTAGTCAAATAACTTTTTTCTTTAAATATAGAATTATCAGGAAGCAAAGCTACTACTCATCAGTAAGCCTAAATAAATTCACCCAATCTTCAGTAGTGGCCTGATGAGGCATATATTTTTCTTTTCAGTAATACAAAATCAGAGGCAGTCCTAAGATGGTGGAGGAATAGGATGGGGAGACCACTTTCTCCCCCACAAATCCATCAAAAGAACATTTGAACACTGAGTAAATGCCACAAAACAACTTCTGAATGCTGGCAGAGGACATCAGTTCAGTTCAGTTCAGTCACTCAGTCGTGTCGAACTCTTTGTGACCCCATGAATTGTAGCACACCAGGCCTCCCTGTCCATCATCAACTTCTGGAGCTCACTCAAACACATTTCCATCAAGTCGGAGATGCCATCCAGCCATCCCATCCTCTGTCATCCCCTTCTCCTTCTGCCCCCAATCCCTCCCAGCATCAGAGTCTTTTCCAATGAGTCAACTCTTCACATGAGGTGGCCAAAGTACTGAAGTTTCAGCTTTAGCATCATTCCTTCCAAAGAACACCCAGGACTGATCTCCTTTAGAATGGACTGGTTGGATCTCCTTGCAGTCCAAGGGACTCTCAAGAGTCTTCTCCAACACTACAGTTCAAAAGCATCAAATCTTCGGTGCTCAGCTTTCTTCACAGTCCAACTCTCACATCCATACATGACTACTGGAAAAACCATAGCCTTGACTAGATGGATGTTTGTTTGCAAAGTAATGCCTCTGCTTTTGAATATGTTATCTAAGTTGGTCATAACCCTCCTTCTAAGGAGTAAGTGTCTTTTAATTTCATGGCTGCAATCACCGTCTGCAGTGATTTTGGAGCAGAGGACATCAGGCACTCAGAAAAGCAACCCATTATCTTTCAAAGCATGTAGGAAAAAAAATATAAAAGATAAAAAGAGGGGCAAAAGAGGTGAGGATGGAGATCCATCCCTGAAAGGGTGTCTTAAAAAAGAGAGAAGTTTTCAAACACCAGGAAACACTCTCACTGGTGAGTCTGTGGCAAGCCTTGGAACCTCAGAGGGCAACATAACTGGGAGGAAAAATAAATAAACAATTAAAACCCACAAATTACATGGACAACAGTAACTCCCAGCAGAGAAGCAGTGCAGATGCCCCCATCTGCCACTAGCAAGCAGGGGCTGGGCAGGGAGGCATAGGCTGCATTTCTTAGAGTAAGGACTGGGCCTGAATGCCCAGAGGGCAATCTGAGGGAACTAACTTGAGCTAGCAAACCAGACTGTGGGATAGCTATCCTGCAAAAAGCCCTAACCTAAGACACAGCCAGGCCTGCTCACAGAATAAGGACCGAGCAGAGCTAGCTGGGTGCAGACAAACCCATCCCTCACCAGAGGCAGGCAGGCAAGGGCAGCTAGAACTGTAAGGGGGCAATCACGGCTCCAAAGAGGCATCATGTACCAAACTTCCAGCAGGCTTCATTGCTAACCAAGATTTCTTGGGATTCTGGATGGTCAACACCCACCAGGAGGGTTGCAGCCTGACATCAGCTCCCTAGAAGAGACACACGGTACACTTGAGAAGGTGTGCCAGTTGTACACCCAGAAAACCAAGCAGCAGGGACTGGGGAGGCAATAAGTCACAGCGACCACGCTCTCCAAGCACTTGGTCACCTGAAATGCTAAGACCTGGAAAGGGTACAAAATGCAGGCCAAACCGAGTTTGTACCTTTGAAGAGTACCTGAGTACCTGAATCTGAGTGGCTTAGACCTGGAAAGTGCATACAACCCAGGGGTGGCCTCAGACAGTTCCACGGCAGAGCAACCTAGAGCCTAAGCAGTGTAGAAAGGGAAAGGACACACACTGTGAGCAGGGGCAAACCCAGTGTGGCTGAGACACTGTGAGCACACCCAGTGTTATTTGTATGCAGTGTTCCACCCTCCCCACAGCACAAGTGAACAGTTCAGTTCAGTTCAGTCGCTCAGTCGTGTCTGACTCTTTGCGACCCCATGGATCAGAGCATGCCAGGCCTCCCTGTTCATCACCAACTCCCAGAGTTTGCCTAAACTCATGTCCATCGAGTTGGTGATGCCATCCAGCCGTCTCATCCTCTGTCGTCCCCTTCTCCTCCTGCCCCTAATCCCTCCTAGCATCAGGGCCTTTTCCAATGATTCAACACTTTGCATGAGATAGCCAAACTATTGGAGTTTCAGTCTCAACATCAGTCCTTCCAATGAACACTCAGGACTGATATCCTTTAGGATGGACTGGTTGGATCTCCTTGCAGTCCAAGGGACTCTCAAGAGTCTTCTCCAACACCACGGTTCAAAAGCATCAGTTCTTTGGTGCTCAGCTTTCTTCACAGTCCAACTCTCACATCCATACATGACCACTGGGAAAACCATAGCCTTGACTAGATGGATCTTTGTTGGTAAAGTAATACCTCTGCTTTTTAATATGCTATCTAGATTGGTCATAACTTTCCTTCCAAGGAGTAAGCATCTCTTAATTTCATGGCTGCAACTGAACAAGTGAGCCTAAAATAGTGTCCACTACCACTTTCTTGTGTCAGGGTGGAAATTAGACACTGAAGAGACCAGCAATCAGAACGTAAAACAAACAGAGGGAACCGCCTAGAAAGTGACAGGTGCAATAGACTAAAATCCTGTAATTGGCACTGACTACATAGAAAGGGGTCTAGAGATTGTGAGAAGTATAAGCCAGATCAGAGAACTATCTGAAAATGAACTGACCCCCCTCTGTCCACAATAACACCAGAGACGTCCTAGATATGTTTTTACTACTATCATTCTTTAATTTTTTAAAATTCTTTTTATTTTTAAGTCCTCTATTACTCCTTTAATTTTCATTTTTATAACTTACTATTACTTTGCAAAAAAAGGCCCTATTTTTAAAGCAAACTTCATATATATATATATTTGATAATTTTTATGACTGTTTTTTTCTTTAATACTGTATTTTTGAGAATTCAACATCTACTCTAGATTTTTAATCTTTGCTTTTTGGTATTTGTTATCAATTTTGTACCTTTAAGAACCCAATCTTCAGTACTCATTTTTACTTCGGAGCAAGATTACTGGCTTGACTGCTCTCTCCCTCTTTGGAATCTCCTTTTTCTCCCCAAGGCCACCTTATCTCCTCCCTCCCCCTTCTCTTCTCTACCCAACTATGTGAATCTCTTTGTGTGGTCTGGACTGTGGAGAACACTTAGGGAACTGATTACTGGTTGGATCTGTCTCTCTCCTTTTAGATTCCCCCCTTTATCTTCCTGGCCACCTTTGTCTCCCTCCTCCCTCTTCTCTTTTCTGTATGACTCCATGATCATATCTGTGTGGTCCAGACTGTGGAGAACACATAGGGAATTAATTACTGGCTAGCTTGCTCTCTCATCTTTTGATTCCCCCTCTTCTCCTCCTGGTCATCTCTATCTCCCTCTTCCCTCATTTCTTCTCCATTTAACTCTGTGAACCTTTCTGGTGTCCCTCACTGTGGAGAAACTTTTCATCTCTAACCTAGATGTTTTATCATTGGTGGTGTAGAGTTGGAGAAGTCTGGAGGCTACTGTAAGATTAAGACTAAAAACCAGAGGTAGGAGGCTTAAGTCCAAAACCTGAGAACACCAGAGAACTCCTGACTCCAGGGAACATTAATCAATTGGAGCTCATCAAACATCTCCATAGATACACTGAAACCAAGCACCACTCAAGGGCCAACAAGTTCCAGAGCAAAACATACCATGCAGATTTTCCAGCAACATAGGAACATAGCCATGAGCTTCAATATACAGGCTGCCCAAAGTCACACCAAACAATGACATTGCATAACTCATTACTGGACACTTCATTGCAGTCTAGAGAGAAGAAATCCAGCTCCACCCACCAGAACACCAAATAAGCTTCCCTAACCAGGAAACCTTGACAAGCCACCCATCCAACCCCACCCACAGGAGGGAGACTTCACAATAAAGGGAACTCCACAACCTGCCAGAATACAGAAAGGCCACCCCAAACACAGCAATGTAAACAAGATGAAGAGGCATAGAGATACCCAGCATGTAAAGGAACAGGATAAATGCCCACCAAAGCAAACAAAAGAGGAAGAGATAGGGAATGTACCTGATAAAGAATTCCTAATAATGATAGTGAAAATGATCCAAAATCTTGAAAAACAAAATGGAGTTACAGATAAATAGCCTGAAGGCAAGGGTTGAGAGAAGCAAGAAATATTTAACAAGGACCTAGGGGAAAAAAAAAAGAGTCAATATATAATGAATAATGCAATAAATGAGGTAAAAAACACTCTGGAAGGAACCAACCATAGAATAACGGAGGCAGAAGATAGGATAAGTGAGGTAGAAGATAGAATGGTAGAAATAAATGAAACAGAGAGGGAAACAGAAAAACAAATTAAAAGAAATGAGGACAATCACAGAGACCTCTGGGACAATGTTAAGTACCCCAACATTCAAATCATAGGAGTCCCAGAAGAACAAGACAAAAAGAAAGACCATGAGAAAATACTTGAGGAGATAATAGTTGAAAACTTCTCTAAAATGAGGAAGGAAATAATCACCCAAGTCCAAGAAACACAGAGAGTCCCAAACAGGATAAACCTAAGGCGAAACACCCCAAGACACATATTAATCAAATTAACAAAGATCAAACACAAAGAACAAATATTAAAAGCAGCAAGGGAAAAACAACAAATAATACACAAGGGGATTCCCATAAGGATAACAGTGGATCTTTCAATAGAAACTCTTCAGGCCAGCAGGGAATGGCAGGACATACTTGATGAAAGAAAACAACTTACAGCCCAGATTATTGTACTCAGCAAGGATCTCATTCAAATATAAAGGAGAAATCAAAAGCTTTACAGACAAGCAAAAGCTGAAAGAATTCAGCACCACCAAAGCAGCTCTCCAACAAAAGCTAAAGGATCTTCTCTAGATAGGAAGCACAGAAAGGGAGTATAAACTCAAACCCAAAACAATAAAGTAAATGGCAATGGGATCATACTTATCAATAATTACCTTAAATGTAAATGGATTGAATGGCCCAACCAAAAGACAAAGATTGGCTGAATGGATACAAAAACAAGATGTGTATATATGTTGTCTAAAAGAGGCCCATCTGGAAACAAGGGACACATACAAACTGAAAGTGAAGGGCTGGAAAAAGATATCCCATGCAAACAGAGATCAAAAGAAAGCAGGAATAGCAATACTCATATCATATAAGAGACAAAGAAGAATGCTATATAATGATCAAAGGATCAATCCAAGAAGAAGATATAACAATCATAAATATATATGCACCTAACATAGGATCACCGTAATATGCAAGACAAATGTTAACAAGTATGAAAAGGGAAATTAACAATAACATGATAATAGCGGGAGACTTTAATACCCAACTCACACCCACGGATAGATCAACTAAACAGAAAATTAAGAAGGAAACAAAAACTTAAATGATACAATAGACCAGTTAGACCTAATTGATATCTATAGGAATTTCACCCCAAAACAATGAATTTCACCTTTTTCTTAAACACACATGGAACCTTCTCCAGGATAGATCACATCCTGGGCCATAAATCTAGCCTTGGTATATTAACAAAAATTGAAATCATTCCAAACATCTTTTCTGACCACAATACAGTAAGATTAGATGTCAATTACAGAAGAAAAACTATTAAAAATTTCAACATATGGAGGCTGAACAACATACTGCTGAATAACCAACAAGTCACAGATGAAATAAAAAAAAGAAATAAAAATATGCATAGAAACAAATGAAAATGAAAACACAACAACCCCAAACCAATGGAACACTGTGAAAGCAGTGCTAAGCGGAAGGTTTATAGCAATGTAGGCTTACCTCAATGGCACCCCACTCCAGTACTCTTGCCTGGAAAATCCCATGGATGGAGGACCCTGGTAGGCTGCAGTCCATGGGGTCGCTAAAAGTCAGACACGACTGAGTGACTTCACTTTCTCTTTTCACTTTCATGCATTGGAGAAGGAAATGGCAACCCACTCCAGTGTTCTTGCCTGGAGAATCCCAGGGACAGGGCAGCCTGGTGGGCTGCCATCTATGGGGTCGCACAGAGTTGGACACGATGGAAGCGACTTAGCAGCAGCAGCAGCAGGCTTACCTCGAGAAACAAGGAAAAATTCAAATAAATAACCTAACTCTACACCTAAAGCAACTAGAAAAGGAAGAAATGAAGAACCCGAGGGTTAGTAGAAGGAAAGGAATCTTAAAAATTAGGGCAGAAATAAATGCAAAAGAAACAAAAGAGATTGTAGCAAAAATTAACAAAGCCAAAAGCTGGTTCTTTGAGAACATAAATAAAATTGACAAACCATTAGCCAGACTCATCAAGAAACAACAGAAAAATCAAATCAACAAAATTAGAATTGGAAATGGAGAAATCACAACAGATGACACAGGAATACAAAGGATCATAAGATACTATGATCAGCAACTATATGCCAATAAAATGAACAACTTGGAAGAAATGGACAAATTTTTTAAAAAGTATAACTTTCCAAAACTGAACCAGGAAGAAATAGGAAATCTTAACAGACCCATCACAAGTGCGGAAATCGAAATTGCAATAAAAAATCTTCCAGCAAACAAAAGCCCAGGGCCAGACGGCTTCACAGCTGAATTCTACCAAAAATTTAGAGAAGAGTTAACACTTATCCTACTCAAACTCTTGCAGAAAATTGCAGAGGATGGTAAACTTCCAAACTCATTCTATAAGGCCACCATCACCCTAATACCAAAACCTGACAAAGATGCCACAAAAAAGAAAACTACAGGCCAATACCACTGATGACCATAGATGCAAAAATCCTTGACAAAATTCTAGCAAACAGAATCCAACAACACATTGAAAAGATCATACATCATGACCAAGTAGGCTTTATACCAGGGAAGCAAGGATTCTTCAATATCTGCAAATCAATCAATGTAATACACCACATTAACAAATTGAAAGATAAAATCCATATGATTATCTCAATAGATGTAGTGAAATCCTTTGACAAAATTAACATCCATTTATGATAAAAACTCTCCAGAAAGCAGGAGTAGAAGGAACATACTTCAACATAATAAAAGCTATATATGACAAACTCAGCAAACATTATCCTTAATGGTGAAAAATTGAAAGCATTTCCCCTAAAGTCAGGAACAAGACAAGGGTACCCACTCTCACCACTACTATTCAACATAGTTTTGGAAGTTTTGGCCACAGCAATCAGAGCAGAAAAAGAAATAAAATGAATCCAAATGGGAAAAGAAGAAGTAAAACTCTCACTGTTTGCAGATGACATGATCCTCTACATAGAAAACCCTAAAGACTCCACCAGAAAATTACTAGAGCTAATCAATGAATACAGTAAAGTTGCAGGATATAAAATCAACACACAGAAATCCCTTGCATTCCTATACAATAATAATAATAAAATAGAAAGAGAAATTAAGGAAACAATTCCATTCACCATTGCAATGGAAAGAATAAAATACTTAAGAATACATCTACCTAAAGAAACAAAATATCTATATATAGAAAACTATAAAACACTGGTGAAAGAAATCAAAGAGGACGCTAATAGATGGAGAAATATACCATATTCATGGATTGGAATCATCAATATAGTGAAAATGAGCATGTTACCCAAAGCAATCTATAGATTCAATGCAATCCCCATCAAGCTGCTAACTGCTAAGTCACATCAGTCGTGTCTGACTCTGTGCGACCCCATAGACGGCAGCCCATCAGGCTCCCCTGTCCCTGGGATTCTCCAGGCAAGAACACTGGAGTGGGTTGCCATTTCCTTCTCCAATGCATGAAAGTGAAAAGTGAAAGTGAAGTCGCTCAGTCGTATCCAACTCTTAGTGACCCCATGGACTGCAGCCTATCAGGCTCCTCCATCCATGGGATTTTCCAGGCAAGAGTACTGCAGTGGGGTGCCATTGCCTTCTCTGCCTATCAAGCTACCAATGGTATTTTTCACAGCACTAGAACAAGTGCTTTCACAATTTATATGGAAATACAAAAAACCTTGAATAGCCAAAGCAATCTTGAGAAAGAATGGAATGGGAGGAATCAACCTGCCTGACTTCAGGCTCTTCTACAAAGCCACAGTCATCAAGACAGTATGGTACTGGCACAAAGACAGAAATATAGATCAATGGAACAAAATAGGAAGCCCAGGGATAAATCCACGCACCTATGGACACCTTATTTTTGACAAAGGAGGCAAGAATATACAATGGAGAAATGACAATCTCTTTAACACGTGGTGCTGGGAAAATTGATCAATCACTTGTAAATAAATGAAACTAAAACACTTTCTAACACCACACACAAAAATAAACTCAAAATGGATTAAAGATCTAAATGTAATACCAGAAACTATAAAACTCCTAGAGGAGAACATAGGCAAAACACTCTCTGACATAAATTATAGCAGAATCCTGTGACCCACCTCCAAGAACATTGGAAATAAAAGCAAAAGTAAACAAATGGGACCTAATTAAAATTAAAAGCTTCTATACAGCAAAGGAAACTATAAGCAAGGTGAAAAGACAGCTTCCAGAATGGGAGAAAATAATAGCAAATGAAGCAACTGACAAAGAATTAATCTCAAGAATATACAAGCAACCCCTGCAACTCAATTCCAGAAAAACAAGTGACTCAATCAAAAAATGGGCCAAAGAACTAAACAGGCATTTCTCCAAAGAAGATAAACAGATGGCTAACAAACACATGAAAAGATACTCAACATCGCTCATTATCAGAGAAATGTAAGTCAAAACCACAATGAGTTACCATTTCACACCAATCAGAATGGCTGTTATCCAAAACTCTACAAGCAATAAATGCTGGAGAGGGTGTGGAGAAAAGGGAACCCTCTTACACTGTTGGTGGGAATGCAAACTGGTACAGCCACTATGGAGAACAGTGGGAGATTTCTTAAAAAAACTGGAAATAGAACTGCCAGCAATCCCACTACTGGACATACACACCAAGGAAACCAGAATTGAAAGAGACACGTGTACCTCAATGTTCATTGCAGCACTGTTTATAATAGCCAGGACATGGAAGCAACCTAGATGCCTACCAGCAGACAAATGGATAAGAAAGCTGTGGTACATATATATAATGGAGTATTACTCAGCCATTAAAAAGAATATTTGAGTCAGTTCTAATGAGGTGAATGAAACTGGAACCTATTATACGGAGTGAAGTAAGCCAGAAAGAAAAACAGCAATACAGTATAATAACATATATGTATGTAATTTAGAAAGATGGTAATGATAACCTTGTATGCAAGACAGCAAAAGAGACACAGATGTACAGAACAGTCTTTTGGACTCTGGGGGAGAGGGTGGGATGATTTGGAAGAATGGCATTGAAACATGTATATTATCATATTATCCCATATTATTATATATTATCATATATGAAATGAATCACCAGTCCAGGTTTGATGCATGATATAGGGTGCTCAGGGCTGGTGCACTGGGATGACCCAGAGGCATGGGATGGGGAGGGAAGTGGCAGGGGGGTTCAGAATGGGGAACACATGTACACCCGTGGCAGATTCATGTTGATGTATGACAAAAACAATACAATATTGTAAAGTAATTAGCCTCCAATTAAAATAAATACATTTATATTAAAAAATACAAAATCATTTCTTAGTTTATCTTTAAAAGGTCACATGAAGTTTACATTGAGAACAGCCTTTTCCTGCATGGTCACATAAAATGCTCTTCTTCATATTTAAGTTTGTTAGTCATCCAGTCACGTCTGACTCATTGCAACTCCATGGACTGTAGCCCGTCATGCTCCTCTATCCCTGGAATTCTCCAGGCAAAAATGCTGGAGTGGGTAGCCATTCTCTTCTCAAGGGGATCTTCCCAATCCAGGAATCAATCCTGGGTCTCCCATATTGCAGGCAGATTCTTTACTGTCTGAGTTACCAGGGGAGCCCTGCTTTCATCATATAACCCATCCCTAAAATAAGTCAATAACAGATATTTTGGCAAGCATGTCTGTATTTGTGTCATTTGTGTATGGGTAATGAGAAAGGAGGATACTAAATAAAGCCTTGCTAAGCAGGAGCCAGGAACCATCTGTGAGGGTATGGACAAAGATGCCTGCTCACTGAGGGTCAAATTTAGGGAGCCTGGTTTCAGATGGAATTGCATGATCTCAATAAAGGCCTTGTAGGAAGGAGCACCCCTGAAATAAAATTACCTTTAAGGGAAAAATTCAATGGGGATAAAGTTTTAGGGTTGCATTCTGATGAAATTATTTTCCCTGGTAAGATCTAAGATTCTGGTAATTTTATGATTACTATTCCTCTGCTACTATAGAGACTTAGAATCCTCTCCATGAGAATCTGGCTGGGTTCCTGGAGGAAAGCTCATGAAATGGGCATGAGGAGTTTTTCAGCCACATGCTAGTCCACACTCAGCCTCCAGCAATTCCTTAAAATTGTCAATTAAGTGTTTCTCCCAGTTCATGCTCCCAGCAGCTTTTGCTCCAATAAGTTGACCGTAGTTACCTGTCTTTCTAGATTTATGGTAATCGTTTTGCACTACAACCTCCTATATGTGGATGTAAGAAGAGCTGTCAGTTTTCAGTTTGTCCAGATTTTTCTTGCTGTGAGGATGAGAGTGAGCAGTTTCTTTCTTTCTTCTTCTTCTTTTTTTTTTTTTTTTTTTCTGTTTACATGCTGGAGCTGAAACTAGAAATCTCTACTCAAAGATTTACCTAACTTCCATAGCCAAGTAGTAGACTAGAGGTTTTGGTAATAATACAGTAATTCTCAGCCCAGAGGCTCTTGTGTAATTGTTTCTAACAAAGTAGGGACCTGTGAGTCTTTTTCTTTTGCAAGACATTAGTAAGTACTCTATTGATAGAAGGTGAAAAGGAAATAAAGAGCCTCTTGGTAAGGGAGAAAGTAGAGAATGAAAAAGCTGGCATAAAACAAAACAAAACCCAAAACAAAACAAAGGTAGATCATGGTATCCAGTCCCAACACTGCATGGCAAATAGACAGGGGAAAAGTGGAAGCAGTGACATAGTTTATTTTCTTGGGCTCCAAAATCACCGCAGAAGGTCACTGTAGCCATGAAATTAAAAGGCACTTGCTTCTTGGAAGGAAAGCTATGACAAGCCTAGATAGCATATTTAAAAGCACTTTGCCAACACAGGTTCATATAGTCAAACATATCGTTTTTCCAGTAGTGATGTTTGGATATGAGAGTTGGACCAGAAAGAAGGCTGAGAGCTGAAGAATTGATACTTTCAAATTGTGGTGCTATTGAAGATTCTTGAGAGTCCCTTGGACAGCAAGGAGACCAAACCAGTCAATCCTCAAAGAAATCAACCTTGAATATTCATTGGACGGTCTGATGCTGAAGCTCTAATAATTTGGCCAGCTATTATGAAGAGCCAACACGTTGCAAAAGACCCTAAAGCTGGAAATATTGAAGGCAATAGGAGAAGAGGGCAGCTGAGGATAAGATGGTGAGACAGCATCACTGACTCAAGAGACATGAATTTGAGTAAACTCTGGCAGATAGTAGAGGATAGAGGAGTCTGGCACACTGCAGTCTATGGGGAAGCAAAATGTCAGATATCACTTAGCAACTAAACAACAACAAGTACATGAGGGTTTCTAGACATATAGTATTTACAAGGCTTAGATGGACTTCCGACAATATCAGTGGTTTTTCATTCCTCTTACTCTTGGAATTAACTAGTGATGGGATGGATGCTTATGTACATGTGTTACTAGCAAAAGCATAGGCTCATGTAGAATAGAATGTTTTATTAGAATTATGTTATTGGTTTCCAAACAAGTATTTTCAAATAATCAGCACTGGTAGTTAAAACTTATAAGTGTTTAAATAAATATGTATAAAAATTGTTTTATGAATGCAAAACGAGGGGATTAGTTAGCATTTTGCCCCAAGAGAGAAATATAGCCCCAGAGGAAAATAGAGCCAATGGCATAATCATCCTCAACTTCCGTTTTATGATTCTCATACTAACCTAGAAAATGCTGCAGTAGCAAACAACTTTTAAAGCTCAATGGATTATACAACAGGGTTTATTTTTGTGTGTGTGCTAAATTTTCATTCACGTTTTAGCTGGTGGCTATTTCCTGTCAGCCTTACTCAGAAATACAGGCTACCAGAGTCCCACTATTTGTAATAAATGTCTCCATAGTAGGAGAAATGGCAAATGCTGAACAGGATACTAAAGCTTTTTTCCACAAGTTGTACACTTTACCTCTATCCACGTTTCATTTTCCCAAAGAAGAGAAACTTAAAATTATCCATATCCTATAAATAATGCATATGTACTATCTTTATATGTTAAATAGTTAAGCAGATAGAATTTCAGTAGAATATCTGACTTTATATATATATATATATATAATATATATATATATATATATACATATACACACACACACAATTTTTGGATGTAATATTAATGTAGAGCAAAGAATTTGGCAAGCTTACTTCCTCAAATACATCTGAACATCTATGGGAAGAATGAAGCAAAGAGAGCAACATGTCTATTTACCTACAGCCTCTGTTCCCACATACTGCAGTGGGTAATTTACTGTAGTTTGCCTTTCAGCCACTGTAGCTGCTGTGAACATGACCATTATCATTGTTTTATAGCTTTTAAGTAACCTGTCAAAATTACAAAGCACTTAAAAGGAAGAAACATAATGGGGTCATGGGATCCTCTTCTTCAAATAGCCCTGCTAATGCTGCTAAAGTAGGAAAATATATTCATGAAAGTAAATAAGTATTTCTTAGAATTTACTCTTCATTTTTCCATTCAGTGGGCACCAGATTAAGATCTGGTATAAGATCCTCTTCTTTTTCAACAAAGTTGGCATTGCAGAATTCTAAAGATTATCCAATATGTATGCCATAGTTTATGAGACTAAGGAAAAGGCTGGGAAGATTTGAAACTTCATACCATATCCACTTAAGTAAACTTCAAGCACAAGTAAGTGAATACTTTGGACCAAACAAGCAGCAATTTTCTAAAGTACTATCAGTTATTAGAATAATCTAATTTATATTTTCAGTAAATGTATATATATATACATATATGTGTATGTTGTACATACAGGTGCATGTACATGTATATGCATTTATACATACATTGCTAAAGTTACTGACATTTAGTGTCTGTTTTCACCAAATAAATATTCTTATAATTTAATAAATCTCTGGGCCACAAACACACACGCATAAGCACACACATTCTAATATTGTAACTCTGGAAGAAAAAGTCTTAAAAATAAGTTCAAGGGACATATTATATGTTATATTACCAAAGAAAAGTGATCCCATGTATTGTTTCACATTGGAGGGTATGAACAAGAAAAACACATAGTTCTGAATAACTCATTTGTTTACATGAATTTATTTAATGAAAGTGTGTTTATTTTGCCCCATTTCAATACTGTTTCTGTGTTCCCAGTATCTGAAAGCACCTATTCAATAGTTATAACTAGAAATTGGAAGAACTTTAATGTGAGCAAATACATTCTTCTTGGTCAAAAGTAAGACATATTTAAATATCTAAAATTAGGGGGCAGATGCTCACAGTTTTAACTTATACAAACATACATTTTGAAAGCCTGATAATTTATCAGTTCAGCTCATTTAAATACAAATTTAGATCAAGGATATGCTAAATAAGTGTTAGGATGCAGTATCCCTTTCTAAAATATTGCATTTAATTTGATGGTAATGTTGACATATATATGAGAATATAAAACATCTAATAAGGATAACACTGAAGTCAATCTGATCTAAAGTCACCATATATAAGTATGTGATATGAGTAACAAAAACTATATTAAAAGATTATGAAATGTTATCACAACAGTAGTCATTTTAAAAGAACACATGATTTCGGTAATACACATCCTGAAGTTATGAAAATAAATTCAGAATATGTAACAAACTCTAGACAAATTTCAGATAAGACAGCCATTATTTTAAACTGTCTAGTCTTGGAAACTTGATATGTAAGCAAATCTGAGATTATAGAGTCACATACAGTTACAAGAAATAGATTTCTTGGCCTTTAACTCAATTATCTGTACAGTGGTAAACACTTAATCATAAGGTGTAGTATGAACATAGGTTTTTATTTCCCTCAGATAAATTCCCAGAAATGGAATCCTGTAGCAACTGCATGTTAAATTTCGTAAAAAACCACCACGCCATGCTCACTTGTAGATTTTTTTTACCATTTTATAGGCACACATATCTTCCAAGAAAGACTTACTTTTTAAATCCAACCAATGTTTCTTGTTCTTGTCTTTATTGTGCTGCCTCAGATTTCATTAAAATGCTATGTGACAAAGCGGTGAGAAAGCACATTCTGGTCCACAGTATTGTGTAAAACGCTATCAGTGTTAAAATAGGAGTTGCTGCTGCTGCTGCTGCTAAGTCGCTTCAATCGTGTCCGACTCTGTGCGACCCAATAGACGGCAGCCCACCAGGCTCCCCCGTCCCTGGGATTCTCCAGGCAAGAACACTGGAGTGGGTTGCCATTTCCTTCTCCAATGCATGAAAGTGAAAAGTGAAAGTGAAGTCGCTCAGTCGTTTCCGACTCTTCACGACCCCATGGACTGCAGCTACCAGGCTCCTCCATCCATGGGATTCTTCAGCCAAGAGTACTGGAGTGGGGTGCCATTGCCTTCTCCGAAAATAGGAGTTAGTTGTAACTTAATTATAAATTTTCATTATAACGTGGAGAACTTTTTTCTATTGTTAGATTTCATCAAATGGTTATTCTGCATCAATCTGAATGATCATCTGCTAATGTGGCAAGTTAATTATCACATGTTTAACCAACCACACATTCCTAAGATAAATCTTAACTTGATCATGGAGTATTGCCTCTTAAATGTTGTTGGATTACATTTACTAATGTTTTGCTAAGGAGTTCTATGTGTGTCTACATGAGGAATGTTGTTCTGTAGTGTGTGTGTCTGTGTATTTGTTTCCTGGCACCCAGGGCTGGCTATAGTTGAAGTGGAGAGGTTGCTCAATTTTTCCACTTCATTCTTAAGTTTAGGCAGGATTTGGGTACCTAAACACCCAGGATGAGCCTCTCTCGACAGTCCTGTGACAATCAGGTTTCCTGTCACACTTCCAGTAGGAGATGGTCTTTGCTTTGTATCGGAAAGTGTCTGTTACATATATGTGCTATTTGTCTCCCTGTGACAGTCAACCACTACATTGTTGTGCAGGGTACAGAGAGCTTTGTCTAGGTTCTGCTGCTTCCACATTAGCAATCTCTGCATGCCTACACTGCAGGTGGCTTTTGCTTCAGGTCTCCTACCTTGTCTCTATTCTTCCTTGGGAACCCTTAGTGGAAGACTATAGAAACGCACCATAGAATGGCTGTGGACTTTCCTTGTTCTGTGTTTCCTGGGATTCTAAACTGTCATGCTCACCTAGACCTGTAAGGATTTGTTAAAATTTTAGCTGCTTTATTTCCTGCTTCTATAAAGAATACCTCCTCTCCCTGAAGATCTGCCTAAAGTAAAACAATTCCTTTTTCCTACCTCTCCAACCTACTTCCCTGAATCATCATTCTCATTTTTTAGATTTAATTTCATCAGGTGGTCTTCAATCTGAATTTGATGAGCTTAAAAAGTAAGCTACTTTTTTTAGAGAGATTGTATAATATTCTCCTGTTGCTTTCTATCTGATAATAGGAAGTAGAAGGCCAAGCATGCATGCTGTGATTTTTATTACAGGCATTTCCAGACACAATGACCAGCATTTCCTTAGAGGATATGATTAACCATGTCCACAGGATAGTAAAACATTCTATAAATCAAAGATGTGCATATATTAATTTTAATATTTTTATCTTATAGAAGAAAGGTGGGCCCCTTCATAGTTAGCACTGTCAAGTACCAAGTTCAAGGTAAGTTCCATAATTTTAGGCTAAACAAAAGAAATGGGCTGCATTGAGGAAAGTGAATGCTTGCAAAAAACAGGGTCAGCAAGTGACTTTACTAGGCCTTCAAGCTCCCATTGTCCCACAGAAGTTTCTCATTGACTAATGGGCTTCCCTGGTGATTCAGACGGTAAAGAATTCACCTGCAATGCAGGAGACATGGGTTCAATCCCTGGGTTGGGGAAATCCCCTGGAGAAGGGACTGGTTATCCACTCCAGTATTCCTGCCTAGTGCAGAAGGAAATGGCAACCCACTCCAGTATTCTTGCCTGGAGAATCCTGTGGACAGAGGAGCCTGGTGGGCTGCTGTCCATGGGGTCACACAGAGTCAGACACAACTGAAGTGACTTAGCATGCATGCATGCATTGGAGAAGGAAATGGCAACCCACTCTAATATTCTCACCTGGAGAATCCCAGGGACAGAGGAGCCTGGTTGGCTGCTGTCTATGGGGTCGCACAGAGTCCGACATGACTGAAACGACTTAGCAGCAGCAGCAACAGCAGCAGCATTCTTGACTAGAGAATCCCATGGACAGAGGAGTCTGGTGAGTTACAGTCCATGGGTTCACAAAAAATCAGACATGACTGAGAGACTAACACAAGGTGCTCTACTGGGTATGGAATCTGGGTTCATGTTTCTGCAGGGATACTGTTCCTCCTAAATTTTCCTTATTTTATAGAAGGTGACAAGAAAGCAGAAATTCTGTAAAAGAATATCCAGACAAATACAGATTTCATACCATATCTGAATTCAGTGACCACACATTTCTTCTAATTATCTTTGACAACTTGTCTTCTTCCAATACTACTGATTTTCTGCAACTAAATAATAATGCCCAGTCAACAATAATCACTGTATCCTGTGTTAAGAAAAATATGTACATATTTTTGTAGGTATAGCACATGAACTAATAAACACAGAAACATATACAGATTCACAAACACACACATCTGGAAAATAAATATGTCAGGGAATCTTTTAGAGATTATTAAAAACATGAGAGCTTTCAGAAACAACATTAAGTTTAATACGATAATTACCTACACCAGACAGCTATAAATGAGATGTTCATGTAAGCAAACTTTGTGGAGTTGCATCAAGATAACCCTAGTTGTTAGTTAGGTGCTTAAACAGAATTGTTTTTGAGAATTTTTTTTTTAAATTCTGTATCCCTGCTTTATTTCTCCATTACGATGATTTTATAGTGAACATGCTTGCTTGTAAGGTAATTTTAGCAAATGTTTAAAAGTATCTTCCGGGCTGAGTGTATTAAGTTTTATATAAGCTGTGTTTTTGATGTTCTGCTTTATTGCAACTATGTCCATGGACCCTATAGTGTTTATGTAAGCTGCAGGCTACTGCCATCATCTTTAGAACATCTAGCCAACTGCTTTCACGTCTTTAAGAAACTCTAACAGCTAAAATAACATCGGCAATAAGCACATCAGGAAATAAAGATACATTTCTGGAATGGACTTCCCTAAAACTCTGCCAACTGATGGTTGAACTGCCCATAAGTGCTTTTGTAGCTTTTGCAGATAATCAAGAATGGGATTTCTGTTCAGATTTTTATTCTCAGAAGGAGGTTATTTTCACTTAGAAAAGGGAATATGTTCTGATAAAGCCATATGTGTGATGATTTGGCTGGATCAATTTTTATGGCAGTATTTGAACTTTTCTGATTCTTTCTGAAAGTAGAAGGAGATGCCTGGTTAACCTGAATGGCTTCTAATTCAGCTAACATTTTGGATTGATTTTATGGATTATTCCTCCTAGAAATTCACATGAAATCAAAGCAATATGCATGCTATATATACTTGCTACCTTTTGTCTTCCTAACCTTTAAAATCAGTAAGTGTTATGCAAGCTCCAATTCAAAATAAATATTGTGTTTATAAAATGAACAGTTGTGGCATTTAAAAATGAATGTGTGAACACAATAAAATGCAATAATCTTAGCATTCACTTAAAATTTAGAAAGCTGAAGCAGGAGGACATTTTAACTCTTTTTAATTTTCTAATCCTCTACATTTTCTGCAAATTTTGTGAATTTTCCTTGTATTCATGTCTAATTTTATAATTGGGATAGGATTAGACAGTAAGTGTTGAGCACTATCTTTCCAATGTTTAGCTTTTGATTTCATTTGAAGCAACACAAATTTAGAAGAACCCTTTTGTATCTGAGAAATACCCCAGAGGCAAATTGCAGTTTACTCTTTTGACATAATGGGCACTTACAGGTACAATGATATAAGTAAAAGAGGAATGTTATACTGGTCACAATTATGTGGCAGCCTTTGATTAATGTGTTTGTAAATATTTGTAAATTTTAAAATAGAATGTTATGGTTTTACCATCTTGTTATACTCTAAATACAATTCCTATAATGGGGGGGGGCTGGAATGGGGATATATATTAAATAAAATTAAAGATACAATAAAATATAAAATGACCTATAGCTAATAAAAGTCAATATTTCTAACATAAATGTTATATACATAAAATAAAATTCTTGTTGAAGAATTGCAATATTATTGGTTACTAGTAAACGCATATGTTATCAGGTCAAAATACTTATCTTAAAATTATTTTTATCATGAAGAGAAATGTCTTTCAAAACTGTATATTTCTATTTAGCTTTGTATGTATAGTGGTTTTCATTATATTTAATGAGGGCACAAAAAATAGAGACTTAATATTCATCATATGCTAAAAGATTATTTTTATAACTTTGAAGTCAGTTATACAGGGCATAATTTAAGGAAAGAAAATGACAGAATGAGCACAAATGTAATAACTTAGATATGATAAGAGAAAAAGGTATAAATATTTTTACATGGCACTATTTTCTTCATTCTTTGATAAATATTACTGCATATTTAGGACTGTGTTGCTTCAAATTTCACTGAAATTTTCAATGTCAGTTTTCTCTAGTCTTTTAAAAGTGATAAAACAATGAAATCAAGTGATATAGATAAACGGTTAATTCCTTAGGAAAACATACTGAAAACTCAGACTCTGTATTAGGCATGGGAAATACAGCTATGATTAAATTCCCAGGCTTCAAAAAGTTCGATCTACAAATAGACTAATAAAAAACAATATAAACTAATATTTCTGAATGCTAAGAAATACATATGAGTACTGCATAAATCGCTTTAATTAGCTCTCAAAGTAGCCTTGTAAGAAGAGGTAGTTTTCTACCTCTCATTTTCTACCAATCTCATTTTTCAGATAAGATCCCTTCATAGCTGAACACTGGTAATCTGTAAGAGCTAGGATGTATACCTGGAGGGCCTTCAGTTCAGTTCATTTCAGTGCAGTTCAGTTCAGTCACTCAGTCATGTCCGACTCTTTGAGACCCCATGAATCACAGCATGCTAGGCCTGCCTGTCCATCACAAACTCCTGGAGTTCACTCAAATTCATGTCCATCAAGTTGGTGATGCCATCCAGCCATCTCCTCCTCTGTTGTCCCCTTCTCCTCCTACCCCCAATCCCTCCCAGCATCAGGGTCTTTCCCAATGAATCAACTCTTCGCATGAGGTGGCCAAATTATTGGAGTTTCAGCTTCAGCATCAGTCCTTCCAATGAACACCTAGGACTTATTTCCTTTAGGATGGACTGGTTGGATCTCCTTGCAGTCCAAGGGACTCTCAAAAGTCCCAACACCACAGTTCAAAAGCATCAATTCTTCTGTGCTCAGCTTTCTTCATAGTCCAACTCTCACATCCATACACGACCACTGGAAAAACCATAGCCTTGACTAGATAGACCTTAGTCGGCAAAGTAATGTCTCTGCTTCTGAATATACTATCTGGGTTGTTCATAACTTTCCTTCCAAGGAGTAAGTGTCTTAATTTTATGGCTGCAATCACCATCTGCAGTGATTTTGGAGCCCCCCAAAATAAAGTCTGGCACTGTTTCCACTGTTTCCCCATCTATTTCCCATAAAGTGATGGGAACAGATGCCATGGTTTTTGTTTTCTAAATGTTGAGCTTTAAGCCAAATTTTTCGCTCTCCTCTTTCACTTACATGAAGAGGCTTTTTAGTTCCTCTTCACTTTCTGCCATAAGGGTGGTGTCATCTGCATATCTGAGTTTACTGATATTTCTCCGTGCAATCTTGCTTCCAGCTTGTGCTTCTTCCAGCCCAGCATTTCTCATGATGTACCCTGCATATAAGTTAAATAAGCAGGGTGACAATATACAGCCTTGATGTACTCCTTTTCCTATTTGCAACCAGTCTATTGTTCCATGTCCAGTTCTAACTGTTGCTTCCTGATCTGCATATAGGTTTCTCAAGAGGCAGGTCAGGTGGTCTGGTATTCCCATCTCTTTCAGAATTTTCCACAGTGTATTGTGATCCACACAGTCAAAGGCTTTGACATAGTCAGTAAAGCAGAAATACATATTTTTCTGGAACTCTCTTGCTTTTTTAGTCTCTTCAAAAGCTCTTTAGAGAACCATGATAATTCACAGAATAGCCTAGTGTTCTGAGCTATGTCTTTGTGTAGTGTATATTCTTACTTGGAATTTTCCTTAGCAAATATCAATGACTATTTAGTCATTGACTGAAAATGTGGAGTCGGGGTGTCCAGTCCTCAAGATTTGCCTTGAAATCAAAATTAGAGTGTCAGAATACTATATAAAAACTGGAAAACTTGGTACAAACAAAAAAAAGATTATTATTAGCCGTATGTAAAGTTTAAAATGTATACAAAAATAGAAGAGGCAAGCAAAGGATGAAAATTACTGCAGAGACTCAGATAAGGGAATTGTAGAATGAAAACAACCCCATGAACCACATGATCCATCAGAGCTTGGACTGGGTATGGCTGGTCTGGCTTCATCATGGCTAATCTTTTGTTAGAACATGACTTCGGCCCCAAGACTATCCTTGGCTCAAAGTGCTATCTGGACTTTCTGAAGCCAGACAGCCTAAAAGAAAAGCTGATATGGACATAAAGAACAGTTCTACTCTTCTAACTTCTTTCTTATCATCCTGTTTCACTTAATATCATATCATGATCCTTCAGTTGCCCAAACAAACCTCTGAATCATTTCATGTAATTTCCCTCATAGAACTATGCAGACATTTTCTAAATGTATCAGTCTAATCTTTTCTATTACTGTTTTCCATTTCAGCTCATGTTTTAATCTCTTTCCTTCAGTAACTACAGGAATCACCTAAATGATTGTTGTCACTCAGTCGTTAGGTCATGTCCATTCTTTATGACTGCAGCACACCAGGCTTTCCTGTCCTTCACTATCTCCTGGAGTTTGCTCAAATTTATGCCTATTGATTCAGTAATGCTATTTATTTCACATAAATGATCTTTCTGTCATATTCCACTTTTTGTTCAAAACTATGTTTTCAACCATTATCAATATATTTTCTTATAAAATACAAAAACTTGAAATGCTTGACTAAAATTCCTTACCTTAGCATCAATTACAGATATATGACATTTGTGCTCAGTTGTATCTGACTTTTATGTGATCCCATGGACTGTAGCTCGTCACTCTCTTCTGTCCCAGAGTTTTTCAGGCAAGAATAATGGAGCTCATTGCCATTTCCTCCTCTAGGGGATTTTCCTGATCCAGGGATCGAACCTGGGTCTCCTGTACTGCAGGCAGATTCTTTACCTCTGAGCTACCAGGGAAGCCCCCAGGGTTTAAATAACACCTTGTAAATATCTTGAACTGAAAATATTAATGCATGTTTTGGGACAGCAAAGAGGCTGATGTGGCTTGGGATGAGTGAGCAGGTGGGAGAGTAGTAAGAGGACTTGTTAAAGAGAAAATGGGGATATAAATTTCATTTGTAGTAAGGACTTAGGTTTAACTGTGGAGTCTTAAAGCAGAGGAGTGGTATACTGAAGTTTACGTTTAATGGGAATGATTCTGGATGTTGAACTTGCAAATGGACACTAGAACAGATTCAAAAACAGACAATATTAGAACAAGTTCAGGAGCATAAAAACAATTCAGGAGACTACTGCAATAATCCAGCTGAGAGAGGATGGCAGCTTGGGCAAAATAAAGTGGTGCTAGTGGAGGCAGGGACAAGAGGCAATTCTCTTTTGATTCTAAATAAATATCCAAGAAAATGAGTACATGTTAATGTCTTTCTTGGAATCAGGCAAAATACGGAGTGCTGTGGGTCTCATTAATAAAAGAACAGGCTTGGTTCCTCCGTCTGATCAATGATAGTGAAAATGCAGAGTCAAAGAGGTCAAGTTTGTATTAGCTTAGTATTTACCAGCATCATTTTAAAAATTATGCAACTTACAAGGTTTCTATAGACTAATAAGACTACTACACCATGGAAGTTTACTGAAAAACTTATCATTGTCTTGAAGTGAAGTCATTCAGTCGTGTCCGACTCTTTGCAACCCCATAGACTGCAGCCTACCAGGCTTCTCTGTCCATGGGATTTTCCAGGCAATAGTACTGGAGTGGATTGCCATTTCCTTCTCCAGGGGATCTTCCCAGCCCAGGGCTCGAACCCGGGTCTCCCACATTGTAGACAGACGCTTTACCATCTGAGCCACCAGGGAAGAGCCTTAAATAGTTCTTATTAATGGTCTGATCCTCCCCCTCCCATTTTGATTCCCTTTCTAAGGAACAGTAAATACACTGATTGACAATAATTAGAAATAAAAGAGGAAAAGTCATCAAAAGAAATTCATATCATTTTCACAGATTTATAATATATTTTTAATTCAGGCATTGTAGAATAAGCTACAATATCTTATATCTAATGCCAAATTTTCACCTTAATAGAATGTGTGTGGGGGATGGAAGGAGGGTAATGGCTAAAGTCTTGTTCTGGAGTTTTGATGTCAAATTCAGGAGTGTTAAAAAATATCAATATTTTGAATTGCCCCTTTGCTTCATGAGAAGGTTAATCTTTTGTGTCAACATGACTGGTCATGGGGTGCTCAGATAAACACTTTTTTTTTTTCTTTTTCTTGTTGTGTCTGTGAGGGTGTCTCTGGAAGTCATTAGCATGATTCTCCTCCCCAGTGTAAGTGAATAAGATCCAATCCCTTGACTGGATTAGTGAATAAGATCTTATTAGACTGAATTGAACAAAATGTGGAAGGAGGAGGAATTTGCCCTTTTTTCCTTTTTCACTATTTGAGCTAGGATAGCTCATTTCATCTTCTTCTCTTGGACTGGGATTTAAACCATTGTATGCCCTGGTGCTCAGATCTTTAGACTTGACATGAATTATACCTCTGGTTTTCCTGGGTCTTTGCCTTGTAAGAGATAGACTGTAAATTACAGAACTTTTAGTTTCCACAATTGCATAAGCCAATTTCTCATAGTGTCTCCTTATAGATGAAGAACAGTTGTAATCAAGATTGCTGGGGGAAATATTAATAACCTCAGATAGGCAGATGCCACCACCCTTATGGTAGAAAGCGAAGAAGAACTGAACAGTGTCCTTGATGAAAGTGAAAGAGGAGAGTGAAAAAGTCGGCTTAAAACTCAACATTTAGAAAACTAAGATCATGGCATCTGGTCCTATCACTTCATGGCAAATAGATGGGAAAATAATGGAAACAGTGGGACTTTATTTTTGGGGGCTCCAAAATTACTGCAGATGGTGACTGAAGCCATTAAATTAAAAGACATTTGCTCCTTGGAATAAAAGCTATGACCAATCCAGACAGCATATTACAAACCAGAGACATTACTTTGCCAACAAAGGTGTATCTAATCAAAGCCATGGTTTTTCCAGCAGTCATGTATGAATATGAGAGTTGGACTATAAAGAAAGCTGAGAGCTGAAGAATTGATGCTTTTGAAATGTGGTGTTGGAAAAGAAGCTTGAGAGCCCCTTGGATTGCAAGGAGATCCAACCAGTCCATCCTAAAGGAAATCAGTCCTGAATATTCATTGGAAGGGCTAATGCTGAAGCTGAAACTCCAATACTTTGGCCACCTGATGCAAAGGACAAACTCATTGGCAAAGACCCTGATGCTGGAAAGATTGAAGGTGGGAAGAGAAGGGGACAACAGAGGATGAGATGGTTGGATGGCATCACCAATGCAATGGACATGAGTTTGAGTAGGCTCTGAGAGATGGTGATGGACAGGGATGCCTGGCATGCTGCAGTCCATGGGGTCTCAAAGAGGTGGACACAACTGAGTGACTGAACTGAACTGATATACATATAAATACACACAATCATACACACACACACACACACACACACACTTCATTCTATCGGTTCTATCACTCTGGAAAACCTTGACTGACACACTTAGCACCCATGAGGCTTTTTACCTTTGAGTAAAGTAACAGTGAAATACCAGAATGGGTAAAATATTATGAATTTCTTTTGTATATAGAGAAGGTTTATGATAGGATAGATAGAAAGAAGACAGGCATCATGCTTTGAGTCAGGCACATTCTCAGATATAATAACAGGAAAAAGTAAATGTGAATCTTAAGAATCTGGAATTTTTTCCCCTGCCTTTCCTAATATTCTATATACTGGCCTACCCCATGAGCATCTTTAGCAATTCAATAATATCTGAACCTTTGTATAGTGCTACCCTGTGATGGGCTTCCCTCATAACTCAGTTGGTAAAGAGTCTGCCTGCAATGCAGGAGACCTTGGTTTGATTCCTGGGTTCCATTCCTGGGTCAGGAAGATCCCCTAGAGAAGGAAATGGCAATACACTCCAGTATTCTTGCCTGAAAAATCCCATGGACAAAGAGGCCTGGTGGGCTACAGTCCATGGGGTGGCAAGAGTCAGACACGACTTAGTGACTAAACCACCACCACCCTGGGAAGTGTGAGATGCATTTTACTCAGCAACATATAATTTCTCAAGGAGGCAACAGGAAAAAAAAAAAATCAACAGAATGAATTTTTAGGGGATTTCAGTTTATCACTTGTTGAAAGTGAAAGAGGAAAGTGAAAAAGTTGGCTTTTGGAGCTGGTGCACTGGGACGACCCAGAGGGATGGTACGGGGAGGGAGGAGGGAGGCGGGTTCAGGATGGGGAACACGTGGCATCATGCTGTGGTGGATTCATGTTGATGTATGGGAAAACCAATTCAATATTGTAAAGTAATTAACCTCCAACTAAAAAAAAAAAAACACTCAATACTGGAAGGACTGATTCTGAAGCTGAAACTTCAATACTTTGGCCATGATGCAAAGAACTGACTCATTGGAAAAGACCCTGATGCTGGGCAAGA
Source organism: Ovis canadensis (assembly GCF_042477335.2). Classification (NCBI taxonomy): domain Eukaryota; kingdom Metazoa; phylum Chordata; class Mammalia; order Artiodactyla; family Bovidae; genus Ovis; species Ovis canadensis. The sequence continues at coordinate 139,757,986 of NC_091245.1, forward strand.
TTGAAGGTGGGAGGAGAAGGGGATGACAGAGGATGAGATGGCTGGATGGCATCACTGATTCAATGGACATGAATTTGAGCAGGCTTCAGGAGTTGGTGATGGACAGGGAAGCCTGGCGTGTCGCAGTCCATAGGGTCACAAACAGTCAATTACAACTGAGCGACTGAACTGAACTAAAGAGTTTATCTGCAAAGGAAAACCTAGATGCATTTCTGGATAAGCAGATTGAGAAGGAGAAAACATCTCCATCTTTTCTAGCATAAACTTTAATATCTACCAGTTTCAGAAGCCAATCTATAGGGAAAATATAGCCAAGCCTTGAAGAAACCATCACAATGCTGAGAAACAGTTTTATAGGTTAAATTTAGGAAAACTTGCTAATTCCATGAACCAGTCTTGCCTTTAAGAGACACAGACTTAGAAAAAAATTGATGCTAGGTAGTAATAAATAGATTTTAGGATATTGATGCTAGGTAGTAATAAACAGATTTTAAGATAAAAGTACCATAGTATGTAGCCGGCCACGCTCCTCTGTCCATGGGGATTCTCCAGGCAAGAATACTGGAGTGGGTTGCCATACCCTCCTTCAGGGGATCTTCTCAACCCAGGGATCAAACCCAGGTCTCCCGCATTGCAGGTGATTCTTTACCATCTGAGCCACCATGGAAGTCCAGGAATACTGGAGTGGGCAGCCTATCCCTTCTCCAAGGACACTTACCAAACCAGGAATCAAACCAGGGTCTCCTGAATTGCAGGCGGATTCTTTACCTGCTGAGCTACCAGGGAAGCCATAATAAATAGATTTTAAGAGAAAAAGTCACCCATTCCAGTACCCTTACCTGGAAAAATCCCATGGATGGAGAAGCCTGGTAGGCTGCAGTCCATGGAGTCACGAAGAATTGGACACAACTGAGCGACTTCACTTTCACTTTTCACTTTCATGCATTAGAGAAGGAAATGGCAACCCATTCGTGTTCTTGCCTGGAGAATCCCAGGGATAGGGGAGCCTGGTGGGCTGCTGTTTATGGGGTTGCACAGAGTCGGACACGACTGAAGCGACTTAGCAGCAGCAGCAGCAAGAGGAAAAGTCACTGAAACTCTCACCTTTTTATAAACTCTGGCTTAGAAAAGAATATGCAACACACTGTAATAAAATAAATCCTAATTTATCTGTATTGATATATATTCCTCTATGGACTTTCACTTGAAAACTGTTCCAATCTATGTGAATTGAAATCAAACACATCATTAATATCTATATTTTGCAGCAATTTGTTGCCTGTTTCTTAGAGTAAAGTTTATCCATGTAAGCCGCTTTTAAAATAAATATCTAAAGTGCATTTATGGAGTTCCCTGGTTGCCTAGTGGTTAGAACTCTGGGCTTTCATTCCCTGCACTGGCCCAGGTTCAACTACTGCTTACAGAACTGAGACCTCAATCTGTGCAATGTGGCCATAATTAAAGTACATTTACTTAAAAAAAAAATGGATGTATTATTAGGGATTATTTTTTATCACATTTATTAATTCAATATCATTACATTATTTTGTTAAGCTGGTTCACACATATCAAATATCTGGGTTACAATCTTAATTTGTTAATTATTTAATCTGTTATTCAGTTTCAAAGCAATTATCTACAACTTCCTATTCCTATTGTGGTTAATTTATAGGTATGTTTGTAACATTGTGACTTGCCTTACTGAAGTAAAATAGCTCTGCTGCTGCTAAGTCGCTTCAGTCGTGTTCGACTCTGTGCAACCCCATAGACGGCAGCCCATTAGGCTCCCCCATCCCTGGGATTCTCCAGGCAAGAACACGAGTGGGTTGCCATTTCCTTCTCCAATACATGAAAGTGAAAAGTGAAAATATAATCTTTCAGTCATGTCCGACTCTTAGCGACCCCATGGACTGCAGCCTACCAGGCTCCTCCGTCCGTGGGATTTTCCAGGTAAGAGTACTGGAGTGGGGTGTCATTGCCTTCTCCGAAAATAGCTCTAGAATGAAGTAAATCATTTTAATTGTCAGGGTCTCATATAGTTTTTTTTTTTTTCTTTGCGACTACAAAAATGACAACCTTTGGAGAAATTTTCTTAATCTATTGAAAATTCTGGATTGAACTAAATGTCCTATATGTTCCAAGATTGTCTCCTTCCTTCGTTTCTTTCAAACAAAAAGAAATGGTGCAAAAGTGGCTGTGTCTACCTTTATAAGAACATATTTGTGTTTCCTTTCTCTAGTAGAATGATTGTATACCGTGACAAGATACTTAGTGTATTTGAAAGACATTTCAATTATCTGAGAAATGCAGTATGATATAATATTTGAAAAATGTGCTTTCCCAGGCATATAGGTTAGGATTTGATTGCAGATCATATTTTCACTACTTTCTTCTCTGAGTAAGGCTGAAGATCTCTAGATAGCTCAGTTTTCACACTTTTGTAATTAGACTAAAACCTTTGGTGAAAATGAAGGTGCTTGCAAAACTCTGCACATAGTGTCTTGTGTACATCATTACTAAGTTATATGTTTTCATGGTGTTTCACAGACTTATAAAGTAATAGCAATACTGCAATGACAAGTATATGTGCTGTACCTACAGGAGTGTTCTGAATAGCAAATTATATATTTGAAAGCATCCTCAAATGTATTTAAAATGTTGTCAGTTTTTAAAGATATCATTTGGAGTTTTGCCTGAAGATTGTAGTAAAACTTGGTGGTCAAATTTCTGGTCACAAATGTGAACACATTCTTTATAGTATATGCTTTCTCTCAGACGTATTCATTATTTGGTATAGGTAAGTTATTTTTAAACTTTCTATGGAAACCTAGAATTTGGATGGAGTGTTGCCCAAATAATTTTATGTTGTATGTGATGGCACAGAAAAAAGACAGGATGCTAGTCCCATTTACTTTTTTAATTCAACAAGAGCAGTTCTTTCATGTTAGTTTAATTTGTAATTTTAAAATATTCAAATGGAATGAATTTGATGTTACACATTTCAATAATAACAGAAAAACTTATATAGATAACTTTTCTATAGACACGTCCAAAATCTATATAAAATATTTTAAGAAAATCATGACCAAAAACAGAATCTTGAGGAGACAACCCCTGAAAAGTAGGATGTGCCCAAGGTGAGTTTCATATGTTTTCAGGATTTTACTGAAGGGTATTTCCCTATCTGTAGTGCAGGGAGCATGGGATTAGCATGCAGATTTGAGGTTGGCATTTTGGTTGCGGAATTAAGAGGGTTATTCTGGAAAGGAATAAGTTGAATATGGAATGAGGGCCAAATTCTATATATATAAATATATATAATTCATGATTAAACACTGATCTAGTCCAGGATTTACATACTGAAGAGCCTGGCAAATAAAGCTTCTAGAAACTGTAAAGAGACAGAATTTCAGTTGCTGCCTCTCCTAAAGAAAACATTTTAGAGTTTGAGTTCAATCAGTTTAAAACTCACTGCTTGAACAAAGATTATTCCTTCAGAGGAACATAAGTAGAATCAGCACCCTACAAAATATCTTTACTGCCCAACATGCAATGAAAACTTACTAGACATGTGAAGACTCAGGAAAATATCACTTAAAGCAGTCAACAAAAATGATTCCCAAGAAGACAGACAAGCTGAAATTGTCAGAATGAAGTTAAAGCAGCAGTTATAAAAATATTAAAGGTTCTGAAACAAAACCTACTCACAATGACTGAATTAGTCACAATGATTGAACATTTGGAAAATATGAGTAGTGAAATTGAAAAAAAGGAAATTCTATGAATATCAAATTAAACAATATGATGATAAGTAAGATTAAAAATTCTCTGATGAGCTAAATAGCATGAGGACAAAAAGAGTAATAAGTGTGAAGATATAGCAATATAATTTATTATAATACACAGAGAAAACATAAAATTAACAGAAAATATGTAGGACAACATAAAAAAAAATCCATAGAAGTACAGACTATATAGGAGAGGGGAAAAGAAAAAAAAGTTCAATATAACTTGGGGCTATATCAAATTTAAGATATGCATATTTATATACTTAATAAGAAAGATGACAGAGAATGACGAATGGTAGTATTTAAATAAATAATGGCTAACCATTTTCCAGATCTGATGAAAAATAAATTTATGGATCCAAGAATAATAGTGAACTGTATGCAAGGTAAATACAATCACACTAAAACACATCAGAGTCAAAATGATGATATTCTAAGACAAAAAATATCTTGGAAGAAGATACAGAAAATCATTATTTTACATAAAGGAGAATAGTAATATGACAGCTGACATCATTAGAAGCAATAAAGGTCATTATCCACTAAAAGCTCCCAAGACATTTTAGACAATAGGCTCTTTCCAGGACAGGTGCATGAAAAAATACTCTAGGATATTCCCATCTTCTTTGGGTCAATAATATAAAAAAACCTCAAGGAACTATGGGGTATTCTCAGATGTCTCTAAAAGTCAGTGGGAGTAATTTCCACTAATCATACAAAGGACATCAAATAGAATATAAATTGATATTAATATATAAGCACACATATGTAGACAATAAAAACCCCTTCCTTAGAGCTTCAACTAAAAACATATTTATAAATAGAATACAAAGTTGTTGTAAACTCAGTAACATAGGAGTTAGAGAATCAGTAGTAATTAGAATAGTTAAGTGAAATTATTACAATAAACACAATATTTACAATTGCTAAAAGTATTCCACAAGTTATTTAAAATTGTAAAAAGAAAATTTCCCTGGTGGCTCAGTTGGTAAAGAATCCACCTGCAACGTGGGAGACCTGGGTTAAATCTCCGGATTGGAAGATCCCCTGGAGAAGGAAATGGCAACCCATACCAATATTCTTGCCTGAAGAATCCCCATGGAAGAACCTGGCAGACTACATAGAGTCCATCAGGTCTCAAAGAGTTGGACACAACTGAGTAACTTTATAATAGAGATATAATAGAGTAACTTTATAACTAAGCACGGTAACTTTATAATAGGGAAATATGGCAGATATCAGCTTAATCAGGCAACCAGTCTTAACCTAATATGGATAAGAGTAGAACAAAGCAGTATCATGTTCTTCCTAAACAGTATCTTGAAAAAGACACACTACACTTCAGTAATATTCCTGCCATCACACACAGGTGTACAAATACCATAACCTGAATTAAATACAAGGAAATAGCAGACGAATACAAGTTAAATCGACATTCTACAAAATACCAGGCCTATTCTGTTCAAAATATCAAGGTTAAGAAAGAAAAGGTTGAGGAACAGCTCCAGAATAGAGATGGGAGATGACAGCTATTGAGAATAATGTTGGGAAAACTGATATGATTTCAATATGGGCTGCAGATCAAAACTGGGATACAGTGATAAGTGATAGGAGGGAGCTACTTATCTACACAGAATTTATGATGGCACAAAAAACTCAGTAATCACAATAAATTTTAGAATATAATGCTTAAAAATTTTATGCTAAATTCCATAATGCATAAAGTATCAACATTTTAAGTTACAAAATTATTTATTGTGTTGGTGGTACAGTGGTAAGCATAGATGCCTTCCAAAATTACTTCTGATCTTTCTTTGGCCTACAATATGACTTGGTAAACACAAACTATATCAATGTTAAATTACTTGATTTTGTCAGCTGTTTGAGGTTTAAGAGAATACACTTTAGGGAAATATATAATGTAGACAACTATGGTAAAGAGCCATGAATCTCTTCCTGCGGAAGGATTAAAAATGATCCAAAACTTGGGTTCAATCCTTGGATCGGGAAGATCTCCTGGAGAAAGGAACGGATACCCACTCCAGTATTCTTGCCTGGGGAATCCCATGGACAGAGGAACCTAGTGGGGTACAGTACATGGGATCACAAAGAGTCAGATAGGCCTGAGCAACTAACACTTACACTGTCAGTACAGTTCAGTTGCTCAGCCATGTTCAACTATTTGTGACCCCATGGACTGCAACATTCCAGGCTTCCCTGTCCATCACCAACTCCTGGAACTTATTCAAACTCATGTCTATCTAGTCAGTGATGTCACCCAACCAACTCATCCTCTGTTGTCCCCTTCTCCTCCTGCCTTCAATCTTTCCCACTATCAGGGTCTTTGCCAATGAGTCATTTCTTCACATCAGGTGACCAAAATATTGGAGCTTCAACTTCAGCATCAGTCCTTACAACGAACTTTAGGATGGACTGGTTTGATCTTCTTGCAGTCCTAGGGACTCTCAAGAGCCTTCTCCAACTCCACAGTTCAAAAGCATCAGTTCTTCAGCACTCAGCTTTCTTTATGGTCCAACTCTCACATCCATACAGGACAACGGAAAAACCATAATTTTCACTAGATGGACTTTTGTCAGCAAAGTAATGTCTCTGCTTTTTAGTATGCTGGCTAGGTTGGTCATAGATTTTCTTCCAAGGAGCAAGTTGTTTGTTGTTGTTGTTGTTGTTGTTTTAATTTCATGGTTGCAGTCACCATCTGCAGTGATTTTGGAGCCCAGGAAAATAAAGTCTCACTGCTTCCACTATTTCCCCATCTGTTTGCTATGAACTGCATGAGAAACGCTGGACTGGAAGAAACACAAGCTGGAATCAAGATTGCCGGGAGAAATATCAATAACCTCAGATATGCAGATGACACCACCCTTATAGCAGAAAGTGAAGAGGAACTAAAAAGCCTCTTGATGAAAGTGAAAGTGGAGAGTGAAAAAGTTGGCCTAAAGCTCAACATTCAGAAAACAAAGATCATGGCATCCAGTCTCATCACTTCATGGGAAATAGATGGGGAAACAGTGGAAACAGTGGCAGAGTTTATATTTTGGGGGCTCCAAAATCACTGCCGATGGTGACTACAGTCATGAAATTCAAAGATGCTTACTCCTTGGAAGAAAGGTTATGACCAACCTAGATAGTATATTCAAAAGCAGAGACATTACTTTGCTAACTAAGGTCCGTCTCGTCAAGGCTATAGTTTTCCCTGTGGTTGTGTAGGGATGTGAGCGTTGAACTGTGAAGAAGGCTGAGTGCCGAAGAATTGATGCTTTTGAACTGTGGTGTTGGAGAAGACTCTTGAGAGTCCCTTGGACTGCAAGGAGATCCAACCAGTCCATTCTGAAGGAGATCAGCCCTGGGATTTCTATGAAAGGAGTGATGATGCTAAAGCTGAAACTCCAGTACTTTTGCCACCTCATGTGAAGAGTTGACTCATTGGAAAAGACTCTGATGCTGGGAGGGACTAGGGGCAGGAGGAGAAGGGGACGACAGAGGATGAGATGGCTGGATGGCATCACTGACTCGATGGACGTGAGTCTGAGTGAACTCCGGGAGTTGTTGATGGACAGGGAGGCCTGGTGTGCTGTGATTCTTGGGGTCACAAAGAGTCAGACATGACTGAGCAACTGAACTGAATTGAACTGATGGGACCGGATAACATGATCTTCATTTTTTGAAAGTTGAGTTTTACACTAGCTTTTTCACTCTCCTCTTTCACTTTCATTAAGAGACTCTTCAGTTCCTCTTTGCTTTCTGCCATAAGGGTGGTGTCATCGACATATCTGAGGTTATTGATATTTGTTCTGGCAATCTTGATTCCACCTTGAGTTTCTTCCAGCCCAGCATTTCTCATGATGTACTCTGTATTTAAGTTAAATAAGCAGTGTGACGATATACAGCCTTGATGTACTCCTTTCCCAATTTGGAACCAGTCCATTTTTCACTGTTAAAAATATATTAAATTCCTAATCTCTAAGATATTTGAATATGACCTTATATGGTAAAGGATGCGGTTACATTACAGATCTAGAGAGAAAGTGGCTACTGGGCATATCAGCATGTGTTCTAAATGCCATCATATGTTTCCTTACAAAAGAGAGCCAAAGAGAGTTTTAAGAAAGCAGCAGAAGCAATGTGATTAATGTGGCAGGGACTGCAGCAATGCTGCCTCAAGGCAAGGAAAGCTGGTAGCCACCACAAGCTGCAAGAGGCTAGAGATGGATTCCCCTTCAGAAACTCTGCAGGGAAGGATACTGCCCAGACCTTGATTTTGGACTTCTATCCTCCAGAACTGAGAGAAAAAAATCTGTTCTATTAAAGTCAAGTTGTGTTTTAAACCAGTAAGTGGTAATTTGCCATGGCAACCACAAGAATCTAACACACAATCTTAAATGGCATTGAGGTGGTAGCAGCTGATACATGTAATTGATGTATAAATCTAGAAGAATTAGAGGAGAATGAGAAGGTGAGAGAATAAAATTGAAATAGGGTTTAGTACAATACTGTTGAACCTGGCTACAGAGTATATGAAATCTTCTTGAACTATCTGTATCATATCTGTACATTAGATATAACAGGACTAATTTATGAAGATAAACTGGAAAGTCCCTGAAATATATTATTTTTCTTCTATAAATCATGAAGTATAGATTTCTCTATGTGTATCGTTAACTCTCACATTTGTTTCATTTAGCTGTAACAATCTTAGTGGTATTTATGAGCATTCTATTATGATCCTCAAAGAAGGGACAATTTACAAAGAAAAATACACCTTTTTTTTTTTTTTCATGGAGACTAGTTGCTTGCCTGAAGAGAGTAATTTGCTACTAATGTCTCTCCCTTTTAAACTCTAAACTTCATGAGGTGATAAAGGGAAAACAATTCTTTTTAACCTAGCATGATTCCAGTCACAAATTAGAAGACTATTATAAACTTAATTAAAGTAATTAATTAAAGTAATTAGGGAATATATAAATATATAACCAAATAAATAGTATACTTACTATTTTCAGAGACATTGGTAGTTTTCCTGTCATGTTACTACTAGGTAGAATTATATTCATGCTCTATCGTTTCATTTTCCCTTCATGTGTACATGTGCATTAATTTTTGTAAGCTTTTATAGCATTCACGTCAAGATTTAAATGAAGTGTCACAGTAATAAGGTTCTATGGGAATACTGGTTTCTAGAACACAGATAGCTATCCCAGGGTTCAATCATTTAACATAAAAGAAATAAAAGGACCAGGAATGAAGTATCTAAAAATCTGCCAGTATCTTTGTGTGACTAAGGCAATCTTCTTAATCACAGTATCCATAACAATCCAGATGAATATTATAGGATATATATTTTATTTATTTTAATAATACCTTAAATATTCTGATACACAATTTCAAGATGACAGAACTGACATTCAAAACAAGCTTAAGTATCACATTTTGTAACAATCAGGTCATACATGATCATGAGAATGCACTTTTTGGTTGCATTTACTGAAATGTTAGGCACTTATGTAGTATTATTTCTGACTTCCAAATTAAATTATGTTCTCTATTTCCTCACCTGTAAAAAGTTTAGAGTAGATACTACCTCAAGTTCTCTTTTCACAAAAATTGGAATGAGGCTTATCAAAGGTCAAATAAATAGTAGAGAATGAAAGTTCCCAAAGCCCTTGATATAAATTTGATTATTTAATTTTAAAGTTAGTTTCTATATACCATAGTTGTTTGAATTGTGTCTTTCCAGCGATAAAAGTCCAAGTTTTAATTTCATTACCTGTGAATGTAAACTTCATTTTGAAAACTGTGTCTTTGCAGACATAATAAAAAATATCAAGAGGAGGTCACACTGAATTTGGGATGGGCCTGGGTCCAGTGGCTGGTGTCCTTATCATGGGACTATACAAAGGGGAAGGTCCTGTGATCTGATGTAGGGATCAGAAAAATGAATTTATAAGCCAAGGAATGTCAAGTCATTGCCCACAGTACCTGCAGATGCTATGGGAGGGGCAGGAAGTAGATTCTCCCCAGTCTCTAAAAGTAACCACCTCTGCTGACACCTTGATTTGAAATGTCTATACTCCATAACTATAAAGGAGTATATTAGTGTTGTTTAATGCCACTCAGTTTTCGGTACATTATGGCAGATCTAGAAAACTAGTATATTTATAATAGAAAAAAATAGTTTTCATTTTGGGTTATTTTCAGATATCACTGAGAATTTCCTTCATCGAACTTATCAGAGTAATATTTTATGCTGTCAGTTATGCTGCTTTGTGGGAAAGATGAAATTAACTGATAAAATTTTGATTAAAGATTTATATTTGTGAAAAACATTAAATTAAAAATCAAATCATAAAGCACAGCTCTATAACATGTTTTGAAAAAATGTGTTAATTTATTGGAAGGATGAACTGTATAATTCAAGGGTCTAGGTCAAATATTTATTCTTATAGTATTTTGAAAATAAATTTAAATATTTTATTTCATGTATTAATCATATCTTTCCATATAAGCAAAACAAGCATAGAAAATTGATGGCAGGTTATAATCAGCATGTGCTTCTTATGTAAATGGACTCACCTGCCATTGTTAACTATCTCTGTCTTGTCTGGACTCACGTGTCTAGACACGTCTAGGGATCAGCTGGTTTGCCACGATTTAGGCTACCCTTGCCTGGGATTCCACCTGTCCCATGACCTCTAATAGGTTACCTCTATTTAGTTCTCAGGCAATTAAACAAACAAACCTCAAGGTGTCTTAAGGTCTAGGTTTAAAAAAGACATGCTGTCATTTCTTCCTGTACTGTATTGGCCAACTAAGTTTTATAACTAAATCTTGAGTCAGAAGAAAGGGGAACTTCAAGAAACAAAGCCAAGGGCTTGGATACAGGAAGGGGTAAATAATTGGTTTTTGCACTAGTCATGTATGAATGTCAGAGATGGACCATAAAGAAGGCAGAGTGCCGAATAATTGATGCTTCCTAACTGTGGTGCTGGAGAAGACTCTTGAGAGTCCCTTGGGCACCAAGGAGACAAAACCAGTCAATCCTAAAGGATTTCAACCCTAAACACTCATTGGAAGGATTGATGCTGAAGCTGAAACTCCAACACTTTGGCCACCTGATACAAAGTGCCAATTCACTGGAAAAGATGCTGGGAAATATTGAAGGCAGAAAGAGAAGAGGGTGACAGAAGATGAGATGGTTGGATGGCATCACTGATTCAGTGGAAATGAACTTGGGCAAACTCCTGGAGATAGGTGAGGGACCAGAAAGTCCGACATGCTGTAGTCCATGGGGTTGCAAACAGCTGGACACAACTTAGTGATTGAACAACAACTATTTACCATGTATAGTAGGAAGAGATACCATTCTTGATTTTGTCAGTCTTGTTCTAATCAGCCAAATAGACATACTTCCTGCCTGTGTAGCTCCAAATTGTACCTGATATGTAACCAGCAGGACGTTTCCATCTATGTTATATTTATCAAAATTTAGTTGTATACAAATTCCATAAAATTCTCCTATATTAAATTTCCCTTCTTTTTATATTTAGTATCATAGTTATGATATAAATAATAAATATGGCTATTAAGATTGATATAAAATGACTAGTCAAGCACCTTGGTCACTAGAGAGAGGAAATAAAATATTTTTGTGGCTTAGTTTACCTGGAAATTAAGGATTGTATCACAGATGTTTACAAGTGGCACAGCTGTGAAGTGAGAACATTTTGTCTCAGAAAACAACTGACAAAACAACCGTAATGATATAACATTAAACCTCAAGTGTCTATGGCAGAAACAGCATTAGAGCTAGAAAAGGAAATAGGAAAGGATCCTTAAAAGGCAATAAACACTGTTTTTCAACAAAAGATAAGAAGAAAATTGATTATAAAATTTTACTATTATTTTTCAAAGTTTTACATTACATAATAAGTAATCTAATCATCCCTAAAGGCTTACAATAAAAAAATCAGTCCCCAGATTACTACAGTAGAAAAATCCTTGCTTCACAGTCCCAGGAAGCAATCAATTTCAATGTAAGCTTCCCTCCATCTTCTTTTTCCCAGTTTACCTTTATATTTGGCAATGCCATACTTATAATCTGCTTTCTTAATTTTTAGTTTTTCATATTATTTGCTTCTTAGCAACAAACACTGACATTCCTCATATTTCCCAAACCCCTCCCCTTCACACACGCTTCCTTTACTTTATCAGCTCTCTAGTGTGGCTCTATTACTGCTTCAGCCCAAGCAATTACTGTTCAAGATTTACATCATTATGTCAGGGGAGTGTGTAATTTCCTTGACTCTGTCTCATCACAACAAAAATCTGCAGTGACCGACCAGAGTTACAGCTGGATAGACCAGTGTTACAACTCCGTGTTACAGCTCAGTTTTATTTAGAAAATAAAGGAAAATAGATCCTCAAGGCTGAGGGCATGCTGACATAAAAGACGAAACAGAGAGGTCTCCCCATCCCCGCGCCCTCCCCCCTTTCCTCCCTACCCCGTCCTTTGTCTCTTTATATGTTTTTTTTTTTTTTTCCCTCCCCCTGGGCCTACCCTATGTAAACTGGGCTAGCCAGGTGTGCTGTTTGTTCTACCTGAGGTCCTCACTCCAGCCCTCAGTCCTTCCTTTCTTCTATTTTTGCAGGCTTTTCCCTTCCTTCTCTTTTAGCCACCACCATTCCGGATTCCTTTTTCCTGTTCTAACTACCTAATAATTACAAGTTCATCAGAATGGAAATTTTGGTCTTGTTTTTCCAAAGCAATGCTAAGGTCATGTGTCCTTTGCTATATAACTTCTGCTATTTTCCTTAAGCAAACAAAATCCCTTTCTTAACTTTTTCATTTTCTACCTTTTTTTTTTTTTTTGCTTGTAATTTTTATGAATCCATCTTCAGAACCTGGAGAACAAGAATCCAGTTTATAGATCTGACAGAGAATAAGTCAGTTTAATTTTCTTTTTCCTTCCCATTAGGAGTTATTTTCCTTAAAATTTAGAGCACATTGTTTTATCATCTTGAAACTTTAGTCTTCCTGTTGAGAAACTCAGTGTTATAATATTTACTGATCTTTTGCATGTAATGCTGCTCTGTTTTGGAATCTTTCTGTAAAATTTTGAGATCCTCCTTTACCCTCTCTATTTTGAGGTTTCATAAAGACATAGTTTGGTTTCTCCTTGAGAACTTTTCCTGAATTATTTGGTGATATTCCTCTATTTATTTTCACCAAAGTAGTTCAAGATTAAATTATTATTAGGGTAGTGGACTTTGTGAACTGAATCATTTTATATTGTGCATCAAATTCTCTATCTTTTAGAAAATTTCTTTCTAACCCTATTTAATTTTTCTTTACTGAATTATTTTAATTTCAATGAGTTCTTTTTATCCTCTAAATATTTCTTTCATTTTCCTTTCATGGATGAAATTATCTCCCTAAACTTAAAAAAAAAAATGAGAATACTTTAAAAATTCAGGGTCATAAACACCTTGAGTTTATTTAAACTTTTTTTTTTTCACTGTTTTCCAAGTTGGAAACTTTCTTCAAATGTATCCTGAGTCCTGAGTGGCTAATCATATTTTTGAATGAGCCAACAATACACTGTAAGCATCTTTGGCATGCAAGGAATTGACCAGGTAATTAGCCTCAGTGGAAGTTAATTAGGCTGGGCTTTGTCAACTGTTAGAAGGGAACTACAACTATAGTGGATATAAGTTTTATGTCTTTGGCTAGATTTGTTCACCAGAGAGAAACCTTTCAATTTCTTTCCTTAGGAGAATATGCTTGCTTGCAATAACTCTGGAGTTTTATCTTAGAACTGTGTGAGAGAGCTAGGTTCCATTTGATGAGCAGAGGGAGTCTAATTGCATTTCAACCTATCATCCTGTTTCCATATACTTTGATATGGCCACACTTCAAGGTACTTTCATTTTCTGAGACTCTTGGGGGATAAATATGAAGGTTATGTATAAGCTAATCTATAGTCACAAATTCAGGAAACGTTTACCTACTTGTTTTCTATCTTCTAAAATATTGGCTTTTTAACTATCCTTAGAGTCCAAATTCCTTTCCTTTTAAATCATTTTATTCCCTCAGTTTAACTGGAAGAGGAGAAGAGTTTGATTAACATATATCTTTAGTTTATTCTTAATTGAAATTGTGAAGGTTAAAAAATGCATTTTCTTAAATTTGTTAATTTTTTCACCAAATATATTCAAATATGTAACATGTTAATATAAATATTTATTAACCCAAATATAATATTAATAGTAATATTTAACTTTCATTATAATATGTTAATATAGCAGATTTATGCAACAGATATTTGACATATTACATTCTAGGCATTCATTTTGGTAATTGGATCATGTCAAAACAAAGTGCCCAATGATATATACCTTATATTTTACACAGGAATGGACAAGATGAAGCAGAAAATAGAGAATATAAGAAATTACACATTGTGATAGAATGTTTAAAATTTAGAGAATAATGTAAGGCAGTTAGGAGTATTATGAGTGGACAGTTTCAATATCAAATACCTAATTACCATTATCACATTTGGCCCCATTAAGGAGCTGTTTTGACAGTGATTTGAGATGGGGGTTTCTGGAAGCATTCCAAGAAAAGGATAAACCCATGGAAAAGTTATATTGTAGCAGTATGCCTAGTATGTTTAAAACATAGGGACCAGAGGGCATAAAGATGATAGATAAAAGATAGTAGCAAATACTAAATCAGAAATGAGATTATGGAGAATATATTAAGATTTTGAGAAAATCAGAAACTGTTATAGAATTCTGATCACAGTTATATAATACTCTGACTTAACAGGATTATTCTAGACTCTGGTATTGCAATGGTCCAGGTGGGAAGAATTAGTAACTCAGATCAGGGAGACAATCACAGAGGTGGTTGAGAACTGTTTGGATTCCAGATATGCACATATAAAAAAGATTTCATGATAAATTGAATGTAGGGATTGATGGGCTTCCCTGGTGGCTCAGACAGTAGCATTGAAACATGTATATTGCCATATGGAAAACAGATGACCTGTGCATATTCGATGCATGAAGATGGTGCTCTAGGACAACCCAGAGGTATGGAGTGGGGAGGGAGGTGGAAGGGGTGTTCAGGATGGTGGGACACATGTACACCCATGGCTGATTCATGTTGATGTATGGAAAAAACCACCACAATATTGTATTTAGCTTCCAATTAAAAAAAAAAAAAAGGATTTGACTACAATGACTACAATGCAGGAGATGTAAGTTCAACCCTTGGGTTGGGAAGATCCCCTGAAGGAGGGCATAGCAACCCAGTATTCTTGCCTGGAGAATCCACATACAGAGGAGCCTGGTGGGTAGCAGTCCATGGGGTTGCAAAGAGTCAGACATGGCTAAGTGACTAAGCACACAGCACAGGGATTGATAGGGTGACACAAATGTATAAGAGGACTTGGATTTCTGGCTGCAGAGTTAAAAGGGGTGATCATAAATGAAATAAGCAAACTAGTACAGCCACTATGGAGAACAGTGTGGAGATTCCTTAAAAAATTGCAAATAGAACTACCTTATGACCCAGCAATCCCACTTCTGGGCATACACACCGAGGAAACCAGAATTGAAAGAGACACATGTACCCCAATGTTCATCGCAGCACTGTTTATAATAGCCAGGACATGGAAACAACCTAGATGTCCATCAGCAGATGAATGGATAAGAAAGCTGTGGTACATATACACAATGGAGTATTACTCAGCCGTTAAAAAGAATTCATTTGAATCAGTTCTGATGAGATGGATGAAACTGGAGCCGATTATACAGAGTGAAGTAAGCCAGAAAGAAAAACACCAATACAGTATACTAACACATATATATGGAATTTAGGAAGATGGCAATGACGACCCTGTATGCAAGACAGGGAAAGAGACACAGATGTGTATAACGGACTTTTGGACTCAGAGGGAGAGGGAGAGGGTGGGATGATTGGGGAGAATGACATTCTAACATGTATACTATCATGTGAATTGAATCGCCAGTCTATGTCTGACGCAGGATGCAGCATGCTTGGGGCTGGTGCATGGGGATGACCCAGAAAGATGTTATGGGGAGGGAGGTGGGAGGGGGGTTCATGTTTGGGAATGCATGTAAGAATTAAAGATTTTAAAATTTAAAAAATAAAAAACTAAAAATTAAAAAAAAATAAAATCATGAAATTCTAGTGTAAAAAAAAAAAAAAAGAAATAATAGTATTAAAAGTGACCACAAAATACAAAAAAAAAAACTGAGCAAAGACCCACTTATGCTGTATGTAGAAGTTATTGTGATCAAAAGGAAACAGATTCTTTGTTGGAGAAAAGAATCTGCACCCAATCAATTTATCCAAAATTACAGACCTGTTGCAAAGAGGTGTGAGCTAAATGTTCTTCACAGGATTTCTCTGTGTGAGTTGTTAAGGTCCTATCCTAAGTGTTCTCTGTTACACCTACCTGTGAAAGTACACTAAAACCACCTCTGCTGATCAGAAAACTAAGGATAGGGAAGGGGAGAAGAGAGATGGGAATAACTGTGAGTGGGAAAAATCCATTTCAGTACATTTGGGATAGATTGCTTTGTCTATACAACCATCTATCTATATACGTCTGTCTGTATACCCGTGTTTATGTCTGTAAGTATATCTGTTGAAGTTGGCTATCAGAATTTGACTCATTCAAAGTCCGGAAGTGATTTGCTTAAATAAATACTATATATAACCTATATGTAAAAGTATGTTTCTGAATAACATGGGTGAACCTAAACCAATGTAAGCATCAATTTCTTGTCTGTCACAATCATCATGTGTGATAAACTGGTGGAGCTCAATTTATATAACTTTCAGAGCTCAGTAACAGTTGTGTGCTATACTGGAGCCTGAGGGTAAAAAGAAAAATCGGTAATATTGACCCTGACTTTGTTGAAGGTTTTGATGTTTTGTTCATCATGGATTTTGTTTGCATTAACTTTGATTTTTAAAAATATTGCACTAAATATTATGTATCTTGGAAAAAAAAATCAATGAAGTAAGTCTGTATTTAGTCTAGTCAGTTTTGGATGTTGAAATAGACATATTTGAGGGGGCTTCAAAATCACTGAAGATGGTGACTGCAGCCATGAAATTAAAAGACGCTTACTTGGAAAACAAGTTATGACCTTGGAAGAAAAGTTATGACCAACCTAGAAAGCATATTAAAAAGCAGAGATATTACTTTGTCTACAAAGGTCTGTCTAGTCAAGGCTATTGTTTGTCCAGTAGTCATGTATGGATGTGACAGTGGCCACCTGATGTGAAGAGCTGATTCACTGGAAAATACCCTAGTGCTGGGAAAGATTGAAGGCTGGAGAAGGGGATGACAAAGGATGAGATGGTTGGATGGCATCACTGACTCCATGAGCATGAGTTTGAGTAAACTCCAGGAGTTGGTGATGGACAGGGAGGCCAGATGTGCTGCAATCCACGGGGTCACAAAGAGTCGGACACAACTGAGTGCCTGAACTGAACTAGTCAGTTGTGTAAAATTGACACCCAGATCTAGGAGTCCAGAGTTTGAAAGACTTGTGAAATTTAGATTTATATAAGAAATTACAAGAACCCATTTATTATTCAAAATGTTATAAATCAGAAAAGTGTAACCCCTTTTTAAAGAGAGAGATATCCAAGCTGATTTCAGGAGCACTCAAACTTCAAGGGGGACAATTAATAGAAGAGCCCAAGGAGGTACAAATAGTTAGGTGTGAGGAAGATCAAAAGCTATGCTGCCCCGCAAGACTCTGAAAACCAATGAAGAAAGAAGAATTCATTTGTTTTATTAATAAGACGAGGACTGAAAATTGAGTTGTAGAGGTCATTTTTGATCTGGGAAGGATACCAGTAAGTGAATAGAGTAAACGTTTATGTGGAAACTCAAGAAAGAGGAACTACAGAGTAACTGGTAAAAGAGAGCAGAGACAAAAAATTCAGATTTTATTTTTTTGAGACAGTTGTTGATTCACGTTCAGTTGTATGAAATACAGAGAGATCCTGTAAATGCGTCATCCAATTTCTCCCAACATCTTGCATATTTATAATACAATATCACAAAGATATTGACATGATGGTAAAGATATAGAACCATTCCACAATAATTCACTCTAATCCCTGTAAAATTCTATTTTCTCAGGTAATTGTAATAGGTCACTACTGCCATAGATTGGAGAAGGCAATGAAACCCACTCCAGTACTCTTGCCTGGAAAATCCCATGGATGGAGTAGCCTGGTGGGCTGCAGTCCATGGGGTCCCTAGGAGCTGGACATGACTGAGTAACTTCTCTTTCAATTTTCACTTTCATGCATTGGAGAAGGAAATGGCAACCCACTCCAGTGTTCTTGCCTGGAGAATCCCAGGGACAGGGGAGCCTGGTGGGCAGCCGTCTATGGGGTCACACAGAGTCGGACATGACTGAAGTGACTTAGCAGCCATAGGTTACTGTAATAGACCACTATTGCCATAGGTTACTATATTTGTTATGATTATCACCTAAATCTATTCTATTTACTCATGTGATACTTTGAAGAATTTGATATATTAAATATTTGAAAAATACTAGAGTAAAATAAAAAGGGAAAATAAATTATACTCATATTGGCTACTTTTGTTACAAATGAGATTAAGTTTAAAATGTTTCATTAGTAAACATTT
Organism: Ovis canadensis; assembly: GCF_042477335.2. Lineage (NCBI taxonomy): Eukaryota > Metazoa > Chordata > Mammalia > Artiodactyla > Bovidae > Ovis > Ovis canadensis. The sequence goes on from NC_091245.1 coordinate 139,776,506, forward strand.
TTAAATGTTTAAAATTATAAACTGAAATACTTGTGAAATATTAAAATGGTTATTATTAAACGTCCTAAATATTCTTAAAAATTAAACTATATTATAATTAATTTTTGATAAAGCATTTTTAAAACTACTGCTGCTAGGAAGTAAATGAGAAACAGATGTAGGTAGACGTTGCAGGTATTTTCAGAAACCTAAAAACCGTTCCCGCTCAGTCAATAGAAAACATTTGAAATATTATCAACAAGAAACACTGTTTATGATTCCTATATCAGGAAACTTAATGAATGGATATTCAGAAAATTAGCTCTTAAGCTTTTAAAGCTATTAAGGACAATGAAAAAATGTTTCTGTGTGATTATAATACTGTATTTACTCATATCAACATACATGAGCCATTTATGATACATAAGAAATACTGAAATACAAAGGAGATATAAAAGATATCCTTTGTTCTTCAGGATTATAGACTAACTAGGGAAAGAGCCATGTTAACACATATTCTTCAGCATTGCTTTGCTAGTGTGTGAGATGAGTGAAATTGTGTGGTAGTTTGAAGATTCTTTGACATTGCCTTTCTTTGGAATTGAAATGAAAACAAACTGGAAAATTCTTCAAGAGATGAGAATACCAGACATCCTGACCTGCCTCCTGAGAAATCTGTATGCAGCTCAAAAAGCAACAGTTACAACTGGACATGAAACAATGGACTGGTTCAAAATTGGGAAAGGAATACCAAAGATTATCATGGAAGACTCACAGCAATGTTTTCTCTGGATGCTGTACTTGGGAATTTTGTAGGTAGAGGATCATTGAAAACCTAACCTGGAATTATAAGATGGTTGACATTTTAGAATAACATGATTTGTGCTTTTTACAGGTGTCTACGAAATTTTGTCCTTTAAATATGGGAGAGGTGGAATTCCTTGGTAGAAGAGTCTCTTCAGGTAGGGAATAAGTGACCAACTTGAGTCAGGATAAGAAAGAAGAAGGATGAAAGAAATATTGCTGAGGAAGTAACCACCTTTAGGGCTGGGGATACAGCTCAGTGGTAGAACATATGCTTCACATGCATGAGGCCCCAGGTTTGATCCCTGCCATCTCCCCATCTAACATCAAAAGTATTAATTTGTTCTTTGGGGCTTCCTGGTAACTCAGATGGTAAAGAATTTGCCTGCAGTGCAGAAGACCCAAGTTTGACCCCCAGATTGGGAAGATCCCCTGGAGAAGGGCATGACAACCCACTCCAGTGTTCTTGTCTGGAGAATCCCATGTACAGAGGGGCCTGATGGCTACAGTCCATGGATGTGCAAAGAGTCCAACACTGAGTGACTAACTTTCAGTTTCAATCAGCTATAAACTCACTAAAGCCATGAGGGAGAATGGAGTAGAATAATAGTTGATTAGAGGAAAAAAGAGAGAGAAAGAGAAGAAAGAAGGACAAATCCAGGTGTTTGCTTGATTTTAGATTTCTAAATTGGTTGACTTTAGTTTGGTGCATCATTAACTGAAAGTGACATTAATAGAAACAAACAAACAAACAGGTAAAGATTTAGCCTGAGAAAGAATAAATTTGATGTCAGTGGGTTTTGTTTTGGAGATTTCTATAACCACCAGAAAGTATTGACAAGTATTTAAATAAGGAGGTTAGCCATGGAAAGGTTAAGTGGTTGTATTAATTTTCTATTGCTTTGTAACAAGTTTACCATCAACTTGGTGGCTTACAGAACACCCATTTGTTTTGGAATTTCCATAAAGCATAAGTCTACACATACCTAGATGCTCAAGGTTTCACCAGAAAGAAAATAAAACAAAAAAGAAATTCAATGTCAACCAACCTGCATTCATCTAGAGGCTCAATTAGGAAGAAAACTCCAAAAACATTTCTAACTTTTCTCAGGTTATTTTCAAAATTTTATTCAGCTGTAGTTCTCAGTCATTTGCTTTTTCAAAGCTAGTAATAGTGAAATTTCAGTGGCTTTTACTCCCTAACTGCCAAGTGCCTGGTACCTTTTTTTTTTTTTTAAAGTTTTACATGTTAAGAATACTACACTGATTAATCTTTCTTTTGATTAATTCAAGGATAACTGATTTGAAACCTTACCAAACATCTGAAAAATCCCTCAATTTTTCTATGTTCTTTTAGTTAAGAACTGAGTCACACGTTTTGTCTATACTAATGGGAGAAGATTCTCATTGAAGTAACCTTAGCATGCATCCTTTACAACAATCATCTATGATGTAACAGAATTCCGCATTTTAGGACTAAGTAACCATTAGAAGAACCAGATTTAATCCAGTTTTAAAAGTAAGTTAGCCTGAGATTATTTTGAAATGTGATAATTTTATCCATTTCATCGGCTAACTAAAACAAACATCAAGGAATAAGCCAATTGCCATAGTCTATATACATTTATATATACAAATATAAAACACAATTTGTTGTCCTAACTATATTCCAGTATTATTTCTACTAAAACTTACATTTTAGGAAAGCTGTCAATTTTACAATTTTATAGAAAGTTACCCATCTAGAAAGAAGCCTAGGATGAGGAAAGGAAATTTAGACTTTGATGCTGAATATTTCTTCAACTCATAAAAAGTCTTGAAATATGGAACTAAAAAAATTCTTATTCTGATAGCAAAGACTCAGAAGACACCTAAGGTAATACATTCTACTTTAATGATAATAATTAAAACACACTTAGGTTTGAAGTATGTAAAGAATACTGATAATCAAAATACTATCTACAATAAATCTGTAAAGTTTTCTTTGAGGAATGGAAAATGTCTACATCTAAACTTGATTATAATTTTTCACAAATACCAAAGTCCCCACAATCACTGCATCTATAGTCTAAAGTGCAGTTAACTTTATGAATTTCCAGTGCAGCAATTTGAAGCCAAAAAAGCTAAAGATTTAGCAATAGAAAGCAGGTGAGGTGGGACAAGTGGAAAGAGTAGCATGAAAACACATATATTACCCTATGTAAAATAAATAGCCAGTGGGAATTTGCTGTATGACTCGGGGAACTAAAATGAAGGCTCTATGACAACCTAGATGGGTGGCAGGGAGTTTCAAGAGGGATGGGACATATGTATACCTATGGCTGATTCAAGCTGATGTAAGGTAGAAACCAACACATTATAAAGCAATTATCCTTCAATTAAAAAATATATTTTTAAAGAACCAGATAATAGAAACACTCTAAAGTATCAGGTTTAAGATACCCCAAGGCATAAAAATCACTCCACCTCATTGGTGTAGATTTAAACTTCTGTCAAGAGTAGTAGTAGTATCTGATCTAAAACTATTTGAGTTTACCATGATCTCTCTTCTCTCCTATTTATAGAAAAATTACAATAGTTTTCTCTTGCTGTGTAATAAACTTAGAGACTTAACACACACAAACTTAGAGAGCCACCACAAACTTAGAGACTTAAAAAAAAATACCTTGATTTTTCTCACACATCTATGGGTCAGGAACATGGTGATGGCTTAACTGGGCTTTGTTCTAGACCTCACAGGGCTGCAATTAAAATTTCAGCATGCTGCACTGCCCCCAAAGTTTGGGGACCTCTTCCAAGTTCACATCGCAGTTTGTAGCTCCTGGTTGTAGGAAGGAGGGCCCGTTTTTCTCATGGACTGTCGGGCAGGAGCCACTCTCAGATCTAAAGTCAGCTTCCACTAGTCTACTCTGAGGCCCCTCCTAGGGCCCTCGTACAACATGGCTGCCTGTTTTTTCAAAGCCATCAAGACGCTGTCTCTGCCTCGTTCACCCCAGGGAAGTCCTGAATGCCTTCTTAAAGTCTCACCTGGTTAAGTCAGCTCCACACAGGATTATCTCCCTTTTCATTAAATCAGAGTTCAAGTGTTAGAGTTGTTAACCATATCCATATGATCCCTCACATTTGCCGTTCCAAGCAGTCACAGATTCCACCTGCGCTCAAGGCGAGGGGATTATAGGAAAGCAAGTGCACCAGTGGGTGGTGTTTTGGAGAGCGACCTTGGAATTCTGCCCACCAGGCCACTTCAACGTGCAGCCAAAGTAATCGTTTTGGGATTGAAATTAAACAAGTTAAAGCTACTAAATAACATATATAAGTGATTCTTCATTGACTTAAATATCAAGTCAAAATTGTGTAATATGAAAAGATACTTCTATATACATTTTTTTTAATTTTATGTTTACTTTATTTTACTTTACAATACTGTATTGGTTTTGCCATACATTGACATGAATCCGCCATGGATGTATATGAGCTCCCAATCCTGAATCCCCCTCCCACCTCCCACTCCATCCCCATATCATCTCTCTCTGCAGCCTGTTTTTGTCCACTCCCTCTGCTTCTAATCTCTGTGCCTGTTGGAGTCCTTGTGTTGGAGTATATAAATCTTAAAGTTTCTTTGTTCAGAGCATAATCTACTCACACATTTTACCTATAAAATGTTTAACTTACACATCCTCCATTTAAAAATACTTTTCTAATTACTAGTTTTAAAAACCTTATCACAGGCATTTTTAATATACTTTGGATCCAGTAATTTTGAAATTATGTATGTGAGTATCATATGGAGATACAGATCTATATGTTATCCATAGCCATAGTTTAACATATGTATATATACATATAGCATACATATGTATATGTATATAAATTATCCACAGTTGCAGGGCTTGCCTGGTGACTCAGTTATAAAGAATCTGCCTGCCGATGTAGGGACACAGGTTTTCAATCCTTGGGTCAAGAAGATCCCCTGGAAAAGGAAATAGCAACCCATTCCAGTATTCTTGCCTGAGAAATCCCATGGAGAGAGAAACCTGGCAGACTACAGTACATGGGGTCCAAAAGAATCTGACATGACTTAGTGACTAAGCAACAGCAAAATCCATAATTGTATATTTATATACTTATAAATATATATCCTTATCCACAGATACATTTAACTTTGTGGTTGAATGTACAATGTAAGACAGTGAAGATATTCTCTTTACTGTAATACATCTAGAACTGACTGTTATTAAGGTAAAAGTCAAAGTTCACTTTTATTCCATATAGATATGCAATTATTCTGGCATCATGTATTGAAAACGTGTCTCCTGTTTTATGAAAGTAATAACTTTGTGGTAAATTACATAGTTAGATATGTAGGAATATTTTGTAGATTCTATTTTTTCCTCCCTTGTTTTATTTCTTTTTGCACCAACACCACAATTTTAAAAGTTACTGTTGTGGTGGTGTTAGCCAATTAGTTGTGTCTGACTCTTTGTGATCTCATGGACTGTAGTCCATCAGGCTCCTCTGTCCTTCGAATTCTCAAAGCAAGAATGCTGGAGTGGGCTGCCATTGCCTTCTGTGGGGGATCTCCCTGACTCAGGGATCAAACCCAGATCTCCCTCATTTCAGGCAGATTCTTGATTGTTTGAGCCACCAGGGGAAGCCCCAAACTGACTATAACTTGTAATAAGTGTTTATAGCTTATAGTTAAAAAGTCTTTTAACTTTGATCGCTGTATTCAGTAGTATTTTTCTCATTATTGTCTGTATATATTTTCATGTAAGTTTTACAGCCCATTTTATTCTATTTAACAAGGTTGAAATTCCTATTGAAATTTCACTGAATGCTTAGATGAATTTAGTGAAAAATGTGACACACTTTGTTTATGTAGTTTGGTTCAATTATTTTTTCCTGTATCCATTCTACTCTGCTGTTTTATGCTGTCTTAAAATGTATCATAAGAAGAAACAGTAAATAAAATTGGACAAATATTCTGAGCGGTTAATTCATCGATGTAAGTATAAAATTGGCCAGTATAAAAATGAAAGTATGTTCAGCATTATTATTACAGGCATAAATAATTTATTGCACCTCACAGATATCATTTTTTTTACAAATTGAATATTTGTGGCAACCCTATGTCAGCAAGTTTTTCTATTAGCATTTTTTTCAACAGCAATTTTTTTTTTTACTTTCTGTCTGTCATATTTTAGCAATTCTTGCAATACTTCAAACTTTTTCATTCTTATATTTGCTATGGTGATCTGTGATCAGTGATCAGTGATGTTTTCCTTATATTTGCTGAAGGTTCAGATGATGGTTAGCATTTTATAGCAATAAAGTATTTTTAAATTAAGGTTTGTACCTTGTTTCTTGGAGACAATGCTGCTGCTGCTGCTGCTGCTAAATCGCTTCAGTGGTGTCCGACTCTGTGCGACCCCATAGACAGCAGCCCACCAGGCTCCCCCATCCCTGGGATTCTCCAGGCAAGAACACGAGTGGATTGCCATTTCCTTCTCCAATGCATGAAAGTGAAATATGAAAGTGAAATCACTCAGTCAAGACACAATGCTACTGCACCCTTAATCAACTATAAGACTATAGTGCAGTGTAAACACAACTTTTATATACTCAACCACAATTTCATATGGCTCACTTTATTGCAATATTTGCATTATTATAGTGATCTGGAACTGAATCCACATTGTCTCCAAGGTATACCTGTATCAGATAAATTCCTGTTAAAGCTCTGATTGAGATTCCACTACACAACCACAGAAATGGCTGAAGTGAAGGAGAACAACCAGACTGAAAATACCTTTGCAACACAATTTTGGATTTTTTGTTGTTTGCTTTTCTATTTTGAGCCAGTCTTGAGGCTCTCAGTACAGACTGGTCAGTTCAATTACTTGAGCAGCTGATTAAGTCCTAAACCCACAACCACTTCTCATATGGGGCTTTCACAGCCTGGGACACTATATAGTAATCTCCACAGGGTCAGCTATTTCCAAGGATAACACCTATGCCCTACAGTTTGCTTAAGTTATTCAAATTAGCCAATCCTAAGCCTATTGATTCTGCCTCCCTCTCCCCTTCCCACAGAAACCAGAGTACAAAACATGCACCAATGGTTCCCTCTCTTTTTCTCTGCCTGGTGATTAATCTCAATACCTCCCCTGAGCTCCTGTGTGGTATATTACATTCATAATACTCTGTGAAGATGGTTAAACTGTAAATCTACTTTACCTTATGTAATAAGGAAATACTAAATATCTTTAGAACTTCAGGTTTTTGCACTATACATTTTTCATTTGCTTACTTTTAATGTAAAACTACATAAATTTAGAGATCGGCGCTTTTTTAAAAAGGTAAACAATAGGATTTAAGTGATGATGATTATATCTAATAATTAGTGCTTAAAATATATACATTATTCAATGAATTGCCAAAGGCATATTTTTATCAAATAGAACATATTTCCTCGTAAAATTGCTAGCGGATAGGGAGCAGTCAGAGGACCCTTCCTCATGGACCTTGGTTCTTGGTAAGGAGATGAAAAAGAATCTGAGATCTTACCAGTGGCAAAAATAAACTTACTGTAGCAAGAACAGAAAGACCAGCTCAAAAAGATGGGCCAAGCCAAGAAAGGCACCAGGGCTGACATGATGGGGAACAGGGGTTTTTCAAGACAGGGCTTCTGCATATTTATCTAAGTGGGTGTGGACTGATAGCTTTGATCGACAGTTGAAATTACATAACAGTAGTCTCTTTGCACATGTCGTTCCCATAATTGAGTCTGTTATTGTTATGCACCGAGCCCGTATCTCCGAACCGACTGAGAGAGCAAGTCCACCACAGTAATGCAAAGGCAAGAAGGGAGTTTATTTCTAGCACGCTAGGACCCAAGTCTCTTCCACCACAGTGGAATCTGACAAGAGCCCCGAACAAAGGAGTATGGCGGCTCACATACAGGCAGTTCTTTGTCTCAGTTACAGGAGTAGCTGGCGTTACATGATTGGCCAGGCAGGATGAGCGCATGTCCTGTCTTTTTTTGGTAAACATGACTCAGGTCCTAGAGCCCATCGTTTGGTCCCTAACATTCCCCCCTGTCCTTAGATCATATAGAGGAATCTTCCTCTCCGTCCTGAGACACAGTTTGATATTGTTGCCGAAGCACAAACAGCTGTACTGTATTTATCCGTTTCTTTACAAAGGCTACAAGTCTATTGATAATACATGAGCCAAAGGTAAGCATCAGTAGAAGTACTAGCAGGGGTCCCAGCAAGGTGGTCAACCAAGGGGATTGTTGAAGCCAAGACTCAAACCATCCTTGTTGAGCCTCACGTTCTCATTTACGTTGGGCTAGTCCCTCTTTTATTTTGGCCACAGATTTTCTAACTATTTCTGTGTGATCAGCATAAAAACAACACTCTTTTTTTAGGGCAGCACAGAGTCCCCCCTGTATCCCCCCACAGATCTTCCAGTTATGCCTGGGTGCACCTGGACATGCCCAGAATGCATGATTTTGGAGCTTGCCCCTCTTCCAGGGTACATTTACCACCAGCTTAAGGTCAAAGTATAAGTCTGGCCACCAAGTATTTGGTGGATGTATTGTGGTGGTGGAGTTAAGCATCTCACGTGTTAGTCCATTTTGCAGTTTCCAGGTGATTCTGACGGGTTGGTGCGGGTTTACACTGGCAGCTTTGGAGCAGAGTAACATGGTCATCTATAAGATGGTCCAGAGGAGTTGTCTAGGTCCTGTTGACGACGCCAGAGCTTCAGCCTCAGGGGGTTGGACGGGTGCAGAGATGCTTTCCATTTTTTTTTAGCGTCTTTCTGCTCTGCTGAAGTAGCTGGGAGTACGTGGTTGCAATGCACCCAAGGCCCGATACCATCCACCTTTAGGGCAGTTGGGGTGGTAAGAAGAACAACATAAGGACCCTTCCATTTGGGTTTTAGTGCCTTGGTTTGGTGCCTTTTGACCCATACCCAATTTCCTGGGCCAATGTCATGTGAGGGAATAGTTCCCTTATTTTGACCCACATGTATTTCCCGGAGCAGTTTCCAGACACGAGAGTGCCCCTTGCTTAAGGCAATCAAGGCCTCTTGGAATTGTCCCAACGTCGGAGGTGGTAGTTTTTTTCCTTTAAGTATTGGACATACAGGGGGAGGTCTCCCATACAGAATTTTAAATGGGGTCAAATTAAGTTGATAAGGAATATTATGTGCACGGAAGAAGGCGAAAGGAAGGAGGGTCACCCAGTCCCTGCCAGTCTCTATAGCCAATTTAGTTAAAGTTTTTTTAGGGTCTGATTCTTTTTTTTTTTTTTTTTTTTTTTTTTACTTTTTACTTGCCCTGAGCTCTGTGGACTGTATTTACAATGTAAGTTCCATTTAGTCCCCAGGGCTAGGGCAAGGCTCTGAAGTATTTGACTCACAAAAGCAGGTCCATTATCAGAGCCGATGGTCACCGGCAGGCCAAACCTGGGAACTATTTCTTTTAAAATCTTTTTTGCCACTATCATCGCAGTCTCTCCCTTTGTAGGAAAAGCCTCCATCCACCCTGAGAAGGTATCCACCAACACTAACAAGTACCGGTAACCATACTTGCCTGGCCTTACCTCGGTGAAATATATTTTCCAGTGTTTCCCTGGTCCTTCTCCCCGGTACCTCAGTCCTGCATGTTGTCCTTTTCCTGGCCTCATCTGTTGACATGCCTTACAAGTATGCACTATGTTCTTTACAGTTGTCTGGTACCAGGGACATCGCAGGCACGCAGTTTGAAAGAGCATCAGAGTTTTCTTTTCTCCCAGATGAGTAGACAAGTGTAAATGCTCACATAGTTACCGTCCCAACTGAGCAGGGAGTATCAAGTAGCGTTCTGAGTCTCGGTATCATCCATCTTCACCTGGAGGTGGAAGTCTGATTGCCAACACAGGGATGATGAAATCTTCATCAGCTACTTTTCGAGCTGCCAGGTCTGCGGCACGATTCCCTCGTGCCATGGGGCTGTCACCCTTCTGATGTCCAGGTACGTGTACTATTGACACAGCCCGAGGCATCTGTACAGTCTCTAAATGTCTACGGATTTCAGGAAAATTTTTATTTTCTTTTCCTTTAGCTGTCATAAACCCCCGTTCCCAATTTATCGGGCCCTGGATGTGTACCGTGCCAAAAGCATAGCGACTGTCAGTGAAAATAGTTATTCTTTCTTTTTTGGCTCTCTCTAATGCTTGAATCAGGAAAATTAACTCTGCCTTTTGTGCTGAGGTATCTGGGGGAAGGGCCTCTGCCCATATCGTCTGTCCAGAGTCATCTACTACTGCGCCTCCCGCCCATCTCTGTCCATCTTTTACATAACTGCTGCCATCTGTGAACCATTTTAGCTCACTGTTATCCAGTGGAGTATTGGTTAAGTTCTTTCGTATTGCTGTTACCCCGGCCAGTATCTCATCACAATCATGGAGGGGGCTATTTTCCTCCAGATTGGGCAAAAGAGTGGCCGGATTTAGAGTGCAGGGCATTTGGAAATGAATCCTTGGGGTGTCAAGTAGCAAGGCCTGATAGTGCATCAAGCGGGCATTAGAAATCTATTTACCTGGGGGTTGCTTTAAAACTCTCTCTCTGGCATGAGGAGTGTAGACCAAGAGTCTCTGTCCATAAGTCAGTTTATCAGCATCATGGACTAAGAGCACGGTGGCCGTGATGATATGGAGGCAAGGTGGCCATCCGGCTGCCACTGGGTCCAGTCTGTTGGAAAGGTAAGCTACAGGTCGCTTCCATGGTCCCCATCTCTGTGTTAGTACCCCTTTTCCTATCCCCCGCTTTTTATCTACAAATAATTGGAAAGGCTTAGATGGATCAGGGAGGGCAAGGGCAGGAGCTTCTAGCAAGGCTCGCCTGAGCTCTTGGAAGGCCTCTTTCATTGGCTCAGTCCATTTCCAGTCCTTGTTTTTTTTGGTCCCTTCATATAGGGGCCTGGCCTTTTCTGCAAACCCCAAGATCCATAACCAGCAATATCCCACAGTTCCCAGAAATTTTCTCACTTGTCTAGGGTTAGCCGGCTCAGGGATCTGGAGGATGGTTTCTTTCATAGCCTGTGTTAGCCACCTCTGGCCCTGTTTTATCTTATAACCGAGGTATGTAACCTCTTGCTTGGCAATCTGGGCCTTTTTGGCACTGGCCCTGTAACCTAAAGTCCCCAAGGTTTGGAGAAGGTCACCTGTTGCCTCTTGGCACTCTTTCTCTGTAGCTGCTACCAGCATAAGGTCATCAACATATTGTAATAAAACAATGGTAGGGTGTTCAACCCGATACTCACAGAGGTCTTCGTCCAGGGCCTCATTAAATAACGTGGGCGAGTTTTTGAAACCCTGTGGTAAGCGAGTCCATGTCAGCTGCACAGGGGTCTGACCACCGTCTTCCTGCCGTTCGAAGGCAAAGATCTCTTGGCTTGCGGGGGCAAGAGGCAAACTGAAAAAGGCATCTTTTAAATCTAAAACAGTATACCAAATGTAGTTTGGAGGCAAGTTGCTTAGCAATGTATAAGGGTTAGGAACCGTAGGATGAATATCATTTACCCATTTGTTGACTTCTCGTAGATCTTGAACTGGTCTAAAATCAGTTCCCCCAGGCTTTTTTACAGGCAACAGGGGAGTGTTTTATGGGGACCGGCACCTTTTCAGGACCCCAGCATCTATGAGGCGTTGTATATGAGGAGTAATTCCTTGTCGAGCCTTTTGACTCATGGGATACTGCCGTACCCTCACCAGGGAAGCTTTCAGTTCCACAATGATAGGGGGCCTCTGTTTGACCAGTCCCATTCCTGCTGTTTTATCCCAGGCCTGAGGGTATCTTTGAACCCATGGTTTTACTTTGGGGCTTATTGTCGCTGGGGCCTCTGGCAAGTAGAGTCTGTATTTATCTTTTAATGTCAGAGACAGGACCTGAAGAGGATGCCCGGTCCCATCTAGAACTGACACTTGTCCGTGGTCAAAATGAATTTGGGCATTCACTTTAGACAGTAAATCCCTTCCCAACAAGGGCTCTGGACACTCAGGTATCACCAGAAAAGAATGGGTTACCTGGTGCGCCCCCAAGTTCACATGCCATTTTGTAGTCCATCCATATCGTTTAGTCCCGGTTGCTCCCTGCACCGAGCTACTTTTCTAAGACATGGGTCCATCTTTTTGGTTTAAGACTGAGTATTGGGCTCCCGTGTCCACCATGAAGCCAACCGGTTTTCCCTCCACATTTATAGTTACCCAGGACTCGGGGAGGGGCTTCAAGCCCTGACCCCCCTAGTCACTATCCTCACCCGCATAGAGGATATGACTGTCTGGAGAGGGAGTCTTGTTCTTGGGTTTCTTGGGCCCCTCTTTTAGATTTTTCTTGGGGCATTTATCTTTTTAATGTCCAAACTCTTTACAAAACGCACATTGGGTTTTCTCAAGCTTATGCCTTATCGTTTTTTCTTCAGTTTTTGAGTCCAATTTTTTCCCTTTTTGGAACCTGTTTTTGTTTTCAACCCCAGCAAAAAATATCTGGGCCAGCTCTTTTTGATTTTTATGGTTTTCTTCAGCTCTAATTTTTTTTTTTCTCTTTTAATGCGGTCCTCTCTCTCTTTTGGGGTCTCTCTATGATTAAAAACTCTCTCAGCTGCCCTTACTAGATCTTGTAAGGATTGCTCACTTAACCTTTCTATTTTTTGTAACTTTCTTCTAATATCAGGGGCTGCTTGATTTACAAATGCTAACATAAATGCCGCTCGTGACTCATCTGCCTGTGGGTCCATAGGGGTATACTGTCTAAAAGCTTCCATTATCCTTTCAAGGAAGGCTGCTGGGCTCTCATTTGGCTCCTGCCTCACTGAATTTATTTTGGCCAAATTAGTTGGCTTCCTGGCGGCCACTCTAAGGCTGGCCATAAGAGTCTGGCGGTACACTCAGAGACGCTCCCTACCTTTAGCACATTCAAAGTCCCAGTTGGGTCGCACCAAGGGGAACCCCTCCTCAATGAGGTTAGGCTGTATTGTGGGCCTTCCATCCACCCCTGGCACATTCTTCCGAGCTTCTGACAGGATCCGCTTGTGCTCCTCTGTAGTGAAAAGCACCTGTAACAGTTGCTGACAATCATCCCAAGTGGGATTGTGAGTAAAAAAGATAGACACTAAAAGATCAATAAGACCCTGTGGTTTTTCAGAGAAGGTGGGAGTCTGGGTTTTTTAATTGTACAAATCACTAGTGGAGAAGGGCCAATACTGATATGTCCGCCCTCCAACCTCTCTGGCTGGCCCTGCCCTGACCGGAAACGTGTGAACGGTGGAGGAGGGGACTTCTGGGTCTTCTTTTTCCACTACACTGGCCATTTCCCTTGTTCTTCCCTGAGTTTCCTGGGCGGGGCCCCCTTCTCTGGGAGGAGCTGAAGGCTCGGTTCACCTCCTGGCTTCTCCCGATGAAACCTGTGGAACCTGTGGAAGCAAGGGCGGATGTGGATCTGCATACGGGGGTGGGAACAATTTGGTCTCCAGATCTATCAGATTAGGATACAGAGAAGATTCCTGGAAGACCGGCTTTGGTTGATTTTCATCCTTTTTTTATTTTTGTTTCTTCGGAAGCCTTCATGACTAGCACCTGTGGGCTTGGCGAGGTTGGAGTTGGGGAAGAGGGATGGGGAGGTTTAGGAGGTTTAGAAGGAGCGAGAACAAAGGGTTTAAGCCATTCCGGTGGGTTTCTCACTAGATCCTGCCACATCAGAATGTAGGGAGTCTGATCTGGGTGCCTGGCAGGACTATGAGTAAGCACCCTCTCTTTAATTGCCTGGATAATTTGGGGATTGAAGGTTCCCTCTTGTGGCCATCCAACGTCAAAGGTGGGCCACTTGGCGGAACAGAAAGTCACCAGTTTGCTCTTCTTTACCAGTAACGAAAGATTCTGAGCTCTAGACTTGAAATCAGAGAAGTGGTTAATCATAAGAGATAAAGGAGTAGAAGTTGTTTGTCCCATGATTACAGAAAAGTATACTGGGAGCCAACAGAGCACACAAAGAGCAACACAGACACCACAAATAGACAAACAGATAACAAACGCAAGGTGGCCACCAACAATGCACTCAATCTTACCTGCAGGGTGTTCACAGAGCCAGCCACCTCCCTGGCACGATACCGGGCCTCTGCCTTACACTGGACCTAATCCAGTAACCGGAGCCAGCCGCCTCCCCTGCATGATACCAGGCCTCGGCCTTATGCCGGTCTTGCCTCTGCACTTTACACTCAGATGCCTCCCCAGTACGATACTGGGCCCCGGACTTAATCTGGGCTTTTGCAACGTTAGCACCGGGGCTCAGAGCTCTTATCTTCTAATGAGGTTACTCCCTTCTACCAGGAGAGTTGTCCTCCCTGGCGGGACAGAGATCCCGGACCAGCCCCCAAATGTTATGCACTGAGCCTGTATCTCCGAACCGACTGAGAGAGCAAGTCCACCACAGTAATGCAAAGGCAAGAAGGGAGTTTATTTCTAGTGCACTAGAGCCCAAGTCTCTTCCAGTACAGTTGAATCCAACAAGAGCTCCGAACAAAGGAATATGGCGGCTTATATACAGGCAGTTCTTTGTCTCAGTTACAGGAGTAGCTGGTGTTACATGATTGGCCAGCCAGGATGAGCGCATGTCCTGTCTTTTTTTGGTAAACATGACTCAGGTCCTAGAGCCCATCGTTTGGTCCCTAACAGTTATAATCAGATGTATGTATGTATGAAATATTTATGAACCCTTAATAGATGCTTTCATTTTCATGCATTGGAGAAGGAAATGGCAACCCACTCCAGTGTTCTCACCTGGAGAATCCCAGGGACAGGGGAACCTGGTGGGCTGACATCTATGGGGTTGCATAGAGTTGGACACAACTGAAGGGACTTAGCAGCAGCAGCCCAATAGGTGCTTGGCTGTCTAAGGTCACATGAGGACACTGCTGTGCATCAAGAATGCATGTGCCAGAGTTGGAGAAGTCCCTGTGGTTAGTTTGTATCCACTTTCACATAGGGCACAAGCGCTGGACTTGGAAAAGTCTCTGTGGTTATTTTGTAGCATGTCGATAAGCTTCCGGGGGCTGCACTGGGCTTGTCTGGGGTGGAGATTAGAGATCAGTTTGAATATTTTTTGGCTAGGCCACTCTTCCTTGCTCATGTCTAACATCCTACCTTACAAAATGCAGAATTTAGCATTGTCATCATTGTCCCTGGCTTTCTTAATTTCAACAGCAAAGTAACATTGCTGAGGTGCCAAACCTGGTGCATCTTGAAAGTTAGCAGAGATGGGAACTCCTCTATCTTAAAAAGTGAAAGTGAAAGTAAAGTCACTCAGTCCTGCCGGACTCTTTGCAACCCCATGGATTGTAGCCTACCAGGCTCCTCAGTCCATGCACTTTTCCAGGCAAGAGTACTGGAGTGGGTTGCCATTTCCTTCTCCAGGAGATCTTCCCGACCCAGGGATTGAACCTGGGTCTCCTGCATTGCAGGCAGACGCTTTACTATCTGAGACACCAGGGAAGCCCTAAGTATCTTACATTAATGAAAAAACAGAACCTTGTTGTGCTGTTTCACACAAACTCAGTCTGATGCACAAACCTGGAGGTGTTTATGAAAAAGTGCAGTCAAGTTAATTTAACTACTAGTATCATAAAATTTCTATGTACATTTCCTCCATAATGTTCAATCTAAAATAGATGATTCTCATGTTCCCCAAATAGGGCATGAGAGGACAGTGAATGGGTGACTTTTTTAAAGTCATTTTGTATTGTATATCAATTTACTAGGATAATAATAAAACTATTTCAAGTGTATTTCCTCAGTCTCTGATATAATAGTGCTATAGAGAAAGCAGCAATGATTATGACTCCAACTTTGAAAGTCAACAGCGATACAGACTATGGTTCCTTTCCTCAGTTTTGAATGAAACTAATTCCCCTTGGTCAGCACTATTATTGGCTTCCCTGGTGGCTCAGACGGCAAAGTGTCTGCCTGAAATGCAGGAGACCCGGGTTCAATTCCTGGGTTGGGAAGATCCCCTGGAGAAAGAAATGACAACCCACTCCAGTACTCTTGTCTGAAAAATTCCATGGACTGAGGAGCCTGGTAGGCTACAGTCCCTGGGGTCACAAAGAGTCTGACAGGACGGAGTGACTTCACTTTCACTTTCTATTATTGGTGTCAGCTTTAGAAACTTCATTTTCCTTCATAGAAGTTTTAAAAGAAATCATCATTAGGATATCCACCAATTTAATGTTAGAAAGGTGTTTTATAGTTATGATTTTGCTCGTCACTAAAATAGTATTATGTTGCTCTGATGTGACTATTTACTTAAATATCTTTTCTTGCTAAGTTAACCATTTTCACCTGTAGTGTAATCAATTCAGATTTTAGAATTTATTTACTTCCCTCCTCATATTAGTTGGCTTCCCTAGTGGCTCAGATGGTAAAGCATCTGCCTGAAATGCGGGAGACCCAGGTTCAATTTCTGGGTTGGGAAGATCCCCTGGAGAAGGAAATGGCAACCCACTCCAGTACTTTTGTCTGAAAAATTCCATGGACTGAGGAGCCTGGTAGGCTACTGTCCATGGGGTCTCAAAGAGTCCAACAGGACTGAGTGACTTCATATTAGTTGACATGTTCATATTAGTTGGCAGTTTAGTCATTTTAGAGTCTAATCACAATCCTACTTACTCACTTTCAATTTTATTCACTCTTTCTCTCTCACAATCTAGTCACTGTATTTTTCTAAGTTTATTTTATTTTTTCAGTGTTAATCTTGACTCATCTTTGTGACTCAATAGGTGTGATAATTTTCATACCACCAAGATCATTTTGATGGATATTTTTCAAACATTCTCATTAGAAATTCTATTTCTCTTACTGAAAATGTCAAATGCCCCATTGATTTTCAGAATTGACTAAAAACATGTTCATCTTCATTTTTTTTTCCTCTTTATAATTAAGGAAAGAACTAAAAGGTCATGTTGGCAGGCCCATCACAAAAAGAGACCCATGTTAGTCTTCTTGAAAACTAGATAAAATTTACTGAGAAGGCTCAGGTGAACATATTGTGGGAAAAACAAACAAACAAACTCCTACTTTGAGCCTGGTAACTTGATCTGTATTAAAAAACTAAAGACTTATAGTTCTAGCACTGTGCTTTTATAATTTTATATAATACTAATTTTTCAATATGGTTTCTCCTGAAGACTCTTTTTAGACAGTGTAAAAATGTTCTTCATCATTAATTCAGTGAATAAATTAAAGACATAATTCAATGTAATTTATTATCAACTGCATCTTAGTTTTTGACTTCTCCAATGGTTCAGAAGTAAAGAATGTGCCTGTAATGTAGGAAATGCCAGAGACGTAGGTTCAATCCTGGGTTGGGAAGATTCCCTGGAGGAGGAAATGGTAACCCAATCCAGTATTCTTGCCTGGAAAATCCCATGGACAGAGGAGCCCTGTAGGCTACAGTCCTTGGGGGTCACAAAGAGTCGGACATGACTGAGAAACTGAGTATGCATGAGTATATTAATTTATTCATAGTGATTAAATAAAAATTTTATGAAGATAAATAATAACATACGTAAATTGAAAACATATTTATTTAAATTTTATGCTGTATAGGCACTTATTGTGGAGAATACAAAATTTCCATTCTCATTTATCTTTTTCATTTACTCACTGAGTATATTATGTATGATTTTCTAATTTTTTTGTATTTAAGCACAATGTATTTCTAAAAAGATATATTTGGATCTATAAACTTGTCATTAGATATTCAAACTGTTCATTTTAGTTGACAAATTATTAAAAATTCATATAAATATAATTTAGTTAAGCATAAGGAAATAAGAAGACAAAAAAGAACTTTTACGTACATTTAAAAATAGAGCTCCATATAGTCAAAGCTATGGTTTTTCCAGTAATCATGCACAGATATGAGAGTTGGAGCATAAAGGAGGCTGAGGGCCGAAGAACTGATGCTTTCAAACTGTGGTGTTGGAGAAGACTCTTGAGAGTCTCTTGGACTGCAAGGAGATAAAACCAGTCAATCCTAAAGGGAATCAACCCTGAATATTCATCAGAAGGATCGATGCTGAAGCTGAAACTCCAATACTTTGGCCACCTGATGAGGAGAGCCAACTCATTAGAAAAGACCCTGATGTTGGGAAAAATTGAAGGCAAAAGGAGAAGAGGGTGATAGAGGATAAATGTTTGGATGGCATCACTGACTCAATGGACATAAATCTGAGCAAACTCTGGAATATAGTGAAGGGCGTGGAAGCTTGGCATGTTGCAGTCCATGGGGTCTCAAGGAGTAGGACATGACTTAGTGAACAACAACAAAATACAGAGCTAAACACAATTGATAAAAAGGAAGCACCACAAAAGATTAAAAAGCCAAAACAAATGTTTGTTTTGATCTCATGAATTTAGAGATATTATTGATCCCAACTAAATAATGACTATACTGTCATTTTTATGCATATTTAAAAAAAATTAAGAACTCACCTCTGATAAGACATGCAAGGTACAGAATGCCAATATGTGCTTTTTTGCTCTCAGTTTAATGTCATAAAATACTGTACAACTCATGGAACTAAAACAATCGATGTTATGTGTGCTAATTTCATAATGCTGTTAGAGAGACTACCTTTTTAAAAGAAAAATGTTCTATAGCTAGCAAATGACTGGCAAAATATATGGTAGATTTTAATATGATTTCTAATGTTTGTTAGTGTATAGAAAATAATATTTTATGTAATATGTTATGTGGGTGTCTACAATTCCAATAGAGAAACTGAAGATCAAACCCAGGTGGTTTAGTCACTAACTTGTGAGTCATCTGACTTTTGCAACCCCATTGATGGTAGGCCACAAGTCTTCTCTGTCCATGGGATTTTCCCAGGCAAGAATATTAATATGGGTTGCCATTTCCTTCTCCAGGGGCAATCCCAATGGAGAAACTGAGAATCAAACCCAAACAGATATATAACTGCCTTCTGACTTCAAAGCAGTTCTCTACAGGTTAGTGTGTTAGTCGCTTAGTCATGTCCAACTCTTTGTGACCCCAGAGACTGTAGCCCACCAGGCTCTGCAGTCCATGGGGTTCTCCAGGCAAGAATACTGGAGTGGATTGCCATGCCCCTCTCCAGGGGGTCTTCCTGATCCAGCGGTTGAACCCAGGTCTCAGGCAGATTCTTTACTCTTTGAGCCATGAGGAAAGCACAGAAAAGGGCATGTTGCCTCCCCATCCGGGAATGGAATCCCCATTTCCCACGAGTGATAGGCGAGGATACTCACCACTATGCTAATGATGCCCTTCTGACTTCAAGGCAGTTCCCTTACAAGTTACATTTCATATATTATATAGGGAGTGTCAGGAAAGTATGAACTATCTCTGGCCAAGTTGTTAAATTATATGATTTATGAGACAATCCCTAAGACTGTCAGTATGAGGTTCTTTCAAGAACATAGAATTTATTTTAACTGGAACCAATAAAATGCACTCTGTTTCTCAAGAGTTCTTCAGAAAAACAGAGTCAATATATACCCTTCTAGTATATATTTTCACTTAAAGCTCAGTGGTGAAGAATCCACCTACCAGTGCAGGAGCCACAGAAGATGTGGGTTTGATCTGTGGGTCAGGAAGATCCCCTGAAGGAGGCATTGGCAACCTGCTTCAGTAATCTTGCCTGGGGAAGCCATGAACAGAGGAGCCTAGTGGGCTACAAACCATGGGTTCTCAGAGTCAAACATGACTGAAGTGACTGAGGACGCACACAGATAAATATAAACATATCTATGTCGAAGAATCCCATGTAGCTCAGTGGTAAAGAATGGCCTGTAATGCAGGAGACACGGGAGACTCAGGTTCTATTCCTGGGCCAGGAAGATCCCTTGGAAAAAGAAATGGCCACCTACTCCAGTAATCCTGCCTAGGAAATCTTAGGGACAGAGGAGCCTTGTGGGCTACAGTTCATGCAGTGACTCAGTGACTGAACATGCCTGCATCTCTTTCTCTATCTACAAATTGGAGACCAGGACAAATAAAGGTATAGTTTAGTCTGAGTCAGTCTGAGTCTGAAGAACTGAAAACCAGAGAAGCCTTGGGGATAGGTTCCAGTCTGAGTGCAGAACACCCCAGTCCCATCTCAGTAGTTGGGGAGAGGAGAAATAAATGTTCCCTTCTTCCACCTTTTATCTGTTCAGGCCCTCAGAGGACTGAATGAGTCCCACCCACACCAGGAAGGACAATTCACTGAGCCCACCAATTCAAATTATAATCTCATCCAAAAAAGCTCTCACAGGTATACCTGGAAATAATGTTTAGCTAAATATCTGAGCACCCTGTGACCTAGTCAAATCAAAATACAAAATTAATCATGACATGCACCAAGATATATCTTATGAATAACTTAGTGCATCCTTGGTGACTGTGACAGGAATTTCTGTCATTCTCTTTGCATTACCTTTATAATACACCAGAATACCTCATGTGTGTCTGTTGGGGAATCATCATATTTAACTGTTTCATATTTTATAATCTGGAATGCTAATTTAGAACTTATCATTGACATTCATTTATTCTGAACTGTGTTTGAAATAGTATGTCCAAGTAACATTTTTCTACAGATAATATTACATAGATCTGTTTCCCAAAACGTGGAATAAGGGAGTGCAATCTTGGGATAACAGTATATTTGCAAATTACTGAGTAAATGTTATAATATTTATCACTTTTTTTTTAGTAAGTTTAGAACCAGGTTTAGAATTTTATAATTTTATCATCATAATTATAATGTTTCCTATTAATACTTCTTAGATAAAAGTTTAAATTCTATTATTTATGCAGGAAACTGGAAATAATCTTCAAAAAATATACTTGTGTACTATTCTTTGAGAAAGACATGAAATATTTTCTAACAAATCATTACTATACACTTTTGAGAATAGACATGCTGGTATGTGTGTTTATGAGGCTTCTCTGGTAGCTCTGATTTTAAAGAATCTTCCTGCAATGTAAAAGATCCAGGTTCAATCTCTGGTTCAGGAAGATCCCTTTGAGAAGGAAATGGCTACCCACTCCAGTATTTGTGCCAGGAGAATCCCAGGAACAGAGGAACCTGGTGGGCTATAGTCCATGGGTTACAAAGAACTGGACATGACTGAGTGACTTAAGCGTGGATGCACACCTGTGTGTTTACACACATAAACTTACAAGGATACAAGGCACAGAGTTTTTTCAAGTAATCAAATATTATGGAGGATTACTTGCCTGGTAATTTTATAATGATCTATACATTTTAAAACTTACCTATTTTTTCTCATTTGTTGGGATAAAGTATCCAAGGGCAAATATAGTTTTTGAATTGAAGTTAAACCTATTTTAAGCTGAATTCATTACTTTAGGGAAAGCCACATATTATAAATGCTCAGTTCAAGCATTTTTAAATTATTTGATATGATTATCTTGGTATAAAGTATTCCAGTATTTCCACATGCAAATATTTTGTCGCCTCTCAGAAACTATGTTATTATTGAGGTTTGCAAATCATAACATCTCTGCTTCATCTGTCTGTGTATCTATCTACCTGTGTCTTATACATCTATCTATGGTATTTGAATGATTATATTAATGCTTTTTTATAATATGGTTCATATTTAAATGACAAAAGCAGATTTAGAAAACTATTTAAATTTCAGAAAGCTGAGAATATTGTGTGTGCAATTAATATGTTTATTTTAAAAATGCCATAATTAGTCCACTTCAAGGACTATAAACACAATCATATTTAAAATATTTCATTTGTGCAGATGGGAAATATTTACATACCACCTTTCTGACTCAGTGGCTCTCAAATATTTGCATGCACCAGTGTCAGCTATAGAGCGTGTTAAAACCCAAATTGCTTCAGAAGTTCTGATTTAATGGAACCCCGGAGTTTGTGCTCTTAAGTTTCCAGGTGATGCTACTGTCATTCTCTGACGTTCTTAGGTTGAAATGCACTGATCTAAAACTCATTTCTAAGGATGAAGGCACAGTCCTCTGTGGCCAAATGAAAATCTGTCTAAAACTGTCTAATAACTGTGTGAATTAGAGCTAACATTTATTGGGCAATGATAATAGTCACTGTACTGTTCGTTTACCAAGAATATGGACTGAAATACTCATTAGAGCTGGGAACTGTAGAGTTGAGATCCTATTTTTGGCTATCTGACTCCAAAGTGTTCTCAATTTATACAATAGCCTACATTCTAATAGAAAATAAAACAACTACCTCAGCATCTCAGTTGGAAACATAACAAAGGGGAATAACATAGTATAAGGTTATTATTTGGAATTACGTATAGATGAAACACACTTGTAGGTTATAGGAATTCCAATCTGAAATGTTGGAGGAGAATTCTGTGGTTAACTACTTCAGCACAATTATCACCCCTTTCATATGCTACCAAGCCGTAAGAGCATATTTTGAAAACTTTAATATGCACAGTTCATCCAATGTTTGTTAGAGTGTGTTTTAAAAATATGAGCTTTGTCTGTCCCTATCTGAAAAATGAATCATTTGACTTCTTTCATTCAGTAGTGCCAGTTCTTCTATCTAGGATTTCATAAATAGCAAAGCAGAATGACTTCTAGTTCAATATATATATTTGATGATATAAACCTTGAACCTTCCAAAGTGGCATTAAAATTTTAAATTTACCATTCAAATAAGTGGTCTTTGACCACCACCACCACTATCTCTGTGCTTTGACTAAAAAGTTCTTCAATACTTAATTCTCATCTTTCTTCAGCAAAAGGTTTAACTTGTCATGGTCCACGTGGTCAATTAGTGATAAACACTCCGTCTTTCATCTTGCTATTCAGGCACATTGAAAAGAACATGTGAGGTTGTCATGTGTGCCAACATCAGGCTCTTATATGCGCCAAACGTTTTACTCTATGGGATCTTAGTGCCTGGAATTGGTTTGTTGTTGTTGCCATTTCCATCTGTTTTTACTTTTGAACCAATTTTATCTTAGTAGCATTTTCTCAGGGCATTTCCCCTCAGTCTCTTTCTCTTTGTGAATCATATATCTGTTTCCTAGCATCTCTTTCATATGAAGTTGCACACATTAGGTTTTTTAAATGTCCGATATAAAAAATATATTACATTGTTACCTTTAGAGATATGTTCTATCTCTAACATTATGTTAATATTAGGAGCCAAGAATTCAGTTTAATTTTGATCAACATTAATGCTTGCACATTTTACTTTGGTGGTACACTGACTCATTGAATAAATCTACCTAAAATGCTTAATCTGGAAGTAATGGTATCTTATTATTTTTCTGATGCTATTTTCTTTTAAAACACTTCTTTTTGGTATTTATTATGCACTGATTCTTAATTGACAGGTGATTAAAAGAATCAGAAAATGACTTTTTAAAAATAAATTTATTTATTTTAATTGGAGGTTAATTACTTTACAATATTGTATTGTGACTTTTGAAGAGGGCCTACCTGCTGAAATGTGTATCAGTACAGAATGTTGCAGGGTCAGTTGTCAGACTGCTTGGCTTAAATTCTGGCTATGAACTTAAAACTGGCAAGATTCTGGGCAAATTGCATAAACTTTCTAGACTTTACCTTCTTCATCTTCAAAATGGGGGTTTAATAAACTATCACACAGGGTTTATGAGACCCACATGAGACAGTCAATGCTTAAAACGGGGCTTGAACCATTAATAACCACTGAGTGACTACTAATAATTATAATATTTAAACTAATGCATTTTACATGTTTCTATCTTCTGACATGACTGCAATGTTCTGAAACTGAAATTTAAGTGAGTTTTCCAAACCCTCTTGAGTGTTCAGAGGTTGTTTTATCTGCTAACATATCCCCTTTTGTGACATATACATACTCTTACAAAAAAATATGCCCTGGATGTCTTCCAAATGAGTAAATTAACTCCTTCAATTATTAAACATCAAGTGAGCAACTTAAATTTTAGTACCTCTATATGAAAAGTGTTAAGTACAAAATGGATCAACAAAATAGAACTTTCCTTGCCAGTATGTGCACATAACACATGCTTTTTTTTCATATTTTGGGGAGAAGCTTTGAGGTAGACTTCCCCAAATGAATGAAATAGATAATTGCTAAATTAATTTTTAATTAATATAGATGTCAATTTATCCAGCAAAATATGGTATGTTTTATTAAGTTTATTTGTGTATGCTTTCTGCTAAAAATCTACACTTTACCCGTAGAAAATAGTTAAAATATTTTGAAAATTTATCCAGTTAAGATAAAATGTGTTCTATGAGTTAAAAATATTACTGCATAGTTAACATAGGAGTAACTTATTATAACAGGTGAGTATGCTAGAATTATCTAAAAGAACTCTTGCTTGCTAGCACAAACACAAGTAGTCTATAATAGTATTTGAAGGTTTCTATGTAAACTTTGTGGACTCTTAGGTTATTAATCTTCCCACGTGCCAAGTGATTCAGTTTTTTATTTGTATTTAAAGTGCATAAATCTAATTCTTTCCAGTGCCAAACTCAAGACACCATCTTTACTATTATTCATAAAGTTTCTTAGAAGTAAGATTATAAACTGTCAGGAATAGTTTCCAAGTTATCTATTATAAGTATTGTGTGTCAGAGTGAGATCACTGTACCATAATTCAAGTTTTAAACTATATTCAATAAGAAAAAATATCATCTAACTGTTGAATTAATGTTTTTCAAGTCAACCTAAGACTATCTGGTTCCAATTCAAGGATATTTGATACTTTTCTTATTTTAAGTAACTGTAGACAATTTGGTCATTTGGTGAATTAAACAACAGTATTTTGAAATAGAATATTTATTTGTTTACCACTCACTTGGCACTTCATGCTAGTTTTGAAAATTAGATTTAATTCCTTTACAACTGCTCTGGAGGTTTTAAACTTTTATAACCATTTTGAATGTGTGATTTGTCTGAAATGTATGAAGGAAATTAAAATACATCATGAGAATTCCTATCTAATATTATTAGCTAGTATATATTTGAGGAACAATGACAAGCAGTCTATAATTTTCATTTTCGTTTTTAATTATTTTTGCTTATACTGTCATCTTTGATGTCTGTAAATAGAATTTTCTTCTTTACCAATTTTCTTCTTTTGAAATTGAATAACACTGATTGCTTTTATTCTTCTCAGTGATGCCGAACATATCCCTCCACTTTCATTTCTATTTTCTTTTATGTTTGTTCACTTATATTTACAATTTTCTTATCTAGTTTGCTCACTCTAAAGGTTTGGGTACAAAGCCTGCCAGATATTCCTTTGTTGTGTATCGGAATTAGGAAGTACACATACATTCTGGTGGGATTTTGGGGATCTTAAATTTATTCAAAGCTTAAATTCATTTATTAGCCTCCATGTTAAAGATTAGTGACTTTGAAAAATAACAATGTCAAGGAAAGGAGGTGGAATAAGCTTTTGCTTCTATTTTTCTTCTCTCCCAGGGTATGATTTTTGGGGAAAATAAAACTTTATATTATGTCTGGGTATGCTTAGATACAATGACTATTCTCACGTTTATGGTCATCCTTGTCATTCATGAAAATAGGGAGTCAAAATGAATTCTGAGCAGCAAGGGGATGCACATCTTATATATGTATCTAGATTATTTAATATAAGTTACATTCATTATTTTACAGGTAATGTCATCAGTTTTTATTTCCTATAGAACATGTTATATGGCCAAGAAAATAATACAATCTCTTGTAACTTAAATTTTTAAAAAATTTATGGAATTTGTAAGCTCCATGACATACTGTTATTTGTATTCCTGGGAGACAAATGACGTATAGATTTTAAAAAGAGACTTTCTGATCATATCTATATTCTGTTGCACAAGTCTAGCTTTTGCTCCGCTTTCTCCCTGTCATTCAAATAGTATTTTGGTGACTATTGACATGTTATGCTCATCTAACTCCCTCAACCTTGATTGATGAGAATGATCATTTTTAATATGGTTTGAATGCCTTTGTCAGGCCAAATTATCTTGTAGACATTTTTCATCAAATATTATTCTAAATCATATTTCTATATGATCTTCCCTCACAGTTCATTTGGTAAATAATCCACCTGCAATTCAGGAAACCCCAGTTTGACTCCTAAGTCAGGAAGATCCATTGGAGAAGGGATAGGCAAACCACTCCAGTATTCTTGGGCTTCACTTGTGGCTCAACTGGTAAAGAAACCATCTGCAATGTGGAAAACCTGGGTTAACCCTCTTTTCCTCGATTGATGAGGATTATCATTTTCAGTTCAGTTCACTCGCTCGGTCGTGTATGACTCTTTGCAACCCCATGAACTGCAGCACGCCAGGCCTCCCTGTCCATCACCAACTCCCGAAGTTCACCCAAACCCATGTCCATTGAGTTGGTGATGCCATCCAACCATCTCATCCTCTATCATCTCCTTCTCCTCCTGCCCTCAATCTTTCCCAGCATCAGGGTCTTTTCAAATGAGTCAGCTCTTTGCATGAGGTGGCCAAATAATTGGACTTTCAGCCTCAACATCAGTCTTTTCAATGAATACTCAGGACTGATCTCCTTTAGGATGGACTGGTTGGATCTGCTTGCAGTTCAAGGGACTCTAAAGAGTCTTCTCCAACACCACACTGCAAAAGCATTAATTCTTCGACTCCTAGCTTTCTTTATAATCCAACTCTTACATCCATACATGACCACTAGAAAAACCATAGTATTGACTAGATGGATCTTTGTTGGCAAAGTAATGTCTCTGCTTTTCAATATGCTGTCTAGGTTGGTCATAACCTTCCTTCCAAGGAGTAAGCACTTAATTTCATGGCTGCAATCACCATCTGCAGTGACTTTGGAGCCAAGAAATGAAAGTCTGCCACTGTTTCCCCTGTTTCCCCAACTATTTGCCATGAAGTGATGGGACCAGATGCCATGATCTTAGCTGAATGTTGAGCTTTAAGCCAACTTTTTCACTCTCCTCTTTCAATTTCAAGAGGCTCTTTAGTTCTTCTTCACTTTCTGCCACAAGGGTGGTGTCATCTGCGTATCTGAGGTTATTGACATTTCTCTCAGCAATCTTGATTCCAGCTTGTGTCTCCTCCCACCCAGCGTTTCTCATGATGTACTCTGCATAGAAGTTAAATAAGCAGGGTGACAATATACAGCCTTGACATACTCCTTTTCCTATTCGGAACCAGTCTGTGGCTCCATGTCCAGTTCTAACTGTTGCTTCCTGACCTGCATACAGTTTTCTCAAGAGGCAAGTCATATTGTCTTGGTATACCCATCTCTTTCAGAATTTTCTAGTTTATTGTGATCCACACAGTTAAACACTTTGGCATGTCAAGGAAGCAGGAATAGATGTTTTTCTGGAACTCTCTTGCTTTTTTGATGATCCAGTGGATGTTGACAATTTGGTCTCTGGTTCCTCTGCCTTTTCTAAAACCAGCTTGAACATCTGGAAGTTCACGGTTCACATATTGCTGAAGCCTGGCTTGGAGAATTTTAAGCATCACCTTACTAGCATGTGAGATGAGTGCAATTGTGCAGTAGTTTGAGCATTCTTTGGCATTGCCTTTCTTTGGGATTGGAATGAAAACTGACCTTTTCCAGTCCTGTGGCCAATGCTGAGTTTTCCAAATTTGCTGGCATATTGAGTGTAGCACTTTCACAGCATCATCTTTCAGGATTGAAATAGCTCCACTGGAATTCCATCACCTCCACTAGCTTTGTTCACAGTGATGCTTTCTAAGGCCCACTTGACTTCACATTCCAGGATGTCTGGGCTAGGTGAGTGATCACACCATCGTGATTATCTGGGTCATGAAGTTGTCATTTTCAATATGACTTTTATTGCTTAGGGTCGGCATAATTATCTTCTAGGCACTTTTCACTAAATATTATTCTAACTCATATTTGTATAACTAAAGTAATTCAAGTAAAAGATGGAGACTCAGCAGTGGTTCAGTCAGAATACAACCACTCTCACAGAAAAGCAGGATAATGAATTTACAGTTCTCTGCAGCCTAGATGTGACTAGAAGTGAGGAGAACACAAAGGTTTCTGTAGATTATTCCAGAAAAAAAAAAATAGTGGATGTCAGTCATGTCTAACTCTTTGCAACTCCATAGACTGGTTGCCCACTAGCCTCCTCTGTCCATGGGATTATCCAGACAAGAATACTGGAGTGGGTTGCCATTCCCTCCTCCAGGGCATCTCCTTGACCCAGGAATAGCACCCAGATCTTCTGCATTACAGACAGGTTCTTTACTGTCTGAGCCACCAGGGAATCCTCATTTTTTCCTGGAGCCCCAAATAACAGGTACTCACTGCTGGAGGAAGAACAATATGGCCCCTGCTTTCCATCCATATTCCAAATCTGGAAGAAAACCAGGGCTGATTAGAAAAATCAGTTTCAGAACTCTTAAAGACATGGGAGGTTTATAGCTGTAGTTAAGTCACTTCCAGCAGAAGTAGAAGTGGAAAGTAGATAGAGGACTAAAAAAGAATCCCTGAGATTGCTTAAATTAAGAGAAATAAAAGCAAAATAGGCCACAGCCATTATCTTTCTATTTCTTTTTCTTTCTTCTCATTTTTTAAAAAAACTTTTATTGGGGCATAGTTGATTTAAAATGTTGTGTTAGTTTCAGGTGTACACCAAAGTGAATCTTTTATACATAGATATATATTCACTCTTTTCTAAATTCTTTTCCATACAGGTCATTAGTGGAGAAGGCAATGGCAATCCACTCCAGTATTCTTGCCTGGAAAACCCCATGGATGGAGGAGGACCCTGGTATGCTACAGTCCATGGGGTCACGGAGAGTTGGAAACGACTGAGCGACTTCACTTTCACTTTTCACTTTCACCCATTGGAGAAGGAAATGGCAACGCACTTCAATGTTCTTGCCTGGAAAATCCCAGGGACTGGGAAGCCTGGTGGGCTGCCATCCCCGGGGTCACAGAGAGTCGGACACGACTGAAGCGACTTAGTAGCAGCAGCAGCATAGGTCATTAGAGAGTACTGAATAAGATTCCCTGTGCTATAGAGTAGGTCCTTATTAGTTGGTGGTGTTTTAGTCGCTAAATCATGTCCAGCTCTTGTGATCCCGTGGACTGTAACCTGCAAGGCTCCTCTGTCCATGGGATTCTCCAGGCAAGAATACTGAGGTGGGCTGCCATCTTCTTTTCCAGGGAATCTTTCTGACCTATATTAAGTATCATAGTGTGTATACATCAATTTCAGTCTCCCAATTTATCACTACTCATTTGACGCCCTTGTAACCATAAATTTATTTTCTATATCTATGAGTTTATTTCTGTTTTATAGATAAGTTCATTTCTACCCATTTTTTTTAAAGATTCCACATATAAGCCATATCATAGACCCAATCTTGTCTTTACTTCCTTTTCTATAATAGGTCATATTCCCCAGAGTGGAATATTGCTAAGCCCTGCCTGGGTACTATATATGTGAGAGTCAGTGCAGTAGAAGGGGCTAGATGTTTATTCAATATGACTATTTTTTGTGGAGTACTCTTATCCTTAGGTGAAAGCTGTTTCTATAATTGAAAATACTTCTCTTCATTCTCTCAAGAGATTACACACTCACAATTTTATTAGGGATTGGAGAAAGGATACACCCTATTTGTATAGGTTAGTTTTCGTTTAAGATTTTTACATAAGGAAAAGGGCTTCCAAGGTGGTGCTAATGGTAAAGAACCCACCTGTCATTGTAGGAGATATAAGAGACAAGGATTCAATCCCTAGGCCAGGAAGATCCCATAGAAGAGGGCATGGAAACCCACTCCAGGATTCTTATGTGGAGAACCCCATGGAGAGAGGAGCCTGGCAGGCTAGAATCCATAGGTTGCAAAGAGTTGGAAATGACTGAAGTGTGTTAGCACACACATAGATATATTTGTTGTTCAGTCTTTCAGCTATGTCCACCTCTTTGCAACCCCATGGACTGCAGCACACCTGGGTTCACTGTCCCTCACCATTTCCTACAGTTTGCTCAAATTCAAGGCCATTGAGTTGGTAATACCATCCAACCATCTCATCTTCTGTCATCCCTTTCTCCTTCTGCCTTCAATCTTTCACAGCATCAGGGTCATTTCTAATGAGTTGGCTCTTTGCATCAGGTGGCCAAAGTATTGGAGCTTCAGCTTCAGCACCAGTCCTTTCAATGAATATTCAGGACTGACTTCCTGTAGAATTGACTGTTTTAATCTCCTTGCAGTCCAAGGGACTCTCAAAAGTCTTCTCAAACACCACAGTTTAAAAGCATGCATTCTTTGGCACTCAGTATTCTTTATGGTCCAACTCTCACATCTATATATGACCACTGGAAAAAACACAGCTTTGGCTAGATGAACATTTGTCGGCAGAGTAATATATCTGCTTTTTAATATGCTGGCTAGACTGGTCATAGCTTTTCTTTCAAGGAGCAAGAGTCTTTTAATTTCATGGCTGCAGTCACTATCAACAATGATTTGGGAGTCCAATAAAATAAAGTCTGTCACTGTTTTCATTGTTTCCCCATCTTTTTGTCATGAAGTGATAGGGCCAGATGCTGAGATCTTCATCTTTTGAATGTTGAGTTTTAAGCCAGCTTTTTCACTCTAATCAAGAGGCTTTCTGCCATCAGAGTGGTGTCATATGCATAGCTGAAGTTATTGATATTTCTGCTGGCAATCTTTTTTCCAGCTTGTGTGTCATCAGTCCAGCATTTTGTATGATGTACTCTGTATAGAAGTTAAATAAGCAGCGTGACAATATACAGTCTTGATGTACCCCTTTACCAATTGTGAACCAGTCCATTGTTTCATGTCTGATTCTAACTATTGCTTCCTGACCTGTATACAGGTTTCTCAGGATGTAGATAATGTGGTCTGGTATTCTCATCTCTTTAAGAATGCCATATATATATCCAGAGGAAGTCCAGGTGTCCTGGTTTTAAAGAATCAGCCTGTTAATGCAGGAGATGCAGGAGACATGGATTTCCTCCCTGGGTCAGGAAGAGCCCTTGGAGGAGGGCATGATAACTCATTACAGTATTCATGCCTGGAGAATCCAATGGACAGAGGAACCTTGCAGGTTAGAGTCTATGGGGTTGCACAGAATCACACATGACTGAAGCGACTTAGCATGTACACAGGCACACAAGGCAAGAAAATAACTCTCAAATAAAGACTTCAGAGAGTAAAACGGCAATATCAGAAGTGACTTTTTTTTTTTTAATGAGTCAGTTCTAAATATAACCCACACCAGTGGCTCACACAGTAAAGTTTCATCGTGCGATGTGGGAAAAATGGGTTCAATAACTGGGCTGAGAAGATCCCTGGCAGAGGGCATGGCAACCCACTCCAGTATTCTTGCCTGGAGAATCAGCATGGAATGAGCAGGTTGGCAGGCTACAGCTTGTGGGGTCTCAAAGAGTCAAACACAACTGAAGTGACTAAGCACAGCACACACCACCACCACCAACACTGGATATTAGTGAACATCACTGTATTCCAGTGATGTCAAGAGAATGCATTCTGTGAAAGAAGCTTAGTTGGGGAGAAAAAAAAAATACTACCATGTGGCCTTAACAATTCTTTTGAAATATTTCATAAGGAATAAAATCATTGTAAATATGTTTATCTATTATTACCATTTATCATATGAAAATTATTTAGCATTTTAATCAGTGATCTCAGGATTGACACTTTGAGCAATAATTTAAAATTAACAGTGTTATGATATTTGCCACATATTCTAAGCTAGGAAAAGTTCTATTTTACTTCTAAATTTAGAATCTGATTGGCAGGTCTCCAATTTATCTATCTCTAGACTACAACAAGTTCTCTCAGGGGAAATTACATAACTATATGAATTTTTGATTTTTAAAAAACATTTAAAACTTGTTTAAAAATAAAAATACTTCATTCTTGTTCAGTTCAGTTCAGTCACTCAGCCGTGTCCGACTCTTTGCGACCCCATGAATCACAGCAAGCCAGGCCTCCCTGTCCATTACCAACTCCCGGAGTTCACTCAGACTCACGTCTATCAAGCCAGTGATGCCATGCAGCCATCTCATCCTCTGTTGTCCCCTTCTCCTCCTGCCCTCCATCCCTCCCAGCATCAGAGTCTTTTCCAATGAGTCAACTCTTCTCATGAGATGGCCAAAGAACTGGTGTTTAGGCTTTAGCATCAGTCCTTCCAATGAACACCCAGGGCTGATCTCCTTCAGAATGGACTGGTTGGATCTCCTTGCAGTCCAAGGGACTCTCAAGAGTCTTCTTCAACACCACAGTTCAAAAGCATCAATTCTTCTGTGCTCAGCTTTCTTCACAGTCCAACTCTCACATCCATACATGACCACTGGAAAAACCATAGCCTTGACTAGACAGACCTTTGTTGGCAAAGTAGTATCTCTGCTTTTCAATATGCTATCTAGGTTGGTCATAACTTTTCTTCCAAGAAGTAAACATCTTTAAATTTCATGGCTGCAGTTACCATCTGCAGTGATTTTGGAGCCCAAAATATAAAGTCAGCCACTGTTTCCACTGTTTCCCCATCTATTTCCCATGAAGTGATGGGACCAGATGCCATGATCTTCGTTTTCTGAATATTGAGCTTTAGGCCAACTTTTTCACTCTCTTCTTCCAATTTCATCAAGAAGCTTAGTTCCTCTTCACTTTCTGCCATAAGGGTCGTGTCATCTGCATATCTGAGGTTATTGATTTTTCTCCCAGCAATCTTGATTCCAGCTTGTGTTTCTTCCAGTCCAGCATTTCTCATGATGTACTCTGCATATAAGTTAAATAAGCAGGGAGACAATATACAGCTTTGACATACTCCTTTTCCTATTTGTAACCAGTCTATTGTTCCATGTCCAGTTCTAACTGTTGCCTCCTGACCTGCATACAGATTTCTCAAGAGGCAGGTCAAGTGGTCTGTATTCCCATCTCTCTCAGTATTTTCCACAGTTTATTGTGATCCACACAGTCAAGGCTTTGGCATAGTCAATAAAGGAGAAATAGATGTTTCTCGGGAACTCTCTTGCTTTTCCCATGATCTAACAGATGTTGGCAATTTGATCTCTGGTTCCTCCGCTTTTTCTAAATCCAGCTTGAACATCAGGAAGTTCGCGGTTCACGTATTGTTGAAGCCTGGCTTGGAGAATTTTGAGCATTATTTTACTAGCATGTGAGATGAGTGCAACTGTGCAGTAGTTTGAGCACTCTTTGGCATTGCCTTTCTTTGGGATTGGAATGAAAACTGACCTTTTCCTGTCCTGTGGCCACTGCTGAGTTTTCCAAATTTGCTGGCATATTGAATGCAGAACTTTCACAGCATCATCTTTCAGGATTTGAAATAGCTCAACTGGAATTCCATCACCTCAACCAGCTTTGTTCATAGTGATGCTTTCTAAGGCCCACTTGACTTCACATTCCAGGACGTCTGGCTCTAGATGAGTGATCACACCATCGTGATTATCCATAGCATGAAGATCTTTTTTGTACAGTTCTCCTGTGTATTCTTGCCACCTCTTCTTAATATCTTCTGCTTCTGTTAGGTCCAGACCATTTCTGTCCTTTATCGAGCCCACCTTTGCATGAAATGGAAAGATTCATTCCATTCAAGATCTCTTTCTTGAAGAGATCTCTAGTCTTTCCCATTCTGTTGATTTCCTCTATTTCTTTGCATTGATCGCTGAGGAAGTCTTTCTTATCTCTTCTTGCTGTTCTTTGGAACTCTGCATTCAGATGCTTTTATCTTTCCTTTTCTCCTTTGCTTTTTGCTTCTCTTCTTTTCACAGCTATTTGTAAGGCCTCCCAGACAGCCATTTTGCTTTTTTTAATTTCTTTTCCATGGGGATGTTCTTGATCCCTGTCTCCTATACAATATCATGAACCTCATTCCATAGTTCATCAGGCACTCTATCTATCAGATCTAGGCCCTTAAATCTATTTCTCACTTCCACTGTATAATCATAAGGGATTTGATTTAGGTCATACCTGAATGGTCTATCGGTTTTCCCTACTTTCTTCAATTTGAATCTGAATTTGGTAATAAGGAGTTCATGATCTGAGCCACAGTCAACTCCTGGTCTTGTTGACTGTATAGAGCTTCTCCATCTTTGGCTGCAAAGAATATAGTCAATCTGATTTCAGTTTTGACCATCTGGTGATGTCCATGTGTAGAGTCTTCTTTTGTGTTGTTGCAAGAGGGTGTTTGCTATGACCAGTGCATTTTCTTGGCAAAACTCTATTAGTCTTTGCCCTGCTTCATTCTGCATTCCAAGGCCAAATTTGCCTGTTACTCCAGGTGTTTCTTGGCTTCCTACTTTTGCATTCCAGTCCCCTATAATGAAAAGGACATCTTTTTTGGGTGTTAGTTCTAGAAGGTCTTGTAGGCCTTCATAGACTCATTCAACTTCAGCTTCTTCAGCGTTCCTGGCTGGGGCATAGACTTGGATTACCATGATATTGAATTTTTTGCCTTGGAAATGAACAGAAATCGTTCTGTCATTTTTGAGATTGCATCCAAGTACTGCATTTCAGACTCTTTTTTTGACCATGATGGCTCCTCCATTTCTTCTGAGGGATTCCTCCCCGCAGTGGTAGATATAATGGTCATCTGAGTTAAATTCACCCATTCCAGTCCATTTTAGTTCACTGATTTCTAGAATGTCGACGTTCACTCTTGCCATTTCTTGTTTGACCACTTCCAATTTACCTTGATTTATGGACCTGACATTCCAGGTTCCTATGCAATATTGCTCTTTACAGCATCAGACCTTGCTTCTATCACCAGGCACATCCACAGCTGAATATTGTTTTTGCTTTGGCTCCATCCCTTCATTCTTCCTGGAGTTATTTCTCCACTGACCTCCAGTAGCATATTGGGCACCTACTGACCTGGGGAGTTCCTCTTTCAGTATCCTATCATTTTGCCTTTTCATACTGTTCATGGGGTTCTCAAGGCAAGAATATTGAAGTGGTTTACCATTCCCTTCTCTATTGGGTCACATTCTATCAGACCTCTCCACCATGACCTGCCTGTCTTGGGTTGCCCCGCGGGCATGGCTTGGCTTCATTGAGTTAGACAAGGCTGTGGTCCTAGTGTGATTAGATTGACTAGTTTCCTGTGAGTATGGTTTCAGTGTGTCTGCCCTCGATGACCTCTTGCAACACCTAGCATTTTGCTTGGGTTTCTCTTACCTTGGGCATGGGGTATCTCTTCACGGCTGCTCCAGCAAAGCACAGCCCCTGCTCCTTACCTTGGATGAGGGGTAACTCCTCACCACCACCCTTCCTGACCTTCAACGTGGGAGAGCTCCTCTAGGCCCTCCTGCGCCCGTGCAGCCACCGCTCCTTGGATGTGATGTGGCTCCTCCTGGCCGCCACCCCGGGCCTTGGAAGCAAGGTGGCTCCTCTCAGCCTTACTCCCCGGCCTCGGATGTGAAATGGCTCCTCTCGGCCATCCCCCCTGACCTCGGCCGGGGTAGCTCCTCCCGGCCACGGATGTGGAAAATAGGCAAATATTTGCACTCTTAATTTTTTAAGTTGATCATATGTTTAATATACATGGGAATTATCCAAATTATTTTGAAATAGTTTGAATTATTAATTATGAAGTAATTATTATAAAATAATGTTTTAATATGAAACTTTTATTCACTAATTAAATTGGAAAGTCACATGCATTGAACAAAATATGTTTAATAAGTAAATATACTGATGAAGTTATTTAGTATACAATGATTTTTTTTTAAAAGATGGTCAAAATAACTAATAGTTTTCATTGAAAAGATAGTTCATTTTATAATGAATATGGTAATAATGATAGCATCAGCAGATATGCTGATATTCATTATAAAAATAAGTAAATGTAAATTAGTACTTCATACTATTGTGTAGTATTTTAACTGATACTTGCCTGATAATTATAATTAATTTTTGAAATCCTCTCTAAAGTTTTATGAATGATTAAATGTGGTTTGATGATCTCACTGAAAATTTCAGCATTTATCTTTAAAAACAATAAGCACACTTAATTTGTACAATGCTTGGTTTAGTTGAACTCATTCAATCTGGCCTTATTTAATTATTATACTGATGCTGCTGCTCAGTTGACTCAGTCATGTCCAAGTCACTGCTACCCTATGGACTCCATAGGGTCCTCCAGTCTCCCCTGTCCACAGTATTTTTCCAGCAAATATACTAGAGTGGGGTGCCATGCCCTCCTCCAGGGAGTCTTCCAGACCCAGGGATCAAACCCTTGTCTCCTGTGTCTTTTGCATTGCAGGCAGATTCTTTACCACTGAACCATTACGGAAGCCAAAATTAATACACTAAATATAAGCAAAATATAGTTAATATTAAGTAGAGATTACTTTTTCATTCTGTGGATTCCATGTGAAAAGAGATAGCATAGAACAACAGAAAACAGAAATTACTTGGTAAGATTCTATGAAGCAGTAACATAATCAACAATTACTATTTTTTAAGGAAGTGATAGTAAAAAGAGCAGGGAAACTACTTTTCCCATGTAAATAATATTGCTTTTGTTTTTCCTGTTGTTACTTGCTGCTCCTGCTTTTGATATTGTTTCGAAATTAAGATACTTGCCTGGAGAGGAATATCCCAACCCAGAAACCAAAAGCTATCAAGTGTTTTATGATGAAACAAAGAAATATGCTTAATTTGGTTTCTTAAATGTCAAATAATTCATTACTTGGTTTTCTGAGTTTCTTAGGAAGAAGAGAAAGTGGGAAAAATCTCAAATTAATTATTATTTAATAAGAAGAGCTTGCACTCTATTACTTATTTAACAGCTTTCACTCATGTAACTTATTACACACTGCAAATATTGCCTCATCAATCATCACTAAATGAAGGCAGAGAACATGACAAGTTTTAAATAATTTCCAGGAGCTCTGATATTAATATCATACTCTATTTATACAAAATAAGGTATAATCCTTGCTGAGTGATCATGCTGGCTTTCATGGAGAATAAAAGCATCAATCTGTGTCCTAGAGGAAAACTGACAAAACACCTCTCTAGTGGTTGAATATGATTAGAACAATGGATTTAAAAATGTGGCTCCTGTTTATAAGAGCAATGCAGGAAAATAATCAAATTTCCTGCAACACAGTACTTACAAATATGAGATACACTGAAACTTCTGTTATTATACATACAACCAGTGAAAACGATGGCCTGATCCTGAGTCAAACTTGATAACTTGTTTGAACTACATCAATTCAAGAACTGCTTGGATGTTTTTACTGTGCAGTTTATTGAGACTGTGTTTAGTCGTTCAGTTGTGTCCGACTCTTTGCAACCCTTGGGCTGTAGCCCTCCAGGCTCCCCTGTCCATGGGATTTTCCAGACAAGGATACTGGAGTGGGTTGCCATTTCCCTCTCCAGGATATCTTTCTGATCCAGTTATCAAATCAACCCCTCCTGTGTCTCCTGCATTGCTAGCATATGCTTTATCCACTGAGCCACAGGTGAAGCCCAACTATTAGGACTAGTGAAGAATAATTAGTACTTTAAAAAGCTATAATATGGGAGAGGAATAAATTAGGAGTTTGGGATTAGCAGATACACACTACTATGTAAACCATAGCACGGGGAACTATATCCAATATCTTGTAATAACCTATGGTGGAAAAGAATATGGAAACGAATCAGAAAAAGAATATATACAGACATAGATTTAGATATGTATAACTGAATCAATTTGCTGTAAACTGAAACAAACACAACATTGTAAATCAACTACACTTCATTTATAAATAAAAAAATAAATGATTAAGATGATAAAAATAAAATAAATAAAAAAATAAAACTTCCACTTCAATTATGAAATCATTATCAGCAGAAAAGTAATAGCTGACCCTTGAACAACACGGGTTCAAACTGTGCAGATCGACTAATATTCAGGTTTCTTTTAATAAATATGCAGAAAAGTTTTTAGAGATTTATGACTATTTGGGAAAACTTGCAGGTGAAGCTTATAGCCTAGAAATATTGAAAATTTTAATAAAAAAGATATATCATTAAGGCATAAAATATGTAGATAGTGTTCTGTTCTTAGATATAAGGTCTGCTGCTGCTTCTGCTAAGTCGCTTCAGTCATGTCCAACTCTGTGCGACCTCATAGATGGCAGCCCACCAGGCTCCCCTGTCCCTGGGATTCTCCAGGCAAGAACACTGGAGTGGGTTATCATTTCCTTCTCCAATGCATGAAAGTGAAGTCGCTCAGTCATGTCCCACTCCTAGTGACCCCATGGACTGCAGCCTACCAGGCTCCTCCATCCACAGGATTTGCCAGGCAAGAGTACTGGAGTGGGGTGCCATTGCCTTCTCCGTAGCATGCAGGCTAGGTTACCATTAATCAACCATATTCTTCTTCATTATCAATGCATGAATCTTTACACTTATAAATAAATATGGCACAGCATCTTTTCACTTTTGAAGTCTAGTGTTAGAAATACGTATAATATCTGTAGTGTTTTGTATTATACATAAAGCAATATAGATGTAGTTATGGACATATGGTACATCTTGAAAACATATGTGAACTTATGGCAATGATAAATACAGTACAGTATTTTAAATTCATTTTCTCTTCCTTATGATTTTCTTAGTAATATTTTCTTTTCTACAGCTTACTTTAATATAGGAATGCAGTATATAAGACATATAAGATAAAAATACTGTTAACAGACCATTTATATTATTGATAATGCTTGTGGTCAAAAGTAGGCTATTTGTTATTAAGTTTTGGGTAGTTAAAGATATAAATGACATTTTGACTGTGTGTAGGTTGGCCCTCTAACCCTTATGTTGTTCAAGGGTCAATTCTATATGCCTTAGATGTTTGCATCTAATAACATACTAATTATTTTAGAATCAAATTTCTAATTTCTTATACTTATTGAATAATTCTTCAATAAATAAATCAATAAAAACCTATGTATTATTAAAAACATAAGAAATGAAAACAATTGCCAAGGATATGGAGAAAAGGGAATCCTTGCACACTGTTGGAAATGTAATTGATCCAGCCACAGTGGAAAACAATATGGAAGTTTCTCAAAAAATAAAAAGTAGACTCACCATATAATCCAGCAATTCCACTTCTGGGTATTTATCTGAAGAAAATGAAAACACTAACTTGAAAAGATATATGCACCATTATGTTCACTGTAGCATTATTTATGATTATCTAAGATATAGTGTTTCCCTTATAGCTCAGTTGGCAGAGAATCTGCCTGCAGTGCAGAAGACCTGGGTTTGATCCCTGGGTTTGGAAGGTCCCCTGGAGAAGGGAAAAGCTTCTCATATCTAGTATTCCAGCCTGAAGAGTTCCATGGACCTGTATAGTCCATGGGGTCTCAAGGAGTCAGACAAGACTGAGCAACTTTCACTTTCTTTCAGCTAAGATATAATAACTTGAGTGTTCACCAATGAATAGATGGATTAAAAATGTGATCTACACACACACACACAATAGTATATTATTTAGTCATAATAAAAGCATAATATATTTCCATTTGAGACAACATTAACAGACATCAAGGGCATTATACTAAATGAAATATCAAACAAAGACAATTACCCAATTACCTAATAATCTCATTTGTTTGTGACCTGAAAACAAAAACAAAATCATAGATAAAATAACAGATTAGCGGGAGGGTGGGCAAAATCAGTGCAGGGGGTCAAAAGACAGATTTTAATTCCAGCTGATCAAATATTGATTATTTTCAGCTAATTAAGCTGACTAAGGTCCGTCTAGTCAAGGCTATGGTTTTTCTAGTAGTCCTGTATGGATGTGAAGAGTTGGACTGTGAAGAAGGCTGAGCGCCGAAGAATTGATGCTTTTGAACTGTGGTGTTGGAGAAGACTCTTGAGAGGCCCTTGGACTGCAAGGAGATCCAACCAGTCCATTCTGAAGGAGATCAGCCCTGGGATTTCTTTGGAAGGACTGATGCTAAAGCCTAAACTCCAGTTCTTTTGCCACCTCATGCAAAGAGTTGACTCATTGGAAAAGACTCTGATGCTGGGAGGGATTGGGGGCAGGAGGAGAAGAGGACGACCGAGGATGAGATGACTGGATGGCATCACTGACTCGATGGACATGAGTCTGAGTGAACTCCGGGAGTTGGTGATGGACAGGGAAGCCTGGCGTGCTGCGATTTATGGGGTCGCAAAGAGCCAGACACGACTGAGTGACTGAACTGAACTGAAACTGATGTCTGGACAGTTCAAATTTTCCTTTAAAGTCATAAAACAAACTTGTTTTTATTGCTCCACTTTTTGAGGTTTAATATATAGGGAAAGCATAAGTTTAAGGAAATGTATCCAATTGTTTTTTTCAATAAAACAATTGATGTCCAAACGGACAATTTCTGTCTCTGAGGCTATCATTTTGTGCATTAATGAAGAAAGAAATGAAAAGAACACAAATATTTGTATTTGTCAACTCGATATTTTTTATGTCTTCATAGAAGGGGAAAAGGTGGAAGCGGTGACAGATTTCTTCTTCTTGGGCTGTAAAATCACTGCAAATGGTGACTGCAGACATGAAATTAGAAGATAATTGCTTCTGGGCAGGAAAGCTATGACAAACCTAAACAACATGTTAAAAAACAAAAACATCACTTTGTCAACAAAAGTCCATATAATCAAGGCTATGGTCTTTCTAGTAGTTGTGTACAGTGTGAGAGCTGGACAATAAAAAAGGCAGAGCACTAAAGAATTCATGCCTTTGAACTCTGGTGCTGGGGAAGGCTCTTCTGAGTCCCTTGGAAAGTAAGGTGATCAAATCAGTCAATAGCCGTGAATATTTGGAAGGACTGAAGCTCCAATACTTTGGCCACATGATGAGAACAGTTTACTCATTGGAAAAGACCCTGATGATAAGAAATATTGAAGGCAGAAGGAGAAGGAAGTGACAGAGGATGAGATGATTGGATAGCACCACGGATTCAGTGGACATGGACTTGAATACACTCTGAGAGGTGGTGGGGGATAGGGGAGCCTGGTGTGTTGCAGTCCGTGTGATTGCAAAGAGTCAGACATGACTTGGCGTCTGGACAACACCAACAACATAGCTGTAGTAAATAAACAAAACAAAACAGAATTTTGGGGAATTTTATTATTTTGATTAGCATAAATGCATTCAATTGAGAAAATTACTCTTTATGTTGGAGTGACCATTTGTGAGTATGCCATCCTTCTTATAGGCTCTAGAGAGATATTTTAGTTTATTCAACAAATATTTACTGACCAACTATCAGAAACCAGGCCTTGACAAATATAGAAGGTTATTTATTAATTTAGTTGAACAGATACTTATGGCATACCTACTGTGTGTACCAGTGTCCTGCAAGGTAAATATAATATAGTTGTTAAGTGATCAAACAACAAACCTAACTTCAAGAAGGATAAAATATAGTCCCTGAAGAAAGTCTAATGCCATCTATTCCCAAGACATTTTTAAAATACCCTGAATATTTTGAGTTATGAAATAGTCTTAATGAAAGTGAAGTCTCAGTCATGTCTGACTCTTTGTGGTCCCATGGACTATATAGTCCATGGCATTCTCCAGGCCAGAATACTGGAGTGGGTAGCCTTTCCCTTCTGCAGGGAATCTTCCCAACCCAGGGATCAAATCCAGGTCTCCCGCATTGCAAGCAGATTCTTTACCAGCTGAGCTACAAGGGAAGCCCAGAGCAAATGCTAACCTCCTAATCACTTATTTTGGAACACAAGGTATATTGGCATATTGACCAGATGTTTTGCCATTATGTTTTAAACAGTAGTTACCACACTGGGTCAGAGAAAGCTGTATGAACTCAGGTACTGACCTTACATAATTTAAGAAATAGCATAAAATTATTAAAAATCAAATCATATAGCAATGGCTGCTACTGTATAATTGAAATCATTTTTATATTAGAAATAGTAGATTTAAAATTAAATCTATATACATTTTCATAAAAGTCTAGGAAACCTTCATTTCAGAAAACCTTGCCATATATAATCATTTCATAGTCTTCTAAAGTTGAACAAAGATATATTTTCCTATAAAAATGAATAAAAATTACACCCAGAGGTGTTCAAGTCCTCTTCTTTCTTGGCTTTATATTATATTCTCTTTGTCACTGAACAAGATTAGCTGGCCTGAGTTTTAATGTAGTTGATAGACAAGGTGAAATGAGAGTCTTATTGCTAGGAGATGTTTAGTCAATAGTGATTTAATTTTACCTTTTTTTTCTGAATTGACTTAGAAAAACAGCTAAAGGAAAAGATGTCATTGCTGTGAGACTTTGCATTTAATATAGCTATGGATTTTATATTTTAACAGCAAATTATGAGCTAATTTTAAATTTCTATTTAGCTTAGATGTTTATTAAAGAACAAACAGAATAAAATAAAATGAATAAGCCATGAAGTTGTTTCTATATATTTAAAATTTTGTAGAATACCACTGTCCTTTAGAACTTTAGTGATGATAAAAATGTTAAACATCTATGTTCTTTAATATAGTATGCTGTATTACACTAATACTACAACTAATGCTGGTTATCATATTGGACAGTGAACTTCTAGAACTGAATTTCAATAATACATTATGTTAATTAAAGCCTTAAAGAAATGGTTCAGAAGCTTTCTGTCATTGTCCCAGATTCTAGCATATTATGATACTGCATTTTTATAGCACATGATGCTATTACTATTTTACAAAACTTTGACTAGTAAATGTACAATTTTAAAATATAAAACTCCATTTTCTTCACATTAATTGTAATGGGTATTGATTTATCCATCATTTTGATAGCTATAGTAAGCCATGATTCTTTGTTCAGTAGAGAAAATGGGAATTCAAATTTGGTTTTACATAACCATCTAAAAAATGAAGTGTTTATCAAAACACACATCTTTGTCTTAAACCTTTTAGAAATGTAAATGCAAAATGTAACAGATTAGCTTTCCATTTTTAATATGGAAATTAAATTATTTATTGTTCTCAAATTAGGTTTTCCCATAATACATGGTTTTATACTAACTACGTTATTCCATATTTTATGCTTACATAAGCCTAATGAGAATACCGATGTTAGGAAAAATGAATTAAGTACATCTAACCTGTCATTAATAATCATTCATCTAGAAACTGAAGGTATTTCTTCCGTAGTATATTGTTCAAAAAAAATCCTGATAAACAATTTTGAAGGAATTCATTCCCACATTCATAAATTAGCACCTTGCATGTACTAATGATTTTCTATCATAAACATTTATTTTGAACAGACTGAATTACTGGAACCAGCTGCTTAGAGTGATCAATTTCACCCATCTCTCCACTTTTCTTGCTTCTATTGGCACAACTTTAAAATTTGGTAATTTCTCTTCACAGTAGAATAACAACATTGCTTTTTCTCTTAATGCCTTTCTGTGGAAGGCAGATATATATTAGATAACATTGAGATTGGTTCATCTGTTCCTATCTCTTTTATATCTATTGCCTGCTCACCCTTGATAACATAAATATAATTATCATACACCTTAGTCAGTAATAAGAACAGATTACCTTTTTATACCAACAATCTTTTCCACTTTACAATGGCTTTTGCAAAGCCATAATTGACTATCTCTTTTTATGACCACATTTAATGTGTTTTGGTTCAAGTTTTCCATATTATCTTTCTCATGACTTTGCTACATTATATATTCTGAGTCAGAACTAGAATTATAGTTAATTTTCAGCACATATTGCCAAAACCCATCATATCTACGTTCTAGGAATGTTTGGGGTGGGGGGACACTACAGGTAAAGG
Organism: Ovis canadensis; assembly: GCF_042477335.2. Taxonomy (NCBI): domain Eukaryota; kingdom Metazoa; phylum Chordata; class Mammalia; order Artiodactyla; family Bovidae; genus Ovis; species Ovis canadensis. The sequence continues at coordinate 139,820,206 of NC_091245.1, forward strand.
ACAGTTTCTCCAGAAAGAGCAGAAATGTGTGTACTGAAATGCTTGGCAATATCATCATGGGGAGACTGGTTTACATTGGGATTTACTTAGTCTCAAATAGAGTAAATCAAGGAACTGAAAACCAATTCATCTCTAACAGTCCAACATTTCTGGCCTGGCTTCCAGTTTGAGGAGTCCATCCATTTATAGAGAGTTGTGATGACACTTGGGTAATAGTCAGAATTACTTTCTATTTGAAATGGTGAATCTAGACTATAAACGTTTTTGATCACAGACTATTCTCAATGATGCTACATTCAAGCTAAGATATTCTCATTAATAATGCTTTGACATGTAGCGAATTGAAACAAATAAAGATATTTAGTTTAAAATATCTGGAAATTTGGAAAAGAACAACAAAATATCAGAATCAAAACAGTATCCTGAGGTGACTTCTCTGCTGGTCTAGTGGCTAAGTCTCCACCCTCCCAATGCCGGGAGCCAGGGATCGACTCTTGGTCAGAGGACCAAATCCCACATGCTGCAACAAAGATTCCATATGCCACAACTAAGACCAAGGATATATTAATATTTAAGACCAAATTAATATTTAAAAAATAGTAAATGGAAAAAAGAGAAAAAAATGAGATAATCAGGTAACAGTAGCTTATTAAGGTAAAAGTTAATTAAATCAATAGATGAAAGTTTAAATCAATAGATGTAACAAAAAAAAGGCAAGTATGAAATAAGCAAAAGCATTATATCAAGAAAAATAATATAAAATCATACAAGAAATTTTTAAAAATCTGTGAAGTCATTTTTATGCTCTCATTTTCATACCCATAATCCAACTCATCAGAGAATCCTATTGGCTCTATTTTCGAGTTATATTTTGTAGTCAACTACCTGTCATTAACTCACTCAAAAAAAGTGAAAGTGAAAGTTACATCTGCAGTCCATGGACTGTAGCCCTCCAGGCTCTTCTGTCCATGGAATTCTCCAGGTAAAAATACTGGAGTGGGTAGCCATTCCTTCCTCCAGGGAATCTTCCCCACCCCGGAACTGAACCCATGTAACCTGCATTACAGGCAGATGCTTTACCTTCTGAGCCATCAAGGAAGACTCATTAACTCACAACTACCATCCTATTGTAAGCTCTCTCTTTGACTCTTAGCATAGCTCCCAAATGGGCTTCCCCAATTTCCCCACTTGGGCTTCCCTTGTGGTTCAGCAGGTAAGGAATCTGCCTGCAGTTCAAAAGACCTGGGTTTGATCCCTGGGTTGGGAAGATCCCCTGGAAGGGATCTTATAGACCAAGGGATTGCAAAGAGTCAGACATGACTGAGCGACTTTCACTTCACTTCTATTTCCCCACTTAATAACTAATTTCCATTCTGTGCAAGAGTCAAAATTTTCTTTGTAAAACAGACTTTTCAAAATTTTCCAATTTCACCACATTTGACTCAGGAGAAAAAGTTCTTCCAATAGCTCACACATGTCTGAATTATCTTGGTTTTGGCTGTTACTCTGACCTTCTCTGTTACCATTCTCTCTACTGTTCAATCTACCTCTGATTCACTGTCCTTCTACAACCAGTTTTCTATGTGACTTCAGATGGTTTATTTCATCTGTTCCTGGAGGTCTCTGCTCCAGTGTCTTCTGTTTAGAAATGACATTCTGGATAAACAGGACACAACGGAATAGACTAAAAATGCAGAGGATCTGATACTTGTATGTCTAAGAGTAATGTACACTCCTTCACCAGCTTCTGTTTACATACATTAAAGAAATCCATTTACAAGGGTGACACATGGCCAGAAAAAAGTTAAAAAGTGGTTGAGATGTCTTTTTCCAAGACAATAAAGGGAAGTCAGGAAAACTTGTGAATATGTTAAATAAAATAGTGATCATCTTAAAAGTACTTTCAGGACTTTCCTGGTGTTACTGTGGTTAAGAATACACCTGCCAGCGCAGGGAACATCTGTTTGAACCCTGCTGCAAGAAGATTTCATGTGCCTCAAGGCAGCTAAGCCCATGCACTGCAACTACTCAATGATAAGAGAAGCACCCTCAATGAGAAACCCAGGCATCTAGTGATGAATAGCCCACACTCGCTGCAAAATTCCAATCTAAAGAAATTTACAACACTAAAATAAAGAGTCTAGGAATATTTTGTTTTGAATAGGAATTTTTTTTCCTCAAATACGTGTATTATGTTGTGTAGAATATATGATTGCATATGCTAATGTGATCCATGAATAATTCATAAGTTCAAATATAAAAGATAATTTGAATTTCAAGTATTAAAATTAATATATCAAATATGCTATGAGATTTATTTTCGTTACTAGTATCTTTAAAAACAGTTTATTCTCTTTTATATTCACTGATGTTTAAATTGTAATTTCAAAGTTTCTATCAATGCGTTTAATTATTGTTCTTGTAAGTGAAATTAAACATGGTCAAATCAATGTAATGACTAAAAGTAGACAGGGTTTTATTTTGTTCCAGTTAAATACTAAAATAAATTAAGAGATTACTTGATTTCATCATTTTGTTCATTGCTCTCCATTTGAAATCTATAACAAAACAAAACTGAACTATGTCCTTATTTAATCAGTACTTTAATAAGTTCCAGAGATTCATTTTATATCTGGAAACTGCCTCATTAACAAAAGGAAATGAGAACAAATTAATATGCTGAATATTTTTCTCAAGATGTAAATTCGTCAAGTTGTGGGCAAACTGGGCAGGAGAATAAATTTTAATTTCTGCAATCTAAAACCTGTTTAACTTTTATTTTGTGTATATATTAGGTATGTTGTTTCACAATTTAATGTGGCATTATATATTAACTAAAGCATATGTCAATTTAAAGTATATTATAAATGAAATAAAGGCCAATGTATAATATCCTATAAATTTACATTAAACTTACTGATCTTCCTTTAAATGTGTTGCACATGCTAAGATCTTGTTTATATTGTTGATTTTTTTGTAACTATTAAAACTTTTTTATTCTAAGATATTTATTTTTAATTTTTTAAATTTTAAAATCTTTAATTCTTACATGCGTTCCCAAACATGACCCCCCCTCCCACCTCCCTCCCCACAACATCTCTCTGGGTCATCCCCATGCACCAGCCCCAAGCATGCTACACCCTACGTCAGACATGGACTGGCGAAGATATTTTGTATATTTTCTTTATTATGTAGTATTAACTACAAAAGGGTTGCCAGGTCACATAAGTTTTTCTATATAAATTCACCATGCTAATAATATTTAAGTGTATTATCTTTATTAATGCTGTTAGTCATTTTCTTTAAAGGAAAAATGTGATATCTGGGAAAAATGTGAGAAAACCCAGGCATATTATAACAAAAGTTAGTATGAGTTATTTATAAATTATTTTAAAATAAATGGAGAAGGAAATAGCAACCCACTCCAGTACTCTTGCCTGCAAAACTCCATGGATGAAGGAACCCGGTAGGCCACAGTCCATGGGGTCGCAAAGAGTTGGACATGACTGAGCGACTTCACTTTCTTTCTTTCTATAGTTCCTTTTGGAAAATGAAATGGCAACCCACTAGAGTGTTCTTGCCTAGAGAATCCCATGGACGGAGGGGCCTGGTAGGCTACAGTCTATGGGGTAGCAAAAAGTCAGACAAGGCTAAGCAACTAACACACAAACACACAGACATAAAATAAACACTAACTTCTCATTGATTTAAAAAATCAGAAAAGTGTTTTATCTGAATTTCATTTCAATGTCAGAAATATGTCACATGTGGGCTACATTTATTAACTAAATAAAAATAAAATGAATATTTACAAATGTACCAAGCTGGTATAATTAACTTCTTCAATTTTTTTATGTTTTATCAGTATTTTGGTGAACTTTTAAAATGCATACATTGATTTACAATATATTATTTAGGTTTTTGGTTGCTAAACATATTATCATTTTTTTAAAATATTAGTACACGTACTAGTTACAATAAAATAAATTTTAGATCAATGCCTTCTAAGGAATATTCCAAGACTATATCCGAATATCCAAGTCTACAAGACCTCTTAGAACTAACACCCAGAAAAGATGTTCTTTTCATTATAGGGGACTGGAATGCAAAAGTTGGAATTCAAGAAACACCTGGAGTAACAGACAAATTTGTCTTTGGAGTAGAGAATGAAGTAGGGCAAAGGCTAATAGAGTTTTGCCGAGAGAACACACTGGTCATAGCAAACACCCTCTTCCTAAACTCTACACATGGATATCACAAGCTGTCAACACCAAAATCAGATTGATTATATTCTTTGCAGCCAAAGATGGCACAGCTCTATACAGTCAGCAAAAACAAGACCGGGAGCTGACTGAGGCTCAGATCATGAACTCCTAATTGCCAAATTCAGACTTAAATTGAAGAAAGTGGGGGAAACCACTAGACCATACAGGTATGACCTAAATCAAATCTCTTATGATTATACAGTGGAAGTAAGAAATAGATTTAAGGGACTAGATCTGATAGAGTGCCTAGTGAACTATGGATGGAGGTTTGTAACACTGTACAGGAGACAGTGATCAAGACCATCCCCATGGAAAAGAAATGCAAAAAAGCAAAATGGCTGTCTGAGGAGGCCATACAAATAGCTGTGGAAAAAAAAAAAAAAAAAAGAGAAGTGAAAAGCAAAGGAGAAAAGGAAGATATAGCCATTTGAATGCAGAGTTCCAAAGAACAGCAAGGACAGATAAAAAAAGCCTTCCTCAGCAATCCATGCAAGGAAATAGAGCAAAACAATAGAATGGGAAACACTAGAGATTTATTCAAGAAAATGAGTGATGCCATGGGAACATTTCATGCAAAGACTGGCTCAATAAAGGACAGAAATGGTAGGGACCTAACAGAAGCAGAAGATATTAAGAGGTGGCTAGAATAAACAGAAGAACTGTCCAAAAGAGATCTTCATGACCCAGATAATCATGATGGTGTGTTCACTCAGCTAGAGCCAGACATCCTGGAATATGAAGCCAAGTGAACCTTAGGAAGCATCATTATGAACAAAGCTAGGGGAGGTGATGGAATTCCAGTTGAACTATTTCAAATCCTAAAAGATGATGCTGTGAAAGTGCTGCACTCAATATGCCAGCAAATTTGGAAAACTCAGCAGTGGCCATTGGACTGGAAAATGTCAGTTTTCATTCCAATCCCAAAGAAAGGCAATGTTAAAATTCTCCAAGCCAGGTTCCAGCAATACATGAACCGTGAACTTCCAGATGTTCAATTTGATTTTAGAAAAGGCAGAGGGACCATAGATCAAATTGCCAACATCCGCTGGATCACCAAAAAAGCAAAGGAGTTCCAGAAAAACATCTATTTCTGTTTTGTTAACTATGCCAAAGTTTTTGACTGTGGATCACAATAAACTGTTGAAAATTCTGAAAGAGATGGGAATAGCAGACTACCTGAACTGCCTCTTCAGTAACCTGAACGCAGGTCATGAAGCAACAGTTAGAACTGGACATGGAGCAAAAGACTCGTTCCAAATAGGAAAAGGAGTTCGTCAATGCTGTATATTGTCACCCTGCTTGTTTAACTTACATGCAGGGTACATCATAAGAAACGCTGGGCTGGAAGAAGCACAAGCTGGAATCATCAATAACCTCAGATATGCAGATGACACCACCCTTATGGCAGAAAGTGAAGAGGAACTAAAAAGCCTCTTGATGAAAGTGAAAAAGGAGAGTGAAAAATTTGGCTTAAAACTCAACATTTACAAAACTAAGATCAAGGCATCTGGTCCCGTCACTTCCTGGCAAATATATGGGGAAAGAGTGGAAACCTTGGCTGACTTTTTTTTTTTTTCCTGCGGAGGTGGTGGGGACTCTAAAATCACTGCAGTTGGTGATTGTAGCCATGAAACTAAAAGGCGCTTACTGCTTGGAACGAAAGTTATGACCAACCTAGACATATATTAAAAAGCAGAGACATTACTTTGTTAACAAAGGTTCTTCTAGTTAAAGCTATGGTTTTTCCAGTGGTCATGTATGGATGTGAGAGTTGGACTTTAAAGAAAGCTGAGCACTGAAGAATTGATGCTTTTGCAGTGTGGTGTTGGAGAAGATTCTTGAGAGACCCTTGGACTACAAGGAGATCCAACCAGTCCATCCTAAAGGATGGGTGTTCATTGGAAGGACTGGTGTTGCAGCTGAAATTCCAATACTTTGGCCATCTGATGTGAAGACCTAACTCATATGAAAAGACTCTGATGCTGGTAAAGATTGAGGGCAGGAGGAGAAGGGGACAACAGAGGATGAGATGGTTGGATGGCATCACCAACTCAATGTACATGGGTTTTGGTGGACTCCAGGAGTTGGTGATATACAGGGAGGCCTGGTGTGCTGCAGTTCATGGGGTCACAAAGAGTCAGACACGACTGAGTGACTGAACTGAACTGAAGGAATATTTTAAAAAACCTTGCAATGACATTTAAAAACTGAATATATATATATATGTATATTCATATATATACACACACATATGTATTCATTTTGTCATATGATTATATTTAAAAAACAGATATAGACCTAAATAAATTAAAATTAAAAGCTATTGTTCAATTAAGGAGAAGATGGCAATAGCATAAAATTTGTATAGGTAGTTTTTAGTATGATTTATTTAGTTAGACTAAACAGCAAAATCTTTTCTCAAAGTCATGATGATGATTAACTTTTAAAATTAATTGTCCTCAAAAATACACTTTGAAATAGCAAAAGAATTCACTAATAAATGTTTTGTGTTTGTCATTCCTAAGAATGAGAGGTAAGTTCTTTATTGAGTTTACCAACTCTATAAAATTCCATTTTTGATGACATAGCGCACACATGTAAACACACACACACATTTAGACTGAACAAAATATTCAATAAACAACATATGTTTATGGGTCTCTGGCACAATAATTTAGATGGTGGCTCAGACAGTAAAGCATCTGCCTACAATGCGGGAGACCCAGTTTCAGTCCCTGGGTGGGAAGATGCCCTGGAAAAGGAAATGGCAACCCACTCCAGTATTCTTGCCTGGAAAATCCCATGGATGGAGGAGCCTGGTAGGCTACAGTCCATGGGGTCACAAAGAGTTGGACACGACTGAGCGACTTCACTTCTACTTTCTTTTTACAGTTTATAAAATAAGAATATCTATAAAACCCCCCAAAATTGTCTACCTACTCAGAGTTACATTTATTCATGTGTATAAACTCTCAAAATTTACTTATATCCAAAAAGAATGAAGGGATGGAGCCAAAGCAAAAACACTGCCCAGTTGTGAATGTGACAGGTGATAGAAACAAGGTCCAATGCTGTAAACAGCAATATTGCATAGGAACCTGGAATGTCAGGTCCATGAATCAAGGCAAATTGGAAGTGGTCAAACAAGAGATGGCAAGAGTGAATGTCGACATTCTAGGAATCAGTGAACTAAAATGGACTGGAATGGGTGAATTTAACTAAGATGACCATTATATCTACTACTGCAGGCAGGAATCCCTCAGAAGAAATAAAGTAGTCATCCTGGTCAACAAAAGAGTCCAAAATGCAGTACTTGGATGCAATCTCAAAAACGACAGAATGATCTCTGTTCGTTTCCAAGGCAAACCATTCAATATCATGGTAATCCAAGTTTATGCCCCAACCAGTAACACTGAAGAAGCTAAAGTTGAATGGTTCTATGAAGACCTACAAGAACTTTGAGAACTAACACCCACAAATGATGTCCTTTTCATTATAGGGGACTGGAATGCAAAAGTAGGAAGTCAAGAAACACCTGGAGTAACAGGCAAATTTGGCCTTGGAATACAGATTGAAGCAAGGCAAAGGCTAATAGAGTTTTGCCAAGAAAATGCACTGGTCATAGCAAACACACTCTTGGAAAAACACAAGAGAAGACTCTACACATGGACATCACCAGATGGTCAACACTGAAATCAGATTGATTATATTCTTTGCAGCCAAAGATGGAGAAGCTCTATACAGTCACCAAAAACAAGACTGGGAGTTGACTGTGGCTCAGATCATGAACTCCTTATTACCAAATTCAGACTGAAATTGAAGAAAGTGGGGAACCACTAGACCATTCCGGTATGACCTAAAAGAAATCCCTTATGATTATACATGGAAGTGAGAAATAGTTTTAAGGGACTAGATGTGATAGATAGAGTGCCTGATGAACTAGGGACAAAGTCTCGTGACCATTCCCATAAAAAAGTAATGCAAAAAAGCAAAATGGCTGTCTGGAGAGGTCTTACAAATAGCCGTGAAAAGAAGAGAAGCAAAAAGCAAAGGAGAAATGAAAGATATAAGCATCTGAATGCTGAGTTCCAAAGAAGAGCAAGAAGAGATAAAGCCTTCCTCAGCGATCTATGCAAAGGAATAGAGGGAAAAAAAAAAAAACAGATTGGGAAAGACTAGGGATCTCTTGAAGAAAATTAGAGATACCAAGGGAATATTTAATGCAAAGATTGGCTCGATAAAGGACTGAAATCTTATGGACCTAACAGATGGAGAAGATATTAAGAAGAGGTGGCAAGAATACACAGAAAAACTTTACAAAAAAGATCTTCACGACCAAGATAATGACGATGGTGTGATCACTCACCTGGAGCCAGACATCCTGGAATGTGAAGTCAAGTGGGCCTTAGAAAGCATCACTATGAACAAAGCTAGTGGAAGTGATGAAATTCCAGTTGATCTATTTCAAATCCTGAAAATGATGATGTGAAAGGGCTGCACTCCACATGCCAGCATATTTGGAAACGTCAGCAGTGGCCACAGGACTGGAAAATGTCAATTTCATTCCAATCCCAAAGAAAGGCAATGCCAAAGAATGTTCAAACTACCTCACAATTGCACTCATCTTACATGCTAGTGAAGTAATGCTCAAAATTCTCCAAGCCAGGCTTCAGCAATACGTCAACCATGAACTTCCAGATGTTCAGGCTGGTTTTGTAAAAGGCAGAGGAGCCAGAGTCAAATTGCCAACATTCGCTGGATCATCAAAAAAGCAAGAGAGTTCCAGGAAAACATCTAGTTCTGCATTATTGACTATGTCAAAGCCTTTGATTGTGTGGATCACAATAAACTGTGGAAAATTCTGAAAGAGATGGGAATACCAGATCACCTGACCTGCCTTTTGAGAAACCTATATGCAGGTCAGGAACCAAGAGTTAGAACTGGACACGGAACAACAGACTGGTTCCAAATAGGAAAAGGAGTACATCAAGGCTGTATACTGTCACCCTGCTTATTTAACTTCTATGCAGAGTATATCATGAGAATCCCTGGGCTGAAAGAAGCACAAGCTGGAATCAAGATTCCTGGGAGAAATATCAATAACCTCAGATATGCAGATGACAGCACCTTTATGGCAGAAAGTGAAGAGGAACTAGAAAGCCTCTTGATGAAAGTGAAAGAAGAGAGTGAAAAAGTTGCCTTAAAGCTCAACATTCAGAAAATGAAGATCATGGCATCTGGTCCCATCACTTCATGGGAAATAGATGGGGAAACAGTAAAAACAGTGCCAGACTTTATATTTGTGGGCTCCAAAATCACTGCAGATGGTGATTGTAGCCATGAAATTAAAAGACACTTACTCCTTGGAAGGAAAGTTATGACCAACCTAGATAGCATATTCAAAAGCAGAGAAATTACTTTACCAACAAAAGTCTGTCTAGTCAAGGCTATGGTTTTTCCAGTAGTCATGTATGGATGTGAGAGTTGGACTATCAGGAAAGCTGAGTGCTGAAGAATTGATGCTTTTGAACTGTGGTGTTGGAGAAGACTCTTGAGAGTCCCTTAGCCTGCAAGAAGATCCAACCAGTCCATTCTAAAGGTGATCAGTCCTGGGTGTTCTTTGGAAGAAATGATGCTAAAGCTGACACTCCAGTACTTTGGCTACGTCATTAGAAGTGTTGACTCATTGGAAAAGCCTCTGATGCTAGGAGTGACTGGAGGCAGGGGGAGAAGGGGATGACAGAGGATGACATGGCTGGATGATTTCCCTGACTCGATGGATGTGAATTTGAGTGAACTCCGGGATTTGGTGATGGACAGGGAGGCCTGGCATGCTGCAATTCATGAGGTCGCAAAGAGTTGCACACGAGTGGGCGACTGAACTGAACTTATAGTCAAAACATTCTTGATTTAACCATAATGAAAATTAAGTTTTCTATATTATTCAGTCTTACATTTTTTGTTAATGCAACAAACGTCTGTCAATGTTCCCATGCTGTTGTTATTCAATCACTAAGTCATGTCTGGCTCTTTGTGACCCCATGGACTTAGTATACCAGGCTTCCCTCTCCTTCACCATCTCCCAGAGTTTGCACAGACTCATGTCCACTGAGTGGTGATGCCATCCAACCGTGCCATCCTCTGTCATCCCCTTTGCCCTCTGCCCTCAATTTTTCCTAGCCTCAGGGTCTTTCCAGGATTAAACAACAATTAGGAGTAAAATGCCAAAAAATAATACAATCACTCATTTCCCAAGAAAATATCTCATAGTAAAAGAATAAAACTTTTAGATTTTTCTCACTATTGTGATTCTCAGTCATGGCTCATACTGACACAAACAAATTCTGACATTTAGTCAAGGATTCCACTTGGATAATTTGTATGTATATGACTGGTAGGTGGCAGTGAATGCCTGAATCATTCCAATGCTATGTATCAAAATCACCCCTGTGAGAGTGTAGGCACATTGGTTTGTCAGAGTCTACTTTGCTGTTGTGAATACACCAAACTTGAAAGTGGCTAGGACAACAGGTAAATAGAAATTTGTGTAATCAGAATGGTGTCCAAGTGGATGAACATTGACATGATATAATGGGTTAATATCACTGAGAGTTCATACCTAGAAAGATGTATATGGGAAATCTAGTCATAGTCATAATGAACTGTATTTAGGATTTCTGCATGCTGAACTTACAGCTACAGGACATACATTTTGGGACCTGTTTACAATTTTCTTGAATTGCACCCAAATCAAATGTATTGGCAACAGCATTTGATATAAACTGAACAGCTGCCATTCAAACCACTTTAGAATGCAAAATGGCACTCTGGAACCATGGAACCATTGGTTTTCCTGAAGCCTCACCCCAGATCAGTTCAGTTACTTCTGTTGCTCAGTCGTGTTGGAATCTTTGCAACCCCACTCACTGTAGCACTCCAGGCTTCCCTGTTCATCACCAACTTCCAGAGCTTGCTCAAATTCATGTCCATTGAGTGTGTGATGACATCCAACCATCTCATCCCCTGTCATCCCCTTCTCCTTCTTTCCATCTTTCCCAGCATCAGGGTCTTTTCCAATGAGTCAGTTCTTCGCATCAGTTGTCCAAAATGTTGGAATTTCAGCTTTAGCATCAGTCTTTTCAATGAATATTCAGGACTGATTTCCTCTGGATTGACTAGTTGGATCTCCTTGCAGTCCAAGAGACTCTCAAGATTCTTCTCCAACACCAGAGTTCAAAAGCATCGATTCTTCAGTGTTCAGCTTTCTTTATAGTCCAATGCTCACATCCATACATCACCCAAGATAGTAAGGGAAAAAAATTTAATCTGGCACCCTGAAATGAATGTTTATTCTTTCAGAATATTGACCACACTCAGAAATTGGCATAGATGATAAAGCATGTGTAAATGGAGAATGTATATTACTAAACTGATAGAGCATCCTGCTTGCCGACAAGTCTACAGGAGGTCATGAGTACTTGTTAGAAAGAACTCACTGGTAAACTTCAGTGGAAACTGATTTATTTAAATGGTCAATGACTAGTTTTGCTGGAGGCTTCCATCTAAGGGGATGTTATAGCCTGCCAAGTTTGCTAAATAATGAGTAGAGTTATTCAAGCATATTATTTCTGCTTATAGAAATTATGTTTTGCAAACCATAATGAATATAATGATAGCAATTGATGTGATTAATAGATATAATCTATACTAAATAATATGCATTAGAAAATGAGAATCAGTTACATATTCTTGAGAATGCTACATGACAGGAAAGATATTAAAGCTAGCCAGATCCGAAACTTAACACTTAATTTGAATTGAATTGGCCCATACCCACTCTTATCTTTGTGATGATGTATGCCCCTTTGTAGAAAGATCAGGAAAACTAGAAGCCATATCTGAAATGTATATACCTAAGCAAAGCTTTTATTGAATTTCCTGGGTTATCTTTTATGAATTCTTTCTTGAAGGTAGGTAAATCTGGTCCAGAGTAAAATTTCCTGTTCATATGTGTTATATCATAAATCTAGGGACACATTGGTTAGTAAAGGTACCCTTTGTCTAATAACTATCTGTTAATAAAGAAAATAAATTTTAGAAATGACAAATATATTATCCAAGTTTGCACATTCCTTAATTGTCAGAAATTCAGTTTTATACCTAAAAATTTTTGGTTTCAATGTAAATGTTTCCAACTTGAGCATTTTAAAAGTTACATGGAGTTTGATGTCTAGTTACTAAAAGGAAAAGCAACAAAAGTAAATTAAAATATATTATAAAAAGAGAGGTCCAATAGAGAATGCTTCTTCCTCTCACAAAGTCACATAAAATTGAAAATTGGAAATTGGCTGACTGCATTTGAGGGATATTGTGTGATGCATTCTTTCACTAAATGGGAGATGGAACAAGGTACTATGTCAGGCTTTTAAAAAAGAAATAAAACATTCAGATGGAGTTGAGAGCAATTGTTCTTTTACCCACAGAGAAAAACAAGACAGTATATGAAATCATAATATAGCTGGATTAAGTTAAGAACTAAAGTATTTCAATTCTACTCTCTCAATTTATCTTGCCCTCTTCTTCCCTTGCTGTGTCCACAAGTCAGTTCTGTATGCCTCTGTCTCTATTACTGTCCTGCAAATATGTTCATCAGTACTATTTTTCTGGATTCCACATATGTATGTTAATATATGATATATTATTTTTCTCTTTCTGACTTATTTCACTCTGTATAATAAGTTCTAGTTTCATTCACCTCAGTTCAGTTGACTCAAATTTGTTCTTTGTATGGCTGAGTAATATTTCATTGTATATATGTACCATAACTTCTTTATTCATTCATATGTTGATGGACATCTAGATTGTTTCCATGACATAGCTATATGTGTATTTATAGCTGATTCACATTGTTGTTCAGCAGAAACCAACACAATATTGTACAGCAATTATCCTATAATTAAAATTTTTAAAAAGAACTAAGGTATATTTATGCATGTTAGTATATTAATAACATGCTTTTTTATATGGCTCAATTGTGTAGGGATATACTGTTGAAGAAAGTCCTTATATTACCTAAGGGATAATGGTAACACATCTCTCTGTCAACTGCCAAATACATCTTATTGGGCTTACCAAAAAAGCACAGTGACAACTAGATGAAAAAAAAGGATATGATATTTATCACTAAATATGTGCCAGGAATTGTAAACTACTGTTACAATTTGGTGAATTCTATCCCACCATCTCCAATTTCCTCACCTATAAAGAAAGAAGATGAACCTTGGAGAATGACTATGAGCTGCCATAATCAGAAAGCGACAACAGTTTATAAGCTGGTGCTCTGAATGTGGCAACAATTGTAAAATAAATCCACAAAATCTTGTGACTAGATATGTGGCAGTTGATTTATGCTTTGCTAAGTAGCTTCAGTCCTATCCAACTCTTTACAACCTGATGGATGGTAGCCTGCCAGGCTCTTCTGTCCATGGGATTTCTCAGGCAAGAATATTGGAGTGGATTGCCATGCCCTTCTTCTGGGGGTTTTCCCAACCTAGGGATCCAACCCATGTTTCTTATGTCTCCTGTATTAACAGATGGGTTCTTTACCATTAGCATCACCTGAGATGGCCCATTTGATTTAGCAGATGCTGTTATTTCTGTAGTGATTGGGAGAATGACCAGAAGCAGTTAACGCTTACCTGACCAACAACAGAATTCCTTCAATTTCACAGTTCTGCATTACTTCAATCCTACAATGTGCCATGGACTCACCAGCTGAAACTTTGATCTCTTGATATCCTGCAGAATATCACACTGCTTCACCACTTTGTTGACACTGGACCTGATGAGAGAAGAAAAAATAGGTAGTCTAGATGCTTTGATAACAAATATGTTAGATTTTGAAAGAGAAAAAAAAGCAAGTCAGCAACCCATGCTCTTAGTAAAATTTCCAGTGGTACTATGGGCATGAGCATGTAAGTAAATCACCTCTAAAGCAAAGGAAAATTTGCTAAACTTTGCAGTGGTACTATGGGCATGAGCATGTAAACATATGAGCTCTAAAGTAAAGGAAAATTTGCTACACTCTGCAACGCCTGTCATTAATATAGAAACACCCATACTCAGTGGATGTCATGGATTTTAGAGGCAACATTCCACATTTAAGTGAACCTGTCTGACACTTTGCAACCCTAGGGACTATAGCCCACCGGACTTCTCTGTCCTTGGGATTCTCCAGAAAAGAATACTGGAGTGGATTGCCATGCCCTCCTCCAGGGGATCTTCCGGACCCAAGGATTTAACCTGTGTCTCTTATGTCTCCTGCATTGGCAGGCAGGCCACAGGACTTCCCTGACAGCTCAGTTGGCAAAGAATCTACCTGCAATGCAGGAGACCCCAGTTCCATTCCTCGGTTGGGCTGAACTGCTGGAGAAGATATAACCTACCCACTCCAGTATTCTTGGGCTTCCCTTGGGGCTCAGCTGGTAAAGAATCTGTTCACAATGCAGGACATCCCAGTTACATTCCTGGGTTGGGAATATCCCTTGGAGAAGGAAATGACTACCCACTCCAGTATAATGGCCTGGAGAATTCCATGAACTATATAGTCCATGGGGTCACAAAGAATAGGACATGACTGAGTGACTTTCACCCTTCTTTACCACTAGTGCCACCTGGGAAGCTCTTTAAGTGGGCTACTCTGGCACATTTCCTAGGTATCCAGGAATACTGACATCTTGAGTAGGGCCTAGAGCAAGGAAAGCTTTGAAGTGCATCCAGAAACTGCAAGGCTTCCCTGGTGGCTCAGTGGTAAAGAATCCACCTGCTAATGCAGGAGACATGGTTTGATCCCTGGATCTGGAAGACCCCCTGAAGTAGGAAATGGCAACCCACTCCAGTATTTTTGCCTGGGAAATTCCATGGACAGAGGAACCTGATGGTCTTCAGTCTATGGGGTTGCAAAAAGTCAGACATGACTTAGCAATTAAACAACAATAAACCCTACCCTTATAATGTATAAAGCAGGTGAACAAAAAATACGAAGTATTTGTGGCAAATAGACATGCTCTAATGAGCTCTTTGAGAGTTTTATCAGTGAATCATCTTAGAAAACCCTAGGGCTTGGGAGTAATCTCTTGCCTTCTTCTATAGATAAGTATTATTCTTGGAGAAACAGACCTTAGGATGAACTGGGATCAGGTGACAATGGATATAGGATTGTTGAATATCAGGTGAATATGCAACCTGAGTTGCTTATTATGAACTTAGTATTGCCAGTAAGCTTGTTATCAGACTGATGCTGACAGAGCTGAGGCTGCAAAGAATATTTTTCTGGGAAAATATAATAAGAGTATTGGGTTGTTTGTGCTGCTTGTATTCTGCTGAATAAGAGGCCTTGTTAAATAAAGTAATATGAGTGAAAGTGCTTATTGCATGACATGAGCGTAATCAAATGTCTATCAAAAAGAATTTAATTGATTTCACATTTCTACAGCTCTAGCCTGTAATTACCTTTTGATTTAAATGTATGTTTGTCAAATACAAATTGAGATTATTTCTTATTACTGGGTAATTCACTATGTGTTTATAATGGGTAGCTCATAACATTATAGTATAAAATAGAATGATAATAAGCACTCATAAAACACTGATAATCATTTATTAGATTATGATACTTTTTTATTTAGTTTTCATTGCAAAACACAATTGCAGTCATATTGTTTCACAGCAAGAATGCATGCTTTTTTTTTAAATTTTGCTAGTTTGAAATGATAAAAAAGAATGCTTTAAGAGACAAGGAATGTGTGTCTTTATGCTTTAAGCAAAGTGTATCCTTTCCTTTTTCCTGAAAAGATAAGATTCTACTCTATGGATAGGCATAGGTTATATTGATATATATGTGACATAAAAACAATTGTAGAAGTAAGGTAATTTAGCTTCTTCATCATATCAATGAGGAAATGAGGACAAGAAAATTAAGGATCTCACACAGTTCGCACAGATAAATTGTGCAGAACTGAGTTAAACTCATATTTCTGAGCTTATTGTAAGTGAACATTCAGTAACACATTTTACATCCATGAAAAAATAATTG
The DNA here is from genome assembly GCF_042477335.2 of Ovis canadensis. Lineage (NCBI taxonomy): Eukaryota > Metazoa > Chordata > Mammalia > Artiodactyla > Bovidae > Ovis > Ovis canadensis. Next base: position 139,836,565 of record NC_091245.1, read on the forward strand.
TATTTTCTTGTGTTAAATCAATGTTTCTAAAAACTTTAAACAAATTATTTATATCAAATGTCATTTAGAAATGAATACTTTTGAGAAATATATTTTCTTACTTTTTCTTCTACTTGTCTAATCGGTATTTTCAGTTAAACACAGTATGAAATTATTTTTGTTTTCATACAAAGCATACAATGTTAACAGTTAAACAGTTATTTATAGAGTATCTATTATTTGCCTTTTATGTTCAAGGCTGAATGGAGTCACTGTTTTTTCTTTATAGGAATATGAAATCTTGTTACTGTGAATGCATGGAAGAAAACAAATTAAATAGTTACATAACAGAATGAATAGTAATTCATTATGGTTTGGAAAAATAGAGCTCAAAAAGTAACCCTGCCCCAGGAGGAGGTATAAAGTTTCGAAAGATTGAAGGGTGAAAGAGTTTTCTAGAAAACTCTGAGAAGTTTCTTGGATTACTTTGCTTATGAACATATGGTTTCTCAGAAAACATTTTTTTAAATTTTCTATTAGAATTTATTCTTCCCAAGAGGATAATTATTTTAGATGTGAAAATAAAGGCAATTCACTCAATACGTAAATAAATTCAAGGTAAATATGTTGCTATCAATGATTTATTTAATAATAGCAGCATATTTTGTGCCATCTACTTTATTCCAGTTTGCCTTCCTCCCTCCGTCACAAAAACAAGATGGGAATTACTAATAATGCTTATGTTTTTGTTGACTCACCTTGAAGAGAGCATGCTTATATGTGCATTTTAGGGCAGATACCATCATTAGTTATGTTATTGGATAAGTCTCTTGTGTTCTTCTTGGTTAATTTTCCTTATTTGTAAGCAAAGTGTTTTATAGTGAAATGATTACTAAAGGACACTGGTGAATATAACACTGACTCCACATTTCTTTCCTCTTATGGCCCACTCTGGGGGAGGCAGGTGGTGGACTGAATACATCAATCACATTGACCTTGGGAGACCCATGTAATTTTAAAAAGCTTTAATACTATTAACAGAGGTGATTCTACAGCTCTCTTTCCTCTTTTTTAAGAAGTCCAGAGAGAGATTGCCTCCAGGATGCTTCATCTGCATCCTAGAATTGTAGATTATATGGAGCAGATCTATAGCCAACCCATAATTGTAAAAGACCTTGTTGCTGGGAAAGATTGAAGGCAGGAGGAGAAGTGGACAACAGAGGATGTGATGGTTATATGATGTCACCGACTCAGTGGACATGAGTTTGAACAAGCTTCAGGAGATAGTGAAGGACAAGGAAGACCGGCATGCTGCAGTCCATGAAGTCGCAGAGTTGGACATGACTTAATGAGTGAAAAACAAAAATAATTGACATGGTCACGAGCAACAAATAAAACATCATTGGCATGACTAAAGATTCTAAGGATATTTATAATTGTAGCAGAACATACCATATCTTAACTGATACAGCTACCTTTAGTCAATAAATGCATAATTATGTGTACTGTTCAAAATTTACATCTTTACCTGTAAATATGAGTGTACATATGTGAAAAGTGAAAGTGTTCATTGCTCTGTTATGTCTGACTCTTTGTGACCCCATGTACTGTAGCCCACCAGGTTTTTCTGGCCTTGGAAATCTCCAGGCAAGAATACTGGAAAAGGTAGATCCACTGGAGTAGATCCCTTCTTCAGGTTATTGTCCTGATCCAGAGATCTGGATCTCCTGCACTGCAGGCAGATTCTTTATCATCTGAGCCACCAGGGAAGGTCTCAAAAGAGTGACCTGTTCCTGATTGGAAACCTGGGCTGTGTTGGTTAGAATGCTGAATTCTAACCACTACACCATCAGAGATGCCTGGTATTCAAAATTTATAGCTTTACCTGTAAATATGTCAAATATGTTTGTTATGTAGATATGTAAGCACAAGTATAGTCATAATAAAGGATAATTCTACCTAGTTACTATAATTCTGGGAATGCTGGGTAGACAATCAGTCTTAAAATAAACAAGGCAGAGCTGACCCTTACTACACTTGCAGATTCTTGGGAATTATTAAATCAATCCTCTTCTCCACAATGTATAAAATTTATTTAAAGGGAAAAAAAAAAACATTTCTTCCTAAACGATAGACAGACACATTTTTTTGGATTTATCATGTTCTTTTTGGAAAAGGATGGTTAATTGATGTATCTTAGGAGGGAAATGTGCATCAGTAGTGAAAGGAGCAGCCTCTTAACACTGGGGAAAAGGTGGTGCATTTGTTCATTGCATACTAAAGATTGGCTTTACCATCTTATACTTTTGCTTTGATTCTTCTGAATAATACTTTCTGTTTGCTTCAGTATTTGAAAAATAAGACCACTGTTATTATAAGGAGAAAAGTAGTTTGAATATTGTGTAATTTATATCTACAGTTATGTTCTTTTACAAAAGGAAGCCACATATAGGAATATAGGAATTCCATATAGGAATTGCCTATATTGTTAACTTGACTTTCTTATTCATCTAATTTGAAACTATGAAGAATAACAAAATGTTTTGAGTTTGTTTTTTAGATTGTTTTAAATAATTTTTATGGATTCTCTATTTTTTAAGCATACTGAAAATGTACGCTTTTATTTATTTAACAATTACATAAGAACATTCTCAAATTATTTCAATTTACATTATCTTGTTTCTCTTGCTTGGAGATCAACATTAAATAAATATGGAGATATTTTCTAGCTTTAAAAACCATGTTTCTTCATCTCATTTTGCAACTTATATATGAAAAGATTTAATATATTTTAAATTATTCATTGAATCATATTTCAGAGTATACTACCATGCATTGTATAACCCAAATTCTCTGAGGAATGGAATTTTCCCTGAAAATAGCAAAGTGCAAAGGTTGCATTGATTGCTTCTGGTTTTGGATTTCTTTGGTGATAGAAACCCTTGACAATGCAGAAGTCAAGCTGCATCATTTTCAGTGACGTGAAAAACGTTGAAAAGATTGGAGATTTCGTAAGGGTGAGGGAAAATATGGGTCTTGGCAGCTCTTCATTATTATGAAATTGACTTTAAAAAGATTAATGCATTTAGGTGTTATGTCAATTATATTTGTCATTATGATTCTATGCAAGCACATTTACTTTTTTATGTAAATTTACTTCATAAGCCAGAATATTTCAATTAATTTTTAATAATTGTTATTTAGATGTTTCATGGGGTGACAGTTTTCAGCCAAATCTATCATTCTATCTTAAGTCTGAAGGCAGAAATAGGAACTAGATTTCACTGCACTATTTCCATATGTCACATACACGAGTAAATGTTCTACGTCATCTGTTTAAATATTGCAACAACCCTGTAAGAGGCAGGACATTTAATTATTCTTACTTTATAGGTGGGAAAGGATAGCTAAAGAGACTAATTACCTTTCTCAAAGACACACTAGAACTACTTAACAGAATTAAGTTTCAAATAGGTCTGAGGAAAAACAACAACAAAACAAACAAACAAAAAACCCTGGGCCATTGAATGTTATGTTTATTCCACCTGTAAATTTACTGATGGGAATATTTTGCAAAGGTAACTAGATCACAATTTTTATGACTTTTTTGACTTTTATGACTGTTTAGTTTATGCTAACACATTATTGTATTTTCAATGAGGTATAAAGTCAACAAAGTACACAAATTTTGTGTTTAGCTTGATAAACTTTATAAATATTTTACCTATATTACTGTAACTACCTCCTCAACTAAGATCCAGAATATTGTCATCAATCAATAAGGTACATGATGCACATTCCCAATCAACATGATGTTTTGACTTGTTTTCACATACATCGCACTTGTCAACCTCAAAACAGTCTATTTTTGACAAGATTTCAATTTACAATCTATTTGCTTAACATATTAAAAAAAAAAAAAAAGACTACCAATACCAAGAATAACAGGAAATTTGCAGCTTGGGTATACGAGAATGAGTAGTTTATTCTGATGACCACTGGCAAAATATAAGAACTGAGGATTGTTAATACAAGTGGGAGAAATTCTATTTCTAAGACATATTCAGAAAATGCTAGGGTTATCATGATGTCCTATGATGGCATCATGTGTTAATGTCAGTATTTATTTGTTTAATTCATTTTTGAAAATTTATTAAGAGTTAGCACAAGTGGTAGTGGATAAAATATATGGCTCAAATATGTGAAAGCCATAGTGCCTGGGATTTAATAAGTTAACTGTTTAACACATGAGAAAAGTCCAACAGATGCACAATTTGGATATAAACTCCTCTGAATCAGGTGGTAGCAATAATGTTATTGGGAATTCAGATGGGAGGAAGTAAATGTGTCTGTGTATGTAATGCATAGAAATAGTCACATATGTTAAATTCTGTGCTAGTACACCCATTTTGCAGATTTTTAGGATCTTCTAAGATTGCATTATGAAATGAGCCATGAGATTATAATTTTATAAGAAAAAAAACTCAAGATTTTAATAGAAATTTGCTGATAAAATATTAACAATACAATATTTTTATTGAAATACAGTTGATATAGTGCTAGAGAAGACTCTTGAGAGTCCCTTGGACAGCAGGAGATCAAATCAGTCAATTCTAAGAGAAATCAACCCTGAATATTCACTGGAAGTTCCAATACTTTTGCCACCTGATTCGAAGAGCTGAATGACTGGAAAAGACCCTGATGCTGGGAAAAAATGAGGGCAGGAGGAGAAAGGGGTGACAGAGGATGGGAGCTTGGATGGGATCATCAACTCAATAGACATGAGTTTGAACAGACTCTGGGAGATAATGAAGGACAGGAAAATCTGGTGTGTTGCAGTTAGTGGGGTCACAAAGAGTCAGACACGATTTAGTGACTGAGCAGCAACAACAATAATATACTTATTATATGTTTATATATATTATATGTATATACATCTATTATATGTATACTTTATATGTCAATAAACATGTTGTGATGTTAAAAATACAATAAAAGAAAAAATATTTTTATGTTTTATTGCTTATGTAGAAAAATGTCCAACATTGATGGGTGATCATTAAATATTTGTAAACTGAATGAATGAATAAATAGGTAAGTGTTTTATTCAAAAATTTCATGAATGATGAATAAAGAGATTTCTTAGCCTAACATCAAGAATGTAGTTGCCTTTCACATATTTTGGTTTCTAAATATGCCTTCAGTCTGTCTACTTTCTCACGTCTGTTAGCTCAATCTTGATCCAAAGTGTCATCATTTTTCATCAAGAGTGCTTACAATCATCTTCTATTGGTCTCCATTCTTTCACTTTTGCAGAAATATAAACTCTGAAAGCATACTTCAGATATTGTTATTCTTTGGTTTAAAGTCTTTTAATAACATCCCTATTACAAACTGGAAAATGTTTATACTCCTAAATATTATGGCCACCATAAGTTTGTTCCTGGCTAACTCATTAATCTCCTGTCAATAGCAGTCCTCCCCATTCCATTTAACATTATGATTCAGATGTACCAGTGTCCTTGCTATTTTATATATCAGATATTTTTCCTTCTTAAGTCCATTGTAATTCCTGTTTTTGCTTTGCATAGTACAAGTTTTCTCTCTAATTGACTTTGTGTCTTTCATTTCTGAATTTATACTACTGGCACCATCTCTAGTAAACTTGGCAGCACTTATCCAATATCCTAGCCAATAATCAGGTTTAGCACATACAGTGATTCTTTATGCATGATGTAGATATGTGGAAATTTTAAATTAGTAGCAGGAATATAACATGGGTAAGTCTCATGGAAATTTTAATAAACTCCAGCTCCATCTCCTCCCTGTCATAATTACCAGTTATGGATTTCTCACAAGTAAACTTTTATTCAGTTCTAGTCCTGTTATCCTGAGTATGTTGATTAAATGATTATGACTTTTTTTTCTATTTCAAAAATTGTGTCTCATTTAAGCTTTTTTTTTCTAGTATAAATATTCATATCCTGATGACATTTTTTTTCTAACACTTTGACACAATTCTATACAAATGCTCACAATGCCCATACAAGGATTCAAAACATTCTACTTAATTTTTAGGACTAGACTTCCAAAGAAGTAATTCTTGTTTTTAAAAAGTTTCTTCACTGCCTGTTTGAAAATTACCTTTATAATAAATGAATGTGTTTTTATATTTAAATATATTTTGTGAATATTCTAGTATCTTCTCACATACCTTGAGCTCTTGCTTTATCTTATTAATTTGTCTGAGTTTTACATGATAAATATCTGAAAAAGTATAGAAAAGTACCAAAACTAATGAAACATCCACGTAGCCATTATTCAATGCTTTTGTCATTTGCTCATTAGTTCAATTTTGTCGTGAATTTTTAAAAACAAACACATCTTTTACAGTTAAACCCAACCCAACTTTCCTTCCAAGCTCACATTCTACAAAAGTGAGTTGAACATTTGTGCCTCTATTACAGTGAAAATTTAACACTTTTGTTAAATATGCACATGAAGTAGAGAATATTATGAGGAGAATAAATAAAGATAGATAGATATTTACTTTTATATGGCCTGTTAACTTTTTACTGCAATTCCAAAGATAAATGTGTACATACTATACTTTGAATGCAATTTATTTTGAAAGATCCTTTTCCATTACCTAAAGGGTTAACGCTGCTGCTGCTAAGTCTCTTTGGTCGTATTTGACTCTGTGTGACCCCGTAGACGGCAGCCCACCAGGCTCCCTCATCCCTGGGATTCTCCAGGCAAGAACACTGGAGTGGGTTGCTATATCCTTCTCCAATGCATGAAAGTGAAAAGTGAAAGTGAAGTTGCTCAGTCGTGTCCAACTCTTCGCGACCCCATGGACTGCAGCCTACCAGGCTCCAGGCAAAAGTATTGGAGTGGGTTCTATTACTATAGCCAAAAAAAAAGTTAAGACTTTAAAATATAGGCATGAATCAAACAAGTATAAATTCAGTCATCAAACATTTAGTAAGCACCCAAAAGTACTAGAATCATGATTTTGGCATATACTGAAGTGTGTGTTCATATATATATACATATATATGCATCTATATATAGATACACCCTACTTTTATTAATATAATTTTTATCACTGAAAAATATTAATTGCTACATTTTAGCACCTCATGAACAAAATATGATTATGCAATAATACTGAATTTTTATATTTAGCTCACTTGTCAAAAAATACACTTTGTTGACAGTTAAACAATATTGTGACATGTTTATAGCTCAACAATGAGAATCAAATTGAAGCTGATAGAAATGTAAACTTGCCTGCAAGGACATTTCAGACTCAGTATAGTTTATTTTATATCCCAGGAAAACCAACAGTTCATCTATCACCTGCTTAATTGTGTGTGGCAAACATTCAGGCCTTAGGAGAGTTGAAAGCATAACATAAGCAGAGGAAGAGCAAACAAGCTGTTACCATGCAATGCCTTTTCACACACCCTTTCCTCTTCATGACCATAAAATGAACTAAAATTGAAAAGGAAAGGAGTAAAGATACATGCACTATATGATGATGGTGGCGGTGGTAAGGATAGCAAGTTGCTGAGAAGTACTCAACCTCTTGGTTTCTGATGTGTGAATTAGAATCTCATCTCTTTTACTTATGAAGTGCATGGTTTTGACAGGTAATTTAAATTCTTTGTGCTTCAGTTTACTTATCTAATTTGAAAGCGTTGGTCACTCAGTCATGTCTGACTGTGACCTCATGGACTGTAACTTGCCAGGCTCCTCTGTCCATGGAATTCTCCAGGCCAGAATACTGGAGTAGAATGCCAAACTCTTCAGGAGATCTTCTTGACCCAAGATCAAACCAGGGTCTCCTGCATTGCAGGCTGATTCTTTACCATCTGAGCTACCGGGGAAGCTCTATTTATCAAAATACAGATATTAATCAGATCAACCTCAGGGCTTCCCTAAAGGGAACTAGACATCTAACACACTGAGTTGTTGTTAAGTCACCAAGCCATGTCTGACTCTTTGCAACCCCATGGACTGCAGCATGCCAGACCTCCCTGTCCCACACCATCTCTCAGAGTTCCATTACCTTGATTCACTTTTCCTGTTACTCTGTGAAAATGTGAATCTTAATTCTACAAAAGTAGAATTTTTATACGGGGGATTTATGAACACTGGCCATAAAAAAGAGGTCAAGTTTTGAAAAATAAAAGCCCAAAGTTAAACACTATGTCCATAGAGGGTTAAAATTCTACTCAATGGCTATAGATTGTGACTGTACCTAATTCTACTATTCTTATTTCTATTTTTGGCCTGCTAAATTAACGAAGTTTTGTTTGCTTTTTTTTCCCCCCCCACTTAAACATTTAATTTCTGTTCTAAAATTTTCCCTGTTTTCAAGATAAATTATCTTGATTTAAACTCTGAGGGCAAAAAATCAAAATGCTTTCTCGTACTCAGTACATTCGATTTTAAAATCTTTTATGTATGCTTATGCTCTTTTACTAATAAAAAGGCATGCTGACACCCATCTTTAAAAAGTCCAAGAAAAAGAAAAAAAAAAAAAACATTCTGTAGAGATTACCTCTTAGTGATGTGATGCCTGACAGATACTTTGGAAAAAAAAAAAAATACAGCCATGCTCTGTGGCTGTGGGAAGCAGTGCATTACAGTGTTCTGGGATTCTCAGGTGACTAAGAGCTAAAGAATCTGCCTGCCAAGCAGGAGCTATGGGTTGATCCCTGGGTCAGGAAGATCCCCTGGAGAAGGAAATGGCAATCCACTCAAATATTCTTTCCTAGGAAATCCCATGGACAGAAGAGCCTTGCTGGCTGCAGTCCATGGGATCATAAGGGGTCAGCCAAGGCTGAGTGAATAAAAAATGACAACAGTCTTGCCTCAGCGGTCTCCTGGCATCTGCTTAAACACAATATGCTTTTCTCCCCTATGCATTATTCCTAATAAAAAAAAATATTGCAGTATAAAAGCGGAGACATTACTTTACTGACAAAGGTCCATATAGGCAAAGCTCTGGTTTTTCCAGTAGTCATGTATGGATGTGAGAGCTGGACCATAAAGAAGGCTGAGCACCAAAAAATTGATGCTTTTGAACTGCGATGTTGGAGAAGACTCTTGAGAGTTCCTTGGACTGCAAGGAGATCCAACCAGTCAATCCTAAAGGAAATCAGTCCTGAATATTCACTGGTAGGACTGATGCTGAAGATCCAATACTTTGGGCAACTGATGCAAAGAGCTGACTCTTTAGAAAAGACCCTGATTCTGGGAAAGATTGAAGGCAGGAGGCAAAAAAGATAACAGAAGACGAGTTGTTTGGATGGCATCACTGACTCAGTGGCCATGAGTTTGAGCAAGCTCCAGGAGATGGTGAAGGACAGGGAAGCCTGGCGTGCTGCAGTCACAGCACTTTGGGGTCACAAAGTCAGACACCACTGATTGACTGAACAATAACAACAATAATAGATTTAGAAGGTTGTGTTAATTTCAGGTGTACAGCAAAGGTAATCTGTTACATATATATATATATATATATATATATATATATATATATACTCTTTTTTAGATTGTTTTTTCGTATAGACCATTACAGAGTATTGGGTAGAGATCCCTGCGCTGTACAGTAGGTCCTTATTAGCTATCAATTTTATCAAACATGAGAGTGTAATACTTTCTAGTTATTGAAGCCAAAACTGTTCACTCCAGATGTGTACTCCTGACTTTTTTGAGTGATTACTGAAAATATTTCAACTATCAGTGGGACTCTCTCTTTCTCAAAGACATATATCATCTCCGACCCTTAGGCTCAGAGATTGAAAAGTATAAAAAGTTCTATTTTGAAGGATCACAGGAACAGGAGAATAATTTTGTGCACTTTGTTTTCTAGTCATAGCTACAGACTTTTGAAATTCTCTTTGTTTATAAGGAGGAAAGTGTGGTTCACTTGGGAGACATCTCCTACTCTAAACTGTCATCCCACCATGAAACATATTCATTACTAATTGGATTCATCTGAATTTTCATAATAAAGAAACGGAAAGTCTGCATCTAAAGTGAAAGAAGAAAGTGAAGTAGCTCAGTTGTGTCTGACTATTTATGACCCCATGGACTATAGCCTACCAGGCTCCTCCGTGCATGGAATTTTCCAGGCAAGAGTACCAAAGTGGGTTGCCATTTCCTTCTCCAAGGGATCTTCCCAACCTAGGGATCAAACCTGGTCTCCTGCATTGCAGGCAGTCGCTTTACCATCTGAGCCACCAGGGAAGCCCCAACAACATATCTAATGGTAAAAAACTAAACATATTACACCTAAGATCAAGTTGTAATCAGTGTAAATAAGAAAAGATAAAGGGAAAAAAGCATCAGAATTTGAAAGAAGGAAAACTGTCATTTTAATACAGTTGTTTTTACAGAAAATTCTAAAGTATACAGAAATGAATATTGGGCTAGAAAACTGAGTTAACATGCTTGAAAATATATGGCCAATATAAAAAAAAAGGTTGTATTTCTAATTATATCTAAAAACAATTGAAAATTGAAGTTTTAAAAATAAGTAGTTATTTTGAAGAACAAGGTAGCAGAGGAGTAGGTGGATGTGGAGTACATCTCTCTCCACAGATGCATTAGGAATACACCCTCAGACACAGAAGTGCATGCAGAACACCAGCTGAGAGTGGACAGGAGCACCTGACTAGCAGAAAAGAATATATAAAGTCATGCAAAACTTGGTGGGATAAAGGAACTCGGGGGAAAAACAGGAGTGTTAGTAGGACTGGACCTGCCTGATGTCTGGGGGGAACTGAAGCAGCAGTCTGATCCCCACATCAAGGCAATTGTCTGAGTCAGAGGAGAAACATTTAAGGCTGAGAGTGAAATAGCTGATCTTGGGCAGCCTAAATGGAATGAGAATCAGACAGTCCTTGCCTCAGCCATACATACCCTGGACAGAGACACAGGTCCCCTGGAAGGCACAGCATCTGGAAACTGGAGTTTAGGAATTGTGCAGCAATCCCAGGGTGAGGGCTGCTGTTGACTGTGGAGGGACAGATTGAGGGGATGTGAGGGAAAAGATTGTGGTGGGAAATGCCTGTGGCAGAAAGCCAGGCAGCCATGGAAGCAAGGCAATACTGCACAGTCAGACATAGTAGGTAGAGCCATAACCATAGCCTCTCTCTCCCCACATGACAGCATGGGCAATTGAACAATAGAGAGACTGGCCCATCAAATGCCTGACTGAACTGAACTACAGAGTAGGACCCCATCCAGGGTGCCCCTTAAGTGCCTGACGCGCCAATCTACAGGGTAGGACCTCAGCCAGGGGGGGTCTGTCTATGTGCCTGACATGCTGAACAATAAAGGACCCTAGGAAAGGGAAACCTCTAAGTGCCTGAATGGGCAGAGCTACAGAGGAAGATCAACAAAAGAGGCCTTCTGATTGCTGGCTACAAGAGGTTCACAAAAGGACTCTGAAAGGGGCATAACTCCTGCAGCAGAAACAGTTCATGTCCCTGCACACTTGGCCCTGTCATGGTCCCCACAAGCCTAGAAGCTGCACCACCTTCACACTCAACTCTCACTGGGGCAGAGCTGACACAGGCAAAAAAAAAAAAAAAAAATGTCTCGTATCTATGCACATAGGGTCTCTTCAACCTTGTCCAACTCTTTGTGACCCTGTGGACTGTGGCCTGCTAGGCTTCTCTGTTACGGGGGTTCTCCAGGCAAGAATACTGGAGCATCATGGCCAATACTTGTTGTCATACCCTTCTAGAGCACTATGTATCTTGCCTCCCTAGCTGCCGACTCCCCTGAGTACCTGGTCCTGCCAAAACCCCTGCAACCCAAGCAGCTGCACCACCTCCACATCTGGCCCTGCTGCTGCTGCTGCTAAGTCACTTGAGTCGTGTCCGACTCTGTGCAACCCCAGAGACGGCAGCCCACCAGGCTCCCCCGTCCCTGGGATTCTCCAGGCAAAAACACTGGAGTGGGTTGCCATTTCCTTCTCCAATGTGTGAAAGTGAAAAGTGAAAGTGAAGTCGCCCAGTCATGTCCAGCTCTTCGTGATCCCATGGACTGCAGCCTACCACGCTCCTCCACCCATGGGATTTTTCCAGGCAAGAGTACTAGAGTAGGGTGCCATTGCCTTCTCTGACATCTGGTCCACACAGGGGCAAAACCAAGTCCTCCAGGGCAGCCTCAGGAGGAATCCCCATGGGACAATCCCCATGCAGAAGTGGAAATAAAACCGCAATTGAAACACAGGGCAGTGTGGCTAAAGAAGAAGACACAAAACCTTCCCACCAGCTGTAAAAGCTGTACATTAAATTCACACAATCAACTAGGCAGACTCTGTGTCTATGGAATATATAAAAGGACATTGAGAGCTCCCACAAAAAGAAAATGCACTAGTTCTGCTAGCTGTGGACACTGGAGGCAAGAACACACAGGAGTAGGACAAGATTAGAATTTGAACTGCCCCCACAGCAGTTCCAGAGATCACAATGTTGGAGGGCATCCTAAGGAGGTGAGGTAGACTGTGAGGTTCAGCAAGGGAAGGGACTCTAACAACAATGAGTCAAGAAAAACATTTATTATTCTTATGCTTTGACTTGTTCTGTAGATTCTTTCGGATTTTTTTCCTCCCCCACCCCCTCTGTTGTAGTTGTTAATTTTATTGGCACTATGAAATCTAATTAAGGTTTTGAACTTTTTAGTTTTTTCTCAGTCACATTTTTTATTGTTATAAGCCTCTGCCTCTACATTCAGCTTTTGTAGTTCTGAGGAGTCCTTATTTCTTCCTTTTCTCTCTCCCTTTTTTTTTTTAAATTTTAATTTTTAATTATTTAAATCTATTATTATCTTTTCTACATTTATTCATTTGTTTACTTTTCCTACTGTTCTTTTTCCCTTGAAGTTAATATTTAATGTATATAAATCTTCTTTATCTACCTCTAGTTAGCTTTGCATATCTATTATTTCTTTCCTTTCCTTTCAACATATTTGTTAGATTTATTTTCATTGCTTTATTCCTCAGTTGGCACCTTCCTTTAGGTTTGTTTTCCGGTTTGTGGTTTAGTTAGTTTTGTTCTTAACTGGTATTATAATTTTTGGTTTCGTTTGCCAGGTCAATCTATTTACTTTATTTTTGTTGGACTGCTTTGATTTTGCTTATGGGTGTATATGTATATGTGTATATTCAGTCACACATTTTATTGCTGTTAGAAATCTCTGCCTCTACATTGGGCTTTTGCAGTTCTATAGTTTACCTTTTTTTTCCTTTGTTTTCTTCTTCCTTTTTATGTTTTCTTCTTTTCTCTTTTTTAATTTTTAATGTTTTTTAAACCTATTATATTTTTTCACACTTATTCCTTTGTTTACCTTTCCTACTGTCCTTTTTTTCCCTTGTAGTTAATTTTTTATGTTTACAAATCTTATTTATCTACCTCTATTTAACTTTGCATATCTATTATTTCTTTATTTTCTTTCCTCTAAATATATGTGTTAGTTTTGTTTTCATTGCTTTATTCGCGACTTGGCACCTTGCTTCAGTCTTGTTACCCAGTTTGTGTCTTAGTTTTTTCTTAACTGGTAAATGTAATTTCTGATTTCCTTTGTTTGCCAGATAAATCTACTGTACTTTATTTTGTTGGACTTTGTGTATATGTGTACATTACATTATTTTGTTTATTATATGCCTGGTTTTGTAAATGCTATTTGTCTGGGGTTCATCTGTGGTTTCTCATTTCTGGGTATTTGTTTTAATCACACTTTATGCCATAACAAACCGGTTGTAGAATCTTCATTCCTGATCAGAGATCAAGCCGCAAGCCTTTGGAGTGGGAGCACTAACTCCAAGACCATAGACTACCAGAGAACTAACCCTAGGGAGTATCAAATAATGAGAACTCACACAAAGGAAAAAATTGAATATATGACCCGGCATCACCCAACCACCAGTAGCACCCTGTGCAGATCGCCTCATTTAAGATCAGTTCAGTACAGTTCAGTTTAGTCGCTTAGCCATGTCAGACTCTATGACCCCATGACTGTAGCACACCAGGCCTCCCTGTCCATCATCAACTTCTGGAGTACACCCAAACTCATGTCCATTGAGTCAATTATGCCATTCAACCATCTCATTCCTTGTCGTGCCCTTCTCAGTCTGCCCTCAACCTTTCCCAGCATCAGGGTCTTGTCAAATGAGACAGCTTTTCACATGAGATGGCAAACGTATTGGAGTTTCAGCTTCAACATCAGTCCTTCCAGTGAACATTCAGGATTGATCTCCTTTAGGATGGACTGGTTGGATCTCCTTGTAGTCCAAGGGACTCTCCAACACCACAGTTTCAAAGCATCAATTCTTCCACATTCAGCTTTCTTTATAGTCCAACTCTCACATCCATACATGACCACTGGAAAAACCAGAGCCTTGACTAGACAGACATTTGTTGACAAAGTAATGTCTCTGCTTTTTAATATGCTGTCTAGGTTGGTCATAGCTTTCCTTCCAAGGAGTAAGCATCTTTTAATTTCATGGCTGCAATCACCATCTACAGTGATTTTAGAGCCCCCCAAAATAAAGCCAACAACTGTTTCCACTGTTTTCCCATCAATTTGCCATGAAGTGATAGGACCAGATGCCACAATCTTAGTTTTCTTAATGTTGAGTTTTTAGCCAACTTTTTTGCTCTCCACTTTCACTTTCATCAAGAAGCTCTTTAGTTCTTCTTCCCTTTCTGCCATAAGGATGGTGTCATCTGCATATCTGAGGTTATTGATATTTCTCCCGGCAATCTGGATTCCAGCTTGTGTTTCCTCCAGCTCAGTGTTTCTCATGATGTACTCTGCATGTAAGTTAAATAATCAGACTGACAATATACAGCCTTGACATATTCCTTTTCCTATTTGAAACCAGTCTGTTGTTCCATGTCCACTTCTAACTGTTGCTTCCTGACCTGCATACAGGTTTCTCAAGAGGCAAGTCAGGTGGTCTGTAATTCCCATCTTTTTCAGAATGTTCCACAGTTTATTGTGATCCACAGAGTAAAAGGCTTTGGCATAGTCAGTAAAGATGTTTTTCTGGAACTCTCCTGCTTTTTCAATGGTCCAGTGGATGTTGGCAATTTGATATCTAGTTCCTCTGCCTTTTCTAAAATCAGCTTGAACACCTGGAAGTTCACGGTTCACGTATTGCTGAAGCCTGGGTTGGAGAATTTTAAGCTTTACTTTACTAGCGTGTGAGATGAGTGTAACTGTTCATAATTTGAGCATGCTTTGGCTTTGCCTTTCTTAGGGATTGAAATAAAAATTGACCTTTTCCAGTCCTGTGGCCACTGCTGAATTTTCCAAATTTGCTAGCATATTGAGTGGAGCACTTTCAAGGCATCATCTTTCAGGATTTGAAATAGCTCAACTGGAATTCCATCACCTCCATTACCTTTGTTTTTAGTGATGCTTTCTAAGGCCCATTTGACTTCACATTCCAGGATGTCTGGCTCTAGTTGAGTGATCACACCATCATGATTATCTGGGTTGTGAAGATCTTTTTAGTACAGTTGTTCTGTGTATTCTTGCCACCTCTTCTTAGTATCTTCTGCTTCTGTTAAATCCCTACAATTTCTGTCCTTTATTGAACCCATCTTTGTATGAAATTTTCCCTTGGCATCTCTAATTTTCTTGAACAGATCTCCAGTCTTTCCCATTCTGTTGTTTTCCTCTATTTCTTTTCATTGATTGCTGAGGAAGTCTTTCTTATCTCTCCTTGCTATTCTTTGGAACTCTGCACTCAAATGGGTATGTCTTTCATTTTCTCCTTTTCTTTTCACTTCTCTTCTTTTCACAGCTATTTGTAAAGCCTCCTCAGACAGCCTTTTTGCTTTTTTGCATTTCTTTTTCTTGGGGATGGTCTTGATTCCTGTCTCCTGTAGAAATTGTCACAAACCTCCATCCATAGTTCATCAGGCACTCTGTCTATTAGATCTAGTCTCTTAAATTTATTTCTCACTTTCACTGTATAATCATAAGAGATTTGATTTAGGTCATATCTGAATGGTCTCGTGGTTTTCCCCACTTTTATCAATTTCAGCCTGAATTTGGCAATAAGTTCATGGTCTGAGCCATAGTCTGCTCCTAGTCTTGATTTTGCTGAATGTTTAGAGCTTCTCCATCTTTGGCTGCAAAGGATATAATCAGTCTGATTTCGGTATTGACAATCTGGTGATGTCTATGTGTAGAGTCTTTTCTTGTGTTTTTGGAAGTGGATGTTTACCATGACCAGTGTGTTCTCTTGGCAGAATTTTATTAGACCTTGCCCTGCTTCATTCTGTATTCCAAGGCCAAATTTACCTATTACTCCAGGTATTTCTTGACTTCCTACTTTTGCATTTCAGGCCCCTATAATGAAAAGGACATCTTTTTTATGTTTGTTAGTTCTAGAAGGTTTTGTAGGTCTTCATAGAACTGTTCCACTTCAGCTTCCTTAGCATTACTGGCCGGGGCATAGACTTGGATTACCGTGATATTGAATGGTTTGTCCTGGAAACGAACAGAGATCATTCTGTCATTTTTGAGATTGCATCCAAGTACAGCATTTTGGACTCTTTTATTGACTATGATGGCTATTCCATTTCCTCTAAGGGATTCCTGCCCACAGTAGTAGATAAAATGGCCATCTGAGTTAAATTCACCCATTCCAGTCCATCTTAGTTCGCTGATTCCTAGAATGTCAATGTTCACTTTTGCCATCTCCTGTTTGACCACTTCCAATCCCATTGTTCATTGCAGCACCATTTACAGTAGCTAGAACATGGAAGCAACCTAGATGTTCCTTGACACATGAATGGATAAACAAGTAGTGATACATATATACAATGGAATATTACTTAGCCATAAAAAGGAACACATCTGAGTCAGTTGTAATGAGGTGGATGAACCTAGAACCTATTACACAGAGTGAAGTAAGTCAGAAAGATAAATATCATATTCTAATGCATATATATGGAATCTAGAAAAATGGTACTGAAGAATTTATGTACAGGTCAACAATGTAGAAACAGACATAGAGACATTCTTATGAACATGGAAAGAGGGGAGGAGAAGGTGAGATGTATGGAAAGAGTGACATGGAAGCTTACATAACCATATGTAAAATAGATAGCCAACAGGAATTTGCTGTACAGCTCAGGAAGCTTAAACAGTGCCTATGTAGGGGTGGAATGGGGAGTGAGACGGGAGGGAGGTTCAAAGGGAGGGGGTATATGTATACCTATGGCTGATTCATGTTGAGGTTAGACAGAAAACAGTAAAATTCTATAAAGTAATTATCCTGCAATAAAAAAAGTTAAAAAATAAGTTTTTTTAAATAACACAAAATTTGACTTAGTGATAAATTTCACATAAAATATACAATATCTGTATATGACAAGCTGTTTCTGAAAGTAATTAAGTAGACCTACATAAGTGGAGTAATGCACTGTGTTCATGAATTAGATGTTTCAATGCTGTTTAGACATCAATTCTTCCCAAATTTATTTGCAGGTTGAATTCAATCCCAATCAAAATAACAACAGGCTTTTTTTTTTTCTTTTTGCATCAGGATGTTTCTAAAATTTATACAGAAATGCAAAGGATATTTGGAGAAAGAAATGTCAACCAACTCCAGCATTCTTGCTTGGAGATCCCCATTGACAGAAGAGCCTGGCAGGCTACAGTCCATGATGTTGCAAAGAGTTGGGCATGACTGAGTGACTGAGCATGCATGAAAGGAATATTATGTAAGAAAAGTAATCTTAAAAAGAACAAAGTTGTAGGGCTTCCATACTTGATTTCAATACTTATTACAAAATACAGTAGCCAAGACAGCATAGTAGTAGTGGAAAGGTAGTCAAATAGATTAATGAAACAGAGAAGGAAGTGCAGAAACAGACTTGCACATATTATGCCAATTGATTTTTGACCAAAAAAGGGGGGGGAAAAAAAAAAAACCTGACCATACTAGGTAGAAGTGAAGATGTGATGAGATTGGAACTCTCATATACCACTTGTTGGAGTACAACTACTATTTAAACAGTTGGGCATTTCCTTAAAAAAAAAAAAAACAACAACAACACAAAGATTAGAACTAAAATTAAATATTCACCTATCATATGATCCAGCCATTGCACTCATATATATGAAAATAGGTGTTCACATGAAGACTGGACAAGTATACTTTTAACTGCTTTATTTGTAATAGCCAGAAAGCAGAAAACCTCAAATGTCTATTAAGTTAATGAATAAACAAACTGTGGTATAATCATACAATAAAATGCTACCTGGCAATGCAAAGGGAAAAAGGACTGATACATGCAACTACATGAGTGAATCTCAAAATAACTAGGTTGAGTGAAAAAGGTCAGGAAAAAAAAAAAAAGATGCCAACCGTATAACTCCATTTGTATAAAATTTTAGAAAATACGAACTAATGCAGTGGCAGAAAGTAGATCATCGTTTGCCTAGGGTTTGGGAGGGAGGTGGTAAAAGAAGCAAAAGGAGTAATCAAAAAGGGGCATAAATAATCTTTTTTGGTTGCCAGATATGGGATATTCTCCCTGTCTTCATTGCGGGCACTGGATATGGGTGTGTACATATAAGTTGCTTCAGTAGTGTCTGACTTTTTGCGACTCCACAGATTATATTCTGCCAGGCTCCTCTGTCCATAGGATTCTTCAGGCCAGAAAACTGGAGTAGATTGCCATTACCTTCTCCAGAAGATCTTCCTGACCCAGGGATTGAACCCACATCTCTTATGTCTCCTGCATAGGCAGGCCAGTTCTTTACCACTAGGGCCACCTATGCACATACCAAAATTTAACAGTTGTAGATTTCAATTTCAGTATATTATATTAAGTTATATTTCAACAAAATAAGAATTAGAAAAGATAAAAATAAAAAGAGTGGGAAAAAGGCAAAATGAAAATAAAGAGAATTCTGACTTTCATTGATCATGTCTCCAGAGTTTCTTTTATTTCTTCTTGACATAGCAAATATGTAACACAAATATCAGTGCCACTGGAATCATGAAGAACTTTGTGAGATTCCCATTTATTTCTTTCAGCATTTGGCATTTTTGGAATTGACTTAACCTATACTTGTACCTGCTTTTCAAAATCTGTACAAATATAACCTGCTTTTTAATAAATATGTGAAAACATATGTACCACCAAAAGCTAGCAAAATAATTTACATAAATCCTCCTTCTCACAGTATCCTGACTAAATTTTATTACAGCTTTTGCCCTTCCAATGTGATAAGCAAATTTAATTTTCTGTTGGTGAGACTTTCATAATTTGGTTTCCTTTCAAACACTGTTCTGTAATTCACAAAATATATCTCTCCAATTTCAATGTCAATTTCTTTTACCTACTGTCATACAACTAAGAGAAAAAGACCAATGAAAAGTTACCTATACTCTCCAAAGTATGTAAACTCAAGTTTTATGTTAGTAAATATGATGCATTTTAAATCTGAAACCTATTTTGCCTTTATTCAGCTCAAACTTCTTTTAACTATGTTGAAAACAATTGTCTTTTGACTGCATCTCCACACTGAAATCAGTTAGTTTTATAGTTCAGGGAGGCATTAGAATTGTTATATGAATAACATGTAATAATTTGGGATCTTATCAATTATCACACTAAAAATGTTAAATAAAATTCTGGACTTTTAAGCATTTAAACCACACGGATATACTGTGGAACATTCTGAAAGAGATGGGAATGCCAGACCACCTGACCTGCCTCTTGAGAAATCTGTATGCAGGTCAGGAGGCAGCAGTTTAGAACTGGACATGGAACAACAGACTGATTCCAAATAGGAAAAGGAGTACGTCAAGGCTGTATATTGCTACCTTGATTATTTAACTTATATGCAGAGTACATCATGAGAAACGCTGGGCTGGATGAAGCACAAGCTGGATTCAAGATTGCTGGGAGAAATATCAATAACATCAGATATGCAGATGACACCACCCTTATGGCAGAAAGTGAAGAGGAACTAAACAGCCTCTTGATGAAAGTGAAAGAGGAGAGTGAAAAAGTTGGCTAAAAACTCAACATTAAGAAAACTAAGATTGTGGCATCCAGTTCTATCACTTCATGGCAAATTGATGGGAAAACAGTGGAAACAATGGCTGGCTTTATTTTGGGGGGCTCTGAAATCACTGTAGATAGTGATTGCAGCCATGAAATTAGAAGATGCTTACTCCTTGGAAGGAAAGTTATGATCAACCTAGACAGCATATTAAAAAGCAGAGACATTACTTTGTCAACAAAGGTCCATCTAGTCAAGGTTATGGTTTTTCCAGTAGTCATGTATAGATGTGAGATTTGTACTATAAAGAAAGCTGAGTGTGGAAGAATTGATGATTTTGAACTGTGGTGTTGGAGAAGAGTCTTGAGAGTCCCTTGGACTGCAAGGAGATCCAACCAGTCAATCCTAAAGGAAATCAGTCCTGAATGTTCATTGGAAGGGCTGATGTTGAAGTTGAATCTTCAATATTTTGGCCATCGGATGCGAAGGGCTGACTCATTTGAAAGACCTTGCTGTTTGGAAAGATTGAAGGCAGTAGGAGAAGGAGACAGCAGAGGATGAGATGATTAGATGGCATGACCAACTCAATGGACATGAGTTTGGGTAAACTCTGGGATTTGGTGTTGAGCAGGAAGTCCTGCATGCTGCAGTTCATGGTGTCGCAAAGAGTCGGACACTACTGAATGACTGAACTGAAGTGATGTATGTCAGTGTGCAAATAAAATTCAAATGAGCTAAATAAAGTAATTCCAAAAGACAAATTTTGAAGAAGCACAGTTAGTTTGAATGGATTGTTTTTTAGTTCAGAATTACTTTGAATTGAAAGGGTACAAATAAGATTTCATTGTTCTGGTCATATTGATATGAAGCTGTTTTCTACTTAATTCTCAAAGGAAATACTTCCTTGTTAGTGAACAATTTTCATTCTCTTTTTGGATCTCCCTCAATAAACTGCAAACAATGGATTGCTATCAACAAAAGACTCTAGTCTCAAGCAGAAATATTAAATAGTTGTAAGTAATCTTTGAACTTAAAAGGCTTAAAATCATGAGTGTGTGTAAATTAAAGGCTATAAGGTGAGTGATATTCCCAAACAAGTTCTGAAATATTTAACTGTCACTGGTAATAATTTATGAAGTAGATATGTAGACATTTGCCTGGTAGATCTGAGGGGCATGTTAATGGAGTACAATGAAGACAGATAGCACCATTCTGGTACCACTGAGCAGACAGCCGCCTCATGAAACACTTCTTAGCTGGAGCACATCAATCTCTTATGATGGCTGCTCAGATTAGACAGGGAAGCACACTCCTGTGAATCTTAAAAGGCCATTTCTGTCTCTTGTGAAGTTGTTTAACTTTGTTTTCATTTTATGGAGCCTGGCTGAGAGCTAACCCACACAGGATTTGACAGATCGACTTTTATAAAATACCTGGGAAGAGTGGATTTTTACTGAAAACATAAATTACAAATTTCACACAATAAACTGAACTTGGCATTAACTTGAGACACTCTAAGATGGTGTTTATTATTTATTACTTTTTTCATAGATTATTTATAGATGGACTCATATTTTTGTGACATAGTTTGATCTGTTACAGTTTAGAATGTGATACCTGATAGTCGGAAGGCAAACTTTGCACAGTACAGGTTTAATTATTTTGAAACCTAAGTTATATGGTTTATGATTCACTCGAAATTATTAAGACACCCTGAGGAAAACATCAAATAACTTTTCCTGGACAATCAATAAGATGACAATTTGATATGCTGAAAGCAACCTCCCAAATGCACCACTGTCATTCTTCATTCAGTATCATGCCCAATAGTGATATAATACAAAATGTGGTATCATGTATTTTTCAGAAATGATTTGTTTCTAGGATTTGTAAACCTGTAGCAATGTAAAGACAAAGTAAACAATACCAATATTCAACCTATATTCATAAGTTTATATCTAAAAACAAGTGCAATCTATTATTGAAGATAACATCAGCAGGATAACAGGGAGTACTTCTCAGAAAGCATATCATATTTTTTTTGTTTGATTGTTTGTTTTGACTAATAAACACAATTGGTCAAACTAAATGCATAGAGACACACTCTTGAAAATATTGCTATAAAATTTAAACATTCCTAGGAGACCAAAGTCCTTTGCCATGAATTTTGTGCA
The DNA here is from genome assembly GCF_042477335.2 of Ovis canadensis. Classification (NCBI taxonomy): domain Eukaryota; kingdom Metazoa; phylum Chordata; class Mammalia; order Artiodactyla; family Bovidae; genus Ovis; species Ovis canadensis. The sequence goes on from NC_091245.1 coordinate 139,858,782, forward strand.
TCTTTCAAATAAGAGATGGTTCCTGGCTGAATGATGACTGCTGCAGAATAAGAATGATCTTCAGAGGGTGATGTCTGTATTCTACAACATCTTATCACACATCAGTATCTACTGTCATTTTTCCAGCCTCAGTCTTCTCCACTCACCCTGTGTGTGCACTGGATTCTTTATCTGCCAAGTTAAAGTTTCTCTCATTTCCTAGTCCATTTTAGGCTTAAATCTGTAAATACTAAAAGCACCTATACTTCCTCTTCTCAAGAAGATCATTACTTCATTTTCCCTTCTAGCAGTCTGATCTTGGACACAGGACTCCAAGTGTGACCAATAACCTGAAAGTGAAATATGATAATGGAAAAGCAGATGGACAGTGCTCTATCTCATCAGTCTGTTCAGCTCTAATTAAGCTTTTCTCTCATACTTGGGTTCTGTCATCTGAAGCTCAGAGACCCAAGTCCTAGTTTCTCACCTCTTGTCACCAGTCTTCTAGTTCTTAGCTTGAGTATCTGTTGTTGTTCAGTTGCTAAGTCATGCCCGACTATTTGTGACCCCATGGACTACAATACACCAGACTCCTCTGTCCATGGGGATTTTCAGGCAAGAACACTGGAGTGGATTGCCATTCCTTTCTCCAGGATATCTTCCCAGATCAGAGGTCAAATCAATGTCTCCTGCACTGACAGGTGGATTCTCTACCCGTGAGTATTTGTACCACTAACTAAACTGATGCTTTAGTTTCTTGAGAACATGAGATCCTGTCAGGGTCTGTTCTTTTATTTCTCTATACAAGTATGCACTTGTCAATGTCTACACGGGTTCAATCTCCAAATTTCAAATACTATCTGACAAGATTTCTGCATGACGCTGACCCTACTCAGAATTTTCTTTTTCTTTTCTTTTATTTTTATAATTTATTTATTTTAATTGGAGGCTAATTACTCTACAGTATTGTAGTGGTTTTGCTATACATTGACATGAATCAGCCATGGGTGTACATGTACTCCCCATACTGAAACCCCTTCCACCTCCCTCCCCATCCCATCCTTCTGGGTCATTCCAGCGCACCAGCCCTGAGCACCCTGTCTCATGTGTTGAACCTGGACTGGCAATCTGTTTTACATATGATAATATACATGTTTCAATGCTATTCTCTCAAACCATCCCACATTTGCCTGTTCCCACAGAGTCCAAAAGACTGTTCTATACATCTGTGTCTCTTTTGCTGTCTTTCACATAGGGTTATCATTACCATATTTCTACATTTCATATATATGCGTTAGTATACGGTATTGGTGTTTTTCTTTCTTACTTCACTTACTTGACTCTGTGAAGGCACCAGTTTAATCCATAATAGGCGCCAGTTTCTTCCACCTATTTAGAACTGATTCAAATGTATTCTTTTTAATGGCTGAGTAATATCCCATTATGTATATGTACTACAGCTTTCTTATACAGTCGTCTGGTGATGGACATCTAGGTTGCTTCCATGTCCTGGCTATTATGAACAGTGTTGCGATGAACATTGGGGTACACGTGTCTCTTTCAGTTCTGGTTTCCTTGGTGTTTATGCCCAGCAGTGGGATTGCTGGGTAATATGGCAGTTCTATTTCCAGTTTTTTAAGGAATCTCCACACTGTTATCCATAGTATCTGTACTAGTTTGCATTCCCACCAAAAGTGTAAGAGGGTTTCCTTTTCTCCACACCCTCTCCAGCATTTATTGTTTGTAGACTTTGGGATAGCAACCATTCTGACCGATGTAAGATGGTACCTAATTGTGGTTTTCATTTGTATTTCTCTGATAATGAGTGATGTTGAGCATTTTTTCATGTGTTTCTTGGCCATCTGTATGTCTTCTTTGGAGACATGTCTGTTTAGTTGTTTGGCCCATTTTCCAATTGGGTCGTTTATTTTGCTGGAATTGAGCTGCAGGTGTTGCTTGTATATTTTTGAAATTAATTATTTGTCAGTTGCTTCATTTGCTTTTACTTTCTCCCATTCTGAAGGCTGTCTTTTCACCTTGCTTATAGTTTCCTTTGTTGTGCAGAAACTTTCAGTTTTAATTAGGTCCCATTTATTTCTTTTTGCTTTTATTCTGGGAGGTGGATCATAGAGGATCCTGCTGTGATTTATGTCAAAGAGTGTTTTGCCTAAGTTCTCTTCTAAGAGTTTTATAGTTTCTGGTCTTAAGTTATAGATCTTTAATCATTTTGAGTTTATTTTTGTGTATGGTGTTAGAAAGTGTTCTAGTTTCATTTTTTTACAAGTGGTTGACCAGTTTTCCCAGCACCACTTGTTAAAGAGATTGTCTTTAATCCATTGTATATTCTTGCCTCCTTTGTCAAAGATAAGGTGTCCATAGGTGTGTGGCTTTATCTCTGGGCTTTCTATTTTGTTCCATTGATCTATATTTCTGTTTTTGTGCCAGTACCATACTGTTTTGATGACTGTGGCTTTGTAGCAGAGCCTGAACTCAGGCAGGTTGATTCCTCCAGTTCCATTCTTCTTTCTCATGATTGCTTTGGCTATTTGAAGTTTTTTTTTTTTTTTTTTTTTTGTATTTCCATACAAATTTTGAAATTATTTGTTCTAGTTCTGTGAAAAATACTGCTGGTAGCTTGATAGGGATTGCATTGAGTCTATAGATTGCTTTGGTTAGTATAATCATTTTTATTATATCAATTGTTCCAATCCATGAACATGGTATATTTCTCCATCTATTTGCATTCTCTTTGATTTCTATCACCAGTGTTTTATAGTTTTCTATGTATATATATAAGTCTTTAGTTTCTTTAGGTAGATATATTCCTAAGTATTTTATTCTTTTCATTGGAATGGTGAATTGAATTGTTTCATTAATTTCTCTTTCTGTTTTCTCATTACTAGTCTATAGGAATACAAAGGATTTCTCTGTGTTAATTTTATATCCTGAAACTTTACTATAATTATTGATTAGCTCTAGTAATTTTCTGGTGGAGCCTTAAGGGTTTTCTATATAGAGGATCATGTCATCTGGAAACAGTGAGAGTTTTACTTCTTCTTTTCCAATCTGGGTTCCTTTTATTTCTTTTTCTGCTCTGATTGCTGCGGCCAAAGCTTCCAAAGCTATGCTGAATAGTAGTGGTGAGAGTGGGCACCCTAGTCTTGTTCCTGACTTTAGGGGAAATGCTTTCAATCTTTCACCATTGAGGATAATATTTGCTGTCGGTTTGTCACATATAGCTTTTATTATGTTGAGGTATGGTCCTTCTATTCCTGCTTTCTGGAGGGCTTTTATCATAAATGGATGTTGAATTTTGTCAAAAGCTTTCTCTGTATCTATTGAGATAATCATATGGTTTTTATCTTTCAATTTGTTACTGTGGTGTATTACATTGATTGATTTGTGGATATTGAAGAATCCTTGCATCCCTGGGATAAAGCCCACTCGGTCATGATGTCTGATCTTTTTAATATATTGTTGGATTCTGTTTGCTAGAATTTTGGTGATGATTTTTTTAATCTATATTCATTAGTGATATTCTCCTTGACTTGTGTGTGTGTGTATGTGTGTGTGTGTGTGTGTGTATGTGTGTGTGTGGTATCTTTGTCTGATTTTGGTATCAGAGTAATGATAACATCATAGAATGAGTTTTGAAGTTTACCATCCTCTACAATTTTCTGGAAGAGTTTGATTAGGACAAGTATTAGCTCTTCTCTAAATTTTTGGTAGAATTCAGCTGTGAAGCCATTTGGTCTTGGGCTTTTGTTTGCTGGAAGATTTTTGATTACAGTTTCGATTTCTGTGCATGTGATGGGTCTGTTAAGATTTTCTAAATCTTCTTGGTTCAGTTTTGAAAAGTTATACTTTTCTAAAGATTTGTCAATTTCTTCCAAGTTGTCCATTTTATTGGCGTATAGTTGCTGATAGTAGTTTCTTATGATCCTTTGTATTTCTGTGTCGTCTGTTGTGATTTCTCCATTTCCAATTCTAATTTTGTTGAATTGATTTTTCTCCCTTTGTTTCTTGATGAGTCTGGCTAATGGTTTGTCAATTTTATTTATCTTCTCAAAGAACCAGATTTTAGCTTTGTTAATTTATGCTATGGTCTCTTTTGTTTCTTTTGCATTTGTTTCTGCCCTAATTTTTAAGATTTCTTTCCTTCTACTAACCGTGGGGCTCTTCATTTCTTCCTTTTCTAGTTACTTTACGTGTAGAGTTAGTTTATTTATTTGACTTTTTCTTGTTTCTCAAGGTAATCCTGTTTTGCTATGAACCTTCCCCTTAGCTCTATTTTTACAGTGTTCCGTATGTTTTAGGTTGTTGCGTTTTCATTTTCAATCATTTCTATGCATATCTTGATTTTTAAAATTTATTCTATGATTTATTGGTTATTCAGAAGTGTTATGTTCAGCATCCATATGTTGGTACTTTTAATAGTTTTTCTCCTGTAATTGACATCTAATCTTACTGCATGTGGTCAGAAAAGATGCTTGGAATGATTTCAATTTTTTTGAATATACCAAGGCTAGATTTATGGCCCAGAATGTGATCTATCATGGAGAAGCTTCCATGTGGACTTGAGAAAAAGGTGAAATTCATTCTTTTGGGCTGAACTGTCCTATAGATATCAATTAGGTCTAACTGATCCATTGTATCATTTAAAATTTGTGTTTCCTTGTTAATTTTCTGTTTAGTTGATCTATCTATAGGTGTGAATGGGGTATTAAATTTTCCCACTATTATCATGTTATCGTTAATTTCCCCTTTCATAGTTGTTAGCATTTGAATTACATACTGCAGTGCTCTTATGTTGGATGCATATATATTTATACTTGTTATATCTTCTTTTTGGATTGATCCTTTAATCATTATGTAGTGACCTTCTTTGTCTCTTTCACAGATTTTATTTTAGACTATTTTATCTGATATGAGTATTGCTACTCCTGCTTTCTTTTGAACTCTATTTGCATGGATTATCTTTTTCCAGGCCTTCACTTTCAGTCATATGCGTCCCTTGTATTGAGGTGGGTATTTTGTAGACAACATATATAGGAGTCTTGTTTTTGTATCCATTCACCCAGTCTTTGTCTTTTGGTTGAGGCATTCAACCCATTTACATTTAAGGTAATTATTAATAAGTATGATCCCATTGCCATTTACTTTGTTGTTTTGGGCTCAAGTGTATACACCCTTTCTGTGTTTCCTGTCTAGAGAATATCTTTAAGAATTTGTTGAAGAGCTGGTTTGGTTTTGCTGAATTCTCTCAGCTTTTGGTTGTAAAGTTTTGATTTCTCCTTCATATTTGAATGAGATCCTTGCTGGGTGCAGTAAATCTGGGCTATAGGCATTTCTCTTTCATCACTTTAAGTATGTCCTGCCATTCCCTTCTGGCCTGAAGATTTTCTTTTGAAAGATCCGCTGTTATCCTTATGGGAATCCCCTTGTGTGTGTGTGTGTGTGTGTGTGTGTGTGTTTTCCTACTTTTAATATTTGCTCTTTGTGTTTCATCTTTGTTAATTTGATTAATGTGTGTCTTGGGGTGTTTTGCCTTGGGTTTATCCTGTTTGGGGCTCTCTGGTTTTCTTGGACTAGGGAGACTATTTCCTTCCCCATTTTAGGGAAATTTTCAACTATTATCTCCTCAAGTATTTTCTCATGGTCTTTTTTTTTTTTTTTTTGGTCTTCTTCTTCTGGGACTCCTATGATTAGAGTCTTGGTGCATTTAATATTGTCCTAGAGGTCTCTGAGATTGTCCTCATTTCTTTTAATTCATTTTTCTTTTTTTCCTCTCTGATTCATTTATTTCTATCATTCTATCCTCTATTTCACTAAACCTATCTTCTGCCTCCGTTATTCTACTATTTGTTGCCTCCAGAGTGTTTTTTATCTCATTTATTGCATTATTCACTATATATTGATTCTTTTTTATTTCTGCTAGGTCCTTGTTAAACCTTTCTTGCATCTTCTCAATCCTTCTCTCTAGGTTATTTATCTGTGATTCCATTTTGATGTCAAGATTTCAGATCATTTTCACTATCATTATTCAGAATTCTTTATCAGGTAGATTCCTTATCTCTTCCTCTTTTGTTTGGTTTGGTGGGCATTTATCCTGTTCCTTTACCTGCTGGGTATTCCTCTGTCTCTTCATCTTGTTTATATTGCTGTGTTTGGGGCAGCCTTTCCGTATTCTGAAAGTTTGTGGATTTCTTTTTATTGTGGAGTTCCTTGCTGTGCATGGGGTTTGACGGGTGGCTTGTCAAGGGTTCCTGGTTAAGGTAGCTTGCACTGGTGTTCTGGTGGGTGGAACTGTATTTCTTCTATCTACCGTGCAATGAAATGTACAGTAGTGAGAGTTTTGCCAAGAAAATGCACTGGTTATAGCAAACACTCTCTTGCAACAACACAAGAGAAGACTCTACACATGGACATCACCAGATGGTCAATACTGAGATCAGATTGATTATATTCTTTGCAGCCAAAAATGGAGAAGCGCTATACAGCCAGCAAAAACAAGACCAGGAGCTGACTGTGGCTCAGCTCATGAACTCATTGCCAAATTCAGACTTAAGTTGAAGAAAGTAGGGAAACCGCTAGACCATTTAGGTATGGCCTAAATCAAATCCCTTATGATTATAGAGTGGAAGTGAGAAAGAGATTTAAGGGCCTAGATCTGACAGATAGAGTGCTTGATGAACTATGGGATGAGGTTAGTGACATTGTACAGGAGACCGGGATCAAGACCATCCCCATGGAAAAAAAATGCAAAGAAGAAAAATGGCTGTCTGGGGAGGCCATGCAAATAGCTGTGAAAAGAAGAGAAGCGAAAAGCAAAGGGGAAAAGGAAAAATATAAGCATCTGAATGCAGACTTCCAAAGAATAGCGAGAAGAGACAAGAAAGCCTTCTTCAGTGATCAATGCAAAGAAATAGAGGAAAAGAACAGAATGAAAGACTAGAGATCTCCTCAAGAAAATTAGAGATGCCAAGGGAACATTTCATGCAAAGATGGGCTCGATAAAGGACAGAAATGGTCTGGACCTAACAGAAGCAGAATATATTAAGAAAAGGTGGCAAGAATATACAGAAGAACTATGCAAAAAAGATCTTCATGGCACGGATAATCACAATGGTGTGATCACTCATCTAGAGCCAGACATTCTAGAATGTGAAGTCAAGTGGGCCTTCAAAAGCATCACTACGAACAAAGCTAGAGGAGGTGATGGAATTCCAGTGGAGCTATTTCAAATTCTGAAAGATGATGCTGTGAAATTGCTGCACTCAATATGCCAGCAAGTTTGGAAAACTCAGCAGTGGCCACAGGACAGGAAAAGATCAGTTTTCATTCCAATCCCAAAGAAAGGCAAAGCCAAAGAATGCTCAAACTACCACACAATTGCACTCATCTCACATTCTAGTAAACTAATGCTCAAAATTCTCCAAGCCAGGCTTCAACAATATGTGAACCATGAACTTCCTGCTGTTCAAACTGGTTTTAGAAAAGGCAGGGGAACCAGAGATCAAATTGCCAACATCTGCTGGATCATGGAAAAAGCAAGAGAGTTCCAGAAAAAGACATCTATTTCTGCTTTATTGAGTATGCCAAAGCCTTTGACTGTGTGGATCACAATAAACTGTGGAAAATTCTTCATGAGATGGGAATACAGACCACCTGACCTGCCTCTTGAGAAATCTGTATGCAGGTCAGGAAGCAACAGTTAGAACTAGACATGGAACAACACACTGGTTCCAAATGGGAAAAGGAGTACGTCAAGGCTGTATATTGTTATCCTACTTATCTAACTTATATGCAGAGTACATCATGAGAAACGCTAGAGTGGAAGAAACACAAGCTGGAATCAAGATTGCCAGGAGAAATATCAATAACCTCAGATATGCAGAGGACAGCACCGTTATGGCAGAAAGTGAAGAGGAGCTAAAGAGCCTCTTGATGAAAGTGGTAGAGGAGAGTGAAAAAATTGGCTTAAAGCTCAACATTCAGAAAATGGAAGATCATGTCATCTGGTCCCATCACTTCATGGGAAATAGATGGGGAAACAGTGGAAACAGTGTCAGACTTTATTTTTGGGGGGCTACAAAATCACTGCAGATGGTGATTGCAGCCATGAAATTAAAAGAAGCTTACTCCTTGGAAGAAAAGTTATGAGCAACCTAGATAGCATATCCAAAAGCAGAGACATTACTTTGTCGACTAATGTCCATCTAGTCAATGCTATGGTTTTTCCTGTGGTCATGTATGGATGTCAGAGTTGGACTATGAAGAAGGCTGAGCGCCAAAGAATTGATGCGTTTGAACTGTGGTGTTGGAGAAGACTCTTGAGAATCCCTTGGACTGCAAGGAGATCCAACGAGTCTATTCTGAAGGCGATCTGTCCTGGGATTTCCTGGAAGGAATGATGCTAAAGCTGAAACTCCAGTACTTTGTCCACCTCATGCAAAGAGTTGACTCACTGGAAAAGACTCTGATGCTGGGAGGGATTGGGGGCAGGAGGAGAAGGGGACGACCGAGGATGAGATGGCTGGATGGCATCACCGACTAGATAGACGTGAGTCTGAGTGAGCTCCGGAAGATGGTGATGGACAGGGAGGCCTGGCGTGCTGCGATTCATGGGGTCGTAAATAGTTGGTCACGACTGAGCCACTGAACTGAAACATATCAGAGATGATTGATGAGACTTACCATTCTGTGTAGTCTGTTCTATTATATCTGATGCTTTTAGAAAATGTTTATTGTATAAATAGGTTTTACTAAACAATTAATAGAAAAGGGAAGTCTATTTATTAAACTGAATATCTCCTTCAGTATATGAAAATCATGCTCTTCATACAGAAAAAAATATATATATCTTGTTAAAAACTCTGGTTATATACATAATATCACAAAAATGTAACTGAATTTTCCACTTACTGTGATATAATGTAAAACATATTACTTGCAATACATAATATATAGTATATGAAATATAAGAAATAATGCATAAATTATATGCAGCATATAATTTGTAATATATAATGAATCCAAGTTATATCTTACTATATTACATAATAAGACATGTGGAACATATAAATTTGTTTCCTTTATTAACAGGCATCTTTGTTGCCTGGTGTATGTCTCTGGCCTCAAGTGTTCTTCTTTAGCTCATATATCTATCATTTATTTGCTTTTCTTATATTTTAATACGATTTATTTCATATCATTAAAAAGGTTATATGAAATAAAGTTTAGTGATAACTAAATTAAAACTTAAAGAAAAAAATACAGCACATGTTTCAAAGAGTCGATTGGAGAGAGTTCAAAGGTAGAGACAATTTAAAATCTTAGAGACAGTTCAGAGAAATTAACAGAAGATAATAGACATTACTGCCTTTCATGAAACTTAAAGAAAATGGTCCAAAACGAGCTGGGTCTATGAGAGAGGGCTACTCCCAAAAAGCTGTTCCTTTGATAGGCAGCCACTGTCAATTATAGCCATCATGGAGGAAGGACAATCAAGTGTCCTTCTTAGTGTGTAAGAAGAAAAATCTCTTTTGCTCTCAGTATTGATATGCTTGCACTTCGCCATAACAAAATACCTAAAACTTGGTCTGTTTAACAACAGTCTTTTTTTTTTTTTTTTTCCTTTTGGCTGCAAGGCATGTGGGATCTTTAGTTCCCCCACTAGGTATTAAACCCGTGTCCCCTGAAGCAGAATCACAGAGAGTTAACTGCTGGACTACCAGGGAAATCAAACAGCAAACTTTCATTTTCTCATAGTTCTGGGGACTTATACATCTGAGCTCAAAGTGTTGGCAAATTTGGCTTCTTCTGAGAAGTCTGGCTTTACTTGCTTTTTTTTTTTTTTTTTTAGACATATAATCTTTTTTTTTTTTAATTTAAATTTTAAAATCTTTAATTCTTACATGCGTTCCCAAACATGACCCCCCCTCCCACCTCCCTCCCCACAACATCTCTCTGGGTCATCCCCATGCACCAGCCCCAAGCATGCTGCACCCTACGTCAGACATGGACTGGCGATTCAATTCTTACATGATAGTATACATGTTAGAATTCCCATTCTCCCAAATCATCCCACCCTCTCCCTCTCCCTCTGAGTCCAAAAGTCCGTTATACACATCTGTGTCTTTCTTCCTGTCTTGCATACAGGGTCGTCATTGCCATCTTCCTAAATTCCATATATATGTGTTAGTATACTGTATTGGTGTTTTTCTTTCTGGCTTAATTCACTCTGTATAATTGGCTCCAGTTTCATCCATCTCATCAGAACTGATTCAAATGAATTCTTTTTAACGGCTGAGTAATACTCCATTGTGTCTGCGATCCAAAAATCTGCAAGCAATAAATGCTGGAGAGGGTGTGGAGAAAAGGGAACCCTCCTACACTGTTGGTGGGAATGCAAACTAGTACAGCCACTATGGAGAACAGTGTGGAGATTCCTTAAAAAATTGCAAATAGAACTACCTTATGACCCGGCAATCCCACTGCTGGTCATACACACCGAGGAAACCAGAATTGAAAGAGACACATGTACCCCAATGTTCATCGCAGCACTGTTTATAATAGCCAGGACATGGAAACAACCTAGATGTCCATCAGCAGATGAATGGATAAGAAAGCTGTGGTACATATACTTGCTTTTGTCTGTACATTTACATCCCTGGAATCTCCCCCTGATGTTCTAATTTCTTTTTCTTATATTGACACAAGTCAGAGTGCATTAGGTTCCACCCTAAGGGCTTAATTTCAACTTATTTACCTCTTTAAATGCCCCATCTTCACATTCTGAGGCACTGGGAGTGAATTTCCAAAATATGAATTTTTTGTGGACACAATTCAATCCATAGCACTCTCTAATCATGAGTAACTCTCATTGCCCATAGAGGCCACAGGGCACAAAAAACCTGCATACTGTTTTTGGAGGGTTTTTTTGAAAGGCCAATGGAAAATGTTTAGCACTCTTGAGTAACATCTTCTGCATTTGTTTTAGCAAAGTATAAACTAAAACATTCACTTTTTTTCTATAAAACATAAAACTATTATAGCATAACATTTCACTAAATTTGTTTAATAAAATATGTCTATCCATTTGAAACATCCTAATATTTCAATTTATTCACAAACTATAGAGCTCTATATTTTTTCTCCATCTTACTATAAATTTCCAATAGCCAAGTGTAGTAACCTTTTTCAACGTGTACTCTCCTTCCATTACTGATATAGGATATTACCTCTCACTGGCCATAGCAAACAGCTTCTTCCAACAACACAAGAGAAGACTCTACACATGGACATCACCAGATGGTCAACACCAAAATCAGACTGATTTTATTGTTTGTAGCCAAAGATGGGGAAGCTCTATACAGTCAGCAAAAACAAGACGAGGAGCTGACTGTGGCTAAGATCACCAATTTCTTATTGCCAAATTCAGACTGAATTTGAAGAAATTGGGGAAAACCACAAGACCATTCAGGTATGACCTAAATAAAATCCCTTATGATTATACAGTGGAAGTGAGAAATAAAGAGCTAGATCTGATAGAGTGCCTGATGAACTATGGATGGAGGTTCATGAGATTGTACACGAGACAGGGATTAAGACCATCCCCAAGAAAAAGAAATGCAAAAGGGCAAAATGGCTGTCTTAGGGGGCCTTACAAATAGCTATGAAAAGAAGAGAAGGCAAAAGAAAAGGATAAAAGGAAAGATATAAGCATCTGAATGCAGAGTTCTGAACAATGGCAAGGAGAGATAAAGCTTTCCTCAGTGATCAATGCAAAGAAATAGAGGAAAATAATAGAATGGGAAAGACTAGAGATCTCTTCAAGAAAACTAAAGATACCAACGGAACATTTCATGCAAAAAAATGGCTTAATAAAGGACAGAAATGGTAGGGACCTAACAGAAGCAGAATATATTAAGAAGAGGTGGCAAGAATACACAGAAGAACTGTACAAAAAAGATCTTTACAACTCAGGTAATCACGATGGTGCGACCACTCACCTAGAGCCAGACATCCTGGAAAGAAAAAAAAAAAAAAAAAAAAGAAGTCAAGTTGAGCTTAGGAAGCATCACTATGTACAAAGCTAGTGGAGGTTATAGAATTCCAGTTGAGCTATTTCAAATTCTAAAAGATGAGGTTGTGAAGATGCTGCACTCAATATGTCAGCAAATTTGAAAAACTCAGCGGTGGCCACAGGACTAAAAATGTCAGTTTTCATTCCAATCCCAAAGAAAGGCAATGCCAATGAATGTTCAAGCTATCACAGAATTGCACTCATCTCACATGCTAGTAAAGTAATGCTCAAAATTCTCCAAGCCAGGCTTTAGCAATACATGAACTGTAAAATTCCAGATGTTCAAGCTGGTCTTAGAAAAGGCAGAGGAACCAGAGATCAAATTGCCAACATCTGCTGGATCATAGAAAAGACAAGAGAGTTCCAGAAAACCATCTATTTCTGCTTTATTGACTATGCCAAAGCCTTTCACTGTATGGATCACAATAAACTGTGGAAAATTCTGAGAGACAGGAATACCAGACCACCTGGCCTGCCTCTTGAGAAACCCATATACAGGTCAGGAAGCAGCAGTTAGAACTGGGCATGGAACAACAGACTGGTTCCAAATAGGAAAAGGAGTGTGTCAAGGCTGTATATTGTGTATATTGTCACCCTGCCTATTTAACTTACATGCAGAGTACATCATAAGAAATGCTGGGCTGGAAGAACTGCAAGCTGGAATCAAGATTGCTGGGAGAAATATCAATAACCTCAGATATGCAGATGACACCACCCTTTGGCAGAAAGTGAAGAAGAACTAAAGAGCCTCTTGATGAAAGTGAAGGAGGAGAGTGAAAAAGTTGGCTGAAAGTGCAACATTTAGAAAACTAAGATCACGGTATCCAGTCCCATCACTTCATGGCAAGTAAATGGAGAAACAGTGGAAACAGTGGCAGACTTTATTTTTCTCGCCTCCAAAATCACTGCAGATGGTGATTGCAGTCATGGAATTAAAAGATGCTTACTCTATGGAAGGAAAGTCATGACCAACCTAGACAGCATATTAAAAAGCAGAGACATTACTTTGCCAACAAAGGTCCGTGTGGTCAAGGCTACTGTTTTTCCAGTGGTTATGTGTGAATGCGAGAGTTGGACTATGAAGAATACTGAGCACTGAAGAATTGATGCTTTTGAACTGTCCTGTTGAAGAGGATTCTTTAGATTCCTTTGGACTGCAAGGAGAGGTAACCAGTCCATTTTAAAAGAGATAAGTCCTGGGTGTTCATTGGTAGGACTGATTTTGAAACTGAAACTCCAATACTTTGGACACCTGATGAGAAACGCTGACTCATTTGAAAAGGCCCTGATGCTGGGAAAGATTGAGGGTAGGAGGAGAAGGGGATGACAGAGGTTGAGATGGTTGGATGGCATCACTGACTCAATGGACATGGGTTTGGGTGGACTCCAAAAGTTGGTGATGGACAGGGAGGCCTGGCGTGCTGCAGTTCATGGAATTGCAAAAAGTTTGATATGACTGAGTGACTGACCTGAACTGAGACATTTTTTTAACTTATTGACATCAATATTCCACCCTATTCAACTCTTAAGTTATTCAAGAGCAGGGATCTTCTTGCTTCACGAAGGTCTGTACAATATGCAGTCATTATTCTGATGACTGTAAAACACAAATTTTATTCTAGAGTCATTGTAATCATTAGACTATTGTGATATCAGTTGCCCAATTTCATCCCAATTGGAACAAGATGTTCTAATTTAAATTGTTCTTTGTGATTAGCAGATTTGTTGCAGATAGCCATTTTCAGAGATTATATCTAAAATGTCTTGAGAATGTACTTTTGCTATTTTCCCTCTCAGTTATGTTTTGGAAAATCACTTAGAAGTGAAAAGAAGTGCCCCGCTGCAGTAAAGAAAAAGCCAGGTGTTTGTAGCCGTGATGGGTTTCCCATGTGGCAATAGTGGTAAAGAATCCACCTGATAATGCAGGAGACCTGAGAGTCATGGATTGGGTCCCTGGTTCGGGAAGATCCCCAGAAGGAGACCATGGCAACACACTCCAGTATTCTGCCTGGAAAATTTCTTAGAGGAGCCTAGTGGGCTACAGTCCATAGTGTCACAAAGAGTCAGACACGACTGACACGACTTAACATATGAGCATGCACACCATTGGTATAAACTGACCAAGCCACAGTGAGTTAGCCAGTTGAGGAGTAAGGTTTTGGTGAGTATATTTGCTGCTCAATTCCTGAGCACAGTCATCAAAAGTGCCTGCAGCAGAGTTCAGGATACATTTGGGGGGTTTGCAAAGTCTTAGATTGGATCAGTTCAGTTCAGTTCAGTCACTCAGTTGTACTGACTCTTTGAGATTCCGTGGACTGCAGCATGCCAGGCCTCCCTGTCCATCACCAACACCAGGAGTCCATTCAAACTCATGCCTATTGAGTCAGTGATGCCATTCATCCATCTCATCCTCTGTTGTCACCTTCTCCTCTGACCTTCAATTTTTCCCAGCATCAGGGGTCTTTTCCAATGAGTCAGTTCTTTGCATCAGGTGGCCAAAGTATTAGAGTTTCAGCTTCAGCATCAGTCTTTCCAATGAACACCCAGTGCTTCTTTCCTTTAGGATGGACTGGTTGGATCTCCTTGCAGTCCAAGGGACTCTCAAGAGTCTTCTCCAACACCACAGTTGGATCACAAGGCAGTAAACAAATCAGTTTATATACCTGAATAAAATTTTAACTCACAGTTCTAGAGAACCACTTTGGATTCACTGATATTATGAAGAATTAGAGGCTAGAAAGAAAATATATTTTTAAAATAAATCCTATGTGCCAAATATCTTGAGAGGCAGTTAACATTCCTTTTGTCTTACAGGCTAGAACTGAACTTGAGAGTGGGTAGGTCATTTTTCTAAATTTGCAGATCTGAAATTTTTCATGTCAACTTTTACTACAAAATCTCATACATTTGCCTATATTTTCTTCTCTTAAAGAAGCATGTGTGATTTTTAATTAATATAATATTTTCTTTGTTTTATTTAATATTTTATATTGTGAAGGCTAATACTGTCTCCTTTTGTATGATCCTCATGTACCCACCATAGGGCTTTATAAAGGTCTTACTTATTGTTTGATTGAAAATGTCAGATAAGATCCTCCTCCTTAGCCAGAATTTAGCAAGATATATGTGTACATAGATGCATTAACAGCGCTTAAAACAAACAAACAAATAAAAAAAAAAAAGACCAAAGTGGTTGGTTGGGTGATGTTCACAGGACCTGCAGACTGACTTACCAAGAATTAGTGAAGAGAAACACATAAGTTGGTAGAAGACATTTGGGGTAAACCAAAAATCAGAAGTACCAAAAGCAATAATGCTTAGCAATCTCTTAAAAAAAAAAAAAAAAAAAAAACCTGTGTTAGTGACACTCTTTAATGTATACATGATCCTAACATTGTATCAATTTTATCTTTAGCATGGCATTGAATTGGATATTTCTGGTTCTATATACTATCTATATTTTGGGCTTCTCAGATGGCAAGAGTGATAAAGAATCTGACTGCCAACGCAGGAGACATAGAGACGTGGGTTCAATTCCTGGATCAGGAAGATCTCCTGGAGGAGGGCATGGTAACCCATTTTATCATTTTACCTTTAACATGGCATTGAATTGGGTATTTCTGGTTCTTTATATTATCTATATATAGTATTGTTAAGTTAAATCTCAATTCTTATGCTTGGTGGTTGTGGAGATGCAAAAATAATGTATGTTCACAGATATATTGGTCTTATGCTAAAAAAACATATAATTTCTTGTTACTGGTTTTCTTTCAGAAATATAATTAGGACCTTCCTTGTGGTCCAGTGGCTAATAATCTGCCTGACAGTGCTGGAGACATGGGTTCAATTCCTGGTCCAGGAAGATTCCCACATGAAGCAGGGCAACTAAGCCTGGGTGTGACAACTGCTGAGCCCATGCTCTACCATTCTCCACAACAAGAGAAGCCACTGTAATGAGAAGCCTGTGCACCACAAGTGGAGAGTAGCCCCTGATCTCTGCAATTAGAGAAAGACTGCACACAGCAATGAAGACCCAGCACAACCAAAAATAATAAATAAATAAAATAAAGATGAATAAATATTATTAAATCTCTAAAAAAGGAACAATATTCCCTCTTCTGCATTTACTATCAATGGATTCCTCATAATAAAAATCATTGTCATCACCATCATCACTAACATGAATTGAGTGTTCAGTGTGGGTTAGGAACTAAGTGCCTTGCCTACATTATTTCATCTAATTCTAACAAAGGCTATTAGTTTTCTCCCTTTTCAAAATGAAGAAATAGCCAACAGAAGGAGCTTGAGCAAAGTTACTTAGATTGTGAGTGGGAAAACTATATCCAAATTCAGGCATTCTAATTCTAGATATCATACTTTTAACATTTACTGTTCTGCTTCTATCATGCTGAATATAAATTACAGGAAAGAGTACTTCTCTAAAGGACTATGGGATGAAAAGATGATGTGCTTATTGAAAACTGAAAATTCCATAAAAATCAAAAATAGGTAAATTTTTATTTATTTATTTTAGAAAAATACTTCTTATTCTTATATTCTGATTTGCTCTGTGGTTGGTTCTGGATATTTTTCTTTTTTTCCTCTCTTGCTGTCGTTATTGATTCTAAAAAGAGGTAAATTTTTAAAATATAACTGTCAGAATCGTTTAAAAGACAAACAAAGAAGTAGAAAACAGAAAGTTTCTTCATAAGATTCAGAAGAGAAAAAAAAAATCAGTGATGTTATGAATTGAATTGTGCTTTGCTAAAATTAATACATTGAAATTCTAATGTCTCATACCTCTAAAGGTGACCTTATTTGGAGATGGGGCCTTTGAAGTGGTAATTAAGTTCAGTGGGGCCATTAGGGAGTTCTAATCCAATCTGACTGGTGTCCTTATAAGTAGAGGAGTGAAGCATTCAGAGAGAGAATCCAGGGCAATGTGCACACACACACACACACACACACACACAAACATGAGGATGAGAAGCCAGCCATCTGTAAACCAAATGGAGAAGCCTCAGAAAAAAACAAACCTGACTGCACCTTGATTTCTTTGACCTCTAGCCTCCAGAACTGTGAGCAAATAATTCTGCTGGTTAAGGTATCTAGTCCGTGGTATTTCATGTCACACCTCTAGAAAACTAATACAAATAACTTATAAGAAATTAAATTATTTTCAAATTCTCTGCTAGGTAGATATAGGACTTCCCAAGTGGCACTAGTGATAAAGAATTCGCTTGCTAATGAAGGAGATGTAAGAGATGAGGGTTTGATCCCTGGGTAGGGAAGATCCCCTGGAGTAGGAAATGGCAACCCACTCCAGTATTCTTGCCTGGAAAATCCTATGGACAGACAAGCCTGTTGGGCTCCAGTCCTTGGAGCCAGTCAGGCACGACTGAGTACTCATATACACACAGGTAGATAGAAGAATAGACATTAATAATATAACATTTTGTAACCTTTACATTTAGCAAACTTTAAAAGTCTTAAAAAGATAATTATTAGAAAGAAAATGATGGAAATATTGCTCACATAACCCTTTCGTGATGCCCCTCTTACACTGTTGGTGGGAATGCAAACTAGTACAGCCACCGTGGAGAACAGTGTAGAGATTCCTTAAAAAAGCTGGAAATAGAACTGCCTTATGACTCAGCAATCCCATCGCTGGGCATATACACCAAGGAAACCAGAATTGAAAGAGACACGTGTACCCCAGTGTTCATCGCAGCACTGTTTATAATAGCCAGGACATGGAAGCAACCTAGATGTCCATCAGTAGATGAATGGATAAGAAAGCTGTGGTACATATACACAATGGAGTATTACTCAGCCATTAAAAATAATACATTTGAATCAGTTATAATGAGGTGGATGAAACTGGAGCCTATTATACAGAGTGAAGTAAGCCAGAAAGAAAAACACCAATACAGTATACTAAGGCATATATTTGGAATTTAGAAAGATGGGTTATGATAACTGTGTATGAGAGACAGCAAAAGAGACATATATGTATAGAACAATCTTTTGGATTCTGTGGGAGAGGGAGAGGGTGGGATGATTTGGGAGAATGGCATTGAAACATGTATAATATCATAGAAGAAACAAATCGCCGGTCTAGGTTCAATGCAGGATACAGGATGCTTGGGGCTGGTGCACTGGGATGACCCAGAGGAATGGTATGGGAAGGGAGGTGGGAGGGGGGTTCAGGATTGGGTACACGTGTACACCTGTGGCAGATTCATGCTGATGTATGGCAAAAACAATACAATATTGTAAAGTAAAAAAAAAAAAAAAAAAACTTCGGTGATGCTGTAAGTTAATAAATTTCCTGCTATTTTGTATTCTAAATGTGTCATTTTCATAATTTGGGTAAGAGTTATATTGCATCCAAATGTACATCTCGCTTTTTAACTTAGCAAAAGAAAATAAGTGATTTTACAAATGATTCTATGTTATCGTAATTATAATTTCAACTACTGCCTGATGTTCATTTTAATGGATTTCATATAAACAGTCATGGGCAGGCTTAGTTGTGTCCAACTCTTTGCAACCCCATGAGCTGCAGCCTGCCAGGTTCCTCTGTCCAAGGGATGCTCCAGGCAAGAATACTGGAGTGGATTGAAATTTCCTTCTCCATATAAATAGGTAGATACATTTAAAATCTATATTACACATTCTTTTTTCATGATCATTGTTAATTTTGCAGTGATTATTTTCTGTATAAAACTTTGCATATGGAGGGTTATTTCTTTTAGTCAGATTCTTAGAAGTAGAATTGGTGGGTCTATAAATACGAACATATTACAGAACCTTGAGACATTCTGTCAAGGATTTCTACAAGAATTATACTCGTTTGTAATTCTTTCATATGTGGTGCATTATTTCACTTCTTCTAACCAGAATTGGCCTTGTGTCTATTTCTGGTAAGACTGATTCTATACTTTGTCTTGGCAAAATAAAATAATTTTCCTAAAAATCACTCCTGTATATATTTAAAATAATAGACTGTCAAGTACATGTAAGAAAATAAATGTCCTATTTTCTTAAACATGTTAAAGGTCTCTAAATAATGAAATAAACTTTTTTTTCAAATTTTACTTTAAAAACTAAACCTTCATATAATTCAGAGGTTGCATACTAAATCTAGGAAAGCAATATAAATTTGTTTATAATTCAGGGAATTCTACACTTACATTTTACAAAACATAAGGAATAAGATTTATTATTACTTGCCCAATCACCATTGCTTTGTACTTCTACAAATACTAGCAGACTCTTTGTTACTTTTGGAAACGTAATATCCCAACACCTAAGTTGACTCCTGGAGAAATAGAATTCTCATCTACTTGTTTATTTGAGGGACTGGAAAATCCACAACTACCTCTTTAATATTATGCATTCAAGCTCTCATTTATCTCCCTTCT
This sequence comes from Ovis canadensis, assembly GCF_042477335.2. Taxonomy (NCBI): domain Eukaryota; kingdom Metazoa; phylum Chordata; class Mammalia; order Artiodactyla; family Bovidae; genus Ovis; species Ovis canadensis. Next base: position 139,878,276 of record NC_091245.1, read on the forward strand.
GATCTCATCATTCCTTAGAATTTTACATCATTACCTGAAATATGTCACCAAAGTTCCCACACTGCAAGGACTCTCAATGTGTTTTGCTGACTTTAATATTACTTTAATTGATCTGAATTTCAAGATTATTATGTTTTTGAAAACTTGTTTGTTAACATCTATAGTTTAGTCTGAAAGTATCCATAATCTAATTGCATCTGTGACATAAAGTTATGTTTCCAAAAACTTGCTTGATTTGTAATCAGTTAAATAAAAGTAGTTGTAAGCATGAATTTTCCTCCTTGTTTCTTATAGTTTCCATTTTGCCTTCTAAGCATAGATATTTTCTCTCCAATTCCAGACATTTAATTAAATGCTTCCCTTAAATTGTCCATACACATACTTAACATAACACATTACATTTTAATCACAATGAGTAAAGGCTCTGTGGTGCAATTCTTTTATTAAAGATACAACAAAAACTATTTTCCTAGGCTTAACTAATTCTCTATAGAGCTTATTTTTGGTATGCTTTATTATAGTTGTCAAAGACTATGAGCCACCTGCATTGGTTTTCTACTGTTACCTTGCTTGATATTACCTCAGGGGTTGTAATTAATTCAGATCTGTGTAAGCTATTTCCACTCTTCATTAAAAAAAAAGGACACAAATATATTGTTCTCTCTTTATAATCCTCCCATTTAGTCATATGTCAAAATAAGAAAAGGAAAAATCTGTTTTTTCAGTTTCTGTGTTTCTTAATGTTCTGGAGATATATGTATATAACACTACATAATGCAAAAAACAAAACAAAACAGCCCTACGTGAATTTTTATTAACCTACTATAAAGCAAATTTGATGACACATTTTAAACACAATATACGATCTATTTATTGATTCTTATATCACCTGTACTCTTAAAAACTATTTTTCAAAATGTCTCACAATATTTAAAGTTTATGTGAATTTTTATCTATGAATGAACTAGATCATTTTGCATATGTGTGTACTGGAATGGGTGAATTTAACTCAGATGACCATTATATCTATTACTGTGGGCAGGAATACCTTAGAAAAAATGGAGTAGCCATCATAGTCAACAAAAGAGTCTGAAAATCAGTACTTGGACGCAATCTCAAAAAGGACAGAATGATCTCTGTTCGTTTCCAAGGCAAACCATTCAATATCATGGTAATTCAAATCTATGACCCGGCCAGTAACACTGAAGAGGCTGAAGTTGAACAATTCTATGCAGACCTACAAGACTTTCTAGAACTAACACCCCCAAAAGACGTCCTTTTCATTATAAGGGACTGGAATGCAAAAGTAGGAAGTCAAGAAACACCTGGAGGAACAGGCAGATTTGGCCTTGGAATACAGAATGAAGCAGTGCAAAAGCTAGTAGAGTTCTGCCAAGTAAACGCACTGGTCATAGCAAACACCCTCTTTCAATAACACAAGAATAAAAAATATAACAAACTATCCATGAAACCTCGATAAAGTTGCTCAGTCATGTCCGACTCTTTGTGACCCCATGGACTATAGCCCACCAGGCTATTCCATTCGTGGGATTTTCTAGGCAAGAATATTGGAGTGGGTTGCCATTTCCTTCTCCAGGGGATCTTCCTGGCCCAGGAATAGAATCTGGGTCTCCGGCATTGTGGCAAGAAGCTTTAACATCTGAGCCACCAGGGAATCCCTCAAACAAACTATAATCTTTTATAATTGAAAAGAATATTCAGCAATGTTTACAGTGAACTTTTAAACTCTTACCTTCCTAAGCAAACCAATGTTATGAACGTAAATCCAATGCAACTTGCATTAGATATATTTGGAACACATGCTAGAGATATAGAATTTTTGTTTTTTAAGTCCCTGGGAACAGAAAATGACTACTGATATTTTGCAAATAGGATGCAGAGAAATTAAATTTTCTGAAATTCATGGAATAGTGTAAAACAGAGAGATTTTATTGCTGGTATGTGACTAGCATACCTCTTGAAGATTATTCAGAAAGTAAGGAAAATATCAAGGGTTCTAAATTTATATTGGTTATGAGAAAAAAGAAAAAGGTAAGACCACAGTGTGTGGTCTAATTATCTCCTTGGATATTAATGCTTTATAATTGAATTAAAGAAAAATATTCATTGCTTAAAAATTCAGTTCAGTTCAGTCACTCAGTGGTGTCTGAATCTTTGCGACCCCATGGACTGCAACATGCCAGGCCTCCATGTCAATCACCAACTCCTGGATTTTACTCAGACTCATGATTTTACTCAGACTCATGCCCACTGAGTCGGTGATGCCTTCCAACCATCTCATCCTCTGTCATCCCCTTCTTCTCTCACCTTCAATATTTCCCAGCATCGGTGTTTTTTCAAACGAGTAAGCTCTTTGCATCATGTGGCCAAAGTATTGGAGTTTCAGCTTCAACATCAGTCCTTCCAAGGAACACCCAGGACTGATCTCCGTTAGGATGGACTGGTTGGATCTCCTTGCAGTCCAAGGGACTCTCAAGAGTCTTCTCCAACACCACAGTTCAAAAGCATTAATTTTCCTATGCGCAGCTTACTTTATAGTCCAACTCTCACATCCATTCATGACTATTGGAAAAAACATAGCCATGACTAGATGATGTTTGTTGACAAAGTAAGGACTCTGCTTTTTAATATCCTGTCTAGGTTGGTCATAACTTTTCTTCCAATAGCAAGCGTCTTTTAATTTTATAGCAGCAATCACCATCTGCTGTGATTTTGGAGCCCCCCAAAATAAAGTATGCCACTGTTTTAACTGTTTCTGCATCTATTTGCCATGAAGTGATGCAACTGGATGTCAGGATCTTAGTTTTCTGAATGTTGAGCTTTAAGCCAACTTTTTCACTCTCCTCTTTCACTTTCATCAAGAGGCTCTTTAGTTCTTTTCACTTTCTGCCAAAAGGGTGATGTCATCTGCATATCAGAGGTTATTGATATTTCTCCCGGCAGAATTCATGGTTCATGTACTGCTGAAGCCTGGCTTGGAGAATTTTGAGCATTACTTTACTAGCATGTGAGATGAGTGCAATTGTGTGGTAGTTTGAGCATTCTTTGGCATTGCCTTTCTTTGGGATTGGAATGAAAACCGACCTTTTCTAATCTTGTGGTCACTGCTGAGTTTTCCAACTTGCTGGCATATTGAGTGCAGCACTTTCACACCATCATCTTTCAGGATTTGAAACAGCTCAACTGGAATTCCTTAACCTCCAGTAGCTTTGTTCATAGTGATGCTTTCTAAGGTTCACTTGACTTCTCTTTTCAGGATGTCTGGATCTAGGTGAGTGATTACACCATTGTGATTATCTTGGTTGTGAAGATATTTTTCTACAGTTTCTGTGTATTCTTGCCACCTCTTCTTAGTATCTTCTGCTTCTGTTAGGTCTCTATTATTTCTGTGGTTTATAGAGCCCATCTTTGCATGAAATGTTCCCTTGGTATCTCTAATTTTCTTGAAGAGATCTCTAGTCTTTCCCATTCTATTGTTTTCCTCTATTTCTTTGCACTGATCACTGAGGAAGGCTTTCTTACCTCTCCTTGCTATTCTTTGGAACTCTGCATTCAACTGGGCATATTTTTCCTTCTCTCCTTTTCTTTTGGCTTCTCTTATTTTCACAGCTATTTGTAAGGCCTCTTTAGATAGCCACTTTGATTTTTTTACATTTCTTTTTCTTGGGGATGGCCTTGCTCCCTGTCTCCTTGTACAATGTCTTGAATCAGATCTAGTCCCTTAAATCTATTTTTCACTTCCAGTGTATAAACGTAAGATGATTTAGGTCATACCTGAATGGTCTAGTGGTTTTCCCTGCTTTCTTCACCTAATTTCTTCTGAATTTGGTTAAAAATTACTAGAAGGAAAAGTTGCAGCTTTCATATGACTAAAGAGTTTATTTTAAATTAAAAACAACAGCAACAACAAAACAACAAGCAAATGTCCTCTGCTGTCCATAAGATGTTTGGCACAGTTTGGATAAGCTTGAAAATGGCATCTAGAATTGTTTTAGTTCAGGCTCCTATAAACTAGAAGCTACGTTATACTAGGTGGCTAAAAAACAGAGACTTATTTTTCACCTTTCTGGTAACTGGAAAGTCCAAGGTCAAGATCCCTGTTAAATGTTTGCATTTTATTTATATTTCAAGTACATTCTGATTTCAATAAATCCTTTCTGAAATCCTTACTATCTGACTTTAATTAACTTCAGAGAAGGATACCTGTATTACATTTGGAGAGTAAACTGTTAATTATTTGTTGAACATATCATAAAGTATAAACAGGTTTAATTTTCTACATCAAAGTTGCCCTAAGCATTTATATTGGACTTACTGTTGGCTAATGATTAAGTTAAATAATAGTTGTGAAATATCTGGTCCACTGATACATAGGAAACTGAAGAAATAATATGTTTGGCTCATTTTTCTATTTATGTTACAGTTAATAATATTCTGAATCTAGAACAAGTTGTGTAAAACTTTGTAGTTGGTAATTTTGCACTTAGAAATATAATCTGAGATGTCATTATAATGCCAGTTGTTGCTCTTAGAAAAGGCACAATATAGAAAAGTGATTAAAAGATTTTGGTCTTAAATCTGTATTCAATGTTTTGCTCTCTCTTTATAATCTATCTAGATATATATGTTTTATATATATTTTATATATGTTTTAATATTTGACACCTGTTTCCATATATATGTTATAATAATACTTTTCAACTTACGATTTTGAGAATACACTAAAAGTATGAATCTTTGTAAATTTAATGATTTCCTGTTGTAAAGCAATAAGTATATTTTTATTATTAGTGTTATTTCAACCATTACTAACCCCATTTCTTATTTTTCTGTCTTGCCTCTGTAACCACCATTTGTGTTGCATCTCAGCACATCTCAAACTCTCTGCAGTGAAAGATGTTCTTTAAAAATATATGATGCTTTGCCCTACATACACAAAAAAAGTGTTACTGTGATATACTATACTTATTTTAAAACGCTGTTACTTTTTGTACTTATTGTGCAACTGACCTTTAACAAGCACTCAGTGATCTATGAGTAACATTTTTATTCCTCCAACATGGATATTCTGTGATTTGAGATGATTACTTTTAAAAAATATTTTAATGTGGTGTAGGTGATTTGCAATGTTGTGTTAGTTTCAGGTGGATAGCAAAGTGAATCATTTGTACATATACATACACCCACTCTTTTATAAGATCCCGCACCCACCCACAGAGGCCATTACAGAGTACAGTTTCTTGAGCTATACAATAGGTCCTTATTAGTTATCTACTTCATATACAGTAGTGTGTGTATATCAGTCACAATCTCCCAGTTTATCCCTCCACCCCTTTCACTCTGGTAACCACAAGTTTGTTTACTACATCTGTGACTGTTTCTATTTTGTAAATAAGTTCATTTGTACATTGTTTTAGATTCCACATATAAGCAATATCATATATTTGTCTTTCTCTGTCTGACTTACTTCGATTTATATGACAAGTTTTAGGTCCATTGTGTTATTGCATTATTTTGTTGTTTTTCAAGGTTAATATTCTATTGCATGTATATGAACCACATCTTCTTTATTGACTCCTTTTTGGACGGTCTTTTAGGTTGTTTCCATGTCCTGGCTATTATAAATGCTGCAAAGCATTGGGATGCATGTATATTTTTGAATTATGATTTTCTCTGGGTAAATATCGAGGAGTGGGATTTCTGGGTCATATGGTAGTTCTCTTTTTAGTTTTTAAAGTAACTTCCATATGTTATCCATAGTGGCAATGCTAATTTACAGCCCCATCAACAGTGAAGGAGTGTTCCCCTTTCTGTACATCCTCTCCAGCATATATTGTATGTAGATTTTTTGATGATTTTGAGTTTGAGATGATATCTTACTGTAGTTTCGATGTGCATTTCTTTAATAATTAACAATGTTGAGCATCTTTTCATGAGGACTACTTTTTAAATAAAAGCTTAAACAAATAACTCACCCTTGTTTCTTCCATTTAATTTGTTTTAGAACACAAGCCCATGGTCTAATTTTTGAGTCCTTCCTACTGAACTTCATACTATTTCCCATGTCCTGTATAGTTTATGGTTCAGTAAAATGTGGCAACTATAATGACATGAATTATTTACTTGTTACTATTACACATATTTTAATCACTTTCACTGTGGCTTATTATGTTTTATTAAATGTGGCTTTTTATGTCTTGGGAATTTCATTAAGTAATTTCAAACTGTATCACAAGAACTCTGTGTGTGTGTGTGTGTGTGTGTGTGTGGTGTGTACTCAGTCATTTTTGACTCATTGCAACTCCATGGACTGCAAACTTCTAGGTTCCCATGGGATTTTCCAGGCAAGAATGCTGGAGTGGGTTGCTATTTCCTACTCCACGGGATCTTCCAACCCCGGGATCAAATCTGAGTCTCTTATGTCTCTTTCATTGGCAGACAGATTCTTTATCACTGTGCCACCTGGGGACCCCAGCATAAGGACTAATAGAGAACAATTAAAATTGTTTTTCCAAATATAAAGAGGCCTTGTAAAATATGTTGTAGGAAAGTCTTTATTGGATAAATAATTGTCAACATTCTGATGGGGTACTTTTTTGATGAACATTAGAGATAGTTAATAGTTGAAATAAAATTTAACAATAAATGTTATTTGGTATTCTCAGCTAGCTTTCCTAGATTTTCTCTTTCACTTATTATTTTGAATAGTCATTTTTATTTTACTATTCTAAGCATTTATAAACATAATGTTTATGTCAGTATTAGATATTTGGTATGCGTTTTATATTGCTATGTCAACATAATTATATCTGGAACTTCATTTCGCTATGATTTTAGTGTAAAAATTGAGTTTGTAATGCAGAGTATATTACAATATTATATAACATTTGAACTGTTTCAAAAATACATGTACTTAAGTTTTCAGAAAAAAGCACAAAGGCTTTTCTCTGAATGATGATAGCCTTGTGTTAGTTTGCTATTTGAATAGTAGTTATAGAGGACAGTAAAGTGAACACTACAACTTTTTGCTTTTTCTATAATTCTATCCAAGCATTATTTTTTAAATATTTATATATTTATTTACTTGGCTGGCCAGGTCTTTCTTGTGGCACAGGGGACCTTCCTTGCATCTTGAGAGATCTTTAGTTGCAGCACCCAAACTCTGTCATTGTGTCACGTAGGCTCTGGAGCACATGAGCTTAGTAGTTGTGGTACACCAGCTTAGTTGCTTCATGGAGTGGCAGATCTTAGTTCCATGGCCAGGGATTGAATCTACATCCCCTGCAATGCAAGGTGAATTCTTAACCACTGGAGGACCAATGAAATCCTTAAATATTATTGTTTTATTATGCATAGATAATTCAGTTCAGTTCAGTTGCTCAGTCGTGTCCAATTTTTGGGGACCCCATGGACTGCAGCACATCAGACCTCTCTGTCTGTCATCAACTCCTGGAGTTTACTCAAACTAATGTCCATTGAGTTTGAGTACATGCATTATGTATATATATATTTTGTATTTTTTCTCATAGATAATATGACTAATACAGGTTGTTCCAGATTGTTCTATGACCATATGTCAACATATATCAACAATCCCTTAAGGTTAGCCTTATGGATCTCAAATAGAATCTGAAATTGTTACCAGAGCTCCTGCAAGTTTTGAGTTTTAAACTCAAACATTTATCTCTCCATAACAGATTCCTAAAATAATTGACATGTATATCCAATAGTTCCAGCATCATTTATTGAAAAACTATGCTTTATTGATTGAAGTTTCCTGACAATTTTGCCAAAAATCATTTTGTTGACTGTCAGTGTAAGAGTTAGCATATGTACTCAACTCTATTCCCTTTATCTATATGTGAAAGCTTACTTCAGTACACAGTCTGGCTAGATGTTACATGTTTGTAAAAATATTAAAATAAAAGGCATGACTCATACAGTTTTGCTTTTCTATCATAATATTGTTTCTTCAACTGAGATCTTTTGTAATTCCATATAAATTTGAGAATAGGCATTTACATTAATGAAGGAATTTCTCTTACAATTTTAATAGAGATTGCAGTGAATCTGCGATTACTTTAAGGAGAATTGTCATCTTAATGATATTAACTCTTCCAGTAATCGAACAACGAATATTTTTCCAACTGATTCCATTCAGTTCAGTCACTCAGTCGTGCCTGACTCTTTGTGACCCCATGAATTGCAGCATGCCAGGTTTCCCTGTCCATCAACAACTCTCAGAGTTCACCTAAACTCATGTCTATCGAGATGGTGATGCCATCCAGTCAGCTCTTCCTTTGTCGTTCCCTACTCGTCCTGCCCCCAATCCCTCCCAGTATCAGAGTCTTTTCCAATGAGTCAACTCTTCTCATGAGGTGGCCAAAGTACTGGAGTTTCAGCTTTAGCATCAGTCCTTCCAATGAACACCCAAGACTGATCTCCTTTAGAATGGACTAGTTGGATCTCCTTGCAGTCCAAGGGACTCTCAAGAGTCTTCTCCAACACCACAGTTCAAAAGCATCAATTCTTCGGCGCTCAGTTTTCTTCACAGTCCAACTCTCACATCCATGCATGATCACTGGAAAAATCATAGCCTTGAATAGATGGAACGTTGTTGGCAAAGTAATGTCTCTGCTTTTTAATATGCTGTCTAGGATGGTCATAACTTTCCTTCCAAGGAGTAAGGGTCTTTTAACTTCATGGCTGAAATCACCATCTGCAGTGATTTTGGAGCCCCCCCCCCCAATAAAGTCTGACACTGTTTCCACTGTTTCCCCATCTATTTCCCTTGAAGTGATGGGAATGAATGCCATGATCTTAGTTTTCTGAATGTGGAGCTTTAAATTAACCTTTTTACTTTCCTCTTTCACTTTCATCCAGAGGCTTTTTAGTTCCTCTTCACTTTCTGCCATAAGGGTAGTGTCATCTGCATATCTGAAGTTACTGATATTTCTCCCGGCAATCTTGATTCCAGCTTGTGTTTCTTCCAGCAAAGCGTTTCTCATGATGTACTCTGCATATAAGTTAAATAAGCAGGGTGACAATATACAGCCTTGACATACTCCTTTTCCTATTTGAAACCAGTCTGTTGTTCCATGTCCAGTTCTAACTGTTGCTTCATGGCCTGTATATAGGTTTTTCAAGAGGCAGGTCAGGTGGTTTGGTATTTCCATCTCTTTCAGAATGTTGCACAGTTTCTTGTGATGCACAGTCAAAGGCTTTGCCATAGTCAATAAAGCAGAAATAGTTGTTTTCCTGGAACTCTCTTGCTTTTTCCATGATCCAGCGGATGTTGGGAATTTGAAATCTGGTTCCTCTGCTTTTTCTAAAACAAGCTTGAACATCTAGGGCATCTTAATTTCATCCATCAAAATTTTGTATTTTTAGGTATGTAAGTCTTTAACCTTTTTAGTTAAATCCATTCCCAGGTATTTTATTATTTTCAGTGCTACCTTAAATTGAAATATTTTCTTAGATTTATTTTGATTATTCATTTGAAATATAATTTAATTTTGTTTATTTTTTTGCCTTAAACATTGCCAAATATGTTTATCAGTAATTTTTTAATAAGCTGCCTTAGGATTATCTACACATAGAATTATGTTATTTTACAATAACAGCAATTGTATTTCTTCTGTTTCAATCTGGATGCCTTCTATTTCATTTTCTTGCTAATTTTTCTGATTTGTATTTATTAAATCATGTTGGGTGGTGGTAAAAGAGGGCATTCTAACTTTGTTCCTGATCTTAAGATAAAAGGTCTCAATATTTCATCATTCAGTATTACCTGTGAGTTTTTTTGTAAATGCTCTTTATTAGATTGACAACATTTCTTTCTTCTCCAGTGTATTAAAACTTGTTAATTAGAAGTGTTCCGTTCAGTTCAGTTCAGTCACTCAATCGTGTCTGACTCCTTGTGACCCCATGAACTGCAACACGCCATGCCTCCCTGTCCATCACCAACTCCCAGAGTTCACTCAGACTCACGTCCATCGAGTTAGTGATGCCATCCAGCCATCTCATCCTCGGTCGTTCCCTTCTCCTCCTGCCCCTAATCCCTCCCAGCATCAGAGTCTTTTCCAATGAGTCAACTGTTCCCATGAGGTGGCCAAAGTACTGGAGATTCAGCTTTAGCATCATTCCTTCCAAAGATATCCCAGGGCTGATCTCCTTCAGAATGGACTGGATGGATTTCTTTGAAGTCCAATGGACTCGCAAGAGTCTTCTCCAACACCACAGTTCAAAAGCATCAATTCTTCGATGCTCAGCTTTCTTCACAGTCCAACTCTCACATCCATACATGACCACAGGAGAAACCATACCTTGACTAGATGGACCTTAGTCGCCAAAGTAATGTCTCTGCTTTTGAATATGCTATCTAGGTCGCTCATAACTTTTCTTCCAAGGAGTAAGCGTCTTTTTATTTTATGGCTACAATCACCATATGCAGTGATTTTGGAGCTCCCAAAAATAAAGTCTGACACTGTTTCTACTGTTTCCCCATCTATTTCCCATGAAGGGATGGGACCATGCCATGATCTTCGTTTTCTGAATATTGAGCTTTAGGCCAACTTTTTCACTCTCTTCTTTCACTTTCATCAAGAGGTTTTTCAGTTCCTCTTCACTTTCTGCCATAAGGGTGGTGTCATCTGCATATTTGTGGTTATTGATATTTCTCCTGGCAATCTTGATTCCAGCTTGTGTTTCTTGCAGTCTAGCATTTCTCATGATGTACTCTGCATATAAGTTAAATAAGCAGGATGACAATATATAGCCTTGATGGACTCCTTTTCCTGGTTGGAACCAGTCTGTTGTTCCATGTCCAGTTCTAACTGTTGCTTCCTGACCTGCATACAGATTTCTCAAGAGGCAGGTCAGGTGGTCTGCTATTCCCATCTCTTTCAGAATGTTCCACAGTTTATTGTGATCCACACAGTCAAAGGCTTTGGCATCATCAATCAAGCAGAAATAGTTGTTTCCTGGAACTCTCTTGCTTTTTCCATTATCCAGTGGATGTTGGCAATTTGATCTCTGGTTCCTCTGCCTTTTCTAAAACCAGCTTTAACATCAGGGAGTTCACGGTTCATGTATTGTTGAAGCCTCGTTTGGAGAATTTTGAGCTTTACTTTACTAACATATGAGATGAGTGCAATTGTGCGGTAGTTTGAGCATTCTTTGGCATTGCCTTTTTTGAAATTGGAATGAAAACTGACATTTTCCAGTCCTGTGGCCACTGCTGAGTTTTCCAAATTTGCTGGCGTATTGAGTGCAGCACTTTCACACCATCATCTTTCAGGATTTGAAATAGCTCAACTGGAATTCCATCATATCCACTAGCTTTGTTCATAGCGATGCTTCCTAAGGCCCACTTGACTTCACGTTCCAGGATGTCTGGCTCTAGGTGAATGATCAAACCATCATGATTATCTGGGTTGTGAAGATCTCTTTTGTAGAGTTCTGTGTATTCTTGCCACCTCTTCTTAATATCGTCTGCTTCTGTTAGGTCCCTATCATTTCTGTCCTTTATCGAGTCCATCTTTGCATGAAATGTTCCCTTGGTATCTCTAATTTTCTTGAAGAGATCTCTAGTCTTTCCCATTCTATTGTTTTCCTCTATTTCTTTGCATTGATTGCTGAAGAAGGCTTTCTTATCTCTTCTTGCTATTCTCTGGAACTCTGCATTCAGATGCTTTTATCTTTCCTTTTCTCCTTTGCTTTTCACCTCTCTTCTTTTCACAGCTATTTGTAAGGCCTCCTTAGACAGCATTTTGGGTTTTTTTTGCATTTCTTTTCCATGGGGATGGTCTTGATCCCAGTCTCCTGTACAATGGCAAGAACCTCATTCCATAGTTCATCAGGCACTCTGTCTAGCAGATCTAGGCCTTTAAATCTATTTCTCACTTCCACTGTATAATCATAAGGGATGATTTAGGTCATACCTGAATGGTCTAGCAGTTTTCCCTTCATTCTTCAATTTGAATCTAATTTGGTAATAAGGAGTTCATGATCTGAGCCACAGTGAGCTCCCAGTCTTGTTTTTGTTGACTGTATAGAGCTTCTCCATCTTTGGCTGCAAACAATATAATCAATCTGATTTCGGTGTTGACCATCTGGTGATGTCCATGTGTAGAATCTTCTCTTGTGTTGTTGCAAGAGGGTGTTTGCTATGACCCGTGCATTTTCTTGGCAAAACTTTATTAGTCTTTGCCCTGCTTCATTCCTCATTCCAAGGCAAAATTTGCCTGTTACTCTAGGTGTTTCTTGCCTTCGTATTTTTGCATTCCAGTCCCCTATAATGAAAAGGACATCATTTGTGGGTGTTAGTTCCAAACGATCTTGTAGGTTTTCATAAAACCGTTCAACTTCAGCTTCTTCAGCGTTACTGGTTGGGACATAGACTTGGATAACTGTGATATTGAGTGGTTTGCCTTGGAGATGAACAGGAATCATTCTGTCATTTTTGAGATTGCATCCAGGTACTGCATTTCGGACTCTTTTGTTGACCATGATGGTTACTCCATTTCTTCTGAGGGATTCCTGCCTGCAGTAGTAGATATAATGGTCATCTGAGTTAAATTCATCCATCCCAGTCCATTTTATTTCGCTGATTCCTAGATGTCGACGTTCACTATTGCCATCTCTTGTTTGACCACTTCCAATTTTCCTTGATTCACGGAACTGACGTTCCAGGTTCCTATGCAATATTGCTCTTTACAGCATCGGACCTTGCTTCTATCACCAGGCACATCCACAACTGGATATTGTTTTTGCTTTGGCTCCATCCCTTCATTCTTTCTGGAGTTATTTCTCCACTGATCTCCAGTAGCATATTGGGTACTTACTGACCTGGGGAGTTCCTCCTTCAGTATCCTATCATTTTGCTTTTTCATACTGTTCATGGGGTTCTCAAGGCAAGAATACTAAAGTGATTTGCCATTCCCTTCTCCAGTGGACCACATTCTGTCAGACCTCTCCACCATGACCTGCCTATTTTGAGTTGCCCCGCGGTCATGGCTTGGTTTCATTGAGTTAGACAAGGCTGTGGTGCTAGTGTGATTAGATTGACTAGTTTTCTGTGAGTATGTTTTCTGTGTGTCTGCCCTCTGATGCCCTCTTGCAACACCTACCATCTTACTTGGGTTTCTCTTACCTTGGGCGTGGGGTATCTCTTCACGGCTGCTCCAGCAAAGCACAGCCGCTGCTCCTTACCTTGGACGAGGGGTGTTATTTATCCTCAAATTATTTTTAATATCTAGACTGTGTTAGATTTTTTTGGTTATTGATTTTACAAATATGGCTTACTGCATTGATTTTTTGGAGAAGGCAATGGCACCCCGCTCCAGTACTCTTGCCTGGAAAATCTCGTGGGTGGAGGAGCCTGGTAGGCTGCAGTCCATGGGGTCGCTAAAAGTCAGACACTACTGAGCGACTTCACTTTCACTTTTCACTTTCATGCATTGGAGAAGGAAATGGCAACCCACTCCAGTGTTCTTGCCTCAAGAATCCCAGGAATGGTTGACCCTGATGGCCTGCCATCTACGCGGTCGCACAGAGTCAGACACGACTGAAGTGACTTAGCAGCAGCACCAGGAGCATTGATTTTTGGACATATAACCAACCTTTCATTTTTTTGTATAAATCTCCTCAAGTTACAGTGTATAATATTTTTTATGTATTGCTAGATTTTGTGTCTGTTACTAAGCACATTTGTTTGTAGTTTTCTAACATTTTGCATTGTTTTGCTATTAAAGTAATACTGGTTTCATAAAATTGTCTGTGAAGTTTCTTTCTTTTGTTTAATTTTAAAGAAGTTATTTTTAAAAATTATATTAATTCTTTATTAAATGTTTACTAGAACTTACTGCTACAGCCATCTCTGCTCGGATTTTTCTTTGTGGAAAATTATCATCATCACTTTAATTGTGGGTCTATTTTAATTTCCACTTGTTTTTGAATAAGTTTTGATCATTTTTATTTTTCTGGAAAACTTCCCATTTCATCTAAGTTATATAATTTGTTCACATTTTATGTGCATAATATCTGTTTCTGTTTAGACAAGTAGGTATTAATAATTAGTCTTTTATCTTAATATTAGTTATTTGTGTCTTGTATATGTTTTTTAGTCAATTTCACTGTTTATCTTTCAAATTACGTACTTTTGGTTTCATTTATTTTTCTCTGTTGTGTTTTTATTTACTATTTAGTTGATTTCTACACTAAACTTTATTATTCCCTTCCTTCTGCTTACTTTATTTATTTTTTTAAAATTTAAATTTATTTAATTGGAGGCTAATTACTTTACATTAGTGTATTGGTTCTGCCACACATCAACATGAATATTCCGCAGGTATACACGTGTTCCCAATCATGAAGCCCCCTTCCACCTCCCTCGTTGTACCATCCTTCCGGGTCATCCCAGTGCAGCAGCCCCAAGTATCCTGTATCAAACCTGGACTGGTGATTAATTTCTTATATGATATTATACATGTTTAAATGCCATTCTCCCAAATCATCCCACCCTCTCTATCTCCTACAGAGTCCAAAAGACTGTTCTATACATCTCTGTCTCTTTTGCTGTCTTGCATACAGGGTTATCGTTACCATTTTTCTAAATTCCATATATATGCATTAGTATACTGTATTGGTGTTTTTCTTCCTGGCTTACTTCACTCTGTATAATAGGCTCCAGTTTCATCCATCTCATTAGAACTGATTCAAATGCATTCTTTTTAATGGCTGAATAATACTCCACTGTGTATATGCACCACAGCTTCTTATCCATTCCTCTGCTGATGGACATCTAGGTTGCTTTCCTGTCCTGACTATGTTAAGCAGTGCTGAGATGAACATTGGGGTACACGTATCTCTTTCAATTCTGGTTTCCTCAGTGTGTATGCCCAGCAGTGGGATTGCTGGGTCTTATGGCAGTTCTATTTCCAGTTTTTTAAGGAATCTCCACACTGTTCTCCATACTGGCTGTACTAGTTTGCATTCCCACCAACAGTGTAAGAGGTTCCCTTTTCTCCACACCCTCTGCAGCATTTATTGCTTGTAGACGTTTGGATAGTAGCCATTTTGACTGGTGTGAAATGGTACCTCATTGTGGTCTTGATTTGCATTTCTCTGATAATGAGTGATGTTGAGCATCTTTTCATGTGTTTTTTGGCCATTTTTATGTCTTCTTTGGAGACATGTCTGGTTAGTTCTTTGTCCCATTTTTTGATTGGGTTGTTTATTTTTCTGGAATTGAGATGTAGGTGTTGCTTTTATATTTTTGAGATTAATTCTTTGTCAGTTGCTTCATTTGCTATTATTTTCTCCCATTCTGAAGGCTGTCTTTTCACCTTGCTTATAATTTTCTTTGTTTTGCAGAAGCTTTTAATTTTAATTAGGTCTCATTTGTTTATTTTTGCTTTTATTCTGGGAGGTGAGTCATAGAGTATCCTGCTGTGATTTATATGAGAGAGTGTTTTGCCTATGTTTTATTCTAAGAGTTTTATAGTTTCTGGTCTTACATTTAGATATTTAATCCATTTTGAGTTTATTTTTGTGTATGGTGTTAAAAAGTATTCTATTTTCATTCTTTTATAAGTGGTTGACCAGTTTTCCCAGCATCACTTGGTAAAGAGATTGTCTTTTCTCCATTGTATATTCTTGCCTCCTTTGTCAAAGATAAGGTGTCCATAGGTGTGTGGCTCTATCTCTGGGCTTTCTATTTTGTTCCATTGATCTATATTTCTGTCTTTGTGCCAGTACTATACTCTTTGGATGACTATGGCTTTGTAGTAGAGCTTGAAGTCAGGCAGGTTGATTCCTCCAGTTCCAATTTTCTTACTCATGATTGCTTTGGCTATTCTAGGTTTTTGTATTTCCATACAAATTGTGAAATTATTTATTCTAGTTTTCTGAAAAATACAATTGGTAGTTTCATAAGGATTGCATTGAGTCTATAGATTGCTTTGGTTAGTATAATCCTTTTCACTATATTGATTCTTCCAATCCATGAACATAGTATATTTCTCCATCTATTAGTGTCCTCTTTGATTTCTATCACCAGTGTTTTATAGTTTTATATATATAGGTCTTTAGTTTCTTTAAGTAGATATATCCCTAAGTATTTTATTTTTTTGTTGCAATGGTAAATGGAATTGTTTCCTTAATCATACAATATGTCCAAGTGGGCTTTCTCCCAGAAGTGTAAGGAATCTTCAATATTCACAAATCAATCAAAGTAACACATTATATTAACAAATTGAAAGATAAAAGCCATATGATTATCTCAATAGATATAGAGAAAGCCTTTGACAAAATTCAACATCCATTTATGATAAAAACTCTCCAGAGAGCAGGCATAGAAGGAACATACATAAACATAATAAAAGCTATATATGACAAACCCATGGCAAACATTATCCTCAATGGTGAAAAATTGAAAGTATTTTCCCTAAAGTCAGGAACAAGACAAGGGTGCCCACCGTCACCACTACTATTCAACATAGTTTTGGAAGTTTGCGCCACAGCAATCAGAGCAGAAAAAGAAAAGGAGCCCATATTGGAAAAAAGGAAGTAAAACTCTCACTGTTTGCAGATGACATGATCCTCTACATAGAAAACCCTAAAGACTCCACCAGAAATTTACTAGAGCTAATCAATGAATATAGTAAAGTTGTGGGATATAAAATCAACACACAGAAATCCCTTGCATTCCTATACACTAATAATGAGAAAATAGAAAGAAAAATTAAGGAAACGATTCCTTCTGCTTACTTTAGAATTACCACTTAGGTTTCAAGGGTGTTAACTTAGAAGATTAAATTATTGATTTGTGTAATAATTTGCTATGTCTGCCATAAGAAAGCACCACAGACTGGAAGCATGAATCTTGAGGATCAAAGTGTCAACACAGGGATCAAACTGTCAACACAGCTGGTTTCTTCTGAGGCCTGTCTTCTTGGTTAGGAGATGGCCATCTTCTGCCGGGAGCCATCTGAGGAACTCCACCCATGTCAAAGGTCATGAGGAAGGAGGCTTGGCATACGCAAAGGCGTGATCAAGCCTCAGGAAACCCCCTGTTCCCAAGCATCTAACCCCAAACCAGAGTTTGTTTTATGCTCTCACCTACACCTCTGACTTTATGGGGGGCTCTCCCCCGTAACCGTTTCTCTTGGAGAAGGAGTAAACATGCAGCTCCAAGGCAATAAAAATTCCTGGTAGTGACAAGAGTGTTTCAGCTTATGGACTCCTCTTAAGGTTATCTAGCCCACCTGTATAGGTTCATCCATCCACATGTGATTGTTTACAGCCTCCCAATCTGAGAGGCATGAGATGTTTTAGACTTACTAAAGGCAATTCTTTTGGGGAGTTGGAAATTATTAGTATAGTGGGTTGGTTAAGAATTATATTGGTGAAGGGTTTTTCATTTGTTGTGCCAATAATTGCTGCTAATTCCCTGCCCTGGGTGTGACAAGGTTGTCTTAGGTCAAACCTCTCTGCTGACAGACTAGCTTGTGTGACAGGATTATCCATACTCCTGCCACTAAGCACATGATTGTTTACTACCTCTCAACCATAAACAGCACAGAGAGTTTTGGAGTATTTTGAGAGTCTTAATTAGCATAGGGATTTTCTTCTTGTTGAGTCAATGATTGCCGCCAGGCCTCCATATCCTTAGGCACCTGGGAATATATTAATCAATGTATTTGAAATATAGAAAAGGAAATATAGTAGTTTTAAGGTTAGCAATACTAGACTTTTTGAATTAATGAATTTTCTCTTTTGTAATAGATCACTGTACTTTGTTATAAATCACTGTGTCCTTGCTATGTAAAAATGTAACTTTATCACTATCTTAAGACTAAATAGATCTTAAGGGGAACATTGGTGAAAGGATTTTCATTTGTTGGGCTGATGTTTGCTGCTAAATCTCCATGTTCCCTGCCCTTATAATGAATATAACTAGCATATAGGAGAAATAAGTATTAACCTTTAAACATATAGGAGAAATAAGTATTAACCTTTAAGATTAATCATGTTAACCTTTGCTTAAATAAATTCCTTTCTTGATTGTAACTCACTACACCCTCATCCTATAGGAATGCAACTGTATTTGGAGGGTGGTGCCTGGTTTAAGAAAAAACACCTTTGGAAAAAATAAGTTTTTTGGTTATCAGAAAGAAAGGATCACAAAATGTCAGCAGGTCTCATGGCCAGAAGATGATGTAAAATCCCTAAGACCTTTTTATGTGAAGCACCTGATTTTGATAAAGGTCAGGACTGCTGACCCCCACGTGACTCTGTATTCATCCCTATGTGTAACAAAAGGTATATAAGCAAACCTCAATATAAAGAAATTGGATCAGTTTCCGGAAAGACTGATTCCCTCATGTCTTCTTTTCTGCTCCCCGTTTTTTCTGGCTGAATTCCCATCTGGAGCGTGGGTGCTCACCACATATATTTACTTGCCCTGGTTTTCAAGCCCAAGCGAGAAGGAGCCCAAGGAAGGGCACCTTCTGATATTCAAGTGGTACCGGTGGCCCAACGTAGATGGTGCAAATTCCTTGTCTTGGAATTTTATTGGTTTCCCACGTGAACCAAGTTATTCAGCCTCTTTTTCTCTCCTACTATTTTCAGGCCAAATTCCCAACTGGTGCATGGGTACCCACCAAGCCTATTAATTTTTCCTGGGCTTCTAAGATTGGACCGGTGGGGCCTCAGTGCCTCCTCTCCTTCGGGAGAATGGGTAGACGCCTGCGGCCTACGTAGGTGGTGATTGGTATTCCATGTGAACGAAGTTATTCATCCTCTTTTTCTCTGCTAATTTTCTAATCCCTCTCTATCTGTAATTAAATAAGTTATTTCTAAGGACACCGATGCCGTCCTCACCTTTAAATTCCCTGGATCCACCAGGGCTGGACCCCGGCAATCTTCCCTCTATGTCTGACAAGGTCTTGACTCTGTACATGCCCATGTTCAAATTTCCTCTGCTTATATGGATAGCAGTAGTATTGGATTGACTGTGCCAAAGGCTTTGACTGTGTGGATCACAATAAACTGTGGAAAATTCTGAAAGAGATGGGAATCCCAGATCACCTGACCTGCCTCTTGAGAAACATATATGCAGGTCAGAAAGCAGCAGTTAGAACTGGACATGGAACAACAGACTGGTTCCAAATAGGAAAAGGAGTCCATCAAAGCTGTATATTGTCACCCTGCTTATTTAAATTATATGCAGAGTACATCATGAGAAACGCTGGGCTGGAAGAAGCACAAGCTGGAATCAAGATTGCCAGGAGAAATATCAATAACCTCAGATATGCAGATGACACCACCCTTATGGCAGAAAGTGAAAAGGAAGTAAGAAGCCTCTTGATGAAAGTGAAAGAGGAGAGTGAAAAAGTTGGCTTAAAGCTCAGCATTTAGGAAATGAAGATCATGGCATCCAGTCCCATCACTTCATGGGAAATAGATGGGGAAACAGTTGGAAACAGTGTCAGAATTTTTTGGGGGGAGGAGGGGAGTTTGCAAAATCCCTGCAGATGGTGATTGCAGCCATGAAATTAAAAGATGCTTACTCTTTGGAAGGAAAGTTATGACCAACCTAAATAGCATATTCAAAAGCAGAGACATTACTTTGCCGACTAAGTTCCATCTAGTCAAGGCTATGGTTTTTCCAGTGGTCATGTGTGGATGTGAGAGTTGGACTGTGAAAAAAGCTGAGCACTGAAGAATTGATATGCTTTTGAAATGTGGTGCTGGAGAAGACCCTTGAGAATCCCTTGGACTGCAAGGAGATCCAGCCAGTCCATTCTAAAGGAAATCAGTCCTGGGTGTTCATCGGAACGACTGATGCTAAAGCTGAAACTCCAATACTTTGGCCACCTGATTTGAAGTGCTGACTCATCGAAAAAGACCCTGATGCTGGGAGCTATTGGGGGCAAGAGGAGTAGGGGACCACAGAGGATGAGATGGTTGGATGACATCACTGACTCAATGGACATGAGTTTGAGTAAACTCTGGGAGCTGGTGATGGACAGGGAGGCCTGGTGTGCTGTGATTCATGAGGTCACAAAGAGTCAGACACGCCTGAGGGACTGAACTGAACTGAACTGAGTATTGGATTATGGCTACCTCCAATGATCTCATTTAAGCTGAATTAAATGCTTAAAATATTTCTACACACATAGTCGAAGGAAGAGTTCCCTGGCCATCCAGTGGTTAGGACTTGGTGCTTTAACTGTAGTGGCCTCTGGTGTAATCCTTGGGGGAAGAAGGAACTAAGATGCCACAAACTATGCACAACTCCACCAAATACAATCTAAGGAATGTGGGTTAGAATTTCAACATATGATGTTTCAGGGGAAAACAATTGTCTATATAACAATTTGAGATGTTTCACTTTTGTATGGGTTTTTGTAGATATAAATTATCCTCTAAGCACTGATTTAGGGGTAACCTGTCATAGCTCAGTTGGTAAAGCATCTGCCTGCAATGCAGGAGACCCTGGTTTGATTCCTGAGTGGGAAAGATTCCCTGGAGAAGGGATATGCTACCCACTCCAGTATTCTTGGTCTTCTTTTGTGGCTCAGCTGGTAAAGAATCTATCTGTCATGCAGGAAACCTGGCCATGACCCCTGGGTTGGGAAGATCCTCTGGAGAAGGGGAAGGCTACCCAACCAGTATTCTTGCTTAGAGAATTCCATGAACTATATAGTCCATGGAGTCACAAAGTTGGACATGACTGAGCGACTTTCACTCATGCCTTTTGATATGCTGTATTTTCATTTTCATTAATCTAAAAGCGTTTTTTAATTCTTTTCATTTCTGCTTTGACCCATTGATTATTTAGTCATGTGGTATTTAATTTGTACATATTTGGGACTTTTCCAAATTTGTTTATGTTGCTAACTTCTAACTTAATTTCATTGTTCTAAAAGAACTTAAGTTGTATAATTTAAATTTCTCTGAAATTTCTGGGGCTTGTTTTATGGTATACCTTATTCTTGGAGAATGTTTCAAAAGATTCATATGTATTTGAGAAGAATATGTATTCTGCTATTGTTTGGTGGAGTGTTGTATAGATATTTGTTAAATCTCACTGGCTAGTAGAGTTGTTCAAGTCTTCTGTTTACTTTTTGATCTGCAATGGATAGTTCTTCTGTCTACTACTGAAGTCTTCAGAAATTGTTTTTAATGCCTATTTTTAAATTATCTATGTGTATGCATGCTACGTCGCTTGAGTTGTGCGCAACTATTTGTGACCCTATGGACTGTAACCTATCAGGCTTCCCCATCCACGGGATTCTCCAGGTAAGGATATGGGAGTGGATTGCCATGCCCTTCTCCAGGTCATCTTGCCAGTCCGGGGACCAAATCCTTGTCTCTTATATTTCCTACAATGGCAGGTGGGTTCTTTACCACTAGCACTGCCTGAGAACCTGGGTCTCCTGCATTGCAGGCAGATTCTTTACCATCAGAGCTACCATGGAAGCCCATATAATGCTTACTTTTAGCAATTAATTGACTCATGATTATAAAATGTCTCTTTTTATCTCTAAAACATCTTTTGTTTTAAATTCTATTTTTGTCTGATGTTCATATGGTCATTTCACTTTTCTTAAAGTTGTTGTTTGCATGGTATCTTTTTTCCCCTATTCTTTTACTTTTGAAATGTATGTATCTTTGTATCTAAGGAATATTTCTTGTAGAAAGCTTATGGTTGATTCCTATTTTTCTTTCCCCAATCTGACAACCTGTGCCTTTGCATTGAACTTTTTAAAATCTATATGTATTTAATGTTATTTGTTTGGACTTACATCTGCTTATTGACTTTTCCCCAATATGTCCTGTATCTTACTTTTTGTTTCTCTATTCTTCTTTGCTACTTTCTTTATGATTAAGAGAATACTTTCTAATGTAACATCCTTTCTTCCAAGGATGCTTGCTGCTAGACAGCATATTAAAAAGCAGAGACACTACTTTGCCAACAAAGGTCTGTATAGTGAAAGCTATGGTTTTTCTAGTAGTCATGTATAGATGTGAAATTTGGATCATAAGGAAGGCTGAGTACCAAAAATTGATGCTTCCAAATTGTGGTGTTATAGAAGACTCGAGAGTCCCTAGAGAAAATCAAACCAGTCAACTAGAATGGGGCTTCCACCATGCTGAACTGGAGGGTAAGAGATGGGAGGCAGTGGTAAGAATAGCTCAAATGTCACCAACTTTTCTATTCTTACCAGTATTCTGTAAGTTTTCGCCAAAGATATGTATTAAGTTGTTTTACCCCATTAGGAAAATTTCCAGAGACCTTATAATTATTCTTTTTTTATATATACATTTTTCACCAGGTAGTTGTTTCACTGAGGTCTTAGTCCATGGAACTCCTCACACTCACAATTATTTTCAAAGTTCATCATATATATTTACATTGTGTGTGTGTGTATATATATATATATATATATATATAGTATATATTGTATATATAGTATATATAGTATATATTGTATATATTTTATGTATTGTATATATTGTATGTATATATATTGTATATATTATAGTATATATATAGTGTATATATATAAATATATATTTGTTCACAACATATGAACATATATATTTGTTGTGAACAAGTATATAGCTCTTCTGGTGTGATTGCTATGAATTAAGTAATATTTTAATGGCTGTTAGAGCCTGTTGTGTCCAAGAGAAAAATAATCTTGACTGGAAGTAAAATTATGGGAGTTTAGCCATGGGAGAAATTAGATCATAAAACAAACAAATAAATCTACAATGATCTGGGAGCTACAGAAATCCCCTATTTCAAAATTATAACCTATGAGAAATCTTTAAAACTTTCTGTTCTCCTACTCATCTTTTTCTTTACAAAATTCTTTGTAAAGTCAGAAAATTATTGCATCTTATATACTACACATGCAAGCTAAATGATTTTCATTATAGTCTCTTAGAGGGATTCTATTGTTGATAGCTAACAAGATAAACATCTCCTCATTGGAGTTTTGACTGTTTCTTATCAAATCATAAACTAAACATTGTTAAGACTCTCATATACTATCATATAGATATGTGCATCAATGAAGTTGTTCTCATATGTTTTGGTTCTGGCTTCCTCTTCATAGAAAATATTAATAGAAAATGGTAAATATGTTTTAAGAATGATGATCATCTTACTTTAGTCAATCCTCTAATTTAAATAATAGCCTTCAGCAGTAAAAGTTGTATCCTAGCACCTGTGATCCAGCTGCATCCTTTCTTGTAATGGACTTTGCAGGAATATGACTTTCATAAATATTATAGCAAAAGTCTCACCTTGAAGCAGTTGGATTTTACAACATAAGTTAATGGAGAAATGAAAAAATACAATCATACCTGTATGTGTTATGCCTATAGGGTTTCAATAAAAGTGAGATTAAAACACTGCAAGTTCAGGATATTTTGGCCAATTATTACTAAGTTATTCAATAAATACTGTAAACCCCAAAATAGAATATTGGGAGCAAAAAGGTAGCACTCCAAGTGTGTGAATAAAATAACAAATTAAGAATATGAAAAACATTAAAAAAATCAACTATTTTTGAACATTTTGGAAAAGAAATCACCCCACCATATAATCAAAAATGTGCTTTCAGGGTGATGATTGAGTAGCTGCTATTAGAACAACTAGTCTTTCTGAAAATAACAAAAGCAATGAAAAACATGCAAGGAATTGATGGCACTGGAGAATAAATAAAGCTGGAAGATACTGGATGAGTACTGTCCTTCATCAGAAAAAAATATAGGATATAGATGAGTAACTAAATTGCAAGCATTTTGACCCAAAGACAGGTCTAGTTTTACAATGTGGGCTGGTCAAATCCAAAATTCTCTGTAGTTTTCTTTGAAGAACCAAGTCTTCAAATAGTTAAGGATATATACACAAACATCTTAGAAAGGAGAAAACTGTGTAGAGTTTCCAATTCTTTGTATAAAGTGAAAGTGAAGGTGTTAGTCACTCAGTCGTGTCCAACTCTTTGTGACTCCATGGACTGTAGCCCTTCACCCTCAGGCTCCTCTGTGCATGGAAACTTCCAGGCAAGAATAATGGAGTGGATTGTTGTTACCTTCTGGTTCATCTCTGAACTATGCATTCCTAATATCCCAAGCCAGGCTAAAATAACTGACCTGATGATTTTAGCTTTGAGGCTGAATTCAGCCTGCCATCTTTGGGAAACATAACAGAATACAAATTGTTCAAACTATATAATTCAAAATGTTTATGATAGGACCCAAAATACTAGGTATATGAGAAGCAGCAAACAATCCACACTGAAGAAAAAGGCAATGTGAAGACCAATCAAGAACCGACTTAGATGTTGGAATTAATGTACCAAATACTACCATATCTGTGCTCAAGAAGATAAAAGAAAATGCTTTTATAGGGAAAAAAAAAAGAATATAAAGTAGTGAAACATGCAAAACAAGAAATTGTGACAAAACATCACTTGGAGAGACTTAAAATAAGACTGGAGGTGATAGAAGATCAAGTGAGGAAGAGAAAATAGAGCAATAAAATAGATATCCAATCTGAAGGTTAACAAAGAAATAAAATTGGAAAACTAATAAAGAGAATATCAGGAACTTGTGAAGCAATATAAATATACTTAACATAGTCATAGCTGGACACCTAGAAGAGAAGGGGAATTAAAATATAGGGGAATTATTCTAAGAGAGCATTTAGTTGGTACCTCAGGTTTTTGAAAGATGTAAATTTAGACAAGGAAGAAAATCAGAGAGCATATTTAATTAGAAAGGAATTCATGCCAATCACATTATAGGCAAATTTCTGAAATTCAAAGTGAAGGTTATATTTTCAAAAGGGGCTGAGAAAGGCAATTCAATGTATACAGGGCAAGAGTAATTTCAATAGCTAGTCAATTTTTTTTCAGAAACAGTGGACACTAGAAGACAGAATGATATCTGTAACTTCTAAGAAGGAAAACATAGACTCCCCCCTAAAAACAAAACAATTAAAAATAATTTTATGTGCAGTGACCATGACTAAATTGATGAATGTAGGTGAACTAGATATTTTCAAATAGAAAACTTTCATAATTATAACTATTAAAAACATTATATCAAGGAAAAGGAAAATTATACAGGTCTCTCTGAAGAGAATGAAGAGCACAAGAAATGTAAATTAAAATAAAAATACTTGAGTAAAAATAAAAGCCATGTTTTCCCTGTGTATTTCTTAAAATAAAACTTCTTAAAGAAAAATTACAACATTGTCTGGTGAGGTTTATGATCAATAGAGGTTTTCTACATATGATAACAGTACAAAAATGAGAGATGTGATAAATTGTCCTACAGCATTGTATGCTTTCTACATTTGCCATGAAGTTTTAAAGTATTAACTCTAAGTAGACAGTGAAAAGTTATAAATGTGTATTTTAATCCCCAAACAACAACTAAACTAATGCAAATAGATAAATGCTAAAATGCCAAAAGATAAAATAGAATTCTAAAAAGTTTTCACTTATTCAAATGAAGGTAGTAGAGGAGGAAAAAAGAGAGGTAAAATGAGAAAAAGAATATGCTAGACATAATCCAGGAAAATGGATAATTTCTTTAAATGATAATGGACCAAACACTCATTAAAAACTAAAGAATTTAAAAAAAATGAATAAAATTGTAAAACTAAGTATATGCTTTCTGCAAGAGACATATTTTAAATGTAAAATACAGATAGAGTCAACATGAAAGAAAGCAAACAGAAGGTAAGTGTAAGAAAAAATGAAATGAATGCACTATTGTCAGATATTTCCAGGTGAAAGATATCAGAAATAAAGAAGGGCATGTAAAAATGTCAACACATCATGAAGACAAGGAAATCATAAATAGGTTCTGAATCAGTTCAGTCAGTTCAGTAGCTCAGTCGTGTACAACTCTTTGTGACCCCATGAATCGCAGCATGCCAGGCCTCCCTGTCCATCACCAATTCCCAGAGTTCACTCAGACTCAGGTTCATCGAGTCAGTGATGCCATCCAGCCATCTCATACTCTGTCGTCCCCTTCTCCTCCTGCCCCCAATCCCTCCCAGCATTAGAGTCTTTTCCAATGAGTCAACTCTTCGCATGAGGTGGCCAAAATACTGGAGTTTCAGCTTCAACATCATTCCCTCCAAAGAAATCCCAGGGCTGATCTTCAGAATGGGCTGGTTGGATCTCCTTGCAGTCCAAGGAACTCTCAAGAGTCTTCTCCAACACCACAGTTCAAAAGCATTGATTCTTCGGAGCTCAGCCTTCTTCACAGTCCAACTCTCACATCCATACATGACCACAGGAAAAACCATAGCCTTGACTAGATGGACCTTTGTTGGCAAAGCAACGTCTCTGCTTTTCAATATGTTATCTAGGTTGGTCATAACTTTTCTTCCAAGGAGTAAACGTCTTTTAATTTCATGGCAGCAATCACCATCTGCAGTGATTTTGAAGCCCTAAAAAATAAATTCTGACACTGTTTCCACTGTTTCCCCATCTATTTCCCATGAAGTGATGGGACCAGACGCCATGATCTTCGTTTTTTGAATGTTGAGCTTTAAGCCAACTTTTTCACCCTCCTCTTTCACTTTCATCAACAGGCTTTTTAGTTCCTCTTCACTTTCTGCCAGGTTCTGAATAGTTGAGCTTAAATATAAACCAAAATTTATTAAATTAAAAAGACAAAAGCTAGTTTGAGATTTTAATGCTCATCTCTCATCTTTTGGTAGAACTAGATACAGGGAAAAAAAAAATAGAAGACTTGAAATACTCCATTAACTCTCTTAACAAAATTAACATTTATAAAACACACTAAACTGAGAAGATACTTTTCAAGTGCACATGCAATAGTCATCGAAATTAAATGCTATTTCTATCATAAAACATTTATCAATAAATTTACAAAGATTGAAAAATACAGATTATACTGTTTTATCACAAGGGAATAAATTTAAAACAAGCTATTTAAAACACCAAATAATTGGGAATTAAACTACACACTACTAAATAGTCTGTAGGTCAAAAATAAATCATGAAGAAAATCAAAAGACATTTAACTGTGAATAATGATGAAAACTACATTATTACACATAATTGTTAATCAAAAATGCATTATTTGATGTAGATACGATGTGCATATTCCTCTTAATAAAATCTGAGGATCTTTACATTTTACCTTGTTTTCCATTAATTGTTTTCATTATACCTGAGATGGCTTTGATGTGATAGTTTCACTGAACATAAGCACATAATTGGTTTGTGTTGCAAGGATTATAGGTTACAATCTTTGTGATCTAAATCCATCCTGTCTCACAACTGTCAACTTTCTCTTTGTTCTCTTATTCTGAACTTGATGCTGCTACAATTTTTAAACTACAACCTATTATTCATATATCCCCTCAGATCCATAGGTTATTGTTTTCTTTTCTGACATATTTCCACTTATTTTAGTAGATATAGGAGCCCAGTTGGTTATAGGTTACCTTTATTTCTTTTCAGTATCTATATACATATAGGCAAGGATGGATAACTTGGGAGAATGGCATTGAAACATGTATAATATCATAGAAGAAACATATCGCCAGTCTAGGTTCAATGCAGGATACAGGATGCTTGGGTTTGGTGCACTGGGATGACCCAGAGGGATGGTACAGGGAGGGTCGTGGGAGGGGAGTTCAGGATTGGGAACACGTGTACACCCATTGCAGATTCATGTTGAAGTATGGCAAAACCAACACAATATTGTAAATTAAAAAATAAATAAATACAAAGAAAAAATGTAAGAACAGAATAATCATTTATTATTATTTTTTATTTATTTTTAAACTTAAATTTATTCATTTTAATTGGAGGCTAATTACTTTACAATATTGTATTGCTTTTGCCATACATCAACATGAATCTGCCACGGGTGTACACGTGTTCCCCATCCTGAAGCCCCCTCCCACCTCCCTCCCTGTACCATCCCTCTGGGTCATCCCAGTGCATCAGCCCCAAGCATCCTGTATCCTGCATCAAACCTGGACTGGCGATTCTAGTCTTATATAATATTATACATGTTTCAATGCCATTCTCCCAAATCATCCCACCCTCTCCTTCTCCCACAGAGTCCAAAAGATTGTTCTATGTGTCTGTGTCTCTTTTGCTGTCTTGCATACAGGGTTATCGTTACCATCTTTCTAAATTCCGTATATATACATTAGTATACTGTATTGGTGTTTTTCTTTCTGGCTTACTTCACTCTGTATAATAGGCTCCAGTTTCATCCATCTCATTAGAACTGATTCAAATGTATTCTTTTTAATGGCTGAGTAATATTCCATTGTGTATACATACCACATCTTTCTTATCCATTCATCTGCTGATGGACATCTAGGTTGCTTCCATGTCTTGGCTATTATAAACAGTGCTGCAATGAATATTGGGGTTCATGTGTCTCTTCCAATTCTGGTTTCCTCAGTGTGTATGCCCAGCAGTGGGATTGCTGGATAATAGGGCAGTTAAATTTTCAGTTTTTTAAGGAATCTCCACACTGTTATCCATAGTAGCTGTACTAGTTTACATTCCCACCAACAGTATAAGAGGGTTTCCTTTTCTCCACACCCTCTCCAGCATTTATTGCTTGTAGACTTTTGGATAGAAGGCACTTTGACTGGTGTGAAATGGTACCTCATTGTGGTTTTGATCTGCATTTCTCTGATAATGAGTGATGTTGAGAATTTTTTCATGTGTATGTCTTCTTTGGAGACATGTCTGGTTAGTTCTTTGGCCCACTTTTTGATTGGGTCATTTATTTTTCTGGAATTGAGCTGTAGGAGTTGCTTTTATATTTTTGAGATTAGTTGTTTGTCAGTTGCTTCATTTGCTATTATTTTCTCACATTCAGAAGGCTGTCTTTTCACCTTGCTTATAGTTTCCTTTGTTGTGCAGAAGCTTTTAATTTTAATTAGATTCCTTTTTTTTTTTAAATTTTTGTTTTTATTTCCAGTATTTTAGGAGATGGGTCATAGAGGATCCTGCTGTGATTTATGTCGAAGAGTGTTTTGCCTATATTCTCCTCTAGGAGTTTTATAGTTTCTGGTCTTACGTTTGGATCTTTAATCCATTTTGAGTTTATTTTTGTGTATGGTGTTAGAAAGTGTTCTAGTTTCATTCTTTTACAAGTGGTTGACCAGTTTTCCCAGCACCACTTGTTAAAGATATTGTCTTTTCTCCATTGTATATTCTTGCCTCCTTTGTCCAAGATAGGGTGTCCATAGGTGAGTGGATTTATCTGGGCTTTCTATTTTGTTCCATTGATTTATATTTCTGTCTCTGTGCCAGTACCATACTGTCTTGATGACTGTGGCTTTTTAGTAGAGCCTGAAGTCAGGCAGGTTGATTCCTCCAGTTCCATTCCTCTTTCTCAAGATTGCTTTGGCTATTCGAGGTTTTTTTTGTATTTCCATACAAATTGTGAAATTATTTGTTCTAGTTCTATGAAAAATACCTTTGGTAGCTTGATAGGGATTGCACTGAGTCTATAGATTGCTTTGGGTAGTATAATCCTTTTCACTATACTGATTCTTCTACTCCATGAATGTGGTATATTTCTCCACATATTAGTATCCTCTTTGATTTCTTTCACCAGTGTTTTATAGTTTTCTGTATATACGTCTTTAGTTTGATAGGTAGATATATTCCTAAGTATTTTTTCTTTTTGTTGCAATGGTAAATGGAATTGTTTCCTTAATTTCTCTTTCTATTTTCTCATTACTAGTGTATAGGAATGCAAGGGATTTCTGTGTTGATTTTACATCCCGCAACTTTACTATAATCATTGATTAGCTCTAGTAATTTTCTGGTGGAGTCTTCAGGATTTTCTTTGTAGAGGATCATGTCATCTGCAAACAGTGAGAGTTTTACTTCTTCCTTTCCAATTTGAATTCATTTTATTTATTTTTCTGCTCTGATTGTTGTGGTGCAAACTTCTAAAACTATGTTGAATAGTAGTGGTGAGAGAGGGCACCCTAGTTTTGGTCCTGACTTTAGGGGAAATGGTTTCAATTTTTCACCACTGAGGATAATGTTTGCTGTGGGTTTGTCATATATAGCTTTTATTATATTTAGGTATGTTCCTTCTATGCCTGCTTTTTGGAGAGTTTTTTTTCATAAATGGATGTTGAATTTTGCTAAAGGCTTTCTCTGCATCTATTGATATAGTCATGTGGCTTTTATTTTTCAGTTTCTTAATGTGGTATATTACCTTGATTGATTTGAGGATATTGAAGGTTCCTTGCATCCTTGGGATAAAGTCCACTATATCATGGCATGTGATCTTTTTACTGTGTTGTTGGATTCTGATTGCTGAATTTTGTGAAGAATTTTGTTAAGGATTTTTGCATCTATGTTCATCGGTGATATTGGCCTGTAGTTTTCTTTTTGTGTGTGTGGCATCTTTGTCAAGTTTTGGTATTAGGGTGATGGTAGCCTCATAGAATGAGTTTGGAAGTTTACCTTCCTCTGCAATTTTCTGGAAGAATTTGAGTAGGATAAGTATTAGCTTTTCTCTAAATTTTTGGTAGAATTCAGCTGTGAAGCCATCTGGACCTGGGCTTTTGTTTGCTGGAAGATTTCTAATTACATTTTCAACGTCCATGCTTGTGATGGGTCTGTTAAGATTTTCTATTTCTTCCTGGTTCAGTTTTGTAAAGTTGTACTTTTCTAAGAATTTGTGCATTTCTTCCACATTGTCCATTTTATTGTCACATAATTGCTGATAGTAGTCTCTTATGATCCTTTGTATTTCTGTGTTGTCTGTTGTGATCTCTTCATTTTCATTTCTAATGTTATTGATTTGATTTTTCTTCCTTTGTTTCTTGATGAGTCTGGCTAATGGTTTGTCAATTTATTTATCCTTTCAAAGAACCAGTTTCTGGCCTTGTTGATTTTTGCTATGGTCTCTTTTGTTTCTTTTGCATTTATTTCTGCCCTAATTTTTTAAGATTTTTTTCCTTCTACTAACCCTGGGGTTCTTCATTTCTTCCTTTTCTAGTTGCTTTAGATGTAGAGTTAGGTTACTTATTTGACATTTTTTCTTGTTTTTTGAGGTATGCCTGTATTGCTAGGAACTTTACAGTGATCCATAGATTTGGGGTTGTTGTGTTTTCATTTTCATTCGTTTCTATGCATATTTTGATTTCTTTCTTGATTTATTCTGTGATTTGTTGGTTATTCAGCAGTGTGTTGTTAAGCCTCCATATGTTGGAATTTTTAATAGTTTTTCTCCTGTAATTGACATCTAATCTTACTGCATTGTGGTCAGAAAAGATGCTTGGAATGATTTCAAATTTTTTTGAATTTATCAAGGCTAGATTTATGGCCCAGGATGCGATCTATCCTGGAGAAGTTTCCGTGTGCCCTTGAGAAAAAGGTGAAATTCATTGTTTTGGCCTGAAATGTCCTATAGATATCAACTAGGTCTAACTGGTCTATTGTATCATTTACAGTTTGTGTTTCTTTGTTAATTTTCTGTTTAGTTGATCTATCCATAGGTGTGAGTGGGGTATTAAATTATCCCACTATTATCATGTTATTGTTAATTTCCCCTTTCATACTTGTTAGCACTTGTCTTACATGTTGTGGTGCTCCTATGTTGGGTGCATATATATTTATAATTGTCATATCTTATTCTTGGATTGCTCCTTTGATCATTATGTAGTGTCCTTCTTTGCCTCTTTTCAAAGCCTTTGCTTTAAAATCTATTTTATCTGATATGAGTATTGCTACTCCTGCTCTTTTGGTCTCTATTTGCATGGAAAATCTTTTTCAAGCCCTT
Source organism: Ovis canadensis (assembly GCF_042477335.2). Taxonomy (NCBI): domain Eukaryota; kingdom Metazoa; phylum Chordata; class Mammalia; order Artiodactyla; family Bovidae; genus Ovis; species Ovis canadensis. The sequence continues at coordinate 139,910,148 of NC_091245.1, forward strand.
CGCTTTCAGTCTGTATGTATCCCTTGTTTCGAGGTGGGTCTCTTGTAAACCACATATATAAGGGGTCTTATTTTTGTATCTATTCAGCTAGTCTTTGTCTTTTTGTTGGGGCACTCAACCCATTTACATTTAAGGTAATTATTGATAAATATGATCCCATTGGGATTTACTTTATTGTTTTGGGTTTGAGTTTGTACACCCTTTCTGTGTTTCCTGTCTAGAGAATATCCTTTAGCATTTGTTGGAGAGCTGGTTTAATGGTGCTGAATTCTCTCAGCTTTTACTTGTCTGTAGACCCTTTGATTTCTCCTTCATATTTGAATGAGATCCTTTCTGGGTACAGTAATTTGGGCTGTAGGTTATTTTTTCCGTCACTTTAAGTATGTCTTGCCATTCCCTCCTGGCCTGAAGAGTTTCTATTGAAAAATCAGCTGTTATCCTTATGGGAATCCCCTTGTGTGTTATTTGTTGTTTTATCCTTGATGCTTTTAATACTTGTTTTTTGTGTTTGATCTTTGTTAATTTGATTAATGTGTGTCTTGGGGTGTTTCACCTTGGGTTTATCCTATTTGGAACTCTCTGTGTTTCTTGGACTTGGGTGATTATTTCCTTCCCCATTTTAGGGAAGTTTTCAACTATTATCTCCTCAAGTATTTTCTCATGGTCTTTCTTTTGGTCTTGTTCTTCTGGGACTCCTATGATTCAAATGTTGGGGCGTTTAATATTGTCCTAGAGGTCTCTGAGATTGTCCTCATTTCTTTTAATTCATTTTTCTTTTTTCCTCTCTGATTCATTTATTTCTACCATTCTATCTTCTACTTCACTAAACCTATCTTCTGCCTCCGTTATTCTACTATTTGTTGCCTCCAGAGTGTTTTTAATCTCATTTATTGCATTATTCACTATATATTGATTCTTTTTTTTTTCTGCTAGGTCCTTGTTAAACCTTTCTTGTGTCTTCTCAATCCTTGTCTCCAGGCTATTTATCTGTGGTTCCATTTTGATGTCAAGATTTCAGATCATTTTCACTATCATTATTCAGAATTCTTTATCAGGTAGATTCCTTATCTCTTCCTCTTTTGTTTGGTTTGGTGGGCATTTATCCTGTTCCTTTACCTGCTGGGTATTCCCCTGTCTCTTCATCTTGTTTATATTGCTGAGTTTGGGGTGGCCATTCTATATTCTGGCAGTTTGTGGATTTCTCTTTATTGTGGAGTTTCCTTGCTGTGGGTGGAGTTGTATGGGTGGCTTGTCAAGGTTTCCTGGTTACGGAAGCTTGTGTCAGTGTTCTGATGGGTGGAGCTGGATTTCTTCTCTCTGGAGTGCAATGAAGTGTCCAGTAATGAGTTATGAGATGTCAGTGGTTTTAGAGTGATTTTGGGCAGCCTGTATATTGAAGCTCAGGGCTGTGTTCCTGTGTTGCTGGAGAATTAGTGTGGTATGTCTTGCTCTGGAACTTGTTGGCCCTTGAGTGGTGCTTGGTTTCAGTGTAGGTGTGGAGGCGTTTGATGACTTCCTGTCGATTAATATTCCTTGGAGTCAGGAGGTCTCTGGTGTTTTCAGGATTTGGACTTAAGCCTCCTGCTTCTGGTTTTCAGTCTTATTTTTACAGTAGTCTCAAGACTTCTCCATCTATACAGCACCGTTGATACAACATCCAGGTTAAAGATGAAAAGTTCCTCCATAGTGAGGGACACTTCCTTTCGAAGACAATGGGCTGTTTTTCTGGGTGCCTGATGTCCTCTGCCATCATTCAGAAGTTGTTTTGTATAATTTACTCAGTGTTTAAATGTCCTTGATGAATTTGTTGGGCAGAAAGTGGTCTCCATATCCTATTCCTCCTCCATCTGAGGACCGCCCTCCAGAATAATCATTTTTTAACTCATTGAAGCAACTGAGGAAATAAACCATAAGAATAGTATTTTGTAAACGTTAGAATACAAAGTTATATTTAGATTAAAACTTGAATATTTTATTGCTTCCTGTCAGTACAAATATTCTCCTATCTGAAGGACTACTTTATCTCTTACATTTCCCCATTCTTATACAAACCATTATGCAGTGTCAGAAAGATCATAGTTTTGCTGTGATCCCCAAATTTGTTCTCATTGAGTATGTCTTGTAATCTATTATTTTCTCATGCACCCAATTGCTATGCTGAGAGTAATTGCAGGGGTAAATGATGTTTCTATTATATGTAATTTCATTTCATACTTTGCTCTCTCTTATCAAGAACAGTATGACATAGCTCTGACAACAAGTTTCTCAAGTGCATTCATGTGATTTTAAGAATGTTTAAAAAACTCTAATTAATTAACCCCAAATATAAAAAGTGTAGTGTTTGCTGTTAAAATATAAATTATAAAAAACACATTTTTTGTTACATACACATACCCAACACACACACTCAACATGGAGATATAAACAAGTAGATAATTGTAAACATGTTATGATATTGTCAACACAGGTTGTGTTATATTATCAGAAAACATATTTGAAAAAGAGCAATATATACATGTGTGAGTGTGCTAAGTTGCTTCAGTTGTGTCCTTCTCTTTGGGACTCTATGGACTGTAGCCAACCAGGCTCCTCTAACCAATGGACTCTCCAGGCAAGGATACTGGAGTGGGTTGCCATGCTCTCCTCCAGGGGATCCTTTCCACCCAGAGATCAAACCCTAATCTCTTTTCTCTTTCACATTAACAGGCAGGTCCTTTACCACTAGTGCCACCCGGGAAGCCCCAGTGTATACAAGGAAATCTGAAAAACTGGAGTGTTTTAGACAGGTTATATAATGGGAAACGTATATAAGGCAGAAAAATTAAAAGTACCTTAGCAAAAGGAGGGACTTCCTTGGTGGCTCAAATGGTAAACTACCTGTCAGGAATGAAGAAGACCCAAGTTTGATCCCTTGATTGGGAAGATCCCCTGGAGAAGAAAATGGCAGCCTACTTCAGCATTCTTGCCTGGAAAATGGACTGAGAAGCCTGGTGTGCTACAGTACATGGGGTCACAGAGAATTAGACACGAATGAGTGACTAATATTGTAGCAAAAGGAACATAATGTGCAAAGACCCAAAGATAAATGAGAGCATAGATTTTGGGGGAAGAAAAACGTAACTCTGGAAGCAGATATGGAGAAACAGAGACGCCAGATGATCAAGAGTCCTATAAGCAAGGTAAGAAATTTAGATATCATCCTGAGAGAAAATAGGGAGACATAGAATAGGTTTAAGGAGTGAAGGAATTTGAAAACATTTAAGATGTAGCACTGGCATGTTTGCTGGCTGATCAAATACACATGAGGAGAAAAGAAGCATATAAGGTATGACATAGTTTCTTGTTCATAAGTGAATATCGGCAGTTGCCTTTCCCTGAAAGAGAGAACTTAAGAGAAATGTAGTATCCTTAATTATTTCTGTCATTCATGCCTGAATTAAGGTTTGAATATATATATTTAGAATTTTGAGACACTTACATTCACATGGATATGTTTCTTTATCTCTAACAGAACTCAGGTCAAATATCTTGCAATCATCAGCACAAGGATGGTATTTGAAGCCACTGACAATGAATGAGATCACTCATTTCAGTTCAGTTCAGTTCAGTCGCTAAGTCGTGTCTGACTCTTTGTGATCCCATGAATTGCAGCATGCTAGGCCTCCCTGTCCATCACCAACTTCTGGAGTTCACTCAAACTCATGTCCATAGAATCGGTGATGCCATCCAGCCATCTCATCCTCTGTTGTCCCCTTCTCCTCCTGCCCCCTATCCCTCCCAGCATCAGAGACTTTTCCAATGAGTAATCTCTTTGCATGAGGTGGCCAAAGTATTGGAGTTTCAGCTTTAGCATCAGTCCTTCCAATGATCACCCAGGACTGGTTTCCTTCAGAATGGACTGGTGGATCATCTTGCAGTCCAAGGGACTCTCAAGAGTCTTCTCCAACACCACAGTTCAAAAGCATCAATTATTTGGCACTCAGCTTTTTTCACAGTCCAACTCTCACATCCATACATGACCACAGGAAAAAGCATAGCCTTGATTAATTGGAACTTTGTTGGCAAAGTAATATCTGTGCTTTTGAATATGTTATATAGGTTGTCCAAAACTTTCTTTCCAAGGAGCAAGGGTCTTTTAATTTCATGGCTGCAATCACTATCTGCAGGGATTTTGGAGCCCCCCAAAATAAAGTCAGCCACTGTTTTCACTGTTTCCCCATCTATTTCCCATGAAGTGATGGGACTGGATGCAATGATCTTCGTTTTCTGAATGTTGAGCTTTAAGCCAACTTTTTCACTCTCCTCTTTCACTTTCATCAAGAGGCTTTTTAGTTCCTCTTCACTTTCTGTCATAAGGGTGGTGTGATCTGCATATCTAATGTTATTGATGTTTCTCTAGGCAATCTTGATCCAAGCTTTTGCTTCTTCCAGCCAACCATTTCTCATGATGTACCTTGCATATATGTTAAATAAGCAGGGTGACAATATACAGCCTTGACATACTCCTTTTCCTACTTGGAACAAGTCCATTGTTCCATGTCTATTTCTAACTGTTGCTTCCTGACCTGCACATAGGTTTCTCAAGAGGCAGGTCAGGTGGTCTGGTATTCCCATCTCTTTCAGAATTTTCCACAGTTTATTGTGATCCACACAGTCAAAGGCTTTGGCATAGTAAATAAGGCAGAAATAGATGTATTTCTGGAACTCTCTTGTTTTTTCCAAAATTCCGTGTTTGCAATTTGATCTTTGGTTCTTCTGCCTTTTCTAAAACCAGCTTGAACATCTGGAAAATCACGGTTCATTTATTGCTGAAGCCTGGCTTGGAGAATTTTTAAGTATTACTTTACTAGCATGTCAGATGAGTGCATTTGTGTGATAGTTTGAGCATTCTTTGGAACTGCCTTTCTTTAGGATTGGAATGGTCACTGCTGAGTTTTCCAAATTTGCTGCCATATTGAGTGCAGCACTTTCACAGCAGCATCTTTCAGGATTTGAAATAGCTCAACTGGAATTCCGTCACTTCCACCAGCTTTATTCATAGTGATGCTTCCTAAGGCCTACTTGACTTCACATTCCAAGATGTCTGGCTCTAGGTGAGTGATCAAACCATCGTGAATATCTGGGTCGTGAAGATGTTTTTTGTACAGTTCTTCTGCATATTCTTGCCACCTCTTCTTAATATCGTCTGCTTCTGTTAGGTCCATACCATTTCTGTCCTTTATCGAGCCCATTTTTGCATGAAATGTTCCCCTGGTATTGCTAATTTTCTTGAAGAGATCTCTAGTCTTTCCCATTCTATTGTTTTCCTCTATCTCTTTGCATTGATCACTGAGGAAGGCTTTCGTATCTCTCCTTGCTATTTTTTGGAACTCTGCATTCAGATGCTTATATCTTTCCTTTTCTCTTTTGCTTTTCGCCTCTCTTCTTTTCACAGCTATTTGTATGGCCTCCTCAGACAGCCATTTTGCTTTTTTGCATTTTTTTTCCTTGGGGACGGTCTTGATCCCTATCTCCTCTACAATGTCAGGAGCCTCCCTCCATAGTTCTTCAGGCACTCTATCAGATCTAGTCCCTTAAATCTGTTTCTCATTTCCACTGTATAATCATAAGGGATTTGATCACTTAAGGAGGCTGTAAATGAGAGAAGAGAGCCAAAGACCTAGTCTCTAGAGGGTAGAAAACACAATATAAAAACTTGATACCTGACAAAAGGAAAGGTCTTAATAGAGTTTGCACATGAGGAGAAAATTGGAAGAACTTGCTCTTCAGAGTTAGGAAAAATACTGCCTATTATTTTAAACTTGCTTGTTGATGAGTATACTTTTTAACAGTCATTACTTCTATGCTTCTTTAAAATGTTTTATTTGCCATATTAACTTTATGTATATTTGTATGTATCTGTCATCTATCTGCCTATTCATCTATTACATGCATATTTGCATTTGTGCACATACTCTAAAAGAAAGATACTCTAGAAAAGTTCATCAGATAGTAAAATTACTGATTTTTTATGCATTAACTTTTGTGAAAGAAAAAATTGTAAAAACAGGCTGAGAAACAACAAGAAAGAAAACAAGAAAGATCAACATTTTTATCTGTTGATCACAATTTTGGAAGATCAAAGTAAAATGTCACTAATCAATATGTTTTCCATTTTACAGTTTTGATTACATAGTCTACACATTCTGAGACCTTGGATATAGTTTGACGGAATTGTTAAAATCTGATGTAATTAAATTACAGTGAAATATAAATTTATGGACTCCATATAGCAAATAAAACCAGTCCATACATCAACATGAATCCACCACAGGTATTAACTTCCAATTAAAATAAATAAATTTCTTCTTTAGATGAGAACAAAATTAAAATAAAATAAAATAAATGTAAAAAGAAGTATATGCACCATAAAAAAAAAGTCCAAAAATGTTAAATTACATTGGGAGCACTTTGTAACGAGTGTATTGCTTTATATTAATATTGTTGCTTTCTGATTTGAAAATGAGGTGAAATGCATTGATCAATTGGTTGCATTAGTGTTGCTGAGAAAATTTCATAGCTTTTGTGTAGAAAAGAATTAGAAAAAATTATTTTTATTAGAAATTTTTGATGATTTTTAAAAACTATATTTTAGTAAGAAATTATTTCTATGGATATTTAGGGTGATTTAAGAAAAGTTTTGAAAAGTCAGATTTTTCTAAGTTGTAATATGCATAGAGTAAAATACTCTTACATTTATTAAGTTTTACGAATTTTACAAATGCATATTGCTGTGTAATGAGCACTATAAGAAAGACATATTTTCAGCATTTATAAAGTTCCTCTGTGGCACTTTGTAGTCAATCAATTTTTCTGTACTCTTAGCCCCTGGCAAATACTGCTCTTTTTCTGTCGTTATGATACTGTCTTTTCCCAGATGTCAGATATACAGCATGTAGCCTTTACAGTCTGACTTCTTTCATTTAACAAAATGCAATTGGGATTCATCTATGTCATTTCATGTTATCAGTAGTCCATTTATTTTAATGCATAAGTAGTGATCCATTGAGTGACTGTAGCATTTAGTTCAGTTCAGTTCAGTTCAGTTGCTCAGTCGTGTCTGACTTTTTGTGACTCCATGAACTGTAGCACGCCAAGCTTGCTTGTCGAACACCAACTCCCAGAATTTATTCAAACTCATGTACATCGAGTCGGTGATGCCATCCAACCATCTCATCCTCTGTCATCCCCTTCTCCTCCTGCCTTCAATCTTTCCCAGTATCAGGGTCTTTTCCAGTGAGTCAGTTCTTGGCATCAGGTGGCCAAAGTATTGGGGTTTTAGCTGCAACATCAGTCCTTCCAATGAATATTCAGGACGGATTTCCTTTAGGATGGACTAGTTGTATCTCCTTGCAGCCCAAGGGATTCTCAAGAGTCTTCTCCAACACCACAGTTCAAAAGGATCAGGCTTCGGTAATCAACTTTCTTTATAGTCCAACTCTCTCATCCCTACATGACTACTGGAAAAACCATAGTTTGACTAGACTAAATGTATCATAAATTTTTGTCTATTCACCAGTTAATGGACATCTCATTTATTTCCAGTTTTGGGAAAGCATTGGTTAACTCAATAAACAGTCACATCCAAACTTTTGGATGGAGTTTTTTTTTTTTTTTTTTAATATTTAGGAGTGCAGTTTTGGTTGATATGATTACTGTATGTTTAAATGTATTAAGAAACTTTCAGATTATTTTCCAAGGTCCTAAAATTATGGCATTTCTGCAAGCAATATATGAGTGTTATCATTGATCTACATCCTTGCTAGAAAATTGCATTTTACATTTTCCCCCTCTTTGTCATTCATATAAGTGTGTAGTGACATCTCACTGTGGCTTAAATTTCCATTCTTCTAATAAGGACTGGGATAATCTTGGGAAAATAGGTAAAAGCAAAGATTAGTACTGCCATCATGGAAAGTAGCGGAATAATTTAGAAGGGGTTTAAAAGGATGAAAGAAAAGATATGATTTATGAACAGAATGACAAATTTAAATTACCTAGCATAGAAACAGGAGAACTGCTAGGTAATTCTTCAGTTCAGTTCAGTTCAGTCGCTCAGTTGTGTCCGACTCTTTGTGACCTCATGATCTGCAGCATGCCAGGCCTTCCTGTCCAACACCAACTCCCAGAGTTTGCCCAAACTCATGTCCACTGAGTAGGTGATGCCTTCCAACCATCTCATCCTCTGCCTCCCAGTTCTCCTCCTGCCCTCAGTCTGTCCCAGCATCAGGGTCTTTGCCGTGAGTCAGTTCTTCACCACAGGTGGCCAAAGTATGGGAGCATCAGCTTCAACATCAGTCCTTCCAATGAACATCCAGGAATGATCTCCTTTAGGATGGACTGATTGGATATCCTTGAAGTCCACGGGACTCTCAAGAGTCTTCTCCAATACCACACTTCGAAAGCATCAATTCTTTGGTTGTCGGCTTTCTTTATAGTCCAACTTTCACATCCAAACATGTCTACTAGCAAAACCATAGCCCTGACTAGACGGACCTTTGTTGGCCAAGTAATGCCTCTGCTTTTTAATATGCTGTCTAGGTTGGTCATAACTTTCCTTCCAAGGGGTAAGCATCGTTTAATTTCATGGCTGCAGTCACCATCTGCAGTAATTTTTGAGCCCCAAAACACTAAAGTCTGACATTGTTTCCACTGTTTCCCAACTATTCTCCATAAAGTGATGGGACCGGATGCCATGATCTTAGTTTTCTGAATGTTGAGCTTTAAGCCAACTTTTACACTCTCCTCTTTCACTTTCATCAAGAGGCTCTTTAGTTTTTCTTCACTTTCTGCCATAAGGGTGGTGTCATCTGCCTATCTGAGATTATTGGTATTTCTCCCAGCAGTCTTAATTCCAGCTTGTTCTTTCTACAGCCCAGTGTTTCTCAGGATGCACTCTGCATATAAGTTAAATAAGCAGAGTGACAATATACAGCTTTGACATACACCTTTTCCTATTTGAAAGCAGTCTATTGTTCCATGTCCAGTTCAAATTTTTCCTTCCTGACCTGCATACAGGTTTGGCAAGAAGCAGGTCATGTGGTCTGGTATTAACATCTCTTTCAGAATTTTCCACAATTTATTGTGATCCACACAGTCAAAGGCTTTGGCATAGTCAATAAAGCAGAAATAGATGTATTTCTGGAACTCTCTTGCTTTTTCCATGATCCAGTGGATGTTGGCAATTTGATCTCTGGTTCTTCTGTCTTTTCTAAAACAAGCTCGAACATCAGGAATTTCACAGTTCATGTATTGCTGAAGCCTGGCTTGGAGAATTTTGAGCATTGCTTTACTAGCATGTGAGATGAGTACAATTGTGTGGTAGTTTGAGCATTCTTTGGCATTGCCTTTCTTTGTGATTGGAATGAAAACGGATCTTTTCCAGTCCTGTGGCCACTGCTGAGTTTTCCAAATTTTCTGGCATATTGAGTGCAGCACTTTCACAGCATCATCTTTCAGGATTTGAAATAGCTCCACTGGAATTCAATCACCTACACTAGCTTTGTTCATCGTGATGCTTCCTGAGGCCCACTTGACTTCACATTCCAGGATATCTGGCGCTAGGTGAGTGTGAGTGATTACATCATCGTGATTATCTGGTCTTTTTGTACAGTTCTTCTGTGTATTCTTGCCAGTTCTTCTTAATATCCTCTGCTTCCGTTCTGGAGAAGAAAATGGCAACCCTGCTTCTGTTAGGTTGATACAATTTCTGTCCTTTATTGACTCCATCTTTGCATGAAATGTTCCCTTAGTATCTCTAATTTTCTTGAAGAGACATTTAGTCTTTCCCATTCTGTTGTTTTCCTCTATTTCTTTGCATTGATCACTGAGGAAGGCTTTCTTGTCTCTCCTGCTCTTCTTTGGAACTTTGCATTCAAATGGGTATATCTTTCCTTTTCTCATCTCCTTCTTACTTCTCTTCTTTTCCAGCTATTTGTAAGGCCTCCTCAGACAGCCATTTTGCCTTTTTTTTTTCCCCTTGGGGATGTCTTGATCCCTGTCACCTGTACAATGTCATGAACCTCTGTCCATGGTTCATCAGGCATTCTGTCTATCAGAAATGATCCCTTAAATCTGTTTCTCACTTCCACTGTATAGTCATAAGGGATTTGATTTAGATCATACCTGAATGGTCTAGTGGTTTTTCCTGCTTTCTTCAATTTCAGTCTGAATTTTGCAATAAGGAGTTCATGATCTGAGCCACAGTCAGCTCCCAGTCTTGTTTTTGCAGACTATATAGAGCTTCCCCATCTTTGACTGGAAAGGATATAATCAATCTGATTTTGGTTTTGACCATCTGGTGATGTTCATGTGTAGAGACTTCTCTTGTGTTGTTGGGAGAGGGTGTTTGCTATGACCAGCGCATACTCTTGGCAAAACTCTATTAGCCTTTGGTCCTGCTTCATCTGTACTTCAAGGCCAAATGTACCTGCTGCTCCAGGTGTTTCTTGACTTCCTGCTTTTCCATTCCAGTACCCTCTAATGAGAAGGACATCTTTTTTGGGTGTTAGTTCTAAAAAGTCTTGTAGGTTTTCATAGAATCATTCAACTTCAGTTTCTTCAGTGTTACTGATTGGAGCATAGACTTGGGTTACTGTGACATTGAATGATTTGCCTTGGAAATGAACAGAGATCATTCTGTCGTTTTTGAGATTGCATCTAAGTACTGTATTTCAGACTCTTTTGTTGACTATGATGGCTACTTTATTTCTTCTAAGGGATTCCTGCCCACAGTAGTAGATATAATGATCATCTGAGATAAATTCACCCATTCCAGTCCATCTTAGTTCGCTGATTCCGAGAATGACACCGTTCACTCTTGCCATCTCCTGTTTGAACACTTTCAATTTTATGGACCTGACATTCCAGGTTCCTATGCAATACTGCTCTTTACAGCATCGGACCTTGCTTCTATCACCCATCACATCCACAACTGGGTGTTGTTTTTGGTTTCTCCATCCCTGCATTCTTTCTGGAGTTATTTCTCCACTGATCTCCAGAAGCATATTGGGTACCTACCTCTTTCAGTGCCCTATCTTTTTGCCTTTTCATACTGTTAATGGGGTTCTCAAGGCAAGAATACTGAAGTGGTTTGCCATTCCCTTCTCCAGTGGACCACATTCTGTCAGACTTCTCCACTGTGACCCATACATCTTTGGTGGCCCCACATGGCATGGCTTAGTTTCACTGAGTTAGAGAAGGCTGTGGTGTATTTAATCAGATTGGTTAGTTGTCTGTGATTTTGGTTTCAGTCTGTCTGCCCTCAAATGCCCTCTCTCAGTGGCTACCATAATTCTAACCTGTCCTTTTTTCCTGCAGATGTGTCAAGTTCAGTGTAGTAATTAGTTTATTCACCTTATGCAGCTGACTCAACTTCTGTTGCTACTGCTCTCCCTAGATTCCTAGACTATGCCATGGTTCAGAAGTATCTGTTCAGTTTGCAGATTGACTTGCTCTTTCTGAATTCTCCTTTTGGTGTAGGGGAAAGATGAGGGGAAAAAAAGGCAAGGATTCAATACAATGAATCAGTGCTTTTGAAACTAACTCTTGGCAATTGGAAGTGTCTTTCAATATCTAAAACAAATTCTTATATGTCTTCTGTTTGTTTATATCAATATTGTTAAATAAAAAGACGAATATTGAAGAATCCACTCGTTTAAATTAAAAAAAAAATTAGAGAGGACATTCAATGTGCTTTATAGTAATCAGGCTTAAAAACATTAAAAAAAAACCACTCTAGGAGCTTAAAGTCTAGTGATATGTAGAAATAGATAAACAGGTAATTTAATGAAATATAGGGAATCTTAACACCAAGGTACTTACAAAGAACTTTGAAAACATTAAGGGCTACTTGATTCATCTTAACATTCAGGAAAGAATTTTCTCAAGGACTTTGCCCCTGAGATTGATGTATAGGATGTTTGAGAAAGGGTTAGCAAGACAATGAATTCTAAGAAATGGTGAGAAAATGGAAAGATAACAGCAAAGTAACAGAATAGCAGCACAATGTATAAAATATGTGTATATTTATGTATAAGGGGTTCACAGAGGATGCACTTAACTCATAACCACATGAAGTGCTCAAGCTCTGGATATAGTTAAAGACAAGGGATTAAAGTGTTTAAGCAGAAGACTGTTTTCATCTACTGAATAGAGAAAGAACTTAATGGCTACAAAATTGCTAACAAGGAGAACATTATAAAGATGACAGAAATAATTTAAATGAAAAAAAAATTCAAATGCAAACATTGTGATATTGCACACAAAAGAAATATTGGTAACATCAAAAGTTCTGAAATCAATAGTTAATTTACTAAAGTTGACATATTAAAATTTGTTTCCACTTTTTTAGTTCATCTAGCAAATTACACAATTCTAGTAAAATTTAGCAAGCACATTTAAAAGTTTATAGATTATATAATTAAATTGTTAAATATTTTAAAATAAATTTATAAATAGATTATAAGCACCAATAAGCAAAGACTTCCCACACATAAATCTAATAAATTAAACATGCCAATATGGTTAATATTACGCTTTCTGAACATGCCAATGATAGTCAAGATTTTAGGTTCTATTTTATCTTTATATATAAAATGTGAAGTTTGAACCTCTAACTCAATAATACTTTAAATCTGATTTCTAATAGTAACGTATTTGATATTCTATTATGCTTGAATCTTTTACAGATGCTAAATGATGAAAACAAAATACATACAGATAATTACTGAATGAATATTTTAGTTAAAATGTTATTATAAGATCACTACTAATAATTAACTTTAAATTCCATAGTCTTAAAGACAGTAAGCCACTGAGAAAACTACCTTACAGTCCCAAATAATGTATTTTAAGTTTCAAAGTTGAGTTAAGGGCCATTGTCTTACTAGAGAAAAAATTGTTTATGGTCCAGAAAATTTGATTAGGGTACAAAATTTGAGACTGCAGAAACCACAGAGATATTTCTAAGGATTAGAAGAGTCAAGTTGAGCCTTATTTTATAGAACCAATAGAAGCTGACAGCACAGCCTTTACCACTGTAGACGTCTCATAACTCAAGTTCTCTGTGCATGTGTTGTAAGTAGCTTCAGTCAAGTCTCTTAGAGACACTATGGGCTGTAGCCTGAAGCCTCTTCTGTTCATTGGATTCTGCAGGGAAGAATACTGGAGCGGGTTGGTATGCCCTCCTTCAGGGTATCTCCCCAACCCAGAGTTCGAACCAGTGTCTCTTATGTCTCCCATGCTGGCCGTCAGGATCTCTACCACTATTGCCACCTGGGAAGTTGCCTGTACTCAGCTATAAACATTTGTAACTCTCAAGGGCGTTCTGAAATTCCTTTTCAGGTGTTTTTTATCGCTGATTTGTTTCATTTATTCTGAATTATGCTGCATTCTTCCTATCTACAAGAATGTAATACATTATTAAATTCTGCCTATTTATCATATATAGACATAAAGAATGTCCTTAGATCATTCTTACAAAAAAGTCTAATTCAGGAAAGAGGAAGTGAGAGAAATTAATAGATTATTTCTGAGCTTGCCAGGTGGCATGAGCAGTAAAGAACCTGCCTGTTCATGCAACAGATATGAAACATGGGTTCAATCACTGGGTTGGGAAGATTCCATCTTTAAAAAAAATAAAATCTACAGAGGGAGGTTCAAGAGGGAGGGGATATATAAACGTATATATCTATTTCACTTTGTTGTACAGCAAAAACTAACACAGTATTGTAAAGCAATTATACTACAAAAAAAAAAAAGAAAGAAAAGATAAAATTTACAGTCCTAATGGTTCATGTTTCAGAAACAATGGAGTACCATTTACTGTGAAGGTGAATAAAGGTGAAAAAAAAAACACAAACTTTGATGATTTTCAGTTTGTGTATTTCTAGTTTTCAGTTCAGTTCAGTCACTCAGTCATGTACGACTCTATGCTACCCCATTGACTGGAGCATATCAGGTGTCCCTGTCCATCAACAACTGCTGGAATTTACTCAAACTCATTTCCAGGGTCTAACTTCCCTGGTGGCTCAGAAGGTAAAGTGTCTGCCTACAATGTGGGAGGCCTGGGATTGATCCCTGGGTCAGGAAGATCCCCTGGAGAAGGAAATGGCAACCCACTCCAGTAACCTTGCCTGGAAAATCTTATGGGCAGAGGAGCCTAGTAGGCTACAGTCCATGGGTTCACAAAGAGTTGGACATGACTGAGTGATACACTTTCATTTCCAGTGAGATGCTGATGTCATCCAACCATCTCATCCTTTGACATCCCCTTCTCAGGCCTTCAATCTTTCCCAGTATGAGGGTCTTTTCCATTGAGTCAGTTCTTCCAATCAGGTGGCCAAAGTATTAGAGTTTCAGCTTTAGCACCATTCCTTCCAAAGAACACCCAGGACTGAATTCCTTTAGGATGGACCGGTTGGATCTCCTTGCAGTCCAAGGGATTCTCAAGAGTCTTCTCCAACACCACAATTCAAAAGTATCAATTCTTCGGTGCTCAGCTTTCTTTATAGTTCGGTTCTCATATTCATAGATGACTACTGGAAAAACCACAGCTTTGACTAGACAGACATCTGTTGACAAAGCAATGATTCTGCTTTTTAATACACTATCTAGGTTGGTCATAACTTTTCTTCCAAGGAGCAAGGATGTTTTAATTTCATGGCTGCAGTCACCATATGCAGCGATTTTGGAACCCTGAAAAATAAAGTCTCTCACAGTTTCTATTGTTTCCCCATCTTTCTACCATGAAGTGATGGTAATCCAAGTCTATTCCCCAAGCAATAAAGCTGAAGATGCTGGAGTTGAATGATTCTATGAAGACCTACAGGACCTTTTATAACTAACACCCACAAAAAATGTCTTTTTCATTATCAGGGATTGGAATGCAAAAGTAGAAAATCAAGAAACACCTGGAGTAACAGGCAAATTTGGCCTTGGAAACAGAATGAAGCAGGGCAAAGGCTAAGAGAGTTTTGCCAAGAGACCAGGCTGGTCATAGCAAACAGCCTCTTCCAACAACACAAGAGAAGATGCTACACATGGACAACACCAGATGGCCAACACCTAAATCAGATTGATTATATTCTTTGTAGCCAAAGACGGAGAAGCTTTAAACAGTCAGTAAAAACAAGACCAGAAGCTGACTGTGGCTCAGATCATGAACTCCTTGTTGCCAAATTCAGACATAAGTTGAAGAAAGTGGAGAAGGCCACTAGACCATTCAGGTATGACCTAAACCAAATCCTTTATGATTATAAAGTGGAAGTGATACATAGATTTAAAGGACTAAATCTGATAGACAGAGTGCCTGATGAACTGTGGACAGAGGTTCATGACATTGTACAGGAGACAGGGATCAAGACCATCCCCAAGAAAAAGAAATGCAAAAAGCAAAATGGCTGTCTGAGGAGGCCTTACAAATAGCTCTGCAAAGAAGAGAAGCAAAAAACAAAGGGGAAAAGGAAAGATATACCTCTGCATTTGAATGCAGAGTTCTAAAGAACAGCAAGGAGAGATAAGAAAGCCTTCCTCAGTGATCAGTGCAAAGAAATAGAGGAAAACAATAGAATGGGAAAGACTAGAGATCTCTTCCAGAAAATTAGAGATACCAAGGGAAAATTTCATGCAAAGATGGAGTCAATAAAGGACAGAAATTGTATGGACCTAACAGATGCAAGAGCTATTAAAAAAAGGTGGCAAGAATACACAGAAGAACTGTACAAAAAAGACCTTCATGATCCAGACAACCATGATGGTTTGATCACTCACCTAGAGCGAGACATCCTGGAAAAAGAACACAAGTGGACAGTAGAAAGCATCACTACAAACAAAGCTAATGGAGGTGATGAAATTACAGTTGAGCTATTTCAGATCCTGAAAGATGATGTTTTGAAAGTGCTGCACTCAATATGCCAGCAAATTTGGAAAACTCAGTAGTGGTGACAGGGCTAGAATAGATCAGTTCTCATCCCAATCCCAAAGAAAGTCAATACCAAAGAATGCTCAAACTACCACACAATTGCACTCATCTCACAAGCTTTTAAAGTAATGCTCAAAAATCTCTAAGCCAGGCTTCAGCAATACATGAACCATGAAATTCCAGATATTCAATCTGGTTTTAAAAATGGCAAAGGAACCAGAGATCAAATTGCAAACATCTGCTGGATGATCAAGAAAGCAAGGAGGTTCCAGAAAAACATCTATTTCTGCTTTATTGACTATGCCCAAGCCATTGACTGTGTGGATCACAATAAACTGTGGAAAATTCTGAAAGAAATGGGAATACCACACCACCTAATCTGCCTCTTGAGAAACCTGTATGCAGGTCAGGAAGCAACAGTTAGAAATAGTCATGGAACAACAGACTGGTTCCAAACAGGAGAAGGTACATCAAGGCTGTATAATGTCACCCTGCTTATTTAACTTCTATGCAGAGTACATCATGAGCAATCCCGGACTGGAGGAAGTACAAGCTGGAATCAAGACTGCTGGGAGAAATATCAATAACCTCAGATATGTAGATGACACCACCCTTATGGTAGAAAGGGAAGAAAATCTGAAGAGCCTCTTGATGAAAGTGGAACAGGAGAGTGAAAAAGTTGGCTTAAAGCTCAACATTTAGAAAACGAAGATCATGGCATTCGGTCCAATCGCTTCATGGCAAATAGATGAGGGAACAGTGGAAACAGTGGCTGACTTTATTTTTTCGGGCTCCAAAATCACTGCAGATTGTGATTGAAGCCATGAAAGTAAAAGATGCTTACTCCTTGGAAGGAAAGCTATGGTCAAGCTAGACAGCATATTTAAAAACGGAGATATTACTTTGCGATCAAAGTTCCATCTAGTCAAGGCTTAGTTTTTTCAATAGTCATGTATGGATGTGAGTGTTGGGCTATACAGAAAACTGAACGCTGAAGAATTGATGGTTTTGAACTGTGGTGTTGGAGAGGACCTTGAGAGTCCCTTGGACTGCACGGAGATCCTACCAGTCCATCCTAAAGGAGATCAGTCCTGGGTGTTCATTGGAAGGACTGATGCTGAATTTGAAACTCCAATACTTTGACCACCTGATGCATAAAGCTGACTCATGTGAAAAGACCCTGATGCTGGGAAAGATTGAAAGCTGGAGGAAAAGGGGACATCAGAGGATGAGATGGTTGGATGGCACCACTGACTCAATGGACATGAATGTAAGTATACTGCAGGAGTTGGTAATGGACAGGGAAGCCTGGCGTCCTGTGGTCATCAAGAGTTGGACATGACTCAACAACAGAACTGAACTGAAGTGATGGGACCAGATGCCATGATCTTAGTTTTCTGAATGTTGAGTTTTAAGACAACATTTTAACTCCGCTCTTTCACTTTCATCAAGAGGCTCTTTAGTTCTTCACTTTCTGCCATAAGGATGGTATAATCTGCATATCTGAGGTTATGATATTTCTCCCAGAAAGATTGATTCCAGCTTGTCCTTCATCCAGTGCAGCATTTCTCATGATGTACTCTGCATATAAATAAGCAGGGTGACAATATACAGCCTAGATGTACTCCTTTTTCTATTTGGAGTCAGTATGCTTTTCTATGTGTATTTCTAACTGTGTATTGCTTCATGATCTGCATACAGATTTTCAAGAGGCAGGTCATGTGATCTTATATTCCCATCTCTTTAATAATTTTCCAGTTTGTTGTGATCCACGAAGTCAAAGACTTTGCCATAGTCATTAAAGCAGAAGTAGATATTTACCTGAAACTTTTGCTTGTTTGATGATCCAGCAGATGTTTACAGTTTGATCTCTGATTCTTCTGCCTTTTCTAAATCCAACTTGAACATCTGGTAGTTGATGGTTGATGTACTGTTACTTTACTAGCGTGTGAGATGAGTGCAGTTGTGTGGTAGTTTGAGCCTTCTTTGGCTTTACCTTTCTTTGGGATTGGAATTGAAAGCTGACCTTTTCCAGTCCTGTGGCAGCTGCTGAACTTTCCAAATTTGCTGGCATATTAAGTGCAGTGGTTTCACAGCATCATTTTTTAGGATTTGAAATAGCTCAACTGGAATTCCATCACCTCCATTAGCTTGGTCATAGTGATGCTTCCTAAGGCCCACTTGACTTTGCATTTCAGGATTACTGGCTTTAGATGAGTGATCACACCATTGTTATTGTTTGGATCGTGAAGTTCTTTTTTGTATAGCTCTTCTGCGTATTCTTGCCACCTCTTCTTGTACAGAACTGGAGTGGCTGTAAAGAGATCCCCCACACCCAAGGGAAAGAAGAAGCCCCAGACAGTTTATAGAAGGGGCAAAATCATATTTTAAATTAAACCCAATAGGTGCCAGAGATGCTCAGAGGGCTCAAACAAACCTTGTGTGCACCAAAACCCAGAGGCCTGAGACAGGCCCGTGTTTTAGTGTCTCCTGAAGAAGTAAGAGTCAACAGTGGACTGCTGCAGGGATAGGAGCTCCAGGTGCAGCAGACCTGGATATGGCATAAGACCTCTTGGAGGAGGTTGACATTAACCCCACAATAGAGCCAACAGATCTTACACAGGACTGGGGAAATAGACACTTGGAGGGCACAAAGAGACACTTGTGTTCACAAAGACCCGGTAAAAAGGAGCAGTGAGCCAACAAAGGACTGATGCAGACTCGCCCATGAGTGTCCAGGAGTCTCCAGTGGAGACTGCAGTCAGTGGTGGCCAACTACAGGGTTGGGGGCATCAAGTATAGCAGTGCATGCATGGGACCTTTTGAAAGAGGTTACCATTATCTTCATTACCTCCACAATATTTTGGCCCCAGTTAAATAACAGGGAGGGAACAGAGCCCCACCTATTAACAGAAAATTGGATTAAATATTTACTGAGCATGGGCCAGGACATCAGAAGAAGACCCAGTTTCCCCCTCAGTCTCTCCCATCAAGAAGCTTCCATAGGCCTCTTATCGTTCTCTATCAGAGGATAGACAGGCTGAAAACTACATACATAGAAAAATAACCAGTCTGATTACATGGACTACAGTTTTGTCTAACGCAATGAAACTATGAGCCATGACATGTAGGGCCAACCAAGACAGACGGGTCATGTTGGAGATTTCTGACAAAACATGGTCCACTGGAGAAGGGAATGGTAAAACACTTCAGTATTCATAACTTGAGAACCCCATAAACAGCATGAAAAGGCAAAAAGATAGGACACTGAAAGATGAACTCCCCAGGTCGGTAGGCACCCAATATGTTACTGAAGATCAGTGGAGAAATAACTCCAGAAAGCATGAAGAGATGGTGCCAAAGCAACATCCAGATGTGGAAGTGACTGTTGATGGAAGTAAAGTATGATGCTGTAAAGAGCAGTATTGCATAGGAACCTGGAATGTTATGTCCTTGACTCAAGGCAAATTGGAAGTGATCAAATAGGTGATAGCAATAGTGAACATTGACATTTTAGGAATCAGTGGAGGAAAATGGCCTGGAAAGGGTGAATTTAACTCAGATGAACATTAGTATCTACTACTGTGGGCAGGAATCCCGTAGAAGAAATGGAGTAGCCATCATGGTCAACAAAAGAGTCCGAAATGCAGTATTTGGATTCAGTCTCAAAAACGACAAAATGATCTCTCTTTGTTTCCAAGGCAAACCATTCATATCACGGTAATCCAAGTCTAGGCCCCAATCAGTAATGCTTAAGATGCTGATGTTGAACAGATTTATGAAGACCTACAAGACCTTCTAGCACTAACACCCAAAAAAGATGTCCTTTTCATTTTAGCGGACTCAAATGCAAAATTAGGAAGTTAAGAAACACCTGGAGTAACAGGCAAGTTTGGCCTTGGTGTACGGAATGAAGCAGGGCAAAGGGTAAGAGAGTTTTGCCAAGAGACCAGGCTGGTCATAGCAAACACCCTCTTCCAACAACACAAGAAGAGACTCTACACATGGACATCACTAGATGGCCAATACCAAAATCAGATTGATTATATTATTTGTAGCCAAAGATGGAGAAACTCTACACAGGCAGCAAAAACAAGACTGGGAGTTGACGGTGACTCAGATCATGAACTCCTATTGCCAAATTCAGACTTAAATTGAAGAAAGTAGGGAAAACGACTAGACCATTCAAGTATGACCTATATCAAATCCTTTAAGATTATACAGTGGGAGTGAGAAATAGATTCAAGGGATTAGATATGATAGACAGTGTGCCTAAAGAACTATGGACAGAGGTTTGTGACATTGTGCAGGAGGCAGGGATCAAGACCATCACTAAGAAAAAGAAATGCAAAAAGGCAAAATGGCTGTCTGAGGAGGGTTTACAAATAGCTGTGAAAAAAAGAGAAGCAAAAGGCAAAGGAGAGAAGGAAAGATATACCCATTTTAATTTTGAGTTTAAGCTTCTTTGATATTTTATTTTTTATTTAAAGTTATTTATTTTAATTGGAGGCTAATTACTTTATGATATTTTCATTGTGGATATTTAAGTTATTTTGACACTGGAAATTTGATTTTCAAGCACTTACTTAGTTCCAAATATATTTTGTAGTGCTTTGAATTTAATGTTGTATGTTTTTGAGGCTAGTTTGAAAGGTAGGGTCTGAGTACATATACATATCAACTGCTTTCCGTTGGCCAAAAAGAATAGGGAGATTGACATATGCCGAGAATGGACTGTTGGACAATACCAAGTTTTAAAGGAAAATATCTAGAAAGCTATGAAATAGACACATAGAATCAAATAGATGAGGACACTCCTTAGAATTACTGTTCAGCTGGAGATAATACCTCTGTGACAGGGGCAGTGGAGAGGGCAAGCAAATATTTTCACTACAGCAATGGTTACAAGTGAGCACCTCTAAACACAAGGATGCTTTTGTTAAAATGCACTATTTTCAATCTGAGTCAGATCTAAATTTGTTAGTAGGAGGAAAGATAAGCATGTCAGTGAATTCACTATTACCCTTACATGAAATTAAATTAGGAAAACCCTTAACCAGACAATAAGGAATCCATATCAAATTGTGCTGTTAAACTATGATGTAATGTCATGTTCTTATCTCTTGTTAATTGAAAACTGAAGAAGCTCAGCTCTGGGCTTGATGCAATATCATTAAAATAATCATTTTTTTCATTGTTTTTAATATATAGAATTTGATTCCATGAAATAGCTTAGATCATCTGCTAAGCATCATTTCTTTTAATAAACAATATCAATGTTGTTCATTATATTTACTTTTTGTCCTGGCTAATACAAGCCTAAAAACTAAATTTGGTTTCTAGTGTTTCTGCAGTTTACCTCAGGCAGTTATTTCCTGCTATAATTTTGCTCTTTCAATTATTAAATCCTGTGTGTGTGTGTTTTTTTTTTTTTTTTAATGATTCTTAGTTTGTTTGACGTGGACTTTATTATGACCCTTCTATGTGAGTCATAATAGAAGCTTTGAATAAAGCTTTTATAAAAATTCTTATACAAATATTCTACAGGTAAATACATGAGTTTAATTGTAAGGTCCTAGGTCTTAACCTTAAAAGGAATGAAAGAGCCAGATATTTTACTAGTGAAATGTGTTCCTTCAGGAATAATACAAAACTGCAAGAGAAAGCAAACTATGGTGGACCATAGGCAAGTCTGGGGAACAACACAGATTGGACTTGCTTTTATAGATAAAGGAGGAAACTGTGGAGGTTATGACTGTACTTCGACTGCAAGAGAGAAGTAGCTTGCTGGTCGTTCAGAAGGGAATCTTTCTTCCTGCCAGGATCTTTATGCTGCTGCAAGTGATTATGTGTGAACGCTCCCTCTTCAGGGCTTCCTAACTCATAGAGTACTTAGTTACACATTTAATTCCTAAAAAATGCAGGGCTTCCTCAGTGGTTCCGTGGTAAAGAATCCACCTGCCATTGAAGGCACAGGTTCGATCCCTGGTCTGAGAAGATCCTACATGCCAAGGAGCAACTATGCCCATGTGCCACAACTACTAAGCCGGGTGCTCCATAGCTCAGGGATCACAACTACTGAGCCCATGTGCTGCAACTATTGAAGCCCCCTGCACTCCCTTTAGCCCCTACTCTGCATCAAGAGAAGCCACACCAAAGAGTAGCCCATGCATTGCAACTAGAGAGTAGCCCCAGCAAGTAAGATCCAGCAATGCCAATAAACAACTAAATAAAATTACAATAAAAAAGGAAGTGGAAAATCAATTCATCAACGTTAAAAAAAAAAAGTTGGTACTATTTACCCCAGTTCCAAGCAGCTCCTTCCTCCACACCCTCACCAAAATTTAATGTTGTCAATCTTATAAAATCTTAACTATTCTTGGTTAGGGAAAAGTTTCTCCACAGTGAGGGACACCCAGAGAGGTTCACAGAGTTACATGGAGAAGAGAAGAGAGAGGAGGGAGTTAGAGGTGACCCAAATGAGATGAGGTGGAATCAATAGAGGAGAGAGCAAGCTAGCCAGTCAGCAATCACTTCCTTATGTGCACTCCACAACTGGACCACTCAGAGATGTTCACGGAGTTATACAAAGAAGAGAAGGTGGTGGGGGAGGGGAGGAGACAGAGGTGGCCAGGAGGATAAAAGGGGGGAATCAAAAGGAGAGAGTTGATGTATGACAAAACTAATATAATATTGTAAAGTAATTCACCTCCAATTAAAATAAATAAATTTATATTAAATAAATAAATAGCCTTAAAGAAAAAAATTAACTATTCTAGTGAACATGGAGTTGAATCTATTGCATCCTCTGCTGATTGATGATGATTAATAATGTTGAATACATTCTCACATACTTCAAGGCCTTTGCATAATTTCTTCTGTGAGGTGTCTGTTCAAGTCTTTTCCCAACAACTTACTGGTTTAAATGTCTTTTTTATTGCTGATTTGAAGAATTTACTTATATAAACTGACTATAAGACTTATTTACATTTATGAATATACATTTTCTTCCAGTACCTTTAAAACTTTGGCCCATATTCAGACTATTTGAATAATTTCAACAATAAAGTTAGACCACAAATATTTTTGCATTTATTTATGTATGATGCATGATGCTGTTTGAAGCTTTTTTCTATATAGCCGGTTTAAGCAGCATAGTTTTATAATTACATGAATCCTATGATCATATATGCATTAAACTGATGCACATTAAAATTTTCAAGAGTTTATTTGAGCATGCATTGATTGAAATTGGCAATGTCAAACCAAAGGTGGTTAGGAGACAGGCAAGATTTTAATAAAAAGATGCAGAAGGAAGAGCATAGAGATTATTTGACTGGCTATAGCTTAAACAGTTGTCTTCTTTGGGAAAATCTGGTTAGCCGTCTGTGATTGATGACTCTTAAGTTTCATTATCTAGAGTTTGAATGCATCAACTCTGGTTTGGGTTTTGGCTTGCCTACATAGACTATAAAGGTGTTAGAGCGACCTCAGTCTAATGGCCTCCTTGGTTAAATACTGTAAGAGTCTCTGATATTTCACTTTAATTTATTTGCTTATTCTAATGTAGTTAATAGTACTATAGCTTACTAACAAGTCCTAAATTCAGGCCTATGAGTCCTCCAGTTTTGTACTGTTTCTCAAGATCATTTTGCCTAGGCTTCTTGCATTGTTTTCTCTACAAATTTTAGGAACAACTTTTGATTTGGAGAAAATAGCTTGTTGAAATTTTGATTGGTGTTGCATTATGGCTATAGATCCATTTGAAGACAATAAATATTAAAAACATATTGTCTTCAGCTAATAAAAATGGTACTTTGCCTTATATATTTTGAATTTTTAAGTCCACTTTTTTAGAAAATTTAGTGCAAAGTTTGTACATATTGTTTGTTAAATTCCTCCTTATTATTATGCACTTTGATTTTTTTGTAAATCAAGTTTTTATTTAGGACTTCCCTGGTGTTTGAACGGTGGGGAGTCTGCCTACCAATTCAAGGGGCTTGGGCTTGATACCTAGGCTGGGAAGATCCCACTTGCTGAGGAACAACTGGGCTAGAGTACAACAGCTACTGAGCCTGTGATATAGAGCCCAGAAGCTGCAACTATTGAACTATTGAATACCACAACTACTGAAGCCCTTGTGCTCTAGAGCCCATGCTCCACAACAAGAGAGGCCAAAGCAATGAGAGGGTGCACATGGCAACTGGAAAGTAGCCCCAGGTTGACATGACTAGAGAAAAGCCCACAGTAGTGAAGACCCAAATCAGCCAAAAATAAACAAGTAAATTTTTAAAAATTTATTTGATTTTTCCAATTTTGGGTGGCAATTATTCAGGAATAAAGTAGATTTTTGTAAATATATTGGCCTTGTATCCTATGAGTTTTTAAATCTAATTTGCAAATTTCACTCATCTGAAATTTCTTAAAATTTTTTCTATGACCCAACATATTATCTATTTTGTTGAATATTTTCTTTAGGTATTGGGTACAGTGTTTAGTAAAGGTTGATCAATAAACGGTGGATCATTTTTGTTTGAATCTTGTATATTCTTGGTGATTATTTAGTTTTCTTATTCTATCAATCACTGATACAATGGTGGTAAGTATCTCTGATGGTAAGTTTATTTATTTATTTTTTCTTCCTTTACTACCACGTGATTTTGTTTCATATATTTTGAAGCTCTCTGTCTGGATGAATTCATGTTAGAATGCTAATGTATTTCTGTAGAAAAAATCCATTTATTACTATGAAATTTCACTTCTAAATGATAACTAGCACTCCTTATCTTGACATCTATGTTGCTCAATATAAATATAATCACTCAAAATTTTCCTATTCTTAATTATTGCATGGTATAACTTTTCTCACTTTTTAACTTTCAATCCTCTTGTGTCTCCATACTTAAAAAGCATACCTCTTGTAAACAGCATATATACAGCCTATATTTTAACTGTAAAGTGATTATTGAGTTCTTCAAATTCACAGCCACCTCTTGTTTATTTTCTATGTGTCTTGTCTCTTTATTTTCCTTTTCTTCCTTTGGATTTTTAAAAATCCCTTTTGTGGTATCTGAATAGATAGTTAGATGGGCATACAGAAATAGATATAATCATCTATATATTTCAAGACTTTTAATCTGAATCTTTTTTGATTGCTTTTAATGGTAGCTCTAGTGACTGCAGTATGTGTTCTTAAAAAAAAATTTCAAATTCTAGAGAAAGACAGAAGTATAATGCTTTATATGGTCCATTCAATAAGGGATGAATAAAAAGGGGACTCATAAAAGGTAAAGAGGGGCAGAGAGGTATAAAACTCTCCTATTTGCAAATTATATAATTATACACATGGAAAGTGATTAAGGAATCTAAATAAAGATTACAAATCTAGTGATAAACATGTTCTGTTACCTGCCCTATGGTATATTTTATACTAAATGTGAAGTGAAGTGAAAGTTGCTCAGTGGTGTCCAATTTTTTGCAACCCCATGGATTTCCGTACAGTCCATTGAGTTCTCCAGGCCAGAATACTGGAATAGCGATTCCCTTCTCTAGTGGATTTTCCCAACACTGGAACTGAACTCAGGTCTCCAGCATTGCAGGCATTTTTTTTTTTTTTTTAACCAGCTTAGCCACCAGGGAAGCCCTACAAAACGTGGTAACTTATAAACAATATTCATTTGTCTTCCTTTGAAAGCACTGAGTTTTGTTCTGCTGAACAGTTAAATTACAGATGAATAACTTTCATCTCTTAGGCTTGATTTTTATTTTTAGAGCAGGTTTATTTCTTTTCTAACTTCAGTCATAGTGTGCAGAATTTTATTGTCATTTCCCTTAAGTAAGAGCTTTTTCTAGAGGCTCAGAAGAATTTCTCAAATGTTTTATAAGTTTTGTCCCTTCTCTATGATCTAGAATTCCAGCATTTTTGGAAAACTCTGACCATTAATTTCTAAATCTCCCAGCAGCTGCTCTGTAATGGGTTGTGAAGTCTTGCACTAAGTGTACACAAGGACCAGCAGGAAAATCCATACAGAACTTCGTCTCCTAACCCTACTCAGCTCCATCCTTTTCAGCACCCTGACCTACAATTCTAGAAAACTATACACAATTCTAGAAAATTATACAGCCCTATAAGATATTTTTTGCCTTCACAACTCAGTGAGACCATTGTAGTCTGCTAGGATTTGACCTTGCAGTGACGGAGCACCAGGTGAGTGTGCATCTCACCTCACTTTTTCTAGTCTCCCAATAAGCACAAGTTGAAGATGGGTGACTTTAAGGTAACAATTCTAATGTGAGAAAAGCCATATAATGCTGTATTAATTCATGAATGGGTACCCAATGGTTGGGCTTCCCAGGTGGCACCAGTGGTAAAGAATTTACCTGCTAATGCAGGAGATGTAGAGATGTGGGCTTGGCAACCCACTCCAGTATTCTTACCTGGAGAATCCCATGGACCGAGGAGCCTTGTGGGCTACAGTCCACAGGGTTGCATAGAGTTGGACATGACTGAAATGACTTAGCATGCATGCATGCACATAGAGCAGGTTAACTTTCCCAAATGTTATGAAAACCATGGGTAGAGCAGAACATGGTGCAAATAGCTCAAGAGGAGAAAAAATAAAATAGGGCTGTATCAACATAATACAAAATGAAAGAAAATGGCTGCTTTTATATTTTCAGGTATAGTATTATAGAATGCTTTCAGATTTACAGAAAATAGTATATTCTTACTGCTCTCTATCATGTTTTAATATGTTCCTCAACCATAATGAAATAGAATCATTACAAATAAAAATCAATGAGTTTTATTCTTAAGACAGTACATTCCTTCTTAATTAAGGCATTGACCAGGAAAACTTTAATAAAATGATGCAAGATGCTGCAGTGTAAGTTCTCTCTTACATATTCATTATTCCTTCTCTTACCCTTTTATTCATTCAATATAAAAAAGTTTAGTTATGCTTCAACTTGTACTCATAACCTTACAGAAGAGTTATAAGGATATGGTCTTTACCTTTTGATGTAAAGCTTATGATGATTCATTACCTGCCAAATTAATTTTTTCCATAGTCATTTATTGTCATCAAGTTTCTGTCATGTGGCAGGTTAGTCCTGTCACAGCAATTGCTGCACCCTCCGTATATCGACTGCTCAGTGACAAGAAATACATTTTCTCAAGGTCATACTTTCTCAAGTATCTCCTAGATACTTAAAACAATGTCACTGTACTCAGTGGGTATTTCTACACGAAGACATAATAGGTTCGTTTTAAAATATTTTTATAAAATGGGCAGGGAGAAAACTAAGTCTTAATACTCATAAGTGGTTTTTGCTTAGTATGTTACTTTGAGTCTCATTTATAATGGAACCATAATGTGGCCCAATATAACAAGTTCATGTCTCTGGGGCATGATTATAATGAAAACCACTCAGGCTTTCAGTGTCCTGGCTGTTCTTTCTATTTCAGTGAGGCAGGGTTGCAGAGGGTCACCTCAAAATACAGACTCAGTAGTGACCTCTTTGAATCCTTTATTCCTTCCAACATATATCTTCTTTACCTACATCAAAAAGCAACTATTTTCTATTTCATGAGCTACTCTGCACCAGAAACGTGGTCAAAAGAAAGTGTAATGGTGGTGAATGCAAACTGATGAATAAATATAGAAAATAAGAGTATCATTTAAGCTGGAAGAAAGGGAACTGATGATGATGACCATTTGTGGTTGCTGAATATAATGTAAATAATAATCAAGAGAAGAAATGTTAACTGGGAAATACCGTTACTCTAAACTGACAAAGGGCCACAGTTCTTAAAATGACATTTGAAAAAAGTGACATACTCCACTTCATTTTTTGTTTAAATTGGTCAGTTGACTAGAACATCCATTACAAGAAAGACTGTGTATAGAGTTTGCAACTTGAGCAACAGCTTGGATGAAGCCATAACATTAGTCATTAATTTCCTAAGGGAGATACTCCCATCACAAGAGAAAGCAAATAGAAATAATAATGCCATTAATTGCTATTCTATAATTTATAGTTTTGTAGAGCACTGTTTTTATGGACCATATTGTGTCTCCCACTACAATTCTTATGTTGAAGCCCTAAGCCTGTATATGACTATACTAGAAGACAAGATCTATAAGAGAGTCATAAATGTTAATGAGATCATAATGATGAGACCTTAATACAATAAGATTGGTGATCTTATAAGAAGAAGAATGCTTCAGTCCATGGGGTTGCAAAGAGTCAGACAAAACTGAGCAACTAAACAACAATAAGAAGAGGAAGAGAACCAGAGAGCTCTCTGATGTGCACATAAGAAAGACCACTTGAATGTACAGTGACAAGAGGCTATCTACAAAGCCAGAAAGAGAAGTCTCATCAAACACTAAGTCTGATAGTAACATGAGTGTGCACTGGCAACCTCCATAACTGTGAGGAAATACATGTCTGCTATCTAAGCCATCCAGCCTATGAAACTTTGTTTTGTTGTTTTCAGTTGCTCAGTTGTGTCCAACACTGTGATCCCATGAGCTGCAGCACGCCAGGCATCCTTGCTATTCACTATCTCCTGGAGTTTGCTCAAATTCATGTCCATTGAGTCAGTGATGCCATCCAACCATCTCATCCTCTATCTTCCTCTTCTCCTTCTGTCCTCAATCTTTACCAGCACAAGGGTCTTTTACAACGAGTCAATTCTTTACATCAGGTGGCCAAAGTATTGCGGCTTCAGCTACATCATCACTCCTTCCAATGAATAGTCAAGGTGAATTTCCTTTAAGATTGACTGCTTTGAGCTCCTTGCAGCGCAAGGCACTTTCAAGAGCAAATGTACTTGAACTGTCTAAGCCATTCAGCCTGTAAAACTTTGTTATAGTAGCCCAATCTAATATAGCCGTCATATTTATTTTTAGTTGCCATAATAAAAAATCAAAACCTTTAGCTCTTGTTTTTATCCCAATACTGGAGATAAAGAAATTAGGGATCAGAAAATCTGAGTGATTTGCCTCAAGTGACTTCCTTGGTGGCTCAGATGGTAAAGCATCTGCCTACAATGCGGGAGGCCCAGGTTCGATCCCTGGGTTGGGAAGATCCTCTGGAGAAGGAAATGGCAACCCACTCCAGTACTCTTGCCTGGAAAATCCCATGGATGGAGGAGTATTGTAGGCTACAGTCCTTGGGGTCACAAAGAGTCGGACATGACTGAGCGACTTCACTTTCACTTTCACCTAGGTAGTAAGTAGTGGGTTTAAGATTAAAGATTCACTCCTTTTTATATAAAGAATCTTTATATTTCATCAACTGGCCCAGTAAAACCAGCATGAATGGAAAAAAAATCCTCTGGGTGACCTAACAATAGCATTTTCTTATGTAAGAAAATAAATATTTTGAAAGTAACTTTTTATAGAATTTAGAGGAAAATAAAAATATCAAAATGCTGCTTTAATATAATCTACCACTATCTTAAAAATCCTAAGTAGGCAATGAAAATTGTGTAAAGTCATTACCTTAAGGATTTGAACCTTATTTACTTCGATGTTTGTAAACATTGTAAAGGCTTTTTTGAAGCAATTCTCTAAACATGATTCACCCATTTTGACCTGCCAAAGACTAACATATAAAATAAATTTAACATCTCCACTGTTTCTGAAAGATATTTCCATATTGATTCATAAATTGCAGCGATATCTGTATCAGTTCCAGTGTCATCTCAATTCTCTTTTTAGAATACTTCATTTTGCATTTTTCTACACCTGGCTACTTACTGGAGGAATACTGTGCTTTTAAAATTCATGTTGGCAACACTTATATCTAATTAACCTCCATATGCTGAAGAGACTCCTAACAAATTATATGGATATGTATCTTTATAGGGAATACAATTTCTCATAACTACACCCCCATGAGTCCTATTTTTGAAGAAATCACTCAATATAAGTAGAAGAGTAGTTAGGACAGAAACTGTTTTAAAGAGCACACTTCGGTTTCCATAGTAACTATAACCTCACCAGGCTCAATCTGGAGTTTATATGGAGGTAATATCATTCTGACATTGATTTCTTCCAGTTTGATTTTCTTTAAAAATAAAGAAACCATCACAGAACAAATTAATGAGAAAATAGATTACCTTTTTGTATCTATCTACGTTAGCCCCCAAATGAGAAGTTATTTTACATATTAAACCAACAAAACAAGTGATATATGATGTTAACATCCAGTCCATCCCTCGCTAATGGTACAGATCCTGAGTACTTACATTTAAAAGATTTCAGTTTAAGATAGGAGCTTAATTTCAATGGTAACATGGGAAAAATATTAATCATGATATAGGGAAATTATTCATTTGTCCAGTGTACAATCTTATAAGCACCTGAATGAAATATAAAACAACATTGAATGCAGGTAAATTCATTTTGAAAACACTATGTAATTGTTATGTTTCAAATTCTTTGATGCTTAGTAAATCTTTGCTTGATTTGGAAGTATGTATTTGACCATATTTAACAAACCAACAATACAAAATAATGAATTCAAAACTAATGTACTAGGAAATTGCTGGGATTAAAGACCTTATTTGCAAAGGTGGGACAATCAAATGTAAAATAAAAGCAGAAATAACTTTTTTTGTTTTACAACTCAGAGAAAATGTGTAGTGTTAAGATACATTTGTAAGCATTTGTCTTACATATTGTGGTGCTCCTATATTGGGTGCATATATATTTATAATTGTTATATCTTCTTCTTGGATTGTTCCTTTGATCATTATGTAGTGGCCTTCTTTGTCTCTTTTCACAGCCTTTGTTTTAAAGTCTATTTTATCGGATATGAGTATTGCCACTCCTGCTTTCTTTTGGTCTCTATTCGCGTGGTATATCTTTTTCCAGCCCTTCACTTTCAGTCTGTATGTGTCCCTTGTTTTGAGGTGGGTCTCTTGTAAGCAGCATATAGAGGGGTCTTGTTTTTGTATCCATTCGGCCAGTCTTTGTCTTTTGGTTGGGACGTTCAACCCATTTACGTTTAAGGTAATTATTGATAAGTATGATCCTGTTGCCATTTACTTTATTGTTTTGGGTTCGGGTTTATACACCCTTTTCGTGTTTCCTGTCTAGAGGATATCCTTTAGAATTTGTTGGAGAGCTGGTTTGGTGGTGCTGAATTCTCTCAGCTTTTGCTTCTCTGGAAAGCTTTTGATTTCTCCTTCGTATTTGAATGAGATCCTTGCTGGGTACAGTAATCTGGGCTGTAGGTTATTGTCTTTCATCACTTTAAGTATGTCTTGCCATTCCCTCCTGGCCTGAAGAGTTTCTATTGACAGATCAGCTGTTATCCTTATGGGAATCCCCTTGTGTGTTATTTGTTGTTTTTCCCTTGCTGCTTTTAATATTTGTTCTTTGTGTTTGATCTTTGTTAATTTGATTAATATGTGTCTTGGGGTGTTTCGCCTTGGGTTTATCCTATTTGGGACTCTCTGTGTTTCTTGGACTTGGGTGATTATTTCCTTCCCCATTTTAGGGAAGTTTTCAACTATTATCTCCTCAAGGATTTTCTCATGGTCTTTCTTTCTGTCTTCTTCTTCTGGGACTCCTATAATTCGAATGTTGGAGCGTTTCATATTGTCTTGGAGGTCTCTGAGATTGTCCTCGTTTCCTTTAATTCGTTTTTCTTGTTTCCCCTCTGATTCATTTATTTCTACCATTCTATCTTCTATTTCACTAATCCTATCTTCTGCCTCCGTTATTCTACTATTTGTTGCCTCCAGAGAGTTTCTGATCTCATTTATTGTGTTATTCATTATATTTTGACTCTTTTTTATTTCTTCTAGGTCCTTGTTAAACCTTTCTTGCATCTTCTCAATCCTTGTCTCTAGGCTATTTATCTGTGTTTCCATTTTGATTTCAAGATTTTGGATCATTTTCACTATCAATATTCGGAATTCCTTCTCCGGTAGATTCCCTACTTCTTCCTCTTTTGTTTGGTTTGGTGGGCAACTCTCCTGTTCCTTTACCTGCTGAGTATTCCTCTGTCTCTTCATCTTGGTTATATTGCTGTGTTTGGGGTGGCCTTTTTATATTCTGATAATTTGTGGAGTTCTCTTTATTATGGAGCTTCCTCACTTTGGGTGGGGTTCTATCAGTGGCTTGTCAAGGTTTCCAGGTTAGGGAGGCTTGTGTTGGAGTTTTGGTGGGTGGAGCTGGGTTTCTTCTCTCTGGAGTGCAGTGGAGTGACCCGTAATGGGTTATGAGACATCAAAGGTTTTGGGATAATTTTGAGCTGCCTGTATATTGAGGCTCAGGGGAGTGTTCCTGTGTTGCTGGAGAATTTGGGTGGTATGTCTTGTTTTGGAACTTGTTGGCCCTTCACCTTTTTTTCAAGTGCTCATGGAACCTTCTCCAGGATAGATCACATCCTGGGCCATAAATCTAAACTTGATAAATTCAAGAAAGTTGAAATCATTCCAAGCATCTTTTCTGACCATAATGCATTAAGATTAGATCTCAATTACAGAAGAAAAAACTATTAAAAATTCCAACATATGGAGGTTGGACAACACACTTCTGAATAACCAACAAATCACAGAAGAAATCAAAAAAGAAATCAAAATATGCATAGAAACTAATGAAAATGAAAACACAACAACCCAAAACCTGTGGGACACTATAAAAGCAGTGCTAAGAGGAAAGTTCATAGCAATACAGGCATACCTCAAGAAACAAGAAAAAAGTCAAATAAATAACCTAACTCTACAACTAAAGCAACTAGAAAAGGAAGAGTTGGAGAACCCCAGAGTTAGTAGAAGGAAAGAAATCTTAAAAATTAGGGCAGAAATAAATGCAAAAGAAACAAAAGAGACCATAGCAAAAATCAACAAAGCCAAAAGCTGGTTCTTTGAAAGGATAAATAAAATTGACAAACCATTAGCCAGACTCATCAAGAAGCAAAGAGAGAAAAATCAAATCAATAAAATTAGAAATGAAAATGGAGAGATCACAACAGACAACACAGAAATACAAAGGATCATAAGAGACTACTATCAGCAGTTGTATGCCAATAAAATGGACAACGTGGAATAAATGGACAAATTCTTAGAAAAGTACAATTTTCCAAAACTGAACCAGGAAGAAATAGAAAATGTTAACAGACCCATCACAAGCACGGAAATTGATACTGTAATCAGAAATCTTCCAGCAAACAAAAGCCCAGGTCCAGACGGCTTCACAGCTGAATTCTACCAAAAATTTCGAGAAGAGCTAACACCTATCCTACTCAAACTCTTCCAGAAAATTGCAGAGGAAGGTAAACTTCCAAACTCATTCTACGAGGCCACCATCACCCTAATACCAAAACCTGACAAAGATGTCACAAAAAAAGAAAACTACAGGCCAATATCTCTGATGAACATAGATGCAAAAATCCTCAACAAAATTCTAGCAATCAGAATCCAACAACACATTAAAAAGATCATACATCATGACCAAGTGGGCTTTATCCCAGGGATGCAAGGATTCTTCAATATCCGCAAATCAATCAATGTAATTCACCACATTAACAAATTGAAAAATAAAAACCATATGATTATCTCAATAGATGCAGAGAAGGCCTTTGACAAAATTCAACATCCATTTATGATAAAAACTCTCCAGAAAGCAGGAATAGAAGGAACATATCTCAACATAATAAAAGCTATCTATGACAAACCCACAGCAAACATTATCCTCAATGGTGAAAAATTGAAAGCATTTCCCCTAAAGTCAGGAACAAGACAAGGGTGTCCACTTTCACCGCTACTATTCAACATAGTTCTGGAAGTTTTGGCCACAGCAATCAGAGCAGAAAAAGAAATAAAAGGAATCCAAATTGGAAAAGAAGAAGTAAAACTCTCACTGTTTGCAGATGACATGATCCTCTACATGGAAAACCCTAAAGACTCCACCAGAAAATTACTAGAGCTCATCAATGAATATAGTAAAGTTGCAGGATATAAAATCAACACACAGAAATCCCTTGCATTCCTATACACGAATAATGAGAAAGTAGAAAAAGAAATTAAGGAAACAATTCCATTCACCATTGCAACGAAAAGAATAAAATACTTAGGAATATATCTACCTAAAGAAACTAAAGACCTATATATAGAAAACTATAAAACACTGATGAAAGAAATCAAAGAGGACACTAATAGATGGAGAAATATACCATGTTCATGGATTGGAAGAATCAATATAGTGAAAATGAGTATACTACCCAAAGCAATTTACAAATTCAATGCAATCCCTATCAAGCTACCAGCCACATTTTTCACAGAACTAGAACAAATAATTTCAAGCTTTGTATGGAAATACAAAAAACCTCGAATAGCCAAAGCAATCTTGAGAAAGAAGAATGGAACTGGAGGAATCAACTTGCCTGACTTCAGGCTCTACTACAAAGCCACAGTCATCAAGACAGTATGGTACTGGCACAAAGACAGACATATAGATCAATGGAACAAAATAGAAAGCCCAGAGATAAATCCACACACATATGGACACCTTATCTTTGACAAAGGAGGCAAGAATATACAATGGAGTAAAGACAATCTCTTTAACAAGTGGTGCTGGGAAAACTGGTCAACCACTTGTAAAAGAATGAAACTAGATCACTTTCTAACACCGCACACAAAAATAAACTCAAAATGGATTAAAGATCTAAATGTAAGATCAGAAACTATAAAACTCCT
Organism: Ovis canadensis; assembly: GCF_042477335.2. Taxonomy (NCBI): domain Eukaryota; kingdom Metazoa; phylum Chordata; class Mammalia; order Artiodactyla; family Bovidae; genus Ovis; species Ovis canadensis. The sequence goes on from NC_091245.1 coordinate 139,944,830, forward strand.
AGAGGAGAACATAGGCAAAACACTCTCAGACATAAATCACAGCAGGATCCTCTATGATCCACCTCCCAGAATTCTGGAAATAAAAGCAAAAATAAACAAATGGGATCTAATTAAAATTAAAAGCTTCTGCACAACAAAGGAAACTATAAGCAAGGTGAAAAGACAGCCTTCTGAATGGGAGAAAATAATAGCAAATGAAGCAACTGACAAACACCTAATCTCAAAAATATACAAGCAACTTATGCAGCTCAATTCCAGAAAAATAAACGACCCAATCAAAAAATGGGCCAAAGAACTAAATAGACATTTCTCCAAAGAAGACATACGGATGGCTAACAAACACATGAAAAGATGCTCAACATCACTCATTATTAGAGAAATGCAAATCAAAACCACAATGAGGTACCACTTCACACCAGTCAGAATGGCTGCAATCCAAAAATCTGCAAGCAATAAATGCTGGAGAGGGTGTGGAGAAAAGGGAACCCTCCTACACTGTTGGTGGGAATGCAAACTAGTACAGCCACTATGGAGAACGGTGTGGAGATTCCTTAAAAAATTGCAAATAGAACTACCCTATGACCCAGCAATCCCACTGCTGGGCATACACACCGAGGAAACCAGAACTGAAAGAGACACATGTACCCCAATGTTCATTGCAGCACTGTTTATAATAGCCAGGACATGGAAACAACCTAGATGTCCATCAGCAGATGAATGGATAAGAAAGCTGTGGTACATATACACAATGGAGTATCACTCAGCCGTTAAAAAGAATTCATTTGAATCAGTTCTGATGAGATGGATGAAACTGGAGCCGATTATACAGAGTGAAGTAAGCCAGAAAGAAAAACACCAATACAGTATACTAACACATATATATGGAATTTAGGAAGATGGCAATGACGACCCTGTATGCAAGACAGGGAAAGAGACACAGATGTGTATAACGGACTTTTGGACTCAGAGGGAGAGGGAGAGGGTGGGATGATTTGGGAGAATGCCATTCTAACATGTATACTATCATGTGAATTGAATCGCCAGTCTATGTCAGACGCAGGATGCAGCATGCTTGGGGCTGGTGCATGGGGATGACCCAGAAAGTTGTTATGGGGAGGGAGGTGGGAGGGGGGTTCATGTTTGGGAATGCATGTAAGAATTAAAGATTTTAAAATTTAAAAAATAAAAAACTAAAATTAAAAAAAATAAAAAAAAAGATACATTTGTAATACAAAGCATAATGATTCTAAATAGCTATTTCCAAGTACCTATGAATAAGGCAAAAAATAAAAGAACCTAGAAAATGTTTCCATTTTTTCATATAATAATTTATTGTACTTTAAAATATAGTTTTCTTATCTGAATTATAATTATACAATATCATATATCTTTTGATCAGAACTGTGAAAAATGCAGCCATCCATTTTCACACTCAGAAGGCTTGGTAATAGCATGCAAGTTCATGCAGTTAATCTGTGATAAATACTTTGGCATATGCTAGAAATTCTAAAAGAATAATTTATATCAGGCACAACATCTGTTTAAAAAAGAAGACTTGCTAATCAAATTTCATTTACTCTTCCTGTGCTCATTTTTCAGGATGGCAATGGGATGAACACCAGGCACTGCACGGGAGTGCCATCTGCATGACAAAAATCACTCTTGGCCAGAATTCAGACACGCAACTTTGGTTTTTATTCCCAGAAACGTTCTGGCACAAAACCATTAATGGCAGGTGGGTATAAATTATGTGGGCATCTGAAGAGAAAGGTTTTTCTTTAGTGCTGTTACAGTGTTAGGTGTGAATGAAGATTAGACTTTTCTTATAAAGCTTTTTTTATAAAGCTTAGGCCCTTTAACGTTTCTTTTCTTTCTTTTCTTTTTTTTTTTTTTTTTAACACCCAAACTATTCCTTTAAAGTTTAGGCAATAGCCAATTATATACCTATAGCAACCACTGTATATTTTTGTGTAAAGCCAAAAAAAAAAAAAACCAATTGAAATAACTTGTGTTCTTCCTACAAGTTGCAAGCTCACCGAGGAAAGTAACTTTTTAAGTATTTAAGGCCTGTCACAGAGCTTATCAGACAGCACTGCGGCTGCTACTAAGTAGCTTCAGTCGTGTCTGATTCTGTACGACCCCATAGACTGCAGCCCACCAGGCTCCGTGGTCCCTGGGGTTCTCCAGGCAAGAACACTGGAGTGGGTTGCCATTTCCTTCTCCCATACATGAAAGTGAAAAGTGAAAGTGAAGTCGCTCAGTCACTGAGCGACCCCATGGACCGCAGAGCCTACCAGTCTCCGCCATTCATGGGATTTTCCAGACAAGAGTACTGGAGTGGGTTGCCATTGCCTTCTCCGAATCAGACAGTAGACATTCAATAATTATGTGTGGCTGGAATGTGCATGACTGAATCATGAGACAACAGTATGCCCAGAAGGGCGCCATTTATGTTAACTTTTATATACTATGTATTTATTCTTCAGACACAGATTAAGCAGTTAATACCTTCCCACTTGTTGATAGAGAATTCTCTGTGTCACCCTGACACCAATTTTCATGGCAGAAAAATGTAATTCCACAGCATCAAACATTTTCTTTCACTTGCTCTTTTCTGTAGGTCTTTACAAAACAAATATCAAGAAAATTAAATTATCCCCTACAGGAGAATGATGTGAAAGGAAAACAAGTAGAATTTAGATTCAAACTCTGTGTATCTTGAAATACATGCTTGATTTCAGGTGACATAAAAAACAGTTATATATCTCAAAAGAAAGTTATTCAGTGAGGTGACATCTTTTTATTAAAAATGGCACTGTAATGTACTATATAAAGAGCTCATTGGCATAGAGTGTTAAATAGCTTCAAAACTGCCTAAGGCCATGTAAAAGAATGTGAACAATATTGCTCTATAGAACCATACAATTGCTACAGGCTGTTGTTTTCTCTGTGAAGATTGATGACATGTAAATGGACTGACTGTTTCCTAAAGAACTTAATATCATCAGATTCTAGAAATCATGAAACGTAGTTTTGTTTTTTTTCCCCCATGAGTTATACTTTCAAGTATTTACTTAAATAGCATTTAAAAAATTAATTGTGGAAACACTCAATGTTAAACACACACACACACACACACACACACACGGAACATTTGAGAAACTGCCACAAGAATAGTCTAGGGAAACAGGTCAAGTAAATGTCAGATGGTATCTGGGATGGGATTCTGGAAATCCCATCTGGAAATCCCATTATTTTTGCCTATAAAAATAATATAGGCAAGATTCAAGGAAATAAACTATGGACCCTAGTTCATACTGCTGCTGCTGCTGCTGTTAAGTTGCTTCAGTCATGTCCGACTCTGTGCAACTCCATAGACAGCAGCCTACCAGGCTCCCCTGTCCCTGGGATTCTCCAGGCAAGAACACTGGAGTGGGTTGCCATTTCCTTCTCCAGTGCATGTAAGTGAAAAGTGAAAATTGAAAGTGAAGTCGCTCAGTTGTGTCTGACTCTTCGTAACCCCATGGACTGCAGCCTACTGGGCTCCTCCACCCATGGGATTTTCCAGGCAAGAGTACTGGAGTGGGGTGCCATTGCCTTCTCTGAGTTCATACTAAGGTATCACATTTTTTTTCCATTAAGTATAGCAAACATACCATATTAATGCAAAATATTAATAGTAGGGGAAACGATGTGAAGTAAATGGAAATTCTCTATATGATCTTTTCAATCGTTCTGTAAATATAAACTGTTTTAAGAAAAAGTCCATTAAAATCAATGAAAACAAAATACATTGGACACACATTTTTCGTTTCTCCTCTCATTCAGTACAATTCCATCTGGTATTGACCAGGTCCTTAACTCCACTGGATGTTTCTAATATTTAGTACATTTGGGTTTTGATTGTATAAATATAATGCGTGAGTGCTTCCCTTTCTCTGATTTTGTCAGGATATTTCTTCCCAGATACATACAGTCCTAACACTGTAAAACAAAAAAAAAAATACAATACCATAAAATTATTACAGATCATCAGTTTCACACCCCCGCCCCATACACACACACAGTTGGACATTTCTGTAAATAATAAGATTAGTTAAAGAGGGCTTACAAGCCATTAAAGAAGCGAGTTACTAGTAATTCCATAATAATAAAGAGCAACATTCATGGTTACCAAACACACACAGATGCATGCACACACACACATTAAATCAATGCTTACAATTGCTTAAATTACAAAAAAGGACTCTATTTTAATTCAACAAGGTAAAAAAATGTTTCAAAGAAAAGTATGAGTTAATATGATAATCTGTTATTCTAAGTTAATATTTGAGTAGTATGGATCAGAAAATGAGTAATAAACTTCATATGAGAGAATCACCTTTCAGGAGAATTACAGAGTTAAGAGCTGCATTTAAGGAAGTTGTGTTACAATTAAGGAGGGATTAATTAGTATGATTTTGTGTCAGACTGAATGAAAGTATGTTTATTCTTTCAAATGAGTAAACCAAATACCAAAAGGATAAGGAACATCAGGGTGAATGCAAGAGAAAAATTGGAATCCGCACCCATGAAATGCATTCTTGGTAAAGGTAGTAACTGTGAGCATTGGTAGATGAGGAATAAGTGATCTTAAAAAGTTGGTAATATCAGTACATTAACAATTGTGATGGGATTAATAATTATTGCTGGAAGAATACAGAAAGGTGGTTGAATGGAAAGGGATTGCTGAAATTTTATATTTGAATTTACAAATTATTTTCCAGATTTCTGATTTCTAATTGTCAATTCTCAGTCAGTATGGCCCATTTAAAGGAGGGACAGAAACAGAGAGAATTTTCCTCAGTCATTGATAATTTTAAGTTGTTTTTGTAATGGAGTTTCCCTGTAGGTAGCTGAACATGAAATTATACAGTTCACTACTTAAGCTTTGGGTGAAGGCACATTTTTATTTATAATTGATTTATTCCTGTCAGAGTTATTCTAAGCAAGTCTGAGAATTTCCAAGGAAACTATATTATCTGTAAACTAGGAATAAGTGAAAGTGAAAGTGAAGTCACTCAGTTGTGTCTGACTCTTAGTGACCCCATGGACTGCAGCCCACCAGGCTCCTCCATCTGTGTGATTTTCCAGGCAAAAGTACTACAGTGGGGTGTCATTGCCTTCTCTGAATTGTGGCCAGACAAAGCAAAATGGCCATCAAAAATCACAACACAGAACACAGAGTTGAAACACACACATATAAACCTGGCAGTCCTCCTCAGACACTCCCTTAAATATAAGAATACAGTCTCTCAGAATATCTCCTATAGAGACAGACACAGAACTTCTTCAAAGATTTCAAAGGGAGGAAAGGAAGCCAGGTTGAAAGAAAGGGGAGGAGGCAGGAGAAAACTAGGGCTAGGTTACCGTAAATAACATCTAATAATTGCATGAAGAGCAGAGATCAACACCATGAAGGGTGGCCTGAAGGCTGGGAAAATAACTGGAATTAAGAAATACCACCTAGAGTGATAAGTGATCACTGTAGAGTGATCTGTAGACTGTAAAGTGTAGAGTGAAAGACTGTCGCGTGATGGATGGTGAACAGACAGAAAAGCATCTCATGCCAAAGAAAAACAAAACCAAGGGGTATTAAGACATGGCTATGTTTTTTTTTTGCCTAACTGGAGGAAATTGGGAAATTATCAATTTCAGTAGCATGGGTGAGCACCAGCTATAAACCCTTCAGGTTCTACTCTAAGCATTATTGTGTACAGATGACAAGTAGGGTGAGAAAACATGAAGATAAACTGACATTCAGACTACATACAGCTGAAATGAAGTCTAAAGGCAGAAGATTCTACAGGATCCTGAATCTAAGAATCCTCAGTAAGAAGGTGATGCTTGTGTTGAATCTTAAACGGATAACACATTTTTACCTGGCAAAGAGGACTACAACGTGGTATTCCAGATGGAAGTAACATGTGTAAATTGTAAATTTTTGTCAGTAAAAGCAGAAGGTGTTCTGTATAACAGTGTGTAGTGGGTATTTTATGCACCTGTCAAAACACGTAGTGCTACACATCATGAAGAGTGAACTTTAATACAGGTATAACTTGCATATGCAAGCTAGTATACACAAGAAGGATAAACAAGGTCCTACTGTACAAGGAATTGTATTCATTATCCTGTGATAAACCATAATGAGAAGGAATATGAAGAAGAATATATATATAATGATAACTGAATCACTCTGCTGTACAACACAAATTAAGACAACATTAGGGATCAACTATACTTCAATAAAATATTAAAAATATAGGCAAGCCTTGGAGATATTCTGAGATATGTGGATTCACTTCCAGACCACCACAATAATGCAAATATCACACTAAATCAAGTTGCACAATTTTTTTGGGGGGATATAAAAATTATATTTACATTATGCTGTAATCTAGATTACAGTGTAGTGAAATGAGACTATGTATTCCCATTACAGTAGGAATTCCCTGGCAGTTCAATTGGTAAAGGATCTGTCTGCAGTGTGGGAGACCTGGGTTTGATTCCTGGTTTTGGAAAGATTCCCTGGAGAAGGAAATGGCAACCTACTCCAGTATTATTGCCTGGAAAATCCTATAGACAGAGAAGCCTGGCAGGCTACAGTCCATAGGGTTGCAAGAGTTGGACACTACTTAGTGACTAAATCACCACCACCATGCTGTAGTCTATTAAATGTGCAATAACATTATGTCTAATAAGCAATGTCATACTTCATTTTGAACCTTACTGCTAAAAAATGCTAACCATCTTCTGAGCCTCCAAATAGTAGTAGTAGTAGTATAAAAGGCTACTGATCACAGTAATAAGCATCACAAATATAATTAGAACATAAGAAATTTATAATATTATGAGAATCATCCAAATGTGATACAGAGACACAAAGTGAGCAAATGCTGTTGGATGTGCAAGTCCATTTCTTGGAAATGGTGCCAAGAAACTTGCTCAACTCAGGGTTACTACAAATCTTTAATTTGTAGAAAATGCAATATCTGTAAAAGTGAAGTGCAATAAAATGAGTTACATGCCAAAAAAAACAAAACAAAACAAAACAAAAACAAACCACCCAGAATTTTGGAGGATCTTGGGATGCAATGCAGATTGTGGTCATTCGATCTATACTGTCAATGTATGGCATAATTACACAGAAGGCATAAAAGAAAGGGAAAAGAAAAGGTGACCTCAGTAATTTTGGATGACAGCATTTTGATTGGAAAATGTACAACAATTATAAACTGTATGCAAAAATCCTGTACTATAGTTTGTAAGTTTGTTTCTCACAAAGGTAAGGATTTAAAATTCTGAAAGAACTTTTACATCAGCACTAGAGTTGCAAAAACAGGTAAATAAATGTTAGGTAATTGAAGCTAGATTTTCACTATCAGAGAGTGGAGAAAATTACAAAGAAATTAGGAAAGTAAGACTAAAAGAAACCATGTGATGTTATATTAGGGTTGCAAACATTGATATAAAATCATGTTTAATAGGTAAACAAAACAGAAAATAGGAAAATATTTATAAATATGTGGACATACACAGGTTAATCTACAAGCATATATTTCTAAATTCAGTTTGCTGAGTGGGCCTAAAACAAGGAACATCCCAATCGATCATCATTTCTAAATATTATTCTCCAAAAAAAGGAACTATGCCTCTTTAGCGAAGTTATTGACTATAATGCTGGAACAGGGAACATGCAAGGTGAGCCTGGAATATCTTAGAAAACAGAAAACAGGAAGTGTTAAAAAACCAAAAGGAAGGACACAAGTCAATAGGATGGAAAAAGATGCAGGAGCTAAGCTGAAAGAGCTATAGATAGGTAAACTTAGACCAATTGAACAAGAAAATGATGTAGTATTGGATTGTAACTCAAAATACACAAATAAACAAAAACATGATATAAATAGTGGGGGGAAAAAAAGAGAGAGAAATCTGTCTTATGAAATTCTGCATAATATGTATAGACTGCCCCCTACAGGATGTATATTTTAATCCTCTTAACCTGTCCTTGAGAGTGGAATGAATAGTCTTAGTGAATATGAACAAAATAGCAACTTTAGAATGAAAGACCTAGCAGACGCGATATCAATCCAGTGATCAAGTTTAACATCACCAGTGGTGAGCTATGCTGATATCACGTTCCCCATTCTGTCATTGATACAGCCCATCATGTGATAGTGTGAGAAGGACATTTCACCTTGGTGCTTTACTTCTTAAAGTCCAGTTGCTGCTGCTACTGCTAAGTCTCTTCAGTCATGTCTGTCGTTCTGTGACCCCACAGATTGCAGCCCACCAGGCTCGACCATCCCTGGGATTCTTCAGGCAAGAACACTGGAGTGGGTTGCCATTTCCTTCTCCAATGCATGAAAGTGAAAAGTGAAAGTGAAGTCACTCAGTAAGTCCAGTGACCCCAGACTAAATATAAGGAAGATATGATACACATCCTGACTGAGGGACACAGCAAAATTTTGGACTGGTTCTCTTCAAAACTGTCAGGGTCATAAAAAGCAAAAAAGATTGATAAACTGTCACAATCCCAGGAGACTAGGAAGCCCCAGATGACTAAACACAATGCATTATCCTTAAATGGTTCCTGAGAACAGACAAAAAGCATACAGTGGGGAAAAAAAAATTGCTAATGTGGAAATAAAACCTGAAGTTTAGCAAGAAGTAAGGTGCCATTGTTAATCTCTTATCTTGACACAGGTACCATAGTTATGTCAGTGTTACTATATTAGAAGAAACTAGGTCAAAGGTATACGGAAACACTTTGTTTCATCTTTGGCAAGCTTTATATATAAAAGTTTTCCAAAATAAAAATGTTACTTAAACCACGGAGTAATCCTTGTATCTCATGAAAGCTCATTTTCCATGTATTCCATATTCTGTATATTATAAAGTCACCTGATTATACATCAGGAGACAAAGATCATTTTATAAAATAAGTTATTTTTGAAATAAGCTGAGAAAAGTTTGGTATTACGATAACATATCAAAGTTGGTTACAGCTTCTACTGGTGGTGGTGGAGGTGGTGTTAAATACTGTAGTTATAGTCTTTCTCTTCTGTAAATACACACTTTATAAATGGAGGAATTCTGTTATCATTCTACATATTCAACTGCTAATGTTTGACTTGTCTTCACCACAAACTTAACCAGGAAATCTGTGAGATCTACATTTTTGGAACCCTATCACATTTTTGAGTAGCCCACAGTGCTTCGGAACCTCCTGCTATTTCTTATCTATAGGACTCCTGACATTGTTTTTGGAAGTCTGAGAAATGTTTAATTCCTCAGCTAAAATATAACCATCTCAAGGCATGCCCTTTGTGGTATATACTGACCTCAGATAAATGAGACACTAATGTTTGGACTTAACCACAGAGCCTCTTGAGTTGCTTAGAAAGCTTGAGCTGCTTGGAAAGATGGCAAAAATCATGCCAGTGCCCCAGTGAAATAAAGATGGTCTAAGAACAAAGATGAGTGTCTGCTGATGCAGAACACAGAGAAGTGCAGATTAACAGGAGCCCTGGGAGATTTCTTCAGGGAGACAGAGAATACACAGTGACAGCACCGGCAGGCTGGTTTTCTAACCTGTTCAATCACAGTTCAAGGATCTTAGACAGCACATAAAAGTCTGGTTGGCAACTAGCAGGAAAATCCAACTTTTCAAAAAATATTGCATCTTTATGCATTCAACCTCTTTTAACCACTTAGCTTATTTCACTCTAATATTCATAATCAAATCAACATTCAGGTGTTCTCTGAAGTCCAGGGTATTGCAGATAGAATTTATACGATGATTTAAAACTTCATTTTGTTCAATTTTATCAAGCATGGTTGCTCTATGCTTCTAAAAAGAAGTCTCCATCACCACTTGTCCCTTCTGTTGATAAAGTGTTTCTAGATGGATGATTGTTGTACTCTCGATATAACTGCATATCTAAAAACACTTCTCATCAATAAGTATGAGTCACAGGTGCTGACTGGATATATATCCATAGCAAAACTAAAGGTTTGGTAGAATAATAATGAAGAATGGATTTTTCTAAAGCTTAATAACAATCATTATCTAAAAGCATACCTTTACTCTATATCAGAATAGAACACTTATAAAAGCAACATGCGAGTAAAAATGTAAGCTTTTATTTTCTTGTATCTTTCTTTGAAGTAGAAAGAGATGTGATTTTTAAGGCAGGTTTTACCAATTTAGAATGATATTTCCTGATGAAATAATCAGGGAAAAAAGCAATCTGTAGATTGTCATTTATTTTGATTATAGTTCTGAGCTCTACCAAAGCATTAAATAATTAGTATTTTAAAATAATTATGTTCATTTAGGTGAAAAAAAAAACTCATAGCAATTAATGATTCTTCCTATAGATTTCTAAATAGCCAGTCAAGATATTCTTGCAATTTAGGTGAGGATGAACTTTTGCCTCAGATATTTTAGTTAATTGTAGCAGCATTTTTATATTATTTAAAATGTTATTCAGTATTTTTTTAAATAACTTAATATATTAGACTATTGGTTTTACATTTTGAAAACACCACATAGAATTTTTGAGTAGCAATGTCTGAACCAACCATTTTATTATGAAAGCAATCCAATGACCCAACAAATCCTTTCATAGCTATATACCCTAAAAACTCTTAAATGTGTCCACTGAGAAACTAATGAAAGGGTAACAGGAAGGAAGGCCAGAGGTCCCCAAGCAGTGGGAGGAAATAAACTGTAAGTGGCATGATTTTTTTTCTTTTCCTTCTCTACACAAAATTTACAAAAAAGACTTCTTTTGATAACACCTGATTCTGCTTGAACTTTTCCCAAACGATCTTACCAATGCATTTTTCTTATGGAAATGTTTTTCCTCAGCTATGTTAATGAAACTATATATTTGCTTTAGAATCTGCCTTTCTTCAAAATGGCTCTACTTAAGACTAACTTTTTTTTTTCCTTTTCTCAAGCCTTGGGCTGATAATGGCTCAACAAATCAGTGTTCTTGTCAATTGTTATATGGCTGGGGATGACACACCCCATACCATTCTATCTCAAAAATGTGTACTGTGGGAGAAACTGGTGAAACTTCTTCAACCTTGCAGTGTGTCCCTTATCTGATTAGAAGCTTGCTAACAAACATAAAGTGAAAGTCAATCAGTTGTGTCTGACTCTGTGACCCCATGGACCATAGTCCATGAAATTCTCCAGGGCAGAATACTAGAGTGAGTAGCCTTTCCTTTCTCTAGGGGATCTTCCCAACCCAGGGATTGAACCCAGCTCTCCCGCATTGCAGATGGATTCTTTACCAGCTGAGCCACAAGGGAAGCAACAAACATAGACTGCCTTGCTAAAAACTATTAAGGGGCAATTTTTCTACCGCTTCTGATGTCTGTGTCATAAGCTTTCTCTATCTCTTTTATACTTAAATAAAACTCCATTATTCAAAAAGCTCCAAGTGGTCAAGCCTGGTCTCTGGTCCCAGATTGAAATCCTCTCCTCTGGAGGTCATGAATCCTAGCATAGCACATGGCTTGTGGCAACAACTTTTCACTAATACACTTAAAGGAAATGGAATACATCTTCATAAATTTTACAAATATATTCCACCCAGAAAAAACAGTCAATCCTATAACTTGAAGCCTTAGAGCATGAAGCCATTTTTATAATAACTAGATGCAAACAAAACTAAATAAAATTACTCACACAGGTAATACAACTATTAAGGAGGAAAACAAAAAGCTGATAAACAAATAATTTATGTCAGTACTTTTTATGCGGAATAATGCAAGGATGATGACCATGAAACATGGGAGAGATAGAGAATCATTACAGTGAAACAGATAATTCTATTGTTTTTTGCTCCATAGGTGTTCAATTCTATCTTATGCCTAATGGTTTTGACATATTTTACACATATTTTCTTGTGTATTTCAAACATTTTGTCAAAAATGCATCTTTCAAAAGCTCTCCTTTATTGGATTTTCTATTGTAAATACTGGGCTATTAAACAAAAGTGCACTTGACCTCCAAAACATACACATGTGTTGCTTATGATCTCAGAGTTTTAAGAAAGATTTCCATCATCTCTTCTACTTAAGAAGAGGGAAGCACTCAGAGTGTACTTGTTCCCTCACTCTCAGAGTTTACCTGTTCCTGTTGCTAATACCATTATTATTCTTTTTTTTTCCTCCTGCTAAATACTTCCATCTACCAATGCACTATCAATGAGGAGTTCTAACTCAGTTTAACATCCTTTTAGGAAGGAAGAAGTGATTATTGCAAAATACCTAGAATGACTGCCTTTGTCATTGCCCTTTGGAACATCCTTAGTCATTTAATTTTTAGGGAATTGCTACCAATTAACTTTATATTCCCTGTTATGAGTCTTTTATTTTCCCTTCTCTAGTTCTGCTAGATGTAATCAGAGTTCATTTGAATCATACTTGAGCAAGAAAAATAAATGCTTATAATGGAAAATATAATTTCTAAGTAATCTCCTCCCTTACTGAAATAAAATAAAGACAGCAATTTAGAGGACCACACAGTTAATATTGGCCTAAGATTTATTAATCAGGTAGGATAACAGACAACTTTCAACATGACCTTGAAGTTTTACATTGTTATTGTTTCTTCTTCCACATTTCCAATGAGGTAGAAGTATTTGTGGGCTTCCTTGATAGATAGTTCAGCTGTTAAAAGAATCTGACTACAATGCAGGAGACCCCGGTTCAGTTCCTGGGTTGGAAAGATCCCCTGGAGGTGGATATGGTGACCCACTCCAGTATTCTTGCCTGGAGAATCCCCATGGACAGAGGAGCAGGGAGGGCCACAGTTTATGGGGTTGCTAAGAATCTGACATGACTGAGGAACTAAGCACAGCACAGAGGTGTTCATATACGGCTGGTTTAATCATCATGCCATTGATCACAGTACAGCCGAAATTAACTATGTTTATCCCTGTAACAACTTTGTGTTGCAAAGCTTGAAATGACTTCACACACTTGAGATATCAGATACGGATAAAACCGACAATGCCAATGTTCTCTTGCAGGATTTTTGAAGTTTTATTTTTCTGTTTTGGCTTTAAGCATATAAAAGATCCTTCCACTTATTTAGCAGCTGTCATTACACAATAGATATTCCTCATCTAGCCTGATATTTCAAAATATTATATAAATACCTAAAGGGACCTGGAAAGACTGGAGGTCTCACATATGTGAACTGAATCTTTATAAGGATTTTTATAAAGACTGCATAAATTCACTAATGTCCCTATATATCCCAGAATTCCAAATCATTTTAGTTCTTTGTCATTTTTAAGTAATAAAGACCAATTCATTTAATTGCCATGAATGTACTTATTACAAGATTTCATGCAGGCATACAAAGAACATTTCCCTATTTTTTGGGGGAATGATATTTTTCTATAAACAATTTGCTATAATTCCTGTGCAATTAAGTTCAGGTGAGATTTTCCAAAACATTGATTACCTTGGATTTTGGAAGTGCAATGTAAATATGATTAGAAGAAAGCATACAAAATTGAAGTTTGGAGTCAAAGAATAGTTTTGAATGTGAGGGGTTTTGAGCGAATACACTGAGAATATTGTCATTGTTTAAAAAATCAGCAACGTCAAGGTATCCAGTGAAGGTTTATTTTTCTTTAATACCATAAAATCAAGGAAGAAGAAATGTCTGCATTTATTCAGTTATTTTAAAATGTCAGCAAGGACTTCAGTTATTGAAATATTTCTCTATTTATCGTTAGTCATCTTGGCTTCAGGGTCTCCATGATTTCCTCATGGAATCAAGATGGCTGATGAAATTCAAACAGTTATGTTTCACAAATCAAGCAGAAGTGTGAGAGGCGACTTTGGCTGATCACTCTCATTTTATCATGAAACGTAAAACTTTCCCACAAATTCTCAGTAAACTTATGATTATACCTCATTAACCAAGGTTGTTAGAGCTGGTGCTACTGAAATGGTTGTTCAAATGAATATATAATTCCCCAAATATAATTTGTGACCTATTTTCAATTAAGGGTTTTGTTTGAGATGTAGTCTTTGTAGAAAAATAGTAATGCTTGTCAAGGTTCAAGAGAGTATTTAAGCAGGTAAGAATAGAATCTAGAACTGAGAGGGGGAAATGTTAATCATATGTTAGAGTGGCTGCTTTTATTTGTTTTGCTGTGATGGCAGTGATAACTTGGTGGAGAAGTAGCCATAAAAATGAAAACTAAGAGAAGCAGGAAATGGCTATTAATAACTGCTAATAATTTAAATGATATGAAGAAATAAGAAGAGTAGATTTTAAGCATATAACTAGAGTTTGAGATTTGTTAATTTGGAGCTTTATTTAAGCAGTATTAGGAAAATTAGGAAAGTTACAAGGGAAAGCTTTATGAGAAATGGTGATAGTGAAGAATGAAAAGCTTAGCTTATCAGAGAATTCCAGTTTATATACAGTCATCTTAAAATGTAGAACTGGATCTTAGAACAGGAGATGCTGTTCTACAAGCCTGTTAAACACAAATAATAAGTGAAAGTGCAGTGATAAATAATTGCCAATGAAAAGAATATAGAAAACATGCAAGACATTAGGTTAAAATGATCCATGCCATTTTAGTCTGTGGGTAGTTAGGGTTAACAGAGATGAAGCAAGGAGGCAAAAAAAAAGAGAGAGAGAATACAGACTTTTCATTTAAAATTAAAGATTTATCATGTACTTGCACTTTGCCTAGCATATCCTAGTGGTTAGTTAGGCATGCAAAATTAAAGACAGCTTCTGGCCTCCAGTAAGTTGCCCCTTAGAGGAGAAAATGAACAATTAAATGGGCATGCCAATATAGTAAGATATGGAATGTCATTGCAAAATATAGTGCTCCCGTGAACACAAATTTGCTCTGATATGGAGTCACTAGAGGTGAAAATCTCTAGAGGGCCTACAGAGTTAGAAAAAAAGGAAAAAAGTGTTAGTCACTCGGTTATGTTTGATCTTTTGCAGTGCTATGGACTGCAGCCCACCAAGCTCCTCTGTCCATGGGTTTTTCCCAGACAAGAATACTGGAGTGGTTTGCCATTCCCTTCTCCAGAGGATCTTCCTGACCCAGGGATCAAATACATGCCTCTCGCATTGCAGGCAGATTCTTTACCATCTAAGCCATGAAGGACATATTTTAGCTTAAAAAAAAAAAAGATATAATTGAGTTCATGAAAGTTTTAAAGATAAAATTTAATTGTATATGTATGCCACAATTTATTATTTTTTTTTTACTTATCATCAGCTGTCAACATACAATTCTTTTGTTTCTACATCTTGTTTGTTATGAATACTTGGTTATCATGAAAACTTCAGTGAACATGGGCATATATATATATACATATATACATATATACATATATATGTATATATATATATATATATATATATACTAGATCCTGATTTCAAATATTTTGAATTTATACCTGGAAGTAGATTGCTGACTCATGAAATACCATGACCCATGTGGTATTTCTATTTTTAAAAATTTTGAGGAAATGCCATACTGTTTTCCATAAAGTTCCCAACATTTTACATTCTTTTTTTTTTTTTTTAAATTTTAAAATCTTTAATTCTTACATGCATTCCCAAACATGAACCCCCCTCCCACCTCCCTCCCCAGAACATCTTTCTGGGTCATCCCCATGCACCAGCCCCAAGCATGCTGCATCCTGCGTCAGACATAGACTGGCAATTCAATTCACATGATAGTATACATGTTAGAATGTCATTCTCCCAAATCATCCCACCCTCTCCCTCTCCCTCTGAGTCCAAAAGTCCATTATACACATCTGTGTCTCTTTCCCTGTCTTGCATACAGGGTCATCATTGCCATCTTCCTAAATTCCATATATATGTGTTAGTATACTGTATTGGTGTTTTTCTTTCTGGCTTACTTCACTCTGTATAATCGGCTCCAGTTTCATCCATCTCATCAGAACTGATTCAAATGAATTCTTTTTAACGGCTGAGTAATACTCCATTGTGTATATGTACCACAGCTTTCTTATCCATTCATCTGCTGATGGACATCTAGGTTGTTTCCATGTCCTGGCTATTATAAACAGTGCTGCGATGAACATTGGGGTACATGTGTCTCTTTCAATTCTGGTTTCCTCGGTGTGTATGCCCAGAAGTGGGATTGCTGGGTCATAAGGTAGTTCTATTTGCAATTTTTTAAGGAATCTCCACACTGTTCTCCATAGTGGCTGTACTAGTTTGCATTCCCACCAACAGTGTAGGAGGGTTCCCTTTTCTCCACACCCTCTCCAGCATTTATTGCTTGCAGATTTTTGGATCGCAGCCATTCTGACTGGTGTGAAGTGGTACCTCATTGTGGTTTTGATTTGCATTTCTCTAATAATGAGTGATGTTGAGCATCTTTTCATGTGTTTGTTAGCCATCCGTATGTCTTCTTTGGAGAAATGTCTATTTAGTTCTTTGGCCCATTTTTTGATTGGGTCGTTTATTTTTCTGGAGTTGAGCTGCAGAAGTTGCTTGTATATTTTTGAGATTAGTTCTTTGTCAGTTGCTTCATTTGCTATTATTTTCTCCCATTCAGATGGCTGTCTTTTCACCTTGCTTATATTTTCCTTTGTTGTGCAGAAGCTTTTAATTTTAATTAGATCCCATTTGTTTATTTTTGCTTTTATTTCCAGAATTCTGGGAGGTGGATCATGGAGGATCCTGCTGTGATTTATGTCTGAGAGTGTTTTGCCTATGTTCTCCTCTAGGAGTTTTATAGTTTCTGATCTTACATTTAGATCTTTAATCCATTTTGAGTTTATTTTTGTGTGCGGTGTTAGAAAGTGATCTAGTTTCATTCTTTTACAAGTGGTTGACCAGTTTTCCCAGCACCACTTGTTAAAGAGATTGTCTTTACTCCATTGTATATTCTTGCCTCCTTTGTCAAAGATAAGGTGTCCATATGTGTGTGGATTTATCTCTAGGCTTTCTATTTTGTTCCATTGATCTATATGTCTGTCTTTGTGCCAGTACCATACTGTCTTGATGACTGTGGCTTTGTAGTAGAGCCTGAAGTCAGGCAAGTTGATTCCTCCAGCTCCATTCTTCTTTCTCAAGATTGCTTTGGCTATTCGAGGTTTTTTGTATTTCCATACAAAGCTTGAAATTATTTGTTCTAGTTCTGTGAAAAATGTGGCTGGTAGCTTGATAGGGATTGCATTGAATTTGTAAATTGCTTTGGGTAGTATACTCATTTTCACTATATTGATTCTTCCAATCCATGAACATGGTATATTTCTCCATCTATTAGTGTCCTCTTTGATTTCTTTCATCAGTGTTTTATAGTTTTCTATATATAGGTCTTTAGTTTCTTTAGGTAGATATATTCCTAAGTATTTTATTCTTTTCGTTGCAATGGTGAATGGAATTGTTTCCTTAATTTCTTTTTCTACTTTCTCATTATTCGTGTATAGGAATGCAAGGGATTTCTGTGTGTTGATTTTATATCCTGCAACTTTACTATATTCATTGATGAGCTCTAGTAATTTTCTGGTGGAGTCTTTAGGGTTTTCCATGTAGAGGATCATGTCATCTGCAAACAGTGAGAGTTTTACTTCTTCTTTTCCAATTTGGATTCCTTTTATTTCTTTTTCTGCTCTGATTGCTGTGGCCAAAACTTCCAGAACTATGTTGAATAGTAGCGGTGAAAGTGGACACCCTTGTCTTGTTCCTGACTTTAGGGGAAATGCTTTCAATTTTTCACCATTGAGGATAATGTTTGCTGTGGGTTTGTCATAGATAGCTTTTATTATGTTGAGATATGTTCCTTCTATTCCTGCTTTCTGGAGAGTTTTTATCATAAATGGATGTTGAATTTTGTCAAAGGCCTTCTCTGCATCTATTGAGATAATCATATGGTTTTTATTTTTCAATTTGTTAATGTGGTGAATTACATTGATTGATTTGCGGGTATTGAAGAATCCTTGCATCCCTGGGATAAAGCCCACTTGGTCATGATGTATGATCTTTTTAATGTGTTGTTGGATTCTGATTGCTAGAATTTTGTTGAGGATTTTTGCATCTATGTTCATCAGAGATATTGGCCTGTAGTTTTCTTTTTTTGTGACATCTTTGTCAGGTTTTGGTATTAGGGTGATGGTGGCCTCGTAGAATGAGTTTGGAAGTTTACCTTCCTCTGCAATTTTCTGGAAGAGTTTGAGTAGGATAGGTGTTAGCTCTTCTCGAAATTTTTGGTAGAATTCAGCTGTGAAGCCGTCTGGACCTGGGCTTTTGTTTGCTGGAAGATTTCTGATTACAGTATCAATTTCCGTGCTTGTGATGGGTCTGTTAACATTTTCTATTTCTTCCTGGTTCAGTTTTGGAAAATTGTACTTTTCTAAGAATTTGTCCATTTCTTCCACGTTGTCCATTTTATTGGCATACAACTGCTGATAGTAGTCTCTTATGATCCTTTGTATTTCTGTGTTGTCTGTTGTGATCTCTCCATTTTCATTTCTAATTTTATTGATTTGATTTTTCTCTCTTTGCTTCTTGATGAGTCTGGCTAATGGTTTGTCAATTTTATTTATCCTTTCAAAGAACCAGCTTTTGGCTTTGTTGATTTTTGCTATGGTCTCTTTTGTTTCTTTTGCATTTATTTCTGCCCTAATTTTTAAGATTTCTTTCCTTCTACTAACTCTGGGGTTCTCCAACTCTTCCTTTTCTAGTTGCTTTAGTTGTAGAGTTAGGTTATTTATTTGACTTTTTTCTTGTTTCTTGAGGTATGCCTGTATTGCTATGAACTTTCCTCTTAGCACTGCTTTTATAGTGTCCCACAGGTTTTGGGTTGTTGTGTTTTCATTTTCATTAGTTTCTATGCATATTTTGATTTCTTTTTTGATTTCTTCTGTGATTTGTTGGTTATTCAGAAGTGTGTTGTTCAACCTCCATATGTTAGAATTTTTAATAGTTTTTCTCCTGTAATTGAGATCTAATCTTAATGCATTATGGTCAGAAAAGATGCTTGGAATGATTTCGATTTTTTTGAATTTATCAAGTTTAGATTTATGGCCCAGGATGTGATCTATCCTGGAGAAGGTTCCATGAGCACTTGAAAAAAAGGTGAAATTCGTTGTTTTGGGGTGAAATGTCCTATAGATATCAATCAGGTCTAACTGATCTAATGTATCATTTAAAGTTTGCGTTTCTTTGTTAATTTTCTGTTTAGTTGATCTGTCCATAGGTGTGAGTGGGGTATTAAAGTCTCCCACTATTATTGTGTTATTGTTGATTTCCCCTTTCATACTTGTTAGCATTTGTCTTACATATTGCGGTGCTCCTATATTGGGTGCATATATATTTATAATTGTTATATCTTCTTCTTGGATTGTTCCTTTGATCATTATGTAGTGGCCTTCTTTGTCTCTTTTCACAGCCTTTGTTTTAAAGTCTATTTTATCGGATATGAGTATTGCCACTCCTGCTTTCTTTTGGTCTCTATTCGCGTGGTATATCTTTTTCCAGCCCTTCACTTTCAGTCTGTATGTGTCCCTTGTTTTGAGGTGGGTCTCTTGTAAGCAGCATATAGAGGGGTCTTGTTTTTGTATCCATTCGGCCAGTCTTTGTCTTTTGGTTGGGACGTTCAACCCATTTACGTTTAAGGTAATTATTGATAAGTATGATCCCGTTGCCATTTACTTTATTGTTTTGGGTTCGGGTTTATACACCCTTTTCGTGTTTCCTGTCTAGAGGATATCCTTTAGAATTTGTTGGAGAGCTGGTTTGGTGGTGCTGAATTCTCTCAGCTTTTGCTTCTCTGGAAAGCTTTTGATTTCTCCTTCGTATTTGAATGAGATCCTTGCTGGGTACAGTAATCTGGGCTGTAGGTTATTGTCTTTCATCACTTTAAGTATGTCTTGCCATTCCCTCCTGGCCTGAAGAGTTTCTATTGACAGATCAGCTGTTATCCTTATGGGAATCCCCTTGTGTGTTATTTGTTGTTTTTCCCTTGCTGCTTTTAATATTTGTTCTTTGTGTTTGATCTTTGTTAATTTGATTAATATGTGTCTTGGGGTGTTTCGCCTTGGGTTTATCCTATTTGGGACTCTCTGTGTTTCTTGGACTTGGGTGATTATTTCCTTCCCCATTTTAGGGAAGTTTTCAACTATTATCTCCTCAAGGATTTTCTCATGGTCTTTCTTTCTGTCTTCTTCTTCTGGGACTCCTATAATTCGAATGTTGGAGCGTTTCATATTGTCCTGGAGGTCTCTGAGATTGTCCTCGTTTCTTTTAATTCGTTTTTCTTGTTTCCTCTCTGATTCATTTATTTCTACCATTCTATCTTCTATTTCACTAATCCTATCTTCTGCCTCCGTTATTCTACTATTTGTTGCCTCCAGAGTGTTTCTGATCTCATTTATTGTGTTATTCATTATATTTTGACTCTTTTTTATTTCTTCTAGGTCCTTGTTAAACCTTTCTTGCATCTTCTCAATCCTTGTCTCTAGGCTATTTATCTGTGTTTCCATTTTGATTTCAAGATTTTGGATCATTTTCACTATCAATATTCGGAATTCCTTCTCCGGTAGATTCCCTACTTCTTCCTCTTTTGTTTGGTTTGGTGGGCAACTCTCCTGTTCCTTTACCTGCTGAGTATTCCTCTGTCTCTTCATCTTGGTTATATTGCTGTGTTTGGGGTGGCCTTTTTATATTCTGATAATTTGTGGAGTTCTCTTTATTATGGAGCTTCCTCACTTTGGGTGGGGTTCTATCAGTGGCTTGTCAAGGTTTCCTGGTTAGGGAGGCTTGTGTTGGAGTTTTGGTGGGTGGAGCTGGGTTTCTTCTCTCTGGAGTGCAATGGAGTGACCCGTAATGGGTTATGAGACATCAAAGGTTTTGGGATAATTTTGAGCTGCCTGTATATTGAGGCTCAGGGGAGTGTTCCTGTGTTGCTGGAGAATTTGCGTGGTATGTCTTGTTTTGGAACTTGTTGGCCCTTGGGTGGAGCTTGGTTTCAGTGTAGGTATGAAGGCATTTGATGAGCTCCTATTGCTTAATGCTCCCTGAATTCAAGAGTTCTCTAATGTTTTCAGGCTTTGGGTTTAAGCTTCCTGCTTCTGGTTTTCAGTTTTATTTTCACAGTAGCCTCTAGACTTCTCCATCTATACAGCACCGATGATAAAACATCTAGGTTAAAGATGAAAAGTTTCTCCACCTTGAGGGACACTCAGAGAGGTTCACTGAGTTACAAGGAGAAGAGAAGATGGAGGGGGTAGTTAGAGGTAACTGGAATGAGATGCGGTGAGATCAAGAGAGGAGAGAGCAGGCTAGCCAGTAGTCACTTCCTTATGTGCGCTCTATAGTCTGGACCGCTCAGAGGTATTTACAGAGTTATACGGGGAAGAGGAGAGGGAGGAAGTAGACAGAGGTGACCAGGAGGATAAGAGAGAGGAATGAGTAGGAGAGAGACAAATCCTGCCAGTAACCAGTTCCTTAGGTGTTCTCTACCGTCTGGAACACACAGAGATTCACAGAGTTGGATAGAGAAGAGATGGGGGAGAAAAGAGACAGAGGCCACCTGGTGGAGAAAGAGGAGAGGCCAGAGGAGGAGAGAGTGGACAAGTCAGTAATCTCGCTCTCAGGTAAACTTGGGTAGTGAAGTTTGGGTTTTTAAATGTACAAAATTGACAACAAAGATTAAAAATCTGGAGTAGAGGTTGGATTTTCAAAGATACAATATTAAGGAAAAGCAGAAGGAAAAAGGAAGAAAGAAAAAAAAAGAATTATTAAAAAACAAACAAACAAAAAAAAAAAAACACCAACAACCATCCAAAGAGTATATATGGTGTTTGCCTTAAAAAAAAAAGTCTTTTTTTTAAAAAAATAGTAATACTAGGTTATAGAAATAAAAATTAGAGGAGAAATAGAAGACTTAACAATTAAAAAAAAGCTCGGAAAAAAAAGAAAAAAAAAAGCAAAAGGCAAAAAAAAAAAAAGAATGATTTTAAAAATATTAAAAAATTAAAAATATATCTGGCTCTTCTCTGATGTTATGGGCCGTGTGGGCTCACTTCCAAGGTGGTTCCCTCTGTTTAACTTCTTCTGTTTGCTGGTTTTTAGGCTCACTAGTTCAGTCGCGCTGTGGGGAGGGGGGATGCTGCAAACAAATAGCACTGTCGTGTGTACACAGTATCTCTGCCCCGCTTGACCTGTCCTTTCTCGCGGCGTACAAACCGCTCCGGCTCTACGATGCTCAGCCGGGAACCGTCTGGGGCCGGCCCTAGGCTGCGTGCACTTCCCCGGTCCAAGCCGCTCAGGTTCGGCCCTCAGGCAGCCCTCAGAGGCACAAATGCGGCTGGGACTGCGCTTTGTGCCCTTCCCAGGTCCGAGTAGCTCAGGAGTTTGGCGAGCGCGATCGCCGGGGCTTGTCACCTTTTCCGCCGCTACCGCTCAGCTCTCTGGGTGGACCGCTGGCGCACCCCGTGAGGCAGACTGTGACTGTCCAGCACCCCCAGAAGTCTTAGCAAAGGAGCCTGCTTGCAGTTAGGTAAGTAAAGTCTCTCCGGGTCTGCAATTGCCCCTTTCCAGTCCTTACGGCTCTGGCTGCCTGTCCCCGGCGGGGAATGGTCTGCAGCCGGCTTTTTCCGCTCCGTCCTTTGTTCTGTGCTCAGTCCTGGCGGTGTCTTATGTTCGAGCTTTTCGCGTGGTAGCTATCCCACAGTCTGGTTTGCTAGCCCAAGTTAGATCGTTCTGGTTGCGCGTGGGGCGTTCCTGCCCGATTCTTACAAAGCTCTGCAGCCCGCGCCTCCCGCGCGTCCCTGCCCTGCCCCCACTTCCCAATGGCGGATGCAGGCGTCTGTGCTGCTTTTCCGCTGGGGGAGTTACTGGTGGGCTTGTAATCTCTTGGTTTTAATTATTTATCTATTTTTCCTTCCTGTTATGTTGCCCTCTGTGTTTCCAAGGCTCGCCACAGACTCGGCAGGGAGAGTGTTTCCTGGTGTTTGGAAACCTCTCTTCTTAAAATTCCCTTCCCGGGACGGGCTTCCCTTCCCGGGACGGAGCTCCCTCCCCACCTCCTTTGTCTCCTTTTTCGTCTTTTATATTTTTTCCTACCTGTTTTTGAAGACAATGGTCTGCTTTTCTGGTTGCCTGATGTCCTCTGCCAGCCTACAGAAGTTGTTTTGTGGAGTTTGCTCAGCGTTGAAATGTTCTTTTGAGGAATTTGTGAGGGAGAACGTGATCTTCCCGTCCTATTCTTCCGCCATCTTTTTCTGTCCCCAACATTTTACATTCTTAATAACAGTGAGCATAGATATCAATTTCTTCACAGACTTTCAAACTCATGATTTTATTTTTATTTTTTTATTTCTGATACATGAAAATTTATTTGCATAAGAATGACAATTATTAAGAAAAGAGTAATGCTAAGGAGATTGTGTTAATTCACAGAGATGCCAAGAAAATGATTCACTTACTGGCAATCTTACAACTATACACAAACCTAGGAGTACAATCGGAGAAGGCAATGGCACCCCACTCCGGTACTCTTGCCTGGAAAATCCCATGGACGGAGGAGCCTGGTCGGCTGCAGTCCATGGGGTCGCTAAGAGTCGGACACGACTGAGCAACTTCATTTTCACTTTTCACTTTCATGCATTGGAGAAGGAAATGGCAACCCACTCCAGTGTTCTTGCCTGGAGAATCCCAGGGACAGGGGAGCCTGGTGGACTGCCATCTATAGGGTCACACAGAGTCGGACACGACTAAAGTGACTTAGCAGCAGCAGTAGCAGGAGCTCAATAATATTCCTATATAGATCATTTATATTTTGGTGCAGGAAGAAAGAGGATGGAATGCAATATTAAGAACAGTGTGGATAGCAGAAAAATTGAGGCAGCAAAAACAGAGTTTTATTTTGAAGATTATCATTTGAGAGAAGGAAAAAAATCAATATATAAATAAATATGATTGTGAGATAGTTTATGTTTTTTGGAGCAAGTGAATATCACTTTGGATATTCAATATATTTCTTTCTAAAAAAAAATATTATTGTTCATTTCTCAGTAGTGCCCGACTCTTTGTAATTCCATGGATTGTAGCACTCCAGGCTCCTCTGTCCTCCACTATCTCCAGACTTTGCTCCAATTCATGTCTATTTAGTTGGTGGTGTTATTTAACCATCTCATCCTCTGCCAGCCCCTTCTTCTTTTGTCTTCAATCTTTCCCAGCATCAGAATCTTTCCTAATGAGTCAGATCTTGGCATCAGGTGGCCAAAGTATTAGAGCTTCACCATGAATCCTTCTAATGAACATTCAAGGTTGATTTTATTTAGGAATGACTGGTTTGATTTCCTTGTGATCCAAGGGACTCTCAAGAGTCTTCTCCAACACCACAGTTCAAAAGTCAGTCACAGTCAGCTCCTGGTCTTGTTTTCGTTAACTGTATTGAGCTCCTCCATCTTTGACTGCAAAGAACATAATTGGCATGCTTTCAGTATTGACTATCTGGTGAATTGTGCAGAATAGTCTCTTATGTTGTTGGAAAGAGTATTTACTATGACCAGCATGTACAACAGCATATATTTGCCTGTTCTTTCTCCCTAAGAAACTTAAACTGTTGAATAATCAAAGCAATATTGACACATATTTTTAAATTTCTGAAAGTTTGAAATCAATTCTACTTATCAAAATAGCACACATCATGGAAAACAATATACATTTGCACTTCTGATCATGGACAGTGTGGTGACATTAAAGTACACAAGTTAAATATATGTGATTCAACACAGGGTTAAGTGATGCCCCTCTCAGACGGTGTAGTTTTAAATGGCATAGACCACTCTAGCTTAACTGCTGCTAGACTAGACATTAACAACTTGTAGCTCTCCTGGTAGTTTGACAATAGCCTATATGTGCTGTAAGCAATATACACAAATTGGGTTTCTTAGGTATCACAATGATGAAGAATTCGCCTGTCAGTTCAGGAGACATAAGAGATACAAGTTTGATCCCTGGGTTAGAAAGAATCCCTGGAGAAGGAAATGGCAACCCACTCCAGTCTACTTGCTTGGAAAATTCTATGGACAGAGGTGCCTGGCAGGCTACAGTCCATGGGTTCAAAAAGAGTTGGACACAACTGAACACACACACATATACAGAAATTAATTTTAATTTTTAATTTTTTTAGTCTGGTAGTTTAATGAGTTGGGCCATTTTTATAAAGCCTGAAAGTTGTGTGTGTGTATGTGTGTGTGTGTCTGTAAGGTGCTGAGTCAAGATTCATGAGTTGGTGTCACAGGTCACATGCAGAGACACCTGGGACATGATTTTTATAGCTGTCAGTCCTAGAGGAAATAGGAACAATGAAGAGGAATTAAGAGTCTCTGGATGAGGGTGAAGGGGGACAGTGAAAGAGTCAGCTTAAAACTAAATATTAAAAAAAAGCTAAGATCATAGCTCCAGTATTTTGGTCATCTGATAGGAGCAGCTGACTCATTAGAAAAGACCCTGATGCTGGGAAAGATCGAAGGCAAGAGGAGAAGGGCAAACAGAGGATGAGATGGTTGAATGGCATCACTGACTCAATAAACATGAATTTGAACAAACTCCAGGAACTGGTGATGGACAGGGAAGCCTGACATGCTGTAGTCCATGTGGTCACAAAGAGTCGGACACGACTGAGCAACTGAACCGAACTGAAGATCATGGCATCCAGCCCCATTACTTCATGGCTAATTGGGGGGTGAAAAGTGGAAGTCATGACAGATTTCCTCTTCTTGGGCTCTAAACCACGGCAGATGGTGACTGAAGCTATGAAATCAGAAGACATTTGTTTTTTGGCAAGAAAGCTATGACAAACCTAGACAGTGCATGGGGTCACAAAAAGTCAGACATGACTGGGCAACTGAACAACAACAGTCCTTGATTAGGGCTTGAATACATCACTTATGATGTACTTTATTAGAGTTATGCAAAACTATTGTATCTTAAATGACAGAGAAGTGCAGAAGTTATAAAAGAAATTAATAAGCAATTTCAAAATACTTTTTCACTTTCACTAATTTGCTACTTCTAGGAAAATGTTACCTGCAGTATACAAGTTTCTATCTGATTTTCCCCCCTATACTCCTTTAACTTAATCAAATTATTGTAACTTGGTCCTTGCCAACCTCATTATCATGTATTATGCAGTTGTCTTTTAAATTCATTAGACAGAGACCATTCATTTAAACCACATTAGTTTCTCCACTCTTCTGAAACCTTTAGCCAGAGGTGGAAACTCATAAGGACTAATGTAGTATTTAAAAAAAAAAAAAAAAGAAAGACATTTGACTTGGGATTTTGTATTGTGTTAATAGCAGAAGCAGTTTTACCTATGAAATTAATGAAGCTTATCTTTAGAGTCCCCCATTTTTTTTCTGAGTTTAATTTTATAATTTTATTCTTTTAATTAAAGAAGCATTTTTCAACAGGGGCACCATTAGCACTTTTGAGTGGATAATCCCTTGTAGTTGGGGTAGGGGGGTTATTTTGTGCTTTGTAGGCTATCTAGCAGCATTAATATCCTCTACCCACTAATTTCAAGGAGGTATAACAATAAAAAAATGTCCAAATAGTTTCAGACTCCCCAGTTGGGAGCCAGGGGATGATCCTTATTTGAGAATCACAGACTCTAATGTTCTCGCTTCAACTTATATAAGCTTCAGCCACACAACACCTTCACGTGACCTGGACAGCAGTTATCAAAAAAACTATCAAAAGAAAGTATAACTTTTTATATTATTAGAAAGTATACTATAAAAAGAAAGTATAACTACTCTAGTTATAATCCAGAATAATATGTGTGAAAAAGTCTTTAAAATTTATACATTTGTGACTTTTAACCAGCAAAGTATCTTAGGAGATTTATTTATTTATTTATTTATTTATTTATTTTTGTCCAACGTGCAAGTGACAAGCTTGCTAACCTGTAAGTGATACCTTTTAAAAGACAAACTTCCTTCATCTAGCACCCATTACACAGAAAATGGGCTTCCTAGATGACGCTGGTGGTAAGGAAACCATCTGCCAATGCAGGAGATGTAAGAGTCGTGGATTAGATTCCCCAGATCGGAAGGATCCTTTGGAGAAGGGCCCACACCAGTATTCTTGCCTGGAGAATCTCATGGAGAGAGGAGCCCCACAGGAGGGCTACAGTCCATAGCGTCACAAAGAATCGGACACAACTGAAGTGACTTTGCACACATACATACACACACAGAAAACGTCATAAAAGTGAGTGTGGAGAATGAATCCAGTCTATATACCATTTATGTTTTAGATACAATGAAGAGTATGCATGTGACTAGAAGTGGATACTTCTACAAGTGATGAAGTTGAATCTAAAATGCTAGGCTTTTTGTGCTGTCTTGTAAACTCATGAAGACAGGTAAATTTTTGAACCTAATAGTACACTGCTATCAATGCATTCACTAGCAGTGTAAGATTATTTGTCTCCTTATTAGAGAATTAAGTAGTACCTAGAGATTCATAAAACAACAGTATATTGTTATTTTTAAAAATTGATAAAAAGACTTTTGGTATAATATGTTTGAAGTATCTTTTTATCTAAAACACATATCACTATTTGGAAATGAAACAAATAGCATAGGAAGAAAATGTAAAATATAGTAGGATAAAATAACTAAGTTATTTGCTTGGATGGGGAACACGTGTACACCTGTGGCAGACTTATGTTGATGTATGGCAAAACCAATACAATATTGTAAAGTAATTAGCCTCCAATTAAAATAAATAAATTTATATTTTAAAAAATGAATGTCAATTTACATCATGACCTCTAAGTTTTGTCACAATCTCTAAAAACAGTCAATACAGTATAATTTTAAAATAAGTGCATAGATTTAAATATCTGCTATTTAATTACCTAAAATTATATAATTATAAGTGTAAATAAAAGCTTCTGGCAAATATATACTCCTTGCTTTAGATTTTCTGCTTTTTCTTTCAATATAACTGAGAATTCTCTTAATCTAAAATATCTAAAAGACTTAAAATACTTATTTATGGACAATATATTGAATATTAATATCATTGTATTAAAATTAAAATATCATTAGTTTAAAAAGGAATGTAACCACCAAGTCGTCTTAATGCTACTGCACTAATATCAGCAAGCATGAAACTGTTCCCTAGATGTCTCTCATTTAAATACACTTTGTTTTTCTGTCTCTCTCCTTCTCTGTCTCTCTCCCTTTGTCTCTCTCTCATATATACACACAGAATTTTTTTTTTCCTGAGCTTAGTGTATGGTAGAAAAAAATGTCTATATATGAAGTATAGTGTCCAGATCTTGATTTCACTGACCTTGCTAGACTCCTCCAGGAGTTACAAAATTCTAGAGAAAACAGAGTGTCTAAGTGATCCTGAGTTGTTTTCTATGAGAGATAATTATCTGAGAAATTTTTCCCCCAGCTTTCCAAAATAGCTTGTTGAGAGATATAAATATAGCTTACAATGAACTGTTTTTGGTAAAATTAACTTTGATGGAATAGTGTATGGTGAAATAGAAGGAAAACATTCTACCTAGTTACTAAAGTCCAGAAGTGCTTAACTAGTATACAACTGACTAATCGGTATATCTCTGAATCTAATATAATTTTGTTCCAAAATTTTAGAGAATGATTCCTCAAAACTTGTCATTATTTTCACTTGCTCTGAAACATCAAAAAGATAACAAATAGCATTTTCTGCAATATTATTAATATGTAATTAGTAATAAGTAATTAATAAGTAATGATAACTTATTCATGACATTATTAATATATAATCATGACTCATACTTATTGGTAATTCACTGAATGCTTATGTTGGGCCGAGTGCTTTTCATGAGATCTTACATTTCTCCTAATTTTTCCAACAACCTAGTGGAGTAGGAACTTACTATTATATTGTTTTGAAAATTTAAGCTTAAAGAGATGAATTGATTTCCTAAATTTCAAGGCACTACTATATGAAAAGTATATGCTTCAAATGTGGGGTGCTTGTGAGACTTACAGGGGTATGACTGATAACTCTGTCACTACTTGATGTTAATTACAAACTATTGAATTACAAACTAAAAAGAGGTTACTCAAAGGGGGCCATTAAAACAATGTTTTCAAACTTACATCAGTCATTGCGTCAACAATTTTTTCTCAGATAGTTTCTTCCTTCTATACTTTACAGCCAAGAACAGCACAGGCATCTAAAAATATGTGGAAAAAGTTATTCTACAAACCTGCACCAGAGGCTTTTCTAAATTGTTGTATAAGATCCTGAGAAAGTCACAGGCAGAAATATTAATCATTGAGCAATTGGTGCAACTGCCTTAAACATGCTAGAAGCAGACAGGGAACACTGGAAAGGCTTTGTAAGATGACTGACATTTTTTCAATTCCACCCAATAAACAAATTAGTTTCAAAGAACATCCCAATAAAATCCTTGCTATACAGAGTAAAATGGCTTAAACAATTCACTCTTTGTGGAGAGCTCAAGTAGAATGTAGAGATGAATGACTCAGGATCACCAAAATGTAAAAATATTTAGACACCCTCAAACTGCAACACACAAACACTTAAAAATTGCCAACAGTCTAGATTTTATTTTTTCTCTCCATGGACAAAATGATAATTATGTGACATGATAGAGGTGTTAGCTATTGCTATGGTGATAATCATTTAGCAGTATATACATGTATCAAATCAATATTCTATATAGCTTAAATTCGGTCTTACCAGGTGGCTCAGTGGTTGCCATCTGGGAGGTAAATAAATGAAAGGAGATGCTGGAGATGTAAGTTAGACACCTGGGTTGGGATGATTCCCTGGAGGAGGAAATGACAACCCATTCCAGTGATCATATCCAGAAAATTCCATGAACAAAAGAGCATGGTGGGCTACAGTCTTGGGGTCACAAAGGAGTCAGACACAGCTGAGCAACAGAACACTTATTCACATACAACTTACACTTAAACATTGTTATATACCAATTATATCTAAATAATAATTATAATAAACATTTCTAGGCAAATACTTCTCTTTAAGAAGACTGCCTTGACAGTTTATATTTTCTATGCATGCTACTCATTGCATATACTGAAACCATATCTCAATTAACTTAAACTCTCTTAAGTTAAGCAAAATCTGTGTGAAGTAGATAGTCTTACCTTTATTTTATATATATGAAAACTAAAGTTTAAGGAATAAAACACTTGCTCAAAATCTGTTGTCTTGATGCCATCCTCTGTTTTTATCATTTTTAATAGCCTGTCCAAAATTCTAACATAAACATCTAAATAAGCTCTTACTATAATACTCTATTGTTTAACACAGTAAATTGAATTGCACAATTTCACAGTTGAATGGCCTTTGAGTACATATAAACTGGATGAATGATAAAAGATGAAATCACCTGAACAATAAATTAAGATCTCTAAAATCATAAACTATGTTTTAAAATCATAGGGAACGTGAAAATGGACAGGCAGAAGATAAAAATTGACTTGACACTATTGTTCTAAGTGTAGAACTTAGAAGAGTAAATAGACTCTGTTGCAAGAATTTTCTAATAGCCAACATGAAATTACTTTGTTAATGAGACAGTTAGATGCCTAGATTGCTGTGGTTCCAGGAAATGTACAAAGCCTTGGAAGATAGGTTGTGCTTTCAACGTCAGTGTCTAATAGTTTCTTCTAATAGATGATTTTTTCAATTACTCATATTCAATTCAGATGTTCTTTCAACTGCTTAACTGTTGTTCTAATTCAATGAAAATTAAGTAATAGTGTTCACATTCTTAAAGAGCCAATACAAATAATCTCATATAGAATGCAAATTATGCCTGATATCAAACAGTCCAGTTAAACTTTTAATGTGAAAAACACCAGAGATTAATTCATTGGCATGGAATACTTTTGCTTTCTGTTTTCATGTAGTTTAATGCTTTTAAATTTCCAAATCAGATGTTACTTACTTTATGAAGGCTTCTTCTACCATCTCTGTTGTCTTATTAATCGTGACTAAGGTAATCACTTCCTCAGTGCGTCAACCACTCCATTGCAATTATTTGCTTCCATGTTTACCTCATTTACAAAATAATATGCTACATAGAGAAGGAAATAAAGTTACTTCCTATTGGTATCTATTCTCATCTGCCTAGCAAAATATTTTGTAAGTGCTGTCAAAAATTATTTATTTTATAGATGTAGAAAGTCATTGCTGCATGAGTAAAAGTCAGTTGATACTATTATCTAAGGTATCAGCTGTGTTTAAGTGTAATAAAGTGTTTATATTAATTTCAAATTTCATAAAGATATTCAATATGTTCATAATCTATTTAAAAATAATCAAATTTTAAAGATATGGAAAGAAATTCGACCAGGAGGCAGAAAGTTTGGAATTTCATTCTTGTCTTGTCCCTTAAGAACTCTTGAATTCTTGTTTCCTTCAGCTTTTAAGTAAATGTATGTTATGCCTGCATAATACCTAACAGATACCTCAGTCACTTAGCCGTGTCTGACTCTTTGAGGTCCCATGGACTATAGCCCACCAAGCTCCTATGTCCATGGGATTTTCCGTGAAAGAATACTTGAGTAGATTGCCATTTCCTTCTCTAGGGGATCATGTTAACCCAGGGACTGAAGGCCTGTCTGTTGCATTGTAGGCAGATTCTTTACCTCTGAATCTAAATTTGAATTGTATTAATACATTGCCCTCAAGCATTGAAAACACCTAACTAAAATTTCAACAAAGAGATAAAAATTCTCTGATTACATGGGGGCATGTTATTTCTAGAGTGAAGATGCTATTTAATAATGTTATTCACACATTGGGCATATTAAATTGAATTTTCTTAAAGACTGTGAAGAAAGAAGTGACATATTTTTCCTTGTGTTGTAAGTATTAATTCAAAAATGGGCATAGTATTTATACCCAATAGCCACATAAGCATAGATTTAAATATCTCATAAAAAATTATCTATGAATCATAACTGATTCAAACTGTTACACTAGTGGGCTAAAAATTTAATATTGATTTATAAAGCTGTAAGCATTATTAAAGAACAAAACATTATAGAATTATAAAAATTCTTTATTTGTTTATCTATCAGGTAAAAAGTAGTAAAAAAAAAAAAAAAAGCAAGCAAGAAAGAAAAGAAACTATATAGTGCATACCTGTGTGAAAAGTTTGCAATTCTATACATTACTTAGTATATATAGCCTTTCAAAATGAGGGTAGGTTTTATTTTATAGCAAAAGAAAAAAGTTATGAAAAAATGATAAGGATTTGAGTTTTAAGTCAATCTCCATAGCTTTACTTTAGTATATTATAGAATATATTTTCTTTAAATCCAATTTTTATCTTTGTGGCTCACCAGAGCACAGCTAAAGGAAAGAAATATCTTCTGTGTAGAAGAAAACGGTTTTTATTTTAAAAATTCTAAATTTATAACTAGGTTCAAAGATGGAGTTCTTAAATCAGGATTTGGTTTTAATTATAGGAACATAATTTCAAAATGTCCTTAGCTGTCCTAAAGTAAACTTCCATTTCGAGCTATACAAAGGAAAATCATATTTCCCAAAGACCATGATTTAGCAGCATTTTTGTTTCTAAATAGATACATATTTTTAGAAAACAACAACAAAAAAGTAATCATGAGATCATTGCTTTTGAACATTATATGAAAATACATGTTAGATTTTGGTGTACAGCTCCACATTTATTCAGGCTAGAATCAAGATAGACAGGGGAAATATCAATAACCTGAGATATGCATGTGATATCACTCTTATGGCAGAAAGCGAAGAGGAACGAAAGAACCTCTTGATGAAGGTGAAAGAAGAGAGTGAAAGAAGAAGGTGAAAGAAAGAAACTGGCTTTCTTTGGACCCACTCTATGGATATGAGTTTGGGTAAACTGGGAGTTGGTAATGGACAGGGAGGCCTGGCGTACTGCAGTTCATGTGATTGCAAAGAGATGGACTCAACTGAGTGACTGAACTGAACTGCACTGATTCTTTTATAATTTTTCCCTTTATGCAGTCAAAAGCCAAAGAGTTTTAACTAATAATATTTAAGAAATAAAAGTAATAACATTTCAATGAAAAACATATAAAAATACTTCAAACATAAAATGCTTTTTATTATTGTGAGCTCTTCCAACCTACATTAAGAAATTAATTATATTAGTTTGTTAATGGTGTATAAAAGCTACCCCAAAATTAACATCTTATAAAGAGATTGATTATATTCTTTGCAGCCAAAATGGAGAAGCTCTATAGAGTCAACACAAACAAGACCGGGAGCTGACTGTGGCTCAGATCATGAACTCCTTATTAACAAATTCAGACTCAAATTGAAGAAAGTAGGGAAAACCGCTAGACCATTCAGGTATGACCTAAGTCAAATCCGTTATGATACAGTGGAAGTGAGAAATAGATTTAAGCGCCTAGATCTGATAGATAGAGTGCCTGATGAACTTTGGAATGAGGTTCATGACACTGTACAGGAGACAGAGCTCAAGACCATCCCCATGAAAAAGAAATGGAAAAAAGCAAAATGGCTGTCTGGGGAGGCCTTACAAATAGCTGTGAAAAGAAGAGAGGCGAAAAGCAAAGGAGAAAAGGAAAGATATAAGCATCTGAATGCAGAGTTCCAGAGAATATCAAGAAGAGATAAGAAAGCCTTCTTCAGTGATCAATGCAAAGAAATAGAGGAAAACAACAGAATGAGAAAGACTAGAGATCTCTTCAAGAAAATTAGAGATACCAAGGGAATATTTCATGCAAAGATGGGCTTAATAAAGGACAGAAATGGTATGGACCTAACAAAAGCAGAAGATATTAAGAAGAGGTAGCAAAAATACACAGAAGAACTATACAAAAAAAGATCTTCACGACACAGATAAACATGATGGTGTGATCACTCATTTAGAGCCAGACATCTTGGAATGTGAAGTCAAGTGGGCCTTAGAAAGCAACACTATGAACAAAGCCAGTGGTGGTGATGGAATTCCAGTTGAGCTATTTCAAATCCTGAAAGATGCTGCTGTAAAAGTGCTGCACTCAGTATACCAGAAAATTTGGAAAACTCAGCAGTGGCCACAGGACTGGAAAAGGTCAGTTTTCATTCCAATTCCAAAGAAAGGCAATGCCAAAGAATGCTCAAACTATTGCACAATTGCACTCATCTTACATGCTAGTAAAGTAATGCTCAAAATTCTCCAAGCAAGGATTCAGCAGTACGTGAACCATGAACTCCCTGATGTTTAAGCTGGTTTTAGAAAAGGCAGAGGAACCAGAGATCAAATTGCCAACATCCGCTGGATCATGGAAAAAGCAACAGAGTTCCAGAAAAAACATCTATTTCTGCTTTATTGACTATGCCAAAGCCTTTGACTCTGTGGATCACAATAAACTGTGGAAAATTCTAATAGAGATGGGAATACCAGACCCCCTGACCTGCCTTTTGAGAAATTTGTATGCAAGTCAGGGAGCAACAGTTAGAACTGGACATGGAACAACAGACTGGTTCCAAATAGGAAAAGGAGTACGTCAAGGCTGCATATTGTAACCTTGCTTATTTTACTTAAATGCAGAGTACATCATGAGAAACGCTGGACTGGAAGAAGCACAAGCTGGAATCAAGATTGCTGGAAGAAATATCAATAACCTCAGATATGCAGATGACACCACCCTTATGGCAGAACGTGAAGAGGAACTAAAAAGCCTCTTGATGAAAGTGAAAGAGGAGAGTGAAAAAGTTGACTTAAAGCTCAACATTCAGAAAACGAAGATCATTGCATCCAGTCCCATCACTTCATGGGAAATAGAATGGGAAACAGTGGAAACAGTGGCAGACTTTATTTTTTAGGGCTCCAAAATCACTGCAGATGGTGACTGCAGCCATGAAATTAAAAGACGCTTACTCCTTGGAAGAAAAGTGATGACCAACTTAGATAGTATATTCAAAAGCAGAGATATTACTTTGCTGACTAAGGTCCGTCTAGTCAAGGCTATTGTTTTTCCAGTGGTCATGTATGGATGTGAGAGTTGGACTGTGAAGAAGGCTGAGCGCTGAGGAATTGATGCTTTTGAACTGTGGTGTTGGAGAAGACTCTTGAGAGTTCCTTGGACTGCAAGGAGATCCAACCAGTCCATTCTGAAGGAGATCAGCCCTGGGATTTCTTTGGAAAGAATGATGCTGAAGCTGAAACTCCAGTACTTTGGACACCTCATGCGAAGATTTGACTCATTGGAAAAGACTCTAATCCTGGGAGGGATTGGGGGCAGGAGGAGAAGGGGACGAGAGAGGATGAGATAGTTTGATGGCATCACTGACTTGGTGAACCTGAGTCTGAGTAAACTCCGGGAGATGGTGATGGACAGGGAGGCCTGGTGTGCTGCGATTCATGGGGTTGCAAAGAGTCAGACACGACTGAGCGACTGAACTGAACTGAACTGAAAGATACTCACTTTTTAGCACACAGTTCTACAAATCACAAATCTAGCATGTTATGGTTGGACACTCTTCTTAGGGTGTAACAAAGTTAAAATCAGCAAGTTGTTTACCCTGAGTTCTTGTCCTGAGGCTGCAAAGGAAAATTAGCTTTCATGCTCATCCTTCTTGACATTATCATCTAACAAGTCAAAAGGATAAACTAATCCATCTAAGTCAAAATGTTTTATAAGATGGTCTCTACATAGTGTAGATATTTTCCCTTTATTTGGCTGCAGTTAAAATTCTGTTTCTTTGAGGCTGTAGGACTGAGGCCCATATTTCCATGCTTCTTTCCCCAGGTGCCACTCTGAGCTACTTGAGGCCTTCCTTATTCTCTTAATATGGCCTCCTTCATCTGTAAGCAGCAATACTGTTTGGACTCATTTTACTTCAAATATCTGACTTCTCATCTGATTATGCTGCTGCTACTAAGTCACTTCAGTTGTGTCCGACTCTGTGTGACCCCAGAGACGGCAGCCCAACAGGCTCCCCCTTCCCTGGGATTCT
This sequence comes from Ovis canadensis, assembly GCF_042477335.2. Taxonomy (NCBI): domain Eukaryota; kingdom Metazoa; phylum Chordata; class Mammalia; order Artiodactyla; family Bovidae; genus Ovis; species Ovis canadensis. The sequence goes on from NC_091245.1 coordinate 139,980,921, forward strand.
CCAGACAAGAACACTGCACTGGGTTGCCATTTCCTTCTCCAATGCATGAAAGTGAAAAATGAAAGTGAATTCATTCAGTCGTGTCTGACTCTTCACGACCCCATGGACTGTAGCCTACCAGGCTCCACTGTCCATGGGATTTTCCAGGCGAGAGAACTGGAGTAGGATGCCATCGCCTTCTCACTTGATTAGCATAAGTAAATTCTGTGCTAATAAGAGGCTCATGTGACTAGATCAAGCCTACCCAGACAACACATATATCATAAAATGAACTGTACCATTTAACATAACCTAAACCATGATAGTAAAACCCATCATATTCACTACTTTAAAAATTATATGTAATTTTTACATAGGGTAGGGTTGAGAAATCAAACAGGCTACTCTTTTTTTTTTTAATGAAAGTATAGTTGATTTGCAATGTTGTGTTACTTTCTGGTATACGACAAAATTATTCAGTTTCACACACAGATACATACACAGACACACATATACACACACATATTATATGGTGGGTTTTAAAACTCCACCTATTACCATCCTCCCCCTATATCCTCAAAGGCACAGAATATATTCACATAGTCCCAAGGTTCTCATCCCTTACAACATCAAATATACATTTAAATCTCTTCATTTCAAAAGGCCCACAATTTCATTTTCTAAACTTAGTCAGGAGCAGATGAGTCTACTGAACATAATCTATTATTACACTGTATAACTCCTAAGTATAATTCAATCTATCACAGAAAAGACACAAATAATCTGAAATAAATATTTCCAATATCCAATAGAATGATGAAACTACAATATTTTTTGACATTTTGGTTCAAAAGAAGGAAAAAAAAAAAGAATGGTTAGAAAGGGCCATAGGATCAAAACGTTTTTGAAACCCAGACAGGAATTCAACCTGGATTTCCCTGATTAGGCATCAAATCACGCAAATCATGTCTATAGCTTTTGCAGCCACCCTCTGAGCTCTTGGTTCTGCCATCTGGAGTTGTGATTATGCATAAATGGTAGCAACTTTTTTTTTTCTGAGTTGTTTAATCAGTCAGGTCACTGGAGGTAGAATTTGGGGGTCTTAGAATATCTGATGAACTATGCAATGAGGTTTGTGACATTGTACAAGAGACAGGGATCAAGACCATCCCCATGGAAAAGAAATGCAAAAAAGCAAAATGGCTGTCTGGGGAGGCCTTACAAATAGCTGTGAAAAGAAGAGAAGCAAAAAGCAAAGGAGCAAAGGAAAGATATAAGCATCTGAATGCAGAGTTCCAGAGAATATCAAGAAGAGATAAGAAAGCCTTCTTCAGTGATCAATGCAAAGAAATAGAGGAAAACAACAGAATGAGAAAGACTAGAGATCTCTTCAAGAAAATTAGAGATACCAAGGGAATATTTCATGCAAAGATGGGCTCGATAAAGGACAGAAATGGTATGGACCTAACAGAAGCAGAAGATATTAAGAAGAGGTGGCAAGAATACACGGAAGAAGTGTACAAAAAAATCTTCATGACCCAGATAATCATGATGGTGTGATCACTCACCTAGAGCCACACATCTTGGAATGTGAAGTCAAGTGGGCCTTAGAAAGCAACACTATGAACAAAGCTAGTGGAGGTGATGGAATTTCAGTTGAGCTGTTCCAAATTCTGAAAGATGATGATGTGAAAGTGCTGCACTCAATACGCCAGCAAATTTGGAAAACTCAGCAGTGGCCACAGAACTGGAAATGGTCAATTTTCATTCCAATTCCAAAGAAAGGCAATGCTAAAGAATGCTCAAACTATCGCACAATTGCACTCATCTTACATGCTAGTAAAGTAATGCTCAAAATTCTCCAAGACAGGGTTCAGCAGTACGTGAACCGTGAACTGCCTGATGTTGAATCTGGTTTAAGAAAAGGCAGAGGAACCAGAGATCAAATTGCCAACATCTGCTGGATCATGGAAAAAGGAAGAGAGTTCCAGAAAAGCATCTATTTCTGCTTTATTGACTATGCCAAAGTCTTTGACTGTGTGGATCACAATAAACTGTGGAAAATTCTGAAAGAGATGGGAATACCAGACCACCTAACCAGCCTTTTGGGAAATCTGTATGCAAGTCAGGAAGCAACAGTTCGAACTGGACATAGAACAACAGACTGGTTCCAAATAGGAAAAGCAGTTCGTCAAGGATGTATATTGTCACCCTGCTGATTTAACTTCTATGCAGAGTACATCATGAGAAATGCTGGACTGGAAGAAGCACAAGCTGGAATCAAGATTGCTGGGAGAAATATCAGTAACCTCAGATATGCAGATGACACCATCCTTATGGCAGAAAGTGAAGAGGAGCTAAAAGGCCTCTTAATGAAAGTGAAAGAGGAGAGTGAAAAATTTGGCTTAAAGCTCAACATTCAGAAAACGAAGATCATGGCATCCGGTCCCATCACATCATGGGAAATAGAATGGGAAAGAGTGGAAACAGTGGCAGACTTTATTTTTTAGGGCTCTAAAATCACTGCAGATGGTGACTGCAGCCATGAAATTAAAAGACTTTTACTCCTTGGAAGAAAAGTTATGACCAACCTAGATAGTATATTCAAAAGCAGAGACATTACTTTGCCGACTAAGGTCCGTCTAGTCAAGGCTATGGTTTTTACTGTGGTCACGTATGGATGTGAGAGTTGGACTGTGAAGAAGGCTGAGTGCCAAAGAATTGATGCTTTTGAACTGTGGTGTTGGAGAAGACTCTTGAGAGTTCCTTGGACTGCAAGGAGATCCAACCAGTCCATTCTGAAGGAGATCAGCCCTGGGATTTCTTTGGAAGGAATGATGCTGAAGCTGAAACTCCAGTACTTTGGCCACCTCATGCGAAGGGTTGACTCATTGGAAAATTCTCTAATGCTGAGAGGGATTGGGGGCAGGAGGAGAAGGGGACGACAGAGGATGAGATGGCTGGATGGCATCACTGACTCGATGAACGTGAGTCTGAGTGAACTCTGGGAGATGGTGATGAACAGGAAGGCCTGGCATGCTGTGATTCATGGGGTCGCAAATAGTCAGACACGACTGAGTGATTGAACTGAACTGAACTGATTATCCTTCTTAATTTTCTACTTTCTCAGTCCCTTTCAGTCCAAGTTGCCAGTGTTGTACACATGTAATTTTCTCAAAAGCCTTATGGACCTTTGTGTATTTCACAGGTTTTCATTAGCAGAACAAAGTCATGTCTACAGATCTGAGATAATCCCTTTGGTTTCTACAGATATGAATTAGGGACAATTCCTTTAAATCTCCTAGATGTCCTATGGCTTAATAAAGAATCTCTTGATGAAACTTTATTTATTTATATATATATTTTTACCTTTTCCCCTTGGAGGCAGATCCTTAGCATTTCCTCTCTATATAATGTTGCCAGAAGCAGTTTCTCAAGGTCAATATCCTTGCATTTTAAATAGGCTGAGTTTCCCAGTCCATCAAGATTTCATGCATTTTGTTTAAAAGTTCTTTCCTCAAGTTACATCTTTCCTCTTACGACTACAAAAGAAAGAAGAAACATCTTCAAAATGTTGTTTAGAAATCTTCTCAAAGAACTTTTCTGGTGGTGCAGTGCTTTCTGGTCCAGAAAGATTCCACCTGCTTAAAAATAGAAGCCATCATGATGAGAAGCCTGCATCCCAACCAGGAGTAGCCCCCACACTGCAACTACAGAAAGCCTGCACAAAAGCAATGAAGACCCAGCACAACCAAAAATAAATAAATAAATAAAACATATAAATTTAAATGGAAAAAAAAAGAGCAATTTTCTTAGACAAATCTTAAATTTCCAATTTCATTATTTACCCATAACTACTGGACATATTTGGCTAGGTCTCTTACCACCACAAAGCAAGAATCATTTTTCAGTTTCCAATAATATATATTTTTTCATTTCCCTTAGAGACTTCTCCAGCAGTGCCCATTAAGTGTGTATTTCTACTAACATTCTGCTTATGGTGATTTAGGCCTTCTCTAGGACTATTTAGAATTTCTTAATAATGCTCTTTCCTTTTTTTGAACACTCAGCTATAGCATCTTTTTTTTCCCCCAGCATCTTTAATATCAATATCTTTACTAATAATCTGCTCAAGAAAATTAGATTTTTTTTCCATCACTCCCCTTCAAACTCTTCTGTCCTTCTCCCACTGCCTAATTCCTAATTTCTAATCACTCACACATTTTAGGGTTGTATTAAGGTAGCACCCTACTTTATGTACCAACATCTGTATTAATTATCTAAAGTTTCATAACAAATTACCACAGACTTACTGGCTTAGAAAACTTCCATTTATTAACTCACAGTTCTATAAATCAAAAGTCTGGCACAGCATGACGGGGATTGGATTCTTTGCTCAGGCTATAACAAGGCTGAAAATAAGTTGTTGGACAGGTTCACTTTTCTTCTAGAAGCACTTTTCAATAATCTCCTTCCAAAATTAATCTTGTTTTTGGCAGAATTCACTTCCTTGTAGTTTTATGACTGAGTGCTCTATTTCCTTTATAGCTGGTCAGCTGGGGGGTTGCTCTTAATTGGTTGAGGCTATCTGTATTCCTTGACTCCCATCCTCAAAGGAGCCACACTGCATGGAATCCTTTTGTTTGAAATCTTTGAGTTTTCTTTCTTTGTGCTAAGGCATTTCAGTCATGTGTGACTCTTTGTGACCCTATGGGGTGTAGCCCTCCAGGCTCCTCTGTCCATGGGATTTTTCAGGCAAGAATACTGAAGTGAGCTGCCATTTCCTTCTCCAGGTGTTACTCCTGATTCTTGGATTGAACCCTTGTCCCTTATGAATCCTGCATTGGCAGGCAGGTTCTTTAACATCTGGGATGCCCTTTTCTTCTTTAAGAAGAAGACTCTTGAAAGGCTCATGTGGTTAGGTCAGATCCACCCAGATAATCTCTGTATCTTAAATTTAACTGTATCATATAAATATTCTAATTACAAAATTAAAATCATTAAAATCATTATGGTACCAGAAATTATGAAGGTCATTACTATCAGAAAATCAGTCAGCAGTCTCTGAATTGCTTCCTGCAACAAATTGTTACACTTTTAGGAAATGTATCAGCTTTATGTCACTTTGATGGCTCATATCTGCCATTGTGGTAGTATTTATACTATAGATATTGGTAGCAGCTAAAGATCCAGGCTTTTAGTGGGTGTTGATTATTGTCTTGTTAAATTTGTGGGTATACACATAGTTTGGGGCTTCCCAGGTGGCTTGCTGTTGCTGCTGCTGTTGCTGCTGAGTCGCTTCAGTCGTGTCTGACTCTGTGCGACCCCATAGACGGCAGCCCACCAGGCTCCCCCATCCCTGGGATTCTCCAGGCAAGAACACTGGAATGGGTTGCCATTGCCTTCTCCAATGCATGAAAGTGAAAAGTGAAAGTGAAGTCGCCCAGTCATGTCCGACTCTTCACGACCCCATGGACTGTAGCCTACCAGGCTCCTCCATCCATGGGATTTTCCAGGCAACAGTACTGGAGTGGGGTGCCATTGCCAAAGAATCTTCCTGTGAATCCAGGAACTGCAGGAGATGTGGGTTCAGTCCCTGGATCAGGAAGATCCTCTGGAGGAGGAAATGGCAACTCATGCCAGTATTCTTGCCTGGAAAGTTCCATGAACAGAGGGGACTGGCAGGCTAGAGTCCTTGTGGTTGCAAAGATCCAGACAAGAATGAGTGACTGAGTAAGCATGCATGGACACTTTGAGAAAAAAAATAACCACATACTATTCAATATCCTTTGTCTAGATTCACCAAATACAACATTTTGTCACACTTGCTTTCTCTCTTTTGCTTCTTCATACTTGTATATATGCATATTATTATTACAATTCAACAAAAAAGGGTTTTTCCTTGCTTCCCACCACTTTTTGTCCTCTTTTTGATTGAAAAAACACTACCCTACAATATCAATTTAATCATTGGTGAATTCGACAATACATGAGCATAAAAATAGTTTCAGGATATCTATGCCCATATCACTATAACAGAGATACTAAGCAGAACTAAAAATTAATATAGCATTTCTTTTGTTTTATTTGACCAAAGATACATAAGCAAAATATTGAATTTAAATTAATTTAGATGCTTTATATGCTTATTTATTTATAGCATAGTTAAATCTGTCTGTAAGTTCTTTTAGCAATACTTCTCTCCATCTTTGTTATATTTCATTTTTGAATATATGAAACACTAACATGGTTTAAAAAGTTAAAATTATAAAATTATATATAGAGAAAATTGTCATGCCCTCTTTTATGCCACCCTTTCTATTCCCACTCATCCACTCCTCCACATAATGCTTATGTTCCTGATTATTGTTTTCTATTTTTCACAATTACTCAAAAGCACAAAACTATTTACGCTGTTTCTTTTTCACCATTTTACTTAAAATATCCTAAAAGTCACTCCATATCGGTTCACAGTTTGTTCAAGTATAATTTACTTAACCAGTTTTCTATATGAGCAAGTAAGGCATTTTTCTCTGCATTATGAAACAATAAATAACAGCACAGTTAATCATATCATACATATAAATTTTATAAATTCTAAGATTATCTTAGTTTATAGAAAGAAGATTACTGCATCATAGGGTAAAGCCACTGATACTAATTATACTGCCTAATTCCCCTCCAGAAGAGATTTGATCCCTTTGCATTACCATAGGCAATCCATCAAAATGTCTGTTTCCTCATAGCATTGACAACTAAAGGTGTTTTCAAGCTTTGGCACTGTTGCCCAACTAATATGCAAATAATATGTATTTAATTGTGATTAATCTACATGATCCATGTAATGCAATGACTTTTGCATTTATATGAATTCCATGAATACCAAAATTTGAAACATAAAAATAAAATCACTCTAAAGAAAAATGCATGCCTACATAGTGTTCATTAGAACAAAGATTATGCAAAACCTTAGGTTGACTGACTTTTAACTAGGCATGTAAATGTACTTTTAACATGATCTTTTTCATCAGAGAAATCTTACAAGTAATGTAGTTCATATACTCTAGCTAACTACTGTATGACACTCAGTGACTGAGTATGTGAAGTCTGTTGAAGAATGCACTTGTAGAATCATCACATAATCATTGACTGTCATAGAAATATATGTATATGTGTGAGTGTGTGTGTGTGTATACATAAATCAGTTCAACTCAGTCACTCAGTCATGTCCGACGCATGGTGTCCACATGGACTGCAGCATCCCAGGCTTCCCTGTTCATCACCAACTTCCCGAGGTTGCTCACACTAATGTCCATCAAGTCAGTGATGCCATCCAAACATTTTGCCCTCTGTTGTCCCCTTCTCCTCCTTCTGTTAATCTTTCCCAGCATCAAAGTCTTTTCCAATGATCAGTTCCTCACATTAGGTGGCCAAATATTGGAGTTTCATCTTCAGGATCATTCCTTCCAATTAGTATTCAGGACTGATTTCCTTTAGGATGGACTGATTGGATCTCCTTGCAGTCCAAGGGACTCTCCAGAATCTTCTTCAACTCCACAGCTCAAAAGTATCAATTCTTTGACACTCAGCTTTCTTTATAGTCCAAGTCTTACATCCATATATGACTACCGGAAAAAAACAAACAAAGGAACAACAACAACAAAAAAAACAAACACAAAACATAGCTTTGACTAGGCAGACCTTTGTCTACATTAAACTTGTCTACATTACAGCAATGTCATGTCTCTGCTTTTTAATATGCTGTCTAGGCTGGTCATAGCTTTCCTTGCAGAAAGAATGAAGAGATGGAGCCAAAGCAAAACCAACACCCAGTTGTGGATATGACTGGTGATAGAAGCAAGGTCTGATGCTGTAAAGAGCAATATTGCAATAGGAACCTGGAATGTCAGATCCATGAATCAAGGCAAACTGGAAGTGGTCAAACAGGAGATGGCAAGAGTGAACGTTGACATTTTAGGAATTAGATAACTAAAATGGACTGGAATGGGTGAATTTAACTCAGATGACCATTATATCTACTACTGCAGGCAGGAATCCCTTAGAAGAAATGGAGTAGCCATCATGGTCAACAAGAGTCTGGAATACAGTACTTGGATGCAATCTCAAAAACGATAGAATGATCTCTGTTCGTTTCCAAAGCAAACCATTCAATATCACGGTAATCCAAGTCTATGCCCCAACCAGTAATGCTGAAGAAGCTGAAGTTGAATGATTCTATGAAGACCTACAAGACATTTTAGAACTAAAACCCAAAAAAGATGTCCTTTTCATTATAGGGGACTGGAATGCAAAAGTAGGAAGTCAAGAAACATCTGGAGTTACAGGCAAATTTGGCCTTGGAATACGGAATGAACCAGGGCAAAGGCTAATAGAGTTTTGCCAAGAAAATGTGCTGGTCATAGCAAACAACCTCTTCCAACAACACAAGAGAAGACTTTACACATGGACATCACCAGATGGTCAACACCAAAATCAGATTGATTATATTCTTTGCAGCCAAAGATGGAGAAGCTCTATACAGTCAACAAAAACAAGACCATTAGCTGACTGTCACTCAGATCATAAACTCCTTATTGCCAAATTCAGACTCAAACTGAAGAAAGCAGGGAAAACCACTAGACCACTCAGGTATGACCTAAATCAAATCACTTATGATTATACACTGGAAGTGAGAAACAGATTTAAGGCACTAGATCTGATAGACAAAGTGCCTGATGAAATATGGACAGAGGTTCGTGACATTATACGGGAGACAGGGATCAAGACCATCCCCATGAAAAAGAAATGGAAAAAAGCAAAATGGCTGTCTGGGGAGGGCTTACAAATAGCTGTGAAAAGAATAGAAGCAAAAAGCAAAGGAGAAAAGGATAGATATAAGCATCTGAATGCAGGGTTCCAAAGAATAGCAAGAAGAGATAAGAAAGCCTTCTCAGCGATCAATGCAAAGAAATAGAGGGGGAAAAAAAATGGGAAAGACTAGAGATCTCTTCCAGAAAATTAGAGTTACCAAGGGAATATTTCATGCAAAGAAGGACTCAATAAAGGACAGAAATTTTATGGACCTAACAGAAGCAGAAGATATTAAGAAGAGGTGGCAGGAATACACAGAAGAACTATACAAAAAAGATCTTTATGACCAAGGTAAGCATGGTGGTGTGATCACTCACCTAGAGCCGGACATCCTGGAATGTGAAGTCAAGTGGGCCTTAGAAAGCATCACAACAAACAAAGCCAGTGGAGGTGATGGAATGAGCTTTTTCAAATCCTCAAAGATGATGCTGTGAAAGTGCTGCACTCAATATGCCAGCAAATTTGGAAAACTCAGCAGTGGCCACAGGACTTGAACAGGTTAGTTTTCATTCCAATCCCAAAAAAGGCAATGCCAAAGAATGATCAAACTACCGCACAACTGCACTCATCTCACATGCTAGTAAAGAAATGCTCAAAATTCTCCAAGAAAGGCTTTAGCAATACATGAACCATGAACTTCCAGATGTGCAAACTGGTTTTAGAAAAGACAGAGAAACCAGAAATCAAATGCCAACATCCTCTGGATGATCAAAAAAGCAAGAGATTTCCAGAAAAACATCTATTTCTGCTTTACTGACTATGCCATAGCGTTTGACTGTGTGAATCACAATAAACCGTGGAAAACTCTGAAAGAGATGGGAATACCAGACCACCTAACCTGCCTCTTGAGAAACCTATGTGCATTTCAGGATGCCACAGTTAGAACTGGATATGGAACAACAGACTGGTTCCAAATAGGAAAAGGAGTCCATCAAGGCTGTATACTGTCACCCTGCTTATTTGACTTATATGCAGAGTACAATATGAGAAACGCTGGGCTGGAAGAAGCACAAGTTGGAATCAAGATTGCCAGGAGAAATATCAATAACCTCAGATATGCAGATGACACCACCCTTCTGGCAGAAAGTGAAGAGAACTAAAAAGCCTCTTGATGAAAGTGAAAGAGGAGAGTGAAAAAGTTGGCTTAAACCTCAACATTCAGAAAACGAAGATCATGGCATCTGTTCCCATCATTTCATGGGAAATAGATGGGGAAACAGTGGAAACCGTGTCAGATTTTATTTTGGGGGGCTCCAAAATCACTGCGAATGGTGACTGAAGCCATGAAATTAAAAGACGCTTACTCCTTGGTAGAAAAGTTATGACCAACCTAGATAGCATATTCAAAAGCAGAGACCTTACTTTGCCGACTAAGGTCCGTCTAGTCAAGGCTATGGTTTTTCCAGTGATCATGTGTGGATGTGAGTGTTGGACTGTGAAGAAGGCTGAGAGCTGAAGAATTGATGCTTTTGAACTGTGGTGTTGGAGAAGACTCTTGAGAGTCCCTTGGACTGCAAGGAGATCCAACCAGTCCATTCTGAAGGAGATTAGCCCTGTGGTTTCTTTGGAATGAATGATGCTAAAGCTGAAACTCCAGTACTTTGGCCACCTCATACAAAGAGTTGACTCATTGGAAAAGACTCTGATGCTGGGAGGGATTGGGGGCAAGAGGAGAACCGGAGAATAGAGGATGAGATGGCTGGATGGCATCACTGACTCGATGGACGTGGGTCTGGGTGAACTCCGGGAGTTGGTGATGGACAAGGAGTTTTGACGTGCTGCAGTTCATGGGTTGCAAAGAGTCAGACAGAAGTGAGCGACTGAACTGAACTGAACACTATTGTCTTTCTGGGTTCAGCTTACAGATGGCCTGTTGTAGGATTTCTCTGCCTCTGTGAGTCAATTCTACTTAGTCTTCTCTTTAAATGTATCTATTGATTCAATTTTTTCTGCAGAATTGTGACAAATACAGCATCCTAAGATTGTGGCTATCAGGAGATTCTCACTTTCAATCTAGCTCATATTTCATTTCCAATAAATTTATTAAAATTATCATTACATATTCCTCTGACTTAAGTATTCAGCAGCTTTTTCTCCAGGCAATTGGATCTTGGCAGTGTCTCTCTGAATGCTCCCAACCTGGAAAGCCAGATTTTGGGGTAGTTGTTTGTCCTGAAACCTCAATTCTCTGAAGGATTCAGAAAAATATTTCTTATCAGTTTTTTCAGTGACAGTTTTCCAAAGTGGCTGCACAAATTTACATGCATTCATATATTTCATAGTATGTATTATATGAATTTAAAGCAATTAACTTCTCTTGGTATACAGGGAAGTCATATATAAGTTCACTCAGCCACAGTCAGCTCCTGGTCTTGTTTTTGTTGACTGTATAGAGCGTCTCTGCCACCCCTTATGGTAAAGGAGGAATAAGGATGTGAAATTAACAACAAAAAAAAATTTGCTCCTTGGAAGAAAAGCTATGACAAACCTAGACAGCATATTATAAAGTAGAGACATCACTTTGCTGAAAAACATTCAAGTAGTCAAAGCTATGATTTTTCCAGTAATCATGTATGGATGTGAGAGTTGGACCATGAAGAAGGCTGAGTGTTGTAGAATTGATGATTTTGAACTGTGGTATTGGAGAAGACCCTAGAGAATTCCTTGGACTGCAAGGAGATCAAACCAGTCAATCCTAAAGGAAATAAATTGTGAATATTCATTGGAAGTTCTGATGCTGAAGCTGAAACTCCAATACTTTGGCCACCTGATGCGAAGAGCTGACTCACTTGAAAAGATCCTGATGCTGGGAAAGATTGAAAGAAGAAGGCAAAGGGGATGACAGAGCATGATATTGTTGGATGGCATCATCAATTCAATGGACATGTATTTGAGTAAACTCCGGGAGATACTGAAGGAGAGGGTAGCCTGGCGTGCTGGAGTCCATGGAGTCGCAAAGAGTTGGACATGAGTGAGAAACTGAACAACAACAACAAAGGATGTGAACAATCAAGAAGCAGGATTTGGCTCCAGATAGTTGTGATGCATGTAGAAGGAATGAATTCAGTGAGCCCAGGTGCTTGCATCTTCCCATACATAGAAAACTGCTAAATTCCTTGAGATATATGGTTTTCCTTAATTAACAGACTGCCTTCCCTTCTGCCTCCACAGCCCAATACAAACTTCTATATATCCTGACTCCTTTCCCCTTCTCCTTGGAGCAGTCTCTCAGGGTCACTTGAAATCCTGTCTCCCGGGCTTATAGTCCTCATAATTCCCACTGAATGCAGTAACTCTATACTTTCAGACTGTGACTACTTTTTAGTTGACAAATCCCACCAGGTTTTTAAAATGAAGACCCCAGAAATAGCCCCTCTTTGTTCTGGCAGAGGGAATAATTATTTTGAAATTCTTTCACACATTTCTTCCTATCAGAAGCCTACTTTTCAGTAGGAAAAGGTGTTAGCAGGATCATTTCCCACTGAGGGAAGAATGCTCCACCAATTTCAGCTCCCTTTTACCCTCCTCTCTCACCTCAAGTGTGAAAACATCTATACTGCTGGAGAGAAAGATGAAGGCCACACCACAGAGATTCAGGTCCATCAACAGACAAATGTGATGCTAAGACTCTCCTCTCACACATCTTACACTGTGTCAGCAGCAGCAAAGTGAAATGTAGTCAGTTTTTCTCATTTTCAGATTGTGTATTTGTGAATTCACCTCCTTGCTAAAATGGATTCGTAACCACAAATCAATCCTTGTAGTGATTCTGAAATCATTTGCTGATAAGGACAGAGTGGTGAAAATTTTTAGTTTCCTAATTTGTATGACCCAGCTGAGATGGAATTAGGAGATACTCTGCCTTCTTGTTTCAGCTCTCATATTGGAAATATACCCTTCTTCAGCGTCTATTTAGTGCTACATTTAAAAATAAAATAAAATAAAAGGATGATTTTGATGATTATGCTGCTTAAAATGGACCCCAAGAGAAGTGCTGAATTGCAGTAGTGTTTCTAGAACAAGAAGGATGTGATGTGCCTTTCTGACAAAATATGTGTGCTAGAACAGCTTCATCTAGGCATGGGTTACAGCACCTGTTCACTGTGAGTTCAATGTAAATGAATCACAGTATGGTACCTTCACGAAATGGAGGAGGAATTTCACCTATCTGTATATAAGGCTGCTCTGGAAAGTAATGAAGTAACATCTATAGTGTGTGATAAAACTATTGGAAATATCAAAATGCGTCTAACTATTGGGGGGAAAAAGTCAGTAAAAGGAAAAGCATAGTGCACAGCGGTGTTGTGTGGTTGAAAGCTAAAGAAATTTAGGGTCAAGTTATGTGGGGTCAGGAAACTGAAAGCTTTCTTGGCTAGTGCTTGCTGGCTCATGCGTTTCAGAAGGCAATGTGGCATAAAACTGTTAAACTTACAGGTGAAGCAGTTTCTGCAGACCACAGGCTGCAGCAAAATTGTTCAAAAACTTCTGCTAAATGTTGTACAGGAAAGGGATTGTGTAAAAGAGTAAGCTTCCCATGTTTTGGGACTGGCTTGCTTTTAAGGTCTTTGGCAAATGGACCTATAATAGTCTGAAGAGCATTTCAGTTGGTGAAAGGTTCTGACTGGACTTGCAGGAACCTAAGCCTGCATGTCCCCTCGCAGCAGCAGTTCAGTTAGCCCAATAAGTGTCTCTGGTGACAGTATAGAACACAAGCTATGGTTAGGATAAGAACGGACTGTGTGATAAATATGGCTTACAGCTCAAAGAGCTGCAAGACCCAAACTGTCACCAGGGTGGAGTGCTCAGTCAAGACCAAAGGCAAAAGGAAAAAAAAAAATACAGGAATTGACATTGGAGGGATTTGATATCTCTGAAAGCTATAGATAAAGCAAACATTAAATACCACCCACTTCCTAACCCAATTAATCCAAATCCTTACACTAAATGACCAGTTGGACAAAAACAAGGGATTTAATTTATAAGTGAGAAGTAGAAAAGTAGGAGTAAAAAGAAAGAATATGTAAAGAATAACAGCCAAATTTTTTTTTCCAATTTTGAGGGAAAATATATGATATCTCACCTAACAAAAAGTGTAAACCCTTCAACAAAGACAAAATTAGCATGAATGAAAAACACTCAGGTATAACATAAACATATTTCTGAATGAGAGTGATAAATAGAAAAATCTTAGCTTTTGTTACATATCCAAAATCTCAATGATTTTCAAGCAGCAGAAATATGACTAGAGCAACTACAATAACCATCATAATCAGATTTCTGAAAACAGTAACAAAAAGAAGTACTAAAAGCAACCACAGAAAAATGACACATCACACATAAGAATTTCAAAAAAGAATCATAGCCAACTTCTTATCAACCATTATGCATGACAGAGGACAATGAAGCAATTCTTTAAAAGCATGGAAAACAAATGAACAAACAAAAATACAAAAATTCTATATCAGCTAAAATATTTTTCTAAGAATGAAAGCAAAATGAAATATTTCACACATAAAATAAATACAAAGAGAATTCATCAATAGCAGACTGCAATATAAAACATGTTAGAGGAAATTTCTCATGTAGAAACTCAATTTAGAAAGTTACACATAATCTGTAAGCTTGTAGAAAGTTGTGTTTCTAACATAGGTATACATACTTACTAATGAAACTATTAACTGATTATTTCAAAATAACTAACTAATATCCACAGAAGCAACTTCTCCATAATATGTTAGTCGTGACCCCATGGATTGTAGCCAACCAGGATCCTTTGTCCATTGAATTCTCCAGGCAAGAATACTGTAATGGATAGCCATTCCCTTTTCCAGGGGCTTTTCATGACCCAGGGGTCAAACCTGGGTCTCTTGCATTACAGGCAGATTCTTTACCACCTGAGTCACCAGGGAAGTTCCACTCCATAATGTAGTGTTTTAAAACTACTGCCATCTTTTATTTAAAATATATATATATATATATATATATATATATATATATATATATATCTATGTCTGACGCAGGATGCAGCATGCTTGGGGCTGGTGCATGGGGATGACCCAGAAAGATGTTATGGGGAGGGAGGTGGGAGGGGGGTTCATGTTTGGGAATGCATGTAAGAATTAAAGATTTTAAAATTAAAAAAAAATAAAAAAAATATATATATATATATATATATTCTTCTATTCAATGGATAAGAAATGCAGACACTGTATTGAAGAGGTCAATTGCCCTTGCTCCATAGTGTCTGGGCCTTCAGCTCATAAAACTTGAAGCCTAGGTATAAAACAAGGGCTGGAGTTTGGTGTTAACTGGAGGCTTCCTCACTCATCTATCTGGCACCTGAGTTGGAAAGACCTAAGGAAAAAAGCTGTCAACCAGAGAACCTAGAGTTGACCAACTGGTATCTGGATGCTCATGGCATGGTGGTCTTAGGATACTCAGATTACTATACTACATGATATCTCATGGCTCTCAATTTGAATATTCCAGTAGCTAAAGAAAAACTTGCCTTGCCTTCCATTACCTGTCTTCTGAGATCACACAGCATCACTTCCGCCGTGTCCTACTACAATCATAGCAGTTTAAATTTGACCCAGGTCCAGTGGGAGGGGACATTGAATCTCTCAGAGAAGAATATTAAATATTTTGTAGTCATTTCTCAAAACATAACACCTAACTGTACTCTGATTAGCCATCATTTTCTATCACTATCTTTTTCCTTTTCTGGAACCACAAGAATTGTAATCTGCTGCTTCTCTCTGAATTTCTGCTCCAACACTCTCCTCATCCTATTTCCCAACCAGTTTCCTTTTCTTCTTGAATACAGCTCAAATGACTACCAATGGTCATTTGACATCTTAACAGGGCATACTACCTGCAATAAGAAAAATCATTTCTTCCATGCCTTTTTGAGAGGGTATATGGATGGCCAAGCATCATTTTTAAAAAGGCCTCTTCATGATTCAATGACTAACATTGAATTAGACAGGACCAGGAAAGGGTAATAGGAAATGGAGTGGAGGAATTTTATGGCTTCTCTTAATAGAGGGAATCTGTCTGATGTTTCTTGAAAGCCCTCCTGGAATGCTGATAGCCACACACTGTGGTAAGTGTTTTACCAAGGTCATAGAACTCTTAGTTTATGAGAGCAGATCACAAAGAAATAAAAGTCTGGTATAACAGAAAAAAAAAAGGACTTTATCAACTAAAACTTTCAGTGATTTTTTTCCAAAATTCAAGTTGAGAATAAACTAGAAAAAAAAATTCCTTTCTTCTTGAAATGATGCAATAAAAACTTTGTTCTCCAAAAAATTTAATTGAAGTATGTTATTACACATTTACCATATAACAAAAACTACATAAATAGTTCATTTTTTCCATTCCATATGAAAAGCCCCCCAACACACACACACACAAACCTAAGAGGCAGGTATTATCATATCCATTTTCTAGATAACATTACCGAGACTTAAGAATTTAAATAAATTAATTAATATAATATATCAATAAGGACAAGAAAAAGTAAGAGAGTTCCAGAAAAACATCTATTTCTGCTTTGTTGACTATGCAAAAGCCTTTGACTGTGTGGATCACAATAAACTGTGGAAAATTCTGAGAGAGATTGGAATACCAGACCACCTGACCTGCCTCTTGAGAAATCTGTATGCAGGTCAGGAAGCAACAGTTAGAACTGGACATGGAATGACAGACTGGTTCCAAATAGGAAAAGGAGTACGTCAAAGCTGTATATTGTCACCCTGCTTATTTAACTTATATGCAGAGTACATCATGAGAAATGCTGGACTGGAAGAAACACAAGCTGGAATCAAGATTGGCAGGAGAAATATCAATAACCTCAGATATGCAGATGACACCACCCTTATAGCAGAAAGTGAAGAGGAACTAAAAAGCCTCTTGATGAAAGTGAAAGAGGAGAGTGAAAAAGTGGGCTTAAAGCTCAACATTAAGAAAATGAAGATCATTGCATCTGGTCCCATCACTTCATGGGAAATAGATGGGGAAACAGTGGAAACAGTGTCAGACTTTATTTTTGGGGGCTCCAAAATCACTACAGATGGTGACTGCAGCCATGAAATTAAAAGATACTTACTCCTTGGAAGAAAAATTATGACCAACCTAGATAATATATTGAAAAGCAGAGACATTACTTTGCCGACTAAGGTCCGTCTAGTCAAGGCTATGGTTTTTCCTGTGGTCGTGTATGGATGTGAGATTCGGACTGTGAAGAAGGCTAAGCGCCAAAGAATTGATGCTTTTGAACTGTGGTGTTGAGAAGACTGGTGTTGAAGAATCCCGTGGACTGCAAGGAGATCCAACTAGTCCATTCTGAAGGAGATCAGCCCTGGGATTTCCTTGGAAAAAATGATGCTAAAGCTGAAACTACAGTACTTTGACCACCTCATGTGAAGAGTTGACTCATTGGAAAAGAAATTAATGCTGGGAGTGATTGGGGGCAGGAGGAGAAGGGGACAACAGAGGATGAGATGGCTGGATGGCATCACTGACTCGATGATCGTGAATCTGAGTGAACTCCGGGAGTTGGTGATGGACAGGGAGGCCTGGCGTGCTGTGGCAGGGATCCCAAAGAGTTGGACATGACTGAGCGACTGAACTGAACTGAACTGAAGTGAATTGAAAGACAGAAGAAGAAATTAGACTTATATCTTATTCCAAAGTGGGAAAATTGTAAAAGGTGCCTGATTGTAGACCTTCTACCATACTAGTAGATAAGAAGTTTAAAGGCTAATTATAATTTTATTTAGATAAAGAGATGTGATTTTTCTTAAATGCAGATATGAAAGAGATCATATAGACAGAATAAATATAAGGATTTTGAACTTCAAGGAGTTTAAGTAAATTACTAAGTGCATGCGTCTTGAACCATGGGCCACAACTAGACTTCAAGTCTCATTTCTCCCATGATGTGGCACTGTCACCTTTTTGCTTTGTCATAATGCAGCATTCATTTGGAATTCCTTTTTGAAACTCCTTTCATGACCACTGCATAACTTATATATGACCTCTCTCCTCCACAGATTTTTTTTTTTATTCTTTCACATAAAAGTGACTTTCTAGAGTGACTATTTGTTATAAGATCCAATAGTGTATTTACAGTAGCTTGATATATATCAACTAAATATCAGAGTAACATCACTTTTGGTAATTTGGTATTTTCAAAATGAATACAATATTCTAAAGTAAAATAATAATAATAATAAATAAATGATAAATTGTTAAAAATAAATAAATAAATTAATTAAATTAAATTTAGAAAAAGAAGATATGGAGACATTTTTTCAAAGAAGACATACAGATGGCCAACATGTACATGAAAAGTTGCTCAGCATTACTAGTTATCAGGGAAACACAAATCAAAACCACAATGAGATATTGTCTCATACCTGTTAGAATGACTATTGCTGAAAAGATAAGAAGCAACAAGTGTTGTCAAGGATGGAGAGAAAACGGTATTTGTGAATTGTTGGTGGGGAATGTAAACTGCTGCAGCCACTATGAAAAACAGTATAAAAGTTTCTTAAAAGATTAAAAATAGAAGTGCCATATGATACAGTAATTTCAGTCTGGATATTTATCTAAAGAAAACAAAAATACTACTTTGAAAAGATATATGCACCCTTGTGTAACTGGCAACATTATTTACAATGGCTAAGATATGAAAAGAACTTAAATGTCCATTGATTGATAGATGGATAAAGAAAATGTTATGTATATATATATATATATATGTGCGTGTGTGTATTTGTGTGTGTATGCATATATATAATGGAATATTATTCAGCCATGAAAAAAGAATGAAATCATGCCATTTACAGCAGCAGGGATTGAACTTGAGTACATATGCTAAGTGAAATTGCTCAGAGAGTAAACATCAATAATATACTATCTCACTTATATGTGGATTCTGAAAAACAGACAAATCAGCTTATGGATGTACAGAGCAGATTATTGACTGCCTGAAGTGGGAAGCAGGGGATGAATGAAATAAGTGAAGGGTTTAAATAGATAAAAAGGTACAAAATCTAAAACATAATTAGGTCAATATGACTACATAGCACTTATGAGTGCCCCTTGTATATGGAAGTTTATTAATGCAAACTAACAAGGAAATTGAAACAATCTTACATTGCTCATTTAAAAACTATAAAAAATTGTCCAAAGCATACTATCTAGTAATTTCTGAAAACAAAACCATTACTGCACGAACAAAACATATTTGCTTAATTAATATTTGAAATTTTTTAGGTATTATTTATTTATATTGAGTATGCCATCTATGGGGTCACTCAGAGTCGGACACAACTGAAGTGACTTAGCAGCAGCAGCAGCAGCAGCATGCTCTAATGTGCTGTTTTGTTCTCTTTGAACTGTGTTCAGTATTTATTTTAACCATTGAAACATACTACTGATCAAAAGAAATTAAGAACATTTTAATAGATATTACTTTGCCAGTGTTCTTTGCTTAAAGACTATAAAGGGCACACATTACTAGCAACTTTCATCTAGTGTAAACAATATGCCACAAAAGAATGATTAAAATTATTTCAACAAACACAACTCAGAAAGACCTACCTATGAAAAGATTTTCCATAACATCATTTTAAGTATCTACTTAAAGTTACTCAGCGTTCCTCATCAAGATTTAATCAGATAAAACTGAAGTATCACATAAACATTTCTTCAGTTCAGTTCAGGTTCTCAATCATGTCCGACTCTTTGTGATCCCATGAACTGCAGCACACCAGGCCTCCCTGTCCATCACCAACTCCCAGAGTTCACCCAAACCCATGTCCACTGAGTCGGTGATGCCATCCAACCATCTCATCCTCTGCCATCCCCTTCTCCTCCTGTCCCCAATCTTTCCCAGCATCAGGGTCTTTTCAAATGAGTCAGCTCTTTGCATCAGGTGGCCAAAGTATTGGAGTTTCAGCTTCATCATCAGTCCTCCCAATGAATATTCAGGACTGATTTCCTTTAGGATGGACTGGTTGGATCCCCTTGCAGTCCAAGGGACTCTCGGTAGTCTTCTCCAGCACCACAGTTCAAAAGCATCAATTTTTCAGTGCTCAGCTTTCTTTATAGTCTAACTCTCACATCCATACATGACCACTGGAAAAACCATAGCCTTAACTAGATAGACCTTTGTTGATAAAGTAATGTCTCTGCTTTTCAATATGCTGTCTAGGTTGGTCATAACTTTTCTTCCAAGGAGTAAGTGTCTTTTAATTTCATGGCTGCAATCACCATCTGCAGTGATTTTGCAGCCGAGAAAAATAAATTCTGACACTGTTTCCACTGTTTCCCCTATTTCCCATGAAGTAATGGGACTGGATGCCATGATCTTAGTTTTCTGAATGTTGAGCTTTAGGCCAACATTTTCACTATCCTCTTTCAGTTTTATCAAGAGGCTGTTTAGTTCTTCTTCACTTCTGCCATAAGGGTAATGTCATCTACGTATCTGAGGTTATTGTTATTTCTCCCAGCAATCTTGATTCAAGCTTATGCTTCTTCCAGTCCAGCATTTCTCATGATGTACTCTGCATGTAAGTTAAATAAGCAGGGTGACAATAGACAGCCTTGATGTAATCCTTTTCCTATTTGGAACCAGTCTATTGTTCCATGTCCAGTTCTAACTGATGCTTCCTGACCTTCATACAGGTTTCTCAAGAGGCAGGTCAGGTGGTCTGGTATTCCCATCTCTTTCAGAATTTTCCACAGTTTATTGTGATCCACACAGTCAAAGGCTTTGAGCTAGTCAATAAAGCAGAAGTAGAGGTTTACTGGAACTCGTTTGCTTCTTCGATGATCCAGCAGATGTTGGCAAGTTGATCTCTGGTTCCACTGCCTTTTCTAAAACCAGCTTGAACATCTGGAATTTCATGGCTCACTTATTGCTGAAGCCTGGCTTGGAGAATTTTAAATGTTACTTTACTAGCATGTGAGATGAGTGCAATACTAGGCACTACTAAAAACTTTTTGAAATATATTAAAATAAAATCTGCTATACACTTTCATCATTGCCTTAAACTGGAAAATAAATGATATAGACAATTTTTTTTCCTAATTAAAAAACAAACAAAAAAAATGTTTTCTCACCAAATCTTCGTACATTGTGCTTCATTGTGTCTGACTCTTTGTGAACCGAAGAACTGTCGCCCACAAGGCTTCTCTGTCCATGGGATTCTCCCGGCAGGAATACTGAAGAGGGTTGCCAAGCCCTCCTCCAGGGCATCTTCCCAATTCAAAGATCGAACTCGCATCTCCTGCATTGCAGGCAGATTCTTAACCACTGAGTTAGTGGGAAGGCCAGCAAATGTTCAGAAACTCAACTGCTTTAATGTCAGATTAACAAAATCTATTATTTTTCAGACAAACATGATGTTTGCTAGAAAACAACACAATACTATAACACAATTATCTTTCAAAAATATTTATTTGGATTAATTAAGCATTTGCCAAATTCAAGTTTATTTTGTAATACACACACACACACACACATAAAGAAGATTTGAAAATATTTCCATTAAAAGGTTTTTTTTTTAATCCAAAGAATAATACATTCTTTGCAATTCCTATGACTCAGAGATTAACGTTTATTAGGAGTACCACATCTATGCTTATCTCAAGAAACTTGGCAACCATAACATCTTTAATGGTGTTTAAGTCAGCCTCAAATCTGTATGCTTTTTTTCTGTTCAATTTGATTGGTATCTAGTTACTTGATTCTATTTACATCTGGAACTCAATCACTTTGCATGGATTCTTTAAAATGAAGTTGAATAGGCACATCCTTTACTTTGCAACATATAGTAAATAGTCAAGAATTTGTTCTGTGGGAACATTATTGAAATTGTGGGTGATGGGAATTTGAATTATGACACAATAGAAAACATAAAATAAATTAGTTATTTTGATAATCCATAGTTATTTCCACTCTTCTCCAACATTCTAGCCCCTGTCTGCAAAAACAGACCACTGCCTTCCTAATCATTTCCACCACCCAGACACCTTCATTATTACTACCGCCAGGGCCATTACAATAATGAAAGTTCTTAAAATAAAACTAGTAAATTAAATAGAGATGAAGGGGAAATTTCCTATTTTTGTAAGCAAAGCACTTCAGTTCCTACAGAAATTCTTTTCCTGGATCCTTGCCTTTCAGACCTTGCCTAGATCCAGTCATTTTGATACCTAAATAGGATAACAGGTGTTTTCCTAACTAATTCATGTTTTTCCCCTAATAGGTGCCAGCTTTTTAAGCGTATACTTTCTCAATTGTATGCATTGAAGACTACATTTTATATGTGACCATATTAATGGTAAATTAAGTGTATTATTTCTGTAGGGATTTATAAAGAATGTATTAATCACATAACTCATTTCTTTAAAATGTAAGTAATCTGATCTATTAGTGGCTACCAAGGATGCCTAATTGAATAGATTTTATGGATTTATGAATCATTGAATATTTTAATTAAAATTGTCATGTGTATAGAAATATATCCATAGTTATTATACTTACATGAAAGATTTTTTTTTCATTCATGAAATAGTATTTCAAGGAATAAAGCATAATGTCTTATTGTAGTATAGAAAAAGGGAAGTGTATATTTTAATATTAAAATCAAAGGGGTATTCTCTGTTGAATAAGAAAGGAAGTATAAGAGATATTCTTTCTTGCATTTTAGTACAGCATCTTTCTTACAAAACATCTTTGACTACCTGTGATTTATGCAGCACAATAGCTTTCTTATGACACTTATGTTAATTTTTTCCCCTTTCCATTACCTGAACATATCAATATGTTTTCTTGTTGATATAATTTGGACTAGTAATTTGCAAATTTCCTCTGACAGCCCTTAAGGTACAATGAATTTCTCAAATCAGTGGGAACCCTTGAAATGTGTTTTCAATATCCCTGATGCAAATGAAACTAGCAAGCTACAAATGTGCAAATGTACAGAAAATCAGAAAGAATAAATTTTTCACTTTTACAAGGAATCAGATGTTTCCTTAATTATTTGCAACCCTGGGCTATAAGGAAGTTTCTCATTTCAGAATTAGATTTTACAATCAGGTTTTGTTGTTGTTGTTGTTGTTTATATGCCTGAACTATATTTGATGAGTTTGAATCAGAAAAAAAGAAAGAAAGAAAAGCTTGACCAAGAAATACATCATTCCTTTAAAGTTATTTTTATGGTATTTCCCATAAACAGAGTTATTTTAACATATAAAACTTTACTAAGTGCCCATGGACTAAGATAACAAAAAACTCTGGCCAATCTAAAATTTTGAGGGATGTTAAAGATTTTATTTTGTGATTTTGACCATTGCAAGTTCCGGTGGCAAGGTATCTAATATGCTACTGAAAATATTCCATATACTTTACATTTTTTGACTTTTATTATTATGATACATTTTATAATTTTGGGCCTTTAAATTCTTTTGTACTTTGCCCATTTTTTGATGATTGTGCTTTTTCCTGTGAGGCAGTATGGTGTGGTGATAAAACTATAGATCCTGAAATCAGACAATTGTGATATAAATCCCAATTCTTCCACTTACTAATTTGGGCGAGTGACTTGGTTTATGTTTTCAGTTTTTAAATGATGCATAGATTACATTTAGGGTTAGGAACATATAGAAGTAAATCCATGAGGTATCTTAATGTTTTAAATGCCTAAGCAGTTAATCTTCTCTTGCATAGCTTAATTCCAAAGGTCTTGAACTGTTAGGATGACTCCATTAAGACATCAGGACAGCAGGTGCCTTCTATCTCTCATCACTGCCACCCTCAAGGCTACATGGTAGTTTCTGGAGTTCCAACAATTATATCCTTATTTTAGGACGGAGAAAGCTGGAAAAAGGGAAGGACAACTAGCACAGCTTAGCCCAGTAGTTTGTTTCCTTTATGAGTCTTTATGTGATTTCCAACTCCCACTTACATCTCCTTGTTTCTCAACTGCTCAGTTGTGTCCAACTCTTTGAGACCCCATGGGCTGCAGCATGCCAGGCTTCTCCATCTCTTTCACCATATCCTGGAGCTTGCTCAAACTCATGTCCGTTCAGTAGGTAATGTTATCCAACCATCTTGTCTTCTGTTGTTCCCTTCTCCTCTTGTCTTCAATCTTTCCCAAGTTTTTTTCCAATGAGTCAGCTCATCATATCAGGTAGCCAAAGTATTGGATCTTCAACTTCAGCATCAGTCCTTTCAGTGAATTTCAGAGTTGATTTCCATAAGATTGACTGCTTTGATCTCCTTGCAGTCCAAGGGACTCTAAAGAGTCTTCCCCAACACCACAGCTTGAAAGCATCAATTGTTCGGTGCTCAGCCTTCTATATGGCCCAACTCTCATATCCATACATGACTACTGGAAGAGCCATAGCTTTGACTAGATGGACCCTTGTCAGCAAAGTGATATCTGCTTTTGAATATGCTGTCTAAGTTTGTCATTGCTTTTCTTCCAAGGAGCAAGTGTCTTTTAATTTCATGGCTGAAGTCACCATCTGCAGTGATTTTGGAGCCCAATAAAATAAAGTCTGTCACCCAAACTTATTCACTTTGCCGTGGTCAGCTACTATTCCATTTAGTATCACTGATTGACCACCTCAAACTAACTGGAAAAAAAATAACAATTATTTTATTAAATTGAAAGCTTTCATCAGTTACGGATTTAGAAAAGCCATGGGAAAGTGGCTTGTGTCTGTTGCATGATGCTTGGGGCTCAGTTTGGAAGACTCAAAATCCAAGAGTAACTTGATGACTCTGGGCTTGTACAATTGAAGAAAACTTATTGACATGTCTGGAAGCTGATACCCACTGTTTACTGAGACCTCAACTAGGACTTCTAGACAACATCAAGATGACATCTGTGTTACTCCACAAGGTTCTTGGGCCTCCACAGAAGAGGGGCTGGATTCCAAGAGAAAATATTCAGCATAAGATAGGCTGAAGCTACGTGCTCTTTTGTAACCTAGTTTTGAGTAGCACGTATGTCATTTTAACACAATCTTGTTCTGCAAACATACTAAAACTTTCCTTCTTAGTAAAGAGAATTTTTTAGACTCTACTCTTAATAGGGTTTGTAGAAAAATCTTTGTTGTGAAAGCTATTAAGTCATCTTTGGAAAATTCAATTATCTGCCTATAAAGGCAGATTTATTTATCTATAAAAATAGCTGAAAATCTAACTCTTTATCTGGGTGCATTTTACCCCTGTAAAAAATTGTGATTTGGCTGCTTCTAAGAAGGAGAGAAAGGATATTCACCTGTCTTTGATAGACCTCTATTGACCCATTTGCTAAATAAGTGATATAGTAGTGTATGGCTCTAAAGTGTTATGATCAGGTGAAATAATGCCAGCTATAGTTTTGGGAATATTATAGAGTAATACAATAATTAAGAGGGTTTTCCACAACATGTTTTACCTTGATGTGGATAACATGGCTCTTTGGTGACACATTGACTTTTTACTTCCATGAACATCTTCCAACTTATTATCAAAACTTATTCTCAAACTTTCTGTACTACATCTCACATAGACAATGACATTTTCTAGAAACTGGCATGTCAAATGTAGCTCATGGCCTGAGGAGACAGAACAAAGAGCTCTGCATCATTTGGGCCCAATAGTGTTCACCTGTTTGCTGAGGAAATCAGTGTCTTTACTCACCATTAACACACTCACTACCATTATCAATTTTTCTTGGGCCAAGAACCTCTATTCTATAAACTACTTATGTAGTGTTCTCTTTTATCTCCAAGTCAGTGAACTACTTCAATTATAAAAGATATAAAGTTTATTAGGAATTTATATAACAGCATCACTTTCTCTGCCACAGCATTCTTCTTTGATAATGACATTGTTGTTGTTGTTGTGTAGTCACTAAGCCATGCCTGACTCTTTCTGACCCCATGGACTGTAGCCTGGCAGGCTCCTCTGTCCATGGGATTTCCCAGGCAAGAATACTGCAGTAGATTGTCATTTTCTTCTCCAGGGCATCTTCCTAACACAGGGATCGAACCTGCATCTCCTGCTTTGGCAGGCAGATTCTTTATGGCTGAACCACCATGTTTCTGAGAATTGAAATTGAGGTTCAAACAAGGAGACTCAGTAGAGAAGAGACATCTGAATGTTTAGCTCTATTGAAGAGATTCAGAACAAGTACTTCTGGCCAGTAACTACAGTTTTCTATGATTTGCTTCGTTATTGTTTGGTCACTAAGTCATGTCTGACTCTTTCAACTCCATGGACAGCAGCACTCCAGGTTGTGTCCTTCACTATCTCCTGGAGTTTGCTCAGACTCATGTCCATTGAGTCAATGATTCCATATAATTGTTTCATCATCTGTCTACCCTTTTTCCTCCTGCCCTTAATCTGTCCTCAACCTTTCCCTCCATCTTTCTCAATCAGAGTCTTTTCCAAAGAGTTGTTCCTTTGCATCAGGTGGCCAAACTACTGGAGCTTCAGTTTGAGCATCAGTACTTCCAATAAATATTCAGGATTGATTTCCTTTAGGATTGACTGGTCTAATAGCTGAGCTGTGCTTATTAACTGCATTCCTTGGTACAGCACATGTGAGTCCAAATGAAGTCATAAGATGTGTCACCTGTAGGTGTCTGATTATTACAGTGCAAGTGGTAGGGTTTGTGCTCATGCATATTTATTTGTTCTTTTCATCTTTTTCAATTCATGCCATTCCTTTTCCCTTATCCAGATGATTTATTCTCTTTCACTTCACATGACTTTCTACTCATACACCCTCCATGAATTCCTTCTTTTTCTTACAAGCTACATGCTTACTCTCTATGCTTAACACATCCTATGAGGTTCAACTATTCTATTTTTTATCATCTTCAGAAGAATTGAACATTCTTCAATAAAAAAAAAAATTGTGCTTCAGTAATAGAATTGTTTGAAACTATGGTTACATTTAACAGAAGAGAATGCAGGCAGCATGAGGACTGTGAAATCCAGATAGCCCATACCTCACTGTGAAACTCAACAATACTGATCCTGTTTCATTGGCCATTTTAAATCCCATGAAATTACTTTTCAGTAACTAGTTGTAAGATAATTTGTGTACTTACTACAAGGGCACTTCTCTGGTTCATTGATGAACGGTGCCTTTAAAGGTTTTTACTTGCCCTTTTGTGATGTTTGAATGAGGATTCAGGCATCTTCTCAGATCATTAGACTTTAGTGGAAGACTTCCAGTAGTGCTTAGCAGAAGGTTAATGTGTGGGAAGATACAACAGGAAATATAAACCTCTCTTTTTTTCCCAGACAATTCACTTATTTATATGCATTTATTGACTACTATATGACCCAAGTACTGTTGAAGGTGATGCAGATAGAGAAGTAAACCTGTGCTGAATAGAGACAGACAGTTCGTGGCATCCTTGAAATATGCTTCTCAGATCTCACCCAGGATTCTTTTTGCCTGAAGTGTAATTGGTAACCAGTGGAGTTGTTGCGTTCTGAAATCTATCACTGGGTTTGTGATATATGAGGACATGCTGAGTGCATTTTCGTGTCAATGACTGAGTGAGGCTGGTATGCACAGGCTCATGCATTCCTAGTAGCTTTGATATTGCTCTCATGGGACAGCTTGGCTCAAGGACTCTACAGTAGCCTAGCCAAATTCTCTTAGGTCTGTATAGAAATCTCAAATATTTCACCCCTACCTTCCTCCTTGTCCTTCTCCCTACTTCCCTCTCCCCTCCTTTCCTTCCTTCTTCCCTTCTTTCCTTCCTTCTTTACCTCTTTCCTATACCCGGAGCCAACTGACATTAGGATCTAACAACTTCTCAGACTTCACCAGATTAACTTTTCCTCACAGGCATTGTCCTTTAGAGAAATGACTAATTTCATTCTGTTGTCTATATCTCAGAGGAACCAAACTAACCCACAGAACAACAGCAAAGAAGTAGTAACAGGCAACTGCTATGGAGAAAAAGTAAAGCAAGCAAACAGAGGTTATGTTGTACAAGGTAAGTATAACTGCTACTTTTAACATATTTAGTCATAGGTTTTGGAAACTGAAGGAAAATTACAGTAGTTCCAAGGTATTTGTGGTTTTGCTTTCTGACGTTCAGTTACACACAATCAACAGTGGTCCGAAAATATTAAATGGAACATTCTAGAAAGAAAAAACCATAAGTTTAAAACTGCATGCGGTTCAGAGTAGTGTGATGAAATCCCCTTCTCAGTCCCTTAATGGATGTGAATCTTCCTGTTGTCCAGTGTATCATGCCCCTTAGTCACCTTGTAGTCTATAAGCTTTCTACTATCAGGTTGACTGACTCAGTTGCAATGCTGCAGTCAATTAGATTTATTTTACTTAATAATAGCCATAAATGCTCAAGTAGTAATCACAGCAATTTGAATATTTGAAGAGAAGCTGGAAAGAAAGCCTAAAGCTCCTTTAAGTTAAAAGGTGAAATTTCTTAATAAGGAAAGGAAAAAATCATATGCTGAGGTTGCTTAGACCTACAGTAATAATTAATTCTCTGTCCATGAAATTGCAAAAACAAAAATAGAAATGTGTGCTCGTTTTGTTGTCACACTTCGAACTGCAAAGTTATGGTCACAATGCATGATAAGTACTTGGTTAAGATGGAAAAGGAATTAAATTTATACAATAAGATAATTTGCAAAAGGCACATGAACACACAGAGAGACATCACATTTACAGAATGTTTATTACAGTATATCATTATAATTGTTTTATTTTAGTAATAGCTACCATTGTTAATCAGCCCTGTGATTTCTTTGGAAGGAATGATGCTAAAGCTGAAACTCCAGTACTTAGGCCACCTCATGTGAAGAGTTGACTCATTGGAAAAGACTCTGATGCTGGGAGGGATTGGGGGCAGGAGGAGAAGGGGATGACAGAGGACGAGATGGCTAGATGGCATCACCGACTCAATGGACATGAGTCTGAATGAACTCTGGGAGTTGGTGATGGACAGGGAGACCTGGCATGCTGTGATTCATGGGCTCGCAAAGAGTCAGACAGGACTGAGCGACTGAACTGAACTGAACCACTGTTAATATCTTACTGTAACTAATTTATGAATTAGGCTTTATCATAGCAATTTGTGAAGAGGGGAAAGCATCATATTTATACAATATAGCAATATTTTTCCCTTAAGAATGGACATTTTAAACATTAAAAACATTATAAGCATGTATGAAAGTGAAAGTTGCTTCAGTCAGTTCAGTTCAGTTCAGTTCAGTCCAAGGGACTCTCAAGAGTCTTCTCCAACACCACAGTTCAAAAGCATCAATTCTTCTGCACTCAGCTTTCTTGACAGTCCAACTCTCACATCCATATATGACTACTGGAAAAACAATAGCCTTGACTAGACAGACCTTTGTTGGCAAAGTAATGTCTCTGCTTTTGAATATGCTATCTAGGTTGGTCATAACTTTTCTTCCAAAGAGTAAGTGTCTTTTAATTTCATGGCACAGTCACAATCGGCAGTGATTTCGGAGTCCCAAAAAATAAAGTCTGACACTGTTTCCACTGTTCCCCCATCTATTTTCCATGAAATGATGGGACCAGATGCCATGATCTTCGTTTTTTGAATGTTTAGCCTGAAGCCAACTTTTTCACTCCTTTTTCACTTTCATCAAGAGGCTTTTTAGTTCTTCTTCACTTTCTGACATAAGGGTGGTGTCATCTGCATATCTGCAAATGTTACTGATATTTCTCCTGGTAATCTTGATTCCAGCTTATACTTCTTCCAGCCCAGCGTTTCTCATGATGTACTCTGCATAGAAGTTAAATAAGCAGGGTGACAATATACACCTTGGCACACTTCTTTTCCTATTTGAAACCAGTCTGTTGTTCCATGTCCAGTTCTAACTGTTGCTTCCTGACTTGCATATAGGTTTCTCAAAGGCAGGTAAGGTGGTCTGGTATTCCCATCTCTTTCAGAATTTTTTACAGTTTATTTTGATCTACACAGTCAAAGGCTTTGGCATAGTCAATAAAACAGAAATAGATGTTTTTCTGGAACTCTCTTGTTTTTTTTTTCCATGACCTAGCAGATGTTGGTAATTTGATCTCTGGTTCCTCTGCCTTTTCTAAAACCAGCTTGAACATCAGGAAGTTCACGGTTCATGTATTGCTGAAGCCTGGCTTGGAGAATTTTGAGCATTATTACTAGCGTGTGAGATGACTGAAATTGTGCAGTAGTTTGAGCATTCTTTGGCATTGTCTTTCTTTGGGATTGGAATGAAAACTGAACTTTTCCAGTCCTATGGCCACTGCTAAGTTTTCAAAATTTGCTCTCATACTGAGTGCAGCACTTTCACAGCATCATCTTTCAGGATTTGGAATAGCTCAACTGGAATTCCAACACCTCCACTGTCTTTGTTCATAGTGATGCTTCCTAAGGGCCACTTGACTTCACATTCCAGGATGTCTGGCTCTAGGTGAGTGATCACACCATCATGCTTATCTTGGTCATGAATACCTTTTTTGTACAGTTCTTTTGTGTATTCCTGCCACCTCTTCTTAACATCTTCTGCTTCTGTTAGGTCCATACCATTTCTGTCCTTTACTGAGCCTATCTTTGCATGAAATATTCCCTTGGTATCTCTAATTTTCTTGAAGAGACCCCTAGTCTTTCCCATTTTGTTGTTTGCCTCTATTTCTTTTCATTGATCACTGAGGAAGGCTTTCTTATCTCTTCTTGCTATTCTTTGGAACTATGCATTCACATGCTTATATCTTTCCTTTTCTCCTTTGCCTTTTGCTTCTCTTCTTTTCACAGCTATTTGCAAGTCCTCCTCAGACAGCCATTTTGCTTTTTTTGCATTTCTTTTCCATGGGAATGGTCTTGATCCCTGTCTCCTGTACAATGTCACGAACCTCATTCCATAGTTCATCAGGCACTTTATCTATCAGATCTAGTCCCTTAAATCTGTTTCTCATTTCCACTGTATAATAATAAGGGATTTGATTTAGGTCATATCTGAGTGGTCTAGTGGTTTTCCCTGCTTTCTTCAATTTAAGTATGAATTTGGCAATAAGAAGTTCATGATCTGAGCCACAGTCAGCTCCCAGTCTTTTTTTGGCTGACTGTATAGAGCTTCTCCATCTTTGGCTGCAAAGAATATAATCAACCTATTTTGGTGTTGACCATCTGGTGATGTCCACGTTTAGAGTCTTCTCTTGTGTTGTTGGAAGAGGGTGTTTGCTATGACCAGTGCATTTTCTTGGCAAAACTCTATTAGTCTTTGCCCTGCTTCATTCCGCATTCCAAGGCCAAATTTGCCTGTTACTCTGGGTGTTTCTTAACTTCTTACTTTTTCATTCCAGTCCCCTATAATGAAAAGGACATCTTTTTTGAGTGTTAGTTCTCAAAGGTCTTGTAGGTCTTCATAGAATCATTCAACTTCAGCTTCTTCAGCATTACTGGTTGGGGCATAGACTTGGATAACTGTGATATTGAATGGTTTGCCTTGAGAACAAACAGAGATCATTCTGTCATTTTTGAGACTGCATCCAAGTACTGCATTTTGGACTCTTTTGTTGACCATGATGGCTATTCCATTTCTTCTGAGGGATTCCTGCCCGCAGTAGTAGATGTAATGGTCATCTGAGTTAAATTCACCCATTCCAGTCCATTTTAGTTCACTGATTCCTAGAATGTTGGTATTCACTATTGCCATCTCTTGTTTGACCACTTCCAATTTGCCTTGATTCATGGACCTGACATTCCAGGTTCCTATGCAATATTGCTCTTTACAGCATCGGACCTTGCTTCTATCACCAGTCACATCCACAACTGGGTATTGTTTTTGCTTTGGCTCCATCCCTTCATTCTTTCTGGAGTTATTTCTCCAGTGATCTACAGTAGCATATTGGGCACCTAATGACCTGGGGAGTTCCTCTTTCAGTATCCTATCATTTTGCCTTTTCATACTGTTCATGGGGTTCTCAAGGCAAGAATACTGAAGTGGTTTGCCATTCCATTCTCCAGTAGACCACATTCTGTCAGACTTCTCTACCATGACCCGCCTGTCTTGGGTGGCCCCACAGGCCACCAAGTTTCATTGAGTTAGAGAAGGCTGTGGTCCTAGTGTGATTAGACTGACTAGTTTTCTGTGAGTATGGTTCCAGTGTGTCTGCCCTCTGATGCCCTCTTGCAACACCTACCATCTTACTTGGGTTTCTCTTACCTTGGGCGTGGGATATCTCTTCACGGCAGCTTCAGCAAAGCGCAGCCGATGCTCCTTACCTTGGACAAGGGGTATCTCCTCACCACTGACCCTCCTGAACTTGAACATGGAATAGCTCCTCTAGGCACTCCTATACCCACACTGTCACTACTCCTTGGACATGGAGTTGCTCTTCCTGGCTCCCCCCGCTGGCTTCGAGCATGAGGTAACTCCTCTCGGCTGCTGCCCCACACCTCGGACGTGGGGATCTCTTCCTGGCCGCTGCCTCTGACCTCGGTCGTGGGGGAGCTCGTCTTGGCTGCCACCCCTCAGGCATGGGGTCCTCCCGGCTTCTGCCCCTGACCTCAGATGTGGGGTAGCTCCTCTCAGCCACGCTATGTGCACCATCATGTCTAACTCTTTGTGACCCCCATGGACTATACAGTCCATGGAATTCTCCAGGCCAGACTACTAGAGTGGGTAGCCTTTCCCTTCTCCAGGGGATCTTCCCAACCCAGAGACTGAACCCAGGTCTCCCTCACTGAGGGTAGATTCTTTACCAGCTGAGCCACAAGGGAAGCCCATGTATAGACATTGATTTTATTTATTTATTTTTTTTGGATCTGTTAAGTCCTAAAACTTTGCTGCTAAGCTGTTAAGTCGCTTCAGTCGTGTCTGACCCTGTACAACCCTATAGATGGCAGCCCACCAGGCTCCCCCATCCCTGGTATTCTCCAGGTAAGAACACTGGAGTGTGTTGCCATTTCCTTCTCCAATGCATGAAAGTGAAAAATGAAAGTGAAGTCACTCAGTGGTGTCTGACTCTTATCCACCCCATGGACTGCAGCCTTCCATGCCCCTCCATCCATGGGATTTTCCAGAAATAAAACATAGGGAAAACTTGCCTTGACATAGTTCTTGACAATGGAAACATAAAATGACTTTGCAGATGTCTGATATTTTCAAATTTGTTTGAGTTAATCAAAGATGATTATAGTGAATAACCCAGATTTAAAATAGGTTAAAGTTGTCTAAAAAAGAAGACAAGGACTCTCCCTGAGGAGGGAGACTCTCCAATTGGCATTGAAGAAGACACCTACTGTAAAGTTCTTCATCAACAAGGAGATGGCTGTGGCCAACAACCCAAGGAAGCTTTAGAGCCTTTGAGGAGAATGCACATCAGCAGATACCTTGATTGCAGCCTTCAGATGCCCTGAGAGAGACTCCAAGTGAACTATACCTGGATCCTTGACCAATGGAGACTAAAAGTAAAAATATGAGATATTTTAACCCAGTAAATTCACGGCAATTTGTTATGCAGCAATAGAATGGGATGGGGAGGGATGTGGGAGTGGGGTTGAGTATAGGGAACACATGTACACCCATGGCTGATTCATATGTATGTCAAAAACCACTACAATATTGTAAAGTAATTAGCCTCCAATTAAAATAAATAAATAAATAAATAAATAAATAAATAAATAAAAGAAAACTAATACAATACCCAAGAGTACAGGAGGATTTAAAGAAAAATAGAGTGAATGATAATCGCTCAGTTGTGTCTGACTCTTTGTGACCCCCCCATGGACTGTAGCCTGACAGGCCCCTTTGTCCATGGAATTCTCCAGGCAAGAATACTGAAGTGGGTTGCCATTTCTCTCTCCACAGGATCTTCCTGAATCAGGAATTGAACACAGGTTTCCTGCACTGCAGGCAGATTCTTTACCATCTGAGTCACTGGGGATGCTTACTATTAAAAGACATTTCTAAGTATAAACACAGGTAACTTAAAAAGTATCAGCAGATACACGCTTGACTTTATATTATAATCTATAGACAATACATTAGAATATATAATGAATCCATACACCTTTTCAAAAGAAATACCGGAGACAGAAGCAGCAGTAAATTTATAAATGGCAATCATCAATCAGATGAAATAATTTAGATGAAGCTTATCTCTCTCAAAGAGATGGGGACTGAGCAAGTGATCAGGAGAAATAAATGCCTTTTATAAACCAAGTCAATAGTCAAAAATTTTCTCTCTGAAAAAACTGTGTTCCATGAATTATTAAACTGTTATTTTAGAAAAAATATCTGGAATGGTGGCAATCCTATATATATTATACAATTTGGACAAA
Organism: Ovis canadensis; assembly: GCF_042477335.2. Classification (NCBI taxonomy): domain Eukaryota; kingdom Metazoa; phylum Chordata; class Mammalia; order Artiodactyla; family Bovidae; genus Ovis; species Ovis canadensis. Next base: position 140,015,127 of record NC_091245.1, read on the forward strand.
GAGTAAAAACTGAAAGTTAAACTCATTACCTTGTATAATTTGCCCTAAGGATGTGAAAGTGGGATGGTATTTTTTTTTAATTGTCACTGTGAATCACCTTATTAACTGATTAAAGACAAAAAGAAAAACTCTCAGTAGATCCAGAAAAAATATATCTAATAGAAACATAGCAATTATGATAAATCCTAGCAACTTGATAAACGTCTCTGCCAAGAATCAAAGCAACACCATACTTGAGAGGAAAAAATATAGCCAATTCTTTTACTGTAAGCAAAATGCCATCTTGCTCACTAATATAGCTCATAATCAGTATGGTACTTGATGTTCTAGCCAAAGAAATGTAATAAAGAATTTAAGGGAAAAAAATGGAAAATTAAAAAAAAATGTACTTTTCTTAAAAGTCACATAGTAATGGCAAAAATCCAAGAAAATAATATTAACTCCTCCACAGCTAGGAAGTACTTAGCAGAGTAACTGTGTCAAAATATGAAAATCATGGCATTCAAATGAATCAGCAATAACAAATAATTGCTCTATACAAAAGCAAGTGTCATTGAACCTGATAAGCAAATCAACATGTTATATGAAGCTACAAAAAATCTTCAAAATTTAATGGAGAAATTAGCTAAATCTCACTGCATATAAAATTTTAAAGTCTCTATGATTTCATTAACATAATGAGTAATCTAAAACTGTTAAAAAAAAAAAAACCTGAAAAGATATTCACATATAGGACAAAAATGGCCAATTTAAATACAGAATTAAAAACTAGTAACTATATACTCTCCTATCCCCCCAAAACATATAGCCTATTAAAAGAAAATACAACAAAAACCAAGCATCATAAAGATCATCAAAGTAAGGGAAAAACAAAAGCTAGTGAGCATACTTATTTATCTATAATCCAGCAATGTTTTATTCTATTAAATTAAATACATATTTATCTATAATCCTGGGAATATTTTATTCTATTAAGTTAACAAATACTTGATACCCTCAAAATCCCATGTATTGTCCAGGATGTAGGAAAACAGAAAAGTAATGATAAACTGCTAGTGGGATTGTACATTTTCTATTTATTTAAGAGAAAATTTCTTTAATATAATGTAGTATTTAAAATATTGGAAGTTGCTGTATAACATAGGGAGTTCAACTTGGTGCTCTGTGATGACCTAGATGGCTGGGATAAAGGGGTGGGAGGGAAGCTAAAGAGGGAGGGGATATATGTATACTTATGGCTGATCTATATTGTTGTATGGCAGAAAACAACACGATGCTATGAAGCAATTATCCTCTAATTATAAATTTTAAAAATTAAGTGTTCATTCCTTATCCTCATCAACAGCGTCTGAGGAAACAAATATTCCATGCTGCTGCTGCTTCAGTCTTGTCCAACTCTGTGTGACCCCAGAGACGGCAGCCCACCAGGCTCCTCCATCCATGGAATTCTCCAGGCAAGAACACTGGAGTGGGTTGTCATTTCCTTCTCCAATGCATGAAAGTGAAAAGGGAAAGTGAAGTCGCTCAGTCATGTCCTGCTCTTAGTGACCCCATGGACTGCAGCCTACCAGGCTCCTCCATCCATGGGATTTTCCAGGCAAGAGTTACTGGAGTGGGGTGCCATTTCCTTCTCCAAATATTCCATGTATCATTGTCTAAAAAAGCAAATTTGGAAGAATTCTTGTAAGAAATGGAGAGGAATAGAGTAGGAAAAATACATAAATGATAATCCCATAATGTATATGTGGATTATCTATTCTACCTTGATGCTTTTGTAGATAATATATTTCATAATATGCTTAAAGTAAATAATAATAAAGGACTTGTAATGAATTTAAGAAGCCCTACATATAAGCAACAATCTGAATAATTTATCTATGAATGAAAGGCTGAATGGCTTCAAGAAACTTCAACCCCAAAATTCTCAAATAAATGAAACACAAATTTCCTTCAAAAAAATGAACACCCAAGCTAGAAATAATAGGAACTGCATGTTATTATAGTACATCAAGTGATATGTGAGACTATCATCAGAACATGAAGAAATCAAATTTAAGTTAGATTTGCTGAGGAAGAGTGAAGGAGGTAAAACTCAAGCTGAATTTTAAAAGATAATAATAAGATCACATCACTCAAGATCAGTAACTGGAAGGAGAACAAAGCTCTAAATGAAACCTATAGTAAAACTAATTTTAAGGCATACAAGAATAGAAGCAGATACTTGAAAGAAGCAAAAAAGTACACACTCATTAATTCTTTGCCTGGCCATGTAACAGGCATTTTGTATATAATTGTTTTCCTACAAAATTCTCATAAACAGATGTTATGTCAACATAAAGAAATTAAGCTTCAGTTCAGTTCAGTCACTCAGTCGTGTCTGACTCTTTGCGACCCCATGAATCGCAGCACGCCAGGCCTCCCTGTCCATCACCATCTCCCGGAGTTCACCCAGACTCACATCCATCGAGCCTGTGATGCCATTCAGCCATCTCATCCTCTGTCGTCCCCTTCTCCTCCTGCCCCCAATCTCTCCCAGCATCACAGTCTTTTCCAATGAGTCAACACTTCGCATGAGGTGGCCAAAGTACTGGAGCTTCAGCTTTAGCATCATTCCTTCCAAAGAAATCCCAGGGTTGATCTCCTTCAGAATGGACTGGTTGGACCTCCTTGCAGTTCAAGGGACTCTCAAGAGTCTTCTCCAACACCACAGTTCAAACGCATCAATTCTTTGGCGTTCAGCCTTCTTCACAGTCCAACTCTCACATCCATACATGACCACAGGAAAAAATCATAGCCTTGACTAGACGGACCTTAGTCGGCAAAGTAATGTCTCCGCTTTTGAATATACTATTTAGGTTGGCCATAACTTTTCTTCCAAGGAGTAAGCATCTTTTAATTTCATGGCTGCAGTCACCATCTGCATTGATTTTGGAGCCCTAAAAAATAAAGTCTGCCACTGTTTCCACTGTTTCCCCATCTATTTCCCATGAAGTGATGGGACCAGATGCCATGATCTTCATTTTCTGAGTGTTGAGCTTTAAGCCAACTTTTTCACTCTCCTCTTTCACTTTCATCAAGAGGCTTTTTAGTTCCTCTTCACTTTCTGCCATAAGGGTGGTGTCATCTGCATATCTGAGGTTATTGATATTTCTCCCGCCAATCTTGATTCCAGCTTGTGTTTATTCCAGTCCAGAGTTTCCCATGATATACTCTGCATATAAGTTAAATAAGCAGGGTGACAATATACAGCCTTGACATACTCCTTTTCCTATTTGGAACCAGTCTGTTGTTCCATGTCCAGTCCTAACTGTTGCTTCCTGACCTGCATACAGGTTTCTCAAGAGGCAGGTTAGGTGGTCTGGTATTCCCATCTCTTTCAGAATTCTCCACAGTTTATTGTGATCCACACAGTCAAAGGCTTTGGTAGAGTCAATAAAGCAGAAATAGATGTTTTTCTGGAACTCTCTTGTTTTCCTGATGATCCAGCGGATGTTGGCAATTTGATCTCTGGTTCCTCTGCCTTTTCTAAAACCATCTTGAACATCTGGGATTTCACAGTTCACATATTGCTGAAGCCTGGACTGGAGGATTTTGAGCATTACTTTACTAGCATGTGAGATGAGTGCAATTGTGCGATAGTTTGAGCATTCTTTTGCATTGCCTTTCTTTGGAATTGGAATGAAAACTGACCATTTCCAGTTCTGTGGCCACTGCTGAGGTTTCCACATTTGCTGGCATATTGCGTGTAGCACTTTCACATCATCATCTTTCAGGATTTGAAACAGCTCAACTGGAATTCCATCACCTCTACTAGCTTTGTTCATAGTGATGCTTTCTAAGGCCCACTTGACTTCACATTCCAAGATGTCTGGCTCTAGGTTAGTGATCACATCATCATGATTATCTGGGTCATGAAGATCTTTTTTGTACAGTTCTTCCGTGTATTCTTGCCACCTCTTCTTAATATCTTCTGCTTCTGTTAGGTCCAGACCATTTCTGTCCTTTATCAAGCCCATCTTTGCATGAAATGTTCCCTTGGTATCTCTAATTTTCTTGCGGAGATCTCTAGTCTTTCCCATTCTGCCGTTTTCCTCTATTTCTTTGCATTGATCACTGAAGAAGGATTTCTTATCTCTCCTTGCTATTCTTTGGAACTCTGCATTCAGATGCTTATATTAAAATTATGAAATAAGTTACTCTTGATAGAAGCATGCAAGTAAGACGTTCCTGAATATAAAATTCCTCTATAATAACTAAACTTGATAAACATTGCAAGTGTGGCTTCACAGAAGACAATAAAGAACGATTCTCAAAAGAATTGTAGATACAACAGAGGAGTGAAGTGAACATTAAATAATTGGAGGAAGTGATGAATGGCATTTACAGTATTGTAGAAATAGGGAGGAAATTAGTATGTGTTCAGTTTTAAAATAATTGAAAAGTGAGGAACCAGGGGTAAATGTGCTTTTCTGAGTAATTTCACTATGAAAGAAAGAAAATGAGAGAATGTTTATTAAAAATAATAATATGGAATTTTCACCTGAATACATGTTACAGGTATTTAAAATATTGTGATACTGTGATCAGTCTTTATCATACTGGAGGTCACAACCAGTGAAATAAGGAAAGATCTTTCTATAAAAGGTGGTTTAAAATTCAGAATAGGAAGGCAATGAATAAAAGTGTATTTCTATATAAAACATAATTGGACAAGTTAAAATAACACAATTTTGCTATGCTGTTTATGAGAACCAAGTTCTATATATGAGAAAAAACAATTAGGAAAAAAAGATAATATTTTAATAGCATAAGAAAGATAAAATAAAATGCATGGCAATAAATCTAACATAGCAGAAATATTAGCCCTCCACTAAGAATAACAAAATGAGAATAACATTAATTAAAGAAGACCTAAATAAATAAATTATTCCAAGTTCAAGGTTTGGAAAAATCAATATTGTAAACATGTAAATTCTCTCCTAATTAATATATTGATTCAAAGCAGTGCCAATAAAAATCCCAGCAGGTGTCTTAGCAAAGCTTGATTAGCTGTTTTTAAAATTACATGAAAAATAAGTCAAAAAGAGATTGGGCAATCTTGCTAAAGCATAAACAAATTCTGAAGAACTTTTATTCTCAGATATAAAGGTGAATTATAAATATATAATAAATATGACAGCATACAATTGTAACCAAGCAAGATCCTATAGTGCCTTCTCAGGACATAATCCATATCCCACCAAGTCCTCCTCTTGCTCTTATTTAAAAACTTTGGCCTCCTAGGCTTTCCTCAAGTTCCAAAGAATAAATTTAATCAGAGAAGTGAGAAAATTCAGAAGCAAAGGAAAACAGGGCTTCCCTGGTAGCTCCATCTGCAACACAGGAGACTGTGGTTTGACTCCTAGATTGGCAAGATCAGCTGGAGAAGGGATAGGTTATGCACTCCAGTATTCTTTGGCTTCCCTGGTGGCTCAGATAAAAAATCTTAGCTTGCAATGCAGGAGACCTAGTTTTGATCCCTGGGTTGGGAAGATCCTCTTCAGAAAGGAGCAGCTGCCCACTTCAGTATTCTTGCCTAGAGAATTGCCACGGACAGAGGAACCTGATGGGCTACAGTCCATGGGGTTGCAAAGAGTCAGACTCAACTGAACATCTTTCAGTCACTTCACAAGACAAAATGATAATAGTTTATAATACTATAGCATAATATAATATTATACAATTATTATTAATCAATTGTTAATTAATGTTATCATGCATTAGTAATATGTTAATTTATAATATAATTATCAGTTCAGTTCAGTTCAGTCACTCAATCGTATCCGACTGTTTGTGACCCCATGATCCGCAGCATGCCAGGCCTCCCTGTCCATCACCAACTCCCAGAGTGCACCCAAACCCATGTCCATTGAGTTGGTGATGCCATCCAACCATCTCATCCTCTGTTGTCCCCTTCTCCTCCTGCCCTCAATCTTTCCCAGCATCAGGGTCTTTTCAAATGAGTCAGCTCTTCTCATCAGGTGGCCAAAGTATTAGAGTTTCAGCTTCAACATCAACCCCTCCAATGAACACCCAGGACTGATCTCCTTTAGGATGGACTGGTTGGATCTCCTTGAAGTCCAAGGGACTATTGAGAGTCTTCTCCAACACCACAGTTCAAAAGCATCAATTCTTCAGTGTTCAGTCTTCTTTACAGTCCAACTCTAGCATCCATACATGACCACTGGAAAAACCACAGCCTTGACTAGATGGACCTTTGTTGGCAAAGTAATGTCTCTGCTTTTTAATTTGCTGCCCTGTTTGGTCATAACTTTCCTTCCAATATAATTATAATATAATATTATAATAGTTTATAATAATAATTTATCCACTACACAAAGTCAAGGACCTTTAGTTCCTTCTCAAGGGCTACAGATAATATTCTGAGCCATATCCTTTGTGCTGTTTTACCAATATTGAAACCCCCATCAGCTGGAGTAAGTTAACTGTGTGCTGCCCACAAGCAGGAAGACTCCAGAGCTATTGGAACCAGAAGGCTGATGATGTTGATTCCTGATTACCTCACCATCAACCAATCAGAAATATGTCTACAAGCTGACATGTACCCACTAACACTTCCCTCACCTTGTCTTTAAAAAACCTTTCACTGATAGTCGTCAAGGAGTTCTGATCTTTTAAGCCCTAGTTGCCCAGACTCCTTGATTGGCACCATGCAACAAACATTGCAGCTTCTGATAGCATAACCTAGTATCAGCTGATTAGTTTACTGAGTGCAGGCAAGCAAATCCAAATTTGGTTCTGCAACACAATTAGCTCAAAAATAAACAAGAAGGATACTGGATAATGATAGTGTTCAAAATCTGACATGAAAAATTAGATATATAATGAAATGGGGAAGAATTTGATTTTGGTAGTGGGCCCCTTGGACACTCATTTGCAAAACCATGAATGTTGAGGTGTGAACTGCACTGCAATGGTGCATTGGGCTTGGTCCCAGCTCTGTGAGCTCTCCAGCCGAGGCCCTGTTCCAGCTCTTACCACTGAAAGCCTGAACACAGAGGCAATGGGGAGGCATGAGCAGAGAGCAATATGTCAATAAGAGAACTCCAACAGCAACCCAGAGACTGAAACAGGACTATTTCGAATTTAGAAAGACTGGTACATTACAAGCGTGCTGAACTCCTCCTGTCCAGTATTCTTGAATGGCACTACAGTCCAGCTGTTTCAATAAGGTCACACATGGCATATTCAAACAACTACAAATGAAAAATATTGGGGAAATGATTCCAGAAAATTCCAAAAAGCATAACTTGAACTTGCCATCATGGGGGAACTATTTACATAGTGTTTACACTGTATTTACAACCATTTACATAGTATCTATATCATATTAAGTATTATAAGTAATCTTCTTGTTGTTGGTGGTTATTTGCTAAGTCCTGTCAGACTCTTTTGTGACCCCATGGACTGTAACCTATCAGGCTCCTTTGTCCAGGCAAGAGTACTGTAGTGCATTGCCATTTCCTGCTCCAAGGGATCTTTCTGACCCAGGGATTGAACCCACATCCTCTGCATTGGCAGGCAGATTCTTTATCAATTAATCAACTGGGAAGCCCTTATATATTGTGTAATTATTCAAAACAGGATGCATAAAGCACCATAGCTTAGCTATCCTTTTGAAGCTGGTTTAGTTTTGTCACGTTTCCAAACACTTCTAAATCTTTGGGGAAAAGGATGAACAAAGACAATTAACTTAAAACACAGCTGGGTGTTCCTAACTCTTCCACTCCCCAGACCCACACATCTGTAGCTTAACCTGACAATTCAATAACTATAGCTTTATTTTTTTTTTTTTTGACCACAATAAATCTTTAATGAGGTATAATTACATTAACAGTTGAGGTAACAACTTGCATAGGTATTTAATAGATGAATACTTTTAAACCTTAGCCATTTAAACTCAAGCTGTAGTTTCGGCATGAATGATTTATCTGTGAAGTGATAAATTCTCATTGCACTTCATGATCAGCTGCCCCTGAGGATTTCACCTGCAAGCAGACCTACCTGAGAAAAAAGATAAATGATTTTCCAGTGGTTAACAGTGAGCTAAGATCTGAACATGTCTATAGAGGTTAGTGGATGGTCTTCCTTCCGAATAAAGTTAGCAGCAGCAGGACTTTAAAAATACCTAATAAGGTTGTTAGGGAAGAGCAATGAGTATTTCATACTATATTTTTAATAAAATGCAAGTGTAATTTTAATCTCAAAAAGGGCCCAATATTTGAATATCTGAAAGGGTTTTAGTAGTCACATAATACTAGCAAGGGCGATTTAATCCAGCTTTAGTTACTTATTCTAAGTGAGATGCTGAACATTTTGCTCAGATGCCGATTTTGAACAGTTCTGTGTCCTATGCAGTTTTTTTTCTCTTCAAGACTGATTTCTATCCCTTTAAACCAAAAATCTCAAGATACAATAGTACAAAACTAGATCTAATGTTAAATATATAAAATGAACTCATATCCAAGTTGAACTGAACTTGTATTACACCATAATATACTGTTTGCTACATTCATTTTTTTTTTTAATGACTGCTTTATTAGAATCTGGACAAACGTTTGCTGCCAGACAAATCACTGTTATATAAGTCTCAGCCATCATTATTTTCATGTCCATAGTACTGAAGCCATTTAAACATGCTATTTATAAAGCTGTCATCTCCATTTGTATAATAGTTTGACTATGCCAAGTAAAGAATAATTTTTACAACAAACTTGAAAAAAGGAAGTTCTGTTTACGAAAGTAAAGTCTATTCTGAGTCCTGTCAAACACAAAGCCTCGGGGGTATTGAATGATAATGAGTAAGTAATATTTCACTTTGTAGTAGTTGAACTTCCTTTGCAGGCGTTTGATACAAATCTGAAAAAAATGCCCCTTTTCTGGTAAGACTTAGTGAAGCAAGTTTAATCTGTCTGATAAGAATTTGTATAGAAAATAACTATAAAAAATAAATGTATAAAATGATGCCACCTGAACTTCAGTAGAAGATTGCACAAATTCATGATCTGAGCCAATTAAGACATCAAAACACAAGAAAGGTAACACCAGTCTGAGGTAAACACTAAAAATTTAAAACTCCCAAGTATTTAACAAAAAATTACCTGCTGACATTGATACACATATACTTAAGCTAACTTCATCTCTGTAAAAAGATCTGTTGCAGTCAGATACAAAATGTGTAAACACTGTGCACTGATTAGTAAGTAAAAATAAAAACAGGGAAGCCCAAAATTGTTAAGTCAGCCCTTTTAAAAAGTATATATACAAATCACAAGAAGAAAACCCCCTGTCTTTGGATCAGCTAAGGATTTCATTAGAAGAGGTATCAGCTTCTTCACTGGGATGCTGGCTACCAGACAGGAATTCTGGAGGCAGGAGTTTAGAATGTCCATTCTCAGTAACTCGCTGGGTATAAAACAAGATATAAGCTTGGGCCTTGCATACTTCATCCATAGTGCACATGCTTAGCTTGGAATCATTGCAGTGTACCCAGAACCCTCCTTCAGAATTGTAACAGTAGGCAGTGTAGTGTCCTGAGCCGAATCCTTTCCCGTGGTGCATTACCACAGCAGATAAGTCATACAGAAAACATTCTGGTCTGAGGGACTTCAGGGATTCCCTGCAGCAATAGGGCTCCATGTTTAAGATTTCTTCAAAGCCAACATGAACACCAATCTTCTCTCGGTTATTACGTCCTGACCACCTGAATCGTTTGAGATGGAGTCTGAGAACCTGAGGTAGGTGGCAAATCATAAGCTGTTTTTGTGCTTCTGTGAGTAGAACTGGTTTTGAGGAAAACCTCCTACGTTTTGAATTACACTGGTCACACACGTAGATTTTTCCTTCTAAAGCTTCGGTTTCTGTGAACTTAGCCAACATTTCAGTAACCAGACATGGCTGGGAAGCACTATCTTTTCCAATGCACTGGTATCTTTCTGGGAATTCCAGTGACAAGTCCCAGAAAGGTTCTATGGTATTTGATTTGTTGTCACATGCAAGACATGTAACCTGACTAAGAAGCTGTCCGTGAAATATGTTATTCACAACATTCAGAACCTGCTTGATGAGTTTCCTTTGAGAAGTAGGGATAAGAGCTGGTAACCTGGTACCAGTGGTCTCTAGTTCATGTTGTATTTTATCCAAAAGCTCACAAAGAAATTCCTGAGCATCTTGTTGGCCATAACCACGAAAAGCAGGAATCAATCTCCATACTGAGTGTAGCATAGCAAACGGTGAGACCAAGGCCCACTTTCCAGACCACATGACTTGGAACAAAGTATGCAATTCATGACAAAGAGAAATGTACTGTGAACTTGGCTCCCTTGGCTGAATAAGTTCCATCTTTCTACTCTGCGGTGCTCCGCCACTTAGTCCTGATGATAAACTTGGATGTCTGAAGCGCACAGAGTATGGCTCTTTTTCTTGACATTCATTCATTTGATATACTGTATCTGTAACTGGAGGATGCTTATAAGATGATCTGGTTTTATCACTAGCAGTCACAGCCAGCCATCGGTTCAGATCAAGTTTTAAAAAACATTGTCGAAAAATAAGCAAATGACTCAATACTTGGAGAACAGAATTCATATAGCAAGTATTTCCCAAATTTCTCAATCCTGTTACACCAGGAGTTACTGTTGGCCTTCGTTTAACAGAGGAGTCACTAGCTTTTTTCAGTCTTACATCTTCTGAGGTAGATACTACTTTATCTTTTGCTGGCAATGCTGAGGTTTGCAGCGGTACAGGAACTATTTCTACTGTGGTGGACTGAGCTAGACCTTGTAAACGTAAACTCTTTCTGGGAGGCATACTTTCTAATTCTGCATTAGCCTGATGCTCTAATAGTTCTTGTCGTCTTTTCTTCACCTCTCTTTTTGCTAATTTCTCCTGAAATTGTTCTTGCCTTTTTCTTCCAATGGGTGACTGCTCAAACCAAGTTCGAAAGATTTTACCCATGAGTATCCTTCTCCTGTGCCAAAGAGCAGTATACATTTGATCTTCATTTTGAAGCAGAGATTGGGTGCCATCATGTAAGAAATAGGAATCATCACTTGTAGCCATAGACCGTAAAACCTTTCCACTACGAGTGGTACAGTGATAATTTTGATTTTTGATTGCACTTAATGTACTTCGTAGTAACTTTAGGTCTCCAGTTGCATTATCATTAAGAACATAATCATCACAAAGGTAACAAAAAACATACATCTCATTCACCTCCAATGCAACAGGATGACTGCTTTCTTGAAAGTGCCCGAGTGCGTGTTCTTCAATAGATCTTCCACAGGCAACATGAGAACAGCTAAGGCAAGCCCAAATTGACTCAGTCGTATTGCAGTCCACACAATGCCACTTCTGCGGGTTGAGGATGGAATGGTCTTGAGCAAGCCGCAACTGCCCAATGTGTTGGCACTTATCCATTGTTAGCATTTATTGAGTCTAGCTGAGGAACACATAATCCAAACAACTCTCTGTGGGCAACACTTGAAGCATCTGAAAACAGCCCCAGCCGGAGCGGCCATCTTAGCGCTGGTCTCTCAATAACTATAGCTTTATTTTTAACCATCTATTTGATTTGCTTTCTTTTTTGTTGTTTGTTGGAAATGATAAAATGGGACGAGTGATCTAAAATTATGTACTTCTGAATTATCTGGATCTAATTCATTACTGTCTTAATAGATGTAATTTTTATATTGGCCAAGTCTACTGAGCAAAGGCATATTAAAATTTCTAGGGGTCCTATTTTCTTCCATTTTGTAATAGCTTGGTTTGCAGTGGCCTCCGCAGCATCCTTTGTGTAATCTGAAACCTGCCCTGTACATGAAGGGCAGAGAGAGACCTAAGAAAGAGGCAGGCCACTCCAGACTGGTATGTGGCAGCTTTAAGAGGCAAGAGCACAATCAAGGCTTCTCTTGGGTGGCTGCAAGACCAGTTACTTTTTGCACCTACCCACAAGTTTACACAGCTGCCTTAACTGGGTTGAATCATGTACAACGTCCAGATGGTCTCAAAACTATTTCAAAGCTGTGTCCTTGGGCAGCTTCCAGCTTGAAGAAGACAAACAGGAATATATTCCAGTGCGGAGGGTAAAGGGATGATAGTGTGAGCAGCCTCCAAATGCTCTGATCTAGCTTCAGGTCAAACTGGTGATCATGTTTTTTGATGATCTTTTGCAACAAGCAGCATCCCAGTTCATGTTTGCTAATTAGAACTATTTTTCTTGGCTAGTAAATATAGTGACCCCCTTTCCTGTCTGTTGATTCAGTGGAATGAGATTTAAAAAATGTTAGTGAGTAAGAGAGAAGTTAGCCTCAGTTTTCAAACCACTGGAGACACAGAACTTTTCCTAAGTGGGAGAGTTGTCCATTGAGCACCAAAATATCCAAATACTCCAGACAATTTTATATGGGATTTGGAAGGAAAAATGTCTTAAGTAGATAATTAATTGTAATATAAGAGGGCCTACATCTCTGTCTTCTGTCTGGTTCTTGGACCCAGGGTGTTTGACTAAGGAGTAAATATCACATCTAACCTATTAGGCATGGTTGCTATTACTAAACTTTTAGTGTTTTTATTATTTAGTTGCTAAGCTGTGCCTGACTGTTTTTCAACTCCGTTGACTATAGCCTGACAGGCTCCTCCATGGGATTACCCAGGCAAGAATACTGGAGTGGGTTGCTATTTCCTTCTCCAGGGAATCTTCCTGACCCAGGGATTGAACCCAGGTCTCTGGCATTTTAGTCAGATTCTTTACCATTGAGCCAACAGGGAAAAGTATCATTATATTAAACCTGCTCTTTCTAACCATGTGTTAAAGCTAATGAATTCTGTACACATGGCCCCATTGTTGTACTCACCTTAGTACCATAAGTAAGCAGAGATATTCTATGGGCTTACACTTTAATAAATAAAGCACTTTGTAAGATCATGAATGATGATGGCCAAAGCACTGCAAGCAGGAAAGGAATTTAATATTTAGAAACTACCTAAATCCGTGAGAATAAATATTCATGATAAAATAAACACCCATGATAAAATAAACCCCCCTAATGATAAAACAGTCCAATATAGTCAGCTTTTTTGCAGGTGACTGGCTATTGACCCTGAAGAAAAATACTCCATTGTGACCTGATACAACTAGTGGAAGTGAAAGTAGCACAGTTGTGTCCAACTCTCTGTGACACCATGGACTATACAGTCCATGGAATTCTCCAGGCAAGAATATTGAAGCCATTCCCTTCTCCAGGGGATCGTCTCAACCCAAGGATTGAACCGAGGTCCCCAGCATTGCAGGCAGATTCTTTACTAGCTGGGCCACCAGGGAAGCCCAAGAATACTGAAGCGTGTAGTCTATCCCTTCTCCAGGGATAGGGATCTTTGAGACCCAAGATTCAAACTGGGATATCTTGCATTGCAGGCAGACACTTTCCCAACTGAGGTATCAGAGAAACCTAGGCACTTATTATTTACGGTAAATATATCATTCATGGTGAGGAAAAAAAAACCAACATATTTTAGTGCTAACTAAAGCCTCTATCTATACAAATCGATCATGGTCAATTTGTACATGATGTACCCACAGTGTAAAAATTAGAGTGCCTAGGGAAAAGGGAAGCATCATTATGCACAAAGTTAGTAGAGATGATGGAACTCCAATTGAGCTATTTCAAATCCGAAAATATGATGCTGTTAAAGTGCTACGCTCAATATGTCACCAATTTGGAAAAGTCAGCAGTGGACACAGGAATGGAAAAGGTAACTTTTCCAATCACAAAGAAAGGCAATGCCAAAGAATGTTCAAGCTACTGCACAATTGCACTCATCTCACACACTAGCAAAGTAATGCACAAAATTCTGCAAGCAAAGCTTCAATACATGAACTCAGAACTTTCAGATGTTCAAGCTGGATTTAGAAAACTCAGAGGAGCCAGAGATTAAATTGCCAAATCCATTGGATCATAGAGAAAGAAAGAGAGTTCCAGAAAAACATCTACTTCTGTTTTATTGACTATGCCAAAGCATTTGACTGTGTGGATCACGAAAAACTGTGGAAAATTCTTCAAGAGATGGGAATAGCAGACCATCTGACCTGTCTCCTGAGAAATCTGTAGGCAGATCAAGAAGCAGCAGTTAGAACCGAACATGGAACAAGAGACTGGTTCCAAATTGGGAAAGGAGTACATCAAGGCTGTATATTGTCACTCCCCTTATTTAACTTATATGCAGAGTACACCATGCAAAATGCTGGGTTGGATGAAGCACAAGCTGGAATAAAGATTGTTGGGAGAAATACCAATAATCTCAGATATGAAAATACCACCCTTATGGCAGAAAACGAAGAGGAAGTAAAGAGCCTCTTGATGAAAGTGAAAGAGGAGAGTGAAAAAGTTGGCTTAAAGCCTAACATTCAAAATATTAAGATCATGGCATCTGGTCTCATCACTCCATGGCAAATAGATGGGGAAGCAGTGGAAACAGTGACGGACTTTATTTTGCAGGGCTTCAAATTCACTGCAGATGGTGACTACAGTCATGAAATGAAAAGACGCTTGCTCCTTGGAAGAAAAACGATGACAGCACATTAAAAAACAGAGACATTACTTTGCTGACAAAGTTCTGTCTAGTCAAAGCTATGGTTTTTCCAGTAGTCATGTATGGATGAGAGAGTTGGACCATAAAGAAGGCTGAGCACTGAAGAATTGATTCTTTTCAACTGTGGTGTTGGAGAAGACTCTTGAGAGTCCCTTGCACTACACGAAGATAAAACCAGTCAATCCTAAAGGCAATCAGTCCTGAATGTTCATTGGAAGGACTGATGTTAAAGCTGAAACTCCAAAACTTTGGCCACCTGATGTGAAGAATTGACTCATTTGAAAAGACCCTGATGCTGGGAAAGATTGAAGTTGGGAGAAGAAGGAAACAGCAGAGGGTGAGATGGTTGGAAGGCATCACTGACTGCATGGACATTAATTTGAACAAACTCCAGGAGATGGCAAAGGGCAGAGAAGCCTGGCATGCTGCAATCTCTGTGGTAGGAAAGAATCAGACACTGCTGAGCAACTGAACTGAGGGAAAAGAGGATACAAATATTCACAGATTATTCATAAATTACCACTATAAAATTTCTATTCTTTCTGAGTCTTTGGGTTACTTCTTCTTTAGTCCTCCAGGAATACTTCAAAATATTGTTCTTACTGACTAAAAGTCATTTTAGAGTTCAGGATGTAATGGAACAACGAAGTCCACAAATTACCCACTGCTTAAACCAATCCATAATCTTGATTCAGTGTATCCAGTATCAATATATTTGACCTGTCTAGTTTAATATTTTGTCCTCTTTGGTCAAACATCTCTTAGTCCACTCCTACATATGTTCCCTCACTTCCGCTGATACATGTTGGCAAGACCATGTTGTTCTGTTAGTGTGCTGTCTACTTTGCCCCTGACCACTGCTTCTGCTTGTCTGTCTGGGCTATGCTGGGGTTCCAATTCTTAAAGTGAGGCAGCATAATGAATTAGTCTTGAATTTTGAGCAGATTATACCCTCATGAAGAAATTCTCTTATGAAGTCATTCGAAAGGTTTCATGAAAAGAAAGCCTATTTCCTTAGATTGATAGGGTAAACTATTTCTAAAACAAGAAACACTGACATATTTTGGAAATCAAAGTTATCACTCTCATCTGTGTCTGCCCAAATGTTTTGATCCAATATCTCAGTATTTCACTCTTCCCCTATTTGTTTGTCCAGGAGAAGGAAATGGGAATCCATTCGAGTATTCTTGCCTGGAGAATCCCAGGGACAGAGGAGCCTGGTGGGTTGCCATCTGTGGGGTCGTACAGAGTCGGACACGACTGACGCAACTTAGCAGCAGCACCAGTGGCTATTTGTTTGTGTTTAAATGTATATTTAATGGCCTTTTAACTCTGCATCTCTGAAAGTAAATCTCTTGGTTTGGTTCATAGTTGCAATTAACAAGTTTTCTGACTTTTCATATGTGTTCTAAATGTTGTATTCAAGACCTTTATACGGATCCTCTTTCACTCTCTTAGGAAAGTTAAAATAAGCTACACCATGTAGAATGTTTGTAGTTGCTACAAATACTGTTTCTTTCAGCCCCTTGCTGCTGCCTACATTACACTCCATGCCAACAGTAGTGATGTTCATGATGTTCATTATATCACTGATGCCACTCTTAGCATTCCATTTTCTCTTGGCATAGAGGTTATCCACTTGTGCTAGACAAATATCTGATAAGCAAAAGGCAGGATATTCAGAAGTAATTTAAAACTCCTTAATGAAGAGATGGTTTATAAAAGTATATGCTGGAATGATGAAGAGCCACTAATAAAAATATCTAGTATTTACAATCTAGTACCCACCATGATTGTTTCATCTAAGATTCTAATTGCTACATTTATTTGCATAAATTAAAAACAAATATTACTGTTATATTTGTTAGATATATTGTAATGAACTAAAACATACATTGCATACCCAAATGTATAGCAGCTAGTTTTTCTTTTCCTTTCCGTTGAATATATCTGAAATATGTGACTTCAACAAGATAGAGTTATGTTTCCTTCTTAATAGGCAAGACCTAGACAGCTTAATGGTGATAAAGTGTCTAAGTCCAGAAGCCTTTAGAGATTGAAGTTCCTTTGTGCTCCACATTTCATCCCTCATTAAAGATGTTTTCCACAGCTCCAGGCAATAGGAAGAAAGAAAATAACGTCTTCATTTGAATTGCCTTTCATGGAGTGTTTTTAGAAATTTCCTTGAGACACTTTCTGTCCCTTCTCATTTGCTAGAATTTAGCCACAAGCCAGATCTTGTGAAGACAGACTGAATACTGTACATTTTTGATCTTTGGGGGTTTTATTTACAGCTGAAGATTTCTCTTACCATATAGAAGGGGAACGCCTTCATTGGAGTTCACCTAGTTGTCTCTGGCTCACAACAACACTGACAAATAACATAAATATAAGTGTAACATAAAGGTGAAGAGGAAACGTAGATTAAGAAAAATATTTTTGAGTTTTCTATTTAACTAAGCCAAGCCATTGAAATATCAGAATAGGAAAAATGATTCCCATACAAATTAGTCTTTTATAAATGCACTCATATGTGAAAGGGAGCCTTTGAGTCATTACTTGTAAAAATTATGAAAAATAAAATGTTTGAATTGCCATTAATGTATTCCTTTTAAGATAATTTTCAAATTCACTAAGATTCCACATTTTGTTCAAGTAAAAATCTAAATTTGTCCATGGATATTAATATTAAATATTGGTTATATATACAAAATTTGGTGATATAAAATTATCTCTAAATGATTTCACATATTATCATTTTGACGATTCAATGATATACTTTATCTCTTCATAATTATAAGAATTAAAATGAAATCAGTAGGTGTCAATGTGCTTAGATTATTTTTCAACACCACACATTCTTGGGGCTGCTTTTTTTGAGAATAATGCATTTTATTTACTTTTTAAACCAGTTGATTCAGGATTCCTTATTACTTGTTGCTGACAGCATCTTAACTTATGTACCATATCAATACCACCAGTTCTCCAATTATCTCTGTGACTTAGGTTATAATTTGAGGGTCAGGTATTATAGAAAAAATAAATTAACTGATAAAGCTTATTGCATGAGAAAAAGCAATAGGACAGAAATCATGAGATAAAGTTTGATATCCCCTCATGTGACAGTCTTGGATATGTCATCCAAACTCTTTGAGCCAAAGAGGAAGCCACAGTAGAAAATTAGAAGGTGTGGGACAGAAAGCCTTAGTTTAATCCAGGCTTCATCACTTACTAGCTTTGTGAGCTCTCTTCTGCCTCAGTTTCCTTATCTATGCAACAGGTTGAAAAGTGAAAGTGAAACAGAGTTAGTCATGTTAGATTCTTTATGATCCCATGGACTGCGCCTCATCTATCCATGGAATTCTCCAGGCAAGAATAATGGAATGGGTAGCTGTTCCTTTCTCCAGGTTATCTCTCCAACCCAGGAATTGAACTGGGGTCTCTGCATTGCAGGGGGTTCTTTCTCAGCTGAGTTACCAGGGTAGTCCTACACAGTGGGTTAGCATTATTTATAGAGTGGTTATGAGACTAAATAAAACATATTCAACGCTTAGTACAATGTGCAGCATGGCAGACATGAAATGAATGCCATCATTACAATTGCACTCATCTTACACTAGCAAAGTAGTACTCAAAATTCTCCAAGCCATGCTTCAAAAGTACATGAACTGTGAACTTCCAGATGTTCAAGTGGGTTTTAGAAAAGGCAGAAGAACCAGAGATCAAATTGCCAACGTCTGCTGGATCATCAAAAAAGCAAGAGCACTCCAGAAAAACATCTACTTCTGCTTTATTGTCTATGCCAAAGCATTTGACTGTGTGGATCACAAAAAACTGTAGAAAATTCTTCAAGAGATGGGAATAGCAAACCACCTGACCTGCCTCCTGAGAAATCTGTATGCAGATCAAGAAGCAAGAGTTAGAACTGGATATGAAACAACAGACTGGTTCCAAATCAGGAAAGGAGTATATCAAGGCTGTATGTTGTCACCCTGCTTATATAACTTATATGCATATACATCATGCAAAATTTTGGGCTGGAAGAAGCACAAGCTGGAATCAAGATTGCTGGGAGAAATATCAACAACCTCAGATGCACAGATGATACCACCTTTATGGCAGAAAGCAGAGAAGAATGCAAGAATCCCTTAATGACAGTTAAAGAAAAGAGTGAAAAAGTAGTCTTAAAACTCAACATTCAGAAAAGTAAGATCATGGCATCTGGTCCCATCACTTCATGGCAAATAGATGGGGAAACAATGGAACAGTGAGAGACTTTATTTTGGGGGGCTCCAAAAACACTGCAGGTGGTGACTGCAGCCATGAAATGAAGACACTTGCTCCTTGGAAGAAAAGCTCTGACCAACGTAGATAGCATATTAAAAAGCAGAGACATTAATTTGCCAACAAAGGTCCATCTAGCCAAAGCTATGGTTTTTACAGCAGTCATGTATGGAAGTGACTGTTGGACTATAAAGAAAGCTGAGCACCGAAGAATCGATGCTTTCAACTGTGGTTTTGGAGAAAACACTTGAGAGTCCCTTAGACTGCAAGGAGATACAACCAGTCCATCCTAAAGGAAATTAGTCATGAATATTCATTAGAAGGACTGATGCTGAAGCTGAAACTCGAATACTTTGACCACCTGTTGGAAAGAACTGACTCATCGGAAAAGACCCTGATGCTGGAAAAGATTGAAGGTGGGAGAAGAAGGAGGCGACAGAGGATGAGATGTGTGGATGGCATCACTGACGTGATTGACATGAGTTTGTGTAGGCTCCAGGAGTTGCTGATGGACAGGGAGGCCTAGCGTGCTGCAGTCCATGGGATCTCAAAGAGTCAGACACGACTGAGAGATTGAACTGAACTGATAATTTCTAAAATAATAATAAAAAATGAAATCAGTAATGTAATCATGATCCAATTAAACAAATAGTTTATAATGGACAAAGTCCACTGATTAATCATGTTTAAAAATCTTCAAAATCATTAACAACATGGTAACACATGTCTTTAATTATTCTAACATTAGATAATGAAAATTCTATATTCTGGTGTTTTTCTGCTTCCATCTCTTTTACACAGTGTTTATCAATTAAATTTTATTTATCAAATAAAAACAAACATTAAAAACTGTCATGTGAGAAACTTAGGGGTTCCTTTTTTTCCTGTATAGCTATCTTTCAAACATTAAGTTGATTTCTTTTCAGAAAAATAAATAAATAGTTAAATACTATGAAGGACTATATTGAAAGAATTAGTGTGGTACTATAATCCACACATCATAAAAGCATTAACTACTAGGTAATGCTGTAAATATGAATAAAAAAAATGGCCATTTCTTCATGAAAATTATCAATTTTAAATGTAAACATTTTTTGCATAAAGTTATTATATTTCATATACCAAGGTAAATCATGTTATATTTTAATGTGATTTTTTTAGGTAAACTATCAAGATAAAATTTGAGAAATGAACTAGAAGAAACAGAAATACGAAATTAAAACAACCAGAAAATAGAAGACATTTGTTTCAGAATTAAACTAAAAGTAATCTAAACTATGTAATTAAAAAGTTCTATCAGACTAAATAACCATATATTTTTTTATTGAAATATACATCAGGTACCATTGAAATATGTCAATCTCTAATAATTCACCTTGAAGTAGTTTAGAAAGGATAACTCTATCAAACTATAAAGAATCTGAATTACAATACATTTTATAATATATGTTTGTAGAAAAGTTTATAAAATGGAAAGCATTAAGGATAAATTAAAAAACTATAGCGATGATCTTAGGCAAGGATCAGACATTTGCTTAGGTGTGATTCAAAATGCTAATTAAACAAAACTCTGTTTTATGTTTCAAATAAAATAAGCTGACCCTGTGTAATTTTCTTTTTTTTATATTTTGAGTTAGGAATAAATCACAATGGTCTGAGTTTTCCTATCTTAAAATGATCCTTCTCTCCTGATATTACCCTTTGTGTTAACTTCTTCAACAGTAATATTCTGAAGAATTAAACACTATACACATGAACCATCACCTCATTAGTATACATCATAATGATTCTAATTAATAAAAAGTAATAAGTTCACATGAGGAAAATATTCATAATTTAAGGTTAGATTGCCTAGTTTATGTTGTTCACTGATTCCTACATTCATTTCTTCATTCACTCTCTTATTTTTTTAATTCTTAAGATTCTTAATTCTTTCCATACCACACTAATTTATCTTATTCTATATTTAGCCCTATATGCACACACATTATATATTTTGCCTATGGGCAACAATTCAGGGAAAAAAAAAAACTTTGTATTGAAGGGGATGGTGATCAATTCCACCTACATCCACAATAAAGGACTGAACTCAATATTAATTTTTGAAGCTGTCAGTTTGAGATATGATAACAATTGCAGAAAATGCAGGAAAATAACATATAAATGAATATGAATGAGCAATGATGCTGAGTGAATAGACTATAAAAATTGACACATTTTTCACCAGTATCTTTATTTTTATGGAAATACTGTCTTGCTTTTGAATATATTTGATATTGAGAGAATATAGAGCAAACAATTCACCTAGAAATTGCAAATATAAATAAAATAATAAAACATTTATATATAAAACATTTTAATATAGAATTATTTCTAATATACAAACAACTTTTAAAAAGTTTAATTCTGTTTACAGAAGCAGGTTTAGACCAGACTTATAAGTAGTGACTTTAAGAAAATTTAAACTATAACTGCAAATTAGTAAATTTAACTGGAAAATCCTTTCTTAATGTTGAATTAAATCTGATAATAATGTCTTACTTATTAGTCATCACTTTAGAGTTGCAAAATTGTAAGACATTAAGCTTCTCTTTCCAAATTTGTCTTTCACTCTATTTTTATTAAGTTCTATTCCAGAAAACACTTTTGATAACTGTTTTGATGATTAGTACTCTTTCTCTATAAAAACTGATCCATCCTTTAATAGTAGATGTCTGTGATAAAGTGTCATTTTCATTCAGTTTTTAAGTTTCCTTCACTTTGAGGTTTCCTGGGAGACATTCTTAATTCAACTCTGACTTATTCTGCTTTCAAGTCTAGCACAAAGCACCGCATCCCCTATATTGCTTTTCGAATACTTACTTACATTGTCTACATTAGTAAGACTTGCCTGGTGATCCAGTGGTTAAGACCCTGCATTTCTAATTCAGAGAATGTATTATTGATCCCTGGCTGGGAAACTAAATTCCCACATGCTGCATAGTGTGGCCAAAACTCCACCACCCCCTTCCCTATTTTCCCAGCCTAATCAGTAAAGAATCTGCCAGCAATTCAGGAGACCCAGGTTCAACCCCTGAGTAGAGATGTTCCCCTGGAGAAGGGTATAGCAACCTATTCCAGTATTCTTGGCTGGAAAATCCTATGGAAGAAGGAGCCTAGCAGGCTACAGTCCATGGGGTCACAAAGAGTCGGACACAATTGAGTAACTTTCACTCACTTACAAACTCTTAACACCTTTCTGTCCTCAGAAGGTACACTGACACAAACGTATTTCAAGCACATTATTAATTTTAAAAGAAATATATTAAATAAAATGAAACAGAGTTTTTTGTACATTTTGCAATTAATACCTTAACATCTTTATTCCCTTCTTCAAGAACTAATGTGATAAATCATAGGCCTTTTCAGTTTATTATGGTCAAAAGATATGTTTTATCCTAATTTCATATTCTAACCACAAATTTATACAAGGTCTTGTAGAGAAAGTATTTAGGAAAAGGTGCTCATTATTGTCACAGTTCAGTTCAGTCACTCAGTCATGTCTGACCCTTTCAACCCCGTGGACTGCAGCATGACAGGCCTCCCTGTCCATCACCAACTACTGGAATTTACTCAAACTCATGTTCATTGAGTCTATGATGCCCTCCAACCATCTCATCTTCAGTCGTCCCCTTCTCCTCCTGTCTTCAGTCTTTCCCAGCTTCAGGGTCTTTAGTCAGCTCTTTGCATCAGGTGGCCAAAGTATTGGAGTTTCAGGTTCAGTATCAGTCCTTCCAGTGAATATTCAGGACTGATTTCCTTTAGGATGGACTGGTTGTATCTCCTTGCATTCCAAGGGACTCTCAAAAGTTTTCTTCAACACCACAGTTCAAAAGCATCATTTCTTCAGTGCTCAGATTTCTTTACAGTCCAACTCTCACATCCATTCATGACTACTAGAAAAACCATAGCTTTGACAAGATGGACCTTTGTTGGCAAGGTAATATTTCTGTTTTTTAATATGCTGTCTAGGTTGGTCATAGCTTTTCTTCCAAGGAGCAAGTGTCTTTTCATTTCATGGCTGCAGTCACCATCTGCAGTGATTTTGGAGCTCCCAAATATAAAGTCTATCACTGTTTCCATTGTTTATCCATCTATTTCCCATGAAGTGATGGGACCAGATGCCATGATCTTCGTTTTCTGAATGTTGAGCTTTAAGCCAACTTTTTGAGTCTCCACTTTCACTTTCATCAAGAGACTGTTTAGTTCTTCTTCCTTTTTTGCCAGGAGGGTGATGTCATCTGCATATCTGAGGTTATTGATATTTCTCTCTTGATGTACTCCTTTCCCAATTTGGAACCAGTTCTAACAGCTGCTGGTAAGGTGGTCTGGTATTGCCATCTCTTTCAGAATTTTCCAAAGTTTGTTGTGATCCACACAATCAAAGGCTTTGGCATAGTCAATAAAGAAGAAACAGATGTTCTTCTCTCTTGCTTTTTCAATGATCCAATGAATGTTGGCAATTTGATCTCTGGTTCTTCTGCTTTTCCTAAAACCAGCTTGAACATCAGGAAGTTCATGGTTCACGTATTGTTGAAGCCTGGCTTGGAGAATTTTGAGCATTACTTTACTAGCATGTGAGATGAGTGAAATTGTGAGGTAGTTTGAGCATTCTTTGGCATTGTCCTTCTTTGGGATTGGAATGAAAACTGACGTTTTTCAGTCCTGTGGCCACTGCTGAGTTTTCAAAATTTGCTCGCATACTGAGTGCAGCACTTTCACAGCATCTTCTTTCAGGATTTGAAACAGCTCAACTGGAATTCCATCACCTCCAGTAGCTTTGTTCGTAGTGATGTTTTCTAGGGCCCACTTGACTTCACATTCCAGGATGTCTGGCTCTAGGTGAGTGATCACGCCATCGTGATTATCTGGTTCATGAAGTTCTTTTTTGTACAGTTCTTTTGTGTATTCTTGCCACCTCTTAATATCTTCTGCTTCTGTTAGGTCCATACTATTTCTGTCCTTTATTGAGCCCATCTTTGCATAAAATGTTCCCTTGGTATCTCTAATTTTCTTGAAGAGATCGCTAGTCTTTCCCATTCTGTTGTTTTCCTCTATTTCTTTGCATTGATCACTGAGGAAGGCTTTCTTTTTTAACATTTTAAGGATTTATTTATTGGAACTTCTTTTACTTTAAACAGTTCCTGTCTTTTATTACTTTTTTCATCTCTTCAACTAGCCTCAGGTAATATATTTTTAAATGTAAATTTATTTATTTTAATTGGAGGTTAATTACTTTACAATATTGTATTGGTTTTGCCATACATCAGCATGTATGTGCCACAGGTGTACACGTGTTCCCCATCCTGAACGCCCCTCCCCCCCCCCCCGTACCATCCCTCTGGGTCGTCCCAGTGCACCAGCCGCAAGCATCCAATATTATGCATTGAACCTGGGCTGGCAATTCGTTTCATATATGATATTATACATGTTTCAGTGAGGAAGACTTTTTTATCTTTTCTTGCTATTCTTTGGAACTCTACATTCAGATGCTTATATCTTTCCATTTCTCCTTTGCTTTTTGCTTCTCTTCTTTTCACACCTATTTGTAAGGCCTCCTCAGACAGCCATTTTGCTTTTTTGCATTTCTTTTCCTTGGGGATCGTCTTGATCCCTGTATGCACAACACCAAAAGCAAACCCAAATGTAAACTACTGACTTTAGGTAATGAAGACATCTTAATGTAGTTTCAAGGACTGTAACAAACATACCACTCTGGTGCAGGATGTTGACGGTAGAGGAGACTATGTGTGCATGTGAAGAGAGGAACAGAAAGTATATGGGAATTTTCTGCACACTCTGCTCAAATTTTCTGTGAATCTAAAATTTCTCTAAAAAATAGAGTCTACTCTAAAGGAAGAAAATACACACCTACTTATATCAGGTATATTCAATCTAAAATTTTTGAAATTTGTAGGCAGCATTATGGCACAGTTATTGTTCTTCTCAATATATATGGCCATATAGCTAATGAAATTTTGGGGTTTAGCTTTTGATAACTAGAACACTGATTAAAAGCAACATATTTCAATCTAATTATAAATGAACTTGTTATTTTATATTTTTAAATAATCCTTCCTGTGGAAGTGCTGACCAAACTCTAAGTTGTTTCTTTGTTAAAGTCTCTGAAATATACAGTAAAACACATGTGTGCTCAGTCACTTAGTTATGTCCGTTTCTTTGAAACCACATGGACTGTAGCCTGCCAGACTCTTCTATCCATGGGATTTTCCAGGCAAGAATACTACTGTTGCCATTTCCTACTCCAGGGGATCTTCTCAACTCAGGGATTGAACTCATTCCTGCATTGACACGTGAATTTTTTACCATTGCACCACCTGGGAAGATCCATACAGTAAAATAACCATGCAGTAAATTCGTCCTTCTTTTCATCCCACTTGAAATAAAAGACAAGATTCTCCCAAGTTTAAAGGTAAAAATGTGTCTCGAAAATTCATTTTTTTTTAGAACCATGGACTTTAAGCTGCCTCAGTAACAGAATTTGTATTTCCATGTAATATCATTGATGGTTTTAGCATTTTTAATATAAATTTATTTATTTTAATTAGAGGTTAATTACTGTACAACATTGTATTGGTTTTGCCATACATCAACATTAATCCGCCATAAGTATACATGTGTTCCCCATCCTGTACCTCCCCCCCCACCCCCCGTGCCGTCCCTCTGGGTCATCTCAGTGCACCACCAGCCCCAAGCATCCAGTATCATGCATCGAACCTGGACTAGCGATTCATTTCATATATGATATTATACACATTTCAATGCCATTCTCCCAAATCATCCCACCCTTTCTCTCTCCCACAGAGTCCAAAAGACTCTTCTATACATCTCTGTCTCTTTTGCTGTCTCGCATACGGGGTTATCATTACCATGTTTCTAAATTCCATATATGTGCATTAGTATACTGTATTGGTGTTTTTCTTTCTGGCTTACTTCACTCTGTATATAAACAAATGGGACCTAATTAAACTTAAAAGCTTCTGCACAACAAAGGAAACTGTAAATAAGGTTTTAGATTTTTGATTTAGCAATAGATATAGATAAAAATGAAGTTTGGACAAATGTACAAATTGTTGATTTAACATTTGTAAATTTCTGTTTAGATGATAAAATAGAAGATTTTTTAAAAGATTGTCAGAATGAGTCTTAACATTAAAGAGCTACAAACGAAAAAGTCATGATGCATATTTAAGAAAAACTAATGCCTACTTTTTAAACCATTCTTTTTATCAACTAATTATATAAAAGGTACAGTTTGCAACAACTGAATTTTTTTTAAATTACACTTATGCTATGTATTTGCCTCTGTTCTAAAGAACAGTATTACCTCAGAGAAGAAAACAGAAATTCTCAAGCTATAGAGCTAACATTATTGCAGGAGGACATAAAATATTAATAAATCTAGTGATTGACAAAATTTTTACATATCCTGGAGGGTGATAGGTCTTATGTCTATGAGGTTTTTAGATCTTCATTTCCCAGCATTTTACATCTTATGGATGGCTGAATGTACAACTATATTCCAATGGACAATGCATATATTCCTTTCCTCAACTGCAAGTTCTTATTCTAATAGGCTATTTAGAATTATAAGAAACAAGGAAAATTCATTTGTAAACACAACTAAATTATTTCAGTTACTTTTAAAAGATAGTAGCTTTTTTCAGTATCAAGAGCATCAATCAAATTTATTATAAAAGATAATATTACTGTTAATATGAAAATTTTGCTTTTATGCAATGTTACCTTTCTATATCTGACAACAGATAAATTTTATGAAAGGACCATTACAGGAAATATTTTAATGCAATGTGATTATTCTTTTCCTATTTCTGTCTCCCTTAAAATATATAAAAAAAGCTTTCTGTATGACAGTAACATGAATGTGTTTCAATAGAGTTTGTTACCGGTAAGAGTGGCAACCCACTCCAGTATTCTTGTCTGGAAAATCCCATGGACAGAGGAGCCTGGTAGGTTACAGTCCACGGGGTTGCAAAGAGTCTGACATGACTGAGCGACTTCACTCACTCACTCACTCACTCAAGAGAAAATACAGTGAAAATGAACCAGTATATCCCAATAGTACTTGATTCATATATAATAAATATAGACTAAGACATGGATCCAAAGTGTTACTGCATAGATAGATATAGATATACAATTGTTCATGCATTTTACATGTGTGTGTGTGTGTATATATATGTGTGTGTGTGTGTATCTCCACACATTATAACATTATATATGTCCACATATTTTATACATATATAAATTATTTGAATGAAGTTATCACAAAGGTAGGACATCCATGCCATTTATAGTTATAGAAGTTTAAAAAGCCAGGCAAGCCAGTAGACAAGTTTAATTTGGGATATTTATACAGTAAATCCAAGCATAAATGTCCATACAAGTTTGAGTTAATTTCATGGTTGCAAAATTCATGAAATATAAATGGTTTTAAAATTGATTTTTATTCATACGGATTATGTTGTAGTTACCATTGGATGAGATGTTTGGATGGCATCACTGACTCCATGGACATGAATTTGAGCAATAGCGGAAAGATAAAGGAGAGGGAAGACTGGCATGCTGCAGTCCATGGGATCTAAACACGAGTTGGACATGACTTAACAACTGAATGGCAACCATTAAAAAAGAGTGAAGTAGAATGGATACTGTGGCTATAAAATGACTAATGAAAGAATATTGGAAACTATTTTAGAGTACACTAAGCGTGGGCAGCTGCAACCCAGCACACTAAGCGCGGGTGGCTGCAACCTGGCGCTCTAAGCACGGCCAAGAGGAGTTACCCCACATTGGAGGTCAGGGGCAGCGGCTAAGAGTGCCAGGCTGCGATGGCGCAGGAACGGCCGAGAGGAGCTACCCTGAATCTGAGGTCAGGGGAGGCAGCAGAGAGGAGCTAACCTGCGACTGAAGCCAGGTGCAGCAGCTGAGAGGAGCTACCTGCATCCTAGGTCAGTGGCGGCCTGGAGGAGACACCCCGTGTCCGAGGTCAGGGATGGTGGCCAAGAGGACCTACCCCACATCCGAGGGCAGGGGAGGTGGCCAAGAGAAGACACCCCATGTCCAAGGTCAGGGGCGGCTGGGAGAAGCCACCTTGTGCCAAAGGCCAGAGGCTGTGGCCCTGAGGAGCCACCCTGTGCCCAAAGCCAGGGGCAGCAACTGGGTGGAGCAAGAGGACATCAGAGGGCAGACACACTGAAACCATACTCACAGAAAACTAGTCAGTCTAATCACGCTAGGACCACAGCTTTCTCTAACTCAATGAAACCAAGCCATGCCCGCGGGGCAACCTAAGATAAGTGGGTCATGGTAGAGAGGTCTGACAGAATGTGATCCACAGGAGAAGGGAATGGCAAACCACTTCAGTATTCTTGCCTTCAGAACCCCATGAACAGTATGAAAAGGCAAAATGATAGGATACTGAAAGAGGAACTCCCCAGGTCAGTAGGTGCGCAATATGCTACTGGAGATCAGTGGAGAAATAACACCAGAAAGAGTGAAGGGATGGAGCCAAAGCAAAAACAATACACAGCTGTGGATGTGACTGAAGATAGAAGCAAGGTTCCATGCTGTAAAGAGCAATATTGCATAGGAACCTGGAATCTCAGGTCCATGAATCAAGGCAAATTGGAAGTGGTCAACAAAAGATGGCAAGAGTGAACGTCGACATTCTAGGAATCAGGGGACTAAAATGGACTGGAATGGGTGAATTTAACTCAGATGACCATTATATCTACTACTGCAGGCAGGAATCCCTCAGAAGAAATGGAGTGGCCATCATGGTCAGCAAAACAGTCTGAAATGCAGTACTTGGATGCAACCTCAAAAATGACAGAATGATCTCTGTTCATCTCCAAGACAAACCATTCAATATCACAGTTATCCAAGTCTATGTCCCAACCAGTAACGCTGAATAATCTGTAGTTGAACAGTTCTATGAAGACCTACAAGTCCTTTTAGAACTAACACCCAATAAAGATGTCCTTTTCATTATAGGGGACTGGAAAGCAAAAGTAGGAACACAAGAAATACCTGGAGTAACAGGCAAATTTGGGCTTGGAATATGGATTGAAGCAGGGCAAAGACTAATAGAGTTTTGCCAAGAAAATGAACTGGTCATAGCAAACACCCTCTTCCAACAACACAAGAGAAGACTCTACACGTGGACATCACCAGATGGTCAACACCGAAATCAGATTGATTATATTCCTTGCAGCCAAAGATGGAGAAGCTCTATACAGTCAACAAAAACAAGACCAGGAGCTCACTGTGGCTCAGATCATGAACACCTTATTACCAAATTCAGACTTAAAATGAAGAAAGTAGGGAAAACTGCTGACCATTCAGGTACTACCTAAATCAAATTCCTTGTGATTGTACAGTGAAAGTGAGAAATAGATTTAAGGGCCTAGATCTGATAGATAGAGTGCCTGATGAACTATGGAATGAGGTTCGTAACATTGTGCAGGAGACAGGGATTAAGGCCATCCCCATGGAAAATAAATGGAAAAAAGCAAAATGGCTGTCTGGGGAGGCCTTACAAATAGCTGTGAAAAGAAGAGAGGTGAAAAACAAAGGAGAAAAGGAACGATACAAGCATCTGAATGCGGAGTTCCAGAGAATAGCAAGAAGACATAAGAAAGCCTTCTTCAGCAATCACTGCAAAGAAATAGAGGAAAAAAACAGAATGGGAAAGACTAGAGATCGCTTCAAGAAAATTGGACATACCAAGAGAACATTTCATGTAAAGATGGGCTCAATAAAGGACAGAAATGGTATGGACCTAACAGAAGCAGAAGATGTTAAGAAGAGGTGGCAAGAATACACAGAAAACTGTACTAAAAAAATCTTCATGACCGTAGATAATAATGATTGTGAGATCACTCATCTAGAGCCAGACATCCTGGAATGTGAAGTCAAGTGGGCCTTAGAAAGCATCACTACGAACAAAGCTAGTGGATGTGATGGAATTCCAGTTGAGCTGTTTCAAATCCTGAAAGATGATGCTGTGAAAATGCTGCACTCAATATGCCAGCAAATTTGGAAAACCCAGCAGTGGCCACAGGACTGGAAAAGGTCAGTTTTCATTCCAATAAGAAAGAAAGGCAATGCCAAAGAATGCTCAAACTACTGCACAATTGCATTCATCTCACATGCTAGTAAAGTAATGCTCAAAATTCTCCAAGCCAGCCTTCAGCAATACATGAACCGTGAACTCCCTGATGTTCAAGCTGGTTTAAGAAAAGGCAGAGGAACCAGAGATCAAATTGCCAACATCCGCTGGATCATGGAAAAATCAAGAGAGTTCCAAAAAACATCTATTTTTGCTTTATTGACTACGCCAAATCCTTTGACTGTGTGGATCATGATAAACTGTGGAAAATTCTGAAAGAGATGTGAATCCCAGACCACCTGACCTGCCTCTTGAGAAATCTGTATGCAGGTCAGGAAGCAGCAGTTAGAACTAGACATGGAACAACAGACTGGTTCCAAATAGGAAAAGGAGTACGTCAAGGCTGTATATTGTCACCCTGCTTATTTAACTTATATGCAGAGTACATCGAGAAATGCTGGACTGGAAGAAGCACAAGCTGGAATCAAGATTGACGGGAGAAGTATCAATAATCTCAGATACGCAGATGACACCACCCTTACGGCAGAAAATGAAGAGGAACTAAAAAGCTTCTTGATGAAAGTGAAAGTGGAGCGTGAAAAAGTTGGCCTAAAGCTCAACATTCAGAAAATGAAGATCATGGCATCCGGTCCCATCACTTCATGGGAAATAGATGGGGAAACAGTGGAAACAGTGTCAGACTTTATTTTGGGGGGCTCCAAAATCACTGCAGATGGTGATTGCAGCCATGAAATTAAATGATGCTTACTCTTTGGAAGAAAAGTTATGACCAACCTAGATAGTATATTCAAAAGCAGAGACATTACTTTGCCGACTAAGGTCCGTCTAGTCAAGGCTATGGTTTTTCCTGTGGTCATGTATGGATGTGAGAGTTGGACTGTGAAGAAGGCTGAGTGCCGAAGAATTGATGCTTTTGAACTGTGGTGTTGGACAAGACTCTTGAGAGTCCTTTGGACTGCAAGGAGATCCAACCAGTCCATTCTGAAGGAGATCAACCCTGGGATTTCTTTGGAAGGAATGATGCTAAAGCTGAAGCTCCAGTACTTTGGACACCTCATGCGAAGATTTGACTCATTGGAAAAGACTCTAATCCTGGGAGGGATTGGGGGCAGGAGGAGAAGGGGACGAGAGAGGATGAGATAGCTTGATGGTATCACTGACTCGGTAAACCTGAGTCTGAGTTAACTCCGGGAGTTGATGCTGGACAGGGAGGCCTGGCGTTCTGCGATTCATGGGGTCACAAAAAGCCAGACACGACTGAGCAACTGAACTGAACTGAACAGCATTTGAAAAGCTGTAGAAGAGAATGATGCATTAGAATATAAACACAGCAAGCAAAGGGAGAAGGGCAGGATACCTGGAAAGGATATAGACACTAAAGTTTGAAAAATAACACAGGGATTCAAACTCAGTTCTGTTGCTCAGTCATGTCTGATTCTTGCAACCTCATGGACTGCAGCACACCAGGCCTCCCTGCCCATCACCAACTCCAGGAACATACTCAAACTCACATCCGTTGAGTTGGGGCATCCAACCATCTCATCCTCTGTCATCCCTTCTCCTCCCACCTTCAGTCTTTCCCAGCATCAGGATCTTTTTCATTGAGTCAGTACTTCACATCAGGCGGCCAAAGTATTGGAGTTTCAGCATTAGCATCAGTCCTTTCAATGAATATTCAAGACTGATTTCCTTTACAATTGACTGATTTGATTTCCTTATGGTCCAAGGTACTCTCAAGAGCCTTCTCCAATACCACAGTTCAAAAGCATTGATTTTTTGGTGCTCTGCTTTCTTTATAGTCCATCTCTCATATCCATACTTGATGACTGGAAAAACCATAGCTTTGACTAGACAGACCTTTGTTGGGAAAGTAATGTCTCTGCTTTTTAATATACTGTCTAGGTTGGTCATAACTTTTCTTCTAAGGATCAAGCGTCCTTTCATCTCATGACTGCAGTCACCCTCTGCAGGGATGTTGGAGCCCCCCCAAAATAAAGTCTGACACTGTTTCCACTGTTTCCCCATCTATTTCCCATGAAGTGATGGGACCAGATGCCATGATCTTCGTTTTCTGAATGTTGAGCTTTAAGCCAAATTTTTCACTCTCCTCTTTCACTTTCATCAAGAGGTTTTTTAGTTCCTCTTCACTTTCTGCCATAAGGGTGGTGTCATCTGCATATCTGAGGTTATTGATATTTCTCCCGGCAATCTTGATTCCAGCTTGTGCTTCTTCCAGCTCAGGGTTTCTCATGATGTACTCCGCACCGAAGTTAAATAAGCAGGGTGACTATATACAGCCTTGACATACTCCTTTTCCTATTTTGAACCAGTCTGTTGTTCCATGTGATTATGTTTGATTTAGTCTAGTATATCATATAATCAATACTTTTAAAGTTATTAATAGGTAGCTTAGCCTGTGCCTGCAGTGCGGGAGACCCTGCTTCGATCCCTGGGTTGGGAAGATCCCCTGGAGAAGGAAATGGCAACCTATTCCAGTACTTTTGTCTGGAAAAGTCCATGGACTGAGGAGCCTAGTAGGCTGCAGTCCATGGGGTGGCAAAGAGTAGGACATGACTGAGCGACTTCACTTTCACTTGTTTTTTTAATGCTGTCTTCAAAATCCCCTATATATTACATACATAGAACACATCTCAGTTCAGTCCATTCACCTTTGAACTCTTTAGCCACAGGTCGCTTCTGGCTACTTTTGGGACAGAGAATTTCTAGCTGGATGTCTGATTATTTTGTTTTGTTTTGACAGTGTATCCTTTCTTCATAAATCTTTTTTCTTATATTTTAAGAGACTTAATCATAGATATTGCTTAAACTGTCTTTAGAATTATTTTTTTGAAGCTTTCATTATAGCGATTCAGTTACACAGGGTTTTTATTTTCTTTTAAAACAAACTCTTTAAAACAAAAAGTTTGACTTTCTAAAATATACATATTAGATATACGGATATGTAATGCTTCCTTCATAGGTCAATTGGTAAAGAATCTGCCTGTAATACAGGAGGCTCAGGTTCAGTTCTTAGGTCGGGAAGATCTCCTGGAGAAGGAAATGGCAACCCACTTCAGTATTTTTGCCTGGAATATCCTATGGACAGAGGAGCCTGGCAGGCTACAGTCCATGGGGACGCAAGAGTGTGACATGATTTAGTGACAAAACCACCACCACCAGGGCAGTAGATGGTTACTTGTGATTAAATTATTTCTACCATTTCTCCTTCTTGTACTTAACTTTTCATCAGTAAATTAAAATAGAAGTTTATCAACCAAGAGTGGGATAAGAGAGGAGCTCTTTGTTGTTTGAGGAGAGTAAAGAATATTGAGGGAAAAGTAGGCTACTAGCAATTATATTTCCTGTTTAATTTTTAACATTCACCTGCAATCTGGTAAATGTTGGTCTCTGCCCAAAAGAGGAAAGGACCCTGCCCCTTCATTAATCTTGCGGTATACAAGAGAACAATACTGAACCATGCTCTAGCAGACCTGTTTTTAAAAATATATTAAAGTAGTGCTTTGGGCAGAAGAAATATGGTCTCAGAAGGAAACACAGAAATGTAGAAATAAATGGAGAGTAAATGGGATGTAACTATATAATTAAATTAAACTAATATTTGCTTACAATTGAAAAAGTAATACAGTATTCATTTTAAATATATAGAGGAATAGAATCAATTCATAAATGTTGAGGTGGTAAAGCGTTTTAAGGTAATAATGTCATCTGAAAAGTGGTAAAATTTATCATTTAAGTGACTGTCTAATATGTCAAGAGTTCATATTACTAGGGTAACACTCAAGCAGTAAAGAGTGTACATTAATAATAGTAGAGGGGAAAATAGCATCCTAAAAATATTGATTAATCCCAAAAGAGACAATACAGGAGAAAAATAATGCAAAAACTTGAGACAAACAAAAAATAAAACATAAGTCTGTAGACATCAATCTGAATATAAGAAAGAGAGCAATATATGTCAATTAATTAAATATTCCAATTAAAAGACAAAACTCGCTTGTACCACTTGACTGCCAATTAAACCATAAAACAGAACTAATAATAGATTTTCCATTATTTCTTACAAACAACTTTACTGTCCTAATTCTTCATTTACTCTTTTCTCTATGCAGATTTCCCACCACATGAAGAGGAGACTGATAGAGAATTGTCAAAGGACACATGATCTATTTTTAATACTAAATTCTATGAACAGTCACAGATTTTGATTCAAAGCAGACTTTAGATAATTGGAATTTAAACTTTCAGTGTTATCCAGATGCAATTGTTTTCCTCAATAAAAGCCTATTTGCAAAATAAAGATGCCCCATGCATGATATTCCAGCCAGGGTCATTCTCTTAGTCACCCTACATTTTATATTGAGCACACGTTACCTACTCATCATACACAAATTAAGTGGAAAAAAATGACCCTAACACATTTTTTAGAGTCTACCATTAGCCTGGAAGAATCAAAGGTCAGTGTTTTCATTAGGCCATACTTTAGTGAAACCAGATTTCAACCCTGAGTGGGATTTATTGCATCAAGCTTCTCTACTTTTCTCTTAAGCTGTCTTGAGTCATTGCCAGACTGATTTGCTTTTTGTCTCACTTATGAAGTTCCTTTTAAAACCCTGTTAATTTACTCTCAAAATTATTTTATGCCTACTCTTCATTTTCTCGAATTAAAGTAAGTTAGTTCTTCTAAAAGTGATATGTTTGCTGATCTCTTTACTCATCCTCTGTCATATATTTTGTCACAAGAGTAATTTTACTTATATCAGTTACGTTTCTCATCTAATCTTATCCCATCTCATTTATCTTATTCTCTGGAAAAATAAATTTTAAAAATCTGTTTTACTGATCATGGTTTTCTTCACAGTCAGCTTTCAACCTGCTTTCCCATTTCCCTAATTTTACTTTTTACTACACTTTTCCATCTTACTTAAGATGTGTGGAAATTTGAGTAAAATTGAACATGCTTCCTTTACTAGTTGAACAACATCTGGTGCTATAGTAGATTAACTCTCAAATATAAAAGATGTAACATACACAGAGATTATGTCTCACTGATGTAACTGTCGGTCATGGATATTCACTAAATGGTGTTTACCAAGCAGAGATAACATCCAATCAGCATCTTTTCATTACAGGATTCCACATTCTCTATGGGTTTACATCTTTTCCTTCCAGCAAGAACATGGAAGAAAGTAAGAGGATAGTTTTATGCAAGGGTCTTGATATGTTCTTCAGGCTAAAATTCAATAATATGGTCATACTCAGCTGTCAAGGATGTGGAGTGTAGTCTCCCCTTGCTGGGTATTGAGAAAGAATAAGAATGTGATATCTGTGAACATGTCACATTTGTACCACAATGCCAAGCTTACATGTTCTCGCCATAGAGTATCCTTCCTTCTAAACCTTCCCTTTATATTCTCTAAGATTCAACACCCACCCTCATCACTTTTATAAAACTTACTTGCTACTTCTAACAGATTAATTTAAAATTTATTTTTATATGCATCAGATCTTTCCTATAATAAATTATATTTTCCTCAGGTCAAGTACTATATTTTAGCCAGTGATTAATCCCATACATCATTTAGTTTATTTATTTATACATGGCAAGTATACAATAAAAATGTTCATTGACTTGATAAATTAATTATTCTTCCCTAAAAACAGAATTTTTCCAGACATATCAGAGAGATCTTTGTTTCAATTAATTATTTTTGGATGTCTGTTGATGACAAAATAATTAGTAAAAATATAACAAATATTTAATACCTCCTGAACAAAAAAATCTAATTATAATATGTCTTCCTTTCAAAAATGAATTGACTACAAAACATTTTATAAGCCACTGGAAAAAAATCTCCATTCACTCTTGCTCCATGTTTTTAATTAGTTCTGGCACTTTTGTTTTCTTCAGTTAATTTAATTCTCAACATATTGCAGCAATTATTGCTGCCTACTCAAGCACGTTCATAAGATTGCTACATATTATGAATATTCATACTGTTACATTGCTTGGGGCTGGTGCACAGGGATGATCCAGAGAGATGATATAGGGTGGGAGGTGGGAGGGGGGTTCAGGATTGGGAACTCATGTACACCCGTGGCGGATTCATGTCAATATATGGCAAAACCAATACAGTATTGTAAAGTAAAATAAAGTAAAAATTAAAATTAAAAAAATAAATAATAAATTTAAAAAAATAATAAAGTAAAATTGGCCAGCAAAGGACTTATACCAAAACATGTACCATTAGACTTATGTCTCATACATAAAACATAATGACCTATTATCACACACACACACATACTTTATGTATACACAGAAAAAACTAAAATTTATTAATATAAACATGTAAATATTAACATAGCCATTCAAAGAGTTTCAAGAAGATATAATTCAGTTAAAGCCATGAAATTTACTCTTAAATAAATGTTGTTAATCATCCCCTTGGATAACTACATTATTTAATTGAATAATAGAACTCAAGGCACAGTAAAATTGAGAAAATATTCACACAAATGAAAATATCTACAAAATTTGACTTGATGTAAGCCAGGCATTTTGAAGACTGTTGAAGATTTTCAATAATATTCTTAGGAAAAAGCTTAATTTTACAAAAAATATTTTATTAATAGAAGAACCTTGACATCTAGCAGATAAAATCATAATTATATACTCATTTTTTAGGGGCTAATTTCTAACAAGGTGACCTCATGCAAAGAGTTGACTCATTGGAAAAGACTCTGATGCTGGGAGAGATTGGGGGCAGGAGGAGAAGGGGACGACCCAGGATGAGATGGCTGGATGGCATCGCTGACGCGATGGACATGAGTCTGAGTGAACTCCAGGAGATGGTGATGGACAGGGAGGTCTGGCGTACTGCGATTCATGGAGTCGCAAAGAGTCGGACACGACTGAGCGACTGAACTGAACTGAACTGTATATGGTTGGAAGAATAAAAGAATTTGATGCATGTAATATTTTACTAGGACAATTAATAGCAATTGATTTTAGTGTTAAAACAGAAAATGTAGTGGTTTAGTTGCTAAGTCATGTCCGATTTTTACTAATCCATAGACTGTAGCCTGTCAGGCTCCTCTGTCCATGGGATTCTTCAGACAATAATACTGGAGTGGGTTGCCATTTCCTTCTCCAGGGGATCTTCCTGACCCAGGGATCGAACCTGGGTCTCCTGAATTGCAGGAGGATTCTTTACTGACTGAGCTACCAGGGAAGCCCAAACTAGAGAACATGTGGTATGAATTTTCTGGAAAGAAAATTTGAGTGTAAAGTATCATGTATAAAGTTGTTTTTGTTTTATTTTTATGTATTTGCTGATCAGTAAATATTCAAATTGGCCATTTAATGCCATTGAGAAACATTAAACATAGAAATAAAATGATCACACCTGTGACAAGGGTAACATTTGTGGAAGAAACAGCAGTCAGGAGGAAAACTGAAGAAAGGCTTACAAATATGGCAATATTAGTAAGAGTTCAAAATAATAAATGGCAAATTGAAATTAGTAGGAAATTGTCAGGCAGAAAATGGCATTACAGATTGAAAAGAATAATTGTGAGTTGATAATTCCAAAATTGGATAATAGTACCAGTCCTAATATATTTAACTTGATAGAATATTGAGAATTAAGAATAATTTTTTGTAGAAAAAGTGTTTATCACTCTGCTAGCTTTCAATGGAGATCATCATACTGAAAAGGCAAAACTGTGGAGGAGACAATAAAAAGATCAGTGGTTGCCAGGGGCTGGGTGGTGGGTGAATAAGCAGAGCTCAGTGGATCTTTAAGATGAGTGAAAATATGCTGTATGGTATTATATTGATGAGGGTATGTCATTAAACATTTGTTCAAACCCTTAGAATGTACAACACCAAGAGCAAATCCTGATTTCAGTAAAATATGAACTTTGAGTGATTATAATAATCAATATAAGATTAATCCTTGTTAAAAACTGTACCATTCTGATGCTGCTGCTGCTGCTGCTAAGTTGCATCAGTGTGCGACCCCATAGACGGCAGCCCACCAAGGCTCCCCCGTCCCTGGGATTCCCCAGGCAAGAACACTGGAATGTGTTGCCACTTTGTGGCTCAGATGGTAAAGCATCTGCCTGCAATGTGAGAGACCTGGGTTCAATCCCTGGGTTGGGAAGATCCCCTGGAGAAGGAAATGGCAACCCACTCCAGAACACTTGCCTGGAAAATTCCATGGACTGAGGAGTCTGGTAGACTAGAGTCCATGAGGTCACAAAGAGTTGGACACGACTGAGCAACTTCACTTCCACTTTCACTTTTTCTTCTCCGATGCATGAAAGTGAAAAGTGAAAGTGAAGTCACTCAGTTGTGTCCGACTCTTAGCGACGCCATGGACTGCAGCCTACCAGGCTCCTCCATCCATGGGATTTTCCAGGCAAGAGTACTGGAGTGGGGTCCCATTGCCTTCTCCAACCATTCTAATGAGTGATATTGATAACAAGGAAGCTATGCATGTGTAGAGACAGGCGGTAGATGGTAAATCTCTGTACGTTCCTCTCAATTTTCCAGTAAACCTAAAATTGCTTAAAAGATCTTAAAATTTTAAATTAAAAAAAAATTTAAAGGTATACACTAAACTGTTATAACTTCCAAGTATGGAAATGGAAGTAGAGGTGTCTAAGGGCACATTTTAAATGCAGACAAACAAAACTAACAGCAATGATTCTGTGTGTATTTTCTTTTTAAATTCATCTGTTACAAATTACACCAATGTAAATGGGTTTTAAATGTTCTAAGTGTTGCAAAATGACATCAAATAAAGTAGCTAAACATAAAGTTTTAGACTATGAATGGGCATAAATTTCAGTTTTAACTGGATTAGACTTATTTCTGTAAGCAAACAGTTAGCATCTTTGCATCTTTTTTTCTCAACTATAGAATAAATATAGTCATCCCATTTTGTCATACAGATGACCTGTGTATTAAATGAGTAAATCATGGAAAAAATATAAATATTCAAACATGGTGGTTATTGTTATTTATAATATATAAAGTAAATTTTATGTAAATAAGTATTTGAGATGTTAGCATTATTATCATGTATAAAGTACAAGTCTGCATGTTTAATCTTATTATCATTTTAAAAACTCAATTTGAAATTGTCCTTTACTGGCTAAGTATTTTGTTACTCTCAGCATTATTTTATTTTCTTATGTATCTGTAACTGCATGAACAGAGAGCTGAAATAAATTCCCCATGTCATACGTTTGGTAAAATGGGGTTAGAATTTGAATTCAGTACTTCTGATGCCATAGCCTATGCTTTAACTAATAAACTTTCAGCCACACTTAAATACAAGTGTACAAGTGTGCACATATTTACACTATTCTGCCTCAGATTATCTTTGATTTTACTCACACATTCTCCCTTTATATATCTCAACTTAAATGTCACCTACCTAGCTAAACAAAATCACAGTATCCTTCATATTTGTATAATACTCATCATAATCTGTACATTTTTATATCATAATTATTTATTCTTTGATTCCTCAACTCTTCCACCTAAATATATCTTTATAAAAGAATGGATAAAGAGTATCAATCTGGCATAGAGTGGACATTTAGTATATCCTATAACATGAATAAATACAAGGATACAGGGAAAAGTTAAATTATTCTTTTAGTGGACTGTATTAGTGTCTTCATTTATTTACCTCCTTGTGTCTACTCATATGTCATGAGTCTCTCTAGGCAGTTCCAATTTGTACTCAGCTTGTGACTTGATTGGGCTATTAAAGTGAGACAGGTCTGACAGAGTGCCAGTTCTCATCTTAGTTCTTAAGACATCTTGTGATTTTTCTCTTTCATGTAAAATTTTTCTGCCATCACCTTAAACCATTTTAAGGATATACATTTAAATTCCGGGTGGACCTCAAGGCTTTTGGCCTGAGCACCTGAAACTGTGGCATTACCAATAACTGAGTTGAGAAAATCTGCCACGGAACAGGTTTTGGTGAGGATTTCTGGAGTTCCAGTTTGCAGATGTTATAGTTGACATGCCTATCATGTATCCAAATGGAAATGTGGAGAAAGCAGTAGGATGTATATGGATTTGAGGTATTTGAGAAAGATTCTATCACCATGTCTTTCCAACCTTGTCTGTTCAAAGTTTTCCTCTTATTTACTATCCTCTAAAATATGACTTGGAGAAGGCGATGGCACCCCACTCCAGTACTCTTGCCTGGAAAATCCCAGGGACAGGGAAGCCTGGTGGGCTGCCGTCTATGGGTCGCACAGAGTCGGACACGACTGAAGCGAGTTAGCAGCAGCAGAATATGACTTAGCAAACAATAGACTACTAGCCCTCATGAAGTGATGAAAGTGAAGTCGCTCAGTCGTGTCCGACTCTTTGCGACCGCATAGACTGTAGCCTACCTGGCTCCTCTGTCCATGGGATTTTCCAGGCAATAGTACTGGAGTGGGCTGCCATTTCCTTCTCCAGGGAATTTTCCCAACCCAGGGCTCGAACCCGGGTCTCCCGCATTGTAGACAGACGCTTTACCGTTTGAGCCACCAGGGAAGTCCTATCACTAGCTCTCATAGTGATAATTACAACTGTCATAAATTTATTTGCCATATGACATTGCTACTAATAAACAGAGCAAAATTTTAGTTTAGGTCTTTTTATTTCAACTTTCTCTAAATCTATAGGAATTTGGGCAATCTGGACTGCTTATGGTTGTTGTTGCTGTTGTTGCCACTGTTTTTACTATTCATACTTCCTTCCAGGATAGTGCCCAAAAGTTTTGGGAGTACATTTATCTCCCTGGGATGTTTTGGTGATCATCAGGGCACAACCTCTCTACATTACCCAAACTGATAGTGTCCAGCTATCTCACTGGCTTCCTGCTCTTGTCTGTCACATTTATTTCTCATGATAACTTTTCCATGAGGAAATTACCTTATTTCTAAACCTTGGTTGATAACCTTGGGTGAACTGACTCAATCAAAAAATGTTTCTGGTCCAACTTTCTGAAGTACTATTTATGTGAGCTAAGATGTGGAAAAACCTAAATGTCCATCAACAAATAAATCGACAAAGTGTGGTATATACATATACATGCAATAGAATATTGTGTGTTTTAGTCACTCAGTTGTATCCACCTGTTTGTGACTCCATGGACTTTAGCTCACCAAGCTCCTCTGTTCATGGAATTCTCCAGACAAGGATACTGGAGTGGGTTGCCAGTTCCATCTCCAGGG
Source organism: Ovis canadensis (assembly GCF_042477335.2). Classification (NCBI taxonomy): domain Eukaryota; kingdom Metazoa; phylum Chordata; class Mammalia; order Artiodactyla; family Bovidae; genus Ovis; species Ovis canadensis. Next base: position 140,056,546 of record NC_091245.1, read on the forward strand.
GATCTTCCAAGCCCCGGGATCTAACCCAGGTCTTCCATGTTGCAGGCAGACTCTTTACCATCTGAGTCACTGGGAAGCCCTATATATACATGCAATGAAAATTATAAAACTTTAAAAAGGAAGTCTTGTCATATGCAACAACATGGTTGGGCCTAGAGGACGTTATGAGCTGCTAAGTCGCTTCAGTCGTGTCTGACTATGTGTGACCCCATAGACGGCAGCCCACCAGGCTCCCTCATCCCTGGGATTCTCCAGGCAAGAACACTGGAGTGGGTTGCCATTTCCTTCTCCAGTGCATGTAAGTGAAAAGTGAAAGTGAAGTCGTTCAGTCATGTCTGACTCTTAGCGACCTCATGGACTGCAGGCCACCAGGCTCCTCTGTCCATGGGATTTTCCAGGCAAGAGTACTGGAGTGGGGTGCCATTGCCTTCTCCGTTGAGGAACTTATGCTAAGTAAGTAAAATAAGCCAGTCACAGAAGGGTAAATACTTCATGATTCTACTTATGTGGGGATCTAAAATAGTCAAATTGATAGAATCAGAGTAGAGTGGTAGTTTCCAGAGCTAAAGGGATGGAAAAAAGGGGAAATCAAGTTGCTTTTCAATTTATAATGTTTTAATTATGCAATAAGAAGATCTAAAAATCGGCTATCAGTTCAGTTCAGTTCAGTCGCTCAGTCGTGCCTGACTCTTTGTGACCCCATGAATCGCAGCACGCCAGGCCTCCCTGTCCAGCATCAACTCACGGAGTTCACTCAAACTCACATCCGTCGAGTCAGTGATGCCATCCAGCTATCTCATCCTCTCTCGTCCCCTTCTCCTCCTGCTCCCAATCCCTCCCAGCATCAAAGTCGTTTCCAATGAGTCAACACTTCACATGAGGTGGCCAAAGTACTGGGGTTTCAGCTTTAGCATCATTCCTTCCAAAGAAATCCCAGGGTTGATCTCCTTCAGAATGGACTGGTTGGATCTCCTTGCAGTCCAAAGGACTCTCAAGAGTCTTGTCCAACACCACAGTTCAAAAGCATCAATTCTTCGGCGCTCAGCCTTCTTCACAGTCCAACTCTCACATCCATACATGACCGCAGGAAAAACCATAGCCTTGACTAGATGGAACTTAGTTGGCAAAGTAATGTCTCTGCTTTTGAATACACTATCTAAGTTGGTCATCACTTTTCTTCCAAAGAGTAGCATCTTTTAATATCATAGCTGCAATCACCATCTGCAGTGATTTTGGAGCCCAAAAAAATAAAGTCTGACACTGTTTCCACTGTTTCTCCATCTATTACTCATGAAGTAATGGGACTGGATGCCAGGATCTTCTTTCACTGAATGTTGAGCTTTAAGCCAACTTTTTCACTCTCCACTTTCACTTTCATCAAGAGGCTTTTCAGTTCCTCTTCACTTTCTGCCATAAGGGTAGTGTCATCTGCATATCCGAGGTTATTGATATTTCTTCCAGCAATCTTGATTCCAGCTTATGTTTCTTCCAGTCCAGCGTTTCTCATGATGTACTCTGCATATAAGTTTAATAAGCAAAGTGACTATATACAGCCTTGACGTACTCCTTTTCCTATTTGGAACCAGTCTGTTGTTCCATGTCCAGTTCTAACTGCTGCTTCCTAACCTGCATACAGATTTCTCAAGAGGCAGGTCAGGTGGTCTGGTGTTCCCATCTCTTGAAGAACTTTCCACAGTTAATTGTGATCCACACAGTCAAAGGCTTTGGCATAGTCAATAAAGCAGAAATAGATGTTTTTTGGAACTCTCTTGATTTTTCCATGATCCAGTAGATGTTGGCAATTTGATCTCTGGTTCCTCTGCCTTTTCTAAAACCAGCTTGAACATCAGGAAGTTCACGGTTCATGTATTGCTGAAGCCTGGACTGGAGAATTTTGAGCATTGCTTTACTAGCATGTGAGATGAGTGCAATTGTGCGGTAGTTTGAGCATTCTTTGGCATTGCCTTTCTTTTGAATTGCAAAGAAAACTGACCTTTTCCAGTCCTGTGGCCACTGCTGAGTTTTCCAAATTTGCTGGGATATTAAGTGAAGCATGTCACAGCATCATCTTTCAGGATGTGAAACAGCTCAATTGGAATTCCATCACCTCCACTAGCTTTGTTCGTAGTGATGCTTTCTAAGGCCCACTTGACTTCACATTCCAGGATGTCTGGCTCTAGATGAGTGATCACACCATCATGATTATCTAGGTCGGGAAGATCTTTTTAGTACAGTTCTTCTGTGTATTCTTGCCACCTCTTCTTAATATCTTCTGCTTCTGTTAGGTCCAGACCATCTGTCCTTTATCGAGCCCATCTTTGCATGAAATGTTTCCTTGGTATGTCTAATTTTCTTGAAGAGATCTCTAGTCTTTCCCATTCTGTTGTTTTCCTCTATTTCTTTGCATTGATCACTGAAGAAGGCTTTCTTATCTCTTCTTGCTATTCTTTGGAAGTCTGCATTCAGATGCTTATATCTTTCCTTTTCTCCTTTGCTTTTCACCTCTCTTCGTTACACAGCTATTTGTAAGGTCTCCCCAGACAGCCATTTTGCTTTTTTGCATTTTTTTTTCCATGGGGATTGTCTTGACCCCGGTCTCCTGTACAATGTCACGAACCTCATTCCATGGTTCATCAGGCACTCTATCTATCAAATCTAGGCCCTTAAGTCTACTTTTCACTTCCAGTGTACAATCATAAGGGATTTGATTTATGTCATACCTGAATGGTCTAGCAGTTTTCCCTACTTTCTTAAATTTGAGTCTGAATTTGGTAATATGGAGTTCATGATCTGAGCCACAGTCAGCTCCTGGTCTTATTTTTGTTGACTGTATACAGCTTCTCCATCTTTAGCTGCAAAGAATATAATCAATCTGATTTCAGTGTTGACCATCTGGTGATGTCCATGTGTAGAGTCTTCTCTTGTGTTGTTGGAAGAGGGTATTTGCTATGACCAGTGCATTTTCTTGGCCAAACTCTATTAGTCTTTGCCCTGCTTCATTCCGGATTCCAAGGCCAAATTTGCCTGTTACTCCAGATGTTTCTTGACTTCATACTTTTGCATTCCAGTCCCCTAAATTGAAAAGGACATCTTTTTTGCGTGTTAGTACTAAAAGATCTTGTAGGTCTTCATAAAACCATTCAACTTCAGCTTCTTCACCGTTACTGGTTGGGACATAGACTTGGATAACTGTGATATTGAATGGTTTGCCTTGGAGATGAACAGAGATCATCCTGTCGTTTTTGAGATTGCATCCAAGTACTGCATTTCGGACTCTTTTGTTGACCATGCTGGCTATTCCATTTCTTCTGAGGGATTCCTGCCCACAGTAGTAGATATAATGGTCATCTGAGTTAAATTCACCCATTCCAGTCCATTTTAGTCCGCTGATTCCTAGAATATCGATGTTCACTCTTGCCATCTCTTGTTGACCACTTCCAATTTGCCTTGATTCATGGACCTGACATTCCAGGTTCCTATGCAATATTGCTCTTTACAGCATGGAACCTTGCATCTATCTTCAGTCACATCTAAAGTTGGATATTGTTTTTGCTTTGACTCCATCCCTTCATTCTTTCTGGAGTTATTTCTCCACTGACCTCCAGTAGTATATTGGGCACCTACTGACCTGGGGAGATGGTCTTGCAGTGTCCTATCTTTTTGCCTTTTCATACTGTTCATGGGGTTCTCAAGGCAAGAATACTAAAGTGGTTTGCCATTCCCTTCTCCAGTGGACCACATTCTGTCACACCTCTCCACCATGACCCGCCAGTCTTGGGTTGCCCTGTGGGCATGGCTTGGTTTCATTGAGTTAGAGAAGGCTGTGGTCCTAGTGTGATTAGATTGACTAGTTTTCTGTGAGTATGGTTTCAGTGTGTCTGCCGTCTGATGCCCTCTTGCAACACCTACCATCTTACTTGGGTTTCTCTTACCTTGGGCATGGGGTATCTCTTCACAGCTGCTCCAGCAAAGCACAGCCACTGCTCCTTACCTTGGATGAGGGGTATCTCCTTACAGCCGCCTTTCCTGATCTTCAACGTGGGGTAGCTCCTCTAGGCCTCCTGCGCCCGTGCACCCACTTCTCCTCATATTATTCTTATTGTTAACAATAATGTATCATGCAATTAAGACATTAAGAATGCAGATATTATCTTAAATCTTCTTATCATAATAATAATAAGAAGAATGTGTATGGAAATCGACAAACATGTTGTTTGTAATTTTAGTTCCTTTAATTCCTTTGTTTCTTGTGGGCTTAATTTAGTACTGCTTCCTCAACTTGGAGAGAGAAGATGGTATCATTGTTCTCTTAATCAAACTGCAGCTGCCCTGCCTTTAAAACTATCTGATTTGATCCCAACTGAATAATTAGGGCAGTGTGTTACAATAAATTTACAATCTGTGAAAGGGAAATAACATAAATTATATGCAACAGAGCTTAAGATGCTTCACATAATGATTTGTAAACATGATAGTGGTTTAAAAGCAGTTTAATCAATTATTATATCATTGTAAATATAAGAATAATTGACTTAAACTTTTATTTAACTCTTCCCACCTAGAAAACCTATTTGGCTTTAGTTTCATTACAAAACTGTTGGTGAACTTGAGGGTAGAAGATGATATGTTGGTGGAAGATCCTTTATTTTAGCTGACCCTATCTTTCAACTCAAAAAGCAGATCTCCAGGCAATAAACTTGTATTTTGACCTTTGATGAAAACTCAGTCATAGCCCAAACATAATAAAAAAGGAAAAATCATAATGGAAGAAGTAATAGCCTTAGGCACAGTTATGGAGTCCCTAGAGACTGTATAGTACCTGTAAACACCGAGAGGGCTATAGATGACTGTGTTTACTGACACTCAGAAATTCTCATCAATTCAACACCTAATAATAAAAGGAGGATTGTGTTGGTTTCTACTACAAAAGGGTTTTTCTTTATTTTTTTCTTAAACTAAAGCATCCTCTTTTTACCTTTGATGGAATGCTATAGAGAGGGCACTCTTTTCCTTTACTCTGCCATTCTCCATCTTTGTGAAACTATTTTCAGCATATATTGAACGGTGAAATTATCATTTAAAGGAAAATACATTTATAATTAAAAAAAAAAACAAGAAAGTAAAATAATTGTTCAGCTCCTCTTTAATTTCTGACACATTTTTAAAGGCATACCAAGAGACTTAGTATGCATGCATGCACCAAACAATGAGGTCTTAACATTTGAGAAATTTCTTCCTTAGAGAATGAAATGCATGTTTACAGACAGTGCTGCTTTATTTATTCATAAAGTGCTCTAGTTGCGCTTACACACTTGACTCTGAGTTTTTCTGTAATACAAAATTCCAGTTACTTCTAGGGTAAATAAGTTCTATAAAATAGATTAATCGTAAAGCTTAGCTCTAGACTATTTTTTCACTGATTTTTACAATACATTTCTGGTTAGTTTCATTAACCGAAAGAGCACGTTTTTACATTTTGATTTTGGAAGAAGAAAAAAGATATTTGTAATGCTAGATATTAAATATTTCTTATTTTCATATGTATAATTTATATATATAATATTTATATGAACTATCAGCTTGTAAAGTAACATACACATTAAATATTAGACATTTTAATATTTTTCATACAAGATAATTTAACTGATAAAAAATATGTACAGTTATCATTAAAATAAGTATGCTGCTGCTAAGTCGCTTCAGTCGTGTCTGACTCTGTGCAACCACATAGACGGCAGCCCACCATGCTCCGCAGTCCCTGGGATTCTCCAGGCAAGAACACTGGAGTGGGTTGCCATTTCCTTCTCCAATGCATGAAAGTGAAAAGTGAAAGTGAAGTCGTTCAGTCGTGTCGGATTCTTCCCGACACCATGGACTGCAGCCTACCAGGCTCCTCCGTCCATGGGATTTTCCAGGCAAGAGTACTGGAGGGGGTTGCCATTGCCTTCTTCGATTAAAATAAGCATACTTAAGTTAAAATTATTTGACATGTATATTTAGTAGGGAAAGTATGTATAGGTAAATAATTAATATCTACACACCTGTAAGGATTATATGTTATATATCTCATTTATCAATGACAAGTGCATTTTGTAAGCTTATTGTGATAGTGAGAGTTATTAGAACAGAGAGTCATATCTCTATTTGCATAATTATCATCCCTGGAAGCTCCATCTGGGGTTCTCTCATTTTTTAAGCATATAGTCTACTTTTAGGGCACCCCACTGACTCCAAAATACATTTCTTAGTGTGAAATCTATCTGTGTGAACAAATTCCAGGGGCTAGCACTGGATGCTTGCACCATTGCTTGATCTCTACCCTACTGCTGTCTTTGGTCCATTTCTATACAGTGGCAGAGAGTTTTATTTAAATTCTGGAAATCGATTTACTTATTTTTCTTCAAGCAAGTTCTGCTTATTGTTCATGTTTGTTTTATTTGTTAGTTGAACAAAAAAAACTGGATATTTGTTTTCATAATCTTGTCCAAATTATAGTATCTTCTATGTAAATAAACATAATTTTAGGACACGTGAAAAATTTCCAAAATTTTCAGAAAGTACATAGTATGCAGATCTTTAGTAATTTCAACATTTTATAGGATAGGAAATATGGTAATGAGAGATTGTTACATAAACATCAAGCTCAGATTTTTCATTTTAAGTTACAGGACACTATGAATTTCCTTTCACTGGTTGACAAAATTGACCAACTAAAAACCTTAAGAAGTAATAAAAGTGCCTCTATTTTAGGAAACAAAGTGCTGAATTATTATTCAGGTTTACATTTTAATATTTTGAGGAAATATTACATACATTAAACCAAAAATTAAACCCATTTTTAAAAAAATATAATCCAGCCTTAAATTATGAAAATGGAACTATCCTGTTGTCTTAAAAGCTATTGGTTAAGTGCATTAATTTTCATTATAATTACAGAGGATAATATCTATGAAGCAAAAATTATAAAATTGTTCTAAAGTTAATTGGCATTTCCACAGCTTACAAAATATGATACACACATTACATTTTCTTAAACAATCAGGGGAATTTATTCATAAGCTCTACTTTTGAGCATTTATGTTAAAATTTTTATATGGAAATATTAAAGTCTATCAAATCATCCATTAAAATCCAACTTTTACATGCTAAGAGAAGAAATAATTTCTTATTATGAAGAGATGTGGCAGGACTGCTGTGCTATAATCTAAGGGACACTAAGCAAGGACCAAATTGGGAAGATAATTAAATTCTATAAAGGTTTAAGCTTCAAATTATTTGGTCTAAGAAACTATGGCAAGTTTTTTGAGTAACGAAGTTGCACTATCAGATCTCTACATTAGATTGTAAATGTGGAGGCAACTTATAGTACAGAACCTAGCAAAAGAAAACTGCATGAGTCTAATTCAATGAAAGCTTCTTCCAAAACAATGGCATCAAATCTTCATGGAATCAACTTTTAAAAAATGTTATGTTTTGCACTATAGAGCTTGCCCTTAAGTGAAAGTAAAAACTTTAATACCTTTTTAATGTTTGTCAATTGGAGAAGAAAATGGCAACCCACTCCAGTGTTCTTGCCTGGAGAATCCCAGGGATGGGGGAGACTGGTGGGCTGCCGTCTATAGGGTCGCACAGAGTCTGACACGATTGAAGTGATTTAGCAGTAGCAGTGTTTGTCAATATAGCCAGCTATATAATATTAACATACAAATGAAAGAAAATATGCAAATAATCAAAAGAAAACTAATATATATACTTCACACTATGCACAAGCCTAAATATTTGTCATTTGTTGTCTCAATTTGACCAAAGCTTTAAGTGATGTATAGTGATCTATAACATACTTATGATGAGTCAAGTTGTTTGCTACTCCCATTGTAATACCCATACCTGATCCCAGTCACTTTCAAAGCCCTACCCCTGGCATTATCTGTTAAACTGACTTCCTATAATTCCCTAAGACTTCAAACAAAGACCACAAATTCAATCCACATCATTTCAGTAAGGAGAACTTCATGAAACAGTGATAATTCTTCCTGATTTATAAATTCAACAATGCCATGTCATTAATACAATATGTTTTTGCCCAATCAGCTTTTTGTTTTTTTATGTTACCATTATATAGGACCCATTGAAAGATCACTGTATTTGTTAGTCTTATCATCTCTTAAAGGGGCTTCCCTGGTGCCTCAGCTGGTAAAGAACCTGCCTGCCAATGCAGGAGATGCAAGAGATGTGGGTTCAGTCTCTGGGTCAGGAAGTTCCCCAGGAGAAGGAAATGGCAACCTGCTCTGGTATTTTTACCTGGAAAATCCTAAGGAGATTTTTCAGGAGCCTGGCAGGCTAGAATCTATGGGGTCACAAAGAGTCGAACAGGAGTGAACAGATGTGTGCAAAGAAATACATCATCTCTTAAAATAGTATTATTTTAACTACTATAAAAATTCTTTTCAGTTCAGTCATGCCCAACTCTCTGTGACCACATGGACTGCAGCACGCCAGTCTTCCCTGTCCATCACCAACTTTCGGAGCTTGCTCAAGTTCATGTCCATCACATTGGTGATTCCATCCAACCATCTAATCCTCTGTGGTCCCCTTCTGCTCCTGCCTTCAAGCTGTCCCAGCATCTAGATCTTTTGCAATGAGTCAGTTTTTTGCATCAGGTGGCCAGAGGGTTGCATCTTCAGCTGCAGCATCAGTTTTTCCAATGAATATTCAGGACTAATTTCCTCTGGATTGTCTGGTATGATTAACTGGCAGCCCAATGGACTCTCAAGAGTCTTCTCCAACACCACAGTTCAAAAGCATCAGTTCTTCGGCACTCAGCTTGCTGTATGGTCCAACTCTTGCATCCATACATGTCTACTGGAAAAACCATTGCTCTGACTATACAGACTTTTATTAATAAAATTATGTCTCTGCTTTTTAATATGCTCTGTATGTTGGTCACAGCTTTTCTTCCAAGGTGCAAGGTCTTTTAATTTCATGGCTGCAATCACCATGTGCAGTGTTTTTGGAGCTCAAGAAATGAAAGTCTGTCACTGTTCCCATTATTTCCCTATCTATCTGCTGTGAAGTGATGGAACTATATGCCATGATCTTAGTTTTCTGAATGTTGAGTTTTAAGCCAGTTTTTCTCTCTTCTCTTTCACTTTCACCAAAAGGCTCTTTAGTTCTTCTTTGCTTTCTGCCATAAGGGTGGTGTCATTTGTATATCTGATGTTATTGATATGTCTCCTGGCAATCTTGATTTCAGCTTCTGCTTCATCCAACCTCGCATTGTGCATGATGTACTCTGCATATAAGTTAAATAAGCAGGGTGACAATATGCAGCCTTGACATACTCCTTTCCCAATTTGGAACCAGTCAGTTGTTCCTGTCTGGTTCTAACTGTTGATTCTTGACCTGCATACAGGTTTCTCAGGAGGCAGGTAAGGTGGCCTGGTATTCTCATCTCTTGAAGAATTTTCCACAGTTTGTTGTGATCCACTCGGTCAAAGGCTTTAGTATAAAGCAGAAGTATATGTTTTTTCTGGAGTTCTCTTGCTTTTCCTATAATTCACCAGATGGCATTTGATCTCTGGTTCCTCTGTCTTTTCTAAATACAGCTTGAACATCTGGAATTTCTCAGTTCAAGTACAGTTGAAACCTAGTTTGCAGTATTTTGAGTATTATTTTGCTAGCGTGTGAGATGAGTGCAATTATGTGGTAGTTTGAACATTCTTGGGAATGCATTGGCTTTCTTTGGGATTGGAATGAAAACTAACCTTTTCCAGTCCTGTTGCCACTGCTCCATTTTCCAAATTTATTGACATATTGAGTGCAGCACTTAACAGCATCTTTTAGAAACATTAATTATATGTTTTAAAAGATACACATAACAATTCTGAAGAACTGATATTGTTCATTTGCATAGAGAAAGAAAATAAAACCATCTTCATTGTTGGATAACCCATGAAGTAAATGCTCACTTCAGATTTTGTAAACAATTCAATTAAAGAACAGATAAAGTTCTGTAGATAAAATTCTTTACTATGATTTCTTATCAAAGACCACACTCAGAACTTCTAAGAGAGTACAAAAAGTAAATGAAACAAATTGTACTCATCTACTACAAAGCAAGAGCCAAACAGTGATCCATAGACTAAGTAGCCCAGTTTTGGAGGAGTGCAAGGCTGTGGCAGAATACAGAAGTAACAATAGGGTAATCAAATCTTCTTTTGGAGAGACCTATTGCAAACAAAATCCTGGAGGAAAAAGTCAACTAAAAGAAAGTTTTTGATTTGAAAGTTCAATGGACCAAATCAAGCCCTCTTGATAAAATTCGAATCCAAGTGCTTAGCAAGTTTGAAAAGATCAATGCAGTAAAACATCTCTGATTTATGCTCATTTCTGAAGACTTTAAAATCGCAAAGGACTTTCACTCAATAATTTTCATTATAGTTCATATACTAGTCAAATGAAACATATTCTCAAGAATGAAAGAACTCAAACAATAATTGCTTCCATGAATGTTTCTAATGAAACAAACAAAACCACATATAATAACTCAAGCACACCAAATAAAGCAAAGAACCAACTTCTTACCATCTCTACACAAACAAAACATGATTCAAAAAGACCCCAGAAATACCATGTACAAAACACTGGTTACTTTTTCTATGGAATTTGCTTAGTGAAAATGGAGTGGACTAGTAATTTAGGTCCTTGATTTTAGGGGCAATTTTTGCGATTATACAACATTAGGAGAAAGAAAAGTTAGCATACTACAGCTTGTGGGCCAAATCTAGTTTGCCATCTAAATTTTTTCCCCTGAGCTATTCAGTTCATGGTGGCAAAATTTAAGTTGTTTTATGTGAAGGTCATCCATGTTTGTGGAAAAGCAAGGAGTTTTATTTTGTTCATGTCAATTTAAGGATGCCTAGTCAAGAGAATCCCAGGGACGGAGGAGCCTTGGTGGGCTTCCATCTATGGGGTCGCAGAGTCGGACACGACTGAAGCAGCTTAGCAGCAGCAGCAGCAGTCAAGATCAACATGAGAAGTCAAGTAGATAGTTGGATATGTGAGTCTGGAATTCAAGGGAGAAGCTCCTGCTGTTGTTAAACAACTAGTGTTTTTCTATTAACATACCTTATTTGTCAGAATGCTATCTGTCCATGTTATCACTTCAGATTTTAAAGTGTTTTGTTTCCATGAAAACTTCATTTAAATTCACACTGTTTACTTATTGGATAAAGTTAAAAGTGTTTATGAACCCGGCATCTTGACTTGACATATTTAACAATAGCAATAGATAATATTTCTGCCTGATTTGATCATTTATTTTTAGAGTAATGCATTTGAATTGTTACTCAAAACTAACAGGAATTTTACAACGAAAAGCAGAAAATATCCATTCATCATTACTATACAGATTTATGAGATTATAAACTTTATGATACAGGCATTAATCAAAATTACCTTTAGAAATTTTATTTCTAAATTATTTTCCATTTATTTATATTCTACAATAGAGATTTTGATTAATTGATAGCATCATTTATTTAACTAGTGGGTCAAGAATATTTTTATTTTTTTTAATTCAAAGATAGAATAACTTTTCATATGGATTATAATTATCAATATTTACCATATAAAAACTAAAAAATGATCTTTGACAAAAATTTATTACATTGTCACTTACTGAAGTTTTTCAAATTTATTTTCAGACTAATGTAGACTCTTGCACTTTGAAAATCATACTGTATTTGATATTATAGCCCTCTTGGTTATGTTCTATTTATATTGTCCAGTTGAAAGAGCCTAGAATTTAGGTTAGACAGACTCAAGGTAGATAAGCCAACTCACTTGTTAGATATCAGTTTAATCACCACTGCCTTTGGGAAGCCCTTCATCACTCCTGGCAGATGCTTTTATGAATTCCTATATTTCCTCTAGCAAAACATTTCTTACATAATTATTGTCATTTGTTTAATGAGCAGCTTCTATGTTAAACTGTAAGCTCTAGGAGGGTAAAGAGAAGGTCTGTTTAATTTTCCACCAAACACCTAGTGCAGTGTTTGAATCAGAGTGAGTATTCTATAAATCTTTGTTGAATGAACAATTACTTTTTCCATGTCCTTCTCTGCTTGTCTGTTTCATAAGATCATTGTTATAATGGGCTTTCATAGCTACATACCAAGAGAGGAGAAGAGTAATTAAAAATGCCAGCTCTAAAGCCAGAGTAATGTGTTCAAAGTCAGGCTGCACCACTCACTAACTTTTTATAAGGATTATGATTATCAATATTTACCATATAAAAACTAAAAATGATTGTATAAAATATTTATATATTAGTTTAACAGATAATAATAATATAACTATTTTATGTTAATATAAATGATGTATATATCTTCCAACCCACATATTAATGAGCAGAGTAATATCACTTTACATTTTAAATTGTCTGGCTTAATAGAAAACAAAATAATTTTAAATTATTATTAAATAAGAATTAAATTATTAAATAATTATTAATTATTTAATTAATAAATTAAATTATTAAATTAAATATATTCTACATTAACTTTGGAATGTTACAAGTCATGTAGAATCTCTAAAAATCTTATTTTTTCTCTTGAGATAGTAAGAGTTAATAATGTTTTAGTTACATTATGCAGATATTAATAGTCTTGAGTTTGAGTTACTCTGCAAGTCTTCTTTTGAGACCTCTTATTTATAATAGTATTTCATTCTCTTTTTCCTGGTCTTTTTTTTTTGTTTTTCTTTTCTGTCTTTAAGTTTCTTAAACAAATTTCATCTTTGAAATCTCTGTTTTGAAGTGGTCCTATCACCTTTGAGTCAACACCCTAAACCTTTTCCTGGGACATTGTCAGAACTGACTTCAAAGTGGAGATTCATCAAATGCGTGACATCAAGGGCATTTTTGGGGTCACTCATGACTTGTCTTATGGGGAATACTTAAGAAGGATGCTGACTTTTACTGCATACATGTATGTGTTTGTGTGTGTGCGTTGCCTAAAGTATAAATAATTGTAACACATAACTAGGAATTGTTCATTATTATTATTATATTTTAAATTGAATTCAGGAGGGAGGGAAGATTTATATCTACATGCATAGATGCTCTATGAGCAAATAATGAAATATTCACATCAATTATTTCAGAACCATCTCTATCTCATTCTGTCTCCATTGCCACTAATTCCCATATCATTAAAGCCATTAATAAGAGAATTCAACAGCAAGTAAGAGATGTACTAAGTTGAGAACTGCTTTAGAAGTGCACCTAATTGAGGTCACATGGTAAGAATCAAGATACACAAACACAGTCAGTTAGACAAAGATGCTTTTTTGTAACCACAAGCTAATTCCCATGTGATTGATATATTAGTGAAAACTCTGGAAGTAATGGAAATTCTGTGCTTGATTATGCATGATTTAATGTGTGAGAAATAACTAGGTGAAAAAAGAAAACTGTACCCAGCTGAACCAAATTGTAAGAAAATAAAGATACATACAACTCAAATATTTGCCAGCTACTTCAGTTCACGATATGTGTTATTCTATAAGGTTTGTTTTGCTAAGTTTTCATATTTGGGAATATATATATATATATGTATATATATATATATATGTGTGTGTGTGTGTGTGTGTGTGTGTGTGTATATGTACACAAACATTACGAAGTGAACAACTGGAATGCAATTGATTATTTAATGGTAAAAGTGTCAAACAAAAAAAGTCATTTTAAAATATTTTCCTGGGCAACCTATAAGAATTTGTATAGAGCTGTGGTGGTTGCATAGGTATGTCTACAGGCAGATACTTGTATGTTTGTTTCTCTTATATAGACATGATCAAACGTTTGTTTGTTTGTTTGTTTTTTACCATATATATTAGATGACATTCTCATGTGAGACAGATTTTATGCTTGCTTTTCACAACTTTACTATCTGTGGAACAGAAGAAATGGGCCAAGAGTAATGTTAACATTTCCTAGAGTGACAGCAGTTTCACTCCTTTCCTGCTGACAGATCCACTGGTGACTACCATGTATGATATTGTAGTTTTAACCAGTGTTCTAGACATACAATAATAAAATCAAAATAATTCTCCCATCTAAAAAGCAGTGAATACTGTATACTTTTCCCACAATTTTTACTAATATTTCTAGCTGATTTCATGAGGGAAAAAAAGGAAATCCATGAGCTGTCAGTAAAAAGAGATGAGAAGAGTGAACATTCTTGACTTCAGTCTCCTGGCTATTGCATCTGCCCACTGGCCTCTCAATTTGAACATATCTCAGGAATACCAGATTGACTAACACACATAATACTTAACTCATATGGATTATTCTAATGCTTATCATCTCTTTTCCCACAAATAAAAATGCCCTGTAACCATGAACAACAAAGAAAGAAAAAAGGAGGGTAAGTTAGTAAACTGGGAAAACAAGAATTATCAACATGATTGATTTTCAGCACATTTCTGTTCTTTTAAACATTACTCCACTCTACACACCTGGCTTTCTGGGTGATGCAGTTGACAAGGAATCTGGCTGCCAATGCAGGAAATGGCAACCCAATCCAATAGTCTTGCCTGAAAAATTCCATAGACAGAAGAGACTGGCGGGCTGCAGTCCATAGGGTTGCAAAGAGTTGAACACAACTGTTCATGTACACATGCACAGACAGTAGGACTCAAATCCAAAAGAAAGCCCTGCATTCATGAGTTTAATATTTTAATATTTAACTTCTCATTCCTTATTCATTTTACTTGTTTTTATTTTGTTTCTTTCTTCTGATCATGAATCTCTGTTTCTCTCATCTGCCCATAGCCAGGTACACCATATGTAAAAATGCTTATTTGCCAATGAGGTAATGGACACTCCCATTGCCTGTCCTTGTCCTTAGCATAGAAGTCCAATTATTACTATATTTTTAAAAATCATAACTCCTGAATTTCATAATCTGTTTCCTGTGTAACCAGGTTGCTCTTTCTAGCCAGGAACATCACAGAACTTTCTGTAAGTAATAGAAATTACAGTTAAATACACTTGTATTTAGCTCTTCTCAATCATCAAGGTCACTTGATTGAACTCAGATGATTTTGATAATACTAAACAATGAAAATGTTTGAAAATATCAACTATACTCTTATTTGAAACTGCTCTTGTGCCCTTTCAAAAATAAATATTGAAATTCCCTAAAAATCATTTTGGTTGTCACAGGTCATGAGTTAACTGTCTGCAAGTTTAAAATTAAAAAAATGTTTAGTGGCATCACGGATGAAATAATGGATAATATCAACTTGAACTTCAAGTTTGAAAATGGAATTCAGGAAACAGAGATGACTGCTAATATTCTTCAAGAGATGGGAATACCATAGCACCTTTCCTGCCTCCTGTGACATCTGTATGTAGGTCAAGAAGCAACAGTTGGAACCAGACATGGAACAACAGACTGGTTCCAAATTAGGGGAGTGTGTCAAAGCTGTATATTGTCACTCTGTTTATTTAACTTATATGGAGAATACATATACAAAATGCCAGGCTGGATGAAGTGCAAGCTGAAATCAAGATTGCTGGGAGAAATCTCAATAACCTCAGATATAGAGATGATATGGCAGAAAGCAAAGAGGGACTAAACAGCCTCTTGATGAAAGTGAAAGAGGGGAGTGAAAAAGCTGGCTTAAAACTCAGTAGTCAAAAACCTAAGATCATGGCATCCAGTCCCATCACTTCATGGCAGATAAGGAAACAATGTAAACAGTGAGGGATTTAATTTTCTTGGGCTTGAAAATCACTACAGATGGTAACTGCAGCCATGAAGTTAAAGGACACTTGCTCCTTGGAAGAAAAGTTATGACCAACATAGACAGCATATTATAAAACAGAGACATTACTTTGTTGACAAAGGTCTGTCTAGTCAAGGCTATGGTTTCTCCAGTAGTCATGGATGAATGTGAGAGTTGGACTATAAAAAAAGCTGAGTACCGAAGTACTGATGCTTTTGAACTGTGTTATTGGAGAAGACTCTTGAGAATCTGTTGGACTGCAGAGATCAAATTTGTCATCCTAAAGGCAATCAGTCTTGAATGTTCATTGGAAGGACTGATGCTGAAGCTCAATACTTTGGCACCTGATGCGAATAACTGACTCACTGGAAAAGACCCTGCTGCTGGGAAAGATTGAAGATAGAAGGAGACGGGGATGACAGAAGATGAGATGGTTGGATGGCATCACTGACTCAATGGACATGTGTTTGAACAAGCTCTGTGGGTTGGTGATGGACAGGGAAGTCTAGCATTCTGCAGTCCATGGGGTTGCAAAAAGTCGGACATAACAAGTGACTGAACTGAACTGCTAACAAAAAAACTTCCATTTAGGGCTAAGTCTGTCAGTTAACCTATGTTTCATATTGTCCTTTACTTTGCTCTTCTTTTTTTTCTGTCCATGTAATTTATTTAATCACCCAAGTAAGTGAAACTTGGGCTTTAATTATCTGTCAATTTTAGCCTGAGCACTTATAGGAAAGAGGATTTAATGATATCACAAGATAAAATTGGAATGGTGTAAAACTCCCAGGCAACAGAATATGGTATTTTAGTCACTTTTCACAAGTATTTCCAGGATATAATAAGATGTAGTGAAGGACAGTTTGATATGTAAGCACTTAGATAACTGAAGATGATTCCTTATGGAGATTTGAAACTTTCTCAAATGCTTTTGTATGTCACCAGAGTGAGTGACACTGTTGTCTCATACTTGTTAAGAGAAAAAAAAAAAAAAAAAGATTTAAATGGGTGAAACATAACTGTTCTTTTGTCTAATACAGAGACTTTTTTTTTAATGTTTCAGTAAGGCAGAACTTTTATTAACACAATGATGGTCATACATGAGGTAAATGATCTCAATTTCACCATGCAAAAATATCCAGCATAATATTTTTGGAATCAGATTCAGAGATCAAACAGTCACTCTGCAAAACTAGGCCTATATCTCTATGTAAATCATTTTCCTCCTCCTATTAAGAAAAGACATACTTAACGTTTGACTCAGCAAGTCAACACTGGCAAAGCCTGTTCAGTATATTTCATTCTAATTGTTCTACCTTTATAGAGGATACATTTTTTTCGCCCATTGCCACTTTGGCAGGTCACTTGTCTCATCAATCACTTAGGCATAACTGTGCTTATTAAGCAATCATCAGAGTAAAATCAATACTAAGCATTATGCTTCCTGCTCTGCAAAAGGGAGAGTGGATAGGATAGAGCTTATCAACACAAAACGTGGTGATGTTTTGACCTTAACTCTAAAGGTTTTACAGGGCAAGACAAGTTCCCTTAGAGTTGTGTGGTACTGGATTTCCATTCTTCTCGTCTTTATTTATGCTTCTTGACGCTCCACTATTTGTCATCCACTCATATTTATTGTACATTCCCAGGTGCCTGACATCACAATAAGTGGTTTGAGATTTACAGTTTTTATTTCCCCCTTGCTCTTAAAAGGCAGTTTAATGACATGAACAAACACAGGCAAATGGATCACATTGCTAGTTTCATATAGCTTATAATAAGAAGTAAATAAATAAGAACAAATACAAAGAAAACATTTACAAGCTTAGGAGGAGGACTGTCTGAGACTTTTAGGTAAGTTTAAACAAGCTCAGGACAATATATAGGTTGGCCTTGACTCATTGTCCCAGAAACGAGTAAGCTGTTTTAAACGTGGACCCATAGAGTAAACCTGAACACATGAGAAGATATAGTTTAGGTATAGTAGACAATTCATTCATAGTTAATCCAGAAGAAAAACAAACAAAAAACTAAATAACCAACCTCATGAAGTTTAAAAAGATTTGTTAAATTATATATATGACATATTAAAATCAAATATCTCCAAACCAAGGAATATATCAAATATTGATATTCTCTTGTTTCAGATCATCACATTGGTCATTACTTTTCAACATACAAACCTGGGGAGACACAAATATGCAGCCTGTAACAATTCTTAATAAATCTCAGCAAATTGTGATATTATCATTATTATTTTCAGATGGTCATTATTTTTAAATCATATTAAATAAATCTTGTTATTCATTATGATATCAACTATATATGCTATGTCACCATATATCAGCAAGTTATCCCATGATAATGTCTAATGTATATTAGGACTGAAAGAAGAAGTAAGTAGCATTATTGTCACGGCAGGTTATAGGATTGAAGAATAAATCCTTGGGTGTCTACAAAACTGACACTTTATCTTGCTTTTACATTTCATTCAAGATACCCTGACTACTTATAGTTTATCTGCACATCTGTTGTTTTCTCTAATGTCCAGAAAATTTACTCATGAAGTATCATAGGCTGTTCATCTCCATGCTCCCACCAAAACCATTCATCTTCTACTACATCCTAATCTACTGTAGTCCACTGTGGGAATTCCTTCTGCTTATTTCAATTTTAAAGTCAGACTCACACTGTAAATGACTACACCATGTTTGCTTATACCCTTCACTTTTTCATTTTAGGTTTCTCAAAAAAAAAAATCTGTATTCTTAGTGGTTTATATATACAACAAGAGTTTAACTATCACAGCTCAAAGTCCAAGATTACAGTGGCTACATGGTCAGGTTCTGATGACAACCCTCTCTAGGTTGCAGGTAGCTAAATTCTCGTGTATCTTCACATGGCATAACAAGCCAGCTAGATCTCTGGCTTATTCTTACAAGAACAGTAATAATATTTCTGAAAGCTCCACCATCAGTTAAGTTCAGTTCAGTTCAGTCGCTCAGTCATGTCTGACCCTTTGCAACCCCATGAACTACGGCACGCCAGGCCTCCCTATTCATCACCAACTCCTGGAGTCCACCCAAACTCATGTCCATCAAGTCGGTGATGCCATCCAGCCATCTCATCCTCTGTAGTCCTTTTCTCCTCCAGCTCTCAATCTTTCCCACCATGAGGGTCTTTTCAAATGAGTCAGCTCTTCACATCACATGGCCAAAGTATTGGAGTTTCAGCTTCAACATCAGTCCCTCAAATGAACACCCAGGACTGATCTCCATTAGGACGGACTGGTTGGATCTCCTTGTAGACCAAGCGACTCTCAAGAGTCTTCTCCAACACCACAGTTCAAAAGCATCAATTCTTTGGTGCTCAGCTTTCTTTATAGTCCAACTCTCTGGAAAAACCATAGCCTTGACTAGACTATGTTGGCAAAGTAATGTCTTTGGTTTTTTTTTTAATTTTATTTTTTTACTTTACAATGTTTCATTGGTTTTGCCATACATTGACATGAATCCACCACCACTGTTTATAATAGCCAGGACATGGAAGCAACCCAGATGTCCATCAGCAGATGAATGGATAAGAAAGCTGTGGTACATATACACAATGGAGTATTACTCAGCCATTAAAAAGAATACATTTGTCTTTGCTTTTTAAAATGCTGTCTAGGTTGGTCATAACTTTCCTTGCAAGGAGTAAGTGCCTTTTAATTTCATGGCTGAAATCACCATCTGCAGTGATTTTGGAGCCTAAAAAAATAAAGTCAGCCACTGGTTCCACTGTTTCCCCATCTATTTCCCATGAAGCGATGGGACCAGATGCCATGATCTTAGTTTTCTGAGTGTTGAGCTTTAAGCCAACTTTTTCAGTCTCCACTTTCACTTTCATCAAAAGACTCTTTCGTTCTCCTTCACTTTCTGCCATAAGGGTGGTGTCATCTGCATATCTGAGGTTATTGATATTTATCCTGGCAATCTTGATTCCAGCTTGTGCTTCTTCCAGCCCAGCATTTCTCTTGATATACTCTGCATATAAGTTAAATAAGTAGGATGACAATTTCCTATTTGGAACCAGTCTGTTGTTCCATGTTCAGTTCAAATGTCACACTTTCAAATATTATTACATTATGGTTAGGGTTTCAGCATGAATTTAGGGGGACATAAGTTTTTCAGTTCATTGCAACTTCCGAGGCACTTCTCAAAACATGTTGAAGTGTAGATATTATAAGATCTTGCCTCCTTATACCTGTAATTGTATGAATGTATCCATATATATTTTTTCCTATTATAAATAACTATAATAAGAGTTTAGGTAAAATGTTGGTGTTCAAAATAAGCACTGGTAAATTGACTTCTAGTCATATTTTCATTTCCAATTTCAATGTAAATTATATCAGGTTTTAACAGTATCAGAGGAGTTTGTCCATCTAGTCAAAGGTGCATCTAGTCAAAGCTGTGTTTTTTTCCAGTAGTCATGTATGTACGTGAGAGTTGGACTATAAAGAAAGCTGAGCACCAAAGAATTGATACTTTTGAACTGTGGTGTTGGAAAAGACCCTTGAGCATCTCTTGGACTGCAAGGAGATCAAACAAGTTAATCCTAAAGTAAATCAGTCAAGTAAATCATTGGGAGAGCAGATGCTGAAGCTAAAACTCCAAGATTTTGGCCACCTGATGCGAAGAACTAACTCATTGGAAAAGACCCTGATGCTGGTAAAGACTGAAGGCATGAGGAGAAGGGGACGACAGAGGCTGGGATAGTTGGATGGCTTCCCTGACTCCTTGAACATGTGTTTGAGCAAGCTCTGCGAGTTGGTGATGGACAGGGAAGCCTTGCATGCTGCAGTCTATGGAGTCGCAAAGATTAGGACAAGACTGAGCAACTGAACTGACTGAAAATAAGGTAAAATGATTTTGTGAATTAAAAAAGGTAATGTAGGTATTATGAATTAATTAATGTGAGGTGTTCAATGTCAGGTTTATAGATTTAGAGTTTGTACTAAGCTTCTGACTTACATGATTATATATATATATATATATATATATATATATATATAAAATGAGAGGTATATCATATATATATGAGATATAAAAATAAGAGACATATTGTTTTATTAAGTTAATGTACACTGAAAATGAAAAAGACTGATCTAAGAGTTTATTGGGCTTCTCTGGTGTCTCAAATGGTAAAAAAATACTGCCTACAATGCAGAAGACTTTGATTCAATCTCTGCATTGGGAAGATACCCTGGAGAAGGGAATCACAATCCACTCCAGTATTCTTTCCTGGAGAATTCCATGGACAGAGGAGCCTGGCGGGCTACAGTCCACAGGGTGGGAAAGAGTCAGACATGACTGAGTGATTAACACAAGAGGTTATTAGCTCATATATAGTAACACAAATCCATACAGGAAATTAAAATAACCTGGAAAAAGTCATCCTGTACAATGAACATGTATTGAATAAGAAGTTTCTCACTGATTTTGGTGAAAGTGATATTGATATTAAAGACTAACATTTATTAATACTTTCCTCATAAAGTAATGTTAGCTGGTTTTAACTGATACTTTATTTCTAGTATCTTATTACCTGAGACAAGGAAATTGAGGCTCAGGTATGGAAGAGTGCAAAGAAAAAGCAAAGAAGGAATAAAAAGTTTTCTAGAATAGTGTCTATACAGTATCAGATAACTGCTGTTGCGATTGACAGGGATAAAGATTTGAAGAGGTTCAAGTTTGGATATATTTAATTCAGTTTTTGAGAGGATACGTTTTGTTAGTTATCAGAACATCTGTTCAATTTCACATTGAATGAGTTCCCTTAAAGGATTTAAGAATGCCTATTCAGTTTTGAGCATTCTTATTGGGGCAGATGTAGAATCATATTTACTTTAAGAAAGATTAACTCAGTTCAGTGTTTCTTATCAAAATACTAACAGCAATATACCTGGAAAGCTGAGTGAAGAAAAAAGCTGAAGCAACAGCAGATGGATATTTTTTTTTAAAGTTACTTAATATTTAAATATATAAAATTATGCCCTCAAAAGGAAATCATGCTTAATGCATTATAGAGTCACTTATATTTTATAATCCACAGTCTTGATATCAATGCAAAATGCTGACTTTCAGAAAATAGACTCTTAACAAAATATTATGTCTGTAATTGGTACTACTCTTTCTACACTGTTAACTTTTTAAAGCCAAAATATTATTTCCTAGGATCATTACTAATACTACATATCCAACTGTATTGTTAACCTCACTTAGCATAAATAATTCACTAAAAACTGCAAACTGAGGTAATATTTTAATGCTTCTTTTCCTTTCCATATCTGATATAGATAATCTCAAATTTTCACCTATTAATTCAGCCATCCATTTTTTCACTATTGATTCTTAGCACAGAAGTTATCATTTCAACAATATATCTATTTAAAAAAATATAAACATGCACAATATGTTAGTGTTTGACTCATTTTTAATTTCCACATGCACTTGCATTTTCGAGGCATTCTTAAAATGAACACGTGTCATTCAAATTAATTATTTCCTGTAGTGGTTGTTCACTAGCTAAGTAATGTCTGAGTCTTTGCGACCACCGTGGACAGCAGCAAGCCAGGCCTCACTGTCCCTCACTGTCTTACAGTCTCTGCCCAAGTTCATATCCTTTGCATTGGTGATACTATCCAATCATCTCATTTTCTGCCACCGATTTCTTCAACAGTATGTGAACTGTGAACTTTCAGACATTCAAGATGGATTTAGAAAAGGCAGTGGAATCAGAGATCAATCATCTCATCTTCTGCTGCCAATTTCTTTCTTACTGCTTCTACAAGATGGCAAAGTAGAAGGACATGAACTCATCTTCTCCTGCAAGAACTCCAGAACTACAATTTATTGTTGAACAATCATCAACAGGAGAAGATTGGATCACGCCAAAAAAAGATACCCCACGTCCAAGGGCAAAGGAGAAGTCCCAGAAAGATGGTAGGAGGGGCAAAATCACATTTAGAATAAAACCCTATACTCACAAGAGATTCTCGGACGACTCAAACAAAACCTTGTGTGCACCAGGAGATCCCACAGAGACTGAGCCAGACTTGCCTTTGAGTGTTTGAGTATCTCTTGTGGAGGTACATGTCAGCAGTGGCCTTCCACAGGGGCAGGGACTCTGGATGCAGCAGACCTGGGTTTGACATAAGCCATCTTGGAGGAGGTCGCCATTAACCCCATAACAGAGCCAGCAGAACTTGCACAGAACTGGGGAAACAGACTACTGGAGGGCCCAAACAAAACCTTGTGTACACCAGGACCCAGGAGAAAAGAGCAGTGACCCCACAAGAGACTAACCCAGACTTGCCCGTGAGTGTCCAGGGGTCTCCAACAGAGGCATGTGTTGGCGAAGGCCTGCAGCAGGGTTGGGTGCATTAAGTGCAGCAGTGCATGCATGGGACATTTTGAAGCTAGTCACCATTATCTTAATTACCTCCACCATAGTTTGGCCTCAGATGAAACAACAGGGAGGGAACACAGTCCCACTGATCAGCAGAAAATTGAATTAAAGATTTACTAAGCATGGCCCTGTCCATCAGAACAAGATCCAGTGTCCTCTTCAGTCAGTGTCTCCCATCAGGAAGCTTCCATAAGCCTCTTATCCTTATCCATCAGAGGGCAGACAGACTGAAAACTACAATTGCAGAAAACTAGTCTAACTGATAACATGGGCCACAGCCTTGTCTAACTCAATGAAACTATGAGCCATGCCTTGTAGGGCCACCCACGATAGATGGAATATGGTGGAGAGTTCTAACAAAACTTGGTCCCCTGGGGAAGGGAATGACAATCCACTTCAGTATTCTTGCTTTAAGAACCCTATGAAAAGTATAAAAAGGCAAAAAGATAGATCACTGAAAGATGAATTCCCCAGGTCAGTAGGTGCCCAATATATTACTGAAGAACAGTGAAGAAATAACTCCAGAAAGAATGAAGAGACAGAGCAAAAGGAAAAACAGCTCCCAGTTGTGGAAGTGACTGGTGATGGAAGTAAAGTCTGATGCTAAAAAGAACAATATTGCATAGGAACCTGGGATGTTAGGCCCATGAATCAAGGTAAAGTGGAAGTGTTCAAATAGGAGATGGCAAGAGTGAACATCGACATTTTAGGAATCAGTGAACTTAAATGGACCGGAATAGAAGGATTTAATTCAGATAACCACTGTATCTACTTCTGTGGGCAAGAAACCCTTAGAAGAAATGGAGTAACCATCATAGTCAACAAAAGAGTCCAAAATGCAGTATTTGGATACAATCTCAAAAATGACAGAATGATCTGTGTTCATTTCCAAGGAAAAACACTCATGTTAATCCAAGTCTATGCCACAACCAGTAATGACAAAGAAGCTGAAGTTGAATGGTTCTATGAAGGCCTACAAAACCTTCTAGAACTAACACTCAAAAAAGATGTCCTTTTCGTTATTGGGGACTGGAATCAAAAGTAGGAAGTCAAGAGATAGTTGGAGTAACAGGCAAAATAGGTCTTGGAGTACCAAATGAAGCAGGGCAAAGTCTAACAGAGTTTTGCCAAGAGAACGCAATGATGATAGAAAACACCCTCTTCCAACAACACAAGAGAAGACTCTACACATGGACATCACCAGATGGTCAATACTGAAATCAGATTGATTATATTCTTTGAAGCCAAAAATAGAGAAGCTCTATAGAATTAGCAAAAACAAGACCATGAGCTGACTGTAGCTCAGATCATGAACTTCATTTAGCCAAATTCAGAGTTGAATTGAACAAAGTAAGGAAAACCACTGGACCATTCAGGTATGACCTAAATCAAATCCCTATGATTATACTGTGGAAGTGACAAATAGATTCAAGGGATTTGATCTGATAGAGTGCTTGAAGAACTATGGACAGAGATTTGTGACATTGTACAGAAGGCAGTGATCAAGACCATCACCAAGAAAGAGAAATGTAAAAATAAAAAATGGTTGTCTGAGGAGGCCTTACAAATAGCTGAGAAAGGAAGAGAAGTTAAAGAAAAGGAGAAAAGGAAAGATATAACATTTGAATGCAGAGTTTCAAAAAATCACAAGGAGAGATAAAGCCTTCTTCAGTGATCAGTGCAAAGAAATAGAGGAAAACAATAGAGCAGGAAATACTAGAGATCTCTGCAAGAAAATTAGAGATAGCGAGGAAATGTTTAAAGCAAAGATGGGCACAATAAGGGACAGGAAAGGTTTGGACCTAACAGAAGCAGAAGATATTAAGAAGAGGTAGCAAGAATACACAGAAGAACTATACAAAAAAGATCTTCATGACCCAGATAACCACAATAGTGTGACCACTCACCTAGAGCCAGACATCCTGGAATGCGAGGTCAAGGTACCTTACGAAACATCACTATGAACAAAGCTAGTGGAGGTGATGGAATTTCAGTTGAGCTGTTTCAAATCCTAAAAGATGATGCTGTGAAAGTGCTGAACTCAACATACCAGCAAATTTGTAAAACTTAGCAGTTGTCACAGGACTTAAAAAGGTTGGTTTTCATGCCAATCCCAAAGAAAAGCAAGGCCAAAGCATGCTCATACTACTGCTCTATAGCATTCATCTCACACACTAGTGAAATAATGCTCAAAATTTTCCATGCCAGTCTTCAACAATATGTGAAGCATGAACTCCCAGATGTTCAAGCTAGTTTTAGAAAAGGCAGAGGGATCAGAGATCAAATTGTCAACTTCCCTTGAATCATCAAAAGGGCAAGAGAGTTCCAGAAAACATCTACTTCTCTTTTATTGACTACCCCAAAATGTGTGACTGTAGGGATCACAGCAAACTGGAAAAGTCTTAAAGAGATGGGAAACCAGCCCACCTGACTTCCCTCCTGAGATATCTGTGTGCAGATGAAGAAACAACAGTTAGAATTGAACATGGAACAACAGACTGGTTCCAAATTGGGAAAGGAGTACGTCAAGGCTGCATATTGTCACCCTGCCTTTTTAACTTATATGCAGAGTACATCATGTGAAATGCTGGGCTGGATAAACTCAAGCTGGAATCAAGGTTTCTGGGAGAAATATCATAACCTCAGATACACAGATGATACCACCCTTATGGCAGAAAGGGAAGAACTAAAGAGCCTCTTGTTGAAAGTGAAAGTGGAGAGTGAAAAAGTTGTCCTAAAGCTCAGCATTCAGAAAACTGTCATTTCATGGCAAACAGATGGGGAAATAATGGAAACAGTGAGAGACTTTATTTTGGGGGGCTCCATAGTCATTGCAGATGGTGACTGCAGCCATAAAATTAAAAGATGCTTGCTCCTTGGAAGAAAAGCTATGACCAACTGAGACAACATGTTAAAAAAAGCAGAGACATTACGTTGCCAACAAAGGTCGATCTAGTCAATGTAGGGAACAAGGTATAAGGAAGGTTGAGAAGTGCTTACAAACGAGACTCTCAACCAGGGCTGAACATTCTTGCAAACGAGATGTTCAGCTAAGAATCCTCTGTTTGTTCCCGTGGGAAAAGAACATTTCTTGCACACAAGGATGTTTCTCTGATTCCTCAAAAGGAACAGACCCAGGGACAAAATGGATTCTAAGTTGATAAGGAAGTTCCCCAAAACAAAGTCTTAGCTGCAGTAAATAAGTCAAGGTAAAGGTTATCTCTCCCTGCGCCTGCGCCTGTGCACTGTATAGTCTCTGAATCATAGTGCTTGGCAACTTGCCCTGTAGGTTGTTGTGCAAGGGATATAAAATAAAGCAGCTGTAAGAAGCAAGTGTTAAAATATAAAGATTCAAACCACTTTGCAGTGTTGGTGTTTCACTCCGTCGCCAGCAAGTCAAGGGTATGGTTTCTCCAGTCATTGTGTATGGATGTGAGAGTTGGACTATAAAGAAAGCTGAGTGCCGAAGAATTGATACTTTTGATCTGTGGTGTTGGAGAAGACTTCTGAGAGTCCCTTGGACTGCAAGGAAAGCAAAGAAGTCAATCCTAAAGGAAATCAGTCCTGAATATTCATTGGAAAGACTGATGCTGAATCTGAAACTCCAGTACTTTGACTACCTGATGCGACAAACTGACATTTGAAAAGACCCTAATGCTAGAAAGATTGTAGGTGGGAGGAGAAGGGGACTGCAGAGGATGAGATGGTTGGATGGCATCACAGACTCCATGGAATGAGTTTGAGAAAACTCTGGGAGTTGGTGATGGATGGGGAAGACTTGCGTGCTGCAGTCCATGTGGTCACAAATTGTTGGACAGGACTGAACATCTGAACTGGACTGAATTGAACTGAATCCAATCATCCCATCTTCTGCCGCCTATTTCTTAGTACATCAAAATTGTTGCTGCTCAGTTGCCACGTCATCTCTGACTCTTCACAACCTCGTGTACTGCAACATGCCAGGCTTCCCTGTCCCTCATTATCATTTGGAGTTTGCCCAAGTTCTTGTCCATTGGATGGGGGATACCATTCAACCATCTCATGCTCTGTTGCCCTCTTCTAGTTCTGCAATCACGCTTTCCCAATTTCAGGGTGTTTCCCCCCCCATAAATCAATTTTCATATTAAATTAATATAATTCCATGGTTTTTTTCCCCATTCTTTCCTTCAACCTATTTACTGTGCCTTGCTCTATGCTAAACAAATTCCATGGTTCTGAAAATTAAAAATAAAAATTAAAAAACAGCTTTTTACTTTATGAATGGAATATTTAAATATTTAATAAAATGGATACTCAAACCATGAATTGTGATACAATATCCTAAATTTTGAATCATAGATAAACACAAAGTGTAATGGATACATAGTGAAGGAAAGAACTGAGTCTACTGTAGAAGGAGAATAGAGAAGGCTAAAGCAAGTTTCAATCTGAGACAGCAAAATCACGACTTTGTGCCACTCCTATTCCAGTGTCCACCTTGCTGCCTCAGACATGCAGTCTCAGACCAGTTCCCAACATGTTCTCCTCACAGATGAATCTGACATGCAAGGTATGATGTCTTTACTACCTTTTATAGAGAGAGGCATGAGGAATGTGGATTGAAAGCACTAAGATGCCATAATAACTGCAGGTTGATTGTACCAGCCATTATGAGAAATTTCAGTGAGTAATGGGGAAGGCTTGTGAAAATTGCTCTGAAATTTTACTGTAAAATACAGCATTATTATTGAACAGTTCAAATAGAGAAAATAAATATCAGTGGTTAATGTCTTATAAGCAATAAGACATGAGATAGTCTTTTTTGAATGAGGCAGTGGGATGTGGTTTTATCAGGAATCATGGTAGACAACCATACTCAAGAACATCAAGGCCAGTGTGATAGACAGAAAAGGAAAAATGGCCCCTTGAAATTGTATGACACTTTAATTTACTGTGAATTCATCAGTGATGGCTAAATATATATAAAGACTTTTGTTAGGCAATCTATATCTTATTTTTTATTATATAAGATTACTTGGCAAATAGGCAATTTGGAGTGAAGAAAAGAGGAACTGAAATATGTACCACATTTTAGGATATACATTTATTTGTCCTTAGCAAATGAATGATATATAGCAAACAATTGCTTCATCAGTTTAATACCATTTTAATACTTTTAAATACATACTTTTCTTGTTTTTTCTTGTTTTTGTAGGTATTGTTGAATGGAAATAAAAGATGGTTAAGAAGTCAAAGGGATGCTCATGTGGACCTTCTGCTTGACATTATAAGAGCAGGTAGAAGAATGCAAAATGCATTTAAAGCAAATCTGTGTTTTACTTCCATTATTTTATTTCTACTCAGAGAGTTGATTTGTAGATTTTAGAAAGGGAATCATATAAAACAGATGTTCCTGCAGAAAAAAAATATATATATATATATATAATCTTTGGCTATCTTGTAGAACTGATTTATTGTAACCCAAGAGGGCCAGACTGAGAATCAGGAGTTTGAGTTTGAATTTGCATGCAATCACTAATTAGTTACATCACTTGCATTCAGTTACCATGATTAGAAAAGTAAGAATTCTGAATTAAATCACTTTTTTTTCTTAATTTTTTTATGTAAATGCTATGATTTTCAGAGTTACTATCTGATCGCTATTTGCATTCTGAAAGTGTTTCAGAACTGAAAAGATTCTGAGACACAGAGGAGTAAATCTCAAATAATTGATTTCAGAAACTATAACAGGCTGCAGAGTATAAATTTTTTGGTAGTTGGCCTTCCTGGTGCCCATAAAATAGCATCATATAGATGGTTTCAGAGTCCTGCCTACTTATTAAGGTCATTCCTAATAATAAGATGAAGCATGGATCATAAGTTAGCAAAAGCAGTTGGCAGTTGGAATTCATTTTCAGGAATGTATTTAAATAGAAATTTCTCCTCAGATCAATCTAGTAATGCAATTATTATTGCCTAAAACCTGCTATTAATAAAGAGTGAAATAATTTCCCCATTATAACAGAAAGGGAAAATAAATATTAAGATTCTACTACACAGAATCATATATCAAAAAAAAGAAACAAGAATATCTAGATCCATTATCTCTCTTCAATATTAACAGAATGATCAATCTTAACAGATAAAATTTATGTTTGTTTTGCTTGAATCTCTCAAACTTTTACACTCTTTTCTTACCAGAAACAATTACTATCAGTAATTTTACATATAGCTATTCAGCCTTTATTTTTATATTGAATTATAAAATACCTATAAGAAAATTCAGACACAAATGGAAATTTAATCCATGATACAGTAATTCTTTAATCCATGATACATATTAGAGGGAGCAAAACAGACCCTACATTAAATCACACTATTAGGACCCTATTATTTGGTGATGATGGTTTATGTAACCCCATAGACTATAGCCTGCCAGGTTCCTCTGACCATGAGATTTCCAATTCAAGAATACTAAAGTGGGTTGCCACTTCCTTCTCCAGGGAATCTTCTAGACCCAGGGATTGAACCCAGCTCCCCTGCATTGAAGGCAAATTCTTTACTCTCTGAACCTCCAAGAAAGTCCTAATGTCTAATAGTCATTAATTCAAACTGCATTATAATCATGTATCTGAAACACAAATCTTTAAAACTGTTTATAGGAAAATAGTAAAAAAAATAAATAATATTGTTAATTTCTGTAATTAATTAGACAATTCATGAGAGGCAAAATTCAACATAAATATTGATAAATGTGGTCCAAGAAAATTTAAAACTCCATACAGCTTTCAACATTGTTTTTTATTAATATTTTTAAAACTCACATCTGTTGGCTAAAAAATATAATCGAAACCTGAAATTAGAGTTATTTTATTTGGTAGGAATGTTTAGAACTCCAAGCCAGGAGACAGCATATCTCAGTAGCTCTGAGAAAACTGCTCCAAGGAGGAAGGAGGGAGAGTCAGGTTATATACAAGTTTGCAACAAAGGGATCAGGCAGTCTGAATAT
Organism: Ovis canadensis; assembly: GCF_042477335.2. Taxonomy (NCBI): domain Eukaryota; kingdom Metazoa; phylum Chordata; class Mammalia; order Artiodactyla; family Bovidae; genus Ovis; species Ovis canadensis. Next base: position 140,086,781 of record NC_091245.1, read on the forward strand.
CAAAGATCAGATATCAAATTAAGGAATTTAGCATTATATGTAGGGAAAAATACAAGCCTCTGGACTCTCTGAATTCATTCCTTTCATATGCACCATAGCTATGTAGGGCCCAATCTTGTTGGGTTTTTTTGTTGTTGTTGTTCACCTTAAGGAGTGGCAGATAGCTTCTTCTTGCATTAGCCAACTCCTCTGCAATCACCATGAGGGTGGAAGTATCTGTGGGACCACAGTTTTGGGCGCCCTCATTTACATTTAGAGGCCAAAAATCATTGATGGTTGTTTATTGATATGTCAAGAAAAATTTTCATTTAACACATCTACTGAAATGATATGATAGGAAGTCATATAACCCTGTATTCTTTGAATACTAATAATAGATGTATATTGGGGAAAAGCTTGTTTTTTATTAGGTATTAGAAAGTTACTATAGTGAAATTCCTTAATCTCACAGTTCTAGCTTCCTCATTAACAAAGTGAGTCTAATAATATCAATGTTACCAATTTTTGTGAGGATTCCATGAGATAACTTTACAGTGCTCCATACATTTTGGTTCTCTCTCAACCTGTTGGGTGCAAAGTACTGTTCAGGTAGAAATTGTTAGGCAGTTAGTGTAGGGACTCTGAGACCTTGGCCTGTTTCGATAAACATCCTGCTCCATTAACCTAAAACTGTACACATTGTCCCAAATTCCTGGTTCTCAGAGGGATGCGTCCTTGGTCTGATAAATTATCAGCACTCTGATGTATTAGGTAGTTAGAATAGGAAAAAGGAGTCCAAAATAGTGGTGGCTAAAAGACAAAGAAGGGAAAAGCCCACTAAAATAGAACAAAGGAAGGTCCGAGGACCGGAGTGAGGATCTTAAGTAAAACAAGCAGCCCTCCTGGCTAGCCTAGTTTACACAGTGCAGGCTCAGGGGTAGGAGAAGAAACATATATAAAGAGGAGCCAAAATTGGGCTGGGGGCTTCTCTTCTCTATGTCTTTTGGGTCGACCGGCCTTCAGGCCTCAAGGATGTATTTTCCTTTGCTTTCTAAATAAAAGTGAGCTGTAACACTGGTCCATCTGTCTCTTCAAATTTTTGCTGCAGAGAGACAGAAATAAGGAAATTATGAACTCTCTCCCAACATATACATGAAAGGGTAGTAATTAACTTCTGTTCCATATGCCTGAGGGAAAAATAACTGTCGATCATTAATCTTTAACCCTTACATTCAGTCCATTGTAAAATGCCTGGGGTTCATGAGAAAAGGCTGTGGGATGGTTAATTAATGTATAAGAAAACTAAGAATCTGAGAATCAAAAGAAGCCGTAAAGATGTCAAGTTAAACACTGTGACCTTTAAGATGACTCGTTAAAAATGGCATATGTTAAAAGTAAGACAACCTGATGTGAAGATCTGACTAATTGGAAAAGACCTGATCCTGGGAATGACTGAAGGCAGGAGGAGAAGGGATGACAGAGGATGAGATGGTTGGATGGCATCACTGACTCAATGGACATGATTTGAGCAAGCTCTGGGAGCTGGTAATGGACAGGGAAGCTTGGAGTGCTGCAGTACATGGGGTTGCAAAGAGTCGAACATGACTAAGCAACTGAACTGAACTAAAAAGTAAGTGCAAGTGTAGTCAGACACAGTCGTGTCTGACTCTTTGCGACCTCTTGGACTATACAGGCCATGGAGTTCTCCAGGACAGAATACTGCAGTGGGCAGTTTTTCCCTTCTCTAGGTGATCTTCCCAACCCAGGGATCAAACCCAGGTCTCCCACATTGCAGTCAGATTCTTTACATGTTGAGCCAAAAGGGAAGCCCAAGAATACTGGAGTGGGTAGCCTATCCTTTCTCCAGAGGATCTTCCTGACCCAGGAATCAAACCAGGGTCTCTTGCATTACAGGAGGATTCTTTACCAACTGAGCTATCAGGGAAGCCCTAAAAGTAAGCACCAATCAAAAGTGCACAAATCCCATCACTTCATGGCAAATAGAATGGAGAAAAAAAGGAAACGGTGAGAGGAATTATTTTTCTTGGGCTCCAAAATCACCTCAGATGGTGACTGCAGCCACAAAATTAAAAGACACTTCCTCTTTGGAAAAAAATCTATGAGCAACTAGACAGCATATTAAAAAGTAGAGACATTACTTTACTGACAAAGGTCTGTCTAGTCAAAGCTATGCTTTTTGCAGTAGTGATGTATGGATGTGAGAATTAGACCACAAAGAAGGCTGAACACTGAACAATTGATGCTTTTGAACTGTGGTGTTGGAGAACTCTTGAGAGTCCCTTGGACTGCAAAGTGATCAAACCAGTCAATCCTAAAGGAAATCATTCCTGAATATTCATTGGAAGGACTGATGCTGAAGCTGAAGCTCCAATACTTTGGCCAAATGCTGGGAAGAGCCAACTCATCTATAATACTGGGAAAAATTGAAGGCAGGAGAAGGGGACAACAGAGTGTATGATAATTGCATGGCATTTCTGATTCAGTAGACATAAGTTTGAGCAAGCTCCAGGAGACTGTGAAGGACAAGGAAGCCTGGTTTTCTGCAGTTCATGAGGTCACAAGGATTCACATGCAACTTGGCAACTGAACAACAAAGGATATAAACGGTTAACTTCTTCAGACTTTCTTATATCCTCTTTATTTTGCTGCCGCTCACTGAAGGACTCATGAAGATGTTTAAAACTTTCCAACTTTTCTATTATAAACCTTCAAAACAAATTGGTTTACTACAGAAATGTACATTAAGATAATATTAATTTTATAACAATAGGAAAGAAAACATTCCAGAAACAAGGGAAAAATCTCTCTCCCTCTCATTCTTCATGTGTCCTTAATCTATCAATCATTTGTCTATTATCTATCTATCTGCCATCTAACTACCTCTATCCACATCTACACACATATACTTATAATTGTATAATTATTTTCCTTTAACTTAAAATTTTATTTCTTCTTTCTGAAATTTGTAAATTTCTGTAAAGAATTTGTAACTACAGTAACCTTTATTGTCCATAACACTAATGCATACACTACAAACAAATGTATAATTTAAAAAGAAAAAAAAAACCATGAAACTTGGAATCAGAAAACTTCGATGCATATCTCATATCATCTTTCTTAGTTTGGAAAGTTTCCCTAGCCTCTCTAAGCTACAGTTTCCTTATCAGAAAAATTGGGATAATGATATCATCTAATTTGAATAATTACAAATAAGTAACAAACTAAAAGGCTTCCTGATGAAAATAAAAGAGGAGAGAGAAAAAGTTGGCTTAAAGCTCAACATTCAGAAAACGAAGATCATGGCATCCAGTCCCATCACTTCTTGGCAAATAGATGGGGAAACAATGGAAACAGTGGGTGACTTTATTTTTCTGGGCTCCAAAATCACTTCAGATGGTGATTGCAGCCATGAAATGAAAAGACACTTACACCTGGGAAGGAAAGTTATGATCAACCTAGACAGCATATAAAAAAGCAGAGACATCATTTTGTCAACAAAGGTCTGTCTAGTCAAGGCTATGATTTTTCCAGTAGTCATGTATGAATGTGAGAGTTGGACTATAAAGAAAACTGAGTGCTGAAGAATTGATGCTTCTGAACTGTGGTGTTGGAGAAGACTCTTGAGAGTCCCTTGGACTGTAAGGAAATCCACCCAGTCCATCATAAAGGAGATCAGTCCTGGGTGTTCATTGGAAGGGACTGATGTTGAAGCTGAAACTCCAATACTTTGGCCACCTGATGCAAAGAGCTAACTCATTTGAGAAGACCCTGATGCTGGGAAAGATTCAGGGCACAAGAGAATGGGACAACAGAGGATGAGATGGTTGGATGGCATCACCAACTCGATGGACATGGGTTTGGGTAGAGTCCGGGAGTTGGTGATGGACAGGGAGGCCTGGCGTGCTGTGGTTCATGGGGTTGCAAAGAGTCAGACACAACTGAGCGACTGAACTGAACTGAATTGAATGCATCACAAAATGCATCATCATGTAGGTTTTGAGGTATTATTTCCATGTCACATCATAAATTCAAGCATATATCTCATAAAACAAAAAATTACATGAGTGTCATGAACATTTTATGTCCTCAAAAATTATTTAATTCCATCAGCTCTAGATATCCCAAAGACTTGGCCATAATCTTGAGCCCAATACTGAGTTAAAGCTAAAGTGCTATAGAGATGGGAGAGCAAGAGTTCAAAACAGAAAAATTGCTGGATTGTTTCAAATCCAAATCAGGTCACAGGCTACAATCAATGGTTTGTTTGAGACATCAATATTAATGTATAAAATAGGTAAACCAGCATGTATACATGACTACCAGATTAAGTAACTGGACACTCAAACTATGTGCCAAGGAATGCTAGTATATCACAGAGAGTCACAGAATATTTAAAATTTTGGGGAGAATATACAGATGTGAGTGTTGGACCATAAAGAAGGCTGAGCACCAAAGAACTGATGCTTTCCCAACTGTCATGTGAAAGAAGTCTCTCGAGTTCCTTGAACAGCAAGGAAATCAAACCAGTCAATCATAAGTGAAATCAACCCTCAATTGATGCTGAAACTGAAGCTCCAATACTCTGGCCATTTGATGTGAAGAGCTGATTCATTGGAAAAGACCCTCATGCTGGGAAACATTGAGGGCAGGAGGAGAAGACAGTGACAGAGGATGAGATGATTGAGTGGCATCACCAACTGAGAGGACATGAGTTTGAGCAAGCTCTAGGAGATAGTGAAGGCAGGGAAGTCTGGCTTGCATCTACAGAGTCATAAAGAGTTGAACACAATATAGTGACTGAACAACAGGGACATTTATCAGAAACGATGTACACTATAGTATTTAAATTACCTAATGTCTTTCAGCTATAATTTTTTTTTATTTTTTTTTATTTTTTTGGCCTAGGATACCTATGAAAAAATTAACTGAAACACAGAGAATGTTCCAAATCAGGAAAGGTTTCCATACAGTAAAAAGATCAGTGGTTACAGAGGTTGGGGGAGGGGAGGAAGGCTGACACACAAGGGAATTTTAAGGCAGTGAAATTATTCACTAATATACTGAGATGGTGGATATATGGAATTTATAAAAATCCATAAAATGTATAACCTTATTGTAAACTGCGGATTTTAGTTAATAATAATGTACTGATATTGCTTTGTTAACTTTAACGCATGTACTGCACTAATGTAAATTGTTAATATAATAGGGGAAACTATATTTGGGAGGGGAGTATATGGAGTTTTTGTATTAGCTGATCAATTCTGCAAATCTAAAACCACTCTAAAATTAGTCTATTAATTATTAAAATAAAAGAAAGTTTGCTATTAAAAATATCATAAAAATACCGTTTATTCAGGGAAGTAAGGCTCTGGAGTATTTACACACAACTCAAATAAATTTTTTCTTATTTTCTTACATTTTTTTCTGACTCATTCTCTACTCCTTAGTTTCTTAGATTTTTCCTTAAAATAGAACCAAATAGACTGCACGTGACTCCACCTGTGATAAAAGTCACACCAGTTGCCTGTAGTTCTTCAGATTAAAATGTCATCATTATAGAGGATACTGTCATAGTATAATTTTTTTTTCCTTTTTTTACAGAATCTCACTTTACTTGGTCAGATTTATCCTATGGTAATGTGTTCCTTTGCTCTAGGGTATTTAAAAATATCAAAACCAGACTAAAACTATGCTGTTTACTTTTCATTTTTTTCTCTATTGTACCCCATTAATGTCTAACTCTCTCTCATCAAAATCTGGATGTCTTTTCCAATTTCTTCTGAAATTAACTCTTTGTGTCATCTTCTTCTTTATCATAGATCAGTGCTCCCACTCTCTAATTCCAATTTCAATTCAGTAGTTTCTCTCAAAAAGTTTTCCCTTTGTATGTATTTTTCTAAAGATACAGTTTGCTGCTAAGTTGCTTCAGTCGTTTTCGACTCTGTGTGAGCCCATAGATGGCACCCTACCAGGCTCTCCCGTCCCTGGGATTCTCCAGGCAAGAACACTGGAGTGGGTTGCCATTTCCTTCTCCAATGCATGAAAGTGAAAAGTGAAAGGGAAGTCACTCAGTCATGTGCGACTCTCAGTGACCCCATGGATTGCAGCCTACCAAGCTCCTCCATCCATGGGATTTTCCAGGCAAGAGTACTGGAGTGGGGTGTCATTGCCTTCTCCAAAGATACAGTTCAGCTTATTGGAAAATGGCTCATTTTTAAATATTTTATCTGCATTTCTTATTCCATTACTTTTCTCATATATTATGTTGTTACTGCATTATGATCCTAATGAAAAATAATGATAATGCTTATAATATTTCTTCACAATTATTGCATGAAATAGACCAATACTTTTCCTAAATTATTTTTTTAACCAAGCTCAATCACTGCACACTCAAGAAACCTCTCTTAAATTCTGTAGATACTGCATCTGCTCAATTTGTTAAAAATCTAACCTAGTCTCTGTATACATACTTACTCTGTGATTTTTCTCCTCCAGTTACGATAGGCGATCACCATGCAGTTTCTTATATATCATACTCTAGTATTTCTTCAAACAAAATCTCTATTTGCAAAAGGATATTGGATGAATTGCTAATTTATTCATGTCTAGTTATCATCTTGACATATACACAGATTGCTCTCAATCCTTGTACAGTAGACACCTAGTATTAGACACATATATCTAGACTTTTCTTGCTTCTTGTTAAAAATCTATCACTGTAACTGCTTATTCAAAACATCTGGTATGAGGTCCAGGATTCCTTGGTGAAGTATTTTGGACACATTTTGATGCACATTAAACTATCAACAGTATCTAGCTCTGTTCATGGAGAGATAAGAAAGCCTTCTTCAGGATCAATTCAAAGAAATAAAGGAAAACAATAGAATGGAAAATACAAGAGATCTCTTCAATAAAATTAGAGATAGCAAGGGAACTTTTCATGCAAAGATGGCAAAATAAAGGACAGAAATAGTATGGAACTTAAGCCTAACCCTAACCCTAAAAAGCAGAAGATATTAAGAAGAGGTGGCAAGAATACGCAGAAGAACTATACAAAAAAGATCCTATTGATCCAGATAATCATGATGGTGTGATCACTCAGCTTGAGCCAGACATCCTGGAATTGTGAAGTCAAGTGAGCCTTAGGAGTCATCACTATGAACACAGCTAGGGAGGTGATCGAATTCCAGATGAGCTCTTTCAAATCCTAAAAGATGATGTTGTGAAAGTGCTGGACTCCGTTCAGTTCAGTCGCTCAGTCGTGTCCAACTCTTTGCGACCCCATGAGTTGCAGCACGCCAGGCCTCCCTGTCCAGCATCAACTCCCGGAGTTCACTCAGACTCATGCCCATCGAGTCAGTGATGCCATCCAGCCATCTCATCCTCTGTCATCCCCTTCTCCTCCTCCCCCCAATCCCTCCCAGCATCAGAGTCTTTTCGAATGAGTCAACTCTTCACATGAGGTGGCCAAAGTACTGGAGTTTCAACATGCCAGCAAATTTGGAAAACTCAGCAGTTTCCACAGGACTGGAGTAGGTCAGTTTTCATTCCAATCCCAAAGAAAGGCAATACCAAAGAATTTACAAACTACTACACGATTGCACTCACCCCAGGTGCTAGTAAACTAATGCTCAAAATCCTCCAAGTCAGACTTCAACAGTATGTGGACCATGAATTTCCAGATGTTCAAGCTGGATTTAGAAAAGGCAGAGAAACCAGACGGCAAATTGCCAACATCTGCTGGATCATCAAAAAAGCAAGAGAGTTCCAGAAAAACATTTACTTCTACTTTATTGACTAAGTCAAAGCCTTTGACTCTGTGGATCAAAATAAACTGTGACAAATTCCAAAAGAGATGGGAATACCAGACCACCTGACCTGCCTCTTGAAAAACCTATATGCAGGTCAGGAAGCAACAGTTAGAACTGGACATGGAACAACAGACTGGTTCCAAATAGGAAAAGGAGTACATCAAGCCTGTATATTGTCACCCTGCTTATTTAACTTATATGCAGAGTACATCATGAGAAGCGCTGGACTGGAAGAAACACAAGCTGGTATCAAGATTGCCGGGAGAAATATCAGTAACCTCAGATATGCAGATGATACCACTCTTATGGCAGAAAATGAAGAAGAACTAAAGAGCCTCTTGACGAAAGTAAAAGTGAAAGTGGAGAGTGAAAAAGTTGGCTTAAAGCTCAACTTTCAGAAAGCTAAGATGATGGCATCCAGTCCCATCACTTCATGGGAAATAGATGCGGAAACAGTGGAAAGAGTGACAGACTTTATTTTTTGGGGCTCCAAAATCACTGCAGATGGTGACTCCAGCCATGAAATTAAGAGACTTTTGCTCGTTGGAAGAATTATGACCAACCTAGATAGCATATTAAAAAGCAGAGACATTACTTTGCCAACAAAGGCCTATCTAGTCAAAGCTATGGTTTTTCCAGTAGTCATGTATGGATGTGAGAGCTGGACTCTAAAAAAAAAACTGAGCCCTGAAGAATTGATGCTTTTGAACTGTGGTGTTGGAGAAGACTCTTGGGAGTTCCTTGATGTGCAAGGAGATCCAACCAGTCCATTCTAAAAGAAATCAGTCCTGAATGTTGATTGGAAGGACTGATGCTGAATCTGAAACTCCAATACTTTGGCCACTTGATGCAAAGAGCTGACTCATTTGAAAAGATTCCAATGCTGATAAAGATTGAAGGTGGGAGGAGAAGGGGTTGACAGAGGATGAGATGTTTGGATGGCATCACCGAATCAATGGACATGAGTTTGAGTAAACTCTGGGAGTTGTTGATGGACAGGGAAGCTTGGCGTGCTGCAGCCCATGGGGTCACACAGAGCTGGACACGATTGAGTGACTGAACTGAACTGAGAGTCTAAGTAGTCCACCAATAAAGATTAAATTAATCACCATAAAAACAGTTAGAGAAAATACAATGAAAAACAAACACAGAACAAGTACAGTGATAGGAAAACATGACATTTGTAGACCAGCAAGGTAAAGGTAGAGAAAAACTGATCTCATATTTATTCTGTTCTTTCTTATATACATAATTTCTGATTTCATGTTTTCAAGGAGATATCAAGTCAGCATTAATTCCAACCACAGAAAAACTTTACTTTTGTAATATAATTCCTAATTAACTGAACTTATTATCCAAAGTGTAATATTTAAAATCACAAACGTGGCAGAATTTTTAACTGTATTCAATAGTATTTCAATTAATTGTCAGTTGCCATGCATGGAAGTTTTTGTTATTATTACCTTAGGGGACTATTCATAACAGGATCCTGAATTGCATTAAAATGTGTTTTATAACTAATGCTTTAATAACTAATGCTTTAAACACATCAAACAATAGCAACTTATTTACATTGTACTCTGTTATCCATGTTCAGACACAACTCTGAAGTAACTGAGATGTCACTCTTGCTGCTGCAAACTGATAGTAACAGCATTACTCTTTAGGAGAATAATATAAGCATATCAAGATAAAAATATGACTAATACCAGCTAACATCTTCCTTACATAATACTAGCATTACCACTAATAATCCGTAGAAGACTAAAGGTAAAAGAGAGGCATAAAGATGTACATTTCGGATAACATGCTTATATTCTCAAGGTTCCTATTTATTTAATAGAAATCCACCAATACTTAGTATTTGAACTAACTATTTTTACACAGGAGGAAGGCAATGGCGCCCCACTCCAGTACTCTTGCCTGAAAATCCCATGGACGGAGGAGCCTGGTTGGCTGCAGTCCATGGGATCATTAAGAGTCAGACACGACTGAGCGATTTCACTTTCACTTTTCACTTTCATGCATTGGAGAAGGAAATGGCAACCCGCTCCAGTGTTCTTGCCTGGAGAATCCCAGGGATGGGAGAGCCTGGTGGGCTGCTGTCTATGGGGTCACACATAGTTGGACACTACTGAAGTGAACTAGTAGCATTTGTATACATCTACAAATTGATGAGCAATATTTGGAAATGATAAATTAAGCATTTAAAGATATGTCAATAGAAATCCTAAACAGAGTTCTACATTTTATAACAATGGATAAGGATGACTGTTTTATTATACAACAGTTTTGTAACACATATCACCTACTTATACAAGAGCAAGTGTAGTAATATCTTTTTTAAACATTGACAAAATAATTTTACTTAAGACTCACAGAATTTATCAAGTTTGATTAAGAGAACAGAGTCAACTAACAGTACAATATAAACTGAAATACATAAAACAAACTTGTTAGCTACAAAACTGTTAACTCATGTTTGGTTTCTTAGGGATTAATACATTTCAAAGCCATGTTTTGCCTTAGAAGATATGATCAAATATATCTTCAATAACAAGTTTATATCACAGATAATGTGAAGGCATGTAAAAGACAATAATTTAAGGCAAACCCCATGGTAATTCTATGCTATTTTATTTTATAAATTAAATCAACATATGGCTTTATCTAATAGTGTTAAGGTTCTGTGTATTCCTATATTACCTTTTCTTTTCAGCTGGAATTTTAATGAATTTGAATAAGTGTGGGGAGACATAGAAGTTTAAAATCCCCTAGAAGTTTTATAGTAAAAGGCTGTTTGTATCTCTTGTTAATTCTTTTCTGTGGCTACTGCCAATTGTTCAGAAGGGTGATTAGGCAGAAAGGAGTCTTGAGGACTCTTGTTTGCCACAGAGGTATACAGTGCCAGCCAGACTGTTAAGGGAAGAGCAAGAGAGTCTGAAAAATGCTGTCACTGACCAAAACTCTTCATCAATACAGGTCTTGGTGGAACTGCACTAAGCAATTTCTTAAAAATGGCAAGGAACTATTACTTATCTAATATGATAAAAAGAGCTAAGAGTTTCCAGTGAGAAAGGAGCATATTTCTCACCTGAGACATCTATTCTTTTTTTCTTAGAATATTTCTGAGAAAATGATCTGTATACTGATGGATGGTTCTCCAGAGACTATCAATTACTACAGGAAGAAATATATGAAAGAGGTCAGTACTGGGGGAATAAGAAAACTTCCATTCAGTTTAAACTCATATTTTAGTAGTAACAAACTTCATCATAAACAGGAAGAAAATTCTCTTCTCATAATTTATTAAGTTTGCACTCCCGTTAATGTATCCCCAGTTTATCAGTGGAATATAGGATAAATAATACTATCTGATGTTTCTAAGTTATGAAACTTTGAGAATTGCTTTACTTCTGTGAGGTACAGAGTCTTACATGCACAGTATAGATAAATACCTTTTCTTAGAAGGCTATTGGATACAAATTTACAAGCGTATGTATTTCTCGTAGAATATAGGTATGCAACTGTTAGATGTCCTTATACCTGAATGGACTTTGCAAGTCCCTTTTGGAAATGATTTTTAGTCTGGAAGCCCCACCATTAGTCTAACAGAGATGCTAATTCACTGTTGTCTGTAGTTTCAATTAAAACCACCAGATGATAGGAGCACCTTGGTATTCACCTGCATAGCAGATGAATCAACTTAATTACTAAGAGCTTTTAATGTAGATTGTCATATGAATAATGGGAAATACACCAAATTTCAAGCCATGAAACAGTGATTTTTAATGCCTTGGTAGTTTACATTTCAATCTATCATTAACAGGATTCAAAGAAACCAGGACAAAATTGATGCACAGGGAACAAGCACTTAAATGCTGTTAGAGCACTCATCACCTAGTGCTAAGACTCTCTTGCTAGGATAAGGTGGTCACAGAACAGGTTAGTTTCACACTAGGTCGGGATATCTATTTAACTGGTATGCAGAAACTGCCAACAAGCTTCAAGATTCCACAAGAGCTTCATTGCATGATTCATTGCAAAAGGTTAATAAAAAATTAAAGACACAAGAGATATTTAAAGCAAAAGACTGTAAAACTGACATGACTATTCCTACTCTTCTCTGTTCTCTAAGGTACCTGCATGTCTAGCCAGGAATGAGTAAGGGAGTTTTATAGGTATTAATACTAAAATATTTTATATTTATTAAATCCTTGCAAATATATTATGTAAGGAAATCTAGTAGCCTCAAACACTGAGCAGGGTTGACATCTATACTAGACTTGATGTGTTAACTTTTGTCTCATTAACAAGTTTTTACATAAAGTTTTAAAACTCACATTGCTAATACTTTTCTTTGAAAATTAAAATGACAAGTTTTACACTGGTTATACAAATTATACAACAAAAATATTTAACTAACTTAAAAGTGAGATAAAGTTACATTGTTTTTCGACTTTTGCTGTTTATTGAATGTGTTATGGAAACGTTCTCATGTTGGTATGTACAGATTTTACAAATAATTTCTAGTTTTCTGATCTTTGTGTGTATATGTGTGCTCAATCATGTCCTATTCTTTTGCAACCCCATGAGCTGTAGTGCAGCAGGCCCCTCTGTTCATGGAATTTTGCAGGCAAGAATATTGGGGCGGGCTGCCATTTCAGAGAATTTTCCGGACCCAGAGATCGAACCAATATCTCCTGTGTTTCCTGCATTGGCAGGCAGATTCTTTACCACTAAGCCCCTGGGAAGGCCTTTCTGATTTTTATCCCAAACCTAATCTTCTAAGGGAACAATTTATAGTGATTTCAAACAGCTTGTTCCCTACACCATATCCAATGTAATCAAGAAGGTGTATTTAGTGAATCCAGGACTTATTTCCTAAGTATTTCTTTCTCTAAAACAGCATGTCCATGTTTTTCTCAGACAGACCATTTCAGCATGGTTTTGTTTGTTCTTTAATCTGCTGCTTTGACTTTAAAGCTGTAACAAAGGTGTGGGACATGAAAGGATATTTTGAAACATTAACAATTTATCCTTCTGCAGTATTTAGTTTTCTTTTCTAATCTTCATTAGGCCATTCTGAGCTTCGCAGGTATAGCTTGGATTTTACTCTTCAGAGGTTTAGAATCTTTCAGAAGAAGAAGAAAAAAATTTTTTTACAAAAGATGTGGAAGGTAAATGATCACTAAAACCAAAGCCTCCCTGTATGCTCTCTTCCGTCTTACCAGCCTCTCCATACCATAGGGGAAAAGGATTGATTTAGCGAAGCAGTGGATTGCAGAAGGGGGAAAGATATGACAGATGGACATGTGGTTTAGAAAGATGGTAGTTCCCTGAGAGACATCCTGCTCGGAGTGATCACAGTAAATCCCATGTCCTCCAGAGGGATAGGAGCTACTGAAAAGTTAACAGATTAAAACAAAAAACAACAACAACAAAAAATGCAATGGAGACCAAAGCTACACTGGCCCTAAAAAGAGCTCTAACAAAAATGGGAATAGTGATTTTAGGCAAATTAAGATTTCAATACTACAGTAAAATAAGGACTTGAAAGAGTAATAAATTTTTTTAAGACAAAGAAAATTATGCTTCTTACTCTCTAAGCCTTAGGACTAACTTTTTTCCTATTATACAAGTAAAAAACCTGCTTCATCTAAGTGAACTTGAATTCAACTATGTTATTTGTATCATTTATTTAAGTTGTATAAGCCTAAGTATCATGCCATTTTGACTATAGCTCAATCTGCTCATGGAAGCATGGTTAATTGAGTTTAGAATGTTTATAAATAAGCAGGAACAGCAGCTTTGAAAGAGGCACTACAGTATTGAAAGAGTCGTAGAGTAAGCAGAAAAATAATGCTGAAGAAGATCCATGGATTCAAACCACAGCAAAAGAACTTTTTTTTTTCTACTTAAGAAAATGAATTTATACTAGGAAACTGGATTTAAGTGTCAATAAATACAACAGCCTAATTCTTTAACTTTTTCTAGATTTGACTTTGAATATTAGTAATGGGACTATCCTATGTCTTTATTTTATAAAACAACTATTTTTTAATACTTAAGACATATAACATGTCATCTTCCCTAAACCAGATACAAAATTTTCTATTTTGGACAACATCTATTTACAAAATCTGTCATTAAAATGATGATGAAGATGATAATGATAACAACACCTCCTAGATAGTTATCTGAAAGTGAAAGTTGCTTAGTTGTATCTGACTCTTTGTGACCCCATGGACTGTATAGCCCACGGAATTCTCCAGGCTAGAATACTGGAATGGGTTCAGTTCAGTTCAGTCGCTCAGTCGTGTCCGAATCTTTGCAACCCCATGAATCACAGCACGCCAGGCCTCCCTATCCATCACCAACTCCCGGAGTTCACCCAGACTCACGTCCATCAAGTCAGTGATGCCATCCAGCCATCTCATCCTCTGTCGTCCTCTTCTCCTCCTGCCCCCAATCCCTCCCAGCATCAAAGTCTTTTCCAATGAGTCAACTCTTCACATGAGGTGGCCAAAGTACTGGAGTTTCAGCTTTAGCATCATTTCTTTCAAAGAAATCCCAGGGCTGATCTCCTTCAGAATGGACTGGTTGGATCTCCTTGCAGTCCAAGGGCCTCTCAAGAGTCTTCTCTAACACCACAGTTCAAAAGCATCAATTATTCGGTGCTCAGGCTTCTTCACAGTCCAACTCTAACATCCATACATGACCACTGGCAAAACCATAGCCTTGACTAGACGGACCTTAGTCAGCAAAGTAATGTCTCTGCTTTTGAATACTATCTAGGTTGGTCATAACTTTTCTTCCCAGGAATAAGCGTCTTTTACTTTCATGGCTGCAGTCACCATCTGCAGTGATTTTGTAGCCCCCAAATAATAAAGTCTGACACTGTTTCCACTGTTTTCCCATCTATTTCTCATGAAGTGATGGGACCAGATGCCATGATCTTCGTTTTCTGAATGTTGAGCTTTAAGAAAACTTTTTCACTCTCCTCTTTCACTTTCATCAAGAAGCTTTTTAGTTCCTCTTCACTTTCTGCCATAAGGGTGGTGTCATCTGCATATCTGATGCCAATCTTGATTCCAGCTTGTGTTTCTTCCAGTCCAGCGTTCTTCATGATGTACTCTGTATATAAGTTAAATAAGCAGGGTGACAACATACAGGCTTGACGTACTCCTTTTCCTATTTGGAACCAGGCTGCTGTTCCATGTCCAGTTCTAACTGTTGCTTCCTGACCTGCATACAGATTTCTCAAGAGGCAGGTCAGGTGGTCTGGTATTCCCATCTCTTGAAGAATTTTCCACAGTTTATTGTGATCCACAGAATCAAAGGCTTTGGCATAGTCAATAAAGCAGAAATAGATGTTTTTCTGGAACTCTGTTGCTTTTTCCATGATCTAGCCGTTCCCTTTTCCACGGGCTCTTCCCTACCCAGGGATTGAACCCAGGTCTCCCACATTGCTATCTAGTCAATTATTAATATTAAGCAAGCAATTTGTTAAATATTTCTTATATCTTGATTTATTGCTAAATTTCATAAAATAGAATGATTAACTTTTATAAGTCAATGAATGGTCAACTTATTTTATGCCTAAATTCCCATCATCCACTTGCACTGCTCTGTCTCATCACCTTGGGACACATGGAACTTTCAAAACAGAAAGTTCATGCTGTTTCTATGTCATAACAAAGTTCACTGTACCTGAACCAGGAATCTCATATCTTTTCTCCATATCCATGAATCTTTGGTAGGCTAACTTTGAGCATAGCTCTCAGATGCTTAAAACTTCTTGACATTGCATACATCATAGTTCATCTAACACAAATACCTTTATTTTTCCCTGAGGAAAGACTCTACTCATCAATCTGTCTATATATTCTCAGGTGAAAAAATGCTACCCAGCTAAACAGAAAACATACATCTCATCTGGATATTTAGAATATTATTTAACATAGAGATTAAATTAATGATAGAATTATGACTCAAATTGAACTATTAAAAATCAAGTTTAAGACTTCTATTTAAATATTTTTGCAAGTATATACTCTTCTGTATTAGGTTTTTATTCATCGTGGATATTGCAAGGCATCTTAATGTTTTATGCATTTATTTCTTTATAAAATAAGAAATCTCAGTTTCTACTTCATGGAATAATTGCAAAGATGAAATGAGTTAATTCATGTAAATTTCATACAATATTGCCTGGCACAATGAAAGTACTCAATGACTGAATATTATAATTCTAAGTGTACTTCTGAGAATTTAAGCCAAGAGTTGTTGGCAGCCACCATGATACCACATGGGTCTCTTTTTTTTTCTTAGTTTTTTTTCTAATATAAATTTATTTATTTTAATTGGAGGTTAATTACTTTACAATATTGTATTGGTTTTGCCATACATTGACATGAATTCAGAACAGAATAGAATTAGAGAAGAACATGTCCTGGGGAAATTATTTGACTCTCAGATTTCATTTCTGCCTGAAGCTCATGGATTCTGAGTTACATATACAAATAAATTCCATTTACTTTTTTTCTTTTTGGCTTAGATTTTCTGTCACTTGAATTTTTAAAAGTTCAGTACTTAGGCACAAAGTGAAAATAACCATTCTAACAATTCAGAATAAACTGAATAAGAACAGGGTGAATAAATATAAGAACCCCTGCATCCTGGTCAGGAATAGTGAAACAGGTGTAACTTCTTTGATTTGCATTTTAGCAGTTATATCATCTATCTTTCAGGGCTTTCCCAGATGATGCTGGTGGTAAAGAACCTGCCTGCTGATGCAGGAGACATAGGAGATGTGGGTTCAAACCCTGTATCGGGAAGATCCCCTGGAGGAGGGCATGGCAACCCAAATCCAGTATTCTCACCTGGAGAATCCCATGGACAGAGGGGCCTGGCAGGCTACAGTCCATAGGGTCACAAAAAGTCTAACACAACTGAAGTGACATAGCATGCACCCATTATTTACCTTTCACCTAGCAAACAACTCCAAAATTGAAGTGGATTGAAATGACACATATCTTATTAACATTATAGATAGATGATCAAAAATGAGCTTTAATTCAGTTTAGCTCTAAATTGTGTCAGATTATCTCCATTCCAAGATTCAACCTGAAGAGCATGTGTTTTTTGTGCTGAAGGGAAAGAAGAGGGTGAGTTGAACTATGTAATTCCAGTGATATCTTCTGCTCTAATTTGACATAAAACATAACTATGGCATAAAGCTTAATGACTCAAGTCTCATGGGCTAAAGCAAGTCACAGACTGAGATGTCATCAACTAGACAGAAGAGTATAATTATTCACCAAAAGCACAGGTGAGCCATTTACAGGTAGTGGTGTGTACAATCCTCTAGAGTGGTAAAGGGAATGAAAGTCTGGCTCAATAATATTGGAAACATTAAAGTTCTTGTTACAGAAAAGATTTGGGGTGTAATGTTTTTTTTTCACTTTCAGTCAATAACATTATATTAGAAAGATATGATATCAGACTTAAGCTATTTTATTTAGAAGCAGATGGATCTTGTGGGAATTCCTTTCTACCTACTGCCCGTGATCTGAAATGGATGGGAGAATAATTTTCTAGGTGGAGCTTAGTTTGATCTATAGTAGGGAAGTAAAACTGGGAGATAGATTGAAATCTAGAAGAAAATTTTCCTCTGTTTTTGTACTTTGAAGCTTCTCTTTTAAACAGAGTTTGTATATTGTAAAAGGAACACATTTCCCTGTTTTTAAGAGGTAGCTATGAGGCAAGGCCCTGGAGAAGGAAATGGCAATTCTCCCCATTATTCTTGCTAGGAAAATCCTATGGACAGAGGAGCCTGACAGGTTACAGTCTATGGAAATGCAAAGACTCAGACATGAGTGAGCAACTGAGCACACGAGGCAAGAGCCAGACTGAACTTGCTTCCAGAGTCTTTTTTTTTTTTTTTAATGAGTTATCCTGAGGTAGAAGCCAGATAAGACCCTGTAGAATGATCAGTCTCATGGCTTGTGGTTATTGGGCATTTAATATTTGTAAGGCCGTGTACTGTTCTAAACACATGATATGCATTCAATAATATATTTAGTACTGCAACTCCATAGGTTAGATACTACTAATATCCTCATTGTGTGGAGAAAGAAAATTTGGTACAGATAAATTAAGTAATGTGTTCAAATGTACTCAGCTAGTAAATGGTGGAGCCAAACTGGTCTAAAATGATCTCCCTTATTCTACCCTTTCCAATAATCTATATTAAAGAGAGTAGCCAGAATCAAAAGCTCTTAGAATATTGTTATCATATTATTAGTATGCAGCTTCACATTTCACTCCAGCAGCTTCATATTTCTCTCTGATTAAAAACCAATGCCATTTGAATGGTTCCCAAACCATACATATTCTAGACCTCCATTATGTCACTGTCCTTTCCTTCATCTTCTTATTCTTTCCTCTGCTCCAGCTTCTTGACAGTAAGGGAAACTTGTTCCTCATATCCTTGGTAATTTCTGTTTCTATTGTCTGAAATGTGCTTTAGTCAGTCACTTGGGTTATTTTTAGAAATCTATGTATAGAGTGAAATGAGGATTATATTAATGGTGTGGAATAAGCAAAAGAATGGCTTTTGGTGGATAACACTTCTTTAAAAAAAAAAAAAAACAATATCAGATTTATTTTGCATCTTTGATAATACTTATCAGCTTTCTTCTGAGCCATCAGACAGGAGGGGATTTGGGAATTCTCTGGTGGTTCAGTGGTTAGGACTCTGCACTCTCACAGCCAAGAGCCCAGGTTCAATTCCTGTTTGGGGAACTAAGATCCCACAAGCTGTATAGCATTACCAGAAAAAAAAAAAAAAAAAAAAAAAACCAGGATGGCTGAGTGTGCTGCTGTTTTATCTGATACCATTTGACTGTGTTTCTTTCCCCCCCCCCATATCACCTCCATCATTTTTTTATTTTTTTTTTCATTTTACTTCACAATACTGTATTGGTTTTGCAATACATTGACATGAATCCACCACAGGTGTACATGAGTTCCCAATCCTGAACCCCTTTCCCTCCTCCCTCCCCATATCATGTCTCTGGGTCATTCCAGTGCACCAGCCCCAAGCATCCTGTATCCTGTATCGAACCTAGACTGGCGATTCATTTCTTACATGATAGTATGCATGTTTCAATGCCATTCTCCCAAATCATCCCACCCTCTCGCTCTCCTGCAGAGTCCAAAAGTCTGTTGTACACATCTGTGTCTCTTTCGCTGTCTTGCATACAGGGTTACCATTACCATCTTTCTAAATTCTATATATATGTGTTAGTATACTGTATTGGTGTTTTTCTTTCTGGCTTACTTCTTAAAAAAAAGACAAAAACAAAACTGGACTTGCATGTTAAAAGATATGGGACTGAGTTTGCTGACAGCTATTGGTCTACTATGTGGATCTGAGAATAAATCATTTTGAAGAAGAGTAGAGCCAAGAGTTAGAGAGGATATAAGATTATAATATGACCTCCAGTTTTTAAAGCATCAAAAAGTAGTGAATAAGGATTTAATTAGTATTTGAATATAAGTAATATAGGCTGGATTTATATTTCTTTCATAAGTAAAAAGTTAACAAAAAGAAATTCAAATAATAAAGTATTTTACAAATATTTCATTTATATGTTGTCTTCAATGTTGAAATTAAAATTTAAGATGAACATAAAAGCTAACACTAGATAAATATGTATCATTTCTATCAGAAAGAAAAAGTAGATTCAGCTTCATTTGATAGTTAAACAAATACAATTTCTTCATTACCCAAGTCAATTCAAGATGAAGATTTGTTGTTGCTATTGATCAGTTGCTAGGTCCTACCTGACTCTGTGACCCTATGGACTGCAGTGCAGCAGGCCTCCCTGTCTTTCACCATCTCCCAGAGTTTGCTCAGATTCACGTCCATTGAGTCCTTCATGTTATCTAACCATTTCATTCTCTGCCACCCCCTTCTTTTACCCTAATTCTTTCCCAGCATCAGAGTCTTTTCCAATGAATCAGCTCTTTGCCTCAGATAGTCAAAATCTTGGAGCTTTATGTTCAACACCAGTCTTTCCAGTAAATGTTCAGAGTTGATTTCTTTTCAGATTGATTGGTTTGATCTCCTTGCAGTCCAAGGAATTCTCATGAGTCTTCTCTAGCACCAAAATTCAAAAGCATCAATTTTTCAGCACTCAGCCTTCTTCATGGTTCAACTCTCACAGCCATACATGACTACTGGAAAAACAATAGCTTTGACTATACAGACAATTGTCAGCAAAATGATGGCTCTGGTTTTTAATAAGCTGTCTAGGTTTGGTATCCCTTTCCTTCCAAGGAGCAAGCATCTTTTAAATTCATGGATGCAGTCACCGGCCACAGTGATTTTAGAATTCAAGAAAATAAAATCTGCTACTTCTTCCACTTTTTCCCTCCTATTTGCCATGAAGTGATGGAACTGGATGCCATGATCTTAGTTTTTTGAATGTTGCATTTTAAGCCAGCTTTTGCACTCTCTTCTTCATCCTCATCAGGAGGCTTTTTAGTTCCTCTTCACTTTCTGCCATTAGAGTGGTATCATCTGCATATCTGTGGTTATTGATATTTCTTCTGACAATCACGATTCAAGTTTGTGATCCATCCAGCTCAGCATTTTGCATGATTTATTATTCATAGAAGTTAATTAAGCAAGGTGACCATATACAGCCTTGACATACTCCTTTCCCAATTTGAAACCAGTTCATTGTTCCATGTCCCATTCTAACTGTTGCTTCTTGACCCACATACACGTTTCTCAGGACACAGGTAAGGCAGTCTGGTATTCCCATCTCTTGAAGGATTTTCCACAGTTTGTTGTGATCCACGTGGTCAAAGGTTTTAGCATAGTCAATGAAGCAGAAGTAGATGTTTTTCTGGAATTCTTTTGGTTTCTCTATGATCCAACAGAGTTGGCAATTTGATCTCTGGTTCCTCTGCCTTTTCTAAATCCAGGTTGTACATCTGGAAGTTCTCGGTTCACATATTGCTGAAACCTAGCTTGAAGGATTTAGAGCATAAACTTGCTAGCACATGAAATGAGCGCAATTGTATGGTAGCTTGAACATTCTTTGGCATTGCCTTTCTTTAGGATTGAAATGAAAACTGATCTTTTCCAGTTCTGTGGCCACTGCTGAGTTTTCCAAATTTGCTGGCATATTGAGTGCAGAACTTTAACAGCATCATCTTTTAGGCTTTTAAATAGCTCTGCTGAAATTCTGTCACCTCCCCTAGCTTTATTTGTAGTAATTTTTCTTGAGGACCACTTGACTTCACATTCCAGCATATCTGGCTCTAGGTGAGTGACAACATCACTGTGGTTGCTTGGGTCATTTCTTCTCTGTATTCCGTCCACCTCTTATTACTATCTCCTGCTGCTGTTAGGTCCTTACTATTTCTGTACTTTATTGTGACCAGTCTTTCATGAAATATTCCCTTGGTATCTCCAATTTTCTTGAAGAGATCTCTAGTCTTTTCCATTCTATTATTTTCCTCTATTTCTTTCCATTTTTAATTTAAGAAGGCCTTCTTATCTCTCCTCTGGAACTCTACAATCTTTGGGTATATCTTTCCCTTTCTCTCTTGCCTTTTACTTGTCTTCTCTCTTAGTTATTTGTAAAGCCTCCTCAGACAACCACTTTCTCTTCTTGTATTTCTTTTTCTTTGGGATAATTTTGGTCACTGCTTCCTATACAATGTTACAAACTTCTGCCCATAGTTCTTCAGGCACTCTGTCTATCAGATTTAGTCCTTTGCATCTTTTCATCACCTCTACTATATAATTGGAAGAGATTTGATTAGGTCATATCTGAATGGCCTAGTGGCTCCCCCTACTTTCTTCAAAAAAAAGCTTGAATTTTGAAATAAGGGGCAGATGATCTGAGCCACACTTAGCTCCAGGTCTTGTTTTTGCTGATTGCATAGAACTTCTTCATCTTTGGCTACAAAGAACATAAATCAGCCTGATTCCCATATTGACCATCTGATAATTTCCATGCTGCTGTTGCTGCTGCTAAGTTGCTTTAGTCGTGTCCTACTCTGTGTGACCCCATAGATGGCAGCCCATGAGGCTCCCCCATCCCTAGGATTCTCCAGGCAAGAACACGGGAGTGAGTTGCCATTTCCTTTTCCAATGCATGAAAGTGAAAAGTGAAAGTGCAGTTGCTCAGTCGTGTCTGACTCTTAGCGACCCCATGGACTGTGGCCCACCAGGCTCCTCCATCCATGGGATTTTCCAGGCAAGAGTGCTGGAGTGGGGTGCCATTGCCTTCTCCGATAATGTCCATGTGCAGAGTCAATTCTTAGACTGTTGGAAAAGGGTGTTTGCTATGACTTGTGTGTTTTCTTAACAAAACTCTGTTAACCTTCGCCCTGGTTCATTTTGTACTCCCAGGCCAAACTTGCCTGTTATTCTAAGTGTCTCTTGACTTCCTACATTCACATTCCAATCTCCTATGATGAAAAGGTTATCATCTTTTGTTGTTAGTTCTGTAAGGTCATGTTTTTCTTCACAAAACCAGTCAACTACAGTTTCCCATTTAGAATTTCAGTTTTCAAAAGTAGAAAACTAAGCATCATGCAAAAAGAGAACAAAAAATAATAGTGATAATAAAGAAAAATTTGGAAGTTATTTTTTGGAAAAACTATATACCAAGAGAAAACCTCATGCAAGAGTATTCAATATCAAATTAAAAACACACTTAAATAACATAAGAAATACTAAAAGGAAACAAGTTGCCAATTAAGAAGAGATTCATGTCCTGGCTATTATAAACAGTGCTGCGATGAACATTGGGGTACATGTGTCTCTTTCAAGTCTGGTTTCCTCGGTGTGTATGCCCAGCAGTGGGATTGCTGGGTCATAAGGTAGTTCTATTTGCAATTTTTTAAGGAATCTCCACACTGTTCTCCATAGTGGCTGTACTAGTTTGCATTCCCACCAACAGTGTAGGAGGGTTCCCTTTTCTCCACACCCTCTCCAGCATTTATTGCTTGCAGATTTTTGGATCGCAGCCATTCTGACTGGTGTGAAGTGGTACCTCATTGTGGTTTTGATTTGCATTTCTCTAATAATGAGTGATGTTGAGCATCTTTTCATGTATTTGTTAGCCATCCGTATGTCTTCTTTGGAGAAATGTCTATTTAGTTCTTTGGCCCATTTTTTGATTGGGTCGTTTATTTTTCTGGAGTTGAGCTGCAGAAGTTGCTTGTATATTTTTGAGATTAGTTGTTTGTCAGTTGCTTCATTTGCTATTATTTTCTCCCATTCAGAAGGCTGTCTTTTCACCTTGCTTATATTTTCCTTTGTTGTGCAGAAGCTTTTAATTTTAATTAGATCCCATTTGTTTATTTTTGCTTTTATTTCCAGAGTTCTGGGAGGTGGATCATAGAGGATCCTGCTGTGATTTAAGTCTGAGAGTGTTTTGCCTATGTTCTCCTCTAGGAGTTTTATAGTTTCTGGTCTTACATTTAGATCTTTAATCCATTTTGAGTTTATTTTTGTGTACGGTGTTAGAAAGTGATCTACTTTCATTCTTTTACAAGTGGTTGACCAGTTTTCCCAGCACCACTTGTTAAAGAGATTGTCTTTACTCCATTGTATATTCTTGCTTCCTTTGTCAAAGATAAGGTGTCCGTATGTGTGTGGATTTATCTCTGGGCTTTCTATTTTGTTCCATTGATCTATATGTCTGTCTTTGTGCCAGTAGCATACTGTCTTGATGACTGTGGCTTTGTAGTAGAGCCTGAAGTCAGGCAAGTTGATTCCTCCAGTTCCATTCTTCTTTCTCAAGATTGCTTTGGCTATTTGAGGTTTTTTGTATTTCCATACAAATCTTGAAATTATTTATAATATCCAGGACATGGAAACAACCTAGATGTCCATCAGCAGATGAATGGATAAGAAAGCTGTGGTACATATACACAATGGAGTATTACTCAGCTGTTAAAAAGAATTCATTTGAATCAGTTCTGATGAGATGGATGAAACTGGAGCCGATTATACAGAGTGAAGTAAGCCAGAAAGAAAAACACCAATACAGTATACTAACACATATATATGGAATTTAGGAAGATGGCAATGACGACCCTGTATGCAAGACGGGGAAAGAGACACAGATGTGTATAACGGACTTTTGGACTCAGAGGGAGAGGGAGAGGGTGGGATGATTTGGGAGAATGACATTCTAACATGTATACTATCATGTGAATTGAATTGCCAGTCTATGTCTGACGCAGGATGCAGCATGCTTGGGGCTGGTGCATGGGGATGACCCAGAAGATATTATGGGGATGGAGGTGAGAGGGGGGTTCATGTTTGGGAATGCATGTAAGAATTAAAGATTTTAAAATTTAAAAAATAAAAAACTAAAATTTAAAAAAATAAAATAAAATAAAATAAAATTGAACTCCAAAAAAAAAAAAAAGAGAGATTCAAGTAATGTATTAAATGTATCCTAGTATTCTAAAATAGCAGTACATTCTCAATCTTGGAAAATATAATTTGCCAAAATTGACTATTTAAAATTGTCTACATACCTGAAAAATTTAAGGAAAACAAAATTTAAGTTCATGATTTTCCCACAGTAGAGGCACAGTCAGGGCACTGCCCCAAGGAAATTTAAGTATTGAGTATTAGCAACTCTATAAGCATATATTACATGTTTTATATTGTCTACCTTACCAAATGGAAAAGGAGGACAATCTTTTGGACAAATATATAATATATGTTATATTAGTAACATATAAGGACTTAGAAAATTTAAACCTGTCACATTAGAATGTAAATGTCTTAGATAGTAATATTCCCTAAATAAAATCCACATGACTAAATTATATATCTATATATGTGTATATAATATAAATTCAACATGTGTGCATGCATGTGTCTATGTGTGTGTATGTGCCATATATCTTATTAGCATTATTCCCCCCAAGTGGCCTTTCATTATCAAAATATCTTTTAACATAATTCACTGCATAAGTTACAGGAGGAAATAATTATAGCCTCAATAGATGCAAAATTACACTTGATATTATTTTACTCCATAATAATATAATTTCAGGTCACTTTAAAGGATTTTTAAACATTTAATAATGGGTAAGTAATAAATTCTACAAAAAAATCGGTAAGAAAACATTAGAAACATTTTCTCTATAAGTATGTATGGAAAAACGGTTACTCTAAAGCACTTTATTCAAAAGTATAACATAGCCTTTAGAAGTACAAAAGGAAAGCAATAAAAAGCCAAACAATTGAAAGAAATGAAGCAAAATCATTCTTGTTTGCAATTGTTAAAATGTATACAGATAGCCAAGATGTATGCAGATATACTGAGAGACTCCATAGAAAATATTTAAAATAAGATGAACATTATGAGACCAATTGTGTAAAATTCAAAACCAAACCATGTTCCATTTTGTGGATGCATTTTGAGCTGTACTTTCCATTGTCAACCTGTTACCACACCACTTTTTTGAAACCTGGAAACTACATTTCCCAGAACCACCTTCTTAATAGCTCCTGTTAAACTTGAGGAATGAAAGGAGCTCACTGATTTAGAAACTGGAAGTGAAGTAGTAACTGGTAGTTTCCAATTGTCGAGACATCAATTCCCAGTGACCACCACAGGACCAGCAGCCTCTCAGGCTGTCCTTCTTCTAGATCTTTCCCAAGATTTGCAAGCTCTCCACCATCATTCTCACTCCAGTGCTTCAGGCTAACTTTGTTCATAATTTATATGGAAAAACTTTATTTTTAGAGTAGAGCACTTTTAGGTTCACCACAAAATCAAAGGGAAGGTACAGAGAATGATTATTTCACCAATTCTCTGGCTTTGTCTCTTTCCACATGGCTGGCTATACTGTTTCCTGTATGAAACCCCACTCACATACCACCAGCTGGTGATTCTGATATTCGAACTGATACACATACATACATAAATTGAAGTCACTCAGTCATGTCCGACTGTCTGCCATCCCATAGACTGTAGCCCGTCAGGCTCCTCCATCCATGGGGTTTTCCAGGCAAGAATACTGGAGTGATTTGTCATTTCTTTCTCCAGAGGATTTTTCCAATCCAGGGATTGAACCCTGGTCTCCTGCACTGCAGGCAGACTCTTTACCATCTGAGCTGCCAGGGAAGCAAGGAGTGAAAGTGAAAGTTGCTCAGTCCTGTCTGACTCTTTGAGACTCCATGGACTATACAGTCCATGGGATTCTCCAGGTCAGAATACTGAAGTGGGAAGCTTTTCCTTTCTCCAGGGAATCTTTCCAACCCAGGGATTGAACCCAACTCTCCTGCATTGCAGGCAGATTCTTTATCAGCTGAGCCACAAGGGAAGCCCATACGTACACAGTGAAATTTAAATAAGTGGTCTGGAAAAATAAATAGTATCATCCAAACAAGGCTAATCAGAGGAAGAAGGACAGGGAACAGGATCAGCATGGGATGCAAAGACCACTCCCAACTGTGTTGCTTTTGTTATATTTACTCAGAAATACACTCTGAAGAAAGTATGGCAAATGAACTAACACTTGATAAACCTCTATTATATTTGGTAGATCAGTGTGTGTTAATATATTTTTTGTATCACTCCAGATTTTTAAAATATTTCCTTAAAATAGAGCTTGTAAACTGATCATTTCACCTGAGCTCCTTTCCAATAGTTCCTTCTAAATCATCAGATTTCTTGTTGAACATACTCAATTATGGCCAGAAAAAATATAATTATACTGATGAATACGATAGATATAAAGCACTGAAATTATCGTCGTTTCATCTGACATTAGGTGTCTAGACACTTTGCTATTAAAATGATATATTATTACTGTAAGAGGATTTCCTGAATGAACTTGATTTCCATTTCAAATTCAAATTTTTAGTCAACCATAAAATATTACAGCAATGTTTGCTAAATCATTTCACTGAAGTGCTACTTTAAACTATCTTTGAGGAAACGAAATTTGAAACTTCATGAAGAGAGAGAATGAACACATCCCCATCACTTTTCCAAATGAATATCACTAGGTTCCTTCATCGTGTTCACTTTATAGCCAAATGATGAAGAGACCTCTTCAAATTCTGATCTGAGCTATTTTTGCTACAGATACCCAATAATCTATTCACAACAGAAAAAACATGGACATTTAGTTATATGAAGTTTGATTACAGTTTTCAGAAAGGGATAAGATATTTTTTATGAGTTTTATTATTAGTATGGTAAGAACATTAACATGGAGCAATGGCATCAAAAGCTATTTGAAACACATGGCTGCCTATGCATACTGCCTATGCCCATTCTACCCTTATTGACACCCTTGCCCATGTGTGCATATGTGCTGTCGCTTCAGTCGAATCTGACTCTTTGCAACTCTATAGAATGTAGCCTGCTAGGCTCTTCTGTCCCTAGGATTCTAGAGGCAAAAATACTGGAGTGAATTGCCTTGCCCTCCTCCAGGGGATCTTTCTGATGCAAGGATCAAACCCACATCTCTTACATCTATCTGCATTGGCAGGTGGGTTCTTTATGACTAGAGCCACCTGGAAAGCCCAACACTTTACCGACCCGCCTGCTATTTCTCCTAATATTAGCATCTCTATAACTTAGGTCCCCAAACAAATGATACATGATTTTGTCACCTAAGATTTCAAACTGCCAACATCCACTGGATCATCGAAAAAGGAAGAGAGTTCCAGAAAACATCTATTTCTGCTTTACTGACTATGCCAAAGCCTTTGTGGAGAAGGCAATGGCAACCCACTCCAGTACTCTTGCCTGGGAAAACCCATGGACGGAGGAGCCTGGTTGGCTGCAGTCCGTAGGTTTGCACGGAGTCGGACATGACTAAGCTACTTTATTTCCACTTTTCACTTTCATGCATTGGAGATGGAAATGGTAACCCACTCCAGTGTTCTTGCCTGGAGAATCCCAAGGACGGGGGATCCTGGTGGGCTGCCGTCTATGGGGTCGCACAGAGTTGGACACAACTGAAGCGACTTAGCAGCAACAGCAGCAGCAAAGTCTTTGTCTGTGGATCACAATAAACTGTGGAAAATTCTGAAAGAGATGGGAATATTAGACGACTTGGCCTGCCTCTCAAGACACCTGTATGCAGGTCAGGAAGCAACAGTTAAAACTGGACATGGGACAACAGACTGGTTCCAAATAGGAAAAGGAGTACGTCAAGGCTGTATATTGTCACCCTGCTTATTTAACTTATATGCAGAGTACATCATGAGAAACGCTGGTCTGGAGGAAGCACAAGCTGAAATCAAGATTGCCTGAAGAAATATCAATAACCTCAGATATACAGATGACAACAGCCTTATGGCAGAAAGTGAAGAAGAAATAAAGAGCTTCTTGATGAAAGTGAAAGAGGAGAGTGAAAAAGTTTTCTTAAAGCTCAACATTCAGAAAACTAAGGTCATGGCATCCAATCCCATCACTTCATGGGAAATAGATGGGGAAACAATGGGAACAGTGTCAGACTTTATTTTCGGGGCTCCAAAATCACTGCAGATGGTGACTGAAGCCATGAAATTAAAAGATGCTTACTCCTTGGAAGGAAAGTTATGACCAACCTAGATAGCATATTCAAAAGCAGAGACATTACTTTGCCAACAAAGGTCCATCTAATCAAGGCTATGGTTTCTCCAGTAGTCATGTATGGATGTGAGAGTTGGACTATAAAGAAAGCTGAGTGCTGAAGAATTGATGTTTTTGAACTGTAGTTTTGGAGAAGACTCTTGAGAATCCCTTGAACTGCAAAGAGATCCAACCAGTCCATCCTAAAGGAGATCAGCCCTGGGTGTTCATTGGAAGGACTGATGCTAAGGCTGAAACTCCAATACTCTGGCCACCTGATGTGAAGAGCCTACTCATTTGAAAAGACCCTGATGCTGGGAAAGATTGAGGGCAGGAGAAGGGGACGACAGAGGATGAGATGGTTGGATGGCATCACCGACTCAATGGACCTGAGTTTGGGTAGAGTCTAGGAGTTTGTGATGGACAGGGAGGCCTGGCATGCTACAGTTCATGGGGTCACAGAGAGTCAGACAGGATTGAGCAACTGAACTGAACTGACTGAAAATTTCAAATAAATTGCATCTCATGTTTAAATGCTTCCAGATGAATGACCTGAAACACCCTGAGGGCTGTTTAAGAGTTTTTAGGCATTAGTCATGTATTAACCCCATCCTGTGAATCGAAGTTGTGATATGCTCACAACCATATCTCATGGGACCACACCTGGGTACCACAAAGCTGTTCTTAAATGTACCTTTCTTAAATACCTTGAAGACCAAATAGAACTTGCTCTCTCTGGTGCTTTGGGATTAAGAAGTAAAGTACTCATTTCTCCCCAGAAATGCTTCCAGATATTTATTTTGGCGATTGTCCAAATGGGACAATGAGAGCTCTATTTCAGTCCCTGAGAAAATCTGAGAAGTGAATTTTTACCCTTTCCCCTCTCTACCCTCTACCCTCTCTATCCTCTCCCCCAAACCAACACAATAAAGATTTTAAAATTTAAAAAAATAAATAAATAAAATCTCCAGAGGGGGGAAAAAAAAAAGAGTCAATGAGCTGGCATGAGACCACTAAAGTTGTTCTGAATCTTCCAAAATTCAAACAACTTAGATGTTACTCCAAGGTGCAGCTGCTCATAGAATAATTTCACTTCATACCCTGAATATTGGAAGCAATGTGTGTTCCTGTGCCCTGTTAGTTGCTCAGTCATATCCCACACTTTGCAACCTCATGGACTATAGCCCACCAGGTTCCTCTGTCCATAGGATTTCAGAGGCAAGAACGCTGGAGTGGGTTGCCATTTCTTCCTCCAGGGACTCTTCTTGACCCAGGGATTGAACCCAAGTCTCCTGCACTGGCAGGTGGATTCTTTACCACTGAGCCACCTGGGAAGCCCCTTGGAAGCAATAGGACCGTTCAAAAGGGAAATCTTACGGTTGAAGGGTAGGTACTAAGAAAATTGCTTCTCTAAGACATCAAGAAGATTAAGTAGGATCTTGAAAGAGCTGAAGGTGATTATGGGGAAATAGTGCTTGGAGTTGAGAAAAAAAATATTCTATCTTCCAGTAAATGAGATCCAGTCTCTGACTTTGGGGATACTCATTGTGCATGTCCTAAATCTTCCTGCCATAGTACCATGCAGATAGTTTTAGGCATTTTACAGACATAGCCATTCATTTAATATTTATTTTATTTCATTTATTTTCTTTCATAGTGTCCCAATTGGGATACTATGTATTGGGGATAGAAGCCTGCTGAAAAAAAAAAAAAAAACCCTGAATTAGTAAGTAAATTAGTAAATAAACAAACATAAATACTCCCT
The DNA here is from genome assembly GCF_042477335.2 of Ovis canadensis. Lineage (NCBI taxonomy): Eukaryota > Metazoa > Chordata > Mammalia > Artiodactyla > Bovidae > Ovis > Ovis canadensis. Next base: position 140,116,996 of record NC_091245.1, read on the forward strand.
CAATGCAATATGAGAGAGTGTGAATGAATCATAAAGAAAGAAAGAAGGTTAGCCAGGTTCCTTTAAGTCTTAAAAAGTGAAAACCTCAGTATATTGCTTCTTAATGAATTTAATTTGAATATTATGTGGAAGAAGCTACTGAATACATTTGCTAGTTTAATTTCTGGAGAAGGCAACGGCACCCCACTCCAGTACTCTTGCCTGGAAAATCCCATGGATGGAGGAGCCTGGTGGGCTACAGACCATGGGGTCAATAAGAGTCAGATACAACTGAGTGACTTCACTTTCTCTTTTCACTTTCATGCGTTGCAGAAGGAAATGGCAACCCACTCCAATGTTCTTGCTTGGAGAATCCCAGGGACGGGGGAGCCTGGTGGGCTGCCGTCTATGGGGTCACACAGAGTTGGACACAACTGAAGCAACTTAGCAGCAGCAGCAGCAGCAGCAGCAGCAGCAGCAGTTTAATTTCAGTTGTCTTGATAACTTTTTGACTGATGGTTGTATAGGATGCCTGAAGAATCAGGAATAGGTCTTGCAACAAAGTTTAAGGTGTAGCCAAATTCTACATGTAATAATCAAATTAATTTCCTCCCTCTCTTGTTTAACTGTTGCCCTAACTACTTATTCTATGGAGATGAAAGATACTTGAAACATCTGACTTATTTTAATTTTTTGGACTTATCCATTAGTACATTTTGTGAAATAATTTGTGACAATTAACTTCTGTAATAAATGTCTCCAGTATAAATAATCATTCATTTCCTCCCACTCACTCACTAAACAGGTGACTGCTATAGGTCAGGAAAATTTATCTCCTATATTGTAAGAGCCCTACAATTTCTTTCACATGTAAGTAATTTACTGCCAATATTACATTCTTATAATGAACACTATTGCTCTTGTCAGTTCTGAACTGATATTGCTACCACTATTATTACCATTGTTGTTATATTATTTCCTGAGTGAAGTATTGGAATTGCTCAAACAGACATTTGTTTTGATGACAAATTAAAATTATAGTGAAATAATCATGGTTAGGAATACAAAAAACAACAGCCATTGAGTATCTAGTCTCTTTTTGTTCCAGCACCGGTGAGAACTTGAATTTTCTCTGAAATTTGTCAAATCCAAGTACATCACCAGGTGTTTTGGAACATCTGTCAGCTGCAACTTTATGACCCCAAGGTCCCTCCCTTGTAACTCTGCAAACATTTCAGACCCCAACCAATCCTTGCTTAGCAAACAGCCTTGCTTCTTGCCAGCTCCAATTATCATTCTTGACAAACAACTTTTGTAACTGACTGTGACCTTGATGTTTTTGTCTTTGTAAGTTTCCTTTATTTTGTAGTCTGGCAGAACACAATTCAAGTTCTCCTTGAATCTCTTTCTCAGGATATACTCTTAACAAATTCAAAATTAACATCTCTTTATTTCAGTTAGATCCTCATTTATAAAATTTTAGTCATCAGTTCATTTGTTTTGTCTTTGGTTTTATTTTGGTTTTGTTTGTTTTAAAAGGAAAGACAGAAATGTTTCTTACAGTGTGTATTGTCAAATTACTTCTCTTTGAGAGTGACCAGATTTTGGTACACATTATCTATGAGACTCTACTTGTTAGACTGATTCAGAAGATACATATGAAAAAGAAAAGTCTAAGGCTTCTTGCCATAAATGAATAATGACAGAAGATGGAGAGATTGTCTGGTCTCCTAGAGCTAGCCGTTAAGAGAAGCAATGCATATATTTTCTTATATAGCTTTCTCTTTACAAAAGCCTATTCTCTCTCTCTTCTGTAATGTAACAGAGGATGTGTAATAGACAATTAAATTATATAACTTTTATGAAAAACAATACATAGTTTACATAACTATTATTATGTTTTATTTTGTAAACTAACTTGACTAAAATCTTCACATTCAAAAAGCTAAATACTCTGGAACATATACATGTAATTACTACTTCTACCCTAGTGAAAGCCTGGATATACTAAAGTACTTCCAGTTCCTAGGCCTATTTTGAAATATCTGTGAGGCAGTAAGTATCACTTCTCAGTTTCCTATGATTTCCCTCATTTATAATCTCTTCATCTAAGTTACATTTTGTTACTTGGTCTTTTCAGCACTTCCTTCTTTTTTCTTATGTCTAAGATGAGTTGAGAAGATCACAGTGTAGAAAACCAGGAATTGTAAGTATAAAAGCTTTATTAGACAAAGGAAGTAGTATCACTGACAAGAGTTAAAACTGTGAGCAAGACTCAGAGTCACTGATAGGGGAAGAGAATGTGTGAGGTTTATCAGAGCTCCTTCCGAAGGATGGCCAACTGTGCATGCTCTGGTGTGAACTTTGGATTTTAACTTCAGTGATGAGCAATCATATAATGATTTTAAGCTTTTGAGTTGGATGACTATCACATTTGAGTTATAGGAAGATAAATTTGAATGCAAAATAAAGACCACAGAGAAGCTTTGCTAAAGTAAATTAAAAGGGAAAATAGTGGCTTTAAATAAAATATTTTGATATAGATGTCAGATAAAGAACAATTACAATCGTTAGGTACCCATTGCCTTCCTCTAGCTTCCCCAGGGTGCAGAGCCTGGGTAACAACTGTGTGCAACTACTCTACCAGTTAGCACAGTCCTAGGGTTCAAGATTGAAAGTTTAATAAAAGAAGCAAGGAGAGAAAGGAAGAGAGTCAATAAGAGAGTACTTTATTGTTATTATTATTATTAACTTTATTTTACTTTACAATGCTGTATTTGTTTTGCCATACAGCAATATGAATCCACCACGGATGTGCACGTGTTCCCAATCCTGAATCCTCCTTCCACCTCCTTTCCCATACCATCTCTCTGGGTCATCCCTGTGCACCAGCCCCAAGCATCCTGTATCCTGCGTTGAACCTAGACTGGTGATTCGTTTCTTATATGGTATTATACATGCTTCAATGCCATTCTCCAAAATCATCCCACCCTCTCCCTCTCCCGCAGAGTCCAAGAGACTGCTCTATACACCTGTGTCTCTTTTGCTGTCTCACATACAGAGTTATCATTCTTTAATAATCAGGTTGTGTGCTGGTGCTGACAGAGAGACTATGAGGGAAGAAGATGAATTCATTTCCAGAATAAGTAGGGGCTCCAGTGAGCATGTATTGCTGCCTTTTCAGAGCAGGAAGGAATTTAAGATAGGTGACATGTCACTGAGCACACAACTAGTCTTTGGGGGTGAAGTCATCCTGAGAGACCATCATTGGGTTTTGCTAAGGGCAAGGTGGCTATGCAGCAATAACAATTAGCTAGATCAGCTCATAATTGTTAATACAGATATTATGATCCATTGATTACATAATTTTGTTGTTCATGGGCTACTGACCAAACTTGGGTGGTATGAGAGAAAAGGTTTACAGAAAACCATAGCATTAGTCATTCTGGAATGCACTAACTCGGAAAACAAAGATCCACATGCTGTATGCCCACTCCTGTGTGTCTACCCACATGTCTCTCCCTCAGAGCTGTAAATCTTTACCTTCTAGTTTTCTCTTTTTTTGAATGTCCAATTCCAGATCAACCAATCAGACTTTTTATCTCTGCCCTAGATTTCATGTATATCTATACTTCCAACTACTTCTAATCCATAGAAAGTGACAAGAAGGTGACCTCACATAGCTTTGCTCACTGGAATAATGCCCCTTATTACTGTGCATTAGAACCATGACTTTATAGTAGAGAGCTATAGTGAGGCAATAATTTCTTTTCACAGAATACATATTGCAATAATTCAACTCTGTGAATGAGTACAGATGTATCCAACTCCATCAGTTGGTCATAAGGAATTCCCATCAACCTAGAGCATGTGTTGAAAGAAATTCATTTGTTTGAAGAGACCATTAACATGGGCATCAGAGTCACTCTGGCAAAGAATAGTCCTAACTAGGAACCATAGGATCCTGTCTAAATTCACTTTTATTGCTTTATTGCAAAGAATAGTATCTAGGCTGTTCTGGGCTCTCAGTTCTCAAGTATTAAATTTATTTTACCTTCCTATATCTTCTGAGTCTTTTGATTTTATTCTCAGTACTAGGTCAAAGAAGCAACAACATTTATTCCTAATTTATTGTAGTTGAGTGCAGGATTTAAGTAGCCAGATTAATAGGTTATTAGGATATTTTACAATGGAAATAAACTCTCAAAAATAATTAAGTTGTTCCCTACTAAACCATATTTTCTGACCCTTGGATGAATACACTCAAGATCTATGCCTAAATATTGCCCAATAATTCCTGCCAGCAAAAATTAACTAGGTTCTTTACTTCCTTTAATGTGTACACTATTTCCTTATTTCTTCCTTATGAAAGAGAGATTTTATTTCCCTGTTGGGCTGTGCTTAATCTGATGCTTGTAATTGTCTTAGCATCAATGAAAGGAGGTAGGGAAAATTATTTTATGGAAATGAGCTTCATCTCTGTAAGCATCTGATTCAAGTTAGGTCATTTCAAAGGGAGGTTGTTTTCCTCTAATAAGAGAGTGGGAGCAGCTTCTGCTGAAATAATGAGTTCAGTGGAATTCAGGAATTAAGATTTATCAGACTTGACCATCCATATTCCTCATCACAAATTTCAGAGTTCTACTCTTCCCCTATCAAAATCCTATTTGACAGATGAGAGTTGTTGAAGTTTCACACTTAATTATGCTATATATAGTCTGCTGCTGCTGCTGCTAAGTCACTTCAGTCGTGTCCGACTCTGTGCGACCCCAGGGATGGCAGCCAAACAGGCTCCCCCGTCCCTGGGATTCTCCAGGCAAGAACACTGGAGTGGGTTGCCATTTCCTTTTCCAATGCATGAAAGTGAAAAGTGAAAGTGAAGTCACTTTGTCATGTCCGACTCCTAGTGACGCCATGGACTGCAGCCTACCAGGCTCCTCCATCCATGGGATTTGCTAGGCAAGAGTACTGGAGTGGGTTGCCATTGCCTCTAAACCCTTAAAATTAGGCTCTGTCCCAAGACTATAGCTTCTGAAAAATTTTACAGAAGCTACCACAGTATGACATAAGGTAGTATTTGATCCCCAGGTACTGGAGAGAGTGTCCTAATATATAATTATATAATTGCCATAACCCTGTGCAACCTTAACATCACAAACACCACACATTTTAATGGCCTAGATTCAACTTGTAACTCATTCAAAGCATTATGAATACTTTTTGTACTACTGAGTCCCAGGAGTTATGATCACTATCAGCAATGTGGTCTTTATGAGAACTCTGAGCACTGAAGCTCTTTGCTCTTAATCTGAGGGTCTGCTTTCCAAAGCCAAGATTTTGTTGTTCTGTCCCTAAGTCATGTCCGACTCTTTGTGACCCCATGGACTGCAGCACGCCAGGCTCCTCTGTTCTTCACTATCTCCTGGAGTTTGCTCAAATTCATGTCAATTGGGTCAGTGATGCTATCTAAACATCTCATTCTCTGTTGCCCCTTTTCTATTTGCCTTCAATCTTTCCCAGCATCAGGATCTTTTCCAACGGGTTAGCTCTTCACATCAAATGGCCAAAGTATTGGAGCTTCAGCTTCGGTATCAGTCCTTCCAATTAACATTCAGGGCTGATTTCCTTTAGTATCAACTGGTTATAAGGCTGTGAAAGTGAAAGTGTTAGTCATTCAGTCTTTGTGACTCCATGGACTGTAGCCGCAAGATTCCTCTGTCCATGAAATTCTCCAGGCAAGAATACTGGAGAAGGTTACATTTCCTTCTCCAGGGGATCTTCTCAACCCAGGGATCGAATCCGGGTGTCCTGCATTTCAGGCAGAATGTTTTACTGTATGGATATGAAAGTTAGACTATAAAGAAAGCTGAGGGCCAAAGAATTGATATTTTTGAACTGTGGTGTTGAAGACTCTTGAGAATCCCTTGGACTGCAAGGAGGTTCAACCAGTCCATCCTAAAGGAGATCAGTCCTGGGTGTTCATCTGAAGGTCTGATGTTGAAGCTGAAACTCCAATACTTTGGCCACCTGATGAGAACAGCTGACTCATTTGAAAAGTCCCTGATGCTGGGAAAGATTGAGGTCAGGAGGAGAAGGGGACGACAGAGGATGAGATGGTTGGATGGCATCACTGACTCGATGGACATGGGTTTGGTTAGAGTTCGGGAGTTAGTGATGGACAGGGAGGCCTGGTGTGCTGCAGTTAATGGGGTCGCAAAGAGTCAGACATCACTGACTGACTGAACTGAAGTGAGCTGAGTACCAGGGAAGCCTTCATAAGTCCGTATTTGTTATCAGTTGTCCAAGCTTGGGTTCTCCAGAAAGTAGAGCCTGAGAAAAATGTCTATGTGCCTGTATATTGTTTGGCAAAGCAATCTTGACATGAATGAAGGAAAATGGAAAGAGGGAACAATAAAACACCAAACAATATACTGATATTATGTTTTCAATTGGCCACTGCATGATATAAAATAAAACTGATGACACTCAATACTTTCTTATAAGATGCTGTATAAAGTATGAAACTTGAACTAGATCAAAGAAGACTTAAATAAATGGCAAAATATTTCATGCCTGTGGATAGGAAGACTCAATATAGTCCCACAATCAGTTGTTCCCAACTTGATCTATAGACATAATGCACTCCTAATAAAAATCTCAGCAAGTTACTGTTATGGATAATACTGGAGAAAATCTAGATGACCTTGGTTATGACTTTTTAGAGAAATATCCTAAAATAAGTTGAGATATTTTGGCCCTTTATCAAAGGTAAACTTTATTGGATAGTTGTCCCTTAGTATCTGCAGTGGATAATTGGTTCCTGGGCCCGCCATGGACACCGAAATTCATGTATACTCATGTCCCTGATATAAAATAACCTATATCAGTCATCTGTATCTGGGTTTGGCATATGTATATATGGAGCACTGACTGTATTAAGAAAAACATGTATTCCGTTGATTTCTTAACCAGGGCTGCTATTACAAAATACCACAAACCTAAGTGGCTTATAAATGACAGAAATTTATTTCTCATAGTTTGACATCTGGAAATCTAAAATCAATGTGTCGACATGGTCAATGAGGGCAGTCATTCAAGTTGCAGACTTCTTAGGAAACTCCATGGGGCCTGTTTTAATGGGCTTTAATCTCAATCATGAGTGTCCCCTTAATGATCTGTTTATCATGAGGGTCCCCTTAATGACCTATTTATCTCCCAGAGTACCCACCTCTTATTGCCATTACCTTGGGGATTAAAACTGAGGAAATACAAACAGCCAGATCATAGTAGTTCACCCCCATCCCCCAAGACTCAAGTTCTTTTTGCATGCAAAGTATATTAATTCTATGTAAATTGTCCCCAAAGCCTTAACTGGTCCAAGCCTCATCCAAATATCATCTAGATCAGATATGGGTGAGACTCAAGATATGACTCATCCTAAGGCAAACTGCTCTCCTGCTGTGAACCTGTGAAATTGAATATGTTGTGTCCTTCCAAAACACAATGATGGGCCAGGAAGAGGATATACATCCTCACTGCGAAAAATAAAGTAAAGAAGGAAAGAAAGAGTAAAAGGTCTAAGGGAAGTCTAAAATCTAATGGGCAAACCACACTAAACCCCAAGACTTGAGGACAATCCTCCTTGGCTCAATGTCCTGCCTTCTGGACACAGTGGGAAGGAGTTGGACATCCTCATCCCCACAGTTTTGCTGAGTGCAGTCCACTCCTCAACTCTCACAGGTTAGAGTGGAATTTCTACAGCTATCCACAATAGAACCATGACCTTGTCGCTCTGCTAGTCTGGGGTTGAGGAATGGCCCCATTCCCAAGCCTCCACTAGTATTATTCTAGTGGGGACTCTTGGTAGTAGTGTCACACCTGCAGCAAGTCTCTGCCTCAGTTGTGTTTTAGTGGCTCCAGGTGGCTCCAACCTTTGAAATATAGGTGGAGGTGGCCAGGTTCCACACACCTTTTGCTTAATATAGCACAAGACACACCAGGACTCACTGAATTTGTGAGTGCATTGGTCAAGGAGTGTGGTGCTGGAATTCAAGGAATGGAGACCACCATGTGAGCAAGCAACAAACAGAGGCAAACCCCTCCTTCAAAATCTTTGTGCCCATAAATGTCTACACTCCATGCTTGTGACAGGAAGGGCAGCCAGTGATTTCTGAAATGCTTTGGGGGAGTCATTTCTCCATTATTTTGGACAATGGGTCCAGGCTTCTGTTTACACCACTGAACAGTCTTGCTGACTCTTTTGAGGTAACTATTCTAGCTACTGTGAAGATGGCCAATCCAGTCTTATCAAGTTTGCCCACATCTTCATGTTCACTCCCAAACAAGCTTCTAATTTTTGGTTTAGAAATATTTATTTTTATATATTTTTGTGTAGCTTTCATTGGAGTATAGTTTATTTACAATGTGTTAAAGTGTACAGTAAAGTGAATCAGTTACACATATACATATATCTACATTTTTTTTTAAATATTCTTTTCCCAAACAATTTTTCTTTAATTCTTTTCACTATGGATAGGACAAGAATTTCCCAAAATTTTAAGTTCTGCTTCCTTTGTGATTAATAATTTAATCTTAAAATTGTTTCTCTTCTGAAATTGCTGTAAGTATTCAGGAGACACCAGCTGCTCCTTCCACATTTTGCTGTGGTATTTCCTCAGCCACATAGCCAATTTCATCTTTCACAAGTTCTACCTACCATAAAATGCTAGGTCATGAACACAGTTTGGTCAAGCGCTTAGACACTTGAGAGTAAAGAATCACCTCTCGTCCAATTTTCATAAACAAGTTCCTCACTTCTGTCTGAGATCTTGTAAGAATGGTCTTTACAGTTCACATTTCTACCAACATCCTATTCACAACCATTTAAGTATTCTCTAAAACTAAGCTTTTCTCTATAGCTCTCCTTCTGATCACTCATGAGAACTTCTTTTAATGGTCCATTCATGTCAATATAGACTTCTTCTAGCATGTGTTTCAAAACTCTCCCAGCATCTACCCATTATCTAATTTTAAAACCACTTTCACAATTTTAGGTATTTATTTCAGCACCACTTCCACTTCTCAGTGAGAGTGAAAATGTTAGTTACTCAGTAGTGTCCAACTCTTTGTGACCCCATGGAGCCTCCAGGCTCCTCTCTCTATGGGATTCTCCAGGCACAAATACTGGAGTGGGTTCATTATCATCTCCAGGGGATCTTCCCAACCCAGGGATTGAACTCAGGTCTCCCACATTGCAGGCAGATGCTTTACCATCTGAGCCACCAGGGAAGCCACTTCTCAGTACCAATATTTTTATTAGTCAGTGCTTTTCAGACTAACAGGATAATTAGTATATACAGAGATGTATAAGGAGAGATTTATTATGGGGATTGGCTCAAGCAACTATGGAGTCTGAGATATGCTACACCATGCCATCTGCAAGCTGGGTAACCAGCTGATTATATACATATCCACATAATATGTGTTTGTGTTTATTATGCATGTATCATTTATTATTAAATTTTACTTATTTATTCAATATCTGTGTATTGAATTATTATTATTAAATTACTAGTCTTCAAAAATTTTTTTTTGATTGATGGCTAAACATAGAACCATAGCACTTGTTTATTGTTGAAGCACTTATTGTTTGAATCACAGAAGGTGACTGCATTTCCAGAAACTCTGTTGAGAGAAAGATTGAAATTTTCACTGAGGAAAAATAATGGTGTTACAGATTCTATTGTGAGATTATCAGAAACCTTCATATATTGCACAAGACCATATTCTTTGGTATAATGAGATAAAACATATAAAGAAAATAAGATAAATTGAAATCAGGCCTCAGAAAATAACCATTTTAGTTCCTTGTTACATAAAAATGTATAGTCTGATGAACTCAATGCTGAGGTAAGAACAGCAGTCTTTTCTTATGAACAAATGCAGTATATACTTTTAAAGATAAATTTCAAGGGAATTAATCTTCAAAATAAAACATCCATTTTTTTAAAAAAAAAGATATGACCAACCTAGATAGCATATTAAAAACCAGAGACATTACTTTGCCAACAAAGGTCCGTCTAGTCAAGGCTATGGTTTTGCCAGTGGTCATGTACGGATGTGAGAGTTGGGCTATGAAGAAAGCCGAGTGCCGAAGAATTGATGCTTTTGAACTGTGGTGTTGGAGAAGACTCTTGAGAGTCCCTTGGACTGCAAGGAGATCCAACCAGTCCATTCTGAAAGAGATCAGCCCTGGAATTTCTTTGGAAGGACTAATGCTAAAGCTGAAACTCCAGTATTTTGGCCACCTCATGCGAAAAGTTGACTCATTGGAAAAGACTCTGATACTGGGAGGGATTGAGGGCAGGAGGAGAAGGGGACGACAGAGGATGAGATGGCTGGATGGCATCACGGACTTGATAGACGTGAGTTTGAGTGAACTCCGGGAGTTGGTGATGGATAGGGAGGCCTGGCGTGCTGAGATTCATGGGGTTGCAAAGAGTCAGACACAACTGAGCAACCGAACTGAACTGAACTGATCCTTTACGCTGAATCATTTTCTATAAACTTTTTTTTTTTGTCTTAAAAGATGGCAACTTTATACGTTACTCATTTCTAAGTAAAAAATAAGCCATCTTATATAACAATTTGTCCCAAAATATTTTTTTCTATGTTGACATCAAGTTTTTATCATGAAGTCACAAATTGCTATGTTCTATTACAAATTACTGACCTTTAGCTCCTATGATAAGCTCATTCTTCCTCAATGTGAGAATTAGGAACAATAGTCTAATTGGAGGCAGAAAGATATTTGTGAATGAGACCTTGAGATGCCATATGTGACTCTAACACCCTCATGTTTTTCAGTTATTGAATGCTCTTATACATATCCGTTCAGAAACATTAAGCAAAAAAAAAAAAGAAAAGAAAATCTGGAACTTGTTTTAATTCCTTTCCCAACATAAAAATTAATTTAAATTATCATGTCTTTAACAAAATATGTAAGAGTTTTAACAGAAATCTACATTGTTTCTCTGTAGTATTTGCTTAGAATACAAACTAAATAAGAATATTGAGAGCTTTTTTTTCAAAATGTATCATAAAACACTCATAGCCAAATTGTACATATGAATCCATTTCTCCTGTTCTCCTAGGTATTTCATTTCATAAATCATCTCTTCTGGCCTTTTCTGTCTAACTACTTGGAATTGTTATATAGAATGAAATGAACTATACTGTCATACTTTCTAGTACTTATAACTTAAATCTTAGAACAAAAGTTATTTAATAGAAGAAAATATAAATAAAATTTATCCATTTTAAAGACATTTCTAAAATGTGTCATGAGTTATGTCTAGACTAAATATTATGTTTAAAGACAAGATGGCTTTCAAATGTTCCAACAGTTGTTCTTAAATTTTTAACATTCCAAAGCTTAAACCTTGACCTTTCTTTATGACCCAGGAAATTTTTCTTTACCTTTACTTTGGTTTGTATCTTTATGCTTGGCTCTCATTTGAGCTCCTTCATGCCCATAATTGATTCATGAAGACTCCAGGGAGAAGTACACTTACTTTAAATAATATTGATTTAGGAAAAGTCACAACTTTATAAAGCAATTCCAATAATTTTATTCTCTTGCTTTCATGTAGAATCCATACAGAACTTCTCACAAAATTGCCAAATTTGACCTCTTTTTTTTTTTTTTTTTTGGTTAACTGACTCACCAAATAAAAGTCACAAAAGTCCTGGCTGATAATTTAAGTTTAAAGGACTAGGACTATATATGCAACATCCCCATAGATATATCTGATTTCTTTGCTCTGGATCCATCAGGAAAATATGGCACTCTTGGCAAATCCACTTCATCGGTAGACTTGTAAATTGCACTGGGTACATTTTTATTCTGAAGAAACTAAGACAGTTTATACATTGGCTAAGCCAGGAGCACTGCTTAGGGAATTTAACTGTTTCTCTCAGACTATAACTGGCCATCTGTTATTGAAAAGAGGACTTTAGAGCCTGAGTCATCTACTCAGGCTAAGGCTATTGATAAAATCGCTTGACTAAATACTCAGTTTTCCATTTCTTTTCTTAAACATGCATAATGTATAAGGAAGGAAGGACAGGTTTTATCACTTCTTAGCATAAATATTGCATGTCTATAAAGTTATTCAATCATAGTACAATATCTCCATTTCAAATCTGTGTCTGTCAGTGTGTGTGTGTAAAGATGGTGCTGCAGTGACTGGAGTTTATTTTTTAATACTATTTATGATTTATTTGTTCAGTTTTAAATATTTTGAACAAAAACCAACTGAAAAAAATATTTAGCAAGTCATTTAAGAAAATAAATATTTGAAACAGTTTGCCCTGAATTTTGGTTCAGGCTCAAAGGATAAATGTTTCATGATTAAACATTTTGGAATACTTTTTTTTTAATTACCCAATTTACTCTGTGAGAGTCTGAAACTCCTAGCTCTTCTCTTTTGATGAGAAAGAGTCTTTTTTGAAAAACTGTCCACATAAGGGTGACTATCAGATTAAATTTGGGTAGCTAACTTTGCTTTTTGAAAATAAATAGCACAAACGTTGTAGAAATAAATTAGATTATCAAAAATAAATTTTCAAACAATTGACATCTTCACTAATAAGTTTTTGATGAGTAATTTAATGATATAAAGCACCATTTTTTAAATACTTAACAAGTACCAAGAAAGGAATTAAAATATTTTATATAAAAATCTCATTTAATTATCATTATAAATTTTATTATTATTATTTAAAATCTGAAAAATACAGTTTACTGATTTTCCTTCTACTAACATGAGAATGTGAGTATACAAGTGAACAGTAGTCTCCTAGATGTTCCATATAAATAAATGGATATTTTGCCTCAGTTTATAGATAATATGTCTAACATCTATGAGAGTTCTCAAAAAACTAATAACTTTAAACAACTAATATGAAAATATGAATGAAAAGAAAACTGAAGCATTTTAGATATTACATTTAACTATACCTAAAAGTAATGCTTATGTCATTGTCTTTGATGAAATGATTCTGTGCAACTGTAGAGCAGCCACTGGCCACCTACACTGGCATTTTCCACATGCAGGGAAGTCCTCCCACATTAACCATGAGGCAATGGTAAGGGGAATAAATAGGAACATGAAGGTGGATGATAACATCTCACATTGGCTGTCCAGGAAAATAATATAAAACAAGCATAAGAACTTATGAAAATGTTGTTTCGGACAGATTGAAAGCATGAAATGATCTGACATACTTCTTATAACTGCATATGACAAATTAGTCCACCAGACTTATGCTTTATCAACCTGAATTAAAACTACTGCATTTAGATTTCAAGTATTTTTTTTTTAGTTTTATTTATTTATTTTGGCTGTGCTGGGTCATCATTGCTGCACTCAGGCTTTCTCTAGTTGCAGTGCTCAGGCTTCTCAGTGTGGTGACTTCTCTTAATGTGTAACACATGCTTTAGGGCCCATAGGCTCAGTAGTTGTGGCACACAAGCTTAGTTACTCTGCATCATGTGAGGTCTTCCTGGACCAGGGAATCACACCAGAGACCCTTGCATTGCAAGGCAGATTCTTAACCACTGGTCCACCAGGGAAGCCCTCAAGTACTTTTAAAGAGGGATGAAATGTGTTCAATCCCTGAGTCGGGAAAAAACTCCTGGAGCATGACATGGTAACCCACTCCAGTATTCTTGCCTGAAGAATCCCAAGGACAGAGGAACCTGGTGGGCTACAGTCCATGGGGTCACAGAGAGTCAGACACAACTGAAGTGGCTTAGCACGCATGCATGCAGATTGTTAGGACTTATAATGAACCTGGTCTCCCTGATGTTCCTCCAACTTGCCAACCGTTCTCTCACCCTAGACTTTGTATTTGCTGTCTCCTGTATCTCAGTAGCTGTGCAACTCATTCCTGCACCCCTTTTAACTATGTTTAAATGTACCTTCAGTATTTCTGCTGAAAGGAAATTTGCTAATTTGGAAAAAAATATAACAAAGTTATTTTACAAACTATTTATTTGATAGCAATGTCTTAGGAATTTCCGTGTCTTAGGAACAACTGAGATCTTGTTCTGTTGCCACTTCCCTCGAAACTGTGATGGTACAGAAAGGATCTGGAGGCATGCCATTTGCAAGAGGAAAGGTGGCAACCTATAAATTACTCTTAATTATCAAAAATAGAATGCATAAAGTGACTTTCACACTCTTGAGTATGAAACACATCAATAATTGCCATTAGACATCCTCTTACAGTTATAATTCACTCACTTGATGTTGCAGGCCTTCAATGTGCCTGATTTGCTTGGCCTACCTGTTTCTCTCTCCCAGTTATTTGTTCTTCCCTTCCCATTGACTCTTCAATTGGCACATTTCCATACTCTCCATTATGCTTGCAAATAATCTCATTAAAAGAGTTCAGCTCACCAAAGAGCACTTGTTCCATCAAAGATGGAGCTGACATTAGACTCATTTCTCTGTGGGCAGTATTTGAGAGTTTTAGGGGAAACATACCCTTACTTCTGATTGCTGCTCAATGGTTAACAGTCCAGTGAAATTATTGAGATCAATAATTGCCTGTCTGAGCTACAAAACAGTTCACAACATGATGAGAGGATAGAAAATGTAGTTTTCAGTGAACTGGTCATTGACTGAAATATCAAGTACCTGTTGTGTCAAAGTGCTAACAACTTATAGTGTAACAGAAATAGTATTTCAGGATCATATGCTGATTATCTAGAGCTATTATTCAACAGAATTAAAAGAAAAAAAAAAAAAAACCCTGTGCAATCTTTGTGACTGCTGGGATCACAAATACCCAGTTAGCAGCAGAGCTAAGAAATTAAATGATGAGAAATACCACATGATTAAATGTCCATTTCCCATTCTTGATAGTTTACAACTTCATCTTGATCCACTTTTTACTCACACATTTTAATATTAGAGAAAACTAGATACACTTTAAAATGATGATTTAAGTCTGAAATGAAAAACACACCCACCCCAAACCTTGGTAGAACAACAGCTGACTATCAAAGAAAAGGACACATACACCTCCTCGCTCAACTACCACCTGCCTAGAGAATGAGGGCTCCCTGCCTGCTGAGATAACAGGCTGGCACATCACACACATGAACTTCTGAGAAGTGGGTGGTGCCGAAGGAACACAGCAGGGGCAGATGTGGTGGTGGGAAGGATTCTTGATAGAAGGCTAGTTGTACAGAAAGGTCAAGAGAGCAGTTGTTGGTCCAACACTGAATATACGTTAGTGGCTAAAGGTAGATTGCACAGCTCTGGCAAACTAATTTTATTTTTTCCGCATAGTACATTTGTAAAATTACATAAAAGTAAATTTTGTTTCACAGATGCCTGCTGCCTAATATTGAATGTGGTTTCCAGGCTCAGAATAGTATCTACCCCTTCATTAAGCCCTTACTTTCAAAGTCAAGCAACCATTTTTATAGTATGAGTGTCACTTGAGGTTTAAAATACAATGATTTTCCTTTTCTGGGAAGAAAATGTAACATTGTGGTGAAATTATTCTAGCACTTAAATGTGCAAAAATAGCTAGGCTAACATACTAGACCAATTTCAGCAATCCTTTCTCAATCATATAAACAGAGAGATGTATGTGAATGCTAAGTCACCTCAGTTATGTTCGACTCTTTGTGACCCCATGGACTGTAGCTCGCCAGGGTCCTCTGTCCATGGGATTCTCCAGGCAAGAATATTGGAGAGGGTTGCCATGCTTTCTCTGGTTTTCTTAAGGGAGTCTAGAAATTATACTACAATATCTAAGATCATCCGCATGTTTCATGAATCAGGCAATGTTAATTTAGAGCATCTTCTTAATAGTAAATCATTTCTGACAAAATGATTTTCAAAGGAAAATTTGAAGTGGATTATTCTAAAAATTATGCCTTTATAAAAAGTGATATAATGGTGAATCAGCAACTTAGTACAAGTGACTCTTTTTTGTTTTAGATCATTGAAAATTTATGGCATTTTTATTTTTATTTATTTTTGTTTTGTTTTATTTTATTTATTATTATTTTTTTAATTTTATTTTTTTTTTACTTTACAATACTGTATTGGTTTGCCATACATTGACATGAATCCACCACGGGTGCAAGTGACTCTTAAAAGGACTGACTGCTTTAGTTTCTTTGTTCCATGAATAAGTTTTAAATGAAAATTTCTTGGAGTAGGTAATAAATTAAACTTATATACTATACGTAAATAAATCTAAGCCCATAAAAACTTTACAGAACACAGTACAATAACCAAAAGAAGAAAGTAAACTGTTGATATTTTGATGAGAAAGAATGATGGCATCCTTTCTGTTTCTAAAATTTTCTGTATTTAATAAGGTATATTTTTCACAAGACCAATGGAACTTCCAGTGTAATAATTAATCAAACACTGACACTAACAATAATACTGGGTGGTTGTGCTTACCATTCCTTCAAAATATTGTTAGGATTTTTGCCTAATGATTATTTAGGAAAATACAATTATTATGAGCACATTTCTCTTCAGAAATGTGAGTTAGAAGAAAACCTGCTAATTTCCTCCTCTGAGAAAGCTCAGGATATGACAGGAAACCTCAGGTATAATTAAATCCTGGTGCAAGTCCTAATGGACATAAGCATTCATTGTAACCAAAGCCCTTCAAAATTCTGATTAAAAACAATCTAGGAAACTGCGTTTTGAAATAGTTGTTGCTTTTATCTTTAAATTATTTTGTTCATTTAAAATTCTGTATTAACAAAACAATGAAGTTTTAGTTGCTTCTAGGTCAAATACTGTAGTTATATCATTTTGCCCAGATGACGCAGTTGTGTTTCTATTTCTAGAATATTTAAGAAAAGAGTTGAAAACAATTCTTTAAAATTACAGTTATACGTGTATTGACACAGAGTTTCTAATTTCACAAAGTATTAGAATCAGGAGTAGGGTAGGTCCTGAAAGTATTGAGTAATAACACCTCATTGGCACAATCGAGAAGCAGGGAGCAAGAAAGGCACTGTTCCAGGCATAGCAAGCAGCTGCTGCTTTTCTTTTTTACCAATTGAGCTATCAGCTCCTAAGCTGCTGCTAAGTCACTTCAGTCATGTCCGATTCTGTGCGACCCCATAGACGGCAGCCCACCAGGCTCCCCCATCCCTGCGATTCTCCAGGCAAGAACACTGGAGTGGGTTGCCATTTCCTTCTCCAATGCATGAAAGTGAAAAGTGAAATTGAAATAGCTCAGTCGTGTCCAACCCTCAGCGACCCCATGGACTGCAGCCTACCAGGCTCCTCCGTCCATGGGATTTTCCAGGCAAGAGTACTGGAGTGGGTTGCCATTGCCTTCTCAGGGAACCCCTTAAATGTAGCAGCCTCTCCAAACCCACAGTCTCTCTGGTTGTCATAGGAGCAAGTGATGAGACTTTTGCTCCATAGGTAATTTACGAGTTCACAGCATCCGAAAAGGAGAGTAATAATGGAAGAAGATGCTATAGCATGATCATGAAATATACTATGATTTCAACATAGAAGATCCATCAAGATGGTTAATAAAACATGTGACATGTGTGTGAATGCATGCATAAGCTCATTTAACGTTATTTTGCATAGATAAATTTTGTGATTTCTTACTAGGATCTAATTTCTTTGAGTTCCAAAAAATTAATTTATGTTGGTAACCTTTCTACCATCAAGTTCAAATTTGAAATAAACAAAACATACTCTCAACAAATATATTTAACAATGTCTGTAACATTTAAAAAATACTCTCATATACCCTTAATTTTAATCTATATGCCAAACTCTAAATCTTAAAATGATAGTAGTTATTTTTATGTTGTTTGACATCAATGCAATATATAATAGTGATGTGATTGCTTATAATTTTGCTTGAGTTCCTAGATATTTCACACACTATGTAACAATGTATCAGTGTTGCTTGTGGGATTAAATCATACAAATGATATTAACAAAGAGAAGCATTAAGTATCAATGGAAATGTAGACATAGGGAACAAACTTGTGGACACAGTGGGGGAAGAAGAGGGTGGGATGAATTGAGAGAGTAGCATAGAAACATATACATTATTACCATGTGTAAAATACAGAGCCAGTGGGAATTTGCTGTGTGACACAGGGAGTTCAACTCTGCTCTGTGACAGCCTAGGGGGAGTGGATGGGATAGGAGATGGGAGGAAGCTTCAAAAGGAGGGGACAAATGTATACCCATGGCTGATTCATACTGATGTAAGGCAGAAATCAGCACAATATTATAAAGCAATTACCCTTTATCAAAAAAAAAAAAACAAAATTTAAATATATATAGATATAGGTATGTATTTAGAATAAGAACACAGTTAAAATGTGTGAAAGTTGCTCTGTCGTGTCCAACTCTTTGTTACCCATGAACTATACATTCCATGGAATTCCTTAGGCCAGAATACTGGAGTGGGTAGCCTTTCCCTTCTCCAGGGAATCTCCCCAACCCAGGGATTGAACCCAGGACTCCTCCATTGCAGGTGGACTCTTTACCAGCTGAGCCACAAGGGGAACCCACAGTTTAAAATAAATCAATCAAAACTCATAAATTTCTTTCATATTGTACAGTAATTTCATACAGCATATTAAAAGATAAATTTAAATTCATTGTCACCCCTATAACAATTAACTCTTTGTTAGCATCTTTGATTTACTTTATTTCAATATTTTTTTTTTTCTATATGGATTAAGAGAATGAATGGGTCACAGTTAACAGTGGGAAAATCGATTAGGGGCAACTTGGGGACAAGAATGAAAGAAAGCAAGAAAATTTTGTATAATTGTGTATAATCTGTACATTTAAATTTATATTCATACATTTAGGGGTGGTGATTTAGTCGCGAAGTTGTGTCCGACTCTTGCAACCCCATGGATTATAGCTTGCCCAGATCCTTTGTCCATGGGATTCTCTAGGCAAGAATACTGGAGTGAGTTATCATTTCCTTCTCCAAGGGATCTTTTCAACTCAGAATTCAAATCCAGGTCTCATGCATTACAGGCAGATTCTTTACCAACTGAGCTACTTTACCTAACATTATTTGTAAGGATTTTCTAAATCATCAAACTTCAATAGTAACATTTTATAATGTACATTTTTAAAATATTATGATTGCTATTAATTTTTTAAAACTCAGTTAAATTACACCTGAGATCACAGAGAGTTTTTTTTTTAATTCTCTTTATGTGTGCCAAGTAACTTCCAGTATCTTCTCTTCTTGTAAATTACTAAGCCCTAAGCTTCAGTGCTTTCAAAACCTAAAATACTACTTAAAAAATACTTACTTTCTTTTAATTAAAAACAAATTGTAACAGAGAACTATAACTGAAGGTACAAAGCATGTAAAATCAGCAATAAAAAATAGATAGGGAGGAAGAAAGGAAGGGAGAAAGGGAGGGAGGGAAAAAGGGAGGGAGGTACTTACAGGAAATATTAACAAATATAAATACATAAATAGAAAAAGTTAAAAGAAAGAAACATATGTGGCTGTGAAGTTATTTAAGGAATAAAAAATCTGTTATATTCTAATTGCTTTCACTAATAATTATTGCTAAATTATATAATTCAATAATATAGACTTATTATATGTAATAAATATATTTTATTTATTTCAATGAACAATTTTTCATAAATATATTATATATGTGTGTGTATATATGTGTATATATATATGTGTGTGTGTGAATATATATATATATATATATATATATATATATATATATATATATATATATATATACTTTCCAGGTGGTTCAGTAGTAAAGAATCTGCCTGCTAATTCAGAAGCCACAGGAGAGATGCAGGTTTGATCCCTGGGTGGGGAAGATCCCCTGGAGAAGGAAATAGCAACCCACTCCAGTATTCTTGCCTGGAGAATCCCATGGACAGAGGAGCTTGGTGGGCTACAGTCCACGAGTCTGCAAAGAGTCAGACACAACTGAGCTACTTCACATTAGTGTGATAGTATTTGGATGTGGAATAATTAAATGGTAAGCATGGAGACATGTTAAAGGGATTAATGCCCTTATAAGAAAAGATATGAGAGAGATGATCTCTATATTGCTTGGCCATGTGGGGTCACAGAGAGAAGGCAGCTGCTTACGAACTAGGAAACCTAGTTTCCTCTCCAGACACTTAATATTAACTTGGACTTCTCAATCAACAAAACTGTGAGAAATAAACTTTTGTTGTTTGATTGAACCAGTCTATGTCATTCTGTTACAGGTGCCCAAGCAGACTAAGATACAGGAATACTAGTTTACTATGGTAGTTTCTCCTTGGAAGAAAAGCTCTGCCTAACCTAGAAAGCATATTAAAAAGCAGAGACATCACTTTGCCAACAAGGGTCTGTAAAGTCAAAACTATGGTGTTTCCAGAAGCCATGTACAGATGTGAGAGTTGCACCATAAAGAAGACTGAGCACTGAAGAATTGATGCTTTTGAACTGTGGGGCTGAAGAAGACTCTTGAGAGTACCTTGGAGAGAAAGAAGATTAAACCAGTCAATCCTAAAGGAAATCACCCTGAATATTCATGGGAAGGACTGATGTTGAAGCTGAAGCTCCTATATTTTGGGCACCTGATGTGAAGAGCCAACTCATTGGAAAGGACCCTGATGCTGGGAAAGATTGAGGGCAGAAAGAGAAGTGGGCAATAGGAAATGAGATGGTTGGATGGCATCACCAACTCAATGAACACAAGTTTGACAAACCTCAGGGTGAAGGACAGAGAAGCCTGGTGTGCTTCAGTTCATGTGGTCACAAAGAGTCAGATGAAACTCAGTGACTGAACAACAGCAATGGTAGGTGCTTGGCCTGAAGTCACATCATATTATGGAAAAAATACTGGTAGGATTCCTATGTTATAGTAATAGTTTTGGCTTAGAGGATGAATACAGTACTTAAGGATAGCTTTTGTCTTTGAGGCCCAAGCAGGCAATTATGTGGTAATTCTATTAACTCAGTAAGGGAAGACTAAGGCACATTTGGATGCAAAATCAGTTTTATTTCAGAAATGCTAACTTTCAGGTGGTTTTTAGACTTCCTAGTGGAGATATCAAGTCAGCAATAGACAGAGGACCCTGACACATGACCATCTGTATTATCAACATACTGATGGAGACAAAACTCATGGTAGTAAAAGGGATCAGCTAGAAAGAGAATAGATTAAATAATAATTGAGTCTCAATTAAGAAATATTTAAAGATTATTCTGCAAAGGAAGATCCAATAAAGACTGAAAGGTTTAGGAGTAGGAAGCAAACCAACAAAGGATGATATCACTAAACACAAAGGAAGAAAATGTTTAGGAAGAAGGAGTGGTTTTCTAAGAAGAAGACTGTCTGAAATTGGACTAAGATATATAGAAAGAAGCCATGATAAAGGGGGTTTGATTGACAGGAGTTATTTCAGTGGACTGGAGGGGATGAGAGACAGCATAGAATAACATATGGACAGAATGGGTGATGGGAAGCAAAAGACAGGATTTATACATGCCTATTATAAATGTCACCATAATCTTGGTAGCTGAAGGAAAAGTAAATCAGATGGAATGTGAAGTTGGGAAAATAGTTTTGAAGAGAAATATCAAAGTGCATTAGGTGACAGGGGAATTAACTCTGTAGGAGGGGGAAATTAGTGATTGAGCAAAGATAGAACACATACAGGAAAGGTCCTTGAGTCAATAATTCTTACAAGTCATTTTTAAAAAAATAGCAGCCAACTTAAAAGTGGCAAAATATAGGAATACGCATTATGTAAGAAAAATATGTTCAAAAGCCTTATAACATGAAATTCTTAATCTAATACATAAAGACATATGAATTTAAGAAATTTTACCTATCATAGAAAAGTTCAAATGTTTGATAATAGCATTAGCATGGGTGAGAGGAGGTAGATACAAGTGCACACTGTACAAGTTTAAATTAGTAAAGCTTCATTGGATGACAAATCATCAATATATTTCTAAATTAAAACTGGAATACTTATCCTTTTCCCCAGAAAATTCACTTTTAGAAATTTTAACTTGCAGAAGGATTTTTATATTTGTTTTTACTGCTAAAATTTTAAACATATTTAGGGTAAACTTATGTCTTTTTGGCTTAAGAACACCTACAAAGTATTAACAACATATCTATCATATTATCCAGACCTCTTCCTTCTTGGTATTTATCTAAAAATAGTTGAAAACAGGATTTGAAAAAGATACCAACACCCCAATGTCCATTTAAGTACTATTCAAAATAGTCAAAATGTGGAAACAATGCAAATTACTATCAATGGATAGATGGATAAAGATACTGTGTGTGTGTATATATATATACATTTATATATATGCATACATATATGTGTATATACATACATTTATACATTTATATATACATTTATAACACACATTTATATATATAAATGTGTATAAGTTTAATATATATGTGTATGTATATTGTATATATGCTTCCCAGGTGGCAAAGGACTAAAGAATCTGTCCGCCAATGCAGGAGATGCTAGAGACACAGTTTCAATCCCTCTGTTAGGAAGATCCCTTGGAATAGGAAATGGCAACCCACTCCAGTATTCTTGCCTGGAAAATTCCATGAAGAGAGGAGTCTGGCAAGCTACAGTCGATGGATTCACAAAAAGTTAGACATGACAGCATGCATGCAACACAATCTAATATTTTATACCTACCTACATACATATCTATCTATCTATCTATCTATATATATATATGTCAGCCTTACAAAATAATAAAATCCTGGAATATGTGACAACATGGATGAGCCTTGAATGCATTACGTTAAGCAAAATAACTCAGTCATAAAAGAACAAACATTGCACAATTCTAGCTATATGCAGTATATAAAATAGTCAAATTCATAGGATTAGAGAATAGAATGGTGATTTGGTGCCTTTGGGAATGGGGAAATGGGAACGTTCTAATCATGCAGGAAGTTCAATCATGCAAAGAAGGAAGTTCCATAGATTTGCTAGACAACATTGAACTTAAGCAGGTAGATGTCATATTAAGTGCTTTTACCACAGTACAATTAAATGGAAAAAACAGATATAAAAATGCATGTTTTCTAGAAAAAAAAGCAATAAAAGGAATAGAATATTAACATTTGGAAAAAGGAGGTGACTTGGAAAAATTTTTTCTATCTTAATGACAGACAGAGGATAAATCAGTTTAGTTCAGCTCAGTTCCGATGCTCAGTCATGTCCAACTCTTTGGGACCCCATGGACTGCAGCACTTCAGGCCTTCCTTTTCATCATCAACTCCCAGAATTTACTCAAACTCAAGTCCAGTGAGTTGGTGATGCCATCCAACCATCTCATCCTATGTTGTCCCTTTCTCCTCTCACCTTCAATCTTTCCCAGCATCCGAGTCTCTTAAAATGGCAAAGATTTTTTCATCAGGTGGCCAAAGTATTGGAATTTTAGCTTCAGCATCACTCCTTCCAATGAGTATTCAGGACTGACCTCCTTTAGTATGGACTGGTTGTATCTCCTTGCACTCCAAGGGACTCTCAAGAGTCTTCTCCAATCCCACAGTTCAAAAGCATCAATTCTTCACCACTCAGCTTTCTTTATAGTCTAGCTCTTATATCCATACATGACCACTGGAAAAACAATAGCCTTGACTAGATGGACCTTTGTTGGCAAAGCAATGTCTGCTTTTTAATATGCTATCTAGGTTGGTCATAACTTTTCTTCCAAGGAGTAAGTGTTTTTGAATTTCATGGCAACAATCACCATTCTGAGCCCAAGAAAAATAAAGTATATCACTGTTTCCACTGTTTCCTCACCTATTTGTGATGAAGTGATGGGACCAGATGCTATGATCTTAGTTTTCTAAATGTTGAGTTATAACCGAACTTTTTCACTCTCCTCTTTCACTTTCATCAAGAGGCTCTTCAGTTCTTTGCTTTCTGCCATAAGGGTGGTGCCATCTGCATATCTAAGTTGTTGATATATCTCCCAGCAATCTTGATTCCAGCTTGTGCTTTATTCATCCCAGTGTTTCTCATGATGCACTCTGCATACAAGTTAAATAAGCAGGGTGACAATATACAGCCTTGACGTACTCTTTTCCCTATTTAGAACCAGCCTGTTGTCCCATGTCCAGTTCTAATTGTTGCTTACTGGACTGCATACAGATTTCTCAAGAGGCAGGTCAGGTGGTCTGGTATTCCCATCTCTTTCAGAATTTTCCACAGTTTATTGTGATCCACACAGTCAAAGGCTTTGGCATAGTCAATAAAGCAGAAATAGATGTTTTTCTGGAACTCTCTTGCTTTTTCCATGATCCAACAGATGTTGGCAATTTGATCTCTGGTTCCTCTGCCTTTTCTAAATCCAGGTTGAACATCTGGAATTTCACAGTTCACATATTGTTGAAGCCTGGCTTGGAGAATTTTGAGCATTACTTTACTAGTGTGTGAGATGAGTACAATTGTGTGGTAGTTTGAGTACTACTTGGCATTGCCTTTCTTTGGGATTGAAAACAAAACTGACCTTTTCCAGTCCTGTGGCCACTGCTGAGTTTTCCAAATTTGCTGGCATGAGCGCAACATTTTCACAGCATCATTTAGGATTTGATATAGCTCACCTCCACCAGCTGTTTGTAGTGATGCTTTCTAAGGCCCACTTGACTTTGCATTCCAGGATGTCTGGCTCTAGGTGAGTGATCACACCATCATGATTATCTGGCTCATGAAGATCTTTTTTTATACAGTTCTTCTGTGTATTCTTGCCACCTTTTCTTAATATATTCTGCTTCTGTTATGTCCATACCATTTTGTCCTTTACAGTGCCCATCTTTGCATGAAATGTTCCCTTGTCTTTCTCATTCTATTGTTTTCCTTGATTCCTTTGCATTGATCACCGAGGCTTTCTTATCTCTCCTTGCTGTTCTTTGGAACTCTGCATTCAAATGAGTATATCTTTCCTTTTCTTCTTTGCTTTTTGCTTCTCTTCTTTTCACAGCTATTTGTAAGGCCTCCTCAGATAGTCATTTTGCTTTTTTGCATTTTTTTTCCTTGGGGATAGTTTTGATCGCTGCCTCCTGTACAATGTCACGAATCTCTGTCCATAGTTCTTCAGGTACTCTATCAGATCTAATCCCTTGAATCTCTTTCTCACTTCCACTGAATAATCATAAGGAATTTTATTTAGGTCATACCTGAATGGTTTAGTGGTTTTCCCTACTTTCTTTAATTTAACAAATTTCTTCAACAAATTTCTGAATTTGTCAATAAGGGGTTCATGATCTGAACAACAGTCAGCTCCCAGTTTGTTTTTGCTGACTGTATAGAGCTTCTCTATCCTTGACTGAAAAGAATATAATCATTCTGATTTCAGTATTGAAATAATCAATCTGATTTTTGTATTAAAGCTGAAGTTGAATGGTTCTATGAAGACCTACAAGACCTTCTACAACTAACACTGAAAAAAGATATCCTTCTCCTTATAGGGGACTGAAATGCACAAGTAGGAAGTCAAGAAACACCTGGAGTAACAGGCAAATTGGGCTTTGGAGTGCAGAATGAATAATGGAGCACAAAGAGATTGATGGATAGATGGATGGCTGAATAGACTGATATGAACATAGGCTTCTTATATATTTATGATCATATTTTCTTAATATGTTTTAGCTACTCTTTTAATAAACTGTATGTGATAATAATTGCTCTGTGTCAATCAAATGTTTTCCAGAGGATAATATTTATGGCTAAGTTAGATTACAGCATATAGATGTACCATAAATTATCAATATTCCATGCATTTGAAGTGGAAAATATACTTTGCCAAATTCAGGTA
Source organism: Ovis canadensis (assembly GCF_042477335.2). Lineage (NCBI taxonomy): Eukaryota > Metazoa > Chordata > Mammalia > Artiodactyla > Bovidae > Ovis > Ovis canadensis. Next base: position 140,142,874 of record NC_091245.1, read on the forward strand.
GATTATGCAAATTTAAAATTCCATTAGCTTCATACAAATGACTGCTTTACTGTAAGAAAAGCCAAGTAGAGTTAATCATTTTCAAAGGACTCTAAGTTTAGGAAATTGAGACTAAAAGTAATATCATACTGTCATTTTAATATTCTTTTTAATTACTAGTTATGTTAAAGATGTTCTCAGAAGATAATTAGGTATTTTTTGCCTTTTCTCATATTTGTTTTGAATTATCCTTTCTCATTTTCTTGGTAGCTTACTGTCTCCTTATTGTCTCTCCTTGTTATTATGGAGCCAATATTTATTGCTAATGATATATTGCTATAATTTTTGTATTACATGATTATGAAAATGACTGATTCTAGAAATAATATTTACATTTTATAGTACTGTTTTATAAAGTACATATGATACTTTATTTATTTTGTATTATTAGTAATATATTATTAATCTGGTTTTTGCTTGCTCCATTTATTGTTCAACATTCTGAAATCAGATATATATTCGATTTATCTATTCATTCTTAGCCCATTGAGAAGATTTCATGGCAAATCATTTTGCTTAGATTATCTTGCTTGTAAATATAGAAATTAAAATATAATAATTAACCAGGTGAGCTTTGTTAGAGGAAAAAAACACAAGGGCTTAATTTTTAAAGAGGTAGTAGCAAAGAAAACAGTATCCTCTTTCATATATATAAACAGCTATTTATCTTTCACAAAGCAACATGTCTTTCCTAAAAAGATATATAGCTGACAACAAAATATCAACTGAATCACAAAAATATTAAGGGTAAAATGATAACAATACAATCAGGAATTAGAGATAAATAGATAAGACAGGAAGAATTGAGAGTGACCATGCAATTAACTGGAGTCAAGTACAAATTAACATTGTGCCATTCGAAATGTAAGAACTGTGGTGAAAATATTGCCAAGATGTAGGCACACACTCCTGTGAAAGTTTAAACACTTCTTCAAATTCTCATTTGTCTGGAAATATTGACTGGTTTCATTGCCATTTTAATAAGGCAATGTGCATAAGGGATTATTGCAACTGAGCACTGAACACAGCATTTTAAATGAATCTGGACCTCAACTTTGCTAAATATGTAAACATCCTATGATTTCTTTGCTGTATGCACATTATTCTCAAGTATATATCATTTTGAATAGAGTTCTTCTATAATTAGTCTAGTATAGTAACCTTGACAATAAACTCACTGTCTTTTAGTGAGAGTCAAACCCCCAATAAAAAGGACTCAAATATCATGCTGTCAGTCCAACATATTTCTCTGATGCCTTGCATTTATGGAGCTCCTTGGATATATTTCCATTTCTTCTAGTCCATAATAAAACATTATATACTACACTAGCGAAAAGAATAGGGGAAGGAAAAAATCACTCTCTCCTGGATTAAGAGTAAAATCTCAAAGACATTAAACAGCTTGCCTTATTTCAAATGACTAAAAACAAAATAATCAACTGAGATATCCCTGTCCTTTGGCATTTAACTTCACATTTCTTTAAAAAAAATTAATTCACTTGTTTTAGCTGTTCTTAACACTTTTAATTATCTTAATAATAATAATTACTACTGCTACTACTATTATTATTTCTATTATGATTATATTAAGAAAAACAGCTAAAGGACTGTATTTTTATCATTATATACAAAGCTCTCTGAGATCTGCCTTCTAAGCTCACTGCCCATCTTTATTGTTTTGATAGTAACATTTCCCAATTAAACTCTATTTGCCAGCTGTATTGAGCAACTGGTCACACTGCCTCAAACCTCTTCAGGCTTACACATGCTACTCTTTCCTTCAGACTTGAATCTCTTTCTGATTTCATTAACTCTTTATGTGAATGATTTTTAACTTCTAAATTAAATATGATCTCTAATATAAAACCTTCACTGATTTCTGCTAGCAAATTCTGAATTTGCATCATTACCTTTTTCCCCATAGCATTTTATGGAACCTATCCACATTTAGAGGGCATTGGGAAATTTACTAAAATATTTATTTCAATCACAGCTGGGTTTATGAAGTTAATACACCTTAAGTTTCAAGAATATTTCCTTTCAGCAGAACATTTTGGTGGATCCTAGCAATATATTCACACAGTATTTTAAAGGAAAATCCAACAGAGAAGAATGACTCATTAAACTGAGCCCAGTATTCGGCATGCTGCTTTTCCTCTTGGAGAGTCTGCCTACTCTGGTCTTACAAGCCATGAAGAAAACCGTTGTTAATATCCAGAGTAGACCACAGGATTAATCACAGTCACAGAGAAATTCAAAGTGACACTTCAGGCTTTCTAGAGTGCTCTAAAGATCCAAGATCATGGAATGAAGAGAGAAGCAGACAAAGGAGCGAGGTACTGGATTTCCCATGAAGATATTTGCTGATTCCTGGACTTGGAAGGACATGAAGGAGAAAGCCAAGTAAAAAGTAACAACAACAACAAAAAAGGTAAAGCAGAATTTTCAGCAGTCATTTGTTGTTAAGGAAACAAAAACCGAAATTCAGGACCCTGAAAGGAGGGTGATTCTGAATTTAAACAAACTAGTAAATAAATATAAAAATGAAACACAAAAATAAAACTCAGTTAGAAGTATATAGGGCATATTTAAGAAGTACCAATGTGCCAGAACTTTATAAAGTCAAACTTTATATAGACTGCAGTCCGGAAAGAAGTCATTGGAATGAGGTGACTCACTCTTCTTCTTGGAAGAATACAGGATTGGGAAAATACTTCAACCTAAGTTATATATACAGATAACCAAAGTTATATATGCCATATATATGCTGTTCTGTGCTTTAGTCGCTCAGTCGTGTTCGACTTTTTGTGACCCTGCGGACTGTAGCCTGCCAGGCCCCTCTGTCCATGGGATTTCCCAGGCAAGAGATACTGGAGTGGATTGCCATTTCCTTCTTTAGTGATATATATATGTGTGTGTGTGTCTGTGTGTGTGTGTGTCTGTGTGTGTGTGTACATATATTTAAACTGTGGATTGAGTCATTTAAATTTCCGAATGCTATTGGAAAGCCATGCCATTTTTCTTTTTTTTTTTTTTTTATATTAACAATTGTTTTCTTTTTTTTTTATTTTCTTTTTTATTTTCTTTTTTTTTTTTTAAATTTTAAAATCTTTAATTCTTACATGCATTCCCAAACATGAACCCCCCTCCCACCTCCCTCCCCATAACATCTTTCTGGGTCATCCCCATGCACCAGCCCCAAGCATGCTGCATCCTGCGTCAGACATAGACTGGCGATTCAATTCACATGATAGTATACATGTTAGAATGGCATTCTCCCAAATCATCCCACCCTCTCCCTCTCCCTCTGAGTCCAAAAGTCCGTTATACACATCTGTGTCTCTTTCCCTGTCTTGCATACAGGGTCGTCATTGCCATCTTCCTAAATTCCATATATATGTGTTAGTATACTGTATTGGTGTTTGTCTTTCTGGCTTACTTCACTCTGTATAATCGGCTCCAGTTTCATCCATCTCATCAGAACTGATTCAAATGAATTCTTTTTAACGGCTGAGTAATACTCCATTGTGTATATGTACCACAGCTTTCTTATCCATTCATCTGCTGATGGACATCTAGGTTGTTTCCATGTCCTGGCTATTATAAACAGTGCTGCGATGAACATTGGGGTACATGTGTCTCTTTCAATTCTGGTTTCCTCGGTGTGTATGCCCAGAAGTGGGATTGCTGGGTCATAAGGTAGTTCTATTTGCAATTTTTTAAGGAATCTCCACACTGTTCTCCATAGTGGCTGTACTAGTTTGCATTCCCACCAACAGTGTAGGAGGGTTCCCTTTTCTCCACACCCTCTCCAGCATTTATTGCTTGCAGATTTTTGGATCGCAGCCATTCTGACTGGTGTGAAGTGGTACCTCATTGTGGTTTTGATTTGCATTTCTCTAATAATGAGTGATGTTGAGCATCTTTTCATGTGTTTGTTAGCCATCCGTATGTCTTCTTTGGAGAAATGTCTATTTAGTTCTTTGGCCCATTTTTTGATTGGGTCGTTTATTTTTCTGGAGTTGAGCTGCAGAAGTTGCTTGTATATTTTTGAGATTAGTTGTTTGTCAGTTGCTTCATTTGCTATTATTTTCTCCCATTCAGAAGGCTGTCTTTTCACCTTGCTTATATTTTCCTTTGTTGTGCAGAAGCTTTTAATTTTAATTAGATCCCATTTGTTTATTGTTGCTTTTATTTCCAGCATTCTAGGAGGTGGATCATAGAGGATCCTGCTGTGATTTATGTCTGAGAGTGTTTTGCCTATGTTCTCCTCTAGGAGTTTTATAGTTTCTGATCTTACATTTAGATCTTTAATCCATTTTGAGTTTATTTTTGTGTGCGGTGTTAGGAAGTGATCTAGTTTCATTCTTTTACAAGTGGTTGACCAGTTTTCCCAGCACCACTTGTTAAAGAGATTGTCTTTACTCCATTGTATATTCTTGCCTCCTTTGTCAAAGATAAGGTGTCCATATGTGTGTGGATTTATCTCTGGGCTTTCTATTTTGTTCCATTGATCTATATGTCTGTCTTTGTGCCAGTACCATACTGTCTTGATGACTGTGGCTTTGTAGTAGAGCCTGAATTTTTCATTCATGAACTTTTTGCAATTGCATAGCAGCATCATTTCCCAATAGGACACAATGCTATATATAAATGCAATAAAGGTATGTTAGAAGTAATAGAGATAAGTACGGAGGAGCATGAAATAAACATTGAAATGGGGGTTCAGAAAATGTAGACAGCTAGAAAAAATGAACACAAATCTTTTAATTACACCCTTAGCCATCACAGTAATAGGCTAATAAATTTGCTTCATGGTTGAATCCAGTGTTGGGCTGCTGTGGATGCTTCTCTTCTCATGAGAGCCTATTTGAAGTATCTTGCCACAACTTTGCAGAGACTTCAAGATGCTTGCATGGAATTAGTCATGCATAGAAATTATATTCAAAACAACAGAAAATGGTAAATTTTGATAAATTTTATACCAGAAATATGGTTATAAAACATTTACCAGCACTACACTAGGTTCAACTCTTTGATGATTTTGAAATTTTGGAGTTAGTGTCTTCTTTAGAAGGAAGATGAAGTGAAACAAACAAACAAAATAGACCCTCATTCTATAATTCTATTTTATGGTACATGATAATTCTTCAAACTGTATTTGAAGGTTCTTTAGCTATGAAAAATATTATCATTGTTAAAACACTAGTTTCATTCTAAACCAAATTTATCAACATTAGGAATTTGCTTCCACATAGGGTGGAAGACTGTCCCTGATAGCTTAGTTGGCAAAGAATCCGCCTGCAGGGCAGGAGACCCCAGTATGATTCCTGGGTTGGGAAGATCCCCTGGAAAAGGGATAGGCTACCCACTCCCCCAGTATTCTTGGGGTTTCCTTGTGGCTCAACTGATAAAGAATCCACCTGCAATGCAGGAGACCTTGGTTCTGTCCCTGGGTTGGGAAGATCCCCTGGAGAAGGGAAAGGCTACCCAGTCCAGTAGTCTGGCTTGGAGAACTCCATCAACTGTAGAGTCCATGGGGTTACAAAGAGTTGGACATGACCAAGCAGTTTTCAAGGCTGAAGGAAATATTCCTGCCTAGTTTAGGCCATCTTTTTCTTATATTTCAAAGTTTTCAGGTGATGATTTAAAATCCACATTTTAAAATATCGACTTATGAATACATTCCATATTTTTTCAGTTAAGGAAATTCAACTATGTAAAAACAATCAACAAACAGTTTGAAAGTATGCCTCAGTGTTTAAAAATTAAATATTTGTGTATTGAATCTTTAATTTCCCACAGCTTTAGCTAATTCCAATTCTGTTTGAGACTTCACTGATTTTTGCAACATTCAAAACAAAGGAGGTAAATTTGCTCTAAAAGTATACCTATTCTGCAGTAGAATGCAAATTTTGCATGCACTATTGGAAGTATGGCAATCACCCTCAGGCAAATTAATAGAGAATTCAAGTGTGCAGCGCTAGCCAATTGGTCTAGAGAAATTAAGAAATCCTGACTAAGGTTCAGGGAATAAGGTCAAAAAGGGGCAATATTTTAGTCTCAAGGAATAACTTGATACATTAGGGGGCAAGGACAGAAAAGACATTTATGTATAGAAATCAAAATCTTATTTAAAAAACACAAACTCACCCTTTACTTTTTATTTATTTTTTTGCTGCTGCTAAGTCGCTTCAGTCATGTCCGACTCTGTGCGACTCCACAGATGGCAGCCCACCAGGCTCCCCCACCACCGGGATTCTCCAGGCAAGAACAATGGAATGGGTTGCCATTTCCTTCTCCAATGCATGAAAGTGAAAAATGAAAGTGAAGTCACTCAGTCGTGTCCGACTCAGTGACCCCATGGACTGCAGCCTACCAGACTCCTTCATCAGTGGGATTTTCCAGGCAAGAGTACTGAAGCGGGGTGCCATTGCCTCCTCTGATGTATTTTTTATGTTTACTTATTTATTCGTTTTACCCTAATGTTACATGATAATCCTTGCATTAAGATATGGAACCACTGTGTGACTCTTTAAGAACAAATGGCACCCAAGTGCCTGGAGAGTATTAATATCTTTTCCAAAAGAATAAGTGCATGGAGTCAAAGGTGCACTGAACTTTTATGCAGGGAGTTCATTCCTGGAAGACTGATTACTCAGAAGAATTAAGAGGCCAAGTCATGATGGTTTTGGAGAATAGCCTAGTCTAAAATTGATCATTTAAGAAAACCAGAAATACTATTTAATGTGACAGGCCAAAGGCTCATATTAATACCAATATGTGATAGGTATAAATATTATTCAAGGAAAAATTGTTTGGAGCAATATGCAGAGATGCACCTGATTGTGACCTCATGATGAAATATTAACAGGCTGCTAAATGCCATTACAGGGAAGGGCTTTGTTGCTGTATTTAAAAAATGATTATACAAATCTTACAAAATTATACAGCAAAAGAAAGCACAATAATTAAGAAGTGGATCTGGGTATTAGCGTCCTATAAAATATAGCTAGTAATGAAAAGATTACAGTTCAGTTGACTATAACTAGAATATAAATATTACTTATAATTTAATCAGAAAAATACACTATTTAGAGTAAGCACAAATAAATTAACATTCCTGTTATGAGTCACACATCTTCAATTTTCCTGGGATTATGATGACTTTTCTGTGAAAACTTCTCTTTTGTCTCATTCTAAGGAAAGGAAATATTTGATGCCATAAAAATTAGAAATTAATCTTTAATTAGATCATTGTACAAATGAATTTCATAAAATAATTTTCTAAGTGGAGCTTCATGAAAGTTTTAGCTTGGGTTTTAGTTTCTAAAGGATCTGTAGGCACAGTTCAGCATTAGTCTGATCTTATTCATATCGCTCCTCGTAAAAATAGCCTTTCTCTTCAAATTATCTTCACATCACATTAAAGGATGAGATTTACAATAAACTTGTCTAGATGATGATATATATTTTATTTTTTTAATTTTTTTTTAATTTTAAAATCTTTAATTTTTACATGCATTCCCAAACATGAACCCCCCTCCCACCTTCCTCCCCATAACATCTCTTTATTTTCATAAAAAATTTGCATGGTAACAAGCAACTGAAAGGTTTTTCATTTTCCTCAAGAATCTCAGAAAAAAACAAATGAAACTCTATATTTACTTCCAAAGAACTAAGTTAAACTTTTCCTGGAAATATTGCATGTAACTCAGGGGCTTCCCTGATGGCTTGTAAAGAATCTGCCTGCAATAATGCAATTAAATATGCCTTCAATCAATAGTTTAAAAAATGCTAATGATTGGATTAAATAAATAGTTGGACAAAAAATAGGTAAATAAAGAAGTCCTTTAAAACAGGACATTTCAGTTATTTCATGCCTTAAAAACTCCTGACCAATTTAACTAAATGTGATTAACAGATTTAAAATAAAAATCACTGTTGTGTAACAATGGGACACTTATTCTTTGTGGCAACAGAATTTCTGTTTGTTCAAGAATAAGACATAATAGTCTTATGTTGAGATGTTCTATATCCCAAAGTTCTGACCACCACTAAGAGTTACTCATAACTGGGTAATCCCATGTGCAGGAAGATGCACATGTTAATAAACATCTGGTTTTTTTTTTCTGCCTTTTGTTGATCTTTTTCAATTCTCAGGGCTCCACCAAATAAACCTAAGATGGGAAAAGGGAAAGTAGCTTTTCCTCTGCTACAAACACAATAATGTAATCTATAAAAACAACAAAAAAAAATCCAAGCTAAGTTGTTGACTGCAGTAAAATAGTAACTCTGAAATCTTCAAGGCATAACACTATAAAATTCTGTTTTTGTTCATTTCCAGGCTCTATCCATAAGATTTTTATGTCAATATACAATTTCAAAGTTCTTCAAAGCAGAGGAAAAGAATACTTGAGGGTCACATACTAGGTCTTAAATGCCTTCATCTGGGAATAACACATTTATTATCAATGTCCACAACACAGAACTTATCACATGAATAAATCTAAAAGGACTAGAGAATCAAGGGAGATGGAATAAATGGATATTTGACAACTGCAAAAGTCTCTGTCACTTATCTGTTCCTAATATTCTAAAATGTCTCTAATACTAAGACAAAATTAAATGATTCTTTCATTTAAAATTTTATAGTGTCATTCTTTGACTAAAAGAAAGGAGCATTATAGAATTATAAAAGCAAATGCATTATTTTAGAATTGTGCTATGACTGGGAATCCCAGATGTGAAACTGAGAAGTGAGAAAGTGCTGGTAACATAATTATTTTATAAAATTATGCAAAGTTTTGCTATATCTGCTATTTAAATTCTAAAATTTCTAAAGCATATAGGATTTTCATTTATCTCCCACCAGTATGTTCGATGGGGATGTTCTTGTTTATATAGGCCACTATGGTGAAGAGTTGGATAGTAAAGCTTTATAATACAGAATAGAATCCACAGATATTATATGGGTAGATCAGATTATTCAAGGCATGTTGGATAGTATAATTGGATGAAATTATAAAAGGATATAGAACCAGATGTGAATATGAAAAGTAACTTTCTGGCTTACTAGAAGCCTGACAAAGGACACGATAGTTAGCTTTTCTGAGCTGCATTCTTGCTATGTCAACTTTTGTATAACAGAATGTTACATCAAGGGCTTCCCAGGGGGCACTAATGGTAAAGAACCCAATGCCAGCTCAGGAGACATAGAAGATGTGGGTTGGATCCCTGGGTCTGGAAGATTCCCTGGAGGAGGGCATGCAACCTACTCCAGTATTCTTGCCTGAGGAATCACATGGACAGAAGAGCCTGGCAGGCTGCAGTCTACAGGGTCGCACTGAGTTGGACATGACTGCAGTAACTTAGAACAGAACAGCACATGCTGCATCAAACTGTATCTAGTGTGAAAGAAAGTGAAAATATTTGCCAAATCACAGTTTTTCTTCAAAAAGTACAACTGTTTGTTCATTTTTAAGTATAAAGATCTTCCAAATATTCTAATTCCAACAAAAGGAAAAGAAAAGGTTAGAATGTGCAAGAAACTAGTTAATATAAGCAAAATGAAATTCACGAATTTGAAAATAGCTTGAGATGATGTAATCATGATGTTTGGGTCAATGAATTCTAGTTTGTGGCTGGTTCTTGGAAGTTTATATATCAAAGTTGACTTTGTATCACCACCCCAAACATTGCCAACGTATTGTTACAGGTTGTTGTTTTTTTTTTTTTTTTTTCAGAAGAGTGACAGCAATTTATATTAAGTACTTAAAATTTGCCTGAATAAGTGAGTGGATAATAAGAAAGACTTTGTCTCAAAACAATTTGCTTTACCTTCAGAAGCTGAGGAGTACTATGGTTACACAGTATGGGACAGAGGATTATGTGACTCTGGCAACAGCAATGACAGCAGGAAAATCCTAAGACTTACAGCTTTGTCAAGGATTCCTTGCCAATTAAATGATGGCTGTGCAACCATTTTATACCTGGTGTGGAAATGTGGGTGTCAAAAACCCTGGACAAGTTAATATGTTGTCTAAGAAATGAGTGCTAATGCTAATGCTAAGTCGCTTCAGTCGTGTCCAACTCTGTGCGACCCCATAGACGGCAGCCTACCAGCCTCACCCATCCCCCTGGGATTCTCCAGGCAAGAACACTGGAGTGGGTTGCCATTTCCTAGTGGTCACCTTCATTTACCACCTTTGCATGTCAAGAAATGGAAGGTAGATTTGAGGATTTTGAGTTTGGTCTTACGTGCCTTTGTGAAAGGCATCGATTATTAACCTGCCCTTTGTTAAAGTGAAAGCGAAGTCACTCAGTCGTGTCTGACTCTTTGAGACCCTGTGGACTGTAGCCGACCAGGCTCCTCTGTCCATGGGATTCTCCAGGCAAGAATATTGGAGTGGGTTGCCATTTCCTTCTCCAGGGGATCTTCCCAACCCAGGGATCGAATCCAGGTCTCCTGCATTGCAGGCAGACGCTTTAACCTCTGAGCCACCAGGGAAGCTAACAATATGTGATTTTCAAGGGGAATTATTAAAGCAAAAGAAAAATTATGTAATAGGTAAAGAAATTTATCAACATATAAATCATTGTAAATGTAAAACTATTTAGATTAGTAAAAGAAATTTCATGTACATATATATGCATATACATGTAATGGAATATTGTCACAAAAAATTATGTGTAAAAATGATTGTTCATTGCCAAACTACTTTTGCATGGGCTTATTTGACATTAAAACTCTTGGGAATAGTTTGCAACTACTGCATGTTTTCACCTGTCAAAATCATTCCGCTTTTGCATTTTAGCATTGAACTTGGTTAAAATTTCAGCTGGGAAAATTAACATTTGTATGGTTAAATTCTCATTTCCTTTTGAATGATCAACTATGATTGTTGGAAGTATATATAAAATGTAGTGATTAAACTCTATACTAAATAAACAAACTAAATAATAAGCTAAAATGCAATTTATTATTTTCAAAAGTAGCATTATGAATTTTTTAAATGTTCCTACTGCCTACAGGAGTAACATTAAGGATTAATGCCATTGCTAAAATAAAATAGAAATATCTAATTTACTATACATTTATATTCTATCGTACTGTAATAGATCAAACTCCTGTGCAAAATTTTCATAGACAGCTAAAAATGCAATTGCCTTGATAAATTATCCTCAGATAGTCATAGATATATTGATTTTGCCAAAGGTGTATTGAAATATTGTATTTCTGGGTCATATGGTCAAATAACTTTACAAACAGCACACTTAAGACTCATTTGTTCAAAACTTAGAAATACTATCAGTATCCTTATATTATATAATGTAAGGGAAAACATTATTTCATAATACAGAGATATGTTATTACAAAGTGATTCTGAAAAAAAAAAAGCTCAAACTGTATTCGTTTCAAAAACAATAAAATGAGAACTATATATAATTTTTTTTTACAGTTGGCTACATTTTAAATGTCTCTTATCTTCTATTTTAAACATATTGAGACTATTGGCTTTTTTCAAAGAATATAACATAAAAACATGTGTTTGGAAATAAGAGACTGATTGAATGGAAAGCAGATTAAATTAAAAGTAAACACTTTTGATTTTGAGACCTTAAGTCCAGCACCTGATAACCATATTTATTGGAAAAGCTCCTTAACTGTAACTTTGATTATGTATACTAGGACTGACCTGATTGCAACCATATGTCGTAACTAAAGAATTCCAAGAATATTCCATTAAAAAATCATATAAAACCGTCTCATCACACATGGATACTTGTAAGTGCCCCATTCCTATCAGATGAATGAAAGAAAGAAGAGAGATGCAAATAAAAAACTTGGCAAATAAAGGACCCAAGTATGTTATTTAAAGCTAAATATCAGAGTGCTTTAAAAATACAAATAGGAAACTTACATACTAGGCCAGACAGGAAATTCCAAGAACAGGAAAAATTCTAACCTAAAATAATCCAAGGAGACAGGGTGGAATGTATTTTTAAAAGTTCACACACATGAAATGTGATGACAGAGAGCCCCAAAGAAGAGAAAGCCTCAAGAAAGAGAAAGTAAGTGATTCAAATGGAAAATCATTTGAAATGATTACAAGTATATTACAAACATTGTATTTAATAGCCAAGTGGATATGTTTATGATCCAAACAACTTTATTTAAAGGAACTTGAGTAGAGGCTTGTTTGTAGATATTTTAAGGTTTATAATATGAAAATGCTTATTTTTATAATCTTCACATAAAATAAACTTCCAGTTTAAAAAAAATGTGGTAAATTTGTCTTTAAAATGTGTCATTTAAGTTATACACAATTTAAATTACATATAATAAATAAACTGAGAGAGTCAATTCCTAGGCAGGTCAATAAGAAATCCAGGGTCCCAGAGGAGAAGAAAGGGGTCTGGTGCTCTCGGAGATAGGGGTCTGGAATTCTTAAGCAGGAGGAAAGGGCAAACATTTTTTATTTTACATTCCTTATTCTTAGTCATATAAAACTTTTTTTTTTTTTCTTTAAGCCCAGAACTGATGATTACCCAACAAACAACTCAGTTTAAACTCTGTACTAAGGAATGTATAACAATAGTATACCCTGCCTGAGGACAGTTTCTCCTTCCTGAAAACCTGATTAATCCTGACATCTTAGAATGTATAATATGGGAGTGGGCCTGGTAAAATTTTTCTATTGTTAGTTCTAATCCTGTCATCTTAAAATGCAAATTATGGAAGTATGTCTGGTAAGATCTTTACAACCTTGAGGCATTCTTTTGATTTACTGTAATGGCCAACTAAAAAAGTATATAATTCCCTTGCGAAGTCTAGCGAGGTGGGCACTCTCTGTCCCTCTTCTGATATCTGTGTCAGAAGCATTCTCTGTTCCTTTTTCACGTTAATAAAACTCTGCTACACAAAAGCTCTTGAGTGATCAAGCCTGGCCCCTGGTCCAGAAGCTAAATTTTCTTCTGAGATCCCAAATCTGACATCATTCACCATAAGTTATCAAAACTTTGAACGTAAGGGTTTTTAATTAAAACCTTACTTATTTCATTTTAACAACATCCAAGATATTTTTGCACATTTCCTAAGATAGTATATTTAAAATAAGTGCTTTCATATTAAAATTAAACTGCTGCTGCTGCTAAGTCGCTTCAGTCGTGTCCGACTCTGTGCGACCCCATAGACGGCAGCTCACCAGGCTCCCCCGTCCCTGAGATTAAATTAAACTAGCCATATATTAATAATAAAATAGCAAGTTTAGGGTTATTATAAATAAAAGCCTTTAGAACTAGATAGGATCCATTTTTTCTACAATCAAAAACTTCTAAGTTAAAATATCAAGAATAAATTTAACTTTGAAATATGAAAAAACACAAAATTGAACATGAGATAGTTCTTTCTATAGAAGGACACATTGAAAGTTGACACCACTTGGCAAATTATTTTAAGTTTTCCAAAATGCCTTAAATTCTTATGCTAATATAAAATATACTGAAAAGTCTTCTGAAGTCAAATTTTAAATGTAACTTCACAAAAAATACTTAATTGAATGACTAATTAAGAATACTAAAACAATAGTAAATCAATCACAGTTACTCATTCATTTTAAAATAAGATTAAACTTCTCTTTCAATATTCATGAGTTGTAAAAAACTATACTTGACAAATTAAATCATGTTTTCATTTTTGCTTTTCTTCATGCACTAACGATTCTGAACAGGCACAAGAGGCTCTGTATTTATAAACAGATTATGACCTCCCTAGACAAGTGAATTAAGGAAGGAGAGAAAATTGCAACTATTAAAATTCATTACAGAAAATATTTGCTGAGGTTGAAACATCAAACTCTAGAATTTTAATACCTGGTGTAGTTTAATGACTTTCTTAAACACTTAACAACTAATCCAGCATTCCCATTGTATTTAGCAGACAAGTATTCAAACCACATTTGTAATGTGACTCACTGCCCCCTCTCCAACTTCATGTTCATGGTATTTATCAGCATTAACATTCAAAAAATAAATTGAAAAAAATTATATCTGATTGCCTATGTGTCATATTTTTGCTGTATAATCCATTAACATATGAAAGGATGAGAAGGTATACTTCGTTACTAAAAACATCTTGCAATTAGAGACAATGTGTTGTCTCTATTGTTATGGCACCAAAAGGTTATGGGCATTTCCGGTTACTTCTTTACCAAATTTTATCTTGTCAGTCTGTATAATTTTTATCCTTAGTGGGCAAGATGCAAATAGTAATAATAACAGCAGTTCTACACTGACAAAGAAAACAAGATACGCTTCGGGGATCATGTCGTTGAATAATGAACATTTAATATTCTGTTTTAAGGCAATACTCTGTTCTAGGGTTTCCCTTGTGGCTCAGCTGGTAAAGAATCTGCCTGCAATGTGGGAGACCTGGGTTTGATCCCTGGGTTGGGAAGATCCCCTGGAGAAGGGAGAGGCTACCCACTTCAGTGTTCTGGCCTGGAAAATTCCATGGAGTCTACAGTCCATGGGGTCACAAAGAGTCAGACCCTAATGAATGACTTTCACTTTCACTCCATTCTAGATTTTCAGGAGCTTAGAATGCTGGCTTGATGGAGCTTCAATATCTTCTTGCAGTAATTTTCTAAACTGGAAGCTACTTTAGTATCCATTATCAAATGTGAGGGCCTTTTCCCATTATCTGCTAGCACAAGTGCTCCAGTTTCATACCCAGGATTGAATACCAACCTCAATTTCTGTCCACTATTTAGGTATCAGAGTATTTGTTTTTCTACACAGGTGAATTACAACAGTAAGCAAACAATAAGCCCAATGGAAATGTTCTGTTTTAGGGAGACTATTCCAATATGGTCTTCTAATGCCAAACATAATACAGAGCCATAGTTATTTTGCAAATCAAGAGGCAGAGAGATTATTTATTGCCTTCAAAATATGGGCTGGGCAATCTATGTTATTTTTCAAGTAAAGAGTTCTTGGAATTTCAAGAAATTTTTGTTTAAACTCACAGTTTGAGGGCTATGCTGAAAATTATCTTAATTATGAAGGACCCTCAATCTTTCAGATTCTCATCAACTGAATCACTCTGTTTTATAAGCCTCCAGATTTTACACTGGATACACAATGTTCTAGCCAATGCAGTATTTAATCAAACTAAGTATGTTACCTGATTTGGGGATATAGAGTTCTTGAGTCAAAAATAAATGTGTTATGTCTAAGAGTTTCTTGATCTTGTTTGTTCAACATGATTTCACTGAATTCATTAAAATTATTTTTCTACCATTGATTAAATATTATTTCTTGACTTGGAGGAAAGAAATTATGTTCTAAATTTAGAATGAATATAGATTACAGCTTGCTCAGTAAAGTTCTGGTTAATAATGGTGATCCTAGCATAATCATTAATAGTAATAACTTCCCATATTATTCTCAAAAGTGTACTAGCTTGACCTACTTCACTTAGTATGGTAATCCCTTCAGTTCAGTTCAGTTCAGTTACTCAGTCATATTCAAATCTTTGCGACCCAATGAATCACCCCATGCCAGGCCTCCCTGTTCATCACCAACTCCCAGAGTTTACTCAAACTCAAGTCCGTCGAGTCGGTGATGTGATCCAGTCATCTCATCCTCTGTCGTCCCCTTCTCCTCCTGCCCCCAATCCCTCCCAGCATCAGGGTCTTTTCCAATGAGTCAACTCTTTGCACGAGGTGGCCAAAGTATTGGAATTTCAACCTTAGCATCAGTCCTTCCAATGTACACTCAGGGCTGATCTCCTTTAAAAGGGACTGGTTGAATATCCTTGCAGTCCAAGGGACTCTCAAGAGTCTTCTCCAACACCACAGTTCAAAAGCATCAATTCTTCAGTGGTCAGCTTTTTTCACAGTCCAACACTCACATCCATATATGACCACTGGAGAAACCATAGCCTTGACTAGATGGACCTTTGTTGGCAAAGTAATGTCTCTGCTTTTCAATATACTATCTAAGTTGGTCATAACTTTCCTTCCAAAGAGTAAGTGTCTTTTAACTTCATGGCTGAAATCACCATCTGCAGTGAATTTAGAGCCCCCAAAAATAAAGTTTGACACTGTTTCCACTGTTTCCCCATCTATTTCCCTTGAAGTGATGGGACCAGATGCCGTGATCTTCTTTTTCTGAATGTTGAGCTTTAGGCCAACCTTTCACTCTCATCTTTCACTTTCATCAAGAGGCTTTTTAGTTCCTCTTCACTTTCTGCCATAAGGGTGGTGTCATCTGCATACCTGAGGTTATTGATATTTCTCCAAGCAATCTTGATTCCAGCTTGTGCTTCTTCCAGCCCAGTGTTTCTCATGATGTACTCTGCATACAAGTTAAATAAGCAGGGTGACCATATACAGTCTTGATATATTCCTTTTCCTATTTGGAACCAGTCTGTTGTCCCATGACCAGTTCTAACTGTTGCTTCCTGACCTGCATATAGGTTACTCAAGAGGCAGGTCAGGTGGTCTAGTATTCCCAACTCTTTCAGAATTTTCCAGAGTTTATTGTGATCCACACAGTCAAAGGCTTTGGCATAGTCAGTAAAGCAGAAATAGATGTTTTTCTGGAATTCTCTTGCTTTTTCCATGATCCAGTGGATGTTGGCAATTTGATCTCTGGTTTGCTACCCTTTCTAAAACCAGCTTGAACATTTGGTAATCCCTAGGCTCAGACATTTGCTTCAAATGGCATTATTTCATACTAAATGTGAAGTAAGTCCAAAAGAGAATAACAAATACAATATGATACCATTTATATGTTCAATCTATAAAATATCACACAAATGAGCATACCTATATAAAAAGAAACAGACTCACAGATGTAGAGAACAGACTTGTGGTTGCCAAGGGGGAGGGAAGGGATTGAAGTCTGGAGTTAGCAAATGCAAGTTATTTTATATAGAATTAATAAACAGTGAGGTCCTATTGTATAGCGTAGGGAACTATATTCATAATCCTGTGATAAACAATAATGGAAAGGAATATTTTAAAGGGCTTCCCAGGTGGCAATAGTGGTAAAAAAAAAAAAAAAACCCTGCCTTCCAAAGCAGGAGAGTGTAACAGAATGTGGGTTGGATCCCTGGGTCAGGAAGACCTCCAGAGGAGGGCATGGCAACCCACTCCAGTATTCTTGCCTGCAGAATCCCATGCACAAGCAGTTCTGGTAAGTTGAAGTTCACTGGGTCATAAAGTGTCAAACACAACTGAAGCGACTCAGCATGCATGCATATATATATGCATGTATGTATGTATAAATGAATCACTTTGCAATAGAGCAGAAATTAATACAACATAGTAAATAAACTACACTTTAATTAAAAAAATAAAGTGTACTAGTTTGGGTGCTAGGTTACCTTTTCAATAAATATCTCCAGGACCTTCATCAAAAGATCCAAATTTCACACATCACTCTTAATAGGACCAGTAACTTTCACAGAAGGATTTTGAGTCAGTGTGGTTCTGTGTGTGTGTGTCTGTGTGTCTGTGTGTGTGTGTGTGTGCACTAGGTCATATTCAACTCTATGTGACCCTCCAGGACTAGAGCCTGCCATACTTCTTTGTTCATGGGATTTCCCAGGCAAGAATACTGGAGTGGATTGCCTATTCTTTACCACTGCATCACTCAGGAAGCCTGTGGTTCTCTGTGCAAGATCCTATTTATGAGCTCTTTTCTCCATGTCTAGATAAAGCAGCCATACCTGTGGGGAAATCACTTTTTCTCACAGGAAGGGCCACGTATTCCTTTCTATTACTTTCTGCAGTTCCATTTTTTTTTCCTTTATTTCCAGAGCTCCTAGATGATTGTCCATCCCTAAGTTGAATAGGTCTACAGATCATTACTTCTGAGCTGTCAGTCATGCTCCTACTTCAGAAGTTTAGGACCTCCAGGAATGTTCATATCCACCAATACTGCATTCTGGGCTTATTGGTGAGTCTTATAGCAAGAAAAATGTAACGCCACTACTCATCTCTTGCTAATATTTAATATCAATATTTTAATCTATTATAGGAGAGTCAACTACGCTCCCATAACACACAAGGGTATAATAAGAATACTTCCTTGCCACATTTCAAATCTTCCTTTTTATAGCCTTTAACTCTACAACTTCTAAAAAAATTTACTCAGCTTTGAGTCTCTGGTGGTGTATGAGTCTGCTCTGGCTGCTACAATAAATTATCATAGACTGGAGAAAAAAATAATAACATTATTTAGCATAGTTCTGTATACTGGGAAGTTCAAATTCAATGTGCAGGCAGATCTGGCATTTGGTGAAGGTTCTCCTTCCAGCTTGCAGATGGCTGCCTTCCATTTAACATTCCCATGATGAACAGACAGAAAAGCAAATTTCTCCTTTTTCTGAACATAAAGACACCTCCATCATGGGGTTTCCACTCTTATGACCTAATTACTTTCCCAAATTCCCACCTCCTGATACTATCATATTGGGAATTAGGGTTTCAACATGCAAATTTGGGAAGACAAAAATATGCAGTTTATAACAGGTAGTATTTACAGTACTCATGTATTTTATAACTACTATCATTCACTTTTCAACAAAACTCCTCTGTGCTATTAAACAAAACACTATTCTACCTATTTTGGTAGACAGGAAACTCAGGGAAAACTGAGAGCTCCTAGCCAAATTCACATGCATCGATACACAAAAAATAACTGTTTTACTTTTCTCAGCATTACCAAAATAATTATATCTCCTAATTTTTCTATAGTCCTCATGGAGGACTGAGATAATCGTCATAATAGAGTCACTAAATAATCATTCCATGTTATTAATAGTGTTATATATGTCATCATATATAAAGAAATGTTACTGGACTTATTATTTAAATACAAAGTTACTTTGATAAAGAGCTAAAAGTAACAAAAATAAATATAAATTAAATTGAATTGTTTATATAAAATTGGATCAAAACAAAAGAACATTTACATAAGCTTTAAAATATGTAGAAAGATAATACAGTAGTTATGTATGGGTCAAAGGTAAAGACTCTTGCAAAGAAAGTGTAGAATTTTTATGATAATTAGCATATGCTACTAAGAGCATTATGGATTCATATGGAGAGAGATTTTAATGAGCATGAAGTTCTCAAAGAGCTAATTCATTATTTTCTATTTGGAATAAGCATATTTCTTTTATTCTATTGCTTTACTGATGTTCTTGATAAAGGAAAATTCTTTATTTCTTGGGAAAATCAAGAAGTTAATGCCAAAGAAATTGATTATATTCTAGAGAAGTCCCTTCTATAATCCATATACACTTTAAGCAAAATATAGATGTGGAACCACCTATGACATCAAATGAAAATTCAGAAGAACTTCCAAATATTGTAAAGAACAATTGCTTAATATCTCAATAGTGATCTAAAAATCAATTCAAAACACATTCACATCTTGCTGTAGTTTGCAGCTTACTTTGATCTGAAAAACTTTAGTCACATAAATTCTAATATGTTTGATTTATCATAAAATAAGAAAACAGCAAGGAAAAGTAAGCTAATGAAAGTCCCAAGTATTAACGATAAAATACTGAAATTTCATATGAAACAAAGAAGCCAAAACAACCTCAGCAAATATCTGAGTTTCATAAAATTCATTTGAAATACAACAAATAATTTTACAGTGGTTGTGTATCTATTGACCTAGACAGGATGAGACATATGCCATGCGGAAATATGTTTAGCCAAGAGACCTATTACAATCTCAACAGGACACAAGCAACTGTATCTGTTAAGACTTGGTGAAAGCTGCTTCAGTGAAGGCAGAAAAATAGAAAATATGTCTAAACACAAATTACTTGCGTTTCATTTTCCCTAGCCTGACAAACTGTTAACTCTTATGAAGTTTTAAGGGAAAACAAAACCCAAGTAAGAAGAGTGACTATAATATTTCCTTTCATCTAATTCCAAAAAGACAACAATCATGTATTAAAAGGAACATATATGATACTTAGGATATTTTTCCACACCATATACTCTAACCATATTCTAATCATAAGACACTGCAAAATTCTATTAACTCTTATTCCAGCAAACTAGAATAAATATGATGACGATTAAACTGCTTTATGAAAGTGAAAGTGAAGTCACTCAGTCGGGTCCGACTCTTTGTGATCCCCTAGACTGTAGCTTACTAGGCTCCTCTATCCATGGGATTTTCCAGGCAATAGTACTGGAGTGGATTGCCATTTCTTTCTCCAGGGGATCTTCCCAACCCAGGGCTCAAACCTGGGTCTCCTGCATTGTAGACAGATGCTTTACTCTCTGAGCCACTAGGGAAGTCCCATCTAAACAAATGGATATGCCTAAGGCACTAATGAATAAATGTTATTTGAAATGTATATTATAATTAAAAATATATTTCTACTTAATTTTAAGGCAAACATACGGACACAGTGAAAGTGAAAGTGAAGTTGCTAAGTCATGTCCAACTCTTTGTGACCCCATGGACTGTAACCTACTAGGCTCCTTCATCCGTGGGATTCTCCAGGCAAGAATACTGGAGTGGGTTGCCATTTCCTTCTCTGATAGACACAGTAGAGATAAACTATAATTCAAGTCCACCTACTCTTATTAAATATCTAGTGTGTACCAACTCTTTAGGAAACTGAAGTCACTCAGTTGTGTCCAACTCTTTGCAACCCCATGGGCTATAGCCTACCAGGATTCTCTGTCCATGGGATTTTCCAGGCAAGATTACTGGAGGGGGTTGCCATTTCCTTCTCCAGGGAATCTTCCCCACCCAGGGATCAAACCCAGGTCTCCCTCATTGTAGGCAGATGTTTTACCATCTGAGCCACCAGAGAAGTCCACCAACTCTTTATTCAATGTTTTAATAAATAGTGATCTTTAACTCTCAGTTACAGGAAAAAGAGAAACATACAGTTTCAAATGTAGATATAGGGACTTAGAGAAGATTAAGTTGCATTGTAATGTCAGAAAATAGATTTCCTAATCCAATCAGAGACTTCCAACCAGGCTCAGCACAAGAACTCCTCTCTCTCTACAGGCACCACCACTATGGCTTTGAGGCACCTGACACAATTAGGACTACCTGCTGTGCTCACTGATACTCTTATACAGATCAAATTTTCCACTCTATTGATGAATGAGAGCCACTTAAAATATTTGTTGAATTCATTATTTGGTTTTAAAGTCTGATTTAATGTCTGAATAATATAAAATATTTATCTTTTATTTAAACCATTTTGTGTCCACATTGAATTCTAAGCTCTTAGCAAAGAGAACTAAATGTACATTTCCTTTCACTGTCCATAATATTAAAACATGTTTTTAAGTACTCCTAACTCCTCTATATTGACTATGCCAAAGCCTTTGACTGTGTGGATCACAATAAACTGTGGAAAATTCTGAAAGAGATGGGAATACCAGACCACCTGACCTGCCTCCTGAAAAACCTATATGCAGGTCAGGAAAGAACAGTTAGAACTGGACGTGGAACAATAGACTGGTTCTAAATAGGAAAAGGAGTATGTGAAGGCTGGATATTGTCACCCTGCTTATTCAACTTATATAGAGTACACCATGAGAAACGCTGGGCTGGAAGAAGCACAAGCTGGAATCAAGATTGCTTGGAGAAATATCAATAACCTCAGATATGCAGATGACACCACCCTTATGGCAGAAAGTGAGGAGGAACTAAAAAGCCTCTTGATGAAAGTGAAAGTGGAGAGTGAAAAAGTTGGCTTAAAGCTCAACTTTCAGAAAACTAAGATCATGACATCTGGTCCCATCACTTCATGAGAAATAGATGGGGAAACAGTGGAAACAGTGTCAGACATTATTTTGGGGGGCTCCAAAATCACTGTAGATGGTGACTGCAGTCATGAAATTAAAAGACGCTTACTCCTTGGAAGGAAAGTTATGACCAACTTAGTATATTGAAAAGCAGAGACATTACTTTGCCAACAAAGGTCCATCTAGTCAAGGCTATGGTTTTTCCAGTGGTCATGTATGGATGCGAACGTTGGACTGTGAAGAAAGCTGAGCACCGAAGAACTGATAGTTTTAAACTGTGGTGTTGGAGAAGACTCTTCAGAGTCCCTTGGACTGCAAGGAGATCCAACCAGTCCATTCTGAAGGAGATCAGCCCTGGGATTTCTTTGGAAGGAATGATGCTAAAGCTGAAACTCCAGTAATTTGGCCACCTCATGCAAAGAGTTGACTCATTGGAAAAGATTCTGACGCTGTGAGTGATTGGGGCAGGAAGAAAAGGGGACAACAGAGGATGAGATGGCTGGATGGCATCACCAACTCAATGGACATGAGTTTGAGTGAACTCTGGGAGTTGGTGATGGACAGGGAGGCCTGGTGTGCTGGGATTCATGGGGTTGCAAAGAGTCAGACATGACTGAGTGATTGAACTGAACTGAACTCCTCTATATAACAGAAAATTTTAACTATTCAATATTTTATGATTGCTTTCATATTTATATCTTAATTTACACTCTTTGATAAAAAGCAAACACATATCTAGCCCTAAGTACATCACATTTTATTCTGCTCTTTTATATCATATACATGTTCTTATTTCATTGTCTTCTAATATTAAAATACTCAGGAAGATTTCTCTCTTCAGTTAGCCTCTGAGACCTTCAAAGATAAGATCTGTACCCTTTTTATATGGGTATTCTTATTTATATGTGTACTTCACATTGAAATGGCAGTATGTGCAATGGATTAATGAACGAGTGTGGCTTATCTTGTTTAAAGCCAGATTGTAAGAATTTAATGTGGCTGATATACAGAAACTAAATGAAGTCTGAATTCTGCTGGTTATAAAACCCAAACGAGACATTCTAATGAATTTTTTATCCTTGCCAATCACCTGCCACCCAAGTGAGTGACATTTTACTCTCCTACAAATAAAGTTGGGAGTGGAGATTGTCAAAGACCTTCTCTTTTTTGTTGGTCTCATTGTTTTTATGACTGTTGCTCTTCAAAAACTATGTGAGACCAGCATCAGGCACATGATAGACTCTTAACTTTTATATTTGGGACTATTACAAACTTTTTTGTATATTTTATATTTAGTTATGTATCATATGTATATCTTAGACACTTGAGATAGAGTTTATGAGCAGATGTTTATGAACAGTTTATGAAAACATTCCCTTTGATACACCATGAAAAATTCGCTTACAAACCTTTGACTTAGATTATTTTTCTGATTAGTGGAGAACATTTTCATGTATCTCAGTGGAAACTTTATACAAAAAAGTAGGATTATCATTTTAGTAGTCATCAGATACAGTGATTTGGTTATTTCTTTTTCTTTTCTTTTTTTTTTTAGCTTTTTATTTTTTTAATTTTAAAATCTTTAATTCTTACATGCGTTCCCAAACATGAACCCCCCTCTCACCTCCCTCCCCATAACATCTCTCTGGGTCATCCCCATGCACCAGCCCCAAGCATGCTGTATCCTGCATCAGACATAGACTGGCAATTCAATTCTTACATGATAGTATACATGTTAAAATGCCATTCTCCCAAATCATCCCACCCTCTCCCTCTCCCTCTGAGTCCAAAAGTCCATTATACACATCTGTGTCTTTTTTCCTGTCTTGCATACAGGGTCGTCATTGCCATCTTTCTAAATTCCATATATATGTGTTAGTATACTGTATTGGTGTTTTTCTTTCTGGCTTACTTCACTCTGTATAATCCGCTCCAGTTTCATCCATCTTATCAGAACTGATTCAAATGAATTTTTTTTAACGGCTGAGTAATACTCCATTGTGTATATGTACCACAGCTTTCTTATCCATTCATCTGCTGATGGACATCTAGGTTGTTTCCATGTCCTGGCTATTATAAACAGTGCTGTGATGAACATTGGGGTACATATGTCTCTTTCAATTCTGGTTTCCTCGGTGTGTATGCCCAGCAGTGGGATAGCTGATCAGCTAATATTTTAAAGCTAACTGGTGAACTGAGAAATTTCAGATGTTCAAGCTGGATTCAGAAAAGGCAGAGGGACCAGAGATCAAATTGCCAACATCTGTTGGATCATAGAAAAAGGAAGAGAATTCAAGAAAAACATCTACTTCTGCTTCATTGACTATAGTAAAGTCTTTAGCATAGTCTGTGTGGATGACAACAAACTGTGGAAAATTCTTCAAGAGATAGGAATACCAGACTACCTTACCTGCATCCTGAGAAATCTGTACTCACGTCAAGAAGCAACAGTTAGAACTGGACATGGAAAAAAGACTGGTTCCAAATCAGGAAAGGAGTACATTAAGGCTGTCACCCTGCTTATTTAACTTATATGCAGACTACATAATGCAAAATGCCAAGCTGGATGAAGCACAAGCTGTAATCGAGATTTCTGGAAGAAATATCAATAACCTGAGATACACAGGTGACACCACTCTTATGGCAAAGATCCTCTTGATGAAAGTGAAAGACGAGAGTGAAAAAGTTGGCTTAAAACTCAACATTCAGAAAATGAAGATTATGGCATCTGGTCCCATCACTTCAGGCAAACAGATGGAGAAGCAACGGAGCAGTGACAGACTTTATGTTTGGGGGTTCCAAAATCACTGCAGATAGTGAGTGAAGCCACAAAATTAAAGGACACTTGCTCCTTGGAAGAAAGGCTATGACCAACCTAGACAGCATATTAAAAAACAGAAACATTACTTCCATATGAACAAAGGTATCATTTTTCCATTAGTTATGTAAGAATGTGAGAGTTGAACTGTAAAGAAAGCTGAGCACTAAAGAACTGATGCTTTTGAACTGTGGTGTTGGAGAAAACTCTCGAGAGTCCCTTTGAATGACAGGAGATCCAACCAGTTCAGTTCAGTTCAGTCACACAGTCGTGTCCGACTCTTTACCACCCCATGAATCGCAGCACAATAGGCTTCCCTGTCCATCACCAGCTCCCAGAATCTACTCAAATTCATGTCCATCGAATCGGTGATGCCATCCAGGCATCTCATCCTCTGTCGTCCCCTTCTCCTCCTGCCCCCAATCCCTCCCAGCATCAGGGTCTTTTCCAGTGAGTCAGCTCTTTGCATGAGGTGGCCAAAGTATTGGAGTTTCAGCTTTAGCATCATTCCTTCCAATGAATATCCAGGACTGATCCCTTTTAGGATGGACTGGTTAGATCTCTTCGCATTCCAAGGGACTCTCAAGAGTCTTCTCCAACACCACAGTCCAAAAGCATCAATCTTTGGTGCTCAGCTTTCTTCACAGTCCAACGTTCGCATCCATACATAACCACTGGAAAAACCATAGCCTTGACTAGATGGACCTTTGTTGGCAAAGTAATGTCTGCTTTTTAATATGCTATCTAGGTTAATCATAACTTTCCTTCCAAGGAGTAAGTGTCTTTTAATTTCATGGCTGCAATTACCTTCTGCAGTAATTTTGTAGCCCCCAAAAAATAAAGTCTGCCACTGTTTCCACTGTTTCCCCATCTATTTCCCATGAAGTGATGGGACCGGATACCATGATCTTAGTTTTCTGAAAATTGAGCTTTAAGCCAACTTTTTGACTCTCCTCTTTCACTTTCATCAAGAGGCTTTTTAGTTCCCCTTCATTTTCTGCCGTAAAGGTGGTGTCATCTACACATCTGAGGTTATTGATATTTCTCCTGGCAATTTTGATTCCAGCTTATGCTTCTTCCAGCCCAGCGTTTCTCATGATGTACTCTGCATATAAGTTAAATAAGCAGGGTGACAATATACAGCCTTAATGTACTCCTTTTCTTATTTGGAACTAGTCTGTTGTTCCATGTCCTGTTCTAACTGTTATTACCTGACCTGCATATAGGTTTCTCAAGAGACAGGTCAGGTGATCTGGTATTCCCATCTCTTTCAGGATTTTCCAGTTTATTGTGATCCACATAGTCAAATGCTTTGGCATAGTCAATAAAGCAGAAATACATGTTTTTCTCTGGAACTCTCTTTCTTTTTTGATGATTCAGAGGATGTTGGCAATTTGATCTCTGGTTCCTCTGACTTTGCTAAAACCAGGTTGAACATCTGGAAGTTCACTGTTCATGTATTGCCAAAGCCTGGCTTGGAGAATTTTGAGCATTACTTTACTAGCCTGTGAGCTGAGTGCATTTGTGTGGTAGTTTGAGTACTCTGGCATTGCCTTTCTTTGGGATTGGAATGAAAGCTGACCTTTTCCAGTCCTGTGGTCACTGCTGAGTTTTCCAAATTTGCTGGCATATTGAGTGCAACATTTTCACAGCATTGTCTTTCAGGATTTGAAATAGCTCCACTGGAATTCCATCACCTCCACTAGCCTTGTTCGTAGTGATGCTTTCTAAGGACCTCTTGACTTCACATTTCAGTATGTCTGGCTCTAGGTGAGTGATCACACCATTGTGATTATCTGGGTCATGAAGATCTTTTTTGTGCGGTTCTTCTCTGTATTCTTGCCACCTCTTCTTAATATCTTCTGCTTCTGTTAGGTCCATACCATTTCTGTCCTTTATCAAGCCCATCTTTGCATGAAATATTCCCTTGGTATCTCTAATTTTCTTCAGGAGATTTCTAGTCTTTCCCATTCTGTTGTTTTCCTCTATTTCTTTGCATTGATCACTGAGGAAGGCTTTCTTATTTCTTCTTATTATTTTTTGGAACTCTGCATTCAAATGGGAATATCTTTCCTTTTCTCCTTTGCTTTTTGCTTCTCTTTTTTTCACAGCTATTTGTAAGGCCTCCTCAGACAGTCACTTTGCTTTTTTGCATTTCTTTTCCATGGGGATAGTCTTGATCCCTGTCTCCTCTACAATGTCCTATCGCTCCATCTATAGTTCATCAGGCATTCTGTTTATCAGATATAGTCCCTTAACTCTATTTCTCATTTTCACTGTATAATCATAAAGGATTTGATTTAGGTCATACCTGAATTGTCTAGTGGTTTCCCCCACTTTCTTCAATTTAAGTCTGAGTTTGGCAGTAAGGAGTTCATGATCTGAACCACTGTCAGCTCCCAGTCTTGTTTTTGCTGACTGTATAGAGCTATGCCATCTTTGGCTTCATATAATCAATCTGATTTTGGTGTTGACCATCTGGTGATGTCCACGTGTAGAGTCTTCTCTTGTGTTTTTGGAAGAGGGTGTTTGCTATGACCAGTGCATTCACGTGGCAAAACTAAATTAGCCTTTGCCCTGCTTCATTCTGTACTCCAACACCAATTTGCCTGTTACTCCAGGTGTTTCTTGACTTCCTACTTTTTCATTACAGTTCCCTATAATGAAAAGGACATGTTTTGGGGGTGTTAGTTCTAAAAGGTCTTGTAGGTCTTCGTATAACTGTTCAACTTCGGCTTCTTCAGTGTTACTGGTGGAGCATGCCAAAAAGTATGCCAATCCAGCATACCAGTCTTGGATTACTGAGATATTGAACTGTTTGCTTTGGAAACGGAGATCATTTTGTCTGAAGAAGCTGAAGGAGATCCAGCCAGTCCATCCTAAAGGGAATCAGTCCCGAATATTCACTGATGCTGAAGTTGAAGCTCCGTATTGGCCGTCTGATATGAAGAACTGACTCATTGGAAAAGACCCTGATGCTGGGCAAGATTGGAGGGAGGAGAAGGGGATGGCAGAGTATGAGATGGTCGGATGTCATCACCGACTCAATGGACATGAGTTTGAGCAAGCTCTGGGAGTTGGTGATGGATGGGAAAGCCTGGAGTGTTGCTGTCCATGGGGTCACAAAGAGTTGGACATGACTGGGTGACTGAACTGAATTGAACGGAATCATTTAATAAGAATGTATAAATATTTATAACATTATTGAACTACATACTTTATTTTTCTGAATACGAACCTATAGAAAATACTCGAGTCAAAAAAGAACACTGATTAAATATCTTCAATCAAAATTAAAGAACACATTGATTATAACTGTGAATTATTTAATTAAACATTAAAATATTTTATATAAAACATTTTTGTAGATATTTGAGGAAAAGTTTGTATATATTTTATTTTGTAGATATTTTAGGGAAATATTTTTCATGAATAGGTTTATCTATTATAAAGGAAGTAAGTCCACTCGAAAAAAACAACTTACGTTTTTTATTTAAAGTACTTAAGGTCATGTGGTTGCTCTATTAGAGAAGGATACAAATATATCAACATTTTATCTTGAAGATTAAATCCCTTGAAAGATCTGGGTAGAAGACTTATCTGGACAGAAACAGAACATGGTGCTTTATTTTCATGAAGAATACATCTTAGTCTTCTAAAATGAGTTTCAGAAAAAATAATGGCCAATAATAACTTGTAGAGCTAAGCGGATATATAACAACTTCTCTCAAAATTACTAATTTTTAAAACTAAAATATTTCAGTATAAGTCTTTCAATATTAAATTTTTCTATATGTTGTTGCTGTTGTTGTTTAGTCACTAAGTCATGTCTGACTCTTTTTTGACTCTATGGAATGTAGCCCACCAGTCTTTTCTGTCCATGGTATTTCCCAGGCAAGTAAACTGGAGTGGATTATCAGTTCCCTCTCCAGGGATTTTGAACCCAGGGATTGAACCCTCATATCCTACATTGGCAGGTGGATTCTTTACCACAGAGGCACCAGAAAAGTCCCTAGAATATATAATCTTAATCAAGTAATTTAATTCCTTGATACATCTTACAGTATTATATTTATGAAACTTTAATTTCTGTCTTATGATTGAACAGAATAAGTAAGATTTTTCCAAAAAATGCAATTTTCCTTGCTTACTGATACCTACAAATTATCCAGATAATCTCTACTATACTGATATTTTGAGTATTAGGAGTTTTACTTTAGAGTATTAATTGTTCTTAAGTATACACATATACAAAAATTATTGCTAAGTAATAGAACACACTGTGATTCTGAAAGACAAAATTTTTTACTGAGTCATAATGGTACACATTACAAACTTCCAAATGGAAATAATTTCAAGGATAATTAAATAGACCAGGTTTCATATATTATCATCATTTGACAATTATTGTTGCTTTGTTCCTAAGTAGTGTCTGACTCTGTGACCTGATGGATGGTAGCCTGCTAGGTTCCTTTGTCCATGGATTTCCAGGTAAGAATACTGGAGTGAGTTGCCATTTCCTTCTCCAAGGAATCTTCCTGACCCAGGTATCAAATCAGTGTCTCCTGCATTGGCAGGTGGAATCTTTACTGCTGTGCTGGCAGGAAAGCCCCATTTGACCACACTAATGCAGAGACATTACTTTGCCGACAAAGGTTTGTCTAGTCAAAACTATGTTTTTCAAGTAGGTATTTGGACTTCCCTGGTGGCTCAGATGGTAAAGCGTCTGTCTATAATGTGAGAGAGCCAAGTTCGATCCCTGGGTTTGGAAGATCCCCTGAAGAAGGAAATGGCAATCCATTCCAGTACTATTGCCTGGAAAATCCCATGGACAGAGGAGCCTGGTAGGCTACAGTCCATGGCGTTGCAAAGAGTCAGACACGACCGTTGCGAATTCCCTCACTCACTCACTCATGTATGGATATGAGAGTTGTACCATAAAGAAAGCTGAATGCCAAAGAATTGATGTTTTTGAACTTGTGTTGGAGAAGACCTTTGAGAGTCCCTTGGACTGTAAAGAGATCAAACCTGTCAATCTAAAAGGAAATCAACCCTGAGTATTCATTGGAAGGGCTGATGCTGAGGCTGAAGTTCCAATACTTTGGCCACCTGATGCCAAGAATTGACTCATTGGAAAAGACCCTGATGCTGGGAAGGACTGACTGAAGACAGGAGAAGAGGATGACAGAAGATGAGATGGTTTGATGGCATCACTGACTCAATGAACATGAGTTTGAGCAGGCTCCAGGAGTTGGTGATGGACAGGAAAGCCTGGTATGCTGAATTTCATGGGGTCACAAGAGTTGGACACGACTGAGTGACTGAACTGAACTGAAGGTTCAAAATTATCATCTATCCCGTATTCACTCTTTTTTTTTGACTTTTTATTTTTACTTTATTTTACTTTATAATACTGTATTGGTTTTGCCATACTTGACATGAATCCACCACGGGTGTACATGCGACCCCAAACATGAACCCTTCTCCCACCTCCCTCCCCACAACATCCCTCTGGGTCATCCCCGTGCACCAGCCCCAAGCATGCTGTGTCCTGCATCGGACATAGACTGGTGATTCGATTCTTACATGATAGTATACATGTTTCAAAGCCATTCTCCCAAATCATCCCACCCTCTCCCTCTCCCTCTGAGTCCAAAAGTCCGCTATACACATCTGTGTCTTTTTTGCTGTCTTGCATACAGGGTCATCATTGCCATCTTTCTAAATTCCATATATATGTGTTGGTGTTTTTCTTTCTGGCTTACTTCACTCTGTATAATCGGCTACAGTTTCATCCATCTCATCAGAACTGATTCAAATGTATTCTTTTTAATGGCTGAGTAATACTCCATTGTGTGTATGTATGAAAGCTTTCTTATCCATTCATCTGCTGATGGACATCTAGGTTGTTTCCATGTCCTGGCCATTATAAACAGTGCTGTGATGAACATTGGGGTACATGTGTCTCTTTCAATTCTGGTTTCCTCGGTGTGTATGCCCAGCAGTGGGATTGTTGGGTCATATGGCAGTTCTATTTGCAATTTTTTAAGGAATCTGCATACTGTTTTCCATAGTGGCTGTACTAGTTTGCATTCCCACCAACAGTGTAGGAGGGTTCCCTTTTCTCCACATCCTCTCCAGCATTTATTGCTTGCAGATTTTTGGATCGCAGACATTCTGACTAGTGTGAAGTGGTACTTCATTGTGGTTTTGATTTGCATTTCTCTAATAATGAGTGATGTTGAGCATCTTTTCATGTGTTTGTTAGCCATCTGTATGTCTTCTTTGGAGAAATGTCTATTTAGTTCTTTGGCCCATTTTTTGATTGGGTCATTTATTTTTCTGGAATTGAGCTGCATAAGCTGCTTGTATATTTTTGAGATTAGTTGTTTGTCAGTTGCTTCATTTGCTATTATTTTCTCCCATTCAGAAGGCTGTTTTTTCACCTTGCTTATATTTTCCTTTGTTGTGCAGAAGCTTTTAATTTTAATTAGATCCCACTTGTTTATTTTTGCTTTTATTTCCAGAATTCTGGGAGGTGGATCATAGAGGATCCTGCTGTGATTTATGTCGGAAGGTGTTTTTTCCTATGTTCTCCTCTAGGAGTTTTATAGTTTCTGATCTTACATTTAGATCTTTAATCCATTTTGAGTTCTTAAAGAGAAAGTTTTAAAAAAAATCATATTCTAGACGAACCCAAAATCTATAGTTTGATTTACACAATATTGGAATATCAATAGTAAGTAAACAAAACTTGGTACATTCAGCATGTATAAAATATATTTTCACAGTGAAGAATTTCAAACATTGTTGAATGCAAACTAACTTGTCTTTCATAAACTTTCATCATTCTCAACATTATTGATATACTTTAATAAAATATATTTGGTTGAAGAATTACATTATTGTGGTGGTTTTTGCCATACATTGACATGAATCAGCCATGGCTGTACATGAGTTCCCCCATCTTGACCCTCCCTCCCACTTACCTCCCCATCCTATCCCTCTGGGTCATCCCAGCTCACCAGCCCTGAGCACCCTGCCTCATGCATCGAACCTGGACTGGCACTTCACACCATTTTCAGGCTTTCATCCCACCCTCACCTTTTCCCACGGAGTCCAACAGTCTGTTCTTTACATCTGTGTCTCTTTTGCTGTCTTGCATCTAGGGTCGTCGTTACCATCTTTCTAAAATCCATATATATGTGTTAGTATACTGTATTGGTGTTTTTTCTTCTTTCTGACTTACTTCACTCTGTATAATAGGCTCCAGTTTCACCCGCTTCATTAGAACTGATTCAAAAGCATTTTTTTAATAGCTGAGTAATATTCCATTGTTTATATGTACCACAGCTTTCTTATCCATTCATTTGCCAATGGACATCTAGGTTGCTTCCATTTCCTGACTATTGTAAACAGTGCTGTGATGAACATTAGGGTACACGTGTCTCTTTCAATTTTGGCTTCCTCAGTGTGTATTTCCAGCAGTGGGATTACTGGGTTGTATGGCAGTTCTGTTTCCAGCTTTTTAAGGAATCTCCACACTGTTCACCATAGTGGCTGTATTAGTTTGCATGTCCGCCAACAGTGTAAGAGGGTTCCTTTATCTATGCACCCTCTCCAGCATTTATTGTTTGTAGACTTTTTGATAGCAGCCATTCTGACTGGTGTGAGATGGTACCTCATTGTGGTTTTGATTTGCATTTCTCTGATAATGAGTGATGTTGAGCATCTTTTCATGTGTTTGTTAGCCATCTGTATGTCTTCTTTGGAGACATGTCTGTTTAGTTCTTTGGCCCATTTTTTGATTGGGTCATTTATTTTTCTGGAATTGAGTTGCAGGAGTTGCTTGTATATTTTTGAGATTAATTCTTTATCAGTTGCTTCATTTGCTATTGTTTTCTCCCATTCTGAAGGCTGTCTTTTCACCTTGCTTACAGTTTCCTTTGTTCTACAGAACATTTTAAGTTTAATTAGGTCCTTTTTTTTTTTTTTTACTTTTATTTCCATTAGTCTGAGAGGTGGGTCATAGAGGATCCTGCTATAATTTACATCAGAGAGAGTTTTGCCTATGTTTTCCTCTAGGAGTTTTATAGTTTCTGGTCTTACATTTAGATCTTTAATCCAGTTTGACTTTATTTTTGTGTATGGTGTCAGAAAGTGGTCTAGTTTCATTCTTTTACAAGTGGTTGACAAGTTTTCCCAGCACCACTTGTTAAAGAGATTGTCTTGTCTCCATTGTAGAGTCTTGCTGTCTTTGTCAAAGATAAGGTGTTCATAGGTGTGGATTTATCTCTGGGCTTTCTATTTTGTTCCATTGATCTATGTTTCTGTCTTTGTGCCAGTACCATACTATCTTGATGACTGTTGCTTTTTAGTATAGCCTGAAGTCAGGCAGGTTGATTCCTCCAGTTCCATTCTTCTTTCTCAAGATTGCTTTCTCAAGATTGTTTTTTGTAATTCCATACAAATTGAGAAATTATTTGTTCTAATTCTCTGAAAAATACCGTTGGTAGCTTGATAGGGGGGGTGCATTGAATCTATAGATTGCTTTGGGTAGTATACTCATTTTCACTATACTGATTCTTCTGATCCATGAACATGGTATATGTCTCCATCTGTGTCATCCTTGATTTCTTTCATCATCGTTTTAGTTTTGTGTATATAAATCTTTAGAAATTTTAAGTCTGATCTGATAGAAATTTCAGTAAATTATTTTGAACATTCCACCATTTTCAGGCTAGAGATTTTTAATTTTCTCAAGAGATATATGAAGCAAAAGAAAGGCCCTGATAACATAACAAAGAAAGCTGGAATGTAGAACTTTCTCTGTATACTAAGAAGGTAATGAGATATTTAAGTGGCAATAGCTTAAATAGATAATTTGTTATTAATAACTTTGTTGCAACATACAAATTTTCCTATGGATGATCTTCATAAATGAAGAATATGGTATGAACATCTAGTACTACTGGGCAAAGAATTTTCCTCTCCTAAACATTTTATAGCTTAGTTCTACTTTGGTCAAAACAAAATATATTTTGGTATGCTGATGGAAACTAATGTACCAGGACATGAAGGAAAGCTAATTAATGATAAACATTTCACAATAGAAATAATATAAAGGAAAATATCATCTGAGATACAAATAAAACTCATTTTTATTACTGAAGTTGTATGTTTAAGAAAACTACTTATTCTGAAATGGCAATTAAAACTTTTATTTAAAAAATAACTTTGTCAAGTATTTGCATAATTATCTGTAATTCTGTTTTTCTGAAGATTGTTGAGATTGGAAATTATTATCTTGAGTCATTCATATCAGTCTTTCTATAGTCATATCATCTCTTTTTTTAAAAGTCTGCGTTTTTTTTCTTAGAGTACTTCTAGAAAGACACACTTCAGATGCATACTCTCTCTCAGACACACACACACACACACACACACACACACACACTGTGTTTGTCAAACTCCAAACTGTACATGAATAGCTTGTACATATGAACCATCTTGTTAACGTACAAGTTTTGATGCAGTAGGTCTGTGACAGATCCACTCTGTTTTGTATTTTTAACCATGTCTCCTATGATGTTGATGCTACTGGTCTAATCTGGAGACACTCCATGTTGAGTAATAAGATTCAAGATGCTTTCAGGACAGAATAGCTTCTGGTTCACAGGAAGACAAAATATGCAATTTTAAAATGATTGTGATTTTGAGGGGCTCTCTATTTGTTCTAGAGAAATTAGAGACCCAGTAGCCCTGAGGGCCCATATGATTATAGAAGAGGCTGAAAAATGTCCCCCTAAAAGATTTTCATGTTTTAATCCTGGAAACTGTAACTGTTACCTTATATGTCACAAAGGGAGTCTTAGGAGATATGATTAAGTTAAGGATTTTGAGGTAGAAAGGTTTTCCTGGTTTATCCTGGTGGGCCCTCTTTGTAAGAGGAAGGCTGAGGGAGACTTTACACACACAATGGAGTACTCTATGTAAAGATGGGAGCATGAAGAAATGCAAAGATACTAACCTTGGTGACTTGAGCAATGCAACCACAAGACAGGGAATTTCAGGAAACACTAGGAGATGGCAAAGGCAATGAAGGAATCTTATAAGTTTTCCAGAAAAATGCAGTCCTTGCTGACACATTGACTTCTTCCCAGTGATACTGATTTCAGACTGTGCACTCTAGAACTGTGAGAAAAAGTTGTCTTATTTTAAGCTACCAGCTTTGTGGTTATTTATTACAGCAGCCATAGAAAAGTTATGTAGGAAGATTTTGTCAGAAAATTCTAATAAATATTTTAGAGTGTCCACAAGTTACCCTCACAGTTTGGGTAAAAAGTTCCCTCAAGAACCCAGTGCATATATGAGTAATTTCTTGTAGTGATCATATTCCTTGGGAGTATAAATATTTTACCATTTTGCACTGAAAGTTGCAGACCTTGAAAATTATGAAACAAAAATGACAAATTCTCAGAACATGGATATATAGATATAATGCTTAAAATGAAACCTAAAAAAAATGAAAGCATTAGAAAATGTTCTCCACATAAAACAAAAAGTTAAATCAGTAGGTATATGAAAATTATGTTCTTTAAATGTCACTTAATACTTTTCAGTGATTAGGTTTTCCAAAAAAGAAATTCAAATAATTAAAAAGAAAAAAAAAAAACCCTGTCAAATCTAGCTTATCTACATAAGTTTAGCATCAATATCATTCTAATCAAATCACCAATGGAAATTAAATTAAGTCAATTTTGATTTATACCTGAGGTGTCTCAATCAGAATATTTCATCAAACTAATCAAACTAATTCCCACATAATGTTATGAAGGTAATTGGTGTGAAGCAATAGAAAAACAAATTTTCAATAAGTATTTCAGGAGCTATTTTACATTTCTATATATTCAAAATCAATAGAAATAGAGTATACATATATATGGGTATGTGTGTGCATATGTAAGTGTCTGTGCCTAAATTTATTACATCAATAACCCATAATTCTATGCTATTTTGAGGGAAAAATTATCATTTTCATCTAGCTTTAATAATTAATGTGCATGCATGCATGTCTGCTAATTTGCTCCAGTCATTTCTGACTCTTTGAAACACTGTGGACTCTAGCCTGCCATGCTCCTCTGACCATGGGATTCTCTAGGAAAGAACACTGGAGTGGGTTTCCATGCCTTCCTCCAGGGGATCTTCCTGATCCAAGGACCAAACATGTTTCTCTTATGTCTTCTGCATTAGCAGGTGGGTTCTTTACACCTAGCACCATTATGGAAGCCCTTAATAATTAATACTTCTTTTAAAAAAGCAGAACAAATTAAATACTCTCAAAGCCTAGGATTTATTTTTTCTTTTGTTCTAACTTGATTTACCTATTAAGAAACATTAATAGAACTGGGAAAATAGACATGTAAATTTTTACCACTTCTTATTTTGTAGACACCCAGAGGTAGTAATACCCTTCACCTCTTAGACAAATGAAGAGTTGATATATACATAATTTCTGTTAAGTTTAAATTTGAAAATCAAGTGCTTTAAGTGTACAGTATTTAGTCAAATGATACTATACGGTTTATTTAGAGTTTCTTTTACATGCACATGAATCTTTGCATCTAACAAATTTTAACTCTTAAGTTTCTCTTGTGCTACTTTCTAGTTTTTATCTATGTAATGTACCTGTCATGTTGTCTCTTAGCTTTCTAATGATACCTATGCCTAAATCTTATAGAAGAAGAAAATTTGGTGTCATATAATATCATCTTCCATCAAATATACTGTTTTTTTCTATCCTTCCAATATCCTCACACTAAAAGCTTTATTTGAAATAATATCCAGTGTTTTATTTCTATTATATGAATATTAATAACTGAGTCATTTATATTTCCTAACATATAATATTCTATTTTACTCAAAATTAATCATTTATATGTTCTATTAGATTTTTTTTCTTGCAAATAGACTTTCACTAATTTGAAAATTGTAAAACTGGAACACTTGTCTCCTTTAAGAGAAAGCATAATAAATAATTTACCAGTTCTATATTTTTCTTAATGACAGTGCTCTCTTGTCTCTTTAAGTTAATGCCATTCTTTGCCCACAAACACTATAAATTTCTATGTTTGTTTCTTTCTTTCTCTTTCTGCTGAGGATTATTTTCTTATAGCTTTCTTAAAATGAATTCTTGATAGCTAAAATTTCTGTGCACTTGAATATAAAAAAGACCTTTATTTACTGTAATGTTTGACTACTGTTAGTAGGTATAAAATTAATGGATATTAATTAATCTCTTCTTAGTGGAGATTAATTTTACTTTAAAATTCCAAAATTTGTTGGTACTAATTATTTTAAGATGTTGATATATTTACTTATATTATCATTTATTCTCATTTTCAGCTGAATTGATACTTTAGTGTAAACATATGTGTATATAGGGCTTCCCTCATAGCTCAGTTGGTAAAGAATTCGCCTGCAATGCAGATGCCTCCAAGACCCTGGTTCGATTCCTGGGTCAGGAAGATCTGCTGGAGAAAGAATAGGCTACCCACTCCATTATTCTTGAGCTTCCCTTGTGGCTCAGCTGGTAAAGAATCCACCTGCAATGTGGGAAACTTGGGTTCAATCCCTGGGTTGGGAAGATCCCCTGGAGAAAGGAAACGCTACCCACTCCAATATTCTGGCCTGGAGAATTCCATGGACTGTATAGTCCATAGGGTCGCAAAGAGTAGGACACGACTGAGCGACTTTCACTTCACTTCACTTCACTTCATATGTATATATGTATATGTATATGGCTATAATATCATGAACGGGCTGATAAATTTTCTAGTTCTGCATTTTCATTCTAGCAGTCAACTAATACCATTTCACTGTCAGCCAAACATACAACTGGGATCAGAAAACAGTATGCCCTCAACAAAAATGACTAAGTATCAGTCAAAAATTTTAGTGATATAAGTTGTAAACATGATAGAAAAGACATAACATTGTGTATCTAAAAATATATCTTATTCTGCTCAAATAAATAAATGTATTTTATTGCTCTTAAAACAAATTGTTTCATCCTTCAGACACTAAGGTTAGTATAATCTGATACCTATTTTTCCCTCTAACCACCTCTCCTGACTCTGAGCATACATTTACCATTCTGTTAACTTATCAACTTTTCTTAGTTTCTTGACACTTTAATTCTTTTTGTACCTTTAAACCTTAATTATGCTTTATCTTCCTTAAATTTTCTCTCTTATGGAGGCCATGTGATCAGTTGGGTTTTCTTCTTATAACAGACTTGATTTTCATTTATAAGCATTTTATAATATTTATGTTACATTAATTGAAAAGTATTAATTCAACTCTATCTTCCCTGAAAGGGACTCTATTTTGTTCAATTACCTACTATATCATGGTAATCAATACCATAGCCCCATATACGAGGCCCTGTTAAAGTAAAAAACTGACCTTTTAGTTTTCCATTTTCACACACACACACACAACCTCCCTCCCACCACAACACACATACCTCTTTTGCCACCTGTCCATTGAGGTGTGATTACTGCGCTCCTATCCCTATGC
This sequence comes from Ovis canadensis, assembly GCF_042477335.2. Taxonomy (NCBI): domain Eukaryota; kingdom Metazoa; phylum Chordata; class Mammalia; order Artiodactyla; family Bovidae; genus Ovis; species Ovis canadensis. The sequence goes on from NC_091245.1 coordinate 140,181,127, forward strand.
ATATATATACATATATATATGTATATATTGCATAAAATGTCACTATCACTTTAAATGTATATCTTGATATCTCAATGAAAGCACAGTGGAATTTAAAGCCAGTTGCGAATTTATTTTAATCTGTTAAATACTATGATTCACTAGAAAATTCCTTTTGATTTTGGAATCTTTTGGATATCCTTTGAAATACTTTGGATTTCCAATCCAGCCAAGGTAATGCCCTGAGGCTCTTATTTTTCTTGCAAGTTTTATTGTTCTTTCTAGAATTGACCAGGAAAGCATCCAGGTGAACAGTAATGATACAGAAAGCATATAAAATTCAAGATTGCATAAAAAAGTCAAGATGAATAATGATTTTCTGACCATAAGGATGAGGACGTACCAAGAAAATCAGTCCTTTACTCATTCATGACATACCCATGAATTATGTTTTTAAAACAAAATTTACTCTGTTATTCGAAAAAACGGCTCTTGACTCACTTAGCCTAGATGACATAATTGCCTAAGCTAGAAATTATGGAGGTACATAAGTAGAACTGAAAGACAAATCTATGAGAGTCATTTTTTGTGGAAACAAAGCTATTGTATAATTCAAATTGAAGAGAGGATCAAGACAACATCTTAAAACATCAACAATCCTGCATCATTTGAATTTTGTTTTATGAAGAAAAGTAAATGAAAGGAACAAGTGAACATAGGCCTACAGTAAAACAAATTATGTTGTTCTGCCAACAAATATGCCAGCCAATTTATGAAAGTTTTCTACCTACAGTTTTGTGAATTCAATGAAATACTGTTTCCTATTAAACAAAACAATTTTATTTGGAGATAAGTAAATCAAACATAATAATTTTAGAGATTATAATTTTCTTTTGAGTAGTTATTTAGTCAATACATATCTCATATGCAGGTTTCATTTCTTTCTAAAATAATAAACCCCTTTCTGATAAACTACATTTCATACTTTAAAAATTGGTTATATATTGGATAGTGGACAGATCTTTGATTTCAGTAATTTCAATTTAATGTTTATGTATGAAGATTTTAAGAAGATTTTAAGAGATTAATAAGACTATATGGAAATAGAAAATTAATATATCCTCATATTTTTGGTTGATGCATCTGAAGTGAAAATTAATGTTATCTTCATACTTTTTGTTGGATATATCTGAAGTGAATGCAACAGAAAACAGAGCATATAATTCATAGACACTATTAATAGATTTTTAGTCCATATAGATATTAAAGCATTTCAGTTATCTTCTCCCTTTTGGTATGCAGTCTTATTAATGCATGCATAATTCAATCACATTTCAGGCTGTTGAACTTTAGAACACAGTAGAAATGTGCAATTATATTTGGGTAATTGACTTTGAGAAATCACTGGCATGTACTATAATTCTGTCATTTAAACCTCTCCTTTAATTTTATCTGTTGATAATTTTAATGATTTTATATTACCAATAAGTCACTGATGACTCTACCTGCAAGATTTTGTTACAGTCAGAGAAGAAAATTAGCTTAAGTTATATACTGTGCAAAGCCAGTGATTTTTGCAACATCGAGATTGGTATTTAATATTAACTTTTACCTCGGTTATTTGGGTGTACTATTCTCAGAAGACAATTTTCATCAGGTGTTTCTTCTTATTTTAATACACACACAGTTGTGCATTCCTGAATATATTTTCAAATTCTTTCTCTCCTGCATGTGCATGCTCATGTGATCATTGGTTTTATTTGGCAGGTGAGAGAAATTTCTTATAAATATATTTCTGAGGCCTAATGTTTGTAACATTTTCTATAATACCTGACTAATATTTATAAAGCTATCATACTGAGCCCTTTCCTTAGTTCCCATTATTCTGCTTTGCCTAGAGACTGTCCAATTCCAAACTGTCCATTACTGCAACCATTTCTTTGCCATCTGCCCAACATGGCATCACAGATTCCAGTTCTCAGAAGACTCTACACATATGCTAGCCTTAGAAAATTTTAACCAACTATTTTATATATATTTTGAAATTGCTGCCTGTTTTACAAAATCATACCATCATGTATTGCCTTAAATTTAATAGTATAATGTATAATGTTATACATGATGCCTATTAGTGTTTTATTTATTAAAGACTGAAGTCCTAATGTAATTTAAAAATCATTTATGGGCATGAGCCATATTTTGTAATTACTTTATGTGGCACCTCCTATAAATCATACCATTTTGGCAAATCAATCTCACAACCTCTTTCACAATGTTTATTTTACTATCATTCATTGCTAACCTACTATGTGCCAGACACTGTACTTAATATTTGTTCACTTGGCTAATACCATGATACTCTATTCATGTTCCTAAGAGCAAATACCAATTTATTAATTTGGTAACTTATGGAAGGCATAAAGACAATTCTAATTTTATTATAGTTTCCTTTATTGACTACAAAATATTTTCTATTTTACACATTGAAAGTTTGTAGCAACCCCTCCATCTAGCAAGTCTACAAGCACCATTTTTCCAATATCATCATTTCCAATTATGTACATTATTTTTTTTAAGATACAAATTAGAGGTACACTTAATATACTAAAATGAAGTGGAAACATACATTTTACATGTACTGGGGAAAAAAAAAAAAGAGAGAAAACTGTGACTTGCTTAGTTGCATATATTTTCTTTATTTCAGTGGCCTGGAACTTCACCTGCAATATCTCTGAGGATTTCTTGTATTTAGAAGTACTGTGCCTACTAAAATCTATGCTTAGTGAAAAATGCATGCTAAACTGATTTTTAATTTTTTATTTACATTTTATTTGCCATCAATAAAATTAGTGCTATTGAGATATATAAAAATTATAAATGGGATTATTAAAAATAGATATTGGATTTGGGAAATATACACATTTTAATGTATCACCAAATAAATAAAACCTTGTAATCTGTAAAATGAGAGAGACATTTATGGAGATCAACTGACAGGGTTTCTTCATCCAAAAGTCAAAGGAACCATTAAAAGACCTTTCACTGACTCAAGCAGGTTAAGAAAATATGCAGAAAAAAAAAAAAAAAGGCAAAGCTCTGAAAGTCAAAGGGAAGTATTACAAAGGGAAGCCAATTTTGGTAAAAACTGGCAGATACAGAAGAAATATATTAAGGTTACATTAGATGAGAGAGAATTTTCTTAAAATCTGTGAAAATATGACCAGACATAGCTAGAAACAGAGAAATTAAGATGATAAAGTGAAGCAATGTAGACAACAAAATTGAAAACACAGATATACAGACATGCATTCTCTGTCAGATAGTAGGTGACTATGATGGTTAATTTTATATCTCAGTTTGGCTAGGCCTTAGTATCCATATTTGGTTAAAGCAAATCTCCTTGTGTTTTTGAAGGTATTTTTTGAATGGGGCTAACAAGTCAGTTCTTTTTTTTTTTTTTTTTTTAGAAAAGTAGATTCAGTTCAGTTCAGTTGCGTAGTCATATCCGACTCTATGCGACTCCATGAAATACAGCATGCTGGACTTCCCTATCCATCACCAACTCTTGGAGCTTGCTTAAACTCGTGTCCATCGAGCCAGTGATGCCATCCAGTGATCACATCTTCTGTCATCCCCTTCTAACCCTACCTTCAATGTTTCCCAGCATCAGTGAGGTCTTTTCCAATGAGTCAGTTCTTCACATCAGGAGGCAAAAGTATTGGAGTTTCAACTTCAGTATCAGGCCTTCCAATGAATACTCAGGACTGATTTTCTTTAGGATTGACTGGTTGGATCTCCTTGCAGTCCAAGGGACTCTCAAGAGTCTTCTCCAACACACAGTTCAAAAGCATCAATTCTTTGGTGCTCAGCTTTCTTTATAGCCCATCTCTCACGTCCATACATGACTACTGGAAAAAAAAAAAAAGGAAAACAAAAAAACATAGCTTTTACTAGACAGATCTTTGTTGGCAAAATAATGTCTCTGCTCTTTAATATGTTTCTAGGTTGGTCATAGCTTTTCCTCCAGGGAGCAAGTGTCTGTTAATTTCATGCCTGCAGTCACCATCTGGAGTGATTTTACAGCCCCAAAATATAAAGACTCTCACTCTTTCCATTGTTTTCCCATCCTTTTTCACTTTCATCAAGAGGTGCTTTATTCTTCACTTTCTGTCATAAGGGTGGTGTTATCTGCGGGATCTGAGGCTATTGATATGTCTCTTAACAATCTTAATTCCAGCTGTGCTTCATCCAGCCTGGCATTTTGCATGATGTATCTGCATATAAGTTAGATAAGAAGGGTGACATATACAGCCTTGACATACTCCTTTCCCGATTTGGAACCAGTCTCTTGTTCCATGTCCAGTTCTAACTGTTTTTTCTTGACTTACATACAGATTTCTCAGGAAGCAGGTAAGGTGGTCTAGTATTCCCATCTCTTGAAGAATTTTCCAGAGTTTGTTGTGATCCACACAATCAAAGGCTTTGGTGTAGTCAATAATGAAGAAGTAGATATTTTTCTGAAATTCTCTTGCTTTTTGATGATCCATCAGATGTTGGAGAGTTGATCTCTGGTTCCTCTACCTTTTCCAAATCCAGCTTAAACATCTGGAAGTTCACAATTCATGTACTGTTGAAGCCTGGCTTGGAAAATGTTGAGCATTACTTTGCTAGCCTGTGAGATGAGTTCAAACGTGCAGTAGTTTGAACATTTTTTGGCAGTGCCTTTCTTTGGGATTGGAATGAAAACTGACCCTTTCCAGTCCTGTGGCCACTGCTGAGTTTTCCAAATTTGCTGGCATTTTGAGTACAGCACTTTAACATCATCATCTTTTAGGATCTGAAATAGCTCAAATGGAATTCCATCACCTCCACAAGTTTTGTTCGTAGTGATGCTACCTAAGGCCCACTTTACTTCACACACCAGGATGTCTGGCTCTAGATGAATGATCAAAGCATCTTGGTTATTTGAGTAATAAGATCTTTTTGTAAAGTTCTTCTGTTTATTCTTGTAAAGTAGATTATCCTCCATTATGTGGATGGGCCTCATCTAGTCAGTAGAAGGGCTTAAGGAAAATTGGACTTCAGATTGTGTTCAGACTCTAGCTTAAGTCTAACCTCCAACCTGCTGGCTGTCCCTGCAGATTGCATATTTACCAGCCTCTGCAATCACATGAGCCAGTTCCTTAAAATAAACCTCTCCTCTCTCCTGTATCTGTAGTGCTTGTGATTAGGCACTCAGTTGTGTTGGACTGTAGCCTTCTAGGCTTCTCAGTCCATGCACTTCTCCAGGCAAGAATGCTGGGGTGGGTTGCCATTTCCTCCTCCAGGGCATATTCCCACCCAGGGATCAAACCTGAGTCTCCTTTGGTTTTGATCAGGTATTGGCAGGCAGATTCTCTTACCACTGACTCACCTGTAAAGCCTTCTTAATATATCTATCAAGCTGTATCTGTCTCTCTCTGCCTATCTATAAATAAAGGTAGATCTACTGATAGAAGTATATAGATAAAGACCTATGGGATAGGGCACAAAGAGAAGACAATTCTGTAAGATTGCTCCTCAGAGAAAGGGCTCCAGGAACAGAAGTGGGTCTACGGGGATGAATTTTGGGCACTTCTAAGCCACAGAGAGGAATAACTGGCCCCAAAGATATGCAGTAGAACACAAGTCAGGGTTAACAGAACCTTGGACTTCAGTAGCCAGTGAACAGATTTCCAGACTTCTGCACTGGAAGTCTGCCTCACTGCTTCGGATCCTTTAGGCTCCTGGGAGGACATTATGTTTGCAGCCTACGCTCACATGCTTTACTCCAGTTCTGGCCTCCATCATTCCCTCCCATTCCCCGTCTTTACCTCGGCAGGTTTCCCAGTACCTTGGCCAGGCCTGGCACAGACTCCACTACACTGTGACTGAGTCGGAGGGCGGCTTTAGGTGTCGACGAGTACTGAAGTTTGCAGAATAGGTGCTAGGCGGCAGATTCCTTACTGACAAATTTGGCATGACAGGCTTCTAGCGCCTGGGCACCCTGATGTTTCTCATCCCAGCATTTCCAAGGTGGCTTCCGTTGAAACCTGAAATCCCGCGAGATCCCACCAGATAGCCGGAGTCTTTTGAGAAGCGAGGGGAGTGGACTTCTCCTGGGCCTGATTCTGTAATTCTCAGAAGCGCTGCGATACTTGTGCTTCCCAACAGTCTACTTCCTGCCTGTGGATTCTAAACTTCAGGAATGTTCCGGGTGAAGTCTGAAACTGCCCTCCAAATTCAAATGGCAAAGAGAGGTGGAGGAAGGAGGCCTTCCATTCCAGATTGGAAGCTGGCGGTTTTACATAATAAGCAAGGGGCTTAGGAGGCTTGTCTTGGGCAGCTCGAGATGAGTAGGTCTGCGAACTCACCTGCCAGACTCTAAATAGAGTTTGAATAGAGGCCTTAACTGGGTTCGATTATATATACAGCACAGATGGTCTCAAAAGGACATTACTCACTTAAGGCTAAGTTCTTGAAGTGACTCTGAGTGCAGGAAAAGTGGAGGAAATATATATTGCAAGGACAGGAGAGGGGGTAAGGAGACTTTAATTGCCTGAAACCAGCTCACTGATCACCTTGCTTTCCTCTTCTCTCTGTGACCTCCTTCAACACTCTACCCCTGGTGATCAGCTCTAACAATCTTATTTACAGGCCCTTCTTTTCCACAATATGCCTTGAGGAGCCAGCAAGGGGGTTTTATTAGCACAAAGGGACCTGGTTTGACAGCTTTCTGGCAGCGTTGGGGGCAGATGCGTTAGCAACAATATAGACACACACAAAAGAAACACATGAAAGTAACAATCCTCCCCCCCCTCCCCCACCGCAAGAGCCCATAATCTGAATCACTGATTTGATCCCCCTAGGCTGGAAAGAGATCACTCAGGGCTTTTCTTGTGTCTTCATGCTACTTAATAAAGATGATATGTTTAAACACACAACCTTGTGTTTGGGTAATGGCACAGGTGCCTCCTTGTGAGACAGTGATATTGTTCAAGGGCATTCCAGTTTGGAGGAGATGATTTCTGATTAGATATATTTCAGTATTCCTAAAGGAGAGGCTTTGGCATTTAAGGATAGCTGGGTGAATTTTGTAAGGGTTCCTATGTGCACTATAATATCCTCCAGGCCAATGGAGGGAATAAAGACAGTGGCCACAGGATTGTATCAGTGAAAATAGAACATGTCTTTCTGACCTTGAGGAGAGGGAAATTGGAAAAGTTTGTTACCATGTGTCAGATTCTTCCCTGTGCCCAAAGGAAACTCATGGTGCAGCAGCCCAGCTGGGTCAGCGGAAGCCACGGTCGAAGATTTGTGCCACACAGTCATTGGATCCCATGCAGTGCTACCCAAGAAACACCTGGGGTGCCAAACCAGTTGCTGTCCTTTAATGTGGCAGAATGCCTACCTGGTTCTGGTGATAAAGATCCCATATCCCTGGTACAGTTGGGTTGGTTCTCTTTAGAGTGATGTTTATGTTTCCAGCGTAAGGATTCATGCATGCTCAAATGTCCGTGAACAACATGAATCCATCCCAAATCTGAGTTTAACAACCCGTGGCTCTGATGCTAATATTTTGGTCAGTTGTTTGGCATCCTGTTGATGTAGTTTGGTTGTGGAGCCAGGGAAGAGTACCTATGCTCAGTGTTATTGGTAGTGTGTGCTGCAGGCCAGGTTACTAAGTCAGTATTGGTAATATTGGGGCTTTCCTAATGGCTCAGATGGCAGAGAATCTTCCTGCAATGCAGGAGACCTGGGTTTGATTCCTGGGTCAGGAAGATCCCCTGGAGAAGGGAACAGCTACCTACTCCAATATTCTTGTCTGAAGAATTCCATGGACAGAGGAGCCTGGTGGTTTACATCAGATAAAAGTGCTAGTCCTAACTTGTTCTTCTTCCTTAATGTACTGCTTTAGGGCTCTCAAGTCCCCTCCCTGGAGTGATGATACTGGCGTGGAAATCCTAATGAGCTGAGACGTGCAACTGCCCACATATCCCAACAGTTGGATAGATTCCTTTGCTGGGCGTACAAATGGGCCCACAGTTGAGAGCTGTTTCCATCAGGTGCCTATTCTGTACCTTGAAACCACAGAGAAGACTGAGGTTGAAATGGCAGATATTTAATAGGAACTTGTACAGGAAGATCTTCTCTTTCTATAGGAATTACACTGTGGCCTGGTCCTTAGATATTAATGTGGCTGCAGCTTTAGGAATCTGACCTGATTGTGCATTCCATGCATGTCTACCAAGGGAGACAGCATATTTAGGTAAGAGTAGGTGAACTAGGAATGGGACCTGATGCCACACCAGAAACCCCACCTTGTCCTCTCTCTCCATGGTACATATATCAGCAGGTCTCAATTGGAACAGGACAGTGAGATCCCAGGGGAGATTTGGTGTGAAGTAACTTATTTATCGCACTGCAAAGCTCCAGTGGATAACTCCTCTCCCAGGTGTAATGTGACTTAGTATTCTCAACACATTGGTCCATGACAGGAGTGGGAGCCATGGCTGTTCCCAATGACTTGCAAATCTTCACAGTATTATGTGTCCTGACAGGAGTGTTCAGTCTGGTAAGTCTGGCCTATGGGGGCAAAGGCACTACTGGTTGATCGTTAGACCTTGAAATGGTACTTTAGTCCACCTGACCAAGGTGGTTTTACCTAATAGTAATTTAATCTGCTGTCTTAATATTCCATTATTCCTTTCTATCAGCACTGTTGTTTGCAATTTATATGGGGAGATAATATTTATGATGGAGATGTAGTCTCCATCAATGTAATGTTCCTTTGAAATATATTAATACATGACCTTTGAAATGTAATCCCTAAATGCTATTTGATAAGGGTATCTGTATACATGGTATTCAGCTTCTCTAATCCCCTAATAGTTGCATCCTGGTTTGCAAAGTGACAGGGGAAAGCTTGGGTTAGGCCCCATACTGTGTCTGCACAAAGTAAGACATAGTTAAAAACATTCACTTCGTGGGAGGTGGCTAGTATAATCAATTTGCCAACCCTTCACTTGTTGGAAACTCCAACGGATGGACTCATATTTCTTTGGCAGTTGCATTGGGCATTGTTTAGGACACACAGGACATACTATTACTGCATTAACTTAGTCACTATATTTCAAGGGCGATCTGGCATCTTTGGCAATATGCCATCCCACCCCAGTGCTATGTCGACACTTTTTCTGTGCACCCAATCTGCTGTTTCCCCTGAAGGGTGGTTGCTAGGACTCATATCCAGGCTAGAGCACCCACTTCCTGAATGCAGGGGAAAAGCACAGTATGATCTGGGATAAGTTAAGACCTTGAGAACTCCCTTAGGCTTTTGCAGCAACACCATGTCTTTGAACATGCCCTGACCCCATAAGGGTTTATTCATCACCATGCACCCCTCAACTTCCCATTTTCCAAGCCATAGAGGTTATCCTTTTAGAATCATGGCCTGGGCTCCTGCTTTGTTGTTGTTTAGTAGCCAAGTCATGTCTGACTTTTTGCAATTCCATGGACTGCAGCATGCCAGGCCTCCCTGTCCCTCATCATTTCCCGGAGTTTGCTCAAGTTCCTGTCCATTGAATTGGTGATGCCCCTGAGTTATCACTAGCTAAACCATTCTGAAGTTGGCCCACTGGCTGCTATGGTTTGTTTTTGTTTCTATGCAGGTAGTGTCAGTGTTGGGCTGAATAGGGACTGCAGTCCATGTGGGATGTTGCACTGACTTAACCTGTCTATATGCTTAACTATTTCTCATTTTTATCACATACTACATTACACAATTCAATAAGTAGTATTAGAACAGCGTTAGCAGCAATAATAGAACTATAAGGCCCAGTTTTTGTGTTATGAGGATACATGTATTGCATGTATATTTTGACAGCAGCCATTGAAATACCTAAAATTGGAAATATCATTAAATTGAATAAAGGTTTTGATTAAAGTTATACATTTAAACATTAAAAAGCATGTAACATTTTCTTCTGAAGCCTAAACTCTTCCATGTTCTCAGTTTAATCTATTTGCTAACTTCAAAAGAATTGAAGAATAGTAAATTTATTTTTTTTTAAATTTTATTTATTTTTATTTTTATTTTTTTTAAATTTTAAAATCTTTAATTCTTACATGCATTCCCAAACATGAACCCCCCTCCCACCTCCCTCCCCATAACATCTTTCTGGGTCATCCCCATGCACCAGCCCCAAGCATGCTGCATCCTGCGTCAGACATAGACTGGCGATTCAATTCACATGATAGTATACATGTTAGAATGTCATTCTCCCAAATCATCCCACCCTCTCCCTCTCCCTCTGAGTCCAAAAGTCCGTTATACACATCTGTGTCTCTTTCCCTGTCTTACATACAGGGTCGTCATTGCCATCTTCCTAAATTCCATATATATGTGTTAGTATACTGTATTGGTGTTTTTCTTTCTGGCTTACTTCACTCTGTATAATCAGCTCCAGTTTCATCCATCTCATCAGAACTGATTCAAATGAATTCTTTTTAACGGCTGAGTAATACTCCATTGTGTATATGTACCACGGCTTTCTTATCCATTCATCTGCTGATGGACATCTAGGTTGTTTCCATGTCCTGGCTATTATAAACAGTGCTGCGATGAACATTGGGGTACATGTGTCTCTTTCAATTCTGGTTTCCTCGGTGTGTATGCCCAGAAGTGGGATTGCTGGGTCATAAGGTAGTTCTATTTGCAATTTTTTAAGGAATCTCCACACTGTTCTCCATAGTGGCTGTACTAGTTTGCATTCCCACCAACAGTGTAGGAGGGTTCCCTTTTCTCCACACCCTCTCCAGCATTTATTGCTTGCAGATTTTTGGATCGCAGCCATTCTGACTGGTGTGAAGTGGTACCTCATTGTGGTTTTGATTTGCATTTCTCATAGATGGAGAAATATACCATGTTCATGGATTGGAAGAATCAATATAGTGAAAATGAGTATACTACCCAAAGCAATTTACAAATTCAATGCAATCCCTATCAAGCTACCAGCCACATTTTTCACAGAACTAGAACAAATAATTTCAAGCTTTGTATGGAAATACAAAAAACCTCGAATAGCCAAAGCAATCTTGAGAAAGAAGAATGGAACTGGAGGAATCAACTTGCCTGACTTCAGGCTCTACTACAAAGCCACAGTCATCAAGACAGTATGGTACTGGCACAAAGACAGACACATAGATCAATGGAACAAAATAGAAAGCCCAGAGATAAATCCACACACATATGGACACCTTATCTTTGACAAAGGAGGCAAGAATATACAATGGAGTAAAGACAATCTCTTTAACAAGTGGTGCTGGGAAAACTGGTCAACCACTTGTAAAAGAATGAAACTAGATCACTTTCTAACACCGCACACAAAAATAAATTCAAAATGGATTAAAGATCTAAATGTAAGATCAGAAACTATAAAACTCCTAGAGGAGAACATAGGCAAAACACTCTCAGACATAAATCACAGCAGGATCCTCTATGATCCACCTCCCAGAATGCTGGAAATAAAAGCAAAAATAAACAAATGGGATCTAATTAAAATTAAAAGCTTCTGCACAACAAAGGAAAATATAAGCAAGGTGAAAAGACAGCCTTCTGAATGGGAGAAAATAATAGCAAATGAAGCAACTGACAAACAACTAATCTCAAAAATATACAAGCAACTTCTGCAGCTCAACTCCAGAAAAATAAACGACCCAATCAAAAAATGGGCCAAAGAACTAAATAGACATTTCTCCAAAGAAGACATACGGATGGCTAACAAACACATGAAAAGATGCTCAACATCACTCATTATTAGAGAAATGCAAATCAAAACCACAATGAGTAAATTTATTTTTAACTTCCATAAACACTTTAATGTAAGGTTGACTCATGAGCCAGAAGATAAGCATATGTCCCAATTATGAATCTAAATAAGTACAATAATCCTAGAATAAATGGCCTTCCCAGCAAAGAATATTAATTTCCCCAGGACAATAAATAATTTAATCATCTTTTCTACCTTCATACACAGTGCCCTACTCTCCTGAAACATGGGTTCCCCAGTGGCTCAGACAGTAAAAACGTCTGCCTGCAATGCAGGAGACCCAGGTGTGATCCCTGGGTCAGGAGGATCTCCTGGAGAAGGGAATGGCAACCCACTCCAGTATTCTTGCCTGGAAAATCCCACGGATGGAGGAGCCTGGTAGGCTATAGTCCATGGGGTTCCGAGGAACTGGACATGACTGAGTGACTTCACTTTCTTTCTTTCTTATCCTGAAACATTTACCTTACAGGAGGAAACTGCTCATCTTCAGGAATCTTGACTCACCTGACTCACTTTGCTCTCATACAAAACTCATTTTGGTTAAGAAGGTCTGCAACCTAAAAAACAAATATTTATGCCAATATATGTTCAGCTTTTCTCAATATTTTAAATGCTTTGGATCAAAACTCCTTAGCAATTAGAATAAATCCATTATTGTTCTATTGTAAATATACAGATATTCACTTTATTTTTGAGCTGAAATAACAATATATTACACTTAACTGTCAAATTTCCATTTCAGGATACTCAATAGGGAAACCAGGAAATGCCATTAATTCAATTTAAGGAGTGAAAAACAAAAATTATTATGAAATACTCTTCTGCCATTGATTTAACAGAAAAGACTTTAGGAGAAAATGAGCAGTGAAAATATGTGGTATAAACAGGCATAAATTGTACTTTGTTTTACTTAACACAGCACTACAACCTACCAGTTTATGAAGAAGTATAGTTATATTCTCAACACCGCAGTTTGATGTCATTGATTAAATAATATGGCTGTTAACACCTAAAGCAGCAGTAGCTTAAGTAACACTGTAATAAAATGATTACTATGAGCACATTAGCTAGGCAGTACAATAAAAGTTTGTAAGGCTCTCTAAATATTATAATTTGGAAGAAAATATAAATGATGGTCCATTGATTTGTATATAATATTTTCTGCTTTATGTAACAGGAATAAAACAAAAGTATCAGATAAATATGCACTTGCAGTAGTAATATATTGAAAAGCATCCATGAGAAAGCTTCATTTTTTCACTAAGAACATTTTACTTTTAAACTCATTGGTCTGTGCATATAAATCTCATAACAATACTGTAGGGGAATAGAAGAGATAAATAAATGGTGAAACTTTTTCAAAAATCAAACTTGACGACTGCCCACAAATCACAGTGAGTTTCAGATAGAGGCATTTACTGTCAATGGCACTAAAACATTGAATTCTGTTATAAAATAGTTGTTTTATTTTCCAAATACATGACAGCATTTATCAGAGACTTAAGCAGTGTGGTTCACAAGAAGTATTTCTGTAAGACCACACAAGGATTAAGGATTTCTGAATTCTATGTCCGACTCGGGAAGAATTCTACTTTTCAACTTGCATTTCATTATCTGCAAAATGGCAAAGGGTGTGACCTGTATTTTCATTAACGTTTTGAAGGAAAAGAGAGTGGGCGTGCTTCCGTTTCTTGTGATAGCGTCTTGGTTATTCTCTGCTGTCCTAAAATATAAACCTCTGAGTGACTTTCAACTTTCTCTGCCTTTTACATAATAAATCAAAGGCCACTTCCTCTTGCTTTGTTCCAAAGCATGGTTTTTATTTTATGTTACCTTAAAAGCACAGCATGAAACAGGACTAGAGCATGGGTAGTAGGTGTGTTTTGGGTGAATAGGTGTGAGAAAAGGAAAAATCGCAGAGAGACAAGGGAAAAAGAGCTCTACAATGACTTTCTCGTGCAGATTTTAAGGACTCCCATTCATCCCGAACATCTGAAAACCACAGATGCCTCCCAGAAATGTCTGTTCAAAGGAAGGTTGTCTAGGACAATTATCACTATGCACCTCTCCTCACTCTACTCAGTTCCCAACTGCACTTGTCTGTGGTTTCAGTAAAGAACCTGTGGCAGAAAGCAGAAAACTGTGGCCTATGGAGGGGAGTTGGCAAGCTGAAACAGGCTGGCCTAGAGGTGGGTTGAGAAAAAGAAAACCATCTGCCGCACAGAACCCTCATGTTCCTAGAAGTCTCTAAATGAAGACCAATAGAACCATCATTATCCCTGTGTGCCCTTATTAAACCATGTCTCAGATACAATAAAGTATATGTCATAAACTCAGAGTTTAAAGGGATTTTACCATCCAATCTTAACATAGCCCCTTCTGAAGGTTACTCTGTACAGCACAAGAAGAGAGGAAGAGAGAGGGTGATTGGGAAAAATGGGAGGTGTTACACTTAGGAAAAAAAAAAAAATCCAGGCTTTAGGAGTAGAATTTCTAAGAGACAAACAGAAGGGCATATTTTGTTTTTGATGTCAAAGTGTCTGACAAATATTTCTTCTATTTTTCAATGAATTATGCCTTTGACCTATGCAAATGCTCCAAAACTCTTTGTTAAAAAAAAATGTCCTGCTTAACCACTCATATCACCATAGCTCTTAACAAGTATTTTTCCGTGATGATGTGAAGTGTATCTTTAAAGTGAGTCTGTGTATCTGATAATGCCAGTTACTAGCTTTGTTCTCCTTTAAGGATACTGTTTCTATTTCTGGTCTTAACATTTTTGTGTATACCAGTTTAATCAGAGTGTTAACTTACACACACAGCTCTAATTAATTTAAATCAGTATGTCAGTTTGGGGCATTGACATATAAAAACTATTGAGACTAATAAAATACATGTAAGATCCCTCCATGGATTTCTTTTTATTGCCCAATAGTATTCCATTGTGTGGATATACTGTGTTTTATTTATCCATTCACTTACATTTTGGTTGTTTTAAGCTTGTAGCAATTAGGAAGACACCTGCTGTAAACATCCAAGTTTATTTTTCAACATGAATTCCATCTTATAATGATGTAAACTTAATCATTGTGTATTGTCTTCTTACGTGCTTTGTTGTTGTTCAGTCGCTAAGTCATGTCCAACTCTTTGTGACCCCATGGACTGCAGCACATCAAGCTTCCCTGTCCATCACTATCTCCCTGAATTTGCTCACATTCATGCCCATTGAGTCTCTGATGCCATCCAAACATCTCCTCCTCTATTACACCCTTCTCCTCCTGCCCTCTGTCTTTTCTACCATCAAGGTCTTTTTGAAAGGGTCGACTCTTCACGTCATGTGTCCAAAGTATTGGAGATTCAGCTTCAACATTAGTTCTACCAATGAATATTCAGGGTTGATTTCCTTTATGATTGACTATTTTGATCTCCTTGCTGTCCAAGCGACTGTCAAGAGTCTCCTCCAGCACCATAGTTTAAAAGCATCAATTCTTTGGCATTCAGCCTCTTTATGGCACAAATCTCAGATCCATACATGAATACTGGACAAACCATACTTTGACTATATGGACCTTTGTCAGCAAAGTGATGTTTCTGCTTTTTAATATGCTGTCTAGGTTGGTCATAGCTTTTATTCCAAGGAGGAAGTCTCTTTTAATTTCATGGCTGCAGTCACTGTCAGCAGTGATTTTGAAGTCCAAGAACATAAAGTCTGAGACTGTTGCCACTTTTTCACTACCTATTTGCTATAAAGTGATTGGACCAGATGCCATGATCTTAGATTTTTGAATGCTGAGTTTTAAGCCAGCTTTTTCACTCAGCTGTTTCACCTTCATCAACTGGCTCTTCAGTTCCTCTTCTCTTTCTCGCATAATGGTGGTTTCATCTGCATATGGCAGGTTATTGATTTTTCTCCCAGCAGTCTTGGATCCAGCTTGCACTGCATCCAGTCTGGCATTTTAAATGTTGTACTCTGCATAGAAATTAAATAAGCAGGGTGACAGTATACAATTTGATGTACCCCTTTCCCAATTTGGAACCAGTCCATTGTTCCATGTCTAGTTCTGACTGTTGCTTCTTGACTTGAATACAGGTTTCTCAGGAGGCAGATAAGGTGTCCTGGTATTCCCATCTCTTTAAGAATTTTCCACTGTTTGTTGTGATCCACACAGTCAAAGTCTTCATTGTAGTCAGTGAAGCATAAGTAGATGTTTTTTCTGGAATTCTCTTGCTTTTTTCTATGATCCAACAGATGTTGTCAATTTGATCTCTGGTTCCTCTGCCGTTTCTAAATCCACCTTGCTGCTACTGCTGCTAAGTCCCTTCAGTCGTGTCTGACTCTGTGCTACCTCATAGACAGCAGCCAATGAGGCTCCCCCGTCCCTGGGATTCTCCAAGCAAGAACACTGGAGTGGGTTGCCATTTCCTTCTCCAATGCATGAAAGTGAAGTCACTCAGTCATGTCTGACTCTTTGTGACCCCATGGACTGCAGCCTACCAGGCCCCTCCGTCCATGGGATTTTCCAGGCAAGAGTACTGGAGTGGGATGCCATTTCCTTCTCCCTAAATCCACCTTACACATCTGGAAATTCTCAGTTCATATACTGCTGAAGCCTAATTTGAAGGATTTTGAGCATTATCTTGCTAGCATGTGAAATGAGTATCATTGTGTGGTAGTTTGAACATTCTTTGGCATTGCCCTTCTTTGGGATCAGAATGAAAACTGACCTTTTCCAGTCCTGTGACCACTCCAGAGTTCTCCAAATTTGCTGGCCTTTTCATGCAGTACTTTAACAGCATCATCTTTTAGGATTTGAAATAGCTCAGCTGGAATTCCATCACCTCTACTAGCTTTGTTCCTAGTAATGCTTCCTAAGGCCCACTTGATTTCACACTCCAGGATGTCTGGCTCTAGGTGAGTGACCATGCCATTGTGGTTATCCAGGTCATTAAGACCTTTTTTGTACAGTTTTGTGTATTCTTGCCACCATGAAAAATAATAAATCTGTGGGTACTTTTGAGAACTGCCTGAAATATGGAGTGGATTCTCTTAAATGAGTAACAATTAAAAATCTTAACTGTTTTATAAAACTCTTTGTGTTGAGAATCTGACCAGAGGTTAGCTAAGTAAAAGCATAATAGTATATTGGAATAAATATATTTATAGATATATCAGAGAATCATCTATGAATGGAGAAGAGGAACATTTTGAATCACACTGTACTGGATGGAAAAATTGGGACGGCTTCCATGAGGTCAAACTTTGCCTAAAACCTGAAAGCAAATTAATAATCCAAGTAAAGAATAAGGAAAAGGTCATTACAGACAAGAGGAATGGCACGTGTGAAGGCCCAGAGGTATGAAAGTAAATCTGAAACATGAGAAAAGTGCACGCAAATGTAACTAAATGCTTGGGGCATAATTGATCCCATTAAATATTAGTCAAATAAAGAAATGATAGATTTATAAATCCTTGACATTTGTTAATCAACCTTACATATGAATAGCCTTAAGAATGCTCTGATAAATTAAAGACAGGAAGATTGAGTTATTGAGAAGTAGAACTCTAATTCTTATTAGCTTATGTGTGGGAAAGACTACTGTGCCTTCTACAGAATTTTCACTCCTGCTACTCTTGGGGATTTTTTTAGATCAATCATTCTCCTGCTAAATACAGACATATTTTCTTATATAATTGATGTTCTGGATAAAAACCCAACCCTGCCTTGAAGCTGTAAGTATGGTCAGATCTCTGTATTAATTAGTGGTACAAGTGGTATACTGCACAAATTCCATTTACCTTTTAAAAATGGAAGTGTTGATGTGTTTTCTAAAAATGCAAGGTAAGTAAATGGTTTTCCCCTGCAGAGAAAGTTTTGTTTGAAAAGAATATTATAGTATGACCTTATCTCCATTCTCAGTAATGCCAAATAATAGGCACTGATTAAACTGTAGTTAAATATATGAAATGTAATCCCAAGAAAGTGGTTAAAATCATCATTTTGTCAGAAATTTTTAGGTTACATATTCCACCTCTAGAGAAATTTCTAGTCCACTTAAATATATTAAATGTAATGTGTAAAATTCTTCAGACCCTCAATAATACCAGACTTCTGAATATAAAGTTCAGTTAACACCTTATTTTATTTTAAGCATACTTGGTATAATGTGTAAAATGGGTTGTTATAAATCCAGAAAAACAAAAATAAACATTTTTTCAAGAACTACATAAGACCTAAAGACAGAAATGGTTTTTCAGTTTTGAAAAGTTGCACAAGAGAACTTATAAACCTGAAATAGGAAACCTAGCAAATGTCAGCTTATACTTGATTCAAAACTGCTGCTGCTGCTGCTGCTAAGTCACTTCAGTCGTGTCCAACTCTGTGTGACCCCATAGACGGCAGCCCACCAGGCTCCCCCGTCCCTGGGATTCTCCAGGAAAGAACCCTGGAGTGGGTTGCCATTTCCTTCTCCATGATTCAAAACTAGCACTAAAGAATTAAGATTGCCTTGTAAGTACAACACAGAGTTTCTAAGGAATAATAAAAAAGAAATAAGTTTAATTGCCAGTATGTTACAAATGTGTTTCATTTTACTACTTTAAAGTGTTGCCCTATTTTAACATCCTTTTCTAATTAAAAAACACGTTTTAAGAACTTAATTGTTGATACTGCTTCACCCTTTGATTTTAAATTATTGCTATACACAGGCCTAAAGATATATTTCTCAGGGCACATGCTAGCCCAAATGAATTCAGTGGCTAAAGGATAAAGACTTCTATAACAATCTATAAAAATCTAAGAAGTGGAACAGTGCAGACTTTAAACTGTCACCAATTGTTCAGACTATGCTTCATAGGCAAATAAGTGGAGTTGCATACTGGAAGTTTCCTTAAAGGTTGTATTTATAAATTACTATAAAATACCTTGATAATGCTAAATCTGTGATTACAGCTATATTTAAGAAAATGATAGATCCTTGGAAGATAGTCTGTTAAATGATGCCATTTGTCTTTCAAAGAAATGTACATTTTATTAAATAAAAGAGCTTAGCTTTTGTAATGCAACTTTTAACTTCATTTAATGCTGGATTTGTATATTCTCAAATATTGTGTGTTGTTGGTAAACAATCATCACTTCATGGCCAGTAGATGGGAAATAGTAGACAGTGTCCCTGACATAAATAAAACAATAAAGATATTCATTATTTTTATTATCAGAAATGGGAGCATATTAGATGGTACTACATTTTTAAAATCACTTGAATAGCATTGTCCTCTTCCTATAATTAGATGTTGAATAATTAAATCAACAAATTAACCAAGCACTATAGTAGTTTGTTAGTTTCATAGCTACTAACTTAATAATAAAATCTGTATGTATTGTCTCTTCACTTTGTGCAGTTTCAATGTTTCTAAAATAATGTTTCTTTTCCAGTCTTATTTTTGACTAAACTTAGTTTTGTTCTGAAACTTCTGAAGTCAGTATTCATCAAAGTGTGCAGTGTCCAGAGGCAGAGAAGCACTTCAATCATGTAAAACTGAAAAATTGAGAAGAAAACTGATTTTCTCTGCTTTTCTTGCATTACTGGCTTTATTTAGCAAAGTGAAACAATAATAAAATAAGCATTTGAGATTCCAGAGTAAAGCTCAATTAATAACAATAAAAACATTTTAAAATTGACATTTAGAAAATTGCAGAGTGCCAAGTAAAAGAAATGTCAAATACTTTGAAATTTTCAATGACACAGTATGTCTCTGTCCTGCAACTAATGTATATATATATAAATCTTATATAACTCTCAAGTGGTTGCTTGTGGAGGCAGTGAAATGTTGTCAGAGCATATCTAATGAAAGTAGAAATGGAAAGCAGCAGAAATCATTTGAAGTGTCACTTTGAGGAACTAACTTTAGATACAGTTTTCCTTTTTTTTTTTTCGTTGTTTTTTTTTCTTTTTTCTTCTACAAGAAAGGTACTGAAAAAGAAATCTAAGTGCATTCTGTTTAATGTGTGAGTGAAATAAATCACCAACTTAATTTTAGATAATGAATTAGTTAAGATTTCAAGTCTATGGAAGGGTTTCTCATGTAGGGTTTGAGAAGAACCAGTACCAAGTTACCTCTATTATGTGAAATCCTTATTAGTTATTAGTTACAGTAGCTGACATATATGAAAAATGAACTATGATGCAGCTTTGTACTAGGTGTTTTCTTGAATTTTCTCCTTTGGACCCTATGACAGTTCTGTGAAGGGACTGTTACTAATTATTCTCATGCTATTGGTGAGGAAACAAAAGATTCTAAGTCACTTTTCTAATATCAAGGGGCCCAAAGCAGCTGAGCTGGAATCTAAGCTCATGTCTGCCTGCTTCCAGACCCTAGTTCTTATTTTTCTGCCATGTACCTTGTGTCATTGTGTAAATGTACTTCTGATAGCCCCCACTTTTAAGCAGAGAAGTGTTGGTATGTTATATTTAGTGTTGTAATAGTATCACTGTAAGACGTAAAATGATGTCTCGTTCACAAGTCAACACCTTTTTAACCATATTGATGCCTTTGAGGACGATTAAGTGCTTAGAATCTAATGGTTCAGCTGAGTAGAGTTACCCACATCATTTTTGCAGTCAGAACTATACTATATATCCCATTTTGTACTGAATAAAATAGTACTCACAAGTGTTGAAAAGTTGAACATTTTGGTAACTTTTTATTTTCACAAAGTTGCAAGAATACTGGAAAATATTTCCTTATACTTTTTACTTTAAAAAATTCATCATAATTGATTTTTCACTCTCTCTCCTTCTCTCTATGTCATTCTGAGACAAAAAGTGTAGTATATAGGTATATAATATGTACTATATATACTTGGAGTTTTGGTCTTTTCCCAATGAGTCTTGACAACTATTACTGAATCTTACCTAAAACAGTTATTAATGTCAGAGTCTCTAAATGACATTTTTAAAGAACCTCCATCATTCCCATACATTTTTTAAGTGGAATTCAAATCTAAATGAATATTTTCCTTCTCTCACTTTATGTAATCACCGATTTAGTCATTTAAATGTAAATACATGGTTTCCCACTTTATTTGGTTGTATTAGGTATTGTTATTGACTTTGATAGTCGAAGTGTCCCAGATTTATCCAGTGGGGAGTCCTTTCAGACAGGATCCAGTGTCCTTTAATGTCTTTTTTTTTTTTTTTTTTTTGATGTGCTCTATCACTTCATGGGAAATAAATGGGGAAACAGTGGAAACAGTGTTAGACTTTATTTTTTGGAGGGGCTCCAAAATCACTGCAGATGGTGATTGTAGTCATGAAATTAAAAGACGCTTACTCCTTGGAAGGAAAGTTATGACCAATCTAGACAGCATATTAAAAAGCAGAGACATTACTTTGCCAACAAAGGTCCATCTAGTCAAGGCTATGGTTTTTCCAGTGGTCATGTATGGATCTGAGAGTTGGTCTGTGAAGAAAGCTGAGCACTCAAGAATGGATGCTTTTGAACTGTGGTGTTGGAGAAAACTCTTGAGAGTCCCTTGGACTGCAAGGAGATCCACCCAGTCCATCCTAAAGGAGATCAGTCCTGCATGTTCATTGAAAGGACTGATGCTAAAGCTGAAACTCCAGTACTTTGGCCACCTGATGTGAAGAGCTGATTCATTTGAAAAGACCCTGATTCTTGAAGGGATTAAGGGCAGGAGGAGAAGGGGATGACAGAGGATGAGATGGTTGGCTGGCATCACTGACTCGATGGACATGAGTTTAGGTGAACTCCGAGAGTTGGTGATGGACAGGGAGGCCTGGCGTGCTGTGGTTCATGGGGTTGCAAAGAATCGGACACAACTGAGCAACTGAACTGAACTTCACTGAATTTTCTTTGAGTATGTCTTTACTTTCTGAC
Source organism: Ovis canadensis (assembly GCF_042477335.2). Classification (NCBI taxonomy): domain Eukaryota; kingdom Metazoa; phylum Chordata; class Mammalia; order Artiodactyla; family Bovidae; genus Ovis; species Ovis canadensis. The sequence goes on from NC_091245.1 coordinate 140,202,853, forward strand.
CAATAAAATATAAAAAGAATAAAAAATTCAAAACTCATTTTGTACTTATTCTTTAGTCCTGTAATCAACCAGTTATTCAAGGAGACTTAGATCATATGTTCACACTGGTACCCCAATCCCAAGAAAACACTACCAGTGTTATTTTATCCTCAAGCTGGTTCCCTTTACTAATAATAAAATTATTCTACTCAAATTAATCAAAGAATGAAACAAAAAAATCAGTATAGTTTTTTCTAATATCAGTGCCCCCAGACTGAAACCAGTTCATTATAATTTATGTTTTGTCTGGTTTTCTTTTTTTTTTTTTGTAGACTATATATTATCATTAAAATTCTTCTTTTTAAATTACTCCAGGTAGTTCTTTTCTCCTCTTTACTGTAATCATAATAGTCATTTGAAAAACAAATTTTTTTACATTCTAATAGATTTTATTTTAATTTTGTGTGGTGTGTTCTAAAAGTAAAAAATATGTTAGAGCTATATTTAAAGAAGTTTCAAACCATGAGATTTAATAGTTCTAAACATTTTCAACCCACTCACTATAAATAATTAAAATATTGTCTAGCTCATATCTGATGGATTTCAGTTTGCAAAACTACACAAATATATGAATATTTTATCTTACAGAAAAATGTAAAACATGTACTTTCTTTATAGTTTGTTCCTATGTAACAATATATCCTAGAATCACTCAATTAGTTAATAGAAATGTTATGTGTTCTTTTTTGGTGCTGTGTATTACTCCTATCTGAGTATTTGCTGCAGATTTCTTAATCTCCCTATGTGTGAGGGCACCTAGTTTTTTCCAAAATTTTGTAATTATAAAGAATGCTATCATACATATTTTCATATTATTATTAATAGAAGGCTGCCATGAGTGAAGTTTCTGGATCAAAATGTAAACATATGCAATATGTTGAATTATACATATATAATGCTGTTAAAATGCTGCATTCAGTATGCCAGCAAATTTGGAAAACTCAGCAGTGTCCACAAGACTGGAAAAGGTCACTTTTCGTTCAAGTCCCAAAGAAGGACAATTGCAAAGAATGTTCAGACTACCATACAATTGCACTCATTTCAAATGCTAGCAAAGTAATGCTCAAAATTCTTCAAGCTAGGCTTCAACAGTATGTGAACCAAGAACTTCCAGATGTTCAAGCTGGGTTTAGAAAAGGTAGAGGAACCAGAGGTCAAATTGCCAACATTTGTTGGATCATAAAAAAAAAAAAAAAAAAAAAAAAAGAGAGAGAGAGAGAGAGAATTCCAGAAAGACGTCTATTTCTCCCTCATTGACTATGCTAAAGACTTTGATTGTGTGGATCAAAACAAACTGTGGAAAATTCTTCAAGAGATGGAAATACCAAACCACCTTACCTGTCTCCTGTGAAACCTGTATCAAGTCAGGAAGTAACAATTAGAACCAGACATGGTACAATGAACTTGTTCAAAATTGGGAAAGGAGTACGTTAAGGCTGTATATTGTACCGTGTTTATTTAACTTATATGCAGCGTTTATGTCATGCAGAACACCAGGCTGGATGAAGCTGGAATCAAGATTGCAAGGAGAAATATCAATAATCTCACAAATGCAGATGACAGCACCCTATGGCAGAAAGTGAAGAGGAGCCAAAAAGCCTCTTCAAGAGAAGAGTGAAAGACGTTGACTTAAAACTCAACATTCAAATAGTGAAGATCATGGCGTCTGGTCCCATCACTTCCTGGCAAATAGATGGGGAAACAATGGAGTCCTTAACAGACTTTATTTTCTTGGGCTCCAGAATTACTGCAGATGGTGACTGCAGCCATGAAATTAAAAGATGCTTGCTTCTTGGAAGAAAAGCTATGACAAACCTGAGAGTGTATTAAAAAGCAGAGATAATGCTTTGCCAGCAAATGTCTGTTTAGACAAAGCTATGGTTTTTCCAGTAGTCATGTATGGATGCGAGAGTTGGACTATTTTAAAAAGGCTGAGTGCTGAAGAATTGTTGCTGTTCAAACTGTGGTATTGGAGAAGACTCTTAAGCGTTCCTTGGACAACAAGGACATCAAACCAGTCCATCCTAAAGGAAATCAATCCTGAATATTCATTGGAGGGAGTCATGCTTGAGCTTAAGCTCCAATTCTTTGACCACTTGATGGAACGAGCTGACTCACTGAAAAGACCCTGATGCTGGGAAAGATTGAAGACAGGAGGAGGAGGGGACAACAGAGGATGAGATGGTTGGACGGCATCACCGACTCAATGGACATCAGTTTGAGCAAGCTCCAGAAGATGGTGATGGACAGGGAAGCCTGGGATGATGCAGTCCATGGGGTCACAGAGAGTCAGACATGACTGAAAGACTGAACAAAAATCAAATGCAATCAATATGGGCTTCCCAGATGGTGCTAGTGGTAAAGAACCTGTCTGCCAATGCAGGAGACACAAGAGATATGGGTTCAATCCTTGCATTAGGAAGATACCTTGAAGGAGGATATGGTAACCCACTCCAGTATTCTTGCTTGGAGAATCCCATGGACAGAAGAGCCTGGAGGGCTACAGTCTATAGGCTTGCAAACAACTGAGCATGACTGAAGCAACTTAGCACAAACGTATACAATCAATATAGCCACATTTTCTTTCATATTGTGTGTGTCTGTAAGAATGATTGTTTTCTCACAGCCTTACCAATAAAATATTTTATCCAGCTTTCCATTTCTCAAAATATGATAGATGAAAAGTAGTATTTCAGTGTAGGTTTTATTTCCATTCATTTATAATGAGTGAATGGGAACTTCATATATGTTTAAAGGTCATTGTACCATTTTGTGAAATCCCTGTTCATATATTTTGCACATTTCCTACATGGTTGTTGGTCTTGATTCCATCAATTTTAAGAGTGTTTTATACAGTTAAAACACATATTAACTCCTTATCTCATATATATTGCAAACTTCTTCTACTTTTTGTCATTTGTTTTCTATATTTATTTAGGACGTGCAAGATTTTTTTAAATCATTTTCAAATAATTCATGTTGGATTTATTAATATTTTTAATGACATCTGGATTTTGAGTCACATTTAGTTTCTTTCCCATAACTCATGTTAGAGAGAAATTCTTCCATGATATGAATGCTTCATTTTCTTTTAAATTTATATCCATCTATTTATTTATTTTACAATTAGAATTCTTTATCCTTTCAAAGATTAGTTGAGTCCATAAACATTTATGGATAAAGATATTGGCTCTCAAGTTTTACATTATTTTATATTATACTTACATTATTTTTTATATAATTTTTTTTTCTCTGTACAATGTGACTTCTTACAAAGAGAGATGATATGGGGATGGTGGTGGGAGGGGGGTTCAGGATTGGGAGCTCATGTACACCCGTGGTGGATTCATGTCAATGTATGGCAAAAACAATACAGTATTGTAAAGTAAAGAAATAAAATATTAAAATAAAATAAAGCAATTATCAGACAAAATAAATTAAAATTAAAACAATTTTGATAGTTAAGACTGTTTATTTTTGTTTTAATTTTCTCCTCTATTCTTATAACTTGTCTTTAGACTCCTATTATCTTATTTATTCTTTGGCTATCTGGCTAATCAGATTTAACACCAAACAGAGGAATGCAAATAATGTTTGTTATCACTTATATGTGAAAAAAAAAAATTGAAGTTATTAAAAAAAAAAAAAACAGCAGGAAAGTGGTTGCCAGGGACTGATTAGTGTCTGGAGAAAATAAGGAGAGGTTAGTAAAAACATACATATTCCAGTTATACAATAAGTAAGGTGTGAGGATCTAGTGTATGACAGTGTAAGTACAGCTGATAGCACTGTGTTGTTGGGTATTTTTGACTCATACTTATTTCCTGTGTGTCAGACCAGAGACATAACCTGCTTTTCTTTCTCTCATCTCCCTTTGCTGTTACATTAATTCTCTTTTAACAGAATTTATAGTATCTATATATTTTTCTTTTATACATGTATCTACTTTAAAACAATTAGAACTAATTTTAGCTATATGAAATGTTAGCCATCATTCATTTTGCTTGTGTTTCCTCCATTGTCTCTTATTTGGATGCAAGTCATCCTTTTGTAGATTTTCAAGAAAGAATTGTAGGCCAGTGTATTCCCTGAATGTTGGACTTTAAAACGTGTTGCATTTTATAGTATTCTATATGCTTCTATCGCCTTTGTATTAGAAGGATAACTAAGTTGGATAAAAAAATCCTTATGTGTTAGCTGCTCAACTCAGTTGTCTCCAGCTCTTTGCGACCCAGTGGACTATAGCCCACTTATCTCCCCTGTCCTTGGAATTATCCAGGCAAAATATTGGAGTGGGTAGCCATTCCCTTCTTCAGGGGATCTTCCTGACCCAGGGATGAAACCCAGGTCTCCTGCATTATAAGTGGATTCTTCATTGTCTGAGCCACCAGGGAGCTGGTGGCTCCCTCTTCCTATAGTTCCCAGCTTACTAGTCTCTTCGATTCCCAAAAAACCATGTGTGTTCTTATTGATCTTTGCTTATTTTTGTATCTTGAGTTAGGTTGAATTTTCATTACTCCTCCACTCACAATTTGACACTTAATTATCAGTGTATTTGCAGGCGGGACCTTTGGAAATGATCAGGTCATGAGAACAGAGTCCACATGAATGGGATTGGGGCCCTTATAAAAGATACCCCACATAGTTGCCTCATCCCGTCTGCCAAGTAAGGGCACAGCAGCTTAAGAACCAGGAAACAGGCTGTTATCAGACACCAAATCCAACAGATCCTTCAGCTTGCTTTTCCCAGATGTGAGAAATGAGTATTTGTTGTTTAAGTCACTCGGTCTGCTTTTTTAAAAGCAACTCAAATGAACAAAGAGATTTTGTCGCATGAATCTGTGTTTTTAATTCCCTGTTTCAGCTCTGATTGTGTTTTCTTTACTTTTAACTCTAATCATTTGTGAACATTGCCAAAGGTCTCTCTTTGTCTCTCCCTCTTCCAGCTACTACCTCATGACCCATATCTGTTTTCCATCACTTATTCTACAGTACTCTATTTTCTTTTTTTTCTGTAAGTGACAGTAGTGGAAGGGGGAAAGAAGCATATAATGAATAATAACCTCAGATAGCATTATATATGTCTCTAGTCTCCAAACAAAACATGAATAATGTCTGTATTTTAATCATTTTGGTATCCTATATAACTCATACAGTATTCATCTTTACTTGATATGTGTAATATTTATTTAAATGTTGGCAATTTTCTTACTTTTAAGATGCAGTTTTGGGAATGAAGAATAATTATTGCTAATTCTAGGGAAGGGTGAATCCTAAACTGACATTTTATATCTTGTAAGAAGACTAACTACAGTAATTGGATTACCAAGGGAGCTAACAGTTATAGTGTGAACAAATTGAATAAACATGCAGAATAATGCACATTTCCAGTTGGTAAAAATGAGTAAATAGTCAAACTGGCCATAGTAACTCAATGTCTGGCAGTTTTCTGATTTCGATTAATACCCAGGCTTATGGTAACAATAGCATTTCACTTTCCATACCGTGGTCTTTGTTCCTCAGAGTCAGAAAAGCAAAAGTAACCAAGAAAAGTAGGGAGGAATTTCAGAACACAGCTGCAAAGGGTATATTGAGCTGGTTGAGGCATAGCATTGAGCACTAGGGATTCCAGGGCCAGGATACCAGGCTGATAGTCCACAGTTTGTGGTGTTGATGTACTTAATAATGTCATTGCTGGTTATCACTTGGGATCCAGATACCTAGAGACCTTTTTGCTGGTAATTTAGAGCATACTAAGGAAAAAATAAGAATGTGAGTTTTAACTTTTATTAAATGATTTGAAGCAGGAGTCAAACCAATTTAGTTTCATATTGTCTATCTATAAGTAAATAAGGAAATATTTCAATTAAACCACTTTATCCACATGAATGTTATAAATGTGATTAAACATTTAATAAACACACAAAATTAGTAGCTGTTGTTGTTGCTGAAGCATTTCTCAGTGTAGCCAGAACTTTGAGTCTCCTGAAAGTTTGGTCCAAATAGTGCTTTCATATGTTGGCTTAACTGTAGCCTGACATGAATTCTCTACTGTCTCAGGCTTCTCTGGTTACAAATACATGGGGCCGTGATATTGAAGCATTGAATATTTATTCAGAGGAATCATATACATTAGATATTTCTGATACCTTCCATCCATCTCCTTAAAAATGCATGCCTGCTTCATTTTGTCTTCATCTTAACATGACCTCAGAAATGTAGAAATGGTGCTGGTGTTTTTCTGACCCCAAAAAGCATATGTGATGACAAAATATGGAAGAGTGTAATCATCACCCAGAAAATTGCTAAACCAAAAGAAACATGAAAGATGATGTGCACATGCATTTTCTAAGTGATCAATTTAGAAGGACTAAGTTAGTAAAATTTCAACTAGAGGCAAATTTAACAGATGAGAAAGTTCTCACAAGAGTTACTACATTTAATTCAATAATGTAGGCAATTAGCTAAAGTACTTTTCATGTGTTGACTTCACTGACATAGACAATAACAAAGTCTTTCTGCTAGCAGAACCTTACCAACAGTGTTCAGTGTGATTTTATATCACTGTGTGAATATATGTTTATAATCTTTCAGAGGTGTCAACTGGGATGTTGGATAAGCATAATGTTTGTTGCAGTTGGAAGAGTGATGTTTATGTGCCAATAAAAGTCATGTTGCTACATAGAATATATTCTTCAGCTTGTCATCCTTTCAGTAAATGTCAGTTAAAATGTGTGAGTGGTGACATCAGTCATAGTACTTGATACATTTTTTGGATTTGCACCATAAATTGGACAGCTCGGGAAATACAGTAGAAAAAGAAACCAAGGAAGTTGAAGAAAAATTAAGTGACAAAGATAAAGATCTTTGCATCCTTTAATATAGGGAGGAGTTTGAATATGTTCAGGCTTCAGTTGGTTTACTGTATGGATCCAGTCTATACCACTGCACTGGTCAAAAATAAAGTTCATTTTATTTTATTTTCTAAGGTATACTTTACATAAAGTAATATATAAGTTTCAGTTGTACAGCATAGTTATTCACATTTTTAAATATTGGCTATATTCCCTGTGCTGTAGAATATATCCTTGTAACATTTATTTTATACATAGTAGTTTTTGTCTCTTACTTTTCTAACCCAAATTGCCGCTTCCCCTTTTCTTCTGCCCACTGGTAACTACTGTTTTTTTTTTTTTTTTTTTTAATCTGTATCTGTATATCTGATTCTTTTGCTGTTATATTCTCTAGTTTGTTGTATTTTTTAGGTCCTATGTATAGACTGATTTGTTACCATCTGAATCAGTCTGTAAAGAATCAGTCTATATGTGGTATCTAAAAAGCATAACAAACTAGTGAGTATAACAACAAAAGAATCCACCTGCAGTGAGGGAGACCTGGGTTTGATCCCTGGGTTGGGAAGACCCCCTGGAAAAGGGAACAGCTACCCACTTGAATATTCTTGACTGGAGAATTCCACGGACAGAGGAGCCTGGCAGGCTACAGGCCATGGGGGTCTCAAAGACTTGGATATGACTGAATGACTCTCACACTTTTTCACTATAGAGTGATATCATTAGTCCTTCTGCCTGACTTATTTCACTGAGTATTAATACAATATCCTCCATATCCATCCATGTTTTTGCAAGTGGCAAAATTTCATTATTTTATGTTGCTGAGTGGTATTCCATTGTATATATACCACATCTTCTATATCCATTTATCTGTTGATGGATGTTTATGTTGCTTCTTTATCTTGGCTTTTGTCAATAGTGCTGCTATAAATTGTGGGATGCATTTTATTTTTTCTAATGAGTGTTTGTCTTCTTCAGATATATGCCCAAGAATAGAATTGCTGGATCATGTGGTAGTTCTATTTTTAGTTTTTTGATGAACCTCCATACTGTTTTCCATAGTAGGTTCACTAATTTATAGTCTTACCAACATTGTAATAGGTTCCTTTTTTACCACATCCTCACCAACATTTGTTATATGTGGATTTTTTTTTTATGTTAGCCATTCTCACAGATGTGAAGTGATAACTCATTGTGATTGTGATTTGCATTCCTCTGATGATTACAGATGTTTGCCGGGAGCCAGCATGGGGAATCTCGTCCGTGGCAAAGGTCATGAGGAAGGGGGCCTGACAAAATGCAAAGGCGGGATCAGGCCTCAGGGGTCCCCCCTGGATTTTCTCGAGCATCTATGCCCAGAACCAAAATCTGTATGCTTTACTATATTATTCCTTTCACCAACTCCTCTGACATTAACAGGGGGCTGTCCCTCCACCACCTTTTTCTGGAAAAAGTTAATTTAGAGCTTTTAGATAATAAGTCTCCTGGGCATAATAAGAGTGTTTCAATCCAAAAACCCCTCTGATGGCTTTCTAGCCTGCCTGACAGGTTTGTCTGGACTTTTACAGCTGCGACAGCCTCCTGACCATGAGAGGCACAGGAAGCTTAAAACTTCCTAAGAATGTAGGGACTTCTGAAGAGTCAAACTCATTAGAATAGGACTGATTAAGGGTTTCATTGTTGAGCCAATACTTGCTTCCAAGTTTTCATATCTTTATTTGTTGATATAGTTGGCATGTAGAAAAAACAGGTAGTAGCCCTGGTATTAGCAACATTAGCTCTTTGAGTTAAGTACCTTCTTTGTTATAACCCACTGCACCTTTGTTCTATAGGGATGTAACTTTATTTAGTGCTTTGAGGGTGATACGATTAAAGAAAAACACTTCAGGGAAAATGAGATTAACATTCATTAAGGAAGAGAGCCATAAAGTGTTAACAGGCCTCTTGGCCAGAAGATAGCGTAAATCACCTGAGATCTTTTTTATATGGAAAGATATGTAGAAAGAAAGCCTGGTATCGATAAGGGTCAGGACTGCTGCCCCTGCATAATGTAAAACTTAGGGTATATAAGCACCTTTTGAAAATAAAGTTATGGGGTTTTTGCACAAGCTTCCATGGCCTCGCCCATGTCGACTCTCTCTCTCTCTTTCTCCCCCTCCCTCCCTCTCTTTTTCAGGCTGATCCCTTGGAATACAGAGGCTCTCTGCCTTCACTTTTCTGCCCGGGCTTCTAAGACCCATGCAAGAGGGAGCCCAAGGCGGAGCACTTTCCACTATTCAAGCAGGCACCAGTGGCCTACGTGAACAGAGCAATTCTCTTGAGACTTTATTAGCTTTTCATGTAAACCAAGTTATATCAGCCTCTTTTCTCCTCTAATTTTTCACTATATTATTCTCTTCTAATCTCTCTTTAAATTTCTAATTAATCTCTCTTCGATGACTCCGTCCCCACTTTGAATTCCCTGGATCCACTGAGGCTGGACCCCGGCAGATGTTGAGCATTTTTTCATGTATTTGCTGGCCTTCTATATGTGTTCTTTGGAAAAAAATGTCTGTTCAGGTCTTCTGCTCATTTTAAATTTTTCTTTAATGTTTACTTGGGTGAGCCATTTGTATATTTTTGATATGAAGTGTTTGTCAGTCATTTCATTTGTGAGTATTTTCTCCCATTTAATAAATTGTTCTTTCATTTTGTCAATGGTTTCTTTTGCTGTGGAAAAAAAAATAAATTTAATTAGGTCCAATTTGTTTATTTTTCTTTTGTATTCTTTGCCTGAGGAGAAATGATTTTTGTCATTACCCTGCCTATGTTTTTTTCTAGGAGTTTTGTGGTTCAGACCTATATTTAGGAGGCATGCTTTGAAAATATTAAAGTTTGCATCGCTAAATAAAAGGCAACTTTACATAGAAGTTATATAACCAATAAGTAGATTGCTAACAATGGAATTGTTCACTGTGTAAATATATATTTATTTCTTATGGATGACAATATGTTTTGATCAAGTCTCACTAACATTCAGAAAAATAATCCATTGCACTGTGTTTTATACAGGAAAACATCGATTTTCTGTCACTCATTATCCTATCCCTTCTTAAAGTACAGTGAGCTTAATAGTGAGCTTAGATATATGAAGTATAAAGTATTATTTATTTAATTAATTTGAAGCTTTTATTTAAATTACGTGGTGTTAATTTGACATGCATTCTTGTCCAGCGTTTAATATGTTGCTTGTAAGTGATAATATTTTAAAAGAAATAAAATATTTCAAAACATGTATTAAAGATAAATCACTGAATGTGGACAGATAAGTGAAATATGCAAATTTACAGTATCTTTAAATTCTTCATAGTCTCAAAGTGAATTTTATTTTGGATGAAAATGCTCAAAATGAAAACTTCTCTGAGTTTAGTATATATTAGAATTTCTGGATTCAATTCAATCGTAGTCAACCGCTTTCAGTAGCAAATAGAGAAGAAAGCAACTTGTTTGTGCTTTCTTGTTGAATGAGAATGTTGTCACTGAATGGAAAAAATGCAAAAGCCAAGAAAAGTATTACAGAGTTCAAAGTTGGTCTAATTTTGTTAGTTCAAAAATGCTTTTATTTTTTACAATATAAAACATGAGAAATTTGCTTAACCACATGTCACAGTGTATCAACCAAATGAGTCAAAACATCAAAAATAGACATAAATACATATTTAATAGTGAAAACAAACATTTAAATATATAATAAATATTCAGTTAGAAAGAAGAATAATAGAAATATTTGTGACTTAGGCTAGGTGTAAATAGGCATCACTTATCTAATTTATTACATATAATCTGCCAGTGACTCTGCAGACAAAAATTTATGTATGTCTAGTATGTAACAGTTACACAAATACACCTTCAGGACATGTACTTTTATTAACTAACCTGTAAAAGTTTTGTTCCTATTGCTTAGTTTGATCACCCAATTTTGCATTGTTCAGACCCTTCACTGATGTCTTTGTAGAGAACTGACTAAAAATGTAAAACCAGAAGATGAGATTAGTAGGAGGATTACTAAGGCAGACCAGGTATGGAAAAAAAAAAAAATAAAGTGGGACTGAGGCCCAAGGGATAAAGTTGGTGAAAAGTGATCTGATTTGTAATTCAGCTGCAGGATAGAGACACTGAGATTTGGTGATGGAATGAATGATAAAAGAGGAACTATACTCTGTTTCTAAGTCTTTTATCCTGGGCAAAAAGGAATCAAGTTCTTCGTTGTGATAAGTGTTTGCCCAGGATAGAAGGCTTAGAATCAGAGTATAGTCCTCTTTTTTATCATAGATTTGGGGAGGGAATCGTCTTAATTTTACATTATTCTCATTACTCATCCAAGCAGTTGGAAAGCGAGTTCAGAGTTCAGGAGTCAGTTCAGGACTTGAGAGAGCTATCTGGACATTTGGAAGCACGTGTATTTGTGCTAGTCTCTCAGTCATGTCCGACTCTTTTCGACCCCATGGACTCCATGTTCTTTCCTTCACAGGATTTTCCAGGCAAGACTAGTAGAGTGGGTTGCCATTTCCTTCTCTAGGAGATCTTCCCAACCCAGGGATCCAACCTGGGTCTCCCACATTGCAGACAGACTTTACTGTCTGAGCCACCAGGGAAGCTCATGCATAATATTTAAACACATGCATGATATTTAAAGCTATACACCTAGATGAGGCCATTCAGATAAAAGATAGACAGATAATTCATAATATGTGAATACATTATCTCAGCACTCCAGCAATCAGAGAGGTTAGGGAGAGGAGAAAATTCAACAAGAAGATTATTAAGAGACCATGGTATCTGTGAAACAAGGTGAAGAATGGGATTAAGGTAATATAAAACTCGGTCACTCCAGATTTTACATAGAATCTAGGAGCCCATTCCAGAAATGGTGTAGGTTAACCCTGAAGGCAGTGGGAGATTTTGGTGGTATTTTCTTCATTTTCAGCAACAGAGCTCTTTCTCCAAATAGAATTGTGTGTTGCTGCCAATATGTAATAGAGATCAAAACAACTGCTTGGTTTGAAGCAGATTGGTGGATGAGAACCCATAAGTCATAGCTCCATGACTGGTTGGATTCCATTTATTCTGGAAGAGCCACTTTGCTAATTTTTGTTGATGAGAAATATCAACCATAATTTTGGTTGTTTCTTTTTTTTTTTCTAACATTTAAACTTAATATTCTAATGCTTTAATTCTTTTTTTTAATTTTTATTTTTACTTTATTTTGCTTTACAATACTGTATTGGTTTTGCCATATGGCTTTCACTCATTTATTTAAACTTATGTAAAGAAAGAAGTAAGATATAAGAAGGAGTGAAACATATTTTTATAAATTCTAAACTGACATTCAAGATCAAAAATTTTGGTTTATATTAATAGTTTTATGTAATCAGACTGCTACTGCACACTAAAACTGAATATCAGCTATAGAATATTCCCCAGTGAGGCGTTTAGATATAATTCTATTTGCACATTGCTATTGTGTAATATCCCTGGAGGAGGAAATGGCAACCAACTACAGTATTCTTGCCTGGAGAATTTCATGGACAGAGGAATCTGGCAGGCTACAGTCCAGGGGATCACAAAGAGTCAGAAACGACTGAGTGACTCACACACACATTGTGTAATGTGGCTAAAAATTAATAGCTCTTGGAAATAGTTATTTTTCAACCATTTCTTGGACATCAACAAACTCTACATTTAAAAACAAAACAAGGTAATACACTTAAGGTAATTTTAAAAAGTATTTGTATTCTGTTAAGTTGGAAACAGAAAGATAAAATGTTAGCAGCTCAGTTATTTATCTAGTAGGTGTGTATATGAATTAGTCTCTCAGTCATGTCTGACTCTGTGATCCCATTGACTGTAGCTTACCAAGCTCTTCTGTCCATGGGATTTTCTGGGCAAGAATACCAGAGTGGGTTGCCATTTCCTTTTCCAGGGGATCTTCCCATCCCAGGGATCTAACCTGGGTTTCCCCATTGTAAGCCAATTCTTTACTGTCTGAGCCACCAGGGAAGCCCCTTATCTAGTAAGTGTTTATATAATTAGAAAAGTAAGTATTTTTTAATACATTAAATTATTTCTGTCAGTTCTATATATTGTTGTATTTTCCTTTAGTGCTTCTCTAAGTACAATTTTTATATTACTCTATGTTCACACTAGTACCTAACATTATGATTAATATTGTGCTTATTGTTAGTGCATATTATTACTGTAACTTAACTAATTGCAGTTATGTAGCATAAGTATTTCTTCAATATAGCAGGTATATACCATTGTAACATGGACAAGATCCAGTGACAAATGGTAGGTTTAGCAAGACTTTAAAAATCATGTCTGTTAAATGAAGTGGGAAATTTTAAATTTCTTTAGAAAAGACAAAAGACAATGCTGTTACTATGAATCATACTTATAAATAAGCCATTTTCCAACAGTGAAAAAATAGGTATGACTTAAAAACTTCTTTTATGTTAAAGAAAAGATTCAGTGGAAAATGGTAAAAATAGAACTTGTCAAACCCCAATTTCCCTAATTATTTCTAGGCAAAATGGTGAATCTAATGATCAATGTATGTCTACCTATGTGCAGTCTTTTTTTTTTCTTTTTCTTTTATGCAGCTTTTGAAAAAAATATCACTATTCTGCATTAGGCTGTATTCATGTATTTCATTTCTGTATTTTTTTTGGTTCATATTGTAAAAAGTTCATATAATAAACAATGTTGTGATGTAAAAAAACATCCCCTTCATGGATCATAGTCTTGTCATGGCAAAGGGGCTTTTGTAACTCAATGAAACTATGAACCATGCCTTGCAGGGCCACCCAAGACTAACGAGTCACAGTGAAGAATTTTGACAAGACCTGATCCACTGGAGAAGAAAATGGCAACCCACTCCAGTATTCTTGCCTAGAGAACTCCATGAACAGTATGAAATAGCAGAAGACATGATGCTGAAAGAGGAGCCCCCCAGGTCAGAAGGTGTCCAGTATGTGACTGGGGAAGAATGGAGGACAATTATTAATATCTCCAGAAAGAATGAAGCGGTTGGGCCAAAGAGGAAATGAAGCTCAGTTATGGATGTGCCTGGTAGTAAAAGTATAGTCTATGCTGTAAAGAATAATACTACAATAGGAACCTGGAATGTTAGATCCATGAATCAAGGTAAATTGTATGTGATCAAGCAGATAATAGCAAGAGTGAAGATTGACATCTTAGGAATCAGTGAACTAAGATGGAGGGTAATGGGCAAAATTAATTCAGATGACCATTATATCTATGAATATGGGCAAAAATACCTTAGAAGAACTAGAGTAGCTCTCCTAGTCAACAGAAGAGTGTGAAATGCAGCAGTACTTGCATGGTTTCAAAATTGACTGATCTCAGTTTGTGTTCAAGAGAAACCATTCAACATCACAGTAATCCAAGTGTATGTCCCAAGCACTTACGCAGAAGAAGCTAAAGTTAATCATGTCTATGCAGGCCTTCAACAACTTCTAGAACTAACACCAAAAGAAACATGTATTTTCATCATAGTGTTTCGGAATGCAGAAGTAGGAAGTCAGGAGATACCTGGAGTAACAGGCAAGTTTGGCCTTAGAAAACAAAATGAAGCAGGGTAATTAAGAGTTTTGCCAACAGAACACAGTGGTCATGCAAACACCCTCTTCCAACAACACAAGAGATGCCTCTACACATGGACATCACCGGGTGGTCAGTACCCAGGTGGTCAATACCCAAATCATATTGTGTTCTTTTCAGCCAGAGATGGAGAAGCTCTATACAGTTAGCAAAAACAATACCTAGAGCTGACTGTGGCTCAGATCATCACTTCCTTATCACAAAATACAGGCTGAAAGTAGGGCAACCACTCGGCCATCAGGTATGACCTAAATAAAATTCCTTACTATTATACAGTGGAGATGATGGATAGATTCAAGGAATTAGGTCTGGTGATAGAGTGCCTGAAGAAGTATGGATGGAGGTTCCTAACATCGTACAAGAGGCAGTGTCCAAAACCATCCCAAAGAAAAAGAAATACAAAGCAAAGTAGTTGTCTGAGGAAGAAGAGAAGCAAAAAGCAAGGGAGAAAGGGCAATATATACCCAGTGTCGAGTTCCAGAGAATAGCAGAGAGATAAGAACTCCTTCTTAAATGAACATATTGAAGAAATAGAGGAAAATGATAGAATAGGAAAGACTAGAGATCTCTTCAAGAAAATTGGAGATACTGATAGGTTATGATGCAGCGGTGAACAGTTTCTTGATCTCCAAAGGAGGTAATTTCACTCTGGGACCAAAAGATGCAGGCTCAGTCACTCAGAGCTTCGTGTAACAAATTATTATTAGAGTGTAAAAGGATAAACTTTATTCTGAGGGGGCTCCAAAATCACTTCAGATGGTGATTGCAGCCATGAAATTAAAAGACGCTTACTCCTTGGAAGAAAAGTTTTGACCAACCTAGATAGCATATTCAAAGGAAGAGATATAACTTTGCCGACTAAGGTCTGTCTAGTCAAGGCTATAGTTTTTCCTGTGGTCATATATGGATGTGAGAGTTGGACTATGAAGAAGGCTGAGCACAGAAGAATTGATGCTTTTGAACTGTGGTGTTGGAGAAGACTCTTGAGAGTCCCTTGGACTGCAAGGAGATCCAACCAGTCCATTCTGAAGGAGATCAATCTGGGATTTCTTTGGAAGGAATGATGCTAAAGCTGAAACTCCAGTACTTTGGCCACCTCATGTGAAGAATTGACTCATTGGAAAAGACTCTGATGCTGGGAGGGATTAGGGGCAGGAGGAGAAGGGAACGACAGAGGATGAGATGGCTGGATGGCATCACTGACTCGATGGATATAAGTCTGAGTGAACTCCGGTAGTTGGTGATGGACAGGGAGGCCTGGTGTGCTGCGATTCATGGGGTCACAAAGATTCGGACATGACTGAGTGACTGAACTGAACAAAAAAGGATAGAAAAGTCTTCTGACATAGGCATTAGAAGCAGGTAGAAATAGTACCTACTCTCACTAGCTTAAGCAGGGTCTTATATACTTCTCAACTGAGTGTTGAGAATAGATAAAAAGAATACCTCAAAGTTGTAAGAGTTCTCCCAGACCCTTTCCCAAGACATACATCCTGAGACAATTTTGGTGCAAGATTAGCCACGGAGAATGGATTCTATGCACCAGTGTCTCTGGGGGAGATATACTGTTGCTGTGTCATCAGAGGTACAAGTCTTGAGAAACAGGTTTCCCAGGCAAGATTTATTACAATTCTAATTATTATCATAGAGTCTAATAAAATCATTTCCATGAGTCAGGCATTGTACTGTGTGATTATTAACTCCTAAAGAAAGGCCAGATCTCAGGTAATATACCTTGTTACACAAGGCTTAAGGAAAGCATGAATAAGAATGCTCACCTCATCCTTAAAGGAGCCTGAACTACTTTAGTTCATTTAACTCTCTCAATACCAAGGGAACATTTCATGCAGATGGGCACAATAAAGGACAGAAATGGTAAGGACCTAAAAGAACCAGAAGAAATTGAGAAGTAGCAGCAAGAATACAGAGAAGAACAATACAATAAAGATCTTAATGACCCAGATAACAGCGATGGTGTGGTTACTCATGTAGAGCCAGACATCCTGCAGTATGAAGTCAAGTGGGCCTTCAGAAGCATTACTGCCAAGCTAGTGGATGTGATGGAATTCCACTTGTACTATTTCACATCTTAAAAGATGTTTCTGTTTAAGTGTTACACTCAATATGTCAGCAAATTTGGAAAACTCAGCAGTGGCCATGGGACTGGACAAGGTCAGTTTTCATTCCAATCTCAGGGAAGGACAATGCCAAAGAATATTCAAACTACCATATAATTGGGTATGCACAAAATCCTTCATGCTAGGCTTCAAAAGTTCAGGAACCAAGAACATCCAAATGTGCAAGTTCAATTTCAAAGGGGCAGAGGAACCAGAGATCAAATTGCCAACATTCGCTGGATCATGGAGAAAGTAAAGAAGTTCCATTAAAACTGCACTTCTGCTTCATTAACTATGCTAAAGCCTTTGACTGTGTGGATCACACAAACTGGAAAATTCTTAAAGAGACCAGAGTACCACACCAACTTACCTGTCTTCTGAGAAATGTGTATACAGGACAAGAAGGTAGTTAGAACTGAACATGGAAGAGCTTACTGGTTCACAATTGGGAAAGGAATACAACAAGATCATATATTTTTACCCTGCTTATTTAACTTCTACACAGAGTGCATTGTGGGAAATGCCAGGATGGATGAACCCAAGCTGGAATCAAAGTTGCCTGGAGAAATATCAGCAACCTTAGATATGCAGTGATACTACTATAATGTCTGAAAGCAAAGAGGAACTAAAGAGTCTCTTGATGAATGAAAAAGCTGGCTTGAAACTTAGCAGTCAGAAAACTAAGATCATGGCATCTGGTCCATCATGGCAAATAGAAGGGGGAAAAGTGGAAGCAATGACAAATTTTATTTTCTTGTGCTCCCAAATCACTACAGATGGTGACTGCAGACATAAAATTAAAAGATACTGCTCCTTGGAAGGAAAGATTTGACAAACCTAGCTCTAGTTCAGTTGCTCATTCATGTCTGACTCATTGGGACCCCATGGACTACAGCATTCCAGGCCTCCCTGTCCATCAGCAATTCCCAGAACTTGTTCAAATTCATGTCCATCGAGTCAGTGATGCGATCCAACCATCTCATCCTCTGCTGTCCATTTCTCCTCCTGCCTCAATCTTTCCCAGCATCAGGGTCTTTTCTAATTAGTTAGCTCTTCACATCAGGTGGCCAAAATATTGGAGTTTCAGCTTCAGCATCAGTCCTTCCAATGAATACTCAGGACTGATTTCCTTTAGGATTGACTGGTTTGATCTCCTTCCAGTCCAAGGGACTCTCAAGAGTCTTCTCCAATACCACAGTTCAAAAGGATCAGTTATTCAGTGCTCAGCTTTCTTCACAGTCCAACTCTCACATCCATACATGACTACTGGAGAAACCATAGCTTTGACTAGATGGATAATTGTCAGCAAAGTAATGTCTCTTCTTTTTAATAGGCTGTCTAGGTTGGTCATAGCTTATCATACAAGGAGCAAGCTTGCCTTATAGCTCAGTTTGTAAAGAATCTGCCTGCAATGCAGGACACCATTGTTCAATTCCTGCTTTGGGACAATCTGATGGAGAAGGGATAGACTACCCACTTCAGTATTCTTGAGTTTACCTTGTGGTGCAGCTGGTAAAGAATCTTTCTGCAACTTGGGAGATCTGGGTTTGATCCCTGGGTTAGGAAGATCCCCTGGAGAAAGGAAAATCTACCCACTCCAGTATCCTGGCCTGGAGAATTCCTTTAACTGTATAGTCCATGGGGTGGCAAAGAGCCTGACATGACTGAGTGACTTTCACTTTCACTTATGACAAACTAGATAGTGTATTAAAAAGCAGAGATGTAACTTTTCTGACAAAGGTCCATATAGTCAAAGCTAAGTTTTTCCAGTAGTCATGAACAGATATGAGAATTGGGCCATAAAGAAGCCTGAGCACTGAAGACATGATGTTTTTGAATTGTGATGCTGGATAAGACACTTGAGAGTCCCTTGGACATCAAGGAGATTAAACCAGTCGGTCCTAAAGGAAACCCACCTGCATATCCTTTGGAAAGACTGATAGTGAAGTTGAAACTCCAATACTTTGGCCACCTGATGTGAAGAACTGACTCATTTGAAAAGACCCTGATGCTGGGAAAGACTGAAGGCAAAAGAAAAGGGGGTAGCAGAAGATTAGATGATTGGATAGTATTACCAATTCAGTGGACATGAATCTGAACAAACTCCAAGAGACAGTGGAGGACAGAGGAGCCTGAATTGTTGCCATCCATGAGGTCCCAAAGAGTCTGTCTTGACTTAGTGACTGAAGAACAGCAACACTGTTTTAGTATTTCAAAAATAGCTCATATACTTTTATATTTACTGTTGAATCAAGAGTGGCATGAGAAAAGTAACACATATCAAGGCCCCATTTCCCAAATAAAATTATCACTTTTTTTAAAGTTCTCTGAGTTGGACCAGCTAACAAAGAATAGTAAGAGGCTGAAAATATCCATCTGTGGATATTCATAGCTTTTTTCCTGATTAGGTCATTTGGGCATCACAACTGAGCTGTTTTTTCATTTCTCTTTATTAGGAAAAGAAAGGATGACAGTTAGTGAGAAGTCAAAACAAGTGGTCAGAAAAGAAGCTCTGTATTTCTAGGCTTAAGTGTATCAGAAGAACAGGCAAGAGCAAGGTGCCCAGGAGTTTCTGAGTACCAGAGTTGGGGGCAAAGGAAATTTCCAGCAGACTCACAGTACATGTCCTTGTAACCTTTTAACTTTTGTGAAGAGAATATTATTGACTGAAATTTCTATTGCAGCCACAATTAAAAAAAGGAAAAAAAGATAGCACTACTTCTTAAATGAACTATGGCAGTTTCAGCTTTATATGCCAAACATAATTTCAAAGATGCAGTGCCTTTGGGAGTCTTAGAACTTCCTTTTCGATGAATTATTTTTGGCTTCAATCCCAGTCTTCTATATCCTCTATATCACACAAGACTGTTATCTGGATCCATACTCAGAGTACAGAACAATCACAGCACATCTGGTGTTCCTTTTCCCTTGTGTGAGAATACTCATTCATCTACCTTCTCTGTTCTTAAACATGTTTCAGAGTGAGTCTGATAAAAGTCTACTGAGTTCTCAGAAACATACACAAAAAAAATTGCAAGTGCTTTCTGTGTATTCCTGGTGAAGCTTCATTCCCTAGGCTTGAGGTGAGGTATGAGCACCTCCTAACCTTTATTGTTAGAGTTGAGAGGAATGAAATTGGGATGCAGCCTCAATAAGTGTTTATATTTTATTACTACAAGGACTTCCCAGTTGGCGCTAATGGTAAAGAACCCAACTGCCAATGCAGGAGATGTTAAGAGATGCAAATTTTATCCCTCTGTTTGGAAGATCTCCTAGAGGTGGGCACGGCAAGCCCATTTCAGTATTCTTGCTTGGAGAATTCCACGGACAGAGGACCCTGGCAGGCTATAGTCCATAGGGTCGCAAAGCATTGTACACAACTAGGCAATTCAGCATTTCTTACTACAAACTTTTCAGAGAAATAAAGACAATAATAAGTAGAATCAATGATACCATAAATACTCCCATCATGAAATTCAACTGAATTTTATGGTAAAGCATCTTTTGAAGTTTTTATTTTGAAAATGACTTCTAAGAAGTTGTAAAATTAATGCAGAAAGCTCTTGTGTATTCTTTATCCAGATTCTGTCAATGACAGAGATTCCCTTATATAACCATATTATGGTGCTAAAAACAGGAAATGTACAATACAACATAGTTACAGATCTTATTCAGATTCACTAGTTTTTCCATGCGCATTTTTTGGGTGTTAGTGTTATGTAATTTTATCACATGTATGGATTTTTGTAAGCATCATCACTATCAGAAAACAAAAACTCTTCCATCACAAAAAAAGAAACTCCCTTTTTCTTTTAGAGGAGGTGTTCCGGCCTCCTCCAAACCCTGTCCATAAGAAACACTCATCTTTTCTCTACTGCAGTGATTGTGTAACTTGAATTATAGAAATTAATTCTTATAGTATATAACCTTTGAGACTGGCTTTTCATTCAGTATAATGACCTCAAAATTCATCAAAATGGTTGTGTAAATCAATAGTCAATTCCTTTTTATGCTGAGTAATACTCAATTTCATAGGTGTACCACCATTTGTTCTTGCATCACCTATTAAAGAACATTTGGGTTGTTTCTAGTTGTGGGCTCATATAAGCCCAGATCTGCTATGAACATGGATAAAAAGGTTTCTCTATGAATATACATTTTCATTGTTCTAGGATAAATATCCATCTGTGTGATAGCTAGGTTGTATGGCAGATATATGTTATATTTCTTAAGAAATTGCCAAATTGTCTTCCAGAAATGTTTGAGAGATGCAATTTCTCACATTCTCACTAGAGCTTGCAACAATCAGTACTTTTTCTCTTTATTTTTTTTATCCCAGCCATTCTAATAGGTATGTAGTACTGTCACAGCATAGATTTACTTTGCATTTTCCTAATAGCTAATGAATTAAATATCTTTCCATGTGTTTATTTTCCATCTGTTCTCCTTTTTAATGAAAGTTTCTGTTTAGCTCCTTTGCATATCTTCTAATTGACTTGTTTACTACTGTTGAGTGTGGAGAGCTCTTTATATATTCTGAATAAAACTCCTTTGATATATGATTTGTGAATATTTTCTCCTATTCCTTGACTTTTCTTTTCATCTAATTAATAAAGTCTTTTGCAGAGTAGATGTTTCTAATTTGCATAATGTGCCTTTTATTGATTTTTCTTTCTCCGACCTATGTATATTTTAATTTCCGATCTTGACCACTGTGTGTCCTGAAAATGGGTAATGTTAAAAGTGTCCCAGACTTATTTTCAGAAAACTTTTTTCTTGCTTTCTGCTGAGTGAACTTATATTTCACCTTGATATATGAGAAGTTGATGTTTTATTATCTTGGAGCTTATAGCATATGTAAAATTAAAATAATTCATTTTAAATAACCTGTTATAACAATCATTAATTCCTATAATTTCCACCAATGATTGGTGGCCAGACTATCTTTTAAGGGCAGGGTAGAGAGTATTTACACCTAATGTGGTGATTTCAAATGATAGAACACTGAAGCTCTATCACACATCATATATTTTTCATACATATATGAAACATGAAAATTAAGTGTATTATACACACACACAGCTAAGCTAGTTTACTGGAAGGAACCAGAAACATTAAATTCACTGTATATTTAATTACTAAATATATTGTTAAGATCATAACATGTATATCAATATCTCTATCACACAATTAAATCTGATAATTTGCCAAAACAATTCCTAAAATTATATATTATCAATGAATGATGGGAACCCCAAACTTCTATTACAAATTCTATGATATATTCAGGATTTTCAGTTAATAGCTTTTTATCATCCTTGACAGACACTAATTCATACAAAGTCTATAAGGTCAAATACCTTGAGACTTTCTCTTTATGATCTGACATAGCCAGAGTTTAATCTCTTCTTTTTATAGCCCGTAAATTTAGTGATAAAAATGGAGAAATTACTGTTGAAGATCATCTCAATGCTTAAATTCTATTTTATGAAAGCTTAGAGCCTAAAAAATTAGATCAGATGCAGAAAAAATACTTCAAGTACATATTTTATTGACATTAATGCAAAGGGTAGTAACCAAAGCGATCACTGGTTAAACATAACTGTCAATTTATTTAGGAAGTATTTGTAAAATGGTAATAGTAATTTGTCTTCTTGATGAGAGATGAGACAGGTTTTTGTTTTTTAACAAATCATTGTGTGACTTTTAACCAGGCAGTTAACCTGTGTCATTCAGATATCTTTCTGTGTGTAATGCTTGTTGATTGCTCCTGGTTGCCAGTCTCTCTTCCAGTGACATTTGATAGTTATTTAGCCACATTAGTAGATATATACACTTGTTAAGGTATTAGATAATAATTAGAGATCTTCTTCTCTTGTTTATTTCAGTAAGCTACTCAGACTATTGCTAGTATTAACCTTGGATAATTTATAAAATATTTATTTCAGAAAAAAAATAGTAGGAATATTTTAGTGAATGAGTAAAATGTTTCCCGTGTTTTTTTTCCCATTTATTTCCCCATCCAAGACAAATGAGCTTAAATGACAAAAGAACAGAAATCCGATTGATTTTGTTGTATTAGAATCTTGACTAAAAGCATTTGATAATTCAATCAAATTCTTCTGTCAGTACCAGTTTTTTATAGCACTTGATATTCTAGTACCAATAAAAATTTTGCTATAATAATATGTTCTTCCACAAGCTCAAAATAAAGCTTCAGTGTTTCAATTCTAAGGAAATAAGTAGTATTTTTGATTGCTTAGTATTTTTTCAATTTCACTTCTGCAACTTTACAAGGAAAAAAAATCACATTTTAAATTTCATTAGACAAATCAGCAAGAAGTGGCACCCTTTTTTTAAATCTGCAAGTCCATATTTGTTTTGTATCAAGATTTTATGTATGCATATGTATGTTTCTGGACTCTCTGATCTCTGCTCTCAACATTTATATATCTTCTTTCCAATACATAAATTTCCTAATGACTCTGATTTTGCTGCATATGTGCTGCTATAATGCATTATAAATTATACCCAAAGTCATAAGCTAATAACCAAACACACTTTTATACTTCTTTGTGCCCACAATACAAACATGACTTTATTATGTACCTCTGGGTCAAGGTCTCTCTTGAGCAAGTGTAAGCTGATTTCTCAACTTGGGGGAGGATCTGTGTCCAAACTTGGTTGTCCTTCACCTGAGGTTCCGCACAGAGCTGTCTCATGACATGGCAGCTGTATTTTCATCTCACAGAGAAAGCATGCTGAAGAAGAGAGAAAGAGAGCATACTGAAGACAAAAGCCATAGTCTTTGTATGAAGCAGTCTCTAAAGTAGCATCACGTTATAGCTGCCCTATTCTGTTTATTACATGGGCTTCCCTGATGGCTCAGTGGTGTAGAACCCGCTTGACAATGCAGACGACAAGGGTTGGATCCCTGAGTCAGGAAGCTTCCCTGGAGAAGGAAACGACAACCCATTCCAGTATTCTTGCCTGGGAAATCCCATGGACCCATGGGGTCACAAAGAGTCAGACATGACTTAATGACTGAGCACATGTATTACATACAAGTCATTAAATTCAGGAGACACTTGAGCAGAGTGGATTTCAAAGGGTGAAGAAAAAAAGAAATAGAAATTACTGAACACTGTCTTAGAGGATGCCTACCACACAACGCATTTATAATTAGAATGTCTATCTGATAAAACAAGTGCAACCAATATATCTTTCTTGGCAATACCTTGAATATTCTTAGAACCCATTTGTTTTATATAATGTTAATAGGCTTATCAAGTTTTCAAAAAGTTAAATTTCTATTGTCAATTTTGTTTACATTTCATTGCATCAATAACTATTTGAAGAGATTGATTAGTTTGTAATGATCATTCTTATCTGTAAAATGGAGTAAATGCTATTGACATATATATCCTTTAAAGTCTTACCAGAAAGTTTAAATTTTTCTCCTTTAAAGTTTTCATATTGTATTTCAGGCTCATTAACTAATTGGTCATTTGTGTATTCATTTATTTTTATAGTTATTTATTTAAAATCCAGCATTGCCATCCTATCTACTAAGCATATGGATAATATTGAACAAAACAGGTAAAAATTCCTACAATTATATAATTTATATTCATTTAGAAGAGAGAGAAGTGTAAACAAATTATAGTTTATAGAATATTAGATGGTTGCTAGTACCATAAAAATATTTAAAAAATAACAAGGAAGAGAGAAAAAGTGTGAGGAAAGAAAGAGAATGTATTTTTAAACAGTATTTAGGTATCTCCCGCTGAGAAGTTAGCATTTGAAAACAGACTTGAAGCTGAGGAGTGAAAAAGCCAGGTAAATGCCAGAGGAGAGAGCGTTTAAGGCAAAGAACCAAGGAAGTGGCAAATCCTGCCCGTGAAGGCTTGGTCGGATTTAAAAGATCAGTGAAGCCTTTTTGACAAGGTCAAAGAAGACAAGTGGGAGATGACAGTAGATGAATTGGAAGCCAGGTCACTCTTGTTATCCATTTAAATAACCATTCTTTCTACCTTGAGTGAGCTTGTAAGTCCATGGATGGTTTTTCAGCAAAAGAGAAACATGATACAACTTATTTTCACTAGGATCTCTATGGAGGCTATTGCTGATAGCCATATGGAATGGAAATTTAATCCAAGGTAGAGTAATGGATGTTGATAAATAATCAAATTCAGGATATATTATGTGTAAACATAAAATTCAGACAGAACAGATACCCATTTATTAAAAAGAGAGAGGTGTCAAAGTCAATCCTAAGGGGATTTTGTGTGATCAGCAATGATGTATTAGCCATCAACTGGTATGGGGATATGCAACATATTGGAGGTGGTGTGAGAAGATCACTAATTCATTTTAAAACATTCAAGTGAATTTAGAATCACAAACATAAATCTAATATCTAGTCTTCTGTGATAATCTTTTGGGTATTTTATTTACTGTTACTCCACGGGTCTCCCCTTTTTTTTCACTGCATAAGTCAGGGTTCCTTATTTTCTTTTTTGTTGTTGTTGTAGTTTCATTTTTATGCATGCCATTTGGGGGCATGTAAGAAGGTAAGAGGGCTTCCCTGTTGGCTCAGTAGTAAAGAACCCACCTGCCAATGTAGGAGATGTGGGTTCAGTTCCTGGGTCAGAAGGATGCCTTGAAGAGGGAAATGGCAACCCACTCCAGTATTCCTGCATGGGAAATCCCATGGACAGAAGAGCCTGGTGGGCTATAGGCCATAGGGTCACCAAAAGTCAGGTACAACTTAGTAATTAACAACAGCAACAAGAAGGTACGAATTCAGGTCCATGAAGACTAAAGGAAAGTATATCCCAAGAAGAGCAGCCAATAATCACCAGTGTCCTAGGGCAGGAATGATCTGTAGCATTTCAAAAGTCAGTATCACTGGAAAACAATGGGAATGTAGCAGAGTAGGTAGTTAAATGATGTGATAGGAGCAGGTCCTGCCATGTTTGTAATTCAGTTGAAAGAAACAAAGTGAAAGTGAAAGTTGCTCAGTCGTGTCCGACTCTTTGTGACCCCATGGACTATACAGTCCATGGAATTCTCCAGGCCAGAATACTGGAGAGGGTAGCCTATCCCTTCTCCAGCGGATCGTCCTGACCCAGGCATTGCGCCAGGGTCTCCTGCATTGCAGGTGGGTTCTTTACCAACTGAGCTATCAGGGAAGTCTAAAGTGTTGTGGTTTTATTCTTACTGTTTTGGGAAATGACTGAAACAATTTAAGAAGGAAATTACATAAATAATTTTGTTTGGAAAAATTTATGGTAACTGGCTATATGGAAAATGGATTGTAAGGGCCAGGATTAGAAACAGAGAGACTGCTAAGTGTGTATTACAGCAGCCTATTTTTGTTGTTGGAGAAGGGAATGGGAAACCACTCCAGTCTTCTTCCCTAGAAAATTCCATGGACAGAGCAGCCTGGAGGGCTACAGTCTATGGGGTCCTAAAGAGTTGGAATGGAGGAGGAAATGGCAACCCACTCCAGTATTCTTACTTGGAGAATCCCATGAATAGAGGAGCCTGGCAGGCTATAGTCTATGGGGTCACAAGAGTCGGACATGATTGAGCAACTAAGCACAACACAGTACATTTTTGTGGTTGTTCAGTTGCTAAGTTGTGTCGGACTCTTTGCAACCCTATGGACTGCAGCACACCAGGTTCCCCTGTCCTTCACTATCTCCAGGAGCTTGCTCAAACTCATGTCCATTGAGCCAGTGATACCATCCAACCATCTCATCCTCTGTCACCCTCTTTGCCTCCTGCCTTCCGTCTTTCCCAGCAACAGGCTCTTTTCCAGTGAGTCAGCTCTTCACATCTGGGGAGAGATATTGGTGATATAGATGGTGGTAGTTGAGATGAAATATTTGGGGATTTAGTATACATTTTAAAGATAATGATTGAAGAATTTGATGATGAATGATATAGACATTTAGGGAAAGGGAAGAACTAGAAATATATCCTTGATTTTTATGTTGTGTAGATGTGATGTTATGTAAGATTCAGGAAAAACAGAGGAAACACAGATAGCATGGGGGAAGGCAGGATTCAATAATTCTACTTTGTGTCCATGTTAACATTAAGTTATTTTAGATTTTCAAAGGGAAATGTCAAAGAAATTGTACATGAAATTCTGAAGATCCTTGTAGATCATGGTGTTGAAAACCATAGATCTGGGTGTCAACAGGATGTATAATATTTACATTCAGGAGAAAATATAGTCAAAGGTGATGTGAATTTAGAGAAAAAAAGGCAGATAGATATGGATCAAATTCGTTTTTTTTAAATCATGTATACTTATGTATTGAATTAACTGGAAGTGAAAATGCTCTAGTAGTTGCATCAGTGGTAGAGTATTTTTACTTCTTTATATCTGTTGAGGGCTTTTTAACACATTTGTTTATATCTACAATCATTAATACAAGTAACATTCAGAAAAGTCCTACTATTATTTTCAACTTGTATTTCTCAGTCTTCCAAGCTACGATTTCTCTTACAGCTTGTCTCTAATATTGAATGACCTTTTTCTATAACAAACTGGTCTGAAATACTAACATGGTATAATGTCAAAGATCTTACACCATCTGTCTTTGTACGTACTTTGTATTAATCATTCACCCAGGAGGCTTTCATAGATTTTTTAAAAGGCCATAGACCTTTCGATCCATTATTATTGTTCCTAGTTTTATTGTAATGTAATAATTCATAGACTGTGTGTATACAGAAATGCACTCCTGAAACTTCAAATTTAACTGGCCTGTATAATTGGGTCAAAGTTTAACTTGTATAACTGAGTATTCATTTATCATGAAAAAGTTTAGGGATTAAAGTTAATTAAAAATGTGAAGAAAATCAGTTTAAGATTTCAGGTTATACAGAATATACTGGAGGAAATTATTAGATGATACACTTGAAAACAAGATTTGATTAAGGATATCAAAAAATTTCAGCTATTTCTTATTAAATTTCTTTGGAACAATCATGTTCCAAATTGACAATATAAAAAAATTAACATAAATAAAATTGACAATTTCACTTTCCTGCAGGGCCAAGACTAATTTTCTTCAAGTCAATTAAACACATTCAAGCACTTCTTTCAATTACTAAATATTTGTTCCATTTTAGGCAAAAAGCTCTTCATTATGCTTTCACTTCTCTAAAAGGAGATTTGAATGTAAAAATGTCTCACATTTATAATTATGGCCTTAGCAATGGAACATTTAACTCTTTTCCATGTATATGACACTTATAATAATTCATATCCACTAAAATCTGAAGCCAAAAGCTGATAAACTGTTTTAAAATATATTGCAAAATATACAGGCAAGAGGAAATCAAAGCAGTCAGTTATCAAGGAAATCAACCCTGAATATTCATTGGACGGATTGATGCTGAAGCTGAAACTCCAATACTTTGGCCACCTGATAAAGGGCCAACTCATTGGAAAGACCCTGAAATTAGGCAAGATTGAAGGCAAAAGTAGAAGTGGGTGGCAGAGGATGAGGTGGATAGATAGCATCACAGACTCAATGGACATGAATTTGAAAAAACTCTGGGAAATAGTGGAGGATAGAGGAGCCTGTTGTGCTGCAGTCCATGGGCTTGCAAAGAATGAGACACGACAGCAACTGAACAACAACAGGCCCAAAACTCAACATAACTTTGTTATAGTTCAGTTCAGTTCAGCTCAGTTGCTCAGTCGGGTCTGACTCTTTGTGACCCCATGAACCTCAGCATACCAGGTCTCCCTGTCCATCACCAACACCCCGAGTGCACCCAAACCCATGTCCATTGAGTTGGTGATGCCATCCAACCATCTTGTCCTCTGTTGTCTCCTTCTCCTCCTGCCCTCAATCTTTCACAGCATCAGGGTCTTTGCAAATGAATTAGCTCTTTGTATCAGGTGGCCAAAATATTGGAGTTTCAGCTTCAGTATCAGTCCTTCTAATGAACACCCAGGACTGATTTCCTTTAATGGACTGGTTGAATCTCCTTGCAGTCCAAGGGCCTCTCAAGAGTCTTCTCCAACACCATAGTTCAAAAGCATCAATTCTTCAGTGTTCAGCTTTCTTTATAGTCCAACTCTCACATCCATACATGACCACTGCAAAAACCATAGCCTTGACTAGACAGACCTTTGTTGACAAAGTAACGTTGTTATAATGTCACATTTAAAATTTTGGTTTCCTAAAACTAAATTTCAGGAAGAGAGAAAACATCAATTTTTTAAATCTCTGTCACATCATAATATTGTGTGTAAAACATTGTCACTCTTTTTAAATCCCTGAATTTTCTTAACAATAAATTCAGAAAGAAAAAAAAGGTATAACTGATCTTCCCATTGCTCTGCTGCAGGTTGTATTGTTTCTTTCACCCTGCTACTATTGAGATATTATTTTCCCAGAATTTTGAATCAATACTATTTTAAATACTTCTCTCCTGGTTCAGTTCAGTTCAGTTCAGTCACTCAGTTGTGTCTGACTTTTTGCAACTCCATGGACTGCAGCACGCCAGTCTTCCCTGTACCTCATCAACTCCCAGAGCTTGCTCAAACTCATATCCATCGAGTTTGTGATGCCATCCAACCATCTCATCCTGTGTCATCCCCTTCTCCCCCTGCCTTCAATCTTTCCCAGCATCAGGGTCTTCTCCAATGAGTCAGTTCATCGCTTCAGGTGGCCAAAATATTGGAGTTTCAGCTTCAGCATCAGTCCTTCCAGTGAATATTCAGGACTGATTTCGTTTAGGATTGACTGGTCACCTGCTTGTAAATCTCTCCTTGTACCTGCTTATAAATATTTAAGAAGATAATATTCTAAAAAAGTTGAAAAAGGTTAGTGTCTTTGATTAACCTGATATATACAAGTGACTGTTAATTTCTGGAATGCCATAACAGTCTTACTTTAACAAACCTAGCATACACTTTCTTATAAAATGATCTTACTTCCATAGCATTGAAGTTATGTATAAAATGAATTTAATAATAACCTTTGTATATTTGAAAGCAGCAAATCAATCTCTACCTGTGACAATTCAGGAAAAAAAATCTTATCAACTGATGTCAACGTTTGTATGTCTGTTTGTATAAGTGAGGTGGTGTATATTGTATTTTTACCTCACATTCATAAATGATGTTTGTAATAATATGTGCTTTAAAAGCTGTATTTCCTTGTTATGTTTTCTGACTACACAATGACTTATAACTGTTTTCCATCAAAGAAGTCATGCTTAGCCTGCCTAATGTAGTTAAATATAATACTTTTTACAAGAGAGTTTGAGAGAAAATAGGAATTTTGTGTGGTCCAATTTAAATTTGCATCTTCAGAAAATGTCAATATGTAGAATGCTCTTGATCACAAGATTTACACTTGCATTCTGACATATTTATTGAAGAAACTATCACACAATTTTATTTTTACATATAAGAGTGATTCAGAAGTGATTCACCCAACTGAATTGTGGAAATTCTTGCATTTTTCTGGACTTGAATATTGTCATCTGGCAAATTGTTTATATATCGTATTTAGGGGAGTAATATTTTCAGAAAAAAAGTGAATGTCCCACTGGGAAAAAAGATGGTACATAATATAAGTGATGGTATCACAAGATTCATGTAATTTTTTCAATAGCTTTTCTTTCTCCACAATTTAGGAAAATGAAAAGATATAAGATATATCCTTACAATTAAGCATTGTTTATTGATGCACATGTGTACATCTATTCCCTGTAATTTCTCACTTTAAATATATTAGAGAATGAACATTGTATGTACAAAACAGACTAATGAAAAGATCTGATCAATGTTAGACAAAAAAGTTTGGGAAAATGGGAAGTATTGAGATTGCAGTGTGCTAAAAACTTGGCAGACATGTTCAGAAAAACAGTCAATTATGAAAGAAATGCAAGCTTTAAGAAATGTAAAGTATTAATATGTTATATTACATTTCTTCTTTCTCAGCAGATATACTCCATAATAAAAAATGAAGTAAAACAAAGGCCTTCTCTGCATCTATTGAGATAATCATATGGTTTTTATTTTTCAATTTGTTAATGTGGTGAATTACATTGATTGATTTGCGGATATTGAAGAATCCTTGCATCCCTGGGATAAAGCCCACTTGGTCATGGTGTATGATCTTTTTAATGTGTTGTTGGATTCTGATTGCTAGAATTTTGTTGAGGATTTTTGCATCTATGTTCATCAGTGATATTGGCCTGTAGTTTTCTTTTTTGTGACATCTTTGTCAGGTTTTGGTATTAGGGTGATGGTGGCCTCATAGAATGAGTTTGGAAGTTTACCTTCCTCTGCAATTTTCTGGAAGAGTTTGAGTAGGATAGGTGTTAGCTCTTCTCGAAATTTTTGGTAGAATTCAGCTGTGAAGCCGTCTGGACCTGGGCTTTTGTTTGCTGGAAGACTTCTGATTACCATTTCAATTTCCGTGCTTGTGATGGGTCTGTTAAGATTTTCTATTTCTTCCTGGTTCAGTTTTGGAAAATTATACTTTTCTAAGAATTTGTCCATTTCTTCCACGTTGTCCATTTTATTGGCATACAACTGCTGATAGTCTCTTATGATCCTTTGTATTTCTGTGTTGTCTGTTGTGATCTCTCCATTTTCATTTCTAATTTTATTGATTTGATTTTTCTCTCTTTGCTTCTTGATGAGTCTGGCTAATGGTTTGTCAATTTTATTTATCCTTTCAAAGAACAAGCTTTTGGCTTTGTTGATTTTTGCTATGGTCTCTTTTGTTCCTTTTGCATTTATTTCTGCCCTAATTTTTAAGATTTCTTTCCTTCTACTCACTCTGGGGTTCTCCAACTCTTCCTTTTCTAGTTGCTTTAGTTGTAGAGTTAGGTTGTTTATTTGACTTTTTTCTTGTTTCTTGAGGTATGCCTGTATTGCTATGAACTTTCCTCTTAGCACTGCTTTTATAGTGTCCCACAGGTTTTGGGTTGTTGTGTTTTCATTTTCATTCGTTTCTATGCATATTTTGATTTCTTTTTTGATTTCTTCTGTGATCTGTTGGTTATTCAGAAGTGTGTTGTTCAACCTCCATATGTTGGAATTTTTAATAGTTTTTCTCCTGTAATTGAGATATAATCTTAATGCATTATGGTCAGAAAAGATGCTTGGCCTTTGACAAAATTCAACATCCATTTATGATAAAAACTCTCCAGAAAGCAGGAATAGAAGGAACATACCTCAACATAATAAAAGCTATATATGACAAACCCACAGCAAACATTATCCTCAATGGTGAAAAATTGAAAGCATTTCCCCTAAAGTCAGGAACAAGACAAGGGTGTCCACTTTCACCGCTACTATTCAACATAGTTCTGGAAGTTTTGGCCACAGCAATCAGAGCAGAAAAAGAAATAAAAGGAATCCAAATTGGAAAAGAAGAAGTAAAACTCTCACTGTTTGCAGATGACATGATCCTCTACATGGAAAACCCTAAAGACTCCACCAGAAAATTACTAGAGATCATCAATGAATATAGTAAAGTTGCAGGATATAAAATCAACACACAGAAATCCCTTGCATTCCTATACACGAATAATGAGAAAGTAGAAAAAGAAATTAAGGAAACAATTCCATTTACCATTGCAACGAAAAGAATAAAATACTTAGGAATATATCTAACTAAAGAAACTAAAGACAATATATTTAGCAATATATATATATTGCTAAATACCAGGAGAAAGAGCTAAGAAGAGTTGAAAGTTTTACCTTTGGGAGGTTAAAACAAACAAACAGCAAGAGTGTGGAGAAGAGAAGTGCTGTTTGGTTTGGCTTCTGATTTTGTTATGTTGGGATGAGCCATTTCATTTTTATGATTTCATCAATTTTTAATCTGCGTATGTTGGAGCTCTTGCCAACTAGTTTCACATCAACTAACCCTTGGCTCAACCAAGTTGCAGCCCAAACAGCAGGCACAGCCCAAGGTCACTTTACCTCATGTCCAAACCAAGTGTCCCTCACCTCCCCCTCAGTTTTCCCCTGTGACCCCAAGACATGCAAACCCATAGGACGTGCATATTACCCTCACTTGTCCACACAGGAGAGACTTAAAAAGTTTAAACCCATGAGAGACAGAAGCCAGAAGATAAGGCCTCCTTCCACTCTAAAGCTGGATTGTTGTTAGACAAAGTAACATATATTAGTTCTCTTTCTCTCTTTTTTAAAATTTTTACAATGGTGTGTTGTTTTCTGCCATACAATTGGAATCAGCCATAATTATACACATTTCCTTCCCTCTTGGAGGGGGAAATGGCAACCCACTCCAGTATTCTTGCTTGGAGAATCGCTGGAGAATTTTGCCGTGAACAGAGGAGCCTGGCAGTCTACAGTCCATGGGGTCACAAAGAGTCAGGAACTACTGAGTGAACACACATGGCCCACCCTCTTGAACCTCCTTCCTCTATCCCTCAACATGCCTTTCTAGGTCATCACAGATTGCTGGACTGGGCTTCTCAAATAAATGGCTTTACTTGATACAAAGTTCCTGGTAACTACATGTTTGTTTTTTTTTTTTTTTCTCTCTGACATTCCCTGTCTCACTCACATTTCCCCCACCTCTGGTTTCTGTAGGATTGTACTTCCTAATACGGTAGTAGACTATGAATGTTTGCCTCATGGTCTGGCTTTCTGTAAAGCCCACAGTAAAATAGGTGATACCAGAAAAGAACTGATGATAAAATGTGGCATGTAGTCACATTGTAAGTATTAAGGATTTCACCCTTGATTAATTGGGATGAGGTATAAGTGGATGGAGAGCTGTTGAATATATGGGGGCTGTGGCACTTGAATGGTACAAGGGCAGTGATAATGATAATGACTGAAGAATGGGCTGGCTTCCATTAATGACATTGGAAAGCCCACATAAGGAAAATTATAGGCTCAGGGCAGCCAACTGGAAATGGAAGGTGTCCTGTAAAACTGTAAAAACAAAGAGCTTCTGTGGCAGCTTTTGAGTAGACTCTCATCTCTTATAAGCTTAGGGCAGCTTTTGTTTGAAAATTAAGCCACAGATCTAATTGTAAAAGTAACAAGGCTGACAATTAAAATTAATGGTGAGTCTTGACAATGTTCTTACTTTATAGCAAGGCTCCGATGAGTCCATATGCTGGACTTGCAATCTGACAAGGAAACTGAGGAAATTGAACCTCAATTTCAAGGGAATTCAAAAATTTAGGTTCAGTATTTCAAAACTGGAAATATTGAACCCTTACAGTCTCCTAAACCTTCTGGGCTAAGATAAACAGAGCCCTCTTTCCAGTCTTAGAGATGAAAAATGTCCTTGTGTCTAAACATGTGGGATGACCTCATGGGAGGTAAGCTCCTCATAAGAGAATGCTTTTTCTCAGTTTCACCCTTCGTTGCCTTCAGGCAATTAATCAGGCTCACTTCTCAGAAAAGCATCCAAAGGGCTGTGTGGCTCACCCAGCAAAATGAAATAGTCTTTATTTTCTGAAGAAAATACAAAATCTGGTAAATAGGTCCAGCAGAAACTGGTGGAAAACTGTGAGTAGACTTAAAGAGCGTAGCAATAAGATAAGAAGGATATAATCTTGGAGAGAATTTATTTATGGGACCACATTTGCTCAAGATATTATGTACTGGAAATACAATTGGACCTAGGCCTTATAGTTTTCTGAAATGTCCCCTTAAAAGTTGAAAATGGCCTTGAATAAGTGAGGTTAAAATAACTGAACCAGTTTGTTGGAGTACTGAGGAAAGGATAAGCTGGTCAAGACTATATTTTTCATGTACTAAGAGTTATGTTTCTGGATAAGCGTCATAGGTAGTCCCTTCACTGAGGAAATAGGGAATGCCCCAGTGAGGTAACCTGGTATCTTTGAGAGACCCCGTGGTACCTCTTCTCTACAAGCAAGACTTGGTGGGCATGGTTCCCATGAAAGTAGAATCTATAGAATTGCTGATCCTGGAGAGCTCTGAGTGCCAGCATTTAACTGTCAAAAGCAAGATGGAAATGATTGCTATAGAAGAAAGGAAGGCCAGAGTAAAAATCAGGATATTTGACTGTCAGTGATCTGATACCTTAAGCTAATATATTATTGTCTTTTTAGGGGCATGGTATACACACAATGAACTGTAGCATTTCTTGAATTGTCTAAGATGCCAAGCATCTGAAGGCTCAAGGGTGGTTTATTTATGCAGTATCTCACAAACAATACTACCTCAGACAAGAGGATACATTTATGGCAATAGAGAAATGGCATAATAACAATGATGACCTTTACACACACATGCAGACACACACAAATATGGCAGTTAGGCCAGTTAATGACTGGAAGAAACAGAATCTGGAATCAAGATTGCCGGGAGAAATACCAATAATCTCAGATATGCAGATGACACCACCCTTATGGCAGAAAGTGAAGAGGAACTAAAAAGCCTCTTGATGAAAGTGAAAGAGGAGAGGGAAAAAGTTGGCTTAAAGCTCAACATTCAGAAAACGAAGATCATGGCATCCGGTCCCATCACTTCATGGGAAAATATTGGGGAAACGGTGGAAACAGTGTCAGACTTTATATTTTTGGGCTCCAAAATCACTGTAGATGGTGACTGCAGCCATGAAATTGATGCTTACTCCTTGGAAGAAAAATTATGACCAACCTAAGTAGCATATTCAAAAGTAGAGACATTACTTTGCCAACTAAGGTCCGTCTAGTCAAGGATATGGTTTTTCCAGTAACCATGTATGGATGTGAGAGTTGGAGTGAAAAGAAAGCTGAGCGCCAAAGAATTGATGCTTTTGAATTGTAGTGGTGTTGTAAAACTGTTGAGAGTCCCTTGGACTGCAAGGAGATCCGACCAGTCCTTTCTGAAGGAGATCAGCCCTGGGATTTCTTTGAAAGGAATGATGCTAAAGCTGAAACTCCAGTACTTTGGCCACCTCATGCAAAGAGTTGACTTATTGGAAAAGACTTTGATGCTGGGAGGGATTGGAGCCAGGAAGAGAAGGGGACAACAGAGGATGAGATGGCTGAATGGCATCACTGACTCAATGAACGTGAATCTGAGTGAACTCCGGGAGTTGGTGATGGATAAGGAGGCCTGGCGTGCTGCGATTCATGGGGTTGCAAAGAGTCAGACACGACTGAGCAACTGAAGTGAACTGAATGAAATTTAAAGGCTTTTCGATCCCTTAACTGTATTGCAGATACAAATGGTTTTGCTACTTTTGTCTTTTAACTTCCCTGCTACCTTTGTGCATGAATGATTTCCCAGTTTTACTCTGTTTGCCTTTACTCGTGTGCCTGTAATTTTCCATTTTGTAATTCTCTTGTTTTTAGTTGTGGCCTTTTCTTTCCTGCCTAGAGAAGTTCCTTTAGGTTTGGTTGTAAAACTGATCTATTAGTGCTGAGTTCTTTTGGCTTTTGCTTGTCTGTAATGCTTATGATTTCTTCTAAAGAATCCACATCAACCAAACACCCTATAGGATTTGTACATGGTCTCTAGGATGTGTGAGGCATTGTTCCAAGAGCAGACATATGGCAGAGTGTCTCAGCAGCAGTAGATCTAGGACCAAGGAGTAGAAGTGTCATCAGTCGCTAGCTGCATCATATCCAATGTGAGCTTCACATCTTTATAATCTTGCTGCTAAGTCACTTCAGTCATGTCCGACTCTGTGCGACCCCATAGACGGCAGCCCACCAGGCTCCGCCGTCCCTGGGATTCTCCAGGCAAGAACACTGGAGTGGGTTGCCATTTCCTTCTCCAATGCATGAAAGTGAAAAGTGAAAGGGAAGTCGCTCAGTCGTGTCCAACTCTTCGTGACCCCATGGACTGTAGCCTACCAGGCTCCTCCATCCATGGGATTTTCCAGGCAAGAGTACTGGAATAGGGTGCCACTGCCTTCTCCATTATAATCTTAGATATTACTAAGTTTAAAGTCTTTGCTCCTAGGAAAAGAATAGTTCCCTTAAGAAAAATATTATGAGTTATGCTAAACTAGAAACAGAATAGTTCTTGCCATGTTGGCTTCCTCACATCAGTGAATCAAGAAAAGAAAGGATACACAGAATAACAAGGAAAATAACTGTGAGTGCAGACCTCTCAGGAATGAATGTTTGGAGACTCCACTGGTTGGAGTCAAAGCAACCAGACCAGTAAAAATTCTGGCTAAAAATGAAGAAAATATTGAATGGGTTGTGGAAATAAAAGTGCTATATATCATGCCTAGGGAAGAGCTGTAGCACTGGGGACTGTAGATTTCTCTCAGTAAAATTCTCTCACTTTGTCTTTTCAGATATTGTGGCTGGTCACCAGGTTGAAGGAAATTCTGTGATTCTTTGGATTTGCATGTCTGCCGTTTCAGATAAGACGTTGAAAGCATATTATTCTTACAAAATTTGAAAGCTCATAGTGTTAGAGGGCAGCTTGGTAATAAGGACACAAATGGATGCGAATGAACTACCAAGGCTGTGTGAGATCTTTTGGGTATTACCTCAGAACACCTTGAATCTCTTTTTGGCGCTTGATCATTTGTTACATCCTAGATTCCACTGGGGCAACTGATCACAAATGGATTTTCTCATTATAAATCAATTTTATGGTTTAAGCACATAAAAAGGCAAAAGTATTCCATCTCTCTCCATTGTTGTGTAGATCATCAATCACTAAATTGAATATATTAAATTATTTTGGATGTTTTTATCCTGTTAATGTCTGATTATTTAAATTACTGGCCTATGTGTTTTTTTGCTTGGTAGAAAATTTAAAAAAAATATTCTCTGAGGTTTCTTTTTAAAAGTTCCTTTTCTTAAATTGCCTATTTTAATAGCTGTATTTACTGCAATAGACGGTTTTGATGTCAATTACTGTTCAGGCCTGATCACTAGGGATTAAGCATAGATTAAGGGCCAGGACTTCAAACAAAAATAGTATCCATTTGCCAGTTAACATTTCTGAGGAGTTTGAAGCATGGTAATGTAGAAGGAGTTTACTGATCAATGGAAGAGAGAAAATGGAAAATTAACACTTAGGGTAAATAATAAATAGTACCTTAACAATGATCAGTTAGATTGTGCAGATTTTATCTTTCTCCAGCTAGATTTTCTTTGCTCGTCTTTTCATAAACCCACAAATTTTACAGGAGAAATATTAAAAATAAGAGGAAGTATAAGCATCAGTTGCCATTTTTATTATATGTTTGCTCTTTATTTGATAAAAGGTTAGTGGTGAAAAATATATTCAATTTGCCAATGAGAATATGTGAGATTATTTCAGTTATCTTTTCATTCACCTGTGCTATGCTTACATTAACTATATAAATGCAAATAAATCATACAAAAAACCATTCATTAACCATGATATATTTGCTCTCATGGTATGCAAAACAATTTCTTTTAACTTTTAAGCGAGTGCATATATTCTCACTTAACATATATGTATGAATGTATGTATGCACACACACACAGAGAAAAGAGAGCCAAAGAATGTCAAAGAGAGAATTTTCTTCTGATTTAAAATAATTAAATAATTAAATACTGCAATGTTTTATGTCAAAAAAAAAAAAAAACACAAGAAGTACAGAAAAATTTGTCAGAAACATGCACACATATGTTCTAAAGTGTGACATTTACAGGAGAAGGCAATGGCAACCCACTCCAGTACTCTTGCCTGGAAAATCCCATGAACGGATGAGCCTGGTAGGCTGCAGTCCATGGGGTCTCGAAGAGCTGGACACGACTGAGCGACTTCACTTTCACTTTTCATTTCCATGCGCTGTAGAAGAAAATGGCAACCCACTCCCGTGTTCTTGCCTGGAGAATCCCAGGGTCGGGGGAGCCTGGTGGGCTGCCCTCTCTGGGGTCGCACAGAGTCAGACACGACTGAAGCGACTTACCACCAGCAGCAGCATATGCAGAGTGAATTCATTTATTCTAAAAATATATTACCCTAAAGGGGTCATAGATGCATATTTAGATATATGTTAAATTGTGATTTAGATACATATTAAAACATAGTTGTAAACCCAAGATTTTTTTTTATATTTAATAATGTTAATAATGTTTTCCTCAGTTTATACATAGCAAGTCTTATTTAAATATAAATAATTCTTGGAAAACTGTTTAAATATTTGTACTCAAAGCCAAATGCTCATTTTATAATTTTGTTTAAATAATGCTTTAAATTAATTTTTAAAAATTCTTGAAATACTTTAATACAAAAACCAGTACCCTCTCAATAAAACCTGGAGGAATCATTTTAATGTTTATAATATCCATGAACAGCCCTTTCAGTTGCAATGAATATGCCAGGAGTGATGGTGTGTAAGCTACTTTGAGAAAAGGCTTCTTACCATAATAGTGTGTTTTGTATTAATAAAGTACTTCATTGACAAGAACCCCAAAAGGCTTTGCAAATATTATTCCATTAATCCCTTAGCACTAATGTGGCAGGTATGTGGCAACAATGATTACTCTACTTTGTTATTCAAATGAGCTAAAGATGGCCTCTGTGTAATGGTCCCTAGGTTGTTTATTTACTCACAGCAAGCTAATTCACATTAATTTGAAAACCCACCAGCACCAAACTCAAAATTTACACATCCAATTATTTCAAAAATAGCAACCCCAAGCAAATTTTTAGCCATTTAGAGCCTACCTGTTTGGCATAGCTGTAAAACTTCAGTTTGCATGTGCTGTCTTTTGATATGATAGGGCCTTGTAGTTGTAAGGCTCCAGGCTCCTGTGACCCTTTGCAGCTCTCTGATACAGGCTTTCTACCATGCTTTGCTGAGCAGCGCAGCCTGTAAGCACCCTTTCTGAGCCCCTTCTTCCTTGAGAGTTCCCCTACCTGTCTCTCCTTTTGGTTGGTGGCCCTCACCCTTTAAGTCTTTC
Organism: Ovis canadensis; assembly: GCF_042477335.2. NCBI lineage: Eukaryota > Metazoa > Chordata > Mammalia > Artiodactyla > Bovidae > Ovis > Ovis canadensis. The sequence goes on from NC_091245.1 coordinate 140,242,421, forward strand.
TGTGGTCTCATGATCTCAGGGATTTCCTCTCTCATGCAATCCTGTCGAAGCACTGCCCCATAAAGCTTACTGTGAGTTACTGCCTCTTGTCATACATTTTTCCTTAACAACCCCCAAGTCCCTTGAACGCTTAACCCTTGAACACACACTTTTAGAGGAATTCAGTCATGGACAAATGTTGGTTGTGTAGTGGGCTAATAGCAGAGGCAACTCAACCCTGAAATTCCCAGCTCAGGGCTTAATCCAGAAACCTTTCTCCTTTTAGGTCATTGTTTTCCTCTGTAAAACGTCTGTTATGGGACAAACATTACCATACCTAACACTAACATAAATACATATGATCCTTAATGTGTTAGACTTTTCATGTTCTTTTACTGTCTCCTCAGAGAGGAGTGTTTTGGGTGGATACAGGATGTTTAGTTCAGTTCAGTTCAGTTGCTCAGTCGTGTCCGACTCTTTGCGACCCCATGAATTGCAGCATGCCAGGCCTCTCGGTCCATCACCAACTCCCAGAGTTCACTCAAACTCACATCCATCGAGTCAGTGATGCCATCTAGCTATCTTGTCTTCTGTCGTCCCCTTCTCCTACTGCCCCCAATCCCTCCCAGCATCAGAGTCTTTTCCAATGAGCCAACTCTTTGCATGAGGTGGCCAAAGTATTGGAGTTTCAGCTCTAGCATCACTCCTTCCAAAGAACACCCAGGACTGATCTCTGTTAGAATGGACTGGCTGGATCTCCTTACAGTCCAAGGGACTCTCAAGAGTCTTCTCCAGCACCACATTTCACAAGTATCAATACAGGATGTTACAAAACATAAAAACCCATGTCTGAATCTAGAATTTAGTTAGTTTATAGTAGGGTATTTTTTGTTTAAGAGGAAGTGAACATAAGGTATGAACTTGAATGTCATACCAAAAGAACCAAAACAACTATAGTTATAACTCATATTCTTCTTTTTCTCATCTAATAAACACTGTATCATCTTATGTGTGTATGTGCATAGACACAGTCATGTCTGACTCTTTGTGACCCCAGGGACTTTAGCCCTCCAGGCTTCTCTGTCCATGGGGATTCTCCAGGCAAGAATACTGGACTGTGTTGCCATGCCCTTCTCCAGGGGATCTTCCCAACCCAGGGGTCAAACCCCGGTCCCCCAGGATGCAGGCAAATTCTTTACTATCTGAGCCACCAAGGAATAATCCTGTATCATCTTATAAAGAATTATTAATGGTGGGGGGCCCAGCATATTGAGTATATATATTTTATATGTTTTTCCATTTATGGTCCAGTTTTATTCATGTGTCTGAGTAATAAAAACCTAATTTGAGAGAAGTGATTCTGCTTTGAGTAAAGGAAGAAAAATTGCAGGTAAAGAACACAAAAAACAGGGCATGCTGTAAACATTGTTGAGTGTATAAGTCATATTACAGCTGCAGAAGTGGGATAGATCTTTATGTATTGAAATGATGGGGTCAAATATAAGCTCTTGGTTCATTAAATCTACAAATCTCACACTAAAAATGCAGGAGTACTCCGAAGGAAATGGGAGAAAAACAAGTGAGAATGTATGGGAAGCTGAAGCCTCACTATCACTTATAGCTGTATCAAACATTAAATATAGCCCAACCTATCAGATTAACATAGTTAACTCATATGGAGTGAGAGAGAGAGTGAGAGATTTATTGCAGAGATTGGATCATGAGGTCCTGGGGAGAAAACTCCACGTAGAAACCCAGGTAAGCATGTAATATAATTGAGTCTGACCCTGAAGGCCTGAGACCCAGAAGCATGAACGTGGACGGCAGGAGAAGACAGATGTCTAAGCTCCAGCTGAGAGGGTAGATTTGCCTGTCTTCCAGTTTTTGTTCTATTCAGACTTTAGACAGATTGGATGATGCCTGTCTGTACTGGTTAGTGCCGTCTTCATTACTTAGTCTATAGACATTGATATTAATCTCTTAAACACCCTCACAGACACATGCAGATATAATGGTTTACCAGCAACCTAGGCATCCTTCAGCCCAGTCAGATTAATATAGAAAGTTAACCATCACACTTGCAGACAAGAAAGAGGATTGTTTTTGATGTAAAAACATATTAAATAAGTGTTTAAAGCAGAAAATTATGGAAGGTATTTTATTTTTTAATTTTTATTCAATAACTTTGTCATATTCAATTTTCAATTTATACATAAAAATAATGAAATTTCTGAAAGAATGCCATAAAAAAGTATTTATAAATATATTTAGATCCTTTTTCAGAGTTGTGTTTATTTAACCATTTTGGAATAAATAGAACTGAAACTTCAGGGTTTCTATAAAAATAACACATGAGCAAGGATCTGTGACACTGAAGACATGAATTACCCATCACTGTTCTAACTAAAAGAGTCAGATGATCTGCCTATTTGGTGTATCTACACTCAGTTATAGTTGCTGAACCATATATAATTTGAGCTTAAAAATTAAAATAGAAACACTGAATTACAGCAAAAGATAATTCCATTTTTAAGTACCATTTACCTCTATATTCAAACATTTCAGAAAGCAGTAAAAGTTATTCAATATAATAACCATGTTTCTCCAATTTACTATGCTCATGTAGATGCGTTCAAATATATTGAAAAGAGGAGAATTCCAATTTTATCCCACTGTTTTAAAGAATACAGATTCCATGAACAATTATAAGTTCAGTTCAGCACAATGAATTTGCCTTTTTAAAAAGCCTGTAGCAAACTGGTCTTTAGATCTCCATTTAATTATTATCAGACTTTCAAGAAACCTTTTTTCTCTTTGTGTTTGAAAGGGAGTGAAAATGCCTGAGTATTTTTCCAGTGCTCATAGGTATTTTTTTGTGGAGACTAGGCTTTGTTAGAGACCATGACCCCTTTGTGAGGTTGTTTAAAGATATTCAAATAGATAAAATTATGATTGTGTACAATAGGTCTGGCTTTAGTTATTTCAAAACAGGTATTTCTGTCACATATAACAGTAGGAAAAGAGATACAAAAATGGTAGGTTATGAACTTGATTTGCATTACTGTTCCTATTGCCCTGATTTTTTTTTAATAGAGAAATCAGTGGCTCACAATTAAAGAGATTTTTTTTAAGTTCTAGAATTCTTTTATAATACATTTTACATAGAGAAAACTTCCCATTAATGATTGAAGAGTGAAAGTGAAGTTGCTCAGTTGTGTCCGATTATTTGCGACCGCATGGACTGTAACCTACCACCTCCTCCATCCGTGGGACTTTCCAGGAAAAAAAACATTTTTTTTTTTTTTCTACTAGAGTGGGTTGTCATTTCTCCAGAGGATCTTCTCGACCCAAGGGTTGAACCCAGGTCTCCCACATTGTAAGGCAAATGTTTTACCATCTGAGCCACCTGGGAAATCAGTGATTGAAGAGAATCCAAAATATTAATGCTGTTAATTTTTAAAACTTGCTTTGGCAGTGTCCTATGAAGAAACAAACATGTATCTTGAATTCCTTTCATTTCGTCGAATGAGGGAAGTTTAATTAGCAGAGGAGTGGGATAGAAGTGATTGACTACGGGTCACTCCACTGCACTCCAGAGAGAAGAAACCCAGCTCTACCCACCAAAACTCCAACACAAGCCTCCCTAACCAGGAAACCTTGACAAGCCACTGATAGAACCCCACCCAAAGTGAGGAAGCTCCATAATAAAGAGAACTCCACAAATTACCAGAATATAAAAAGGCCACCCCAAACGCAGCAATATAACCAAGATGAAGAGACAGAGGAATACACAGCAGGTAAAGGAACAGGAGAGTTGCCCACCAAACCAAACAAAAGAGGAAGAAGTAGGGAATCTACTGGAGAAGGAATTCCGAATATTGATAGTGAAAATGATCCAAAATCTTGAAATCAAAATGGAAACACAGATTAATAGCCTAGAGACAAAGATTGAGAAGATGCAAGAAAGGTTTAACAAGGACCTAGAAGAAATAAAAAAGAGTCAAAATATAATGAATAATGCAATAAATGAGATCAGAAACACTCTGGAGGCAACAAATAGTAGAATAACGGAGGCAGAAGATAGGATTAGTGAAATAGAAGATAGAATGGTAGAAATAAATGAATCAGAGAGGAAACAAGAAAAACGAATTAAAAGAAACAAGGACAATCTCAGAGACCTCCAGGACAATATGAAATGCTCCAACATTCGAATTATAGGAGTCCCAGAAGAAGAAGACAGAAAGAAAGATCATGAGAAAATCCTTGAGGAGATAATAGTTGAAAACTTCCCTAAAATGGGGAAGGAAATAATCACCCAAGTCCAAGAAACACAGAGAGTTCCAAATAGGATAAACCCAAGGTGAAACACCCCAAGACACATATTAATCAAATTAACAAAGATCAAACACAAAGAACAAATATTAAAAGCAGCAAGGGAAAAACAACAAATAACACACAAGGGGATTCCCATAAGGATAACAGCTGGTCTTTCAATAGAAACTCTTCAGGCCAGGAGGGAATGGCAAGACATACTTAAAGTGATGAAAGACAATAACCTACAGCCCAGATTACTGTACCCAGCAAGGATCTCATTCAAATACGAAGGAGAAATCAAAAGCTTTACAGACAAGCAAAAGCTGAGAGAATTCAGCACCACCACACCAGCTCTCCAACAAATTCTAAAGGATATCCTCTAGACAGGAAACACGAAAAGGGTGTATAAACCCGAACCCAAAACAGTAAAGTAAATGGTAACGGGATCATACTTATCAATAATTACCTTAAACGTAAATGGGTTGAACGCCCCAACCAAAAGACAAAGACTGGCCGAATGGATACAAAAACAAGACCCCTCTATATTCTGCTTAGAAGAGACCCACCTCAAAACAAGGGACACATACAGACTGAAAGTGAAGGGCTGGAGAAAGATATACCACACAAATAGAGACCAAAAGAAAGCAGGAGTGGCAATACTCATATCTGATAAAATAGACTTTAAAACAAAGGCTGTGAAAAGAGACAAAGAAGGCCACTACATAATGATCAAAGGAACAATCCAAGAAGAAGATATAACAATTATAAATGTATATGCACCCAATATAGGAGCACCGCAATATGTAAGACAAATGCTAACAAGTATGAAAGGGGAAATCAACAATAACACAATAATAGTGGGAGACTTTAATACCCCACTCACACCTATGGACAGATCAACTAAACAGAAAATTAACAAAGAAATGCAAACTTTAAATGATACATTAGATCAGTTAGACCTAATTGATATCTATAGGACATTTCACCCCAAAACAATGACTTTCACCTTTTTTTCAAGTGCTCATGGAACCTTCTCCAGGATAGATCACATCCTGGGCCATAAATCTAAACTTGATAAATCCAAAAAAATCGAAATCATTCCAAGCATCTTTTCTGACCATAATGCATTAAGATTAGATCTCAATTACAGGAGAAAAACTATTAAAAATTCCAACATATGGAGGATGAAAAACACACTTCTGAATAACCAACAAATCACAGAAGAAATCAAAAAAGAAATCAAAATATGCATAGAAACGAATGAAAATGAAAACACAACAACCCAAAACCTGTGGGACACTATAAAAGCAGTGCTAAGAGGAAAGTTCATAGCAATACAGGCATACCTCAAGAAACAAGAAAAAAGTCAAATAAACAACCTAACTCTACAACTAAAGCAACTAGAGAAGGAAGAATTGGAGAACCCCAGAGTTAGTAGAAGGAAATAAATCTTAAAAATTAGGGCAGAAATAAATGCAAAAGAAACAAAAGAGACCATAGCAAAAATCGACAAAGCCAAAACCTAGTTCTTTGAAAGGATAAATAAAATTGACAAACCATTAGCCAGACTCATCAAGAAGCAGAGAGAGAAAAATCAAATCAATAAAATTAGAAATGAAAATGGAGAGATCACAACAGACAACACAGAAATACAAAGGATCATAAGAGACTACTATCAGCAGTTGTATGCCAATAAAATGGACAACGTGGAAGAAATGGACAAATTCTTAGAAAAGTACAGTTTTCCAAAACTGAACCAGGAAGAAATAGAAAATCTTAACAGACCCATCACAAGCACAGAAATTGAAACTGTAATCAGAAATCTTCCAGCAAACAAAAGCCCAGGTCCAGATGGCTTCACAGTTGAATTCTACCAAAAATTTCGAGAAGAGCTAACACCTATCCTACTCAAACTCTTCCAGAAAATTGCAGAGGAAGGTAAACTTCCAAACTCATTCTACGAGGCCACCATCACCCTAATACCAAAACCTGACAAAGATGTCACAAAAAAAGAAAACTGCAGGCCAATATCACTGATGAACATAGATGCAAAAATCCTCAACAAAATTCTAGCAATCAGAATCCAACAACACATTAAAAAGATCATACACCATGACCAAGTGGGCTTTATCCCAGGGATGCAAGGATTCTTCAATATCCGCAAATCAATCAATGTAATTCACCACATTAACAAATTGAAAAATAAAAACCATATGATTATCTCAATAGATGCAGAGAAGGCCTTTGACAAAATTCAACATCCATTTATGATAAAAACTCTCCAGAAAGCAGGAATAGAAGGAACATACCTCAACATAATAAAAGCTATCTATGACAAACCCACAGCAAACATTATCCTCAATGGTGAAAAATTGAAAGCATTTCCCCTAAAGTCAGGACCAAGACAAGGGTGCCCACTTTCACCGCTACTACTCAACATATTTCTGGAAGTTTTGGCCACAGCAATCAGAGCAGAAAAAGAAATAAAAGGAATCCAAATTGGAAAAGAAGAAGTAAAACTCTCACTGTTTGCAGATGACATGATCCTCTACATGGAAAACCCTAAAGACTCCACCAGAAAATTACTAGAGCTAATCAATGAATATAGTAAAGTTGCAGGACATAAAATCAACACATAGAAATCCCTTGCATTCCTATACACGAATAATGAGAAAGTAGAAAAAGAAATTAAGGAAACAATTCCATTCACCATTGCAACGAAAAGAATAAAATACTTAGGAATATATCTACCTAAAGAAACTAAAGACCTATATATAGAAAACTATAAAACACTGATGAAAGAAATCAAAGAGGACACTAATAGATGGAGAAATATACCATGTTCATGGATCGGAAGAATCAATATAGTGAAAATGAGTATACTACCCAAAGCAATTTACAAATTCAATGCAATCCCTATCAAGCTATCAGCCACATTTTTCACAGAACTAGAACAAATAATTTTAAGATTTGTATGGAAATACAAAAAACCTCGAATAGCCAAAGCAATCTTGAGAAAGAAGAATGGAACTGGAGGAATCAACTTGCCTGACTTCAGGCTCTACTACAAAGCCACAGTCATCAAGACAGTATGGTACTGGCACAAAGACAGACATATAGATCAACGGAACAAAATAGAAAGCCCAGAGATAAATCCACACACATATGGACACCATATCTTTGACAAAGGAGGCAAGAATATACAATGGAGTAAAGACAATCTCTTTAACAAGTGGTGCTGGGAAAACTGGTCAACCACTTGTAAAAGAATGAAAGTAGATCACTTTCTAACACCGTACACAAAAATAAACTCAAAATGGATTAAAGATCTAAATGTAAGACCAGAAACTATAAAACTCCTAGAGGAGAACATAGGCAAAACACTCTCAGACATAAATCACAGCAGGATCCTCTATGATCCACCTCCCAGAATTCTGGAAATAAAAGCAAAAATAAACAAATGGGATCTAATTAAAATTAAAAGCTTCTGCACAACAAAGGAAAATATAAGCAAGGTGAAAAGACAGCCTTCTGAATGGGAGAAAATAATAGCAAATGAAGCAACTGACAAACAACTAATCTCAAAAATATACAAGCAACTTATGCAGCTCAACTCCAGAAAAATAAACGACCCAATCAAAAAATGGGCCAAAGAACTAAATAGACATTTCTCCAAAGAAGACATACGGATGGCTAACAAACACATGAAAAGATGCTCAACATCACTAATTATCAGAGAAATGCAAATCAAAACCACAATGAGGTACCACTTCACACCAGTCAGAATGGCTGCGATCCAAAAATCTGCAAGCAATACATGCTGGAGAGGGTGTGGAGAAAAGGGAACCCTCCTACACTGTTGGTGGGAATGCAAACTAGTACAGCCACTATGGAGAACAGTGTGGAGATTCCTTAAAAAATTGCAAATAGAACTACCTTATGACCCAGCAATCCCACTTCTGGGCATACACACCGAGGAAACCAGAATTGAAAGAGACACATGTACACCAATGTTCATCGCAGCACTGTTTATAATAGCCAGGACATGGAAACAACCTAGATGTCCATCAGCAGATGAATGGATAAGAAAGCTGTGGTACATATACACAATGGAGTATTACTCAGCCGTAAAAAAGAATTCATTTGAATCAGTTCTGATGAGATGGATGAATCTGGAGCCGATTATACAGAGTGAAGTAAGCCAGAAAGAAAAACACCAATACAGTATACAAACACATATATATGGAATTTAGGAAGATGGCAATGACGACCTTGTATGCAAGACAGGGAAAGAGACACAGATGTGTATAACGGACTTTTGGACTCAGAGGGAGAGGGAGAGGGTGAGATGATTTGGGAGAATGACATTCTAACATTTATACTATCATGTAAAAAAAAAAAAAAAAAAGAAGTGATTGACTAAAGAATTTGTGATTAGAATAATTCCTAAAGAGACAGTAGGACTTATCTGGCCTGCAATTCCTAATTAGGATAACTAGTACTATGTGAATATAGGGTATCATTGTAGAAACTGTATATACCACACTTGATCAAGAAGGTTCTGACAAAAGTATGAGTCTTGAGTTATTTATCAGAGCTACTGAGGGTTCAAACCCTTTGGGCCTGAGGGAAAAGACAAGGTTTTAAAGGCTTTTAAGTGATTAGAACAAAAACAATGGACATTCAGTTATTGTGCTGGTCCTATTCTCTCCTTGGGATCTTTGAAGCCTTGGAAAATCTGTGCATTCAAGACTTGGGCTTGGAATAACTAAAATTTGAATGTCATTTTTTGACACATGTAAGACCAGCCATGCTGTAGCTTCTGATGAAATATTCCTTCATTTGTACCTCTTTGGGCATTTTTCTGTGGGGACAAGAAATTGACATTATGATGAAAAGATTATTATTAAATGTTTAAAGTAGCCAAAAATTTAAGGCTGAGGGTTGATATTTTAAATACATTTCCTGTGCTGCTCATATTACAGCCTGGTATTACAATTCATTTTACCAAGGAAGCTAAATATAATTCTAGCTGGTGAAAGAAATAAGAACCAATTTAACTTGGGTTTTTCAGTTGTATGTCTTGTACAATCAGATGCATAGGTTTCTAAAGAGCTGCATTAAATTGTATTAATACAGGCTTAAGGGACCTGAAAACATCTTATCAAATGTACTATTTTGTTATTAAGAGGAGGAAAAACAAAAAAAAAAAATAAGGAAGTGGAACCAAAACTGAAGATTTTTGATTATCTTGATTCTATTTCCTCAAGAAGAACTTGACTTCTATAGTCCTACATCTATGAATGTACGTGTTTTCCCTTTCTTCCTTCCTATGTCCCTTCCTTCCTCCCTTCCCTCCTTTCTCTTCATTATTTTACATATGAACCATTTTTTAGGGTTAATAATTTTGTCATATAAATCTCCCATCCCTGACATGAAAGAACTTATTTTATACAGAGTAGAGAACTCAGCTTCTGTAGACATTTGTGATGTATATTTTCAGAAAGTTTCTTAGAGAGTATCTTTCTTTAACCTTTGCCTATCCAAGAATAACTTTAAGTTTCATATAGCTCTGATTTGTTTCCTATGGATTGTTTTCACCAGTGAAATTGATATTTCAAACATATCCTCTTGTTTACTCTAAAATTTGCTCTAAAAGTTTATACTGATGTAAAAGCTTCACAATTTCAAGTGAACCCGTTTACTTAACTGCCACCTTCATTAAGCCAAGAGAGTAAAATTTTAGCACATTAGATGGGAAAAATACTTCACATCTTAGTGAAATACTTTTATTGCTGTTGAGGTTAAATAGTGAGTGACATTTTAATTGATGATTTGCACTTCTTCTTTTGTGAGTTTCCTCTGCCCATTTCTGTACTGAGGTCAGCCACGTGTATTCTCTGACCTGAACAGTCTGTTTCTGGTTTTTTAGGAAGAATGGTGATAGGTTTTCAAAAAAGTTCAAGTTCTGAAGTAGTTTTATGCATAAGTCCCTGACTTTGTATGCAGGATTAGCAAAATACTTTGCCAAAATAATTATTTGGTAAATAAATAAAACTTACTGAATATAAATGTTTACAGTATCTAGGTTTTGCTGTATGAAGGCCTAGACACAAAGCATCTTTATTAACAGTTGTATATATAAGGACTTCCCTAGTGTCTCAGATGGTAAAGAGTCCATCTGCAATGCAGGAGACCTGGGTTTGATCCCTGGATTGGGAAGATCTGCTGGAGAAGGGAGTGATTTCCCACTCCAGTATTCTGGCTTGGAGAATTCCGGGGACTGTACAGTAGTCCATGGGGTCACAAAGAGTGGGACATGACTGAGTGACTTTCATGCTTCACAGTAGATGAAAATTACTATGGTAGATGTAAAACTGTCCAATCTAGACCCCTGTTAGGTACAGCTCCTGGCAACTGTGAAGTTGTCTGGAAATAGTTCAGAGTTTCCAGGTATCTACAGAGAATTACCCTAATTAGCTAATGGGAGCCACCTCACTAGGACATTGTCCCTCCCTCAGGGGATGTCCTTCTGTCCATGATTAACTATGCGTGGGTTTAAAAGCCTCACTCCTAACCTAAAATAAAAGACAATCTTGTTTGGTTTTCTCTTTCCCTTTGCTATACTGCTTCATTTTTTGTTTTCTTTTTTTCCTGAAGAGCTCTCCCAAAAGATTACTCCCCAATTCAGGCATATCTTAACCCCTAAGACTCTGCTTTTAGTGAATCTGTCTTAAGTATCCAGGTCACTTAAGATTTTCAAGAAAAAAAAGAGGCACTTAGAGTGTTATTAATAGTGCTAAAAGGTATTTTTTGAAAAATAAATACAATCATGACTTTCATACTGATCTAAAATTGAAACTGAGTTAGAGATTTTATTAACTCTTGAGGCAATGTAACTGATGATGTAACTGATTCAAAAAAGAATATAAAGAAGAATCACATATATAGATCAAGAATGTTGAAATGATTATGCAAATAAAGGCAGAATATTTTTTTTCTTTAGTGGAGGGGCAGTTTATTAGTTGAAATTCTACTGAACATGCCAGAATTGGAACCTCTATAAGGAATCATTGACTTGCTTATCGATTACCTTACCTCTGAAGAGTTATGAAGTAGATCAAAGGCAAAGGGAGACTGAAATCAGATCACCTAGAGGGATGTCCTTTAACATTCAGTAGTTTTCAATATCTATTCAGTGAATCACACATCTTTTTTTCTTTTTTTTGAAAGCATTTAATCAGTAAATAGGATCACTTGTATACATTTATTTATTCAAGAAACATAGCTAATAATACTCTGTTCCTAATGTGTTTTTCTTACTCTTCCTTTTTAGTTTTATTTAAAAGGTTGTAGGGAGTAGTCCCATATCAAGAAAAAGGTTATCATCATCCAGCTAGATATCTCCCTAAGAGTAAAATTGTATTCAGAGAAGTTGATTTATATGTAAATATAGTCTATTCATGATTGAATAGAAGTTAGTGTACTTAACTACGAGTTTCTTGATGAATACTTTTACGCAGCTAAATAATCTCTAAACTCATGTAGTCACCAGTATACAGTGTCATGAATAATATTAAAATGAATAGAATATGGAAAATGAGAGAATTCAATGAAAGAATGGATGCAACATGATTATTCTGCCTTCTCCAGTTTCACCTTTGCCATTTTCATTGCACTCATGAGTTTTAGTGAGTTTATCTGATAACAAGCTTTTCTTTTTTCATGTACTATAAATGCTCCTATGGCAAGGACTTGATTTATTCATCATAACACCCTATAACTAGTGCTGAGTCTGTCATAGAAGACTTCCAATATATTTATTTTTTAAAACAATAAAGGAAGAAGACCAGTTTAAGAGTATTAAAACTTTCCCTGTCTGGCAGTTCTACAGGAATGGATGTGCCTAGATTTAGATTATACATTAAATATTAATAACTGTCCTTTTGTACTCCTACCATTTTGTTCTCAAAGAAGCATTTTAAATGTCGTCTCTATCTCTTTCACACACACACACACACACACACACACACACACACTTGCAAGAAAGAACACACAGAAGAACATTTTCAGCCCCGTTGATGCCTATTCTATATTCTTAACATACTATTCACAACAGAAAATTTTCACATTGTTCTGAAAATGTCAGTAATATTTATGTCACAACCTCCAAAGAACTTTCCTTTTCTTCTGGGTGTTATACATGTAAATCTAGAAGTGCCTTATGCTTATTCCAAAGAGAAAACTAGTTTTATAATGCATACAATGATAAAGTAAGCTATATATTATATCTATGGAAATGCGATGATAAATGTGATGAGCACTGTTAATTACACTCATAGAGATATTTGCTCAATTTGTTTTATGTGCCATTGGATAAACTTAGATTAAGCAAATGTAGATATTTAGATAACTTTTGATAGTTATCCTTAAATTTTAAATAAAATTATCAGCTTTTAAATTTATATCTATCATGAAAAGTGAATAAACTTATCCAACCTTGAATATCTAATTATATCAAATCTTGTCCTAGTGATACCTTTGTGTTTCAGAATTATCAGGTCTTTTCAATTAATATTTTTAAAAGTTTGTATTATTTATTAGTATATAATTTACATAAAGTTTTTTAACCCTTTTTAGAGTAAAATTTTATAAGTATTGATAAATACATACATTTATTCTGTAACCCCTACCACATTCAAAAGTAAAGAAGGGTCTATCATCCCCCAAAATTTCACTCTGCTCCTTTGATTCAGTCACTTAACATCATGAATGTTCCTAATGGTATGGAGAAGGTGGAACTATTTTATACTTCCTCCTAGCAATTCTGCTCTACATAAATACTCAAGGGCATTGGAAACACACGTTGACACAAAAAAAGTTGTTTATCAATCTTCTTAATATCATTATACAAAACAGCCTAAAAGTAAAAAAAAGAAAAATGTCTATGAGTGATTAATGGATAAACAAAATGAGTCTATCCATACGATGAAATTTTATTGTCATAAATAGTCAACATAGTACTGATACATGTTCCAAAATGGAGATATCTTGAAAATATGTTCAATGAAAGAAGCCAGACCAGAGGGAATAAAGTTATATATTATGTTATTTCATTTATAATAAATGTTTGAAATAAGCAAATCCTTAGGGACATAAAGTTAATGTATGATTGCCAGTGGCTGTATGTGGGGAAGACTATGAAATGACTGCTACTATGGGTTTTTTTTTTAAGTCATAATGACAATGTTCTGCATTAGTAGCAGTGCACAACCTTGTGAATATATTAAAATTGCCTAGTTGTACTCTTCAACAAAGTGTATGGTTATAGGAATTATATCACAGTGGAGACAAATCTAACTGTATTAAAAACCCATGACATAACCACATTGAATATCTTCAAGAGGGAAAAAAAAAAAAAAAAAGAACTGGCCTAAGTATTATTGGAAAATAACATTTTGACAAGAATCTGTAAAGCTAAGAATGAAATGAATTGTACATAATAAACACCGTACTCAAGTTGGTAAGTTAGCTTCTTATAGGCACACAGTTTTAGCATTCTGAAACTGCTTTCAAATGTATACTTGGCTGAATGAATATGTAAAAATATAGTTTATGATGAAATAACTATTCTCACTGTTGGCATAGAAGTTGCAGATAAGCAAGAAGGGGAAGCCTAGAACAAGCTGGCAGGTTAAATTGAAGACAATATGAATTATGTTGAGTTTACTATAAATACATGGGCATAAATGCAGAAACAATTATAGATCTGCATGTATACAAGGCAGATTTTACATAAATATGTTCATAACTCTGTTGAAAGGGCTTAAATTTAATGACATTTCACTAAAAACAGGCAGCATATGCTTCTCCCAGACCTTGGTACTAAATACTATTCCCCAATTAATAGAACCAAGGCTTTTATAAGAAATGACTGGTTCTAGAGCAGGGACAGGGCAAACATGAGATAGATCCATAGCATCTTGCAGTACTAAAATATAAGGAACTACTCAAAAAGCGAAAGGATGAGGACGTGAAAGATATAAGAAAATAAAAAAGTTGGCTTAAAACTCAACATTCAAAACACTAAGATCATGGCATCCAGTCCCATCACTTCATGGCAAATAGATGGGGAAACAGTGGAAACAATGAAGATTTTATGCTCTTGGACTCCAAAATCATTGCAGACACTGACAGCAGCCACAAAATTAAATGATACTTGCTTCTTGGAAGAAAAACCATGGCCAACCTAGACAGCATATTAAAAAGCAGAGACATCACTTTGCCAACAAAGGTCCGTATAGTCAAAGCTGTGGTTTTTGCAGTAGTCAAGTATAGATGTGAGAGTTGGACCATAAAGAAAGCTGAGTACCAAAGAATTTGAACTGTGATATTGGAGAAGACTCTTGAGAGTCCCTGGGACTACAAGAATATCAAACCCATCAGTCCTAAAAGAAATCAGTCCTGAATATTCATTGGAAGGACTGATGTTGAAGCTGAAACTCCAATACTTTGGCCACCTAATGAGAAGAGCCGACTCATTGCAAAAGACCTTGATGCTGGGAAAGATTGAAGGCAAGAAGAGAAGGGGACAAAAGAAGATGGTTGGTTGGCATTACTGACTCAATGGACATGAATTTGAGCAAACTCCAAGATATAGTGAAGGACAGGGAAGCCTGGTGTGCTTCATTCCATTGGATTGCAGAGTCGGACACAACTTAACAACTGAGCAATAACAACAAAGACATAAGACCCAAACTGAAATAGCTCCCAATGCCCCAAATCTGGGACAATTAAATCACATGTTCTTCCATTTTAATCTCAAGTATATATGGTTTTTCCAGTAATCATGTATGGTTGTGAAAGTTGGACTGTGAAGAAAGCTGAGCATCAAAGAATTGATGGTTTTGAACTGTGGTGTTGGAGAAGACTCTTGAGAGTCCCTTGGAATGCAAGGAGATCCAACCAGTCCATTCTAAAAGATATCAGCCCTGGTGTTCTTTGGAAGGAATGATGCTAAAGTTGAAACTCCAATACTTTGGCAACCTCATGCAAAGAGTTGATTCACCCGAAAAGACTCTGATGCTGGGAGGGATTGGGGGCAGGAGGAGAAGGGGATGACAGAGGATGAGATGGCTGGATGGCATCACTGACTGGAGGATGTGAGTTTGAGTGAACTCCGGGAGTTGGTGATTAACAGGGAGGCCTGGTGTGCTGCAATTCATGTGGTCTCAAAGAGTTGGACACGACTGAGCGACTAAACTGAATTGAATTGATATAATGAATATATATTAATATAAGTGGAGAAGGCAATGGCACCCCACTCCAGTACTCTTGCCTGGAAAATCCCATGGACGGAGGAGCCTGGTAGGCTGCAGTCCATGAGGTCACTAAGAGTCAGACACGACTGAACGATTCACTTTCACTTTCACTTTCATGCATTGGAGAAGGAAATGGCAACCCAATCCAGTGTTATTGCCTGTAGAATCCCAGGGACAGGGAAGCCTGGTGGGCTGCCATCTATGGGGTCGCATAGAGTCGGACACGACTGAAGTGACTTAGCAGCAGCAGCAGCAGCATTGATCTAAGTAAGTTAATAAACAAACAACAAGGAGGAAACAGTTATCACAGGTAAATCCCAAATAATACATGTAGATAATTCTTCTCCAGATGGAATTTAATATTTCCCCCTTTAATGTGTTGTTGAGATTTAGTGACTCACTTCCAAATCATGAGAATTTATAAAGGAAAAATAATGATTATAAGGAAAACCTGGAAAGATCTGGCAAACACTGTTTTAACCAAGTGATGAAGCTGAACCTCACTAGTCATGTGATATGGATATCTCATAAGTCGTACAGTGATGGATAAGAAGGTTACTTTGCCTCTGTGGAATTCTTGGGAGAACACCTAATTGCACTGCAGTCAGGAGGAAAACATTAAGAAAAACAACTTGAGTAATATACTATAAAATATATGCTCATCACTCATCAAAATTATCAAGATCATGAAAAACAAGGAAAATGCAAGAAATTCACAGACTGGAGGGGACTAATAAGACAGGACAACTAAATGCAATGGGTATTCTACATTGCATCTCAGAGAAGGAAAAAAAAAATTCTGTAAAAAATGGTGAAATGTAAAGTTTAGTGTTCAGTTTATTTAAAAACTGCCATCAATATAAGAATTTAGATACAGCTTTATCTTTAAAAAAGTATTGATATATAGTAATTTTATTCTAAAAATACTTTGAATTAAAGTGGTTAATGCTCCCCATAATTACAGTAATTGCCCAGAAAAAAGTTAATCATTGTTTTCAAAGCTATAATTTTATTGAGCTGTAGATCTTTAGTAGTAATTAAATAAAATTTAAATGAAATGGAGAAAACTTTTAAGCTAAATAGTATTTTTGAAGAAATGCAAAAAGATGTTTCATTTAGGAAATTTACTTAAAATAGTTAACATTAATTTCCTAGAATATATTTATTTACCTGTGTATATATCTTTTGATTAATTTATTTACAATCTGTGCTTTTTCTACTAAATGTCTTGAAATTCCAAAGAAGTATACATTTTAAAACTTGGATTAATTCTCCCTATAGCTTTCAATTCAAATTAATGACTTATTGGAAAAGACTCTGATGCTGGGAGAGATTGGGGGCAGGAGGAGAAGAGGACGACCGAGGATGAGATGGCTGGATGGCATCACTGACTCGATGGACGTGAGTCTGAGTGAACTCCGGGAGTTGGTGATGGACAGGGAGGCCTGGTGTGCCGTGATTCATGGGGTTGCAAAGAGTTGGACATGACTGAGCGACTGAACTGAACTGAACTGAATGCTATACATTCTGAGTTAATAGTATAATATAAATGTTTTAGTATTTAAAACTCCTATAACATTACAGAATTTTGAAATATATTAAAATAACCACAGTTACAAAGTGCTGTTTAATGGTATGTAAGAACAATGGTACAATGTGGTCCATACATAATTTTTTACAGGAGTGCTCATTTTTAACCATTAACCAATGTAAATGAATTTAGCTATGACTGCTCAGCAAAGGAGATAGTTGTTTTTTTTTTTCCTTTTGAAAACCAATGCACTCACTTTTATTTAAGCTAATATTAGAAGATTACTGTTAGTTGACTTCATTTATTTCACTATTATAAAGACTAATTATGGAACTCAATATGTTGAACTCAATATTAATTCTATCACCTAAGATGGAAGTAATCACTGCTGTTAATAAAGGTTTTAACACAGAGGTTTAACCTTGAGCACAATGTCCTAGGCAAGAAACTATTGAAGAATTATGTTTAAATACTGTCTTAAAAGTAAAATAAAAGAAAGGTACGTCTATACAGAGGAATATAAGGTATTTTGATTCAAAACAAGGAGTTTACAATGTCTTCTTGTTTTTCTTACTGTATATATAAGCAATCATGCTTTCATTTTGATTAGTCATGTCAATCAATGCAATCTGATGGTTCCTAATTTCCACTTCTTTCTCTGTGTGTTTTTCCATTTATCTCTTTGTTATTGTTTTGGCATGTTTCATAATCAAAGGATTGCATAATCAAATTTAGAATTAATTGTAACAGATAGTCTTATATTTTAACCCTTACTATGGAATCACACTGCCTTTTTAAAAATTTGTATTTATGAAATGGAGAAATAAAGAATTATGGTAAATTGTATGCATGATCAGTGGTTCAGTCTTGGGTTACTTCTGCCTTTTGACTGTTGTGAATAATAATGATGTTATGAACATGGGTGTTCATAACAGTTCATATCTGTTCAGCTTCTTGCCTTCAATTCTGTTGGTTCTTTTATCAGAACTTGAATTCCTAGAAAATATGGTAATTCTATGGTTATATTTTTTTGAAGAAATGCTGTACTATTTGCCACAGAGGCTACATTACTTCACAATCCTATTAACAATGCAGAAAGATTCTGATTTCCTCACATTCTCTCCAAAATGTGTTGACTTCCAAATTTTTAAATACTCATCTAAAAGTATTATTTTATTGTGATTTTACTTTCCAATTCCCTAAATTTAATGATGTTGTGCATATTTTCACATACTTATTGGCTGTTTGTATATCTCTAGGGAGAAACATCTGTTCAAGTCATTTGTCCATCTTAAATCAGATGATTTTGTTGTTTTTCAGCTGTTGAAGTTCTTTATGTATTTTACATACTCGTCTTTTGTCAGATAAATGATTTTCAAATACTGTCTACCATTCTGTGGACTGCCATTTTTCCTGATAGTATTCTATGATGCATGTATTTTTAATTTTGATTAATTCAATTTATTTTTTCTTTTGTTGCCTGTGCTTTGGTTGTAATTTTCAATAAATCAGCATCATATCCAATATCATAAAGCATACTCACTGTGTTTTTTTCTGTGTTTTATAATTTTAACTCTTACATTTAAGTTTGTGACCAATTTGAGTTAATTTTTGTATGTAGTATAAATTTATTGCCAAATTCAGACTTAAATTGAAAAAGTAGGGAAAACCACTAGACCATTCATGTATGACCTAAATCAAATCCCTTATGATTATACAGTGGAAGTGAGAAATAGATTCAAGGGGTTAGATCTGATAGAGTGCCTGAAAAACTATGGACGGAAGTTCATGACATTATACAGGAGGCAGTGATCAAGAACATCCCCAAGAAAAAGAAACGCAAAAAGGCAAAATGGTTATCTGAGAAGGCCTTACAAATAGCTATGAAAAGTAGAGAAGTGAAGACAAAGGAGAAAAAGAAAGATGCACCCATTTGAATGCAGAGTTCCAAAGAATAGCAAAGAGAGATAAGAAAGCCCTTCTCAGTGATGAACGCAAAGAAATAAAGGAAAACAATAAAATGGGAAAGGCTAGAGATCTCTTCAAGAAAATTAGAGATACCAAGGAAATTTTCATGCAAAGATAGCCACAATAAAGGACAGAAATGATATGGAACTGAGAGAAGCAGAAGATATTAAGAAGAGGTGACAAGAATACACAGAAGAACTATACAAAAAAGATCCTCACAACCCAGATAATCATGATGGTGTGATCACTCACCTAGAGCCAGACATCCTGGAATGAAAAGTCAAGTGGTCCTTCAGAAGCATCATTACAAATAAAGCTAGTGGGATGATGGAATTCCAGTTGAGCTTTTTAAATCCTAAAAAAATGATGTTGTGAAGTGCATATTGATGCACTCAATATGCTAACAAATTTGGAAAACTCAGCAGTGGCCACTGGACTGGAAAAGTTCAGTTTTCATTCCAATCGCACAGAAAGACAATGACAAAGAATGCTAAAACTACCTCACAGTTCCACTCATCTCACATGCTAGCAAAGTAAAACTCAAAATTCTCCAAGCCAGGCCTCAGCAGCACGTGAACCATGAATTCCTAGATGTTCAAGTTGGATTTAGAATAGGCAGAGGAACCAGAGATCAAATTGCCAACATCAGTTGGATCATCAAAAAAGCAAAAGAGTTCTAGAAAAAAAGCGTCTACTTCTGCTTTATTAACTACCCCAAAGCCTTTGACTGTGTGGATCACAATGAAATGTGGAAAATTCTTCAGGAGATGGGAATACCGGACCACCTTGACCTGCCTCCTGAAAAATCTGTATGCAGGTCAAGAGGAAACAATTAGTACTGGACATGGAACAACAGACTGGTTCCAAATAAGGAAAGGAGTATGTCAAGGCTGTATATTGTCTCCCTGCTTATTTAACTTATATGCAGAATACATCATGAGAATTGCTGGGTTGGATGAAGCAAAAGCTGTTATTTAGATTGCTGGGAGAAATATTGGTAGCCTCAGACATGCAGATGGCACCACAGGTATGGCAGAAAGCAAAGAACTAAAGAGCATCTTCACAAGAGTGAAAGAGGAGAGTGAAAAATTTGGCTTAAAACTCAACATTCAGAAAACTAAGATCATGGCATCTGGTCCCATCACTTCATGGCAAATAGATGTGGAAACAGTGGCAGATTTTATTTTGGGGGGGGGGGGGGCTCCAGAATCACTGCAGATGGTGACAGCAGCTATGAAATTCAAAGATGCTTGCTCCTTGGAAGAAGGGTTGTGAACAAACTAGACAGCATATTTAAAAACAAAGACATTACTTTGCCAACAAAGGTCTGTCTAGTCAAAGCTATAGTTTTTCCAGTGGTCATGTATGGATGTTAGAGTTGGACTGTGAAGAAAGCTGAGTGCTGAAGAATTGATGCTTTTGAACTATAGTGTTGGAGAAGACTCTTGAGAGTCCCTTGGACTACAAGGAGATCCAACAAGTCCATCCTAAAGGAAATCAGTCTTGACTATTCATTGGAAGGACTGATGCTGAAGCTGAAACTCCAATACTTTGGCTATCTGATTCTAAGAACAGACTCATTGGCAAAGACCATGATGCTGGGAAAGATTGAAGGTGGGAGAAGAAGAGGACGACAGAGGATGAGATGGTTGGATGGCATCACTGACTCAATGGACATGAGTTTGAGTAAGCTCCAGGAGTTGGTAATGGACAGGGAGGCCGGGCTTGCTACAGTCCATGTGGTTGCAGAGTCGGACATTACTGAGTGACTGAACTGAACTGATAAGGTAAAGATCAAGGTTTATTATTTTGCATCTGATTATCCATTTTTACAAGCACTATTTGTTGTAAATATTGTCCTATCCCTAGTAAGTGGTGAGAATTAATTGTCTATATATACACTGTCTATATATATCTAGATTCTATTTAATTCTGTTGATCTACTTGTATATTTTTATGCCAGTTATCAGACTAATTTGATTACTATATCTTTACAATAATTTTGAAATCAGGAAGTGTGAGACCTACAATTTATTTTTTTTTCAGTATTGTTTTGGTTATTTGGGGTCTGATGAGATTCCTTATCATATCATGGTATATTTTTCTATTTCGGCAAAAAACTCTTTTAAATATTGATGGAGAATGTATGGAATCCATCACTTTGAGTTTTATGTTTATCTAACCAATATAAAGTCTTCTAATCTGTGAACACTAGGTGTCTTTCTGTTGCAGGAAGGGGGACCAAAACTGGACTCTTGTCTAACACTCAAAAATGAATTGTCCCAAGAGACACAGGTGCTAAAAAAGCAAGAGATTTTACCGGGAAAGGGCACCTGAGTGGAGAGCAGTAGGGTAAGGGAACCCAGGAGAACAGCTCTATCACATGGCTTGCAGTCTCGGGTTTTATGGTGATGGGATTAGCTTCTGGGTTGTCCTTAGTCAAACATTCTGACTCAGAGTCCTTCCTGGTGGTGCAGGCCTTGTTCAGCCAAGATGGATGCCAGAGAGAAGGATTCTGGGAGGTGGTCAGACAGGTGGTGTCTCCTTTTGACGTTTCCCGAACTCTTCTGGTTGGTGGAGGTTCATTAGTTCCCTGTTCCTTACCAGGACCTCCTGCCACAAAACAACTCGTGCAAATGGTTACTATGGTGCCTGGCCAGGGTGGATGGTTTCAATCACTGTGCTTCCCCTAACAACTCCCCCCTGAGAGACTTCATACTCAAGATAATTCTTGGGAATTGGGGAAGATGCCTCTTTCTTCTGTAACTTCTTCTTGCTGTGCATGGGCGTAGGCCTGCCTAGCAGAGCAGAAGTGTCTCTCTACCTGATCTAAGTCAAGGAATTTTTTTTTTTTTTCAGCATTCACCCTTGTGATAACAGCAATTTAGTTAGAAACTGTTGGCTCCTCTCAGAGTTGATATAGAAAGGGACCAAAAAGGAGACCTAACAGGATGGTCATCACTGGTCCCCAGAAACAGGAGGCAACATTTGGGGTGAGGGCTGCAGGGTTTGTGACTTTTTGTTGTTGTTGGTTTGATTGGTTGGTGGTAAAGCAACAGAGCTGTGCTCCGGGGATCTTGTGTTTAGTCTGAAGTTACTATCCTCCACCTGGGTGGTGGCTCCAGTTCTGTAGAACTCAAAGATATTGTTATGCATATTTCTTTGAGTAGGAACCAGGACCCTGTCTCAAGGCTTTACCACCATTTGATTGTTTCTCCTCTGTTTCTGTATCCCCTCCCTTCCCTGATTAGCAATTGTTTGGAACTCTTTGGAACTCAGGGAAGGTCGAGGAGGCTGAATAAAGCCTATATCCTACAGATAAGAAATGGAGACCACACAACAAATCTGTACTCCAGAGCCCCACAGAGTCTGCTCAGTTTTAATTTAGGGAACAGGGCAACTATGACTGTGATAGCTTCCTGTCAAAATGGGGCATAGGACTTCCTCAGCTTGGAGAATAGACTCTGAATTGGAAGTATTTCTGAGTTCCAAGTCCGAGACCCGAGCCTTGTATGTTTAAAATCTCAATCCCTTGGTCTGCCGTTTTGTTGTAACAGACCCAGTTAGAAGTAGCTGCAGAAGGGAAAACTGGAATTTTAATAGACAGAATAAATCTCATTTCTTTTTAGAAGAACAGGCCCAAAACCCAGTCTGGACCTTGTACTTTGGGTAGACTTGTAGCCAGGTAGCCAGTTGCCTAGTTTTATAAAAAGTAAGATTGCAGTTACTAGCTTCTGGCAGACATTGTTTTGAGAATGGTGGCATCTAAGTCTAACACGACTCAGAAAATGCAAGTATTTAGCAATACAACGTCTAATCTGATATTACACCCATATATCACCTAGTTATTTCCCAGGATGTCTGAACCATAGCTACTCTATTTTGACTTTTAATTGTAAAATTTTTCTTAATAGCCAAAGCAGATGTCACCATTAATGACATCAGTGTTTCTCTAGGTATGAGAAGATGCAAGCATTGAAACTCATAAAATCTTCTCCTGAAAAGATCTAACTATCTAAAGGCCTGTTCTGCCAGTTTTTTCCAGAGAACAGAATGCCTCATTCCTGATTTTCACCCTGAACTCCTTTCAGGGGCATTGAAAGTCAGCAGTTGCAGCGGCCATGATTTAATCTTTGTAGACGCAGATGGCAAGTGTCAGTTTTCAGTTGGCAGAGCCCCTTTTTGTTCATAAACTTCACTATGATTTTGAGGGGGGCATTTCACGACCATTTTATCCCATGGTGCTGAGAATGTCCATTCTCAGGTTTGGCAAAGATTTTGTTGATAGGCCACTCAATGTGCTGTTACTAGACTAAGCCATAAAACAGTATCCAAAATTCTCTGGACCACCTGTCTTACTAGCCTCTTGGTCCAGGAAAATATTTCCTCTTGTTGCTTCTTCCCCTATCTAGAGTTAACTATTACCATCATCGATCTCATATGGGACTATATATTATTTTATTAGAGGCCTCAGACACACATTTAGCAATGTAAGAAACAGCAATTTTGTAAAACAGGTAAAATACAAATAGCATAGCCAGCAGTATTAGTAAAGTCACAAATAGGACTTAAGAACTTTCATTAGATGTAGCCCAGTTTATTGCAGGTCATCTGACTTAGTCTACTCTGTAGAATCTTTATCTTTCAGGGAAATTATATATTGGCACCATCATCTATAAGGCACATAGCCCAGTTTTCTAGTATTACTAGACTGATTATCCCTAGTATGATTTAATTGTTTCCAACACAGAGGAGACTTTACACCTAAATTACCATAGCTTCAGTTCAGTTCAGTTCAGTTCAGTTCAGTTCAGTCCAGTTCAGTTCAGTTCAGTCACTCAGTCATGTCCGACTCTTTGCAACCCCATGAATCGCAGCACGCCAGGCCTCTCTGTCCATCACCAACTCCCGGAGTTCACTCAAACTCATGTCCATCAAGTCGGTGAGGCCATCCAGGCATCTCATCCTCTGTCTTCCCCTTTTCCTCCTGCCCCCAATCCCTCCCAGCATCAGAGTCTTTTCCAATGTTCAACTCTTTGCATGAGGGGGCCAAAGTACTGGAGTTTCAGCTTTAGCATCATTCCTTCCAAAGAACACCCAGGGCTGATTTCTTTTAGAATGGACTGATTGGATCTCCTTGCAGTCCAAGGGACTCTCAAGAGTCTTCTCCAACACCACAGTTCAAAACCATCACTTCTTCGATGCTCAGCTTTCTTCACAGTCCAACTCTCACATCCATACATGACCATTGGAAAAACCGTAGCCTTGACTAGACAGACCTTTGGTATTATCTATATAAATCCATCTCATAATTGTGGGAGATTTTTCCTTCTTTGTTCAAACTTTTCTTGTTGCTGTAATTGAGCTTGAGTAATAGAAAAAAAGCTCAATTTTATGGTCACAGTCAGAGCAGACATTATTAATTGTTCTGGTGAGGGGATCTCATCTAGTAATATCACAGTGACCTGAATATGACACTAATTTTTTTAAGTAAATTTTTTCAGGGCCAACCAGAGTCTTGTAGTAGAGAAATTTACCAAAGTAACTCAGAACTAGACGCAGGTAATTGGCCACAAACCCAACAATTGGATTGATTTCTAAAACTAGCATAGGATCAGGCCTATGATAGAAAAGCATTTGATTTATATGCAAAGGTCTAAGAAGTCAAGAAAACATTATAAATGATCATATGAATCAGGCCCAGCATCTTGGGCAAGCTGTCTACCTCTGATGTTGTCATCTTCTCATCCTGGTGTAATGTAGTTTCTCCTGCTTGAGCATCATTTTAAGGTGAGATCAGGTCAGTTGTCTTCTCTATAGACCAGTCCAGTGAAGGGGCCTTTGGAAGTGGGAATTAATGTAAGAGTTAATTTCTCTTCAGTTTCATTGTACATGAGCTAGTTAAGAGTACCCGATGAAAAATTCCTTCTATCCAGGTTGGAGACAGTTCCTTAAATTATGTCTTTTCCCAGTCCTGGTTGCAGGTCATGAGGCATCTGATTTCCATCCAAAGATAGATTACTGAGATAAGCTTCAGAAACAAACTTAGGGTGTTCTTTCAGAATTCAATTAAAGTTTACATTTAATATCCCATAACAGCAAGGAGCTATCCAAGAAATGAGTCTTACTACTTCCATTGGTAGACCTCCATTAACAAACTGGTATTTAACATTTATTGAAACATCTTTTTCTCCCTAAAATTACCCACATTTATATCAAATATAACCAAATTAAGTCTAGCTTGTTTGCAAAATAGGTCTGTTCTCACTAATTTTGGTCTGATGATTTATATAACCCTAATTGATCATAGATTTTTATGTTGCTGAAACATTTATTGAATCTCAGACTGAACTTTCAAAATAAAACAGGGCTGGGAAACTCACACCAAAGTCTTATCAAAGATTTTTCCTAACAACTCTAGGTGAATTCTTCCCTTATTAAGGTCTCAAAAATTCCTTGAGATTTTTGTACCTGTTAGTGAGATAACCTTCCTAATTCATTTGATAAACTTACTGGAAACCTAAGGTTTCCAATTTCTGGAGTCAGAGAGAAAATGTAATTGTTTTGTTTATAATGTATAATTTTACCGAAATATTGTCATAATTAGGTTGAGAGGAAGATTTTCCCTACTCCCGGAAAACGTAAGATTCAAACCTGTAATTTTTCAGACAGAAACCATAAAAGTTATAAGCATATTTGCTGGTTAATTCAGTCCTTTTGGTAACTTTTGTGAAGTCATCACGTTTTCCATTAGAATACCAGGACATATCAGAATGTTAAGAACTCCATATAATTTCTAAGATATCTGTATTAGTAATTTTACCATAAATTATAACATGAGCAGATTTTTTACTCATTTGATAATCTTTTTCATGTAATTTAACCAACCAAATAAACATAGTTTAATATCTCTCTTTGAGATGTTGCAAGGGCCCTCTGAACCACCCCAAAGTTAGCTAGAGGTCAAAAGAACTTCAAAAGAATTCGATTTAGGAAGTTTTATTGAAAAGATCAATTAAAAGGGTTTAGAACATTTGGTCAGATTTAGTTGATGGGTGTATCATTCAGGTTGTTGATATGTCACAATGGGCCTAAATACCAAGGCTCAAGATCTAGTGAAAGTCAGCTCTGCCATCTTGGACCCAATTGTCTCTAACCAGTTTTCTTATGGCTGTGTCATTCCTAACAAAATCCATTTATCTAACTAATTGTAATCAAATTTTAGAAAATCCTGATCATGCATAACTCTTTTTAGTATTTTTCATACTTTTTTTTTAAACTGAAAACACACTTCCTACTTTCCTTTAGCAACCAAGAACTAACTTTTATATTAGCATTTTATCAATTGGTGAGCATAAATTCCAGTGATAATTTCTAAAACCCTTGCTTTCTTAGAACATTTTAGGATGGTGCCAACTATTATTCACTTATAGTCTCAAATCTCTTTGTTTCTCTGTAAAAGGAAGTTAGTGTTTAGTAGTAAATATTTCAAAACCTTATTTTATTTGGAACTGACCTAACTATTCAATAGACTTCTAACACTTAGCACAACCCTTAGAAATTCCAGTTATGCCAATATGAAGAGACTATTTTAGACAGATATTCCTAAAGAATAATTATTCTTAATAGAGCTTATCTAAAAGTTCATATCTCATTTACATTTTTTAGAAGTTTCTTCACTCGAGGTGATGTCCTTGTTGACAAACTTGTAACTGATATGATAATATTTAACTTATATTAAACCTAGATATAGTAAAAATATTCTACTTAATGTTAATTACTCTAAGACATGTCTATATTAGATAGATCAACAAACAAACATTAATATCAGGTATTTAATACTGAATATTTCCCAGTTCACATGAACCTGGAATTTATTGTTTAATTCAGAATTATTTGATTTATAAGTGCTTACCTTTCTTTAAGCCAATTAAATAGAGCTCATTTACAAATTAACCTTAAAAATATTACCTAGAGACAAAGACATACCAAGACATATTTAGACAGACACAGTGCAAGATCTAGCTTCATTTTTTAAGTTTAGTCATGAATTAGATACTACAATATAAAATTTACTAGTTTATTAAAAAGAACAGTTGAAATAAATAAAATTTTTAAAGGCCTTTTCCCCTTTTCCCTCAGTCTCAGGAGTTAGAGATGGTATAGATAAGTGTTCCTGAGAGCCCTGGTCTCAAGGCACAGGGAAAGAAAATCAAGTTCTAACAAAATGGTGGCAGGTCTAAACCAAATGGTGGCAAGACAAAGCAAAATGGCCAACTAAAATCACAACACAGAACACAAAGTTAAAACACACACATATAAACCTGGCAGTCCTCATCAGACACTCCTTTAAATACAAGAATATAGTCTCAAAGGGAGGAAACGAAGTCAGGTTGAAAGAAGAAGGGGGAGAAGGCGGGAGAAGGGGGAGAAAGGAGTGGCCTTACAGACATCTCCTGCCACCTGCAGATACCCAGGCGTTATGAGACTTTACCCTGGCCTCCAGAGAAGGGAGGACTGGAACTCGGCCATACCAGAACAGAACCAGAATTTGAGTTTCCTGCCAAGAGGAGGTGATCAGTCTCCAATCCTCAGCTCAGGCTGAGGACCTTTGACCAGATTCCTGCATCCAGGAATGGGGGACTAGAACAAAGGGGAAGAATAGGAAGGGTTAAGGAGAGGAAAGAGAGAGGTAAGGGGAGAAGTCAATAAAGTCTCTTGTTCCTTATCAGTCCAGTTGTCCATGTCAGGAGGAGACCTGGGACAAAAGGATCCCAGTTGTGGCTGCTGGGTCTGGTCTATTGGCAGGCAAGCTGGCCCCTGAGTACCCTGAGAGGTCAAGATGTCAGTCTCAGTAAAGAAAAGTCCCCACAAGAGTTGCCATTTGTTGCAGGAAGGGGAACCCCTTCCAGGGCCCGAAACTGGGCTCTTGCCTAACACTCAAAAATGAATTGTCCCAAGAGACACAGGTGCTAAAAGAGCAAGAGATTTTTATTGGGAAAGGGCACCTGGCTGGAGAGAAGTAGGGTAAGGGAACCCGGGAGAACAGCTCTATCACATAGCTTGCAGTCTCAGGTTTTATGGTGATGGGATTAGCTTCTTGGTTATCCTTAGTCAATCATTCTGACTCAGAGTCCTTCCTGGTGGTGCTGGCCTTGTTCAGCCAAGATGGATGCCAGAGAGAAGGATTCTGGGAGGTGGTCGGACAGGTGGTGTCTCCTTTTGACGTTTCCCGAACTCTTCTGGTTGGTGGAGGTTCATTAGTTCCCTGTTCCTTACCAGGACCTCCTGTCACAAAACAACTCATGCAAATGGTTACTATGGTGCCTGGCCAAGGTGGGTGGTTTCAATCAGTGTGCTCCCCCTAACATTTCTTATTGTGTGAATCTTCTTTAATTTCCTTCAGCAACATTTTCTAGTTTTCAGTGTACAAGTCTTCTGCCTCCTGCCTTTTATTAATATATTCTATTTAGTCTATGCTTTAATCTTGTGTTAAAAATGAGCTATCGTAATAATCCATAAAAAGCTCACTTAGAATTATATACCTTAAATACCATAACCATACTTTAACTGAACATATAAAATTGTTTCTTAAGATTAAATTCCACTCACATTCTTTACTAATACTTTTGTAATATAGATTTCCAAATTCAGTTCAGATAAGTTCAGTTGCTCAGTCGTGTCTGACTCTTTGCGACCCCATGAATCACAGCACACCAGGCCTCCCTGTCCATCACCAACTCCCACAGTTTACTCAAACTCATGGCCATTGAGTTGGTGATGCCATCCAGCCATCTCATCCTCTGTCATCCCCTTCTCCTCCTGACCCCAATCCCTCCCAGCATCAGGGTCTTTTCCAACGAGTCAACTCTTCACATGAGGTGGCCAAAGTACTGGAGTTTCAGCTTTAGCATCATTCCTTCCAATGAACACCCAGGACTGACCTCCTTTAGGACGGACTGGTTGGATCTCCTTGCAGTCCAAGGGACTCTCAGGAGTCTTCTTCAACACCACAGTTCAAAAGCATCAATTCTTTGGCACTCAGCTTTCTTCACAGTCCAACTCTCACATCCATACATGACCACTGGAAAAACCGCAGCCTTGACTAGAGGGACCTTTGTTGGCAAAGTAATGTCTCTGCTTTTTAATATGCTGTGTAGGTTGGTCATAACTTTCCTTCCAAGGAGTAAACGTCTTTTAATTTCATGGCTGCAATCACCATTTGCAGTGAATTTGGAGCCCCCAAAAAATAAAGTCTGACAGAGTCTCAACTGTTTCCTCATCTATTTGCCATGAAGTGATGGGACCAGATGCCATGATCTTGGTTTCCTGAATGTTGAACTTGAAGCCAACATTTTCACTCTCCTCTTTCACTTTCATCAAGAGGTTTTTTAGTTCCTCTTCACTTTCTGTCTTCACTTTCTGTGTCAGCTGCATAGCTGAAGTTATTGATATTTCTGCTGGCAGTCTTGATTCCAGCTTTTGCTTCTTCCAGCCCAGCATTTCTCATGATGTACTCTGCATAGAAGTTAAATAAGCAGGGTGACAATATACAGCCTTGACATACTCCTTTTTCTATTTGGAACCAATCTGTTGTTCCATGTCCAGTTCTAACTGTTGCTTCCTGACCTGCATATAGGTTTCTCAAGAGGCAAGTCAGGTGGTCTGGTATTCCATTCTCTTTCAGAATTCTCCACAGTTTATTGTGATTCACACAGTCAAAGGCTTTGGCATAGTCAATAAAGCAGAAATATACGTTTTTTCTGGAACTCTCTTGCCTTTTCGATGATCCTGCAGGTGTTGGCAATTTAATCTCTGGTTCCTCTGCCTTTTGCAATTCAGCTTGTATATATAGCAGTTCTTGGTTCATACACTGCTAAAGACTAGCTTGGAGGATTTTGAGCGTTACCTTGCTAGTATGTAAAATGAGTGCAATTTTATGGTAATGTGAACATTCTTTGGCATTTCCCTTCTTTGAGATTAAAATCAAAACTGACCTTTTCAAGTCCTTTGACCATTGTTGCGTTTTCCAAATTTTTGACGTTGAGTGCAACTCTTGACCAGCCTCAAGTTTTAGAATTTCAAATAGCTCAGCTGGAATTCCATCATCTCCACTACCTTTGTTTGCAGTAATGCTTCCTAAGGCCCACCTGACTTTACACTTCAGGATGTCTGACTCTTGGTAAGTGACCATAACATCGAGGTTATCTGGGTCATTAAGATCTTTTTTTTAATATAGTTCCTCTGTGCAATCTTGCCACCTCTTAATCTTTTCTGCTACTAGTATGTCCTTGCCACTTCTGTCCTTTATTGTGCCCATCTTTGCATAAAATATTCCCTTGGTTTTTCCTATTTTCCTAAAGAGATCTATAGTCTTTCTCCTTCTACTTTTACTCTATTTCTTTGCATTGTTCACTTAAGAAGGCTTACTTTATCTCTCCTTGCTATTCTCTGGAACTCTGCATTCAGTTGGATATAGCTATCTTTCCCTTTCTCTTTTGCCTTTCATTTATCTTCTTTTCTCTGCTATTAGTAAGGCCTCCTCAGATAATCACTTGCCTTCTCACATTTCTTTTTCTTGGAATTGACTTTCATCACTGACTCCTGTTCAATGTTAGGAACTTCTGTCCATTATTCTCCAGGCATTGTAAAAACTACCAGATCTAATCCCTTGAATCTGTTTTTCACCTCAACTGCATAATCATAAGGCATTTGATTTAGGTCATTACCTGAATGGTCTAGTGGTTTTCTCTACTTTCTTCAATTTAAACCTGAATTTTGCAATAAGGAGCTCACTATCTAAGCTATAGTCAGCCCCCACTCTTGTTTTTGCTGATTGCACTGAGCTTCCCCATCTTCAGCTGCAAATAATATAATCAATCTGGTTTTGTTATAGACCATCTGGTGACACCCATCTGTAGAGTCATCTCTTGTGTTCTTGGAAGAGGATTTTTGCTATGAACAATGTGTTTTCTTGAAAAAACACTGTTAGCCTTGCCCCTGCTTTATATTGTACTCCAAGGACAAAGTTGCCTGTTACTCTAGTATCTCTTGACTTCCTAGATTTTATTCCAATACCCCCTATGATGAAAAAGAACTCTGACTTTGGTTTTAGTTCTAGAAGGTCTTGGAGGTCTTCATAGGACCATTCAACTTCAGGTTCTTCAGCATTAGTGGTTGGAGCATAGACTTGGGTTTACTGTGATGGTGAAAAGTTTGCCTTGGAAATGAACTGAGATCATTCTGTCATCTTTAAGACTGCACAGAAGTACCACATTTTGTACTCTTCTGTTGATTGTGAGGGTTACTCCATTTATTCTAAGGGATCCTGCCCATGGGATAAAGATAAAATGGTCCTTTGAATTAAATTTTCCCATTCCCATTCACTGATTCCTAACATGTTGATGTTCTCTCTTGTGATCTCCTGTTTGACCATATCTAATTTACTTTGATTCATGGACCTAACATTTCAGGTTCCAATGCAATATTATTCTTAACAGGATTGGACTTGACTTTCACCACCAGATACATCTAAAATTGAGCATCATTTCTGCTTTGATTCAACTTTTTAATTCTTTTTGCAGCTATTTCTCTGCTTTTCTCCAGTAGCATATTGGATACCTACTGAAGTGGGGACTCATCTTCTGGTGTCCTATCTTCTTGCTTTTTCATACTGTTCTTGGTGTTCTCTAGGCAAGAACACTTAAGTTGTGTGTCATTCTCATCTCCAGCAGATCACATTTTATCAGCACTCTCCACCATGACCCATCTGTTCTGCATGGCCCTGCATAGCATGGATCATACCTTTATTGAGTTACACAAAGCTTTGATCCATGTGCTTATTTTGGTTAGCTTTCTGTGATTGTGGTTTCCATCCTGGAGGCTCTAAGATTGTAATTCTTGCTTCTTCTTTTTCCCTCTGATGATGAGGGTAAGAGGCTTGTGCAAGCTTCCTGGTAGGAGGTGGACTTGCTGTGGGGAAAATAGGTCTTTCTCTGGTGGGCAGAGCCACTCTCTGTAAGTCTTTAATCCAATTGTCTGCTGATGGGTGAGCCTGTGCTCCCTCACTGTTAGGTTTTTTTTTTTTTTTTTTTTTCCCCCAAGGTGACCCAGTCCTGGAATCTACAGGCTCAATGGTAGGGTTAATGGCAACCTCCAAGAAGACTAAAGCCAACATGTGCCTCCCAGCACTGGCGCCATCATGCCTCCATCCCCACAGCAGGCCACTGCCAACCCAAACCTCTGCAGGAGACTGTCAAACACTCACAGGCAGGTCTGGTTCAGTCTCCTTTGAGGTCACTGCTCCATTTCCCCTGAGTCCTGATATGCACAAGGTTTTGTGTGTGCCCTCCAAAAGTCTCTGTTTCCCCCAGTCCTTTGAAAGATCTTCAGAGTCATTCCCTGGGGATTCCCAGTCCCTTTGCTGGATCCCCAGGTAGGGAAATCTGATGTGATGCCTAGAACCTTCATATTAATGCAGGAACATTTGGTACTATTGTTCTCCCACTTGTGGGTTGCCCATCTGGCAGGTATGGGATTTGATTTTAACATGATTGCACCCCTCCTACTGCCTTGTGGTTTCTCCTTTGTCCTTGGATGGAGTATCTTTTTTTTGGCAATGGCTGTGATTTTAGTGTTCTCCCAGGAATCAATGAGGCACGTTTTTCTACCCTGCCATCTTGGTAACTATGTAGCAGTTATCAGAGTGAATAACCTAGTTATGATCTAGATCCCAGTAAATTCACTTCAACTTTTACCACACAAAATTGAACTCATTTCTCCCTGAACTCTGTTAATATACTCCTCCCGATGTCCATACCTTTCTTTAACAAACGTAGCCATCACTTCAAAATACTTTAAGCCACACAGTAATGTGGGACAAGTTTCAACTATGTCTGATAGATTTGGGTCTTAAGTGATCTGGGTTTCTAGTCTAGTTTTAACGTTCAGAATTTAGAAGGAAATAAATGAGATCATTATACAAAATTTTTATTGCTATGAAACTAATTATCACAAACAAATAAGCTTAAAATAACATCCACTTATTGTCTTAGAATACTTACAGTCAGGAGTCTAAGCATTTGTGTTAATTTGACTCTGGCTCAAGGGCTAATCAAGTTTGAAATCAAGGTTTTGGTTGGGATGCTTTCTTTATGGAACTTGGTGTCTTTTTTAGAGCTAATATGGATTTTGACCGAGTTCTGCCTTAGTGCTTCTAGCACTTAGGTGCTTGTTCTGTTCCTAGCTGTTGAATATCCTAAGGCTACCTTAAGCTCCTTAGCATGTAGTCCTTCTCCATCTTCTTTACTAGCAATGAAGTTGAATTTCTCTTATACTCTATGTGCTTTTTGAGGTCCTTACATGATCAATTCAGGCCCTCCCAGAAGATTCCCTTTCTATTAACTCACAGTCAACTGATTTGGTACCTTAATTACATCAGCGAAATCCTTTTATGTTTGTGATATAATGTAACCTAATCAAAGTTGTGAAATCTGTCAAATGCACAGAAAGGAGTAAGGATTTATACAATTCATGTGTACCATAGTGTGGAAATTTGGGGCCTATCTTAGAATTTTGCATACAATAGTCAGGTATTAGATAATAAAACTGATACATCCTGGGAAAAGGTCAAAATATTTTGCAATATTCCAGTGTGTATGAAGGTAATGACTGCTGATTACATAAGTGAATGCTTGTTAACATAGAGACAGCCTGATAGTAATATTTCTATTGTTATGAAAAATAAGGTCATGGTGTTTTTCTAATACTGTTAATTAGATGACATTAATTTATCACAGTTTTATGCCAGATTTCATGTGTGTGTAATAATCAGAAAACAATTATAAACAATTATAATTACAAAGTCAAATTTGAAGACTATCTTTTCCTATGAAGTGAAATAAATTAAGTTTCTGATTTGTCAAATTCCAATAATTAGGAAATGACTATATGGTGTTAAGAAAAATAAATAATAAAAACTATTCAAAGAAATTTCTGAGGGAGCCAGAAAGCACATTACCTGACATTTACATAGCAAATAAATTACATTAGGCATTTCATCAAATGCTTTTTCTAAGAGAAATTTGCATCTTTTTTTGCTTTTTTTTTATCTAAGCCTTTTTGTTACCTGTCATGAAAAAAATATGAAATGTATATGAGTTAGCAGTGACCTAAATAAAATACTTACCTCATGAGTATTCATATTTAAACAGAAATGAATGGACTTTCAATATAATTCAAAATGCTTGAATGATACACTGTGAACATAGGAGTTCTGAGAATCTGGAATCGTGACAGGTAGGTTTCTAACTGTGCCTGCTTTCCATTCAAAAGAGTTTCTCTTCATATATTACCTCTGCCCATCCCCACCAGTGTCACCATTTATTCTTGTGCTACTACTCATATATTCTCCAACTGCTCTGTTTCCTTTCCATACATTCCAGGCCAATCTTAGTCTGTCATTATGTTTTTTAATTTCTCTCAAGCACCACTGGTCTTGGACTGTCAGTTCTCAAAAATTCTACCCCTCACTTTGCATACATTATCTTTTCAAAGTTTCCTCTGTCACTGCTTACTCTCTTCTTTTTAGTTCATAGCATGAGGAACACATTCAGTCATATAAGAAAAAATGTTAATCTCTCAGTTGTATCATACTCTTTGCTGTCCCATGGAGTGTAGGCCACCAGGCCCCCCTGTTCATAGGATTCTCCAGGCAAGATTACTGGAGTGGGTAGTCATTCCCTTCTCTAGGGGATCTTCTAGACCCTGAGATTGAACCCAGGTCTCTTGCATTGCAGGCAGATTCTTTGTGATCCAAGTAAGCAGGGAAGTCTGATGGGAAATATAGAATTATTGAACACAGTATTTACATGTCAGCCACATTTCTTTTCATTGATTTTGTTGTTCTTTACTCATCATCATAAGACAAATTTATAGAGATATTTGCGAGTTATGGATTTATGCTTATGTTTAGAGATTAGTTAGGGAATATGTTGCTCTTTAATATAAGTGTACTGCATAATTTACTCACAAAACTCTTTCATGACTACGTAAGTTTAAATGAAACACAGAAAGTGAGTAATAGATTTATCAAAAGTAATTTTCTGCATTTTCAAATTTGTTTTACTTTCAGTAGATTTATGAAATTCTTCTTAGTTTATATAATGTTTTGAATTATTTCATACCTATTCTTGAAGAGTTCCTCCTTTTGATTTTTTTTATTTCTTTTAATATCATCTGCTCTCTTTCTTTTTTATCTAGTCTTCCCTGCCCTCCTTAATAATATTCTTATAGCACAGGAGGTTAACTTTAGTAAAATAAAATATCAAGGCTCTAAATATTTATCACTTTTATGCTTTAACAAAGATGTGCAGGACAAACCAATTCACATACTTTGCCAAGTCACATCTCCAGAACATTCTGCAAATAGATCTACCTACTCCATCATTTTTGATTCCTCTTCTAATCTAAGCAAATATCATCCGTCTTTTTACACTTGCAGTCAACTTCCACATGATCTTCCAGATCTTTTTACCTCTACCCATTCTGCCAACAGAGAAGGCACTGGCAACTCACTCCAGTACTGTTGCCTGGAGAATCCCATGGCAGGAGGAGCCTTGTGGGCTAGAGTTCATGGGGTCGCTAAGAGTTGGACACGACTGATTGACTTCACTTTCCCTTTTCACTTTCATGCATTGGAGAAGGAAATGGCAACCCACCGCAGTGTTCTTGCCTGGAGAATCCCAGGGATGGGGGAACCTCATGGGCTGCCATCTATGGGGTCACACAGAGTCGAACACAACTGAAGCAAGTAGCAGCAGCAGCATTCTGCCAAAGCTTTCTTTAAAAATAAAATATATATTTATCCCTTCTTAGCTTAATTTTTTTTTCAATTCCTTACCATTATCCTTGCAATGATATCTACAATGTGCAATGTCCCTAAGAAATCTATCATTGTTTATCTCTCTAGTCTCCTTCCCCTTCAATGGGTAAAGTGCAGGGATACCAGCCTTCTTTCATTCCTCAAATCTGCCGAGTTACTCAATCTTTCTTAAAGTTTGAGTTCATCACAGTTCTTCTCCCTAAAATTTTCTTCACATTTCTGATTCTTTTCTTCCTTCTAAAAAACAAAAAACATAACTTTTTATAGATGATGTCTCCATTAAGTTATAGTCCATATTATTTTCAAAACTGTATGCTCTATCTTATTTTACAACCTAATATTCCATTGTAATTATTTCCTTATTTATAGTTGGCTTATTTCCTGATGTTCTCACTCAACTCTAAGCATTGTATGGGTAGGCAAGTACCACGTGTGCTTTCAGCAAGATATCTGAAAACTGGCAAATATTTATTGAGTGAATGTAAAAATAAAGTTTTATTGACTGGTACCACTGTACTGAAGTATTTTAAATTGTAATAGTCCTAAATGTTCTTTTCCCAAATAAGGTAACGTGTCTTAAAACCTTGGCCCTACCCTCCCACCTAATATCCCATGCTTATGATGTACTTGTCTTCAAAAAGAGGGACCTGTGAGAAACTAACTTTGTTCCTAAGAACACAAGATAGTGGAGGGAGACTGGGATAGCTCAATTCAAATCAGCAATTAAAACTGTTGCTGTATACAGTAAGTACCATTTCTTCTTACCCATTCATCTGCAAATAGACATTTAGATAACTTTAATACCTTTGTAATTGTAAAACACGCTGCCATGAACATCAGAGTATGTATATCTTTTTGAATTAATGTTTTGTTTCTCTCAGATATATACCCAGGAATGGAATTGCTAGGACATGTAATAGTTCTATTTTTAGCTTTTTGAGAAACTTCCATACTGTTTTCCATACTGGCTGCACCAATCTACATTCCTACAGGGTAGGAGGGTTCCCTTTACTTCACATCCTCACCAGCATTTGTCATTTGTGTTCTCTTTGATTATTGCCAGTCTTGCAGGTGTGATGTGGTATCTCACCGTGGTTTTGATTAAAAAGAGTGCCATTTTGTCATTTTGCCATTTGTGCAACATGGATGGGCTTGAAAGTCTAAATGTAAAAGTCAGAGAAAGACAAATAATGTGTGATGCCACTTATATATGGAATGTAAAAAATATGCCAAACTAGTGAATAAAACAGGAAAAGAACAGACTCACAGATATACCGAATGAAGTAGTGCTTACTAGTGGGGAGAGTGAAGAGAGGGGACTATATGGGTGAGGAGGGGAAAAAGTTATTATGGTTATCTGAAAGTGTGTGTATTAAACTTTTGAAAATTATAAAGAACTATAGAATTGAAGGAATATTTCATTCAAGAAAAAGGGATTTAAAAAAGAAAGAAAACATCTGCCAAATTAAAAAAAAAAAATCTTGCTAAAG
The DNA here is from genome assembly GCF_042477335.2 of Ovis canadensis. Taxonomy (NCBI): domain Eukaryota; kingdom Metazoa; phylum Chordata; class Mammalia; order Artiodactyla; family Bovidae; genus Ovis; species Ovis canadensis. The sequence goes on from NC_091245.1 coordinate 140,279,906, forward strand.
ACAATTGCAAGTTCAAGCAATAAATTTGAGAACTAATTTTATTCTTTGTTTTTATTGACTCAGCAAAGAATTAAAAACTAAGAAAAAAAAAGTCCAGAAACAGGCAAGTATTTGTCAAACATATATCATTATGTAATACTTGCAGTCAAACACATTCTTCATGACTGAGAATATCTAGAGTATAAGTTTCTGTCCTAAGATAAGAGGTGGAAAATTAAGAGAATGGGTAATTAATTCTTCTTTACCAGCTTTTCTGCCTCACTACCACCTCCAGCAAATACCTTGTATTTTATATACTAGCCCTTACCTTCCTCTACCTCTAGAAACTGGTATTTAAGCTATTTGTTTTCCCTAGACCAAGTATGTGGGATAAACTTTAAGTACTCCAGATGGCTGAGAATTCTTTCTGCAACGATAGTGATTGGAAAGTGGTATCAGTTCTAAATAGATTGTATTTTTTAACCTTAGTTTACAGAGGACTAAGAAGTTGAAAACTGAAAATTGTGAAAGCTCCATGATGTAGCAGAAAATAAATTATGCATTTTAACATTTTGATGACCTGGAAATTTCACATATTAATCATACAAAATGTCTTTTGGTTGTATTGAAATCTTTTAATCAGCTACAAATCATATCTTGAATGTAATGTTTTATAATTAAGATTACAAATTTTCACATAGTAATAGAAATAATCAGTGAGTAAATGAAAAAAAAAACATAGCTTTCTAGGTCTTCTTCATATAGAGAATATTATTTTTTCTATGGTGATATGCAACACTGCACTGTTATTATTATCATAACAATAGAGATATATCATGTTGTTTAAGTGAAAAAATATTATCCACAATGTTTAAAGCATTTGAGGTAAACATTTTTAAGGATATGAAAGTACTTTATAGGAAAATTATAGGCATTTCATCAGCTCTACTATAGAGCTTCTTGATGAGGGTAAAAGAGTAGTGTGGAAATGCTAGTTTGAAATTCAACATTTAAAAAGCTAAGACCATGGCATTTGATCCCATCAACTCATGGCAAATAGAAGGAAGGGGAAAAAGTGGAAACAGTGACTCATTTTATTTTCTTGGGCTCCAAAATCACTGTAGGTAGTGACTGCAACCATGAAATTAAAGATGCTTGCTCCTTAGAAGGAAAACTATAACAAACCTAGGTGGTGGTGTTAGTTTAGCCCCTAAGTCATGTCTGACTCTTGCAACTCCATGGACTGTAGCCTGCCAGGCTCCTCTGTCCATGGGATTCTCAAGGCAAGAATAATGGGGTGGGTTGTCATTTCCTTCTCCAAGGGATCTTCCTCAACCCGGAATCAAACCCAGGTCTCCTGTATTGCAAGCAAGTTATTTACCAACTGAGCTACAATGACAAACCTAGACAGTGTGTTAAAAAGAAGAGACACTACTTTGTCCTTAAAGGTCTGTATTTTCAAAACTATGATTTTTCCAGTAGTCATATATGGATGTGAGGATTAGACAGCAATAAAGGCTGTCTGAAGAATTGTTGCTTTTGAACTGTGGTGTTGGAGAAGACTCTTGAGAGTCTCTTGAACTGGAAGGAGATCAAACCAGTCAATCCTAAAGGAAATCAACCCTGTATATTGTTTGGAAGGACTGATGCTGAAGCTGAAGCTCCAATACTTTGGCCACCTGATGTGAAGAGCCAACTCATTGGGAAAAAACCCTTAATGCTACAAAGGTTTAGGGCATGGGGAGAAGAGGTCAATGGAGGATGAAATGGCTGGATGGCATCACCAGTTTAATGGACATGAGTTTGAGCAAACTCCAGAAGGTAGTAGACAACAGAGGAACCTGGCATACTGCAGTCCATAGGGTTGCAAAAAGTTATACACGGTTTAGTGACTAAAGAACAACAACTTAATTTAAAGGTGTTAGTTGATCAAAATAAATGACTCTCATCTTTTTACAAATTTTATTACAACTTTTTTTTGTGATTACCAAATAGAAAATGCCTTCTTCTACTCCCATGGAAATATATTTTTTAAATAAATTCATAATTTTGAATATGTCAGTTCAGTTCAGTCGCTTATTGGTGTCATTGTGACCCTATGGACTGCAGCATTTCCAGGCCTCCGTGTCCATCACCAACTCCCAGAGCCTAGTCAAACTCATGTCCATTTTAAGCGTGATGCCATCCAACCATCTCATTCTCTGTTGTCCCATTCTCCTCCTGCCTTCAATTTTTTCCAGCATCAGGATCTTTTAAAATGAGTCAGTTCTTCGCATCAAGTGGCCAAAATATTGGAGCTTCCACTTCAGCATCAGTCTTTCCATGAACATTCAGGACTGATTTTTTTTGGGATGCACTGGTTGGATCTCCTTGCAGTCCAAGGCACTCTCAAGAGTCTTCTCCAACACCACAGTTCAAAAGCACCAATTCTTTGGTCCTCAGCTTTCTTTATAGTCTAACTCTCACATTCATACATGACTACTGGAAAAAATAAAGTTTTGACTAGACAAGCCTTTGTTGGTAATGTAACGTCTCTGCTTTTTAATATGCTGTCTAGGTTGGTCATAGCTTTTCTTCCAAGGAGCAGGCCTCTTTTTTCATGGCTGCAGTCACATACCTTTTACAATTAAGCTAATAAACATGAAATTTTACTTCATAACAATTATGTCATTTACACTTTTCCCCTTCAGGGTTTTCCTGGATTGTTGTAAGTTCTCTTTGATTTAGTTTGTTAGAAAACATTACTATAATAAATCTCTGATAATATGAACATATAAATCACTTGGTATACTTATTTCAGCACACATTTATTGGTTGTATAAAACTTAGAATTTATCATGTGTATAAGACATCACATCAGGATATTTGTGTATTGCAAACACGCTTTTAATACAAATCATCTCTACTAAAACCTTACACTCAGGTGATGGCAAAAAGTTTCCTCTGTGGTAGAGTCTTACATTATGCCATACTCCATAACTCATAAATTTTAATCATAGATTGTGAATTTTAAATAAATGCTCCTAGAGTAGATTGGCTTACTGTGGGTTTTGCTCAAAGCAGGGATCAAGGCAAAGACTTCTCTGTGAGTACTGTATTTGTGAATGTGATGTCAGAAGGCAGAAGTGAAAAACAGAAGTGAAATGAACTAGAACCCTCCAAAAATTATCACCTACAAACCACAGAATTCTCACATCCATGAGATGACAACCTAATGAGATAGTGCCACAGTTACAGGGCAGTGTATTAATAAAATAATTGTTATTACTTTAAAAAATGCTTCTTTAAGACAATGGCAAAATATTTTTTAGCAAAAGAAGCAAAATAATACCCTCACCAAGTCATATCCATAAATGTAGAGATTTAAAAGTAAATTTAAATATAGATGAAGATATGAATATAAAATCCTTATGCATAAGAATTAGAAATTGAAAAATACAGTCCTTAGTTCATTGATAATTAATTTAAAATATCTATTGAACATCTGCTATGTATTTAAGCAATCTTAGAATTCTAAAAGGCTGGTTAACTTGCCCTTTAGCTCATATATTTATATTTAATATTACATAGTCATTGCAAATTTTTTATTTGTAACTATCAATTGTTATTAGAGTAGTAGAGTCAGCATTGTGCTTTTATATTTAAACATACTTGAATTTAACCTTGCAATTGACAGATCTCTCTGGGCCATATCTGGAAATAAATATTTTCTTTTCACAAGTATTTACCTTTTCAGTGATAACTGTCATGCTATGATTCATTCCTGACAAGCAGGAATGTTTCTCTTGTGTGAAACATGCTTGTTTTGTGTGTCACTCTGATGATATCTCATAAAGGAAGGTTTGACAGATTATGTACAGTGCTCTTGGTGGTTTATTTTGAATTTTTATGTGGTTTTTACATTATGACAATCCCTATTTTGAAAAGAGACTTTCCTTAAAGATATGATACCTTTCTAACACTAAAGGTTGGAAGCTACATACATTTAAGTTTTATACGACCATACAAGTGTTGAAGTTCTGTACTTAGAAGAATGAATTATAACTTCCCAAGTTATGTTGCTTACATCAGCATAAATATAAAACCTGTATATTTAAAAGAGGATAAATAGTCAAGGAAAAACTCCCCAAGTTCTTTCAAATAAAGAAAATGATTAATTTAAATTGTTTTGATAATCTTACAAAAGCACTTGCTGCATATTTAATTAGAAAAAAAACTTTGATCATAGTTTTGTTAAAATTTATGATTTTAATATTTGGGGTTTTATGATTACTATAATAGGTAATAAGAACCACTTACTCACTTTCAATAGACGCTTACTCCTTGGAAGGAAAGTTATGACCAACCTAGATAGCATATTGAAAAACAGAGACATTACTTTGAAAACAAAGGTCCGTCTAGTCAAGGCTATGGTTTTTCCAATAGTCATGTATGGATGTGAGAGTTGGACTGTGAAGAAAGCTGAGCACCAAAGAATTGATGCTTTTGAACTGTGGTTTTGGAAAAGACTCTTGAGAGTTCCTTGGACTGCAAGGAGATCCAACCAGTCCATTTTGAAGATCAGCCCTGGGTGTCCTTTGGAAGAAATGATGCTAAAGCTGAAACTCCAATACTTTGGCCACCTCATGCAAAGAGTTGACTCATTGGAAAAGACTCTGATGCTGGGAGGAATTGGAGGCAGGAGGAGAAGGGGACGACAGAGGATGAGATGGCTGGATGGCATCACCGACTCAATGGACGTGAGTTTGAGTGAACTCCGGGAGTTGATGGTGGACAGGGAGGCCTGGCGTGTTGTGATTCATGGGGTCACAAAGAGTCGGACACGACTGAGAGACTGAACTACTACTACTAATCACTTTCTTTTTTTTTTTTTTTTAAATTTTAAAATCTTTAATTCTTACATGCATTCCCAAACATGAACCCCCCTCCCACCTCCCTCCCCACAACATCTCTCTGGGTTATCTCCATGCACCAGCCCCAAGCATGCTGCACCCTGCATCAGACATAGACTAGCGATTCAGTTCTTACATGATAGTATGCATGTTAGAATGCCATTCTCCCAAATCATCCCACCCTCTCCCTCTCCCTCTGAGTCCAAAAGTCCGTTATACACATCTGTGTCTTTTTTCCTGTCTTGCATACAGGGTCGTCATTGCCGTTTTCCTAAATTCCATATATATGTGTTAGTATACTGTATTGGTGTTTTACTTTCTGGCTTACTTCACTCTGTATAATTGGCTCCAGTTTCATCCATCTCATCAGAACTGATTCAAATGAATTCTTTTTAATGGCTGAGTAATACTCCATTGTGTATATGTACCACAGCTTTCTTATCCATTCATCTGCTGATGGACATCTAGGTTGTTTCCATGTCCTGGCTATTATAAACAGTGCTGCGATGAACATTGGGGTACATGTGTCTCTTTCAATTCTGGTTTCCTCGGTGTGTATGCCCAGAGGTGGGATTGCTGGGTCATAAGGTAGTTCTATTTGCAATTTTTTAAGGAATCTCCACACCGTTCTCCATAGTGGCTGTACTAGTTTGCATTCCCACCAACAGTGTAGGAGGGTTCCCTTTTCTCCACACACTCTCCAGCATTTATTGCTTGCAGATTTTTGGATCGCAGCCATTCTGACTGCTGTGAAGTGGTACCTCATTGTGGATTTGATTTGCATTTCTCTAATAAGATGTCACAAAAAAAGAAAACTACAGGCCAATATCACTGATGAACATAGATGCAAAAATCCTCAACAAAATTCTAGCAATCAGAATCCAACAACACATTAAAAAGATCATACACCATGACCAAGTGGGCTTTATCCCAGGGATGCAAGGATTCTTCAATATCCGCAAATCAATCAATGTAATTCACCACATTAACAAATTGAAAAATAAAAACCATATGATTATCTCAATAGATGCAGAGAAAGCCTTTGACAAAATTCAACATCCATTTATGATAAAAACTCTCCAGAAAGCAGGAATAGAAGGAACATACCTCAACATATTAAAAGCTATATATGACAAACCCACAGCAAACATTATCCTCAATGGTGAAAAATTGAAAGCATTTCCCCTAAAGTCAGGAACAAGACAAGGGTGCCCACTTTCACCGCTACTATTCAACATAGTTCTGGAAGTTTTGGCCACAGCAATCAGAGCAGAAAAAGAAATAAAAGGAATCCAAATTGGAAAAGAAGAAGTAAAACTCTCACTGTTTGCAGATGACATGATCCTCTACATGGAAAACCCTAAAGACTCCACCAGAAAATTACTAATCACTTTCAATATGCAGTTTTTAGCTATTTTGCAACTTGTGAACTGTGTGACTTTTTGTAAAGTGCTCAAACTCTAAATATATATTTTATTAAAACATGGTGATAATAATTGTTTTATGTCAGAATTATAAGAAATGATGTATATTATGTGTCACACTTCCTCTAAGAAGTTTGCAGTAAATTAGCAAAACTATGTATGTCAGAGGTAGCACTTTGCCTCATATTTGACTTCCGTTAGCAGTTCTCCTTAAAACTAATATACTTTTTACTTTGGACTCTCAAAAAAGGCAATAATTTTTCTCTTTCTGATTTTTATTCCACTTTCAGGTTCTTTTAAAATTACAACCTCCTTGAAAAAGCAGTGTCTCATTTTAAATGTCTTTTAATGATAAAACTCCCTGTCATACTAAGTCAGTGGTACTAAATTAAAAGTAAGCTTTTTGGGTTATTGTTGCCAACATGGTGAAAAGGTTTTTGACCTATCTGTCTCTTTCATACTTAATGCTAAAAACCCTGTGGATGAAACAATCATTCAGCTGTATTTTTGACTTTGTGTCTAAGTTCTAGACATCTCTGATTCTTGTTTGAATGAAATATATCCCTTGCCTCTTACCTATGATCATGTCATCCAAATAGATTCATATTTCTGAATCATTACAATGTCCTTTACAATTTGTATCCCTTGATCTTCTATCTTGTATAAACAATCATCCTATCTTATGGAATTTTGGGATAATATATTTCTTATCTCAGGATATATGATGACAATTATATTTTAAAATAGAAATAAGATTAAGGGGAAAATGTGTATATATTAGCTAGGAAGAGGGGAAGGATAAAGGAGAGGTGAAGAAAATGAAGGATACATCATAGCTAGCTAATCACCAAATTATCTTATAAAAATTAGCAACAAATTTGATCACTTGTAACATGCTAGAATGTTAGATTACTACCTTAAATTTATTAAAAAAAAAACTCTTTAAATTAAAGCTAAATTACAAAAAAAAGGAGGATTAAAAATAGTATTTACTTCTGAAAAAGCACGTTATTATTTCCAGAGTAAGTAAATAGAGCTGTCTTAAGACTCTATGCTTAATATAAGAGAAGTTCTTTATGATATTGACAGCATAGAAGCCTATATTGTAATTATTTATGTAAATTTCAAATTGAAAAGATCAGTTTTTAACTAAGTTGAGCACCCAACAAATTGCCTCATGCAATTCCTCAAGGAAGCTCAGAATGGAAAGACATTCCTAGGTAGGAATAACCAAATTGCAATGCTACTTGATTACTCCAAGTGAAAGTGTCTTTATTTAAAATTTATAGTTTCTGTCAAGAAATGAAATAATTTTCATTTTTATTGCTATACTTAAATATAGAATCTTCAGTAATAAAATCTTCCAAATATTTATAAGGACACTCTGTGGCCCAGTGTCACTACCTTGAGTTTTCTATAAGTCTTCCTGAGATTTTCAAAGACCTTGTTAAAGAAAAGTTGGTTTCCCCGCTAATATTTTCAAGTATTTGATACTGAAGACTGTTGAATTTACTCTATTGGAACAGTTTTTGTATAGTCTTTACAAGCCGAGCCACCAGAGAAGCCCTAAATCTGTACTGTGGGTCTACATTTTAAGTTAGTGTTAACTAGAATAAAATATTCATTCTTTAACTCTCAAACTTACAAGTTCTCTTAGATTACTGAAGATGACTAATCAATAAATACATGAAATAATGATAATACTCATGGTCATATTTTAAGAAAGTATTATTTTTCATTTGACATCAAGTAAGAAGTATTTCATTTGACATCAAGTAAGAACTTCAAAATTACAACTTGCTGCTGAACAACCATCCAGGAGAATGTTTGATCCCACCAAAAAAAGATACCCCAATCCAAAGGCAAAGGAGAAGCCCTCAAAAGATGGTAGGAGGGGCAAAATCATATTTAGAATCAAATCCCATACCTGCCAGAGCTACTTGGAGGGTTCAAATGAAAACTTGTGTGCAGCAGGAGACCCCACATAGACTGAGCCAGACATGACTTTGAGTGCTTGAGTGTCTCCTGTGGAGGTGCAGGTCAAAAGTGGCCTGCCCCAAGGGCAGGGGTTCTGGGTGCTGCAGACCTGGAGCACTCTTGGAGAAGGTTGCCATTAACCCCACAATAGAGCCACCAGAACTTACACAGGACTGGGGAAATGGACTCTTGGGGAGCACAAACAAAACCTTGTGCACACCAACACCCAGGAGAAAAGAACAGTGACCCCAAAAGAGACTGACCCAGACTTGCCTATGAGTGTCCAGGAGTCTCCAGCAGAGACGTAGATTGGCAATGACCTGCTGCAATGTCAAGGGCACTGAATGTGGCAGGGCATGCACAGGATCTTTTGAAAGAGTTTGCCATTATCTTCATTATCTCTACCATAGTTTGGTCTCAGGTCAAACAATAGGGAGGGAACACAGCCCCATCCATCAACAGAAAATTGAATAATTTGATTAAAGATTTACTGATCATGGCCATGCCCATCAGAACAAGACCCAGTTTTCCCCACCGTTGCCATGAGGAAGCTTCATAAAACCTCTTATCATTATCCCTCAGAGAGCAGACAGAATGAAAAACCAGTCACAGAAAAACAAATTGATCAGATGGACAACAGCCTTGCCTAATTCAATGAAACTATGAGCCATGCCATGTAAGGCCACACAAGACAGATGGAGAGTAGAGAATTCTGATAAAATGTGGTCTACTGGAAAGGAAATGGCAGACTACTTCAGCTTTCTTGTCTTGAGAACCCCATGAACAGTAAGAAAACTCAAAAAGATATAACACCTAAATATGAACTCCCAGATCAGTAGGTGCCCAAAATGCTACTGGAGAAGAATGGAGAAATAACTCTAGAAAGAATGAAGAGATGGAGCCAAAGCAAAAACAATGACCAGTTGTGGATGTGACTGGTAATGGAAGTAAAGTCCATGCTGCAAAGAACAATATTGTATAGGATCCTGGAATGTTAGGTCCATGAACCAAGGTAAAGTAGAAGTGGTCAAACAGGATACGGTAAGAGTGAACATTGACATTTTAAGAATCAATGAATGAAAATGGACTGGAATGGGTGAACTTAATTCAGATGACAATTATATCTACTACTGTGGGCAAGAATCCCTTAGAAGAAATGGAGTAGCCATCATAGTCAATAAAAATGTTCAAAGTGCAGTACTTGTGTGTATCGTCAAAAATGACAGAATGATTCCTGTTTGTTTCCAAGGCAAACCATTCAATATCACAGTAATCCAAGTCTATGCCCCAACCAGTAAGGCTGAATAAGCTGAAGTTGAATGGTTCTGTGAAGACCTAGAGGACCTTCTAGAACTAACACACCAAAAAGATGTCCTTTTCATTATAGGGGGCTGGAATGCAAAACTAGGATGTCAAGAGATACCTGGAGTAACAGGCAAATCTGGCCTTGGAGTACAAAATGAAGCAGAGCAAAGGCTTACAGAGTTTTGCCAAGAAAATGCACTGGTCATAACAAACACCCTCTTTCAACAACACAAGAGATGATTCTACACATGGATATCACTAGATAATCAATACTGAAATCAGATTGATTGTATCCTTTGCAGCCAAAGATGGAGAAGCTCTATACAGAATTAAAAGCAAGACTGGGATCTGACTGTGGTGCACATCATGAACTCCTTATTGCCAAATTCAGACTTAATTTCAAGAAAGTAGGGAAAACCACCAAACCATTCAGGTATGACTTAAATCAAATTCCTTATGATTATACAGTGGGAGTGACAATTAGTTTCAAGGCATTATATCCAATAGAGTGCCTGAAAAACTATGGACAGAGGTTCATGACATTGTATAGGAGGCAGTGATAAAGACCATGCCCAAGAAAACTAAAGCACCTCTTCATGCAAAGATGGGCTCGATAAAGGACAGAAATGGTCTGGACCTAACAGAAGCAGAAGATATTAAGAAGAAGTGGCAAGAATATATGGAAGAACTATACAAAAAGTATCTTCACGACCAAGATAATAATGATGATGTGATCACTAATCTAGAGCCAGACATCTTGGAATGTGAAGTCAAGTGGGCCTTAGCAAGCATCGCTATGAACAAAGCTAGTGGAGGTGATGGAATTCCAGTTGAGCTATTTCAAATCCTGAAAGATGATGCTGTGAAAGTGCTGCACTCAATAAGCCAGAAAATTTGGAAAACTCAGCAGTGGCCACAGGACTGGAAAATATCAGTTTTCATTCCAAATCCAAAGAAAAGAAATGCCAAAGAATGCTCAAACTACCACACAATTGCACTCATCTCACATGCTAGTAAAGTAATGCTCAAAATTCTCCAAGGAAGGCTTCAGCAATACGTGAACTGTGAACTTCCTGATATTCAAGCTGGTTTTAGAAAAGGCAGAGGAACCAGAGATCAAATTGCCAACATCTGCTGGATCATGGAAAAAGCAAGAGAGTTCCAGAAAAACATCAATTTCTCCTTTATTGACTATGCCAAAGCCTTTGACTGTGTGGATCACAAGAAACTGTGGAACATTCTGAAAGAGATGGGAATACCAGACCACCTGACCTGCCTCTTGAGAAATCTGTATGCAGGTCAGGAAGCAACAGTTAGAACTGGACATGGAACTACAGACTGGTTCCAAATAGGAAAAGGAGTACGTCAAGGCTGTATATTGTCACCCTGCTTATTTAACTTCTATGCAGAGTACCTCATGAGAAACGTTGGGTTGGAAGAAACACAAGCTGGAATCAAGATTGCTGGGAGAAATATCAATAACCTCAGCTATGCCGATGACACCACCCTTATGGCAGAAAGTGAAGAGTAGCAAAAAACCCTCTTGATGAAAGTGAAAGAGGAGAGCGAAAAAGTTGGCTTAAAGCTCAACATTCAGAAAACGAAGATCATGGCATCTGGTCCCATCACTTCATGGGAAATAGATGGGGAAACAGAACTGTTTCAGAAGAAACAGTTAAAGACTGTTAAAGAAACAGTGTCAGACTTTATTTTTTTGGGCTCCAGGATCACTGCAGATGGTGATTGCAGCCATGAAATTAAAAGAGGCTTACTCCTTGGAAGAAAAGTTATGAAAAATCTAGATAATATATTCAAAAGCAGAGACATTACTTTGCCGAATAAGGTCCTTCTAGTCAAGGCTATGGTTTTTCCTATGGTCATGTATGGATGTGAGAGTTGGACTGTGAAGAAGACTGAGCACCAAAGAATTGATGCTTTTGAACTGTGGTGTTGGAGAAGACTCTTGAGAATCCCTTGAACTGCAAGGAGATCCAACCAGTCCATTCTGAATGAGATCAGCCCTGGGATTTCTTTTGAAGGACTGATGCTGAGGCTGAAACTCCAGTACTTTGGCCATCTCATGTGAAGAGTTGACTCATTGGAAAAGACTCTGATGCTGGGAGGGATTGGGGGCAGGAAGAGAAGGGGACAATGAGGATGAGATGTCTGGATGGCATCACTGACTCAATGGCCATGAGTCTGAGTGACCTCCGGGAGATGGTGATGGACAGGGAGGCCTGGCATGCTGCTCTTTGTGGGGTCGCAAAGAGTCGGACACGACTGAGCGACTTAACTGATCTGATGAAATTGAAAGTGGAGAGTGAAAAAGCTGCCTTAAAACTCAACATTCAGAAAATTAAGATCATGGCATCCGGTCCCATCACTTAATGGCAAGTAGATGGGGAAATAATGGCAACAGTGAGATTTCAATTTTGGAGGCTACAAAATCACTACAAATGGTGACTACAGCCATGAAATTAAAAGAGGCTTGCTCCTTGGAAAAAAAGCTATGATCAACCTAGACAGCATATTGAAAAGCAGAGCCATTACTTTGCTGACATAAGTCCATCTAGTCAAAGCTATGGTTTTTGGTAGTCATATATGGATGTGAGATTTGGACCATAAAGAAAGCTGAGCACTGAAGAATTGATGCATTTGAACTGTGGTGTTGGAGAAGACTCTTCAGAGTCCCTTAGACTGCAAGGAGATCAAAGTCAGGAGGAGAAGGGGACAACAGAGGGTGAGATGGTTGGATGACATCGCCGACTCAATGGACATGAATTTGACCAAACTCCGGTAGTTGTTGACGGACAGGGAAGCCTGGCATCCTGTGGTCCATGGGCTCACAAAGACTCAGACAAGACTGAGCGACTGAACTGAACTCACTGAAGAAGTATTTGTAATTCAAGCTAAATTAAACAGCATGTTTCATTGATAATGACTCTATTTTGTAAGTTTAAATGATAAATTTTAACTTAAAAGTATCAAATATGATAATTTTAATGTAGATTGGTTTTAACACAAGCTCTTGTGTTAGTTTGTATTGCTGCTGTAGTAAGAGTCAGACATGACTGAACGACTTCACTTTGACTTTTCCCTTTCATGCACTGGAGAAGGCAATGGCAACCCACTCCGGTGTTCTTGCCTGGAGAATCTCAGGGATGGCGGAGCCTGGTGGGCTGCTGTCTATGGGGTCGCACAGAGTCAGACACGACTGAAGCGACTTAGCAGTAGCAGCAATTAAATCTTTCAGAAAAACCCAGACGAACTTTTTGACTAATCCAATCCTCTCCCACAAACATAGTGCCTTAAAATAATAAAAGTTTATTATCTTAAAATTCTGCAAGCAGAAGTATACAACACATCTTACTAGATTAAAAATGTTGTACATGATATGCTCCATCTGGGATTCTGAGGGACAATCCATTTCCTTGCCTCTTCCAGATTCTGGATACTGCCTATGTTTCTTGGTGTGTGGCTCCTTCCATCTTCATGGGCAGCAATAGCTGTTTGACATATTGTCATGATGACATCTTTGATTCTGACACTTCAGCCTCACTCATCCCCATTTCAGTGTGTTCATCTGAATACTTAAGAGCAATCTCCTTATATTAAGGTTAGTTGGTTAGTAAATGTAATTCCATCTGAAATTTAATTCTCCCTTGTCACATAACCAAAAATAGTCACAGATCCTTGGAATTAGAGCACAAAAACTTTTGGAGAACATTATTCTACCTACTCTAGACCCCAAATTAGTTCAGCCTAAATGTGTATTTTTTGGACTTTATTCTCAGTGCCTAGTGTGTTGATTTCTATTTTTCTATAACATTAACCCATTAATTGACACAGTCTTAGTATCTTTTCTTGCTCCTGTCTTCTTACTCTCCCATCTTCACAAGCCTTCCTTGAGTCACTTTGCAAATAAACATGAACTCAGATCTTTATTTCAGGTTCTGCTTTTTTTTTGGAAATCAAAATTTGATAAAGTACATAACAAAATGGAAAACCATAATATCCAATTAACTTATTAAAATATGCTTACTATTATTATTTAAAATAAAGTGATATAAACTAAATCTGTAAGAGACTACAATATACTGATCAGAATATATTGCAGTACCCATAAACAGAAAACAAGATGATTCAATGGGATCACCAACTCAGTGGACATGAATTTGAGCAAGTTCCAGGAGATGGTGAAAAACAGGGAAGCCTGGTGTGCTGCAGCCCATGGCATTGCAAAGAATCAGACACAACTGATTGACTGAACAAGAATAAGCATAAACAGACTCACACTCACATACTATGAGGATATGAATAAATGGGAATCCTCATGGTTGGAAGATATATACAATATTCATTTGGAAAATTTCTGGGTACTATTTTGTCAATATCAGAAATTGCAGTGGTTGTAGAAAATAAATGCTAAGAACTAAGAAGTATCATGTAAGTAATCTACTCTCCAGTTATTCAGAAAAAAAAAAGCATATATGTTTTAAAAAATACACAAAGGACTTTATTAGGCATGCAACAATTTCTGTTGTTAACTCACCCATACCCTAGCTTACTCTGGAGGTCATATTAATACAAATGTGTAGCAAAAACCTATGTTTATAGCAGATTTGTTCACAATACACCTAACTGGAAGCAATTGAAATATTCATCAAAAGCTATGTGCAAATCATTGTCTATTTATGAATTAAAATATTATATAATAATTAGAATACACAAATTAAAATGAACATTCCAACTAATATTTCTATTGTATCACATTTTTATCTGCTACTGAGTCAAATTTAAAGTTTTTTTCAAGTTATCCTGACCACTTGAACTTTGAATTAACTTAAGCATTCTCCTTAGTTCCCATTAAATAGCTGCAGTAAAGCTTAATTGCAGCACTTTTTCCAAAATCTCTTCTCATGGAAGACCTCACCTACCTTTATTCATTCTTCCTTTAAAACTGGCTGGCCAGTCCCATGAAGTCTTCTTCAACCCCTGAATTCTCATTAACATCCCTCTCCTCAAAATTCATTCAGTATTTATAATCGGAAGAGACTTATTTTGAGACAAATCTCTCCAATGATTGTAGCACTAGTAAAACTTTAAATTCACCTTTGCATTCCCTAGAGTGCCAAAATAAAGAAAATAATTAAATACAACTCTGTAGGAGGGGGATATAAAAGTGTATGCTTTACATGTTTCTAGTGAATACTTTGTTTAAATGAACACATGATGGATGTCTGAAATTATTTGTATTGCTGTTTCTAGTTTTTTAAGATATACATTCTTCATTCTACAGTATTATCATGCAGCCATTTATAAGGCATTACATTTTCTGGTTTTACATAACACTAAGTAGCTGCATAGTGTTTTAGCTTTAGCCTCTAAAGCTTGCCTCAGGTTTTTACTTGTGAAACATAAATGATTGCATTCATATACAAAGGACCTTACTTATTGAAACTTTTCACTAAATGAGCTTCATAGGAAGCATAATCATGAGCTACAGAAAACTAATACTTCTGTTAGTTGTGTACTTGAACTAGATTTACTTTAATATGTCTGGGTTCTCTCTCTGTCTGTCTTTATCTCTTTTTGTTACCTGCTTTAAAATTCATAATTAGTTCTGGCTCTTCAGTGAGTGCTTTTGTCACCATAATGATCAAGTTTTTATGTATTACATATACATATAGCTGTTAGAATTGAGTTTTTTTTTTCTTCTGAACATGACAGAATCCTTGAGCAGCTTGTCTCACAAATATTAATATATGTAGGTTCTCTTTGAATATCATCTAATTTTATAAGTATCCTTGAGAATTATTGCCAATGAGTCTGTACCTTAAACATTGCTAAAGAAAGATGTATATGTTTACCTTTCAGTTCAGTTCAGTCTCTCAGTTGTGTCTAACTGTAACACCATGGCCTGCACCATGCCAGTCCTCCCTGTCCACCGCCATCTCCTGGGGTTTACTCAAACTCATGTCCATTGACTCAGTGATGCCATCCAGCCATCTATCTTCTGTAGTTCCCTTCTCTTCCTGCTTTCAATCTTCCCCAGCATCAGGGTCTTTCCCAAGGAGTCAGTGCTTCGAATCAGGTGGTCAAAGTATTGGAATTTCAGCTTCAGCTTCAGTCCTTCCAATGAATATTCAGGATTGATTTCCTTTAGGATGGACTGGTGGGATTTCCTTGGAGTCCAAGGCTCCTTAATTAATATTTACCTTTAGATCAAGAAATTTTCGCACCTTGTTTTATGTCTCTGGATAAGTTCCAGTGTTTCCCAGTTTACAGTCTTTGGGAACTTGCATTTGTATCCTACTGTTGTGTGAAAATTGTATAAATCTTATGTTGAATTGGTTCACTGTACATTTCACATCTACTGTATCCTTCTATTTCTCTGTATATTCATTCTACTAATTTTTGAGAGTTTGATACTAAAACTCCAATTAAAAATCTTAATTTATATACT
This sequence comes from Ovis canadensis, assembly GCF_042477335.2. Classification (NCBI taxonomy): domain Eukaryota; kingdom Metazoa; phylum Chordata; class Mammalia; order Artiodactyla; family Bovidae; genus Ovis; species Ovis canadensis. The sequence continues at coordinate 140,295,949 of NC_091245.1, forward strand.
TAAAAACAACTGTAATAGTGCAGCTATATGTAACCTTGTTCTGTATTTTTCAGTCTCCTGTAAATGTGTTATTATACTTTCATAATTTAAAAAATTTAAAAGAGAAGAAAGTTATATATATTTAAAACCTATAGGACTTGTGTAGGCCTGATGTTATCTGTCAAGAAAGCAAATGCTGATATGAAAATATATAAAACACAAGATAGAAGTGAAGTTAAAAATATTTATTAGAGGAGTAAGTAGTGTTGTGTTCATGCTCAGACACTCCGTCCTGTCTGACTCTGCCACTCCGGACTGTAACCCTCCAGGCTCTCTGTCCATGGGAATTTTCAGGCAAGAATACTGGAGTGGGTTGCCATTTCCTCTTCCAGGGAATCTTTGCAGTCCAGGGGTAGAACTCTCACCTCCTGCATTTCCTGCATTGCTGGCTGACTCTTGAAAGTGAAAGTGAAGTCGCTCAGTCGTGTCCGACTCTTTGCGACCCGTGGACGTTAGCCCACCAAGCTCCTCCGTCCATGGGATTCTCCAGGCAAGAATACTGGAGTGGGTTGCCATTTCTGCTGAGCAATCAGGGAAGTCCATTCTTGTTAGCATTACTCCTTGACAGAGCATCCCCTCTCAACTCCGAACTTCCTCTCTCCGCCTCAAGGCATGGATAATTGGCAATTCTGGGTGTTTAGTAGGAAAACTCAGTGGATCAAATAAGGGTCAGTTCTGTCCATGGTGTTTGTCAGTTGAGTCCCGATAGAGAGGTTTCCTAAGTCTACCATAGATGCAGCATCTGAGTCAGTTTTTTGAGTGAAGCAGTCTTATCCCATTTCAGTTCATCACAGCATGTGCTGGGAAATTATCATATGATCTCTAAAATATAAATAATATGCCTTTAAAATGAAAATTAGTGAAAAACAGTACAGTAAGACAAAATGGCAAGGTGCAGGTGTTTTGGTTATTGTGTTTAGTACACAAGAACAGGGTATCTGATACATATCAGAGTGTCTGATGTTAAATGTTTAAACTTTATTTTTTACTAACAAAGTATATAGGGGTCAAATTCTGAGAATAAACATAATGAAAGTGAATAGAATTTATAACCTTATCATAAACATTGCTAATATGTTGTATCTTTTTCTGGCACTTTTCTTCTATGTATTACACCATAGATACAGATTTGCAGTATTTTTATGTCACTGTATCTTTAACTATATTAAATCTATACATTTTGTGTGTAATTTTTCTTTAAATAATGATACTACTCAGAAATTCACTCAACATTCTTCTATAAAATCTACATGAATTGCTTCTATTCGGGAAAATTGGTATAAGTTGCCTATGAAAATTCATCTTACCTTTGTAGCTCAACTGTTCATTGTGATTTGCAAATTGTATTAATGAATACTACCATAAACCAAGTAGTAGCTTGTGGTGAAACCTGAAATGTGAACTTGACCTTTCCCCCTCCTTTAATGAAGAGAAGACATAGATTTAATTACTTTTCTTGACCCTCAATGGCATTAGAGTTTTCAAAACTGAGTTCCCTCAGAAATTACTACTACCACTTAATTGCTGTTCCTTCTACTACTCTCCAATTTATGCTTCCCTGCACATATAAGAAAGTATTTAAAAACTGATTGTGGCTCTTTCCTGTTTAACATCCTCTTTGATTTTAGATAAACTTCAAACTCCTCAAATGTGGATTCTATTAATTAATGTCGAAGTCCATTTGGGCTACTTTAACAAAATACCATGGATTAGGTAAATTATAAACAGTAGAATTTTATGCTTCCAATTTTAGAGGAAATCTGAGATCAATATAATCAGGTGAGGGCCCCCTTCTGGGTCTCAGACTATTTTTTTTTTATCCTCACATGGTGAATTGTAAGAAAAGCTATGACAAACCTAGACAGTGTGTTAAAAAGCAAAGACATCACTTTGCAGACAAAGGTCTGTATTCAAAGCTCTGTTTTTCCAGTAGTTATGTTTGGGTGTGAGAGCTGGACCATGAAGAAGGCTAAATGCTGAAGAATTTGTTTTCAAACTGTAGTGCTGGAGAATACTATTGAAAATCCTTCGGGCAGCAAGGAGATCAAACCAGTCAATTCTAAAAGAAATTAAGACTGAATATTCATTGAAAGGACTGATACTCAAGCTGAAGCTCCATTGCAAAGCTTTGTTGTGAAGAGCCAAGTCCCTGGAAAAGACCCTGATGCTGGGAATTACTGAAGGCAGAAGGAGAAGGGAATGACACAGGATGGGATGGTTGTTTGGCATCACCAACTCAATGGACATGAATTTGAGCAAACTCCAGGAAACAGTGAAGGACAGGGAAGTCTGGCATGCTACAATCCATGGGATTGCAAAGAGTCAGACATGACTTAGTAACTGAACACACACACACACACACACACACACACACACACACAGTGACTGTGGCAAAGAAACTGTCTCAGGCCTCTTTTTAAGACCTTAATCTCATTTATGAGGGCTCTCTCCTTATGACCTAAGTACCTTCTAAAGGTCCATCTCCTACTATCATCATTGGAGATCAAATTTCAACATAGAAATTTTGGTGAAACACAAACATTCATGCCATAGCTCTATGACTCTTTGTTACCTGTTGACCTAAGGTCCTTTGTGTCATACAGAAACACTAAAATTTCCCAGTTGCCTGTTCTTTAGCTGGGAAACTTCTCACTTGTTCTCTTATCAAACTGAAACTTTCCTTTTCAATCTCAAATAATTTTACTGGGAATTCTCTTTTGAGTCAGTCAATTTAGGTTAGGGGATTAGATTGTCAATCAACTGAAGAGAGAGTGCATATGAATTTACCTCAAAGCTTATTAGATGGCCAGGTGTATTGGTACTCAGTAAGTTCTTGTGGAATATTTGAATTAATATTTTACTCAACAAATCTCTCATTATTCAAATATCTATTTAAAGGACATTGCTGTTATTTCCATGTTGTACTTCTTTAAACAATAGTTTTAATAGTACTCTGTGCATATCTGATGAATTATTTTACTATATTCTAGAGGTTAATTTTGGCAAAAAACAAAAACAAAACTTGATCTTTGACATTTTTAAGGCATCAGGCTCAGAGTATGCTTAAATTATCACAGAATTCATACCAAACTATACATGTATGATGATGGCATGGATTCAAATAGAGCACTAGTATAGTATTACAGTCTGTGTTATTAGTGTTTAAAATTAAAGCAATTTTTCAAAAGAAGGATGAATATCTTTGTATTAGAATGGAAGTGGAGGAAGCAATTTAATGTAGAAGAAGAGCAATGGGTCTCGAGTCAAGAGACCCTGCCTTAACATACTTCTAATTTCTACATTAGTAAAATAACAATTTGCAAGTCACTTAATTTTTCTAAGTCATGGCCTGGTTTCCACCTTTCATAATTAGGAAATTGCATTAGATGAACTATAAAGTTAAGTATCTATGATAAAAGTTCTCAGACGTGTAGAATAGGTTTGAAATAGTTATTTAAGTATGAAAATTCCTTTATGACCTATTATAGTTCTGAGTGACGTTGATATGAGCAGTTTCTTCACCTTTTTGTAATTGAGGTTATATTTCACAGCTTAATTTCCCTAGTGGTATAGTGGAATTTTATATATATATATATATATATAATTTTTTTTCATATCTTTAGGTATAGCACCATATTATAATTTAACTTGGTATTTTTTTTAATTTCATAAAAATTTTGACTGTATTAATGAATTAAATTATTTATACCAAAGTAAAGATACACTGGATATCCCTTATTAAACATCTGTTTATTTTATAAATATAGGGAATATTCAATAAGATATGCTATGTAATTAGCTTATAACAATTTTATATTTTTGTGACACATATGCCATTAGTATGAAGTAACTAGGATAAAATAAGATTGCAGAAATGATTTGTAAAATAATTTGTCTTGTGTCTATTTAACTCTCCATATAAACTATATAAATATATGTATAATTTGCACACACATATATTATAAATATAGAATTCCAGATATTTTCTCTATAATTAAAATATATTTACTCAAGTAAACAGTAAAATAAGTAAATGTCTTATTTAAATGGTATGTCTTTGTTAAGGTAAACAAAATAATAATAATGTAGTATTATATTAAATATTTAAGGACTTAAATTAATACTTTAAAGGCCCTTTATTTTCCTAGACAGAATTTTAAGATCATCCCAAGTTTCCTTGACTAAGATAAATTCTAAAGTAATATTATTTTTTGTTTAATGTTGCTAAATTTGCAGTAATTTTTCTTCAAAGATATAGAAAATTAATATATAAATGTATATTAAAATATATCTCCCTGAAAGTTACATCTGTTATAATAAATGTTTTCAAAAGCAGTCATTAACTTTTATTATTTAATAAATAATTATTGATTTAGGTATATACACATATTGAAAAGTCAGAAAGTCAAGTCGCTCAGTCATGTCTGACTCTTCGTGACCCAGCCTGCAGACTGCAGCCTACCTGGCTCCTCTGCCCATGGGATTTTCCAGGCAAGAGTACTGGAGTGGGTTTCTATTGCCTTCTATGAGATGTACATATTAATATTACATAAATTTAACTTTAGATTTTAGTGTGCATTCAAAATTTTCTCATTTCTTTCCTCATAATGTCACTATTTTTCATCTATATCATGATTAGAGTAAGAGAGAATTAGCAGAGGAGGTCCTACGATGGTGGGGGAATAGGACAGGGAGACCACTTTCTCCCCCACAAATTCATCAAAAGAACATTTGAACACTGAGCAAATTCCACAAAACAACTTTTGAATGCTGGCAGAGGACATCAGGCACCCAGAAAGGCAGCCCACTGTTTTAGAGAGGAGGTAGGACAAAATATAAAAGTCAAAAAGAGAGACAAAAGAGGTAGGGACAGAGATCCATCCCGGGAAGGGAGTCTTAAAAAAGAGAGAAGTTTCCACACACCAGGAAACAGTCTCTCCGGTGGGTCTGTGGTGAGCCTTGGAATCTCAGAGTGCAAAATAACCAGGAGGAAAAATAAATAAAGACATAAAACCCACAGGTTATTTACCTAACAACAACTCCCAGTGGAGCAGCAGCCCAGACATGCGCATCCCCCACTAGCAAGTGGAGGCTGGACAGGGAGGCACGGGCTGCATTACTAAGGGTAAGGATCCAGACTGTGGAGTACACATAGGGGAGTGATTACTGGCTAGCTTGCTCTCTCCCCTTTTGATTCCCCCTCTTCTCCTCCTGGTCACCTCTATCTCCCTCCTTCCTATTCTCTTCTCCATGTAACTCTGTGTACCTCTCCAGGTGTCCCTTACTGCGGAGAAACTTTTCATCATTAACCTAGATGTTTTATCATTGGTGCTGTATACATGGAGAAGTCTTGAGGATACTGTAAGAATAGGATAGAAAACCAGAGGCAGGAGGCTTAAGCCCAAATCCTGAGAACACTAGAGAACTCCTGAATCCAGGGAACATTAATTGATAGGAGCTCATCAAATGCCACCATACCTACACTGAAACCAAGCACCACCCAAGGGCCAACAAGCTCCTGAGCAAGACATACGATGCAAATTCTCCAGCAACACAGGAACGTAGCCCTGAGCTTCAATATACAGGCTGCCCAAAGTCACACCAAACTCACTGACAACTCAAAACGCATTACTGGACACTTCACTGCACTCCAGAGAGAAGAAATCCAACTCTACCCACCATTACACTGACACAAGCTTCCCTACCAGGAAACCTTGACAAGCCACCCGTCCAACCCCACCCACAGCAAAGAACCTCCACAATAAAGAGGAACCACAAGCTGCTAGAATACAGAAAGGCCACCCCAAACACAGCAATATAAATAAGATGAAAAGACAGAGAAATACCCAGCAGGTAAAGGAACAGGATAAATGCCCCCCTAACCAAACAAAAGAGGAAGAGATAAGGAATCTACCTGATAAAGAATTCTGAATAATGATAATGAAAATGATCCAAAATCTTGAAAACAAAATGGAGTTACAGATAAATAGCCTGGAGACAAGAATCAAGAAGATGAAGAAAGGTTTAACAAGGACCTAGAAGAAATTTTAAAAAGTCAGTATATAATGACTAATGCAATAAATGAGATCAAAAACACTCTGGAGGGAACCAACAGTAGCATAACGGAGGCAGAAGATAGGATAAGTGAGGTAGAAGATAGAATGGTAGAAATAAATGAATCAGAGAGGAAAAAAGAATTAAAAGAACTAAGGACAACTTCAGAGACCTCTGGGTCCATGTTAAATGCCCCAACATTTGAATCATAGGAGTCCCAGAAGAAGAAGACAAAAAAAGAAAAGGCCATGAGAAAATACTTGAGGAGATAATAGTTGAAAACTTCCCTAAAATGGGGAAGGAAATAATCACCCAAGTCCAAGAAACCCAGAGAGTCCCAAACAGGATAAACCCAAGGCAAAACACCCCAAGACACATATTAATCAAATTAACAAAGATGAAACAGAAAGAACAAATACTAAAAGCAGCAAGGGAAAAACAACAAATAACACACAAGGGGATTCCCATAAGGATAACAGCTGATCTTTCAATAGAAACTTTTCAGGCCAGAAGGGAATGGTAAGACATACTTGTTGGAAGAAAACAACCTACAGCCCAGATTACTGTACCCAGCAAGGATCTCATTCAAATATGAAAGAGAAATCAAAAGCTTTACAGACAAGCAAAAGCTGAGAGAATTCAGCACCACCAAACCAGCACTCCAACAGATGCTAAAGGATATTCTCTAGACAGGAAACACAGAAAGGGAGTATAAACTCTAACTCAAAAGAATAAATTAAATGGCAACAGGATCATATTTATCAATAATTACCTTAAGTGTAAATGGGTTGAATGGCCCAACCAAAAGACAGAGACTGGCTGAAAGGATACAAGACAAGACCCTTGTGCTGCTGCCGCTGCTGCTGCTAAATCGCTTCAGTCATATCCGACTCTGTGTGATCCCATAGATGGCAGCCCACCAGGCTCCCCTGTCCCCGGGATTCTCCAGGCAAGAACACTGGAGTGGGTTGCCATTTCCTTCTCCAATGCATGAAAGTGAAAAGTGAAAGTGAAGTCGCTCAGTCGTGCCTAACTCTTAGCGACCCCATGGACTGCAGCCTACCAGGCTCCTCTATCCATGGGTTTTCTAGGCAAGAGTACTGGAGTGGATTGCCATTGCCTTCTCCATTCAAGACCCTTATATATATATATGTTGTTTAAAAGAGACCTATCTTGAAACAAGGGACATACACAGACTGAAAGTGAAGGGCTGGAAAAAGATATTCCACGCAAATAGAGACCAAAAGAAAGCAGGAGTAGCAATACTCAGATAAAATAGACTTTAAAAAAAGGCTGTGAAAAGAGACAAAGATGGACACTACATAATGATCAAAGGATCAATCCAAGAAGAAGATATAACAGTCATAAATATATATGCACCCAACACAGGAGCACCACAAAATGTAAGACAAATGTTAACAAGTATGAAAGGGGAAATTAACAATAACACAATAATAGTGGGAGACTTTAATACCCCACTCACACCTATGCATAGATGAACTAAACAGAAAATTAATAAGGAAACACAAACTTTAAATGATACAATAGACCAGTAAGACTTAATTGATATCTATAAGACATTTCACCCCAAAACAATGAACTTCACATTTTTCTCATGTGCACACAGAACCTTCTGCAGGATAGATCACATCCTGGGCCATAAATCTAGCCTTGGTAAATTCAAAAAAGTTGAAATCATTCCAAGCATTTTTTCTGACCACAATGTGGTAAGATTAGATGTAAATTACAGGAGAAAACTATTAAAAATTCCAACATATGAAGGCTGAACAACATGCTGCTGAATATCCAATAAATCACAGAAGAAATAAAAAAATAAATAAAAATATGCATAGAAGTGAATGAAGAGGAAAACAAAACAACCTCAAACCTATGGGACACTGTAAGAGTGGTGCTAAGGGAAAGGTTCATAGCAATAGAGGCTTACCTCAAGAAACAAGAAAAAAGTCAAATAAATAACCTACCTCTACACCTAAAGCAACTAGAAAAGGAAGAAATGAAGAACCTCAGGGTTAGTAGAAGGAAAGAAATTTTAAAAATTAGGGCAGAAATAAATGCAAAATGAACAAAAGAGAGCATAGCAAAAATCAACAAAGCCAAAAGCTGGTTCTTTGAGAAGATAAATAAAATTGACAAACCGTTAGCCAGACTTATCAAGAAACAAAGGGAAAAAAATAAAATCAACAAAATTAGAAGTGAATATGGAGACATCAGAACAGACAACACAGAAATCCAAAGGATCATAAGAGACTATTGTCAGCAACTATATGCAAATAAAATGGACAACTTGGAAGAAATGGACAAATACTTAGAAAAGTACAACTTTCCAAACTGAACCAGGAACAAATAGGAAATCCTAACAGACCCATCACAAGCACAGAAATTGAAACTGTAATCAGAAATCATCCAACAAACAAAATCCCTGGACCAGAGAACTTCACAGCTGAATTCTACCAAAAATTTAGAGAAGAGCTAACACCTATCCTACTCAAACTCTTCCAGAAAATTACAGAGGAAGGTAAACATCCATTCCATGAGACCACCATCACCCTAATACCAAAACCTGACAGTTCAGTTCAGTTCAGTCGCTCAGTCGTGTCCAACTATTTGCGACTCCATGAATCGCAGCATGCCAGGCCTCCCTGTCCATCACCATCTCTCGGAGTTCACTCATACTCAGGTCCATTGAGTCAGTGATGCCATCCAGCCATCTCATCCTCTATCATCCCCTTTTCCCCCTGCGCCTAATCCCTCCCAGCACCAGAGATTTTTCCAGTGAGTCAACTCTTCGCATGAGGTGACCAAAGTACTGGAGTTTCAGCTTTAGCGTCAGTTCTTCCAAAAAACACCCAGGGCTGATCTCCTTCAGAATGGACTGGTTGGATCTCCTTGCAGTCCAAGGGCCTCTCAAGAGTCTTCTCCAACACCACAGTTCAAACGCATCAATACTTTGGTGCTCAGTTTTCTTCACAGTCCAACTCTAGCATCCATACATGACCACTGGAAAAACCATAGCCTTGAATAGATGGACCTTTGTTGGCAAAGTAATGTCTCTGCTTTTCAATATGCTATCTAGGTTTGTCATAACTTTTCTTCCAAGGCGTGAGTGTCTTTTAATTTCATGGCTGCAATCACCATCTGCAGTGATTTTGGAGCCCCAAAAAATAAAGTCTGACACTGTTTCCACTGTTTCCCCATATATTTCCCATGAAGTGACAAAGATGCCACACAAAAAAATGAAAACTGCAGGCCAATATCGCTGATGCACATAGATGCAAAAATCCTTAACAAAATTCTAGCAAACAGAGTCCAACAACATATTTAAAAATCATACATCATGACCAATTGGGCTTTATCCCAGGGATGCAAGGATTCTTCAATATCTGCAAATCAATCAACATAATACACCACATTAACAAATTGAAAAATAAAAACCATATGATTATCTCAATAGATGCAGAGAAAACCTTTGACAAAATTCAATATCCAATTACGAAAAAGCCCTCCAAAAAGCAGAAATAGAGGGAACATACCTCAACATAATAAAAGCTATATATGACAAACCCATAGCAAACATTATCCTCAATGGTGAAAAACTGAAACCATTTCCCCTAAAGTCAGGAACAAAACTAGGGTACCCACTCTTACCACTACGATTCAACATAGTTTTGGAAGTTTTGGCCACACCAATCAGAGCAGAAAAAAGAAATAAAAGGAATCCAAATTGGAAAAGAAGAAGTAAAACTCTCACTGTTTCAGATGACATGATCCTCTGCATAGAAAACCTTAAAGACTCCACCAGAAAATTACTAGAGCTAATCAATGAATATAATAAATTTGTGGGACATAAAATCAACACACAGAAATCCCTTGCATTTCTATACACTAACAGTGGGAAAAAAGAAACAGAAATTAAGGAAACAATTCCATTCACCATTGCAACGAAAAGAATAAAAAACTTAGGAACCAGTTCAGTTCAGTTCAGTCGCTCAGTTGTGTCCAACTCTTTGTAACTCCGTGAATTAAAGCACATCAGGCCTCTCTGTCCATCAACACCTCCCGGAGTTCACTCAGACTCATGTCCATTGAGTCAGTGATGCCATACAGTCATCTCATCCTCTACCGTCCCCTTCTTCTCCTGCCCCCAATCCCTCACAGCATGAGAGTCTTTTCCAGTGAGTCAACTCTTCTCATGAGGTGGCCAAAGTAATGATTTCAGCTTTAGCATCATTCTTTCCAAAGAACACCCAGGACTGATCTCCTTTAGAATGGACTGGTTGGATCTCCTTGCAGTCCAAGGGCATCACAAGAGTCTTTCCCAGCAACACAGTTCAAAAGCATCAATTATTTGGCACTCAGCTTTCTTCACAGTCCAACTCTCACATCCATACATGACCACTGGGAAAACCATAGCCTTGGTTAGATGGACCTTTGTTGGCAAAGTAATATCTCTGCTTTTAAATATGCTATCTAGGTTGGTCATAACTTTCCTTCCAAGAAGCAAGCATTTTTTACTTTCATGGCTGCAATCACCATCTGCAGTGATTTTGGAGCCCCCCAAAATAAAGCCTGACACTCTTTCCACTGTTTCTCCATCTATTTGCCATGAATGATGGGACCAGATGCCATGATCTTCGTTTTCTGAATGTTGTGCTTGAAGACAACTTTTTCACTCTCCTCTTTCACTTTCTTCAAGAGGCTTTTGAGTTCCTCTTCGCTTTCTGCCATAGGGTGGTGTCATCTGCATATCTGAGGTTACTAATATTTCTCCCAGCAATCTTGATTCCAGCTTGTGCTTCTTCCAGCCCAGCGTTTCTCATGATGTACTCTGCATATAAGTTAAATAAGCCGGGTGATCCTATACATAGGAATATATCTACCTAAGGAAACAAAAGATGTATATATAGAAAATTATAAAACACTGGTAAAGCAAATCAAGAGGACACAAATAGATGGAGAAATATACCATGTTCATGAATCAGAAGAATCAATATAGTGAAAATGAGTATACTACCCAAAGCAATCTGTAGATTCAATGTAATCCCTATCAAGCTACCAATGGTATTTTTCAGAGAACTAGAACAAATAATTTCTCAGTTTGTATGGAAAAAAGAAAAAAAACTTGAATATACAAAGCAATCTTGAGAAAGAAGAATGGAACTGGAGCAATCAACCTGCCTGACTTAAGTCTCTACTACAAAGCCAGAGTCATCAAGACAGTATGGTACTGGCTCAGAGACAGAAACATAGATCAATGGAACAAAATTGAAAGCCCAGAGATAAATCCAGGCACTTACAGACACCTTATCTTTGACAAAGGAGGCAAGAATATACAATGGAGAAAACACAATCTCTTTAACAAGTGGTGCTGGGAAAACTGGTCAACCACTTGTAAAAGAATGACTCTAGAACACTTTTTTTTTTTTAATTTTAGTTTTTTATTTTTTAAATTTTAAAATCTTTAATTCTTACATGCATTCCCAAACATGAACCGCCCTCCCACCTCCCTCCCCATAACAACTTTCTGGGTCATCCCCATGCACCAGCCCCAAGCATGCTGCATCCTGCGTCAGACATAGACTGGCGATTCAATTCACATGATAGTATACATGTTAGAATGTCATTCTCCCAAATCATCCCACCCTCTCCCTCTCCCTCTGAGTCCAAAAGTCCGTTATACACATCTGTGTCTCTTTCCCTGTCTTGCATACAGGGTCGTCATTGCCATCTTCCTAAATTCCATATATATGTGTTAGTATACTGTATTGGTGTTTTTCTTTCTGGCTTACTTCACTCTGTATAATCGGCTCCAGTTTCATCCATCTCATCAGAACTGATTCAAATGAATTCTTTTTAACGGCTGAGTAATACTCCATTGTGTATATGTACCACAGCTTTCTTATCCATTCATCTGCTGATGGACATCTAGGTTGTTTCCATGTGATGCTCAACATCACTCATTATTAGAGAAATGCAAATCTAGAACACTTTTTAACAAAATACACAAAAATAAACTCAAAATGGATTAAAGATCTAAATGTAATACTAGAGACTATAAAACTCTTACAGGAAAAGATAGGCAAAAGACTCTCTGACATAAACCACAGCAGGACCCTCTATGACCCACCTCTCAGAATATTGGAAATAAAAGCAAAAATAAACAAATGGGACCTAATTAAAATTAAAAGCTTCTGCACAACAAAGGAAACTATAAGCAAGGTGAAAAGACAGCCTTCAGAATAGGAGAAAATAACAAACGAAGCAACGGACAAAGAATTAATCTCTAAAATATGCAAGTAACTCCTGTAGCTCAATTCCAGGAAAATAAATGACCCAATCGAAAAGCCAGCCAAAGAACTAAACAGACATGTCTCCAAAGAAGACATATGGATGGCTAACAAACACATGAAAAGATGCTCAACATCACTCATTATCAGAGAAATGCAAATAAAAACCACAGTGAGGTACCATTTCATGCCAGTCAGAATGGCTGCTATCCTAAAGTCTATAAGCAATAAATGCTGGAGAGGGTGTGGAGAAAAGGGAACCCTCTTACACTGTTGGTGGGAGTGCAAACTAGTACAGCCATTAGGGTGAACAGTGTAGAGATTCCTTAAAACACTGGAAATAGTACTGCCATATGACCCAGCAATCCCACTGCTGGGCATACACACTGAGGAAACCAGAATTGAAAGAGACACGTGTACCCCAATGTTCATTGCGACACTGTTTATAATAGCCAGGACATGAAAGCAACATAGATGTCCATCAGCAGACAAATGGATAAGAAAGCTGTGGTACATGTACACAATGGATTATTACTAAGGCATTAAAAAGAATATATTTGAATCAGTTCTAATGAGGTGGATGAAACTGGAGCCAATTATACAGTGAAGTAAGCCAGAAAGAAAAACACCAATATAGTATACTAAAACATATATATGGAATTTAAAAAGATGGTAATGATAACCCTGTATGTGAGACAGCAAAAGAGACACAGATGTATAGAACAGTCTTTTGGACTCTGTGGGAGAGGGTGAGAATGTGATGATTTGGGAGAATGATTTTGAAACATGTATAACATCTTATGTGAAGCGAATCACCAGTCCAGGTTCAATGCATGATACAGGGTACTCGGGGCTGGTGCATTGGGATGACCCAGAGGGATGGGATGGGGAGGGAGGTTGTGGGGGGGTGCAGGATGGGGAGCACAGGTACATCCATGGCTGATTCATGTCAGTGTATGTTGAAACCAATACAATATTGTAAAGTAAAAATAATAATAATAAATAAAATAAAATAATTTTAAAAATGAAAATCATTTAGGTAGGAAAACCAAATATTGTTTTCAAGTACATTCTCTGCTGATGTGACAAATTTTGTTAAGGGCAAACAAAAAGGAAATAATCTTTAAATAGAATGAAAGTAGCTAGATCCAACCAAAAAAAAAACAAAAGAGAGAGAGAGAGAGAATTAGCTACAAAAACATTGAGGAAGAGGAAAATATGAAGCTTAAGCTTTGGCATATATGTAGGTTAGGAATTTATATATATATATATATATATATACATACATACATTATATATATATATAAATATATATATACTATATATATATTTCCCCCTCTATGTTAAAAGTGGGAGATCATAAAGCAGCAAATTTAAGAGTAAGTTTAGTTCAAAATCTATGTAGATAGGACACATTTGTATTGAATGTCACTTGGGAGAATATGCAGAAAATGTTAATTGTGGTTATCTTTTGTTCATAAATTTAAAGTTGAATTTTTTTTTGTTTCTCTTTGTATGTTATAATTTTTCTGACAATCAATGAGTTATCTGATTGTTAGCAAAAATAATAGAACATAACTATCTATAAATGGAAATTTTAATTCCTCAAATATTGTATCCTATCTTGTTGAGAGGTTGCTGAGGAGAGTTCTCTATCAGTCTTTTAATTATACCACTTCATATAATCCTAACAGTATTTGCATAATTATTATTTCAGTAATGCAGTCAACATATTACATGCCCTGTGATATAAAATAAATATAAAATCCAAAGCAATTGTAAAGTGAAAGTCAAGTGATTTAAAGTACCTGCACTATTCATTATCATTATCATTATCATTTTTATCCTTCCAACAAAAATTTAAATTCATGAGACTTTCCCAGCAATTTGTTGAGGGAAGTACTTGTTTCTGGTTTAAATCAAAGTATGTTACTCAGATACCTAGATTATATTTTACTGTGATTTCTCATTGTAACATATTTGCTGATTTTATGAATATTTTTGAATTATGCAATTTTCCTGATTTTTTTTGGTCACATCATATACTTATTATGATTATTAGCTTCTGTGTTAATAAACCTATTTTCCTTCTTCAATTAGATTCTCATCTGAGTGAACTGCATTTTCAAAATTCTATCAATGGGTCTTCTCTTTGAAACTAGAAAACAACCCATTTAGTGTGCATTATAATAAAGAATCTTTCTAGCTTAGTGAGGCCTTAGTTTTAGTTGAAAGCTATACTGTGGAATATTTTATAGATTTTTTGTATTAGAGAGTTAATTTGTGCTTCTGACATCAGAAGAAATTATCTTCAACATCATGGTGCTAAGCTGAGTTAATATTTTGTCACAGACATTTAAAAAATGTGATAAAGTGAGTTATAGAATTGGAAGTGAATAGCTATAAATAATTAAGGAGCAAAGAAAGATGGAAAATATAAATATTTTCTAACTCCATAATTTGGATTGGAAGGTAAATCCTACATGCTCATTACTGCTTAAATATCATTTGATTTCTGTAAGCATTTTGTCTAAAAATAATTTTTTAAAAAAAGTGTTTCAGGGAGTGACAGAAAGCAAGACATTAAGAAAATGTATCAAGAAAAATATGAAGTACTTAAAACATCAGTTTTTAAAATCAAGTCACTTCTACATGAAGTTTGGAAAATTGTATGAAGAATGTAGACATTGAGAAAGCCACTTTCTCATTTGTAATTTCTGTGGTAGGCAACTTCTGAAATGGGTCCCAATGGTCCCCACCCACTGATATTTATACCATTCTATAATACCCTCCATTTGAATATAAGCAGGGACTAGTGACTGGCTTCTAATAAATATATAGTGGGAAAAGTTATGAGATGTTATTTCCAATATCAAGTTGCAGAAGATTGTCATTTCCATCTTGCTCTCTTTTGTCTTCTCATTTGCTCAGTCTCATGAATCTACTGGCCCTGTGGGAGTCTTCTAGGAGGATGCCCACATAGTGAGGAGTAAAGGGAGAATTCTGGCCAATATTGTGCAAAGAACTGAATCCTCCAGACATGAGTGAGCTTGGGAGTACTCTTTTACTAGGAGTATTCAAAAAACTGCTTGTTAACTGGCACCTGGAAGGCAGCTTAGTGAGTGACCAGACTCAAAAGACCCAGCTTAGCAATGACTTAGATTCCTGACCCACCAAAACTGAGATAATAAATATTGTTATTGTGAGCCACAATGTTTGGGTATAATTTTTTATACAGTGGTTGACAATTAACACACTTTTATACATTGTTCTGAACTCTGTACTAATAGATTCAACAGTTATGAGCTCCCAGCAACTACACATATAATGAAATTTAGGCAAATATATATATATTATATATATATATATATATGTATGTATGTATGTATGTATGTATGTATGTATGTACGTATGTATGTTGGAGAAGGAAATGGCAACCCACTCCAGTGTTCTTGCCTGGAGAATCCCAGGAACAGGAGAGCCTTGTGGGCTGCCATCTATGGGGTCGCACAGAGTCGGACATGACTGAAGCGACTTAGCAGCATGTATGTGTGTATTTGCTTATACCTTGTGGGCTTCCCTTGTGGCTCAGCTGGTAAAGAATCCACCAGCAATTAGGGAGACCTGGGCTCAATCACTGAGTTGGGAAGATCCCCCAGAGAAGGGAAAGACAACCCACTCAAGTATTCTGGCCTGGAGAATTCCATATACTGTATAGTCCATGGGGTCACAAAGAGTTGGATGCAACTTTCACTTTCACTTTTTTCATACTTTGTAATCAATAAGGAATTAAGAAAAAGGTGAGGTAGATATGCATTCCCTACCAATTTAGCAGAATATGAAATCTTTTAATAATTTATAGACAATCCCCTGCAGGAGGGCATGGCAACCCATTCCAGTATTCTTGCCTGGAGAATCCCATGGACAGAGGAGCCTGTCAAGCTATAGTGCATAGGGTTGTAAACAGTCAGAAATGACTGAAACAACTTAGCATGCACATATGCACATTCATCAGAATTATATGTGTACTGTGCTGATATTTTGGAGAAGAAAATGGCAACTCCCTTCTGGAAATTTCCAAGGACAGGGGGGCCTGGAAGGCTACAGTCCAAGAGGTCACAAAGAGTTGGACATGACTGAGAGCACTAGCATACATGCTGATATTTATAAGGAAATCTGTGAAAGATTGAAACTACTATATACTGCGGGGCAATTTGTCATTCTCGATTTATTGTTGTAATGTCACTAGCCTTCTCATAACTAGCTGGGGCTTTATATGGTGAATTTCTTGCCTCACTGATGAAGGTGCTGGATGTGATGGTCTTTAAGCTAAAAATTCTAGATAACAGCTAAAAATTCTAGATTATAAATATTGGGATAGAAATCATCATTGGAGATATATACCAAATAGAGATTAGGGCCAAATTAAAACAAAATACATCAAATACAATCAAAACAATAGAATTGAACTTTCAAATACACCTTAAGAATATTTTATGTAAACTGTTTTGTAATTTAAAGTCAGGTTAATTACAAAATGCTGTTTCGATTGATTATACTATTCCAGGCTCTGCTAACTTATATATGCACTTTATTATTTTCAGATCAAAAATGATATTAAGTGGCAAGCCTTTGGATACACATTTACTAAGGGATGGAGATAAGATTTAAATATCCATTACCAAAAGTTGCAATCATGATGGTATTGAAATATATATATATATAATGTTTAAGTTTTTATTTTGATTTAATTTATTTTAAAAGTTAGTTTTCCCTGGTTGCTCAGCTAGTAAATAATCCTCCTCCAATGTGGGAGACCTGAGTTCGATCTCTGGGTTGAGAAGATACCCTGGAGAAGGGACCAGCTACCCACTCCAGTATTCTGGCCTGGAAAATTCCATGGACTGTATAGTCCATGTGTTCCCAAAGAGTCAGATATGACTGAGCGACTTTTACTTTCACTTTGTTAGGTAACGAAATGTGTTTTAAAATCTTAAATGTATTAAAAATTTATTTAGGAACAAACACAAATATCTTTACCAAATAAAGATGTTTCATAATTATAAAAAATAGAAGTTAGTATTTATTTAAAAAATAACACAGAGATTTGACAAAGATATACAGATAAACTTGTGAGGCAGTTGCTAAAATATTTACATATTTCTTACTAATATGTGAAAATAAAATTGGATCATCTCTGTAATAGTGGGAACTGAGCTCCTTCCATCTAATAGTAGTGAAGCATCATTGTCTTTCCTCTAAACATACAAATTCAATTAAGGTTGTGTTTAATTTAAATATTAGTTGTTGTTGTTGTTGTTGTTGTTTTTTAAGTCAAATAAATCCAATTCATTTTAAAGAGAAATTTATGTGCTGGGTAATAAGAATGACACGTTGGCTCCTCAGGTGAGGCACAAAGATAAAGACAGCTATATTTAATTTTTAAGTGATGTGACATGTAACAACTGACCTTAAATAGAAAATTTCTGTAATTATATAAATCAGAGAGCTTCCCAGATATGACATAAAACCTTTGGGTAACAAATATTCTGAGTTATATTACTGAAGTGGAAAAAAGCAAAGCTGACAGGCAATGAGATTAAGTAAAGGACATTTTGTGTACATCCTAATGCTTAATTTCAAGAGGAAGTGCAATGTAACGGAGGCACCATTCTTTCAATGACCCAAAGGGTTTTTCACTGTTTTTTTTTTTTTTACCATTTCCAAGTATTATTATTTCATAAGTGGAAATACATTTTCATAATATGTATTCTATCATACTGACATACTTGAAATTTATCAAGAAAAAATCAAAGTCCCTAAATCATATATTCATCACACTCTTTCAAGAAATAGTAAAATAGGTATTCCATAAGTACTTTTGTGTGTTTTGCTCTGTTCCATTTATTAGCAATAAAAATGACTTCCAGTATTTCATTCAAGGCTAAATGGGGAGCACATGTACAATTATTTGAACCAGTATAAAAATCAATTTGTTGCATCATTTTAATGTCATCTTTTGGTAGAAGGATGGAGAAACAGTTGTAGCATAAACTGTGGACCCAAAGGTCATTTCACTGAATTAAAAAACAAAGAACACTGAGACAAGTCATACATTTGAAGAAATTAAAGGCAAGAGTAGCAAAATAAAGACAAGTAGGACTAAATCAAACAAAAAGTTTCTGTGTAGCAAAAGAAATAACAGAATCAAAAGGTAACCTATGGAATGAGAGAAAATCAAACTATATATCTGATAAGGGTTTAAAATCCAAAATATATAAGGAACTTCATTAGCATAAAAGCAACAAAAAAAATAACCTGATTTTAAAAAGTGGGCAAATAATTTGAATAGACATTTTTTCCAAAGAAAATACACATATGGCTGAGAAGTACATGAAAATAAACTCAACATTACTAATCATGCTGCTGCTGCTGCTGCTAAGTCGCTTCAGTCATGTCCAACTCTGTGCGACCCCAGAGACGGCAGCCCACTAGGCTCCCCTGTCCCTGGGATTCTCCAGGCAAGAACACTGGAGTGGGTTGCCATTTCCTTCTCCAATGCATGAAAGTGAAAAGTGAAAGTGAAGTCACTCAGTTATGTCCGACTCAGCGACCCCACGGACTGCAGCCTACCAGGCTCCTTCGTCCATGGTATTTTCCAGGCAAGAGTACTGGAGTGGGGTGCCATTGCCTTCTCCGACTAATCATGAGGGAAATGCAAATCAAAACCACAATGAGACATTATTTCACACCTGTTAAGAGTGCTATTTTATCAAAATTTATAAATATTTACAGGGATCTGAAGAACTGGGATCCTTGTATGCTGTTGATGGGAATGTAAAATAGTACATCCACTCTGGAAAATCAAAAGGTCCATCTAGTCAAGGCTATTGTTTTTCCAGTGGTCATGTATGGATGTGAGAGTTGGACTGTGAAGAAAGCTGAGCATTAAAGAATTGATGCTTTTGAACTGTGGTGTTGGAGAAGACTCTTGAGAGCCCCTTGGACTGCAAAGAGATCCAACCAGTCCATTCTGAAGGAGATCAGCCCTGGGTGTTCTTTGGACGGAATGATGCTAAAGCTGAAACTCCAGTACTTTGGCCACCTCATATGAAGAGTTGACTCATTGGAAAAGACTGTGATGCTGGGAGGGATTGGGGACAGGAGGAGAAGGGGAGACAGAGGATGAGATGGCTGGATGGCATCACTGACTCTATGGCTGAGAGTTTGAGTGAACTCCGGGAGTTGGTGATGGACAAGGGAGGCCTGGCGTGCTGCGATTTATAGGGTCACAAAAAGTTGGACACGACTGAGTGACTGAACTGAACCGAACCGATGGAGTTTCTTCAAAAAGTTAAAAATTAAACTATCATATAATCCAACAATCTCATACCTGGGGATATTATAATACATTTGAAATTAAGATTTCAAAGAAATGTCTGCATCCCTATGTTCATTGCAGAATTATTCACAATAGGCAAGGTATGGAAACAACCTAAGTATCCATCTATTGATGAATGGATTAAGAAAATGTGGTGAAAGTGAGAGTTGCTCAGCCTTTTTTGACTCTGCAACCTCATGGATTATACATTCCATGGTATTCTCCTGGCCAGGCTACTGGAGTGGGTAGCCGTTCCCTTCTCCAGGGTATCTTCCTAACCAGGAATCAAACTGGGGTCTCCTGCATTGCAGGCAGATTCCTCACCAGCTAAGCTAAGAAAATATGGTACATGCACACAATGGAATATTATTTAGCTTTAAAAAAGAAGGAAATCCTGCGATATGCAACAGCATGGATGAACCTGGACAACATTATGTTAAGTGAAAAAATCCAGTCACAAAGGGACAAATCCTATGTCAATCCATTTATATGGAGTATCTTGAAAAGTCAAACACATAGAAGCAGAGAGTAGAATGTTGGCTACCAGGGAAATTGGGAAGTTATTCAAAGATACAGTTTCAGTTATACAAGATGAATATGTTCTAGATTGCACCAGTAGTTAATAATACTGTATTGTGCCCTTAAATAAATTGTTAAAATAGGAGCTTTCGTGTTAAGTTTACTTACTATAATTTGATAAAATGACCTTTGTAACCTTTGCCTCCCATGTGACTGCTGTGTTTATTTTATATTAGATGGGTGAAGGGGGTTTTTACATATGGAGTTAAGATTACTGGAATGGGTGAATTTAATCAGATGACCATTATATCTACTACTGTGGAAAAAAAAAATCCCTTAAAAGAAATGGGGTATCCATCATAGTTAACAGAGGAGTCTGAAATGCAGTACTTTGGTGCAATCTCAAAGCTAGAGAATGATCTCTGTTCGTTTCCAAGGCAAACCATTCAATATCATGGTAATCCGAGTCTATGTCCAGACCAGTAATCCTGAAGAAGCTGAGGTTGAACGGTTCTATGAAGACCTACAAGACCTTCTAGAACTAACATCCAAAAAAGATGTCCTTTTCATTATAAGAGACTGGAATGCAAAAGTGGGAAGTCAAGAAACAACTAGAGTGACAGGCAAATTTGGCCTTGGAGTACAGAATGAAGCAGGGCAGAAGCTAATAGAGTTCTGCCAAGAGAACACACTGGTCATAGCAAACACCCTTTTCCAACAACACAAGAGAAGCCTCTACACATGGACATCACCAGATGGTCAACACCAAAATCAGGTTGATTATATTCTTTGCAGCCAAAGATGGAGAAGCTCTATACACTCAGCAAAAATAAAACAAGGAGCTGACTGTGGCTCAGATCATGACCTCCTTATTGCCAAATTCAGACTGAAATTGAAGACAGTGGAGAAAACTACAAGACCATTTTGGTATGATCTAAATCAAATCCCTTATGACTATACAGTGGAAGTGAGAAATAAATAGACAGAGTGCCTGATGAACTATGGACACAGATTCATGGCATTGTACAGGAGACAGGAATCAAGACCATTCCCAAGAAAAAGAAATCCATAATAGCAAAATGGCCGTCTGAGAAGACCTTGCTAGTAGCTGTGAAAATAAGACAAGCCAAAAGCAAAGGAGAAAAGGAAAGATATACCCATTTGAATGCAGAATTCCAAAGAAGAGTAAGGAGAGATAAGAAAGCCTTCCTCAGCAAACAATGCAAAGAAATAGAGGAAAAAAATAGGATGAGAAAGACTAGAGATCTCTTCAAGAAAAATATAGATACAAAGGGAATATCTTATGCAAAGATGAGCTCAATATAGGACAGAAATGGTAGGGACCTAACAGAAGCAGAAGACATTAAGAAGAGGTGGCAAGAATACATAGAACTGTACAAAAAAGATCCTCATGACCCAGATAATCACGATGGTGTGATCACTCACCTACAGTCAGACATCCTGGAATATGAAGTCAAGTGGCCTTAGGAAGCATCACTACAAACAAAGCTGGGGAAGGTGGTGGAATTCCAGTTGAGCTATTTCAAATCCTGAATGATGATGCTGTCAAAATGCTACACTCAATATGCCAGCAAACTTGGAAAACTCAGCAGTGGCTACAGGACTGGAAAAGGTCAATTTTCATTCTAATCTCAAAGAAAGGCAATGCCAAGGAATGATGAAACTACCGCACAATTTCACTCACATCACACACTAGTAAAGTAATGCTCAAAATTCTCCAAACCAGGCTTCAGCAATACATGAACCTTGAACTTCCAGATGTTCAACCTGGTTTTAGAAAAAGCAGAAGAACCAGAGATCAAATTGCCAACATCTGCTGGATCATGGAAAAGCTAGAGAGTTCCAGGAAAACATCTATTTTTACTTTATTGACTATGCCAAAGCCTTTGACTGTGTGGATCACAATAAACTCTGGAAAATTCTGAAAGAGATGGGAATACCAGACCACCTGACCTGCCTCTTGAGAAACCTGTATGCAGGTCAGGAAGCAACAGTTAGAACTGAACATGGAACAACAGACTCGTTCCAAATAGGAAAAGGAGTTCATCAAGGCTGTATATTGTCACTCTGATTATTTAACTTATATGCAGAGTACATCATGAGAAATGCTGGGCTGGAAGAAGCACAAGCTGGAATCAAGATTGCCAGGAGAAATATCAATAACCTTAGATATGCAGATGACACCACGCTTATGGCAGAAATTGAAGAGGAACTAAAGAGCCTCTTGATGAAAGTGAAAGAGGAGAGTGAAAACGTTGGCTTAAAGCTCAACATTCAGAAAACAAAGATCATGCATCCAGTCCCATCACTTCATGGCAAATAGGTGGGAAACTAGTGGAAACAGTGGCTGACTTTATTTTGGGGGGCTCCAAAATCACTGCAGATGGTGATTGCAGCCATGAAATAAAAAGACGTTTACTGCTTGGAAGGAAAGTTATGACCATGGCAGACAGCATATTAAAAAGCAGAGACATTATTTTGTCAACAGAGGTCTGTCTAGTCAAGGCTATGGTTTTCCAGTAGTCTGCTGTGGCTGCTAAGTCGTTTTGGTCGTGTCTGAGTCTGTGCGACCCGATAGATGGCCGCCCACCAGGCTCCCCCATCCCTGGGATTCTCCAGGCAACAACACCGGAGTGGGTTGCCATTTCCTTCTCCAATGCATTAAAGTGAAAAGTGAAAGTGAAGTCACTCAGTTGTGTCTGACTCTTCGACACAACTTAGTCCACCCCATGGATTGCAGCCTACCAGGCTCCTCCATCCATGGGATTTTCCATGCAAGAGTACTGAGTACTATACTGATTTGCTGCCTTCTCCAGTATGGATATGAGAGTTGGACTATAAAGAAAGCTGAGCAACAAAGAATTGATGCTTTGGGGCTGTGGTGTTGGAGAAAACTCTTGAGAGTCCCTTGGACTGCATAGAGATTCAACCAGTACATCCTAAAGGAGATCCTGGGTTTTCATTGGAAGGACTGATGTTGAAGCTGAAACTCCAATACTTTGGCCACCTCATGCAAAGAGTTGACTCATTTGAAAAGATCCTGATGCTGGGATAGATTGAGGACAGAAGGAGAAGGGGATGAGATGGTTGGATGTTATCACCGACTCAATGGACATGGGTTTGGGAGTGGACTTCGAGAGTTGGTGATGGCAGGGAGACCGGTCGTGCTGCGGTTCCTGGGGTCGCAAAGAGTCGGACACGACTGAGCGACTGAAGTGAACTGAACTGAACTAAGATTACTAATCTTCAGATAGTTAGAAAGAGACATTGAGTGAGTGGGCGTAATCTGATCTTATGCTTAAATGGCAGAGAGTTTTCTCAACTGGTGACAGAAGTCAGATTTGAAGGATGGAAAGGATTCAGTCCATCATTACTGGCTGTTAGATGAAAGTGGCCATGTGATCAGGAATATAGTTGGCCTATAAAGTCTGAGGGCCATCTTTAGCTGACAACCTGAAAGGAAACCACGACGTCAATCTTACAGCCACAAAGATTTGAATTCTGCCAACAATCTGAATGAGCTTGGATGTAGATGCCTTCAGATACAAGCTCTATCAATAAACCTCTTATTTAGACTTTATAAGGCCCTTAGCTTGAGAGTCCAGCTGAATTTGACTAGTCTCATCTACAGACTTTTCAAAGACTTATAGGCAGATCTATAAGCTTTGTTTGGAGAAGGCAATGGCACCTCACTCCAGTACTCTTGCCTGGAAAATCCCATGGATGGAGGAGCCTAGTGGGCTGCAGTCCATGGGGTCTCGAAGAGTCAGACACGACTGAGCGACTTCACTTTCACTTTTCACTTTCATGCATTGGAGAAGGAAATGACAACCCATTCCAGTGTTCTTGCCTGGAGAATCCCAGAGACGGGGGAGCCTGGTGGGCTGCCATCTATGGTGTCGCACAGAGTCAGACACAACTGAAGTGATTTAGCAGCAGCAGCAGCATAAGCTTTGTTGACTACATGCTTACTTTGTTATTGTACTAGAGAAATTAGAAGAAAAAAATGAAAAATACAACTTTAACTTAGACTGAACTATCAGGGAAATTATAACAACACAGTATATCTAAGCTATTCTCCCTTAAGCCTACATATTACCTTTCTCAACACTTGCATGCATGCACCATTCTCCACTCTCCAGCAAGGCTGTGAGATTGATTATCTTAAAATCTTTCTTTGATTATGTCATTATTCTGTATATTTGATTGTCATTAACTACCCTGAAGTTACATTGTTTTATACAAAATGAAGGTTTATTCTTTGGTTTGATAATTAAGCAGTCACATTTATATCAAACTCTCAATTAAGTTGTTTCTTTCTTTGCCTGCCAATAATCTAGAAAGTGGATGACCTTTCTATTGTATTAGGTCTGTTGTTTCTTTGTCCACCACACATACTAAGGTAATATGCCTCTTGTCATAAAAAATAACTTTTTGTGTATTATTTCTTCATTGAAATTTTATGACTCAATTAACTAAACCTACTATACTAAGATGGAAATAACCAATGAAAAGTAGATTAAAGAAAGAAAAAGAAAACATATACAACTTCACTGAACAAGAATATTGAGACATGTTGCATTTGTTTTTCATAGCATGACCATATAGTTTCTCGTTTATTCCACAAATGTTGATTGACCACTTTCTATATTCTAGTAGACACCTCGCCTGGCAACTCCCAGAATTTAAGTATAAGACATTTCCTATTTACATTATTATACAGGGACATGTTCAAAAAGGTGATTTATTATTATTACTGACATTAAATATGCTAAACACCTCACATCTGTGCCCAAAATTTTGCCTACATTTATAACCTGTCCAACTTTAAAGTCTATTTAGTTGCATGTTAAAGAAACTAAAACACAGCAGGAAGGTGATTTTTTGTGTGTGTCATATATTTGAAAAATCAGGCAAGGATAAATTTGTATGCTAAAATGATGTGGTCTGTTCTCTGCTTCTTTTCTTTAGCTCTGGATTTCTTTTCCCTTGATCTTAGTTCCTTTTCCATGCAGCGGTCTGGGTTTAAACACATTTAGATGCAAACATTAAAGTTAAGACGCCAAAGGAAGGTCAGATCACATGGTAAACTGATCTTTCTAAGACCATATCTCTCTCCAGAAAACCAAGCAGTTCTCTCTTTCTCAGCATCAGAAATCATACTGATAGTCAAACTGACATACTTGCATTCATTTCTCTCTCTCTGATTAAGGTATTTTGTCCAGGGAACACTAGTACCCCTGACTCAATGTAGCTTGCTTACTCTTTCTTATCTCAGATGAAGATTATACATTAACCCTCATTAAGGAAGAGATTTGATTACTATTAAAGGGAAAAATGGAAACCACATATGGTTACAAATCTACTAATTTTTACTAGAACTTAAGAGCCAATATAGTGTATCTACTTTGGTTTGATGGTATTGGGGTTTGCAAATTTTCATTCAAGTTATTTCATTCACATATACAGCTTTTTTCCCTTCTCCACGACTGAGCGATTTCACTTTCACTTTTCACTTTCATGCATTGGAGAAGGAAATGGCAACCCACTCCAGTGTTCTTGCCTGGAGAATCCCAGGGATGGGGGAGCCTGGTGGGCTGCCATCTATGAAGTCACACAAAGTCGGACATGACTGAAGCAACTTAGCAGCAGCAGCAGCATGCTCTTATCTACAATGCCATGTATCTTCTTTATTTTCCCCAAACCTACCATTTTATGAAAGAGTAGTTCAGTTTATATATCCTATGTGAAACATTTCCTACTCTTTCTAGGTTAAAACGGCCTCTAATTCCCTTGACACTTTGTGGTACTGAATGTTTCTTTACTTATTCTACCATATTACATTGACTTAATGCCTTAATGCCAATAAAGCCTTAAACAACGATATTGTATCTCCTGGAATGTGCATACTACAAATTTGCATATTATGAAGTATTGATTTTCTTTCAGTTCTCAAAACAAATTTAGTTACAAATGACTTTCTAAATAGAATCCTTCTCAAGTATAGATATATGCAGATACATGCCAAGCTATGTCTTGCCCTAAGACAGAGTATTAAATATGACTGTTCAAAGACCCTAGGTTATTTACTTTTAATTATGCAGAATAAAATTAACTTATTCTGCTACAACACTTAGAGCTGCTTGTGTCTATTTGTCTCATCACAACAAGCATCTGAGCGCATCTTCTAATAGATTCTCATTTTATCACAGTGGAATGTAAAATTTATGTAGAATAAATTTAGCACATTTGTTGATTTAGAGCACAAATGTCCAGGGAATACCAAGTATGATTTATATGGAAGGGGCCAATTAAATGTTAAAGATATATTTAACAAAATTTTTGCTCTTCTTAAAAAGTTAGACCTGCCTTAAAAATAAGGTTTCTTTATACATGGATCAAAAAATTTAATCATACTATTTCTTCAAAGAAAGAAAATAATTTTTGATACTCTCTAAATATCCTGTCAGATAGAATTGCCTATATCTGGTAGGAAAAGTACAGAAGAGGTTTGCTAATCCTAGTTCATATCCAAGGTTTCCTGATGTATCATGAATGATGAAATATCTGAGGGATACCACTCTCATATTTTCTGATATTTGAAGCTTATTTTATTAGATGGAAGGATATGCTGGTTATTCAGTTAGCTTCTGTTTTGTACAATCTGCCTGAAAGGGATAGAAGCAAATATTGCATTTTCAAGTTAACTCATATTCATATTTCCTATAGATAGCTTAACTTTAAATACTTGGTAAATAGAATGAAAGCTAAGCTTAAACTACATTACCTGAGCAAGCATAAATAAATGCATAAAGGCATAAATAAAAATATGAAGGCATAGGTTAAAAGTTGCTCTGTACTCATAAAAGAAGTTCTAAAGGAATGATATTTCAAGTGTCAAGAAAATACCTCTGAAAGAGACCAGAATTTTTGCAGAGGTTATAAGTAAAAATCATAGTTTGCTTATCAAATTATTTGTCTCCCTAAGTTCCCCACATTCTTTTCAATAAAAAAAGACCATGTAGACTTTTAAATCAAAAATATGAAAGAAAATGTCTATGTTTTGTAATGTATAACCATGTGAGAAAAAATACAACATTGATGAAAAATGTTTGATCAAAATGCTTAAAGACTTACTTACTGGATAATATCTGTATATATATATATATATATATATATATATATATATATATATATAAGTATTTTGACAGGTATACCTCCTTTGGAGATTTTTTCTGTACAATTTAAATGAATCTATATCCCTTCTCATCCTTATGCATATATGTAGGAACTAATGTTTCAAAATATGTTTATACACATTTTCCACAAGAAAATATTTCTTCTTAATCTAATTTTAATAAAAAATTAACATCAACCACATAACACTTTAAAATTTCCTTTCACATCTCTAGAAAAATTTTGTTGCTTCATTATCATATATTATGGCTTAATATACTATAAAAAATTACAAGCTCTTCTCATTCATTCTTATATGTTTTGTCTTTCAGTTCAGTTCATTTACTTGGTCGTATCCAACTCTGCAACTCCATGGACTGCAGCAAGCCAGGCCTCCCTTTCCATCACCAACTCTTGGAGCTTGTTCAAATTCAAGTCCACTGAGTCAGTGGTGCCATCCAACCATCTCCTCCTCTGTCATTTCCTTCTCCCCGCCGCCCCCCACCCCCCGCACCTTCAATCTTTCCCAGCATCAGGGTCTTTTCCAGTGAGTCAGCTCTTCGCATCAGGTGGCCAAAGTATTGGAGTTTCAGCCTCAGCATCAGTCCAATGATCATTCAGGACTGATTTCCTTTAGGATGGACTGGGTGCATCTCCTTGCAGTCCAAGGGACTCTCAAGAGTCTTCTCCAACATCACAGTTCAAAAGCATCAATTCTTCAATGCTCAGCTTTCCTTCTAGTACAACTCTCACATCCATACATGACTATTGGAAAAACCATAGCTTTGACTAGATGGAACTTTATCGGCAAAGTAATGCCTCTGCTTTTTAATATGCTGTCTAGGTTGGTCATAGCTTTTCTTCCAAGGAGGAAACGTCTTTTAATTTCATGGCTGAAGTCACCATCTGCAGTGATTTTGGAACCCCCCAAAGTAAATTCTCTCATGGTTTCCATTGTTTCCCCATCTATTTGCCATGAAATAATGGGACCAGATGCCATGACTTTAGTTTTCTGAATGTTGAGTTTTAAGCCAACTTTCCACTCTCCTCTTTCACTTTCATCAAGAAGCTCTTTAGTTCTTTTTCACTTTCTGCCATATGGGTGGTGTCATCTTCATATCTGAGGTTATTGATATTTCTCCCAGCAATCTTGATTTCAACTTGTGCTTCATCCAGCCCATTATTTCACATGATGTTTTGTCTTTCGTGATCTAGAAAAGGCTAATATTTTCCTATGTGTATGTACTCAAATGGGTTTCCCCTTGGTTCAGCAGTAAAGAATTCGCCCACCAATGCAGGAGACATGAATTTGATCCCTGGGTCAGGAAGATCCCCTGGAGTAGAAATGACAACCCATTCCAGTATTCTTCCCTGGGAAATCCCTTGGACAGAAGAGCCTGCCAGGCTACAGTCCATGGTGTTGCAAAGAGTAAGACATAACTTAGCAACTCAATAACAATAACAATTTGTACTCAAACATAAAATATTTCCAATTAGTGCCACAGTCTTAATAATTATGCTAAAATGTTTTTAGTTTTTTTGTGTGTTTAACAGCAGCATAGTATGATCTATTCCCAATCTTAGAAAAGTTTCAGTGGAGGACTAGATATCAAATAGTTAGGACATATTTTGCTGGGTTTTTACTTTTCTTTAAATATATTTACATATTTTTTTTCTTAGAGCCAGAACTGAGCAGCCATTCCTTCAACTTAGCCTTTAGTGTACTTTGTTTCCCATTAGGCATATAAAAGTTTTTAACTTAAGTACTGTACTCTAAAATACATTTGTCTTAAGTAGATATAATAATATATTTCCAAAGCTTTCTCTGTACCACATTAATCTGTAAAGCTGATGAAATAGTTGCACTGTGAAATTGATTACCTGGGCAATGAAGCAGAACCTAATCTTTGATATTCAAAGATAATTCTCATCCTGGCACAAAGAAGCTCTCTTATATGAAGGTACTTTCTATTTTCTATATCCTGGATGCTCAAAATAGGGAAAATAATTTGTAGTTTGAATCCAAATATATGCATCATTAGTAAAATATCATCATTATGTATTAGGGTGGTTAGAAGAAGGCATCTATTTTATTAATTTTAAAGGACTTTCAAAAATATATTTTTGTACATAAAAGATCTGTAGTATATTGACTGACATAATGAAAATGTTTAAAAATCAGGCAAACTCTTCTATGTCTATAGATGCATATCCATCTGTGAAAAGATGGAATTTTAAAAACTTATTAGCCATAATTTATATGCCTATTTAAAAATGAAAGCTAAAGGTCAATGCATTGCTCATGTCTTAGATTTTTCTATACACATTTGTTGTTGCTTATTCTTTAAGCCATGTTCAACTCTTTGTGACCCCATTGACTACAGCCCACCAGGCTCCTCTGTCCATGGGATTACCTAGGCAAGAATACTGGAGTGGGCTGCCATTTTCCTTCTCCAGGGGACTTTCCTGACCCAGGAATCAAACCTGAGTCTCCTGAACCGGCAGGCAGATTCTTTCCTGCTGAATCACCAGGGAAGCCCTTTATAAATATATCAGTTCCGTTCAGTTCATAATGCTATAATTAAATCCAGTTATTTTGGGTAAGTATGGAATTTCAAATCAGTTTTCCTTAAATCAGAGACGTTACTCAGTGTCAAGGTTTACTAATCATTTCAAGTATCAGTTCAGTTCAGTACAGTTCAATCGCTCAGTTGTGTCCAACTCTTTGCGACCCCATTAACCACAGCACACCAGGCCTCCCTGTCAATCACTAACTCCCGGGGTTTACTCAAACCCATGTCCATCGAGTTGGTGATGCCATCCAACCATCTCATCCACTGTCGTCCCCGTCTCCTCCTGCCCCCAATCTTTCACAGCTCTTCACATCAATGGCCAAAGTATTGGAGTTTCAGCCTCAGCATCAGTCCTTCCAATGAACACCCAGAACTGATCTCCTTTAGGATGGACTGGTTGGATCTCTTTGCAGTCCAAGGGACTCTAAAGAGTCTTCCCCAACACGACAGTTCAAAAGCATCAATTTTTACACACTTAAATTTCTTTATTGTCAACTCTCACATCCATACATGACCACTGGAAAAATGATAGCCTTGACTATACGGACCTTTGTTGGCGAAGTAATGTCTCTGCCTTTTAATATGCTATCTAGGTTGATCATAACTTTCCTTCTAAGGAGTAAGTATCTTTTAATTTCATGGCTGCAATCACCATCTGAAGTGATTTTGGAGCCCCCCAAAATAAAGTTTCCACTGTTTCCCCATCTATTTCCCATGAAGTGATGGATGCCATGATCTTAGTTTTCTGAATGTTGAGCTTTAAGCCAACGTTTTCACTATTCTCTTTCCCTTTCATCAAGAGGCTCTTTAGTTCTTCTTCAATTTCTGCCATAAGGGTGGTGTCATCTGCATATCTGAGGTTATTGATATTTCTCCCTGAAATCTTGATTCCAGCTTGTGCTTCATCCAGCCTAGCATTTCTCATGATTTACTCTGCATATAAATTAAATAAGCAGGGTGACAATATACAGCCTTGACATACTCCTTTCCCTGTTTGGAACCATCTGTTGTTCCATGTCCAGTTCTAACTGTTGTTCTTGACCTGCATATAGGTTTCTCAAGAGGCAGGTCACATGGTCTGGTATTCATATCTCTTTCAGAATGTTCCACAATTTATTGTGACCTACACAGTCAAAAGCTTTGGCAGAGTCAGTAAGCAAAAATGGATGTTTTTCTGGAACTCTCTTGCTTTTTTGATGATCCAGCAGAAGTTCCCAATTTGTTCTCTAGTTCCTCTGCCTTTTCTAAAACCAGGTTGGACATCTGGAAGTTCACAGTTCACATATTGCTGAAGCCTGGCTTGGAGAATTTTAAGCATTACTTTACTAGCATGGGAGATGAGTGCAATTGTACAGTAGTTTGAGTATTCTTTGGCATTGCTTTTCTTTGGGATTGGAATGAAAATTGACCTTTTCTAGTCCTGTGGCCACTGCTGAGTTTTCCAAATTTGCTGGCTTATTGAGTGCAGCACTTTCACAGCATCACCTTTCAGGATTTGAAATAGCTCAACTGGAATTCCATCCCCTCCACTAGCTTTGTTCATAGTGATGCTTCCTAAGGCCCACTTGACTTCACATTCCAGAATGTTTGGCTCTAGGTGAGTGATCACACCATCGTGATTTTCTCAGTCATGAAGAGCTTTTTTGTACAGTTCTTCTATGTATTCTTGCCACCTCTTTGTAACGTCCTCTGCTTCTGTTAGGTCCATACAATTTCTTTCCTTTATTAAGCTCATCTTTGCATAAATTTTCCCTTGGTATCTCTAATTTTCTTGAAGAGATTTCTATTCTTTCCCATTCTATTGTTTTCCTCTATTTCTTTGTACTGTTCGCTGAAGAAGGCTTTCTTATCTCTCCTTGCTATTCTTTGGAACTCTGCATTCAAATGCGTATGTCTTTCCTTTTCTCCTTTGAAGATAAGAGAAACCCAAGTAAGATGGTAGGCACTGAGAGAGGGGATCAGAAGGCATACAAACTGAAACTACAATCACGGACAACTAGCTAATCTTATCACATGGACCACAGCCTTGTCTAACTCAGTGAAGCTAAGGCATACCATGTGGGGCCACCCAAGATGGTCAGGTCATGTTGGAGAGGTCTGAGAGAATGTGGTCCACTGGAGAAGGGAATGGCAAACCACTTCAGTATTCTTGCCTTGAGAACCCAATGAACAGTAGGAAAAGGCAAAATGATAGGACACTTAAAGATGAACTCCTCAGATTTGTAGGTGCCCAATATGCTACTGGAGATCAGTGGAGAAATAACTCCAGAAAGAATGAAGGGATGGAGCCAAAACAAAAACAACACCCAGTTGTGAATGGGACTGGTTTGGAAGCAAGATTGGATGCTGTAAAGAGCAATATTTCATAGGAACCTGCAATGTCAGGTCCATGAATCAAGGCAAATTGGAAGTGATCAAACAGGAGATGACATAGTGAACATCAACATTCTAGGAATCAGTGAACTAAGATGGACTGGAATGGGTGAATTTAACTCAGACGACATTATATCTACTACTGTGGGCAAGAAGAAATGGAGTAGCCATCACAGTCAACAAAAGAGTCCTAATCTCTTTCAGAACTTTCCACAGTTTATTGTGATCCACACAGTCAAAGGCTTTGGCATAGTCAATAAAGCAGAAATACATGTTTTTCTGGAACTCTCTTGCTTTTTCCATGATCCAGCGGATGTTGGCAATTTGATCTCTGGTTCCTCTGCCTTTTATAAAACCAGCTTGAACATCAGGAAGTTCATGGTTCATGTATTGCTGAAGCCTGGCTTAGAGAATTTTGAGCATTACTTTACTAGCATATGAGATGAGTGCAATTGTGTGGTAGTTTGAGCATTCTTTGGGATTGCCTTTCTTTGCGATTGGAAATGGGTATGACCTAAATCAAATCCTTTATGATTATACAGTGCAAGTGAGAAATAGATTTAAGGAATTAGATCTGATAGACAGAGTGCCTGATGAACTATGGATGGAGGTACATGACATTGTACAGGAAACAGGAATCAAGACCATCCCCCAAAAAAAGAAATGCAAAAAAGCAGAGTGGCTGTCTGAGGAGGCCTTACAAATAGCTGTGAAAAGAAGAGAAGCAAAAAGCAAAGGAGAAAAGGAAAGATATATCCACTTGAATTTAAAGTATATTGTTTATATGTACCACAGCTTGCTTATCCATTCATCTGCTGATGGACATCTAGTTTGTTTCCATGTCCTGGCTATTATAAACAGTGCTGCGATGAACATTGGGGTACATGTGTCTCTTTCAATTCTGGTTTCCTCGGTGTGTATGCCCAGCAGTGGGATTGCTGGGTCATAAGGTAGTTCTATTTGCAATTTTTTAAGGAATCTCCACACTGTTCTCCATAGTGGCTGTACTAGTTTGCATTCCCACCAACAGTGTAGGAGGGTTCCCTTTTCTCCACACCCCCTCCAGCATTTATTGCTTGCAGATTTTTGGATCGCAGCCATTCTGACTGGTGTGAAGTGGTACCTCATTGTGGTTTTGATTTGCATTTCTCTAATAATGAGTGATGTTGAGCATCTTTTCATGTGTTTGTTAGCCATCCGTATGTCTTCTTTGGAGAAATGTCTATTTAGTTCTTTGGCCCATTTTTTGATTGGGTCGTTTATTTTTCTGGAATTGAGCTGCAGAAGTTGCTTGTATATTTTTGAGATTAGTTGTTTGTCAGTTGCTTCATTTGCTATTATTTTCTCCCATTCAGAAGGCTGTCTTTTCACCTTGCTTATATTTTCCTTTGTTGTGCAGAAGCTTTTAATTTTAATTAGATCCCATTTGTTTATTTTTGCTTTTATTTCCAGAGTTCTGGGAGGTGGATCATAGAGGATCCTGCTGTGATTTATGTCTGAGAGTGTTTTGCCTATGTGAAAAAAGACACAGATGTGTATAATGGACTTTTGCACTCAGAGGGAGAGGGAGAGGGTGGGATGATTTGGGAGAATGGGAATTCTAACATGTAGACTATCATGTAAGAATTGAATCGCCAGTCTATGTCTGACGTAGGGTGCAGCATGCTTGGGGCTGGTGCATGGGGATGACCCAGAGAGATGTTGTGGGGAGGGAGGTGGGAGGGGGGGTCATGTTTGGGAACGCATGTAAGAATTAAAGATTTTTTTTAAATTTAAAAAAAAATAAAATTAAATAAAATTAAATTAAATTAAAAAAAAAAAAGTATACTGTTGTCAGATATTAGGAGAGACCAGGCTGCATAGGTGAAGCATGGTGTTTGGGCTGTCTTGGTTCATCTCTCAGATATTTTCTTCTCAGACTGCCCCAGCCCAGGATAATAGATGAGCTTTGTACATCATGTATGCATGTGCAGCAGTTTAGTTTATAAGATATTTCTATCTTATAATCAGATTGTTGTATAGCTTACATGACAGTTTCCATGGAAACATGCAGGTAAATTTAGAAATTTTAGATTTGTCAGCTTTAAGTAAGCCTAGCCAATCAGATGTATTCTACTAAAAGCATTCTGAAGACAAGTCATGTGTTTCTGCCAAGGCCCATATGTTTGTCTTTAATATTCTTAACAGATGAGGCTTGTTTCTGTCTTTGGAATGCCCTTCCCTCTATAATAGGATTAAAAGTTTTATAGTCCAGCAGGGTAAACTTTTCCTTCCCAGGAATATACAAGGATTTTAAACGTTCCCTTTTACTCTAGCAAACTGTAAAAGGCTTCTGTTCCATCTTCAAAGATGATATTTAATAACCAAGAACATGATTTATTTACTGTCATTGATTTATTCACTGTTGTATATTTTTCAGTCATGTAAAATTTATGGATAGTTTGCTAATGATATAATTGTTTACTGTGATTGTCTTGAAGCCAATACAGATATTTGTTTTTTCCCATGAAGCAATTATGACTAGTCCATCAACTTCAATTAAGAGAAAAAAAAGTGTATGTTTTAAATATGAATGATGTAGTAAAAATATTATGAAAATTCTGTAATAGCTAGTAATTATGTTAAAGATTCCACTTGTGTTTTACATCAATGAGAGGAAGCTAAATTGAAGGGGATTAATACCAAAATGGAAAATAAAAAGGAAATTTCAGATGTTGGGCTATTACAGCTCATTTATTATGTCAGGTTCAAACTTGTTAGTAAAAACAGTATTATTTATAATGTTGCAATAATAATAATGCCCTCTTAAATCCCCAATATAGTATATCATGTACTCTTCATGAATTGTATCTGGCCTAAGACTGGACTGATTAAATTTTTGTTGAGATAATGCATTAGGTTCCCCAGTGGGTACAGTGGTAAAGAATCTGTCTGCCAATGTAGGAGACATAAATTGGATCCCTGGGTCAGGAAGATCCTCTGGAGAAGGAAATGGCAACCAACTCCAGTATTCTTGCCTGGGAAATCCCATGGTCAGAGGAGACTGGTGGGCTACAGTCAAGGGGGTTTACAGTCCAAAAGAGTCAGACACGACTTAGCAACTAAGACTAAACAGCAATAACAAATGTTGCACTATAAAAACTCCTCAAAATATCAGTAACTAGAAAACAATCACTTACTTCATACTCAGAGTTATGCATGTTGGTTGAGATTAAGCTGATTTCACCTAGGGTCAGCTGGATACATCTGTGCTGGGCAGGGCACCCAACTTTGTATCAAGACCAAGTCACCTCCATGTTATCTTCATTGTGGGACCTTGGCAGAAAGTGGAATCAGTGGAAAATGTCACATTAACTCAGGGACTGCTTTTTCATAGCAGGTAGTAGAAGCTCCAAAAGGACTAAGTGAAACTGGCTGTGTCTCTTACAGCTTTATTTCACAAGCTGACCCACTTTTACTTCTTTCTTCTTTCCATATGGCAAAGTTTCATGCTTAGTCAATGAGGTGTGTGAAAGTATGATGAACTACAATGAAGCCATGGTGAAGTTAGATAGAATAGAAATAAGCTGGGGCAAATAATATAGTCTATCACATACAACAAATAAAATGCAAGTTCTTCAGTGAAGGGGTTTAGTCTACTAGTGCATTTCAACCTTTTACAAGTTTTGTTTACCCAATGAGGAGATAAAATATTTGTTTATTCTTAAAATTGCCATTGGTGCACTGAGTTCTTGGTGAAGGAGACAACATTAATATATCACTAGAGTAATAAAATGCTAATAGAAATAGAAACCAGCTATGCACTAAGGTCGTGTTTGTGATCCACTATGACTTCCCTGGTGGCTTAGAGGGTAAAGCATCTGCCTGCAATGCAGGAGACCCGGGTTCTATCCCTGGGTCAGGAAGATCCCCTGGAGAAGGAAATGGCAACCCACTCGAGTATTCTCACCTGGAAAATCCCATGGACAGAGGAAATTAGTAGGCTATAGTCCATGGGGCCGCAAAGAGTCGAACACGACTGAGTGATTTCATTCACTTCATGGCATAGTTGTGAGAGGTAATTGCTTTTGTTTTAAATTGGGAAAACTGAAGATGATTGCCTTTTGTGGTGGTTTTGAGGACTGTTTAGTTTTCTATTGATGGGTAACAAATTACCATAAACTTAGTAGCTTGAAACATCATTTTTTATTAACTCACAGTTTCTGTAGTTGAGAAATACAGAAGGACTCAACTGGGTCTCTGCTTAGTTCTCATAGGGTCAAA
Organism: Ovis canadensis; assembly: GCF_042477335.2. Taxonomy (NCBI): domain Eukaryota; kingdom Metazoa; phylum Chordata; class Mammalia; order Artiodactyla; family Bovidae; genus Ovis; species Ovis canadensis. The sequence goes on from NC_091245.1 coordinate 140,332,653, forward strand.
GACAAGAGGTGAAGACAAAAGTTTCTCATAGGGTCAAAGACAAGATCTTACCTGGGGCTCTGGGAAAGAATTTTATTCCAGTCTTACTCAAGTTATTGGCAGAATTCAGTTTTTTATCACTATAGGACTGAAGTCCCTGTTCCCTTTCTGACTGTTAGCCAGGAACTGCTTTCTGATTCTATATGTCACCTGAATTCCTTGACATGTGTCCCCTCCATTTTCAAGGCCACAGTGGCATGGGCAGTCTATCTTCTGCTTTGAATGTCTCTGACCTCATCTGCCAAGTGAGAAATCTCTCTTCTTTTAAAGAGCTATGTAATTGGATTAGCACCACCTGAATAATTTCTCTTTTTTTATGATCAACTGCACTGTAATTTTCCATACACCTGCAACACCTTTTTTTTCCATATAATAAAACATAATCATGGGACTAACACCTGGAGATAAAGGTCACGGGGAATGTCTTAAAATTCTGCTCAACATGAGGAAAATCTTTTTCAGATACATTTGATATTCAAATTAGTAGCAGAATTACAGATTAGGCTTTCAAATATTTTTCCTTGTATGAGGAAAATCAGATTTACTTTTCTCCAGGGGATTTTCTCCAGTTTGCTGTTCAATGACACTGGTTAAGTTTTCTTCATGATTATTAAGAATTGCATATATATTAAAGAGATTGTCATTCAGTACTTTTTCACCTTTTTGAGAAAACATAGGCTGACTTGGTAGGTAAAAACTGACACCTTTAGAGGCACAAAAGTATTACAAATTTTTCCCTTAATATTGTAGACACTCAAAGTACTATTAGTGGGCATATCTTGTCACTCCTTAAAAATAAAAGCTGAGCTAGTTAAAATTAATGTAAAAAATCCCTAATATGATACAATCATTATAGAAGCATTGAATATATCGAGGGCCCTATTTAGATAATTAATCTGTGTGCTTACTTGGACTATAAAGTTTAGCAGAAGAATTCAAGCCAGGGGATGTCCATTACAAACTTTACCACACACACACACACACACACACACACACACACAAAGTCTTTTAATAATGAAAACCTTTTTAAACAGGACACTGAAAACGCTCCAATTAAAGAACACATTGTTATACAGATGTCTGTCCAGAGCAGGATACTAACACAGAGTTTAATATAAAGAACACAATAGCAATATATGCTTCAAAAATCACCAAACCTAAATCAGTTAACTTGTGAGACATCTTTTCTCTCTTCCTTTGAAACATGAATGAAGTAATTGAAGATCCAAGGCAAATTAAGAATTATTCAATTTTCCCATGAAAATTTAGTCTTTCATTTAGAAAGTATGAATAAAAATAGCACTTACAGGGGACTGTAGCCTGCCAGGATCCTCTGTCCAGGGTCTTTTCCAGGAAAGGAACCCTGGAATGGGTTGTCATTTCCTTCTCCTGGGGATCTTCCTGACGCAATAATTGAACCTACCTCTCTTGCATTGGCAGACTGAATCTTTACCACTTAGCCACCTGGGAGGCCCATGATAGGATCTGAGGAACTTTTAAAATAATCACTAATATGACTGTTGCAAATGTAAGTAGCCAAGCTGACTAGCTCCACAATATCTAGAGGCTACCTACATTCCATTTTATGTGGCTGCCTCCATTTTTAAGCCAGGGATGGGATGATGAATTCTCCTTGTGCTACAGTTATCACTGCCCAGATCCTATTGATATCAGTCTAGCTTGCCGCAGCCATTCTTTAAGACACTCTGAAAGTGAAAGTGAAGTCACCCAGTCATGTCCGACTCTTTGTGACCCCATGGACTGTAGCCTACCAGGCTCCTCCCTCCATGGGATTCTCCAGGCAAGAGTACTGGAGTGGGTTGCCATTTCCTTCTCCAGGGGATCTTCCTGACCCAGGGATCAAACCCGGGCCTCCTGAATTCCAGGCAGATGCTTTAACCTCTGAGCCACCAGGGAACCAAGACACTCTGAGTGGAGTAAATACCAGGTCTCCTGTAGTTAAAGAACCACAGATTCTCCCAGCCTCATACTGGTTATCCAACATCAAGTGAAAGTGTTGAGACTATTGCCAGCAATATGTACTGCCTCTGCCCCATGTGAATGATGAAATGGTACCTCACCTGTACTCAATGCCTGTAGTTGCCACCAGGATACAGGCACCACCACTAAGGAGGCTCTGGGCACAACTGACCTGTACACTTTATTTAAAGAGCTGTAAAGTTTAGTGTGCAAGTAGATTGTCACACAGACAAATTTGTCAGATTAGCACCCACACACATCTGGTGCATAACTTCATTTACCCTTCATTCGTGCTAAGTATCCATTTTCTATCATTGATTTTAAGTCATCATTTTTACTCATGATAATTACATCAAAACTTTGACCTATTCATGCTACATGCTTCTTTATCCAAACAAGCAACTCCTTTTACCACTCACCTTTTATCTGTCAAGGATTATCCTCCTTCTGGAATAGATAAAGTGTAGATGTCATGAGACTTAAAAAAAAAAAAAGCAATATATCTCTCCTTCCTCCCAATACTTACTCTTCTCTTTCCTTGCTTGTGTATAGTTTTCCAATCTATCCAATGGAAATTATCCAAATCATGGTTTATAATCAGGTCATCACTTCATCACCTTTTTTCACTCATTGCATTTAAGTAACCATTTTTATCATTCTGCTGAATGACTCATAAATGTGGCCCCCGTAAACCCACTGATCAAATGGATGGCTTAATTTGATTAATGGCTTAATCAAAAGGATGCAAGTCAGTGCTTGTTTAATTTTATTCTTAAGCATTCTCTACAATTGGCATGTCATTTCTATTGCTGTTTTTTATTCTTTCATTTTATTAAAGACAGGGTTTTCATGTAGTTTTTCTGAACATTCTTTCTCAAGTGTCTTAATTCAATCTCCTCTCATTACTGGCTCTTCCTAGAATTCTGTTAGTAAACTGTATCTCCTCAACTTCTTATGAACACATTCCCTCATGTATTAATAATTGTAAAATCTAAACTATATTTCAAACCACTTTTGTCAGTTCCAGACATATATTTCTTTGTTAGCCATATCTTTACTGGTTTACCACGAAATTCTTCAGATTCACATCCAAAATAATCCAAAACAAAGACAACAAAAAAAGCATATAACATTCCAATACTTAAGTTTTTCTCTTCCAGAAGGGAAAATTAAAAAAAAAAATTAAGTTAATTTTTTTTAAAAATAAGTGAATAACTAAAGAACTGAAATTTAAAAGCATTTCAGGTAAAAAGCAACATTGAATAAGTTGAGGAAAAAATTGCACTTTCATTTCTTCTTGTTTTTGTTGTTATGTTATGTTATTTTTTATTTTTATTTTTACTTTATTTTAATTTACAATACTTTATTGGTTTTGCCATACATTGACATGAATCCACCATGGGTGTACATGAGTTCCCAAACATGAACCCCCCTCCCACCTCCCACCCCATATCATCTCTCTGGATCATCCCTGTGCACCAGCCCCAAGCATCCTGTATCCTGCATCAAACATAGACAGGCGATACGTTTCTTACATGATACTATACATGTTTCAATGCCATCAGTTCAGTTCAGTTCGGTTCAGTTCAGTCGTTCAGTCATGTCCAACTCTTTGCAACCCCATGAATTGCAGCACACCAGGCCTCCCTGTCCATCACCAACTTCCAGAGTTCACTCAGACTCACGTCCATCGAGACAGTGATGCCATCCAGCCATCTCATCCGCTGTTGTCCCTTTCTCCTCCTGCCCCCAATCCCTCCCAGCATCAGAGTCTTTTCCAATGAGTCAACTCTTTGCATGAGGTGGCCAAAGTATTGGAGTTTCAGCTTTAGCATCATTCCTTCCAAAGAAATCCCAGGGCTGATCTCCTTCAGAATGGACTGGTTGGATCTCCTCACAGTCCAAGGGACTCTCAAGAGTCTTCTCCAACACCACAGTTCAAAAGCATCAATTCTTTGGTGCTCAGCCTTCTTCACAGTCCAACTCTCACATCCATACATGACTACTGGAAAAACCATAGCCTTGACTAGATGGACCTTAGTCAGCAAAGTAATGTGTCTGCTTTTGAATATACTATTTAGGTTGCTCATACCTTTTCTTCCAAGGAGTAAGCGTCTTTTTGCAATCACCATCTGAAGTGATTTTGGAGCCCAAAAATAATAGTCTGACACTCTTTCCACTGTTTTCCCATCTATTTCCCATGAAGTGATGGGACTGGATCCCATGATCTTAGTTTTCTGAATGTTGAGCTTTCGGCCAACTTTTTCACTTTCCACTTTCACTTTCATCAAGAGGCTTTTTAGTTCCTCTTCACTTTCTGCCATAAGGATGGTGTCATCTGCATATCTGAGATTATTGATATTTTCCCCAGCAATCTTGATTCCAGCTTGTGTTTCTTCCAGTCCAGCGTTCTTCATGATGTACTCTGCATATAAATTAAGTAAGCAGGGTGAAAATATACAGCCTTGATGTACTCCTTTTCCTATCTGGAACCAGTCTGCTGTGCCATGTCCAGTTCTAACTGTTGCTTCCTGACCTGCATACAGATTTCTCAAGAGGCAGGTCAGGTGGTCTGGTATTCCCATCTCTTGAAGAATTTCCCACAGTTTATTGTGATTCACAGAGTCAAAGGCATTGGCATAGTCATTTATTTATTTTAACTCGAGGTTAATTACTTTAAAATATTGTATTGGTTTTGCCATGCATCAACATGAATCTGCCATGGATATACACGTGTTCCCCATACTGAAGCCCCCTCCCAACTCCCTCCCCGTAATATCCCTCTGAGTCATGCCAGTGCACCAGCCCCAAGCATCCTGTATCATGCATCAAACCTGGACTGGAGATTCATTTCCTATATGATATTATACATGTTTCAATGCCATTCTCCCATATCATCCCACCCTCTCCCTTTCCCACAGAGTCCAAAAGACTGTTTCATACATCTGTGTCTCTTTTGCTGTCTCGCATACAGGGTTATCATTACCATCTTTCTAAATTTCATATATATGTGTTAGTATACTGTATTGGTGTTTTTCTTTCTGGCTTACTTCACTCTGTCTGATTGGCTCCAGTTTCATCCCCCTCATTAGAACTGATTCAAATGTATTCTTTTTAATCATTGAGTAATACTCTATTGTGTATATGTACCACAGCTTTCTTTTCCATTCACCTGTTGATGGACGTCTAGGTTGCTTCCATGTCCTGGCTGTTAAATAACAGTGCTGTGATGAACATTGGGGTACATGTGTCTTTCAATTTCTTTTAATCACTAATGATGAGGATGATTGCCATTCAGAATAGCCACAAACCTAGAAAGGAATAAAATGTAGGAATGCTCTTACATTAAAAAAAAAATCTCAGATTATGACTGCGTCCCACTAAACTTTGATTCATTTGACTTCAAGAGGAAACATTATAGTTTAATAATATCATCTAAGAACATTTGTTATAAGAAAGAGTAAATTTTAAAATAATCTTGTCTCATAAATACTTAGGAAAAAATGAAAAAATTACTTAAAAGAAAAAAGAAGGCTTTTAATAAGGTTAGTTTGATTTGAAAGAGTAGAAAATCCAGGAAATATGTTGACATATGAAAATAAGAAAATAATGCCTAAATTATTAGTGACGTTTAAACTTTGCTCTCCTAGACTCAGACTATAATGGCTTCTTCAGTCAAATCTCATTAAATGTGTAGGGATATTTAATACTTATGAGAAAAGCTTTATTTCATTATTTAATATTTTACAATGAAATTCTTTATAAAACTTTAGTAAAATGCAACACAAAAGGCAAAAAGACATTTAGTTTAAATTTTTGTTTAGAAACATGAAACAAAATGAAGTTTCATAGAGAGAAAGACATGATAAGTAAATACATGGAAAATGGATATTGTTACTCTCTTCCTTGTAGTATGAAATCAGGGCCAGATGAAAGGGAAGAAAAGGTAAACATTGCTATGATCAGGGAAATTATGTGCTTTTAATGTACAGATTATCATATGTGTCATCCATCTATTGCTTACAACAGTGACTCTCAAAGAAAAAGAAAAACAAAGTAAGCATTCAAAGACAAAATGGAAATCATTATGAGTTTATTTTTGTGTATGGTGTTAGAAAGTGTTCTAGTTTCATTCTTTTACAAGTGGCTGACCATTTTTTCCAGCACCACTTGTTAAAGAGATTGTCTTTACTCCATTGTATATTTTTGCCTCCTTTGTCAAAGATAAGGTGTCCATAGGTGTGTGGATTTATCCCTGGGCTTTCTATTTTGTTCCATTGATCTATATTTCTGTCTTTGCGTGAGTACCATATTGTCTTGATGACTGTGGCTTTGTAGTAGAGCCTGAAGTCAGGTAGGTTGATTCCTCCAGTTCCATTCTTCCTTCTCAAGATTGCTTTGGCTATTTAAGATTTTTTGTATTTCCATACAAATTGTGAAATTATTTCTTCTAGTTCTGTGAAAAATACCACTGGTAGCTTGATAGGGATTGCATTGAATCTATAAATTGCTTTGGGTAGTATACTCATTTTGACTATATTGATTCTTCCAATCCATGAACATGGTATATTTCTCCATCTATTAGTGTCCTCTTTGATTTCTTTCACCAGTGTTTTATAACTCAAAATGGATTAAAGATCTAAACATAAGACCAGAAACTAAAACGCCTAGAGGAGAACATAGGCAAAACACTCTCCGACATACATCACAGCAGGATCCTCTATGGGCCACCTCCCAGAATATTGGAAATGAAAGCAAAAATAAACAAATGGGACCTAATTAAACTTAAAAGCTTCTGCACAACAAAGGACACTATAAGCTAGGTAAAAAGACAGCCTTCAGAATGGGAGAAAATAATAGCAAAAGAAGCAAGTGACAAATTACTAATCTCAAAAATATACCAGCAACTCCTGCAGCTCAATTCCAGAAAAATAAATGACCTAATCAAAAAATGGGCCAAAGAACTAAATAGACATTTCTCCAAAGAAGACATATGGATGGCTAACAAACACATGAGAAGATGCTCAACATCACCTATTATCAGAGAAATGCAAATCAAAACCACAATGAGGTACCATTTCACACCAGTCAGAATGCCTGCAATCCAAAAGTCTACAAGCAATAAATGCTGGAGAGGGTGTGGAGAAAAGGGAACCCTCTTACACTGTTGGTGGGAATGCAAACTAGTACAGTCACTATGGAGAACACTGTGGAGATTCCTTAAAAAACTGGAGAATAGACCTGCCTTATGACCCAGCAATCCCACTGCTGGGCATACACACCAAGGAAACCAGAATTGAAAGAGACACGTGTATCCCAATGTTAGTCGCAGCACTGTTTATGATAGCCAGGACATGGAAGGAACCTAGATGTCCAACAGCAGAGGAATGGATAAGAATGCTGTGGTACATATACACAATGGAGTATTGCATAGCCATTAAAAAGAATAAATTTGAATCAGTTCTAATGACGTGGATGAAACTGGAGCCGATTATACAGAGTGAAGTAAGCCAGAAAGAAAAATATCAATACAGTATACTAACATATATGTATGGAATTTAGAAAGATGGTAAAGATAACCCTGTATGTGAGACAGCAAAAGAGACACAGATGTATAGAACAGTCTTTTGGACTCTGTGGGAGAGGGAGAGGGTGGGAAGATTTGGGAGAATGGCATTGAAGCATGTATAGTATCATATAAGAAACAAATCACCAATCCAGGTTTGATGAATGATATTGGATGCTTGGGGCTAGTGCAATGAGACGACCCAGAGTGATGGTATGAGGAGGAAGGTGGGAGGGGGGTTCAGGATGGGGAACACGTGTATATCTGTGGTGGATTCATGTTGATATATGGCAAAACCAATACAATATTGTAATGTAATTAACCTTCAATTAAAATAAATAAATTTATATTTCTAAAAAATTTTAAAAAGATGGAAAGCATTCTTAGTGAAATGGCCCATTGTAGAATATATCTAATTGTTAAAACTACCTTTCATTTATAAAGTTGTAATGCAATAATTATGCTTGACAAGCAAATGTATCTTTCAGTCACATGAATTCAGCACTTCTCCTTTGAGGATTTTATGTCAGGGATGCACATAAATGAATACATTATCTATATTGGGATAGATATAGATTATAAAAGATGTTGAGAATAAATAATCTGTCTACAGAGTGTAATAGAATTTAGGTGAAAAACAATTGTTTCATCCTGCTGAGTAAACTTAAGTGACCAGTCTGTTCAGATAAAAGAACAGTGCATATTTTTGAAATTATATAAGACACCACAAAAATTATACAGAAATCTCAACATTTTAGATATTGAACGGGACTTGAAAGTTTAGTCTGCATAATTTATTTGGAATGAAGAAACAAACACCTGAAGGATCACGTACAATCTGAAATACCCTAGAAATAGCATGAATTTTTAGATATTTTCCATACTTTTAGAGATTTTCAGCTTTCCTTTGAAATAAATTCAAGGATTCCTACTTTGCACAGGAGTGAAAAACTTGAAAGTGTGATCTCTTATACTTCCATAGAATGTCTAATTGCCAGTTTTTAAATGCAAATTAATTTTCTCATATGCTCAATTTAAGTATCATCCAATTTTCCTCTCTGTGGCCTTTTGCTTAAGGAGTAATTACATCGCTGACATTTTTAATTAAAACAGTGTTATCTATTTTAAAAAGCTTTAAGCCTGCCATTGATTGTAGATCCTGAATAAAATTTTGGTTGATGAATCAATGTATGTGTCTTAATACTCTTTGAAGCCTATATGTATTAGCATATCATTTGAATTGAATAGTAGTCAGATAAAAATAATTTTGTAAAACTAAATAATGCTATCATAAAAAACTAGGATCTCAATACAATGAAACAAATTATGTATTAATATATACATTACATATCATATATATGTATATTTGTGGTCTACTTTAGGGAGGTTGCATATCATCTATAATTTTAATTTATATTTGACTATTAGAGATTTAACATCTTAGTAATTTTTAGAGCTCTGAAAATAATCTATGATTTACTATATATTTATGAGATATATTTACCAATTTTGAAGAATGTCTCAAGCTCTTAATGGCCTGAAGCTGTGAGCCATTTATCCAATCCACTGAGATGTTTGTAAAGTTGTAAAGGATGCTTCCTTTTTCTTTTTAAATGATATTTAACTGAAGTGTAGTTGATTGACAATAGTGTTAGTTTCCAGTGTATAACAAAGTCATTCAGTTATATACACTTCTTTTTCCCTTATAGGTTATTACAAAATATTGAGTATATAGTTCCCTGTGCTTTACACAGTCTTCGTGATTGTCTATTTTATACATAAAGTATATAGTATGGATATGAGAGTTGGACTATAAACAAGGCTGAGCTCCAAAGAATTGATGCTTTTGAACTGTAGTGTTGGAAAAGACTGTTGAGAGTTTCTTGGACTGTAGGAGATCAAACCAGTCTATCCTAAATGAAATCAATCCTGAATATTCACTGGAAGGACTGATAACGAAGCTGAAGCTTCACTACTTTGACCATCTGTGAGAAGAGTCAGCTCATTGGAAAAGACCCTGATTCTGGGAAAGATTGAAGGCAGGAGGAAAAGGGGATGATAGAGGATGAGATCATTGGAGGGTATCACTAACTAAATGGACATGAGTTTGAGCAAGCTGTGGGAGACAGTGAAGGACAGTGAAGCCTGGTGTGCTGCAGTCCATGGGGTTACAAAGAGTCGGACACAACTGAGTGACTGAACAACAACAAATGTTTATGTTAATCCCCGTTTAGCCCACTGGGTCTCCTAATTTATCCCACTTCCTCTTTCCCCATTGGTAACAATAAGCTTTTTTTCTGTCTGTGGATCTATTTCCCTTTTGTATGTAAGTTCATTTGTATCTTTTGTTTGTTTGTTTTAGATTCCACATGTAAAGGATATCATACAATGCCGCATGATATCTGACATCCGTCTTTGTCTGGCTAACCTGATTTAGTATGATAATCTCCAGGCCCATATCCATGTCGCTGCAAATGGCATTATTTCATTCTTTTTTATGACTGAATAATATTCCATTGTATAAGTGTACCACATCTTCTTTATCCATTCATCTGTCAGTGAATATTTAGGGTGTTTCTGTGTCTTGGGTGTTGTGCTACAGTGAACACTGGAGTTTATGTATCTTTTCAAATTATGGTTTTCTCCAGATACATGCCCAGAAGTGGGACTGTAAGATCATGTGTGGTAGCTCTACTGTTAGCTTTATAAGGAACTTCCATGCTGTTCTCCATAGTGACTGCACCAACTTACATTCCCATCAGCAATGTAGGGATTTTACTCCGCACCCTCTCTAGTATTTTTTGTTTGTAGATTTTTGATGATGATCATTCTGAGACTTTCACTTTCACTTTCATTCTGACCAGTGTGAATTTCTCATTGTAGTTTTGTTTTGCATTAATAGCAAAATTCTCCAAGCCAGCCTTCAGCAATACATGAACCGTGAACTTTCAGATGTTCAAGCTGGTTTCCGAAAAGGCAGAGGAACCAGAGATCAAATTGCCAACATCTGCTGGATCATCAAAAAAGCAAGAGAGTTCCAGAAAAACATCTATTTCTGCTTTATTGAATATGCCAAAGCCTTTGACTGTGTGCATCACAAGAAACTGTGGAAAATTCTTCAAGAGATGTGAATACAAGACCACCTGACCTGCCTCTTGAGAAACCTATATGCAAGTTAGGAAGCAACAGTTTGAACTGGACATGGGGCAACAGACTGGTTACAAATAGGAAAAGGAGTATATCAAGGCTGTATATTGTCACCCTGCTTATTTAACTTCTATGCAGAGTACATCATAAGAAACGCTGGGCTGGAAGAAGCACAAGCTGGAATCAATATTGCCGGGAGAAATATCAATAACCTCAGATATGCAGATGACACCACCCTTATGGTAGAAAGTGAAGAGGAACTAAAAAGCCTCTTGATGAAAGTGAGAGAGGAGAATGAAAAAGTTGGCTTAACCCTCAACATTCAGAAAACTAAGATCATGGCATCTGTTCCCATTACTTCATGGGAAATAGATGGGGAAAGAGTGGAAAGAGTGTCAGACTTTATTTTGGGGGGCTCTAAAATCACTGCAGATGGTGACTGCAGCCATGAAATTAAAAGATGCTTAATCCTTGGAAGGAAAGTTATGACCGACCTGGATAGCATATTCAAAAGCAGAGATATTACTTTGCCAACAAAGATCCATCTAGTCAAGGCTATCATTTTTTCAGTGGTGTTGCATGGATGTGAGTGTTGGACTGTGAAAAATGCTGAGCGCTGAAGAATTGATGCCTTTGAACTGTGGTTTTGGAGAAGACTCTTGAGAGTCCCATGGACTGCAAGGAGATCCAACCAATCCATTCTAAAGGAGATCAGTCCTGAGTGTTCTTTGGAAGGAATGATGCTAAAGCTGAAACTCCAGTACTTTGGCCACCTCATGAAAAGAGTTGACTCATTGGTAAAGACTTTGATGCTGGGAGGGATTGGGGGCAGGAGGAGAAGGGGACGACAGAGGATGAGATGGCTGGATGGCATCACCGACTCGATGGACGTGAGTTTGAATGAACTCCGGGAGTTTTTGATGGACAGGGAGGCCTGGCGTGCTTCGATTCATGGGGTCGCAAAGAGTTGGACAGGAGTGAGCTACTGAACTGAACCGAACTGAATAATTACTGATGTTGAACATATTTTCATGCACCCTTTGGTCATCTGTATGCCTTCTTTGGAGACGTGGTTTGTTTTGTTTTGTTTTTGGATATTCAGCCTTTTTTTTTTTTTAATTGGATTGTGAGTGGACCTGTGAATTCTGAAAGACAGTTATCTCAGTGGACAAAGGAATCTCAGTAATCTGTAAATGAGAACAAAGCAGAGATCTAGTCAAGTATGTAGCAAAAGAATCTCACCAAAAAGTTCCCCAAACCAAAGTTCTGAGACCTAGATAGAGGTGGCTCTTAACCTAATGCTTATGGATCTGTATTACAAAATGGAGTGACTGATCCAACCTTGGTAGTTCTGTATAATTTGACTTTGGTTTCAAGGATCATTCTACTTTTTATACATTACACGGTACAACCAAATTCCATATGCATATCTTAAGTGAATGGCATGAAGAGGAAAATGCTGTTCTTATTTATAGCCTTGTATTTGTGCTAGTCACTCAGTCATGTCTGAAGCTTTGCCACTCCATGGACTGTAGCCTGCAGGCTCCTCTATCCATGGAATTCTCCAGACAAGAATACTGGGTGAGCTGCCATTCTGTTTTCCAGGAAAACTTCTTTACCCAGGGATAGAACTCAGGTATCCTGCACTGCAGACCGATTCTTTACCATCTGAGCCACCTGGGAAATCCCTTATTTATATTTACTGCATAGTAAAAGGGACTTTAAAATCAAAGATACTCATAAAATATCATTTCTGTGATTACCTGCTTACTGCTTACATCCCTGCTAGTGCATCTTTATTCTGTAATCTTCACAATCTGAAATTAAAGAGGCTTGAAAACTCATAAACACACATATATGTGTGTGTATATAAATATAAATATATATATGTATATTATAGCTGAATATATCACTGGTATTTAAAGTTTAAATTTAGTTTAAATGTTTCTCACTTAAAAATTACCTAGTGCTTTATATACTCAGACACACAGTTTCTCAGAAATTATTCTCCTATCTCACATTTAGTTTTTTAATAAGTTGTCACATTTGTAACACTCATGACTTCATTCTGTCAGTGTCTACTTAACCCAACAATACGACATAGACTTAACTTTCCTCCAACAGTGTCCTCTGATTTACATTTCCTCCAGTATGGAAGAATTTGGTATATGCCACATGTGACCAGGAGCTAATTGTGATTTTTTTCCACTATGAAAGATTATAGGTGGTAATATATAGTTTCAGAGCCTCCATTTTCTTCTCTAATTGAGCCTCTTTCTGCAAATTCTCATGTTTTTGCAGCTTTAGGCACTAAGCAGTGGGTGAAATTTAATGATGAAAGCTGTCAGTTTTATTAATGCAAATATAGCAGCTGCATCGAATTCCTATTTATAAGATGTGATAGTTGGGAAAGGGGATGGTCAGAACCTGTCTTATTGACTCATGGCTACCTTTCTTATTGAGATAACACAAAAATATTCTGCCCAGTTAGGAAAGTTTTAGAAGTCATAGGGGTGAGGTGAAATAAGAAACTAAAAGGTAAGGAAAAATTATTAAATATACCACCCATAAATCAATATTTGGGTAAAAAACTGCATTCATTAATTATTGGTCTCACTGGAATAGCATTTTTTAGTAAGTAATGAAATATCTGGAATTAAAATGAAGTAAATTATTTGATATCTATAATCTAGCTAAGGAAATAATTATTTCAAATTTTAAATATGTCTTTCTGAAGCATTAAAACTGTAAAAAATACTTTCATTTTAGTCATTATTATCTAATTTCATAGAATCTGAATGATTCACTCTATGTAGACTGCATTTTGAATCTGAATCATAAGGTATATAAATATAGATTTGTGTACATATGGAAAATGTTCTCTGTTTTATGTTGAACATTTTTCTTGGACATTAAAAAATGTGAGACCAGGGAAATTAATTTACTTTTCTCAACTTATGTAAACATACAAAGATATTCATCACTAAAGATCAGGAATTTAAATAAAGAATGCTGTAACTTTTTTGTACTTCACAACTTTATTGAACTTCATAACACTGCTTTGTCATTGTTATTCAGTTGCTAAGTCATATCCAACTCTCCTTCACTATCTCCCAGAGTTTGCTCAAAATCATGTCCATTGAATAGTAATGCTATCTAACCGTCTCCTACTCTATCATCCACTAGTCCTCCTTCTTCACATACCAGTTCACATAATGTTGAAGCCTATCTTGAAGAATTTTGAGCATTAATTTGCTAGCATGTGAAATGATTACAATTGTTTGGTAACTTGAACATTTTTGGCATTGCCCCTCTTTGGGATTGGGATAAAACTGACCTTTTCCAGTGCCCTGGCCATTAATGAGTTTTGTTCATGGAACATATCTATTTAGATTTTAAAAATTTTATGTGATTCATATGTTCTTTCACATTGAGTTATAGAAGATGGATATGTTTTTAAAAGCCAAGCATAGTTTTAGAAATATTTAGGAGGATTTATTGTAACAAGAACAAGTTTTTGTACTTTCCTTCAAACTACAAAACAATTGCACTCATCTCACACGCTAGTAAAGTAATGCTCAAAATTCTCCAAGCCAGGCTTCAGCAATATATGAACCGTGAACTTCCAGATGTTCAAGTTGGTTTTAGAAAAGGCAGAGGAACCAGAGATCAAATTGCCAACATCTGCTGGATCATCAAAAAAGCAAGAGAGTTCCAGAAAAACATTTATTTCTGCTTTATTGACTATGCCAAAGCCTTTGACTGTGTGGATCCCAATGAACTGTGGAAAACTCTGAAAGAGATGGGAATACCAGACCACCTAACCTGCCTCTTGAGAAACCTATATGCAGGTCAGGAAGCAACAGTTAGAACTGGACATGGGGCAACAGACTGGTTCCAAATAGGAAAAGGAGTATGTCAAGGCTGTATATTGTCACCCTGCTTATTTAACTTCTGTGCAGAGTACATCATGGGAAATGCTGGGCTAGAAGAAGCAAAAGCTGGAATCAAGATTGCTGGGAGAAATATCAATAACCTCAGATACGCAGATGACACCACCCTTATGGCAGAAAGTGAAGAAGAACTAAAAAGCCTCCTGAAGAAAGCGAGAGAGGAGAGTGAAAAAGTTGGCTTAAAGCTCAGCATTCAGAAAACTAAGATCATGGCATCTGTTCCCATCACTTCATGGGAAATAGGTGGGGAAACAGTAGAAACACTGTCAGACTTTATTTTGGGGGGCTCCAAAATCACTGTAGATGGTGATTGCAGTCATGAAATTAAAAGATGCTTACTCCTTGGAAGGAAAGTTATGACCAACCTAGATAGCATATTCAAAAGCATTGATATTACTTTGCCAACAAATGTCCATCTAGTCAAGGCTATGGTTTTTCCAGTGGTCATGTATGGATATGAGTGTTGGACTGTGAAGAAAGCTGAGTGCCGAAGCATTGATGCTTTTGAACTGTGGTGTTGGAGAAGACTCTTGAGAGTCTCTTGGACTGCAAGGACATCCAACCAGTTCATTCTAAAGGAGATCAGTCCTGGATATTCTTTGGAAGGAATGATGCTAAAGCTGAAACTCCAGTACTTTGGCCACCTCATGTGAAGAGTTGACTCATTGGAAAAGACTCTGATGCTGTGAGGGATTGGGGCAGGAGGGAAAGGGGAAGACAGAGGATGAGATGGCTGGATGGCATCACTGACTCTATGGACGTGGGTGTGGATGAACTCCGGGAATTGGTGATGGACAGGAAGGCCTGGCGTGTTGTGATTCATGGGGTCACAAAAGAGTTGGACACGACTGAGCGACTGAACTGAACTCAAGCTCTGAAGCTCTCATTGGATTAATACTTTCTGGTCAGATAATGATGAGCTATAAAATCAAATATGTTTTGCTTTTTACACTTTCTACTCCTGAAATGGTAAATAAATAATACGAAATGGACAAACTCTTTGGAAAAATACTATATGTTAAGCACTGCCTCATTTGTGTTTGATAAGCATTCCAGAAGCTTGGATCATTGTTGAAGACGCGAAAAGGTAAGGGGCAGAGTGCTCTTCAACATGGCTGAACCTTAAAAACACAAGGCTGAAGGGAAGAAGCCAGACATAAAAGGTTGCAAGTTGTGCTGTGGCATTTGTATAAAAAGCGCAGAATAGGCAAGTCCGTGGTGACAGATTGTTTCCAGAATCTGTCTGTTGCAAGGGAAGAGAAACTTGAAAAGACTACTCAGAGAACACACGTATCTACTCCTATATACAGTTTATATATAACATGAAAATGCCTACTACTTGAGGAGGGAAGACAGTTTGGGTCCCCTGTGTTCTCAGGAGAAGAGCCAGACATCTTGATGAGCAACGAAAGAATGTACTTTTTTTATATATATATAAATGCTACATTTTTTAGTTATGATCATGTGTTACTTAATTGAAAAAAGTTTATTTTATTTAAAAATAGGATTCTATCTATCAAACAAGAAAGGAAGATAATACATAATTATGGAAGACAATCAGTTCATAAAACATGTTGAGAAAGAATAAAACTTTATTAAATCTTTTTATCTACATTTATATCTATTATCAGTATCTATTTATTGCATTATTTTAGCATGCAGTAAAGAAGGCTAGAAAGTATACTGAAGTGTAATTAAATTGGTTATCTCCAAGTTATGAATATACTTATTCTATTTACATACCTTTCTAGATATTTTTTCCATGACTTTTCTAAAGTTAATATTTAAGATAAGCAGTTAAAACACTAAGTATAATTTTAAACGTGATCAGTGTTTTTGAATTGCACATCACTTTTTGGCTCTTTACTACACAACTATTTTGATCCCATTAATAATATTCTGTAATCAATGTTAATCTTTAAATAAAGGACAGAATAACCATAGTCTCTTGGTAAAATAGTAAACATGAAGTTGTAGTGATAATATGGTTAAAATCGTTTATGGCCAAATAATAATGAGGCCCAGTGTGGACAAATATGAAATCGAACATATGTTTAATTATAATGGACAATTTCGTTTCTTCATGTATTTTGAAATAATGTTATTTTTTAGATGCAAAGCATTAGGTAGTAGACTATAGATCTGTAAAGATGATTAGAAGACAAAAGGACATAGATACAAAAGGACCAGTATCCAGGAAGGTCCTATAGAAGATATCACCTTGAGGGAAACACTGGTTCCATCCAGAGACAGAACCAGCCCATAATGTTGAGTCATGGATGAACCTAGAAGAATAAGCACCCTGACATGCCTATGCTGGGGCTTCCCTAGTGGCTCAGATGGTAAAGAATCTGCCTGCAGTGTGGGAGACTCTGGTTTGATCCCTGAGTCAGGAACATCCCCTGAAGAAGGGAACTACCCTCTAGTATTCTTGCTTGGAGAATTCCATGGACAGAGGAGCCTGGCGAGTTACAGTTGATGGGGTTACAAAATAGTCAGAGATGACTGAGGGACTAACACTTATTTACTTA
This sequence comes from Ovis canadensis, assembly GCF_042477335.2. Lineage (NCBI taxonomy): Eukaryota > Metazoa > Chordata > Mammalia > Artiodactyla > Bovidae > Ovis > Ovis canadensis. Next base: position 140,349,869 of record NC_091245.1, read on the forward strand.
CTTATGATGATGCTCCCTTGTCCACTTTCTTCTGAGGTTCCCATTGACTGAAGCTGTCTGAAAGCAAGAAGGCTTGGGAGTCTTTTAAAGCTTTCATGTAGATCAGGCTTTAAGACTTAGATGAAAAAGTGGGGTGAGGATGTGGGCCACAAATTCAAACAGGAATTATCCGGAAGATGTATGACCACTAATTTATACTTTGAGAGAGTCTATTGAAAGCATTATTTTATGAAGAGTCTTTTATTATTTTTAATATAAGAAAAGAGAAAAATAATATTTTTAAAAAATGGTTAGAAAGGCAGGTTAAAATGATAATATATTCATTGTTGTGCTGGCATGCTCAGTCATGTTTGATTCTTTTGTGATCCCATGGACTGTAGTCCTCTATCCTGGAGTGGGTACCTATTTCCTTTTCCAGAGGGTCTTCCCAACCCAGGGATTGAAACTGTAGCTTCTGCATCTCCTGAATTGGAAGGCAGATTCTTTACCACTGTGCTTTGGAATTATAAACTTTGTCCCATGAAAATTGTTTTGGAATTTAAAAAAAAAAAAAAACATAAAAAGTGAGCAATTCAACATGTACACATACTTATTATTTACACAATAACTCCATAAATTTTCTATCTTGTTTATAAATTCAAAGCATGGGAAACACAGACTCTAATCTGTACGCTAAACGTGACAGATAAATGTGAAAAAGACACATGATTCCTTTTCTCTGATAAATTACAAGCAATTAAAACATTTAGGGACAATTTCGTGATACATTGAATCTGTGCAAAATTTGCTTTGCCCAATAAAATAAATAGGCACAATTTAAAAGATAACCTTCGAGAACAGAAGAAAAGATTGAGATTAACCTACCACTTAGATAGTTCAAAGCAACATACTTATTGTGCATGTAGATTGTAGTTTGCTTCATTGCATGCTTTAAGTCATAGCAAAAATTACCTGCTGAATTGCAAAAATTGCCCTTTCTGTTGTGCAAAGGTGTTTGGGGGGAATAATTCATCTTCCGTGCTCTACATTTGGAGCTCCTAAAGGAACCATCCAAGGAGCGGTGGCTAGGTGGGTACAGGAGGGCTGAGAGGAGCTACTTCATGTTCAAGGTCAGGAGGGGCAGTGGTGAGCAGATACTCCTCGTCCAAGCTAAGGAACAGCAGCTGCGCTTTGCTGGAGCAGCCGTGAAGAGATACCCCTTGCCCAAGGTAAGAGAAACCCAAGTAAGAGGGTAGGTGTTGCTAGAGGCATCAGAGGGCAAACACACTGAAACCATAATCACAGAAAACTATTCAATCTAATCACATAAACCAAAGCCTTGTCTAACTCAATGAAACTAAGCCATGCCATGTGGGGCCACCCAAGATGGACAAGTCATGGTGGAGAGGTCTGACAGAACGTGGTCCACTGGAGAAGGGAATGGCAAACCACTTCAGTATTCTTGCCTTGAGAACTCCATGAACAGTATGAAAAGGCAAAATGATAGGATACTGAAAGAGGAACTCCCCAGGTCAGTAAGTGCCCAATATGCTACTGGATATTAGTGGAAAAATAACTCCAGAAATAATGAAGAGATGGAGTCAAAGCAAAAATACCCAGTTGTAGATATGACTGGAGATAAAAGCAAGGTCCAATGCTGTAGAGAGCAATATTGCATAGGAATCTGGAATGTTAGATCCATGAATCAAGGCAAATTGAAAGAAGTCAAACAGGAGATGGCAAGAGTGAACATCGACATTTTGGGAATCCGAGGACTAAAATGGACTGGAATGGGTGAATTTAACTCAGATGACTATCATATCTACTATTGTGGGCAGGAATCATTTAGAAGAAATGGAGTACCCATCATAGTAAAAAAAAGAGTCCTAAATGCAGTAGTTGGATGCAATCTCAAAAACGACAGAATGATCTCTGTTCCTTTCCAGGGCAAACCATTCAATATCACGGTAATCTAAGTCTGTACCCCAACTAATAACACTGAAGAAGCTGAAGTTGAATCGTTCTATGAAGACCTACAAGACCTTCTAGAACTAACACCCAAAAAAGATGTCCTTTTCATTATAGGGGACTGGAATGCAAAAGTAGGAAGCCAAGAAACACCTGGAGTAACAGGTAAATTTGGCCTTGGAATGCAGAATGAAGCAGGGCAAAGGTTAATAGAGTTCTGCCAGGAGGATACACTGTTCATAGCAAATACCCTCTTCCAAAAACAAGAGAAGACTCTACGCATGGACATCACCAGATGGTCAACACCAAAATCAGATGATTATATTCTTTGCCGCCAAAGATGGAGAAGTTCTATACAGTTAACAAAAATAAGACCCGGAGATGACTGTGGCTCAGATCATGAACTCCTTATTGCCAAATTCAGACTGAAACTGAAGAAAGTGGGGAAAACCATTAGACCATTCAGGTACGACCTAAATCAAATTCCTTATGATTATACAGTGGAAGGGAGAAATAGATTTAAGGGAAGAGTGCCTGAAGAACTATGGCAGGAGATTCATGACACTGTACAGGAGACAGCAATCAAGACCATCCCCATGGAAAAGTAATGCAAAAAAGCAAAATGACTGTCTACGGAGGCCATACAAACACCTGTGAAAAGGAGAAAAGTGAAAAGCGAAGGAAAAAAAGGAAACATATAAGTATCAGAATGCAGAGTTCCAAAAATAGCAAGGAGAGATAAGAAAGCCTTCCTCAGCAATCAATGCAAAGAAATAGAGGAAAACAACAGAATAGGAATGAGTCAAAATCTCTTCAAGAGAATTAGAGATACCAAGGGAACATTTCATGCAAAGATGGGCTCAATAAAAGACAGAAATGGCATGGACCTAACAGAAGCAGAAGATATTAAGAAGAGGTGGCAAGAATACACAGAAGAACTGTACAAAAAAAAAAAAAAAAACCTTCATGACCAAGATAATCACGATGGTGTGATCATTCATCTAGAGCCAGACATCCTGGTGTGTGAAGTCAAGTGGGCCTTAGAAACCATCACTAAGAACAAAGCTAGTGGAGGTGATGGAATTCCAGTTGAGCTATTTCAAATCCTGAAAGATGATGCTGTGAAAGTGCTGCACTCAATATGCCAGCAAATTTGGAAAACTCAGCAGTGACACAGGACTGGAAAAGGTCAGTTTTCATTTCAATCCCAAAGAAAGGCAATGCCAAAAAATACTCAAACTACCACACAATTGCACTCATCTCACATGCTAGTAGAGTAATGCTCAAAATTCTCCAAGCCAGGCTTCAGCAATACATGAACTGTGAACTTCCAGATGTTCAAGCTGGTTTCAGAAAAGGCAGAGGAAGCAGAGATCAAATTGCCAACATCTGCTGGATCATCAAAAAAACAAGAGAGTTCCAGAAAAACATCTATATCTGCTTTATTGACTATGCCAAAGCCTTTGACTGTGTGGATCACAATAAACTGTGGAAAATTCTGAGAGAGATGGGAATACCAGACCACCTGACCTGCCTCTTAAGAAATCTATATGCAATCAGGCAGCAATAGTTAGACCTGGACATGGAACAACACACTGATTCCAAACAGGAAAAAGTATGTCAAGGCTGTATATTGTCACCCTGCTTATTTAACTTATATGCCGAGTACATCATGAGAAACGCTGGGCTGTAAGAATCATAAGCTGTAATCAAGTTTGCCAGGAGAAATATCAATAACGTCAGATATGCAGATGACACCACCCTTATGGCAGAAAGTGAAGAAGAACTAAAAAGCCTCTTGATGAAAGAGAAAGAGGAAGGTGAAAAAGTTGGCTTAAAGCTCAACATTCAGAAACTAAGATCATAGCATCTTCTTCCATCACTTCAAGGGAAAGAGATGGGAAACAGTGGAAAGAGTGTCAGACTGTATTTTGGGGGGCTCCAAAGTCACTACAGATGGTGAATGCAGCCATGAAATTAAAAAACGCTTACTCCATGGAAGGAACGTTATGCCAACATTGATAGCATATTCAAAAGCAGAGACATTACTTTGCCAATAAAGTCCATCTATTGAAGGTTATGGTTTTTCCAGTGGTCATGTATGGATATGAGTGTTGGACTGTGAAAAAAGCTGAGTGCTGAAGAATTGATGCTTTTGAACTGTAGTGTTGGAGAAGACTCTTGAGAGTCCCTTGGACTGCAAGGAGATCCAACCAGTCCGTTCTAATGGAGATCAGTCCTGGGTGTTCTTTGGAAGACTGATGCTAAAGCTGAAACTCCAGTACTCTGGCCACCACCTGGGAAGAGTTGACTCATTGGAAAAGACTCTGATGCTATGAGGGTTTGGGGGTAGAAGGACAAGGGGAGAACTAAGGATGAGATGCCTGGATGGCATCACTGACTCAATGGACATGAGTTTGTGTGAACTCTGGGAGTTTTTGATGGGCAGGGAGGTCTGGCATGCTTCAATTCATGGGGTCACAAAGAGTCGGACATGACTGAACCACTGAACTGAACTGAACTAAAAGGAACCATGATACCACTGTACAAGAGAAGAGGATGGCAGTGCTGCTTGAGATGTGCATGCCAAATCTTTCAGTCATGTCTGACACTGTAGCCTGCCAGGCTCCTCTGCCCATAGAATTCTCTAGGCAATAATACTAGTGTGGTTTGCCCTTCTCTTCTCTAGGGGATCTTCTCCACCCAGGAATTGAACCAGCATCTGTTAGTCTCCTACACTGGCAAGTGGATTCTTTACCACTAGTGCCACCCAGGAAGCCCAAAGTGAATGTGTCCAGCTCTACAACCCAACCCCATGGACTGCATCGTCCCCCACCCCACCCCAGGTTCCTTTCTGCCTGTGTCACTGAGGCATAATGGTGGTGACAATTCTCCCAAGGGTCTCTTTTCATTGTCAAACCATAATATACAGGGGATTCTGAGAACCTGGGCTACTGTGGAGCAGGTACATGAAAAGAAATTGGATCCTAGAGTTACCACTGAATAGGAGAGCTATTCAGAAGTGCCAGTTGGTAAGAAATATCAACATTTTATTTATAATGAAAAACGGAGAAAAATGCTGTGTTTATGCACTGAGATTTGGGAGTTGTTTGTTTCAGGAGCTACTGACCATTATTCAGCCTAAACCATAAATTGATATTAATCAAAATAGAAAAAGAATAAAAATGAAAAAAAAAAGAGTCAACAGCAATTCTATTAATAGACATAGCATTAGTGCTTATATATACCATGTATATTTAATGGTTATATTTTGAATACTTTATATAAAAAGTACAAAATACGGAAATCTGTGTGCAGTCTGTTGTTAAACTAATTTAGTGTTTTATTTCTTTCAGATACTGTGTTTATTAGTCCTAAAATCTACATATGATTCTATTTTATAGCCTAAAATTTGTTATTGAACTTCTTATCTTTACGTTTATTTGTCATTTCTTATATTGAGCACATAATAACTCCTTTATACTTCATTCACTATTTGGATTATCACTCTGTCTGTGTCTTTTTAATCACCTTTAACTTATTTATTGCATGTCTGGTTATTGTTTTTAAAGAGCCATAGGGCCTTAAGCAGATTTTCTTCTGCCAAGGAGGGCTTTCTTCTCTAGGAAGATAGGTAAAGAGCTGATCTCAAATTAGACAGCAACCTAACTGGGTGACCTTTGGGTTCCAGTCTACATAAGATTCAATCTGCCTGTGGTCTGTCTCTGTTCTTGGGATATGTTATTGGGATATTTAAATCTTTGAACAAGGAGCTTGTCAGATCTCTTTTTCCTCAGCTCTAAAAACCAGGGAGATTATGACCTGCAGATATTTTAAGTTTAGCTCTCCAGATGTTTGCCTCCTTGTTTTATAAACAAATGTTGCAGACACATTGAAGAGAAAAATAACTGTTTTGAGGCAGGTTCCATTTCATTAGTGGACTTGTCCTAAGTATAACATAATCATAGGAGATATTACTCAATTTAATTGTAAACAAACCACCTGCCTACATTATGAGATTCCGAATATTTCCCTTGGTGAATACTGACTCTCTTGAGGTATGTTTATGTTGTCTTCAAGCTAGGTTTCAACAGTGCATGAACAGAGAACTTATTGATGTACAAACTGGACTTTGAAAAGGTAGAGGAACCAGAGATCAAATTGACGATATCTATTGGATCATAGAAAAGTCAAGAGAATTGAAAGCTATTCCCTAAAGTCAGGAACAAGACAAGGGTGCCCACTTTCACTGCTACTATTCAACATAGTTCTGGAAGTTTTGGCCAGAGCAATCAGAGCAGAAAAAGAAATAAAAGGAATCCAAATTGGAAAAGAAGAAGTAAAACTCTCACTGTTTGCAGATGACATGATCCTCTACATGGAAAACCCTAAAGACTCCACCAGAAAATTACTAGAGCTCATCAATGAATATAGCAAACTTGCAGGATATAAAATCAACACACAGAAATCCCTTGCATTCCCATACACTAATAATGAGAAAGTAGAAAAAGAAATTAAGGAAACAATCCTATTCACCATTGCAACGAAAAGAATAAAATACTTAGGAATATATCTACCTAAAGAAACTAAAGACCTATATATAGAAAACTATAAAGCACTGGTGAAAGAAATCAAATAGGACACTATAGATGGAGAAATATACCATGTTCATGGATTGGAAGAATCAATATAGTCAAAATGAGTATACTACCCAAAGCAATCTACAGATCCAATACAATCCCTATCAAGCTACCAGTGGTATTTTTCACAGAACTAGAACAAATAATTTCACAATTTGTATGGAAATACAAAAATTCTCAAATAGCCAAAGCAATCTTGAGAAAGAAGAATGGAACTGGAGGAATCAACCTGCCTGACTTCAGGCACTGCTACAAAGCCACAGTCATCAAGACAGTATGGTACTGGCACAAAGACAGGAATATAGATCAATAGAACAAAATAGAAAGCCCAGAGATAAATTCACACACCTATGGACACCTTATCTTCGACAAAGGAGGCAAGAATATACAATGGAGTAAAGACCATCTCTTTAGCAAGTGGTGTTGGGAAAACTGGCAACCACTTGTAAAAGAATGAAACTAGAACACTTTCTAACACCATACACAAAAATAAACTCAAAATGGATTAAAGATCTAAACGTAAGACCAGAAACTATAAAACTCTTAGAGGAACAGATAGGCAAAACACTTTCCGACTTACATCACAGCAGGATCCTTTATGACCCACCTCCCAGAATACTGGAAATAAAAGTAAAATTAAACAAATGGGACCTAGTTAAAACTAAAGGCTTCTGCGCAACAAAGGAAACTATAAACAAGGTGAAAAGACAACCTTCGGAATGGGAGAAAATAACAGCAAATGAAGCAACTGACAAACAACTAATCTCAAAAATATGCAAGCAACTCCTGCAGCTCAATTCTAGAAAAATAAATGACCCAATTAAAAAAAAATGGGCCAAAGAACTAAATAGACATTTCTCCAAAGACATATAGATGGCTAACAAACACATGAAAAGATGCTCAACATCACTCATTATCAAAGAAATGCAAATCAAAACCACAATGAGGTACCATTTCACACCAGTCAGAATGGCTGCGATCCAAAATTCTACAAGCAATAAATGCTGGAGAGGGTGTGGAGAAAAAAGGAACCCTTTTACACTGTTGGTGGGAATGCAAACTAGTACAGCCACTATGGAGAACAGTGTAGAGATTCCTTAAAAAGACTGGAAATAGAACTGCCTTATGACCCAGCAATCTCACTGCTGGGCACACACAGCAAGGAAACCAGAATTGAAAGAGACACGTGTACCCCAATGTTCATCACAGCACTGTTTATAATAGCCAGGACATGGAAGAAACCTATATGTCCATCAGCAGATGAATGGATAAGAAAGTTGTGGTACATGTACACGGTGGAGTATTACTCAACCATTGAAAAGAATACATTTGAATCAGTTCTAATGAGACGGATGAAACAGTTCTAATGAGATGGATGAAACTGGAACTGATTATAGAGTGAAGTAAGCCAGAAAGAAAACACCAATACTGTATACTAACACAGATATATGGAATTTAGAAAGATGGTAATGATAACCCTGTATGTGAGACAGCAGAAGAGACACAGATGTATAGAACAGTCTTTTGGACTCTGTGGGAGATGGAGAAGGTGGGATGCTTTGGGAGAATCGCATTGAAACATGTATAATATCATATAAGAAACGAATCACCAGTCTAGGTTTGATGCAGGATACAGGATGCTTAGGACTGGTGCACTGGGATGACCCAGAGAGATGGTATGGGGAGGAAGGTGGGAGGGGGGTTCAGGATTATGAACACGTGTACACCCACGGTTGATTCATGTTGATGTATGGCAAAACCAATACAGAATTATAAAGTAAAATAAAGTAAAATTTTAAAAAAGAGAAAAATCAAGAGAATTCCAGAAAAACATCTATTTCTGATTCATTGACTATGCTATAGCCTTTGACAGTGAATCACAGCAAACTGTGGAAAATTCTTAAAAGGGTGAGAATACCAGTCCACCCTACCTGTTTCCTGAGAAACGTAAATGCAGGTCAAGATACAACAGTTAGAACTGAACATAGAACAACTGACTGATTCAAAATTGTGAAAGGAGTACAATAAAACTGTATATTGTTGCCGGGGTCCAGCCCCAGTGGATCCAGGGTGATTCGAATGGGAGACGGAGTAGGTGAGGAAAAAACTTATTTATTTATTAATATAAGATTAGATTAGAAAGAAATAGTGTAGTAGGAAAATTAAGTGGAGAAAAGAGGCTGAATAACTTTGTTTATGTGGAAAGCCAATAAAGTTCCAGACGAGGATCTTGCACCATCTACGTCAGGCGACCGGTGTCCGTTTGAATATCAGAGAGTGCCCCACCTTGGGCTCTCTCTCTTACGGATCTTAGAAGCCGGGACAAGTAAGTATACATGGCGAGTCTCCACGCCCCAGATGGGAATTCAGCCTGAAATTAGAGTAAACAGGAGACACGGCGGAAACCAGTCCTTCCAATGACTAGCCACCACCCCCCCCAATTGTTCTTCAAGGCCTTTTACACTTTTGATTATACATAGAGATCAATGGGTAATACAAAGTTAAGCAGCGTTAGCAGCCCAGACTCTTATCAAAACCAGGCTTTTCTCTCTGCATACAAGTCTTAGGTGATTTACATCATCTTCTGGCCAAAAGGGCCAATTAACATTTTACAGCCTTTTTTCTGATATGGGTTTGTCAACCAGAAGACTTGTTTGTGTTGTTCTTCCCAAAGTCTGGTGCCACTCTCAGAAAGCACTAAATAAAGTTACATTCTTACATAGAAAAGATAACAGCAATTTATAACAAGTAAAAGGAGTACAGTGATTATAACAAAAGAAAAGTAATTAACTCAAAAGTCTAGTGTTGTTAACATCAAAACAATAATATATCCTTTTCCGTATCCCATTTACATTGATTAACATCCTCCCAGGTGCCTAAAAGATAAAGAATATGGGGGCCTGGCAGCAATCATTGAGTCAACAGTGAAATCCTGTCACCAATATGATTTTTGGCTCTTTAGAAAAGGCTCTGTATCTTTAAGATGTTTTTAAGTTTTATGCCTCTCGCGGTTGGGGGGCTGCAAGCAATTCACAAGCTGTAAGAGGTCCAGGGGAACCTGTTAGGCAAGCTAGAGAGTTATCACAGAGTGTTTTAAGCCGAGACATTCTTTTGCAGGAAACTGAAGCCCTGAATTAATTTTTTCCAGAGAGTGTCAGAAAAGTAGAAAAGTAGGATACAATAAGGCAGGCATATTCTTATTTTGGGGGGGGTACATGTTCAGGAAATACCAGGGGGAAAACCTGAGGCCTGATTTGCCTTGCCAATCAAGGCCTCTGCTGCCTGACCTTGTCATGGGTGGGATTCCTCACACTGGCTCCCAGCATATTGTCACTCTGCTTACTTAACATTTATGCAGAGTCCATTACACAAAATGCTGGGCTGGATAAATCACAAGCTGGAATCCAGATTGCCAGAAGAAATATCAGCAAACTCAGATATGCAGATGATGGCATATCTACCATCTAATAGCATAAAGCAATGAGGAACTAAAGAGCCTCTTGATGAGGATGAAAGAGGAGAATGAAAAAGTTGGCTTAAAACTTGACATTCAAAAAACGAAGATCATGACATCCAGTCCCATCACTTCATGGCAATTAGAAGGAAAATAAATGGAAGCAGTGACAGATTTTATTCTCTTGAGCCCTAAAATCACTGTTCATGGTGACTGCAGCCATGAAATCAAAAGACAGTTGCTTATTGGAAGGAAAGCCATGATTAACCTAGACAACATGTCAAAAAGCAGAAACATAACTGTGCTGACAAAGGTCCGTATAGTCAAAGTTATGGTTTTTCCAGTAATCATGTACGAATATGAGAGTTGGACCATAAAGAAGGCTGAGTACCACAGAATTGATGCTTTCAAACTGCAGTGCTGGAGAAGACTCTTGAGAGTCTTTTGGATTGCAAGGAAATCAAACAAGTGAATCCTAAGGGAAATCAACCCTGAATATTCATTGGAAGGGCTGATGCTCAAACTGAAGTTCCAATACTTTGCCCACCTGATGCAAAGTGCTGACTCATTGGAAAAGACCCTGATGCTGGGAAAGATTGAAGCCACAGGAGAAGGGGGCAACAGAAGACGAGATGGTTGGATGGCATCACCCACTCATGGACAAATTTGAACAAATGGTGGAAGACAGGGAAGCCTGTGTACTATATAGTTTGTGAGGCCACAAAAAGTCTGACATGACTAAATGACTGAACAGAAAAAATGAACGAAAAGAAAATCAACAAAATTCTTTATTTTGATAACTGTAAGACTCTTAGACATTTTTTCATGAAATTTTACTTATACAGAAAACTTCCCTTTTCATAAATAGAAATGAACTATATATCCAGAAATCTTAGTATCAAAATGCATTACATTTTACTTTAATACATGTGAAGACTACTCAGCACTGAGAAAGCTACAAATGAATTCTTCACCCTCTGTATTACTGACAAAAAGGATTAAATAAATGCATTTGATTTCTTTTAAAGCATAAACTAGCTACAATAACAGACAAAGCCTCAGAATCCTTTTTTGTGCTATATTGCAAAATTCTTACCTAATGTAAATTGATGTTTAACAACTTTTTCTCATGCTTGTAGAATTTTGCACCTTAAAAATAAATTTCTGTTTCAACAGCCTTAAAGTTAGTTTGCCTACTATAAGTCTTGTTTTTGCTAAAAATGTATTTTCTCCCTCATTCCTACTATGGTACTGCTTCTGTCTCCTACTTTTTTTCTCACTCTATCTCTATGAACTCTCATTGATTCCTCAATATCATGATGATGCGTTAAACCCTATAGTTATTCATAATTCCATAATCTCTACTTTAAAAAAATCATTTTTGTTAGAAGGGTTAAACCATAAAATGAATTTGGTATATAAAGAGCTTCATTTTCAATGATTTCAGATCATCTGGCTTTGGCCATTATTATATTTATGGTTATTTATAGGAGCTTTTTCAAGTAATGACTCTTGACTAGAAAGATATAAACTGTTACCAAAGCAGATATAAGATTTGTGCCCTACAACACTAGTCATAGGTGAATGCAGTTCCAGTTTCTAAAACATGAAAGGCAACATCCCAAAACCATTATTTGCCCAGGTACATAACCATTTCCCCAACAAGCTGTTCAGTGTTGGGCTCCAACACAAAAGTATGACATGGTTTTTCTGTTACACTTTGAAACTTTGTCTGAAATCACAGTGAATTCCAGTAATATAGTTATCCACCATTCTGCATTTTCTCCTCTCAAAATCGATATGAGGCAGTCATATGGGTTTATCATTAGTGCCTAGAATGTGTTGGTGTTGTCATTCAATTTTGTGATGTTTGCACATATAAGGTAGTGTGTTCACTTTTTTGAGCTAAGGTGCCCACATATTTAATTAAGCAGAATTCTCAGTATCACTGTAAACTGTTCTGTAGATGTAGCTACCATGTAACTATTGTGTAGATGTGTAGATGTAAAATCTGTTGTTCAGCTCAGTTCAGTCGCTCAGTCATGTCCGACTCTTTGCAACCCCATGAATCGCAGCACGCCAGGCCTCACTGTCCATCACCATCTCCCGGAGTTCACTTAGACTCACGTCCATCGAGTCAGTGATGCCATCCAGCGATCTCATTCTCTGTCGTCCCCTTCTCCTCCTGCCCCCAATCCCTCATAGCATCAGTCTTTCCCAATGAGTCAGCTCTTCACATGAGGTGGCCAAAGTACTGGAGTTTCTGCTGTAGCATCAGTCTTTCCAAAGAAATCCCAGGGCTGATCTCCTTCAGAATAGACTGGTTGGATCTCCTTGCAGTCCAAGGGACTCTCAAAAGTCTTCTCTAACACCACAGTTCAAACGCATCAATTTTTCGGTGCTCAGCCTTCTTCACAGTCCAACACTCACATCCATATATGACCACAGGAAAAACCATAGCCTTGACTAGACGGACCTTAGTTGGCAAAGTAATGTCTCTGCTTTTGAATATACTATCTAGGTTGGTTATAACTTTTCTTCCAAGGAGTAAGCCTCTTTTAATTTCATGGCTGCAATCACCATCTGCAGTGATTTTGGAGCCCCCAAAAATAAAGTCTGACACCGTTGACTTTACATAAAAGAGCTTACCTTCTATGATGTGGTTGGGCCTCACACAATAAGCCAAAGGCTTTAAGAAGAGGTTTCCAGAAAAAAGAAATTCTGCCTCAAGACTATGGCTTTCCACACATAAGTGATATAATATATTTGCCTTTCTCTGTCTGACTTACTATGCTTGTTATGGCACTCTCTAGGTCCATCCACATTGCTGCAAATGACATTATTTCATTCTTTTTCATAGCCGAGCAATATTCCATTTTATATATGTACTACTTCTTTTTTATCCATTCCTCTGTTCACAGATATTTAGATTGCTTCCATGTACTGACTATTGTAAATAGCCCTGCAATGAACATTGGGTACATGTATCCTTTCTAACTGTGGTTTTCAAATGAGCTTATCTACAAAACAGAAATAGTTACAGATGTAGAAAACAAATTTATGGTTACCCAGGGAAAAAGGGGAGAGATAAATTGGGAGAATGGGATCGACATACACACTAAAATATATCTAATAGATAGCTAACAAAGACCTACTGTATAGCACAGGGAATTAATTCTACTCAGAACTTTGTAATGGCCTATATGGGAAAATAATTTAAAAAAAAAGTAGGTATATGTATAACTGATTCACTTTGCTGTGCACTTAAATCTAACACAACATTTAGATCAACTATACTCATATATATATATATATATGAGTATATATATATAAAGTCTTTATATATATATAAAGACTGTAGCATTAACATTTATCTGAGTTTCCCACTTGCTGGACGGCCCTAATACCAATTTCCAACTTACCAATTCCACAAATATGTAAGCCATTTCCTTAAAATAAACTTCTTAGCACACACTCATGTGCATATGTATGTGTATGTGTGGGTATACATATGGGTATGTGTATGTATATAACCTTGTATTGATTATGCTTCTCTGGAAAGCCCTGACTGATATAATCATCTCTGTCTTTTGTTCTTCAGCTTTCCCTCTCTCATCCCCTCTTCTCCCCTCTCTTTCATTTTGTGCATTGACGCTTGTGATAATGACAAGATCCTGGCCCTTCAGCTTATACAGAAGAGAATTCCTACAAAGATGGAGAGTAATGAGACAAGTTAAGTATTTATTAGGAGGAAAAATGACTTCCCTGATGACTCAGATGGTAAAGCATCTGCCTGCAATGCTGGAGACCCAGGTTCTATCCCTGGGTCGGGAAGATCCCCTGGAGAAGGCAATGACAACCCACTCCAGTACTCTTTCCTGGAAAATCCCATGAATGCAAGAGCCTGGTACGCTACAGTCCATGGGGTCACAAAGATTTGTACATGATTGAATGAAACTACTTTCACATGTGGCTAGACACACAGGTGGAGTTGGATCAAGAGTCTCGCCCTCCTGGTAGTCTGAATTACTTTTATGGGGCATTTCTTCTGGGTTTCCTTTAGCCAATCATGTTGAATTGCCTGTTTCAGAGTCCATATTTGGTTATTTGTTTCCTCCCATGTCTACCTATATCTTTTAGCCAAGATAGATTCCACCAAAGAAGCCTATGGGTAGCTGCATTACTTTTTGTAAAGTGGTACCTCTTCCCTTTTGACTTCCAGGGAGCCTTTCTGTACATGGATAGTTGTGGAGTCTCCTGACTTTGAGAATGAAAAATGTGGTCTCTTACCGTCTATCTGGGCAGAGTCCAGCCTCCTCTCTTGATTGTCCTACTATTCTTATCTTAGAGTATCAGCATACAAGGCACAAACCTCCAATTGCTTTACCCTGGAGTGGGGAGCACCCATCTACCTCCTGCTTCAGGTCTACTTCAGAGACAGAGAAGGAATGTATCAATTATAGAGATATAAGAATAGGAAAAATACCTTCTCTACAGTTATTCAAATAGGAGCAAAACTCATGGATTGAGTCCTAGGAAAAATTATGAGTTTATTGTTGTCAATATTTGGTTGTCACATTAAAAATCCATCTATTTTATCAATACTATAAACCTGTATAGCTCATACTATGAAACATATTAAATATAAAATATTAATTAAAAACATGAATTTAAACACATGTTTTATCCCAAGGAATACATGAGGAGACACTGGATCAGCATGGATTTTAGTTTACAGACTTAGAGATTATAATATTCCTTGAAGTTTCTAAGCATAGCAACTCTTGAGGCTTTAACATTTATGGTTTCACCTTAGAAATACAAACATAAAATTCTTTTATGCTTTTCAAATCCAGTCATATATGTGATAGACAAAAAACAGTCTTTTTTTTTTTTTTAGAAAACTCAGGTAAAAATGAAAAGGATCTGATGTGTACCGATTTGCATTTCCGCTAACAGTGTACAAGGATTTCCCTTTCTCCACATCCTTGTAAACATTTCTTATCCTTTGTCTTTTGATAAGATTCATCCTAACAGATGGGCAATATATCTAATTATGGTTTTGATTTGCATTTCCATCTTGATCCAGAAGCCCTATTGACTCAAGTTATATCCCCGGATACATTTATCCATCTATGCTAAAGAACTGCATGAGGATATTTCATTGTCATCCCAAAATTACCATGTGTAAAAAAATACTAATATTCTTTTCGCCTCACTCCAGCTCATTCCAGAAAACTGATTCTGCTTATATATTTATTTGATTTTAACCAACAGTACAGGGCTTCCCTTGTGGATCAGATGTAAAAGAGCCTGCTTGCAATGGAGGAGACCCAGGTTATATCCCTGGGTCAGAAAGGTCCCCTGGAGAAAGGAATGGCAACCCACTCCAGTATTCTTGCCTGGATAATTCCATGGACAGAGGAGCCTGGTGGGCTAGAGTCCATGGGGTTGCAAAGAGTCACACGCAACTGAGTGACTAACATACACACAACCAACGTACAAACATTCAAAAATTCTCAAATCTGACATGCTTGTCCCTTTGTATTATGGATCACTTATGAATCAATTCCTGACTCTTTTACCTATACTAATGATGACATTTTTTGTTTCTTTGCATCTCTATGGCTAACATCCTACTTCAAATTTTCATGTTGTTTTAAGATTTATATACAGAGTACATCATGAGAAATGCTGCACTGGAGGAAGCAAAAGCTGGAATCAAGATTGCCTGGAGAAATATCAATAATCTCAGATATGCACATGACACCACCCTTATGGCAAAAAGTGAAGAGGAACTGAAGAGCCTCTTGATGAAAGTGAAAGAGGAGAGTGAAAAAGTTGGCTTAAAGCTCAACATTCATTAAACTAAGATCATGGCATCTGGTCCCATCACTTCAAGGCAAATAGATGGGGAAAAAGTGGAAACAGTGACAGACTTTAGTTTTTTGGACTCCAAAATCACTGCAGATGGTGAAATTGCTGCAGCCATGAAATTAAAAGATGCTTACTCCTTGGAAGGAAAGTTATGACCAACCTAGATAGCATATTAAAAAGCAGAGACATTACTCTGCCAACAAAGATCTGTCTAGTCAAGGCTATGTTTTTTCCAGTAGTCATGTATGGATGTGAGAGCTGGACTATAAAGAAAGCTGAGTGCTGAAGAATTGATGCTTTTGAACGGTGGTGTTGGAGAAGACTCTTGAGAGTCCCTTGGACTGCAAGGAGATCCAACCAGTCCATTCTAAAGGAGATCAATCCTGGATGTTCATTGGAAGGACTGATGTTGAAGCTGAAACTCTAATACTTTGGTCACCTGTTGTGAAGAGCTGACTCATTTGAAAAAATCTGGATACTGGGAAAGATTGAGGGCAAAAGAAGAAGGGGACGATAGAGGATGAGATGTTTGAATGGCTTCACCAACTCAATGGACATGGGTTTGGGTGGACTCCGGAAGTTGATGATGGACAGGGAGGCCTGGCATGTTGTGGTTCATTGTTTTGCAAAGAGTTGGACATGACTGAGTGACTGAACTGAACTATAATATCTACCAAACTTATTTTCCTGTCTTTATTCTTAAACTCTTTTGATCCCTCATTCAAAGGAGTGAGCATTCTTACTCTTAAAATGCAAATCAACTTATTCATTCTGGTGTTTTAAAACTTTCACAGTGGTGTCTATTGAAAATGGAATAAAATTGGAGTTATTACTTGAGTTGGAAAAGCCTTCTTAATCCCTTTCTTCCTTTCTCAATAACACTGATCTCTCTGCTGCTGCTGCTAAGTCACTTCCGCTGTGTCTGAGTCTGTGCGACCCCATAGACGGCAGCCCACCAGGCTCCCCCATCCCTGGAATTCTCCTGGCAAGAACACTGGAGTGGGTTGCCATTTCCTTCTCCAGTGCATGAAAGTGAAAAGTGAAAGTGAAGTTGTTCAGTCGTGTCCGACCCTCAGCAACCCCATGGACTGCAGCCTTCCAGGCTCCTCCATCCATGGGATTTTCCAGGTAAGAATACTGGAGTGGGGTGCCATGGCCTTCTCTGACTGATCACTCTAGTGAGATATAAACACCCAAAGAGGACAGAGATAATCGACTAAGGGCTGGAGGAAAAAGATTAAACTTCTATTTTTTTCTTCTCCTAAAACTAAGTAATACATTACATTCAGTATCACATTTAATGTACAAGTTTTGTTGTCTCTTTCACTTGGTCTGAATGTCAGACAAGTTCTCTGGGGAAAGAATAGGGGTTTCAAATGCAGAGAAATTAACAACTACCCCAGATTTATTCTTTTCTTTTAGAGTGTTCTGGTATTTTGTCATTTGTATGTGAATAGTTTGCCAATTACATCATTTAACTAAGCTTACTTTTATAGTATGCAAAACTCAAAAGTTTTCTTTGAGTTTCTTTTGAGTCAACTTCCTCCCTCATATTCAAGGGATTACCATTAATATCATTATATGCGAAAGCAAAAATGTGTAGCTTCACATTTCCTCTGCTTTAATGTAAGATATCAGTTTTATTGTGAAATTCAATGGAAATTAATCAGAGATAGCAAAAGGTAGGCAAATAAAGTACCTTAGTGCAATTTTTAATTTTTATTAATTTAAATATATTAACCTGCACATTTAGCCTAAATGTATGTCATGCCTACAGATATTAACAAATGATAGTGTGCACAAAGAAGCAACATAACTTTCTAATCTGTTCAACCATTTTTCAAATGAGGCTCAGTAAGTTTTAAATCCATATTTAAGAACGTAAAATTGCAACATTCTCTGATTTGTTTGCAAGAGTTACTGAATGTCCAAAGAGGAGATAAAAGAATAGAGCAATTCTTTTGAAAATGAAAGTTTGGAGAATGCAATTGAAAATGTGAACCCATGATTTCAGTAAGTCTAGCTGAGAATACTGTTCTTCAGTCTGATATTATTATAATAATATTCTCAGTGAGGGAAAAAATATTATGATTGTTTTTTCATTGATAAAGTAAAAAAAGATATTTTTCTTCACCCTAATTCTCATTGTTTTACATTTTATGACTTGTATTTTGGTAATATATACTACTAGTGAATATATTTAAATAATTTAGTATAAGTAAGTGAATGTTTAGGTACTATGAATGCTCAATCTTTTAGAAAAGTAAGGTGTGCATTCAGAAAACTTTGAAGACCACTACTCAATCCATGTTCTTCTTGCCTTGCTGCTTGTATTGTAGTCACACAGTCTTCTGTTATTTGAACCTATTCTCTGCTACTTCAGGCCCATCTCGCACATTGTTCTTATTT
Organism: Ovis canadensis; assembly: GCF_042477335.2. Lineage (NCBI taxonomy): Eukaryota > Metazoa > Chordata > Mammalia > Artiodactyla > Bovidae > Ovis > Ovis canadensis. The sequence goes on from NC_091245.1 coordinate 140,368,196, forward strand.
ATAGAAGTCTAATTTTAAATTTCTACGGAGAACATTAGCAAGAAAGACAGTATATCAGAATGTTTGTTCAAAGCAAGACCCCTAGTGTCTAGTGTGCTGCTTATCACACATTGACAGTAGGTAGAGTTTTGTTGAATAAATGAACTCTTGTTTAAAGCTGTATTTTCCTGGCTTTGTACATAAAGACAAAGGAATAGTGATGCTTGAAAAGGCTGAAGCACATTAACTTCCCAGTTCATTCATTAGCAGAGACATTTAATATTACTATAGTGCTTTTCATGCATTAGCTAATTAATATTCAAACAGTTCTAAAGGGTACTTTGGTAAAGTGCCATTTAAAGAAAACAGAGAAAGAGAGCTTAACAATTTGGCAAGGTTTCAGGAACTGGTCAATAGAAGAACCATTTCTGAAAAGCCTTAACTTGAAGTTTCATATTCCTGTGATTGGAAATAAAGTTAAATGATTCAACTCTGTGAAGAAGGAAGAAACTGGCTCATGAAAGTACAGAGATTCAAGGATCTTCATAGGTCATCGAACCAGTCCCCTTTTTCTAAAATACTGCTGAAATCAAATATGCTCATTGCTGGAACTAAATTTGAATATGTCCTTGAAGAACAATGCCAGTTTTCATATGAACTCCAGTATAGGACTGAACTTGTATTATATTTCAGATAATTATTTTTCCAGAGAATAGTTTATAATAATTTTCTAGGAAATTAATTCATTATAATCCAGTAATCCATTATCTATATTTAAAAACAGTGGCCAAATTTCTATTTCTATTAAAATTGCTCTTATCATTATTCTAGCTTACAAAAGTCTCAAGACTGTCAGTCCTGTTTAGTTACTAATAGTCTAGCATAGTCTAGTAACTTCACTGGACTCAACCAATTATCTGTTTTTATGTTTCCTAATTTCTATGAGAATGAGTAAGTGAGAGCATTCCTTATGGAGGAAACCTAGTGGGTATAACCCTATAAGAAAAGAAATTAAAATTCCTTCCAGAAAAGTGATAAAAGGGCTGTTTATTATAAGGAGATGTAATCCTTACTGGATTGTAGGGATCAAAAGGTGGAGAAACACAGAATGATGTGGCAGAGGTGGACAATTGGATCACTTGGAACTGGCGATCTTGTTAAACACATATATCCTAATAAAATGGGAAACCATTGAAAGGTGTTATGCTTTTAAAAATATACACCCTTGATGAGACATAGGTAATACACTTGGAGAAGGTAACCATAATTGAGAGGAACTCAGCAAGGAAACTAGTGTGTAATTTAAAAAAATATATGGTGCTGCTTGGAATGGTAGTGGTAAATTATAAGAAAAAATGTATGTCCTGAAGGATATATAAGACATAATATTAATAAAACATGATGAGAGATAAACTTGAATATTAAATTTAGAGAAGTATCAGTAGTGAAAATCAAGTTATAGATTGTACAATAGTATGATCATGGGTGGATTTTTTCAGAATATATCTCAGTTTTTCATAGCCTTAATGTCCACAACCTTAATAGTGTCAATACACTGTTAGTTGTACTACTAATAAACGGTGCCTACTTATACATTATAATGAGAATATAATTGAGACATACAGTTTGGGTAAATAATTATTTTTAGCTCAGTTGGTAAAGAATTCGCCTGCAATGCTGCAGGCCTGGGTTCTATTCCTGGGTTGGGAAGATAGCCTGGAGAAGGGAAAGGCTACCCACACCAGTATTCTGGCCCAGAGAATTCCATGGACTATATAGTCCATGAAGTCTCAAAGAGTCGGACACGACTGAGAGACTTTCACTTTCACATGATAAGCATAACATGGTTACTCCTTGGAAGAAGAGCTATGATAAACCTAGACAGCATATTAAGAAGCAGAGACATTACTTTGCTGACAAAGGTCTGTATGGTCAAATCTGTGGTTTTCCAGTAGTCATGTATGGATATGAGAGTTGGACCATTAAGAAGGCTGAGCACCAAAGAATCAATGCTTTTGAATTGTGATGCTGGAGAAGACTCTTGAGAGTCCCTTGGACAGCAAGGAAATCAAACTAGTGAATCCTAAAGGAAATCAACCCTGAATGTTCACTGGAAGAACTGATGTTGAAGCTGAATGAAGCTCCAATACTTTGGTCACCTGATGCAAAGAGCCGACTCATTGGAAAAGATCCTGATAATGGGAAGGATTGAGGGCAGGATGAGAAGGGGGCAGCAGAGGATGAGATGGTAGAATGACATCACAGACTTGAGTGGACATGCATTTGAACAACCTCCAAGAGACAGTGAAGGACAGGGAAACTGGGCATGCTGTAGTTCATGGGGTTGCAGAGTTGGACATGATTTAGCAACTGAATAACAACAGCAATGTGGTATTAAAAAATAAATATATATATTAAAACTTAAAATAGACATACAGATTCTTTAATACTAGTGATGAGCTTTTGAATCTCAAATATACCCATAAAATATAAATAATTACCAATAATAAAGATAAAATGTTATAATGCAAGAATAGATGGCTACAGATTCAATGTGTCTTTCTACAATTCATATTTGGGCTTCCCACATAGTGTTAGTGGTAAACAATCTGTCTGCTGATGCAGGAGACTTAAGAGACCTGGGTTTGGTCCCTGAGTCAAGAAGATCCCCTGGAGGAGGGCATGGCAACACACTCCAGAATTTTTGCCTGGAAAATCCCATGGACAGTGGAGCCTGGTAGGCTACTGTCTATAGGGTCACCAAGAGTCAGACACAACTGAAGCGATTTAGCACGCAATCCCAAATGGGATAATATTTGGAAGCAGAGACTTCATCAAGTGATTGCATCATAAGATTTGAGCCCTGATGAATAGAATAGGATTAATGCCTTTCTTAAAGAGGCCCCAGCGAGTTTGCTTACTCCTTCTTCCATGTGAGGATATAGCACAAATATGCAATCTACAAACTAGGCCCTCAGTATACACCACATCTGCAAGGACCTTGATCTTGAATTTTCCAACTTCCAGAACTGTAAGAAATTTCTTTGTTTATAAGTCTATGGCATTCTGTTCTAGCAGTATGAATGGACTAAAAGGCAAAAAAGAGGAATGTAATCCAGAAGTAATCGATTCTTTTTCAACAAAATTGATAATGTAAAAGTTACTACTTACAAAGATAACAAATATCTTATACTCACAAATTTAACTAAAATATCCTAAAAATTAAAGAGAATTATAGTAATAGTGAGCTCTCAACGTTATTAATATTTGGCAGCCTGAATGGAATGGGAGAAAATGGGGAGAATGGAAACATGTATCTGTATGAGTGAATTCCTTTGCTATCTGCCTGAAACTGTCACAACATTGTTAGTTCGCTATACTCCAATATAAATTTTTTTTAAAAAATTAGGAAAATTAAAGAGGCCTATAGAAACTCCAGATTCAGGAAAAAGAAATGTTCTAAGACATAAGGAAAATTTCCTGTTATCAGACAAAAAATAGATCAAAAGATGTTTCTCCAATATAAGAACAAATTACAAACATGCCTTAAATCATCCTTGAAATGTTGTCTAACTGACCTTTTGTTCATATGCATTGCTTGTATTCACCATTCATATCAGTATTTTGACATCACAAACTAAGCCACACATCCTAATTTGAAAATTGAATACTAAAAAAAAAAAAAATTCCTCTAATATATTCTCCCAAATTCAATCAAAATATTCATCATTGAAATTAACCCACTTTGCTAATGACTAATCTTGGCTATTCCAATATCTGGATAGGAAATTGTTAAGTTTAAGTAGCTGTTTAAAATAAATTCATCCTTTGATTTCCCTCTTCTGGGAGAGATTGACAATATATAGTCAATATCAAACTTTTTTTCTTAAGAAATATTAGAGAAATGTGGAACAACAGATGGATTTGAATCTTTTTAATGGAAGATTTGTTCTAAATAAAAACGGACTTGGGGCACTGTCTGATAAAAAATAGTTTTCAGTAACAGTTTACAAAAATTAGTACAATTGGAATATTCTAGCAGAGTTTGTTTTTATTAAAGATGTTCACCTACCCCATTTTACATTTTATTTTGTTCTTCAGCTCTATAAACATTTTGTATAATTTTGCAATTTCAAACATTTCTTTTAGCTAATATAACATATGATCACGTATATATGACCAATGGCTTTATATATTCATAACCATATTTATTGAACTGGTAGGAAATATAATCTAATTTTTAATAAAGAACAAAATATAATTATATTGAAGTACATTATACTATTTATTCTCCCAAAGGGTAATATTACAAACTGGTTATAAACCAATGGGGGACTCTTAAAGGCTGAATTAATTTACATAAAATAAGAAAGAGAAAAAAGAAAGACATTTTCCTGGATTAATCTGTAATGGCACAGGAAAAAGTCTGGCATGCTGCAGTCCATGTGGTTGCAAAGAGTTGGACATGACTGAGGAACTGAACAACAACAGGAAAATAAAATTAAATTGAGGGGTCTCAGTTTTGGCTCTCTGGAATGGAAACTCCTCTGTAGAAGGGAAACACAACCCACCCAGTATTCTTCCCCAGAGAATCCCATGTACAGAGTAGGCTGGTGGTGGGCTATAGTCCATTAGGTTGAAAGAGTTGAACATGACTCAGTGACCAGCACTTTCACTTCCAGGGAAATTCCAGGCTCTTCTTTGGTATTGTCAGCAGCAATGTCTGGGACTGTGGTTATTCTGTTAGCCTGATTCTTTCAGTGACTATGAAGAGCTGAATTTTCAGGAAAAAAAAAAGAACACCCAGTTAAATTTGATTTTAACAGCAAAATAGTATAAGTATATCCCAAATACTGTATGGAGCATACTTATTTAAAAAGGTATCCATTGTGTTCTGACATTTAAATTTAAGTGAATGACTTGTTTTTATGTGCTACATCAGGCTATTGTATCAAGGCTGCCTGACACATACAATACATGTAACAAGCAAAACAAATTGCTTATTTAAATCATAATATTATTACAATAGCCTGGCTCATTTAGATTTATACATCTACCTAACATCAAACATCAGTTTGTGTCAGAATAGAAGTAATTGTACTCAAACACATTATAGAGTATTTATATATATATAAATTATAGATTTTAGATATATAGACTATAGGATATTTGAATTTATATCTGGACTCTTCCTCTAAATTTTAAGGCCCAGTATGCTTCACATTTGATTAACAGAATCATTCTAATTCATGTCTATACACTATTCAACTGCTCCAGCAGAATAATTTACAATTAAGCATTGTTATTTATTTTAAAGTTTTACCATATGCAGGTTTCAGTTTATCATATGTTATGGAGTATTGAAATTTATATTTTTGACATTGACTATACATTGACAAACATCTTTTAAAATTAGTATTATATAGTATGTCATCAACAAAAGGCCTTTCTGTACAAAACTCAATGCGCTGTAGCCAACTTTGAAGAAAACCCACCAAATGACAGTATTGAAAAGCAATGCTGGAGATATCTACATGATTATTTTGAAAGTGCACAAGGAGACAGATGGTGAATGCACAGAATCATCTTTGCATCTTACTGTGTCTGGATATTCACATTTTCTGTATAACCACAGGGAATCATTCCTTAAAAAGGTAGGAGAAGAATGAAAAAGTAGTTAAGAGAACACTTTTGTATACTCTGCATGCTTTGCTGTCTGTTTTTACTTGAGGGTAATAAGTATGCATCTTTGAAACTGTAGTGAGGAAGAATATTTAAAAGTAGTTCATTTTGAGCTCAAGAAAGTTCCAATTGAAAAAGAGGCAAATACAGTTTTCCAGTTAGCATACACATAGGCTCTTGCATTGGCTTTGAAATACATTTCATAGCAACTGGGACTGGCGCTGATTGATAAAATAGAAAATCTTACCTCTAACTTGAGAAAAATACTTACTACGCCACAGGTTTTCAACATTGCTTTTAAAAACTTGTAACAGTTGATCAAAGAGAGGGAAAAAAGAAAGATAGTTGAACACTAGGAGATAAAGAAACTATATATTATAAAGTCTTCAAAAGATAGCTATGTTGCCAATATAGAATTCTTTTTATAATAGGATATTTGCAAATTTCAATCACATCATTTGAAAAGCAAGGCAAATTTAAAATGAAATCAGCAATATTTCAACTCTTATTTTTTTTGAATATTTACTATTGTAACAGATTTTTTTAATTTAAATAATTTTAAATTGAGCTTACTGGGCTTACTGTGAAGCAAATATCACCAACATGTCACTTCCTAGTTACATTTCCACTAGCAGATAGGGATCCCTGGAATCTGCCATAATAAAGAACCACTATTATAAAAATGAATACATGTCTGATTATTTTCCTTTGCCTAAGACATGTGTAAAAAATTATTTTAGATTCCTCTAGAGAGACTAGAGAAGCATTGTGTATTTACTTTGCAAAGCCTGTTCTCTATGATACACTATTGGCCTATGAACAAATTCATGTGTGAGAGTTATTGACAAGCTAGGACCATATATTATAATAGAACAAGTAAGCATCTAGTCAACATTTATTTTTTAGCCATTAAATCTGGTATAATCATAACAGTAAAAGCAGGGAATGGTTCTGAAATGTTCAGAGGAACAGTACAACAAGGATTTTTGACCACTCATTCTTGGTAACAAATACTATACAAGAGAAATTCAGTCTTTAATAACCTAATTATGGGAATTATACACCTTCCTCTCTGCTGTAATATATTGAATAGAAGTCAACCATTAGGTTCAGCCCACATTCAAAGGTAATGGATTGCAAGAGGCATGAGTACTACAAAGTGGGGATAGATGGAGGCACATCTTTTTTTTTTAATTAAATTTTTATTTTTACTTTATTTTACTTCACAATACTGTATTGGTTTTGCCATACGTTGACATGAATCCACCACGGGTGTACATGTGTTTACTTAAGACACAGTTTTTTGAGATGAGATTAGAAGTAGATTAGTGTCATTTAAAGTTATATGTATGGGAAGATACATTTATATGTTTAATTTAGGCTTAATTTTATTAAAAAAGATTATAAGTGACTACTATTTATATGACTTAAGAAACGTAATTGTATTTTAAAATATTTTCTTGCAATATGGTTGATTTACAGTGTTGGGTTAATTTCAGGTATACAGCAGAGTAAATTAGGTTTGTGTATATATATATATATATATATATATATATATATATATATACACATTCTTTTTAAAATTCCTTTCCATATAGGCCATTATAGAGTACTGAGTAGCATTTCCTGGGCTATACAGTAGGTCCTTTTTAGTTATCTATTTTATATATAGTGATGTATATATGTCAGTCCCAGTCTTCCAATTTATCCCATCCCTCATTTATCCCTTAGTAACCCAAAGTTTCTTTTCTACTTCTATAACTCTATTTCTATATTGTAGATAAGTTCATTTGTATCTTTTCTTTAGATTACACATATAAACTATGTCATATGATATAACTGCATTTTTAAAGGAGCTAAGAAATTTAAAATTTGGAAAAGGATGGCTCAATGATTTTCTATGTCATCTTAACTTAAAAATGTCTATTCTTTCTATTCATCATGTCTTTAAAATATTAGTATAAGTGTTGATCATAATACTGATGCAAGTTAAAATTAATTGTCAGTAAGGTAAAATTTAGATGATACATAATATTATTTTGATGAGAGTTGAGGAATACCTGAAAACTGCTTTTCTAATCAACACTTCTCACAGTGACAATAAATAAATAAATACTGGCTCTAAAAATCCTACTATATAAATTAAGTTTATGTTAACTGAACCTCAATACAGACCCTTTATAAAGCTGATTTAGTTAGAGGGAAGGATGAGGTAAATAAGGAAGGAGACAAAGAGAAAATAAGGGAGATTGAATAATTTATCGATGACACCTAAAAAGCTTTGCCTGACTTTGGTTACCACTTTGAGGGAGTAAACAGAGGAATCAAAAGAATAATGAGGTGATTTTATTGCATTTTCATCCTTGCCAATACATTTTTGACAATAATAGCATGAATAAAAAATTTTCTATAAGAAAGATAATATGGAAGATATCTTTGGGGATAACATTTAGTAGTCTGAAGCAAATTTATTAGTGAAAATGAGAATACTAGACTGACAAAAGAATAGCCTCAGGAATTAGTAACATAGACTTAGATAATTGTTTTGATTCCTTTAAAGAAATTTTGCAAAACACTAGGAAATTAAGCATAAAAAGACATTCATCATTTAGAACAAATGGAATAGGATTGGAAACATTACATTCCCCTCTTAATTGAGAGTAGAAATACATCTTGGCAATGAATATTTCCGTTGAAATAAAACTTTTTAAAACTTCCATCTGAATATATGATACAGCTAAATAACCAATTCAGCTAAAATAAAAGTATTAATAATGTTATTTAGTTTCTTTGACAAAAGAATCTTAAAAAAAAAAAGCCATCAAAATCAGGAATGGACAAATAGATGTAACAGAAATGTCTGGCTTACTCTTCTATGATCAATAATTTGCAATATTAGCTAATTATAATAGGGAGCATTCAAAAGCTAATCAAATGTTAGATTGAATTATTTTTAGATTGCTAAATTAGAGATTGAGGAATTAATTTTCTTTATGGTTTCCTGCCTTTTCTCTACTGTCAATAGCCTAAATCCTAGGCAAACTTGTAATATACTTGAGGCTGCCTTCTGGAATACGTCAAAAAGCAGAAGTGGTAAGAAACTGCAGAATTAAGGAAAGAGAGGAGCTTTGTTTTGTATTAGAACATCTGTAATGAGATTAAGACAAAAAAGAGAGATGAAATTATAACTGGGAGGAAAGCCAAGGTTATAAATCTGAAAAGACAAGATTGTGGAATGGGTAATGATTTAGCAGTATAATCTATGGGAGAGTAATTTACCAGAAGAGTTATAATTTTGAGTGAAGAGCAATGTTACAAAAAGAAGCAATAGAACAGTTGAACAAACTAAATCTCACATATTACTTTTGAAGTCATAAATAATCATTTAGCAGAGCACAATATGTTAAGGTCAAAGCATGGTCATAGTGAGGGATTTTGGACACATACTAATAAAATTTGATAGAAAAATATATAGAAGACTTGACAGTGTGATCAACAGATTGCTCATATGTATGTGTTTGTTATTTGTGTGTGCAAAAGCCTGTTCTCCAAAATTAGATAATTCACATATTTTCAAATATACATTTTAAAGTTGTGTAAAGAATGCTATATAATGGAATAATAAACAAAGTTTTTAAATACCAATAAACATATAATACATATCACACTATTTATCACAAAGCAATAAATTGATAAATTAGAATACAACTGTAAATCAAAACTTTTTTTCCAGTTGGAAATTAGAGAAAGAAAACAGTCTCACTTCTCTAAGATATTGATGAATCAATGAAAAGATATTTATTGAAAATATTAAACACTTTCAAATGAAAAATATAAAAATGAAACATATCAATGCTTATAGATTTAGCAGTTGCTATACCATGAAAAACAGTATTTTACAAGTATTTGTTAAAAATGAAGATATTTGACTATTAATATGCAAATTTAGGAAAGAGAGGACAAGGAAAAGACAATGAAACTGGAAGAAGAAATAATATAAATAAGGGTAGAAATTAATGAAAAGGAATCAAAAATTAAACACATCATTGAAATAAGACCTATATATAAACACAAATAAAGCAGAAAACAAAATGTCTGAATTTGAACAGTGTCCCAGATGAGAGTAAAATTGTGTAGTAACACCAAATGTCTAGGAAGAAACTGTGAGCAAATTTATAAAATCATTTGCTATTATTGCAGGTACAATATCCTTCCCTTCGTCAATCACAACTGTGGGAGCAAGGATGTTTGTTTCCTCATGACTCCATATCCAAAACGAAACACAGTTCCTGACACCCAGAAAACTCTTGACATAACTACCTGCTGAATTAATAAGTTATGTAGGAATTCAGTAGAATATTTAAGGAAAGAGAACCAGGATACCATTTGTTGCTCTATTAAAATTTTCTTTCCACTGAAAGGATAAATACTTTTTAAAATTTTGTCTTCGAGAAAAATTAGGTTATGTTTTTTCAGTTTTGTTCCAAGGGCAATTTATTGAGTTCTCTTGGCCTCAAATATAGCAATGTTTACAATAAGGAAGGATCTGTAGCATTATATCATTATATTATATATTGCATATCTAATTCATAATTATAAGTAAAAACATACTGTTTATTTGAGTAAATTCAGAACTTGAAATGGATGTAATTTCACACTTATAACTTTGTAATTTTCTTCTTCTTCCCATTCCTTTTATCATGCTTCTTGTATATCTGTCCACTTATGCTCATATGTGTATTATGTAATTTCAACAAAAATTGAGAAAACTACTGACCTAGCTTTGAAGAATATCTAGTGCAAGAACATGCATATATAATAGACATTAACTTAAAAATTCAGTGATGGGGATAAAGGTGATATAATGTAATTATATCTAAAGCTACAAATGTGTAGTTAAAAATAAATGTTAGTGAAACTTCCGGACGCCACAAGAAACTAAGATCATGAACTGACATTAAATTTTCAGGGGGTTGTTCTAATATAACCCAAACCATCATTAAGGCTAAATTTGTACAAAATCAAGTATGGAATGTATGAAATAGTGTGATTAAACTGTGGGGCTAGATGCATAGATGGCTTCACCCTCACAAGTCCGTCAGTTGTCAAATAGATTTATATGAGTGGTTACTTTTATCAGTTATGTGTTTACAAGATATTCCTATTCTACTATACTTTTTTCTTATAACTCAGAGGCCATTTTTTCATTCACAAAATAATAGACAGGATTGTCAGCAAGTTGCTCAGTAAAGTGCCACAAAATATATATGAATGAACTTTCGATTCTTGAGTAGCACATGCAATGAAATGAGTCACCAGGAAGAAACTGCTTTTGAGTACACGTTTGTATACCTTGAGTGTTAGTGTTTCCTAGAAGTTCATGAGTTGGAATGCTAATGCCAATGTGGTAGTAATAGGAGACGGGGACTTTGGGAGGTGCTTAGATCATGAAGGTGAAGCCCTCATGTATGAGATGAGTGCTGTTATAAACGAGACCTCAGTTCAGTTCAGTTCAGTCACTCAGTCATGTCTGACTCTTTGCAATCCCATGAACTGCGGCACGCCAGGCCTCCCTGTCCATCAGCAACTCCCAGAGTTTACTCAAAATAATGTCCATCAAGTCGGTAATGCCATCCAGCCATCTCATTCTCTGTTGCTCCCTTCTCCTCTTGCCCCCAATCCCTCCCAGTATCAGAGTCTTTTCCAAAGACTCAACTCTTTGCATCAGGTGGCCAAACTATTGGAGTTTCAGCTTCAGCATCAATCTTTCCAAAGAACACCCAGGACTGATCTCCTTTAGAATGGACTGGTTGGAACTCCTTGTAGTCCAGGGGACTCTCCAGAGTCTTCTCCAACATCACAGTTCAAAAGCATCAATTCTTCAGTGTTCAGCTTTCATCACAGTCCAACTCTCCCATCCATACATGAGCAGTGGAAAAACTATAGCTTTGACTAGACGGACCTTTGTTGGGAAAGTAATGTCTCTGCTTTTTAATATGTTATCTAGATTGGTCATAACTTTCTTTCCAAGGAATAAGCGTTTGTTTTTTTTTTAATTTCAGGGCAGCAATCACCATCTGAAGTGATTTTGGAGCCCCCAAAATAAAGTCTGACACTGTTTACACTGTTACCCCATCTATTTCCATGAAGTGATGGGACCAGATGCCATGATCTTCGTTTTCTGAGTGTTGAGCTTTAAGCCAGCTTTCTCACTCTCCTCTTTCATGTTCAACAAGTGGCTTTTGAGATCCTCTTCACTTTCTGCCATAAAGGTGGTGTCATCTGCATATCTGAGGTTATTGATATTTTTCCCAACAATCTTGATTCTAGCTTATGTTTCTTCCAGTCCAGCGTCTCTCATGATGCACTTTGCATATAAGTTAAATAAGCAGGGTGACAATATACAGCCTTGATGTTCTCTTTTTCCTATTTGGAACTAGTCTGTTGTTCAATGTCCAGTTCTAACTGTTGCTTCCTGACCTGCATGCAGGTATCACAAGAGGCAGGTCAGGTGGTCTGGTGTTCCCATCCCTTTCAGAATTTTCCACAGTTTCTTGTGATCCACACAGTCAAAGATTTTGGCATAATAAATAAAGCCTAAATGTTTTTCTGGAATTCTCTTCCTTTTTCAATGATCCAGCCGATGTTGGCAATTTGATCTCTGGTTCCTCTGCCTTTTCTAAAACCAGCTTGAACATCAGGGAGTTCACGTATTACTGAAGCCTGGCTTGCAGAATTATGAGCATTACATTAGTAGCGTGTGAGATGAGTGCAATTGTGCAGTAGTTTGAGTGTTCCTTGGAATTGCCTTTCTTTGGGATTGGAATGAAAATTGACCTTTTCCAGTCCTATGGCTACTGCTGAGTTTTCCAAATTTGCTGTCATATTGAGTGCAGCACTTTCACAGCATCATCTTTTAGGATTTGAAATAGCTCAACTGGAATTCCATCACCTCCACTAGCTTTGTTCATAGCGATGCTATCTAAGGCACACTTGACTTCACATTCCAGGATGTCTGGCTCTAGGTGAGTAATCACACCATCGTGATTTTTTTGGTCATAAAGATCTTTTTTGTACAGTTCTTTTGTGTATTCTTGCTACCGCTTCTTAATATCTTCTCTTTCTGTTAGGTCCATACATTTTATGTCCTTTATTGAATTCATTTTTACATGATGTATTCCATTGGTATTTCTAATTTTCTTCAAGAAATCTCTAGTCTTTCCCATTCTGTTGTTCTCCTCTATTTCTTTGCATTGATCGCTGAAGAAGACTTTCTTATCTCTCCTTGCTATTCTTTGGAACTCTGCATTCAGATGCTTATATCTTTCCTTTTCTCTGCTTTTCACTTCTCTTCTTTTCACAGCTATTTGTATGGCCTCCCCAGACAGCCATTTTGCTTTTTTGCATTTCTTTTCCATGGGGATGGTCTTGATCCTGGTCTCCTGTACAATGTCACAAACTTCATTCCATAGTTCATCAGGCACTCTATCTATCAGATTTAGGCCCTTAAATCTATTTCTCACTTCCACTGTATAATCATAAGGGATTTTATTTAGGTCATACCTAAATGGTCTAGCGTTTTTCCCCACTTTCTTCAATTTAAGTCTGAATTTGGCAATAAGGAGTTCATGATATGAGCCACAGTCTGCTTTTGGTCTTGTTTTTGCTGACTGTATAGAGCTTCTCCATCTTTGGCTGCAAAGAATATAATCAATTTGATTTTGGTGTTGACCATCTGGTGATGTCTATATATAGAGGCTTCTCTTGTGTTGTTGGAAGAGGGTATTTGCTATGACCAGTGTGTTCTCTTGGCAAAACTCAATTAGTTTTTGCCCTGTTTCATTCTGTACTGCAACGCCTAATTTGCCTGTTACTCCAGGTGTTTCTTGACTTCCTAGTTTTGCATTTCAGTCCCCTATAATGAAAAGGACCTCTTTTTAGGGTGTTAGTTCTAAAAGGTCTTGTAGGTCTTCATAGAACCATTCAACTTCAGCTTCTTCAGCTTTACTGCTTGGGGCATAGGCTTGGATTACCGTGATAGTGAATGGTTTGCCTTGGAGACAAACAGATCATTCTGTCGTTTTTGAGATTGCATCCAAGAACGGCATTTTGGATTCTTTTGTTGACCATGATGGCTACTCCATTTCTTCTACTGGATTCCTGCCCACAGTAATAGATTTAATGGCCATCTCAGTTAAATTTACCCATTCTAGTCCATTGTAGTCGCTGATTCCTAGAATGTTGATGTTCACTCTTGCCATCCATCTCCTGTTTGACCACTTCCAATATTCCTTGATTCGTGGACCTATCATTCCAGGTTCCTATGCAATATTGCTCTTTACAGCATCAGACCTTGCTTCTATCACAAGTCACATCCACCACTGTGTGTTGCTTTTGCTTTGGCTCCACCCCTTCATTCTTTCTGGTGTTATTTCTCCACTGATCTCCGGTTGCATATTTGGGCACCTACCAACCTGGGGCATTCCTCTTTCAGTATCCTATCATTTTGCTTTTTCATACTGTTCATGGGGTTCTCAAGGCAAGAATACTGAAGTGGTTTGGCATTCCCTTCTCCAGCAGGCCACATTCTGTCAGACCTCTCCACCAAGACCCATCCATCCTGGGTGGCCCCACATGGCATGGCTTAGTTTCCTTGGGTTAGACAATGGTGTCATCAGTGCAAACAGATTGGCTAGTTTTCTTTGATTATGGTTTCAGTGTGTCTGCCCTCTGATGCCCTCTTGCAACACTTACCGTCTTACTTGGGCTTCTCTTACCTTGGACGTGTGGTATCTCTAAGAGTCCTTACAGGGTCCCTAACTCCCTTCTGCCATGTGAGGATACCACTGAGATGCCTGAACCTGAAAGAGACCCCTTCACTGACCATGCTGGCACCCTGATCTTGGACTTGCAACCTCCTTCAATGTGAGAAATCTCTGTCACTGTATAAGCCTTTCAGTTTGTCGTAATTTGTTATAGCTTCCTGAATGGACTAAGACACCATCACACTTCCCTTGTAGCTCAGTCTATAAAAAATCTGCCTGCAATGCAAGAGACCTGGGTTCAATTCCTGGGTTGGGAATATTCCCTAGAGAAGGAAATGGCAACCCATTCCAATATTCTTGCCCGGAGAATCCCACGGACAGAGGAGCCTGATGGGGTACAGTCCATGGAGGGTGGGCTGCAAGAGTCGGACAGGACTTAGTGTAAACCACCACTAAATAACAGGGCTTCCTTGATAGCTCACTTGGTAAAGAATCCCCCTGCAATGCAGAGACCTTGGTTCTATCCTTGGGTTGGGAAGATCCCCTGGAGAAGGGAAAGGCTACCCACTCCAGTATTCTGGCCTAGAGAATTCCATGGACTATATAGTCCACTGAGTTGTAAACAGCTGGACACGACTGAGCAACTTTCACTTAAGTAAAAATTTGTCTTATTTTTAATGTTTTCATTTCCAGACTTGTTTTAGGGAATAGGCGTAAGATTTTTCAGTAAATTATGATCTGTGCATGGAATAATCCTGAAGGAGAGCATAGCAATCCACTACACGTTCTTGTCTGGGGAATCCCATGGACAGAGGAGCCTGGTAGGGCTACAGTCCAAATGGACACAAACAGCTGGACACAAGAGAGTGATTAACAAACACACATTGAATAATAAATAAAATGAAAAACTAAGGGGAGAGGAAATTTAGTGAAGATTAGTAAAAATTAGTGAACAACAAAATATTTTTATTATAAAATATCAGTCAGTTCAGTCACTCAGTCACATGTGACTCTTTGCAACTCCTTGGACTGCAGCATGCCAGGCTTCCCTGTCCATAACCAACTCAGGGAGCTTGCTCAAACTCATGGCCATTGAGTCTGTGGTGCCATCCAACCATCTCATCCTCTATCGTCCCCTTCTCCTCCTGGCTTTGACTTTTTCCAGCATCAGGGTCTTTTCAAATGAGTCAATTCTTCACATCAGGTGGCCAAAATATTGGATTTTCAGCTTCAGCATCAGTCCTTCCAATGAATATTCAGGACTTATTTCCTTTAGGATTGACTTTTTTTGATCTTGTTGCAGTCCAAGGGACTCTCAAGAGTCTTCTCGAACACCACAGTTCAAAACCATCAATTCTTACATACTCAGTTTTCTTTATTGTCACTTTGAACATCCATACATAGCTACTGGTAAAACCATAACTTTGACTAGATGGACATTTGTGGTAAAGTAATGTCTCTGCTTTTTAATATGTGCTGTAGGTTGGCCATAGCTTTTCTTCCAAGGAGCAAATGTTTTTTAACTTCATGGCTATAGTTACTCTCTGCAGTGATTTCAGAGCCCAAAAAATAAAGCCTGTCACTGTTTCCACTGTTTCTCCATCTATTTGCCATGCAATAATGTGACTGGATGCCATGATCATAGTAAAATATAATTCCAGCTTATTCAAAAAAAAGAGGAGAAATAAAACATACACTTACTTTCAGTTTCAGTATACAGAAATTTCCATCTAGATAAGTTTCATTTGTTTTCAAAACTTTTCTTCCTACAATGTAGAATACTCTTAAAAAGGTGAACTAATAGCTACATGTAAAAATAAATTTCTAGTCATTTCAAGTAGTTATTAATTTCAGTCAACCAAATTCTTTATAATCTGAGTTTGGACATACATGTACTGAGAGATTAAAAAAAAAAAAAAAAAAACCTGTGGCAAGCCCTCAGGTAAAGAACTATAGCTCACATCATGGAAAAATAGCACAGATGACCTCACACATTTAAAGTTAACATTGCCAGTAAAACTGGAACATTTATAATCATTGCTACTATAGAAGGATGATTTGATTATTAATTTTACAGGATGATGATACCATATTCTCATACATTTACTATGTTTATGGGAGTCTCTTTCCAATAGAAGGGCATGGTTTATTGAAATAACATATCGTTTTGTCTATTCAAAAGGAAAAATAAGTTAAAAAATAGTTTATCTTACAATCAAAAGATTTATTAATGGAAATTGTAAACATTTTCCTTGAATTTACTTTAAAGATACATGTTTAGAGATTCCAGCTGTATTAATCTTGACAAAATGAAATTCTTGCTGAGCTTTATGAGATTTATATCGGAAAAAAAGAGTGTAGGGGTTAACCTTGTTGGTCAATAGACTATGGATGAAAATAACAGTGTGTGATTTCTTTGGAAGGAATCCTGTTTCTGCTTGTCCCTCTTCTGCTTCTGTTCTCATGATGCGTGTGTGTGCTCAGTCGCTTCAGTCATGTCCAACTCTGTGCAACCACATGGACTGTAGCCCACCAGGCTCCTCCGCTCTTGGGATTCTCCAAGCAAGAATAGTGGAGTGTGATGCCCTGGTCCAGGGGATTTTCCCAACCCAGGGATCGAACCTGCATCTTTTATGTTTCCTGCATTAGCAGACGGTTTCTTTACCACTAATGTGTTTTGGGAAGCGTGCTATCATCATAAGGACATGCATTATGTAACCTGCTAGATGAAAGTGCATGGCAGAAACTTGGAGTTAAATGAGACCCAGCCCAGAGCTTATTGTAATCAGATCCATCTCTGCTCAGTCTAGAGCAATCACATTCACCTAACCTGAGAAAAGTGACCAAGTTATATTTTTTTTTCTTTTAAGACATTGAGATTTGGATATTTTCCTACATATCATCATTGTTTCAGTAGGTGACTGATACACATGAATGGAAACAAAATGTTAACAGTGGCAACGTGGCAACTTCTTTTCTGCAATATTTTTTATGTTGGACACTTTCTTTTTATGTTGTAATTTATTTTCATTAAGGAAATCATTTTTAAATTATTTATTAAATATATCAAAGCTAGATGTAAATTAAGATCCTAAGACAAAAAAAAAAAAACTAAAGCTCATACCCTAAAGATATTATATAGTGGTAACTAAAAGTTATATATACAAAAAAAGTATGTATGTGAATTTAGAGCATGCCGCACAGACAGACAAATGTACAGAAAGGCAAAGGATCTTATTTAAATAATAACATTTCTATTATTCTTCTAAATATTTAAAATCTTATTTAATACTAAATGTTTATATCCCTTATAGTCAATCCCTCTTTTCTTTAAAAAAAAATATAACATTGATATCTATTTCTTCTCCTTATTGAACCAGAAGGATTTCCTCCAAGAATGCTATGGATATTGATAATGATAATTTGATTTCTTTAATCCATCATCTAATCATCTCTTTGTGGCAGGGTGGAACAAATTGCACCATTTTATGGTCCAGAATTATGCTATTATTATTACTTATAATTTTTTTTTTAATTTAAAAATTTGGGGAGCATTTACTTCTGAACCTTAACAAGTTTATGCCCTTAGATAAGTTCTGTATAGCTTAATCCTTATGCCATCATTTTACGTGGACCTTGACAGTTAGCTTCTTTCAAAAATAAACCTGTGTGTATTAGAGAATGTGATGGGTTGGGCTATTAAGTCTAGGTTAACTTGTTTTTATACATTTTACTTATCTGTCACAGTCTCTTTTATCTTCCATTTCTTTTCTTTGAGTCAACATTACGATTCTTTAACAGAGGTCTACAAAATCTTTTAAATTCCTCAAGTATATTTGGCTCAAAGAATATAATTACAAAGCATGATTATCAATAATTTAAAAGGACTTTTGAAATGCCAAATGTATGAAATATTATTAACTAAGATATGATATAGTCAGTGGAAGTATATGAGATTTTTATTCAAATCAGCCTGAAACTAAATTGCTGTCCTAGGCTTAATTATCTGTATGAGGCTGGACAAGGTATTAAACTTATTGGGCTTCAATATCCTTATCTGTAAAACTGAATTTTAAAAAAAGCTGAGAATTTTATTGTATCTACTTTCATGAATAATATTAAGTGGCCTAACATACAGTAAGTACTACTCATTTTTTAAGGTCTTCATGTCAGTAGGAGGAAGTGAAAAAAATGGAGAAGTAATTTAGGACATGTAATTTTACAGTTACAAGACCCAGAGATAATCTACTCCAACCCCCTCATTTTATTGATGGCTAAAGTGAAGTCAAGAGAAATTTAGTGTTTGTTTGAATTATCTCAACAAGAGATGCAAGGAAGAAAACCTCTTGTTCCTGATTATGTAATAAATTTAAAAGCTGAGCATGGGACCTTTAAAATTTTGCTTTTCTCTTGGAGAGGGAGGCCCATATATGTTGGCAAAGCTACATTTTAGTATTTAAAAGATTATCTCCAAAGAATTTAAGTATGTTATGGCCAATTATTCTTGCCTGGAGAATCCCATGGACAGAGGAGACTGACAGGCTACAGACCATGGGTTGCAAAGATTTGGACATGTCATCTAGAGCCAGACATCCTGGAATGTGAATTCAAGTGGGTCTTAGAAAGCATCACTACGAACAAAGCTAGCGGAGGTAATGGAATTCCAGTTGAGCTATTTCAAATCCTGAAAGATGATGCTGTTGAAGTGCTGCACTCAATATGCCAGCAAATTTGGTAAACTCAGCAGTAGCCACAGGACTGGAAAAAGTCAGTTTTAATTTCAATACCAAAGAAAGGCAATGCCAAAGAATGCTCAAACTACCACACAATTGCACTCATCTCACATGCTAGTAAAGTAATGCTCAAAACTCTCCAAGCCAGGCTTCAGCAATACATGAACCGTGAACTTCCAGATGTTCAAGCTGGTTTTACAAAAGGCAGAGGAACCAGAGATCAAATTGCCAATATCTGCTGGATCATGGAAAAAGCAAGAGGGTTCCAGAAGAACATCTATTTCTGCTTTATTGACTATGCCAAAACCTTTGACTGTGTGGATCACAATAAACTGTGGAAGATTCTGAGAAAGATGGGAATACCAGACCACCTGACCTGCCTCTTGAGAAACCTGTATGCAGGTTAGGAAGCAACAGTTAGAACTGGACATGGAACAGACTGGTTTCAAATAGGAAAAGGAGTATGGAATGTATCTTGTCAAGGCTGTATATTGTCACCCTGCTTATTTAACTTCTATGCAGAGTACATCATGAGAAACGCTGGACTGGAAGAAACACAACCTAGAATCAAGATTGCTGGGAGAAATATCAATAACCTCAGATATGCAGATGACACCACCCTTATGGCAGAAACTGAAGTGGAACTAAAAAGCCTCTTGATGAAAGTGAAAGAGAGCGAAAAAGTTGGCTTAAAGCTCAACACTCAGAAAATGAAGATCATGGCATCCGGTCCCATCACTTCATGGGAAATAGATGGGGAAACAGTGGAAACAGTGTCAGACTTTATTTTTGGGGGCTCCAAAATCTCTGTAGATGGTGACTGCAGCCATGAAATCAAAAGACGCTTACTCCTTGGAAGAAAAGTTATGAGCAACCTAGATAGTATATTCAAAAGCAGAGACATTACTTTGCCAACTAAGGTCCGTCTAGTCAAGGCTATGGTTTATCCAGTGGTCATGTATGGATGTGAGAGTTGGACTTTGAAGAAGGCTGAGCACCGAAGAATTGATGCTTTTAAACTGTGGTGTTGGAGAAGACTCTTGAGAGTCCTTTGGACTGCAAGGAGATCCAACCAGTCCAATCTGAATGAGATCAGCCCTGGGATTTCTTAGGAAGGAATGATGCTAAAGCTGAAACTCCAGTACTTTGGCCACCTCATGTGAAGAGTTGACTCATTGGAAAAGACTTTGATGCTGGGAGGGATCGTGGGCAGGAGGAGAAGAGGACGACAGAGGATGAGATGGCTGGATGGCATCACTGACCCAATGGACATGAGTCTGAGTAAACTCCAGGAGATGGTGATGGACAGGGAGGCCTGGCGTGCTGTGATTCATGGGGTCGCAAAGACTCAGACACGACTGAGTGACTGGACTGAACTGAAGTGACTGTCACTACTACTACTATAGCTGATTATTATTCAATATTCCTAAAGCATTCATTTTTATTATATCTCCAAATTGAGCTCTTCTTTAAAAGTCAGTTATGTCAAGTAACTGTAATACAAAAGGAAAAATAGCACACAGTAAGTTCACTCTTTGAAAATTTCCTGTTTCAGCTTTAGTTTTTTGAGACCACCCCCTCTTCTTTTGGTCCAGTTAGCCTACCTAGATCACTGGAAGGATCAAGTGGCACTTTTAAACTTAGCACTACCTTTTTATTCACTTCCTCTAGAAAATAAGACTGTAGATCATATATTGATTTTGAAAAAACGATAGTCATAATGGGTTTCAATTATTCCTATTTTCAGCCTTGAGATTCTGATGCTACATGCAGTGAATTTAGTAAGAGTGGAAACTCCTTAAACTAAAAAAAAATTTAACTTCACTAAGCACACATATTTTAATCCTTCTTCCATTACAGACTCAGGAAGACTTGGTATTCTTTCTTGTAGATGGATTTATATTTCCCTGGGTCCTGCTTTTCCTAGCTTTAGCTGAAACCATAGAGACAGCTGTTTGTGTCACATTTTCTTCCCAGACACAGTCCAGGATTACTAAAAATCTCACAAGTCATCTTGTTTTTGAAAGATTTACAGCAAGATTTTCTGACCAGATATGTTGGATAAGTTAGCTTCAGATTTGTATCTGAAATGAACTTCCTTACCATTTAAAGTTTATCATGGGCGATACCATCAAAAAGTAGCACACATAGCTTACTTTCACTGGCATGAAAGAGCATTGGCAGGCTGCCAAAAGAGAAAATACCTGCAATTCAGAGAATTATGATGACTTTTTTTTAAAGCCTCCATATCTTTTGAAAGTTGCCACTGAATCAGGGCCATTGAGCTCTGCTCTCTACTTTCAGCTGACTTTAACCTTCTCATATGACCAGTGATACAAAAAAGAAACCATGGTAACCAGGAGTTTTAATTATTTCTATCAAGTTTCTGGTGTGTATGCTGTTCTTCTAGATAATAATAATCTTTTAAGTGAGGTAGTAATTTTGAAAGGCAAGGACTTTTTAAATTATTGCTCTCTGTTGCTTTCTCAATTGGCTAGCACCCAAATTTATTTGGTGGATGTCTGAAAAATCACCGTTCTTTTGCTTCATGTTTGAAGAATACAGCAGCTGCCATTTGTACTCAAACACACGTTTTTTTGTTTGTTTTGTTTTGTTTTTATCCTATCATCTTTAGTTTTCTTTGGAATTAGCACTTGGAATTGAATAACAGTTTCATAAATGAGGATTTACTTGTTTTCTTCTCGCTACCTCAGTGCCTATTCACTCATCTCTCTTCACCAGGGCCTTCCCAGGTGACTCATTGGTAAAGAGTCCGCCTAACAATGCTCGAGACTCGGGTTCCATCTCTGCGTGGGGAAGACCCCCTAAAGGAGGAAATGACACTCACTCCAGCATTCTTGCCTGGAGAATCCCATGGACAGAGGAGCCTGTGGGCCGCAGTAATCCACAGGGTAACAATGAGTCAGACGCTACTGAGCACGCATGCCCTCTTCATTAGATGATGGAATTGCAAAGACCAAACAAGTCTAAAAATAATTCTTACTTCCCTGGTGGCTTAGAGGGTAAAGCATCTGCTTGCAATGCAGGAGACCCGGATTCAATCCCTGGGTCAGGAAGATCCCCTGGAGAAGGAAATGGCAACCCACTCCAGTATTCTCGCCTGGAAAATCCCATGGACAGAGGAGCCTGGTAGGCTATAGTCTGTGGGGCCGCAAAGAGTCAAACACGACTGAGTGACTTCATTCAAGTATAAGAAATAAGAAAATAAAGACTATCATGTAGATCTTTCCCTGCTTCTTTGAATTTCTGGAATATTGTGCATCAGCTCTTTTCTTCCCAGGACGTTCCACATGTGTATATTCTATGGAGTTAGGTTGCCTGGTTCTCTTCAGGGTGGGCGAGTTACTTCACCTCTCCATGCCTCCGTTTTTGCATGCCTATGCAAAATGAGAGAAATGATAATTATTATCTGATAAAAGTTTTTGATGATGGTTTAGGGCAGAATGTGATGCACACAAAATAAAACACTGATTAGGTGTAGATTGTTTTCTATTATTGCATGCCACCTGAAAGTGTATGTTAGTATAAATTAAACAGGCCCAAATTGTTAGATGCAAAGCATTAGACAAAGGGGGGGAAAATGAAATATAGATTTTAACTTCTTTAGTTTTCTCAATTAAATTTGGATGACCAACCTGGAATCTGTGAAATCATATATTGTCACTAACTAATCTCGTCCTTTTCTAGAGGGTCCTGAAGTTAGACTCTGGAATGCACAGGAGTAGCCAGAACAAATGAGCTGGATTCACAAGTGTGCATCACAGGGAAGAGAAGAAAAGTTAAAAATGCCATGGCTAGATGCAGGGAAAGGAAGAGTATTAGTTAAGTATTCAAGAACAGAAGGAAAAAGGTGGAGGCAGGATTCTCTCTGAGAAGCAAATCAGACCTGGGTTTAGTGGAAGTAGGATGTGAACTGTCTCAGAATGAGTATTTCTGCAGCATTTTGTTTTTGTTTTTGTCTTTCTGTCCCTTCATGGTCACGGTGTATGCTACATTTTTACTAAATTTTGATTGAATAAATTCATTTATCAGGAGATTTGAAATGCTTGGGTTCCATAAAAATAAGTGCCAGTGATTTTCAATGGAAAGAAAACCTGGCGATGAGTATTTTTGTTACTATTTTATCTATTTTTCCCCAGGAAATTATTATCCCCATCCCCTGCCATCCTCAAATGACCAGTAGTCTGTGTCTGCAGGATAGGTTAAATCAAATTATCTAGAAGGTATTTAAGTGGAATTATGCAATGTGAACTCTTTTTTATTTGACATTTTTTTTCTTAGCATAATTATTTTTAGATGCCTCCACATCTGTACATAAGTCAGTAATTATCCTATTGTAGTATTATATTCAGAGAAGGCAATGAATGGCACCCCACTCCAGTACTCTTGCTTGGAAAATCCCATGGATAGAGGAGCCTGGTGGGTGGCAGTCCATGGGGTCGCTAAGAGTCGGAAATGACTGAGCGACTTCATTTTCACTTTCATGCATTGGGGAAGGAAATGGCAACCCAGTCCAGTATTCTTGCCTGGAGAATATGAGGGACGAGGGAGCCTGGCGGGCTGCCGTCTATGGGGTCGCATAGAGTCAGACACGACTGAAGGGACTTAGCAGCAGCAGCAGCAGCAGCAGCAGCAGCAGCAACAGCAGCAGCAGTATTATATTGTATCAATACATCAGCATTTGTTTATCCATTCACTTGATTATGTATGCATGTTGTGCTGCATTGCTTCAGCCATGTCTGACTCTTTGTGACCCCCATGGACTGTAGTCCACCTGGCTCCTCTGTCCGTGGAATTCGCTAGGCAAGAATACTGGAGTGGGTTGCCATGCCCTTCTCCAGGAGATCTTCCTGACCTAGGGACTGAACCCAACTCTCTTAGGTCTCCTGCTTTGGCAGGCGGGTTTTCTACAACTAGTGCCACTAGGAAGCCAGTTGATCATGAATATTTCGGTTATTTATGCTTTAGGCCATTAGAAATAAGGCTGCTGTGAACATGAACATTAGTTCTCAAGATGTATATGGAAATATGCTTAAATTTCTTTTGAATAAATACCTACTAGTGGAATGCCACATTCATATAGTACATGTATACTTGACTTTTTGGAGGGATTACCATTTTTCCCCAAAGTGGATATATCATTTTCTTGCTCATCAGTAGTTCCTCTACAATCTCTACATCACTTCACAGTGATCCTTTAATTTTAACTAGTTGAACTGGTGTCTAATATTATCTCATGGTTTTTATCTATATTTCCCTGAAGTCTAATGATACTTAATTCTTTTTCATGTGTGTTCCATGTTTTGTCTTTGGTAAAGATTTCGTTAAACTATTTTGTCCTTTTTTTTTTTTGAACAGGTTTCATTGACCTCCATTGATTTATAGTTTTTATCAAACTGGAAAACCATCAACAATCATTTCATCAAGTATTATTCGATGAAATAAATAATTTCTCCTTTCCTTCAGTGACTCTAACCACATGCATATTGGAACTCTTGGAATTTCACATGGGCTTATTGGTAATTATTATTAAATTTTTTATGTGTATTTCATTTTGTATCATTCTCATTGTTATGATGTCAAGTATAGAGTATGCCATTATGCCCATCCAGTACATGTTTCATGTTAGACACTGTTATTTTTATCTATATAAATTCAATTTTAGCTTTCTTTTCCTTTCATGTTTCATACTGTTCATGTCACTTCTAAGCTTTTGAACAAATAAAATATTTATAGTAAATATTTTCTTGACTTTCATCTGCTAATTTTAATCTCTTTGTCAATTCCTACTTGGATTGAATTGCTTAGGTTTCCTCATTATTACCAGTTGTGTTTTTCTGCTCCTTTTAATTGCAAATTTTGCCTTTTGATTGCCAATAATTTTTTATATTCCTACCTGATCTTTGGCTACAATTGTTTGTTTGTTTGCTTGATTTTAGACAGTTTGGTCCACTTAAGTATTGCTTCTAAAATTTGTGAGGCAGGACCAAAATAGTGTTTAGTCTAAAACCATTTCTTTCCACTCCTAAGGCAAGATATTGCTGACTTCTATATCTAAGACCCCATTAATTGTGAGGTTTTCCACGCAGAAAGTTGGGAACAGCCCTGTTTCCATTGCCTATATGAGTGTCAGGTAAGTTTCTCCTAGTCCCTTCCAAAGATTTTTTTTTTTTCATCCTCAGGCAATTTCTTCACATGTATTCACTGATCAGTAAGTACTCTGTTGAACTCTTGAGAACAATCTCTGCATAGTTCTGGAGAACTCTTTCTATGAATTTCTCTTTCCTTCATTACTGTCTTCTGATATCTAGTTCCCTTGTTTTCCTCAAAATGGGATCTTCATCTCTACTCACAGAATCTATAGGGTTCTACCTGAATTCACCCTTCTTATGTCAGAGCCTGAAAACTCAGGTTGTAATCTGGCGTAATGAGCTAACTTATTTTTTTCTCTACCTCTGAAATATCACTGATACCTGGTATTTTAAAGACATATATTTTATGTATTTTGTCTTTTTTGTTGTTGCTATTTCTAGCAAGTGGTTAAAATAAAGATCCCCTCTAACCTTGAATAATAGTTACATAGATTTGTCAAAATATGACACATTTATCACACAGTTTAAAAGTGATTTTCCTTCCTTTTTTCTAGAAAATAAGAATATGATAAATATCACTAAAACATGGCACATGTATAGGATAGTAAGGACCTGAGAACAAATCGTCTTAGTAATGATGAAAAATTGTAAAAAGGAAGAGAAACTAGTGGAAAGCAAGGGAAGATATTGTTAAATAAAGGACAGTATGATGATTAGAGTGTCATTAAATTAACTAGAAGGAGCTTTTAAAAATCTGGTCAAAGTTCAAAATGCTGCATTTTAAGTTGGATGAGTTCTAAGAAGAACATTTGCAGTAGAACCTATGAAATAATAATAAATGAAAAAATAAATTTTAAAAAAAGACAAAAAAAAGTCTGTTTTCATCAGAATCTAAGTTTAGAACTTACATTTCAGAGTCTAAGAGCTGGAAAGGGTGATGACCTAGTGAAGTTGCTGACCACTGCTAGCTACAAAGCACTTTAGTAACATGAAGGCACAAAATAGAATGGCATCTAGCAATAACAAGAACATCATGAAAATATTTTGATACAATAGAACAGAACTGTGTCTTTGGCTCAAAAGAGGAAAATGCTATAGAATTATTATCACAGATGATTTAAAGACAAAAAAGAAGTAAGAGTGATGTGGGTAATTTTTAACTTTTTCTTTCATGTAAATTCTCATGGAGTTCTCTAAGTGTCTGGATTCCTTGACATGGCTTTGGGAGCTAGTCGAGTTGCCCCTAAAGAGTAGAAAACAGCGCAGCTGCTAGGTTGGCTTGTCACACTTGCATAGATTTGACCTGCAAGAATACAGTAAGCCCAGGTGGACTGAGAAAACAATAAGCAAGATGTGCATGTTGCCAGCTTCCTGTATCCACAAGATGACACCAATTGGAAGGGTTGGAAGGGGAAGATACAGATGACAGTTCTGTCATGAAGAAGTGGATTTTACACTGCAACTAAGAAGCTTTATAGCCTGCAGGTGGACTCTGAGGAGGAGAAGGTTGTACCCTGGTCACTGGAACCAGGGAGATTAATAAGAAACCCTGCTTTCACCCACAAGTGAAGGGAAAATAGCCCTGTGACAGTTCTTCACCAGACTGTCTGCCATATCCTTGGGCTTCTCAGGTGGCTCAGTGGTAATGAATATGTCTGCCAAAGTAAGAGCTGCTGCTGTTGCTGCTACTAAGTCATTTCAGTCCTGTCTGACTCTGTGCGACCCCATAGATGGCAGCCCACCAGGCTCCCCTATTCCTGGGATTCTCCAGGCAAGAATACTGGAGTAGGTTGCCACTTCCTTCTCCAAGGCATGAAAGTGAAAAGTGGAAGTCAAGTCTCTCAGTCGTGTTCAACTCTTCACGACCCCATGGACTGAAGCCTACCAGGCCCCTCCATTCACGGGTTTCTCCAGGCAAGAGTACTGGATTCAGTTCCTGGGTTGGGAAGATCCTCTGAAGAAGGAAATGGCAACCCATTCCAATATTCCTGCCTGGGAGATGCCATGGGCAGAGGAGCCTGGCAGGCTATGGCTCATGGGGTCACAAAGAGTTGGACACAATTTAGCGACTAAACAACAACACAAACACTTGGATCAGACTAAATGTTGCCTTGTCTGTGTGGTCTGTGGATATAGGCATTGTAGCTGTGGGGCCACCATGGTGGAACTATTTTCTTAAAGTGATTTGCTCAGTTACAGAATAGGTGGAGGGTAAATCAAATCAAAATGAAAAGTGTAGGAATAGAAAATGCTACAGACTGAATATCTGTATCCCAAATTCATATGTTAAATCCTACTCCCAAATCACGTGGTATTTGAAGATGGCACCTTTGGGAAGTGATAGATTATAAGGATGGAGCCCTTATGAATGGGATAAGTGCTCTAATCAAAGACACCCTGGGAGTTCCCTTGCCCCTTCCATCATGTGAAGATACCAAAAAAAAAAAAAAAAAAAAAAGATTTTATACATGAACCAGGAAGTGATTCCTCACCAACATACAAATCTGCAGTTGCCTTGATCTTAGACTACCCATCTTCAGAACTGTGAGAAATACATTTCTGTTGTTTATAAGCTACTCCAATCTGTGGTATTTTCTTATAATAGTCAAAACATACTAGGATAGAGAAAGCCATAGGCCTACATATCCTGAAGAAAAAAAAATCTCCAAAACAGAAATGAATAATACCATATTAATAATGTGCAAATCTGTGTGATTCCATGGACTGTAGCCTACCAGACTCCTCTGTTCATGGAATTTTCCAGGCAAGAGTACAGGAGTGAGTTGCCATTTCTTTCTCCAGATTATCTTCCTGACTCAGGGATGGAACCTGCATCCCCTGTCTTGGCAGGAGGATTCTTTATCATCAAGCCAACATGGAAGTCCACATGAAAGTTAGGGGAATTCAACTACTCCAAATTTATTGATGAATGAGTAGTCATAGACACTATTGATCTGTATTCAATCCCTGAACAAGAAGGAAGTGCACTGGCATTGCTATCTCCAATTTTGAATACATTTAGAAATTAATATATGGCAAAGTTTATTTGAAATGTACAATTCCTGATTTAATAAATGCTATAAATATTGGCTTAAAGCTCAACATTCAGAAAATGAAGATCATGGCATCTGGTCCCATCACTTCACGGGAAATAGATGGGGAAACAGTGGAAATAGTATCGAACTTTATTTTTTCGGGATCCAAAATAACTGAAGATGGTGACTGCAGCCATGAAATTAAAAGACGCTTACTCCTTGGAAGAAAAGCTTTGACCAACCTAGATAGCATATTGAAAAGCAGAGACATTACTTTGCCAACAAAGGTCCGTCTAGTCAAGGCTATGGTTTTGCCAGTGGTCATGTATGGATGTGAGAGTTGGACTGTGATGAAAACTGAGCACTGAAGAATTGATGCTTTTGAACTGTGGTGTGGGAGAAGACTCTTGAGAGTCCTTTGGACTGCAAGGAGATCCAACCAATCCATTCTAAAGGAGATCAGCCCTGGGTGTTCTTTGGAAGGATTGATGCTAACACTGAAACTCCAGTACTTTGGCCACCTCATGGGAAGAGTTGACTCATGGGAAAAAGACTCATGCTGGGAGGGATTGAGGGCAGGAGGAAAAGGGGATGACAGAGGATGAGATGGCTGGATGGCATCACTCACTCGATGGACGTGAGTCTGAGTGAACTCCGGGAGATGGTGATGGACAGGGAGGCCTGGTGTGCTGTAATTCATAGGGTCACAGAGTCAGACACCACTGAGCAACTGATCTGATCTGATCTGATAAATATCGAGAACTGGAAAAATCTTAAAGACTATCTAGGCCAGCACACTTATTAAATGGATGAATAGGCTGACATTTTTTAAAGACGACTTACTTTTGCTAGATGCAATGATTTCCAATAGATAGGTAGATGGTACATAGGTAGCTAGGTAGGTAGGTAGAAAACACATTGCCATTTTCACTTTAAAAAAGTTTCCATGAAACTATTGAAAATTTATGCTTGAAGATGAATGCTTCCTTACAATTACCAAGAGGGAAAAAAAAGAAAATGCATTAAAAGTTTTCAAATGTGTTTGCATATTTCCAGAACTCATAAAGACTAGTACTGCCATCTTGTGTCTTTATGGCTATTTATCAAAAAAGTTTGCTTATTTTTATTATCAACATGAAGATGCAATCAAAGCTACATTATATAGTACACATGGTTGTGCATTTCTGATATTACTTTAATTTTGAAATAAAAACTTTTTCATCTTAAAACTAAGATTACAAATTTTAATTGCATGTCAGAATAGAGTTCAAAGTAAACTATTATTAGACAAAAGAAAATATAAATGTATTTCCTGTATGTGCTTTTTTATATCACAGAGGTAGTGACTTTTTTTTTTTTTTTTGGCCACACAATGCATCTTGCAAGATCTTAGTTCCATAACTTGGGACTGAATCCTGCCCTTAACAGTGAAAGCATAGGGTCCTAACCCTGGACCACCAGCGAATTCCCTGTGAATTTTTATATAATGTAAATCACATAATAACGGTAAGCAAAGGCAGACGTATACTGTATATTAACATATTATTTATATTAGCATGTATAACTTGTCTTGTTGTTGTTTAGTCACTAAGTCATGTCCGATTTTTTGGTGACCTCATTGCCTGTGGCTCCTCTTTCCATGGGATTCTCCAGGAAAGAATACTGGAGTGGGTTGCTATTTCCTTCTCCAGATGATCTTCCCAAACCGGGGATCAAACCCACGTCATCTGCTTGGCAGGCAGATTCTTTACCACTGAGCCACCTGGGAAGCATATTCATTTTGTAGCATTATAGCTTGGGGTTTCTTGATTTATGGAATATATATTGGATACAAGTAAAGGGATTTTTTGATAAAATTTTGCTCAAGATAAATAGTTTTATTACTGTAAAACTAGGGGAAGTTGTTAAATTTTATAATCACAGAAGATAAACTTATCATGTTTAGAATCTATCTACTCTCTGTGATGAGCAATCACTTTGCTAAAACTTTTAATTTATCAAAATATATTATTATCTGCAGGTTAAAATAAAGTCATTTCTAAAGGATAAAAAGCAAAAATGAATTTTTCATTAATGCATTTTTATCTATTAAAATTACATTAAAATATATTATATAAATATATAATAAAATGTGTTTTAGTAAAAACATATTTATCATAGTCCTTGGAATATCAAGTGTTGAAATAGCAAATATAGTTACTCTCCTGAATATTGTGGATTCAAAGCTCTAAAAAGCAGGTGACTATTTGAGGTCAAATAATCAGCAATTAGAAAAGCAAAGATATCAACCAGTGTGTTCTTCCACCAAGTTCATCTGTCTTCCAACACCACATCTGTCTCTCCCAAAGCTATTTATAATCTATTCCTTACTGATATGCACAATGTATAAAATCAGTGATGTATGTGCACGTTTTAAAAAGGAAACCATTCTTCTCTTATGTATTGTCAGTCAAACAAATAGACTGATGTCTTGGGCAATGCAGTCTATGTACTTTTACAAAATACTTTGTGCTCTGCCATATTTTAATCAATTTATTTCTCAATTCAAGTTATTTGTCTGAGCAAACAGAATGATTTTATTAAAGCATTTGGAACTAAAGTAGTAATTGACTGCTTCTGTCTGTGAACTACAAAATCAGAAAGAAAAATGTTAGATAAAAGAGATGGCACTTTCTAACATTTTGAATTCTTTAAAAATTATAGAATAAGTGAGTGAGTTGCTGGTTATACATTTCTATTCAAAAAACTTTCTAAGACATAAAACAGAGTGAATAATAACTATGACTTCAGTTTTACAAATAGCTCTTGCATGCATTATTCCAGTTGTTCCTCAAAACAATCTTATGAGGCAAGTGTTTCTTTGACATTTTATTGATGAAACTGGGCCTCAGAAAGATTAAATTGCTTCCATATAGATTCATACAACTGGTAGATGATAGAATCAAACACAAAACTTTGGATTCTAAATTTGTTCAACTTTCACCGTTACTAGATGTTCCCTGTTGTTCAGAAACTAAGTATTGTCCAACTCTTTGTGACCCCATGGACTGCATCATGCCAGGCTTCTCTGTACTCCACTGTCTTCCAGAGTTTGCTCAGATTTATGTCCAAGAATTAGTGATGCTATCTAGCCACTTGATCCTCTGCTTCGCCCTTCTTCTTTTGACTTCAATCTTTCCAAGCATCAGGGTCTTTTCCAATGAGCCAGATCTTTGCATTCAAAGTATTGGAGCTTCAGCATCAGCATCAGGCCTGCCAATGAATATTCAGAGTTAAATTCCTTTAGGATTGACTCGTTTGATCTCCTTGCCGGCCAAGAGTCTATTTAGCACTACAGTTTGAAAGCATCAGCTCTTCCACACTGAGTCTTGATGGTCCAACTCTCACATATGGACATGACCCTTAGAAAAATTATAGCTTTGACTATGCAAACCTTTGTCATCAAGTGACATCTCTGCTTTTTTTTTTTATTTTTTATTTTTTTTTTTAATTCTTACATGCATTCCCAAACATGAACCCCCCTCCCACCTCCCTCCCCATAACATCTTTCTGGGTCATCCCCATGCACCAGCCCCAAGCATGCTGCATCCTGCGTCAGACATAGACTGGTGATTCAATTCACATGATAGTATACATGTTAGAATGGCATTCTCCCAAATCATCCCACCCTCTCCCTCTCCCTTCTGTTGAGATGGATGAAACTGGAGCCGATTATACAGAGTGAAGTAAGCCAGAAAGAAAAACACCAATACAGTATACTAACACATATATATGGAATTTAGGAAGATGGCAATGACGACCCTGTATGCAAGACAGGGAAAGAGACACAGATGTGTATAACGGACTTTTGGACATCTCTGCTTTTTAATATGCTGTCTAGGTTTGTCATGGGCTTCCATGGAAGCTCAGCTGGTAAAGAATCCACCTGCAATGCAGGAGACCCTTGTTTGATTTCTGGGTTGGAAAGTTCCCTGGAGAAAGGATAGGCTACCCACTCCAGTATTCTTGCCTGGAGAATCCCCACAGACAGAGGAGGCTGGCAGGTTTCAGTCCATGGGGACACAAAGAGTCTGACATGACTTAGTGACTAAGCCCAGCACAGCAGTTTTGTCATAGCTTTTCTTTTAAACAAGCGTCTTTTAATTTCATGTCTGCCATCACTGTCCACAATGATTGTTAGAAGCAAAACTTTATTTAGGATTGGTATCTAATTTTGATCATTTCTCATGTATTATTCAAATAATGTTTTTGCTTGGGGAATGTATGTGTGTTGTTATTTTTTTAACTTTTATTAGGGGAAAATTAAAGTTATTAAAATTACATTAAACCAGCCTTATAATGAATTTCCTATCATTGACCTGTCTTTAGTGGTTATGATTATTTTTTCACTTTGCATCATTGACATCTGAACCCATCCTTCATTTTATCACTGGAGGGAAACTCCAGTGACCACCTGTGCAATTTTTCCTGTATATATTTTTATTTAGGTATAATTTATACTTATTAAAATTTAATTCTTCTGTGGTACAAATGTTTATGATTTTGACAAAGTCCAACACTCATATAACCATCAGCACCATGCCCAATTAATCTTCAAGTTGGAATAATAAAATGATAATGATAATGATAGATAATGTTATTTCAATGATCTAAAATAAAAAACATGTTTAGAAAATCTAAGTCTGTATAGTAACAAAATGAAATATTTTAATTAGGCTATTTTTGTTCCCTGACACAGCCAGGTTAAATTACTTAAACTGGAAGTTTATGCAGCCAGGATGAGAAAAAGGTGAAATCTATCCCACTGTAAAAAAAAAAAAAACTCATTATAAGGGCAGATCACAGGAATGCAGGACCTGCCATATGTACCAAGTTGAAAAGTCTCATCTTCACATTCCATAATTACTATTCATTAAATTCCCTATTTGGGCTTATTCTTCTCTGGTCCACACTTTAAGAAGAAAATTTTATTTTCCTTTCAAGTATCAATTTGATTGTCAATGAAGCCTCATTATTTAGCTCTGATTTTCAACCCATAGTTATTGACCATGCCACCTAAGTATCCAACTGATACTGATGAGTCTTCCAATATTAGGTAACC
Source organism: Ovis canadensis (assembly GCF_042477335.2). Classification (NCBI taxonomy): domain Eukaryota; kingdom Metazoa; phylum Chordata; class Mammalia; order Artiodactyla; family Bovidae; genus Ovis; species Ovis canadensis. Next base: position 140,401,604 of record NC_091245.1, read on the forward strand.
CTCTGAGCAGGAGCCTGGGTGAAGGGGTGGTAAATCCAGCCAAGGGTGTCTGTTTCTGCTTTTGGCTTAATAAACAAACAAACTAATATTAACTGGACTAGGAAAAAAGGAAATTTCTTTTCACCTATATTGAGATTTTCACTGGGTAGGCTGACTTCAGGGCTCAATTCTCTTGTTATGAGTAAGCTTCTATCCATCTTTCAGCATTGCCTTTCACTATGATAGTTTTAGTCTCAGGTAAGTGGGCTTCCTGGTGGCTCAGTGAAGAGCCCATCTGCCAATGCAGGAGACTCAGGTTCTATCCCAGAGTCAGGAAGATGCCCTGGAGAAGGAAAGGTGACCCATTGCAGTATTCTTGCCTGGAGAATCCTACAAACAGAGGAGACAGGTGGACTACAGTCCCTGGGGTCACAAAGAGTAGGAGTTAGAACTAAACAATAGCAACAAATACAACAGACTTAACCTCAGCCCTTGAAACGTTTATATGTAGTGTATTAGGGAAAACAATGAGTCTCTTACCCAGAGTTCTCATTAAGAATCTTATCGAATCATTTTGCTCTGATTGGATTATGTAACAATACATGAAGCAATCACTGTGCTGAAAGGGATAAGATAAACTGTTATTCTTAGATCTGAACTGGTAAGATGGATACGCAATAAAAATTTATGGGCCAAACATGTAGAAACAGAAATCTCTAAACTTGCATTTATCAGAAATAGAGCTAAGGAGTCAACATATTGAGTGTACAAAAAATAACAAATGTAACTAGAAAAGTTTGGTTTTATCAGGAAGATAGCTAGCATAGCTAATTAGTAAGATAAAATATTATAAATAAGTATTTTTGTTACTGCTCTAAGATAGTAATATACTACTGAATTCCTTTCGACAGGAACATCATTATTCAACAAATATTGAATAATAAATGATGTTTATCATGTTAATATATGATATAATTCTTAGTAGGAAACTAAGTAGTATAACTGCTGAGTAGTATAACTCTTTGCAGAAAATTACCAAAATATCTTAAAATAGGCATTTAGTGCCATATTTGATATTGGCCCAGTAATCATTTTAGCTTTTTTTTTTTAATATTGAAAATACAGGGAACATGTGTATACCTGTGGCAGATTCATGTTGATGTATGAGAAAAACAATACAGTATTGTAAAGTAAAATAAAGTAAAAAAGAAAATTTAAAGAAAATATTGAAAATAAAATAAATAATTGCAGGAAATTCTAAAAGCATAAATGTTACTTTTTTCAAAAAATATCAACTTGAAATCTTTTGGATGCTTCTTCTGGGTTATGCTATAGATACTGGTTTATGCAATGAAAATCAGAGACAAAATCATCTGAGGGTACACATCATAGATGCATGTATGCACAAGTGCAACATGTGATTGAATTATATGTTGTGAATGAAAGAATACATTTTAATTATATAAAATATATAACTTACTGGAATATTATGCTAAATATTTTATATGTATATAATGTATAAGATCATTATATGTAATATACATTCATTCACGTCAGTTCAGTTCAGATCAGTTCAGTCGCTCAGTTGTATCCCACTCTTCGCGACCCCATGAATCGCAGCACACCAGGCAGCCCAGTTCATCACCATTTTCCAGAGTTCACTCAGACTCATGTCCATTGAGTCAGTGATGCCATCCAGCCATCTCATCCTCGGTGGTCCCCTTCTCCTCCTGCCCCTTATCCGTACCAGCAGCAGAGTCTTTTCCAGTGATTCAACTCTTCTCATGAGGTGGCCGAAGTACTGGCGTTTCAGCTTCAGCATCATTCCTTCCATGACGCAGGATGCAGCATGCTTGGGGCTGGTGCATGGGGATGACCCAGAGAGATGTTATGGGGAGGGAGGTGGGAGGAGGGTTCATGTTTGGGAATGCATGTAAGAATTAAAGATTTTAAAATTTAAAAAATAAAAAACTAAAAAAAAAAAAGAAAAAAAGAAAAAAAAAGAAATCCCAGGGCTGATCTCCTTCAGAATGGACTGGTTGGATCTCCTTGCAGTCCAAGGGACTCTCAAGAGTCTTCTCCAACACCACAGTTCAAAAGCATCAATTCTTCTGTGCTCAGCCTTCTTCACAGTCCAACTCTCACATCCATACATGACCACAGGAAAAACCATAGCCTTAGTAGATGGACCTTAGTCGGCAAAGTAATGTCTCTGCTTTTGAATATGCTACCTAGGTTGGTCATAACTTTTCTTCCAAGGAATAAGCGTCTTTTAATTTCATGGCTGCAATCACCACCTGCAGTGATTTTGGAGCCCAAAAAAAGAAAGTCTGACACTGTTTCCACTGTTTCCTCATCTATTTCACATGAAGTGATGGGACCAGATGCCATGATCTTCATTTTCTGAATGTTGAGCTTTAAGCCAACTTTTTCGCTCTCCTCTTTCACTTTTATCAAGAGGCTTTTTAGTTCCTCTTCACTTTCTGCCATAAGGGTGGTGTCATCTGCATATCTGAGGTTATTGATATTTCTCCCAGCAATCTTGATTCCAGCTTGTGTTTCTTCCATTCCAGCGTTTCTCGTGATGTACTCTGCATCTAAGTTAAATAAGTAGGGTGACAATATACAGCCTTGATGTACTCCTTTTCCTATTTGAAACCAGTCTGTTGTTCCATGTCCAGTTCTAACTGTTGCTTCCTGACCTGCATACAGATTTCTCAAGAGGCAGGTCAGGTGGTCTGGTAATCCCATCTCTTTAAGAATTTTCCACAGTTTATTGTGATCCACACAGTCAAAGGCTTTGGCATAGTCAATAAAGCAAAAATATATGTTTTTCTGGAACTCTCTAGCTTTTTTGATGATCCAGCGGATGTTGGCAATTTGATCTCTGGTTCTTCTACCTTTTCTAAAACCAGCTTGAACATCAGGGAGTTCATGGTTCACATATTGCTGAAGTCTGGCTTGGAGAATTTAGACCATTACTTTACTAGCATGTTCATATATTATGTATACATCATTATATGCAATGATACATCATTATGTAATATACATCATTAATTTATATTATTTTACATCATAACATGTAATATACATCATTACATGTACATAATATAATAAAGTCAGAGAGACAGAGATGGGAATACCAGACCACTTGACCTGCTTCTTGAGAAACCTATATGCAGGTCAGGAAGCAACCCTCAGAGCTGGACATGGAACAACAGACTGGTTCCAAATAGGAAAAGGAATATGTCAAGGCTGTATATTGTCACCCTGCTTATTTAACTTAGATGCAGAGTACATCATGAGAAATGCTGGGCTGGAAGAAGCACAAGCTGGAATCAAGATTGCTGGGAGAAATATGAAGTACCTCAGATATTCAGATGACACCACCCTTTATGGCAGAAAGTGAAGAGGAACTAAAAAGCCTCTTGATGAAAGTGAAAGTGGAGAGTGAAAAGCTTAAATTGATGGCATCTCATCCTATCAGTTCATGGGAAATAGATGGGGAAACAATGGAAACTGTGTCAGACTCTATTTTGGGGGGCTCCAAAATCACTGCAGATGGTGATTGCAGTCTTGAAATTAAAAGATGCTTACTCCCTGGAAGGAAAGTTATGATCAACCTAGATAGCATATTGAAAAGCAGAGACGTTATTTTGCCAACAAAGTTCCGTCTAGTCAAGGCTATGTTTTTTCCTGTGGGCATGTTTGCATATGAGAGTTGGACTGTGAAGAAAGCTGAGAGCCGAAGAATTGATGCTTTTGAACTGTGGTGTTGGAGAAGACTCTTGAGAGTCCCTTGGACTGCAAGGAGATCCAAACAATCCATTCTGAAGGAGATCAGCCCTGGGATTTCTTTGGAAGGAATGATGCTGAAGCTGAAACGCCAGTACTTCGGCCACCTCATGCAAAGAGTTGACTCATTGGAAAAGACTCTGATGCTGGGAGGGATTGGGGGCAGGAGGAGAAGGGGACGACCGAGGATGAGATGGCTGGATGGCATCACTGACTCGATGGACGTAAGTCTGTGTGAACTCCGGGAGTTGGTGATGGACAGGGAGGCTTGGCGTGCTGTGATTCATGGGGTTGCAAAGAGTTAGAAGCGACTGAGTGACTGAACTGATCTGAACTGATGGTGAATATCCAAATACTTATGATGATTCCTCAACAGTGAAATTTATAAGGTATCATTTCCAGTGTGTATTTGAAAATATTGTCCCTACATAAACATCTAATGTTTCTTAAATTATGTGCTCTATGGAGCAAAGTGTAGGCAGTTTTATTTTCTATGGTCCAAATATTTAATTGTTCTAGATCTTTAGGTCTAGAATGATAAATGTTTTTTGTTTCTCTTATATTCATTTTATTAATCTTTACTTTGACACTTTGCTTTCTATTCACATTCACACATGCTGTGTGGAACACCAATGATGATATTTATGGTCATGACAGTGATAGGCTTAAGACTTATCTTTCCATATTAAAGGACTAGAGAAGTATACAAAATATATGAAATAATGGTTTTTAGTCATTAGGCAAAAGACAGTTCAGGACAGTAATCTCTGAAAAAAAGAGAAATGTACCAAATGAGGACTAGTGCTCTAGTCACTGTATAAAGTGTTTCTCAGCCACAGTACAAGAAGGGAACTTCAAAGAGAGCCAGTCCAGAGATCTAGTTGCATTCAAAGTACAGGGAGGCAAAGTAGCAAAGGGGCAAGGCTTGCACAGAGGAAGAGTCCTTCGATCTGTAGAGGTTCCCCTTGAGTCTCTGTGTGCATGGAAGGAACTATAGGAAGGACCACAGAGAAGCAAGATGCAAAAATTATTAGAAATACACACACCTAACTTGTGGCAAGTCTTCCTAATAAAAAAGTTATGGATGGAGAACTCAGAAAATATTGCCTCAGAAATGGGGCCTCAGTTCAGTTCAGTCGTTCAGTTGTGTCCAAATCTTTGTAGTTCCATGGATTGCAGCACGCCAGGCTTCCCTGTCTGTCACCAACTTCGGAAGCTTACTCAAACTCATGTCCATTGAGTCACTGATGCCATCCAACCATGTCATCTTCTGAGACCTAATTAGCCTTAAATTCAAGGCTGTCATAATGCTACCTAATAACACCTCGAAGGCAAGTGACTGAATGATTTTGAAAAAGCATAACTAAGTCCCATAGAAAAATACCAAAATATTTAAATGTACACAGAAGAGTACAACATCTAATTAAAAAATCACCCAATATACAAATAAAAATGTTATCCATAATGAGATAAAAAATTCAATAGAAAGAAACATAACATCAGAGAGTGTTAAGCACTTACTTGATATAGACACCCAAGTGTTCTTTCTTTGATTATGGTTAGGAATTAAAAATTAGTGATAATTCCCAAAGTTGTACTTCTTTTTAAGCTTATGGAAACTTTGCATATTCCTGAAATAGAAACCGTTTCTCAAAGAAAATTTCTGATTTTTTTTTTTTCACCACAATACTTTACTTAGACCTCTCTACCAAACATTTTTTTTGTGTTAGGAGATTTGACAAAAGGACTCAGATGTCTTAGTTATTGTCTTCTGGTCTTCCTGTCTTATCATCATGATCAACCTATCTGTGTGTGTGTGTGTGTGTGTGTGTGTGTGTGTGTGTGTGTGAAGTGGTGCTTTTGTTGTAAATGAGAATAATATATGCTACTCCAAAATGTAATACATAGGGATTTGGATTACTTTGAGCTGAAATCAGTCAAGACACAGTGAACTCAGGAAAAGCTTTTTCCTTCTCCCTTAACTGTCTAAAAGAATTTATATAGGACTCCTGTACTAGAAAGAGAGTTATTACCAGAGATTTTTTTATCTGAAAGAGTTATCTGCATAGAAGAAGGAACATCTGATTACCAAACATTTGCTTTCCTCATCTTCTCATGAATTACCCTCGTTCCCTTGGAAGCCCCAGGCTGCTAGCCCAGTCTTTAGATCAGGATGGTCTGTAAGTCTCAATGGCCTGACCATTCCTGAGTCTCATATTTTTATGAATGCATGGATGAAATTAAATTTGTTTTTCTCTTATCTATCTTATGTAAATTCTAATGATTAGACTAGCCAAAGAAACTTAGATGAGAAGAAGTGAAAAATCCTCTGCCCTTGCATTTGATTGCACTTAATAACAGTCCCCAGGTAGCTCAGAGGTAAAGAATCCACCTGCCAATGTAGGAGATGCAAGTTTGATCCCTGGGTCAGGAAGATCCCCTGGAGCAGAAAATAGCAACCTACTCCAGCATTCTTACCTGGAAAATCCCATGAACAGAGGAGCCTGGTGGGCTACAGACTGTGGGCTTACAAAGAGTCAGAAATGATTGAGTACATGCACAATGACAATATAAAGGCAGGTTTCCACGTGTGATGAGACCAGGATGAGACCTGAGACAGGTTTCCGGACTTTATGCCTCCACCTCCCTTTTCTCAGCGAATTTACTTTAGAAAACTTGCAGTTGTACATTCTTTCTCTGTCTCTTTTCTGAGGCAAATCTCCTACAACCTAGAACTGTCTTTCTCCTTTCTCAATGACCTGAGAGCCTAATGTAACCATTATGAAGAATAAGGTCCCTGTTTCCCATTTCCTGCAGCAGGGTAGGAGCGTAACTTAGATAAAAGACAATTAGTAAACATAGATGGCTCAACTGTATTGGCCACTGTCCCCCATGAAGCCCTCTAGTAGTTCTCCACCAACTCATCCCAGGCTTAATGTCCCAATATCTTATTTCAATGGTCTTCCCAGGTATCGCTAGTGGATAAAAACCTGCTGCCAATGCAGGGAACATAAGGGACATATGTTCGATTGTCGTGTCGGGCAGATCCCCTGGAGGAGGGCATGGTACACGTCTCCAGTATTCTTGCCTGGAGAATCCCATGGACAGAGGAGCCTGCCAGTCTCTGTTTCAATAGAGTTGAATTCAGTCTCTCTCTGCCTTAATGCTGTAGTCTCAAGTAAGGTTTCTCTTGTGTCTAACATGTGCCCTCTGCAGTACTTATTGTACAGAGTACAGACCAGTAGCTTTGAATGGATCACTTAAACTTAAGGTAGGAATTGGAAGTTAAAATTTGCTTCTGTACAAAGCTATTCCTGTCTGAATCCTAAGCAGATTTTTTAATCGGTGTGGAATACACAGAGGAAAGCCATATAATGAAGAAGCAGAAAACCCAACATTGATTATGGGAAATTTTCACAGCTAGGACATCTCCAGGTATCTCTCTTTCTCACACACACACACACAGATACAGACATACACACACACACTAAAGAAGCTTAGAGGACTCCTGTTTTTGAAATATCAAAGGAGTGAGGGAGAAACTGAATTCCCTACCTGTACATGGAAGCCACACATTATTATAGGTTTGAAAATTTAATGAATGGTGGAGACCATTATTTAAAACAAAAATTGTGCAGCTCTTGCAAGTAAAGTCATTGCCCCAGGGGAAACTAATTAGCAAAAGAACAGAGACTATAACTCAGATTTCCCAGTGTTTCATTATCCTAATCTCTCTCTCTGTTAATTTCTCCCAGACTGTCCTAGAAGGCATGTTTTAAATCAGGATTTTTTATAGAAAGGGAAAAAAAAGTATTTTTCATATTTATCACATAATCCCAATAGTTATTGGCCATTAAATTGAACAGTGTACATTAGTACATCTTAACCCATGTCTCTTAAGCAACATCAGGAACTGCATTGTGCTCAATTTCCTATAATATTTCATTGATCATGACCTGGTGCTCTCCTGTACATGCACTTGAGCAGAAATGCATAAACCAAATGGCAATGTTAAAATAGCAAGAATTATATAATTATCAACACCCAATCCAGTTACCTTTGAATTGGATGCCTTATGCTATTATCTGTTTCATTTCTCTTAAGAAAGATTGGGGATCTATCTGCTTGCAAATTGCCTCAGTTGTGGATGGTATACATTGCTATATTTTCAAAAAGGGAGGGTGGCAAATATTTTTATGTCCTTATCCAAAATTTCATTTGAAAAGCCAGGAAACAACTGTGCAGATTTTCTTTAGTCTCATTTTAATACCATTTCATTGAGATTCAGAGCCTCACAGAGCAAACACTAGATTATTACATATGTAATGAATATGCCTGCATTCATGCATTTGATTATTAATCAAATCGTATAATTATTCTTTAGCATTTTATATTTCTAGCAAGTAACTTTTCCATGTAAGTATGTCTTGATCATGTACTGATAGATATAACAATTTCTACAGATAAATTTTGCTATGTAAATCATTTCCAAAACCATATAGAAAATCTCAGGCCTCCAGACAGCAATTCACAGGGTGACTGGAGATTTTTTTTGGCACAGGTCTCCTTAGGCTTTCTCTAGTTTTGGCTAAGAGCACTTCCCAGCCTAAGCTTAGTGTCTGCTGTGATGCACCCTGATGAGTGAGAGCTTTTCTCAGCGTGGATCTTATTAGCATTTTTTCAGTGCTTGGCAATAAACAACTCAATACTTCCCATATCTTCACCCCTTCTTTGCCCCTAGCAGATGGGCTACTATTTCTTTAAAGAAGGAAGCATTCTCCACTGGCTGTACAAAAATATTTTTTTAAGTTTGCCCTACTGGAGACAGGTGAAAGACTGACTTTCAGCTGCTGCACAGGAGGCTACTTCCAAGGGTTCTTTGCATTAATATGTAAAGCAATAATCAGTAAGTAGTACCTTTTGGCAAACAACAGGTAGCTTTTCATTCTAAAAGAGGCAGTATCTTATTGTGAATCAAAGGTATCCTGCAGTTCTGCCATCACTTTCCTGTACCTCCTACCAGCTTAGGGTATATAGATATCTTCACAAACCAGAGCTGCCTTCCATGTTTAAATTGAACTTCAATGGTCTGTCAAGTCACTTCACCAGTGGACGCTTTCCTTGCACTCTCAAATTGCAGGGGGCTTTTGAACTTAAAAGACAGGTTTCCTAATCAGAGGAAAGAAACCACGAGAGAGCATTCCCTATAAGAATACTCAACGCTGGAATAAGCACACACAATGCAGATTTTCTTTCACTTTTACCCCATGCTTACTACCCAGACCTGTGTGCTCTGGATTGAAATGACTCTTACTGAAATACTTTTTATATAAACATGTAATCCAGTAATGAAACAACATCTAGTCATGGATAATGTACAGTGTTTCTTTTTTTTTTTTGCTATACTTACTTGAGTACACTAGCAAGATTAAAAAACTAAGATCAAATTTTGGCCCTTCTTTCATTATTTTGTGAGAAATTAATTTTCCAAAGAATAAAATAAAAATGCTTTCATTTTGTCTGTAATGCTATACATTATATTAACATATATAAAGCATGTTAGTTAGATGTGTATTAATGCAATATGAAGCCAACCTGGAGGTGCCATACAGTGAGACCGTGATTCTACCTACCACTTTAGTGAACTGAAAGTCGTTCAGTCCTGTCCAACTCTTGGCAACCCTATGGACTGCAGCCTGCCAGATTCCTTTGTCCATGGAATTCTATTTCCTTCTCCAATTTATCATGCTTAGTCCTACCCACAAAATAGACATTAGCATAAATGTGTGAAAGTTACCTTTATCTTCCACATAACAAGTAAATTACTGAGAGATGTCTACTGTTTCTTAACAAATATTTTTACCCTTGGGATATTCAAATACTTGTAATCTGTATGGTTAACATCTAAATTGCTTTCTTTTCCATGTCCAAACACATGTTTTAATGAAATACATACAGTCCTATCTCTAGTTCTATTTAGTTATCAAACATCATATTTTGCATGCATTGAATGATACATTAAAAATTCTCCCATATGATACTTTAGTGATATGCAGAAATGTTGAGTGACCTAACATGTAAGGTTAACAGAGAGTGGAAATTAGAGTTTATTTTAGAGAATTAGTGCACAAATAACACTCTAAGTAAATATATTTGGAGCTAATTGAATTAAGAGCATTTGATCGATAAATCAACATATGTTACAGGTACTTTACTAGACACTAGGGAATGCTGTATCAACCAGGAAAATCATGAACAGAATTACCTACATACAATTATTTATAAAAAGGAGAGAACAGCTTAGAGTGAAAAACCAGTGAAATATGAGATGCAGAAGACACAAATTTCTAACAACTGTGACATAAACCAGAAATTAGATCTAATTATTAACTTAATTATAAGACTGTGAACCTTATCAGCCTGGGGTGTAAAACACAAGCATATTTTAGAACTTCTTAATTGCTCTTCTTCTTTCTTTAGGCAGCCTTTACAAGAGCAGTCATCCAACAAATAAAGAACAGACTTAAGATCATGACAACACTTATGGTTACAATGGAATTTTTCAATGCAGACTTTAATCTACAAAAATCTAAGAATTTATAGCAAAAGCTATTTTTGGCTTTTATTTTGTTTCTGGTCTAACCCGGAGCTTAAACTATACACTTCCTCAAATGAAGAAATCAAGGTTTCTCAGTTCAGTTCAGTTGCTCAGTCATGTCCGACTCTTTGTGACTCCATGGACTGTGGCACGCCAGGCCTCCCTGTCCATCACCAGCTCCCAGAATTTATGTAAACTCATGTCCATTGAGTCTGTGATACCATCGAACCATCTCATCCTTTGTTGTCCCCTTTTCCTCCTGCTTTCAATCTTTCTCAGCATCAGGGTCTTTTCAAATGACTCTGTTCTTCCCATCAGGTGGCCAAAGTATTGGAGTTTCAGCTTCAGCATTGGTCCTTCCAGTGAATATTCAGGAACTATTTCCTTTAGGATGGACTGGTTGGATCTCCTTGCAGTCCAAGGGACTTGCAACAGTCTTATCCAACACCGTAGTTCAAAAGCATCAATTCTTCAGTGCTCAGCTTTCTTTAGAGTCCAACTCTCACATCCATACATGATTCCTGGAAAAATCAGAGCTTTCACTAGACAGACCTTTGTTGCAATGTAATGTCTCTGCTTTTTAATATGCTCTCTAGGGTGGCCATAACTTTTATTTCAAGGAGCAAGCCTCTTTTAATTTCATGGCTGCAGTCACCATCTGCAGTGATTTTGGAGCCCCCAAAAATAAAGTCTGCCACTGTTTCCCCATCTATTTGCCATGAAGTAATGTGATCAGATGCCATGATCTTAGTTTTCTGATTGTTGAGTTTTAAGCCAAACTTTTCATCCTCCTCTTTCACTTTCATCAAGAAGCTCTTTAGTTCTTTTTCACTTTCTGGCATATATGTGGTGTCATCTGCATATCTGAGGTTATTGATATTTCTCTCATCAATCTTGATTCCAGCTAATGCTTTATCCAGCCCAGCATTTCTCATGATCTTCTATGCATATAAATTATATAAGCAGAGTGACAATATACAGCCTTCACATAGTCCTTTCCCAGTTTGGAACCAGTCTGTTGTTCCATATCCAGTTCTAACTGTTGCTTCTTGACCTGCATACAGATTTCTCAGGAGGTAGGTCAGGTGGTCTGGTATTCCCATCTTTTGAAGAATTTTCCACAGTTTGTTGTGATCCACATAGTCAAAGGCTTTGTTGTAGTCAATAAAACAGAAGTTTCTCAAATAAGAATACAGGACTTCCCAGGCGGTGCCAGTGGTAAAGAACTTATCTGTCAATGCAGGGGACGTAAGAGATGTGAGTTCAATCCCTGGATCTGGAAGAACTACTGGAGGAGGGCATGGCAATCCACTACAGTATTCTTGCCTGGAGAATCCCATGGACAGAGGAACCTGGTGGGCTGCAGTCCATGGATTGCAAACAGTCAGACACGACTGAAGCCACTTTGGACACATGCACATAAGTAAGAATACAAGAAGGTGCTTCATATGTAGTTAAAAAAATTCTAATATGCTGGAATTGTTCTTAAAATATCAATTTAATAATGGTTATTGTTTATTGACTTCATACTCTGGAGTAAGAAGATTTTTTGTGTTTTAATTTCATTCCACCTTTGCAATAGCATATCTCTTATAGTTTTTATCCCAATCTTTTCAGTGAAGAAACTAAGCCACATGCAGATTAAAAAGTCTGTACATTTTATAGAGTCAAATTAGATACTCAAATCTGTCAGGATTGAAATAAAACATACTCATATAATAGTGTACCATGTCTTTACAGGGACAGCATTTTCCATATTTATAGCTTTTCTCTGAACACTGAGTCATAGATTCTAACAGCCTACCAAAATGCTCTGGTAGAATAATATTATGGACAATTAATATTTTCTCGTAAGCACTAAGACATTTCTGTATTTAAGTCTGAGTTACTCAAATAATGGAGTAGAGAGGCCATGCACTGTGATAAAATCAGGAGAACAGTGGCATAAATGAGCAAATCAGATCATAGTATAGCATGAATTAAAGTCATCTGTCTGTCTATCATCTACCTGTCTGTCCATCAATCATCTTTATGTTTTAAACATTGAATAGCAGGAAATAATGGATACAGAGTCACAGCGCCTCTCCAGTGTATTACTGAGAATTTTAATATAAACTGTGCTTGCAAACATGTCATACTTGAAAAAAAAAATGTATAAGGATTCAGGAACAACACACATTATAATTAAATGGAGGTATTTCCAAGGTCACTTGTAATATATGTCATGTAGTTACAGAAACAGAGCCAGCAAAATGACAAAAATTAGGAGTTAATACTATGATTCAATGTATTGGATCCAATGATCTCAGCTGGCAACTATTATAACTGTGTCTAAAGTTACTACTTAAGCTCCTATAGCTATTTTGCAGATAATCCACTTGGATAAATTCACCACTTTATATAATTACGAATTTGTTGTTAATCTAAATATTCCACAGCCAAGAAAACATCATGACCTTCTTTTATGCAGGAAAGGATCCAGTTGTACTAACAACTATGCTGTAACGCTTAATGAAGAGTGTTATCTAAGCTGGTTTTACACTCAGCAGGAGTAAAAGAGATAAGTGGGAAGAGAGCATAGCACAACAATACCATGTTTCTAAAGTACCAGCAACTAAATCTTACAATTTAATGTATTTATGCTAAAACCCCTGTAATTTAAAGCATTTACATGCTTGAACATTATTTCTATTTTTATACTATTGTAGTAATTGTTCTGATCTGATAATCCTTATTGAGTGTTTTGAAAATTTTAGAAGCTTAAGCTTTTTAAAATTAATACATTCTTCCTAGAGCTTGAAAGTAAAAGTGAAAGTGTTAGTCATGACCCCATGCGCTGTAGCCCACAGGCTCCTCTGTCTGTGGGATTCTCCAGGCAAGAATACTGGAGTGGATTGCCATTTCCTTCTCCAAGGGATCTTCCCTACCCAGGTATTGGAGTCTCTCACATTGCTGGCTGATTCTTTGCCCCTGGGCCACCAGGGAATATCAAGACTCAGATATGATTTTACTCTTCCAGATTTGTACAGGTTTATTTGAGACAGAAGCATATTTGTTATTTCTTAATCAAAAAAGAAAGAAAACATATTTTATCTGTTTATTTTGAGATTAACAAGGTACTGGGACTCCAATAAAGCACAGACTCTTTTGATTCACACCTTTCTGAATGAGTAGCTATAGATCGTTTTGTTTTCTAACAAGCAACAGATGCAAGACTGCAGTTTGAAATAAGGTAACGTGAAATTGGGCTTTTTCCTTTTTAACTATGTTAAAACTCTGAGTTACTCTCTTACATTCTATTATCAACCTTGTTTTGCCACACAGATTGCCTTTTAACTGTTATTATTAATTATTATTTTCCACCAATTTTGGAGACTTAGTTCTCTTTCAGAGTCTATCAAACAAATTAAGTCCTCTTGGCAACTAATATATGTACACTACTCTTTTTACATCCTCTCTTCCTAGTCCAGAATACTTTTGAAAGTCTAGTCTCCATCAGTAAGATAGACAGCAAGAGTTGCATGTTCAAGTGTTACTCGGGGTCTTTGCTGAGGACTGTAGCCCAGGAGACAATCAGTTAGCCCTTAAGACGTGTTTTGAGGAGGAAGGAGAGAAGTCTGTTTATGAATGATTTTTGGCTAGATAATAGATGTCAAGCTATATCTTGGTAAAAGATTACTGTTAATCACAAAGAACAGATTAAGTGAATGGTTTTAGTGATTTCCTATTGTACGAGAAGATGCAAGAATCTGGTGTCATTGAAATTCTTTCTAAGGTATGCATTTATCTAAGAGCCAACTAGTCCAAAGCACAGATTGCCTCCCTCTGTAAAAAAGGGAAAGTTCAGTCACTCAGTCGTGTCTGACTCTTTGTGACCCCATGGACTGCAGCACACCAGGCTTTTTCTGTCCATCATCAACTCTTAGAGCTTGCTCAAACTCATGCCCATTGAGTCGGTGATACCATCCAACCATCTCATCCTCTGTCCTCCCCTCCTTTCCTCCTGCTTCAGTCTTTCCCAGCATCAGGGTCTTTTCAAATGAGTCAGCTCTTCACATCAGGTGGCCAAGTATTGGAGTTTCAGCCTCGGCATCAGTTCTTCCAATGAATATACAGGACTGATTTCCTTTAGGATGGATTTGTTGGATCTCCTTGCAGTCCAAGGGCCTCTCAAGAGTCTTCTCCAACACCACAGTTCAAAATCACCAATTCATCAGTGCTCAGCATGTTTTATGGTCCAACTTTCACATCCATACATGACTACTGGAAAAACCATACCTTTGACTAGACCTACTTTTGTTGGCAAAGTAATGTCTCTGCTTTTGAATATGCTGTCTAGTTTGGTCATATCTTTCCTTCCAAGGAGCAACTGTCTTTTAATTTCATGGCTGCAGTCAGCATCTGCAGTGATTTTGGAGCCCCCCAAAATAAAGTCTCTCACTGTTTCTACTGTTTCCCCATCTATTTGCCATGAAGTGATGGGACTGGATGCCATGGTCTTCGTTTTCTGAATGCTGAGTTTTAAGCCAACTTTTTCACTCTCTTCTTTCACTTTCATCAAGAGGCTTTTTAGTATTTCTTTGCTTTCTGCCATAAGGATGATGTCATCTGTGTATATGGGGTTATTGGTATTTCTCCCAGCAATCTTGATTCCACCTTGTGATTCATCCAGCCCAGGATTTCCCATGATTTACTATGCATATAAATTAAATAAGCAGGTTGACAATATACAGCCTTGACATACTCCTTTCCTGATTTGGAACCAATCCATTGTTCCATGTCCAGTTCTAACTGTTGTTTCTAGACCTGCATACAGATCTCTCATGAGGCAGGTCAGGGGGTCTGGCATTTCCATCTTTTGAAGAATTTTCCACAGTTTATTGTGATCCACACAGTCAAAGGCTTTAGTGTAGTCAGTGAAGCAGAAGTAGATGTTTTTCTGGAATTTTCTTGCTTTTTCTATGATCCAACAGATGTTGCCAATTTTATTTCTGGTTCCTCTGCCTTTTCTCAATCCAGCTTGAACATCTGGAAGTTCAAAATTCACATATTGTTGAAGCCTGGCTATGAGAATTTTGAGCATTACTTTGTTATAGTGTGAGATGAATGCTATTGTGCAGTAGTTTGAACATTCTTGGCATTGCCGTTCTTTGGGGTTGGAATGAAAATTGAGCTTTTCCAGTCCTGTGGCTACTGCTGGGTTTTCCAAATTTGCTGGCATATTGAGTACAGCACTTTAAGAGCATAGTGTTGACTTAAAAAGATATACATTATGAAAGTGATGTTAAAATTTATTTGCAGGAAAATGAGGACTGTAGCATGTCAGATACCTCTGAGAAATGCTCCTAAGAGGCAGCAGGGAAGCATTAGTCTGTGTGAGTTTGGGTGATCAAGTACATATTCTTCCAAAAGTTTTCTACTAGTGTTGTGAATCTTTTGCTAGTCATGATGAAGAGTCGTCAACATGATGGATTTAGTGTTTTTCTAGATATGGGGAGGTACAAGAATTGGGCTAATAAAATTGGCTCCTGAAAATATCTAAGAACTCTCTATCTGAAGAACTCTCTATCTGAAGAACTCTCTATCTGAAGAACTCTCCTGTCAGTTACTCCCCAAGCACAGAGTGACTCGTTTCTGCTCTCCACCCTGAACTCCTTTTAGACAGTGGTGTTAAAAGTCAGCAGCTGCGGCAGCACGTGATTTAACCCTTGTAGAGGTAGTTGACAAGTGCCAATATGTAGTTGACACTTGCCACCTGGTGTGAACAGATATACAAAAAAGGAAACACTTGAATATGTGGATAGAGGGAGACCTTACTGCTGAAAGTTTGATAGATACAAGAGTATACTGAGTAACATTCTGGTAGTATGTACATTATGGAAAATAAAGAAATAAACTTTCTGAACAAGTAAAATTATTACTCAAGACATGGAATGAAGTTAACTTCAGAAGCCATGCCCACATAGCAGAGCAATCTAATGCAAGACTAGTTTATAATAAGTAAATTTGATGTACAATTTACAGTTCTGAAAACAAAACTAAACAAAATTTATCAGCTTTTCTGTTACTCTGTCCCCTTTTCCTTTGCAACAGGGTAGTTTCAAACTCCAGAAGGCTTCCATAATCTCTTTAAAAGCAGCTCTTACTCCCATATTCTCAAATGCAAATGCACTTCAAGATTTGTATTAGATAAAAGGGAAGAATGATAACTGAAGTCATTTTATCCAGTGCATGGGAATTCAGCAGTTTGCATAGTAGAATCTATGTATGTGTCTGTGTTTTTAAAGAGGAAGCCAGTGCCTTCTCTCAGGTCTCAAAAGATGTTACTAATAAGAGGGAGGGGGATTCAGGATGGGGAACATGTGTATACCTGTGGCAGATTCATGTTGCTGTATGGCAAAACCAATATAATATTGTAAAGTAATTAACCTCCAATTAAAATAAATACATTTATATTAAAAAAAAAAAAAAAACACTGGTTGAACTTACATATATTTGAATCTCTTGCCTCTTGACTATTCCTTTCAGGTAGACTGCCTGCCCTTGACATGTGATTGACAAAGAGTAGTCAACCATATCTAAGGCAAAGGGAAAAGATTTATAACTAATAGAATCCTATCATATAAAATAACTGTAGAAGAATAAAGTGAAAAAGTGCACTGGAGCATTTCATATACTGTGCTAAATCTGAGTAAAAAAAAAAAACAAAAACAAAACTCAAAACTTTTTAAAAAGGTTTAAACCCACAAACACAGATAAAACACTTTTTGTTTCTATGTACATATAGAATCTCTCCAAAAGTACATTAAATACACTTGCAATATGGGTAATCTTTAAATATCTATGATTTCTAAAAATACTAGAAAGGATATGTTATATTGCCTAATGAATGTATGGGCTAATTCATAATATTTCTGCATATAATCAAGAGATATCTTTTAATTGTCCAGGACTCTTTGTACCATTATGTTTATGAACAAATCATATGAGGTGTAATTAGTTGTAAAATTGAAAACCAGTGTAATATTTACACTGTCATTGCCTCTGTGATCACTTTAGGGCAATTAAAACAAATTAAAAATACAAAGAGAAAGTCAGTGCACATCTGGTTTAACAGTGAGAGCCATGGGATATGTTTATGTCTCTACAAGTGACTATTAAACTTCAAACTAGAACAGAGACCTTTGTCCCAAGCCATTGTTAAAAAATTAGTTATTCTTCATTTGATGTTTGCTGAGTAACTCAGTCATGTCCTACATCAATATTCATATAATTAGCTGAAGCCAATGAAGTTCCCACAACAACTCAAGAGCATGAATATATTATTCAGATCAGCAATGTACTACCTTATTACTCAAAGAATCATGTTGAAGAATATTTCTTAGGCTAAACCCCAGACTATATTCAGATTTCACCAGTTTTATTATTAATATCCTTATCTGTTGCAGGATCCAATCTAAGACACCACATTACAGTTGTTCTGTCTCCTAATCCTGCTTTAATTTGCAAAAATTTTTTCAAACTCTAATTTTCATGACATTGAGATTTTTGAGGCATCAGGTATTTTGTAGTCTGTAGCTCAGATGAGCTGTATCTGATGATTTATTTATTTTATAGTTCAGAGTCAAGTATCTTAAATTCTAGAATACCACACATTTGTTTTTGTCATTTTGTTATCTCGTTTTGTTTCTCACATTTGCTGCTTTTCTTCTTCTCCCTTACCTTTCAGTTTGAGTGAGTGACAGAAAAAAAAAGAGAGAGAGAGTTAATGATGTGAGGTGATGGAGGCAATTGATGCGTTAATTATCTTGATCTTGGTAATCATTTCATAATGTATATTTAATCAAATTATCATGTTGCAGATTTTAAATATATGCAACTGAATGTGCAAATATTTTTGTCTATCATTCCTCAATATATTTATTTAAAAAATTGAGTGAAGGACTTAAAACTCAGTCCTAGGTCCATTGTCATTTTATCTACCTTTTTCCTTTTGGGAATTTATCGAGTCCTCTGGCTTTATATAAATTGAATGTTGTTTTAAGAAAAGCAGTGTGTGCTTCAACATTCCACTAAACCACCATAACTATCCTGAATGTTGGTTTGATTGTAGAGGACATAATTCTAAAATGCTAGCCTTATGTCAATGTATGGCAAAACCACTACAATATTGTAAAGTAATTAGCCTCTAATTGAAATACGTAATTTTTTATTAAAAATAATAAAAAAATAAAAATAAAAAAAAATAAATACTGGCCTTACAGGGCCAAGAAGCTTCACCTAAATAATATTTTCATTTTTATTAAATGAATTCAGATATATTGGAAAAGGAAGCCACTATTTATTAAACTATTATTGGCTGTTAAAAACTATCTTTGACACACTTGTATTCCAGAACCACAATGTAGTAGAAATCTGATTACTGGTCCATGTTGACATTACTGGATCTGAGGGGAACAGTATAATTTTGAAAGGCCGAACTTCAGGCTAGCATTTGCCTATGTGAAACAGATCACAGGGCCTGTCAATAGACATCCAGACATGTCCTGCTAGGAGATGAAGTATGTTCTATAGTTGTTAGAAAAACATTAATCTTAAATCTAGTACATCTGGTCTATCTTCTGGGGCAGTTGGCATGCTCTATCCATCAAATGACAAAATATTCAAACTTTATTTTTGTAATTGACACAAAGTAATGTAAGTAAATGTAATATAAGTAATTGCATCTGTATGTACACATACTATTTTACTATACTTATACTAAAAAAAAAAAAATTCTGACAGCTTTGTCCATTCAATCAACTCATAGAATGAAAAAAGAACCAACATTACAGATTGTTTTCTCAGATATCATTCACTGAGTAGAACTATATCTGAATAATAAAGCCAAGAGTTATAGATAATAATCAAACCAAGAGTTATAGATAAAAACATTTTCTACATTAAGCATAAAAATTTTTCCACAGAACTCATTTAGTCAATAGTCAGAATTGAAATGGAAATATGTCATTTAGGCTGTAGTTGCCTGATAAACACCCAGTCAAATTTGAATTTTAGATAAACAATGTAAATTATTTTAACAAAATAATATCTGGAACATACTTATGCTAAATAAATTAATCACGGATTAGTGATATCAAATTTAACTAGGAGAATTTTTTTTTTTTGAAATCTGGCAAACCATAATTATGAAAAAAAACCCACCTCTGAAATATTAATTTGCTTATTCATGCAATACTTATTTATTGAGCACATAATGTTGGCAGTAATGTGAAAATACATTCAAGTTTCAATAAAAAGATTTGCCTCAGTTCTTCAAGAGCTTTCCATGTTGTAGAACAGAAAGATAAGGAAATAGGCGCCTCCAAATAGCATTATATTTCTTTAGTCGCTGTGTCCTGTCAGACTCTGTGACGCCATGAACTGTAGCATGCCAGGTTTCCCTGTCCTTCACTATCTCCTGGAGTTTGCTCAAAGTCATATTGATTGAGTCGGTGGTGCCTTTCAACCATTTCATCCTTTATTGTCCCCTTCTCTTGCCTTTGTTCTTTCCAAGCATCAGGGTCTTTTCCAATGAGTTGGCTCTTCACATAAGGTGACCTATGTACTGGCACTTCAGCTTCAGCATTAGTCCTTCCAATGAATATTCAGGACTGATTTCCTTTAGGATTGACTAGGTTGATCTCCTTTCAGTCCAAGGGACTCTCAAGAGTCTTCTCCAACACCTCAATTCAAAAACATCAATTATCCAGTTCTCAACTTTCTTTATGGTCCAACTCTCACATCCATACATGACTACTGGAAAAATCATAGTTTTGACTATATGGACTAATGTCGGCAAAGAAAGTATTTTATTATATATTCGTTGGGTATCAGGGCAATTGCATATGTGACTACCTTAGCTTTTGGGGTTTTGGAAGGTATCAGAAATGGGTCAAAATCTAAGTAAATTCCTGAAAGAAAAGTACAGGTTAACCCGGTAAAAATGTCATAATAAAAGTAAGATACACAGAGTTTAGGGAAAGATCTTCAATTTGAAACTAAACATTTTATTTCTGAGTTATGGAATTTAAAAAATTGTTCAAAAATAGTGAATTCAAGTTCTAGGTTTTCTTATCTATGCATCCTGTCAAGGTCCAGGCAAAAAATAATCATAAAACTGAACAGTTTTTTGAACTGAACAAATTTAAAAGAAAGTATTCTCAATTTAATTTTCATTTCTGTTGTCCTGAATGACAGACTTTCAGACCTCTAGTACGTTATGCTAAGTGAAATTAGCCAGACTCAGAAAGATAAATACTGTATGAACTCTATGGAATTTAAAATAGCCAACTCAGAGAAAAAGAGAGCAGAACAGTAGTTGCCAGGGCCTGCAGAGGCAGATGGGGAGATGTTGTTTAAAAGCTACAAAATTTCAGTTCTATGAGGGAAATAATTCCTTGAGATCTAAAGGTACAACAATGTAATTATAGATAACAATACATCCTTATATACTTGAAATTTGCTAAAAAGATATAGAATTTAGGTGTTATCACACACAAGCACCTGAGATGGATATGCTAATTCATTGGAATGTGATTATTTCATAATATATGTTTAAATCAAATTGCCAAATTTTACACCTTCAGTCAGTCAGTCAGTTCAGTCACTCAGTCGTGTCTGACTCTTTGCAACCCCATGAATCACAGCACGCCAGGCCTCCCTGTCCATCACCAACTCCAGGAGTTCACTCAGATTCACGTTCATCGAGTCGGTGATGCCATCCAGCCATCTCATCCTCTGTCGTCCCCTTCTCTTCCTGCCCACAATCCCTCCCAGCATCAAAGTCTTTTCCAGTGAGTCAACTCTTCGCATGAGGTGGCCAAAGTACTGGAGTTTCAGCTTTAGAATCATTCCTTCCAAAGAAATCCCAGGGCTGATCTCCTTCAGAATGGACTGGTTGGATCCCCTGGCAGTCCAAGGGACTCTCAAGAGTCTTCTCCAACACCAAAGTTCAAAAGCATCAATTCTTCGGCGCTCAGCTTTCTTCACAGTCCAACTCTCACATCCATACATGACTACTGGAAAAACCATAGCCTTGATTAGACAGACCTTAGTCGGCAAAGTAATGTCTCTGCTTTTGAATATGCTATCTAGGTTGGTCATAACTTTCCTTCCAAGGAGTAAGCATCTTTTAATTTCATGGCTGCAATCACCATCTTCAGTGATTTTGGAGCCCCAAAAAATAAAGTCTGACACTGTTTCCATTGTTTCCCCATCTGTTTCCCATGAAGTGATGGGACCGGATGCCATGATCTTCATTTCCTGAATGTTGAGCTTTAAGCCAACTTTTTCACTCTCCTCTTTCACTTTCATCAAGAGGCTTTTGAGTTCCTCTTCACTTTCTGCCATAAGGGTGATGTCATCTGCATATCTGTGGTTATAGATATTTCTCCAGACAATATTGATTCCAGCTTGTGTTTCTTCCAGTCCAGTGTTTCTCATGATGTACTCTGCATATGTTAAACAAGCAGGGTGACAATATACAGCCTTGATGTACTCCTTTTCCTATTTGTAACCAGTCTGTTGTTCCATGTCCAGTTCTAACTGTTGCTTCCTGATCTGCATATACATTAAGGGTGCACAATTCTTAATTGTCAAATATAGTTGAATAAAAATAAATGTTATTTTTCCTTGGTAAACAGCTGCTAAGTAGGGTAAAAGAAACTCATGTTATAACAGATGTGGTGATTTCAGAAAGCCTCTCTGAGAAACTGGAGTGGGGCCTTATGGAACTGAGACCTAGACCTCTGAGGAAACACTGTGTGCTCACTTGGTCTTCCTGGGGAGAGTAGATAAACGTTGGGAAAGCTGCAAAATATACTCAGCTCCTATTACAAAAAGGAACTGCTGCTGCAGGGATGAGGTGTTCCTGGTGTTCTGGAACACTTGCAGCCCTTAAAAAATAAGCAGGAAGGAGCAACTCTCTTCTTCCTCCCTATCTTTGCAGTTTTCCTCTAGTACCTCTTTTTGGCAGAAACTGTAGGAAGGGTATAAGCAAAGCAGGAAACTGGACCAACTTCGGCACTGCAAACAACAAAGTGACAGGTCAAAGTTGAAAGACAGATTGATAATTAGCACACCTTATAAGTTACTATATGAAGATAATACTGTAGACACTGTATTTCATATTTTTGTGCAATTTTTGCTTTTCCTCATAAGCTTTTCCATTAAGTCATGGGAAAAAGTAACCTTTTTATGTTAATTGCCTTTTATCATTGACAGTCATACAACATTTTTCTTGACACGCCCAACTTTTCACATACTCTTTTTCTACCAAGACTTGACTTTATTACCACGCAGAATTCTCCCTTTTGCGTGTCAATTATATCTCTTATTTTATCAGTCTTTATTATAAGGGAAAAAAATAATGAGACCATGTTTTACCAGTCATTTGATTACTGATGGCACTACAATTCTTTTGTTATTCACCTGAGATTTACACATTGGAGAGTTTTCTCTTTCTGCTACAAGATAGTAAGTTAAATTAAGGTAAGAGAAAGCTGTGTTTTATTCCTAAAAATGAAGATGAGAAAGTTCTCGATTTTTTTATTATTTGTAGATTAAGCGAGGAAATAATTGAATCCCTCCAATTTTATACAGCAGTAAAAAATTTGCCACTATTATTAGCAATGAGTGTGACCAAGGATTTATGTCCCCTCCCCACCTTTTGAGCCCCACATTTTGTCCCAACATTGGGACAACTTCAGCTATAAGAAGCAGTGACAAATATTCAAAAATCTTTCGTAAAATAGCTATAATCAATAATCAAAGATGTACATCTTACATTTAATATAAAATTACTTTTAATCTCACACTGTATTTTGTGGCATAGTGAATATTAATTTTTCTCACATTATTGGAAATGCAACCAAAATGTATATATGGTAACCCCTATGAAAATAGTATATATTTGAGGCAAATGAAAATTTTGTTGTAAACATAACTAACTTAATGTGACATCATAATAAGCCAAATAAAACTCTCTTCTAATAATAGTGAAAATGAAATGCAGAAGTTAAAGGAAAAGACAACAGGTAGAAACTTCATATCCTCTGGTTTAATATTCAACTCACTGATAATGTTATAACTAGTATTATTTCAAAGAAACTGAATTCTTCATTCAAAAGATTTAAAATGATGTTCACATTGTAATTTTCTTTGGTAGAATCAGTAAGGCTAAGCATGTAATACATTATCTGTCCCATTAGTAGATATCAGGTGGTTACATAGTCTGCACTGAAAATTGAAAAATGCAGTGAATGTTTTCTTCCACATAGTGTGAAGTAATATTTGGTAAGTTCTTTGTCCTAATTGATGATTCATTTTGCATTAGATGATGTATGTTTAATGTGGCTATGAAATTAAATTTCCAGTCCTTTTAGAAGACATTCATAGGGCTTCCCTGGTGGCTCAGTGGTAAAGAATCTGCCTGTCAACACAGAAGAAACAGGTTAGATGCCTGATCCAGAAAGATCCCAGATGGGATACAGCAACTATGTCCTGGTGCCACAATTACTGAGCCTGTGTTCTAGAGCCTGGGAGCTACAAGTCTTAGGTTGGTGCAAAAGTAATTTGGATTTTGCATTGTTAAACTTTGCCATTTGATATTGTAATACATTCTTACATAAATGTAGTTATGCTATATGTCATTTAAATGTGCATTTCTTACTTTATGTTTTTGCTAATGAATTATTACTTGCCATTTATTTTAAATGTATTTCAGACTAAGGAAATGATGTTAGGCAAAAAGCAAATTTGAGCAATTTTCTTATCCAAGTTCAAAATGGGTCATAAAGCAGCAGAGACAACTTGCAACATCAACAGAACATTTGGTCCAAGAACAGCTAACAAAGGGACAGTGCAGTGGTAATTCAAGAAGTTTTTCAAAGGAGATGATAGCTTTGAAGATGAGGAGCACAGTGGCCAGTAATTGGAAGCTGACAGCAACCAACTGGTCCTCTTACAACTACTAAGAAGTTGCCAAAGAACTCAGTGTCGACCATCCTACAGTCATTTGACATTTGAAGCAAATTGAAAAGGTGAAAAAGCTTGGAAAGTGGGTGCTTCCTGAACTGACTGTAATAAAAAAAAAAATGTTGAAATGTTATTTTGTCTTATTCTGCTGCTGCTGCTGCTACTGCTGCTAAGTCGCTTCAGTCGTGTCTGACTCTGTGCGACGGCAGCCCACCAGCCTCCCCCGTCCCTGGGATTCTCCAGGCAAGAACACTGGAGTGGGTTGCCATTTCCTTCTCCAATGCATGATAGTGAAAAGTGAAAGTGAAGTCGCTCAGTCGTGTTTGACTCTTCACGATCCCATGGATTGCAGCCTACCAGGCTCCTCCATCCATGGGATTTTCCAGGCAAGAGTACTGGAGTGGGGTGCCATTGCCTTCTCCAACAACAATGAACCATTTCTCTATCAGATTGTGACATGCAGTGAAAAATGATTTCATACAACAACCAGCAATGACCGGCTCCATGGTTGGACTAAGCAGAAGCTCCGAAGCACTCCCCAAAGACAAACTTGTACCAATAAAAGGGTCATGGTCACTGTTTGGTGGTCTACTGCCTGTCTGATACACTACAGCTTTCTAAATCCTGGCAAAACAATTACATCTGAGAAGTATGCTCAGCAAATCAGTGAGATGCATTGAAAACTTCAGTGCCTACAGCCAGCATTGGTCAACAGAAAGGGCACAATTTTTCTCCATGACAACAGCCCACAATGCAATGCACAACCAATGCTTCAAATGTTAAACGAATTGGACTGCAATGGTTTGCCTTATCTGCTTTATTTAACTGACATCTCACCAACTGACTACCACTTAGTCAAGCATCTTGACAACTTTTTTCCAGGGAAAGTGCATCCACAACTAGCAGGATGAAGAAAATGTTTTCCAAGAGTTCATTGAATCCCAAAGCATGGATTTTTATGCTACAGGAATAAACAAGCTTATTCTTTTTGCAAAAAATGATTTTAATGGTTCTTATTTTGATTAATAAAATGTGCTTGAGCCTAGTTATAATGATTTGAAATTGAGGGTTCAAAATCACAATTACTTTTGCACCAACCTAATACTAAACCCATGTGCCACAGCTACTGAACTCCACCCACATGGCCTAGAGCCTGTCCTCTGGAACAACAGAACCCATAGCAATGAGAACCCTGTGCACTGCAACTAGAGTAGCCCCTGCTCACCGCAACTCTTTAGAGAAAAGCCCTCGGAGCAACCAAGACCCAACAATTCCATAAATAGATATATAAAATTATTTAGAAAAGAGAATTGCAATCACTAGGAGAAAGGGCAATGCATATATGGGAGTAAACATCTTCCATTTCCTAATTTATCAGCATGATTAGCAAAATTTGGGGGACTTTTTTCTCAAGTGGAATAGGATGAATATATCTCATTGGTCTTGAGGTGGAGTTGCCTAGGATGAGTGATCACAATTGCCACTAGTCACTTTTGTCACTCGATTCTCATTAGAAAGTCAGATTAGTTAAATCACAAGTCTCCACTACTTCCTGAAAACAATATTTTTCTGACTCTTAAGTAGAGTAAATGTCCTCAGAATTTAAAAGGCTGCAGAAAAGTCTGAGTAAATAAATGTAAAAACATTTAGATTCAGTATAGATTTAATACAACTATTTAGCTTGATAGAAGGGAAAATATGTGGATAATAAAATTGTCAGAATGAATTTTATGTTCTTTATGGCTTAGACCATAAAGGAAAAAGCATTAAGGTTTCTTTTGTATCTTATCTTAAAGGAAAGTCATAATTTATAAAGAACATTTATAGTAGTCAAATATGTCTTCTATTTAAGAATATAGTCTCAGTCTAACACAGCCACAGGATTTAGTCAAGGAAATGTATTCAGTTACCCAAACCTTTTGGATGGTTTCTAAAATTGCTGTTTGTATTAAAATTTACACGGTAAGGGTATTCAAGCTTTTTTTTTTTTTAATGTTTACAAACATCTCTCTAGACCTCAGTTCATTTAATACTATTTTAAAAAACTCTAAACAAGACACTATTAGAGATGAAATCTTTCAAATAATGATCATACATAAAAAATGTGTTCCATATGCACCATTATTGCTCTCTTCTGGATATTGAACAATCATTGTCACACTGTGAAATAAATGGGTTCCTGCCTCCTGTGCCAGTTTCAGTGATTTTATTTAGTCAAGTAATCATATGAAATCCAACATGATTTTCTGTACGGGAGACAGAAAAACAGAGCAAGAAAATGAGGTATGGTGAACCAGAAAAAGAACAATAGGGAAGAAACACAAGGAAAGGATGAAGTCATGTAGGGAGAAGGATGTCTAACCCAGAAGAACAAAATGAACAAAGATATCACAACTTCTCAGTTTGAAAAGTTATTATCTGTATTGATTTTAGTTTCCAAGTTCTGAAGTTCTTTGTCTTTCTTTCTCTTTTAAGAAGGTAATATAAAATCCATAAATAACATGCATCCAGAGAATTAGTTTCACTAGATGGATCCAGAAACTGCAGCACATTAATCTTGTGACTGTACATTGGACCACTCACAGATATAAACTTTAGAATGGCCTCTTGAGGGTCTAAAGAAATCAAGCTCATGTTTCTGCCCTCATGGCCCTCCGGAGAAATATTTAATGATGGTAATGTAAACCCAGAATGCTCATGTACACAATCACACATATGTATGCTAAAGCAGACACACGCAGAGATATATACATGAGTAAGTACGTAAGTTTTACTTGAAATTGTGGTCAGATAAAATATTTATAAAATTAATAGTAACAATTTAGCCACTAGCATTCTCTTTGGTTTGAGCCATTACATTCTGGTTGCCTACTTCATTGTTAGTACATCTCTTTTGACATCTGCTGCTACTAATACTGCTCTTCCAGGCATGACCAACGGTGGGAAAGACTCCTGACATATCATGCATAGCATAGTGACACAGACAACCAAAGGAAAGCATGCCTTTTATAACATAAGTCCTTTCAGGTTCAATAAGGAAATAACATGGGCTTCCATGGTGGTTTCCATAGTAAAGAATCTGCTTGCCAATGCAAGAGATGCAGGTTTGATCCCTGGGTCAGGAAGATCTCTGAGAGATCTCCAATATTCTTGCCTGGGAAATCTCATGGACAGAGAAACCTATTGGGCTATAGTCCATGGGGTCGCAAAGAGTCTTACATGACTGAGCATTCATGGACGTGAGAAAAAAACAAAAGGTTTTTCCCAGTTCTTTGCAGTAGCACAAATTACCAACAACCTTTCAGTATTCCCTTAGCTTGCAACAACAAAGAAAAATAAACAAGAGCAGGAGCAGAAGGAACAGGGATTGTAAAGGCAAATGTTTTCTGTTCAGAGTATACATCTTCAAGAGAGTCAGGTGAGGACCAAAATCAGAAAGTCTGGCACCCAATCATTCAAAAAGATGCCATTGAGTTAGCCAGCCCAGACTACCCTAAGAGACATGGTGACTTAAACAACAGAAATTTATCTTCTCACAGCCCTGGAGAGTGGAAGTCCAAGTTCAAGGTGCCAAAAGTACTGATTTCTGACCACACCACCTTTACACTGTGACCTCGCACGGCCTTCCTTCTGCACATGCATCTGGGGTCTCTTATAAAGACAATCAGTTCAGTTCAGTTCAGTCTTTCAGTAGTGTCCGACTCTTTGCAACTCCATGAATCGCAGTATGCCAGGCCTCCCTGTCCATCACCAACTCCCGGAGTTCACTCAGACTCACGTCCATCGAGTCAGTGATGTCATCCAACCATCTCATCCTCTGTCATCCAATTCTCCTCCTGCCCCCAATCCCTCCCAGCATCAGAGTCTTTTCCAATAAGTCAACTCTTCGCATGAGGTGGCCAAAGTACTGCAGTTTCAGCTTTAGCATCATTCCTTCCAAAGAAATCCCAGAGCTGATCTCCTTCAGAATGGATTGGTTGGATCTCCTTGCACTAGTCCTATTGAACCAAAGTTCCACTCTATGACCTTTTTTAACCTTAGTTACTTCCTTATCAGCCATATTTCCAAATATGGTCACATTATGGGGCAGGGTTTCAACATATGATTTTGCCGGTACACAATGCAGTCCATTACAGCCATCAGGGAGCTTAAATAAGTGCACGAGTTTTCACAAGGGAGTGTCGAGTTTGACTCATGGCTCTGTGCTTACAGCTGTTGACTTTGGATGATATATTTCACCTTTTAGTACTCACAGTCTCATCAGTAAAATGGGGATTAGAGCAATAATTCCTTCATGTGACTTTTCTGAAAGTTTAATAAAACAGTTCATGTAAAGTAAACAGGGCAGATCTAGGTACATAAAAAAATCTATTGATATGACAGTACTTGTAAATATTATTTTATCTGGATGAAGTATACAAAGGGAACAAGTTAATGATGAGATGGTAGCTGTGCAATTATTTCTTTCCTCAGTCACTTGGACAAAACACTGTGTTTGCACCTTTGTTTTCTTATCATTAGGATGATGAAAATGCCTACTCTTCTCATATAACAATTACGCAATTACGGTGTCAAAACAATGAAATCATGCCTATGTAGCATTCTGAGTTTCATATCGATGAGTATTACTGAAAATATGAATCTTAATGTTGATAAGCAGCTGCATATATATATTAGCTTACAAGTAATTTCTTTACAAATGAAAATTTACAGTTCTCCTGATTGTGTAGCAATTGTATGATTATAACTTCTGGACCATATTAATATCAGGAGTGCTTTGTTTTGTTTGATGTTTTTGTTGAACTGTATTTCATTTTTTTTTTTTTTTAGTTTTTTATTTTTTAAATTTTAAAATCTTTAATTCTTACATGCATTCCCAAACATGAACTCCCCTCCCACCTCCCACCCCATAACATCTTTCTGGGTCATCCCCATGCACCAGCCCCAAGCATGCTGCATCCTGCGTCAGACATAGACTGGCGATTCAATTCACATGATAGTATACATGTTAGAATGTCATTCTCCCAAATCATCCCACCCTCTCCCTCTCCCTCTGAGTCCAAAAGTCCGTTATACACATCTGTGTCTCTTTCCCTGTCTTGCATACAGGGTCATCATTGCCATCTTCCTAAATTCCATATATATGTGTTAGTATACTGTATTGGTGTTTTTCTTTCTGGCTTACTTCACTCTGTATAATCGGCTCCAGTTTCATCCATCTCATCAGAACTGATTCAAATGAATTCTTTTTAACGGCTGAGTAATACTCCATTGTGTATATGTACCACAGCTTGCTTATCCATTCATCTGCTGATGGACATCTAGGTTGTTTCCATGTCCTGGCTATTATAAACAGTGCTGCGATGAACATTGGGGTACATGTGTCTCTTTCAATTCTGGTTTCCTCCGTGTGTATGCCCAGAAGTGGGATTGCTGGGTCATAAGGGAGTTCTATTTGCAATTTTTTAAGGAATCTCCACACTGTTCTCCATAGTGGCTGTACTAGTTTGCATTCCCACCAACAGTGTAGGAGGGTTCCCTTTTCTCCACACCCTCTCCAGCATTTATTGCTTGCAGATTTTTGGATCGCAGACATTCTGACTGGTGTGAAGTGGTACCTCATTGTGGTTTTGATTTGCATTTCTCTAATAATGAGTGATGTTGAGCATCTTTTCATGTGTTTGTTAGCCATCCGTATGTCTTCTTTGGAGAAATGTCTATTTAGTTCTTTGGCCCATTTTTTGATAGGGTCGTTTATTTTTCTGGAGTTGAGCTGCAGAAGTTGCTTGTATATTTTTGAGATTAGTTGTTTGTCAGTTGCTTCATTTGCTATTATTTTCTCCCATTCAGAAGGCTGTCTTTTCACCTTGCTTATATTTTCCTTTGTTGTGCAGACGCTTTTAATTTTAATTAGATCCCATTTGTTTATTTTTGCTTTTATTTCCAGAATTCTGGGAGGTGGATCATAGAGGATCCTGCTGTGATTTATGTCTGAGAGTGTTTTGCCTATGTTCTCCTCTAGGAGTTTTATAGTTTCTGATCTTACATTTAGATCTTTAATCCATTTTGAGTTTATTTTTGTGTGCGGTGTTAGAAAGTGATCTAGTTTCATTCTTTTACAAGTGGTTGACCAGTTTTCCCAGCACCACTTGTTAAAGAGATTGTCTTTACTCCATTGTATATTCTTGCCTCCTTTGTCAAAGATAAGGTGTCCATATGTGTGTGGATTTATCTCTGGGCTTTCTATTTTGTTCCATTGATCTATATGTCTGTTTTTGTGCCAGTACCATACTGTCTTGATGACTGTGGCTTTGTAGTAGAGCCTGAAGTCAGGCAAGTTGATTCCTCCAGTTCCATTCTTCTTTCTCAAGATTGCTTTGGCTATGGCCTCTGTCTCTTTTCTCCCCCATCTCTCCTCTATCCAACTCTGTGAATCTCTGTGTGTTCCAGATGGTAGAGAACACCTAAGGAACTGGTTACTGGCAGGATTTGTCTCTCTCCTACTCATTCCTCTCGCTTATCCTGCTGGTCACCTCTGTCTACTTCCTCCCTCTCCTCTTCCCCGTATAACTCTGTAAATACCTCTGAGCAGTCCAGACTATAGAGCGCACATAAGGAAGAGACTACTGGCTAGCTTGCTCTCTCCTCTCTTGATCTCACCGCATCTCATTCCAGTTACCTCTAACTACCCCCTCCATCTTCTCTTCTCCTTGTAACTCAGTGAACCTCTCTGAGTGTCCCTCAAGGTGGAGAAACTTTTCATCTTTAACCTAGATGTTTTATCATCGGTGCTGTATAGATGGAGAAGTCTAGAGGCTACTGTAAAAATAAAACTGAAAACCAGAAGCAGGAAGCTTAAACCCAAAGCCTGAAAACATTAGAGAACTCTTGAATTCAGGGAACATTAAGCAATAGGAGCTCATCAAATGCCTTCATACCTACAGTGAAACCAAGCTCCACCCAAGGGCCAACAAGTTCCAAAACAAGACATACCACGCAAATTCTCCAGCAACACAGGAACACTCCCCTGAGCCTCAATATACAGGCAGCTCAAAATTATCCCAAAACCTTTGATGTCTCATAACCCATTACGGGTCACTCCACTGCACTCCAGAGAGAAGAAACCCAGCTCCACCCACCAAAACTCCAACACAAGCCTCCCTAACCAGGAAACCTTGACAAGCCACTGATAGAACCCCACCCAAAGTGAGGAAACTCCATAATAAAGAGAACTCCACAAATTATCAGAATATAAAAAGGCCACCCCAAACGCAGCAATATAACCAAGATGAACTGTATTTCATTTTGATTTAACATGAGAGGATCCTCAAAAGGACAGAAAAAAGAGGAAACATTCTGAATGACATTTCCTATTTGACTAGGCTGCTTCCTAGAACCACTGATTTCTGTGTTGGAGAGAAGAACCTGAAGGAAAATCCCTGTCATTTTCTGGCTCCCCCTCTATTTGTAAGTGAATCAAAAATGTAGAGAAAGGAATTTAGGGGAAAGACAGAAATCAGCAGCCACCTGTGACTTCTACATTCACCAGTCTTCTAAATGAATTTTTCAGTCATCCTATTTGTCAGTTATAAGTGTATAACATAAAGCATTTTTGAAAAGAATGAAAAAAAAAAACATATAAGTGTACTAAACTAAAAGAAAATGATGGTAATTGCTGTTCAGTGTGTCTGCCTCTTTGCGATCCCATGGACTACAGCCCACCAGGCTCCTCTGCCCATGGAATTCTCCAGGCAAGAATATTGGAGGGGGTAGCCATTCCCTCCTCTAAGGCATCTTCCCGACCTAGAATTGAACCCGGGTCTTCCTCAGTGCGCTTCCCTGGTGGCTCAGAGGTTAAAGTGTCTGCCTGGAATGCAGGAGACCCGGGTTTGATCCCTGGGTCAGGAAGATCCCCTGGAGAAGGAAATGGCAACCCACTCCAGTATTCTTGCCTGGAGAATCCCATGGAGGGAGGAGCCTGGTGGGCTACAGTCCATGGGGTTGCAAAGAGTCGAACGCGACTGAGCGACTTCACTTCCTCAGTGCAGGCATATTCTTTATCATCTGAGACACCAGGGTTGATTCAAAGCATAAAAATATTAACTCAGGTGCCTTGAATAACCATTTTAAAATAAGGGTTTTAAATTCAAATACATAGCTAAAAGTCCCCAAATTACTCTCTGCTAAAAAGATTCATGGAAACATTTTATTTTACTTTGACTTTTTTAAAAATAGGCTATACATAGAATTTTAGGCTAAACAGTTTTTAGCTTTATAATCACAAAAGTTTGGGACATCAAAATTAAGCCAATTTTTTATGCCTAGCTTGTTCAAAAATGACATAACATTTTAATTAAAGCATTTTTTTCCCATTTTTCTATTCAGATTGTATGGAAACATTAGACATTTTATATCAAGAAGAGTAGTAATTAAGAGGAATATCAAAACCAAAAATATATAGAAGCTATACTTTTAAAATTGTTATGAAATAACTTTTAAGGGTTTCAGAGCTTGTTTTCCATGCTAAAGTTCTAAAAATATATTCTTATTTTAAATTACAGACTTTATTATTCAGAATATAGCATTAATGACTTGTAGATGAATCAATATTTATATTAAATAATATATATTTTCACTAAGCAAATGCAGGGTTCAGTTCAGTTCAGTTCAGTCATTCAATCATGTCCAACTCTATGCAGCCTCATGGACTGCAGCACAACAGGCCTCCCTGTCTATCGCCAACTCCTGGAGTTAACTCAAACTCATGTCCATTGAATCAGTGATGCCATCCAACCATCTCATCCTCTGTCGTCCCCTTCTCCTTTCACCCTCAACCTTTCCAAGCATCAGGGTCTTTCAAATGAGTCCACATCAGGTGGCCAAAGTATTGGAGCTTCAGCTTCAACATCAGTAGTCCCAATGAATTTTCAGGATTGATTTCCCTTAGGATGGGCTTGTTGGATCTCCTTGAAGTCCAAGGGCCTCTCTAGAGTCTTCTCCAATGTCACACAGCTCAAAAGCATCAATTCTTCAGCATTCAGCTTTTTTTTATAGTCCAAGTCTCACATCTATACATGACTACTGGAAAAATTATACCTTTGAGTAGATGGACAAATAATGCCTCTGCTTTTTAATTTGCTTTCTAGGCTAGTCATAACTTTTCTTCCACAGAGCAAGAGTCTTTTAATTTCATGGCTGCAGTCACCATTTGCAGTGATTTTGGAGCCCCCAAAATTAAAGTCTCTCACTGTTTCCATTGTTTCCCCATCTATTTGCCATGAAACAATGGGACTGGATGCCATGATCTTCGTTTTCTGAATGTTGAGCTTTAAGCCAACTTCTTCACTCTCCTCTTTCACATTCATCAAGAGGCTGTTTAGTTCTTCACATTGTGCCATAAGGGTGGTGTCATCTGCATATCTGAGGTTACTGATATTTCTCCCAGCAATCTTGATTCCAGCCTGTGCTTCATCCAGCTCAGCATTTCTCATGATGTAATCTGCATGTAAGTTAAATAAGCAGGGTGACCATATACAGCATTGATGTACTCCTTTTCCTATCTGGAACCAGCCTGCTGTTCCATGTCCAGTTCTAACTGTTGCTTCCTGACCTGCATACAGGTTTCTCAGGAGGC
Source organism: Ovis canadensis (assembly GCF_042477335.2). Lineage (NCBI taxonomy): Eukaryota > Metazoa > Chordata > Mammalia > Artiodactyla > Bovidae > Ovis > Ovis canadensis. Next base: position 140,435,626 of record NC_091245.1, read on the forward strand.
AGGTTACGTGGCCTGGTATTCCCATCTCTTTAAGAATTTTCCACAGTTTGTTGTTATCCACACAGTCAAAGGCTTTGGCATAGTCAATAAAGCAGAAGTAGATGTTTTTCTGGAACTCTCTTGCTTTTTTGGTGATCCAGTGGATGTTGGCAATTTGACCTCTGGTTCCTCTGCCTTTTCTAAATTCAGCTTGAATATCTGGAATTTCACAGTTCACATACTTTTGAAGCTTGGCTTGGAAAATTTTAAGCATTACTTTGCTAGCATGTGAGATGAGTGCAATTTTGTGGTGGTTTTAGCTTTCTTTGGAATTGGAATAAAACTGACCCTTCCCAGTCCTGTGGCCACTGCTGTGTTTTCCAAATTTGCTGGCATATTGAGTTCAGCACTTCCACAACATCATCTTTTAGGATTTCAAATAACTATTTAAAATACAAGGTTACGCTAGTTATTTAAGATATATATTTTAGTTATTAAAGATATTTGGAGATATGTTATTTATATGAATTCTTCTCTGGTATGTATTTCATTTTCATTTAACCAAAAATAATACCAGAGATAACTATGTGAGATGCTCCACACCTTTCATTTATTTGGTTAAAGGAAGATGTTGAAAACCCCATGCAATGTGTGCCCATATGTGGTTATATAAGTTCTTACCTTTCCCAAATCCTAATATTAACATATTATTATAAATGCAGTTTATGTCTACTATTATCTGATATAAAAATCTATCAGAAAGCTATCAGAAAACTGGTATCCAACCCTCTAGCCATTTACCAGAAACCTGGCATTTGGTTTTCCAGAATAATTTTCAGCAGAAACACTAAATTGTGTTTCATTCCACTGATGGCATGATTTATTATTACCTGTAAGGATGATTTGTGCAAATAAAGGAGTCTTCAACAAGATTCCTTTTTCTTATGAAGAACTGTATTTTAATTTACTAAACAATTCAGAAAATCAGTTTTTTAATTCTCTGTTAAATGTATCAATGTTTATTCACTTTGAGAAGCTTTGGAGTAAAGTCTTATCTATTTGCTGACAATATTTTCAGAAATTCTAAGCTGTACTGTAACCTAACGTGTTGTATTCTCTTTTAAGTAATGAAGTCATATGAGTAAATGTGGTGATTTTTATAGTTCTGAATTATTATAAATCATTATAATATTATAATGATTTGAAGAAGTTTAGGAGAGCTTAATTTCATATCTTAAGTTTTAATCAATTCTTTAATTATACCTGTACATTGGAATTACACAGTTGATACACTGTGGCATAATTTTCTTAAACATCACAAGAATACAAAATACCAAATACGCACAGTTTTTTAACTCACAAATGTAAATAAAATGTTTGATTTTTATTTTCTTTAATGTTTTACAAACTTAATTTGAAATCTTTTCAATGTTAAAATAGCCTTACTCATTCAAGGCAGGTATTTCCCATCTAACTTAACAGGATATTACAGGCAGAGATTTGGGCCAGGTCTGAGACAAAAGCAGCAGACACCCAGAGTGTTTTTCATATTTACAGACTGTCATGCTGAGACCTTTGGAACAGACTTAAGACCCTGAAAGAGAATTGTTTCTAAGGCTTTACCTAGCTAAACCCTTTCCCTCCAATAAAAATTTGAAACTTTGTTGTTGGACAAACTGTTGTATGTTTCATTTTCTTGGTTTCTAAAGTAAATGTTTTCCTAACTCAAAAAAGCTTCCATTTGTTCAGACTCATGAATATAGAAATTTTGATGAATATTTAAGTGATATCCAGATGATTTGTAGATGACCATGTCTTTGTTGCAGTCATTTCTAACATCTCTGAGTCTGGCCATGACTTTCCTGTCCTTGGTATGCTTTCAGCTTAGGCTCCCTATTGTTCTATTCTTTAAAATCTCACAGCACACGCTGCTTGAGCACAGCAAGTTTGGCCAGATCCCTCACATGACAGACTGGTTGTTTCCAGCCTCCTTTAAAAATACTGAATCCTGTTCCTTGTCACCCTTGGCTTTGGTAGTGTTCTTCATTCAAATAGGTCTTACCACTGGGAGTCAGAATTCTGTAACATGCTGGCTTGTGGTGTGTTCAGTGCCGTGTGATGCCTGGCAGCATAAGAGCATTCTCCCATCAGACACTCTAGATAAAAGCATTTGCACAAATGAAGTCCGAAGGCAACCCCTCCTCTGCAGATTACTAACTGTAGTGAAGGGTTAGTCCTATGGTTGGATGACTCCTCTTACACTGAATTGCACTGAGTTCTAGTTTCTTCCTTGTAGTCATTGTTTATGACTGAAGTACCAGCAAAGCTAGGAACTGACTAACCCAACACAGAAGACATATTTGGTACCTTCAAACATTCTTTCGACTAAAATATCCTATGTCCTTGTATTTGTTATTGATAACATTTAAGTATCTACCTTCATCTTAAATGTAGAACTCAGAACAAAATGCAGATGAAAGGACTTACATCTTCAGCTCTAAATATCATTGCTTTTCTTCTATTTTTGTATTTGAATGCTTTCTATAAAGTGAATGCCTTGTTTTTGCATTTTAAATATGTCTTGCGTGTGTGTGTGCACCCAGTTACTTCTGACTCTTTGGAATCCCATGGGCTGTAGCCTGCCATGCTCCTCTGTCCATGGGATTTTCCAGGCAAGAATGCTGAGGTGGGTTGCCATTACCTCCTGCACAGAATTATCTTGACCCCAGGATCAATACAACATGTAAAAAACATTGCAGTAAAAAATATTTAAAAATATCAAGAGCAGAGAATCTCTTGTCTTCATAAAAAAAATAATTGATTAAACCTATATGAAAGGTAATATGTGATCTCTGGGTTGGGAAGACCCACTGAAGTAGGAGATGCTTACCTGCTCCAGTATTCTTGTTTATAAAGTTCCATGAATAGAGGAGAGTGGAGGGCTACAATTCAAAGTGTTGAAAAGAGTCAGACATGACTGAGTGCCTGATTGATTGACGGAGGAAGATCTTTATTTTTCACATTGTTGTAAAGAATCCTCACTGGCAAACATTCAGACCAGGACATGTGTATGTGGGGGTGGGGGAGTGGTTACAGGGTAGTAAGTTATAACTCAAGAAAAGTCTGGTCTAGAGCACAATAGCAAATCCATGTTCTACACCAGCAGAAATTGAGATGATCCTTTTAAGAAGGAACAATTAAGGTTCACAAGATCATTACAGAAGGATAGACCAAAACAAAAAGTAATTTTGCCCTGTCATAATTTAACATCCATGTTAGAACTTCCTGGAAAATTTTTAATTAATTAATTTTAATTGGAGGATAATTACTTTAAAATATCTGATAGTTTTTGCCATATATCAACATGAATCATCCACTGATACACCTGTATCCACCCATCCTGAGCTCCCCTACCTCCCTCCCTATCCCATCCCTGTGGCAAAATTTTTAATAAAAATTGTTTGAATGAAAATATATGATTTGAGAAGTAAAGAGTTTGTGAGGGGAGGAGGTAGTAAGGAATCTTGAAAACTGCTGCTTTGCTGGCCAGGACTACATTGCCACGTACTGTGTGAGGATCTTTCCTTCATCAGGGAAAACAGTTGGCTCAACAATTGTCCTTGATGTTGCATGACACATAAATACCTAAACCATTCTCAATAGCTAAGAAGGTATGTTGCATCAGTTATATCAATGGGAAACAATAAAATCATTGGATTTTTTTTTAGCTTTTATATCTACAGTTAGTTCAGTTCAGTTCAGTCACTACTGAACTGTCCTACTCTTTGCGACTCCATGAATTGCAGCACGCCAGGCCTCCCTGTCCATCACCAACTCCCGGAGTTCACTCAAACTCACGTCCATTGAATCGGTGATGCTATCCAGCCATCTCATCCTCTGTCATCCTCTTCTCTTCCTGCCCCCAATCCCTCCCAGCATCACAGTCTTTTCCAATGAGTCAACTCTTCGCATGAGGTGGCCAAAGTACTGGAGTTTCAGCTTTAGCATCATTCCTTCCAAAGAATTCCCAGGGCCAATATCCTTCAGAATGGACTGGTTGGATCTCCTTGCAATCCAAGGGACTCTCAAGAGTCTTCTCCAACACCAAAGTTCAAAAGCATCAGTTCTCCAGTGCTCAGCTTTCTTCACAATTCAACTCTCACATCCATATATGACCAGTGGAAAAACCATAGCCTTGACTAGACGGAACTTAGTCGGCAAAGAAATGTCTCTGCTTTTGAATATGCTATCTAGGTTGGTCATAACTTTTGTTCCAAGGAGTAAACATCTTTTAATTTCATGGCTGCAATCACCATCTGCAGTGATTTTGGAGCCCTAAAAATTAAAGTCTGACACTCTTTCCACTGTTTCCCCATCTATTTCCCATGAAGTGATGGGACCAGATGCCATGATCTTAGTTTTCTGAATGTTGAGCTTTAAGCCAACGTTTTCACTCTCCTCTTTCACTTTCATCAAGAGGCTTTTTAGTTCCTCTTCACTTTCTGCCGTAAGGGTGGTGTCATCTGCATATCTGAGGTTATTGATAGTTCTCCCGGCAATCTTGATTCCAGCTTGTGCTTCTTCCAACGCAGCGTTTCTTATGATGTACACTGCATATAAGTTAAATAAGCAGGGTGACAATATACAGCCTTGACATACTCCTTTTCCTATTTGGAACCAGTCTGTTGTTCCATGTCCAGTTCTAACTGTTGCTTCCTGACCTGCATATAGGTTTCTCAAGAGGCAAGTTATGTGGTCTGGTATTCCCATCTCTTTCAGAATTTTCCACAGTTTATTGTGATCCACACAGTCAAAGGCTTTGGCATAGTCAATAAAGCAGAAATAGATGTTTTTCTGGAATTCTCTTGCTTTTTCCATGATCCAGCGGATGTTGGCAATTTGATCTCTGGTTCTTCTGCCTTTTCTAAAACCAGCTTGAACATCAGGAAGTTCACGGTTCATGTATTGCTGAAGCCTGGCTTGGAGAATTTTGAGCATTGCTTTACTAGCATGTGAGATGAGTGCAATTGTGCGGTACTTTGAGCATTTCTTTAGCATTGCCTTTCTTTGGGATTGGAATGAAAACTGAGCTTTTCAAGTCCTGTGGCCACTGCTGAGTTTACCAAATTTGCTGACATATTGAGTACAGCTTTTTCACAGCATCATCTTTCAGGATCAGAAATAGCTCAACCCACCTCCAAGAAGCAGTGTTTGCACATGTGCAGGAGGGCCGAGTGAGCCCCTCCACGTTCAAGGTCAGGAGAAACAGCAGTGAGGAGATACCCCTCATCCAAGGTAAGGAGCAGTGGCTGTGCTTTACTCGAGCAGCCATGAAGAGATACCCCAAGTCCAAGGTAAGAGAAACCCAAGTAAGACGGTAAGTGTTGTGAGAGGGCATCAGAGGGCAGATATATTGAAACCATAAAAACACAAAACTAGTCAATCTAATCACAAGGACCACAGCCTGGTCTAACTCAATGAAACTCAGAAACAATAGACCACGTGAAATGTATCTGTGGGAGACTTTCTCAGTGGAAACTGGGCTTATTTTGTTTTGCCTCAACTGCTTCATTCAGCTTTCTGAATGAGAGTGTTTAGTAGCACCAGTAACTAAGTAAAAATCTCGAGGGAAATATTTCTAAAGAGTTGAGGCCTGTTGCTTTAACTTTCTCATGTTAATTCCCTTAAATTCACAAACTGGATACTCATTCTTCATTCTTAATCATCCATCCTACAATGCTCACCGACTTATAAATGTTTTAGAAATCTCCAGTCCATGTGACACATGAAAATTAATTAGACTGTAGAAATTATCCCATATAGAATTGAAGTAGAGGTCAGAAAGTATAATCCTTATTACTTTTAAAGGTTTATATTTAATTTAGTCAATTAATGATAGTCAATTTACTAAGTTAACATTTGTTAACAATTTATAAATTATCTTGGAAGGTTTCAATTTCTTATCCATTTAAGAGCAGTGCTACTTAGCTTCTGACTTTAACATATTTACATTTCCAGGGAAGATATAATACTGAAAATGATGACTGCTTTCATTTTTTCAGATACTGTGTCCCATCTTTGAAAACATTGTTTAAAATGTTTATTTATTTGCTTGGCTGTGCCAGGACTTAGTTGCAGCATATGGTGGGATCTCCACTCTTCGTTATGACATGCACAATCTTTAGTTGTGTCACGTGAACTCCTAGTTGCAGCCTGTGGGATCTAGTTCCCTCCAGGGATGGAACCCAGCCCCCCTTGCATTAGCCGTGCAGAGTCTTAGCCTGTGGACTACCAGGGAAGTCCTGAAAATAGTTTAATAAATGAAACTACAGAACAAAAAAGAAACAATTTTCAGAGTGAATTTTATTTTAATGAAAACTTTGCCACTTTTTTTTTTTTAATTAGAGCATACTCACTGGGTATTAAATATTTTAGATTCTTTTAGCCATGATGGGGAAGAATATCCAGTACACCAACAACAGAGGCCCATCAAATGGTTTTACTAACTTTCACTGTTGTCATATTTTTCTTTCAATAGACCAGTTATACTGTAGAAAATTAATTATAATCTTTAACTCACAGAATACTATCATCATTGGTTCAAACATAGTCTTCTTTTACTTATTTATTGATCAGCTTACTCATTTTTAGTTGTTTACTGACCCACACATCAACTCACTACCAACAAAACACCAAGAACATTGACAATAACTTGACTGGGACAGAAATTGGGGCTTTTCCAAGATATTCAATTATAACTTAACTAATGTGGCAGCAATGTGTTGCCAGATTTATTTTTTTTTGTACAGAAACATTAAAAGCAAACAACAATAATTTTAGATAGAGTGAGCACTCTCATAAATAATTTGCAAGCATGCTAAACATTCCTGGTATGTTATAATAGATAATTTACATCAGGAATACAAATGTTTCAGAGGAATCTTACTTAAGAACAAGGGACTCTGGTCACAGCCTGTGAGTTCCATTTGCTTCACAGAATAATAACAGTGATTTTTAAAAAGCAAAACAATTCCTTGAGGAGCAGTCATGGCTTTTCAGGATCGTAGAAGGAATGTGATAAGTGCCTCTGAAAAGTTTCCTTTTTCAGGGAGCAGATTGAGGTGGTATTACTTTCATGATCTTCTCTGAAAAATAGATTTTTTACATAATTTGAGCTATTACCACCACACAGCTGCCAACAGATGATGTATCTTTACTATACATAAGCTTGTATAAATATATGTACCAATAGTTTTCCCAAATTTAGGTAACATTTGCTTGATCTCTGCCATAGATCCTATTTTGTGTGTGTGTGTGTGTGTGTGTGTGTGTATGTGTGTGATGGAGCTATTGTTACATTATAATAGCAATGCCTTACCATTGCCAGGTCTTTCTTTCAGAGTACCTGAAATTAATGAGTTTTATTTTTTTCCAGCTTCTGGCACTAGCCTTAACAAAAACAATAAGAACAAAAATGATAGTTTAATTTTAATTATGATATGAGAAATATAGAACATTTCGAGAAAAAAAGAAAAAGAAAGAATCACTGTAATAAGAAAAAAAATCACTCAATACAGTAGTTGAATTGATTCTGCTAAAACATGTCACATCATCTCACTGTTTTCTTAGGACTTTCAGTATTCTCTCATTTCTCAGGCAATGAGCTCTCAGTTCTAACAGTGACTTAAAAGAGTATCTCTTACCCCCTTTCCTGTCGATCAACCCCACTAGCCTCTTGGCTGTTCTAGCATTTACCAAGTGGGATCTCAGTGAAGAACCTTCATACTTACTGTTTCTTCTCCTGACACTAAGCGTTGGTCACTTTGCCTAACAGACTCTGCTTCCAGGTAGCTAGTTGCACTGCTCGCTCTATCATCTTCTTTACCAATGTGCCATATGTCACCTTCACTAGAAAGGTCACGGCCACCACTCTTTTTAAAATTTCAATCCTATTCCTGTATCCCACAAATGCAGTTTCACTATTGTCTTTGTTTACTCTAATTTTCTTTGGAAAAAAAAATCCCCATATAATTTAAAACAGCATTTACTTAGCTGTTTTGTTTGTGACCCATCTTCTTCCAACTGAGCTTAAGAATTTAGAACCTGATGCATCCCCAGCATATAGAGGAGTCCCATCACATAATTTGTACTCAGACACATACAACACTGTTTTTTTGTTTTATCTTTTTAATATTATCTTCTGGAATTCTGCTCCCCACCACCCCGCTCCACATACCCACATGCAGTATTATTCCTTGTCTTTCAGTAAGTTTTGTGTTACCTGACTCTCTGAGGTACGCCTGCCTTCCTCTCTCTACTAGAGAGGAGCAGAAGTCATATCTGACAAGATTTCCATAGCCTTCAGGCACTCAGTAGAAGGCATTTTGAAAGTCTGATGTGTCTTTGTGCCTGAGGGCTCATAGTGTGACACAACTGTCCCCAGCATTTGGTGGTGTTAAGAGGCAAAGCTTCCAGAATGTACTTCATTCTTACACCCACTCTCCGTAAGCTAAGGTAGGGAGATCTTTCTGCCGATAGTCTTCATCTTTGGCATCTAAGATGTGCAACGGTCTTCACCTGATTTTCTGGCCTAAAAGAGAAACCTGGCCAACATCTCCCTGCTTGATTGGGCCACACATTCCCTGCAAAGTGTCTTTCAGTGCTTCACCTGAGGAGTGAGCACATGAACAAACCAGGCTAGTGCCTGCTTAGCTCACATCCAAGACTCTGACATCTCTGACTTCTCCAGTCCCAAAGATCTACCTCTTTCAACTTACATTTTTCTCTAAGATCAGTGTTTTGAACATTTGGGAATATGTCATGCTGTTAACATGATAAAAATATGAAAGGCAAAGAAAAATGTGTGATTTTGATAGAGTGTAATTTTGCATCTATTACAAGTCCTGCTAGAAATCTTTGGCTGTGACTTGGACAGATAGGACTGCCTGGGACTCAGGTCAAGGCTGTGTTAGAGATTGTGGATATCTGCAAAAGGCCAGATATCCTTGATGGATGGAGGTACCATCAAAGGGACAGCAGTGCTTTCTCCAGAGGGAAGCACATAACAGCCCAAAGGAGGATTATCACAGCTAGGCTAATCTGCTTTCTCCTTTCTTCTCTCTTTCATCTCCTGGAATTGTGTTACTGCAGAGCTATGCTGACATTACATCTAATGAACAAGAAGAGAAATCATCCTCTAACATGTCTTGGAATGATAAAGATACTTTTGTGATAAGACTAGCCTAGCTGTCTGACTACTAAGACAGGCTATTTTCTGTCTGAAAATAGATGGTACATCCCCTCTTTGGCACAAAAGCTCTTGATCATATAGAGTAAATTCTCTCTCTATAGCCAATGAATTTGTCCATAAAAACTGGAAAGAATGGAAAATTTTCCTCATCATGCATCAGAGTTACCTTTACCTTTTTAGCTTTACCTTAAAGATTTTGTGGATTGGACATAGAAAAAGTTCTAATTATTTGCCCCAGCTATTCAGGTAGATGCATAAAGTCAGATCGACAAGTAAAAAAATTCAAAAGTTTTCTTAAATTGATTCTTGCTTCAAAATACAGAAGAGTCACATGGGCATATAATGTTAACATGGGTCAAATTGCTTAGTGATCCACTTTGCACACACCTGTAAAATTCAGATTCACTCCTATAGCTCTTAGTGGTTTACATGGTGTACAGATTCTTGATCTTTTCACTACATCACCAGCATTCATGATAATGAGGTTTTGGCATATCTAAAAGAAAGTAAATCTAATGAAGAAATTATATACACAAGTCAAATTACATTTAAGATGTTTCCCCATTTCTCACTAGAATTAAAGGTGTAATTTAATATGGATTTTTGATTAAAAACAGATGGTTCACATCTGTTCTCAAAAAGGAAAAAAGAAATCTTAACTAAAATGTATGTCATTGAGGTAATATCTGATGAGGAAGACATGCTGAATATAGTTTGATTCTTTCTCCATAAGTAGGTCTTTATACTTGTCCACTAAAAGAGTAGCTGGAATAAAAATAAGTCTATTTTTTTTAGAATAATATCCTCACAGGAATCATCTTATGTTACAAGCAGTTCCACAGGTCAGGTAGGTGAACTTCCAGGCAATGTCATCTTGTCTAGGCTGGTACAGAAAGTTCCCAGAATGAATCCAGCCGAAGTCCAAAGAACAACAGATTGAGAAATTGGAGGAGGTGATATGGCCAAATAGTAGGAGATTCAGCTAGATTTGGGGGAATGAGGTTCTTTGTGAGACAGAGATTTTCAGGTAAGTTTTTTGATTTCTGCCTTTTACATCGTTAAGTCATCACTCCCCCAGCCCCCTGCAACCTTGAGTGTGGCAGGACCATGACTTGCTTAGATTCGATAGAAGACCTTGGCAAAGCTGACAGGACACATGTGATTACAGGTACATGATTTTGCCATATAATACTGCAGCACACATATTAGGAAGACATTCTTTCTCCTATGATGACCTAAAGAAGCAAGTTGCAATGCTATGTGTCACCACATTAGAAAGCCAAGGAGATAAGGATGATAAAGACAGTGAGAATCACACAGTCCACTAGCCTGCAAAGAACTGCACTTTGTCAACAACTACAGGAGTTTAGAAAAATATTTCTCCTTAGTCAGACTTCGTATGAGACTGAAACCTTGGCCAACACTTTGATTGCAAGTTTAAGATCCTGAAGCAGAGGATTCTATTAGCTGAAGCCTGGACTCTGGAACTACAGAGGATGTCAGATAATAAGTGGGTGTTATTTTAAGCTTCTAAATTTGTGGCAAAACTATTACATGCAATATAATGCAATACATAGTGATTGCAATCATTTTCAGTCTACACTTCTTAAGATATTCCTTGTCATTAAAGAAAGGCAGAACACTCAAGTTTGCTATGATATTGCAGGAGATAGATGTAGACTCATGAATAGTTTAAGGCCACAGAGAGGTGTCCATTTCCGAACCCTGAGGAATGACAATAAACAAATTCTACAAAGGTAATATGGCTAAAATTTCCATATGAACCAAGGTAAATATAAGTTATCAACTTAGTGGGGTGGTATCTTGGAGGAAATAATCATTTTCTTCATTGATTCAACTTGATAGTGCATCAAGAATGGTAAAGACACATAAGGAGCATCTTTGTTTTCTGTAGAGACTGTATGAATGCAATATCTTTGCAGGATGCTAAGATATTTTAGGAACATAAAGTGCATTATTCCTAAAGCCAAGAGGCAACATTCATATTGGAAGACATCATCTTGAAATACAGATAGGCAAATAACCTAGAATACATTCCAAAAGTATGGCTAATGTTAGAGTACCAGATTGAAGGCAAAAGCCAGTTCTAATAATTTTAACAGTGAATATTTTTACTTGGAAGTTAATAATATATGTGATCCAATAATTGATCCATGAATATAAAATAAAATTGAACATTAAATCACCTTACAAATATCCATTCAGTTTCATTTTGAAAAATTAAAGAAATGATATCTGCAAATTATTTTCTAGTCTATAGAGTCAATTATAAGTATGCTTTCTCAGATATATGCTAATATATTTTTAAGTCAGGAATTAAGTAAGCAACTGTATAAAAATAAGAATTATCCATAGTGCCTTTTAACTTACCAAGTTCTTATGAATTTAATCCATTTTTATAGAAACATTATGTCTATAATGTACAATACATCATTTTCTTCTTGTCAGTTTATTTATTCTCTCTCCTTTATTGAGAATACATACTAGATAATGCATTGATACACAATAACTCAGTAGAAAAGCATAAAAGAGTTTTTCTCTACAGTGGCAGATGATAACTAGTTAGGTAGTAGTATATTTTTATATAGAAGTACATATGTGATGGAAGCTAAAAAGAAATAAAAATGACCAGTAATTTTGCTGAGAAGACAAGATTGAGTTTTAAAAATAAAAAGTTGTACATCATTGTATTATTGACCAAACCATGATATTTTCAAAATATCATTCAATACAATTGGTCAAACTATACCTCAGAAAGAAGAAAAGTCCTACAGAGAGCACAGCTGACAACCTGGTGTGCAAATTCCTAATCAAATCATCACCATCTGCATAACTTGTGATCAAATCCACTTTGGCATTTGGCTTGCTGACTCTTCAAGGATATGAGTCCTAATGCACCGAAAACTTAAACGAACAAGAATAATGGATCTGAAGATGAAAAAGAATGGCATGATACACAGAGAACAAAGTTAAGAGCTACATTTATTATTTCTATAAACTCTTTTTCTGTGTGTTTATGACTGTCTCTCAAGACTTTAGTGACTTCACACACAACAAGGATAATATTTTGCATTCTGATCCCTCTGAACTAACTAGTCTGCTGATAATTGATAAATGTTAATTAACTGACTCTCTTGCTAAATACTCACTGGAAAACACAAGGAGAAACCTTGAGAACAGGAAACTATTTCTGAAGTATCCATAGGGTACTGCCTATTCCTTTCCCACTTTTTTTCAGAACACATCTAATCTGTGATTTTAAAAGTTTGTTATGTGTGTTTTCCTTTCTTCTCTTCTTTCTTTTAAATTCTTGTATCTGGATTGAAGAACTAGGCTGAAGTGCATATATGTGAATAGTGAAATGGATCTTCAGAAATCCATAATACTGTAGCTTGTTTTGAGATGAACAGAGCCATAAATTTAGATACTCCTGAACCTTATGCTATTTAATGGTTTTAAATATATAACAGAACCAGCTTAAATGTACTTCATAGAAAGTGAAAATAGGAATGCATGTGAACTTTGGAACCAAGCAATGTAAAGGCCTTGCCCTTTGTATTTTCTGTTTCCCTATTTATCTCTCTTTATATATTTTCCCTTCTAGAAACTTCTTTGCTTCTCTAGACCACATGGCAAAATATGCCTGTTCTTATAGTAACCTAGCTTATGTATTATAATCCCAGCATTTTGAACTGGCTAATTGGTTCTAATTGCAAATTCAGGGAGATATAGGATGATGAACAAACTTGGAAAGGTGTCCATTGCTTCTAATTAGAAATGATCAAAAGGATGAACCACGCTGGACTAAAATGGCTTAGAGCAAATTTCCAGGAAAATTTCTTGTAGTGTAATCTTAGAATGAGATCTTATATGACTCCAGATATATACGATTTTAGTGTCAAGATTTTAAAACTTTGAACACTTTTATTACTGTCTCATTTGGCTTAAACTTAGTTATATGGACGTAGCACCAAGAAAAATACCTGACTTTTGGTTTCTTCCATTCCACATACATAAGTGAGACAGGTGAGGGAAATTGTCAAGGTAAGTTTTATTCAGGCTGAAAGAGAAAATTAGCAGTGAAATCCCTTGCCTCCATGATGTTTCAATTTCATACAACTACACATTGTTAGAAAGGCATTCATACAGAGAGATTTACATTAAAATAGCATAAATGAAAATGGACAATGTAGAGGAAAGATCATGTAATCTTCTAGGTCTGTTTGACTACCTTTAAACATGACCTTTTCTTTGGTCAATTTAAAGAAAGGTGATAAAGGTTTAAATCAATTATCATTTGAACATAATATCATAATATTATTAATATAATAATAATATAATAACTGTCATATTGAAAATAATATCAAATTATTTTTAAGCTTTTTTAACTCAAAGTATTTTTTCAATTAAAAAATGCTAAAAGCTAGTTAAATCCTAATTATTTTACTATATTTTATTATCATATATGTTCTTGAAGTTATTTTGTCTACTTAATCTCTAGGGGAGAAATAAATAATGGCATTCTATAGCCCATCAATTCTAACTTTGCATACAGTGATGACACATTGAATTCAAAGTGGTCATTTTGGAGATATTCACACCACAGAAATCAACAAATATTGCATACTATCAATGCTTTTTGTTGTCCTACGGTCAGCTGGTCAGCTGGTTGTTAAAAAATTACCAACTTACTGTCTATTACTCCTTAGAAATATGAATTATATATATGGGGGCTTGATACAGGCTTTCTCTAGAGGTGAATGGATAAACTGCAAATCCTAAAGAGCATGCATGAGGAAAAGCATTTGCTGGGAAAGACAACCTGTTTTACTTTGTTTCTTTTGCTTGACAACAGTGGTCCTATTGGGTTGCTGAGTGCTGAGTGCAAAAGAATAGAAAACATGGAACGATTGCTTGGACCAGGTTAATTTTGTAAACTGTGGAGATGAGTGATGGATAGTAAAGCAAAGGTTGAGGCAGGATAGACAGTAAAGGGAGTCGTGAATAAAGACCAAAATGATTATAAATACTTAGAAGATAAATGTGTTAGGTAAGATATAAAGTTAACATATCCCCAACCGCAGTACAATCTACATTGCCCAAAAGGTTTTGTACTTGGATTTAATATTTTGTTCTGATGAGTTTGGGATTCATCACAAGACATGGAGAAATTGACAAAACCAAGGCTTCCCTGGTGGCTCAGATGCATGAATCATGGGTTCCATCCCTGGATCAGGAAGATCCCCTGGAGAAGGGAATGGCTACCCACTCCAGTATTATAGCCTGGGAAATCCCATGGACAGAAGAGCCTGGCAGGCTACAGTCCCTGGGTTGCAAAGAGCTGGACACAACTGACTGACTAACACTTTCACTTTCAAGACAATCTAGTCACATTCACCTTAAATCTATTAGGTTGTCAAAAGTTATCTTACTACATTCATTCTTTAACTCATTTCTTTATTATAAAACAATAAAAAGAGTCTGTAATAAAAAGTATCAACAGATGGTTTAGAGATTAATTCTGTTTACATTATTTTCAAAGACTTCTTATACAATTTTTAGTATCATCGTAATGTAAAAAATGGGATAAGATTTAAAGCTATTATCCATTAATACCAAAATATGTAACTACAATGAAAACATATTTTCAAATAACTTATTTTCCTGAGAAGATGAAGGGCACAAATATATGCTGCAATTGTGTGAAAAATTCATTGTCTACTAGAAGTAATTAATCTATTTTATCGATTAGCAGTTGGTATATTTTACCTGTTGGTACATTTCATGTAGAATATAGGATATATCCAATATGAGAGTGACACTGAAAGAATCTGCTTCTGCAATTTCCTTATTCTGATTTTGTCCTAGTTGAATATTCACTGAATGGGTTTAATTTTGAACCAAAAGCATATTCAAAAAGTCTGAAAAGAAAATGGACTCATTTCCATTTTAAATGTCACTGAAATGAAAATACTGAAGTCTTGGATAAGTGATTTCCTTTCATAAGGTTAAATATCTACCAAGAATATTAGCTGAGTTTTCTCAAAATTGCCCTTTAAGTGCTATTGCTGCCAAGAAACAATACAAGGAAGTGAAGTTGATATTGTCTGAAAATCACAGTGCCACTACATTGAATTGCTATGATATTATTGCAGCCAGGATGTCATTGCCAGTGTTTATCTTAACCAATTTTGTAAAGCAATTTTTATTGCCGCTACTTAGTAATATGCTTAGCAACTTAATTACTGCCCTGTAAACTGATAATCTAGTGGGTGAGACACAGTGTAAATAGATCATTGCTGCACAGTGTGTTGCTGCTGCTGCTAAGTCGCTTCAGTCATGTCCGACTCTGTGGGACCCCATAGATGGCAGCCCACCAGGCTCCCCCGTCCCTGGGATTTTCCTGGCAAGAATACTGAAGTGGGTTGCCATTTCCTTCTCCAATGCATGAAAGTGAAAAGTGAAAGTGAAGTTATTCAGTTGTGTCCGACTCTTAGCAATCCCATGGACTGTAGCCTACCAGGCTCCTCCGTCCATGGGATTTTCCAGGCAAGAGTACTGGAGTGGGGTGCCATTGCCTTCTACCACACAGTGTGTTAAGAGCTATGGTAGACATGTTAGTAAGGCACTTTGCAGGAGAATGAGACAGGATGCTACCTCCTAGAGAAAAGGAAAAGTTTCAGAAAAAGTCATTAATTAGGGTGTCCATTTAAGAATAATGAAAACTTTGTGAAGCCAGGAAGAACTCTCCAAAGAGCTCAAGGCAAAGGCAGAAATCTTCTAGCAAAATCAGGTGATTAGCTAATAGGATGATTTCAATATAAATATTAATAAAAATCATAAAAATTACATTAAAGGAGAAAGTAGCCATTTAGAGCCATAGAATTTTTGTATTAGAAAAGAGAGTTTTCACAATTGAAGTAGCTTGGGAAATGACAAACTAAATTAGAGTCTTTGGGGAAAAGGTCACAGGTATTTATTTTGAAAGAATTACCCAGGAGATTTTAGTGCTGTTTGTTAGTAACACAACATATTAGGTCAAAGCATTATTTTCTAGCAAAACAATATGAATTTTTAATTGTAAAATTTCATATTACCATTTCACTTTCACTGTTTGTCAAGGCCTGTTCCAGTATAGCTATGAATGTATAATGTCAACTTGATATTTAAACTACAACTGGTCCCAAAAGTCTCTGTGAAAACAAAGAATTTTCTAAATGCTGTATGTATGAGGTTTTGATTTTTTCCAGCTTTGTTGAGGTATAATTGACAAATAAAACTCTGAAATATTTTAAGTGTACAACATAGTGATTTGATATATGAAATAAATTATGAAGGGCTTCCCAAATGATTGGGTGGTAAACAATCCACCTGCCAATGCAGGAGATGCGAAGAGACTAGGGTTCTATCCCTGGTCAGAAAGAGCTCCTGGAGTAGGAAATGGCTACCTGCTCCAGTAGTCTTGCCTGGAAAATTCTGTGGATAGGGGAGCCTGGCAGGCTACAGTCCATGGGGTTGCAAACAGTCAGACATGACTGAGCAAATGAGCACATGTGTTATTGAAGAGTGAGTGCATCCTTCAAGTTAAGTGACATATTAATCATGTCACATCTTCACATATTTACTTTTATTTATTTATTTATTTGGTATGAACATTTATATTCTAGTCTCTTTGCAAATTTCAACTATAAAGTGTTATCATCTATAGTCATTATACATTCTTATATATACTGTATACCTGTTATTCCTCAGACCTTATTTATGTCTTAATTAAAACTTGGCTGTTACCAACGTCTCCTTCTTTGCCCCATCCCCTCAACCCCATTTTTCTAAGTCTGTTTTTTTTAGATTCCACATATACGTGAAACCATAGAGCATTTGTCTTTCTCTGCCTGGCCTGTTTCACTTAGACTAATACCCTTCAAGTATATCCATGTTGTCACACATGACAGGACTTCCTTTTTCAGTGCCAGGAACTGACAAATCAATCTTTGTCAAGAACTTAAACAACCAATTTCAATGTAATCAACTAAACTTACCCATTTAATAAATGTAAGTTCTCTTAAAATATGAATATGGTGGTTTTAGAAGTTATCATGCCTTTCTACTAAAAAATAACAAATCTGGAAACACTCAAAGTGCAATCATAACAAATCTTACATTTTAGTAAATATTACAAACAATTTAAAAACCAATATTTGCAATTACTAATGTGATACAGATCTGCAAGGATGCAGGTGTAATTTATTATCTCATATCTGTATCTAACTTGAAATTTACCTAGGCTAGTAGATCCATACAAATGGGACATTGTTATTTTATCAGCATGTTAAATTACCATGAAAAGCAGGTATTATTGAAGTATCAACTCAGTCGAGGACTCTTACAGGCCAGAGTCCAGATCTAAATGCAGCAATGAAGTGATTGCAGGCAATGTATGATGTGGGGTGTGTGTGTGTGTGTGTGTGTGTGTGTGTGTGTATGTTTGTCTATGTGAGAATTTTTAGAAATTTCACCTGATAGACATCCTTCCTCATTCCTTAGGACTTGTGACCATAAGACATTTTTGTTGATCTCACAGCCGTTCATCCCTTATTGTGCCTCTCTTCCACCCCTCAAGAAGTATCTGGACAGTGAATAACTTTCTGCTTCTTATCACAATATTTTCTGTGAAATCCTATCAGGCGTTCAGTTTTTCACTCATGGACTCTACTCCTTGCAGTACTTAGTGTCTGGTTATCAGCATTAGCAGAAAGCTCACCTCCTCAAAAAATATCCACGTAGAAATTGCAACACTGTTCGCACTGTTATAGAGTATGACTAAACAAAGACCTATCTATCCACTATCAGAAACAAAAATGAAAGAACTAAGAAATTCTTACCAAAAAGTAAAATGATTAAAAATATGAAGCATTATAGCTAATGAAAAATATGAATAATTATGCACATTATTTTGTGAATGTGATCACATAGGAATAATTTTAGTTTTATAAAAAGAAAGATATATTCCAGCATATTCATTTTATAGATTATATTTGTGGTGTTAAAAAATGTAATTCAAACAAGTAGTAAAAAATCCAAAATTCAAAGCAGCCATTAAAATATATTCTAAACTCATAGAGTAAGAAATTTTAAAATTTAATGTTGAGAAGTTTCATCAACTGAAGTCAACAGAGCACAAAAAATGTGTATTCTCCTTTTAAATAATAACATGCTTTCCATTTATCAGTTTAGAAGACCTTTTTAAAAACATATCTTGATGAGAAAATAATCCATGGAAATAAAATTCAGAGTCCACTGGTGATAGAATTTTCTGATCTTATGGATGGCTAAAGAAAGTTAAATGGATATTTCTTAGTTTTGTGATTTCTTTAGCACCATCAGAATTATGCTTTGAGATCTATGTATCATACAAGATTTCAATTCTAGCCTACTTTTCCTATAGGGAATTTTTCAATATAAGGATAAGAGCATTTGAATCAGATGTTTGTACAATCACTGTTTTCTTCCAAAACTATATTCTTGAGGTACAAAGAGAGGTGGAAAAGCAAACATCAGTCATAGTCATTAGGGGTCTGGTGAATGATTTCAAACATTAGAGTAAATGAGTACACATTAAATAAAAATGTAACCTAATTTTACTTTCATTGGCTCCAACACTATAAAGTCTGCAAAGGCAGTGATTGTTTATTGGCATGTATTCCTTTAGGCATCTCTGATAGATTATGTTTTTTTGTTTGTAAATAAAGTACATTTACTTTGGCTTGACACATATATATCCAAGTCTAACTCTTTTAGACTAGCATGTTGTTTGTGAGGTTCTCTATTTTTTTTAAAATTATCTAGACAGTTCCATTCTCCAACCAACTCAGTAAATAAGAACCTTACTGCCCTCCCATTCACACTGAACTATCTTAATATTTAAACTTCAAAAATACTGTTGGTCCATAGTACAAACAGATTCTACTTACAAATCTAAAATTCATTTTTTTGAGTAATCTTAGAAAAGTTAATTAAGTTTTGTATACTTTACATATATTTATTTTTGTATATAAAATCTTAAGAAAAAATATATATTTTATCTTTATTTCAGAACCATTGGCAACTGACTCAAGCAAATAAATCAAACATAATAGATGACAAAGACAGATATCATTCAGGATATATCTTTCTTGCTATTATCTGTATTTACCATTGTAAACCCTAAAGGAGTTTTGAGTTTGTTCATGTGCCTAATGGAATGAAAGAGGTTATAATCATACTCTAGAATCATTCTAGTCCTTGTTTTCATTCATTATAATTCTGGGAATTGAATTGTTTCCTGAATATTTATTTAGTGCTTGCTAAATGCATGGCATTGTGCTAGATTAAAGCCAAATGATAAACTTTTACATTCTCCACATTCATTGTGATCAGCTTTGATTTTCATGTAGTATATATGGAATTTCTTAATACATACTCCTTTATCTATAGATTAATTGCTCCCATTTCACCACCATCGCCAGGCTGACCATTGGCAACAAGAAGAACCAAGAGATATGGGGCATCAAATGCCAATTGTCACTGGAGAAACCCAGTTGTCTATGAAGCCTCTATTGCAACATGGTGTCTCCTCTTTTCTTTGAACAAGGAAAGTAAGCAAGAAGCCCAATTGTGGACAGCTTAGCTCTTTTTAATCTTGGTTTTCTGTTGCCTTCCTCCTACAAGTATATTAAAGAACCATTGAAGAGAGAAAACTATGAAGTGTTGCTTTTTAAAAATGACTATGAAAGCTTTTATCACTGCTATACTTTTAAGAGCCTAAGCTCTACACTTTTTGAAGTTTTAGGGAGAGTGAGCCTGTAATTTCAAGATACCTTAACAGCAAAATTTGAACCACATCTTCCAAGTGCCATTCTTCATAAATCTATTTAGAATCATGCTTAAAAATCACCACCAGCAAATAATTTTCATCTATTTAATTTTTCAGCATTGCTTCATTATAAGACACAGGTTACAAAAAATAATAAGCCATTTGTATTGTAAGCTGAAAAGAACGAGAATCATAGAGTAGATCTGCAGCAATCTCTTCTGAGGATAGCAAGAAAAATAGACATTCCAACTATGCCTTTAGATTCACAATCAGCTTGATGGAAACAAATAGCCCCAGGTCATTCACCTTGAAACCTAAATAAAGAAACAAACAATTGGTCAACCAGAGGTATAGAATTGGTATAGAACTTAAAGACTCAAGAGACAGTTTCCTATAACAGGTTAACCCGGGGTATCCTCTAATGCACATTAATGAAGTCTCCTTTATGTACAGTTGGGAAGGTCCCCTAGAGGAGGAAATGGCAACCACCCAGTATTTTTGCCTAGAGAATCCCATGGACAAAGGAACCTAGTGGGCTACAGTCCATGGGGTCACAAAAAGTCAGAGATGACTGAGCGGCTAATACTAATACCATACATACTATAATCGTCAAAGAAGGGAGTAAAAGATTTTAAAGTGTCTAGTGAGTAGAACATTTATGTGAACCTTGTGAAGGTTATAACTTCTTTAAGGAATTAATCTGATCATTTCTACAGCTGAGACCTCTTATGTTTGGCATATGACCTCTTATGTTATCACTTCATTGAGGTTTGATCAAAATTTTCTGGTTCTTTGCACATCTAATGATTGAATCATGAACATTTTGAACATTATTTTATGTACATTCTGGATCCATTAAAATGCCTTGAAGAATATTTTGGTTTGTTTTTTATTGCTGTTTTTTTTTTATCTTAAATGTGTAAGTCCAGTTATGTTTAGACAAGAAGTTCTGTCTTACCTTCTGTGGGTGTTCTTTCCCAGCTCAGTTCAGTTTCCAGAGCCTATGCTATGCTACTTTGGATCTGTCATGTACATGTGTTATTCATGGGTTAATTATGACTGTATGTAGGTGCATGCTCAATTGTGTCCAATTCTTTGGGACCGCATGGACAGTAATCTGCAAGACTCCTCTGTCCATAGAATCTCCAGACAAGATTACTGGTAGGGATGCCATTTCTTCCTCCAGGAGATTTTCCTGACCCAGGGATCAAACCTGTGCCTCCTGCATTGGCAGGCAAGTTCTTTACTACTAGTGCCATCTGGGAAACCCAATTATGACTTTGTGTATGTTAGTTGCTAGTTGTATCTGACTCTTTTGTGATCCCATGGACTGTAGCCTGCCAGGCTCCTCTGACCATGGGATTTCCCAGGCAAGAATACTGGAGTGGATAGCCATTCCCTTCTCCAGGGGATCTTCCTGACCCAGGGATTGAACCCAGGACTCAGATGGGGAAACAGTGGCTGACTATATTTTTCTGGGTTCCAAAATCACTGAAGATGCTGATTGCAGCCATGAAATTAAAAGACGCTTACTCCTTGGAAGGAAAGTTATGACCAACCTAGACAGCATATTAAAAAGCAGAGACATAACTTTGCCAACAAAGGTCTGTTTAGTTAAGGCTATGGTTTTTCCAGTGGTTATGTATGGATGTCAGAGTTAGACTGTGATGAAAGCTGAGCACCGAAGAACTGATGCTTTTGAACTGTGTTGTTGGAGAAGACTCTTGAGAGTCCTTTGGACTGCAAGGAGATCCAACCAGTCCATCCTGAAGGAGATCAGTCCTGGGTGTTCATTGGAAGGACTGATGTTGAAGCTGAAACTCCAATACTTTGGCCACTTGATGCACAGAGCTAACTCATTGGGAAAAGACCCTGATGCTGGGAAAAATTGAAAGCAGGAGGAGAAGGGGACAACAGAGGATGAGATAGCTGGATGGCATCACCAACTCAGTGGACATGGGTTTGGGTGGACTCTGGGAGTTGGTGATGGACAGGGAGGCCTGGCGTGATGCAGTTCGTGGGGTCGCAAAAAGTCAGACACGACTGAGTGACTGAACTGAACTGAACTCCCACAATGCAGGTGGATTTTTTTTACTATCTGAGCCAAGAATACACAGAAGAACTGTACAAAAAAGATCTTCATGACCAAGATAATCACAATGGTATGATCACTCACCTAGAGCCAGACATCCTGGAATGTGAAGTCAAATGGGCCTTAGAAAGCATCACTATGAACAAAGAGAGTGGAGGTGATGGAATTCCAGTTGAGCTATTTCAAATCCTGAAAGATGATGCTGTGAAAGTGCTGCACTCAATATGCCAGCAAATTTGGAAAACTTAGCAGTGGCCACAGGACTAGAAAAGGTCAATTTTCATTCCAATCCCAAAGAAAGGCAATGGTAAAGAATGCTCAAACTACCGCACAGTTGCACTCATCTCACATGCCAGTAAAGTAATGCTCAAAATTCTCCAAGTCATACTTCAGCAATACATGATCTGTGAACTTTCTGATGTTCAAGCTGGTTTTGAAAAGGCAGAGGAATCAGAGATCAAATTGCCAACATCCACTGGATCATTGAAAAAGCAAGAGAGAACCAGAAAATCATTTATTTTTGCTTTATTGACTATGCCAAAGCCTTTAACTGTATGGATAACAATAAACTGTGGAAAATTCTGAAAGAGATGGGAATACCAGATCACCTGACCTGCCTCTTGAGAAACCTATATGCAGGTTAGGAAGCAACAGTTAGAACTGGACATCAAAAAACAGACTGGTTCCAAATAGGAAAAGGAGTACATTAAGGCTGTATATTGTCACCCTGATTATTTAACTTCTATGGAGAGTACTTCATGAGAAATGCTGGGCTGGAAGAAGCACAAGCTGGAATCAAGATTGCCAGGAGAAATATTTATAACTTCAGATATGCAAATGACACCACCCTTATGGCAGAAAGTGAAGGGGAACTAAAAGCCTCTTGATAAAAGTGAAAGAGGAGAGTGAAAAAGTTGGCTAAAAGCTCAACGTTCAGAAAACTAAGATCATGGCATCTGGTCCCATCACTTCATGGCAAATAGATGGGGAAACAGTGTCAGACTTTATTTTGGGGGGCTCTGAAATCACTGCAGGTGGTGATTGCAGCCATGAAATTAAAAGATGCTTACTCCTTAGAAGAAAAGTTATAACCAACCTAGATAGCATATTGAAAAGCAGAGACATTACTTTGCCAACAAAGATTCGTTTAGTTAAGGCTATGATTTTTCCAGTGGTCATGTATGGATGCGAGAGTTGGACTGTGAAGAAAGCTGAGCGCCAAAGAATTGATTCTTTTGAACTGTGATGTTGGAGAAGACTCTTGAGACTCCTTTGGACTGCAAGGAGATCCAACCAGTCCATTCTAAAGGGGATCAGCCCTGGGTGTTCTCTGGAAAGAATGATGCTAAAGCTGAAGCTCCAGTACTTTGGCCACCTCATGCGAAGAGTTGACTTGTTGGAAAAGACTCCGATGCTGGGACGGATTAGGGGCAGGAGGAGAAGGGGATGACAGAGGATGAGATGGCTGGATGGCATCACCGACTCAATGGACATGAGTCTGAGTGAACTCCGGGAAATTGTGATGGTCAGGGCGGCCGCGTGCTGCAATTCATGGGGTCGCAAAGTGTCGGACACGACTGAGCGACTGAACTGAAATGAACTGAGCCACCAAGTATGCCCTAATTATGACTTTGGTCATTGTTTAAATTTTGTTTATTTCTCAGAGCTTTTCCTATCCAGTTTTAGATCTGTCTCATGCATATGTCAGTCAGGGATAATTCTGAGACTTGGATGGGGTTTCAAATATTAGTTTAATTCTTAAAGCCTTTGCAGTTCTGTTTTGAGGTGTGTCCGATACACTTCTTAGGGGTGAACTTGACACTTGTATGGAATTATATACAGAATTAAAGATTCACTTTTCCAACTGTTTTCTCTGTAGGATCCCTGCCTTTTTTTTTTTCCTCCTGACAACAGGGTCCCCTTTTACTTATCCAGATATATGAGGTATGTATATGATCCAGAAATATAGAGTATGCATTAGTGTTCCAGCCATCTATGGTACTGCTCTCTTCAACACTGGTGTGCCTGTAGCCCACCCTTAGGGCAAAATTTTGAAAACTAAAATGGAAAAAAAAATGTATCTGCAAATTTATTCCTTTCATCACTGCCTATTTTTGCTTAAACTTGTCAGAGTCCTCAGATAGTTGCCAGAATTTTTGTTCCACTCTGAAGGAAAAATAAACCAAAGTGCAGCAGGATTTTCCAGCTATAGCAGGACTGGGACTTGGTCACATTTTTAAAACCCAAACCAAGTTTTCAAGTGTGCCTCCAAAAGTTCTGCCCACTGAGAGAAATTCCCCAGATTGTTTTCTTTCATGACCAGGCCTGAGTGGGGCCACAGAATAGTCTCCATTTATTTCCTTTTCTAATATGAGCATTGAGCTCACCCATATTCACAAACAAACCAAGCCTGGACTTTCCTTTCCTTCATCCATTGATCAAAATGGGTCCTCCATGCTCTAATGCTACATTGGATTTATGTCTTACTTTCTGGGGCTTCCCAGATGGAGCTAGTGTTAAAGAACCCACCTGCCCATGCAGGAAACATAAGAGACGTAGGTTTGATAGCTAAATCAGGAAAATCCCCTGGAGAGGGATATGCAACCAACTCCAATATCCATGCCTGAGAAATATCGTGGACAGGAGAGCCTGGCAGGTTACAGTCCACAGGGTCATACAGAGTTGGACACAATTGAAGCAGCTTAGCACACATCACTCAATTTCTAGGGTGCATGTGTGTCACCAAAGTCAGCAAATCGCTTACTTGACACTTTTCACTTATTTGGTCCAATTATACTCAGAGGTCCCTGTCACATCAGTAAAATTTTAACAGTCTGGGCCATGTCTGAATATTTCCTCTGAAGTAAAGGACAAATATATTTCACACATTCCAGCACCAGGAAGGATATGGTAGGCATACTAATGGACCCCCCAGAGATTTCTGTATCTTAATCCCTGGAATTAGTAAATATGTCGCTGTATGTCCCCCAAAGATTTTGGCAGATGTCACTAAGGACCTTGAAAAGGGGAGGTTATTCTGTATTATCTTGGCAGACCAAATTTAATCACATGAGCACAAAGAACTTAGCCTGCTCTGTAAAGAATGTAGTGAGGAAGCAAGGTTGGAAGATGCAACATGGCTGGCTTGGAAGATGCAAGAAGAGAGGCCAAGAGCCAGGGACTGTGAGCAACCTCTAGATCCTGCAAAAGGCAAGGAAATGCATTCCTCCCTAATCCTTCAGAAAGAAATACAGCCAAGCCCACCCCTTAGTATTAGATCTGCAAGATGTGAGTCTGACTATTGACCTCAGAGAACCATAAAATAATGTATGTGTCATTTTAGCTGTTTGTGATACTTTGTTACAGCAGCCATAGAAAACTAATACAGAGGAGGCACAGGGAGTTAATTAGCATGCTGGAACTCCGTTAGAGAGTAATTTTGGGATCAGTGCCTGTGGGGGAAAGGAAGAAAGCAGGATTGGGAGAGGGAGAAGTTGAGGTCTGATGTAGATCAACTATCACTGTTTCCATCTTTTCCCCATCTATTTGCCATGAAGTGATGGGACCAATTGCCATGATCTTCGTTTTCTGAATGTTGAGCTTTAAGCCAACTGTTTCACTCTTTTCTTTCACTTTCATCAAGAGACTCTTTAGTTCTTCACATTCTGCCATAAGGTTCATGTCATCTGCGTATCTGAGGTTGTTGATACTTCTGGCAACCTTGATTCCAGCTTGTGCTTCATCCAGCCCAGCATTTTACATGATGTACTCTGCATATGAGTCAACTGAGCAGGGTAACATATACAGCCTTGATGTACTCCTTCCTCAATTTGGAACCAGTCTGTTTTTCCATGTCCAGTTCTAACTGTTGCTTCTTGACCCACATACTGGTTTCTCAGAAGACAGCTAAGATAGTCTGGTATCCCATCTCTTTACGAGTTTTCCACAGTTTGTTATGATACATCCAGTTAAATAATTTAGGGTAGTTAATGAAACAGAGGTATATGTTTTTTTGAAATTCTCTTGATTTCTCTATGACCCAGTGAATGTTGGAAATTTGATCTGTGGATCCTCTATCTTTTCTAAACCCAGCTTGAACATCTGAAAGCTCTCAGTTCACATAATTCTCCAAGCTAGGCTTGGAGGATTTTGAGCATAACCTTACTAGCATGGGAGAAGCGTGCAATTGTCCAGTGACTTGAACATTCTTTAGTACTGCTTTTCTTAGCACTTGGGATGAGGATTGACCTTTTCTAGTCCTGTGGTCACTGCTGAGTTTTTCGATTTTGAATGCTGCACCTATTGAGTGCAGCACTTTAATAGAATCTTTTTTTTTCTTTTTTTTTAAAGGATTTTTAAATAGCTCTGCTGGAATTCCATTACCTCCACTTGCTTTATTGGCAGCAGTGCTTCCTAAGACCCATTTTACTTCACACTCCAGTATGTCTGGCTCTGAGTGAGAAACTATACCATCATGATTATCTGGGTCATTAACATCTTTTTATTTATTTATTTGTATAGTTCTGTGTACTCTTCCCATCTCTTCTTGATCCCTTCTGCTTCTATTAGGTCTTTACTGTTTCTATCCTTTATTGTGCCCATTTTTGGATGAAATATTCCTTTGATATTTCCAATTTTCTTGAAAAGATCTGTCTTATCCTTTCTGTAGTTATCTTCTGTTTCTTTGGATTGTTCATTGAAGAAGGCATTCTTGTCTCCCCTTGCTCTTTCCTGGAATTTGCATTTAGTTGGAGGTACCTTTCCCTTTCTTCTTTGATTTTTGCTTCTCTTCTTTCCTCAGCTATCTGTCAAGCCTCCTTAGATGACCACTTTGCCTTCTTGCTTTTCTTTTTCTTTGGGATGGTTTTGTTTGCTGCCTTCTGTACAATATTATGGACCTCTGTCCATAGTTGTTCAGGTGTTTTTTTTTTTTTTTACTAGGTCTAATCCTTGGACTCTATTTACCACCTCCACTGTATATTCATAGGGGAGTTGTTTTAAGTTATATATGACATGCCTAGTGGTTTTCCCTGCTTTCTTTAATTTAAGCTTGAATTGTTTTGTGTAGAGCTGATGATCTGAGCCACAGTCAGCTCCAGGTCTTGTTTTTGCTGTCTGAAGCTCTAATACTTTGGTGACCTGATGTGAACAACTGACGCCTTAGAAAAGAACCTGTTGTTGGGATACATTGAGGACAAAAGGAGAAGAGGGTGGCAGACAATGAGATGGTTGGATGGCATCACAGATTCAGTGGGCATGGACTTGGGCAAACTCTGGAAGATGGTGAGGGACAGGGAGGCCTGGTTTGCTACAGTCGTGCACTTGCAAAGAGCCAGACACAACTTAGCGACTGAAGAGACAACAACAAAGGCTGTTTGAGTGATACATTATAGAATCCACTACAGTGAATATTGTAATTAGTACTTATGTATAGAGGAAACTTCTTTGTGCCCTGGAACATATAATTCCAGAACGGAAAAGCACCATAATGAAATACCTCATTAGCTGCACTTAGTTCAGGAACATCTGTCTACAACCTGAGGTGACTTAGCCTAAAATTCAAAAGAAAATAGAAAATTTAAAATGTAGGTTTAACTCTGTCAAATGAAATATCCACAGAGTTCTTTCTTTTGAAGTTTGTCTGTATTATTAAATCTAAGGAAGAACTTAGTTCCCTATCTAAAATATGTAGTCATCCATGTGACTGAAGATAAATCATTTTATGAAGGAACTCAATATTAAATGTCATTATAGTTAACCCCATAGGTATTTCATTTTTTAAATACGAGGTGGATGTCAATGTTAACACCTCAAACAGAATGTGCTGCAGGAAACCCAGCTAAGAGAAGTTCAGTTGTAAATCTGAGTCTATGAACATCCTCTTAGAGGTATTTATACTTTATGACATGTATCTGGGTTCAGAAGGAGTCTGTCTTACAATAGATATTTGAAATTGATTTGTGATTATGCAAGAGTTGATGTCACTGGAGTTGGGAAGATTGGCCATGGGGTGTGTGTAGAGATTGAAAAGAGAGAGGGCGAGAGAAATAAATTATGGCTACAAACTAGAAAATGTTGAGAAACAACCTCGAGCTAGTCAGAGATCAAATCAGAGATCAAGGGAGAAAACAGGGAATCTGTGTTTAAAGAAATAAGAGAAAAAAAAATCAAGAAGTTGACTGTGGTTTACAATATCAAATTGTCTGTGCTTTTATAAAGCCAAATAAATCAAGTACTAATGAAGCATTATTGACTTTGTTAATCAGATCATTAGTGACAATTGGTGGTTTCAGTTACACACAATGATAGGAGCAAAATCAATTTATTATATACTGAGATAAAAAATTGAAGTAATATAAGTAGAAATAAGATATTTTTTCTTCAAAGAGAAAAGAGGTAAGGGATTCAAGTTTAGTTAATAGCTTATTCATATTTCAAATTTAATATACAAATATGTATAAGAAGTTTCAAAAACTGCTTTGAGAGATTATAGTTATTAAAATTTAAGTGAGATACCTATTGTGAAATGAACAAAATTAATTTGAACAATTGCATCAGGTATATCTTATTTTTTGATATGTTAAAGTAACTGCCAATCATTAAATTAACTGATAATTCAGTTATAAAGAATTATAAAGTCATAAAGGAAGCAGCTTTTAAATCAAAGTCTGGAACATAGGGAAACTTTTACTGTAAAAGCATTTGCTTACAAGCAGGCATATGTAGTTTCTTTATGATGTGTGGTAAGCTCAGGGAACTCTCATATTTCTGTTGTTTTAGGTAATCTAAATTTCCTTATAAAACAAAGTTTCACTCAAGGCATCAAGGCAATACTGCAGAGTAGGATTCGTGATACAGAAGCTACATAACAAGAATCCTCTGAATAACTGCTTGATCACTGATCATCCAGGAATCACTTACAAGGCTCTTCTGCTGAATATATGAGCTATAATATTTACTCCAATACTTTGGCCACCTGATGTGAAGAACTGACTCATTAGAAAAGACCCTGATGCTGGGAAAAATTGAAGGCAGAAGGAGAAGGGGACCACAGAGGATGAGATGGTTGGATGGCATCACCAACACAATGGACATCAGTTTGATCAAGCTCCGGGACATGGTGAAGGACAGGGAAGCCTGGCATGCTGCAATCCATGGGGTTGCAAAGAGTCAGACATGACTGAGCAACTGAACAACAACAAATATTTACTAATTTTTTTTTTTCATGGAAACCAAGGAAAGTATATAGAGTCCTACAGCCCATGGGGTTGCAAAGACTCGGACATGACTGAGCATGTGTGCATGCACAAGAGTGAAATATCTTTGTGTGTTCAAGAGAGATTTGTATGTGTGGAGGCAATTGTCGGGTGTATCCATCCTGACCCAGCCAGCTTCCAACTTGGGCTGTGAGAGCAGAAGGAGCTAGTCCCATAAATTCTATAATACTTCTAATTCTATAATTCTATAATACTTCTAAGTTCTTAGAAACCTAAGGTCTTGCCTCCTTACCTCTCACTCAAAAACTGGTTGAAATACAAAAGTGAAAATGTTCAACTTACTTCCCTTGCTAAGAGTCTGCCAGTTACAGTGGCACCTTGGTCAAAAGCTCGTGACTGGGATATCTTGAGTTGCAGAGACCACTTGACAGGTTGAAACAGATGTTTAAGACATGCTACCTCAAAATATGGGACCTGAAAATATTTAATATTTTAAACCGAAATAATTTGAGAAAATCAGAGAAGCAAGCAGGTCACTCTGACCCTCGCTCCCCACCCCCCAGATCCCTTCACCATACTAACCTTTCTCCACTGAACAAGTCAAAACATATTCAAATGAGAGATCCCTATACCCTAAGAAAGCAAGCATCCTGACCTCCAAAGAAAAAGGGGCACCAAGAAGAATCCTAACTAACAGGACTTGCTAAGTTTCCCTGTTCACTGCACTTTAGTCTGGCAAGCTACAGTCCACGGGGTTGCAAAGAGTTGGACACAATTGAGCATACGCACACACTGCACTTACGTCATACCCTTTAACCTATCATATTCCTCTATGATTCTCCACTCTTCAAACAGCATAAAAATGCACATGTCTAACAGTTTCTTTGGGTCTTTATTTTCTTATGAAGTCTCCTGTGTCACATAATATGTTAATTAAATATGTTTGTTTTCCTATTAACTGTCAGTTTAATTTTATGACCCAACCAGGGACACCAAACCTTCAGAATCTCTGAGATGCGCCTTTCTTACCTGATGCTTATAAGCTTTTGCTGTATATGCAGAAATAAGGTATCACCTCAGAGATACTACAGATTTGGTTCCAGACAGCAGAACAAATTTTTTTGGTTTCCCTACTCCAGTACTCTTACCTGGAAAATCCCATGGACAGAGGAGCCTGGTGGGCTGCAGTCCATGCGGTCACTAAGAGTCAGACATGACTGAACGACTTCACTTTCACTTTTCACTTTCATGCATTGGAGAAGGAAATGGCAACCCACTCCATTGTTCTTGCCTGGGGAATCCCAGGGATGGGGGAGCCTGGTGGGCTGCCATCTATAGGGTAACACAGAGTCGGACACAACTGAAGCGACTTAGCAGCAGCAACAATGCTTATAAAAGTTATATTTGCACTCTATTATATATATTAAATGTTCAATAGCATTATGTCTAAAAATTACATTATTTTTAAAAGTCTGTATTGCTAAAAAATGTAACCATCATATTCAGTATCATGAGTATTCATTGTCATAAACTTTTTGCTGGTGGAGAAACTTGCCCTGATGTCGATGGCTGTTAACTCATCAGTGTGGTGATTGCTAAGGCTTGGGACAACTGTGGAAATTTCTTAAAATAAGGTAGCTAGTGAAGTTTCCCATATTGATTGATGCTGCCTTTCATGGATGATTTCTCTACAGCATTAGGTGCTACTTAGTAGCCTTTACCCAGAGTAGAATGTCTTCCAAAATTAAAGTCAGTCTTCTTATACCTGCTTTCTCAACCAAGTTTCTATAATTGTATAAATTCTTTATTCTCATTTCAACAGTTTTCACAAAATCTTCACCAGGAATAGTTTCCATCTTAGGAAAAGAGTGTCATTGCTCATTCATAAAAAGCAACTTCTCATCTGTTAAAATTTTGTCATGAGATTGTAACAATTTAGTCTCATCTTCAGGCTTCATTTCTAATTCTAGTTCTCTTGCTATTTCTACTATATCTGCTGTTACTTCTCCACTGAAGTGTTGAACCCCTCAAATCCATCCCTGAGAGCTGGATAAACTTCTTTCAAATGCCTATTAATGTTGATATTTTAACCTCTTCCTATGAATCACAAATGTTCTTAATGGCATCTAGAATGGTAAATCCTTTCCAGATGGTTTCTAATTTACTTTGCTCAAATCCATCAGAGTAATTACTACCTATGGAAGCTATAGACTTATGAAATGAATTTTTTTTTTAAATAATAAGGCTTGAAAGTCAAAATTACTCCTTGGTCCACAAGCTGCAGATTGGATGATGTGTTAGCAGCCATGATAATATTAACTTGTTGTTCATCTCCATCAGTTCTCTTGAGTGACCAGGTATATTGTCAATGAGCTGTAATACTTTATGGGCATCCCAGGTGGAACAGTGGTAAAAATCAGTTTGATCCCTGGATCAGGAAGATCTTCTGGAGTAGGAAATGGCAACCAACTCTAATATCATTGCCTGGAAAATCCCATGGACAGAGGAGTCTGGCAGGCTACAGTTAATGGGACCACAAAGAGTTGATTACGACTGAGCACACATTCAGTAATTCTTTATATGTCTTTATAGAGGTATAGTTGACTTTAAATATAATATTAATTCCAGGTGTGCAACATAATGATTTGATATTTTCAAAAATTGGGAAGTAATATTTTTTAAATGAATCTTTTCTCCGAGCACTATATCTCAACAGAAGATAGATTTAGATTCATACTTATAACATGTTTATAAATTTAAATTTCTTTTAATATTTGATTTTTACTGGGTATAACATATTACATTCATTTGTGGCAACTGTTATTAACTTTATTGTCTAAATATTAGAATTTTGTAAAACTAGGGGTAAAAGAATTATTATATCTCACTAGCAAAAATATAGCTAAATTTATTGATTTACTCAGCACTTCAAATAGGTAAAACAGAACCGTGACAGCTGTTTAAATCAAAACAATCTTCCTATCAGAAGTTTCTATACATTTCTTGAATATAGTTTCAGGACTTAGCTTGAGTTATATATAAGAATAGGAGGAGAAAAGGAACAGGATAGAGTCTGATGAAATGTCCTTACATAGAAAGTATATATTCTAAAGTTACTTCAGAT
This sequence comes from Ovis canadensis, assembly GCF_042477335.2. NCBI lineage: Eukaryota > Metazoa > Chordata > Mammalia > Artiodactyla > Bovidae > Ovis > Ovis canadensis. The sequence continues at coordinate 140,468,161 of NC_091245.1, forward strand.
TAAAATAGTGTGTTAAGTAGCAGGAAGTTGGATTTAGAGTAACATAAAGTAAATACTCATCTTCTCTACCACTGCAGACTGAAATCATTGCAAAAGCTAGATTAAGCCAAGTGAGAAAAGTGAATGGAAAAACTGATTATTCAAAATGCCTGTTATTCAAGAAAAGCAAACATCATTTAGCAATTTTTTAAAAAAATAATAATCTTTTTTGACTCAGTCAAGTCACTATATTCTTTGAGTCCAGAGTATATATAAGTACAATATGTGAATCCATAGAAAAGATAATCAGATAAATGCTAGGAACTGTTAACCGAGATGGTTGAAAAGCCATTAGATAAAATAACCTGAAAGTTTTACATACTTGGGAGATGTGGGCCCACACACATGTACACACATAGAAACTCTTAGACACAAATGAGGATTTCAAAGCAACATTGAAATTTGCTTATGAATCTCTAGTTTTCTGAATAAATGATTAGATGTCTCTTGAATATGTACTGATGAAAAATATTAGCATTCAAGTTCAAAAGTAGGAAACATGTTTGAAACAGCTTATGTGTAACACGAGAACATTTTTGACGACAGTAGTGTTGATTAATATGCTAAAATCTATGGACAGAGCTTCCTAACATTGTACAATAGGCAGTGACCAAAGCCATCCCAAAGAAAAAGAAATGCAAGAAGGCATTACAAATTGTTGAGAAGAGGAGCAAAGGGAAAGGAAAAGGAAAGAAATACAGAGTTACAGAGAACAGCAAGGAGAGATAAGAAAGCCTTCTTAAGTGAACAATGCAAATAGAGGAAAACAATAGTATGGGAAAAACTAGAGATCACTTCAAGAAAAGTAGAGATGCCAAGGGAACATTTCATGCAAAGAGGTACATAATAAAGATAGGAATGGCACGGACCTAACAGAAGCAGAAGAGCCTAAGAGGTGGCAAGAATACACAGAAGAACTATACCAGAAAAAAGTCTTAATGATGGGATAACCATGTTGGTATGGTTACTTGCCTAGAGACAGACATCCTGGAGTGTGAAGTCAAGTGGGCCTTAGGAAATAAAACTATGAGCAAAGCTAGTGGAGGTGATGGAATTTCAGCTGAGCTATTTCGAATCCTAAAATATGATGTTGTGATACTGCTCACTCCATATGCCAACAAACTTGGAAAACTCGGCAGTGGCCACAGGACAGGAAATGATCATTTATCATTCTAATCCCGAAGAAGGGCAATGCTAAAGAATATTAAAATTTAGAATGGTCCTATAGTATCCTAGTTTTAATCAAGTATCAATTAGCCAGTCAAGAATTTTAGGGATGGATATAATAAAACCAAAACAGAAACAAAAATCAGAAGATCTGGGTGGGAACAAGGATTGAGAAAATTATAATGTAATACAAATTTGTAATGAGTAAAACTAAGTTGGGTCATAAGAACAAAGATCTTATTATTTTTAAGATTTTTGTTCCAAATTGCCTCAATATCAAAAAGAATGAATGACTACTCAAAAAAGTATCAAGAATTACAGAAATAAAATTGGTTAAGGTTGGCTTCAGCAGTACATGAACCAAGAACTTCCAGATGCCCAAGTTGGATTTAGAAAAGGCAGAGGAACCAAAGATTAAATTGCCAACATCTGCTGGATCATCGAAAAAGCAAGAGAGTTCCAGAAAAACATCTGCCTTATTGACTACATCAAAGCTTTTGACTGTGGATCACAGCAAACTGGAAAATTCTTAAAGACATAGGGATATCAGATGACCTGACCTGCCTCCCATGAAATCTGTATGCAGGTAAAGAAGCAATAGTTAGAACTGGACATGTAAAACAGACTACTTTCAAATTGGGAAAGGAGTACGTCAAGGCTGTATGTTGTTACCCTGCTCATTTGACTTATATGCAGAGTACATCATGAAAAATGCCAGGCTGGATGAAGCACAAGCTGGAATCAAGATTGCCAGAAGTATCAACAATCTCAGATGTGCAGATCACATGACCGTTATGGCAAAAAGTGAAGAAGAACTAAAGAGCCTCTTGATGAAAGTGAAAGAGGAGAGTGGAAAAGTTGGCTTAAAGCTCAACATTCAGAAAACTAAGATCATGGCATCTGGTCCCATCACTTCATGACAAATAGATGGGGAAACAATGGAAACAGCGAGTGACTTTATTTTGGGGGGCTCCAAAATCATTGCAGATTGTGACTGCAGTCACGGAATTAAAAGAAGCTTGCTCTCTGGAAGAAAAGTTATGACCAACCTAGACAGCATATTAAAAAACAGAATACTTTGCCAACAAAGATCCATCTAGTCATAGGTATGGTTTTTCCAGTAGTCATGTATGGATGTGAGAGTTGGACTACAAAGAGGGCTGAGTGCAGAATGATGCTTTTGAACTGTGGTGTTGGAGAAGACTCTTGAGAGTGCCTTGGACTGCAAGGAGATCCAACCAGTCCATCCTAAAGGAAAGCAGTCCTAAATATTCATTGGAAGGACCTATGCTGAAGCTGAAACTCCAAAACTTAGTCACTTTATGTGAAGAACCCATTCATTGGAAAAGACCCTGATGCTGGGAAAGATTGAGGCAGGAGGAGAAAGAAACAACAGAGGATGAGATAGTTGGATGGCATCACCGACACGATGAACATGAGTTTGCATAACCTCCGTGGGTTGGTGATGGACAGGGAGGCCTGGAGTGCTACAGTCCATGGGGTCGCAGAGAGTCAGACATGACTGAGCAAGCTGAACTAAACGATGAATCTAGACAGTATCCTACTAAGTGAAATAAGACAGAGAAAGACAGATGCCCTGTGATATCACTTAAATGTGTAATCTAAAAAAAAGATACAAATGAACTTATTTACAAAACAGAAAGAGACTCATAAACTTCAAAAACAAATTTATGATTACCCAAGGGAAAAATTGGGGGGTATATATTAGCAGTTTGGGATTAACATTTATACACTACTGTATATAAAATACACAGCCAAATAGGACCTACTTGTGTATAGCACAGGGAACTCTAGGCAATATCCTTTACTAACCTATATGGGAAAATAATCTGAAAAAGAATGGATATATGTGTGTGTATGTTAGTAGCTTAGTCATGTCTGACTCTTTGGTATTTCATGGACTACAGCACATCAGGCTTCACTGTCCATAGAATTCTCCAGGCAAGATACTCAAATGGGTAGCCATTCCCTTCTTTAAGGGATCTTCCTGACCCTGGGATCAAACCTGGGTCTACTTCATTTCAGACAGATTCTTTATTGTCTGAGCCACCATTTAGCACAGGTAATTCCAGTCAGTATTCTTTATTAGCCTATATAAAAGAATCTGAAAAACAATGGATACATTTGTATGAATACATAAATCACTTTGCTGTACACTTGAAGTTAACACAACATTATAAATCAACTACACTCTAATTTAAAATAAAAATTAAATTAAGTTTTAAAAAATAGAAATATGGTTAGCTGAAAGTATGAAATAAGCAATCTCTTATTCTCTAATGAAAAACTAAAAAGGTATATATTCTGTAAATAACATATTATATATATGAACAGATATATGTATATATATATAATGCTTTCAAAATATACACATGTGCAGATATGTATCTAGTATTTGACTGATTGGATTAGTTTCTGGAAGATGTTTCCTGTTTATGCAGCATCCACTTAAGAGTACCATGCACAATAACAGGAATATCTGCACAAGAGAAAAGAAAGAGGGAAGAGAGAAAAGTATTTTAAAGAATGATGACGTTTCCAAAAATGTCTATATCAAAATCCTGCTTAAAACTGCCCTTAAATTTTTCTTTTATAGGAAGACTATAAACATTATTCAAAGAAGCTACTGTTTTACTTATACTGTAGATCTAAGTCTAGGGAAAATTCTCTAAAGTGTGTAATCTAAGTTTCAGTAACCTGCCCAGTTAAAGATGATTAAATATATTTTAATTCAATAAGCATTTACTCCCCCCTCTAAATACTACCAAGTATACAATAGAAAATATCCTAGGTGTAAATATATATATATATATATATATATATACACATATATATACATATACATATATATACATACATATATATTATATAGCTATGAATTGTCATATACAATTCCATATGTTCATCTCTATAGCCGAAGTTAATTGTTTTATCCATTTTACACATTGGAATAAATTTCATTGAAAAGAATATATAGAAAAGTGAGACAAAATCTAAACTGACATTTTGTTTCCAAAGCCAGTGTTTTGTTTTGTTTTTTGCCTAACTAATTATTCCTTCAAATCAGCAGCTTCATTCCTCTGTTCTATTTTCTTCTTCACAATCTTTGATAATATTTTTAAACCATTTCCAATAGAGAAGTAATCTTCCCTACATTTTTTGACAGTTTATTATATATAAGTAGCCTATAATTAAATTACTAATAATATAATATACAGTTTTGAAGAAAATGAAAATTGACAAAGTGAGTTAAAAATGTATCCCTTTGTGTAATTATACATATATAAAATCTCTGGGAGCTGTAAAAATTAAGAAAAAATTTTCATCTTTTTAAGGTAGAGTGCCTAAAAAAGTACAGCGTCTAAAGAACGATGCATATAAGTGTAGATAAACTGTGACATGCTATTAAAGATCCCTTCAATAATTAATCACTTTTACCAGATGGTATTCCATCTGACTGTCGTCAATAATGAGCACTTTTGGTGGCATTGAAGATGGCAGACCTGTTTTATTATCATGGCCTATTTGGACATTTGCCAAAAAGAGTAAAAGAAACAAGTCAGCATCTTGTAAACATAATCACAATAGTCTTCCATATTTTCTATTTCAAATCTTAAAGTGAATTTTTTCCCATGTGGAACTGGACAAAAGAGAAACGCACACAGATTTGTGGAATTTAAATTGCTTATTATAACAAATTCACAAATCTAATTCCCTATTCAAGAATTCACTTGCATCTTAATTGGAATAAGGATATTTTCCCAAGAAAGAATTATAAAGTCATACATCATTAGGAATGTAAGCACACTCAGAGTATCAAAAATTAATTTATAATTAAATATGTTAATGGTTTCAGTAATGTATTCTACTTTTCTACCTTAAGCTTTTTTCTTTTAAATTCTTTTCATGAAGACCATTGAGAATTAAGAATTGCTAATAAAATATCCTTATGCTGTTTTTAAAATAAAGATTTATTTTTCTTATATCACCTTTTCCAGTATCAGATCCTATTAGGAGAAAAATAAAAGACATTTTCATCATTATCCATTAAAGTGCTGTAGTTGTAGAGAAATAAATAACAACAGAAGAATACAGATAGAAAGGCAACAAACAGTAAAACACAGCATGGAATTTCCCTTTATATTTTTAATAGCCTGCAGTTTGCTAGCCTCCAAAAATGCTGCTTTGACTTATAATTGAGGCCATGACTATGTAAAGCTGGGAAAATATTAAATTCTTTTAGTTTTAATTAACTGATAATCTAAATTACTTGAATGTTGGTCTTGAATATTTTATTTTTCCCTAAACTTCTTAGTAGGCAAAGCAAAACCCCTTGTTAAACTTTCCTCTCCTTAAGAAGTAAAGTTAATATTTAACAAGGAACAATATTCTTAGGTAGCTTCAGAATGACATAACTTAACTTCCTGTTCAATTTGTAAAGTGCTATAACCATTTTTCAGGAGCAGAGTCAGAGAATGGAGTAAAAATTTTGAATGGCTGTAGGAAAGGTAGATTTTATATGTAAAGAAATCAAAGCGATTAGTAGAAATTATTCATACCCAAAAATTTGAAGTTGGATATAATCTCAGAGCAACTGAGAAACCAGAACCTTGATATCTTGAGCAGAGGAGTAAGAAAAGCTCAACTAAGTATTTTGAACAATGTATATTCAAATTCACTGAGTCATTTGTCTACCTTTATACCATAGAACAGCTCAAAGGTAAAGGAATTCTTTTTAATGGAAATAACTGGGTTTACATATTTAAAAAAAATTATTAGTTTACTTTTGTTTTTCATCCTTTTGTATATACTGATTTCTATTTTATCTGAGATATCCATCTACTTCAGGAAAGATCAGACTTGGGAGAACAAAAATGCAAAGAGAAGAACATGGTGATCTTGAATTTCAAGTGATATTAAGAGAATTTTTTTTCAGGTTCTTTTATGCTCTCATTAATATATCAAGAACTAAGCCTGGCATGCTTCATAGTGATTTTATAATGAAATTTAGAATAAAGATAAAACAAGATATGATAAAAGGGAATTTCCTTCTCTGCAGAAATAAGAAAGGCCCACCCCAACGGGAACCAGGGGGAAACAGAAAAGAATTGATAGCTTGGATTAGTCAAAGACAAGGTCCTCACGTGCCCTCTTCATCAGTGAATGACTCATGTTCTAAAGCCTGAAACTTGAAAAGTGAGAAACTTGGATAAGAAGCCTCTAAATACATATGGAGATGATGTAAGTATTTAGTCCTAAAAGTCTGCTGAAAATTATTTCAGTGCCTCTTTACTCAGTTCTTTCAAGGATAGTACCTACAATGTATGCCTTAGGACTTTAGCATTTGATTCTCTTTCATAACCTGGTTGAGAAAGGCTGAATCTAGAAGAACCTATTTATTGGGTTGGTGAGAAAGTTCATCTGAAATTTTCCTTTAATATTTACTGAAAAAACAACCAAAAAATAATTGGCCCATCCCATTATTTATTTATTTACTTATTGGTCAACATGTGCAACCTGGTAGAAAGACATAAGATACAGTTAGTACAGGGAAGCAAGCAGAGGCTAAGTCTAATTTCCTACGTCCCATTTATGGCAGAAAAAATACTGAGTTTCCTCAGTTCAGGGAGAGAAATGCGCTAAAAGACTAATTGTACCAGAAAAGGCTCATATGACATGATGATTAATAAAAATAGCTTTATAAAAGAGAGAGGAAAAATAAAACCTTGGTTTTCAGTCAGAATAATTAAATATAAAAGATTTGTAATTTCAACAATTCCTTAAGAGTATCAGTTATATTACACGTGTAGTTTATATAATATAAATTATATAGTTTATCATAGTTATTTCTCAGATCTATTTCAGACTGAGTTTTTAAGTGGTTAAGATTGATTGTTCTGTGTTATTAGAATAAGAAAAACCTAAAAATAAACTGACACATGACCCGTCAATCCCAATCCAGGGCATATACCTGGAGAAAACCATTTTTCACCTCAATGTTTCAGTATTAGTTCAGTCAGTCGTGTCTGACTCTTTGCGAACTCACAAACCGCAGCATGCCAGGCCTCCCTGTCCATCACCAACTCCCAGAGTTTACCCAAACTCATGTCCATTGAGACGATGCTGCCATCCAGCCATCTCATCCTCTGTTGTCCCCTTCTCCTCCTGCCCTCAATCTTTCCCAGCCTCAGGGTCTTTTCAAATGAGTCAGCTCTTCGCATCATGTGGCCAAAGTATTGGAGTTCCAGCTTCAACATCAGACGTTCCAATGAATACCCAGGACTGATCTCCTTTAGAATGGACTGGTTGGATCTCCTTGTAGTCCAAGGGATTCTCAAGTGTCTTCTCCAACACCAGAGTTCAAAAGCATCAATTCTTCAGCACTCCCTTTCTTCACAGTCCAACTCTCATATCCATACTTGACGATTGGAAAAACCATAACCTTGACTAGACAGACCTTTGTAGGCAATAAAAAAAAGAGCAAAATAATGCCAATTGCAGCAACATGGATGGACCTGGAGACTGTCATACTGAGTGAAGTAAGTCAGACACAGAAAGACAAATGTCATATGATATCACTTATATGTGGAATCTAAAAAGCAAATCTAAAAATCTAAAAACAGAAGTAGAGTCACAGATGTAGAAAACAAAACTATGGTTACCAGGGAATAAGGTGCTGTGCTTAGTCACTCAGCCATGTCCGAATCTTTGCGACCCCATGGACTGTAGCCCACGAGACACCTCTGTCTATGGGGATTCTCCAAGTGAGCATACTGGAGTGGGTTGCCATGCCCTCCTCCAGGGGATCTTTCAAGCCTAGGGGTCAAACCCAGGTCTCCTGTATTCTAGGCAGATTCCTTACCAACTGAACTACCAGGGAAGCTCAGGGAATGGGGAGGGGGATGATAAATTGAGAGACAGGTATTGTGAGAGACAGGTATTGACATATATACAGTACTATATATAAAACAGATAAGTAACAAGAACCTGCTTTGTAGTACAAGGAACTCTATGTGGGAAAATGATCTAAAAAAAAAAAATAAAGTCTACATATGATTCGCTTTGCTGTATACCTGAAACTAACACAACATTGTAAATTTCTATTGATTCAGAATCAGTGGACCATGTTTCTCCAATGACGTATTCTGTGAGAAATCCCATATAAAATATATAAATAATGAAACAGAAAGAATACTTTAGAAGATATTAAAAATGTTTAAAAAAGTTAATTTTGATGGATATGTCTCTTACCATTTTTATTATGATTATATAAAAATGCATCTTTTCTTACTTCCTGATAAGATTCTGATTTAAGGACCGATATATTATTCTGTTCACTTGATCATAATTGAAACAAACACAGGATTATAAAAATGGAGGTATGTAAATGTAAAATAGGAAGAAAAGTTGCCTTCCACATGTGAAAAATTTTGGAAAACGGGGAAAGTCAGCTTACAATTCCCGAGTAAATGACATCAAGTTCTGGGGAATAAATAAAACAGACCACATTGGTAGAAGTCCGCCAGCCCCTCTACTTTGTAAATGTGGGGCTTGGAGAAGATTGCAGTTCTGTTGATGACAGTGCATACAGCGCTTCTATTCCGGTTGTATATACAGCCTTCAAAAGCAGTTCTGCCAAGTGGACCCAGGGTAAAGTAGCTATGGAAGTAGATAGGCTTGAGGCAGCTCTTTTTCACGTTAAGAGCTCAGAAAGTAGACTCAATGATGTTTTAAGTCACATTGATGAAATCTTGTGCAACAATTTTTTTTTTTTTTTTTTTGTCTGCCCTGCTGCTACTGCTGCTAAGTCACTTCAGTCGTGTCCGGCTCTGTGAGACCCCATAGACAGCAGCCCACGAGGCTCCCTGTCCCTGGGATTCTCCAGGCGAGAACACTGGAGTGGGTTGCCATTTCCTTCTCCAATGCATGAAAGTGAAAAGCAGAAGTGAAGACGCTCCGTTGTATCCAACTCTTAGCGATCGACCCCATGGACTGCAGCCTACCAGGCTCCTCCAACCATGTGATCTTCCAGGCAAGAGCACTGGAGTGGGTTGCGATTGTCTACCCTGATGTTGAGTAAATCAGGAAGAAACACCCCTAGTTTTCAATTGAAAGAAGAGGGAAAGGAGAGGAAGGGAAAGAAAGGGAGGAGAAGGAAAGGGAAGGACACTGTCTTGCTCAAATTAAAAGAAAAGAACACTGCATTTAGGTCTTCCTTATATGATCGCAAAGAGTCAGACATGACTGAGCTACTGAACTGAACTGAACTGAACTGTATGATCCTTTACTTATTGGATTCTGCCATTTCCTGAGTTAACGTCAGCAGACTGTTAGACATTGGCAAAGGATAGCAGCCTAACCGGTGCTCCTTCTTCAGAATATCATCTAATATCTGCTTTATCATACTCTCTTTACTTCCTAACCTTTGGAAAAGAAATTCATCATAAGTCTTGAATACAATCAGTGAATAAATGGCCAGAAGTTATTTTAAGCATCGGACTTCCTGTTTGGCTAGACCTTTTCAAACCAAATCAAGGAAAGAAAGGAGCTGGTTTTTCACTCTAAAAAAAAAGGTAAGCTATTTGCATTTTGTAAGACTGTGACACAGTTGCTGGGTCTTTAGCCATTTCAAGACCCTGGGTATTCAATACCAGTATCAACCAGTCACCCCATTATTGTGACGATCAAATTGCAGAATGGTTTTTCTCCAAGACTATAAGTTAGTTGTTACTCCCTTTCAGAATCTGGTTTAATTTTCTCTGCCATTAATTGGAGAAATGTTTACATAGCAGAGACAGACAAGATAGTTACCGGGGTTACCAGGGTGGATATGCCTTTCTTCAGAATCAGTAATCATAATTGGAACTTTAACCTCATTAGTGACTTCATAGGGTTATTTTAAAATACCCATTTTTCCCCCAAATGCAAATTTATATTTTAAAATTGAAAATTTAAAAAAAATGTAATTGAAACTGAAATAATGTTAAAATGTTTAGCACTTTGTCTGCTGTATTATGGCTCCCTTATTTTCTTATTAGTTCTATTGTTAGTTTGATAAATATTTTATTTCATTTTTGTACGTTTTCAAAATTCATATTTAGTAGAAAAACCTATAGAGAAAATTCAGGTGAGACCGACTGTTCATGTAATTTTACACAGTGTCAATATTAGGTGAGTTAACAAATTAAATGAGTATATCCATCAAAATAGGTCTTAATTGTCTTGAAGACCAAAGAACAAGTTTTATTTATACAAAATGAGAGTATTTTCAAATCAACTCTGCTTAGAATCATCAATTGGTACAAAATAAGATAGGTTTTGGAATCACTTAGATTTAGTTAAAATAATACAAAAAATTGTAAAACAGGAAAATTATTTCATTGTGTAACTTTCATGTGGATGATATGTTTTGCTTTAAGCTGACTTGCCAAATAGATAACATTGATAAACTGCTTTAGGTTGAGAATAAAACTTCATGATTATTGGGCCAGATTTTACAAATGCCTGTTATCTATACATTTGGAGAAAGATTTGAGTGTTGATTCTTCTCATTTTCCCTTTTCTTTTCTACTTTTCACCTATTGCTTTGACTCTGTTAAACAGAGAAGACATTTTTTAAAAGATAAAATTTAAAATTTAGTTCATGACATATCTTTTTTATAATTATATATAATCTATCCAGCAATTTACATGCCATTATAAAATTAGTACTCAAAAGTTTTACTAAACTGTTTGCTATTTACTAATTAAAGGAACTAAATTATATATTAATTGGGGTTATTAACATTCTTGTTTCTTAAATGAAAAGTTTTAATGTAGTTTTAAGTGATTTACATTCAGAAATAATTCAAGTCTATTTTCCTAGACAGGACATTAAAACATACAAAGTTTACATGTCTATTTCACCCTTAGTGGCTATAACAATAGCAGTACCTCCCCCAGAATATGATTTTATCAAATTTTCATTATGGATAGAGAGAGTATACAGAGGATATTAAGTGGGAAGTGGTTCAGTTTTGAAATAAAGTAAATGGTAAGTTTTGAAATAAATAAATACATATATATATATATGTGTGTGTGTGTGTATGTCAGAGTAACACAATTTCTATTTATGTATGGATTTATTTACTTATTTATATAATGGGATTCACACTGAAAAAGTTTCATAGGTTTGTCTTGATTTCTGTAGATGCCTCAGGATGATCAGAGTATAATTTCATCCTTTATTCATTCCATCATCATTTCCTGAAGATGGTAACCAGGTTATTTTATAACAAAATATCTTCTTTACTTACCCTCAAGAGCAGTTATAATTATTTGGTTTTCAACATGAACAATAAAAATAAATAAATTCCCAGGAACAAGAAAGTAAGAAAGATATCTTTGCTTTCCATGCAGAAGTCAAGCTAAGGAACTGACCTAAATTCTGCCAGAAGTCAGAAGCTTGGTTCCTTAAGGGCTGGAAGCTAGCAAGGGCTGTCCTAACCAGTTTCTATTCCCTTGTAAATATAGCATCATCCCTAACTACACCACCACCCCAGGTTCCATCCAAGGGACAGATTGATGGACACAGATAATGAAGTTCACTCCAGAGCTGTCCTGAGAATAGCTTCATCAACACCTGTGAGGGTTAGTCTCAAGTAAGTTATAGATACTAAGCTTTGAAATATCAGTAAAGGTTAATGTGTTTAGCTCAGAAGAGAGGAAATTGACTTTCCTGCCTTCAGAAGGGCTGGACAAAGAAAGAACAGGATCAGGAACTATAAAGGACTGAGAAATAGGGGCCTCCTTCTCCTGTCTTGTGACTCAAGTAACTTGGTAAAAATAGAGATAGAGATACAAATACATATTGACATATACATAAATATACATATATAGATGGTTAATAGATAGATGTGCTGTGCTTAGTTGGAGAAGGCAATGGCACCCCACTCCAGTACTCTTGCCTGGAAAATCCCATGGGTGGAGGAGCCTGGTAGGCTGCAGTCTATGCTAAAGGTCAGACATGACTGAACGACTTCCCTTTCACTTTTCACTTTCATGCATTGGAGAAGGAAATGGCAACCCACTCCAGTCTTCTTGCCTGGAGAATCTCAGGGATGGGGGAGCCTGGTGGGCTGCCATCTGTGGGGTGGCACAGAGTCGGACACAACTGAAGCGACTTAGCAGCAGCAGCAGCTGTGCTTAGTTGCTCAGTCATGTCTGCCTCTTTGCAACCCCATGGACTATAGTCCATCAGGCTCCTCTGTCCATGGGATTCTCCAGGCAAGAATACTGGAGCGGATTTCCATGCCCTCCTCCAGGGGATCTTCCCAACTCAGGGATTGAACCCAGGTTTCCCACATTGCCAGTGGATTCTTTACTGCCTGAGTCACCAGGAAAGCCCACATAGACATACATTTTAGGAAAGAAGTTACTATAAATAAGGAACAGATAATTGGGAATATCCCCTGGTGGAGGAAATGGCAATCCACTCCAGTGCTCTTGCCTGGGATATCCAATGCCATAGGAGCCTGGCGGCATGTAGTCCATGGGGTTGCAAAGAGTTGGACATGACTGAGCAACAGCATGCATATATACACAGTGGACCAAATAACAACATCAAGTGGGTTTATTTCCAATCATGGGTACTAGGTTCCAAGCTGTACCTAATTTGCTTAAGGTATAAACAACCACCAATGTGAAGTGTTGTACAAAGTTCCTACTCATTACTCATTTCTAGAGAAATATATTGTAATAGCTTGCTCAGAATGTCATACCAAATACCATAGACTGGGTTTTCCAAATTGTTGTTGTTCAGTTACCAGGTCAGGTCTGACTCTTTGCAACCCCATGCCCTGTAGCACACCAGGCTCCTTTGTCTTTCACTATCTCCTGGAATTTGTTCAAAGTAATGTATGATAGATAGCATCACTGACTAAATGGACATGAATTTGAGAAGACTCTGGGAGATAGTGAAGGATGGGGAGTCTTACATGCTGCAGTCCATGGGGTCACAAAGAGTCAGACATGACTTAGAGACTGAAGAACAACAACAAATTTATGGTGGCTGATTTCATAAATGAGAAAAACATTGTTTCAGTTATTACCTTTACCAATACAGCCATTTAACAGCCATCAACATGGAATATTAAGTCTGGCTACTGTGGAGAATAGTCAGTGATGCTATCTAAACATCTCATTCTCTGCCGCTCTCTTCTCCTTTTGCCTTCGGTCTTTCCCAGCATCAGTCTTTTCCAATGAGTTGACTCTTCGCATCAGGTGGTCAAAGTATTGGAGCTTCAGCTTCAGCAACAGTCCTTCCAAAGAATATTCAGTGTTGATTACATTTGGGATTGACTGATTTGATCTTCTTGCAGTCCAAGGGACTCTGAAGAGTCTTCCCCAACACTACAGTTCAAAAGCATCAATTCTTCAGTGCTCAGCTTTCTTCTTTATAGTCCAACTCTCTCATCCATACTTGACTACTGGAAAAATCATAGCTTTGACTATCCAGACCTTTGTCGTTAAAGAGATGTCTTTGTTTTTGAATATGCTGTTGAGGTTTGTCATAGCTTTCCTTCCAAGGAGAAAATGTCTTAATTTCATGACTGCAGTCATCATCTGCAGTGATTGGAGACCCCAAAAGAAAAGCTGTCACCACCTCCATGTTTTCCCCTTCTACCTGCCATTAAGTGATGGGACTGGATTTCATGATCTTAGTTTTTTGAATGTTGAGTTTCAAGCCAGCATTTTTACTCTCCATTCTCACCTTCATCAAGAGGCTCTTTAATTCCTCTTTATTTTCTGCTGTTAGGGTGGTATCATCTCCCTTTATAGCAGACATTCTGGAGACCAGAAGTTGAGAACAAAGTATTGCAGGGTTGATTTCATTCTGAGGCCTCTCTCCTTGTCTTGTCATTAGCTGTCTTTCCCTTTGTCTTTACATGGTCTTTTCTCTGGGTGTTTGTGTCCTCATCTCCAATTCTTATAAGGATACAAGTCATATTAGATTAAGGCCCACTCAATGATCTCACTTTACTTTAATCAGCTCTTTAAAGCTCTAACTCCAAATAATCATATTCTGAGATACTGAAGGTTAGGATTTCAATGTACAAATTTGCAAGTGATGCAACTCAGTCAATGACATGGATTTTCTAGTGATACTTAGCTAATACATTAAATAGTACTCATTATTGAATAGACATTGAAATCACTGGTATTTAGAATGGATCTTATTTTCAGTGAGAAAGGATATGAGAAGTTGGGTCAGTTAGGATTTAGCACAGGAAACTGAAATAATACTAAGGTTTTTAAGGAATGCATTATTTAAGGGAATTCTGTATTCAAACAATAAGTGGGAATCAAAGTCAAGGTTATCAATGAAGGTTTCTAATGAAACTTAATGTGCACACTCCATTAGGAAGTGCTACATCCCCATTACTCAATCATTACAAAGAATGAAATAATGCTACTTGCAGCAGCATTGATGAATATGGAGATTATCATACTAAATGAAGTAAGCCAAACAGAGAAAGACAAATATCATACGATATCACTTATATGCAAATTCTAAAAAAAAGAACTTATTTACAAAACAGAAACACTCACAGACTTAGAGAATAAGCTTATAGTTACTAGTAGCAAAGAGTTGGGGAGGGATACATTGTGAGTTTGGGACTGACATTTACATATTATTATAGTTAAGATAGATAACCGAACATGACCTACTGTATAGCACAGGAAACTCAGCTCAATATTCTGTAATAACCTAAATGGGAAAATAATTTGAAAAAAAATAAAAGGGTAATTGTATGGGTATAACCAAACCATTTTGCTCTATACCCCTGACAAACACACATAAAATTATATAAAAATTTAAAAATTAATGAAAATTTTTTTTAAAAATTGAAAAGTTATTGCTACATTCACGATTCTCTTTTAGGCAGGTTTTCTCCACATCAGGCCTTCCATGTGGCTGTTATGGGGCAATATTTTTTTAAAAGATTTTTTTTGTTTATGTGGACCATTCTTAAAGTTTTTACTGAATATCTTACGATATTGCTTGCATTTATTTTTTGTTTTGGTTTTGGTTTTTTTTTTGGCTGCAATGTATGTGGGATTTTAGCTCCCTGACCAAAGATCAGACCCATACCCCCGGAATCGGAAGGCAAACTCTCAACCACTGGACCCAGGGAAACCCTGGGACACCATTCTTCAGTTAGTTAAATCCTTGCTGTGTTTTAAAATTTTAAAAGGTATTCAAAAAGGCATTTGGAATGAGAAACATTCAGAAGACATTTAAAAGAACTTTTTCCTCTTTAAAATAATCCATGAGGTCCTAATTAAGATTTTGGAGTCATAACCATGACTTTCTCTTCTGCCTGAAACATTCTTTGGACAGTTTTTATATTTGATCTTTTTCTTGAAGGTCTTTCTGGTTTTTAGAATGTTCTGCTGTGAAAGACCTGAGATGAGAACTAGTTAAAATTTTGTGCCTAGGAAGTCCTGGCCCATGACCGATGTTCATAAAACCCTAAGGATACCTTTTGTGTAGCTGAAAGCTTCAGTGAAGCACTGCCTTAAATCTTCCTAAGTTCTTAATAGAATGTCTTGCTGTGATACCCTTAGGATTTTTACACTGAGATCTTGAAGTACCATAAAATTTATATTTGCCTAGAGGACTTCCCTCCATTTTTTGTTTGAACCTCTTTTTCTATGTGGAGAGGATAGGGAATAAGATAGTTTAGATTTGATCCACATCTTGAGTTGGAAATATGTCATCCATATTTTCATTGAAAAGTGAACATTTTCTTTTCTAGCTTATATTTATCTTTTTGCGTTTTCTCATAGGAAGCATGAAGAAGTCAATTTGTACTTTCTATACTCTGTGTAGAAATATACCTATGCAAATATACTACTCTGTTATGTACGCTGTCTGTTTTCTGTATTATCACGAGCAATTATCTTGCCAAAATTTTGACCATGATGTAACCTTTTCTCCAGTCTCCAGTAACATTTCTTTAGCGTCCTTCAAGCTCTCATTAACTTTTCTCAAGCTGTTTTCAAGATTTTAGGATGAATTTCCTCAAGACCTTTATGCTTGTGCCAGCTACAAAGTCCCAAAGCCAGAGCTGCATGAGAGGTTTCTATTGTGATATCACACAGATTCCAGCACTAAATTCTATTTTGGCTCATCTCTACTCCATGATGCCTGTGGCCTTTGATGAAATGGCTCTAAAGGCTGGGGGCTGGAACAGTTGAACTGCATCCTGTACCTGTTTATACTGTTCCATAAGGTCTCCCAGTATGGCTAGTTGTGCTTCCTCACAGCATGGCAAGGGAGTCAGCTTTCTATTATGACTTGGCACTATAAAAGGAATGTAATAGAAACCCTCAGTCCTCTTAAAAGACAGATTCAAAACAGGTTTGAAATCACTTTTGCCACATTAGTTGTAGAAGTCACAGGCCACCCCAGTTTCAAGTGGAGAAAATACAAATTGTGCCATTTGGAATAAGATTTGTTAAATAATCTTATCCTCTATTTATAGTGAAAAGCTATGACAAACCCAGACAGCATATTAAAAAGCAGAGGGATCGCTTTACCCACCAAAGCCTGCATAGTCAAAGCTATGGTTTTCCGAGTAGTAGCGGGAATTGGATCACAAAGAAAGCTGAGCAGCAAAGAATTGATGCTTTCAAACTGTGGTGCTAGAGAAGAAATAGAGAATACCTTGGACTGCAAGGAGATCAAACTAATCAGTCCTAAAGGAAATCATCTATGAACATTTTGGAAGGACTGAAGCTAAAGCTGAAGCTCCAATACTTTAGCCACCTGATGTGAAGAGTTAACTCATTGGAAAAGACCCTGATGCTGGGAAGATTGAAGGGAAAAGAAGAAGAGGGTGAAGAGGATGAGATGGTTAGATAGAATCACCAATTCAATGGACATGAATTTGAGCAAACTCCAGGAGATAGTGAAGGATGAAGAATCTGACATGTTGCAGCCCATGGTGTCACAAAGAGTCAGACATGACTTAGAGACTGAAAAACAACAACAACAAATTTATGGTGGCTGATTTCATAAATGAGTAAACATTGTTTCAGTTATTACCTTTACAAATACAGTCACTTAACAGCCATCAGCACAGAATATTAAGTCTGGCTACTGTGGATAATAGGTATAATTAAGAAGTCTAGGACAGCTCCTGAGTGTCTGTCATAGGTAAGGGATTAAATGACATTTATTAGCATTTATTGGCTTCCCTGGTTGCTCAGAAGATAAAGAATCTATTTGCCATGTGGGAGACCTGGGTTCAATCTCTGAGTTAGGAAGATCACCTGGAGGAGGGCATGGCAACCCACTGTGGTATTCTTGCCTAGAGAATCCCCAAGGACAGAGGAGCCTGGTGGTCTACAGTCCATGGGGTTGCAAAGAGTCGAACACAACTGAGCAACTAAACACAGCACAGAATTTATGAGATACTTGGGAGAATAAATTTTAATTTTATAGATTAAACTGAAACACTACACACACATCCACACAGACAGACAGACACACACACACACACACATACACACACACATGCACACAAAATCCACCAGGTTTATGTGCACTTAATATTTAATTGTGTGACCAATAAAATCATAAAAATAAGAATAGGTTACTTTCAGTCATCTCTTTTATGGAATTTATATTTTCCAAAATCTTTCATTTGGCAAATATTCATTGACTGTGCACTCCCAGGAAGATACTTCTCCTGCCATTAGGAATATATCACTGATCAGAAAATAGCCAGCTCCTAACCTTGTAGATTCTATTCTAACAGGAGAAACGTGTGTGTGCTCAGTTCCTCAGATGTGCTGACTCTTTGCAGCCTCATGGACTGCAGCCCACCAGGTTCCTCCATCCATGGAATTCTCCAGGCCAGAATACTGGAGTCAGTACCCTTTCGTTCCTCTAGGGAATATACCCAACCCAGGGATGGAACCCAGGTTTCTCGCACTGCAGGTGAATTCTTTACCAGCTGAGCCACAAGAGAAGCCCAAGAATACTGGAGTGAATAGCCTATCCTGTCTCCAGTGGATCTTCTTGACCCAGGAATCAAACTAGGGTCTCCTGCACTGCAGGCATATTCTTTACCAACTGAGCTATCAGGGAAGCCCAAGAGTCCTGTAGACAAAGTTAAATCTAGACATTTTGTTAGAAGTTTGTTATTTTCTAATACTAGAAAAATACTCTAAATTGGAGAAAACTTCTAATTGAAAAAAAAGTTGTATAAAACACATATAAAATTTCCTATTCTTTTCCTTAGTAAAAGTAAAAACCTTATTTAAAAACAAAAGCCAAAAACATTATTACCTTCCACATAAAGCTTTAGACATGGATCTAGTTATATTTTCTTCTCCTTATTCCACAGTAAATACAATCCTTTAAAATAAAGATTGTAGCTTAAGTCATTATACTTCTCAGTTTCAAAATTTCAATAAAATGCATTGTTTTACTTCCTGACTCCTCAGTATGCTGATACATACAACTTTCTTTATAAGCATAGAAAAATAAAACAGGACTGTACTTTCAATAATGTGGTAGAAAAATTATAAAATAAGTTATATGTGAGGAAATATTGTCTCAGTATCTCTTTAGGATATTTATCAAGTCAACTCTATATTCTTGAAAGAAGTATTTCAGAGTATAGGTATTAAAAATGCAAAGAAAAAAAAGAATACATATACAAAGACTGTTTTTTGTTTTTGTTTTTAACTAGGGTATAGTTGCTTTTGGGCTTTCCTGTTGGCGCAGGTGCTAAAGAATCCACTCTCAATGTAGGAGACCCAGGTTTGATCCCCGGGTTAGAAGATGCCCCGGAGAAGGGAATTGCAACCCAATCCAGCATTATTGCCTGGAAAATCCCATGGACAGAGGGGCCTGGTGGGCTATAATCCATGGGATCTCAAAGAGTCAGACAGGACTGAGCGACTAACACTTTCAATTTCATAGTTGTTTTACAAAGTTGTGTTAATTTCTGCTGTACAATGAAGTGAATAAACTATATGACTCTTGGTTTTTAATTTATTTGTGTATATGCACAGATGTACTTGTTTTAGATAATATATTTCAGGTACTTGAGGGAATTTGAAAAATAAGATACCATTTGTATAATTTTTCATTGCTGATGTAACAAATTACTACAACCTTAGTGACTTAAAGCAACAGAAGTTAATTTTCTTACAATTTTGGAGGCCAGAAGTTCAGAATCAGTCTCAGTGGAGTAAACTGAAGAGCTCAGCTTCTTTCCTTTTGGAGGCTTTGGGATAATCCTTTTCCATGTTTTTTTCCAGCTTATAGAAGCAGCTGCCATTTCATAACTCATAGTCCCTTCCAGCATTCACATCACTTTTGCCTCTGCTTTTGTTATCATATCTCCAACTGTGACTGTCTGGCCTCTTTTTTATAGGAACCCTGATGAATAACTTCAGCCTACTCAGACAACATGGCCATCTCAAGGTCTTTAAATTATTCCTATTACCAAAGTTTCTTTTGTCAAGTAATGTAACATACTCACAGCTAAGGTAGCATATTCACAGGTTCCGGGGATTCCAACATAGGTATCTTTAAGAGGCCATTGTTCAGCCTACCACTTAATATTATTATTGCAAATTTAAATATTTCCTCCCAAGTATTTCTGCTGGTTACTAGAAATTTTAAAAATATCACTACGTGCTTTCTAAGAGGAAAACATAGGCAGTGCACGCTTTGACATACATCACAGCAAGATCCTCTTTGAACCACCTGCTAGAGTAACAAATAAAATCAAAAACAAATAAATGAGACCTAATTAAACTTAAAAGTTTTCGCACAGCAAAGGAAACAATGGTGAAAAGGGCATACATGCTTGATCTGTTGTACTTTTTTTCAACCCCATGGACTGTAGTCTGCCAGAATCCTCTGTCCATGGGATTGTCCAGGCAAGGATACTGGAATGAGTTGCCATTGCCTCCTCCAGGGGATCTTCCTGACCCAGGGATTGAGCTGCATCTCCTGCAGCTCCTGCATTGGCAAGCAGACTCTTTACTACTAAGTCACCTGGGAAGCCCAAAGGAAACAAGAAACAAAAAATAAGATTAGAAGACAGTCCTCAGAATGGGAAAAAAAAAATAATACAAAGGAAACAACTGACAAAGCGTTCATCTCCAGAACATTAAGGCAGCTCAGAGATCTCAATTTAAGAAAACAAACAGCCCAATCAAAAAATGTGCAGAAGACTTAAACAGACATTGCTCCAAAGAATACATACAATTGGTCAATAAACACCTGAACATATAATCAACATCACTAATTAACGACCATTGTAAAAATATCTACAAACAATAAATGCAGGAGAGGATGTGGGGAAAAGGGAACCTTTCTATACTGTTGGTGGGAATGTAAACTGACACAGTCATTTTGGAGAACAGCATGGAGATTCTTTAAAAAAAAAAAAAACAACTAAGAATAAATCTACCATATGACCCATCATCCCCACTACTGGACATATACCCTGAGATAACCATTACCCTTAAAGACACATGTACCCCAACGTTCATTGCAACACTATTTACAATAGCCAGGACATGGAAACAACCTATATGTCCATCAATAGATGAATGTAAAGAAGTTGTGGTAGATATAAGCAATGGAATATTGCTCAGCCATAAAAAGAGCAAATTTGAGTCTGTTGTAGTGAGATGAATGAAACTAAAGCTGGTTACACAGAATGAAATAAGTCAGGAAGAGAAAAATAAATACAGTATATTAATACACACACATATATAAGGAATTTAGAAAAATAATATTGATGAAACTATTTGCAGGGAAGGAATGGAGGTTCAGATGTATAGAACAGACTTGTGAACACAGTGGAGGAAGCAGAGAGTGGGATGAATGGAGAAAGTGGCAGCAACATATACACTCTATCATGTGTAAGATAGATAACTGGTAAGAAGTTTCTGCATAGCACAGGGAGCCCAATCTGGTGCTCTGTGATAACCTGGAGGCCTGAGATGAGGACAGGAGAAGGAGGCACTGGAAGGAGGGGATATATGTATAATTATGGCTGGTTTGCATTGTTGTTTTGCAGAAACCAGCACAATATTATAAAAATTAAAAAAACAAAAATACAAAAAAAGCAAAAAATAAACGAGATTTTTTTAAAAAAACCTACCTAAATGTGGGTATTCTGTGTAATTGTATGTGCAATTATATGCACATTTGTGTGCATTTGTGTGCAATTGTATGCACAATTGTGCAATTGTATGCAAATGTGTTTTGCAAATGTTCTATATATTGCATATAAATAAGAGACAGCATTACTTTTACCTAGCTGTAAGGGAGCAGTAGGATTCTTCAATGACTGTTTGAAGTGGTTCAGAAAGGAAAAATAAACCAGTAAACCAGCTTTTTACATCACTGGCAGTACATTAAGACATCCTTATGGGAAATGTTTACATTTATATACCGACTCTCAAGAGATAATACTTATGCTAGAATTCAAAATCAAATATAGTTCCTCAAATTCATTTTTTATTTGAAATAAAAAGACCATATTAGCTCATTTTTCTCTTCCTACTAGTGATAAATTGGTTGTGAAAAATCACATTTTTAAAAGAAACAAAGAATGTAATCAGAATAATTATGGCTCATTGGAATATAAATCACACTTAATTGTATAGTTATAAATATAACAGTGCTATATTTTATTTTGAAATCAAGAGAGACTAAAAGTTCCATTCATTTTATAACTTTCCTTGAAAGAATTTGCAGAATAAAAATGAAGAGAGAAACTCTTACAGTTTCTGCTGAAACAGCAACTCTGGTACTGTCAGTCTAACTTCAGGTATCATTATTTGTAAAGTTGTATTTATAAAAATACTGTCTTAATAAGTCCAGGCACTATGACAAAATACCATAGATTGGGTGGCTTTGACAACAAATATTTATTTCTCACAGTTCTGGAGGCCGGGAAGAGCAAGATCAAAGTGCCAGCAGACTTGGCATCTGCTGGGTTTTCAATATTCTTTGTTGTGTTCTTGACACATCCTTACATGGTGGAAAGTTGAGAGAGTGATCTCCTCTCTTGTGTCTCTTCTTATACGGACACTAATCCCATTTATAAGGGCCGCAACCCCATGACCTAATTACTTCCCAAAGACCCCAACTCCAAATCCCATTGAGGATTTAGGCTTCAACATATGAATTTGGGGAGATCACAAATGTTAAGTCCATAGTACATGCCAGTTTCCACAACATTTACATCTATCCAGGGAGAGAAAAACAACCTGAAATCATTGAGAATTTTGCAATATTAATTTGAATCACAGATTAGACTATACTATATTTATTTCTGATAGGTCAAAAACAGTTGAATTTTGACAGCTTCCTAAAGTTCATTTGAATGCAATTGGAAAGTAGAAGAAAGAGAGAGTGAGCAAAACATCCCAGTTAGAACATAATTTCCCAGTTCAACAGACTGTTTCCAAATTGGGAAAGGAATACATCAAGGCTGTATATTGTCACCCTGCTTATATAACATATTTGCAGAATACATGTGAAATTCAGGGCTGGATGAAGCACAAGCTAGAATCAAGATTGCTGGGAAAAATATCAGTAACCTCAGATGCACAAATGACACGACCCTTATGGCAGAAAGTGAAGAAGAATTGATTCCTAGAATGTCAATGTTCACTCTTACCATCTACTGTTTGATCATTTCCAATTTGCCTTGATTCATAGACCTAACATTCCAGGTTCCTATGCAACATTGCTCTTTACAGTATCAAACCTTGCTTCTATCACCAGTCCCATCCACATCTGGGTGTTGTTTTTGCCTTGGCTCCATCCCTTCATTCTTTCTGGCATTATTTCTCCACTTATCTCCAGGAGCATATTGAGCACCTACCAACCTGAGGAGTTCACCTTTCAGTGTGCTTTCCTTTTGCCTTTTCATACTGTTCATGGGGTTCTCAAGGCAAGAATATTGAAGTGGTTTGCCATTCCCTTCTCCAGTGGACTACATTCTGTCAGACTTTTCCAAAATGACTGGTCCATCTTGGATGGCCCCACATGGCATGTCTTAGTTTCATTTAGTTAAACAAGGCTCTGGTCCGTGTGATAAGATTGGCTAGGTGTTTGTGATTGTCGTTATATCTACTACTGTGGGCAGGAATCCCTTAGAAGAAATGGAGCAGCCATGATAGTCAACAAAAGAGTCCAAAATGCAGTACTTGGATGCAATCTCAAAAATGACAGAATGATCTCTCCAAGGCAAACCATTCAATATGGTAATCCAAGTCTATGCCCCGACCAGTAATGCTGAAGAAGCTGAAGTTGAACGGTTTTATGAAGACATACAAGACCTAGAACTAACAACCAAAAAAGATGTCTTTTTTTTTATTATAAGGGACTGGAATGAAAAAGTAGGAAGTCAAGAAACACCTGGAGTAACAGGAAAATTTGGCCTTGGAATGTGCAATGAAGCAGGGCAAAGACTAATAGTTTTGCCAAGAAAATGCACTGGTCATAGCAAACACCCTCTTCCAACAACACAAGAGAAGACTCTACACATGGACATCAACAAATGGCCAACACTGAAATCAAATTGATTATATTCTTTGCAGCCAAAGATGGAGAAGCTCTATACAGTTAGCAAAAACAAGACCAGGAGCTGACTGTGGCTAAGATCATGACCTCCTTATTGCCAAATTCAAACTGAAATTGAAGAAAGTGGGAAAACCAATAGACCATTCAAGTGTGACCTAAATTAAATCCCTTGACTATACAGTGGATGTGAGAAATAGATTTAAGGGATTAGATCTAATAGACAGAGTGTCTGATGAACTATGGATGGAGGTTTGTGACATTGTACAGGAGACAGGAATCAAGATCATCACCAAGAAAAAGAAATGCAAAAAAGCAAAATGGCTCTCTGAGGAGGCCTTACAAATAGGTGTGAAAAGAAGAGAAGTGAAAAGCAAAGGAGAAAAGGAAAGATATACCCATTTGAATACAGAGTTCCAAAGAATAGCAAGGAGAGATAAGAAAGCCTTCCTCAGCGAAAAATGCAAAGAAATAGAGGAAAACAATAGAATGGGAAAGACTAGAGATCTCTTCTTCCTTAAGAAAATTAGTTATACCAAGGGAAATTTTCAAGCAAAGATGGGCTCAATAAAGGACAGAAATGGTATGGACCTAATAGAAGCAGAAGATATTAAGAAGAGGTGGCAAGAATACACAGAAGAACTGCACAAAATAGATTTTCATTACTCAGATAATTACGATGGTGTGATCACTCACCTAGAGCCAGACATCCTGGAATGTGAGTTTAAGTGGGCCTTAGGAAGCATCACTATGAAAAAAACTAGTGGAGATGAGCTATCTCAAATCCTGAAAGATAATGTTGTGAAAGTGCTGCACTCAATATGCCAGCAAATTTGGAAAACTCAGCAGTGGCCACAGGACTGGAAAAGGTCAGTTTTCATTCCAATCCCAAAGAAAGGCAATGCCAAAGAATGCTCAAACTACCACACAATTGCACTCATCTTACATGCTCATAAAGTAATGCTCAAAATTCTCGAAGTCAGGCTTCAGCAATACATTAACCGTGAACTTCCAGATGTTCAAGGTAGATTTAGAAAAGGCAGAGGAACCAGAGATCAAATTGCCAACATCCCCTGGATCATGGAAAAAGCAAGAGAGTTTCAAAAAAACATCTATTTCTGCTATATTGACTATGCCAAAGCCTTTGACTGTGTGGATCACAATAAACTGTGGAAAATTCTTCAAGAGATTGGAATACCAGACCACCTGCCCTGCCTCTTGAAAAAACCTGTATTCAGGTCAGGAAGCAACAGTTAGAAGTGGACATGGAACAACAGACTGGTTCCAAATAGGAAAAGAATTATGTCAAGGCTGTATATTGTCACCCTGCTTATTTAACTTATATGCAGAGTACATCATGTATGGATGTGAGAGTTGAACTGTAAAGAAAGCTGAGTGCTGAAGAATTGATGTTTTTGAACTGCGATATTGGAGAAGACACTTGAGAGTCCCTTGGACTGCAAGGAGATCCAGCCAGTCCATCCTAAAGGAAATGAGTCCTGAATATTCCCTGGAAGGACTGATGATGCAGCTGAAACTCCAATATTTTGGCCACCTGATGCAAAGAAATGACTCATTAGAAAAGACCGTTATGCTGGAAAAGTTTGAAGGCAGGAAGAGAAGAGGACGACTGAAGATGAGATGGTTGGATGGCATCACTGACTAGATGGACATGAGTTTGAGCAGGCTCCAGGAGTTGGTGATGGACAGGGAATCCTTGCATGTTGCAGTCCATCGGGTTGCAAAGAGTCAGACAAGACTGTGCAACTGAACTGAAGTTCTCAACTCTTTCTATTCTTTACAAAGTCTGTAGGAAATCTTGATAATGTAAAACTCAAAAATGAAAACATACAATACTGTTGAAAGAATTAAGGAATCATAAGTACTGCTGGGGAAATTACTAATTTCTTGTGAAAGAAAATGAAGTTATATATTATGCAGCATATTTTTTTCCAAAGGGATCAAAGGGCAAATTTGAAAAAAATTAAAGCATAAAATTTGTAGGAATGATTTATTTTTTACAAAAATAAAAACTTTGATCAAAAAATCAACATATACAACCACATAAAGCATACATTAAAATGTCGTAAGCAGTATTAAAATAAAAATAGCATATAATGTGCAAAAACATGACACCATAAGTTAATAAAATTAATCATTAAATCATGGATATCAGTAAGGAAATGGTAACAATCACCTGAGTGAGTGAGTGAAGTCGCTCAGTCATGTCCAACTCTTTGTGACCCCATGGACTGTAGCATACCAGGCCCCTCCCTCCATGGGATTTTCTAGGCAAGAGTACGGAAGTGGGTTGCCATTTCCTTCTGCAGGGGATCTTCCTGAGCCAGGGATCAAACCCGGGTCTCCTGCATTCCAGGCAGACGCTTTAACCTCTGAGCCACCAGGGAAGCCCAGTCACATAGACAAATGAAATGTCTTATATCTGTTGAGTAACAGATTAGTGTTTAATTTTTTTTCAAATTTGCCAGAAGTTCATAAATAGATAACACACACATTAGAATGCAAATAACTGACCATAAGAAAAGAATTCTTGATATTAAAAAGTGTAAATTAAACACAAATGTATAATGATTTAAAAAATATTCAATGCACAACATTGTTTGATTTAACTTTCATAAAGTTTATATTGTAATTAAGAAGGATATTCTTTCTCTTAAGGATACTCTATCTCAAAGGATATTCTTTGCTCATAATAGAACTATAATACTCCAAACAGAGTACCAGCCTTGGGTCTGACAGACTGTACTCTAGACAGCACAACAGCTCCAAAAAAATTGCCAATCCTTTCTCCATAGTTATTGCTGATTTCTTACTAAAAGTATATAAAAACATACATCATTCTGCCCATTTCCTTAGCAAAAATAAGACAATCAACCAGTGAGCTGTTCCCACTTCTCTACAGCATCTAAATAGCCCTCATATCCTTGATAATTCCCTAGATTTATTCAGCTCATATGCAGACTCTACAAATGTCATTTCTTTCATAGTATTTTCAGAGATGCCACAGGCTTCCTTTGCTTGTGTTAGCCCCTAGTGCCACAAGCTAAATTCATTTTAGTTCATGTATGAAAACATTCCAGTGGTTTTGACTGGTGTGCTTCTGTTAAGTGTTCTTTTTGTACTTTTATGTTCATGTGATGACATTCTGGCAATTTTACGTTATTTAAAGTATTCAGGAAGAAATGTGAACAGGATAAAATTTTAAGGATTTAAATCTTTTTTTTTTCCTTACTGAATAATATATATTTCTGAAATAATTAAGGCAAAAAAGACATTGTTGAATGTATGAAATTTGGATAAACAAATAATAACTTGTCACAGTGTGCTTTATACTTTTCAATACTTTTCAATTAATCCTTAAGCACACACAAACATGTATAGTTAAATAAATATGCCATAGCCAACATAACAGTAGAAAACAAATGAAAATGTCTGAAAATTTCACAGGTCACTGAAAGAAACCAGGAAATTAAAGTGCCATATTTTGACTAATTTGCTGTAGAAAACCAAGTTCTTACCTCACATGATGCTTAAACCTTAGTTTTGAAGTTTGTTTTTGAATAAATTTATTATAAATCTATTCTAATTATCTTTCATCAGCATTTATGCTGCTTTTAGATTTTGAGCCTACTTTGCTTTGGCTATGTCTTAATCACATGGCTTTTAGTTCATTTTTAATATTAATGCTAAATAATGGGGAAAATTATTTCTGTGAAGCACTAAGTTATTTAATTAAAAATTTACTCAATACATGATTGAATTATAACATCCTATAATACATTACAAAAGAATAATATCTTAGAAAAATTAAATTTAAATATTTATTATATATTTAATTATACAATCAAGATATAATTATCAAAATATCAACACAAGTTTCAAAAAATAAAGATGAAGACAATTTCTTTCTATCATTTTTGTTGCCAATCCCCACATTCACAGTACCTACCGTTGCCGTTTGGTTAGGTATCCTTCATGTACATTTTCCAGACATCTGCTTACATAAATCATGTATGTCCAGGAGATATGTTAGAACTTAGTCATGTATAGTTATGCAGTGTAATTGTATTACAAACTAAGATCATTCTTATAATGTAAGTACTAGGTAACTCTAAACCTTGACATGACTTTCTTGCCTAAGATAATGAAGGTGCAAATAACTATTGTTTGTTTCAAGAACTTCCTCAAACTCTCTCTATCTGAAGAGAAGATCATCATCTAGCTCTTATGCAGGTTATAACCCCCTTCTCCAAACAGTAGAGTGTCCATTTAGCTTTATCAAAGGAATTATCATTCTTCAAGTCTTACTTCAAAAGACTTATCTTGCTAGGTCTGCCCATATGAAGTATATATTTTATATATTGAAGTACATATTTTATTTGCCCAATCCCAATCTGTCTCTGTTTTGGAAAGTCTTCTTTATAGATGACTCTGGAAATTTTAAGACTTTCTCAATCTTGGCCTGCGCCTTCCAACACCATACTAACAATCTGTCATGGTACTATCTCATTTGCTTTAGGTAGCAATAAACTTGACTTTAACAGGGTTTTTTTATTTTTTATTTTTTTCAGGGAAGTAAGGAGGTCTTTTTCAGGGAGTCAACAGTTCACAGTCCACAGTGATATGCAGTGAAAACCTCTGTCATGGCCTGAGATGTTCACCTCAGAATATACCACTTAGGTTTTTTAACCTACCACTCAGGGATTTCCCAAATCACTGCAAAGAAGTGTCTTTTTAAAAAAGTTCTTTTGTTTTAATTTTATATAAATTTTAAAATGTCTTTTTAAATTTTGTATACAATTTCTAAACATTATTTTCAATTTATAATTACTGCAAAATAATGACTACATTCTCCATTTGTACAATACATCCTTGAACCTGTCTTACACCCAGTAGTTTAACTTTCCATTCCTCTACCCCTCTATTGACCCTCCACACTCACTAGCAACCAGTTTATTCTCTATATCTGTGAGTTTGCTTTTTTTCAATTTCATTCACTAGTTTGTTGTATATTTTAGATTCGACATAAGTAATACCATATAGTATTTGTCTTTCTCTGTCTGACTTACTTCACTTGGCATAATATTTCCCAAGTTTATCCATGTTGCTGTATATGGCAGAATTTCATCCTTTCTATGGCTGAATAGTAGTCCACTGTAAGTGGTGTGTGTGTGCGCATGTGTGTATGTCTTTATCCATTCATCTTAATCCATTCTTTATCCATTCATCTGTTGGTGGACACTTAGGTTACTTTCATATCTTTCTTTTTAAATTTGAGGATAATTGCTTTACAATATTGTGTTAGTTTCTGCCATACATCAACATGAATCAGCATAGGTATACATACATGCCCCTCCTTGGCAATTGTAAATAATGTTGCTATGAACATTGGGGTGCATGTATCTTTTCGAATTAGTGTTTTTGTTTTTCTTCAACTACGTACCCAGGAATAGAACTGCTTGGTCATATGGTAGTTCTATTTTTAGTTTTATGAGAACCCTCTGTACTGTTTTCCACAATGACTGCACAAATTTACATTCAGGAGAGTATGCTTGTACTGGCTTTGCTCTCTAATTTGTTTTTGTCAACTTCTTCCACTCTGGAGTCCATTTGGACTTATTCAGTTTTAGGAATAAGTAATAGTTTTTTTAGAAATTCTTTGATTACCTAAACAAAATTTTTAATTCCTGGCGAAAACCTGCTAATTACTAACAAACAACCCTATATTCTGTGCTTGTCTGTCCTTATCATCTTTGTTGTGAATCTAAATAAAAACAAGTTACATAGAAAGTAGGATAAGCAGAGACAAGAAATTTATCTGCAACACAGGTCCAAGGACCAGGGTGCCCAGGAGGTCCTCTCATATAAGCATCACTATAGCATTTTTCTTTGAAACTCATATCAAAAGCTTTTGAGAGCATTCCTAAATTTTGTCTTATTTTGATGCTGGGAGTCTGGTTCTAGGAAAGCTCTCTTCTGTACACTTTCTATCTTCTGGAATTCAGAGATGGTAGCATTTAAAATTATGACAACTTTGCTTTAATTAAAGAGCCCAAGACATGAGGTCACAAAGAAACTCTGAATCAACTATTGCCAAACTCCCAGGGGTCTGGTTTAGTTTAAGTGTGCATTCCCTGTCAACTAGACTTAAGCTCATTACAAAAGCCTACATTTTTCTATGCTTCATAATTAACCAAGGCTATAATAATTTTCTAGTGACTATTTTGAAGAATTTTAGTTATAAACATTGTTTACCCATTTAAAGATATTTTAGTACAAAAAAGGAGTCAAATATCCAATTGTTCTTCTATTTGCCTTGGTATGAAGAAAATTAAAAAAAAAATGCAGATTCTAAAATTTTTAAATTAAAAGATTTATTGGCCAAAACTAAAATTTTAAAATATCAAAAGCTTGCAGCCTTTATCTTACAATCCCTTTGTCCCCATCAGTTGTTTAGTTAGTAAGTCATGTCCAACTCTTTGCAGCTCAATGAACTGCCATAGGCCAGGCTCCACTGTTCATCACCATCTCCAAGAAATAGTGTCCACTGACCCATCTCATCCTCTGCAGCCCATTTCTTCTTTTGTCTTCAATCATTCCAAGAATCAGGATCTTTTCCAATGGGTCAGCTCTTCACATCAGGTGGCCAAAGTATTGGAGCTTCAGCTTCAACATCAGTCCTTTCAATGAATAATCAGAATTGATTTCCTTCAGGATTTACTGATTTGATCTCCTTGCTGCCCAAGGGACTCTCAAGAGTCTTCTCTAGCACCACAACTTGAAAGCATCAATTCTTAGGCCCAAAGCCTTTTTTGTGGTTCAAATCTCACATACATACATGACTACTAGAAAAATCATAGTTTTCACTATGTTGACCTTTGTTGGCAAAGTGATGCCTTTGCTTTTCAATATGCTGTCTAGGTTTGTCATAGCTTTCCTTCCAAGGAGTAAGCATCTTTAAATTTCAAGGCTGCAGTCACCATCCTCAGTTATTTTGGAGCCCAATAAAAAAAAATACCTATCACTGCTTCCTCTTTTCCCCATCTATTTGCCATGAAGTGATGGTGCCAGTTGCCATGATTTTAACTGTTTGAATGTTGAGTTTCAAACCAGCTTTTAGCCTCTCCCATACAATGATTATTTATTTCCTTCTGCTCCTACTCTTCATTTTGACCTGCTTCTATTCCCTCCTGGGTGCCCAGGGAACCCCAAATCTCAATTTTCTATTGAAGTAAAACCACACCAGAACAGGACAGTCAGTCAAAAATTATTATAAGCTCTGTTCTCAACTTGTAGCTCCTGTAAAAGGCTTTCTAAAGCCTAAATAAGACAGAAATTCAAAGTAGTTCTAGGAATACAATCCTAGTTATCCCAGTTCTATATTTATTAATTTTTGTATAAGTAGGGACCATAGATGTAAATAGATGAGGAAAAAGAGAATGGAAAAAGCTTGACTGTGTTAAAAGAGCTCACATTGCATTGTACAGAAACTTGGAGGACATTAGAAAAAGTTTTATATGTTATACAAAGTTTTGTTTTGTTATTTTTCTGGAGGCTATCATCCCTGAAGTCTTTCCTGTGAAACTAGATTAGTCTATAATTCAGTTCTATATATCAGCGATCATCAAACTTTTTGTACAAGGCCAGATAGTAAATAATTTAGGTTTTTGCTGGCCATCTGGTACCTGTTACAGCTACTAAACTCTGCTATTTTAAAGTGAAGACAGACACAGACAAAACAAATGTAGGCGTATGGCTGAATTCCAATAAAACTATGTTTACAAAAAAGATAGAAGGTATAGTTGGAAGATTCCTGTTATAAGCAAAAAGAGAATGTACACATTGGAGACTTCTGGGATAAGCTAAGTAAGTATTCAACAGTATATTTTGAAGCAGGTGTGATCCATTATCCCCTCACTTTTTATATATGGTCTATGGAGCAACAGAGGATTTAATGGACAAACAAATACTAAAATGGAAAACAGTGTCATTGCCAAATGTTCATCCCCTGGCTGACCATTTTGAAGAAACCTTAGGAAAAAAGGAACTTAAATAAATAAATAAATAAATAAATAAATAAATAAACAAATAAATAAATAGACAACCTTATAGATAATGTAACTGGATGTTTCCACTCCAGTCCACTCCACACCATAGTAGGGAATCTCTTGGTAAAGCCACTTGGAGATACTGGAAGCCAAACAGATATTGAAAAATCAGCTATCCTGCATTAGCCAAGAAACTGAAGAACAAAGGATTCTTTTAAGTGGAACAAAAGTGTCCAATGTCCCATTTTACCCTTAAGTTCACAGGGATAGATAATTGTTTTCCTAACTATAAAGGACAACCTTGAAAATTTAGACTGACGCAGGCACATTCAACGTTAAACCTCAACCATGGTTGCAACTTCTTCCTTGTAGTCAACAAGTTAATTCAGTTAATTCTCTAAAACTGCCCAGAATTCCTTTCCTCCTTGCTCATCATTTAGATCTTTACCCAAGAAACATTCTTCCTCCTTTTTGATACACAAGGTCTAATTTAATAGGAAAGAATCTACTATACAACTGTGCAAAGAAAATTACCATATTAAATTTCCACTGATAATCTCTTTCCTTAAATCTCTGAGGAGTCTCTATTCAGAAATGAGATCATGGACAATTGGGATATTAACTTATTGGTACTACTGGTCCAAAATAATACTAAAAACAAAGATTTCAATGAGTTTCTGGATTCTTGTTCACACAATTTCCACCAATCTTGGTAAAATTATTGGAGTTAAAACCATAAAGATTCAGATGGCTCCAAATATAATATACACAATATTCTTCCTAAACCACATAACCAGATAGATAAAAGATTTTTCATACCTCAGATTAGTGCTTGGCATATAACAATTATTAAGTCAAATGGCCAATGAATGTGGATGAGAGGATCCCATGGAGAAGGATGTGGCTATGCACTCCAGTATTCTTGCCTGTGGAATCCCATGGACAGAGGAGCGTGGTGGGCTATAGTCCATGGGGTTGCAAAGAGTCGGACATGACAGAACAATTAACACTTTCTCTTTTCATAGATTTGTTCAGGATTTGAGCCCCATAAATAGAAGGGTCATTTTCTCTTTCCCTTTAGTACCAAATCCAAATACTCTCCTTTGTTTTCAGTGTTTCATGAGGCTACACACTTTACAGTGTATATATGTTCCCTTTTTAATGTTCCTTATAGCTGCAGTTATTTGATTTTTTTTCCTGAAAAAAATTAGCAATATACCTGAACAGTTATTTCCCAGGAGTTTGCTGAGTCATCTTACTGACTACAGTCTCCATCAGACATAAAGAACCAACAGGATTTAATGTGAGTCAGACATGTAGAAAGCAATTGTTATGTTTCTTGTATATTATAAAAACTACTTCCTTTGAAAATTAGAGAAAAATATTTTATTTATTTGTCAGTTCCTCCCAGTTGAAGATATAGATGAGTACATTCCTGGGTATCTCATTATTTGGAAAATATTTATGTTATTTTAGAAAATCTTGCTCACAGGAAATTAGGTGTCCACAAAATATCAGAAGGGAATGCAAGACTGAGTTTTTCTCCCCACAGCACAAGAGGAAACACTGAAAGAAGGCATGGGAGAAATGTAGCGCTAGATTGTTGGTTTACAGCAGATAGTATGTACATATGTCAAAGCCAACTTATAGAAGATAACCTGCAGTTTAGGGAACTGTTATGTGTAAGACACAGAAATCAGATTTATTTTTA
The DNA here is from genome assembly GCF_042477335.2 of Ovis canadensis. NCBI lineage: Eukaryota > Metazoa > Chordata > Mammalia > Artiodactyla > Bovidae > Ovis > Ovis canadensis. Next base: position 140,501,783 of record NC_091245.1, read on the forward strand.
ATTGCAGGGGTGAGGGAAAGTAGATTATGATTTTATATGAGAAAATAGACATCCCCTCCACAATGGTTCAGACCAGAAAAAAGAAGTCAGTAGGCCTTCTTCTCCCTGAAGATAAACGGCAAGTGGTCTTGGACTGTGTTGCTTAATGGAGATCAGTGGGTCCTTCACACTATGGAGTTTAGCAAGTTACTCTGGTATCAGTAATGGGCTGATAGTGCTAACAATGGCTACTTACTCTCAAGATGCCAATTTATCATTTCTTCCTAATTTTATCTGGCTATTTGTTCCTCTGTTTTTAAGTTGCCATCCAGTGCTGGCTCAGATTTTGGAATTGAGGGATGACAGAGACAGATTATGACTAGTCTTGAGAAAATCAGCATGGAGGTAAATGGTGTAGAATTTAAAAGACAGCAATAAGTCATTAGCAGAAGATGGGCCTACTCCTAGTGTGGATTACACTGCTGCTTGGTTGATGTGAATCAATAAGGAAATAGACAAGGATTATTTCTGAAATCCAAGAAAACACTGGAGAAAGGTAATAGGAAAATACTGGACTTCTTAAAGTGGATGGATAATTTCCACCCACTCAGTTGTTCCTCATGTATGCAAACTTTGTATATGAGATTTATTATAAAGGAAAAAAATGAAAACTGAAAATTCAGAAATATTTGTGTGGCATTATTGATAATTAGCTTGATGACAAAATCAAGAAACTGGTTTTCATTTGAAAAGAACTTATTTTTCTTCTCGCCCATCAGTGTAGATGATACGATGAATGTTGAATGGCTCTGAATGGTATGATTATAGGTTTAATTTTGCAATTTTCAGGTAGTTTTGTATTGTATGAAACGTTTAGTGGCACACTGAATAATATATTCTGCATCCTCCTTTGGATATGTCAAATATATTTTACAAAGATATTGTAGCATAATTACATATTTTATAATATATTCCTACTTTGTTTATGCATGCTATTTAAACAGGTCTACAGATTGACAAACTCATAATCTGAATATTTAAGCACAACTACACAAATATACAAAACAAAATTCAAACAATGATTAGGACTTTATGGAAGAAAATTATTTAAATAGAAATTTACTATGAAATATGTATTACCTCAGCAAACTTCTTTCATAATGAACAAAAATGATGATGTACATTTCTTACATATTACACTCAGGATACAATTTCAATTACAATTCAAAAATTACTATTTTTATGAAGCACTTCATTCTAATTATTTATATATATACTTTTTAAGTGACTGATTTGCTCTACATTTTAGCATATAATTTTTAGAATAAGTTTAGGTTTTCTGCATGACAGTTAAATATTTAGACTGAGAAAATATAACCTATGCTGCGATCAAAAACTTTTAGTGATTTTTCCAATTAATCTTTGTCTTGCAAGTTTGATTTCATCTCTCAGAACTTTTATTTCATTTGAATTATTATTGCACTTAAGGTCCTATTTTTATAACATCGAGTCATTCTATTTGTAGTTTTCTCTTACTCCTGGAATTTAATTCTATGGGATTTAGATTAAAGCCTGGAATATGTAATGGGACTTTCCTTTTAAGTAGTACCTGAAATGTAATATTTTTACCCCAAGATTTTCATTTGGATAATATAACTGCTCAGGTTTTCACTTTCTTGGCTGTTTATTAGAGTATTGACTTAAAGTTAAAATGGTACCAGACATTATGCTCAACTGTTTGGAGTATCCCTTCTCTTCATAATATTGGTACTATAATTCTTTGATGCCTTGAAACTTCTCCAGTGCCTTCACAAATATTTTGTTTTGAATATTTTTGATTGGGATTTCTAATAGTTTTCAATTATATTGTTAATCTGAAACAAACTGGTTGTGGGAGGCTTCTTATAAAACAACTCCCAAAGGTTGCTCCAAACAAGGAGAATGTACCAAAAGTGATAGGCTGTAACTTCTGAGGTTAGTTTATCAAATATTGTGACTTCCTTCATAGTTTTATTTTCTTTCTTGCTGACAGTTTCTTATGTGCTTCATGCTTGACCTTTCTGATGAACCAAGCTGCCATGTTGGAAAGAGCCATGTGACTGGGTCTGCTCCCCAGACATGTAGCAAAGTCCGTCTACTGACACCAAGTTATGGTGAAAGACAGTACAGCATTTATAAGAAGGCACCAAGTAAGAACAGGTTGCTTATGCTCAAAAGACCCATATTCTCCAAGGCTTTCAGGGAAGAATTTTTAAAGTATGAGAGAGAGGGTCATGCACTTTGATCAGCTTGTGCAAAATTCTCTGAATGGTTGATGGTAAGATGTCATGGTGATATTTTGAGAATTTTTAATTGTCAACTTTCCGGTTTCAGTCTGTCTGAGTTCTGTGTGCTTGTGGTCAGCGTTTCCTAACTGGTAAGATTCTGGTCTCTGTTCCTAAAACAGTCTTAAGAATGTACCTCAGACACTGAAGATATCAATTCTTTCAGTTCAGTTCAGTTCAGTTGCTCAGTCGTGTCCGACTCTTTGCGACCCCATGAATCGCAGCACGCCAGGCCTCCCTGTCCATTACCAAATCCCGGAGTTCACTCAGACTCACGTCCATCGAGTCAGTGATGCCATCCAGCCATCTCATCCTCTGTCATCCCCTTCTCCTCCTGCCCCCAACCCCTCCCAGCATCAGAGTCTTTTCCAATGAGTCAACTCTTCACATGAGGCGGCCAAAGTACTGGAGTTTCAGCTTTAGAATCATTCCTTCCAAAGAAATCCCAGGGCTGATCTCCTTCAGAATGGACTGGTTGGATCTCCTTGCAGTCCAAGGGACTCTCAAGAGTCTTCTCCAACACCACAGTTCAAAAGTATAAATTCTTCGGCGCTCAGCCTTCTTCACAGTCCAACTCTAACATCCATACATGACCACAGGAAAAACCATAGCCTTGACTAGATAGACCTTAGTTGGCAAAGTAATGTCTCTGCTTTTGAACATACTATCTAGGTTGGCCATAACTTTTCTTCCAAGGAGTAAGTGCCTTTTAATTTCATGGCTGCAATCACCATCTGCAGTGATTTTGGAGCCCCAAAAAATAAAGTCTGACACTGTCTCCACTGTTTCCCCATCTATTTCCCATGAAGTGATGGGACCAGATGCCATGATCTTCATATTCTGAATGTTGAGCTTTAAGCCAACTTTTTCACTCTCCACTTTCACTTTCATCAAGAGGCTTTTTAACTTGACATGAAAACTTCATCCCAGAACATGACTATAAGTTTCTTCTTTCAAAATTTGGTGATTGATTATAATTAGATGGGTGTTCAACAAAAGCTACTTGAACAAATTATGGAAGGAAAGGAAATCATGTCAGAATTAACTTGAAATAAAATTGCAATAAAATAAAGCTCACCTTTTAATTCAAATTTTATAATTGACTGAGTTATTTCATTTGGTAACCTTGATCTCTTCCCATTAATCAGAAAAGCTTTTCACAGAAAGAGCCAATGAAACTTCAAACAATTAATAACAGTGACTTATTCAAATATCAAACTGCAAGAGATGTTTTTAGGTCAAAACACACTTACCAATGTATCATGGCTTATTTTTATAACAAAATAAAAACTAGAAGTCCATAATAATAGCCTAACACATAATCACATATTTGTACATGTTGGAATCATAACTCTAACTCAAATCTATATATATACTCCAAATCTGTGTTCTCTTTGTGTACCATGTTTTATTTATTTTTAATTGCTGTTTTCTGCTTCCTTGGATTATTAGTTGAGCTTATTTTTTCTTTATGTTCCCATTTGTGAGTCAATATTTCAGTTAAACTTTTAAGATATGTGCTATCTGAAAAGTATAAAAAAGTGAGAAGTCTCATTTCTGGTGGAGTTGAAATATAAATACATACACACACTCACACACATATGTATGTATATATGATAGTGCTGGTTAATTTTGAGTGAATATTATCTCCAATTTTAGACACTGGATTACAACAGTATCACTCTAGTTAGACTGTTGTTGTTGTTCAGTTGCTAAGTTGTGTCTGACTCTTTGCAACCCCTTGTAGCACTCCAGGCTCCTCAGTCCTCCCTATATCTCTCAGAGTTTGTTCAAAATTCATGTCCACTGACTACTTAGATTAGAATTTGGATATAAAGTAAAATTCAACCCTGTAGCTCAATTTTTAATGGCATAGTATTACTGCAAAATGCCATATTGAAAACGCTGCTATCTAAATTTTAGACAATTCAACCTACTGGTACTAAACAATGTGAACTTTCTTGTTGCTGAACAAATACTCAGTTAAAATAATAAAATTAAATGAAAATTTCACAATAGCAAAAATCTCCATGTTGTCGTTTAAATCCAAATTCTTTTTTTTCTTATTAAAGTTTTATTTATTTAAGACTGTATGTGCAGAAATTTTAGTGCACTAAGTCTATGTCATTTAAATACTGCATCCTTACAGCAATTCATGAAGTGAAAATAGCACTTTTCCACTGAAGGCTTAGGAAAGTGAAAGTCACTCAGTCGTGTCCAACTCAGCAACTTCATGGACTATACATGGGTTGTAACCCATGGAATTCTCCAGGCCAGAATACTGGAGTGGGTAGCCATTCTCCCAGGAGATTTTCCCAACCCAGAGACCAAACCCAGGTCTCCCGCATTACAGGTGGATTCTTTACCATATGAGCCACCGGGAAAGTCTGAAGGTTTCAGTTCAGTTCAGTTGCTTAGTCGTGTCCTACTCTTTGTGACCCCTTGAACCACAGCACACCAGGCCTCCCTGTCCGTCACCAACTCCCGGAGTCCACGCAAACCCATGTCCATTGAGTCGGTGATGCCATCCAACCATCTCATACTCTGTTGTCCCCTTCTCCTCCTGCCCTCAATCTTTCCCAGCATCAGGGTCTTTTCCAATGAGTCAACTCTTCCCATCAGGTGGCCAAAGTATTTGGTGTTGCAACTTCAACATCAGTCCTTCCAGTGAACACCCAGAATTGATCTCCTTTAAGATGGACTGATTGGATCTCCTTGCAGTCCAAAGGACTCTCAAAAGCCTTCTCCAGCACCACAGTTCAAAAGCATCAATTCTTTGGTGCTCAGCTTTCTTTATAGTCCAACTGAAGGTTTAGGAAGGTCAATTTTAAAAAGGTGGATTATAGGATTATTATTGGCACTCTTGATTTTTTTTTCAATTAATTAATTTATTTTGACTGGAGGATAATTACTTTACAATATTGTGATGGTTCTTGCCATACATCAACATGAATCAGCCACAAGTATCCATGTGTGGCCCCCTCCTCATGCTGAATCCCCCTCCCACTTCCCTTCCCACACTATCCCTCTGGTTTGTCCCAGAGCACTGGCTTTGGGTGCCTGGCTTCATTCATCAAACTTGAACTGCTCATCTATGTAACATATGATAATGTACATGTTTCAATCCTATTCTCTCCAATCATCCCGCCATCACCTCCCACTGAGTCCAAAAGTCTTTTCTTTACATCTCTATCTCCTTTGCTGTCCTGAATTTAGCATCATCAGTACCATCTTTCTAAATTCCATATATATGCATTCATATACAGCATTTGTCTTTCTCTTTCTGACTTATTTAACTCTGCATAACCGGCTCCAGGTTCATCCACCTTATTAGAACTGACTCAAATGTGTTCCTTTTTATAGCTGAGTAATAGTTCATTGGAAAAGACTTTGATGCTGGGAGGGATTGGGGGCAGGAGAAGGGGACGACAGAGGATGAGATGGCTGGATGGCATCACTGACTCGATGGATGCGAGTCTGAGTGAACTCCGGGAGTTTGTGATGGACAGGGAGGCCTGGCATGCTGAGATTCATGGGATCTCAAAGAGTCGGACATGACTGAGCGACTGAACTGACTGAACTGAATAGTTCATTGTGTATATGTACCACAACTTTGTTATCCATTCATTTGCCAGTGGACATCTAGTTTGTTTCCATATCCTAGCTATTGTAAATAGTGGTGCAATGAACATTGGAGTACATATATCTCTTTCAAGTCTGATTTCCTCAGGGTGTATGCCCAGTAGAGTGATTGCTGGACCATATGGCTGTTCTAGTCCCAGTTTTTTAAGGAAACTCCACACTTTTCATAGTGGCTATATGAGTTTGCATTCCCACCAACAGTGTAAGAGAGTTCCCTTTTCTCCATACCGACTCCAGCATGTTTTGTCTGTAGACTTTTTGATGGCCATTCTGACTGGTGTGAGTTGACACCTTATTTTGTAAGCCCAAATTCTTGATTGGATTTTTAATATCTAGCAGGAAAAGGGTTCACATGTTGAATTTTACATATATACGTTTACATACTATATATTATTTTTACATAAACACATATATATATATATACACATTTGGTGTTTTTTCAAAAGCCTATGTGTACTTGTTTTCTTTTAAAAGGTAAGGTCTATTGAATGCTCAAAAATATAATAATGAGTTGGATAAAACACCATTTGATTTCAGATTATATTTTCAGGAAAACATGGCTAAAAACAAATCAAACTGGAGGACAACATATTATACAGAGAAACAGAATATTATTTTTATGCTGAATATATAATTCCTAAATATTGATTTAGAAAGTCAATAACATAGTTAAATATAAAATATTAATTTTTTCTTTCACATATCAAATATTTATTGAACACATATAATATAATATGCATAGTATTAAGTACTGTATATTTATCAATAACAAATTGCCCTGCCATTTTTTATTCTAGTGGCAAATGATAAATGGTCTTGAAAGTTGGATTAAAGAAAATTTATGAGTAGTAGAATTGATAATTGAGACCCAACTGAAAAATAATTTCATTTACAAAAATATCTTGTCTTCTTGGTCAATGATATTGACCTGCATTTTGGAAACATACCCTCAGTTCTAATTATTTGCTATTTGTATATAATACCAGTTGAAAACCTTTCAGCTATAATTATTATTCAAATAAGCCATCCATCTTACACACAATAAGAAATGTAGAGGATGACTATGCAGACAAATGTCTCTCTTTGTGAACAAACTTATCAGATTGGAAAAACTGATAATATATTTTTATACAGGAAAACATGGTATCTATAAAATAATTATAAAGCTAACAACAACACTACATTTGTAGTTGATATGAAAGATCTAAGGGTTTCCTGGATAACTCAGTTGTTAAAGAACCTGTCTGCGATGCAGGAGACCCTGGTTCAATTCCTGGGTTGGAAAGATCCCCTGGAGAATGGAGAGGCTACCCACTCCAGTATTCTTTGGCTTCCCTTGTAGCTCAGCCAGTAAAGAATCTGCTGGCAATGTGGGAGACCTGGGTTTGATCCCTAGGTTGGGAATATCCCCTGGAGAAGAGAAAAGCTACCCACTCCAGTATTTTGGCCTGAAGAACTCCATTGACTACATAGTCCATGGGGTTGCAAAGAGTCGGACACGGCTGAGTGACTTTCACTTTCATGAAAGATCTATGAGGAAAACACCCATTTCATCACCTTTCCAAATTAACCCCAACCTCTAACCTCCTACCATTTAAATTGTGTTTCCTTCTTAAAGGAATAGAAAAGATTAAAAGCAAGATAATTGTGGGTAAATTATTTGGGTAGAACTCCCAGCTTCTTTCTCATAAGGTTCTGGTGGCATGTTTGTGCACTGAGAGTTAGTCTTCATATATATACACAACACTGTCAAGAACAGCCTGAAATACTCCAGTTCTCATAGTAAGGGAATTTTCTGATAATGACCCCTTTCCTTTGGTTTGCCATCTATCTGTAGACACATTCAAACTATTACATTGTTTATTATGTATAGTTTTTCTTGGAACATTCATGAATTTTTGAGATAATAAACATATTTTTGAAAACTTTTCTAGGAATGAATGTAAAATATGTTTGTTTGAATGTTATAAATATTTTCTCAGTAAGTAGATTAAATAATAAATAATAATAATAGATCTAACCTGTAGCTTCCCATTAATCTGGATTTTTTGGGGTAGGTAGTTATTCATATTAATTTATAGATTTTGAGGCACTTTGAAACAAAGGTTAAATCTCAGTAAAATAAATATCTTTAAAGTACAGATCACTGGATAAATCAGTATTTTTAATTATTGATCTTTTACGTGATAGAATAATACTTGATAAAATTTTAATATTTGAATGAGATATAAATTGCATTCTACTGACTTAGCCATGTATTAATAATATCTTTTCTGAACATAGCCTTGTGCTGGTGCTAGTGGTAAAGAACCTTCCTGTCAATACAGAAAGATTAAGAGATGTGAGTACAATCCCTGGGTGGGGAAGATCCCCTGGAGGAGGACATGGCAACCCACTTCAGTATTCTTGCCTCCAGAATACCATGGGCAGTGGAGCCTGACAGGCTACAGTCTATAGGATCACAAAGAGTTGAACACAACTGAAGAAACTTCACAGACATGCCACACATGTCAAAGTCAAAGCCTACTGATTATGATTGCTTTTTGAGTAAATTCATATAGTAAATTCATATCGTGGCCTCGATGTTTCCTGCACTTTCCCTGGCACTTCTGTTATAAAATTTTGTCTAGGTATTTTGTCATGTTGTAGTCAAAATCAGAGTGTAATTCTTGGTGTGTGGGGCTAACAATAAATGATACAACCTAAACAGGGTAACTGGTCCAACTATTTTCTGAAATGAGGGTCATATTGACTTTGATAACATCTTCAAATTACTTTGTGCCCATTATTAGACTTTTTGACAATAACATTTGAAATCCAAAGAAAATGGATACATAGGAAACTAATTTGTTTGTACCTTTTAGAAACTATTAAATAGCTCAGTGTCAAATAGATAGGGGCCTCCTATTTCCTACTTCTCCTCCATCTGAGTTTCCATCAAGGATAATGACTGGAGGATGACTCATATCCAAGTGTCTCAACTAACTCTAATACTTGTACTATTACATAACTTAAAAATTTTCATAAAATACTTACATGCAAAATAGGTACAACAAAATGATTATATATAATTTCTCAGAAAATATATTTTAAGCAAAATAAATATCTACCCAAATATTTTCTTTGTGCTTTGTAAGTGAAGTGAGAAAAGGAAAGGAAATGATACCTTTTTCCTACTTCCTGCAAAATTCTTTTCCAGAGTAACTAAATACACACATTAGGCAGTGTCCAGACAACCAACCATGAGGTAGGTCTGAATCCCACAGGAAATAAATGTGAGAAAAGAGGAGAGAAGGTAATTTAGTGGACAGGAGAGAAAAGTGTCCAAAGCATTCCAAAGCAGTTTTTAACTCTCTTCAAAAAACTGGAAGGAAATCAAGGCTTCCACAAGAGAATTAAAATGTTTGTTCCCCATATTCCACTCCACATTAAACTCCGGTTTCATTCATCATTCTCTTTGTCCACCGTTCCTCAGCCAGCTGCTGTTGTCACTCCAAAGCAGAATTCTAGGTCTGTAACTTTCAGATATCCAGCCAGCTCTATAATGCAATATTTTCAGCAGCTCATGGATGTCAGCTCTTCACTTTGTTTGTTCTTTCCCCTTTTATCATCAGTAGAGCTCAGATGCTGACTTCACTAGCAGAAATGCATATACCATGTGTTTAGTCCTGATAATGACTATCAATGTTTAATTATATTTTAAAATCATAATGGAAAGAAATTATTAATGAATTGTGGCAACCGTACCAGGTGAAATCTGTAACAGTGTGGTGCTGACATTGTCACTGAATTTTATGACCAAGTTACCAGATTGAAAATCAGTCATGTGTGCCCAGAAAATTTACACAGCTCTTTGCCCAACACAAAAGAGGCAAGTCATTTTTTAACACTTGGATATGATTTCTTGCTCTGCTGTGGCCTGGACTTCTGACCTTGGGCAAGCCGGTTAATTTCTCTATAAACACAGTTTTTTTCTGTTCAAAATATTAGCGAGAAAGAGATTGCATAATTTCTAAAGTTTCATTCAGGTTTATTATCCTATTTCTCTGACTGGATAAAGACATCTTTCAGAAGGGTTTTGTAAAATAAATATACTTTTCACATGACATTATTTGACGTAAATGTGCTTGCTTCATTGCTGTTTATAAGCGATACTTATAAATTTGCAAAAGTGGTAATTTTGAGGGTTACAGATGACAGTTATGGGAGATTTATGCATAGCACAGTGTGAGATAAAATATATCCTTTTATTATTGACAGCTATATTTTAATAAAGAATGGTGATGAAATTCCCTCTGTCCTTACTCTTTCTTTAAGTCTTCATTTTAATGGAAAAACAATTGACCTCAAAAAATTCTCTTATCTTATTGCCACTAATTAAGTTTTAAAATCTGATTGATCTCTAATATCAAAGAGTGGAAAATTTAATACTCCACAGAAACTGTAATTTAATTCTTCATGGCTGTAATGCAATTCATAAAATTAAATGTTGCCACTCCATGAAGATTTAAAAAAAATTTTTTTTTAGTTTATTTGTATTTTACAAATACCTTATACATGTGCTTAAAACTGATCCAGTGTATAAACTACTATCTTCTTAAATTAGTGATATCACAGTTACTTGAATGAGGTCAACACTAATAAAATCATACATTCTGAATTTTTAATATAAACATTGATAAAGCAGATTTATTAAAGGCACACATGCTTACTGAATAGCTATAAGATCTTTACTAAGAAAAAAAGTCACTTTCCTACCTACCAAGGTATTAAAAACTAATATACAATGATTTTATTTTCCAAGGCCTGGGATAATAAAAAAGAAGCATGATGAAATTCTAGAATTAAAATGTTGATTTAAATATAAAATTCATTAATTAATTCATGAATTTGTGTATTTTTATTCATGATTTGTATACCCTGTTTTATTGATTCCCTGGGTGGTGTTGTTTTAATATACATTTCAAATCAAGCTGAGAAGCTTGGTAAATTCCATCATACTTTCTTTTTATTTATTTATTTTAATTGGAGGCTAATTACAACAGTGTAGTGGTTTTTGCCATACATTGATTATCATGAGCTGTGACCATTATTTAACATAAAAACGGTTCTGATTACTCTACTTCCAATTCATGCGACTTCTCAACCTTCATTGTTAGAGATCATTTCCGTAACCTTTTATTAATGTATTATACATTAACATCAATTTTTCTAAAAATCTCAAATATGTTCTCCCATCAGCTTCAGTAATTTTTATCACTTCACTTTATGCTGTGCTTTACCTATGTCAAGGTTTTCTGACACAATTTCTTAATATAATTCTAAATTTAACTTCATTCCTCCAACTTACATGAAATATTATATCTTCATTAGGAGAATATTTGAAACTTTCAAGACCTATAGAGCGTCACCGTACACTCTTACCCTCACTCTTTATGTTCAGTTCAGTTCAGTCACTCAGTCGTATCCGACTCTTTGCGACCCCATGAACCACAGCACACCAGGCCTCCATACCCATCACCAATACCCAGAGCCTACCCAAACCCATGTCCATTAAGTTGATGATCCATCGAACCATCTCATCCTCCGTCGTCAGGGTCTTTTCAAATGAGTCAGCTCTTCACATCAGGTGGCCAAAGTACTGGAGCTTCAGCACATCAGTCTTTCCAATGAACACCCAGGACTGATCTCCTTTAGGGTGGACTGGTTGGATCTCCTTGCAGCACAAGGGACTCTCAAGAGTCTTCTCCAACACCACAGTTCAAAAGCATCAATTGTTTGGTGCTCAGCTTTCTTTATAGTCCACTCTCGCATCCATACATAACCACTGGAAAAACCATTGCCTTGACTAGATTGACCTTTGTTGGCAAAGTAATATCTCTGCTTTTTAATATGCTATCTAGGTTGGTCATAACTTTCCTTCTAAGGAGTAAGCATCTTTTAATTTCATGGCTGAAATCACCATCTGCAGTGATTTTGGAGCCCAAAAATATAAAGTCTGACACTGTTTCCACTGTTTCCCCATCTATTTCCCATGAAGTGATGAGACCAGATGCCGTGATCTTCATTTTCTTAATGTTGAGCTTTAAGTCAACTTTTTCACTCTCCTCTTTCACTTTCATTGAGAGGCTTTTTAGTTCCTCTTCATTTTCTGCCATAAGGGTGGTGTCATCTGCATATCTGAGGTTATTAATATTTCTCCTAGGGATCTTGATTCCAGCTTGTGCTTCCTCCAGTCCAGCATTTCTCATGATGTACACTGCATATAAGTTAAATAAGCAGGGTGACAGTATACAGCCTTGACGTACTCTTTTTCTGTAGTCCGCTGTTATACCATATATTCTAATTGTTCTCCCACTTAGGAAGAATTCATTTTCTTCTGTAATTGGGTACAGTCTTCTGTATATGTTCTATATGTCATGCTGATTGATAGATGTATTCACATCTTCCATATCCTTACCTACTTTGTTTTCATTTTATCAGTCCATTTCAGAGAGGCAGTATTAGAGGCTGTCGATTTTGCTTTATGTATTTGGAACCTTTGTTAATGAGTGTATATGGATGTGCTATTTTTGTATTCTCTTGATCAATTGACATCATGAGATGTTCTTTTTTAATATCTAGTTATATTCTTGTCTTGAGACCTATTTTCTCTAATATTAGAATGGTCATGTCAGTATTCTTACATATAGTTTTTGCAAGTATTTTTTTTTTCTGAATTTACTCTCAATCTATGTATGTCATTGAGAGTCAGTTGTTATTTTGGGGTGGTAAATAATGCATAAAGACTTATTTTCTAATTAAATATAATAAATTTGCCTTTATTTGGGATTTTTATTTATATTAAATGTAGTTATTGGTATGTTTGGATTTAAATTCACTTCTTGTTATTTGATTTCTATGTGTCCCATTTGCTCCTTGCTTCCTCATTACTTCTCTTCTGTCTTTGTAACTTGAATCAAACATTGCTTTTTGTCCTATCAGAGGGAGGGGGTGGGATGATTTCGGAGAATGGCATTCTAACATGTATACTATCATGTAAGAATTGAATCGCCAGTCTAGGTCTGATGCAGGATACAGCATGCTTGGGGCTGGTGCATGGGGATGACCCACAGAGATGTAATGGGGAGGGAGGTGGGAGGGGGGTTCATGTTTGGGAACGCCTGTAAGAATTAAAGATTTTAAAATTAAAAAAAAATATTTTATATATCTTCTAATGAATTTTTAAGTTAAGCCTCTTTGAGTTTTTTTAAGTATTTTAGTGTACCTCTAACTAATTTGGTCTGTGTTCAAGAGAATTGCATTACTTCATGACTATTCTAAAGACTTTATGATAATCCCTCAATATTGTCTTTCTACCCTGTGTGTTCTTATTTTTATATTTTTAGCTCTATAAATGCTATAAATGCACATTTATTTAAAGAACCTTACATATATACACATGTATGAATAAATATATAGACAGATAGATACATAGATATAGATAGACGGTGGTGGTGGTTTGTCACTAAGTCATGACCAACTCCTGTGACCTCAAGGACTTTATTTAGCTCACCAGGCTCCTCTGTCCATGGGATTTCCCAGGCAAGAACACTAGAGTGGGTTGCCATTTCCTTCTCCAGGATCTTCCCCAGCCAGGTATTGAACCCAAGTCTCCTGCATTGCAGGTAATTCTTTACTGCTGAGCCACCAGGGAAGCCTAGATAGATAGATAGACCGATAGATAAAACATATATCTTACCTCACAGTTTTTAAAAAAGATATCTTCTCAGACTATTATAGGGTAAGAACTTTGTTGTGCTGGTAGCCAGAGCATCATTCTATATAATATAACTACACCTCTGAGTTTGACTGCATGTATTACATGTAAAACACTTGAAGTGAATCTAACCTTACCTTACCTTACTAAAGTAAGGCTAATTGTGAAGCGACAGCATTACCAAATGTTGGACATATTCTTTTTTATTCTCAAATCCTTTGATATCACATTAGAAAATGAATGAAGGAAAAAGTCTTGGATTGAGTGATGTTACTGCCTGCTGAATGTACCTGAACTAGGTGCTTCCACTAGGGGAAGAAAAAAAAATGGATTAAAAGAATATAAAATGGAAGGAATATGACAGAAAATGGAAAGAAGATGCAAAGGAGGATCATGATGCCAGGGATAGAAGTAGTAGCTTTTTACCCAAAAGCATATCAAGAAAAAAACAGCAATACTCAGACTTTCATCTCAGATGTAGAACCGACAAACAACTGATGCTAAGAGTCTACTTGACCTATTTTGTCTGGAGAAGGGAAATTAAATTCTGCTGATTTTATGTTCTGCTTAAAGACTGTATCTTGATAATCTAGAGTATAGATGAGAAATAGAACCCCTTTGTGACTTAAATGGCAGGTGGTAAGTTGTACCTTTCATTGCACTTATGATTAAATAATCTTTATTGATTACTTTTGAATCCCACAGGATGGATGATGCTGACCAGTTGGAGGTGTAGCTGTGAATAAAGGTGTCCTAATGCTGATGCAGTTATCTAGGTGTGATGGGAAAACAGGTTGCTCTCATTCAAAAAGTACATTAGAGATTGTTTTTGACTATGACAAATGAGTGTGCACACACTGGCTCTACATGGCAGGGAGTTTGAGTAGGATCAAAAAGTTTGGATAGGGTGGTATTAAGGGGTCATATATCTTTGGAGACTTGTAAGGAGCTACATCTTTGAAGCCCCATAGCACTCTAAGACTGAGTTGTATGTACTGGGGAGTAGACTATATTGGTTAACACTTTCATTGGACAAGCAATACTTTTAGGAGAAACAATGTACCCAAACTGTATCCAAGTTATGAACATATATGGTGTCCGAACCTGGCAGCAATATATGTGTTGGCATAATCAGCAATGACTCTACTAGGCCATTCATAAGCAGATTAGATTGTTGAATTCATGAAATCAAACTCTTCATGATAAATTTTGTTATTCAAGTCACTTTGGGTTTTTCTAATTATGCAAATGGAAACATTGACAGATGAGTTTTATTCATGGATCTGGTCTTCTCCAAGAGGACAGTTTTGATACAATTTCTCCACTGGTCTCAATGTGAATAGGATACTTAAGTATTATTGTTTTGTTTTAGAAAGATAATTTTTTTTTTCTAAAGCAATTCTTCCAGTCTAAACCAATAAACTACAATAAAGAGGAATTAAGTTCTTAAGGAAATACATTAGGTTCATGCTTAAAACACTTTTGAGCCACTCAGCCTATAGGAAAGTAATCACGGGAAGCAATCTACATTCTTATTCCTGTCCTCAAATGCTAGACTAGAATGCAAAAGAATGGCAATCAGATGAGGAAGATCATCTTTAAATAAAAAAAAAATAACTAGAAAGAGCAAAATATGGCTTTTATGAGATGTCAGTTTCATTCTATTGGAATGGGAAAGGGTGCTGTCAGAATACTGAAGTCACTAGGAATTCACAAGCTCCTTATTGGAAGGTGCTGCCCTGGGCTAATTGCCAGATGCTGTGTTAGAGCTAATAGAGTTTTATACTAAGTGCCTGATGGAGCTTGTTTAAGTAATGGATTTTACTTTAGGCCAGAAGAAATCCTGAGATACTTTTACCTAAATAGGAGAAACGGTGATGAAGGGATGGAAAAGAAGACCAGGACTGTAAAATTTGTAAGAAAAGAAGTAAAGGCTTGATAAATGGAAGGAGATTGAAGCATTACTTTGGTTTTCCATATCTATAACCTGGAGTAGCTTTACTTATGTTGTAAAAGGCTAACTAAATAAGTAATTTTTAAAAATTTTAATAGCATGTGACACTATTTTATAATTATGCTCCAATTAAAACAGCAGTTTTTATAAAGTTACCTAAGAACAATTTTTATCAAAAGTGTTGCTATTTTTTTTAATGGTTTAAGGTTCTACTTTTACTCTATTAAAGCAATCATTCAAACTTAATATTAGACACATTTAAAAAGAATATAAATTATTGTTTTTAAATATAATTTTGGACTTTCCTGGTGGCTCAGATGGCAAAGAATCTGCCTGTAATGCAGGAGACCTGACAAGCTATATTAATTTACTGTACATATAAATTCAAATGTGTATATCTAGATTAACTAATATTTTCTTTAAAATATCTGATTAGAGGGCTTTAACTACTTTCCTATTCATTATAGTCTAAGTGTTTGAACTCATATTTCACTCAGGATAGTGATTAGCTTTGGGTGAGGTAGAAAATAGAGGGATATCATGGGTGTTTGCAGATACTGGTGCTGGTGACTTTGCGATGGGTCATTTAAACTGTGCTTCTCAGAAGTCCCTTTTCTCTGTGTTTCTGGTATAGTGGAACCACGAGAGATACTCGGAGTCGAAAAAGAAGGAACAATCGCTTGATTTTCACTTTGCCATGATTCAATCAGGAACTTTTACATCTCATGCATGTTATTCCTTGTCTCTTGGCTTGCCTGACTGCTATGGGGCATCAACCGGTCTGAAATGGCTCCACCTTCTGCATTCCTCTGGGCTTCTCCACCTCCTGGGCTGGTTTAATGCAGACGGGGAAATCCAGTGTGAAGGCTGGAGAGTCTGTGAATTGACATAGATCCCTGAGCACCTGTGTGGGTTCCAGACTGTCACAGTTCTCAACCACTTCATATCTATCTTCCCTTCATGACAACTTGCCCTGTGGTCTTCAATCCTCAACATCACACACAAAGACAAGAACCTTACAGAGACTGTTTAACCAGCTCACACAAGTGAGCAAGTTCAGTTCCCTATATGGAACCATGTGCTGGTGTGTGTTCATTCACTTCTGTCCTATGTGACTCTTTGCGATCCCATGGACTGTAGCCCACCAGGCTCTTCTGTCCATGGGGTTCCAGGCAAGAATACTGGAGTGGGTTGCCATTCCCTTCTCCAGAGGGTCTTCCCGACCCAGGGATCAAACCCAAGTATCTTATGTCTCCTGTTTTGGCAGGTAGGTCCTTTACCACTAGTGCCACTTGGGAAGCCCTAATGAATCATAATATGTTTAACTGATCACTCTCAGATTCACTGGTCAGATGTGTTTCTTAATCAGTTTGTATATTATGCAAGTGTATTCAGTTTCTGAAAATACACTCACCTGTACATTTTTGATGCATATACTTCTCTCTATGAAGATCATAATTTAATAATGAATTATTTGGAGGTTCTGAACATATATTCAGGATAAGGTACCAGTCTTCATAATCATTTATGTGTATGAGAAATGGAAAATATGTCTGAAAAATTGTTTTCATCCAATATGCTTTAATTAATCATGAGCATATAAGCATCTTTATAGGAGACAAATGTGCTTCTCTCTCTCATTCTCTATCTATTATATATATATATATATATATATATATATATATATATGTACACACACATAGTATTTCTAATTAGGGGATTTCCTGGTGGCTCAGTTGATAAAGAATCTGCTTGTAGTGCAGGAGACCTGGGTTCAATCCCTGGGCCAGGGAGATCCTCTGGAAAAAGAAATGGCAACCCACTCGAGTATTCTTGCCTGGGAAATCCTATGGAGAGAGGAGCCTGGTAAGCTATGGTCCATGGGGTTGCAAATTGTCAGATACATCTTAAGGAATAAACTGCCTCCACCAGTCTTTATAGTTACATGCATATTCATTGAGTTAAATAATTACTGAAATCATTAGTTGTCTATATGTATTATAACTTAATGTATATTTTTAAAATTAACAATTACATTATATCAAATGGAGTTGGTTTGCAATTATTAAATACACAATTAAAACAGCTTAGGAAACCAAGTTCTCAAGATGACCTTTAGGTTAGCAATAGAGGATGTGAATGTTTTGAGGTCATCATTATCATTCTAGCAGCCTTGGTGCTAAGAGGCTACCTCAGTAGGAATGAACAGAGAAAGAAACATGAAAGAGGAGAAATGGAGCTAAGACAAGAAACTGACAATTGGGCAGAGCTCGCCTTTCAAGTGAGCTGTAAATTTCTAAAATGTCCTGATGCTAAGAAGTTTCCTATAGGAAATAATATTCATGAAGATCCAAACTCATTTTTTTAGACAATTTCAGGGGAGGGTAGTAAAGGCTTTAAATCATATAAATAAGTTGGAAAGGGAGTCAAATATAAACTGATGAAGAATAGAGGAGGTGAGGAGAAAGGATTCATGAGAACACTAGAGAGCACTTTGTTGATTCAGAGACTGGTCAACCAGAGAATAGCACATGTGGCAACCAGGCTTCCAGTTAATCTGTCTCTGAATAGAAGCATGACCTCATCTGCTAGACGAAAAGATTCCAGCCAGAAGCTAATGGTTTATGGAGGCACTGCCATGTGCTGCGTAGTTTATAGAGGTTAACTCTTTAATGCTTCCCATTTTTTCTTTTTACCCACCTCCAGACACATGCACTTTATATCTATGGAAGCAGAGGCTCTGATACACTGAATACCAGTCCAAATGTCTCTGGGTCAAAAATGGAGCAAGCCCCCAAATGCAGTTTAATGTGACTTCAGTGATCCTGTTAGTTTCTATAGCATACAGAAACCGTGACTCCAGGTAACTATAAAAGCCAATACCCACAGGGAGTATAAAAAAGAAAATCCTGGCGAAGTATGCTCATATGCCCTGGATCAGCTGCTTCATCTTTAGAAAATAAAATATTCCACGTTCTGTTTCAAAGCCAAAAAATTCTCAGCCCCTGGAGGCTTCTGCTGTGCTTCTTGATCTGTTCATCATATTGCTGCACTGAATCAGGAAAGAACCTCAGCAACTGACAAGGTGTGTGATATTTTTCTGTAATTTAAAAATCTTCATACATCTCAATAGGTGTATGAAAAATATATGAAAATAGAAAATAGAGGGAAGTTAGAAAGTTTATATTGTCTACAGTAAAAATTTATCATCTCCCACCTCCCTCCCCATACCATCCCTCTGGGTCATCCCAAGTAAAAAAAAATTAATCAATAAATAAATTTAAAAAAATTATCATCTGATATTAAAGCATGCTTCATACTTTAAAAGTTGATTTTTCATCCAGGTCAGGGCACAAAAGTAATCACTTAATTTCTAGTGCTTCAGTTGAGTTTCCCTTAACTACCTTGATCGTGTCGCTTTCAATATTTGTTCAGAGCTGAAATTTCAGGGTAAATTTATATTTTTTAAAGGCTAAGAGTTAATTTTCTGGTAAATTTTCACTGATATTTTTAATTTTGTATTTTAGACATCTTTCCCTCTGTTATTTTAGAAGTGTGTGAATTACAAGTTGAACTCGGAATGAAATAATGAATAGAGTCCTAATTAAGAACTTGCGCTCAGGAGTCAGAATAAATTGAAATTCAAGCTCCACCGATCATTAACTGCGTAATTTTGAACTTGTTACTTAACTTGAGTGTCAAAATAAAATGAGGTTCTTGTCAGTGCTATATGGGAATTAAATGAGCAAGCATGTATGATTAGCCTACATGTTTGATATACTGTAACTATTAACAATTATTTTGGTAAGAGAAGTTTGGTTGTTTTATTTATTTATTTTTAATTTCCTTTTTATTATGATTCTTTATGGCTTTTCAGGTGGCTCAGTGGTAAAAAATCCCCTGCTAATGCCGGAGACCCAGATTTGATCCCTGGGTTAGGAAAATCCCCTGGAGGAGGAAATGGCAATCCATTCCAGTATTCTTACCGGGGAAATCCCATGGACAGAGAAGCCTGTTGGGCTACAGTCCATTGTTGTTGTTCAGTCAGCCAGTCGTGTCCAACTCTTTACAACCCTGTGGCCTCCCTGCCCCTCACCAATTCCCAAAGTTGGCCCAAGTTCATGTCTGTTGCATTGGTGATGCCATCCAGCCATCTCATCCCTCTTCTTCTGCCCTCAATCTTTCCCAGAATCTGGGATTTTTCCAATGAGTTGGCTTCTGCATCATTTGACAAAAATGCTGGAACTTCATCTTAAGCATCAGTTCTTCCAAAGAGTATTCAGTGTTGATTTCCCTTAAGATTGACTGGTTTGATCTCATTGCTGTTCAAGGGACTTTCAAGAGTCTTCTCCTGCACCACAGTTTGAAGGCATCAATTCTTTGGTATTCTGCCTTTTTAATGGTCCAGCTGTCACAACTGTATGTGACCACTGAGAAGACCATAACCTTTATTATATAGACCATTGTCATCAGAGTAATGTCTCTGCTTTTCAACACACTGTCTAGGTTTGTCATAGCTTTCCTGCCAAGAAGCAGTCATCTTCTGATTTCATGGCTGCAGTCACCATCTGCAATGATTTTAAAGCCCAAGAAGAGGAAATCTGTCATTACTTCCATCTTTTCCCCTTCTATTTACAACTAATGCGGCTGGATGCCAGGATCTTAGTTATTGTTTAATATTTAGCTTTAAGCTGACTCATTCACTCTTCTCCTTCAACCTCATCAAGAGGCTCTTTAGTCCCTCTTCGATTTCTGCCATTAGAGTGATGTCATCCAGATATCTGGGGTTGTTGATACCCTACAGTCCATGGGGTCTCAAAGGTCAGACACAACTGAGCCACTGAGCATGCACACATGCATACTATTTCTCTGCCCTGCTTTGCCTTTTCCCTTAGAATATACACCAGGTGCTCTGGGCCATGTTTTCCTCTCCTTCCTTCTGTCTTCTGACTAAAACTGTTGTTTCCCCATGTGGCTTTGCATGGTATGGGATTCCTAGCAAATGAAATTCATTCTTCTTTCAGTGATGCTGACACCTGTTTGTTGTCACTCAGATACTTTCATAAATTAAAATGAAGTTTGCAACAGAGATGCAACAAAGACATTTATTCAACAGTTATGCCCCTTATTCCTTTCTTATGAGGCTCAGCTCTGTTCATGTAGCAAATTGAATCTTTCCAGGGTGTGGATTGTGGTTGGTTTAAACCCCTTATGGTATATTCATTCTGCTTAATTAAAGGTTGATGTGTGATCAAATGCTGGCAAGGAAATTCAAGAAAAAGCATACATGTGGAATTATGGAAAAAACAGGATTCTCCCTGATAAAGGAGAAACTTAAAAGAAGAGAAATCTCTAATTTCCTTCACTTCCTTTCTTGCTTTGCCTAATGTTCAAGCCTCTAAGTATGTCAGAGAAACTGGATTAAAGGCCTACATCCTTGATGATACTGTTGAGTTACCAGGACAATAGCAAGAGAACACACCTCTGGATATCTTGTTAAATGGATTATACATGCCTGTGGCTTCAGGAAGGACATTTTCATATTTGTCTGCTTCCCTGGTGGCTCAGTAGTAAATAATTCACCTGCAATGCAGGATATCACCTGCAATGCAGGAGTCTCAGGTTTGATCCCTGGGTTGAGATGATCCCCTGGAGAAAGAAATGACAACCCACTCCAGTATTCTTGCCTGTAAAATTCCATGGACAGAGAAGCTTGGCAGGCTGCAGTCTATGGGGTTGCAAGAGTAGGACACAAGTTAGCAACTAAACCACCACCACCACCATTTTCATATTCATTACTTATTGAATGTTTGTACTGATTTCATCAAAAGCTGCCCAATGGACCCAGTTTTCAAACCTGTATTTACAAAATGTATTTTAAAAGTCTTAGAATGTTTTAAAAACCTACTCAATATCTCAGTTAACTGGCTACAAATTTGAGGAAATTACAGCAATAAAAATCTACAAGATCAGATAATATGCTCATAATTTCAGAGAGGATTCCATAGTATTATACATGGTAGGGAATTTCTACCAAAATGTGGTAGATCTGCAGCATCCAAACCACTCATTTCCTATGACAAAGTTCACTAACATGGTTATTCTATATCTTGCATGTTATTCTGAAACAGAACTGTTCATATTTGGGTTTGGCACATCAATACCATTAAAAATAGCTTGTATATATGTTGTTGTTTTTGTCAGAATGTGACATTCAGATTGAAATCCAAGTTTCTCTTTGGAAAAGTGCCAACCGCACTTTCCTCTAATTCTCTTTACTTCTATTCAGCTTATACATTGTGCCAGTAGATGCTAAATTATTTTGGATAATTATGTCATTTAAATCACATAACACTAGGAGACATATTTTTGACATTTCCATTTTTATAGATGAGGAAACTGAAGTTGAAAGATGATAGGTAACTTACCCAAGCTCACAAAGCTGAATAATGGGCAATACATTAAGAATTGTAGCCTTCTGAACTGACCACAAAGTCTGAGATCCCGATCAATGCAGTTTACTGTGATATTGCTAGATCAAATTAATTCCTTCTATTATGCCATGAAGTACTGATACATTTGAAGATCAGAAAGTAAAAGGGATATACTAGGATTTTAAAGACAAAACAAAAACACCTAACAATGAATGAACAGTTATTTCAAAAAGAAGAAATACAAATAATCAGTATGTGTGTTATGTGTTAAGATACATTCACTGTTCTTAGAATCCAAAAAAATGGAATTGTGGGTGTGTGTTGTGTGTTAATTGCTCAGTCGTGTCCAAATCTCTGCAACCCTATGAACTGTAGCACACCAGGGTTCTCTGTCCATGGAATCTTCTGGGCAAGAATACTGAAGTGGATTACCATTCCCTTATCCAAAGTATCTTCCTGACCCAGGGTTTGAACCCTGATCTCCTGCATCACAGGCAGATTCTTTACCATTTGAGCTACAGGGAAGTCCTAAAAATGAAATTTATAGGGATTGATACCAATACCATATCTTGTTTTCCTTACCACAAATTTTAGTAATTCTAATGAGAAGTTGCAGTAAAACAAGACTCCTAATAAACTGCTATAGTTAATTGTAAATTGGAGTGAATTTCCTGGAGGGAGGTTTCCATTACTCCAAGATCTTTAAAAATGTTCAAGTAATAGTTTCTCTAGAAATGCTTTTTTGTGGAGTAATCAGACTTGCCTCAGAGTTTATATAACAAGATTTTCACCAATAAAAGTACAAATAAGTGACACGTGGCACATTTACTTATCTTAATATACTACTTAAATATCTTTGTATATAATTAGTGACATTGGCAAATGTTTACTAAATAAAGCAAAATTTTAAAAAATGACATATGTCTTTGTTTGTATTTTTATGATATATTATAATATTCCAAGTTATTAATTCTTCACTCAAAGACTTATATTGCCAGGATGGTAAAAAGACTGACTTCATATGTTCTTAGTTGCCTTCTGAAGTATTTTTGTATTTCTTACTGTGTTTCTGGGCTTTGGCCATTCTTGTTGTTTCTTTGCTGGATCCATTCTATTGATGGTTCACCTTGTACCCAGTCTTAAAGTTACCAAAGCAATTGATTTTACCACTGCCCAAGAATGATCCCACCTATCCTTGCATCCACTGATAAGGAGAGACCACCAATAAAGAAAGCCTTTGATGGTTTATCTTGTCTTTCATGGCTACTTGCAAATCCTAACAGATGATGTTGTGAAAGTGTTGCACACAATATGCCAGCAAATCTGGAAAACTCAGCAGTGGCCACAGGACTGGAAAAGGTCAGTTTTCATTCCAATCCCAAAGAAAGGCAATGCCAAAGAATACTCAAACTACCTCACAATTGCACTCATCTCACAGGTTAGCAAAGTAATGCTCAAAATTCTCCAAACCAGCCTTCAACAGAAAGTGAACTGTGAACTTCCAGATGTTCAAGCTGGATTTAGAAAAGTCAGAGGAACCAGAGATTTGGAACTTGATATGGAACAACAGACTGGTTCCAAATAGGGAAAGGAGTATATCAAGGCTGTATATTGTCACCCTACTTATTTAACTTAAATTGCCAACATTCATTGGATCATCAAAAAAATAAACAAGAGAGTTCCAAAAAAACTGCTACTTCTGCTTTACTGACTATGCCAAAGCCTTTGACTGGATCTCAATGAACTGTGGGAATTTCTTAAAGAGATGGGAATACCAGGCCACCTGACCTGCCTCCTGAGAAATCTATATGCAAGTTAAGAAGCAACAGTTAGAACAGGACATGGAACAACAGACTTGTTCTAAATTGGGAAAGGAGTACATCAAGGCTGTATATTGTCACCCTGCTTATTTAACTTATATGTAGAGTACATCATGAGAAATGCTGGGCTGGATAAAGCACAATCTGGAATCAAAATTGCTGGGAGAAATGTCAATAACCTCAGATATGGAGATGAAACCACCCTTATGGCAGAAAGTGAAGAAGAACTAAAAAGCCTCTTGATGAAAGTGAAAGAGAAGAGTGAAAAAGTTGGCTTAAAACTCAATATTTCAAAAACTAAGATCATGGCATCTGGTCCTATCACTTCATGGCAGTTAGATGGGGAAGAGTGGAAACAGTGAGAGACTTTAATTTTGGGGGCTTCAAAATCACTGCAGATGGTGACTGCAGTCATGAAATTAAAAGATGCTTGCTCGTTGGAAGGAAAATTATGACCAACCTAGACTGCATATTAGAAAGCAAAGACATTACTTTGACAACAAAGGTCTGTCTAGTCAAAACTATGGTTTTTCCAGGAGTCATGTATGGTTGTGAGAGTTGGACTGTAAAGAAAGCTGAGTGCTAAAGAATTGATGCTTTTGAACTGTGGTGTTGGAGAAGACTCTTGAGAGTCCCTTGGACAGCAAGGAGTTCCAACCAGTCCATCTGAAAAGAAATCAGTCTTGAATATTCACTGGAAAGACTGATACTAAAGCTGAAACTCCAATACTTTGCCCAAGTGAAGTCGCTCAGTCATATCCGACTCTTTGTGACCCCATGGACTGTAGCCTACCCCGATCCTCCATCCATGGGATTTTCCAGGCAAGAGTGCTGGAGTGGATTGCCATTTCCTTCTCCAGAGGACCTTCCCGATCCAGGGATCGAACCTGGGTCTTCTGCATTGTAGGCACACGCTTTACCGTCTGAGCTAAAAGGGAAGTCCTGTACTTTGCACACCTGATGCAAAGAACTGACTCATTTGAAAAGATCCTGATGCTGGGAAAGATTGAAGGTGGGAGGAGAAGGGGACGACAGAGAATGAGATGGTTGGATGTCATCACTGATGCTATGGACATGAGTTTTAGTAGGCTCGAGGAGTTGGTGATGGACAGGGAAGCCTGGTGTGCTGCAATCCATGGGGTCGCAAAGAGTCAGACACAACTAAGGGACTGATGTTAACCAAATTGCTGCCTAAAAGATCTCAAAAACACTACCCAGAACTGTCTGATTGTGAGGGCCTACAGGGTTACACCCCTGAGGTCCTTGAGATAAAGGACAAGAAAGAGATGGCAGATTAACTGCTCAATCCTCCTTTACTGTCTTTCACAATCATTTAACTATTTTGAAATGCAGTAGTTCTAAGCAGCCTCTTGGGAGATACCCCTAAGTGTCAGAGGAACCAGTTGTGTCTTGAGCTTAAGCTGTCACCAGCTTCGTGATGCATCACTTTGTATTTGCTCTCCCTCCTTCCCCATATCTCTCCCTATACCCCTTATTTTTATTTCCTTGGCAAAGCACCCTGTCAAATAATTGTTAGGAAATAGGCTGTCTGCCTCAGGCATGTGTGTGTGTGTGTGTGAAACCCAGATAGTAGTGTTTATTTTTCATGAATTTATCTGGTTCTTTATATACATACCTAGAGGTAGGGTGTGGTTATCTCTGCTGTTAAGATACACAAATCTTCCTCTTTTCTCCCTTTGCCAGACACTTGCTCTATCTTTCTGCTATGACTTTTTACTCTGGAACCTGGGCCTCTTCTTCAAAGACAGAATTTCTGTTATCAATTGATTCACTGAACAAACTGATAATAAATAAAAGAAAAGGAAGAGAAGCAATGAAGATTATATCTACATTTCATCCAGCTACTAATGTATGCAAATAGAGACATAAGGGAACAGAAGTAGAATTAAAAAACAAGGAAAATATAATAAAGTAGTTCCTCTAGTTAGTAGGATAGAAGTTAATATCCTTTCCTTTTTTTTTTTTTTTGTTTAACAATTAGCACTTAACTATAGCAATAAAATTATGTTACTGATTTTGCTATATCATTTTGGCATGTTAGGAGAAGGGAACTGATGAGGTAAAGAAATCAGTCATAGGGTCCTAATCATGAAAAAAATTTTGATGAAATGGGAGTAGCACATAGAATTAGACACAAAAGGGCACAGAATGAATAAAGAGGGTTAAGGAGAATAAAGATAAGAACTGGAGTGTTGAGTGCTAAATCTCTTCCTGAAATACCCTCACATACACACACAGAAATGTTTTTTTCAGTTTTCTGACTGTTCCTTAATCTGTACAGAAGGCACATAAATTAACCATCACATTGTCTACTGCTGCATTCCGTGGGGTCACAAAGAGTCGTACAGGACTTAGCAACTGAACAACAACATTTTATTTGTAACTTACAATTGATAGTTTTATGTGCAGAGAACCAAATTAATTAACAATCTGCTAGTTATCTGTGTTTTCTGGTAAAGTTCTTATAACTTTCCATAAATTTTGCTTATGAGCGGGTCACAAGCTTATGCTTAATCTGGTCCAATCTGAATATTTTAGTTTGCTAGGGCTAGAGTAGCTAGATGGTTTAAGCAGTGGAAATTTATTTCCTCATAATACAGGAGGCTAGAATTTCAGGATAAAGATGTTGATGGTGTGTTTGTTCTGAAACTTCTTTCTTGGATTTGTACATGGCTTTCTTCCACCATTTTCTTTATAGGATTTTCCCTCTGTGTCTGTACTAACATCTTCTTCATTTTGCCTTAGGGCCTACTAAAATGACTTCATTTTTACTTAATTACTCTCTCTGAGATGCTGGAGGTTCAGTTCAGTTCAGTCTTTCAGTCACTTCCGACTCTTTGAGACCTGATGAATCACAGCATGCCAGGCCTCCCTGTCCATTACCAACTCCCGGAGTCTACCCAAACTCATGTCCATCAAGTCGTTGATGCCATCTAGCCATCGCATCCTCCATCATCCCCTCTCCTCCTACCCCTAAACCCTCCAAGCATCAGGGACTTTTCCAATGAAGTGGCCAAAGTATTGGAGTTTCAACATCAACATCAGTCCTTCCAATGAACACCCAGGACTGATCTCCCTTAGGTTGGACTGGTTGGATCTCCTTGCAGTCCAATGGACTTTCAAGAGTCTTCTCCAACACCGCAGTTCAAAAGCATCAATTCTTTGGTGCTCAGCTTTCTTCACAGTCCAAATCTCACACCCATACATGACCACTGGAAAAACCATAGCCTTGACTAGACGGATCTTTGTTGTCAAAGTAATGTCTTTGCTTTTGAATATGCTATCTAGGTTGGTCATAAGGGTTAAAACTTTGGGATATCAATTTGGGGGGTACAAAATTCACTTGGGACACTGGAATAAACTGGCTTCACTCTTAATGAGCTACTTGACACTGGATAAGTTACTTCATATCCTTGATTCTCAGTTTCAGTTCGGTTCACTTCAGTTGCTCAGTCGTGTCCAACTCTTTTCGACCCTATGAATTGCAGTATATCAGGCATCCCTGTCCATCAGCAACTCCCAGAGATCACTCAAACTCATGACCATCGAGTCGGTGATGCCATTGAGCGATCTCATCCTCTGTCATCCCCTTCTCCTCCTGCCCCGAATCCCTCCCAGCATCAGGGTCTTTTCCAATGAATCAACTCTTCACATGAGGTGGCCAAAGTATTGGAGTTTTAGCCTCAGCATCAGTCTTTCCAATGAACATCCAGGACTGATCTCCTTTAGGATGGACTGGTTGGATCTCCTTGCAGTCCAAGGGACTCTCAAGAGTCTTCTCCAACAACATAGTTCAAAAGCATCAATTCTTCAGCACTCAGCTTTCTTCACAGACCAACACTCACTCCATACATGACCACTGGAAAAACCATAGTCTTGACTAGATGACTTTGTTGGCCAAGTAATGTCTCTGCTTTTGAATATCCTGTCTAGGTTGGTCATAACTTTCCTTCCAAGGAGTAAACATCTTTTAATTTCATGGTTTCAATCACCATCTGCAGTTATTTTGGAGATCAAAAAAATAAAGTCTGAAACTGTATCCACTGTTTCCCTTTCTATTTGCCATAATGATGGGACCAGATATCATGATCTGAATTTTCTGAATGTTGAGATTTAAGCCAACTTTTTCACTCTCCTCTTTCGCTTTCATCAAGAGGCTTTTTAGTTCCTCTTCACTTTCTGCCATAAGGGTGGTGTCATCTGCATATCAGAGGTTTTTGATATTTCTCCCCGCAATCTTGATTCCAGCTTGTGCTTCCTCCAGCCCAGCATTTCTCATGATGTACTCTGCACAGAAGTTAAATAAGCAGGGTGGCAATATACAGCTTTGACATACTCCTTTTCCTGTTTAGAACTAGTCTGTTGTTCCATGTCTAGTTCTAACTGTTGCTTCCTGACCTGTATACAGGTTTCTCAAGAGGCAGGTCAGGTGGTCTGGTATTCCCATCTCTTTAAGAATTTTCCACAGTTTATTGTGATCCACACAGTCAAAGGCTTTGGCATGGTGAATAAAGCAGAAATATATGTTTTCTGGAACTTTCTTGCTTTTTCGATGATCCAGCAGATGTTGGGAATTTGATCTCTGGTTCCTCTGCCTTTTCTAAAACCAGCTTGAGCATCAGGAAGTTCACGTTTCACATATTGCTGAAGCCTGGCTTGGAGAATTTTGAGCATTACTTTACTAGCATGGGAGATGAGTGCAAGTGTGCAGTAGTTTGAGCATTCTTTGGCATTGCCTTTCTTTGGGATTGGAATGAAAATTGACCTTTTCCAGTCCTATGGCCACTGCTGAGTTTTCCAAATTTGCTGGCATATTGAGTGCAGCACTTTCACCGCATCATCTTTCAGGATTTGAAACAGCTCAACTGGAATTCCATCATATCCACTGGCTTTGTTTGTAGTGATTATTTCTAAGGCCCACTTGACTTCAGTTTCAGGATGTCTGGCTCTAGGTGAGTGATCACACCATCGTGATTATCTGAGTTGTGAAGATCTTTTTTGTACAGTTCTTCTGTGTATTCTTGCCACCTCTTCTTAATATTTTCTGCTTCTGTTAGGGCATTACTATGATAGAAGCAAGGTCTGATGCTGTACACAGCAATATTGCATAGGAACCTGGAATGTCAGGTCCAGGAATCAAGGCAAGTAGAAAGTGGTCAAACAGGAGATGGCAAGAGTGAACGTTGACATTCTAGGAATCAGCAAAGTAAAATGGACTAGAATGAGTGAATTTAACTCAGATGACCATTGTATCTACTACTGTGAGCAGGAATCCCTTAGAGGAAATGGAATAGCCATCATTGTCAACAAGAGTGTCCAAAATGCAGTACTTGGATGCAATCTCAAAAATGACAGAATGATCTCTGTCCATTTCCAAGGCAAACCATTCAATATCACGGTAATCCAAGCCTATTCCCCAACTAGTAATGCTGAATATGAATGGTTCTATGAAGACCTACAAGACCTTTTAGAACTAACACCCAAAAAGACATCCTTTTCATTACAGGGTATTTGAATGAAAAACCAGGAAGTCAAGGAACACCTGGAGTAACAGGCAAATTTGGTCTTGGAGTACGGAATGAAGCAGGGTGAAGACTAATAGAGTTTTGCCAAGAGAATGCTCTGGTCATAGCAAACACCCTCTTCCAACAACACAAGAGAAGACTCTACACATGGACATCACCAGATGATCAACACCAAAATCAGATTGATTATATTCTTTGCAGCCAAAGATGGAGAAGCTCTATACAGTCAGAAAAAAAGAAGACCGGGAGCTGACTGTGGCTCAGATCATGAACTCCTTATTGCCAAATGCAGACTTAAATTGAAGAAAGTAGGGAAAACCACTAGACTGTTCAGATAAGACCTAAATTAAATATCTTATGATTATGCAGTGGAAGTGAGAAATAGATTTAAGGGACTAGATCAAATAGACAGAGTGCCTGAAAAACTATGGATGGAGGTTCATGACATTGTACAGGAGACAGAGATCAAGACCATCCCCCAAAAAAAGAAATGCAAAAAGCAAAATGGCTGTCTGAGGAGGCCTTACAAATAGCTGGGGAAAGAAGAGAAGCAAAAAGCAAAGGAGAAAAGGAACGATATAAGCATCTGAATGCAGAGTTCCAAAGAATAGCAAGAAGAGATAAGAAAGCCTTCCTCAAGCAATCAATGCAAGGTAATAGAGCAAAACAACAGAGTAGGAAAGACTAGAGATCTCTTCAAGAAAATTAGAGATATCAAGGGAACATTTCATGCAAAGATTCTGTATTATGTACATATTTGAAATAAGCAAATATGATAGCATGTTGTAAGGAGGAAAGGATAAAATATAAGCCACTTGGTAAAGTGAAATAGTCTAGGTGTTAGAAAGATGTGCTCTTTTCTGGTGAGTGCACATTTCAGAGAAACGGTAGCTTTAATAAGCATCAGTCAATTCAGTCAGTTCAGTTCTGTTGCTCAGTCGTGTCCAACTCTTTCTCACCCCAGTTACTGCAGCATGCCAGGTTTCCCTGTCCATCACCAACTCCCAGACCTTGCTCAAACTCATGTCTATCAAGTCAGTGATGCTATTCAACCATCTCACCCTCTGTCATCCTGTTCTCAGCATAGTATCAGTGATAGTTCAGATACTATATAGCAGGGGTACTTTAACATGGGGAAATGTGAGTATCATTATACTCATTTCTCTTCCTGTCCCCTCTGATCAGGATTTCCACATTACTGACAAGTTATAATTATAGATTGATATATAGTTTCTAGTCTGTGATCACCATTGAATTAGGTAGTTTATCTGTCTCATCTACGATTATAATTGGAGCATCTGGTATGGTGCTAAAATAACAGTTGAGTTAATAAGTTAATTTGTTTTATACCCTTAATGAATCAGAATCAAGGTGTATAAATATTTTTAAAGATATTTAAAGTGCTTACCACTGTAAATGTTTGTATTCTATTGGATATTTATATAGCTATCAAACAAAATCTTCTTCAAAATAGAGTTTGCAATCTTAAAAACATACACTAGAAGTATGCATACAAATTTGTTGATGCCCATGTAAGAATTCTCCTTTGGGGGACAGAAACTTAATGATGTGAGTATTTGAGTGTTCAGGACCTATGCCCAAAGTTACCTCTAAAGTGAGACTGATGGAGATATTGAAGTCTTTGGGTGTCACTGAGAATAGTTGCTCATCGTAAATGACTTAACTGGCTAATGATGATTCTTGTTATATTAGTATATACTTTTAAAGACCTGTTGCCCCATTCATATGAATTTAAAATAATTTTAAGTCCTGTAGCAGTTATTCTTACTGTCAGTTAATATTTCAACATTCTAACACAATACTGGATTTCTTAAAATTCCTTACAAGCTTGGTTAATGTTAAAATTTCTCCTTAGGAAAGAATTCTCGATGTAGACAAATTGTGTGTTTGGTTCTGTAAGGCTGAAGATCAAAGATAAAAAACTTGGTAAATCATTTAAATAATAAATGCCCATGTTTAAGGTTTCTTGTGAAATTTCCTTCTTAATCATGTCTTTAAAATAACTATATGTGTTATCAGAGAACTGTTTGTATCTTCATTAAAAAATAATTTTCTGCAGCTCTTTATGGGTTTTTGTCAATGCCCCAGTATTTTAATGTAGATTAAACTATTTTACCAAATGAGATTGATTTTAGAAGTTATGTATGTCATGAATTACATAAATACAAAAATAAGTAGCTGATCTTGGAGAAATTAGAGATCATACAGGGAACAGATAAAATTTAGATAATTCTAATGAGTATTTTCAATACCTTTTCTGTTCAGTTCAGTTCAGTCACTCAGTCATGTCCGATTCTTTGCAACCCCATGAATTACAGCACGCCAGGCCTCCCTGTCCATCACCAACTTCTGGAGTTCACTCAGACTCGCGTCCATCGAGTCAGTGATGCTATTCAGCCATCTCATCCTCTGTCGTCCCCTTCTTCTCCTGCCGCTAGTCCCTCCCAGCATCATAGTCTTCTCCAATGAGTCAACCCTTCGCATGAGGTGGCCAAAGTACTGGAGTTTCAGCTTTAGCATCATTCCCTCGAAAGAAATCCCAGGGCTGATCTCCTTCAGAATGGACTGGTTGGATGTCCTTTCAGTCCAAGGGACTCTCAAGAGTCTTTTCCAACACCACAGTTCAAAAGCATCAATTCTTCAGCGCTCACCTTTCTTCACAGTCCAACTCTCACATCTACACATGACTACTGGAAAAACCATACCCTTGACAAGACGGACCTTAGTCAGCAAAGTAATGTCTCTGCTTTTGAATATGCTATCTAGGTTGGTCATAACTTTTCTTCCAAGGAGTAATTGTCTTTTAATTTCATGGCTGCAATCACCATCTGCAGTGATTTTGGAGCCCCGCAAAATAAAGTGTGACACTGTTTCCACTGCTTCCCCATCTATTTACCGTGAAGTGATGGGACTGGATACCATGATCTTCATTTTCTGAATGTTGAGCTTTAAGCCAACTTTTTCACTCTCCTCTTTCACTTTCATCAAGAGGCTTTTTAGCTCCTCTTCACTTTCTGCCATAAGGGTGGTGTCATCTGCATATCTGAGGTGATTGATATTTCTCCCGGCAATCTTGATTCCAGCTTGTGTTTCTTCCAGTCCAGCATTTCTCATGATGTACTCTGCATATAAGTTAAATAAGCAGGGTGACAATATACAGCCTTGACATACTCTTTTTCCTATTTGGCACCAGTCTGTTGTTCCATGTCCAGTTCTAACTTTTGCTTCCTGGCCTGCATACAGATTTCTCAAGAGGCACGTTAGGTGGTCTGGTATTCTTGCTAGTGTTTTTAAGATTACTGAGTAACTATCATGCATAAAATATCAACTATATATAAAACATTCCTTCTTCTCCTTTTAAAAATCCTTCAAGGAATGTAATTTGTTCTCTTTTTAGAGGAAAAAACCCAGATATTCAAAGAGTTAAGTAAGTAGTTTAAGTTCACACAGTTATTTAGGAGAAAACTTCAATCTAACCTCTTGTTTTTCAGACTGTAGCTTACCTAAATTTTCTCTTTTCATAGCAAAGTATTGTATACTATCACCCACTGAATATGTGTGACTGATTTAAAGCTTGTCATTGCAATATATGAGGTCCTTTCTAAGTAACACTATTGGTAAAGAGCCTGTCTGCCCTAGGAGACATAAGACACTTGGATTCAGTCCCTGGGTTGGGACAATACCCTGCAGGAGGGCATGGCAACCCACTCCGGTGTTCTCACCTGGAGAATACCATGGATGGCGGAGCCCGGTGGGCTATAGTTCATAAGGTCACATAGAGTCAGACATGACTTAAGCGACTTAGAAGGCATGCATAGCAATGTATGCTATCACCCAGTAGGTTCATGTGATTTAATTGAGAGCTTTAAGCTCTGAGAATTTAGAAGATTGTATCTACTTGAAGTAAATTATGTAATCTCTTGAATGAAAGAAATAACTTGGCATTTAATTAGATTATCTGGCAAAGTTTTAACAAATGTTATGTTTTGTCTGGCTAAACAGTATAAATATTTTTTATCATGTTTTCCATTGGATCAATAAATTTCCTTCCCAGAGAATTTCCCGTCACTGTGCTTCAAAGACAATTTGGAACATCTGCTTCCAGTGCCATTGATTGCATTCACATTGTAATATATTGAAAAATGTTTTTATTATTCTTATGCCATTATTGAAGGTCTCCAGAGATTTGAAATCATCTGAACAGTTTGATATACAAAACTCGTACATGCATTTACTACTTTCTTTCCATAAAATCCAAAGTACACAAAGTGAATCAAATGCAGTTCTTAGACTGTTGTGAGAAATGGAACAATAATGAGCCAGGGACTTTAGCTCATTTCTGAAAGGTCTGAGGTAGTTAGGTTCCTGTTGAATGATATGCCAGAGTAAAATTGGCCACAATAGGAACCAGAAATTTGAGAAATCAATGGAAGTGGAATTATTTGTTCCCTATTGAACCCTGGAAACACTAATTTTGAAGTCAGTCAGTCTAACAAGTGGAAATGGGCTGGTTAAATTCCTTACTAATAACAAAGGTGGTGGTGATCTGATTGCTGTTGTGTCTGACTCTTATGACCCCATGGACTCTAGCTCGCCAGGTTCCTCTATTCATGGGATTTGCTAGGCAAGAATACTGGAGTGGGATGCCATTCCCTTCTCCAGGGAATTTTTCTGACCCAGGGATCAAACCCCCATCTCCTGCATTGCACTAGGTTTCTTCACTGATGAGCCACCAGGGACACCACTAATAACAAAGAATGGCATGGATAACTCTGGCCTGCAGATTAAAACTGATATTTCCTTTCTAAAGAGCTTGAGCATGATTGAGTTCCTAGCATGCATACAGGCACTTTATAGTTAAGTCATGTTTATTTGGGGAACACATGGTGGGGAAGTGGAGGGAGCATAAATTTGTATGTCTAGTCCATATATCCTTAAGTGAAACCAATCAATCAATATATCTCAGGAGGTAAAAGTCAAGCTATACATTCAGGGGAGAGACCACATGAATAGCAGAATTTCACAAGGTAAGACCAATCTAATCAAGCCCCTAGAATGAACAAGCAGTGGTTTTGTTTTTAAGTATATAGAGAAAAATAGTTTCAATTTATGTATATGAGAAAATTCAGTAACTTGAAAAATAACTGACTTTAGAGAAACCTAAACTCTTCCAGGGAACAGATAAAACCTAGAAAGTACTAGTTACAATTTTAGAAGATTTGTGAAAGGTAACATGGGGCTTCCCAGGTGGCGCTAGTTGCAAATAACACACCTGCCAATGCAGGAGACATATGGATACGAGTTTGATCCCCAGGTTGAGAAGGTTCCCTGGAGGAAGGCATGACGACCTCCTCCAGTTTTCTTGCCTGGAAAATCCCATGGACAGAGGAGCCTAGGGGGCAGTCCATAGGGTCACAACTGAAGAAACTTAACATACACATAGGCACATGAAATGTAATATCTGTAAAATAAGAATAGTCTACTGGGTAGGGGGGAAGGGGGGAAGAAAATAAAAAAACAGTCAGAGGCTGTGATCCCACTTATGGAAGTTAGGGTTGTTACAGTAAAATATCTGGGAGAAGAACATCTAGGAAATTGAAGATGGGAAAAGAATGCTAGGAAATATCTCATTATGTAGAGCAAAGATTGGGAAAAAGGAAAAAAGAAGAAGAAAAACCCGAGACAATATTTGAAAAAAAAATTTTTAAGAGGAAGCTACATGGAAGAATAACTATGAAGTTTTCAGATATTCTAATAGATGATCCAGAGAGAGAAATTAAAAGAAAAATGAGAGAAATAACCAAGAAAAAAAATCTCAGATGGAAAATAAAGCAAGAAATTTCAGATTGAAAAATCTCACTCCTAAACAACATCTATCATAATAAATGATAAGTGTTTTAGTACTTTTCTTCTGAAAATTCAAAACACCAAATTAATTTTTTAAATTAAGTTTACCTGTAAAAGATAAAACAAGTATTCTAGGAGAACTTTCATAAACAACACTAGCTTCTAGAAAATAATGAAATTTGATATTTAAAAAATTTTGTGAAAACACAACATATTAACTAAAATCAAGATCCTGAAAAGCAATTATTTAGAATATTAAAAATAAAGATAATTTCAAAGATAAGCAATTAGAACATTGATGTATGGTATGACCTGAATGTTTGTATGGAATGATTGTATTAAGGCACAGGGCCTTTGGGAGGGTGGAGCCCTCATGAATAGGATTAGCATTTTTATAGAAGAGGCTCCATAAAGACTCACAGTCCCTCAAATCACGTGAGTACACAGAGAGAAGTTTCCAGCTATGCGCCAGGAAGGTCCTTAAAAAAATGTGACCATGCAGGCACCTTGATCTTAAACTTTCTAGACTTCAAACCTATGAGAAATAAATTTCTGTTGTTTATAAGCTACCTGTAGTGAAAGTGTTAGTCACTCAACGTCCAACTCCTTACGACCCCTTAGACTATAGCACAAAGAATCCTAGAATACTGTTATGGGTAGCAATATTCCCTTCTCCAGGGGATCTTTCTGGCAGGGATCGAACCCAGTTCTCCAGCATTGAAGGCAGGATTCTTTATCAGCCACCAGGGAACCCCTTTTAAACTACCTGCTGCTGCTGCTGCTGCTAAGTCGCTTCAAACGTGTCCGACTCTGTGTGAGCCCATAGACAGCAGCCCACCAGGCTCCCCCATCCCTCGGATTCTCCAGACAAGAACAGTGGAGTTGATTGCCATTTCCTTCTCCATTTAAGCTACTTAGTCTGTAGTATTTTGTTATAAGAGCCTGAACCGACTAAGACATTGCAGTTTCTGACACAAAGTGATGGGAAAGAGAAAAGAATGTATTCTATAAAATAGAAAACAAATTCAAGAAAGACAAACATAAAAGGTGATATGACAGAAGAATATAAGGAAAGGGGAGCCTTGAGAGGAATGGCTCTCATTCTACATCAGTGAGTCTCAGATTTGGAATGAAATATCATCAAGAAAAAAATGGCTATGTTGCTGTTGTTTTTAATTAATAATTTAATCAATTGACTATGCCAAAGTCTTCTCTATTGTCCCTCTCAATGACTTCTCTTTTCTCCAATAATAATAGAAGTTTTACCTGAGCACATGGTGGTGAAGCAAAAAAATATGTTAACTTCTTTGCAACAAACTCTGGTAATGCAAGTAATTTCTGGAGAGTAAATGACAAATAAAGTTATCATAGTAGTATTAAATAATTTTATCATGCTAGTCATTTTATTGCATCAGGTACTATTTCAAATGCATTATAAATGTTAACTCATTTAATTCTCAATATATCCATATGAAGTAGGTGCCAGTGTACATGCTAAGTTGCTTCAGTTCAGTTCAGTCGCTCAGTCGTATCCGACTCTTTGTGATCCCATGAATCCTAACACATCAGGCCTCTCTGTCCATCACCAACTCCCGGAGTTCACTCAGACTCGTGTCCACCGAGTCAGTGATTCCATCCAGCCATCTCATCCTCGGTCGTCCCCTTCTTCTCCTGCCCCCAGCATCAAAGTCTTTCTTTTCCAATGAGTCAACTCTTCACATGAAGTGGCCAAAGTACTGGAGTTTCAGCTTTAGCATCATTCCTTCCAAAGTAATCCCAGGGTTGATCTCCTTCAGAATGGACTGGTTGGATCTCCTTGCAGTTCAAGGGATTCTCAAGAGTCTTCCCCAACACCACAGTTCAAAAGCATCAATTCTTTGGCACTCAGCCTTCTTCACAGTCCAAATCTCACATCCATACATGACTACTGGAAAACCATAGCCTGACTAGACGGACCTTAGTCAGCAAAGTAATGTCTCTGCTTTTGAATATGCTATCTAGGTTGCTCATAACTTTTCTTCAGTCATGTCCAACTCTTTCTGACCCTACAGACTGTAGCCCGCCAGGCTCTTCTGTCCATGGAATTCCCCAGGAAATAATACTGGAGTGGATTGCCATTTCCTTTTCTATGGGATCTTCCCATCCCAGGGATTGAACCCACATCTCTTATGTCTCCTACATTAGTAGGAGGGTTCTTTACCACTAATGCTACCTGGGATTTGCAGATGAGAAGACTTTTAACATCTTTCACAAGTTAACTAAATTACTGCATTTATATTATATGTGCAACATGAAAGGCAAGGCTCTTACCTTCCTCTTCCTCCTGGCTCTTCCCCTCCCAATGGCTGGAATGTAGATATTATACTAGTGGTTTGTGCAGGTCTCTTAGATTTGAAGATGCAAACCTAATCGTGAAGGTGGAAGAGAAAAAAAACCAACAAACCTGAGTCCTTAAAACATGGAAGTGACATATTTGCCTTTGTTCCTTAAGAGTAAACTATTAAAGAAGTGAAAAAAAATTTTTAATTAGTTATTTTGATTATTGTCACAACAACTAAACCTGCATCAAAATGTTGAGTAGTTAGAATAGGAAAAATGAATCCAAAATGGTGTTGACTAAAAGACAAAGAAGGGAAAAGCCTGTAAAAATAGAACAGTGGAATGTCCAAAGACCAGAGTGCAGACCTCAGGTGAAACAAACAGTCCTCCTGGCTAGCCCAATTTACATAGGTCAGGCTCAGGGAGAGGAGAGAAAAACATAAAAAAAGGAGCCAAAATTGAGCCGGGGGCTTCTCTTCTCTTTGCGTCTTTTGGGTCAGCCCACCCTCACTCCTCTAGGTTATATTTTCCTTTCCTTGCTAATTAAACTGAGCTATAACACTGGTCTGTCCGTCTCTTCAAATTTTTGCTGTGGTGAGACAGAACCAAGGAAATTATACACTCCCCTGACAAAAACTAGCACAATATTAAGAAAATGGATGTTAGCAATATGACAATGACATATGATTCTTTTGTCAATAAGAAAGAAAAACAATTGCAAATTTCAGAAAAAAAATGTTCAAGAGTCACGGGGCAAACATAAAGTAAGCTAAAATGAAATTCTGATTTTTAACAATATACAAAATGTAACAGTTGGGGAGGGGGATTTGTCCTCTACCTTTAGAGGCTATTCCTATTTGCATCAAGGAGCACATCTGAATAACAAGGGATTACATTATGTTTATTTCTCTACTGGTCCAATCACATTGGTGGTTTTTGGTAATACAGAAGATGTTCATAATAATTTATGCTCTTCTTGAATGTCTAGACTTAACCTATAATGACAGCTTGGGACCAACTTGTTATAATTTTTATGTAAGATTATACACCTTGCCAAAATAAAAACAAACAAAACTGGCTTGAAAATTTTGAAAAGTAAAGGAGCATACTAGAAACTAAGAGAAATTTTAGTGTGCAGATGTCTGCATTTTACTTAAAAAGAAACCAAGATACACTGCTTGCAGTTGATTTAGCAAGAGAAAAAGGAATGAGTATCTTACATAAAAGACTAATTAATGAAAGAAATTGAGAAAAATATTACTAATCTATTTAAGAAGGGCAAATAGGATTTATTTACAATTATTTTTTCATAGTAAGGGATTAATCAAATCTAGGCTGACAAATCAAGAAATGGAGTTAATGTATTTAATATATTGTGATGCAGGGAATGAACAGATGAACCAATAAGCTGAGAAAGCTAAAATGTGTTTTTTCCTGGCAGTGTCACTAGGGATAAAGCTGACACAAGGCTTCTTTAATATTTCTTTTTGATTATGTACATATATTTATGTTATAATAAAATAGTTCATGAGGTAGACATCTCATATTTTTAGTTGTTCCAGTCAGTAAGAGGTACTGTACTTACCAGGGATCTGTTTTCCTGATTTTGAAAAACTGTGATAATTCACCCTTAATTGTTCAATCAAAAGAAGCCAAAGTAATCAAGACTTCTCTTTATACTACAGAAAGTGGTCTTTCCCTGTCAGCTACAAAGTTTCTTAAACTTTAATGCTAAGATAAGTAGCTCAGCTGCAAAATGAGCAGCAATGTCCTTGGTATGCGATCAATTTCTCCACAAATCTTGTTGGGGTGAATTCTAGAGAATAATACATTTAGTCCTGGGTGTTCTTTGGAAAGAATGATGCTAAAGCTGAAACTCCAGTACTCTGGCCACCTCATGTGAAGAACTGACTGATTGGAAAAGACTCTGATCCTGGGAGGGATTAGGAGCAAGAAGAGAAGGGGACAACAGAGGATGAGATGGCTGGATGGCATCACCAACTCAATGGACGTGAGTCTGAGTGAACTCCGAGAGTTGATGATGGACAGGGAGGCCTGGCATGCTGCAGTTCATGGGGTTGCAAAGAGTCAGACATGACTGAGCAACTTAACTGAACTGAATGCATTTAAGAAACTGTTTCTGGAAAAAAAGAATTGCCATTGTTACATTTAAACAATTGGCATCCATAACATAGAATATAATTAGATTAATGCTTTTGGTATTTCAATCAAGCTTGATGTTCTTGATCATTACTTAGATGTTTAAAAAGAAATCAAAATTAGAAGTTAAGTGTCAATTTAGAGAGAACAGGGACTTTTGCCCTTTTGTTGTACGTTTATAAAGTAATTGTTTTTTTCTTAAAGAGTTCCCTGAAGATGTTGGTATCCTTGCAATAAGCTGGTGTAGTAAATTGGTATTTAGATAATATTTTATCAATACTAGAGACCTTGGTTCGATCCCTGGGTTAGGAAGATATCCTGGAGAAGGGCATGGCATGCCACTTCAGTATTCTTGCCTAGAGAGTCCCTATGGATAGAGGAGCCTGGTGGGCTCCAATCCATGGGGTCACAAAGAGTTGGACACAGGACTGAGTGACTAAGCACACACATTTGATACTTGCACAATTACCAGTGATTAAAGATGAGCTGAGCCTCTGTAACCCATATATGTGTGTGCCAAGTGGATTCGGTCATGTCCTATTGTGTGTGGCCCTATGGACTGTAACCCACCAGTCTCCTCTATCCATGGAATTCTCAAGGCAAGAATACTGGAGTGGGTTACCATGCCCTCCTCCAGGGGATCTCCTGACCCAGGGATCGAATCCATGCCTCTTAAGTCTCCTGCATTAGCAGGAGGGTTCTTTACCACTAGCGCTGCCTGGGAAGCCCCAACCAATATGTAGCACTTATACATAGCATTCATAAAGTGGTTAAATTTGGATAATCATACAACACTTAAGGTGAATGGTGTCTTTTTTTTTTTTCTGTATTCTAGGAGATAATTTTTACTTAGGCCTAAACTACTGTCGTCATAAATTTTAAAATTTGTTGTTGAGGAATAATGTGCCTATGGAAAAACTCATGTACACTAAGTATATAACTTGATGAATTTCAGTCAATATTTTAAAAGTAGAGTGCTAAGACATTTGTGGTTGAAATTCATAAGAGCTGAAAACTCTCTAATGAGAGAAAATATTAGAAAAATGAGATCCTTAAAATCACAAATGGGCTTCCCTGGTGGCTCAGATGGTAAAGAACTACCTGCTATGCAGGAGACCTGGGTTCAATCTCTGGGTTGGGAAGATCCTCTGGAGAAGATAATGGCAACCCACTCTAGTATTCTTGTCTGGAGAATCCCATGGACAGAGGAGCGTGGCGGGCTACAGTTCATTTGATTGCAAAGAGTCGGACATGACCGAGCAAGTAACACACAAAATCACAAGTAATTTCAACATATGATGTTAAAGGTGAAAAAATGTGTGTTATATACAATTACCATGGAAAATTACATGACAAATTATTATATGCTGTGAGTTTTTAAAACTGTGATTTAGAGTTTTATGTTAAAAATGTGTTTATTTTTCTATTTGATGTGGAAGAGTTGAGAATGTGAATGAATTATAACCTTTTCTATTTGTGAGCCTTTTAATATAATGACATTTCAGGAAGAAAAAAATGAAAAGACAGTTTTAAGAAATATCAAAACTTTTTCAAGATATGTATTTTTCAATATTATAAGAAAGTTAGGAGGGAAAGAGGAAAGATAAATTTCATGTGAATGCCAAGAGAAAAAGAATAACAATCAAGGTGAACAGAGGAGTAGGTAAAGAAGGCCAATACTTATCACCAGCAACTGTTGAAATTTTTAGCAGGATTGTCATTTTATCTATTAATATAAAAAGTTTATTTTCACCAAGAGAGTATGTTCAGGTCAGACATAAAACAGACACTTTTGATAATTGTTCCATAGTTGTTCAGTGACTCAGTTGTGCCCCACTCTTTGTCACCCCATGAGCGACAGGCTTTCCTGTCCTTCACTATCTCTCAGAGTTTGCTCAAACTCATATCCATGGAGAAGATGAGGCAATCCAATCTTCTCATTCTCTGTCAACCCCTTCTCTTCCTTCCCTCAATCTTTCCCATCATCAGCGTCTTTTCCAATTAATCAGTGCTTCACAGCCATCGATGGAGTCGCACAGAGTCAGACACGACTGAAGCAACTTAGCAGCAGCAGCGGCAGCACATCAGGAATAGTTTAGCCAAACTATTGGAGCTTCAGCTTTAGCATCAGTCCTTGCAACAAACATTCAGGGTTGATTTCATTTAGGATTTACTGGTTTGGTCTCCTTGATGTCCAAGGGACTCTCATGAGCTCTCCAGCACCACAATTTGAAAGCATCAGTTCTTCATTGTTCAATCTTCCTGATGGTCCAACCTCTCAAATCCATCCATGACAACTGGAAAAACCATACCTTTGACTATATGGACCTTTGTTGGCCAAGTGATGTCTCTGCTTTTTAATTCACTGTTTGTCATAGTGCTTTTTTCCAAGGAACAAGCATCTTTTATTTCACACCTGCAGCTATAGTCTGCAGTGATTTTTGGAGACCAAGATAATAAAGTCTGTCACTGTTTCCATTTGCAAACACAAAAAGTAAATCAGTATTTTCATTTCAAGTTTAAAAGAGATAAAGGTTTTGTGATAGATAAAAACAAAAGATTTTTATAAATATTTTCCATATGTGATTGGAAATAGAAAAATATTTTCCTAAAAATCTCTGTCTCCTTAAAGGGTAATATTTTCTCTCTCTTTTTAATTTTTTTTTGTCCTGAGTTATATTATGAAAATATATTTCTTTATGGCTAAAGCCCCGAAGGAGCTGTAACTCTTGATACCAAAAGCCCTTTACCCCTTAGCAAGCTAATCTTCAAATTCCATATTCATAAAATGACATTTACAGAACTTTCAGCAACTTTTAAAATATGATTAAATTCAAACCAATTCTGGAGTTACTGATACATACTAAAACTGTGACAAACATTTTAGCATTCGGAAGACCCCTGGAGTATGGAAATGGCAACCCGGTCCAGTATTTTTGCCAGGTGGACAGGAGCCAGGAAGGCTACAGTCCCTGAGGTTGCAAGACTTGGACATGGGTGAGTGACTAAGTGCACACACACACACAACATGAATATGCGTACAATTATAGAATTGTAAATTTCATCCTTAAAAATTTGATTAGTTTCATGTGATTTAATTATGTCTCAAAGTGAAGAAATGTGTGCCATGTTATCACAAGGAACACATTGTGTACATTAAATGAAATTAATGACATTTTATTCAATTTTTAAAAGTGAAGACAAAGACTCATGCACATTGAAGAAACAATCTAAAAAGTTCAAAATTATCATTT
This sequence comes from Ovis canadensis, assembly GCF_042477335.2. Lineage (NCBI taxonomy): Eukaryota > Metazoa > Chordata > Mammalia > Artiodactyla > Bovidae > Ovis > Ovis canadensis. The sequence continues at coordinate 140,544,842 of NC_091245.1, forward strand.
AAGTGTTGAAATGTTTAATATTTTCCCATCAAGTACATTTTCAAGTAAATTGAATTTTGTTAGCTAATTTTTCTAAATGCACTCTGTGTCTGTAAAGAAATTCCTATTTTTACTACTTTTTAGGTACAAAAAGTGCAAATATCATAAAAGTAGAAATTTTGAAAATTTTCTAGATTAACACTTTTATTAATAAGTTTGGACATTGTTGATTATTATTTGCTTGAATATTACCTTTTTAAAAAATTGTTTTCCTTATGAAAATCTATTATATCTATTATAGAATTTTCATATTTTGGTTCTCAGATGGGACTTAGGCCCATGAATCACAAAGACAATTTGGTATATATATAAACATGGACTATTAATTCAGCCATAGGAAAAGAATGAAATCTTTCCATTTGCAAAAATATGGATGCATCTAGATGGTATTATGCTAAGTCATATAAATCAGGCAAAGACAAATACTACATGATTTTACTTACATGTGGAATCAAATAACAAAGCAAACATACAAAACAAAATGAAAATAGACTCATAGGTGTGAGAATAAACTGGAGATTACCAGAGGGGAGTGGAGTGAGGGATGGGGAAAATAAGTGAAAATAATGAAGAGGTACAGACGTCCAGCTATAAAATATCAATAAATGAGTCACAAGGATACAATGTGCAGCATAAGAAATATGGCCAATAATACTTTAATAACAGTATGAGAACAGATGTTTACTAGGCATTGTGGTAATCATTTTGCAATGCATTTAAATGTTGAACTACTATATTGTACACCTGAAACAAACACAATATAATATATAAAGCATATTTCAATTCAAAAAAAGGACTCAAGTCATAGCTTCAGAAACTGCCCAATAGCTTAAGGGTAATATTGTGGTTTTCTTTCTAATATAAAAACAAATTCAAAGGGAAGTTAAAGGTACATTACTATCAGGAATTATTTTTTCCTAAAGCCGTTGAAAATGAGTTGCAGATCTGATGATTCAAATAGATTAGTATTAATTTTGCTACTAATTATATAATATTATATAGGACATTTGCTTGCATAATACAATCACCTCTACAGTATGATCATAAAAATACTCAATATTAATACTATATAATACAGAGACTTCCACCTAATTTGACAGCTGTGACAATGTTGTCATAACAAAGGGCTCAGTTATGAGTTCCTTAATCTTATCTTGATTTCCATGACTTTGACACAACATGATTATGTGTGCTTATTTGTTTTATTCAGAATATTCCTTAGGAGTGCTTCTTTACAAATAATTCAGGTTATGTATTTTTTTCATGAACATCCTAGAAGTGATGTTTAATTCTTCTGAATGCATTCTTTCAGATGGCATGTAGTTTTAATTTGTTCTGTTACTGAGAATATTCACATGTCACTGGATTATGGTAATATCTGCTGGGGTTTTTTTCAGTGTGAAGTTGCTATTTGTTTCCTTTTGTAAGCAGTAATTATTTTGATTTCTACACACTTTGAAACTACATAAATATCCATTTTATCATACATATTTTTATTTATTTATTTTTCTTTTTATATTCATGGACATTTTGTTCTGTTTTTGCCATATGTTTAGTATGTTATCTTACATTGTCTTCAGTCTGACCAGGGATAAATTTCTCAAGCTTACTTCTGCATCCTTTCAACTTATCTCCCAACTTTATTTTTATTTTTAGCACATTCTTAGCTTCTAGTACAAAATGTTTCCATCATCATCTTGTACTTTTTGTACCAGACTTACAATCAATCATTTCTCCAAAGAGCTTTCCCTTTAGTAGAAAATGACATAGAGAATCCAAGATATAGACACTAAATAGGATCAATGCTATTAGACCATCACTGATTTTAGGCTCTCCCAAGAGACAAAGCTAGAAATCAAATGAATTTCGGTATATATATATGAACACATAAATTTTATTTTATTTTATTTTTTTTTTTATTTTTTAAATTTTAAAATCTTTAATTCTTACATGCATTCCCAAACATGAACCCCCCTCCCACCTCCCTCCCCAGAACATCTTTCTGGGTCATCCCCATGCACCAGCCCCAAGCATGCTGCATCCTGCGTCAGACATAGACTGGCGATTCAATTCACATGATAGTATACATGTTAGAATGTCATTCTCCCAAATCATCCCACCCTCTCCCTCTCCCTCTGAGTCCAAAAGTCCGTTATACACATCTGTGTCTCTTTCCCTGTCTTGCATACAGGGTCGTCATTGCCATCTTCCTAAATTCCATATATATGTGTTAGTATACTGTATTGGTGTTTTTCTTTCTGGCTTACTTCACTCTGTATAATCGGCTCCAGTTTCATCCATCTCATCAGAACTGATTCAAATGAATTCTTTTTAACGGCTGAGTAATACTCCATTGTGTATATGTACCACAGCTTTCTTATCCATTCATCTGCTGATGGACATCTAGGTTGTTTCCATGTCCTGGCTATTATAAACAGTGCTGCGATGAACATTGGGGTACATGTGTCTCTTTCAATTCTGGTTTCCTCGGTGTGTATGCCCAGAAGTGGGATTGCTGGGTCATAAGGTAGTTCTATTTGCAATTTTTTAAGGAATCTCCACACTGTTCTCCATAGTGGCTGTACTAGTTTGCATTCCCACCAAGAGTGTAGGAGGGTTCCCTTTTCTCCACACCCTCTCCAGCATTTATTGCTTGCAGATTTTTGGGTTGCAGCCATTCTGACTGGTGTGAAGTGGTACCTCATTGTGGTTTTGATTTGCATTTATGAACACATAAATTTTAATCTCTGTGTGTGTATTCACAAATCTACACTGATACTACAATTCAACAGTTATGGCATTTAACATATCATTATTCTGAAATCTCACATATACATCAGTCAGATCCTGCAATCATTTAGCAAAATATTTGGATTGATTTTATTCAGATGGAAAAATAAAAATTGCTACAAACATTGGTTCACAGCAGACAAATATCAGTGTGGAGGTACATAATAGTTCATACGTATAACCATTTCTCTAAATATCACTCCAATATATGTGTAAAAACTTGAATAGTTAATAGTTTATTGCATTCAATTTGTCTATGTAAGTTCACAAAGAATCAGTAAAGGATGTGATACTTGACTCATTTTCTACTGAGTTAGTCTAACAAGCCTCAAAATCTAAACATATGTAATGATAGAAAATTACAGCATTTATTGTTTTTTATGTCTTCATCATTGAAAGCTTCTTACATTTTGCTTGTTGGAAAGAAAATACACAATTTTACAAGATGTTTGTTTCACTTTACATAGATCTTGTGTCCAGTAGAGGAATAGATTGTTATTTTCTTCTACTTTTTCTAATTCTTTAACAACAAAACTAATGTTTTAAAATTATAATTATATTCTAATTTGATTTAAATAAAGTAATCTGAATGCAGTTTTCATTTCCTTTCTTAGGGAAAAAATATACAGAATATTCAGTGATGGTATAATTCCAGTGCTATTGTATTCGATGTTTGGGCTTGACACTTTGACTCATTATGCTTTTATATATCATGGTATTTTCAGATGTGAAAAAGAATATTGATAAGTATGTTATATATTTTTAAATTACCTACTTAAAATTGCACTTTAAGAAAAATAAAGTATATCATGTTAAACTGTAATAGAAAATCAAATAGTAAAATAAACTGTTAAATTTGATATCTGCTATCTAAACTTTACAGAGAAGGCAATGCCACCCCACTCCAGTACTCTTGCCTGGAAGGTCCCATTGATGCAGGAGCCTGGTAGGCTGCAGTCCATGGGGTTGCGAAGAGTCGGACACAACTGAGCGACTTCACTTTCACTTTTCATTTTCATGCATTGGAGAAGGAAATGGCAACCCACCCCAGTGTTCTTGCCTGGAGAATCCCAGGGGTGGTGCCTGGTGGGCTGCCATCTATGGGGTCGCACAGAGTTGGACATGACTGAAGTGACTTAGCACCAGCATCTAAACTTTAAAAGCTTAGAAATAACTTTTATTTCTGAAATAACTTTTATTTATTAAATAACGACAATAGTGCATCTCTTCAGGCTTTTCTGAAGCTGTGATATTGTTGATTACATATGTTTAATTTCCAAAAGTGTTTTAAATTTGCACTTTCTTTTCAGATATTTAGGCAATTTTCAGAATTATTGAAAATAGTCTACTCCTGTCAGGATAAAAATTCTATTTCAATTTATACATTTATTCAACTCTTTATTTATTCTTTATTCACCTCTTCTTTGTTCATTCCATGCTATTTGCTGAGTACATATTTTTTTCCAGGCATTATGCTTTTGATGTATATGAATATGGAAAGAGGTTACTTATACCCAACAAGACCTCAGTTCAGAGAAAAAAACTATAATTAGCTATTTTATGCAAGGCTAGTTTCTGATTATCATCACTCATAAAGTAGTTACAGCTTTCATGTTAATTTCATATTAGGTCTTTCATAATAACTCCTAATATTCTTACACACTAAGACATTCTAGTTTTGTCAAGAAGAAATCTTACTCTTCCCTCTTTATATCATACTCATATTATTTTCTGGACTTTGCTTATTTGTTTCTTAACCTGGTACACCCAACTTCCTCATCTCTATCTGCAAAACTCTTAGTACTTTTTCATCATAATACTTCTCAAATTTTACTTACTTTGAGAACTCTTAGTGATCTCTCTTATTTGATCTCATTCTCAATGGCTTACCATTTAGCAATTAGTTATTATCTATTGAGATGGATAATTATTATGTAATATCTTTGCCATCTTCCATTACTGGAAGATTTTCTATCTTATCATTCCTTTTCTATCTTATCATTCCTTTTCTAAACTGAGTGTCATAACTTAGATTTTCAGAAAGTTTCATCTACTCTAAAATTGCCTAATATTAAGGAAAATAATGTATAATTTAATGGACATTTTATAAGAATTTTATTGACCAGAAGTTAAAATAAGGCATTATGAAGTGTCTGTAAGCGTAGTTATTCCACTGGTTTCCCATCTATTGACAGTAACTTCTGCAAAGTAACTGAGATTGCTATTCCGCAGTATTTATACCAACCTCAGACACCCTGAAAATGTAAAACACATTCAGATGGCCATTTAAATAATTCTAGACCACATCACAGTGTATAAGAATTCTGAAATTTATGGCTTCTTTGAAACTATGGAAAATAGAAAGAAATTAGAACCCAAGTAGGATAACTAGAGGATACAGCAAGGCATTGCATGTTAAAGGAACTTACTTTTCTACTCTATTTTTGATGTTCAAAAGAACTAGAGGCTAAGTTTCATGAATGAAAATGGAACTTAATAAGCATATCAGTTCAGTTCAGTCACTCAGTTATATCCAACTCTTTGTGACCCCCATGTACTGCAGCATGCCATTCTTCCCTGTCCATCACCAACTCCCAGAGCTTACTCAAATTCATGTTCATCGAGTCGGTGATGCCATCCAAATATGCATACTCTTAAAATAGGATAGAAAGTTTTCAGCAATAGACAAATATTAAAATATGTCAGAGAGAGCTATATTGTACTCAGAGAACATAATCGCAGATTAAATGTAGCAAAAATTATTACAATGTAAAATGGTTTTATAACCATTATGTAAATTCTGGTATGTGTGTGTGTTTGTCAGAGAGAGAGAGAGAGAGAGAGAGAGAGAGAGAGAGAGAAATTGTCTTTGTGTAGTTTATTTCTAAGTGATACTTGATGTTTCTAACCCAAACTTTGAGAGGAGTTTAACTTCTGTTATTTATACGGCAATTGAAATAGAATTACCATGATCGCCTAAAAATGTGAGCATTCATTTATTTCCCATTTTCTCTTCATCCACTTGGAACTTCAGTGCAAACTAGATGTCATTTTAAAACCCATTATTGTAAAGCTAAATTGCCAGCCAACTCAGTATGATGTCTGAGTACACATGAAGAAAATGTAATTAAGAAACACATTTTTGTCAATATTTCCTACACTTCCCATATCTGTGTATAATTTTATAATATTTAATAGGACATCTTATTGATGTGGTATAGAAACTGGTATAAGCTTTCAACATATATTCACCAGTTTTTTTAATTAAAATGATCAAATACATAGACAATTGGATATTTTTGTTCATCACTAAGGATAATGAAGTAAAAATAAACACCAGTGTTTAATATCATTAGTAAGATATGTCACTACTGATTCAAATTTAGTTAATAAGTTTTGATTAGGTAACTTTTAAGAATTTTAAATTTTTACCCTGGAACTTATTTAACAATTCATTAAAAATGCATTTATAGTTTTCATAAGTTTCTCAGGCCAGGATAGTAATAAAGTAATTGTGTTCCCTCACTATGATTTGTAAATATTTGAAACTGACAAATATGTTAAGGTTCAGATGACTAGACTAGAAGAAATAAAATACAAAATAAAAGAAAAAATATCAAAATGAAAGGCAAATATATTAAGCATTTATTGAGTACATCATTATTTTTAAAACTGCTTCTTAAGCCTTATTTTTCAAATAAATGAAAAGGTGAATTTCTTGCTATGGAATAATTGTACTTTTATTTATTATATTCTTGATAGATCTGACTTTAGCATATATCAAGGGTACAAATAAAAGCATATAAAGCATATTTTTTTTCTAAATCTTAGTTCTTACAATAATTGGAATGTTTCAGCTTTCATATCTAACCATGATCACTTTGTGGAAATTATTATTATATTTTTAAATGTTTAAAGTAACAGAAAGCTTAAAGAATAGTACAACAAACTCCAGTAGTCCCTTTACTTAGAATATTAGTATTTTGTTACTTTTTCATCTCTTTTTATGGAAATATCTTTTTTTCTCCTGTACTATTTAAATACAATTACAAATATCTAAATCTTTATCCCTAAATATTTCAATGTATGTTTCCTAAGGAAAATTACATTTTTCTGTATAACCACAAAATGTTACCATATTTAAGAAAAATCATCAATTATAAATAAGTCTGACCTCTAAACCACTACAAAATATATTATTTAAAATATTTTTAAGGATTCAAATAAAATTCTTGCATTACAATAGTTTTTTTTCTTTCTTTTTTTCTTTGTCATTTTTCTCCCCAAATCTAGAACAATTGCACCTTTCTGTATTTTCTTTTTTTCTAATTTTTTATTTTACTTTATTTTACTTTACAATACTGTGTTGGTTTTGCCATACATCAGCATGAATCTGCCACGACAGATGTATTTTCTTCATGACCTTTGATTTTTGAAGGATCTCAGGCCAAATGTCCTGTTGGATGTCTCACATTCTGCAGCTTTCTGAGTATTTACTCATGTATATATTTAACACAGATATTTCTCAACAGCTGTACTACACAAGGGCATAGTAGGAAAAAAGTTCTTCAATTCAGGATTAAACAGAAGACTGTAGCTCCAGCCACATAAGACTCAAAAACATTACCTGGGATTGCTTTACTCTGTTACACGGGTCTGTGTTTTTTCCATCAGCTACTGCAAGTAATGCCACTGCTTTACACCCAGGCCTGTTCCTGACAGCTGGACAGTCAGGGAGAATATGTCAACTTGTTTTAGACTTCAAAGGTCTGGATTTACTGTAAGAAATTTAGAGGAAAAAAAGGGATTATGTTGAAGGCTGGAAAAGAAATAAATTGCATTCATATACTTAATTATGGTTCAATGTTGATTTTTCTGACAATTATTTTGATCAAAAGCCTTGATATTTAGAAAGTGTCAGTCATGTCTGACTCTTTCTGACCCTATGAACTATAGCCTGCCAGGCTCCTCTGTCCATGGAATTCTCTAGGCAGGAATACCAGAGTGGGTTACCATTCCCTTCTCCAGGGGATCTTTCTAACCCAGAGGTCAAACCCTGGTATTCTGCATTGCAGGCAGATTCTTTACATCTGAGTCATCAGGGGAAGCCCTGTATTGAGGTTATATATTTAAAAAGTGGCATTATAGCATTTTAATTTGTCTTATCAACCCTAAAGGGAACTAGAAACTATCAAATTCTTATAAATATATGTATGTGCATGCCAATGAACATTTGAAATTATATTTTTATTTGTCTCATGCACATCACAATTTCAATAAAAATTATATTGTTTTCATAAAGCTTTCAAATAAAATAAATTTGTATATATTTATTTATTTTTATATCTAAAAAAATAGTGAGTCAAAGAATTATGAACTAATTTAAAAAATGACCTTGTCTCAAATATCTTTGAAATAATAGTACTAAAATCAAATGATATGATGTGGATGAATTGAAAAAATCAGATATAATATTGTTTTATATTTCTCATAATTCCAGTCTATATGGTTGCTAAGTTCATTGTGGTACAACTTTTAAAAATCACCTAGATGAATAAATCTAACAGATTTTAGATTCAACAGGATTATTGTTTAATATAATAAGGTTTCTAAAACTGGAAATTTTCCACTGAAATATACTGGCCTGATTTATCCTAATATAATGCTCATTTCAGTAATACTTTGAATATTTGTATGTTTATTCTGCCAGATTAAGTTATCTTTTTCATGAACTCCTTTATATATATATACTTGTCATAACAATAGTAGATTAGAGTTAGGTATGCTACATAATGATTTGATAGTTGCATGTATTATGAAGTGATCACCACCATAAACCTGATAACAATGTTAAACTTAAACTTATTGTGCACGGTCTTGTTGGCCTGTTTGTGATCCCATGGACTGTAGCCGGCCAGACTCTTCTGACTATGAGATTTTCCAGGCAAAAATACTGGAGTGTGTTTCTGTTTCCTCCTCCAGGGGATCTTCCTAACCCAGAGTTTAAACCCATGTCTCCTGCATCTCCTGCATTGGCAGACAAATTATTTGCCATTGAATAATACTATTGAATATATTCATCATGCTGTGTATTGTATCTTCATGGCTTAAAAAAAAGTGGCCAAGTGAGATCCTTGCCTTGTTCCTGATCTTAAAGGAAATATTCTTAGCTTTTTATCAAATGTGATGTTGGGTACAGTTTTGTTGTACATGTTCTTTATTATGTTGAGCTGTGGTTCATCTGTACCCACAATTTGAGAGTTTCTTTTCATAAATATATGTTGAATTTTCTCAAAAGCATTTTGGCATAAAATTCATATGATTTTTATTGTTTAATTTGTGAATATATCACATTCACTAACTTGCAAAACCATCCTTGCATCCCTGGGCTAAATCTCGTTTGACACTTTTAATGTATTGTTGAATTTCATTTGCTAATATGTTATTGAGAGACTTGCATCTAAGTTTAATGGAAATATTGGCCAGTAACTCTAAAATGAATTCTAACCCAGTTATAGTTGCTATACAATGGTAACAATAAAAAATGTTTAATATGCTTTAAAAATGAAATACTCAATGGTAAAATTCTATAGTGCTGTTTGATAGTTCATTTATTGCTGCCAAACATCAGCCCACCATAGTTGATTTAGTGATAATATAGAAATATAGCTTACTGAGAAAATTAAAGAAAATTTCTCTAAATATTAAATAATTACACCAGAGTGAAAGTTCAGTTCAATTCAGTCACTCAGTGGTGTCCGACTCTTTGTGACCCATGGACTGCAGCATGCCAGGCCTCCCTGTCCATCACCAACTCCCAGAGTTTACTCAAACTATTATCCATTGAGTTGGTGATGCCATCCAGCCATCTCATCCTCTGTCATTGCCTTCTCCTCCCACCTTCAATCTTTCCCAGCATCAGGGGCTTTTCAAATGAGTCAGTTCTTAGCATCAGGTGGCCAAAGTCTTGGAATTTCAGCTTCAACATCAGCCCTTCAAATGAACATTCAGGACTGATTTCCTTTAGGATGGATTGGTTGGATTTCCTTGCAGTTCAAAGGACTCTCAAGAGTCCTCTCCAACATCACAGTTCAAAAGCATCAATTCTTCGGCGCTCAGCTTTCTTTATAGTCCAAGTCTCACATCCATACATGACTACTAGAAAAACCATAGCTTGGACTAGACAGACTTTTGTTGGCAGAACAATGTCTCTGCTTTTTAATAAGCTATCTATGTTGGTCATAACTTTTCTTCCAAGGAGCAGGTATCTTTTAATTTCATGGCTGCAGTCACCACTTGCAGGGATTTTGGAGCTCCCCCCAAAAATAAAGTCTCTCACTGTTTCCACTGTTTCCCCATCTATTTGCCATGAAGTGTTGGGACCAGATGCCATGATCTTTGTTTTCTGAGTGAAAACTAAGAGTGAAAGTATATCTTACTAATTCTTATCTTTTAAGAATTACTGATAAATGTCTACTTTAATATATAATTATTTTGGCCATAGTAGTATTTTGGCCATAAGTATTTTGGCCATTTAAGATATTATACAAGTAGGCATTTTTCTTTAATATTTATTTACTATTTTATTGAAATAAGTGACAATAGGCTGACAGAAGGATTGGCGAATGAGTACATATTTGTTTATCCTTTAAATCATAGTTATAGAAATGTAAAAATGAAAAAGATTATAAAGATCATCAATACAAATAAGAAAGATGAGAAGAGGGAAAGACATCAGTAACAAATTAATCTGAAACCAGTCTCTTATACATTCACTTAATATATTTTCTGAAATACATTTCTGTTTGAATACACAATAAATTACTATTTAAACAAAATAAAGAGGAACTTGTTTTCTATTTTAAAATCAAAGGTCCTGATTATTTTAGAGTCACCATCAGAGAAGAATATACCAAGAAAAAAAAAAGAAGCTTATGTTTCTGAATCTCTTTTGTGAACAAGTTTCTATGATTACAGTATCCCCTCCCCAAACTTATTTGCAGAGAATCATTCTAAGACCTCTTCTGGACACCTGAAACATCATGAATAGCACTGTACCTTGTATATACTACAACATTTTTTCTATAGGTGCATGAAAAATGAAAGTGAAAGTCACTCAGTGGTGTCCAATTCTGAGACCCTATGGACTTTAGTCCATGGAATTCTCCAGGCCAGAATACTGGCTGGAGTGGGTAGTCTTTCCCTTCTCCAGGGGATCTTCCCAGCCCAGGGATCGAACCCAGGTCTCCCGCATTACAGGCAGATTCTTTACCAGCTGAGCCACAAGGGAAGCCCATAGACACATACTTATGATAAAATTTGATTTATAAATTAGGCACAATAAGATACTAACAACAAATAATACAATAGAACAATTACAACAATGTACTGTAATAAATGTTGCATAAATGTGGTATTTCTCTCTCCCAAAATATCTTATTTTACAAATTGAATGCCTTTTCTACCTAAACTAAATACATGAAGAACTGCGGTTGTAAATTTTGTAGCTGGAAGTGTGATGGTGAAATTAGCATATTGTTTTTTTCCTTTTTTGCAATTTAACAGAAGATTTGTTCTTACTATAAATGTTAGTAACTTCAGTATTTGATTTTTTCTTTCTTTATTAAAGTTGAGCACTTTCTGCTTTTCTCTTAATGGAAGCACTTTGTGACTTCTCTTTGGCATACCTGAATGGCGAGCATCACTATTGCATTTTGGGGCTATTATTAGTACATTTTAAGATGTATTTCTTTCGTTTTATGTTTTAGGTATGGTGGGTCTTCCTTACTGCATGCAGGCTTTCTCTGGTTGCAGACGGCTGAGGCTACTCTTCATTGTGGTGTGTGGGCTTCTCCTTGTGGTGGCTTCTGTTGTGGAGCGTGGGCTCTAGGACATGGGTTTTGGGAGGTCCAGTTTGTGGGCGCAGTGGTTGTGACTTCCAGGCTCAAGAGCACTGACTCAGTAGTTGTGGTGCAGGGGCTTGGTTGCTCCGCGGCATGTGGGATCTTCCCAGACCAGGGATTGAACCCTTGTCCCTTGCATTACAAGGTGGATTCCTAACCACTGGACCAACAGGGAAGCTCTGGGGCCACTTTAAAGTAAACTAAAGGTGATTTGAGCATGAGTATTATATACCACAAATGTCTATCTTATAACCAAGAAGGCCATTGAGTTACTAACAAGCTGTATACACTGAATAATGGGTTGATGCGGTGTGGCTTCTAAAGATTTCACACTGCTCAAAATGACACATGGTTTAATATAAATTGTTTATTTCTGGAATTTTCCATTAAATGTTTTTGGGCTGTGATTTACCATGGGTTAGTAACTGATATCATAGAAAGTGAAACTGCAGGTAAGGGGGGGACTAGTGTACTAGGTTTTGTTTACAATTGTGGAATATTCTAGGTGAATTGATTGTAGTCAAAGGATTTCTTTGCAAGCTTCTCTAGTAGATGATAGTAATTTTTTGTAGTTTTCATTTATTGTTCTATATAAATATTTGCTATTTCATTTTTTATTCTATATAAATGTCACTTTTCTTTAAAGAAGTCCTCCCCAAAGTATATAAGCTTCAGGTTCCGCTAATCCAGACCTGTCCTATATTACCTGATAGCTCCATATTTTGAAAAATATTTTGATACTCAAATTGCTTAACTAGAAAAGAGAATTTAATTCTTTACAAGTACTTATAACATATTTTACACTTTTCTATAGAAATATTTGTGTTTCCCAGGTGGCTCGGTGTTAAAGAATCTGTCTGCCCATGCAAGAGATTCAGATGTGTGTTCAACCCTGGGTTGGGAAGATCCTCTGGAGGAGGAAATGGGAACCCACTCCAGTATTCTTGCCTGGGAAATCCCATAGACAGAGGAGCCAGGTGGACTATAGTCCATGGGGTCACAAAGAGCTGGACATTACTGAGCATTCTATAGCATATATATACTATTATTTAAAAATCCACAACTTGGCCATTATTGTGAATGTAAGTAGTCATAGAAATACACTAAACGTATAAAATGTATGAACACTTTGGGATCTGTGATGAATTCACAAAGTCAAGAACTTTAAAAAAAATGCATACAAACAACAGAAACATTTAACTCAGCTTTTTATAGTTTGATATAAAATAGAAATGTGAAACTATTAAATGCTAAGATTATAATTGAAGGAAATATATATCATGGACAAGAAATAATAGGACAAACTGCAATAATCATATTAGGAATTCTGTTTAAACAAAATTGTTCTGTTATCTGTCATTGAAAGTGATGTAACTATGTATTTTAATGGTTATTACCAACCTAAATTAAAACAATAAAAATAGATGTGCAGTGCTAAAATCCATTACTTGGACCACAGTGGAAGACATGTAAAATAAGAGCACAGGAAATTTGTTATTTTCTTAATAATTCAGTGCATCAGACTTCTCAATGAGCAAGGAATCTTTTCCCTACTTTTTCAGATTCTGTGATTAAGTGAAGTCACTCAGTTGTGTCCGGTTCTTTGTAACCCCACGGACTGTAGACTGCCAGGCTCCTTCATCAGTGGAATTTTCCAGGCAAGAATACTGGAGTGTGTGGTCATTTTCTTCTCCAAGGGATCTTTCTGACCCAAGAATCGAACTCAGGTCTCCGGCACTGTGGGCAGACTTTTATCATCTGAGCTACCAGGGAAGGCCCAAATTAGAGTGGGAAGCATGTGCTATGGTTTACCTAATAAGTCTTATATTTAATTACAAGTACTCAAGTCAATTACAGTTTCTTTTTATTCATAGCTTAGATGATAGCTATAAATAAGTAAGTAGAAACTGATAGTTGACCAGTTGTTAGATAATTAAATGTCCATGAGTCATCATGTATGTTTGTTGGTGTGTATGTGTGTTTTTGTGAATTTACCTGCATGTACACTGTGTAATCTTTATCATGTAGGCAGATACCTGGTGAATTACAGACTTTCTCTCTAGCTAACATTTAAAAAGAGAGCAGAATCATGAATACATTACAATGTATTTATTTTTAGTTTTCATTTGCCAAGGCAAATTGCTTTGATTATAGCAGTAGTAAATTTAAATGTGGTTCTGTTTCATAATTCTTGTACTTTTTATTCCAAGAGCTTTAGTCAGCAAGAAACTAGCAGTGGCAATATCATGCAGAGGAGATATATGTGATTTACTCATTAGTTATAGGTAAATTGTCATATATTTTTTGTGTGGCAGCTATGCCTTCCTCTAAACCTTACTGGTAAAGTCTGAATTTGTTCCAGTATCTGCATTTATCTGATTCATAGGCAACTTCTCATTAAGTCAATCTTAGTTCTATCCTTTAGAAGGTAACAGGTTTCTGGGATAGTGATGTTACCAGTTTCTGTCCAATGAGACGTGATAGAAGTCTGCTAGAGAATGGTGTATCTTCTACAAAAGATCTCCTAGCTCTTGAAAACATACAAAGGATGTAGAGCCTTTTATCTGACCCCTAAAATTCTAAGGTCTTGATGTGGCATCTTGTACAACAACTTAAAGATCAAAGCAGTACACTGAATATGAGACTCAAAAAAGATGAAAAGCATTTCTACTGACTACATCATGTTGACATAATATCTAATCAATATACTGAATAATATAAATATCTTGGAACTTGTTATATGTGATGAGTGTTGTCATCATTTAAACCACTTTAATATGCACTTTCTCCTGCATGCAGATGAATGTCCCCTATTAAAAAATATCTTAAGCGTGCTCATGTACATTTGTGAACAAACATGTAGAGCTCACATTTTATGCCACATATCTTAAAAGATTGTTGAACAAGCCCATGCTATTACTACCAAAAATCAAGATATTCTTTTATGATCTATCTTATGTGTCCTCCTTAGCTCTAAAGCAAGACATCTCACAGAGTTATATGATCCATGCATTTTTCATAACTTAATAATAATTCCCTAAAGTTTGTTTCTAATTTTTCTTGCCACTACTGGGTTAATATCCCCTTAATCATTGCCACACTATTGTGGTTATCTTTTTAACAAAATTTAGTTTCTTTCCCTTGTGACTGTAATATCAAGAATGAAATACTTAACATTTAATCCTAAGACTTCTACACTTTGACTATCATAGTGAATCTACTGGTAAAATATTAGATTCTTTAGAGAAAGTACCCTAGATGTTATCTAAAATAATGTAGAATAAATAATGTTTACTTCTATAGCATCATTGTCTAAAGATAATTTATCCATTAAGTACAGTTAATAATGAGGCATTTCCTTATTATTAAGCCATCTCTAATATTTGACTCCATGAGAGCTATTTATTATTTTACTAGATCCCAAATTGCTTATAATTCTTACCTAGTTGGTTTAGCATCATACATAATCATACAGTATTTCTTTTAAATGACAGCCAGTCACATATTAACTGGCAAGTTTTACATATTTTCTCAATCTTCTCTTTCCAGGAAAGCCATCAGTAGTATAATTAAAAGTAAATGTATAAAAACAACTGGCAAGTATACTTTTAAAAAATAGTTTACACAAACATCACCTCATTTTCTAGTCATTCCTCATGTAACATAAGTTCTAGACTATCACTATTCTGTGCACAAAATATATTTCTACATAAGGCTTCACATATGAAGTTACATAGTTGGCAAAAGGTGCAGCCCAGTGGCACCATGTCTCAGACTGGTCTTCCTTCCTCTACCAGCTTTTCTGCTTTCCTGTACCTACGTGAATATTTTCCTTTTCTGAGTAGTCATTGTTCTGAAGACTGAGTTATACACTTTAAAGTATCTACAATCAATATTTCTTTCTTCACTCTCTTTTCTCCCTATCCCTCCGTCTTTTCTCTGTGTCACACTCTCACTCATTCTGTTCCTCCCTTTACCTTTATCTCTGTTCTTCTCTTGAAAGAATTTTGATAAAAGGGAAGTTCCCTCCTTCTTCTTTCACCGCTTCCATTTTAAATGACCTTGAAGGAGGCCTCCAGGGTGTGCTCAAGAATATCCGTAACTGTAACAATAGCTGAAAACTATTTGCATTTATGGATCAAAGACAGTGTGATTCAGAAACCAGAAATTTGGATGAAAAAAAAAATTTTTAAAGGTTCTAGTGTATTAGTGCTAAAGCCCTGACATTTAAGGAATCAAATGCTTTGTAGCAAAGTGATTGAACTTCCAGGGTCTCTACAAACTGTAAGGTAAGCCTGTTCTTCTTGACCTAAATGTAGGGCAATCAATAAACATGATGCCCAGGGACAAAGATCACTAGACTTAAGTACCCTTTCCCATTTATGCTGTCATTTATGCAAGGAAATCTACTCTAATTTGCTAGATGGATCCAGTTAACTCTATCTTTAGTATAGTTGAAGAGCCAATTTTACTAACCATGGGGAAAATCAATTTATATTCATAGAACAGGATCAGCTAATAAAGCATTTTTCTGCCTGGTAGATGTCATGAGTTAAGTACTGTATTGCATGTACCTCATTAAGTGCCACCACCTTGAATGTCATTTAGGTAAGTAGTGATATTGGAAATCCTCCAAAATGTAAAGTAGCTGTATGCAGCTCATAAGCTGAATCTGGTAAATGCTAGCATCTTTGCTGAATCTACAAAAATGCTGATATATTTTATCTAAATTTAAAGAAAAGATGTTGTACATCTGTGTTTTAGGAATAGTTCTACAAAACAGAATGATGAGTTCAATGACTATGAAACATCCTTTGATTTCTTAAAAATTTGCCTCATTGTTTGTAACATGCATATTTATGATAGAATTCCAGTGTATGAGACAGTGATGTAAGTTTTATCCTTGCTGAAATGAGAAGTATATAGAAATTATCTAAGACAATTGTTCAGAGAGATGATAACTTGGAATGTTAAGCTTTCTTCTTTTCCAGGTCACATAGAGTTGTAAGCAGATTCCTTGATTCACTACAGGTTGAGGCCAAAAAAGGGAGCTTGGCATGATGGGAAGTGTAGGGACAGCTGAGTTATATCAAATCAGTCTAAAATGTTCACATATCCCAAGAAGAATCCCTTAAGCTGGAACTAAGGGGAAAAAAATATATTTTAAAATTACTGTTCAGAATTTTAACTTGCAAGAGATACTCCTGATAATAAAAAAGGACAACCTGAAGGAAATAAACATTGAGTTTATGTCATAATAGAACTCAAATTGAAATATAAAATGAACTAGACTTTCCTGGTTTCAGGAAGATACAAGAAGAGTTCCTTGGATATAGGTAGGGAGGAGGGGATAGGAGCTGTCCCCTGAGGTGGAGCCAAAGACAGAAGACCACATTTAGAAACACTATAAGCTTCCCCTCTGGACAGAGCCCTGAAATATAAGTAATGCTCTATCATTAAACCTCTATTAGCTAAGGGGTGTGTGCCTTCATAGAGAGTTTCTAGTAATTTGATTTTAAATTTTCTATCAGAATAATGTTTATCAATGCCCCAGATGGGTTAAACTCATCTGAACTTTTTAAACTATATGTACATTTTTAATAACCCAGTCATTCAAATCCTCACATGTACCAAATTAAATGCCTAGATACTTGATACACAAGAGCAAAGACAAGGTAGAAGGGAAGGTCTTGGCATTAATACTGAGCAGAATTCCATAGTAGCAAATCCCTCCCCCAAACAAACATTTTACCAATATATTTGCATATGAACTTTTTACATTAAATTATTTTTCATTTATCTAAAATAGATTTTATACTGTATAAAATAAACCATTTAAAAATTGAAATATTGAGCTCTTTTTTCTATATTATTTTAAAGAGTTCACAAGAAATTTAGCATATTAGCCACACATTTATAATTCAGAATGAATATTGTGATTTCATGCTTTTAACTTCATCACTCTCTCCAAATACATTACAATGGTAGACAGAAAAGGAAACATATCTGCCTGGAAAATCAAAATTTTAACTTCTTATAAAACAAGAAACAAAAATCAAGAGTTCAAATTACTGAATTATGGTTCATAAATTGTTCTAATTTGATTTGCTAGTTAATAACTGAAATCTATCTGGAAGCAGTATCCTAGAGAAAACATGCATTCCCAAATTAAAAAAAAAAAGTAAATCTATATGTTATAGGAGTGTAACAAACATTAGTAATAAGAAAATATCAAAACCTGGAAGTGATAAAAGACATATTATTAAAGTGAACCCCAACACAGAAACAGTAAGAAATGCACCATCCAGAGCACTCATTGAAGAAACTATTGAAAAGTATGTATCAGCAAGAAGAAAAGTGTGTGCACTGGAAAGAAATACAAAGAATAAAAGGATAAGCATAGAAATGGACACTTGGATTGTAAATCTTGCTAATTTATATCTATAGACACAAGAAATATTTGTGGGAATAGATTTTAAATATCTTAGGACATGGATATCTAAGAATTTCGGGTAATCATGAATTTATCAGTATAAAAACAGAAATGGCTGGACAGTATTGCCTATCTGTCCTGTTATGATAAGAAATATAAAGGCATCTAGGTATTTTTAGGATGCTTGATATCTTTCTAAGCCCCAGATTTAAAAGGAAAAAAAAAAAAAAAAAAGACCAAGACTTGCATGCCCAAACTCCTAACAGCAGAGGACATATTATTCCTCCCTTAGGGAAGAATAAGATGGACCATTTGTAAACTTGTATATTTGTAATTTAATTTTGGATTTTCTACCATAGCAACAATAGATTATTTTCTTACTTTTCTTGACTTTAATTCCCCAATTTTCTGAGTTTCACTCTTTTTTTTTTCTTTTTCATTTTTCTTCAAAGGACCCATGAAGATCAGATTTTAAAATCCACAATTACATTTGTTGAGAAAATGTAGTTGATGTCATTGTACATTATGCCTTTCATTGTCACGGATGTAAAGCCCATGGAGGGCAGGGGCAGAAATAATTCCGGAAATGTTTAGGTTCCCCAAAGGAAAGTAATGTACTAACCCTATAAGCAATGACAATATGGTTAATGCTTTTCTTAAACTTTTAATTTGAATTTTGATCTAAAACTCAAATATGCAACTCAACCATGTGTATCCCAATCCCTGTCTCTATCTCTCTGGGTGTGTAATTTCTAATCTGTGCTTTGTCATTGCTCTGATCTTCCATTCTTTTGCATTTTTTTTTCTATATAAACTCTTCAAATAATTTGGGGTAGTAATTGGTTGATGTATTTTTCAATTCACATAATCAAGTGAGTGAGAGTTGATTAAAATCTCTGTCTCAAAATAGAGGTTTTGAGGAGGAGAAGGTCAGAGGTTAGGCAACAGTTGCAAGTGGTGAAAATTAGCAGGCGCTAAAGGCAATGGCACCCCACTCCAGTACTCTTGCCTGGAAAATCCCATGGACAGAGGAGCCTGGTAGGCTGCAGTCCATGGGGTTGCTAAGAGTCGGGCATGGCTGAGCGACTTCACTTTCACTTATCACTTTCATGCATTGGAGAAGGAAATGGCAACCCACTCCAGTAATCTTGCCTGGAGAGTCCCAGGGACAGAGGAGCCTGGGGGGCTGCTGTCTATGGGGTCGCACGGAGTCGGACATGACTGAAGCGACTCAGCAGCGTGAATTAGGTGCTGCGTGTGCTTCTATCTCAATCAAGCCATGGAGAACACGGATGCAAGCAAGAATCCAAGGCATCCATAAGTGGTTTCAGATAAAATGTGCTAACAGTAACATATGAAATATTTTAAATTGAAGTAAGTTTTCTCTCACCAAAATGAATCTGCTGTCCTAACTTACTTCCTTTTGCAGAAGTTTGAAAATTCTTTACCAAATTTTATTCTGTTCTGTCTCCTCTCAATAGTTCTGCAGCATCTTACTTCCTATTTGACTTAGACACTGTCAACACACCATTTGCAAGTGCAAATGCGCTTCTCTACAAGATCATTGTCATACCCCCTAATCTGTCTCCTGCCCCTGATCTAGTTCACTTCAGTGTCACACAGTATACTGTTTTCAGTCATGTTTTTCAAAAACAGCTCCAAATGATTTCCATGTAACTTAGTGGCAGCCCAGTTTATGAAACTAATCATCATTCTTCAGTCTTTCAAGCAGGGTCCACCATTGCAAGGCTACGAACGCCTTTATGACTGCATCTCCTTCCACTCGCCTCTCCAACACATGATCTTCCTTTTCCTATAAGATGAGCCTTTCTTCTGTTTTTCTTTTTTTTTAAAATAAATTAAACTGCTTCCTGGCTTATCTCATCTCAGATCCTTCTGCATTCAGTTTCTTCCCCTAGAAATCTATTCCTTCCAAGACCAATATGGCTCAGAATTTATTTCCTGTATAACTGATAGGTGATATATGTTTGTATTTGTTTATATTCATGTCTACCCATTGGAACTTTGTTTTTCTTTTCTATTATGTTATGTACCCAAATGATGGGTTCATGTTCTTCACTGATACTAATAAATAGATATTGTTAATGTAATTGTTTCCAGATTCATGTCTGGCTATCTGATTCATACAATTTATTTTCAGAAAAAAAAATCACACATCTTGCTTGTTTTTGCTCAAACAAGCTCTGAATTTTCTTACTTCTACACTCTTATTATATTTTATTCTGATTAGGAGTGTCTTTTCCCCCAAGCACCACATCCTTTGTAATTATTTTAATTCTTCAAGTCGTTTTTCTTAATGAAACTAATCCTTATTCTTCCCACCATTATGGCCGCATACTCTCATAATATTCAAAAAGGCATAAATCCCTTCATGGCATATTATATCATTTATTGTGTTATAGTTATTTCTGACCTTTCTTTTTGCCTTTTAGTAAATGATAAATTCCTTGGTAACAATGCCAAGCACTAAATTTCTGTTATAATTCTTAGAACTTCTAAGACTAATGATAGTACTAAAATGAATCTAAAATATTTGAGCAATAAGTTAGAAAGAATGTAGCAGTTTAATTTGAAATGTTATTTTAAGCACTACTAGAATATATGAAATTGATATTTCAGCATTAAACTGGAGATCTTTTGAGTTTGCTATTAAAATTTATTAAATGTATAGTAATTTGCATTGACTCTCAACCAGGTAAGGTTAAAAAAAAAATACATGCACACATTGCAAATCAATAAATTTTATGGTAAGCAGAATAATGTTCTCCAAACATGTCCAGGGCCTAATCCCTGAAGTTTCTTAATGTGCGACACTATGTGGCCAAAAGAACTTTGCAGATATAAGTAAAGATTATGGGTCGTAATATAAAGAGATGATCATGGATTATTGGAATGGGCACAGTCTAAATATATGAGCCCTCAAAAGCAGAGAATTTTCTCTGGCTGGAAGTGGTAGACAGGAAGGAGGCAAAAGGAGAGGTCAGAAAGAAGAAAAGCATGGTAAAATCTCAACAAACTAGTGCTGACTGAAAATGAAAGTGGCCAGAATACAAGGGTATCTTCTAGGAGTGGAGAATCACCCTCATTCAACAATCAACAAAAAGAACCTCAGTCGACAACTACCTGGAACTTAAATCTACCAACAACCTGAATGTGTCTGAAGGCAGATCAACCCCCAAGCCTTCAAAAAATAATGCAGTTCTGCTGATGTCAGGCTGGTAAGAATCTAAGCAGAGAATTCATGTGAGCTATCCAGAATCTGAACTTCGGACCTACAGAAACTGAAATAACATTTGTTTTATTCTCTGTTGATAGTTGTGTGGTAGTTTGTTAAGGCAGCAATAGAAAAACTATTATACCTGATAGACTGTATTCTAATGAGAAAGGGCAAAATGTACAACTTATGAAAACAAAGCAAATGATTAATATTAATAATACTTTATTTTTAATATTTTGTTATTTATTTTTATTTTTAATTGGAGGATAATTGCTTTACAGTATGAATCATTCATAGGTATACATATGTCCACTCCTTCTTGAACCTCCTTCCCACCTCCCACCCCATCTCACCCCCTCTAGGTTATCACACAGCATTGGATTTGAGCTCCCTGCATCATACAATAAATTTCCACTAGCTATCTAATGTTACATATGGTAATCAATATGATACAATGCTACTCTTTTAAGTCATCCCATCCTCTTCTTCCCCTGCTGTGTCCACAAATCTGTTCTCTATGTCTGTGTCTCCACTGCTCCCTGCAGGCAGGTACAGTAATTTACATGGGAGTAAAGACTCCTGCTGGGAGGGATTGGGAGCAGGAGGAGAAGGGGACAGCAGAGGATGAGATGGCTGGATGGCGTCACCAACTTGATGCACGTGAGTCTGAGTGAACTCCGGGTGTTGGTGATGGACAGGGAAGCCTGGCATGCTGCAATTCATGGGGTCGCAAAGAGACACAACTGAGCGACTGAACTAAACTGAAAGACTGAAGAAAAAGAAAGCTTAGGAAAAACAAGTGAGTGTAGGAAGAGGTCAAAGTGAACTAGAGGTCAGAGAAGAGCTGAGGTACACAGGGTAATTTGAGTACAAAATGAGGGAAGCGGGTTGAGGGAGAGTCCATATGGATATATTCTGGAAAATTCCCAGAAAAGGCACAGCTGGTGCAAAGCCATGATGTAGGAAGACAGTTGGCATATTCCAGGTTCTATTATAGGATCAGTGTGACTACAACTGTATGAGGGATGGAACGAGTAATAGTATATGAGTTACGAGAAGTAAGAGAAGGCCAAATCATTTTAAGCACTTTGGCTCACCATCTACTTCGAAGGCAACAGTGGATTATGAGCAAGAATGACTCCCAGTTTTAAATATAGCAGTTTGTATATGTCAACCCCAACTCCCTGAAGTATAGCACAGGGGACTTGTGCTCAATATTATGTAACAATCTAAATGGGAACAGAATTAGAAAAAAAGATAGATGTGATATGTATAAGTGAATCACTTTGCTATACACCTGAAACTAACACATTAGTAATCAACTATATTCCAATATAAAATAAAATGTTAAATAAAAGAGTGACTTCCAATTGAGAGGCTCACCGTGGATGCTATGGTGAGACTAACTGAAGGGAAGAAGGACAGAAAGAAGAGACCAGCTGTGAGGTCATTGCAATTACATAGGCAAGATAATGATGGCTTGGAGCAGGCTGAAGGCAGAGAAAGACATGATAGGTGGCAGGACTCTGTAGAAGAGTGCCTTTGTCTGCTAGAACTGTCATTAAAAAAACATATCACAGAACTGGGCACTGTTAGCAATAAACACTTGTTTTCTCACAGTTCTGAAGGATAGGAGTCCAAGATCAAAGGACTAGAGTTAGTTTCTGGTGAGACTCTTTTCCTAGCTTGTAGACAGCTGCCTTCTTACTGTGCTATCACATTGCCTCTCATCTGTATCTGCACAAAGTAAAAGAGAAAGATACTGCCACTCTTTACTCATAGTTCTGATGTCTTTCTCTTCTTATATAGACATCAGTCCTACCTGATTAGAACCCTGTGTTTATGACCTTCCTTAACTTTAACTACCTCCCTAAAGGTCCTATTGACAAATATAGTCACATTGAAGGTTAGGACTTCACCGTATTAACGTGGGGGTGGGGCGAGAAACTCTGTACATAACAGATAGTATGAACAGGACTGCTGGAGCCATTGCATTTTATGACAGCTTTATTCATAATTTCCAAAACTTGGAAGAGTGTTCCTCCATGTCTTTTCATGGCTTGATAGCGCATCTTTCTTTAGAGCTGAATAATATTTCATTGTCTGGAGGTACCCTTATTTGCTTATCTATTCATCTACTGAAGAACACATGGCATTTTAGATGGGAGAGAAAGGAGTCCATGTTGACTCTAATATTTTTGGTTTAATAAACTGGAAAACTTTAAATTTGATTAACTGAGCTGAGAAAACTATAGGAAAAGCATTACTTGTGAGAATGTGAGTTGGACTTGCTGAGCTGGCTATTTGTAGTATTGAAATTGAGGTGCTGAATAGGTAGTAAGATACATGAGCAGAATACAATAGAAATATCTGAGTAGTAGAGATAAATTTGCAAATTTTCACATGTGAAGAGTAGTTAAAACTCTCTGTTTGTGTTTAGTCACTCAGTTATATCTGAATCTTTTGCCATCCCATAGACTGTAGTCTGCCATGTTCCTCTGTGCATGGGATTTTCCAGGCAAGAATATTGGAGTGGGTTGCCAGTCCTTTCTCCAGGGAATCTTCCTAAACCAGGGTTCAACCTGAGTCTCCTGCATTGCAGGCAGTTTAGTTACATCTGAGACATTAGACAATCTTAAACCTCTAGATGTAGTAAAATCATCAATAGAGTGAGACTAGGTAGGAACAGGAGAAGTTGACAGACTTTTCCTTGGAGCACTTTGTTTGATGTGACGGGGGCAGGGATATAAAGAAGAATCTCTAGGGAGACAAAGCAGGAGAGGTCCAAATGATAAAGAACCAGTGAGTTGAGTGTAATTTAGTGTCCTAGAAGTCCTTTGAAGGAAATCTTTTAAGGGAAGAAAATTATAAACTGTGCTAAATTTTTTCCCTTTCATATTTATGCATTTTTAAAAATGTTTCTAGATTATTCCTCACATACTTAAAAATAGTTATTAATGTAATAATTTTAAGAGTACAAATATATACTTATTACCCAAACAAATGTAATACATTTTTATCACTTCCGCAGATCTTTTTCTTGAGTGGAAAACTTTGTGGATGCTATGGGACTTCTCAAAATTTTGTTGACTACTTTATAGAGAAGTTGATGGGGAAACAGTGGAAACTGTCAGACTTTATTTTGGGGGGCTTCAAAATCACTGTAGATGGTGACTACAGCCATGAAATTAAAATGACACTTACTCCTCGGAAGAAAATTTATAACCAACCTAGATAGTATATTCAAAAGCAGAGACATTACTTTGCCAACTAAGGTCCGTCTAGTCAAGGGTATGGTTTTTCCAGTAGCCATGTATGGATGTGAGAGTTGGACTGTGAAGAAGGCTGAGCACCAAAGAATTGATGCTTTTGAACTGTGGTGTTGGAGAAGACTCTTGAGTCCCTTGGACTGCAAGGAGATCCAACCAGTCCATTCTGAAGGAGATCAGCCCTGGGATTTCTTTGGAAGGAATGATGCTAAAGCTGAAACTCCAGTACTTTGGCCACCTTATGCGAAGAGTTGACTCACTGGAAAAGACTTTGATGCTGGGAGGGATTGGGGGCAGGAGGAGAAGGGGACGACAGAGGCTGAGATGGCTGGATGGCATCACTGACTCGATGGAGGTGAGTCTGAGTGAACTCCAGGAGTTGGTGATGGACAGGGAGGCCTGGCGTGCTGCAATTCATGGGGTCGCAAAGAATCGGACACGACTGAGCGACTGAACTGAACTGAACTGAACTGAATTAAGTGTTTGAAGGAAAAAAATAAAAAGCGAGATATTTATTAAACATGCAGTAAATATCTTGTCAGTACTAATATCGATGTGCTATATATTAATTGTCAAACTGGATCTAACTTTTTGTTGGGTTTTTCAAATATTGAAAATATCAGAACTTGATATTTATGATGGTAATAAAATTGAAACAAACTCGCTAATGAATATCTAGTATATATTAGCAACTTTTGATCCAATACATGCTAAAATTGTGTTGATTCTGTTAGTATTTCATCTCTTCCCAAACATTGTTCAATAACCAAGTGTAATACAAACAATTTAAGCATTGAATATTATGTATCTGTATTAGAAATTGTTTTTAAAACTCTTCGGGAGTTCATGTGAATTCATAATTGAATCAGTTGGCATTTCATGGCAAAATAACATATTCTGAGAAGTATTTATATGTTCCTATGTTATATGTTCCTACTAAAAATAGTCCTATCTGCTCCTCCAATTATAAAATTATTATATATTCAAAACAAATTATCTCTTACCATGTTTTGCTTTTTACATAGATTTTTTCTCTTCTCCATAAAAATGGAAAAGACTTAGAGAGCAGTTACTCATCATACTTGTGTCACTGTTGTAAAAAGAATTTTGGGTTACCTGTAAAGCCTTAGGCTAAAACTACCTGGATGGATGAATATATATATTTTTTAAGCTAGGAAAGCAAAACTCGTAAACCAGGCTTAAGGAGTAGCAGAAGAAAATGCCCTATTTTTTGTGTGTTTCCTCTGCAATGTTCTTTACTTGTTAAACACTCGCTCTGTATTCCTAGTCATTATGTGAGCATAGATTTGCATACAGAAAACAAAAAAGATTTTTATACCTTTTAACCCTAGTTAGTGAAGAAACATTTCCCCAAAATTTCCCAGCTGACTTCACTTGGTTTGAATCAGGAAGTCATGTGCCTATTTCTAGGCTGACTACTAGAAAAAGGATCACCTTTGAACACATGGCCTTGGAGGGTTGACCACACCTCACAATTGCATATCTCTTTTGAGCTGCTTCAATTCTTATTAAGGAGACTTCTTCACAGGCCACTTGGAGGGACTCTGGTTAATTCTACATCAGGAGGTTTTTAACTCCACAAGTTGCTACTCTTTGAGTTTAAAATACTGGAAGCACTATCATTTTCTTAAGTTAAATATTGAGATACAAACATTAATTTCTCAATTTTATTTTTAAACATCCTGAAACTCATATAAATAAACCCATTTTTATGCTTTTCTTGAAATTGAATTTAGGAAATTTTAGACTCATTTTTTTTTAATCTTTGTAGAATAATTCTCTCAAATTTTAATGCCACGATTCAGAAGATCATTTCAATAGAAAAACACTGGAATTATACCTAAATCAAACATTTAATAACACAGTCTTTTAATAATATTGGAGCTGCATTATCATTGGTTCCTTCAGTTAATCACAGAAAAAGCAGAATAGATAATTACACTATTTTTTAGCATCTCAATACAGATAAATGACTATTTGTCATGTATACTTGACCAAAAACAAAAACAGAAGGTAGAAATATCCTTCTTCACAGGAAGGGAAAAATATATTATTGCCATGTGCTAATTATAAAGAGGAAAATTACTATGTCTGACTGAATATTCTACTGCTATGATTTCCAACCAGTTTGCATTTTGTGTTTCAAAGCTTGTGATATTTCAGTTTGGAGCAGCATTTTCGTTAGAACAAAAATAATGTTTGAGAAGAGATGAAATATTAAGTCTTTGAAGAAAATATATGTGCCCCTAATTTTTCAAAATGATCTTTTTAATTCTATTCAAACATACACACACATATCTTATGTCATAATTATAAAAAGAACATAAAGCATCTCACATTTGAGACTAATATCATGCCCTGATATTTATTTCAGTTTTACAAAATGGAATCACTTTTTGATTGATTAATCAATCATGAAAGTTAGGGTATATTTAGGAACCCCAGTTTTCTGGAGCAAAATATACTTAAACATTCCAAAAATCCTACGAAGGAGAGATTTGGTAATTGATTTATCACTGTTGGAACATGGAAATCTCTTTCTAAATTACTCTCTTTTAAGAATCTAACAGAAACAGTGTCACTGCATATAGATAATGTATTTGCTGTTTTTAAGCAATAAAACAACATAAAGAAGCTAATTAATTATCAATAGTTCAATTTCTAGATATGAAAGTAAACACTAAATGGGTCTATTTATGTAAGTCTACACAAGTATTTTCATAGCTGATGCACAGGAACAGAATTAGAATATTGTACAACCTGTGCTGACTAATTAAAATGATGATATGTTTTGTGATCATTTTAAGTGGCACTTTAAAGGCAAAATATAAGAAGTGTTATTTTTCTCTTTTTTTTGTTGTTGTTGTTTTTTATAATGGTCTTCCATTAATGTGTCTCTCTTTCAATGTTATTTAGAATTTCAGATTGTGTGTGTGTGTGTGTGTGTGTGTGTGTGTGCATTGCTGATTTGCATGTTGCCCAAATGGTATTTGGATAGACATCAACCTCACATAGGCCCTTTTTCCTCACTCTTCTCATGTTCTTTGTAACTGCTTGGGGATGTACTGGAATCTAAATAATACTTTTCTGGGCATTGTGTCTGCTCTCAGGCTCTGGCCCTGTTCCTCCCTTACAACTTTGTATGATGTGTACCTCAGATGATGACATACTCTGGCATTAAATTTATACTGAAGCTTAAATATAGTCACAGTGATCACGGAGATATCTTGCTTCAGCAACATTCGCTCTTATGATTAATTTTGTGTATGTGTGTTTCATTAGAAATTGGAAAATGACACAGAAAAAAAAACTTAAAGCTTTTGCTGCATAAAATACAAAATAAATGAGTTCTTGTTGGTGTTTAATTTTTTACCATCACCTTCTGATGCAGCAACTGAAAATTTGGTATCTGACAGCCTATTTATAAAAAGATTTCCCCCATTTGAAAAATTATTTTTTGTTGAAATATAGCTGATTTACAATTTTATGTAAGTTATAGGTAGACAATTTAGTGACACATTTTAAAGGTTATACTCCATTTATAGCTATTATAAAATATTGACTACACTCCTTGTATTGTATAATATATCCTTGTAGCTTACTTTATAGATAATTGCTAATACCACTCAATCCCCTACCCATGTATTGCCCATTCACCCTTTCCCTCTCCCCAGTGGGAACTGCTAGTTCTCTAAATCTGTGATTCAGATTTCCTGATTTTTAGCTGCAACCTTGTACATATCACATACTTTTCACATTATAATTAGTAAGCATGCTAACAAATCACTGTTATTGTGAAAATTTCTGCATTTATTTAAACCTTGTTGTCATGATACGTAAAATAGAATCACTAAATTGAAATAATTTACCACAGCAAGAGTGACTTTTCAGTACAACAGCTGCTGCTGCTGCTAAGTCGCTTCAGTCCTCTCTGACTTTGTGCCACCCGGTAGGCGGCAATCTACCAGGCTTCCCCCTTCCTGGGATTCTCTAGGCAAGAATACTGGAGTGGGTTGCCATTTCCTCTCCAATGCGTGAAAGTGAAAAGTGAAAGTGAAGTCACTTAGTCGTGTCCAACTCTTGGTGACTCCATGGACTGCAGCCTATCAGGCTCCTCCATCCACGGGATTTTCCAGTCAAAAGTACTGGAGTGGTTTGCCATTGCCTTCTCCGCAGTACAACAGAAATTTTACCAAACCAATATTTAGATAGAGTAAAATCTTTCAAATGTGTTCTTTCAAAACACAATAATTTCACACAGTGGGTTTTCAACAATTTCGTAAATTCTTAATAACCTACTGAAGACCCTAGCATGGGGAGAAAATAATAAAAAGCATGACATTAAATAGCAAATGTACTTTATTTGTATAAACTACAATTCAGACCATTAAGCTTGGCACTGTGATATGGTTATATTTAATAATAAAGTCAAACTGTCAAGTTACCTAGGAAAGCTAACTCATTATACATTTGTATAGAATTCAGGGTCACTAATGAACCACAAACAGTAACAAGACACTTCAAATAGGAAAAATGATCAACAGTAGAAATATATTAAATTATTTGTGAGTAGTGAAAAGAAAGAATAAGAATATGGCAACAGTAAAATAGTTTACATCAGGTACTATTTTTCTTTGCCCAAATAAATTATGGGTATTTTGATTGTTCCTTATTTTGGAATTCTGCTACTTTTGTTAAGAGAATCTGAAGTTTATCCTTAATTCATACTCAAGAGTTGCCACGTTTTTAGACATTCCTACCATACCTGCTACTTTGTCATATATAAATGCAGTTACTTTGAAATATACTTTCTTAGACATTTTTGTTTAGATTAGTCACAGCAGAGAAACTTTCAAACATGTTTGTTAGTAGGAAACATTTGTACATTACCCATTGTGGTTTAATTAGGAAATATTTCTGACCCAATTAATATTAAATATATTAACACACCTAGATTGAAGACTGCTGTGCTATATGCTAGGTCACGTCTGAATCTTTTGACCCCAGGGACTGTAACCCACCCGCTCCTCTATCATGGGATTCTCCAGGCAAGAATACTGGAGTGGGTTGCCATTTCTTCCTCCAGGGGATCACCAGACCTAGGTATTCAGCCAGAGTCTCCTGCATTTTCTGCATTGCAAGCAGATTCTTTACAACTGAGCCACCAGGGAAGCCAAATTGAAGACTGCTATTTATACTAAAAGTAAAATTTGCTTATATACAAAAATTTTGTGAACTTTGATATCTGATAGCATCAGATAGTATCTTCACATATCTTAAAAAGCACCCATGTTATATTCTTTAAAAGATTGAATTTATGTTATGTAAATTATACCTCAGCTCTATAAAGAAAGCTGAGCATTGACAAATTAATGCTTTTGAACTGTGGTGTTGGAGAAGATTCTTAATAATCCCTTGGATGGCAAGGAGATCAAACCAGTCAATCCTAAAGGAAATTAGTCCTGAATATTCATTGAAAGAACTCATGCTGAAGCTGAAACCCCCAAAACTGGCCACTTGATGTGAAGAACTGACTCATTGGAAAAGACCCTGATGCTGGGAAAGATGGAAGGCAGGAGGAGAAGGGGACAACTGACCAGGTGGTTGGATGGCATCACCGACTCGATGGACATAAGTTTGAAAAGCTCTTGGAGTTGGTGAGGGACAATGAAGCCTGGCATACTGCAGTCCATTGGGTTGCAAATATTTGGGCACTACTGAGTGACTGAATTGAAATTATATTTCAATAAAGCTGATACTTAGAAAAATAATTTAGACTACTGGTAAGAAACTTGGTTGGCAGTGGGCCAAAGAATAATGTTTCAGGCTTTTTGGGCAAGTAGTCTCTGTCACATACTCTTCTCTTTATTTATTTTTTGCAGGAAAGAAATTGGAATACCAGAACACCTGACCTGCCTCCTGAGAAATCTTATGCAGGTCAAGCAGCAACAGTTACAACTGGACATGGAAAAACAGACTGGTTCTAAGTTGCGAAAGGAGTACATCAAGGCTGTATATTATCACCCACTTATTTAACTTATATGCAGAGTACATCATGCAAAATGCTGGACTGGATGAAGCACAAGCTGGAATCAAGATTGCCAGGAAAAATATCGATAACCTCAGATACACAGATGACACCACCATTATGGCAGAAAGTGAAGAAGAATGAAAGAGCCTCTTGATGAAAGTGAAAGAGGAGAGTGAAAAAGTTGGTTTAAAGCTCAGCATTCAGAAAACTAAGATCATGGCATCTGGTCCCATCACTTCATGGCAAATAGATGGAGAAACAATGTACAGATACAGAAACAATAAACAGACTTTATTTTGGGGGGCTCCAAAATCTCTGTAGGTGGTGACTGCAGCCATTAAATTAAAAGACACTTGCTTCTTTGAAGGAAAGCAATGATCAACCTAGATAGCATATTAAAAAGCAGAGACATTACTTTGCCAACAAGGTCCGTCTAGTCAAGGCTATGGTTTTTCCCGTGGTCATGTATGGATGTGAGAGTTGGACTATAAAGAGAACTGAGTGCTGAGTAATTAATGTTTTTGAACTGTGGTGTTGGAGAAGACTTTTGAGAGTCCCTTGGACCACAAGGCAATCCAACCAATCCATCCTAAAGGAGATCAGTCCTGAATGTTTATTGGAAGGACTGATGCTGAAGCTGAAACTCCAATACTATGGCCACTTGGTATGAAGAACTGACTCACTAGAAAAGACCCTGATGCTGGGAAAGATTGAAGGTGGAAGGAAAAGGGGCTGACAGAAGATGAGATGGTTGGATGGCATCACTGACTTGATGGGCATGAGTTTGAGTAATCTCTGGAAGTTGGTGATGAACCGGGAGGCCTGGCATGCTGCAGTCCATGGGGTCACAAAGAGTCCAACACGGCTGAGTGACTGAACTGTTATGAACTTAACTATGGAACCCATTCTAGCCCAAACAGGCTGTGGGCCAGATGTGACCCATTTACTGTAATTCTCCTACTCTTCATCTAGAACATTATTTCTGAGACTTTGTTTATCACTGAAATCACCTAGAACTTGAACATTCGTGTGCCTGAATTCAACCCTTTTGTTCCTAAGTAAACTGTGGGAATCTTTATTTTTAAGAGCCTTCCTTTGAGCTCTTAAGCACATACATACAGAAGAAAGATACAAAAATCTAAACTAGTGTATTTATTGTACTTACTTTGTTCCTGATGACACAAACTATCCTTCAGTCTGGCTCACAATTCCTTCCATAAATCATGATACCAATGATATTATAACCAGGGCCTTCTATTTTCTGTCCACGTTTTGCAGTAGAAAATAATTGCTCTTTTCATTAAAATATGTCAGTATACTTATCTTTACCTTTTTACCTATTTATTATCAATTACGACCACATTTTCCTAAAAGAAAAAATGCCCTTACATTAGCATTTTCCAAAATATTTGCTAGAGCTAGACCTATAAAACATTGCAAATAAGTTTAGGAAAATATTAAATAGTTAATTTCCAATTGGAAATGTTCCATATCTTTTAAACAATTAGAATGTCTTGGCTCTCTTGAAGAAATACTCTGCTTCATTTTAACACAATATTTCTTTCACTTTTTCTCCTTATTCACCAGCACCTCCCTTTAAAAAGTGTTCTTATTAGTGTCTTGGTCATATATTTTAAGAACTCCTGTCTTCGGTTATTTTATTAGGGATATTTAGCCTGACCTGTGATTAGAGACTATAAATACTATTAAGACAGAATTAGTCCATTTCATATTCATACACATATCTGCTGAAAAAATAAGACAAGTCTAAAAAAGTAACAGCACATTTATTAAAAATGAAAATATGAACATTAATCTTCTAAGACTAGAACCAATTCATTTATATCTCAATAGGAATCTACGAATTTAAGAGAAAACTGACCATTTTCTGCATCATTGAATAAAGAGTTTCTCCATCAAGAAAATAATATGGAACTGAAATCTTAGTACTTTTCATCTTTTTAAAACAAAACACAATCAGTAAAACTCTCTCAGGGTTCATTCTCTGTAAAGAGGGCTGCTGCTTGAATACTTCCAATTTCAGACAAAAATAATAGAGAATTATATTCGAACTTGGAAACATGCAAACCATGAAATAATCTGTGAACACTGTTATAAATTTTAAATAAATAAGTATATTAAATAATTTACTTATTTCTTAATTTATGTTTTTGGCTGCACAGCATGTGGGATATTAGTTCCCTGACCAAAGATAAAACCTGTGCCCCTTGCATTTTAAGCATGTAGTCTTAACCACTGGACCACCAGAGAAGTCACAAATAAGTCCCCAAAATATCTTAAGATATTGAATTTGTATTTAAATCTCAAGAATAACTCTAAATGATTAACGAATGTACTCAGACATTTATTTTAAGATATGGAAGACATAAAAGTCTCTGTCATTATTGTGTAGAGTTATTATTTCACTGAATTTTCTTACATTTGACAAATAACAGAAAAAGACACTTTTGATATTTGTTAATTAGAATAGCAACTATTTCAAATCCTGTGTTTTGTCATGCATAATTTACTAAAATTAAACCATTATTTAATAATGTAATTGATGTGAAAGTACATATAAAGTTAACATGAAGTACATATAAAGAATCTTATACAAATGTAATCCCTAATGACATATATTTTAGATGTATTATGGCTCAGATCGTAAAGAATCTTCCTGCAATGAGGAAGACCTGGGTTCAGTCCCTAAATTGGGAAGATTCCCTGGAGAAGGGAATGGCAACCCACTCCAGTACCCTTATCTGGAGAATTCCATGGACAGAGGAGCCTGGCCGACTATAGTCCATGGGGTCACAAAGAGTCAGACATGACTGAGTAACCAACACCTCACTTTCATTCATTTATAGAAAGTACAGAAGTCTTGAAATGGATATCATATATTCTTAGCACATTTACACTGTGATTATCCCTTTCTGCAATTGAAGTTATTGAAGACCTAAGATTTTTCATTAACTGATTTTCATTACTTATTTAAAGAATGGTAAAGCATGAAGGAATTTCTAAAGTAAAATTTCTTCTCCTCTAGTTTTCAAAAGTATCGTTGATTCGTTAAGATATGGCATTAAAGCATATTTATAGTATGATAAATGACTTGCTGTTTTTCATTCCCTATGGTAGGTAGCATATAATTTGCTCCATAAATATGATTTAAAATTTTCTGACAATGTGGCACAATGACATGGGCTACTGCTTTCTTCTTATTCAATATAAGTCTGGAAAATCAAAATAGAGACAACGTCCTAAAATAATTCAAATCTTCCTATGACTTTCTTATGGCTAGTTAATATGAATGACACTAGGCTGGTGGGAAGGTGGTTTTATAAGAACTCTGGGGATGAGAGGGGTCGAAATTCAAGGAGCAAGTAAGTGTAGGCTGTGAAGATATTTGCCTGCCCTAAGCCTGGTTGAAGGAAGAGTTTAATGAACACCCACCAAGCTCTAGGAACCTGGACCCTGACTAGAATAACGGGTACACAAAAGGGAAAGCAATTGCTGGTAAAACTAAACCCTTTCTTCCCCTATTTCTCACTTCAAACCTTGAAGATCAGAATATTACATTAATCACAACTAAAATGTAAACTCAATTTCATGTGAGGATGAGTAAACAGTCCATTAGAAAATTCACAGATGTGTATAATGGACTTTTGGACTCAGAGGGAGAGGGAGAGGGTGGGATGATTTGGGAGAATGGCATTCTAACATGTATACTATCATGTAAGAATTGAATCGCCAGTCTATGTCTGACGCAGGATACAGCATGCTTGGGGCTGGTGCATGGGGATGACCCACAGAGATGTTATGAGGAGGGACGTGGGAGGGGGGGTTCATGTTTGGGAACACATGTAAGAATTAAAGATTTTAAAGTTAAAAAAATAAAAAAAAACTAAAAAAAAAAACAAAAGAAAATTCAAATACAAAAATAAAGATATGACCAAAATTGATTGAGACAAGGAGATAGGAATATGAATGTGAGCTTTTAGGGGATGTTGGTGAGAAAGTCTAACATTTGTCTACTTGGATTTAAGAGAACAAAGAGCCTAAATAATTCTGACCCTTAACATGCATTACTAAAAGAGAGAGAAAGATTTAAAGAATAGTCACAGTTAGAAGGAAAATAACTCCAACAAACATAGTACATAGAGAATTAACCACAAAGTAACTCATATAGTCAAAAAGAAGGAAAGCACAGGAGAAAATAGACTAAATGTTTTTTGAGATATCTGACAAACAGATTGCACAAATGATCTATAAATGCATGAAAAGTTGTCAAAATGTGTCAGTGATAAGGGCATTTGAAAATTAAAGTCCATCCGTTAGATTATCAGAAAAAATGTTAAAAATTTAATGGGACAACTTTGATTTTGGTAATAAGTTTGAATTCTTGAAACATTTATCCACTGTTGGTGGGAGTACAAACTGGCATTACTTGACATAATTTGAACATTCCATATATCATGACTGAGCAATTTAACTATATAACACATGGTACAAAACTTAATCAAGTATTGCACTGGAAAGTTTTCCCATATACTCAAAGACATGCGTTGCTTGTAAAGGTATGAAATAAAAAATAGTCCATATATCATAAAATGGAAATAATAAAAATAAAATAGGTAGATAACACTGTAATATGCTCATGCAGCAAATTTCAGCCGATGCCTGAATGCATGGAATGAGAAGGTTGTGCATATATCTCAGGTTAAAAGCCTTTCAAGCAGAAGGAATAGCTGAAGCCAAGGTACAAAAGTGCAACTGCACCTGGCTCATAATAAAGGACCTATTAAATAGCCAGAGAATTACAGGAGAGTGGGAGGTGCAGAAAGGTGGAAGGACAGGTCAAAGTGGTAATGAGGGAGAGACAGTTTCTATAAATCTATGTGGCTTATTTTGAGAAGAGAATCTACTGCATAGTTTTGAGCAGAAGCATGACATTGTCTGATTGAAGTTTTAACGGGATCATATCAAAACAAAACGACAGTGGATAAGGATATAAATATATCTCCAAGGGAAGTATTTCTGCAATTACTGAAATAAACCTGTTGGGAGACAACAGGGATTTAGGGTAGTAGCTTATAACAAAGAAGCTGAAAAGATGGTCAGATGAATATAGTTGATGAATGGCAATGCAATATGAAGAGTTGGGATGTTTGAGATAGTTGGATCTACTATGACTCTATTTTCTAAAGCCAGTAAACTCTTGAAGGGTCCAGGATTTAGCATTTGCACATTTCTTTCACACATATCAATTGTCTATTTTTTTTTTCTGTTTCGGACAGAAGTATCTCATCCAAGCAGTAAAGTAGGGATACCAGCTCCCCCATTCTATAGCTCTGCCTTTGTCAGACACGCTCTGGGGTTGTCTCTGTACCACCCATCAGAGCACAAAGGAGCAGAGAGGATTCTAAGTGTTGTTTATTTCAAGCTAGAACTCGAAGTGGCATAATTCAATTCTGCACACATTCTAATGACTATAATTAGTAACACTGTCTCATCTACTACAGTGGAAATTGGAACATATTGTCTGTAAAGAGGGAGTAAGTTTTGCTAGTCTGTTAGGCACACTTCTACCACAGCCTAACTAACTGACTGAATCAAAGTGCAGTTTACTGAGAAGAGTGCAGATGGAGCTGATTCTTGGAGGGAAAGATTGGAACTTTTGTTTTGGATATATGAAGCTGTAGAAGCGTTTTAGATGTCTTATGTTGAGTGGAGTTTTTGATGAGGGACCTGGATGTGTGTATTTTCAGGAGAGGGAAAAGCCTTGGCAACTCATTAAGTTGGCAAAAAGCTATCACCTAAGTGATACTTAAAATCACTGATAGAGTGAGCATTAAAAGGGAGTTGAAGATGGTACTCTGACGCACTCCATTATTTGAGTCCAGAGAAATGAGGGTAAATTAACAAAAATGTCTGTGGTAATGGAAGATTGAGTCCACCTGCAAGTTTTTTATTTTTTTTAATTTTATTCATTGCTTTAAAATCCATCAGTGAAAAAGAAATCAAGGTCATTAGTTGAAATGAGACTCAAAGAGGTATCTGAAAAGGGGAGATAAGTATAAATTTAAAAAATGAAAGAATAAATGGACTTGCTGAAATACAGTAGGATTGGCATCAGCAAGAGCATAATTGATGTTATAGTTGCTTCAAAGTAAGAGTACTCCACAAGATTTTATATCTCCTTAGCCACCCACTTTTGCTAGTCCTACTATGGATGTGAGTTGGACTTTTCCAACATTATGAAAATAGTGGTTTGTCTCAAGGTAATTATGGTTGTGTGTAAGTGAGGTTTATGATGGTGAAATATGGATCTGATCAGCACTAAGACAGATGCTGAAGGGGCTAAAATACTAAATAGAATATTTTAAAGTAAAAAATAAATAAAGAAATAAAGAAAAGAAAATGAAGATATTGAAAGAATGTATGTGAAGGACAATACAAAGTTGACAGAATTGATAGAATTTGAAACTCCATTGCTATAAAGATGATAAAATGATGAGTAAATGAAAAATTATGCTTTTTCATTAATGAAACAATTTCATGTTATATTTTTTCATTCATATTGATCTAGAGACTAAATGTAATCCCTGTAATAATAATGGCAGGACTTCACTGATGACCTCAAACATTTAACTCCACAAATTTTTGAGTTTATAATGATCCATGAATAATTGGTTGCCACAAAATCATATAGACAAAACAAGGTAATTCAGACAGTGAAATTAATAAATGATGATACAGTATTGGAAGCTTAGTACTAGATGCACATGCATATGAGAAATGGTGACATGATAGAAGGAATATAACAGATCAGTAGGAAAAGGATGAATTTCTAATGAATCGTTTGGAAGAAAAACTTATTAAAAACTAGAGCTATACATTTTTGCTAAGGTACATAGAAAATAAACCACAATACTGTAATGATCAAAATGTAAAAGGGAAAAATGCTTGCTTAATCAAAGAAAATTCAGACAACTTATTTATTAAGGATAGATATGGATATATTAGACAAATCCCAAGGTGAGATATTATAAGCAGAACTATCAATTTGACTAATAAGTAAAAATTAAGAATTCCTGTTCAATGAACAACTATCCTGAATAAGAGACAGGTAATGGTGTAAAAGAAGATATTTGCATCAATTAAATCTGAACAGGGATTAATCTCTAGAGTACCAAAGTATTCCTCCGTATGTTCAGCTTGAGTATTAGAATATTAGGGATAGTGAATAAACAGGAAATCTGTAGAGTTGATAAGTCCATTGATACTTTGGGAAATAACTGTCCAATATATTGCTTGTGGGTTTGTTAGTTCATCACTCAGTTGTGTCCGACTCTTTGCGACCCCATAAACCACAGCAGGCCAGGACTCCCTGTCAATCACCAACTCCCGGAGTCCATCCAAACCCAAGTCCATAGAGTCGGTGATGATATCAAACCATCTCATCCTCTGTCGTCTGCGTCTCCTCCTGCCCTCAGTCTTTCCCAGCATCAGGGTCTTATTCAAATTAGTCAACTCTTCGCATCAGGTGGCCAAAGTATTATAGTTTCAGCTTCAACATCAGCCCTGCCAATGAACGTCGAGAACTGATTTCCTTCAGGATGGACTGGTTGAATCTCCTTGCAGTCCATGGGACACTCAAAAGTCTTCTCCAAACCACAACTCAAAAACATCAATTCTTCGGCACTAGGCTTTCTTTATATTCCAATGCTCACATCCATACATGACTACTGGAAAAACCATAGCCTTAACTAGACGGACCTTTCTTGACAAAATAATGTCTCTGCTTTTTAATATGCTATCTAGATTGATCATAACTTTCCTTCCAAGGAGTATCTTTTAATTTCACGGCTGCAATCACCATCTACAGTGATTTTAGAGCCCCCAAAAAATAAAGTCTGACGTTGTTTCCACTGTTTCCCCCTCTATTTGTCATGAAATGATGGGACTGGATGCCATGATCTTAGTTTATTGAATGTTGAGCTTTAAGCCAACTTTTTCACTCTCCTCTTTCACTTTCATCAAGAGGGTCTTTAGTTCTTCACTTTCTGCCATAAGGGTAGTGTCATCTGCATACCTGAGGTTATTGGTATTTCTTCCAAAAATCTTGATTCCAGCTTGTGCTTCCTCCAGCCCAGGGTTTCTCATGATGTACTCTGCATATAAATTAAATAAGCAGGGTGACAATATACAGCCTTGACCTGCTACTTTTCCTGTTAGAACACAGTCTGTTGTGTTCCATGTCCAGTTCTAACTGTTGCTTCCTGACCCCTGCATACAGGCTTCTCAAGAAGCATGTCAGGTGGTCTGGTATTCCCATCTCTTTCAGAATTTTCTACAGTTTATTGTGATTCACACAGTCAAAGGCTTTGGCATAGTCAATAAAGCAGAAATAGATGTTTTCTGGAACTTTCTTGCTTTTTCAATGATCCAGCAGATGTTGGCAATTTGGTCTCTGGTTCCTCTGCCTTTTTTCTAAAACTGGATTGAACATCTGGAAGTTCAAAGATGAGGTATTGCTGAAGCCTGGCTTGGTGAATTTTGAGCATTACTTTACTAGCATGTGAGATGAGTGCAATTTTGCGGTAGTTTGAGCATTCTTTGGCATTGCTTTTCTTTAGGATTGGAATGAAAACTGACCTTTTCCAGTCCTGTGGCCACTGCTGAGTTTTCCGAATTTGTTGGCATATTGAGTGCAGCACATCTTTCAGGATTTGAAATAGCTCAACTGGAATTCCATCACCTCCACTAGCTTTGTTCATAATGATGCTTCCCAAGGCCCATTTGACTTTACATTCCAGGATATCTGGCTCTAGGTGAGTGATCACACCATCGTGATTATCTGTGTCATGAAGATCTTTTTTGTACAGTTCTTCTGTGTATTCTTGTTGCCTCTTAATATCTTCTGCTTCTGTTAGATCCCTACCATTTCTGTCCTTAATTAAGTCCATCTTTTCATGGTTCCCTTCGTATCTCTAATTTTCTTGAAGGGATTTCTAGTCTTTCCCATTCTACTGTTTTCTTCTATTTCTTTGCATTGATCACTGAGGAAGGCTTTCTTATCTCTCCTTGCTATTCTTTGGAACTCTGCATTCAGATGCTTACATCTTTCCTTTTAGCTTCTCTTCTTTTCACAGCTATTTGTAAGGCCTTCTCAGACAGCCATTTTGCCTTTTTGTGGGTCTGTAGAGCAGTATAATCATTCTGGAGATCAACCTTGGAAAAATGTAATGAAATTAGACAAATATTCACCCTAGGAGCCAGCATTCCATCCTACATATATACAAATGGAAATGTTTTCCTTAGCCCACAAAGAACACTTTTGGAGATTTTCCTTTCAGTGTAGTTTTCTCTAATTGGTTATTGAAAGTCATATGTGTTTCTTCAGTAGGGAAAAGAATAGAAAAGAAAATGTGATGGATTCATACAAAGCAACATCCTCAGCTATACAAGCTATGATTTTATACGAAGTAACAACGTGGCTGGAGAATGTAATGGTACACACATCACACGATGCTGAATAGATTACACAATGTTATATACATAACCCTGACTGATAAACTAAAGCAGAAGAACAACAAAAAAGAATCGGAAGTATTTTCCATCACAAATTAAAATTAAAAACATGCAAACAAAAATCATATTATGTGTTTTTTTAAAGGTAGAGATGTATTCTAAGATGTTTATCCAACACATTGAAGTAGTATACATTTTGGAGAAGAAGCGAACAGTAATGTGGATAACCAAAATAAGATAAAAAAGAAAAGAAAACTAGAGTATACTTGC
This sequence comes from Ovis canadensis, assembly GCF_042477335.2. Lineage (NCBI taxonomy): Eukaryota > Metazoa > Chordata > Mammalia > Artiodactyla > Bovidae > Ovis > Ovis canadensis. Next base: position 140,585,370 of record NC_091245.1, read on the forward strand.
ACAGACAGCAGTCTAGTTGTTGCTGTTTTCTTGCTAAGCTGTGTTTGACTCTTTTATGATCCACAGACAATGGGTGTATGACATAAATTGAGAAAAACAATTATCAAGCTGTACATATCTGACATCTAACTTAAGACATGCTAAACATATACATAAGCTTCACTAATTTTTTTCCTTATTTTCCAGACAAAACCATATTTTCTATACTTGCCTCATTTTGGAGAATATTTTATTCCCAAATTAATTTACAATGATTTATGTACATTTTACTAAAATTATAGGTTCTTTTAAGAGCAGGATATTTATAAAAATTGACATGATTTACAAGGCTGCCTGTTGTTCAAGTACATCATTTTTCTTGCATCATGGCTAGAGTAGATTTCTTGCTTTGCTCTTTGTGACTTTTAAATAGTATAAATAAAATTAACACTATTTCAAAAGATTTTTAATATTTTCTCCTTTTAGATTGCATCCTATTATCTCAAATGTGCTTTAAAAAGAGAGCATTTTCCCTCTGATTTTTTCTTTAACGATGAGAGTCTGAGGGAGCAGGTGATATAAGTATATCTTATGATTTCATATTTAAATTTGAATTTCTTTAAATCCCCATCCTTTAACAATTCTATAACTATTTTCTGAAAAGTAACTGGATTTCTGAAAAATAAAACTGGATTTAATATGAGTTCTGCAGCTCAGTATCTTTGCAACCGCCAGTTTATATTATATTCCTTGTAGTTTAAAAATGCTTCTAATGTGAGAAATATGATTGTAATAAAATGCAAACTGTGTTTTCTTCTACAGAATAAATTAAAATTTAACTATGTTTATATTGGTAGATTCAACCATATAGTTAATATTTTGAAATATTTGAATACGTTTTTCCCTTATTTCACCCTAAATAATGAAAGTTAACTATTGATAGTACTTTTCTTTTTGACTTTCAAGTTGCTTTTTCTCTTGTCTTGAATTTAGAAATGGCAGAATCTCAATAGAGGTAAAGGGTAATTTTCCCACAAGACCTGGTTAATTTATAGCTTTCAACATATCAGTGACCCCTGCAATTTGGCAGTTGCTTCATTAATTCCTTTACACCTGCTCCATTTATCTTGCAAAAAAAAGACAGATAAAATGCAGGATCCTCTCTCATCGAAGCTATTGTGAAGGAACAAGTCCTCCTTGTCTTCCTGAAGTGAATTGTAACCAGTACTGTGGAGAACAAAAAGACAATAATTTCAGATGAATGTTCCCAGTTTGTCACTGGGATGGAGAAGGAAAGTTTGAAAGGCCATATAGTTGAGGAAGAAGTTTTTTCTATTCTTTGAAGTGCTATGCCTATTCAAAGTAGACTTCCACTTTCACGATGGACTGCCACTTGCTTTGCATAGTTTTAGAATTTAAAAAATAAATATGAGAATAGTCTAGAGATTTTTTAAAATAATGTATTTTCATACTTTATGTTAAATTATATAGGCACCCTGATCACCTATTATCTACCTGCCCTGCTACATTTATATATTTTAAAAAAGTAGACACAGTTTCAGGTAACATATATTTTATATTTTTAAAATACCAAGCAATTTATTTCCATGAGATATAAATTATAACATGGTTACTTTTAGCATCATAGAAAATGCACAAGGATTTACACTAATTAAAAGTGAAACATTTTAATGTAATATTTAGGAACTCATTTAGTTAGCTAATTAATTACCCAAAGACTTTTTTTCCATTCTATAGTTTTTGTTATTATATCTTTTTTTCTTAGACTGTAGACGCCATGAAAACAAGTGCAATTTTTCCTTTTGTCACTATTTTAAGGTAAACAGATTGTATTCTTGGATTCTAGTAGCTGCAGTACATTTTAAAAAATATTGAGAATTAACAAAAATATATTAAAAAGAGCTCTTAAGAACTCATATTATTGATAGATAATATATAGATTATATAGATAATATATATATATTAAAAGAGGATATAAATACAAGTTAAATATAGGAATATGTTTCTACCTCAATTTCATTATTTTATTAAACATGGTTGATGATTGATGATTACTGCAGACTGTGGGTGTTTAATTATTTGGTAGGATCTTCATGTCAGTATTGCCAAAACAAAGGTTTACCTTACACAAGAGCAGTTTCCATTCTTCTATTACCTGGCTATCATATCACTGCTATCAAAAAAAACTGAACAAAAAAATACTGCTAAATCACATCACCTCCATAATCATTAAAATGAGAAAAACTGAAAAATCACACAGATTTATTCAGCACTGGAGCTTTTCTATAGCTCAATCTATATTGTTTGGTTATAAGATAAAATACATAATCAATATTTCAGGTACTAGAAAATATTTGTGGCGTATATGACTTTAAAAGTAACTCATAAACAAGTATTAGTTTGTTTAGAGTAATAAGAAAAAGAGCATAACAGGAAAAGACAAATACAATAGATATGCATGTCTTGACTTTTCATTTCTCTTTATTCTTTACTGATTCAAAATTCATTCCTAATGTATTTGTTTATTTATTTAAATAAATGTATTTATTTAGTTTGGCCTGTACTGGGTGCATGGGTGCTTTGTTGGTGCAATGGGTTTTTCTCTATTTCTGGCACACTTCTCATTGCAGTGGCTTATCTTGTTGGGCAGTAAGGACTCTAGGGCATGTGGGCTTTAGTAATTTCAGCAGACAGGATCAGTAATTGCAGCTCCCAGGCTCTAGAGCACAGGCTCAGTAGTTGTGGCATACAGGCTTAGTTGTGGCATGTGGGATATTTCTGGATCAGGAATCAAATCCATGTCTCCTGCATTGGAAGAATTCTTTACTACTGAGCCACCAGGGAAGTCCTCCTAATGTACATTAAGGTACTCTGTTAATGGAAATAGAAACAAAGACAGAAATCTAATGCTTTCATAAGCAGAGTATGAAAAGACTGATACAGGTATTAGCAAAATGATGTTCTAACGATGACTTAAATAAATTATTATTTTTTTCAGTGTGAGACCAGAATGCTTCTTTAGAATTAATTTCAACTCGATGACTTCTTATGAAAGAAATAATATTTCATATAATTATTTCAAAATGCCATTTACTCTTTGTTAGACTCTATTAAAATGTTCATAAAATATTTTTCAGTCACAATAAATCATGCATTTATGGTAAAAGATTCTATTTTTATACCCAGAAGTTACTTAAATATAACAATTGTACATAAAGAAATAAAATCTAAATCAGATACTTAACTTATCTGGAAACATTAAGCTACCAGTGGACCAGAATCATGACTAGAATCTACAATCTAGAGCAAGGACTAGGATCTTGGTGTTTAAGTTACCTATTGCTATGTAGAAAACTATACCTAACATAGTGACTTGATGTCTGGAAGACAATGCCAATTAACTTCACTATTTCTTCAATTCTTTCTTTTTAGAATTGTCTAGACACTTCTTGATACTTTGCAATTCTATATAGAATTTAGAATGTTTGTTTTCACTTTTCTAAGAAAACCTAATTTTTTATTTCTTCATTTTTTCTTTTTTTTTTTTTTACTTTCTTTCACTTAATTTTTGAGGTGTTTGTCTTCCTTGTATGTTTTTAAATTTTTATATGACAGTTCTCTGTCTGCTAGAATTCTCTTCCAGGAAGGATTGCCCACAGGTAGTATGAACATTGTCTATGAGTTAGCTTTTCATTGTTCACAGACCTTATAAAACTAATCTCACATTAGCAGCTAAGCTCTGGACTCTAAATCACAAAATGTTCATTTTCAGAGTTGCACCAACGAAGGAGCAACATCCAGTCCTGGATTTTGTAGTGATTGGTTTTACCTTACATTATGGGCCATCTCTTTGCCAGATTCACACATTGGCAAGCAGATTTATCCCAACTGGTCTATATACCCTGCTCATCAGGATTAATGAATTGTACTACAATAACTTTCTACTATGTAGACTATAAAATTTTAGGTTGTATTGCTATGGACTTTCCCTTTATGGATCACAAAAATGTATTTTTCTTATATTCACCTATATTTTTCTATCTATCATATGTTTAATCTTCTTTTCAATGTATTTGAGGCAAGTAAATATTCATTCTGCACTCCAACAACTGCTCAATGTGGACTTACAACAGGCTAGATGGGGTGTTACAAATATTAGAAAATCTCTTGTCTATCTTGCTATAAAATTCTTATTAAAATATTATAAAATCAGATATTAATTTATGAAACAATTCAACTAATAAGATGGCAGGGTATCTATCTTATTTAATAACAACAAAAATACAATTTACATTGGAAAATGTCAATAATCCAAATAAAAAGAGAGAAAAAAGTCATTTTTTCATACAAAATAGAAAAATAGAGATAATTAAACATATAAATAGAACCTAGCCTCACTAGTAATTTAAGAATTGTAAAATTTGAGTTATAATGAAATAATAGGTTCTAGGAGTTTCAGGCTACCTTGAATAAAAAGTACCCCTCCTCTTCTTATAGCTTCTGAGTATTTGATGAAATAAATGGGATACTTATCATTTCTAAAATCTAACTTTATTACTGTTGCAATAAAGCTGTTTATGTATTGTTGCTGTTGTTTAGTTGCTAAGTCATGTCTGACTCTTTTGAGACACTTTTGGACTGTAGCCCACCAGGCTTCTCTGTCCATGGGATTTCCCAGGCAAGAAGACTGGTGCGCGTTGTTGTTTCCTTCTCCAGGGGATCTTCCTGACCCAAGGGTCAAACCCGTGTCTCCTGTGCTTCCTGCATTGGCAGGCAGGTTCTTAATGACTCAGCCACCTGGGAAGCCATATATATTGTAGGTTGGAATAAATATTAAATAGATCAGGTAGCTCCACTCTCCTCAGTGATATCCTCGGAAGAGTGCTTTCAAGAGAGTCATGATTCTACACTGTAGGCAAATTCATTCAAGTCTTTATATACTACTCTCCTGGCAAAGGAATACATAGAAGTGCATGGAATGTTTACTAACTAGTCTCCACAAAGTAGGGGGCCTAATGTCAACATGAATGCCCTTGTGATAAATTGCTCTTCAAGAAATCTAATGAAGTAAATGTATTACTGTTGTATTTATAAAAATAACAATGCATGATGTAAGAGAGAAGGAAATTACTAGAATACACTTCTGATAAATGTGTTACTTCTTTGAAAGTAATTTTAATAGTATGAAACTCACGTATGAACATATTCAATGACACTGACTTAGCCACATATTTTAGATAGTATTTAGCTGTGTGATGCATTCTTCATTATGTATATAATTCTTATATGCAATAAACTTGAGTTTGCTTTCTACAGAAACCAAATATGAGAAAGAAAAACACTCTAGTTTAATACAAAAATTATCTTTAAGTCTACATTTTTACCTGCTACCGTTGGTTTGAGATTGGTGAACATATTTTGATGGTTAGTTTCTTTAAAAAGCCCTTCATGAAATTATTTGCTGATTTCATTTTTTCCCTCAGTTTTACATACAGCTAAATTGTCAGATACATAACTATATTTTACACTCTGACTAGTCAATATACTAAATTTTGATTGAAATAAATTCCAGGACTTCACATTTGTAGCTACTTTTGAAAATCAAAATAAGAAGATGAAGCTAACCAAGTAAGATCCAATAAAGACTACTTTAGAAGGTTCAGAATCAATGCAAAGTTCAGTACTCTAAAGCAAAATGTGATAACTAAAAGTTTGACACTAACTTGTGCTACATTTTTATCTTTATAGATATCCAACTAAGCTGATCAGAAGATAAACTTTAAAGATAAGTATACATTTTGATAAACTCCACAGGGAATAAAGAATGATGAAAGTGATTCCCTCATGTTCCAACATTCAAACAGCCATAAATATAAAATTGTACACAAAGATATTAGCCAGAATATTTTAAAAAAATTTTAATTCTATACATCACTTTTGCTGTTTTATGCAAAATGCAAATATATGTGGCTACATAAGAGGCAAAAATATATCTAACCTTAAGAAAAGTGTTTCATGAATATTCAGGAATTCTTCTGTGAGCATGAAAGTGCAAAACTGTATGCAGAAGATGCAAAAGAATAGAGTTTGAATTAAAAATGAAAAGTACCAAGTGTTCCATACTCAGTTATCTATCTGGAAAAATTAATACTTAAAAGTACTAATAAAAAAATAATACTTTCTCCTTGGAAGAAAAGCTATGACAAACCTAAACAGCATATTAAAAACCAGCGATATTACTTTACCAACAAAGGTCCATCTAGTCAAAGCTATGGTTTTTCCAGTCGTCATGTATGGATATGAGAGTTGGACCATAAAGAAAGCTGAGTGCCTAAGAATTAATGCTTTTGAACGTAGTGACAGAGAAGATTCTTGGAATGCAAGGAGGTCAAACCAGTCAATTCTAAAGGAAATCATTCCTGACTATTTATTGGAAGTACTGATGCTGAAGCTGAAGCTCCGATACTTTGGCCACTTGATGCGAAGAACTGACTCATTGGAAAAAAAAAAAAACCTGATTCTGGGAAAGATTGAAGGCAGCAAGAGAAGGGGATGACAGAGGATGAAATATTTGGATGGCAATACTGACTCAATGGACATGAATTTGAGCAAGTTCTGGAAGTTGGTGATAGACAGGGAAGCCTGCCGTGCTTCAGTCCACGGGATTCACAAAGAGCTGGACACACCTGAGTTATTAACTGAACTGAACCATATTCAGCTATTTATCTGGAAAATAATAATGCTTAAAAGTAACTAATTCATATTAGTTCTCTTTAAGGTAGATAATGATGGGGGATAAAAGTTGCCCTTATTTATTCTCAATCATCTGCTCACTTAAATTATCACTTCTTCCACTATTCCTAACACTACTGTTGCAGGAAGAGTATTGTTGCAGGAACTGTTGCAGGGCCCTTCCAGGGCCCAAAACTGAGCTCTTGTCTAACACTCAGAAAACAATGGTCCGAGGAGACACGTGCTGACAAAGCAAGAGATTTTATTGGGAAGGGCACCTGGGTGGAGAGCAGTAGGGTAAGAGAAACCAGGAGAACAGCTCTGCAGAGTGGCTCACAGTCTTGGGTTTTATGGTGATGGGATTAGTTTCCAGGTGGTCTTTGGCCAATCATTCTAATTCAGTGTCTTTCCTGGTGGTGCAGGCATCACTCAGCCAAGATGGATGCTAGCAAGAGGGATTCTGGGAAGTGGGCAGACACACGGTGTCTCCTTTCGACCTTTCCTGGACTCTTCTGGTTAGTGGTGGCTTATTAGTTCTGTATTCCTTATCAGGATCTCCTGTCATAAAATAACTCATGCAAATGGTTACTGTGGTGCCTGGCCATGGTGGGCAGTTTCAATCAGTGTGCTTCCCCTAACAACTCCCCTCTGAGAGATCTCATACTCAAGATACTTGTTAGGAATTGGGGCGGAGGTCTCTTTCTTCTGTAATTTCTTCCTGCCGTGCATGGGCATAGGCCTGCTGAGCAGAGTAGAAGTCTCTTTCTATCTGATTTAAGCTGGGGTGTTCCACATCTGAAGCCAGCTTCTACCCTTGTAGTAACAGCAATTTAGTTTGAAACTGTTGGCTTCTCTCAGAGATGAAATAGAAAGGGGTCAAACAGGAGACCTAACAGGATGGTCATCACTGGTCTCCAGAAACAGGAGGCAACATTTGGGGTGAGGGTTGCAGGGCTTCCCTGGTGGATCAGAGGTTAAAGTGTCTGCCTCCAATGCGGGAGACCCGGGTTCGATCCCTGGGTCGGGAAGATCCTCTGGAGAAGGAAATGGCAACCCACTCCAGTATTCTTGCCTGTACAATCCCATGGACGGAGGAGCCTGGTAGGCTACAGTCCACAGGGTTGTAAAGAGTCAGACATGACTGAGTGACTTCACCTTCACCTGCAAGATTTATGACTTTTTTTATTTATTTTTTTCTGATTGGCTTGTGGTGAAGCAACAGAGCTATGCTCCAGGAATCTTGTGTTCAGTCTGAAGTTACCATCCTCCACCTGGGTGGGGTGGGGGCTCCAGTTCTGTAGAACTCAAAGACATTGTTATGCATATTTCTTTGAGTAGGAACCAGGACCCTGTCTCAAGGCTGTACCACCATTTGTTTCTCCTCTGTTTCTGCATCCCCTCCCTTCCCTGATTAGCAACTATTTGAATCCACCCTTTGGAACTCAGGGAAGGTCAAGGAGGCTGAATGAAGCCTACATCCTACAGATAAGAAATGGAGAACACACAACAGATCTGTAGCTCCAGAGCCCCAGAGTCCTGCTTAGTTTTAATTTAGGGAACTGGGCAACTATGACTGTGATAACTTCCTGTCAAAATGGGGCATAGGACTGCCTCAATTTGGAGAATAGACACTGAACTGGAAGTATTTCTGAATTCCAAGTCCTAGATCTGAGCCTTTTATGATCTCAGTCCCTTAGTCTGCCATTTTGTTGTAACAGATCCAATTAGTAGCTGGAGGAGGGATAACTGGAATTTTAATAGACAAGATAAATCTCTTACTTTTTGGAAGAATAGGTCTCAAACCCAGTCTGGACCTGGCACTTCGAGAAGACTTGTAGCCAGGGAGACAGTTGCCTAGTTTTATAAAAAGTAAGGTTGCAGTTACTAGCTTCCAGCAGACATTGTTTTGAGAATGGTGGCATCTAAGCCTGACACGACTCAGAAAACTCGTGTTTAGCAATACAATGTCTAATATAAAATTATACCCATAATATAATTTCTCAGGATATCTGGGAAATAGTTATTTCCCAGGATGTCTGAACCATAGCTACTCTATTTTGATTTTTAATTGTGAAATTTTTCTTAATAGCCAAAGCAGATGTCACCATTAATGATGTCAGTGTTTCTCTAAATATGAGAAAATGCAAGTATTGGAACTCACAAAATCTTCTCCTGAAAAGATCTAACTACCTGAAGGCCTGTTCTGCCAGTTTTTCCCAGAGCACAATGTGCCTCATTCCTGATTTTCACCCTGAACTCCTTTCAGGAGTGTTGAAAGTCAGCAGTTGCAGTGGCCATGATTTAATCTTTGTTGATGTAGATGGCAAGTGTCAGTCTTCAGTTGGCAGAGCCCCTTTTTGTTCATAAACTTGACCATGATTTTGAGGGGGGCATTTCATGACCATTTTATCCCATCATGCTGAGAATGTCCATTCTCAGGTTTGGCAAAGATTTTGTTAACAGGCCACTCAATGTGCTGTTACTGGGCTAGGCCAAAAAACAGTTTCCAAAATTCTCTGGACCACCTGTCTTACTTACCTCTTGGTCCAGGAAAATATTCCCTCTTGTTGCTTCTTCCCATATCTAGAGTTATACTGTTACCATCAACAATCTCATATGGGATTATATATTATTCTATTAGAGGCCTCAGATACACATTTGGCAGTGTAAGAAAGAGCAATTTTGTAAAACAGATGAAATACAAATAACATAGTCAGCAGTATTAGTAAAGTTACAAGTAAGACTTAAGTTAAGAGCTTCCATTAGATGTAGCCCAGTATATCTCAGGTCATCTGATTTAGTCTATTCTGTAGAATCTTTATCTTTCAGGGAAATTATATATTGGCACCACCATCTATAAGGCACATAACTCAGTTTTCTAATGTTACTAGACTGATTATTCTTAGTATGATTTAATTGTTTGCAACACAGAGGAGACTTTAAACCTCAATTACCATAGCCTGGTATTATCCATATAAACTTACCCCATAATTGTGGGAGATTTTTCCTCCTTTGATGAAATTTTTCTTGTTGCTCTATTGAGCTTGAGTAATAGAAAAAAGCTCAAATTTATGGCCAGAGTCAGAGCAGGCATTATTAATTAGCCTGGTGAGGGGATCCCATCTGGTAATATCATAGTGACCTGAATATGACTATATATATATATATATATATATATATATATATATTTTTTTTAAGTAAATTTCTCAGGACCAACCAGTTAGAGTTTTGTAGTAGAGAAATTTACCAAGGTAATTCAGAACTAGACATGGGTAATTGGCCACAAACTCAACAACTGGATTGATTTCTAAAACTAGCATAGGATTAGGCCTATGATAGAAAAGCATTTGATTTATATGCAAAGGTCTAAGAAGTCAAGAAAACATTATAAATGATCATACAAATCAGGTCCATCATCTTGGGCAAGCTGTCTATCTCTGCTATCGTTGTCTTCTCATCCTGGTGTAGTGTAGTTTCTCATGATAAAAAAGTCCTTCTATCCAAGTGGAGACAGTCCCTTAAATTAAGTCTTTTTCCAGTCCTTATTGTAGGTCATGAGGCATTTGATCTTCATCCAAAGATAGATTACTGAGATAAGCTTCAGAAACAAACAGGGTGTTCTTTAAGAATTCAATTAAGTTTTACATTAATATCACATAACAGCAAAGAGCTATCCAAGAAATGAGTCTTACTACCTCCACTGGTAGACCTCCTTTAACAAGCTGGGATTTAACATTTATTGAAACCTCTTTTTCTCCCTAAAATTACCCTCATTTTTATCAAATATAACCAAATTAAGGCTAGCTTGTTTGCAAAATAGGTATGTTCTCACTAATTTTGGTCTGATGATTTATATAACCATAATTGATCATAGACTTTTTATTTTGCTGAAACATTTATAGAGTCTCAGACTGAACTTTTAAAATAAAACAGGGCTAAGAAACTCACACCAAACGCTTATCACAGATTTTGACTAACAAATCTAGGTGAATTCTTCCCTTTTTAAAGTCTCAAAAATTCCTTGAGATTTTTGTACCTGTTAGTGAGATAACTTTCTAGTTCATTTGATAAACTTACTGGAAACCTAAGAGTTTCAAATTTCTGGAGGAGTCAGATAAAGAGAAAATATAATTGTTTTGTTTATAATGTATAATTTTACAAAATTATTTTCATAATTAGTTTGAGAGGAAGGTTTTCCCTACTCCCAGAAAACGCAAGATTCAAACCTGTAATTTTTCAGATAGATACCATAAAAGTTATAAGCACATTCATTGGTTCACTCAGTCTTTTGTTAATTTTTGTGAAGTCATCAGGTTTTTCATTAGAATACCAGGACATATCAAAATGTTAAGAACTCCATATAATTTCTAGGATATCTGTGTTAGTAATTTTACCATACAATATAACATGAGCAGCTTTATTACTCATTTGATAACATTTTTCATGTAATTTAACCAACCAAATAAACACAGTTTAATATCTCTCTTTGGGATGTCTCAGGGGCCCTCTGAAGCACCCCAAAGTTAGCTAGCGGTCAAAAGAACTTCAAAATAATTCAATTTAGGAAGTTTTATCGTAAAGTTCAATTAAAAGGGTTTAGAACATTTGGTCAGATTTTGTCAGCGTTGATGGGTGTATAATTTAGCTTATCAATATGTCACACCGGGAGTAAATACCAAGGATCCAGGTCTAGTGAAAGTCAGCTCTGCCACCCTGGACTTAATTGGCTCTAACCAGTTTTCTAATGGTTGTGTCATTCCTAACAAAATCCACTTATCTAACTAATTATAATTCAATTTTATAAAATCTTGATCACACATAACTCTTTTTAGTATTCTTCATTTTTTTTTAACTGAAAACACACTTCCTGTTTCTTGTAGCAACCAATAACTAACTTTTATATTAGCATTGTATAGATTGGTGAGCATAAATACCAGTGATGATTTCTAAAACACTTGCTTTTTTAGAACATTTTAGGATGGTACCAATCAATATGCCAGCAAATTTGCGAAAATGAGCAGTGGCCACAGGACTGGAAAAGGTCAGTTTTCATTCCAATCCCAAAGAAAGGCAATGCCAAAGAATGCTTAAACTACCTCACAATTGCACTCATCTCACATGCTAGTAAAGCAATGCACAAAATTCTCCAAGCCAGGCTTCAGCAATACGTGAACCATGAACTTTCAGATGTTCAAGCTGGTTTTAGAAAAGGCAGAGGAACCAGAGATCAAATTGCCAACATCTGCTGGATCATGGAAAAAGCAAGAGAGTTCCAGAAAAATATCTATTTCTGCTTTATTGACTATGCCAAAGCCTTTGACTGTGTGGACCAAAATAAACTGTGGAAAATTCTGAAACCGATGGGAATCCCAGATCACTTGACCTGCCTCTTGAGAAATCTGTATGCAGGTCAGGAAGCAACAGTTAGAACTGGACATGGAACAACAAACTGGTTCCAAATAGGAAAAGGAGTATGTCACGGCTGTATACTGTCACCCTGCTTATTTAATTATATGGAGAGTACATCATGAGAAACACTGGGCTGGAAGAAGCACAGGCTGAAATCAAGATTGCCAAGAGAAATATCAATAACCTCAGATATGCAGATGACAACACCCTTATGGCAGAAAGTGAAGAGAAACAAAAAAGCCTCTTGATGAAAGTGAAAGAGGAGAGTGGAAAAGTTGGCTTAAAGCCCAACATTCAGAAAACTAAGATCATGGCATCTGGTTCCATCACTTCATGGGAAATAGATGTGGAAACAGTGGAAACAGTGTCCGACTTTGTTTTTTTGGGGCTCCAAAATCACTGCAGATGGTGACTGCAGCCATGAAATTAAAAGATCTTACTCCTTGGAAGGAAAGTTATGACCAACCTAGACAACATATTCAAAAGCAGAGATATTACTTTGCCAACAAAGGTCCATTTAATCAAGGCTATGGTTTTTCCAGTGGTCATGTATGGATGTGAGAGTTGGACTCTGATCAAAGCTGAGTGCCGAAGAATTGATGCTTTTGAACTATGATGTTGGAGAAGACTCTTGAGCATCCTTTGGACTGCAAGGAGATCCAACTAGTCCATTCTAAAGGAGATCGGCAGTGGGTGTTCATTGGAAGGACTGATGCTAAAGTTGAAACTCCAATACTTTGGCCACCTCATGCAAAGAGTTGACTCACTGGAAAAGACTCTGATGCTAGGACGGATTGGGGGCAGGAGGAGAAGGGGAAAACAGAGGAAGAGATGGTTGGATGGCATCACCGACTCGATGAACATGAGTTTGTGTGAACTCTGGGAGTTGGTGATGGACAGGGAGGCCTGGTGTGCTGCAATTCATTGGGTCGCAAAGAGTTGGACATGACTGAGTGACTGAACTGAACTGAAATATTATTCACTTAGAGTCCCAGATCTCTTTGTTTCTCTATAAAAGGAAATTAATGTTTAGTTGTAAATGTTTCAAAACCTTATTTTATTTGGAAATGACCTAACTATTCAATAGACTTCTAACACTTAGCACACTTAGCAACACCCTTAGAAATTCCAGTTACACCAATCTGGAGAGACTATTTTAGACATATATTCCTAAAAAAAAAAAATATTCTTAATAGAGCTTATCTAAAAGTTCATATCTCAGTTACATTTTCTTTTAGAAGTTTCTTCACTCGAGGTGATGTCCTTGTTGACAAACTTATAACAGCTATGATAATATTTAACTTATATTAAACCTAGGTACAGTGAAAATATTCTATTTAATGTTAATTACTCTGACATATGTCTATATTAGATAGATCAACAAACAAACATTAAGTATTTAATACTGAATATTTCCCAGTTCACATGAACCTTGAATTTATTATTTAACTCAGAATTATTTGATTTGTGTTTACCTTTCTTTAAGCCAATTAAATAGAGCTCATTTGCAAATTAACCTCAAAAGTATTACCCAGAGAGAAAGACATACCAAGACTTATTTAGACAGACACAGTGCAAGATCTAGCTTCATTTTGCAGGTTTTTAGTCATGAATTAGGCATTATAATATAAAATTTACTAGTTTATAAAAAACAGTTTTAATTAATAAAATTTTTAAAGGCTTTTCCCCATTTTTTCTCAGTCTCAGCGGTTAGAGATGGTCTAGATAAGTTTTCCTGAGGACAAATCCAGAGTCCTGGTCTCAGGCAAAGGTAAAGAAAATCAATTTCTAACAAAATGATGGCAGGTTTAAACCAAATGGTGGCCAGACAAAGCAAAATGGCCATCAAAAATCACATCACAAAATACAGAATTAAAACACACTCATATAAACCTGGCAGTCCTCATCAAATACTCCCTTAAATACAAGAATACAGTCTCTCAGAAAACCTCCTATAGAGACACAGAACTTCAGATCCAAGTACTAACAGAGTAAAGGAAAATAGCTCTTTAAAGATTTCAAAAGGAAGAAAGGAAGCCAGGTTGAAAGAGGGGGGAGCAGGAGAGGGGGTGCAAAAGGGAGTGGCCTTACAGATGTCTCTTGCCACCTACAGATACCCAGGTGTTACGGGACTTTTCCCTTGGCCTCTAGAGAAGTGAGGACTGGAACTCGGCCCTACCAGAAATCAGACCAGAATTTGAGTTCTCTGCCAAGAGGAGGTGATTAGTCTCCAATCCTCAGCTCAGGCTGAGGCCCTTCGACCAGATTTCTGTGTCCATGACCAAGAGACTAGAAAAACAGTGAAGGATAGGAAAGGTTAAGGAGAGGAAAGAGAGAGGGAAGGGGAGAGACGTCAGTAAAATCTCTTGTTCCTTACTGGTCGGGGCACTCTATCCAGTTGTCCACATCAGGAGGACACCAGGGACTAAAGGGTCCCAGTTGCAGCTGCTGGGTCTGGTCCATTGGCAGGCAAGCTGGCCCCTGAGTACCCTGAGTGGTGAGGATGTTAGTCTCAGCAAAGAAGTGTCCCCACCAGAGTTGCCATTTGTTGTAGCAAGGGGGACTCCTTCCAGGGCCCAAAACTGGGCTCTTGTCTAACACTTGGAAAACAATGGTCCGAGGAGACACGTGTTGACAAAGCAAGAGATTTTATTGGGAAGGGCACCAGGGTGGAGAGCAGTAGGGTAAGGGAAACCAGCACAGCTCTGTTCAGAGTTTTATGGTGATGGGATTAGTTTCTGGGTGGTCTTTGGCCAATGATTCTAATTCAGAGTCTTTCCTGGTGGTGCAAGCATCACTCAGCCAAGATGGATGCTAGTGACAGGGATTCTGGGAAGTGGACGGACACCCAGTGACTGCTTTTGGCCTTTCCCAAACTCTTCCGGTTAGTGGTAGCTTATTAGTTCCGTGTTCCTTATCAGGTTCAGTTCAGTTCAGTTCAGTCACTTAGTCCTGTCTGACTCTTTGCAACCCCATGAATCACAGCACACCAGGCCTCCCTGTCCATCACCAAATCCTGGAGTTACTCAAACTCATGTCCATCAGGTCGATTATGCCATTTAACCATCTCATCCTCTGATGACCCCTTTTCCTCCTGCCCCCAATCCCTCCCAGCATCAGAGTCTTTTCCAACGAGTCAACTTGGAAAGTATTCACATGAGGTGGCCAAAGTATTGGAGTTTCAGCTTTAGCATCATTCCTTCCAATGAACATCCAAGACTGATCTCCTTTAGGATGGACTGGTTGATCTCCTTGCAGTCCAAGGGACTCTCAAGAGTCTTCTCCAACACCACAGTTCAAAAGCATCAATTCTTCGGTGCTCAGGTTTCTTCACAGTCCAAATCTCACATACATACATGACCACGGGAAAAACCATAGCCTTGACTAGACAGACCTTTGTTGGGAAAGTAATGTCTCTGCTTTTCAATATGCTATTTGGTTGGTCATAACTTTCCTTCCAGAAGTAAGTGTCTTTTAATTTCATGGCTGCAATCACCATCTGCAGTGATTTTGGAGCCACAAAAAATAAAGTCTGACACTGTTTCCATTGTTTCCCCAACTATTTCCCATGAAGTGATGGGACCAGATGCCATGATCTTTGCTTTCTGAATGTTGAGCTTTAAGTCAACTTTTTCACTCTCCTCTTTCACTTTCTTCAAGAGGCTTTTTAGTTCCTCTTCACTTTCTGCCATAAGGGTGGTGCCATCTGCATATCTGAGGTTATTGATATTGCTCCCAGCAATCTTGATTCCAGCTTGTGCTTCTTTCAGACCAGCATTTCTCATGATGTACTCTCCATATAATTAAATAAGCAGGGAGACAATATACAGCCTTGACATACTCCTTTTCCTATTTGGAAACAGTCTGTTATTCCATGTCCAGTTCTAGCTGTTGCTTCTTGACCTGCATATAGGTTTCTCAAGAGGCAGGTCAGGTGGTCTGCTATTCCCATCTCTTTCAGAATTTTCCACAGTTTATTTTGGTCCACACAGTCAAAGGCTTTGGCATAGTCAATAAAGCAGAAATATATGTTTTTCTGGAACTCTCTTGCTTTTTCCATGATCCAGCGAATGTTGGCAATTTGATCTCTGGTTCTTCTGCCTTTTCTAAAACCAGTTTGAACATCTGGAAGTTCACGGTTCACGTATTGCTGAAGCCTGGCTTGAAGAATTTTGAGCATTACTTTACTAGCATGTGAGATGAGTGTAGTTGTTAGGTTGTTTGAGCATTCTTTCCATTGCTTTCTTTGGGATTGGAATCAAAACTGACCTTTTCAAGTCCTGTGGCCAATGCTGAGTTTTCCAAATTTGCTGGCATATTGAGTGCAGCACTTTCACAGCATCATCTTTCAGGATTTGAAATAGCTCAACTGGAATTCCATCACTTCCACTAGCTTTGTTCATAGTGATGCGTTGTAAGGCCCACTTGACTTCAAATTCCAGGATCTCTGGCTCTAGGTGAGTGATCACACCATCATGATTATCTGGGTCATGAATACCTTTTTTGTACAGTTCTTCTGTGTATTCTTACCACCTCTTCTTAATATCTTCTGCTTCTGTTAGATACATACAATTACTGTCCTTTATTGTGCCCATCTTTGAATGAAATATTCCCTTGGTATCTCTAATTTTCTTGAAGAGATCTCTAGTCTTTCCTATTCTGTTGTTTTCCTCTATTGCTTTGCATTGATTGCTGAAGAAGGCATTCTTATCTCTCCTTGCTATTCTTTGGAACTCTGCATTCAGATGCTTATATCTTTATTTTTCTCCTTTGCTTTTCACTTCTCTTCTTTTACAGCTATTTGTAAGGCCTCCTCAGACAGCAATTGTGCTCTATTGCATTTCTTTTTCTTGGGGATGCTCTTGATCCCTGTCTCCTGTACAGTGTCACGAACCTCTGTCCATAGTTCATCAGGTACTCTGTCTATCAGATCTAGTCCCTTATATCTATTTCTCATTTCCACTGTATAATCATAAGGGATTTTATTTAGGTCATACCTGAATGTTCTAATGTTTTTCCCTACTTTCTTCAATTTATTTCTGAATTTGGCAATAATGAGTTCATGATACGAGCCACAGTTAGCTCCCAGTCTTGTTTTTGCTGACTGTATAGAGCTTCTTCATTCTTTGGCTGCAAAGAGCTGATGTCCATGTGTAGAGTCTTCTCTTGTGTTTTTGGGAGAGGGTGTTTGTTATGACTAGTGCATTCTCTTGGCAAAACTCTATTAGCCTTTGTCCTGCTTCATTCCATACCACAAGGCCAAATTTGCCTGTTGCTCCAGGTGTTTCTTGACTTCCTACTTTTGCATTCCAGTCCCCTATAATGAAAGGACATCTTTTTTGGGTGTTAGTTCTAAAATGTCTCGTGGGTCTTCATAGAACTGTTCAACTTCAGCTTCTTCAGTGTTACTGGTTGGAGAATAGGCTTGGATTCGTGTAATATTGAATGGTTTGCCTTGGAAACGAGCAGAGATTATTCTGTCGTTTTTGAGACTGCATCCACGTGCTGCATTTCAGACTCTTTTGTTGACCATGATGCCTACTTAATTTCTTCTAAGGGATTCCTGCCCGCAGTAGTAGATATAAGGGTCATCTGAGTTAGATTCATCCATTCCAGTCTATTTTAGTTTGCTGATTCCTAGAATGTCAATGTTCACTCTTACAATCCCCTGCTTGACCACTTCCAATTTGCCTTGATTGATGGACTTAACGTTCCAGATTCCTATGCAATATTTGCTCTTTACAACATCAGACCTTGCTTCTATCACCAGGCACATCCACAACTGGGAATTGCTTTTGATTTGGCTCCATCCCTTCATTCTTTCTGTAGTTATTTCTCCACTGTTCTCCAGTAGCATATAGGGCACTTACCAACCTGGGGAGTTCCTCTTTCAGTATCCTATCATTTTGCCTTTTCATACTGTTCATGGGGTTCTCAAGGCAATAATGCTGAAGTGGTTTGCCATTCCCTTTTCCAGTGGGCCACATTCTGTCAGACCTCTCCACCATGGCCCGTCCGTCTTGGGTGGCCCCACATGGCTTGGCTTAGTTTCATTGAGTTAGACAAGGCTGTGCTCCGTGTGATCAGATTGGCTAGTTTTCTGTAATTATGGTTTCAGTGTGTCTGCCCTCTGATGCCTCCTCGCAACACCTACCATCTTACTTGGGTTTCTCTTACCTTGGTCATGGGGTATCTCTTCACAGCTGCTCCAGCAAAGCGCAGCTGCTATTCCTTACCTTGGACGAGGGTTGTCTCCTCTCAGCCCTCCTGTGACTGCACAGCCGCCGCTCTTTGAACATGGGGTTGCTCCTCTCTGCCGCCACCTCTGACCTTGGGCGTTGGATAGCTCCTCTAGGCCACCTCCCCTGACCTCGGGCATGGGGTAGCTTGTCTTGGCCACCGCCCCGACCTCGGGAGTGGGGTTGCTCCTCTTGGCCACTCCTGCATCATTGCATCCTGGTGCTCTTGGTCACCTCCACTGACCTTGCGCCAGTCGTAGCTCCTCTTGGCCATGCTTCTGTGCAGTCCGTCGCAGCCTTTGTGCTTCTACACAGGCTGTCGCAACTGGCGCACTTCTGTGCGGTCCCTTGCAGCTGGGTCTCCTGTCATAAAACCTCTCATGCACATAGTTACTATGGTGCCTGGCCAGGGTGGGTGGTTTCAGTCAGTGTGCTTCCCCTAACACTGCCATTTCTTCTCCAGATATTACACAAACCCCTTAATACCCTCCAACTCACCAGTAATCCTTAAATACACTGCACATAGCTAATTATGTTTATATAATTCCTTTTTTTCTATTCATATTGCATAATCTTTCAAAACATTTGCAGCCTTTCTCTGTGGTGGAAATTTACATCCACAAGCCATAGACATAAGGTGTAGTCATTTGATTTACAATAACAGACTTTATTTAGGGCCCTGAAGTTGAAGCTATATGACATTTTGTACCTCTGTTTTAATTTATTTGGATTGAATGAATTATTTGCTTTTGAAACTTAGAAGATAAGGAATTTTCTTTAAAGACAGAAAAACACAGCAAAAAAAAAAGTTTTAGGGAAAATACAGGTTTTACACATGTAAAATATATATTTTAAAAATTAAAGCAACTCAGATAAAGATTAAATTAATTACCTAAGGAGCTCTCTATTTGAAGATATTGATTATGCAACAGAACAAAACTGTACAAACAGGGCCCAAAAATGGTTGAGTTAAACTAAAACCTTTTCCTATGCCAATTTTATATTAAAACAATATAGCATCAATGATAACAAGTAAAGCCACTAAATGACAAGATACAGCTGTAATTGTGAAAGACCATGTTAGAAGGCGGGAACTACATTTAGTGAGCATCTACTGTAAACAAGGATCTTAAAGTATAATATCTTCTTACTACCTTATGTGATTTAATCCCAAAGAAATGATTATTGTTGTACCATTTCAATATGAAGAGTGATGCTCAGGCTTCTCTGGTGGCTCAGTGGTAAGGAATATGCCTGTCAGTGCAGGAAATTTGGTCTGATCCCTGGGTTGGGAAGATCTCCTAGAGAAGGAAATGATAAACCACTTCAGTATTCTTGCCTGGAAAACCCCACAGACAGAGGAGTCTGGAAGGCTACAGTTCATGGGGACTCAAAGAGTCAGATAGGACTTAGCGATTGAACAACAACAACAAAATCGATGGTCAGAGATGAACCTGAAAATTCTACCTACCTTTAAAACTTATATTTTTTATGCCAAATGTCCTAATCTTTAATTTTATGAAAGAATGACTAGCAAACATAGTCTTTTTTTAAGCTCAAAGCATTTTTACTTTTGTGTTATAAAAACACATAAAAATAAATTCAAGCAGGTAATGAAATCAATGTTTTGTCAAAGCAACCCATCCTGAGTTCTCTATTCTAGAATTTATAAAGATATTAAAGTTTAGGGTGCTTCAACCTTTGTTAAAACAGAGTTCTTTATGATTTTGCAATAGAGTATAAAAACCATGTCTAGGAACTAAATTCCCTAAGATCTTGGGGGAAGAAAAAAATCAATGTTTTTGTTTGTTTCTCAATTTCATCCTTAAAGAGAACATGTTGACCTATGTAAGACTGTGACTTAGCAGATGGTCACAAGGGGGACAAAAGGAGCACAGGCTAAAAGCCTATAGAGTGGGGGTTTTGCTAGATGATCTTTCTAGTGTTGTGATTTCTTGTTTGCTTGTTTTATCTGTTTACTGCTAAAATAGACACTATATTTAACAGTCTCCTCATTTTTGAAATAAAGTATAAATAAACTAAACAAAAGTGAAATTTATAAGTGGATAGGCTTAAAAGTAACTTGGAAAATTAAATTTGTTGCTTATCAATTTAATAAAATCAATCCTTAGCAAACCTAGGCATAAAATTGTGAACACTAAATTGAAGCATGTAACAACAATTTTAGGAAGTCAAATAACCATATATCACTATTATCTAAGCAGATACATATTGAATCCAAGATCGTATCTACTTTTTGCCCTACATTTAATATAAATAAAAATGTCCACACAAGCATGCTCTCAGTCACACTTCAAAACACAAGGTCAGGTTTCCTGAGTACTAAATTAGACCCAACAGTTACAACAAATGTGGTTTAAATAGGGCTGTAAGTTTTAAAAGATTTCAATTTAACTAAAAATATAAAATTATCATTTTTCATGGAGTCTCATTTAGAATGTCTTCAGGTCACTATGTAAGAAGGTGTGGATGATAATGGTGATGTATATGTAAAAGAGATTCTGCAAATATCAATACCCAAAAACTATATTTCTGAAAGAGTATCTAAAGCTTACAAATTTATGTCTTAACTTAAAAAAATATTAATTTTTTCAGCGATTGCTTTTTGTACTTGATGCTTTGAATTACTGATAATTTTTTTTTTACTTTTGATTTACTTTTTTGCATCTAGAAAAAAGACAGAAGAAGATACTTTAATCAAAATATAAAATATTTAAAAATTTTTTTAATGCTTAGTAGAAAAGAAATCACATAGAATATTATTTTCTAAAGCCAGGCTAAACAACTTCAACTTCCCGTTCCCCCCCCCCCCCCCCAGTACTTAGAAACAGAATGAGGAGAACAAATTGTTTACAAATAAATCTGTAGGGATCTGCTGGATAACTTTTGATATCTTTCTCTTCCAATTAAACCCTGATTATCATACAAAGTCAAAATGCAAATGCTCCAGTGACTTTTA
Organism: Ovis canadensis; assembly: GCF_042477335.2. Taxonomy (NCBI): domain Eukaryota; kingdom Metazoa; phylum Chordata; class Mammalia; order Artiodactyla; family Bovidae; genus Ovis; species Ovis canadensis. The sequence goes on from NC_091245.1 coordinate 140,606,730, forward strand.
TTCATACGCGTATATAATGATTGAATATATAGCTTAGTGACTAAAATAGTGGTCATAGAATTAAGAGAATAACTACTGTGGGGCCCTAAATGGGAAACCTTGAAAAAAGAAGGGCTAGCTTTGCGGTTTAGAGCTAACATGGCGCCTGGAGGAAGAGATGAGGGCATGGCCTAAGTTGTTTGTTAAAACTTTTGATTGGCTCTCTTGATTTCCATGCACGTGGACAGCACGTGATCACCATAGACTCCTGTTATAATGAAGCATATGACAACTTGACCTTTAACGTGATTGGTGCAACTATGGTATATTAAGATTTGACCTTTAACATGATTGGTGTAACTATGGCATATTACAATTTGACCTTTAACGTGATTGGTCCAACCCTCGCAAACCCCCCCCCCCCTTGCCTGCCTATATAAACCAAGAGTTTGTGGCAATAAAGCGAAACTGCTTAGACGGAACTCCTGTAGTGTCTGATTGTCTCTCGCTCCCCGAGGGGCTGGGTTGGCGGACAGCAGGCTCATCTCTCCTCGGGACCCCTGAAGATTCACTGCCTCTCTCTTTCTGCGGAGCGCACTCCACAAACTACACTAGTTTTTGAGAGATAATTGAGAAAGAGATCAGTCTTGGGTGTTCTTTGGAAGGAATGATGCTAGAGCTGAAATTCCAGTACTTTGGCCACCTCATGTGAAGAGTTGACTCATTGGAAAAGACTCTGATGCTGGGAGGGATTGGGGGCAGGAGGAAAAGGGGATGGCAGAGGATGAGATGGCTGGATGGCATCACCGACTCAATGGACATGAGTTTAAGTGAACTCTGGGAGTTGGTGATGGACAGGGAGGCCTGGCGTACTGTGATTCATGGGGTTGCAAAGAGTCGGACACAAATAATCGACTGAATTAACTGACTGACTGAGATCTACTTTGACTAGTGATAATAATTTAAATTGGCTTTAATAGATTTACAACATACTTTAAAATGAATTATTTATTGTGAGTTCAGTTCAGTTCAGTTTAGTCGCTCATCCAGCCATCTCATCCTCTGTCATCCCCTTTTCCTCCTGCCCCCAATCTCTCCCAGCATCAGAGTCTTTTCCAGTGAGTCAACTCTTCACATGAGGTGGCCAAAGTACTGGAGTTTCAGCTTTAGCATCATTCCTTCCAAAGAAATCCCAGGGTTGATCTCCTTCAGAATGGACTGGTTGGATTTCCTTGCAGTCCAAGGGTCTTCTCCAACACCACAGTTCAAAAGCATCCACTCTTCGGCACTCAGCCTTCTTTACAGTCCAACTCTCACATCCATACAGAAGTACAAAATATATTTAATTATTAATATTTATTATTTTGTTCAGTCACGTTTTTACAGGAGTGGCCAGTAATAGTATTATCCTATGAAAGGCTTGGGTGTCCCTGGTGGCTCAGATGTTAAAGAATCTGCCTGCCAATGCAGGAAATGTAGGAGACAAGGGTTTGATCTCTGGCTAGTGAAGTTTCCCTGGAGAAGGGCATGGTGACCCACTCCAGTATTCTTAACTGAAGAATCCTATGGATAGAGGAGACAGGCAGGCTAAAGTCCAAACAGTTGCAAAGAGTTGGACATGACTCTTTAGCAAGCACACATGCATGAAAAGATTTGTTTAAATCCTATTCTCTTATAGTAGTGGGTGGTTGATATTATTTATTGAATAACTACAAATCCTTCAGACAAATCATCAGCAAAGTCTGAGTAATCAGAGAAAATTAACTAGCCTTTGCAAAATGCACTCACCAACCGCCTGCCTACAATTTCCCAGCATTTTTTATCATCTCTTTCTTTGATTTACTCTGATGAATAAAGTTTGGAAAGTACAATCACAGTTTGCAAGCTCAATTTCTAGAAGAAATTTAATTTGAAGGTATGTGGCCTGCAGTACAGATGAAGTGCAATGAAATTTGACACATTTCTCAATAAAAGAATAAAGGACAATAAAACTCACAGAATAAAGGGCAATAAAAGTGGACTAACTGAAGATACTAACTAGAGAAAATTCTTTCATTCTCATCCTGCTTGGTGTTCAAACAGCTATAGGAAAGTATGCCATACAAGAAATAAAAGGTATGTTCTTAATGTTTTACATGTATTTTTCCTTTAATATTCACTCCTGTCCTAGAGCAGGAATGCAATCAATGTCTTTATTTTACAAATGAGGAAACTGACAGATGCATGATTAACTAATAGGTAGAACTAGTAATTAAAATTCTTGGGTTTAAAATTAATAAATATGATTGCCAAGTTCCTGTTGTTAACTGTCACACTAAGGATTATAGGTATAATGGGAGTTCAAGGAAGGGAAGGTAGATAACCTGAAATAATACCAACAACTGAAGAGAAAATGCTAGGAATTTTCAAAAACTGATGCACAACCATAAATAACAGGTTTTAGGGGCTCTTTTAAAGGCAATATAAATAAATAAAAAGAAAAAGTCCCCAAGGCACATAACAGTAAGTATAATTAAAACATATAATAAAAGCTAAAAAAATAAAATCACATTATTTTCAAAGAAGAATAATAAAACTAATGGTTGATTACCAGATATAGAACTAGAGGCAGAAGGTAATGGTACAATGTCATAAAAGTGCTGAAAGAAAAGAACTGCCCACTTAGAACACTATGTGACTTCCCCTAAAAATACATCTTTCAGAGGTGAAAGGAAATTAAGAATATTTTTCCAACCCAAAATGGAGAGAAGCTCTGCAATTGAGAAAATTGAGATAAAAATAATATTAAATGGAAGCATGGATATATAGAGAGCAAAGCATATAAAAAGATAGAATGTTATATGGAAATTATAAACTATTGTAGACTATACAAAATAAGACTTTGTAGAGGTTATATATAAATAGAAATAAAATATACATAAAATATCATGCAAGTTTAGTGCAAAATATCAAAGTGTTCCATGATCACTCAATTTTTAATAAGTAATGGAAGTACTAATTGATATTAGACTTTAGCAACTAAATGGGGTATGTCATAATTTCTAGACAATTGCCAAAAGAGCCATGAAGAATGAATTAATTAATAAGCTATAGAAGGAAAAATGAATAATAAAACAAGTAATATGAAAGAAGGCAAGAAAGATAAAAAATAACATGAAATAAGTAGAATAAAAAGTAAAGTTGTAAATTAATTAAATATATGTATCAATAATATCCCATTAAAATACACAGAATAAATAATCTGGCTAAGATATTCACTATATATATATATATATATATATATATATATATATATATATATATATATATATATAAAGACCTAGCAATGTTGAAAGTAATAGAATGGGAAGAGCTGAATAATGCCTCTCCTTGAAATGGCCATGCCCTAGTCTCTAGAACATGTAAATTTTACTTTACAAGGCAAAAGCGACTTAGCAGATTTGGAGATGTGAAGATAATGGAATTTCCAGGTGTAATAATCAAAGGTGTCTTTATATAAAGGAGCCTGAAAGATCAGAAGAACAATAGGAAATGTGATGACAGAAGCAACAGGATATCGCAAGATCAAGAAAGGACCATGAGCCAATTTCCACCCAGGTGGACATTAGAATCTTTGAAAGGCAAGGAAACACTAGTTATCTTAAATGTTCCTCATCAACACCTTAATTTTAATACACCAAAGATGATTTTTGTATGTCCAACTTCCAGTACTACTAAATAAATTAACTTGTGTTTGCTTTGGTTACTTAGTGTATGGCACTTTGTCACAGTGTGTGTGCTAAGTCTCTTCAGTGGTGTACAACTGTGTGACCCTGTGGACTGAAGCCCACAAGGCTCCTCTATCCATGGGACTCTCCAGGCAAGAATACTGGAATGGGTTGCCATTTCCTTCTCCAGGGCATCTTCCCAACCCAGGGATTGAACCCAAGTCTCAAGTCTCCTGCATTTGCAGGTGGGTTCTTGATCAGTCTTGCCACCTGGGAAGTCCCTTTTTCACAGCAGCAATAGATAGTTAGTACACTAACAAAAAAAAAAAAAGTGGAAGCTGCCTGGTGGCTCAGACAATAAACAATCTGCCTGCAATACAGGAGACCTGGGTTTGATCCCTGAGTCAGAAAGGTCCACTGGAGAAGGAATAACTACCTACTGCAGAATTCTTGCCTGGAGAATTCCATAGACAGAAGAGCCTGGTGGACTACAGTCTATGGGGTCACAAAGAATCAGAGACGACTGAATATTAACACTTTCACTTGTACACACTAACCAAAACAAAGTGAGTTCAGTTCAGTTTAGTTACTCAGTCTTGTCGGATTCTTTGCGACCCCATGAACCACAGCACGCCAGGCCTCCCTGTCCATCACCAACCCCCAGAATTCACCCAAACCCATGTCCATTGAGCCGGTGGTGCCATCCAACCATCTCATCCTCTGTTGTCCCCTTCTCCTCCTGCCCTCAATCTTTTCCTGCATCAGGGTCTTTTTAAAGGAGTCAGCTCTTCGCATCAGGTGGCCAAAGTATTGGAGTTTCAGCTACAACATCAGTCCTTCCAGTGAACATCCAGGACTGATCCCTTTAGGATGGACTGGTTGGATCTCCTTACAGTAGACAGGGGCGCCTGGTGTGCTGCAATTCATGGGGTCTCAAAGAGTTGGACACGACTGAGCAACTGAACTGAACTGAACAGTCCAAGGAACCCTCAAGAGTCTTCTCCAACACCACAGTTCAAAAGCATCAATTCTTTGGCACTCCGCTTTCTTTATAGTCCAACTCTCACATCCATACATGACCACTCAAAAAACCATAGCCTTGGCTAGATGGACCTTTATTGGCAAAGTAATGTCTCTGCTTTTGAATATGCTGTCTATGTTGATCATAACTTTCTTTCCAAGAAGTAAGCATTTTTAAATTTCATGGCTACAATCACTGTCCACAGTGATTTTGGAGCCCAAATAAATAAAATCAGCCACTGTTTCCATTGCTTCCCCATCCATTTGCCATGAAGTGATGGGACCAGATGCCATGACCTTAGTTTTCTGAATGATGAGCTTTAAGCCAACTTTTTCAAGAAAGTTGCCATAATAATAGAAGAAAGAGTAGACTTCAGGATTAGAAAAATTACTAGATATATAGATGGATATTTCTTTAAAGTAAATGTCAGTCAACCAGAAGTACACAAATTTAAATCTACATTCACCTATAGGATAACTTCCAAATATAAGAAGAAAAACTGAGAAAACAAAAATAACAGGCAAATTTGGTAGATTTTTTTTAAAACTCCTCACAATAACTGATAGACAAAGAAACAAAAATCATCAAATGTAATATATCATGAACATGATTGACAGAATGTACACAATGCTATATGTATAAAACATTACTTTTGACATGGGATATTAACAAAAGCAAGTTAAAATAAGTTTTAAAAATTGAAGATATATAAAATACGAAAATGTAGATGCAAGTGACAAAAGGGAATAAGAAAACAACAAAACTGACTAAAAATTATAAAATCTAAATAGATATGCCCTATTAAATAAATCAAAAATATAAAATTTTACAAAGTAATGTCCAAGACCTAAAGTGGGGAATTCTTCCAAACTGAGTGGAACAATTACAGTAATATTTTTTTTTAAATAGAGAAGACCAGGGTGTCCACTTTCACCACTACTATTCAACATAGTTCTGGAAGTTTTGGCCACAGCAATCAGAGCAGAAAAAGAAATAAAAGTAATCCAAATTGGAAAAGAAGAAGTAAAACTCTCACTGTTTGCAGATGACATGATCCTCTACATGGAAAACCCTAAAGACTCCACCAGAAAATTACTAGAGCTCATCAATGAATATAGTAAAGTTGCAGGATATAAAATCAACACACAGAAATCCCTTGCATTCCTATACACTAATAATGAGAAAGTAGAAAAAGAAATTAAGGAAACAATTCCATTCACCATTGCAACGAAAAGAATAAAATAATTAGGAATATATCTACCTAAAGAAACTAAAGACCTATATATAGAAAACTATAAAACACTGATGAAAGAAATCAAAGAGGACACTAATAGATGGAGAAATATATCATGTTCATGGATCGGAAGAATCAATATAGTGAAAATGAGTATACTACCCAAAGCAATTTACAAATTCAATGCAATCCCTATCAAGCTACCAGCCACATTTTTCACAGAACTAGAACAAATAATTTCAAGATTTGTATGGAAATACAAAAAACCTCGAATAGCCAAAGCAATCCTGAGAAATAAGAATGGAACTGGAGGAATCAACTTGCCTGACTTCAGGCTCTACTACAAAGCCACAGTCATCAAGACAGTATGGTACTGGCACAAAGACAGACACATAGATCAATGGAACAAAATAGAAAGCCCAGAGATAAATCCACACACATATGGACACCTTATCTTTGACAAAGGAGGCAAGAATATACAGTGGAGTAAAGACAATCTCTTTAACAAGTGGTGCTGGGAAAACTGGTCAACCACTTGTAACAGAATGAAACTAGATCACTTTCTAACACCACACACAAAAATAAACTCAAAATGGATTAAAGATCTAAATGTAAGACCAGAAACTATAAAACTCCTAGAGGAGAACATAGGCAAAACACTCTCAGACATAAATCACAGCAGGATCCTCTATGATCCACCTCCCAGAATTCTGGGAATAAAAGCAAAAATAAACAAATGGGATCTAGTTAAAATTAAAAGCTTCTGCACAACAAAGGAAACTATAAGCAAGGTGAAAAGACAGCCTTCTGAATGGGAGAAAATAATAGCAAATGAAGTAACTGACAAACAACTAATCTCAAAAATATACAAGCAACTTATGCAGCTCAATTCCAGAAAAATAAACGACCCAATCAAAAAATGGGCCAAAGAACTAAATAGACATTTCTCCAAAGAAGACATACGGATGGCTAACAAACACATGAAAAGATGTCAACATCACTCATTATTAGAGAAATGCAAATCAAAACCACAATGAGGTACTTCACACCAGTCAGAATGGCTGTGATCCAAAAATCTGCAAGCAATAAATGCTGGAGAGGGTGTGGAGAAAAGGGAACCCTCCTACACTGTTGGTGGGAATGCAAACTAGTACAGCCACTATGGAGAACAGTGTGGAGATTCCTTAAAAAATTACAAATAGAACTACCTTATGACCCAGCAATCCCACTTCTGGGCATACACACCGAGGAAACCAGAATTGAAAGAGACACGTGTACCCCAATGTTCATCGCAGCACTGTTTATATTAGCCAGGACATGGAAACAACCTAGATGTCCATCAGCAGATGAATGGATAAGAAAGCGGTGGTACATATACACAATGGAGTATTACTCAGCCGTTAAAAAGAATTCATTTGAATCAGTTCCGATGAGATGGATGAAATTGGAGCCGATTATACAGAGTGAAGTAAGCCAGAAAGAAAAACACCAATACAGTATACTAACACATATATATGGAATTTAGAAAGATGGCAATGACGACCCTGTATGCAAGATAGGAAAAGAGACACAGCTGTGTATAACGGACTTTTGGACTCAGAGGGAGAGGGAGTGGGTGGGATGATTTGGGAGAATGGCATTCTAACATGTATACTATCATGTAAGAATTGAATAGCCAGTCTATGTCAGGCGTAAGATACAGCATGCTTGGGGCTGGTGCATAGGGATGACCCACAGAGATGTTATGGGGAGGGAGGTGGGAGGGGGGTTCATGTTTGGGAATGCATGTAAGAATTAAAGATTTTAAAATTAAAAAAAATAAAAATAATAAAAATAAATAAATAAAATTTGCCAAATAGATGTTAGTAGTAAACTTAAAAATGCAGCCTTAAATTCAATAAAATAAATAAAAATACTTTGTCAGAAAAAAAAAATAAAATAAAATAGAGAAGACCAATGTCAGAAAATCTATTTCTTTGAATGAGGCCAACACATAATACAAAAGGATATTGCACATAATACATAGCAATTATTAGAGGCTAATATCTCTTATGAGCATGAGTCCAAAATGATGAACAAAAGATTAATAGAGAAAATTCAATGCCATTAATTATTCATATTGATATTGAGCTTATTTCAAGAATGTGAGGGTCATTTTACAATTAAAATTAAATCAGTATGATTCATTACATGATAGGAATCCTTATTCCTAAAAATTATATTAGAATAAAATTTTAAAGTAAATTAAGGATAACATTCTGATAATACTGGACAAAAAGCATATATTTTTCAATAGCTAGTCAAAGTAAGAAAAGCCATGAAAGCAAGGAATAGAAATAATTTAGGAATTCCCTTAATGTAATACAGAATAACTACAGAAAACCAAAGCACATCCTGCTTAATTATGAATTATTAACAGTTTTACCTCTAATGTTACAAATACATAAAACATTTATAATTAGTATATTTGTTCAGTATTATATTCTAGCTTTAGCAAGTAGAATAAGGCAAGCATGTAAATAAAAATTCAAGGATTCATATGGGTGTGCTAAAATTACTATGATGTAAGACAACATGATTGTGAATGTCTTAATGCAAAATAATTATAATAATCAGAAATAGAATATAGAAAGATTAAACCTACTTATTTACAGCAGTAAAAATTTAAATTAAAATATAAAAATTATTCTATTTGCAACCCATAGGGATAAATATAATGAAAATTGTGCAATATTTCTACTAACATACTACATATTCAAAAAATTAAAAGAGACATAAAGAGCAGAGAAATATAAAATGGTCATGATTTAAAGAAATTCATTTTTGTAAAAAATGGGTTTAATTTAATTCCATTCAAAACCCCACCTGTTTTTCTGATAGAAAAATTGACAGACTTATTCAAAAGTGAATATAGAAATGCAAGAGATATAGTTGCCAAACAATTTTAAAGTAGGGCAAAGTTAGAAGATTTAAAATGCTAGATGAAAACAGTATGAGACTACAGTTATTACAACATTAGTTCAAATACAGATTGGTCAACCAATGGAAAATAGTAGAATTTTGAAACAAAACTACATATTCAGGGATACTTGGTTTATAACAAGATGAACATCAGCTATCAGTGAGCAAAGAGTCAGTTGAATACTTCAATTAGGGAAAAAGTGACAAACCAGTTCCAAATTTCATTACTATTAAAATATGAAAATATAATACATTTTCTAGAATGGGCTTCCCTGATGGCTCAGACAGTAAAGAATCCACTTGAAATATGGGAAACCTGGGTTCAATCTCCGGGTTGAGAAGGGCCCTGGGAGAAGGCACGGCAAACCACTCCAGTATTCTTGCCTGGAGAATTCCTCGGACAGAGGAGCTAGCATAAAACTTAGAATATCCTTTAAAATAAGTTAAAAATTTTTAAAACAAGACTATAATATCAGTTGCCATAAAGAAGGTAACATAAATGGAACTATATTAAATTTAAGAATGCATATTCATTAAAGGCATTTTTTAAGAGGTGAAAAGACTGTCTATAAAGTGGTAGAAGATGGCAATATAAAAGCAACTATCTACTATCCAGTCTTCCCTGGTGGCTCAGTAGCGAAGAACCTTCCTACCACTGTAGGAGGCAGGGATTCAACCCCTGGGTTGGGAAGATTCTGTGGAATAGGAAATGGCAACCCACTCCAATATTCTTGCCTGGTTAATCCCATGGACAGAGGAGCCTGGCAGGCTACAGTCCATGGAGTCACAAAAAAGTCAGACACAACTGAATGACTGAATGACTGTTATGTATCCAGAATACATAACAGCTCTTGAAACCAGTAAGGAAGATGGATAATTTTTTTTTTAAATGGGTAGAAGTCATGAGAAATCTGTATGCAGGTCAAGAAGCAGCAGTTAGAACTGGACATGGAACAACAGACTTGTTTCAAATAGGAAAAGGAGTATGTCAAGGCTGTATATTGTCACCCTGCTTATTTAAGTTATATGCAGAGTACATCATGAGAAACGCTGGACTGGAAGAAACACAAGCTGGAATCAAGATTGCTGGGAGAAATATCAATAACCTCAGATATGCAGATGGCACCACCCTTATGGCAGAAAGTGAAGAGGAACTAAAAAGCCTCTTGATGAAAGTGAAAGAGGAGAGTGAAAAAGTTGGCCTAAAGCTCAACATTCGGAAAACGAAGATCATGGCATCTGGTCCCATCATTTCATGGTAAATAGATAGGGAAACAGTGGAAACAGTGTCAGACTTTATGTTTTTGGGCTCCAAAATCACTGCAGATGGTGATTGTAGCCATGAAATTAAAAGACACTTACTCTTTGGGAGAAATGTTATGACCAAACTAGATAGTATATTCAAAAGCAGAGACATTACTTTGCTGACTAAGGTCCGTCTAGTCAAGGCTATTGTTTTTCCTGTGGTCATGTATGGATGAAAGAGTTGGACTGTGAAGAAAGCTGAGCGCCAAAGAATTGATGCTTTTGAACTGTGGTGTTGGAGAAGACTCTTGAGAGTCCCTTGGACTGCAAGGAGATCCAACCAGTCCATTCTGAAGGAGATCAGCCCTGGGATTTCTTTGGAAGGAATGATGCTAAAGCTGAAACTCCAGTACTTTGACCACCTCATGCGAAGAGTTGACTCATTGGAAAAGACTCTGATGCTGAGAGGGATTTGGGGCAGGAGGAGAAGGGGACAACAGAGGATGAGATGGCTGGATGGCTTCACTGACTCGATGGACGTGAGTCTGAATGAACTCTGGGAGTTGGTGATGGACAGGGAGGCCTGGTGTGCTGCAATCATGGGGTCGCAAAGAGTCGGACACACATGAGTGACTGAACTGAACTGAACTGAGAAGTCATGAGTGGTACTATTCCCCCCAAAATAGAAGTATAAAAAGACAATAAGCGTATGAAAAATTCTCACAATCTCATTAATCACTAGGGAAATGACAAAGAAAACCTCAGTGAGTATAACTGCATACCTACTAGATTTATGTAAAAAAAAATTTCAATACCAAGTATTGACAAGGATGTGGGCAGGAAGAGAACACTTCACAAAAATGTCTTAAGCTGTATTCAAGTGGCATTTTGTGGATACTGTCCCTGTCATCTTCTTTTGTTGGATTATCTACTATAGGTTTCAAGATCTCGAGTTTTAGATAATTGTTTGATTTTCATTGCACAAACTTCTGTAAAAGCCAGGTGTTTTTTTTTTTTCCCAAAACACCACACCATTAATATTTAATCCACTTGATTATTTAGACCAGAAAAATATATCAGAGCTACAGAGGTATCAATACCTGCTTGTCATTTTTTCTAACTTTACATTTTTGTTTTAAAGTAATTTTCCGCATTTTTTTCCAATTGTGTGTTTAGTAGAAATTGTAGTTGCACTTGTGTGATGGACTACATGTATATAAGTACATCATTATTCTACTCCTCACTGGCCAAGCTGTTTTTTGTGCATCTGTTGGTTGCTCAGCTGTGTCTGATTCTGCAACACCAAGGACTGTAACCCACCAGTCTTCTCTGTCCATGGAATTTTCCAGGCAAGAATACTGGAATGAGTTGCTGTTTTCTTCTCCAGGGGATCTTCCCAACCCAGGGACTGAACTGAGGTCTCCTGCACTGCAGATAGATTCTTTAGCGTATGAGCCACCAGGGAATCCCTTGGTGATCTTAGGGCTGGAGTATATATCTTGTGTGCTGACTGCTTTTGTAAAGGCTGCCTAAAGCTGTGACTGAGGTTAAAAGTAGATCAGTCCAGCTAGGGAAGAGAGTAGTGCATGAAAAGAGGTTCCTGAAAGCAGACAACTTGTCCACCAGACTCAAGTATTCGATTGTGTACTTACTGCAAGAGAGGAGAAAGGGTGCCCATGATATAGCCTCTTGCACTGCATGTCTTCCATAGCCAGTGGATCCATTCCAATGCCAAGGTAGGTAAAGAAGCTGCACATGGCTTATTCTTTGCAGCACTGAAATACCTCAATTTCTCTCCTTTGATGTCAGAAATACAGAGAGCAAGGCATGCCTGAGGGCCATATGTATCACAAGCTTAAGTCTCAGAATAGAGGAGTACACATCCAGTCTAGGACAGGGAAAGATGCTCACACAGTGGAAACTAACCCAGCATTGTTAAGCTCTATACTCCAATTAAAACAACAAAAAAAGTGATGAGCCCAGCACAGGCTGTGAGGGCTCCCTTTCTCTTGGTACAGATGTGTTCCAAGTTCAAGGCTCATTCTTAAAAGCCTTGGCAGGAAGACTGTGCTGACGATCTTTTCCAGTAATCATGATCACCCTGGTCATACTAGTAACAAAGGTCTGATAAAGGTCCGTATAGTCAAGCCATGGTTTTTCCAGTAGTCACACATGGTTGTTAGAATTGGACCATAAGGAAGGCTCAGCACTGAAGAATTGATGCTTTTAAATGGTGGTGTTGAAAACAACTCTTGAGAGTTCCTTGGAGTGATCGAACCAGTCAATCCTAAAGGAAATCAATCCTGCATATTCTTTAGAGGACTGAGGTTGAAGCTCCAATACCTTGGCCACCTGATGTGAAGAATTGACTCATTGTAAAAGACTGTGATGCTGAAAAAGGTTGAAGGCAGGAGGAGAAGGGGACCACAAGAGCATGAGATGTTAGGATGGCATCACTGACTCAATGAACCTGAATTTGAGCAAACTCTGGGAGATGGTGAAGAACAGGGAAGCCTGGCATGCTGCAGGCCATGGGATCACAAAGAGTCGGACACACTGAGCAACTGAACAACAACAACAACATTAAGGAAGTCTCATAAGCAATGTTCATTATTTTGGCAAATTTACCAAAGGCTGTGTTCTTGCCACCAATTCTAACTTTTTTCACAGCACCAAAAATGTCGCATCTTTACAAAGAAAGAAGATCATATTAAAAACACCATTCTTAAATATGAGAAGCAATTCGTACTTGCACAGAAATACTCACATGTGTTATGACTAACCCATTCTTGCTTAGCACATATGGATATAAGCAAATTGAAATAGATTTTTATCTGTATTTAATGTTCAGAGGTGAAGCAAATATCTCGTTAGTAGGGTTGGGCCAGCTGATGAGGCAAAGTTACTTAAATCTATAGGTCAAGTTCTTCTTTTAAAAATGTCTCTTGCTTCTTCAATTTTTTTTCCTATGATTTTCTGGTTGAATGATTGCCTCTCAATGGAACATTTAATTTTTGTATATGTTAATTACTTCAAACAGGTAAGAATCTAGGTCAGTTGCCTGAAAAATGTTTCAGTTTAAAACATATATTTCTAATGTGATATAAAAGTACGTTACCTTAAAAATTCAACTCTTAGAAGACATGTTTTGTATTATCAATATTTTTTCTGAATTCTAAGGAATATACAATATAAAGCATAATTTTCTTGCCAAGAAATGATGTCTTCATCCTTTTTATTGTCTGTAGGTGCTGAAGAAAAGGTAACTAGAACTAATTTAATACTTCTCTACTGCATAGCAATGTTAATTCATGGTATCTCATTTAATCATTACTATGACATGAAGGTTTGTTTATTATTTTCACTGAAGAAATTAAAGGTCATTCCCCAAAGTCAAAAGTCTCATATGATCAGATCACCATATAAACACAGAAAGCAGGACTTATAAATGCAAAACACTAAGCAGGGTGTAGATTTCATAAGTTTAAACACACACACACACACACACACACACTTTAAATGTCTATGATAGCAGCTGTGCTATTCAGAGCTATCAACAGTGGAATTGGTTTTCCCACTTAGTAGAAAACTATCAATTGCTGGAAACCCTCACCCTGGAAATGACTTTGTCATTACTTTCATAGAATTATTTTACTTGGAATGTGGCATTGTCTCTGGACATCTGAAAGAAATACGATTTCTCTTACTGTATCACCATGTTTTATAAGACATGTGGCATTGTGGAATAAAATGAATGTCTTTGGGGTCAGAATATATTGTTTCAAATTAACATTTACCTACCTAAACAGCAGGAATAGATAATGAGAATAAAATTTCTGTCATTAAAAATTAATTCCAGCTTTTAAATACGATTTACACTGCACTATGGGAAACTTGGAGTTAAAGGGTTGCAATTTTTCTTCTTTAACAAGAGAGGTGACCTCAACCTCCACTAAGTGCTTAGTGGAAGCATTTAGCACAGCAAAATTGTAAGAGCATCCCAGGAGAAAATGAACTGCCATTGATACCAATGCCCTTTATAGAAAAGGAACTTCAAAACACATTTTACCTAAGTAAAAAAATGGAGATAGCGCTGATTAATTTCAAAGTAATCAAAAGAGTTGTCCAAAACTCTAAGTGGGATATTCTCAAAGCTTTTTTTAAAGAAAAGTAATCAGGAGTCTGTATCATGGTAATGATTTTTATCACAAGGTTCTGAAATCTCTGTACATTTAGTCAAAGGAATTATTTCAAGATATAGCTTGCCCTTAGCCTGTTCTACTATGTACTTGCCTTTCATAATAATACCAACACAGAGTTCTAATTTCAGAGGATACAAAGAACTTGGTTAAAAAACTGCAGAATAGAAAAATATTAAAGTTATATATGAACATATGCGTGTATCTGTTTATTGACATGTTTATGTGCGTGATTTGACAAATGATAGCAGGAGAAAATAAACATTAGTCAAAGTTAGAACCAAAAAATAAGTTGAAACTGTTTAGTTCTGTAAAACCTCTTGAATACTCAATGGAGTTATTATCTTTAACATAGACCACTGGAATTCCAGTGAATTTTTTTCCCTGATTATCACTGCTGCTGCTGCTGCTGCTGCTGCTGCTGCTGCTGCTGCTGCTAAGTTGTTTCAGTTGTGTCCGACTCTGTGCGACCCCATAGACGGCAGCCCACCAGGCTCCCCCGTCGTGGGATTCTCCAGGCAAGAATACTGGAGTGGGTTGCCATTTCCTTCTCCAATGCATGAAAGTGAAAAGTGAAAGTGAAGTCACTCAGTCGTGTCTGACTCTTAGCGACCCCATAGACTGCAGCCTACCATGCTCCTCTGTCCATCGGATTTTCCAGGCAAGAGTACTAGGGTGGGGTGCCATTGCCGTCTCTGAATAAATCTACACATCCTTCTAATAACCTCACAGCAGTTACATATGTACCCAAATCTAAGTTCCTACTTTTCAACTTAAGGTGCTTTCTAAGAAATATGTGTATTCAGTTTAAAATTGTGATGTTAATAGCCCAAATCCATTCATAACCCCCAATTATTATAAGAAAAAAAAATAAGACAGGGCTGAAGATTCTTTTTATTAATGACTTTGCTACTTAGCTATGTGTCTTAGCTATACCACCTCTTGCTTGCAATTAATGTACACCCGTGGTGGATTCATGTCAATGTATGGCAAAACCAATACAGTATTGTAAAGCAAAATAAAGTAAAAATAAAAATTAAAAAAAATAAAAAATTTTAAAAAATGAAATTAATTAAGTAAAATTACACAAGGTTCCTCAAAGAAATCTCCTTGAATACAAAAGGAGATACATAGCAGAGCCTCAAAAAGAGGTTAAAACTAGAATAAGGTGTCAGAATAAGTGCCACATCCTGAGGCATTTGTGTGTGTTTTTCCATGCACATGCTATGAACTATACTTTTTCTCCATCTGTCTTAGCCAGAGGACAATCAAAAGTGTCTGACTCTCCTAGTCACAATTTCCATATTGTGAGAAGCTTTATTGTACTGTCCTAGAGAGGTATACCACTTTTTAGCTTCATAATAATAACTTTTTGCTATTATTTTTCTTCTGCTTCTTGACAGCTATCTTGCTCTTCTTACTTCAGTTTCTTAAATAAGAAGCTTAGATGATTGAGTTTAGATCCTTTATCTTTTTTGAGCACTACTTTTGCTGCATCCCACAGATTTTGATAAGTTCTATTTTCAATTAGTTCAAAATATTTTAAAGTTTCTCTTTGTCCATTTGTTATTTAGAAATTGCTTTCTTTCATCTCCAAATATTTGTGAATTTTTGAATGTTGCCTGTGAGTTTTAGAAGAATGTGTATTCTGCTGTTGTTGGATAAAGTAGTTGATCAACATCAATTGGATAAGGTTGATTGATGAGACTACTCAAATCAACTACATTCTAAGTGGTTTTCTACCTGCTTAGCCTATCAATTATTGAGAGAGGTATCAAAGTCTTAAACAATAGTAATGAATTTGTCAATTTCTTCTTGTAGTCTTATCAATGTTTGTCACACGCATTTTAACACTCTGTTAGATACAGATATTCCTTTAGAATTGTTATTTATTCTTGGAGAATCCACCACTTTATCATGATATAATATCCCTATTTATCACTGATGATTTTTCTTACTCTAGAATCTACTTTGTCAGAAATCAATACAGCAACTCCAACTTTCTTTTAGGTTCTATTAACAGAGTACATATTTCTCTATCTTTTCAGTTTCAACCAACCTGAACCTTACTTTAAAGTGGTGTCCCTGTGACAACATATAGTTTGTTCTTTTTTTTTTTTTTTAATCTCATGTTATTTCTCTGTGTTGTAATAGCTATATTTAGATTAATCATATTTTTAGTGATAATTGATATAGTTAAATTAATATTCAACTTGCTGTAACAATTTTCCCTTAGTTGCATTTTTGTTTTCTTTTCCTTTTTGTTCCCTCTTTTAGATTTTCCTTGATTTCAGTTGAACATGTTATTTATGCCTGCATGTGCTCAGCTTTGTCTTACTGTTTGGAATCCCGTAGACTGTCAGTTCAGTTCAGTTCAGTCTCTCAGTCGTGTCCGACTCTTTGCAACCCCATGAAATGCAGCACGCCAGGCCTCCCTGTCCATCACCAACTCCTGGAGTTCACTCAGACTCATGTCCATCGAGTCAGTGATGCCATCCAGCCATCTCAGCCTCTGTCGTCCCCTTCTCCTCCTGCCCCCATTCCCTCCCAGCATCAAAGTCTTTTCCAATGAGTCAACTCTTCTCATGAGGTGGCCAAAGTACTGGAGTTTCAGCTTTAGCATCATTCCTTCCAAAGAAATCCCAGGGCTGATCTCCTTCAGAATGGACTGGTTGGATTTCTTTGCAGTCCAAGGAACTCTCAAGAGTCTTCTCCAACACCACAGTTCAAAACCATCAATTCTTTGGCGCTCAGCTTTCTTCACAGTCCAACTCTCACATCCATACATGACTACTGGAAAAACCATAGCTTTGACTAGACGGACCTTTGTTGGCAAAGTAATGTCTCTGCTTTTGAATATGCTATTCTAGGTTGGTCATAACTTTTCTTCCAAAGAATAAGCGTCTTTTAATTTCATGGCTACAATCACCATCTGCAGTGATTTTGGAGCCCAAAGGTATTGTAGACCTCCATAATCCTCTGTCAATGGAATTTTCTAGGCTCAAATACTGGAGTGCCTTGCCATTTCCTACTCCAGGGGATCTTTCCGATCCAGAATTCAAATCCTCCTCTTTTTAGTCTCTTGCGTTGACAGGCAGATTCTTTACCACTGCACCACCTGGGAGGCCCTCATGTTATTTAAATGATTCCATTTTTTCTCTTCTCTATAATCCTTTTAAAAATATTTTTAATTGTTGTCCTAGGGTTTGTAATATATCTGTATACATATATATAATCTTTTTTAAGATTTGTTTCCAGTTTGGGTCACCACAGAGCATTGAGTAGAATTTCCTATGTTATAGAGTAGGTTCTGACTAGTCATTAATTTTATGCATAACAGTGTATATATGTCAATCCCAGTCTACCATTTCATCCCATCCCCCACCCCTCCTTGGTAACCACAAGTTTAGAGAATGAACTTAATAGGCATTTGTTAGAGACAAACTTCTGGTCATATTTCATGACGTTTATTCTTTTTTCCCCTTTACCAATGCCATGAGGGATCACATGAGGACCTACCAGTAAACCCATAAAAATCTGAGGAGTTTTTATACATGGTGGGTCCCAGAAATTTCTCCTTCTCAAGTTAGTCCATACTCAGATTTCAGCAATTGGTCAAAATTACTGTATAATATTTTCTACAATTGATGCCTCCAGGTAAGCAACTTTTTGCTGTAATTCTCATTATTTATGTCTCTCTACCAATTTCAAGGTGGAGATTTGTCCTACAATGCCAGTTCTTGAATAGAATAAAGAAAAATCATTGACTTCTCATTTGCTTTGTTTTTTCTTATTGTAAGAGAGTGATGACTTCTCTGCATCTTCTCTCTTCTCTTCCTTATTCCCAGTGTTTCTACTCAGCTCAATTTACCATCTACTCTCAGCAGATTTTTTTCAGTAGGAGTCTGTCCTCTCAAAAAAGAGTTTTCATTGGATGTTTTGAGATTTTTTAGCCATACCTGACCCCAGTAATTTTCAGATATTCCATGGTAATTTTTTATTCCTTGTTGCTTGTCTACTTTATTTATTTACTTGGCCACCCACAAGGCACATGGGATCTTAGTTCCCCAACCAGGGATCACACCTGAGCTGCACACTTTGGAAGCACAGAGCCCCATGAGACTTCCAAAAATGTCTCTCCACAGTAATTTTGACATAATTTATAGGTTGGAACTGTGCAATATTTTCCTTAAATTAGATGGTCTCTTTCTAATCCACTTACTGAATTGTCCACTTATAATTTTACCAGGGAGAATGAATAAGTACCATAGGAAACTTCTGGCTTCTCCAGGTTAAGTTTAAGACCATCATAGTAACTTTTTCCCTTCCCTCTGGACTCTCCTATACTGCTGTGTAACTTGACCTTGTCAATATTTTGACATCATACCCCCAACCAATGTTTATATTCTGGCTTCATCATATGTTGGCTTGGGTTTTGTTGTTGTTGTTGTTGTTGTTGTTGTTCTACTTGCTATATAGTTGCTTTGTCAGTATCCATGAGGGAATTTATGGGATTAAAACACAATTCCAAAACTCATGTGCGTTGAGTCTGTGATGCTTCTTAAACAGATATAATGTAATATCAAATAACTCATGAAGTAATATTAAGTAGTTTAATATCATAAAAATATATAAAACAAATAAAAATTGATGATAACAATAGAAATAGGAAGCCAGACAGATTTATGGAACAGTTTTTGTGTAATGGAAAAAAAAAAAGGATAAACAATGGATCAAAATCAAAGTGAACAGCCTCATAAAGAAGTAGTATACCTCAACCAATCCCCTCAGCCCTAGTTATCAATAATATAGTGCTTTTTGAGCTACAGTAGTTTTCTGTTCTCAGTTTGATATGGCTACAGAATAAATTCTACTAGATTATTTGAAAACTCAAGATATCAGATAATTTAATTCTTTGGATAAATAATTGCAATCTTTCTCACAAAAAAAAACACATAAAAGTGGTATTGTTCTGACAGAACTTGCAAAACTTAGCATTTATTTTCTGAGACTACAAACTTTCAAAATGTTTACTTAAAACTCCTGAAATCCACCTGCTAACTTGAAAAAAATCACTGTGTTTAACATAAGACTTTGCCTAATCCTGCTATATTACTATGTAACCTCAAGTGTACACAGAAATCTGTGTATATAAGAAACAGTTTTGAGTAAATATTTAAAATAAATGAAATAAAAGCTTCTGAATGCCAAATATTTTTGAGAAAAAAGTGATTTATATGTTATCAATTTTTAAACTGTATCATCTATTCTTCTGGGTAATGAAAATGATCAACATCTTATAAGCTCTAAGCTTTCTCCCAAGTTTGATGTAGACATGGTGGCATATCATTACAATTATTTAGTCTTTGTTTTGTTTCATTAGCATTTCGTAACTTTCATTATATAAGCCCTGCACATCTTTTATTATATTTAAACCTAAGAATTTAATCTTTTGGCAATTGCAGCTGTTATTAAGTTTTAATTTAAGTTTCCGTATGCTTATTGCTAGCATGTAGAAGTGCAATTGATTATTGAATGTTGACTTTACCTCAATTATTAGTTTTGGAAGTTTTGTGTACATGCCTTGAAATTTTCTATGTATATAATCATCTCATTTATGAATAAACACAGCTTTATTTATTCTTTTTCCAATCTGTTTACCTTTCATTTCCTTTTTGCCTACTGCTCTGACTAGGACTTCCAGACTATATAGAGGTGACAAAGAATATTTTTCTTTGTTCTGGTTCTAAGAAGAAAACATTTATTCATTAAACATTTAGTCACCTAGTCATTAATCATTAAATATGTTGGCTTTAGTTTTTTTTTGTGTGTGTATGTCTTTACCAAGTTGAAGAAGTTTCTAGTTTTAATTTGTTCAGGATTTTTGTCACTAGGGGTTGTTGATTTTTGTTAAGAACTGTTTCTGTATCAATTGATATATTTGTGTGATTTTTATACTGTAAATTATTAACATGAGAAGTTATATTGATGGATTTTAGAATACTGAGCCAACCCTGTGTCTCTGGAATAATATCCCCTTGGTCATAGGTTATATTAATTTTTTATATTGCTAAATTTGATTTGCTGTGCATTTTTGAGGAATATTGCACATATGATCTTTGGAGATACTGATCTACTGTTTTATTTTGTTTTTGAACTGTCCCTGTCTGATTTTGGAATTGGAATATATGGATTTATAAAACAAATTGGGAGCATCTCCTCCTTTTTTCCAGGAGAGATTGTGGAAAATTGGTGTTAATTATTTGGTAATCTGTTAGTAAGCTTCTTTGGTGAAACCATTTGTATTTGGAGTTCTTTTGGGGAGAATTTTCTAACTAAATAAATTCATTTCTAAAAATAGATACAATGTAATATTGGTTGAGTTTTAGTAGTTAGCATCTTTTAGGAGAAGGCAATGGCATCCCACTCCAGTGCACTTGAAAAACCTGTATGCAGGTCAGGAAGCAACAGTTAGAACTGATATGGAACAACAGATTGGTCCCAAATAGGAAAAGGAGTATGTCAAGGCTGCATACTGTCACCCTGCTTATTTAACTTATATGCAGAGTACATCATGAGAAATGCTGGGCTGAAAGAAGCACAAGCTGGAATCAAGATTGCCAGGAGAAATATCAATAACCTCAGATATGCAGATGACAACACCCTTATGGCAGAAAATGAAGAGGAACTAGAAAGCCTCTTGATGAAAGTGAAAGTTGAGAGTGAAAAAAAGTTGGCTTAAAGCTCAACATTGAGAAAATGAAGATCATGGCATCTGGTCCCATCACATCATGGGAAATAGATGGGAAAACAGGAGAAACAGTGTCAGGCTTTATTTTTTTGGGCTCCAAAATCACTGCAGATGGTGATTGGAGCCATGAAATTAAAAGACGCTTACTCTTTGGAAGGAAAGTTATGACCAACCTAGATAGCATATTCAAAAGCAGAGACATTACTTTGCCAACAAAGGTCCATCTAGTCAAGGCTATGGTTTTTCCAGTGGTCATGTATGGATGTGAGAGTTGGACTGTGAAGAAAGCTGAGTGCTGAAGAATTGATGGTTTTGAACTGCGGTGTTGGAGAAGACTCTTGAGAGTCCCTTGGACTGTAAGGAGATCCAACCAGTCCATGCTAAAGGAGATTAGTCCTGAGTGTTCTTTGGAAGGACTGATGCTAAAGCTGAAACTCCAATACTTTGGCCACCTCATAAGAAGAGTTGAATCACTGGAAAAAACTCTGATGCTGGGAGGGATTAGGGGCAAGAGGAGATGGGGATGACAGAAGATGAGATGCCTGGATGGCATCACCAACTTGATGGGTATGAGTTTGGGTGAACTCTGGGAGTTATTGATGGATTGGGAGGCCTGGCATGCTGCATTTCATGTGGTTTCAAAGAGTCGAACACGACTTAGCGACTGAACTGACCTGAACTGAACTGAAAATTGAAAGTGAATTTTCCTCAGTCATGTCTGACTCTTTGTGACCCTATGGACTGTATAGTCCATTGAATTCTCTAAGCCAGGATACTGGAGTGGCTGCCTTTCCCTTCTGTAGAGGATGTTCCCAACCCAGGGATCAAACCCAGGTCTTGTGGGTTGAAGGCAGATTATTTACCAGCTCAGCCCCAAGGGAAGCCCAGGAATACTGGAGTGAGTAGTCTATCCCTTCTCCAGGGGATCTTCCCAACCTAGTAATTGAACTGGGGTCTCCTGCATTATAGGCAGGTTCTTTACTAACTGAACTATCAGGGGAAATATTCATTATTTTTATCACAATGTTACTTAGAAAATTTTACTGAGTTTGTTCAACTGGACTTTTCAAATAGGGGGGAAAAAGTCTATACAAATATCTTCAATATTATATCCAGCATCAATTTGTTAAATTAAAAAAATGCAATACATAAATGAAATCAAGACATTCTGAAAAACTTCTAATGCTAGAATGATAGGTAATCTACACAAAGTTGAATTTTCTAACTACAGAGATTTTTGTTTAGAGAATGAAAATCAAAGCCATAGATTTACACAAATATTTGAGCATATAAAAAGATGCAAGTTGGAATCCTTTAATAAAATCAGATTTAGGAAAGGGCAACTTTATTTTATTGCAATCATATTTGACGAAAAAAAAAACAAAATTAAATGTTCCACCTACTTTGGCAATATTTTTCTACTTCTTAAATAATCATATGTGAAAAACTAAAAAGAAAGTAATAAATTAGATATGTATCTGCTTATTTTCCCTTTAAATTGAGTATGCCTAAGTCCTTGTATTAGCTTGAACTAGTCATAGCATCACTGACTTAATGGAAATGAGCTTGCATAAACTCCAGGAGATGGTGAAGGACAGGGAAATTTGGAGTGCTGCAGTCCATGGCTGCAGAGTTGGACATGACTTAGTAACTGAACAAACAGCAGCAATAAAAGTCACAAAAATGCTGTGACCAAAAAACGAACAAAACTAACCAACCCCAAAGTCAGTACTTACTACAACAGTCATCATTTATCCTCATGGATTTTCAGATCACCAGAAAGTAAGTTGGTTTGACCTGGGTTTAATTTGATAGTTCTGCTGAGCTTTGTGTTCCTACATATGCCCAGGGGTTCAGTGGGAATTAGTTAGGGTTTGGCCTATCTAGATTCCCCTCTTGAGAAAAACAAATTGGACCAGGCATATTTTTCTCGTGACAATTTCAGATATCCTGAAGTGTGTACATGCTAAGTCCTTTCAGTTGGTGTCTGACTCTTTGTGACCCTATGGACTGTAGCCCATCAGTCTCCTTTGTCAATGAGATTCTCCAGGCAAGAATATTGGGGTGGGTTGCCATGCCCTCCTCCAGGGTAACTTCCCAACTCAGGGACTGAAACCAAGTTTCCCACATTGCAGGTGGATTCTTTACCATCTGACTCACCAGGGAAGCCCAAGAATACTGGAGTGGGTGGCCTATCCATTCTCCAGGGGATCTTCCTGACCAGGAATTGAACCATGGTCTCCTGCACTGCAGAAGGATATTTTACCAGTTGAGTTGAAACCCTCTGTTTCTCTGGAGAACCCCAAATAATACAAATACATTGGCCACTGCAGAAGTTAGCCATTAAGTCAAACCACTAAGAGAAGAGACTCTGCAGAAACTGGATCATAGAAATGAGAGGTGTGAAAAGGTGAACAAGTGAAGCTAGAGTAATTAAGGACCCATGAAATGGGAAGATCTCTCATGCGGGGATTTTCAAAGAACTCATACAGGTGTGTAATAGGAAGCCACATATTGAGCTATTTGATACCTGGAGGATTGCCTCAGGTCAGCAATAACAAGCAAGAGGAGATGACTTCACTCCTAGTTAGGTAAAAATTTTGCCTCACTTTTAAAATCCTTCTCATGAATCCCCAGTGCTCTAAAGGTTGAAAACATTCTGAAGAGAAAATTGTGGTTAAAGGAAAATGCATAATTCATGCCCTCTAATTGTGTGTTTCCTAAGGTTTTAGGCCTCCCTGAACTTTGAAGAAAGAGGAGAGGGGATGAGTATTGAATTGGGTGAGAAATTTCTATTTTAAAGTGGTTGATTTTGTAGTAACATTTTTTTTTCTATTCAGTTTATTTAAACTAAACAAACAAAAAATATTTCACTCACCTTTCCTACCCCCAGTCCCCTGCCTCTGCATGTATGTATGTTCAGTTGCATTCAACTCTTTAAGACACTTTGGACTGTAGCTCACCAAGTTCCTCCATCCATGGAATTTTCAGGCAAGAATAATGGAGTGGGGGGATCTTCCCAATCCAAGGATCAAACCCAAATCTCCTACTTTGGCAGGCAGGTTCTTTACCAGCCAAGCCACCACGAAATACCCTGCCCTGCTTTCGACAACCTAAAATTTGTTCTCTGGATTTTTGAGTCTTTTTTTTTTTTTAAGTATAACTTATAAAAAAAAGTTTTATAGAACAAATGTTTTAATGTTTTAAAACAAAAAGTTTTCCATTAGTTCAGTTCAGTTCAGTTCAGTCGCTCAGTCTTGTTCGACTCTTTGCAACCCCATGAATTGGAGCACACCAGGCCTCCTTGTCCATCACCAACTCCCAGAGTCTACTCAAACTCACATCCATCGAGTTGGTGATGCCATCCAGCCATCTTATCCTCTGTCATCCCCATCTCCTCTTGCCCCTAATCCCTCCCAGGATCAGAGTCTTTTCCAATGAGTCAACTCTTTGTACGAAGTGGTCAAAGTACTGGAGTTTCAGCTTTAGCATCAGTCCTTCCAAAGAACACCCAGGACTAATCTCCTTTAGAATGGACTGGTTGGATCTCCTTGAAGTCCATGGGACTCTCAAGAGTCTTCTCCAACACCACAGTTCAAAAGCATCAATTCTTCAGCACTCAGCTTTCTTCACAGTCCAACTCTCACATGCACGTGACCACTGGAAAAACCATAGCCTTGACTAGACGGACCTTAGTCGGCAAAGTAATGTCTCTGCTTTTGAATATGCTATCTATGTTGCTCATAACTTTCTTTCAAGGAGTAAGCATCTTTTAATTTCATGGCTGCGGTCACCATCTGCCGTGATTTTGGAGCCCCAAAAGATAAAGTCTCTCACTGTTTCCATTGTTTCCCCATCTATTTCCCACGAAGTGATGGGACCAGATGCCATGATCTTTGTTTTCTCAATGTTGAGCTTTAAGTCAACTTTTTCACTCTCCTCTTTGACTTTCAAAAAGGGGCTTTCTAGTTCCTCTTCACTTTCTGCCATGAGGGTGGTGTCATCTGCATATCTGAGGTTATTGATATTTCTCCTGGCAATCTTGATACCAGTTTGTGCTTCCTCCAGCCCAGCGTTTCTCATGATGTACTTTGCATATAAGTTAAATAAGCAGGGAGACAGTATACAGCCTTGACGTACTCCTTTTCCTATTTAGGACCAGTCTGTTGTTCCATGTCCAGTTCTAATTGTTGCTTCCTGACCTGCATATAGGCTTCTCAACAGGCAGGTCAAGTGGTCTGGGATTCCTATCTCTTTCAGAATTTTCCATCATTTATTGTGATCCACACAGTCAAAGGCTTTGGCATAGTCAATAAAGCAGAAATAGATGTTTTTCTGGAACTCTCTTGCTTTTTCGATGGTCCAGCAGATGTTGGCAATTTGATCTCTGGTTCCCCTGCCTTTTCTAAAACCAGCTTGAACATCTGGAATTTCATGGTTCACATATTGCTGAAGCCTGGCTTGAAGAATTTTGAGCATTACTTTACTAGTGTGTGAGATGAGTGCGATTGTGTGGTTGTTTGAGCAATCTTTGGCACTGCCTTTCTTAGGAATTGGAATGAAAACTGACCTTTTCCTGTCCTATGGCCACTGCTGAGTTTTCCAAATATGCTGGCATATTGTGTGCAGCACTTTCACAGCATCATCTTTCATGACTTGAAATAGTTCATAAAGGGTTTCTTTTTTCTGTAATTGGTGTATCTTTTAAAACTAAACGTTTCCAGAAAGTTATAGAGGCCACCCAAGAAATAGGAAAGGAGATATTAATAAGCATGATCAAAAGAAAAAAACTGGACAGAATTAAAACATCATGGTTATATCCCCTTGAGAGGGAAGAGTCTACAATCCCCAAAACTGGCTTTACTGAAGAGCTCTGTGAAAAATTGCTGCAACTAAATTGTAAGGCAATCAATTTACTGGAGAACATAACATAACAAATCAAGTCACTTATCTGTCATTATGCTAGCTACAAGCCAAGGCTGAGGCTTTGGTGCCTGACAGTGTTAAAAAAGTGACCAATGTTCTTTCACTATGAATATGCATCTGGCAAATAAGATTGAAGTCAAGGTTCTGTCATTTCATTAACTATTGAAACTAGCCCCAGACAATGACAGGGAAATTGCTTCTGTTTTACCAATCATGAACGTTAAAGTAAATATTTTAAAATTAGGAACCTCTTCCCTAGACACTGATGTCCTTTTCTGCTACCCAAGTATGCAGATGGAAAACAGAAAGTGGTGCCTGTACAATTGCTTCTTTCTCTCATTACAATTCTATTTGTATTTTTTCTCTGGAAAATTCAATCTATGTCCCCCCCTCCCCCCCAGTTAATGACAACTCATATTTTAAGAAAAAAATTTCCATCTCTGTATTCACTCCTGTGTGAGTCCTGCTTGCCTTTCCTCCTTTCAATCAAATTTATGACTATTGATCTCTTATTTGCCTTCATTCCAGTATGGATGTTCATCTATCAGAGCATCTGTAATGTTAATTTGTAAGACTGTTCACTTGTTCGCATGCTTTATTTATGTACTATATTTTCTGACTCTTCAGTAATTAGATATTTGATATCAGCAAATGTGTTCGGTACATTCATATTCTGAATGACTTGTATGATAATTGAAATGTAGAAGTCCAATATATTTGGGTAGAATGCAGTGGTTTGAGTTTCTTTTTTTTGGGGGGGGGTGGGGGGAGAGGGGTACTTACCTTTTGTCAACCAGTGTGTTGAGTAACGTATATATCCTCATATCATATTGTGGGCTTCCCAAGTGATTCAATGGTAAACAATTGGCCTGCCATTGCAGGGGGCCCAAGAGATGTAGTTTTGATCCCTGGGTAGGAAAGATCTCCTGTTGAAGGAAGTGGTAACCCACTCCAGTGGGTTGCCTAGAAAATTTTATGGATAGAGTAGGAATCTAACCATCTTGGGTTTACCCAAAAAAAGATTAACTACAAGATGTACGGTGCAATTTTTTTTTTCTGTGCAATTTTGTATGGAGAATAATCAAGTAGAAGCTTTCTATAAGGCTTCTGGGAAGAGTTCAATGTTATAAAGTAGTAAAGTAAAAGCCTGACTCCTAGAATTGCTCCCTCCACCATCTTGAATTGTTAAAGACTATGAAATCAAGAAAAAAATCCCATGGACAGAGGAGCCTAGCGGGCTACAGTCCATGGGGTCACAAAGAGTCAGACGACTGAGCGACTAAGTACAGCAACAACATGACAAACTAAGAACTAGTTGGAATACTAAAGCAGTAGAACAAAAAAAGCAAATTGGGTCCTTGGTAAAGAAACAGAATTAAATTCTGGAGGCACATTTATTTCATGTCATAATATTTATAATGAAAATAATTTTTAAATTTTTTTCTTTCTACCTAAAATAATATTATTTATGTATTTATTTTTAGTCTGTGTTGCTGTGCATGGGCTTTCGCTAGTTGCAGAGAATGAGGGCCCTCTCTCTCTCTCTCCCTCTCTGTCTCTCGTTACAGTGCGAGGGCTTCTCAATGTGGTGGCTTCTCTTGTTGCAGTGCATAGACTCTATGCGCACAGGCTTCAGGAGTTGCAGCACATGGACTCAACAGTTGTGGCCAGCGGGCTCTAGAGTGCTGGCTCAGTAGTTGCAGTGCACAGGGTTAGTTGCTCTGTGGCATGTGGGATATTCCTGGACCAGAAGTCAAACCATTGTCCCCTGCTTTGCAAGGCAGATTCTTAACCACTGGACCACCAGGGAAGCCCCCCTCCTTTTTTTTTTTAACCAAAAAAGGCAAAATTCCTTACTACATTATTTTTACCAGCATTCTGAATGTAAGGATATTAAAGTCCAAGGTTTAAGTTAACCACCTGTTAGGACAAGATCAGGACAAGAATTCAAATCCAAGACTCTCTCTCCAAGGCCATTGTTTTACCAGGGTACCATAGAATTTGTAAGAAATCTCAGCATTCTAGTGAGTGGCTCCACTAATTCCACTGCAATGTTCTCTGCTTTTCTAAGCATAGGTACACAAGCATAAGTAAAATAAACAGCACATCTCACATATTTTCAGAAATTTTAACTCGTTATTCCATTAAATTGATACCGATGTCAAACTCAAACCTTTAATTAATGTTAACAATTTTTAACCATCTCTATTTTTAAATTAATACAAGATACACTTTTCATCCTTGGCTAGCCTGGATATAGTTTTTTTTTTTTTTTTAGTGATAACATTCAAAAGAAGCAATGACCTCCTAACATGTGAATAATGTGATTAATCATTTACTCTGTAGTATAGTAATATTCCCAAAGTAGATTTAATGATAGCAGATATATGATAAACAGATTTAATGATACAATTCACTGGAGAGAAACATGGAGAGGATCATTCAGACTTGTATATTTGAATATATATATAGTTTTGAAGTGTACATTTCTCCTTATAGATAATAAAAATGGTGCCCTACACAGCTGAGTAGCTGAACCTTATAAGAATACATGTATGGAGAAAAAAAAAGATACAATGCTTCATATTTTAGAAAGGTACACAGCGTTAAGAAAAAAGAATTTAAAACTAGAAATTTCATCAGCACTAGAAAACAGCAAAATGCTCCAAGAAGATATATGCAAGTAAGGCATTCTTGCCATCCCTCTTTTTCAAGTTATCATGAATTAAGTGCTGAAAGGAAGACCAGATTCTTTAGCGGAGGTACATGGCATATGATTACAAATTTGAGATATACATCAAGTAAGGAAGAAGAAAGACAGTTTTACACATAGCTAACTGTATGAAAAAGTCTGCTTCTGAGAAATGATATTAACTGCATGGCAGTGTTTATCACAGTGTAAAGGGTTCAACGAAAGGCAAAGGTTTCTGTTAGATTGTGGCTGGTTCTCCAGTTCCAAGGAAGAAGCAACAATCTCATTTGTGGTATTCCCCAGAGCATGTCTTACTTTTCTGTCACTTTGGTCCTGGTTGCACTGATGGTACAGCTTCTCATAGTCCTTTGCTTTATGAAAAGTGCAGAGGGTAATTGGATGCAAGGAAATAAAAGAATTCATTTCAAGGCTATGCTCAAACTACTTAACATTGAATTCCACCAATGAAAAATCTGCTAGCTGAAAGCAAACTTGCACTTGGCAAAATGGATGAGTTCTTTGTGGTCTAAGATAGAATTCAATATTGGCACTGGCATTTCCTGAAAAAGACACTTGATATTTCAGGCAAGTCAGGGGAACAGTTCTATTTAGCCTAAACAATATACAGTAAAATTATAACAGCCAGAATCAAAACATAAGAAAAGTATATGTCAACTTGTCAATAAACAGTATGTAATAACTATATATGGATCATCTTTTATGTGTATGAATTGGCTATGAGAGATTATTTATCTTTCCTCTAAGATAATGAATAGAAGTACAATGCAAAAAAATAGCAATTCCTGTTTAGCTAATTGCTTTCCTATTACAAATCTACTATTAATACCAGTAGAGGGGCAAGTCAGTCTAAGAAAGAAGAAAACCTCATAATTAAGGGAAGGATATAATGCTAAATCATTTTAATTTATTTGAAAGAAAGATACTGATTGCCTTTTACAAACTCTTGTCAAATGTCTCTGCTTGTCATAGACTAAAGACTTTATGGACTAAAGTTAATTTCCTGAGGATTAAACAAAAAGATTTAATGTCATTTGCTCCATATCACCTACTAAAATAATTTAATTTTTAAAGAATCTCATCTTAAACTGAAATCCAAATGAAGACAACATTTGGCAGGTCACATAATGGATGGCGCAAGTTTACATTTTCAGAAGTAACACAAATAGACTTACCCTTGGGAATTTTACACAGTTAGAAAAAGGTAACTGTTAGAACTCAATAACATTTCACTTTATGAGAAATGAACAATTGTCTGCACCAACAGTACAGATGGTGGAACCCTTGCAAGAAACAGATATGGGGAAGTCTTAATGAGACATTATCAATGGGTTCAGAGAAGACAGGATAATCTCAAGTGTACTGACGCCAAAGTCAGCAGACTGAAATAACAAGACTGATATGAGTAACTTGTCCACTATACTGAAATCATTAGAGTTGAGAGTAAAGAGAGCCTGATATTTTTATTTAATCACAACATTAAAAGAATCAAGTAAAATTGAGTAAACAAACATGCCAGCACTGCAAAACTTTGTAACTTCCCGGTTACTTTGTTGTATCTTTTTTCATCCCTGATGCAAGCCAGGGGATCAATGCCATGTTTGTTTCCACAAATGTGCATGTGTGAGTGTATTGTGTAGGTTTGTAAGTCATCATTAATAAGCATTCAATGACTACAGTTTGAGAGTTTAAACTGCTGCAAGTAAAAAAGTAAAATTCCCTAATAAAAAAGCATTTTGAATTTAATTTAAGGGAAAGAGAGGAAGAATAAGATTTGGCATATCCTATCACTCTATTAATAGCATTCAAATTTCAACTAGAGAGCTGGCAAATTTCTGTGCTTATAGATGTTTCAGTTCAGTTCAGTCGCTCAGTTGTGTCCAACTCTTTGCGACCCCATGAATTGCAGCACGCCAGGCCTCCCTGTCCATCACCAACTCCTGGAGTTCACTCAGACTAGCGTCCATTGAGTCAGTGATGCCATCCAGCCATCTCATCCTCTGTCGTCCCCTTCTCCTGACCCCAATCCCCCCCAGCATCAGAGTCTTTTCCAATGAGTCAACTCTTCGCATGATGTGTCCAAAGTTATGGAGTTTCAGCTTCAGCATCATTCCCTCCAAAGAAATTACAGGGTTGATCTCCTTCAGAATGCACTGGTTGGATCTCCTTGCACTCCAAGGGACTCTCAAGAGTCTTCTCCAACACCATAGTTCAAAAGAATCAATTCTTCGGCACTCAGCCTTCTTCACAGTCCAACTCTCACATCCATACATGACCACTGGAAAAATAGCCTTGACTAGACGGACCTTAGTCAGCAAAGTAATGTCTCTGCTTTTGAATATGCTATGTAGGTTGTTCATAACTTTTTTTCCAAGGAGTAGAAGATCTAACTATAAGAAAGCTAGAATTGCTAGTCTGCAAAGGCAGTATTTATTTTACATTAAGAAAAGATTATATTTAAATTTTTGACATAATTTGATGACAGTGGTAGGAACTCTAAGGCAAGAAAAGACTCAGATTATCATTGACTGTCAACCTGTCCCATCTCACCTGCAACAAAACATTGACTCAGTGGTAGATTTATAGGAATATTATTTTAAGGTGAGAGCTACTTTTGTGAGAAAATGGGTATAAAAGAAGGAAATATCCCTCATTTGTTTGTATTCATCATGATCTGAATGTTCCATTAATCATGAAACTACATTTTTCCCCCCATGAAGGGAGTTGACTATTCATATTTTAAAAATACGCATTTCATGTCCTTAAGAAGTGAAACACTGACAGCTTGATAACATTTCCACATAACCCTATTAAATTTTCTATGCATAACTTTTAAGAATTGGAGAAAATGAGAGGTGAAAAAAAAGGTCATTGTTTAATTCTCCATTTCTTCTTACTGCTGTATTGATAAGTTTATCATAGCTGTGTTAGTGTTTAATGGGAATATATTTGTCATAATTATTAAACCTTTAATATTTCTTAATTTCTATCAAATAACAAACAGGTGATAGGGTCGTCCAAGATTGGCAGGTCATGGTGAAGAGTTCTGAAAAAATTGTGGTCCACTGGAGAAAGGAATGGCAAACCGCTTACATATTCATGCCTTGAAAACCCCATGAAAAGCATGAAAAGGTAAAAAGTAATGACACTGAAAGAGGAACTCCCCAGGTCAGTAGGTGCTCAATATGCTACTGGAGATCAGTGGAGAAATAACTTGAGAAAGAATGAAGGGATGGAGCCAAAGCAAAACAACACCCAGTTTTGTGGATGTGCCTGGTGATAGAAGTCTGATGACATAAAGAGTAATATTGCATCAGTTCAGTTCAGTTGTTCATCATGTCTGACGCTTTGCAACCCCGTGAATTGCAGCATGCCAGGCCACCCTGTCCATCACCAACTCCCGGAGTTACTCAAACTCATGTCCATTGAGACAGTGATGCCATCCAGCCATTTCATTCTCTGTCGTCCTCTTCTCCTGCCCCCAATCCCTTGCAGGATCAGAGTCTTTCCCAATGAGTCAACTCTTCGCATGAGGTGGCCAAAGTATTGGAATTGCAGCTTCAGCATCAGTCCTTCCAATGAACACCCAGGACTGATCTCTTTTAAAATGGATTGGTTGGCTCTCCTTGAAGTCCATGGGACTCTCAAGAGTCTTCTCCAGCACCACAGTTCAAAAGCATCAATTCTTCAGTGCTCAGCTTTCTTCACAGTCCAACTCTCACATCCATACATGACCAAGGGAAAAACCATAGCCTTGACTAGATGGATCTTTGTTGGCAAAGTAATGTCTATGCTTTTTAATATGCTACCTAGGTTGGTCATAACTTTCCTTCCAAGGAGTAAACGTCTTTTAATTTCATGGCTGCAATTACCATCTGCAGTGATTTTGGAGCCCCCAAATATAAAGTCTAACACTCTTTCCCTATCTATTTCCCATGAAGTGATGGGACCAGATGCCATGACCTTCGTTTACTGAATGTTGAGCTTTAAGCCAACTTTTTCATTCTCCTCTTTCACTGTCATCAAGAGACGTTTTTAGGTCCGCTTCACTTTCTGCCATAAGGGTGGTGTATCTTCATATCTGAGGTTATTGATATTTCTCACAGCAATCTTGATTACAGCTTGTGTTTCCTCCAGCCCAAGTTTCCCATGATGTACTCTGCATATAAGTTAAATAAGCAGGTTGACAGTATGCAGCCTTGACGTACTTCTTTTCCTATTTCTAACCAGTCTGTTGTTCCATGTCCAGTTCTAACTGTTGCTTCCTGACCTGCATACAGGTTTCTCAAGAGGCAGGTCAGGTGTTCTGGTATTCACATCTCTTTCAGAATTTTCCAGTTTATTTTGATTCACACAGTCAAAGGCTTTGGCATAGTCAATAAAGCAGAAATAGATGTTTTTCTGGAACTCTCTTGCTTTTTTGATGGTCCAGCGCATGTTGGTAATTTGATCTCTGGTTCCTCTGCCTTTTTTCTAAAACCAGCTTGAACATCTGGAAGTTCATGGTTCATGTGTTGCTGAAGCCTGGCTTGGAGAATTTTGAGCATTACTTTACTAGAGTGTGAGATGAGTGCAATTGTGTGGTAGTTTGAGCATTCTTTGGCATTGCCTTTCTTTGGGATTGGAATGAAAACTGACCATTTCCAGTCCTGTGGCCACTGGTCTATGAACCAACGCAAACTAGAAGTAGACCCAAGGGCCTATGAACCAAGGCAAACTGAAAGTGGTCAAACAGGAGATGGCAAGAGTGAACATCAACATTTTAGGAATCAGCAAACTAAAGTGGACTGGAATGGGTGAATTTAACTCAGATAACCATTATATCTACCACTGTGGGCAAGAATCCCCTAGAAGAAAAGGAGTAGCCCTCATAGTAAACAAAAGAGTCTGAAATCCAGTACTTACATGCAATCTCAAAAACAACAGAATGATCTCTGTTTGTTTCCAAGACAAACCATTCAATATTACAGGAATTAAAAATCTATGAACTGACCAGTAAAGCTGAAGAAGAAAGGTTCTATGAAGACCCACAAGGCTTTCTAGAATGAACACCCCAGAAAGATGTCCTTTTCACTATAGAAGACTGGAATGTAAAAGTAGGAAGTCAAGAGATACCTGGAGTAACAGGCAGATTAGACCTTGGAGAGCTAAATGAAGCAGGTCAAATGCTAACATAGTTTAGCTAAGAGAACACACTGGTCATAGCAAATACCCTCTTCCAACAACACAAGAAAAGACTCTACATATGGATATCACCAGATGCTCAATACTAAAATCAGATTGATTACATTCTTTGCAGCCAAAGCTGGAGAAGCTCTATACAGCCAACAAAAACAAGCCCGGTAGCTGACTGTGGCTCAGATCATGAACTCCTTATTACCAAATTCAGAATAAAATTTAAGAAAGTATGGAAAAGACCTCAAGACCACTCAGGAATTAACTAAATCAAATCCTTTATGATTATACAGTGGAGGTGACAAATAGATTCAAGGCATTAGATCTGATAGACAGGGTGCTTGAAGAACTATGGATGGAGGTTTGTGACATTGTATAGGAGGCAATAATCAAGCACATCCTCAAGAAAAAGAAATGCAAAAAGGCAAAATGGTTGTCTGAGGAGGCATTACAAACAGCTATGAAGATAAGCTAAAGACAAAGGAAAAAAGGAAAGATATACCCATTTGATCGCAGAGTTCCAAAGAATAGGAAAGATAGATAAGAAAGCCCTCCTCAGTGATGAACGCAAAGAAATAGAGGAAAACAATAGAATGGGAAAGACTAGAGATCTCTTCAAGAAAATTAGAGATACCGAGAAACTTTTCATGCAAAGATGGCCACAATAAAGGACAGAAATGATATGGACCTGATATTAAGAAGAGGTGGCAAGAATACAGAGAAGAACCATATAAAAAAGATCTTCACGACCAAGATAATCATGATGGTGTGATCACTCACCTAGAGCCAGATATTGTGGAATGTGAAGTCAGTTGACCTTAAAAAGTATCACAAAGCTAGTGGAGGTGATGGAATTGCAGCTGAGCTATTTCAAATCCTGAAAGATGATGCTATGAAAGTGCTGCACTCAATATGCCAGCAAATTTGGAA
Source organism: Ovis canadensis (assembly GCF_042477335.2). NCBI lineage: Eukaryota > Metazoa > Chordata > Mammalia > Artiodactyla > Bovidae > Ovis > Ovis canadensis. The sequence continues at coordinate 140,641,568 of NC_091245.1, forward strand.
AGCTTATCAGTGGCCACAGAACTGGAAAAGGTCAGTTTTCATTCGAATCCCTAAGAAAGGCAGTGCCAAAGAATGCTCAAACTACTGCACAATTGCACTCATCTCATATGCTATCAAAGTAATGCTCAAAATTCTCCAGGCCAGACTTCAACACTACATGAACTGTGAACATCCAGATGTTCACGCTGGAGTTAGAAAAGGCAGAAGAACCAGAGATCAAATTGCCAACATCCGTTGCATCATCAAAAAAGCATGAGAGTTCCAGGAAAACATCTACTCTGCTTCATTCAACACAGCAAAGCCTTTGACTGTGTGGATCATCACAATCTGTGGAAAATTCTTCAAGAGATGGGAATACTAGACCACCTGACTTGCATCCTAGAAATCTATTGGGGTCAAGGACTGGACATGGAACAATAGACTGTTTCCAATTTGGGAAAAGAGTATGCCAAGGCTGTATATGTGAAAAAAATATGGCTTAAAACTCAACATTAAAAAACTAAGATCATGGTACCCAGTCCCATCACTTTATGGCAGTGTTGAAACAGTGACACATTTTATTATCGGGGGCTTCAAAACTACCGCAAATGGTGACTGTAGCCATGAAATTGAAAGATGCTTGCTCCTTGGAAGAAAAGTTATGACATACTTAAACATCATGTTAAAAACCAGAGACATTATTTTGCCAACATAAGTCTGTCTAGGCAAAGCTATGGTTTTTCCAGTACTCATGTATGGATGTCTGTGTTGGACTATAAAAAAAGCTGAGCACCAAAGAATTGATGCTTTTGAACTGTGGTGTTGGGGAAGACTCTTGAGAGTCCTTTGGACTGCAAGGAGATGCAACCAGTCCATCCTAAAGGAAATAAGTCCTAAATATTCATTAGAAAGACTGATGCTGATGCTGAAGCTGAAACTTCAGTACTTTGACCACCTGATATGAAGAACTGACCCATTTGAAAAGACCCTAATGCTTGGACAGATTGAAGGTTGGAGGAGAAGGGGATGACAAGATGAGATGGTTTAATGACATCACTGATTCTATGGACAAGAGTAAGCTCCGGACATTGGTGATGGACAGGGAAGCCTGGTGTGTCGTAATCTATGGGGTTGCAGATTCAGACATGATTGAGCAACTGAACTGAACTAATATGATACTTATAATTCCATAATAATACATAAATTCTAGAATTAAGCACTGTATACAGTTGTTAAGTGATTTAATGTGACGTTTGACATACCCTTGCAACATCAACCAAATTTAATTGAAACCTGTAATAATATGCATTTTCATATTGAACAAAATGAGAATACATGCCACAATGCTTCTAAAATTACCATAAATTGTTCAGAAAATATCTGAGTATTAAGTTTTCTCCCTTAAAATTAAAGAAATAAAATATAGAAGAAAATTCCCCCCAAAGATCTGATTGTATTTCCAGAGTTTTCTATCACTGTCTTCTTTTATAAAATCAATATTTCTCTTTTACTTTCAGAACAAAATTCTAATGACTTATCAAAACATGCTCTTCTGGCAAATTTTCCAAACCATCTAAAGAGAGTCAAGATACATTATTTACTTGCAAGGATTTCTTATATTAAGGATCAAAATGTGGGACTTCCATATAGTTTTCTAGTTATGTGAAATATCAAAGCGTCACTCACAGTTTCTAGACCTCCATGTCCTCATTTGTAAAGAGTAAAGTGCCTATTCCTGTAAGATACATTTGAAGCACATTTTAAAACTATAAGTATTTTCCAAAGGGAAGTTTCCTCAGTGTTGCAGAGGAGCAACATGAGAGAGGAAAATTAATGGTGGGTTGTATTGAAGGACACACAGGTTGTAATCTGGCTTCCATTGGTTAGAGTACAAGTTCACATTCATAAAATGGATGTGTTCTCTCTACAAGAAAGCTATGTTGTAGTCAAATGACAAAAGATGTCAACACTGAAATCACAAACACAATCACTGTTTTCTTCTTTTATATTTTAAATTTTATCTATTAGCTTTCTGCCTAAAGGGAGAGATTGATGTCAGTAAAACCTGCTTTTCTTCTCACAAACTCAGAATATGTAATAAGAGTTAACACAAAGGAAGGTCTTACAAATTCTATGGATTGTTACTGTTAAGTGTTCCTTTGGGATCATTAAGACAAATAAATCGATTAACATCAAAGTAGTATTGTAAGATTGCCAAAGAGAAGCCAGTTCAAATTTCTATTTGGAATTAAGAATATAAGGCAAGATTTTGGCCTAACCTATAAATAGGTTAATAATAGGCCTAACCTATTATAATTTGTATAATCAATATAGAGTTTGAATAAATTAAAAGTTACTTTAGTGCTAAGAAAAAAGTTGCTTCTCAATAGAAAAATAATAAATCTTTACCATAAACCTTATATTCACATTTCTTTCAACCTATAGAAATGTTTGTTTATACTAAAACATTAAAATTATCATTGTGTTTATTTATAGAATGTTATATTCTTAACACAGTATTTGTTTATCACTTTTGGAAAAAAAAACACTTTGTGTCAGGTACAATAAATAAAAATATTAGAAAATAAAGAGAAACAAAGGATAATATGTCACCTTAGCAGTTGAGGTTGAACTGTGGATACTGTTCAATTAGACGAGAGATAAGCTGTCTTTAGACTAAGTAGAATTATAAAGCTTATTTTTATGAGTCGTGCTAAATATTTACAATTAATGTTCTAACAGAAAAAGTTTTTTGACAGAGGGTGGGGTGTTCCTTTATGTGTTAATTTTACAGAAGCAAAAAAAAAAATCATCTGTCTTGAATAGCAATCAATAAATGATTTAAAAAGAATCCTGCCGTAGAGGAAAGTCTATAGGATATTATAATTGCTGCTGAGATTCTACAAATAGTTTTCTTTTGATATTGCAGTGTTTCTAATTATATTGGAAACTATCTTATTACATGCTACAGAGATTCTGAATAATTAAATGTAATAGGATGTAATATCTGACTTTAATAATTGGTGTCAGGGGCTAATATGTTTTCTACATGGTGTATGAACTATATAGCCATTGAAAGCCATTAACCAAAGTTAAATGTCTACTATTACTTTTGAAATTAAAACATATTTTGACATGTAGGAATTTGAAAGCTTCAGCAAATATATGATGGGAATGTTTCTACATTTTAAAGAATATACTTTTATCCATCTTCAAAAATATTATCTGTCAGTTTTTAGTCATCAGTTCTGTTGAATCTTTCTGTAAGCCTAATGAGTCTGCCACAAGCAAAAGGAGAGTGAAAGTACCTAGTTATACACAACAGATAAACTACAGAATGTTTTAAATGTATTGATATTTCATGGGACCTTTTAAAAAAATAGCTAAACTTTTACATCATACTGTTTTCTAAATCAACAAAATCAAGGAAATACAAATTCTTCTTCCAACAGCACCCAATCAGAAGGAGGCTCATATACAATTTTATTTTGATATGTTTCTCAAAGTTTACTAGATTAATAAAATAGTATGCATTTCTAAATATACAAGCTTCTAATTCTTTATACTATTACATTTTTATTACAAACATCATTTTAGGATATATAGATATCATGGTGAAATAAATCACATACAATATATATTATGATAATTTGTAATTCTACAATAAGTAGACCTAATGAAATTAGTAATTGCTTGTTTAGAGACTAATTATGATGAAAAATATTTACTCAATAACATCGTTCAGAATTGCACAGATTGAAAAATAATTTATTTAGACCCTTCTATACTCCCTAATAATTGATATTCTTCCTTGCTACTTCCAAACATGCAAGTTTGGGGTTTTCTGTACATTGCTTGCCACTTAGTTTTCCTCTCACCTATAGCTGAAGAAACAGCCCATTCTAAACCCCAGAACAACCACACGAGGAAAACATTATTAATCCTCCCATACCATCAGATGACATTTAAATTATGTCATAACTCTTCTATATGTCAAGCTCTTAATCAGACTTTAAGCCTGCACCCTCTGAGCTGCAATCTTAAGTCCAGTTTTTAGGCCTTCTTTACTATACTTCTGCTTCAGTGAATGATTATCCCTCTAGTTTTTTGCTAGGACTAGAGCTCTGTTTCAGATCCCAGTTACTAATCTGATGTATTCTTAACTAACCAACAGACTTCAAACAGCTGCTTGGAGGTCTGCTCTATAAAATATAGTCTTGCAATCAAATACTAACCCTCTTCATGCCTTGAGTACAATTTGCTGCAGAAGAATTTGTTACAATGCAGAAACCCACCACTGAAATCCACTGGGTTGCTGGGTTGTATTATACACACGTTTGTCTTGCAGTGTCTTGTGATTTCTACCTTTTCCAATCAAATTCTTCCTATTTTTCTCACCTTTTCTTATTTATTTAAAACAGAGGATTGAACAAGCCCAAAAGAGCTCTGGCAGAGACATTGCCGAAATACCTCACCTCTCTTTTCTTCTTACCTTTTCCTACTCTTGTCTACTCAAATTCATATTCATTTATCGGTCACACAGAAGAGGCTCCCTGGTCTTTGTCCATGTTAAATATATGGGAAATTAAATTTTTTCTAATGTTTTAATGTGTCCATGAATAATGGCTAGAGAATGGTAGCATCTGCTGTTGATGGAAAGCAGATTACTAGTTAATTTTAATGGCAATTTAATACATTATATTAAAAGCAGGCTCTTTTAGCTGAATAGGAGACATCAAGATCAACTTTTAAAAATGAATTCTTGTGTCCTGTAGAATCTTTTAAAAATACATTAATTTTTGTCTTATCTTTCAGGACAAAAATTGAGCAAATCAAATCAACATAATAATTGCCTAATCACATACTTAAATCAACTAGAAGCATATGCACCCTTCTGTAACTGTCACTTAAGTGTACATATATATTTTAGCAGCAACTCCTTTCATGCTTTTTAATTGATTCATAAATTTTCTGTACTTAATTATGCTAGAGGTTGTAGTTTATGACCTCTCTACCATAATGGGGGCTGTCTAAGCATCAATTTATATCTTAAGTTATGTCTTCAGATGGAAATGTGCACCTATTAGAAGAGAATCCTTCTTTCTTCATCCTCCTTACTAAGTCAGTCTCAATCACCAAACAAGCATTTGATTTTTCTTCAAAATAGACAGTATTCTCATTCAGTATTATTGTCAAGGAGAATGATGAGGAAGAGTAGGGTAATAGCAAAAGAAAGCTATATATTTTTGGCTTGTTTCACCATGGGAAGAGTTTAGAAGATGTCATTTCTGTCCTTACAATAACGGAGAGCTAAAAAAAATGAAAATAAATGACTTTTTGAACTCATCAGAGGACTGAGGTGACAGGGCAGACAGTCACCTTGAAATCTGGAGAAATTGATGAATCTGCTTTGTCATACACAAGGTCTGTTAAAATTCAATTTTGAGAAATTTTTGCAAGCTGAGAATGGACTGTCCTAAGAATGCCAAACTCCTGGAACTCAGCTTAAAAAAGTTGACCACTCCTTCATGGGTTTTAACTTCAAATATCCCATCAAATTTTTCTTAGGAAGAGCTGAGAAAGATACCCTGTTGCTCTGGCAGAAAAACAGCCCTTGTGAATCATCCCCCCCGCCCCTAAAATGCAACCCATAGTAAAGCACCTGAGGATATTTAACCAGACTCATCCTGCCTAGAAAAGAAGCATTTCTCGCATTCTAGTCCTTTTTAGAGTTCCTATATTAAAATAGAAAAATAACTAAGAAACACTTGTGAAGGTCATGGGTGACAGACCAAAGACAAAAGGCACAAAAGACTGAGATTTATCAAAGGCCTTCTCTGCATCTATTGAGATAATCATATGGTTTTTATTTTTCAATTTGTTAATGTGGTGAATTACATTGATTGATTTGCGGATATTGAAGAATCCTTGCATCCCTGGGATAAAGCCCACTTGGTCATGGTGTATGATCTTTTTAATGTGTTGTTGGATTCTGATTGCTAGAATTTTGTTGAGGATTTTTGCATCTATGTTCATCAGAGATATTGGCCTATAGTTTTCCTTTTTTGTGACATCTTTGTCAGGTTTTGGTATTAGGGTGATGGTGGCCTCATAGAATGAGTTTGGAAGTTTACCTTCCTCTGCAATTTTCTGGAAGAGTTTGAGGAGGATAGGTGTTAGCTCTTCTCTAAATTTTTGGTAGAATTCAGCTGTGAAGCCATCTGGACCTGGGCTTTTGTTTGCTGGAAGATTTCTGATCACAGTATCAACTTCCGTGCTTGTGATGGGTCTGTTAAGATTTTCTATTTCTTCCTGGTTCAGTTTTGGAAAATTGTACTTTTCTAAGAATTTGTCCATTTCTTCCACGTTGTCCATTTTATTGGCATACAACTGCTGATAGTAGTCTCTTATGATCCTTTGTATTTCTGTGTTGTCTGTTGTGTTCTCTCCATTTTCAATGGTGAAAAACTGAAAGCATTTCCCCTAAAGTCAGGAACAAGACAAGGGTGTCCACTTTCACCGCTATTATTCAACATAGTTCTGGAAGTTTTGGCCACAGCAATCAGAGCAGAAAAAGAAATAAAAGGAATCCAAATTGGAAAAGAAGAAGTAAAACTCTCACTGTTTGCAGATGACATGATCCTGTACATGGAAAACCCTAAAGACTCCACCAGAAAATTACTAGAGCTCATCAATGAATATAGTAAAGTTGCAGGATATAAAATCAACACACAGAAATCCCTTGCATTCCTATACACGAATAATGAGACAGTAGAAAAAGAAATTAAGGAAACAATTCCATTCACCATTGCAACGAAAAGAATAAAATACTTAGGAATATATCTACCTAAAGAAACTAAAGACCTGTATATAGAAAACTATAAAACACTGATGAAAGAAATCAAAGAGGACACTAATAGATGGAGAAATATACCATGTTCATGGATTGGAAGAATCAATATAGTGAAAATGAGTATACTACCCAAAGCAATTTACAAATTCAATGCAATCCCTATCAAGCTACCAGCCACATTTTTCACAGAACTAGAACAAATAATTTCAAGATTTGTATGGAAATACAAAAAACCTCGAATAGCCAAAGCAATCTTGAGAAATAAGAATGGAACTGGAGGAATCAACTTGCCTGACTTCAGGCTCTACTACAAAGCCACAGTCATCAAGACAGTATGGTACTGGCACAAAGACAGACACATAAATCAATGGAACAAAATAGAAAGCCCAGAGATAAATCCACACACATATGGACACCTTATCTATGACAAAGGAGGCAAGAATATACAGTGGAGTAAAGACAATCTCTTTAACAAGTGGTGCTGGGAAAACTGGTCAACCACTTGTAACAGAATGAAACTAGATCACTTTCTAACACCACACACAAAAATAAACTCAAAATGGATTAAAGATCTAAATGTAAGACCAGAAACTATAAAACTCCTAGAGGAGAACATAGGCAAAACACTCTCAGACATAAATCACAGCAGGATCCTCTATGATCCACCTCCCAGAATTCTGGAAATAAAAGCAAAAATAAACAAATGGGATCTAATTAAAATTAAAAGCTTCTGCACAACAAAGGAAACTATAAGCAAGGTGAAAAGACAGCCTTCTGAATGGGAGAAAATAATAGCAAATGAAGCAACTGACAAACAACTAATCTCAAAAATATACAAGCAACTTATGCAGCTCAATTCCAGAAAAATAAACGACCCAATCAAAAAATGGGCCAAAGAACTAAATAGACATTTCTCCAAAGAAGACATACGGATGGCTAACAAACACATGAAAAGATGCTCAACATCACTCATTATTAGAGAAATGCAAATCAAAACCACAATGAGGTACCACTTCACACCAGTCAGAATGGCTGCGATCCAAAAATCTGCAAGCAATAAATGCTGGAGAGGGTGTGGAGAAAAGGGAACCCTCCTACACTGTTGGTGGGAATGCAAACTAGTACAGCCACTATGGAGAACGGTGTGGAGATTCCTTAAAAAATTGCAAATAGAACTACCTTATGACCCAGCAATCCCACTGCTGGGCATACACACCGAGGAAACCAGAATTGAAAGAGACACATGTACCCCAATGTTCATTGCAGCACTGTTTATAATAGCCAGGACATGGAAACAACCTAGACGTCCATCAGCAGATGAATGGATAAGAAAGCCGTGGTACATATACACAATGGAGTATTACTCAGCCGTTAAAAAGAATTCATTTGAATCAGTTCTGATGAGATGGATGAAACTGGAGCCGATTATACAGAGTGAAGTAAGCCAGAAAGAAAAACACCAATACAGTATACTAACACATATATATGGAATTTAGAAAGATGGCAATGACGACCCTGTATGCAAGACAGGGAAAGAGACACAGATGTGTATAACGGACTTTTGGACTCAGAGGGAGAGGGAGAGGGTGGGATGATTTGGGAGAATGACATTCTAACATGTATACTATCATGTGAATTGAATCGCCAGTCTATGTCTGACGCAGGATGCAGCATGCTTGGGGCTGGTGCATGGGGATGACCCAGAAAGTTGTTATGGGGAGGGAGGTGGGAGGGGGGTTCATGTTTGGGAATGCATGTAAGAATTAAAGATTTTAAAATTTAAAAAATAAAAAACTAAAATTAAAAAAAAAAAAAGACTGAGATTTAATAAGATATAGTAATATGTTTTCCCTACTACACAAATTAGCACTGCTCATCAGGGCTCCAGGCCAATAATGGGAGCTACAGCTGAAAGAGCTGGAAGACACACACTTAAAGCAGTAGTATTAATACTTAGGACACTACACATTCAACAAATGAAATGAAAAGAACCTTGAGAAATCTGAAGCCTCTGGCAACTGCAACTACAGCAGACATTTGTGAATTTGAAACAACAACAAAAGTAGAAGCTGCGAGATGAGTTTATTCAGTGTCTTACTGAGAACTGTAGCCTTGTAGACAGATAGATGAGGATTTGTTCTCATTTACCTTACATTCAGTGAGAGACAGATAACTACATGAGACTGGTTCTCTGAGATGATAATTAATCAATTAATTAGCAAAAAAGAGAACAGTTAACAACATAGAGTTGCATGTAGGGAACAAGACTCTACCTGGCTTGGAAGTGTCTCTCCAAAGAAGTAAAAGGGAGGAAAAAAAAAAAAAGACAAGTGCAAATGTGCAGAGCCTGTAAGAAAAACAAACGAACAAAAACAAAAAAGCAAAAACAGTTCAATGTGACTGCAGAGTAGAGAGATTCTGTCATCTTGGTACCAACTGTGAAATCAACAAACTGGTATTATCAAAATCCAATTCAAGTGTTATATTGAAAACTAAGAAAGAAAGTAAAAAGAGTTTTCAGCCAATGTGAAGTAGGAAAGAGCAAATACTAATTACTGACAAGCCTTACAGTTCATGTTTCATAAAAAAATTAGGCCAGATGACTTAGATCTTCATTTACACTTTTGTGGCTATGGCCATTGCAAATAAAACCATGAGGAATAGTAAAAGCAATAACAAAGACAAAACTACATAGTTCATTTAGTGGATGTTTTGCCCATTTAAAATGGAAAAAATAGAAAGAAACAGTGATTAAAAAAAAAAAAAAGTCTGCAAACATATCCCTGGGAACTAGGAGAGAGAGCAGGTGAAACCTTGAAGAAAAGAAACTGCAGGGAAGTGTGGCAGTTCCATGGGTAGAATTCCAGTTGTTCACATCATGTTTCTCCGTGATCTGAAGAGTGGCCTGAAGGAAATTTCCGTGGCTAATTGCCATGAACTATGTTTAATTTAATAAAGTCACAGCTGTAGGATATTTCAACAGTGAAATCTCTAGGTCTGTATTGCTGGAGGGAGTTGATAGCCGTAAAACCACAGCATTTCCTTGCCTGAGCATTAACTTAAAGTATCTAGAAAAATAACAGGCTTCATGAATTTAGGTACTGAATGCAGTAAATTTGATTTAAGATTAGCATATAATAGCTGTGTGACTTACTCTATTTCCTTGGCTCAAGGCTAATATAAAAGTTTGAAAGTAACAAAATATGAGCATATTGAGCAGATAATATTTATACTATTCCAGATGTATCTATGTTTTAAATATATTTATTTAGATACAGGATAGATTGCATACAGGAATGAATGTTCTAAAACACACATACTTCTTTCCTCTGAAAATAAAGTTCAGATCAGTCGCTCAGTTGTGTTTGACTATTTGTGACCCCATTGACTTCAGCACGCCAGGCTTCCTTGTCCATCACAAACTCCCAGAGCTTATGAAAACTCATGTCCATCGAGTCGGTGCTGCCATCCAACCATCTCATCCTCTGTTGTCCCCTTCTCCTTCTGCCTTAAATCTTTTCAAATATCAGGGACTTTTCCAATAAGTCAGTGCTTGCATAAGGTGGCCAAAGTATTGGAGTTTCAGCTTCAGCATCATTCCTTCCAGCGGATATTCAGGACTGATTTCCTTTAGGATGGACTGGTATATCTCCATGAAGTCCACAGGACTTTCAAGAGTCTTCTCCAACACCACAGTTCAAAAGCATCAATTTTTCAGCACTCAGCTTTCTTTATAGTCCAACTGTCACAGCCATACATGACTACTTGAAAAACCACATCTTTAACTAGATGGACTTTTGTTAGCAAAGTAATGTCCCTGCTTATTAATATGCTGTCTAGGTTGGTCATAACTTCTCTTCCAAGCAGCAAGCGTCTTTTAATTTCATGGCTGCAGTCACCATCTGTAGTGATATTGGAGCAAAAAAAAAAAAAGTCTCACACTGTTTATATTGTTTCCCCATCTATTTGCCATGAAGTGATGAGACTAGATACCATGATCTTAGTTTTCTGAATGTTGAATTTTAAGCCAACATAGTTGAGTTTTCAAATAGTGGAGTTTTCACTCTCCTATTTCACTTTCATCAAGAGGCTCTTTAGTTCTTCTTAGCTTTCTGACATAAGGGTGGTGTCATTGGCATTTCTAAGGTTATTGCTATTTCTCCCAGCAATCTTGATTCCAGCTTGTGCTTCATCCAGCACGACATTTCTCATAAGGTCCTCTGCAAATAAGTTAAATAAGCAGGGTGACAATATACAGTTGATGTACTCCTTTCCCTATTTGGAACCAGTCTGTTTTTCCATGTCCAGTTCTTCCTGACCTGCATACAGATTTCTCAAGAGGCAGGTCAAGTGGTCTGGTATTACCATCTCTTTCAGAATGTTCCATAGTTTATTGTGATCCACATAGGCTTTGGCATACTTAATAGAGCAGAAGTAGGAACTCTTTTGCTTTTCAATGATCCAACAAATGTTGGCAATTTGACCTCTGGTTCCTCAGCTTTTTCTAAATCCACCTTGAACATTTGGAAGTTCACAGTCCACATAGTGTTGAAGTCTCACTTGGAGAATTTTGAGCATTACTTTGCTAGCATGTGAAATGAGTGAAATTGTGTAGTAGTTTGAACATTCTTTGGGATTCACTTTCTTGGAGATTGTAATGAAAACTGACATCCCCTAGTCCTGTGGCCACTGCTGAATTTTTCAGATTTGTTGGCATATTGAGTGCAGCACTTTCTCAGTATCATCTTTTAGGATTTCAAATAGCTACTAACTTTGTTCTTAGTGATGCTTCCTAATGCCCAATTGATTTCTCACTCTACTATGTCTGGCTCTAGGTGAGTGACCACATCATCATCGTTATTTGGACCATGGAGATCTTTTTGTACAGTTCTTCTGTGTATTCTTGCCACCTCTTCTTAATATCCTATGCTTCTGTTAGGTCCATGACATTCCCATCAATTATTGTGTCCATCTTTGCATGAAATGTTTCTGTGGTATCTCGAATTTTCTTGAAGAGATCACTAGTCTTTCCCATTCTATTATTTTCCTCTTTTTTTTTTTTTTTTTTTTGCTTTGATTGCTGAGGAAGGCTTTCTTATCTCTTCTTACTATTCTTTGGAACTCTGCATTCAAATGGGTATACCTTTCATTTTTTCCTTTCCCTTTTGCGTCTTTTCTTTTTTTTAGCTATTTGTAAGGCCTCCTCAGACAACCATTTTACCTTTTTGCATTTCTTTTCCTTGGGGATTCTTGATCCCTGCCTCTTGTACAATGTCATGAACCTCCATCCATTGTTCTTCAGGCACTCTGTCTATCATATCTAATCCCTTGAATCTATTTGTCACTTTCACTATATAATCATAAAGGATTTGATTTAGGTCATACCTGAATGGTCTACAGGTTTTCCCTACTTTATTCAATTTCAGTCTGAATTTGGCAATAAGGAGTTCATGATCTGAGCCACAGTCAGCTACTGGTCTTGTTTTTGCTGGCTGTATAGAGCTTCTCCATCTTTGGCTGCAAAGAATGTAATCAATCTGATTTTGGTATTGAGCATCTGGTGATATCCATGTGTAGAGTCTTTTCTTGTGTTGTGGAAGAGGGTGTTTGCTATGACCAGTGTTGTCTTGGCTAAACTATGTTAGCCTTTGACCTGCTTCATTTTGTACTCCAAGGCCTAACCTGCTTGTTACTCCAGGTATCTCTTGACTTCCTACCTTTGCATTCTAGTCCCCTATAGTGAACAGGACATCTTTCTGATGTGTTCATTCTAGAAGGCCTTGTGGGTCTTCATAGAACTGTTCAACTTCTTCAGCATTACTGGTCAGGTAATGGATTACTGTGATATTGAATGGTTTATCTTGGAAACAAACAGAGATCATTCTGTCATTTTTGAGATTGCATGTAAATACTGCATTTCAGACTCTTTTTTTACTATGAGGGCTACTCCATTTCTTCTAGGGGATTCTTGCCCACAGTAGTAGATATAATGATCATCTGAGTTAAATTTACCCATTCCAGTCCAATTTGCTTGCTTGTTCCTAAAATGTCAATGTTCACTCTTGACATCTCCTATTTGAGCATTTCCAATTTGTCTTGGTTCATAGACACAACATTCCATGTTCCTATGCAATATTACTCTTTAAAGCATCAGACTTATACTTCCAACACCAGTCACATCCACAACTGGGTGTTGTTTTTGCTTTGGCACCATCTCTTCATTCTTTCTAGAGTTACTTCTACACTGATCTTCAGTAGTATATTGGGCACCTACTGACCTGGGAAGTTCATCTTTCAGTGTCATTACTTTTTGCCTTTTCATGCTCTTCATGTGGTCCCCCAGGCATGAATATGTAAGTGGCTTGTCATTCCTTTCTCCAGTGAAACACAGTTTGTCAGAACTCTCCACTAAGACCCGTCCATCTTTGGTGGCCCTACCCACCATGGCTCATAGTTTCACTGAGTTAGACAATGCTGTCAAGCATGTGATCAGTTTGGTTAGCTTTCTGTGATTGTTTTTCATTTTGTCTGCTCTCTGATGAATAAGGACAAGAGGCTTATGGAAGCCTCTGAATGGGAGAGACTGATTTAGTCAGTCAGAACAGACTGACTTGTTCTGATGGGCAGGGCCATGTTCATTAAATCTTTAATTCAATTTTCTTTTGATCACGGGGGCTGTGTTCTTTCCCTTTTGTTTGACCTGAGGCCAAACTATGGTGGAGATAATGAAGATAATGGTGACCTCCTTCAAAATTTTCCATGCAAGCACTGTGGCACTCAGTGCCCCTGACCCTATAGCAGGCCAACAGTGACCCACATCTTCATTGGAGACTCCTGGACACTCACAGGCAAGTATGGGTCAGTCTCTTGTGGGGTCACTTCTCCTTTCTCCTGGGTCCTGGTGAGCACAAGGTTTTATTTGTGCCTTCCAAGGGTCTGTTTCCCCAGTCCTGAGTAGGTTCTGGTGGCTCTATCGTGGGGTTAATCGCAACCTCCTCCAAGAGGGCTTATGCCATACCCAGGTCTGCTGCACCTAGAAGTGTTGCCCTTGCCCCTGCAGCAGGCTACTGCTGACCTGTACCTTCACAGGAGACATCCAAACACAGTTATGGCTCAGTCTCTGTGGGATCTCTGGGTCTTGGTGCACACAAGGCTTGTTTGAGCCCTCTGAATGTCTCTGGTGGGTAAGATCTTTGATTCTAAATGCAGTTTCAACCCTCCTACTGTCTTTCTGGGGATTCTCCTTTGCTCTTGTAAATGGGATATCATTTTTTTGATCTGATCTAACATTCTCCAATGATGGTTGTTCAGTAGTGAGGTGTAGTTTTGGCACTTTCAAGGAAGAAAATTTGTGCATGTCCTTCTACTCCACCATTTTCCATTTATCCAGCACCTAAAACTGTATCTTGAACAGAGTAGACATGGAATAATGTTAATTAAATGAACAAACATAAGAACTGTACAGAGATTCAACTATATTCTCATAAAGAGGTATCACATTCATTCATGCTTATTCAGTAATAATTACTGACAGTCATTAAAAGATTACTGAGAAATAATGATATTTAAAGTGATAAGATACATATGCTTAGATGCAGTAAAAATTTAAGTTTTTAAAATTCACAGTATGATAGAAATACATTGGGTAATTTTGCTTAATAGAAAAGACGGATTTTGAAATATGAGTGGAAGACCCAATATATTCTGCATATGAGATTTGGATTTTTCTTCTTCAGTAAGATTATATATATTCTTTTGCTGTGTATTTTTATAAAATTTGTCAAGGAAATTTGAATAGTAGATAATTTAGGGAACTAAGGCTTCTTTGTATAAAAGAAAGTTGGCAGAGGTATTTTATCCATTGCAAGCATCATATTATCATCAGATCTAGTCAAAAGCATTTCTTTCCAAAATTGCCTAAGAATTGCAACCAGTTATTGTCTCCCACAATCACTGATTTCAATAGAGAGAAAAGAGAAGTAAGGCATTCCAGCATGGAACAACTGAGAGAAAAGTGGAGGTAAAAAAGGACCAGTGCACAGAAAAAAAGTACTAGCTAATATTGACTACAGTTATCTATATGAAGAGTATCTGTAGGAAGAATTTTATATGAGGCATGCAGGATAGATAGTAAGATCATAGGGAGAGAGGTTTTTGGTTAACTTAACAGCCCATAGAAATTTAGGCAGCAGGACACTGATGGCCGATTCTGTACTACTTTCCTACTAAAGTAAGTCCCCTACATATGAACCTGAAGGTTGCAAGCTTTCAAAGATGTGAATGTGCCCATAGAAAGAACAAAGAGTGATAAGAGGAAGAAGACATAACTGAAAAACTGAAAAAATTCACAATGCAGGAGATGACATGGGGATTTTCTCTATTTGAGGAGGCACTGTTAGTTCTTGAACCACAGGACCAAAACATAGAAAGGTACATGAAAGTTTCAGCACCTGTTCAGAATATAGTCCAGTGCTACCGTGTCACCTATGATGAGCAAAAAATGAGCTACTACCCAGATCTCACCTCAAGAGGGCAGGTAGAATTGAATCTAGCAAGGAATCTTTCTGACCCAGGGGTTGAACTGACAACATTTTATATCTTCAGCATGACAGGCAGGTTCTTTAACAAAACACCTATAATTTTTCATATCCATCATGCAGCATCTTATCAAGGATTTTTTCTTTATCATTATAAAAAATGTTTGACACAAAATGACTAATATTTATAAAAGCATATTTATACACATAACATAAATGTAAATGAGTGAATTGCATCTTTTTTAAAAAAATCATTCATTGCATAAGTTTAACTTTTAATAATCAATATGATAAAATGCCTGTATGATCACCACTTGAATAGTCTCTATCAGTTTGGCTTGAATGAATATAAGGAAATATCTGACATAAATAAATTTTAAACAAACAGGTAAAACCTGGAATTTTAATACTGAAGTTAGAAAGTTTTTGACATGTGATAACCCTGGCAATGTAAGTGACCATTATGTTTCAGTTCTAATTAATGGCCTGATGCAGGGGCTCTGGGTGAAGTAGACCTGGGTATGACATAAATCCTCTTGAAGGAGGTCTCCATTAACCCCACCATAGAACCACCAGAACTTACACAGGACTGGGGAAACAGACTCTTGGAGGGCACAAACAAAACCTGTGGCATACCAAGACACAGGAAAAATGTGCCGTGATCCCACAAGAAACTGACCCAGACATGCCCATTAGTGTCCAGGAGTCTCTGGCAGAGGTGTGGGTCGGTGGTGGCCTGCTTCATGGTTGGAGGCACTAAGTGCAGCAATGCCTGCATGGGACATTTTAAAGGAGGTCACCATTACCTTCATTACCTCCACCATCATTTGGCTTCAGGTCAAACAACAGGGAGGGAACACAGCCCCACCCATCAACAGAAAATTGGATGAAAAATTTACTGAACATGGCCCTGCCTTTGAGAACAAGACCCAGTTGCCCCTAAGTCACCCTCTCCCATCAGGAAGCTGCCATAAGCCCTTTATCCTTATTCATCAGAGGGCAGACAGAATGAAAACCACAATCACAGAAAACTAACCAACTGATCTGATGGACCACACCCTTGTCTAGCTCAATGAAACTATGAGCCATGCCTTGTAGTCCTACCCAAGACAGAACTATAAAAAAAGATCTTCATGACTCAGATAACCATAATGGTATGATCACTTATCCAGAGCCAGATATCATGGAATGCAAAGTCAAGTGGGCCTTAAAAAGCATCACAAAGCTAATGGAGATGATGAAATTTCAGCTGAGCTATTTCAAATCCTAAAAGATGCTGTGAGAGTACTGCACTCAATATACCAGCAAATCTGGAAAACTCAACAGTGCCCACAGGACTGGGAAAGATCAGTTTTTATTCCAATTCCAAGAAAGGCAATGCCAAAGAATGCTCAAACTACTACACAATTGCACTCATCTCACACACTAGCAAAGTAATGCTCAAAATTCTCCAAGCCAGACTTCACAGTACATGGACTGTGAACATCCAGATGTTCAAGCTGGAGTTAGAAAAGGCAGAGGCACCAAAGATCAAATTGCCAACATCTGTTGGATCATCAAGAAGGCAAGAGAGTTCCAAAAAATCATCTATTTGTGCTTTATTAACTATGCCAAAGCTTTTGACTGTGTGTATCACAACAAACTATGGAAAATTCTGAAAGAGATGGTAATACCAGACACCTGACCTGTCTGCTGAGAAATCTGTGTGCAGGTCCAGAAGCAACAGTTAGAACTGGACATGGAACATCAGACTGTTTGCAAATTGGGAAAAGAGTACGTCAAGACTGTATATTGTCACCCTGCTTATTTAATTTATATGCAGAGTCCATCATGAGAAATGCAGAGCTTGTTGAAGCACAAGCTAGAATCACAACATCTGGGAGAAATATCAATAACTTCAGAAATGCCAATGATACCACCCTTATGGCAGAAAGTGAAGAACTGAAGAGCCTCTTGATGAAAGTGAAAGAGGAGAGTGAAAAAGCTGGCTTAATACTCAACATTCAGAAAACTAAGATCATGGCATCTGGTTCCATCACTTCATGGCAAACAGATGGGAAAACAATGGAAACCGTGAGAGACTTGATTCTTTTCAGCTCCAGTGCTACTACAGATGGTGACTAAGGCTATGAAATTAAAAGATGATTGCTGCTTGAAAGAAAATTTGTGACCAACCTAGACAGCATATTAAAAAGCAGGGACATTACTTTGCCAACCAAAGTCCATCTAGTCAAATCTATGGTTTTTTCAGTGGTCATGTATGGCTGTGAGAGTTGGACTATAAAGAAAGCTGAGCATCCAAGATTGATCCTTTTGAACTGTGGTGTTGAAGAAGACCCTCGTGCGTCCCTTAGATGGAAAGGAGATCCAACCAGTCCATCCTAAAGGAAATCAGTCCTGAATATTCATTGGAAGGACTCATGTTGAAGCTAAACTCAAATACTTTGGCCGCCTCATGTGAAGAACCGACTTGTTGGAAAAGACACTGATAGAAAAACCCTTTCCTTTTGGAAAAGATTGAAAGCGGGAGAAGAAGGGGATAACAGAGGGTGAGATGTTTGGATGGCTTCACTGACGCCATGGACATTTGCTTCAATAGGCTCGGTGAGTTGATGATCAACAGGGAAGCCTGGCATGCTGCAGTCCATGGGGTCTCAAAGAGTTGGATATAACTGAGTGACTGAATTCAACTGACGATTATTATATATGGCCTGTGGTTAAGAACTCAGCTTCTTTCAAATCATATTTATAAAATATTCCTCAATGTTTTAAGATACTTTTTCCTTTTTATCTATCAAGTGAATTCTAAAATATCTCAGTAAAATAGTATTCTGTCTTGTCCTGCTCTCACAAAGTATAGTTTGGTTGAAGATTTCTTGATTTATTAGTGTATCATGAGTCTAATTTAACACTTTTCATTTTCCAAAGATTTGTATAATATATGAGGCAAAAGACAAAGTTCTATTGCAGTTCATCATAATCATTTAATCTCACAATTGGCATGGGACCAAGTTGTGAGTGAATTAGGAAAAGAATCTTATAGATAATGAATTATATGGAAGATTATGTTTGAGATTCTGGTATCTCTCTCTCTTTCAAAGAGCAGTGGTCTTCTTGACAAGTTGCCTGAAATCAAATCATGAAAATGAGACAGGTTTTTGTCTTAATTTTTTTTAAATAAATAAATCTCATTTGGAAATATTTCTCCAGTTAAATGTAGAAATAATACTTATACAATCATTTTCTTTATGTCTTTGGTTTACTTTTTAACATTAGGCACATCCATTTGGAAGTCCTTGAATTTTGCACACATAAATATTCAATAAGATTTATTTTACATTTAAAAATTTTGCAAATGATTTTTCATGAATTTTTTCTATCAACAGCAATCCAGCACCAAATAAGTTGAAATAATGCAATAGCAACAGAAATCATAAACATTTTGCAATTTTAATATAGAAAATGCTCTTTTTAAAGGATTTATCAAAAATTTAGATATTTTTCCAAGCTAATCAACAGTGCCACCAGGTGGTTACATTAATGTAGGAAAAGGACAATTTCTAAAATGATTTAGTGTTTTAAAATTATATAAGGTTGCTATGGCTTATATTTTGCAACAAATTAACACAACTAACTGTCTGTGAATAGTTTAATGGAAATAATCTAAAGCTTTCCTTAGCTAACTTCTCTCTATTTCTCTTTAGAAGGCTGTTAATTACCCAGCTTCAAAAAGACTTATTGAACCATATAATACTAATTTGTTGCGTGTAATCCCTTCTTTGTTAGTAAGTGTGATTTTCTTCAATTCTGTTAGTTTGAGTTAATGTATAGATTCCAACAGTTAAAAGAGGATAAAGGAGAAATATGTAAAATGTGTTAGAGTACTGTAATAGAAATTGTTGCTTTCACTGAGGTTTCTCCGGCAGTTATGATCTTTTAATTTAGATGTAATTCTGATTTCATCAAAATCAATAGCTCTTTATCATATATTTTATCACTATTCATAATTGCTTATGTTATACTTAATGCAACATTTAAATGAATCCATCTTCCTTCTTTAAATACTTATCTTCTTTTCCTCTGTTTCTTTACCCGTGTTCCTAATACCTTTGGCTGGTGATCCTCCACCATCTCACCCACTGAAAGTGTGATTCAGCTAATTGCTATATTTTGAGTGAGGAGGGAACTGGGCTTGCATATTTCTGTCCCTTACTATTCTGCTTTTGCTCTCTCCTAGCTGCACAGAGTCTGTATCCTAAATTTCTTTTTGCTATGAGTAAACTTTACTTGAATCTATCTTCTTCCAGCTCTACTTCTGGCTAAATCATCATGACTGCCTAATTTTAGAGAAATTGGAAGATACTCAAGAGCATGAATGCGAACTACAGTTTATCCTATCAATATTTTCAATAATAATTGTCACATTTTGTTCTGTTCAGTTCAGTTCAGTCACTCCATTGTGTCCAACTCTTTGCAATCCCATGGACTTCAGCACACCAGGCCTCCCTGTCCATCACAAACTCCCGGAGTTTACACAAACTCATGTCCTTTGAGTTGATGATGCCATTCAGCCATCTCATCCTCTGTTCTCCCCTTCTCCTCCTGCCTTAAATTTTTTTCAGCACCAGGGTCTCTTCAAATGAGTCAGCTCTTCCCATCAGGAGGCCAAATATTGGAGTTTCAGCTTCAGCATCAGTCCTTCCAATGAATATTCAGGACTGATTTCCATTAGGATGGACTGGATAGATCTCCTTGAAGTCCATGGGACTCACAAGAGTCTTCCCCAACACCACAGTTCAAAGCATCAAGTCTTTGGCACTCAGCTTTCTTTATAGTCCAACCTCACATCCATACATAAGTACTAGAAAAACCACATCTTTTAATAGACAGACTTTTGTTGGCAAAGTAATGTCTGTACTTTTTAATATGCTGTCTAGATTGGTCATAATTTCTCATTTTCATTTCTCAATTGAATCACCACTCGAGTGGGGGAAAAGTGCTTTTTATTAGCCTTTTTCAACAGTCAACAAACTATCTTCATAATGGTAAACATTAATGACTGATCAAGAACAAACAACTTACTAAACTTGGAAAAGAGAGAGATTTGAAACTTGAGGAAACTGACCCAAATTTTTTTTTTCTTTTTAATCCCAATCAGAAAAATGCAACCTGTTACAAATATGGTAACATAGTTTTCTTTGTTTTCTCTATATTTTAGATATTAAATGACAAGTAATATACCCAAGCAATATAAACACAATTATTGATAAATTTCAGCTTTGAGGAAACTTTTAAAGAATGAGGTAATTTAAGTTTTCACATCATGGAAATACTCATTCAAAATCTCAATGTCTTTCATATTGAAAAGAATGTGTTAATCATATGTAAATCCATTGAAAAAATAAGAATTTAGAAACCAAGAGATTTGAATATTGAAAAATAACATGCTTAAGGGAAAGTTTTGCCATAACTGCAATTTTCACTAGCTTCTGAATAAAACATTAAATTTCTTCCACGCCTTTGGCACCATGCTATCACTTCCCTATAGATACAAAATAATTTATAAATTTTCCTTTTGCTATCACTGAATTTCTGTCCTTTCCAGATTAGTGCAGAGGGTCCTAATATGAATTTAAGAACCTCCACAATGTGACCTAAGTCCTTTTTCCTTCATTACTAGAATCTCTTGTTCCTCAATCTACAGAGAAGAAAATACAAGAAAAGGAATAACAGATGCATTGAATGAGGGTAAATTAATACATTCAAATGTTGCTTTAGGTATAGCCCACAATTATTAATATTCATTAAATATATATAATAAAATAGCTTCCACAGTATTTACAATGATCCCCACAACCTGGTATCATGCCCCTCCTTTTGTCCCCCTCCCCTGGGCTGTGGACTGAGCCTGAAAGAACATAGCAAAAGTGGCGGGATGTCATTTCCAAGATTAGGTTAAAGAAAGGCTTTGGCTTTGTTGGGATTTCTCTGCAGAAAGCTACAAGACATATTGTGAATTACTCCATCTCTCTGTGGACAAAGGCATGTGGCCAGAAACTAACATCTATGGCCAACAGCTAGGGAGGATCTCTGATCTGCCAAAGCCATGTGTGTGAGCTTGGAGATGGATTCTTCCCCAGTGGAGATGAGTGCAGCCCTGACCAATAGATGAACTATAACTTGTGAGTGACTCTGACCACAAGTGCTCAAGTTAAATTGTTTACATATTCCTGAACGCAGAAGCCAAAATAATAAATATTTGTGGTTTTAAACCTATAAGTCTGGTGTTATAATACAGTTGATAACTAATACTCCCATATACTGATGACTGACATGGAGAGAGGTCACCATGAATGCACACTTGTCAGAGGAACTGGCTAAGGTTCTAGATTCTTCCTGAGGTAGCCTGGAGGATCCATCTACCACAGGTCAGAATTGCAGGAGTAAAAAGGATTATACATTCAACTTTGACCAGTGAGGAGAGGGGCGGGGGGAAGGAAGGATCAATAAGTAATTATCTTTCATCTTGCTGCAATCCCTCCTCCAACATACAAAAGAAGAATCCAAGATGTGATCGTTCCATTTGGTCTCCTTTAGGAAGTTCCCAGATGGAGCAGTCAGTTGTGTATTTGAGAACCATGAGTGACTGGGTAAGATGCATTATGCTATTTGTTCTCTTTATTAGCTCTTTCTAAAATGGAGGAGGACCTGTAGTCCTTGCCCCTCCCATGCCCTCCACTTGCCTTTTATCTGTGGAAAAACTTTAGCCAGAGAATAGGTTTAATCAGAGAAGTGAGAAAATGAAGAAACAGAAGAAAACAGTCCAAGAAGATTAGTAACAGTTTAGTCATTAAGCAAAGTCAAGGACCTTTAGTTCCTCTTCAAGGGCTATAGAAGATATTCTGATCCATAGCTTGTGAGCTATCTTGTAGATACTGAAACCCCACCCGGCGGAAAAAGATGACCAGACTGTGGCCATGACTATATGATGACCATGCTCTAGCCCTGATGTAAGCTGCTGCAATTCTGAAAATTGACCTCAAGGAAATAGAAATGAGCCAGCCCTAAAACTGAAGATTAACTGGACTTTAAACAGCCACAATGATGCTGATCAGACCTGAAGATGATTGTCAATCAATTGTCAAACCAATTTCAAGTAATGGTGTTGTTTTTGCATATAATCCCCCTCTCTCTGTCTATAAAAGCTCTTGCTCCCTGAATAAGGGAGTGGGGGTGGCCTTTGGATAGGAGTCCACCAACCCCCTGTGTTACAGGCATCTGAAATAAAGCAAACTTTCCTTTTCACCAATTTTGTGTCTTTATTGGCTTTTGAGCAGTGGACAGCCAGACCCCACTTTCAGTTACCTTTCTTTTTTCTTCACTCCAGCTTAGATAGGATTACACTCCCAAACAAAACACTAACCCATAAGATTTTTTCCTCAGTTACTCTTTCTCAAGAAACCTGTCTCTAATAAATATATTCCTTAATGATATTTCTGAAACTAAAAGTTCACATGGAAATCTATCAAAACCTAATTTTAATTATCTTTAGACATTCTATAAAATTATATTTAACTCATATATATTTAAAACATTTTAGTCAAAAGAGAATTATAAGGAGCATGATCATTCTGATTTCCCCCCCTAAATATTCAGAAGCATAGTTTCAAAGATTTAGAGTTATATGACATTGATGATGTGAGGTTACTATGAGTTTCTTATAGTTTTTTGAAAAAAAGCATTGCATAGTCTGAAAACCAAAGTTAGGTTTTTTAAAAACTCACCTGAAACTACCACAACATTGTTAATTAGCTATACATCAAATTAAAACAAAAAGTTTAAAGTCTGAAAAAAAAATTACCCTTCCTGTGTCAATTTTAAAAAGAAAATTCCTTTAAACCTGCATCTATTAACAATACTCTATATTCTCAAAAGTAAATATTAATCTGTTTGTAAATATTTTATGCTGTATATGTTACAAAAATAAAGCATTATAATAGGAAATAAAATCTCCTACCTTTCAGCACTAAAAAAACAACAAAAAAAAAAACTCATGTACCGGATAGATATCTATATTCACATAATGGGCTAGAATGTACAATAAAATTTTGAAAATGAGGTATTTAAGAAATATTGTGCCAGGTTCTGGGTTTAAACTTAAAAATTGGTAAGGCTTGGTAGCATCTCTGACAGATGACAAGTTTATATGAAAAGATAACTTTGTTGTTTCTCTTTATTTCTGTAATCTAAATTGGCTGCCTTCACTATAACATTAGAGTTGCTAAATAATATGAGAAATTAGGGACTTCCTGATGATCTGTGGTTAAGACTCTGTGCTCCCACTGCTAAGGGGGCCCAGATTCAATCCCTGATCAGAGATCCTGCATGCTGCAACTGAAGACCCCACATTCTGCAAGTAAGACCTGGTGCAGTCAAACAGACAAATAAATAATTTAAAAATAAATAAACGTTTAAAAAATAGTATGAGAAGTTATATGAATAAAAGTATCAATAGCAAGAGCAATCACACCTTGTTTCAAAACACAAGAGAATGCTGGATAAAAGATATTAAATTTATTCTCAGCAGCCACTTAGGTACCTTGATCATTAAAATTTATTGGCTATGTACAAATTAGAGAGGAGTCAAAGGAGAAAGAGAAAGGATGACCTGAAGAGTTAAACCTGTGCCAGATGTGGATAATAGAGTTGAAATATCTATGGTCATGATCTGGAAGAGGCTGGGAGATTCAGCATGTAATAAATTATCACTAATGGGAACAGAAGGTAAGAATACTCAGAAAAATGACTTTGAGCAAATTAACACTTTGAATATGTGAATAGGAGGCATTATGGAAGAGATTATTATACTAAACTTAATCATGGTTCTGATAACATAGGCAGTTAGCATATATTTACACAAATAATAGACTTCTATGTCATATTCTCAAGGAGATCTTAAAAGTTTCTAAGCAAATTTTGTCAATAATTATCAAAGAATCCAAAAGCAGTGTTCTTATTCAGGAAAAAATTATTCAAAGCTGCAATTTATTGTTTAGCTTGATAATTATCTTGCCATTGTTCCTTAGAGGTTAAAGCATATTCTGAACCATTCCATTTCTAAAACACTGGGTTTAAAAATTCATCTATGTAATTATATGGCCAGTATTAAAAATTTGGGGTAAACATACAATTCTACTAGTTAATTGCTATAGAATATATATATTTTAAAATTTCTTTCTGAAATATGATTGTATATTTATCTTGTAAAAATAACTTCCCTGGCATTGCTGATTCAAATTGTATAATTGATTGGGTTTCCAATAAAGAATATTTTCTATTGATTAAACAATAATCATTTAATTAATTTTAAAAACTTTTATGAACAACTTCAAGTTATATTCATATTATGCCAATGTTCTATTACTGAGAAAAAGCATTTAATTTATAGTGACTTTTTCAAATAATGTATGTCATTGACAAAAATAATAACCCTGTTGGCTTCATAAATTTAAAGGGTTCCAAGTCATTAACATACAAAATTAATAATAAACCATTTAACATAGACCCTTGAGGGAGACCAGATGTTTCTGCTCAATTAGAGAAGACTCAACCCTAGATGACAGTATATTTCATTTACCTTTTAAAATAAGCATAAAGCCACCCTACAGAGCTTTCACACAGCTAACAGTGACATGTCTAGGATTAAGGAAGACCCAGTGAAATGTCAAAACTATGCAAAGATTAAAAGAAAAAAAATCACACTGCCATAAATACAAAAATCAACCTTTTTTTTCATCCGTATGGAAATATAGAGTCCAATTTTTCTGTTGTACATATTATTGAATGATAAAAATTTAAAAAAAATAAAAATTTGAGCAATGTAGCGAGGGGAGTGTTGTGACTTGATACTTTTGTTTTCTATAAGCAAGTCACTAGGGCAGGGGAATTAGGTTGCACTTTTTGAGGAAGAGGTGTTGAAGGATTAGTGGACATACTTTAAAACTATAACAGAGGAGAATAAAGTGAAATTTCACATTTGAATACCACAGATGTATGAAGTACTTAAAGCTGAAGTATGGAGAGTGAGACCCATAGATGATATGCTTTGAGTGATCATAAATGGTTGCTGAACTTTCTAAGAGAACGTGATAGGCAAAGCTAGCTGTTGCTCTTCTGGCTTTGCTGTATAATAGTTTTTAAGAACCAGGGTTGAATTATTGTGAAAAATAAGATACTGGAGAAGCTATTAACATGATTTCAGAAAGCAGGAACCCAAAGAACTTTGTGATTGAAGTAGAGGTGTCCAAAGGGAGGCTAAGCTGATACTAGAAATCCTTCACGTTAGTTCTATTTAAAGCATCTCTTGTGATATTTATATTTCAGTAAAAAATTGGGGTTGAATCTTTTTTGCATTGTGTGATCAACACCATATGAACTCTTGATAAATTCAAATCAAGAGTTATCTGCCCACCATTAACCCTTCACACCTAGGTTATATTAAGCATATTCATTGAAGTTATAAAATCTTTCTCACAAATAATTAATAAAATGAACAATCAGGCAAAATCCATGAAATATATTTAAAATACATTTTTATTTGTCTTTAGTAAATTGTTATATGCTGCTTACTTTGAGGAAAAATGTCAGCAAAACAACACCTTTCATAAGGAGCTTCAGTTCAGTTCAGTCACTCAGTCTTATCTGACTCTTTGTGACCCCATTGACTACAGTACGCCAGGCTTCCCTGTCCTGAACAGAAAATAAAATCACATTTTCCTACATGACAATACAAAATCTGTCCTTTAATACTGCGGACATTTTAATCACGTGTTAAGACAGATCATTTAAATAGTAAGAGTATTAGGATAAAATCTAAGTTATTCTAACAATAGTCTAAAAACTGTATGGATTTTATGAGATGAAAATTTATTTCTCTGTCACATAGCAGTCTACCCTGTCCAAGCTGTAGGCAAGCTCTGTTTCATGTATTCCCTTTAGAATCTGAGTTTGTCATGTTACTCTGCTATCCGCAAATGTTTCTTTCATGCCTAAATGGCAGAAAAAGAAGCATTGTCCCTGCTCAGGTGTTCTGATATTCAGTCCTTTGCCACCTGCTTGCATTATGCAGGGAGTCTAGTTCCAGATTTCCTATCCAGAGTATCTGTGGGCTTATATCTTGTCTCTAAGGGATTTCAAATCACAAGCACCACGATAATTAATAGATCTGAGACA
Source organism: Ovis canadensis (assembly GCF_042477335.2). NCBI lineage: Eukaryota > Metazoa > Chordata > Mammalia > Artiodactyla > Bovidae > Ovis > Ovis canadensis. The sequence continues at coordinate 140,668,169 of NC_091245.1, forward strand.
GTTACCTCCTGGAAGTAAACAAGTGTATCTCTTACTGTTTCCTGTGGAATTCCTTTTTATTACTGGTCCCTGGATAAATTTTCTACTTTAAAATTCAGCAATGTGCTTATTGTTTTTTTTTCTTTTTTAATGAAGTTTTACTTTTGCTTTCTGAATTTTGCAATGTAATTTAGGGTGTAAGTTTTTACTGTGTTCAGCATCTAAGGTATAAATATTCTATTTGTCATGATTCTGATTTTGTCATTTTTCTTCACGTTTTTCACACCAAATATGATCTAGTTGCTATTATCAGTATTAAACAGTGATCTCCATCACATTATTAAATGACAAATTATTTAATTAGGAGTTAGGACATAAAGTGTTATTTTTAAAATTATGATACATTCACAGATTATCATGAGAGATGGCAATGACAACCCATTCCAGTACTTTTGCCTGGAAACTCCCATGGACAGAGGAGTCTGGTAGGCTGCAGTCCTGGTAGGTTGAGAAGAGTCGGACACGACTGAAGCTACTTAGCAGTGACAACAGCAGCAGCAGCACAGGTTATCATACAGTCATGAAACATTGCATTTTCAAAGAGTATTTAATGACTTGGAAAATGTTCACAATAAAATAATAAGAAGGAAAAGAAAAAACAACATATGAAATTTCACATAAATATACATATGAAAAGTATGTAATAAATAAGTGAATTGCAAAATATTATTTCTTTTCTCTTTAAGAAATAGGATATGGAAGATTCTTTGCACTTTTACTCTAAAATTAATTTATGACCATCATATTGAAACAACTAATTCAAAAATCTATTGGCCATTTTCAATTGCATTCATGTAGAAGTCATTTTTATTCTCATATAAAACAATATAATAATTCAGAATCTATAGTTTTCTCTAAGAAACAGAGCTCATTCCAACTGAAATTATACAAAGAAAGTAGTATATAGAGAATTCTATAACATTTTAAACAAATAATGAAGGTTAAAAAAACTAAATAATTGAATAAATTTTCAAAGGGCCAAATTCTTTATAAAAGCAAGATATTCTCAAGATTAATAATTTCTTAGCAGAACCAAAATTCTATCTTATCCTAAATATCAGCATTACTCATGTCTATTTAATTTATAGTTCTGATCAGTTAAATCAAATGCTCTAATCCTTGGTAAAATTTATTTTCTATCATTTCCTTTTTATATTTTCAATATCCAGAACTTTCTTCAATATATTTCCTTTTTAGTTTTCTTTATATCTGTATGTATAAAGTAATGAGCACAGCTGTGTGAAAGTGAACTCAGGACACATTCTTAGTTGCTTGAACAACCAGCCAGCTGGGAGGTGGACTGAAATTTTTAGCTTCCCTCTGTCTCAGTTTTTTGTTTAGAAACTCCTGGGAAGTGGAAGAATTTTGATGATTTCATAAGGATATTCTGAGGAAAGAAATGGAGATGCTCAGGCTTTAAGTTAAAAGGAATTTTAATTGTTAGTTTCAGATTTGCAGATATGATAGTCTTTCATTTTACAAAAAGAGAATATAGTCTTTGTCTCTATGGTGCTAAGGGGCAGGTGAAGTTCACATTTAGTTGCTAAACAAGTAGAACTTTATGTGGGAGGAAGGCAACTTTACCTCCTCCTCTCTTCTCTCTTCCGAAAGTTTAAGTTACTGGTCATCTGAATTTTCTGCTTGGCTATTCCTTTACTCCAAAGACTGAAGGCAGGAGGAGAAGGGGGAGACAGAAGATGAGATGGTTGGATGACATCATTGACTCAATGGACAAGCGTTTGAGCAAACTCCAGGATATAGTGAAGGACAGGGAAGCCTGGCATGCCACAGTCCATGGGTTCTCAAAGAGTAGGATAAGACTTAGCAACTGAACAACAACAAAGAATGTGAAACTCCAATGCTCATCAAAGCAAAATGACCAGTCAGATGATAATCTCTCAAGACTTTTTCCAGTAATTGATTGAGAATGATGAGATTAGGAAAAAAGCACAGGAGAAAATCTTATGAAAACTAGAGCAGTCCTTTGGTTTAAAATCCTAATAAATATGAAGTGTAAAGCTTCCAAAATTTAAGTTAAAAGTAATCCCTATTTTACAGTGTTTTGGTTGTATAAATATGTTTTTTTTTTTTTAAGTTTAAGGCTGCAAAAAGTATAAAAAGTATTGTTGGGAATTATGTAAGTGATCATAGCTTTGTTGCCTTCTTTCAAGTTCTAATAAGAAAGTTGAATTCTTTGAGAATATGATTTTTGTTCAAATACCTCAAAGTATTTCATTCAGTATTTTGATAGATATTTATTGAATGCTTAGTAATCTTATGGGATGGGTGCTTGGAGTAGAATAGTTATGAAAATAAAACATTTTTACCCCTTTGAAGTTAACATTCTTAAGGATGGATTCAGTTGTTACTGATGTTATTAGGTGGCCAGGAGGTAACACTGTCAGCATTTCTTGCAGTTCTTTGGGCTCATATGTTACATAACACCTAGTGATCATAGAATTTTTCCATATCATGTTATTATTGCCCTTTTATTTGTTTCTTTCCTCCTCAACAAACACATTAGAATAATATCAAATTATGTCAGGTTCAAATATCATTTTTGGCTTACCCTTATTTCCTGAGGTAAGATTGTGGCAAGTATATAATTAGTGTTTGTTGAGAATTGAAGGGTTAAAACCAACGTCCTGGAAAGATAACCACTCTTACTTAATCTCAGTTGTTCACAATATTAATCCTCTGTATTTCTTTTTAACTTTCATATTGTTTCAAGTTTGAAAGGCCAAATGAGTGTGCCAGCAGTGTTCAAGGCAAAGAGAACCATGGCCAGAGCATCAGCCAAGCTGAGACATCTAATGGATTGTGGCCTCGAGGAAGCAAAATCATTCAGGGTGCAGAGAAACTGCAGAGTGCAAAGCCAGGATCTTCAACTGGATACAAGTTGTGAGAAATGAGAAAACAGTAACAAACACTAGAAAAAAAACGAAAAAGAAAAACAGAACAGAACACCTCTTACAGCATTTCTATGGTAATTTCAGTCTTAGTTCATATTAAACAGTGAATGGTGTATCTTTAACAGGAACTGACTGCAAGCAATATTGTCTGTTGACATTTATTCCTAAGGATTGTTCCTAACTGAAATTCTTAAAGAATCATTCTTTTCATGCAGATTATAAAATTTGATCTCCTGACGGGTTTTGTTTCTGGTTAGCTTCAGAAAGTTAATTTGGAGAACATTAAATGGTAGAGGAACTTAGACAACTACTCATTAAGTTTTATTCTCTGTCTCTTTCTCCTAAAGCATAAGAGACGATAAGATATATTCAAGATGATGCTTGCTAATTTACATTTTCCCTTTTCTATTCTTTTGCTCTTAACAGTTATATTTCTTGTTGTGGTTAACTCTATGAATAGAATTTACATCCTATGCCTTAAAGTTATAGTTTCTAAAACTATTTTAATTTTATTTTAAGTAAATTACTCTATCTCTTGAATAGATACATTTTCTGCAAACTAGCCCAAAAAAGTACAGTATTATGTAAGGTAATGTACCAGCATTTTTCTTTATGAGATATTAAATATAATTTATTCTTAAGACCCTTGAATGAAAAGTGCTATTAAATTCCTATGATATAAGAAAAAATTGGCTTTAATTCTGTATTTTTATCAAGTAAGAGGAATGAAAGAGAACATTATGTGGATAAGAAAAGTCAGTTAATGAATGTATGTAAAAATACAAACAATGAAACACACAAATAGAATATTTAACAACTAGATATAAAGATTAATATGAAAAAATATATATGAAGTTAAAGAGGGAAAAAGTTTTGAAAGGAAAAGAAAAGAAGGAAAGAAAAAAGCCTTTGTACAATTGTAAATAGTCTTCATCATGGTCAAATCTCAGCACATTCCTCACTTGAAACTGTGCTATTAATACTTGACTTTTGGGATAATTTTATCTCCTCTTAATATTTTGAATGTGCTTTAAAGTGAACGTGTTCGTTGCTCAGTTGTGTCTGACTCTTTGCTACCCCATGGACTATACCTGTGAGGTTCCTCTGTCCTTGGAATTCTCCAGGCAAGAATACTAGAGTGGGTTGCCATGCCCTTCTCCAGTGTATTTTCCTGATGCAGGGATCGAACACGAGCCTTTTGCATTGCAGGCAGGTTCTTTACCATCTGAGCCACCAGACCTGCCTTGGCTAACATAAAATCATTCACTTGCATTTCAAAATAGCATTTCTCTCTTTGTCAGTTTTGGTGCTGCCACCAGTCTTGTCACATTAGTTTTACTGTACTTCTCTGACCACTCTACGTCATTTCTGGATAATGTCATCTTGGTCGTCCATGAAAATAAATCCAGGAGCAATTCCAAAACTGACATCTGCAGCTCTTGAAGCTGAATATGACCTCTGTAACCTGACATCAAATTAATATTTGGAGACAGTTCTGGGTGAAGTAGAAAAGAGGAATAGTTTTAGAAAAAGGAAGCCAGAGCAGGGTAAAGGCCTCAAGACTCTATGTCCCAACCTGAAGTGGACAGTGAGGTTTTATAATTATAGTTCAAAGAGTGTGATCACCTCCTGGATATTCTTCTGACTGGTTGATAGTGAGGTAATTGGGAGTCAGTATCATCAACCTTCTGGTTCTAGCTAATCTGGGGTCTACAGTCTACATGTGGGCAGCATACCATTATGTTCTCCCTCCTGATGGAGGTTTCATTATTTGCAAACACTCAAAAGTATTGTTTTGTATATTCCTCAATGGGACTCTCTGCCTGAAGCTGCACTATTGCTTCTCTTAACTATTCATCCCTTGTCTGCACCTCCTCCCTTCTCTAATTAGCGAGTGTTTAAACCTGATCTTTGGAATTTAGGGAAGGTCAAGGAGGCTCAATGAAGCCGATTTCCTGTAGTCAAGAAAATAGGGACACAGGAAGGCTTTTGTGCCCAGGAGCCCTTCAGGGTCATGTACGGTGTCACTCTGACATCATAAGAGCTGTCCTTAGTAGACATCATCATCTGTGAGTCACTTAGTGCTCATTTTAGCTCCTGCACACACAGTCTCATGTTCCTGATTTAAATTCAGACACTTGCCTTGGCTTCCCTGAAATCTCACACCATGACTCACCTGAATCTCTTACGGGGTTGGTGGTGACATGTCAGAGAGCTTTAACCAAGGAGATCAACAGGAGACCCAGATCAGCAATCCCAATCCTTGCAATAGCAAGCAAAAATTTGCAAACTACTACTTCAGACTTGAGCACAAAGCAAAGTTTTTTAAAGCATAGATGGCTGGACAGCATCACCAATGCAATGAACATGAACTTGAGCAAACTCAGAAATGGTGAGGGACATGGAGGCCTGGCATCCTGCAGTCCATGGGATCACAAACAGTCAGACATGATTGGGTGACTGAAGAACAATAGCAATCTCAAAGGGAGAGTGGGCTATTTCTGTGAGGTTAAACCAGCCTTCCCATACAGGTACAGGCTTAAGGATGTCTATAAGGAGTTATTCTGTGAGGAGTCAGGGGGTGATCATGTGTGACAGGGGATTGCTATTTGACTGACAGTCTTGAGGCCATAAAAAGTTATTATTGTGCATGCCCTCCCCTTTCATTGGTAAGAAATGCCCATGGTGGTGGTGGTGGAGGGAACCATGTGCAGATTTTATAATACTATTGTTATTATGAGTTTGGGCTTTTTAGAGGTGTTAGAGGTTTGTCAGACAGACTGTATATCTGTCTAGTCTGGGCATGAGCTACTTAGCACAAAATTCAGACTTAAATTGAAGAATATAGAGAAAATCAGTAGGCCATTCAGATAACTGCCAGGTAGTTAGAATAGGAAAAAGGACTCCAAAATGGAGGTGGCTAATAGACAAAAAAGGAAAAAGCCCGTGAAAATGGAACAGAAGAATATCAGCGGACTTGAGTGAGAACTTCAGGTGAAACAAATGCATCCCCTTCTTAGCTAGCCCAATTTGCCTATGGCAGACTCAGGGGAAGGAGACAAAATATAAAAAGAGGCAGCTGACTCCTTTGGGGTAGGCCTGCCCTCATGCCTCAAGGGTGTACTTTCCTTTGCTTGCCTAATAAATCTCTGAGTTGTAACACTGGTGTGCCTTTTCAAATCTTTGCTGCGGTGAGACAGAACCAAGGAAATTACATACTCCCTAGATATAACCTAAATCAAATCCCTTATGATTATATAGTAGAAGTCACAAATAAATTCCAAGGGATAAGATCTGATAAAGAGGAGTGTGCCTGAAGAACTATGGGCAGGGATTCGTGACATTGTACAAGAGGCAGTAACCAAAACCATCCCGAAGAACAAGAAATGCAAGAAGGCAAAATGGTTTTCTGAGGAGGGCTTATAAGTAGCTGAGAAAAGAAGTGAAAGGTAATGGAGGAAAGGAAAGATATATCCAACTGAATGCAGAGTTTCAAAGAAGAGCAAAGAGTTAAGAAAGCCTTTTTAAAGTGAACAATGCAAAGAAAAAGAGGGAAAAAATAGAATGATAAAGACTAGAGAGCTCTTCAAGAAAATTGGAGATACCAAGGGAATATTTCATGCAAATATGGACACAATAAAGGACAAAAATGGCAAGGATCTATCAGAACCAGAAGAGATTAAAAAGAGATGGCAAGGAAACATGGAAGACCTGTACAAAAAAGGTCTTAAGGACCCAGATAACCATGATGGTGTCACTCACATAGAACCAGATATCTTGGAGTATGAAGTTAAATGGGCTTTAGGAAGCACTACTACAAAGCTAGTGGAGGTGATCGAATTCCAGTTGAGCTATTTCAAGTGCTAAAAGATGATGCTGTTAAAGTGCTGCACTCAATATGCCAGCAAATTTGGAAAACTCAGCAGTGGCCACAGGACTAGAAAAAGTTAGTTTTCATTCCAACCCCAAAGAAGAGCAATGCTGAAGAATGTTCAGACTATCACACAATAGCAATCATGTCACCTGCTAACAAAGTAATGCTCAAAATTCTCCAAGCCAGGCTTCAACAGTATGTGAACTGTGAATTTACAGATGTTCAAGCTGGATTTAGAAAAGGCAGAGGAACCAGAGATCAAATTGAACAACAAAGTCTGGACACGCACAGCCCAGGGAAGTTCTCTCATGTCATTCTGCTCCTTGTTCATCAAATTCAGCTCCCCACTCCCTGACCATAGTTTTCCCCATTATGGGTGAAGTAAGGGGAAGGTCCCTAGATGGCTGGGTTCAGACTGGACTTTTCCCTCTTACCTTTAGCTAGCATCACTTCTTTTCTGCTATTATCCAGGAAGGATCCCCAAATGGTTGGGTCTTACCTGCTTATTCCCCTCTTGTCTTTTCACCTCTGTCCCTTCCTTGCTGCTAATGTAGCAAATTAGTTATAACTATTGAAGAACTCTACTATTTTTCCAATTAAAAATTTTTTTCCACTCACTGTTCTCCATCTATTTTTTGACCACCTTCAATGTCATGATGTATCTTCATTATTTCCAGAATAAACTTAGATTTTTTAAACTTGTATATGAAAGCTTCCTGAAAAATCCCTGACTTTCTTTCCAACTTCAATTCCTACCAACTCTCTTATTAGTCTCCTCTTTTCTACTCTGGTATTTTGGTGAAACTACTTAAAAATTTCCAAAATAATTAACATTCTTTCACACAATTAAGGAATTTAGCTCTTCAGAACTTCCACATGGTAGTTTATGCAACCATTGATGTTCAACAATTTGTCATTTATAAGAACTGTAATTTAATGAAATCCTGCACTTTGGATCTACTTAATGATTCAGATGCTAATGAAAAAGCACACTTAGAAAGCAATCAAGTGTATCAGAGAAATTAAGTAAATTTGTATGTCTCTGTTAGCATAGATTAGTGATATTATTTATTTCCTCAATTGGAGACTGCAGAAAAGACAAACCATGACCTCTTTTAATACAAACTCTGGTTTAGGTCATTAATATTTTAGAACATAAGGTAATAGAGAGAACTTGTATTTAATTAAAAAGAATCTCTACTGAGATATATGCAAAATTTTAATCTCAAGATAGTAAATGCTATTTCATAAACATTTACATATAAATATTTCTACCCTAAAGAGGTCACTCTTTATCCACTGTTTTTCTATAATAACATTCACCAAAAATAAAATAAAATATTGATTCTTCATATAAATATTTGCTTCAGTTTATAACATAACCAATCATAATCTCTCAAATTATCAGTGACATGGAATAAAAATGTTAAGAAATTTTCATTAAAACATAATTATTTTTCATTTCTCAAATGTATTATAAATTTTACAAGGCATTTCTCACTCATATGTAAATGAAATATCATGAAATAGCTAAAGAAAATATAGCAGAGTAGCATTAAGTAAAAACATGGGCTTGCCTCAGACAGTGAATACTCTGATGAAAACATCTATTTATCATCTGTTTCTTAAGGTCCTTATTTCCTTTGAAATAGTCTATAATTTTTCCATCTTCTTTAATATTTTCACATTTAACTTGTCATTTAACTGAGCTTAAGGACCTGGGATCTTTTTTCTTTTTATTAATACCCATGAGGAATCAAATATGTTTACTAATGTTCCCTGGAGAAAGCAAAAAAAAAAGAGACTTGTTTCACTTACCATATCCAAAAATCCATCATTCATGGTGACTGTTTCGTTTTTCTTTTTATTCTTCTCCAATAGTAACTCCCTAGAAAAGCAATACTAAACAAACAAACTATATATATATATATATATATATATATATATATATATATATCAGTATATATATATCTGTTACACAGAAAAAGACTTTCAAACATTACCTCTCAGAATATAGTGAATGCTAAATATTTTAAATGGTAAATTTGTTTAAGGTGTAGCAAGCAGAATTAGAGACTTCTGAAGAGACCTCTACTTTCATATGTCAATCCAAAATATGCACTAAATCACAAAATAGAATATAGTCTGAGTTGAGCAGTTATCTTACATTTAAAGAAATCTCTGACCTTAAGGATTTAGATGATTGAAATTTCAAAGATTGCATTTACAATTAGGCCAAACATTTTTGAACTAAGCATGCAATTCCATTTTTATAACTGAAGAAAGTTTTTGAACATATTGTGAATGTATCAGTAATTTAAAACATGAAAGCTTTAAATATTGAGCATTCTCTAAAAATAGAAGTTTATCAGTATTATGGATGTAATAATACATAAGAAGGGGCTAATTTTTCATGTATCTGGCATTTGAAAGATACAGAAAAGAGGAAAGCCACAATAAATAATTTTATATATTAAAATATATATAATAGTGGTAATTTTCTGCTGAAAATATATGGCATAAAAAATTTTTAGCTGTCATTTACCATATTATAGAAGAGATAAAAGGAAAGTGGAAGACATGATACCTTTAAAAATAAAGTTCATAATTTTTGGTTGAAATGTTTTATAGATTTCACAGGTTAATTCCTTTTTTGTTACAGAAATAATTACCAAAAATAATTCGTTTCATTGACTGTTAAATTTATTTTTACTATACACTAAATATAAACACTATACAGAAAACATCTTAATTGCCCAGATAACCACAATGGTGTGATCACTCACCTAGAACCAGATATACTGGAGTTTGAGGTCAAGTGAGCCTGAAGAAGCATGACTACGAAAAAAATCATGGAAGTGATGGAATTCCAGCTGAGTTATATCAAGTTCTAAAAGACAATGCAGTTAAAGTGCTACACTCAATATCCCAGCAAACTAAAAACTCAGCAGTGGCTCCAGGACTGGAAGTCAGTTTTCATTGCAATCTCAAAGAAACACAAAGCTGAAGAATGTTCAAACTACTGCACAATTGTTCTCATCTCACACACTAACAAAATAATGCTCAAAATTCTCCATGGAAGACTTCAAAAGTATGTGATCCAAGAACTTCCATATGTTCATGCTGGATTTAGAAAAGGCAGAAGATCGCAAGATCAAATTGCCAACATCCACTGGATCATCACAAAAGCAACAGAGTTGTAGAAAATCATCTACTTCTGCATTATTGACCGCACCAAAGCCATTGACTGTGTGGAACACAACAAACTGGAAAATTCTGAAAGAGATGGGAATATCAGACAACCTTACTTGCCTTCTGAGAACTATGCATGCAGATCAAGAAGCAACAGTAAGCACTGGACATGGAAAATGGTTCCAAATTGGGAAAGGAGTATGTAAAGGCTGTATATTGTAACCCTGCTTATTTAACTAATATGCAGAGTACATCATGAGAAACGCCAGGCTGGATGAATCACACCGGAAATCAAGATTACAGGGAGAAATATCAATAACCTCAGATATGCAGGTGACACTACCCTTATGGCAGAAAGTGGAGAGGAACTGAAGAGCCTCTTGATGAAAGTGAAAGAGAAGAGTGAAAAAGTTGAATTAAAACTCAGCATTCAAAAGATGAAAATCATGTCATCTGGTCCCATCACTTCATGGCTAATACATGGGGAAGCAATGGAAGGAATAGCAGACATTTTTTTCCTTGTCTCCAAAATCACTGCAGATGGTGACTGCAGCCATTAAATTAAATGACCCTTTTTCCTTGGAAGAAAGCTATGATCAACCTTCAGTTCAGTTCAGTACAGTAGCTCAGTCATGTCTGATTCTTTGCAACCCCATGGACTGCAGCACGCCAGGCCTCCCTGTCCATCACCAACTCCGGGAGTTTACTAAAACTCATGTCCATTGAGTTGATGATGCCATACAACCATCTTTTCCTCTGTTGTCCCCTTCTCCTCCTGCCTTCAATTTTTCCCAGCATAAGGGTCTTTTCAAATGAGTCAGCTCTTCGCATCAGGTGGCCAAAGTATTGGAGTTTCAGCTTCAACGTCAGTCCTTCCAATGAACATTCAGGACTGATATCCTTTAAGATGGACTGGTTGGATCTCTTTGCAGTCCAAGGAACTCTCAAGAGTCTTCTCCAGCACCACAGTTCCAAAGCATCAATTCTTCAGCACTCAGCTTTTTTAACTCTTCCATCAGCGACCAACCTAGATAGCATATTAAAAAGCAGAGACATTATTTTGCCAGAAAAGTTCCCTTTAGTCAAAGCTATGGTATTTCCAGTAGTCATGTATGGATGTGAGAGTTGGACTATAAAGAAACCTGAGCACTGAAGAACTGATACTTTTGAACTGTGGTGTTGAAGAAGACTCTTGAGAGTCCCTTGGACTGCAAGGAGATCAAACTAGCCAATCCTAAAGGAAATCAGTCCTGAATATTCATTGGAAGGACTGATGCTGAAGCTGAAGCTCCAATACTTTGGCTACCTGATGTGAAAAACTGACTCATTAGAAAAGACCCTGATGCTCAAAAAGATTGATGCCAGGAAGAGAAGGAGATGACAGAGGCTGAGATGATTGGATGGCCTCCCTGACTAGAAGTTTGAACAAGCTCTGGGAGTTGGTGATGGACAGGGAAACGTGGTGTGCTGCAGTTCATGGATTTGCAGAGTTGGACAGGACTGAGTGAATGAACTGAAGTATAAACACAAATAAATAATACTGACTTGTTATTAAGTTTTCTGAAAAAAAAAATTTATGAGGCTTCCCTGGTGCCTCAATGGTAAAGAATACACAGTGCAGGAGACAACTATTTGATCCCTGATCCTTGAAAATCCCACCCAACAAGGAGCTACCAAACCCATACACCACAGCTACTGAACCTGTGCTCTAGAGACTGGGAGCCCCAGCTACTGAGCCCATGTGCTGCAACTACTCAAGTCCAGGTGGCTGGAGCCCTGTGATCTGCAGGAGAAGGAGCTGCCATAATAGAAAGTCTGCACTCTGCAACTCAGGAAAAGCCCATGAAGCAGCAAAGTCCCAGAGCAACCAAAAAAAAAAATTATATATATATATATATATATATATATAATATATATATATACACACACATATTAGTTTTATGAAACAATTTTATCAAAAGAGAAGTGTTAGATTGTAGATGAAACAGGGTCCTTCCAGAATTCTAATATTCAGAATTATTTTTAAAAATCAATAAAGTTAAACTGCTATGTTTATTTTGCTAGTTTGATTTTTCAAAGCAAATGTTGATGCTCTAATTTTCCAAAATTTGTCATCTATGTGTCCTTTTAAGCTGGTTCTGTTTTCATTTTAATATGACTATATTGATAGATTACAATAAACTGTGGAAAATTCTGAGAGAGATGGGAATACCAGACCACCTGACCTGCCTCTTGAGAAATCTGTATGCAGGTCAGGAAGCAAAAGTTAGAACTGGACATGGAACAACAGACTGGTTCCAAATAGGAAAAGGAGTATGTCAAGGCTGTATATTGTCACCCTGCTTATTTAACTTATATGCAGAGTAGATCATGAGAAATGCTGGACTGGAAGAAACACAAGCTGGAATCAAGATTGCTGGGAGAAATATCAATAACCTCAGATATGCAGATGACAACACCCTTATGGCAGAAAGTGAAGATAAATTAAAGAGCCTCTTGATGAAAGTGAACAAGGAGAGTAAAAAAGTTGGTTTAAAGCTCAACATTCAGAAAACTAAGATCATGGCATCTGGTCCCATCACTTAATGGGAAATAGATGGGGAAACAGTAGAAACAGTATCTGACTTTATTTTTTTGGGCTCCAAAATCACTGCAGATGGTAACTGCAGCCATGAAATTAAAAGACGCTTGCTCCTTGGAAGAAAAGTTATGACCAACCTAGATAGCATATTCAAAAGCAGAGACATAACTTTGCCGACTAAGGTCCGTCTAGTCAAGGCTATGATTTTTTCAGTAGTCATGTATGGATGTGAGAGTTGGACTGTGAAGAAGGCTGAGCATCGAAGAATTGATGCTTTTGAACTGTTGTGTTGGAGAAGACTCTTGAGAGTCCCTTGGACTGCAAGGAGATCCAACCAGTCCATTCTGAAGGAGATCAACCCTGGGATTTCTTTGGAAGGAATGATGCCAAAGCTGAAACTTCAGTACTTCGGCCACCTCATGAGAAGAGTTGACTTATTGGAAAGGACTCTGATGCTGGGAGGGATTGGGGGCAGGAGGAGAAGGGGACGACAGAGGATGAGATGGCTGGATGGCATCACTGACTCAATGGACATGAGTCTGATTGAACTCCGGGAGTTGGTGATGGACAGGGAGGCCTGGCGTGCTGCGATTCATGGGGTTGCAAATAGTCGGACATGACTGAGCGACTGAACTGAACTGAACTGAACTGATATTGATAGATGACACTGATAGATAACATTTCTTTCTTGGCATAAGTCCCAGGCTCACCATGTAATGTCCAAACCCCAGAATTGGAATCAACCACACTCCTCCAAGTAGACCTGATTTATGTAAAAATAGTATGTAGAAGTTAAATCCTGGCAGTCGTTCTGTGTTTGCTCATTACTCATTCAGTGAATAGGAAAAGAATAAAATTAAACACACACACATTTTATCATAAAAAATTTGGAGTATGAAAATGAGATGATGGATCGAATTTAAGTAATGAATATTTTATCAGCAGTTTCCAGTGTGGCTACCATTTAAAAATTTATTAAGTAAAAACACATTCTGCATCCATGTTTAAATATCAATAAACCCAAGAAAAAGCAATTCATTTTTGAGTTTCATTGTACTTCATAAACAACTCAGGATCACCTTTCAAGATATATGTCAGTCCAGTTTAAAAGTGAAATACAGTCTATTATCCCAAGGGGACCATGTGTAATCTAAAAGATTTCTTAAAATGTATGATTGATAGCATACCTTGAATTCATAGTTTAATATTCATTGCTTATACTTGAATCAGTTTGTAAATACTAAGTATCAAATGAGTGATATATAATAAGGTGAAAACTTCTGAAGGAACTTGTGAGTATAGCAAAGAATTTCAAGCACATATATGTAACATATATTGTATGAAGCACTTGTACATAAATGTCTTATTTAGAGCTCTTAAGAAATCCCACTACTAAGTATTTTCCCATTTTATACATGAGGAAACATCAATGTTTAGCAGATAAAAGTGTGGTGGATTCATGTCAATGTATGGCAAAACCAATACAGTATTATAAAGTAAAACAAAGTAAAAATAAAAAGTTAAAAAAAAAAGCGTATTGAGAATCTGATTCAATAGAAATGAGTGAGTTGTGAGGTTATGTAAAACACTAAAGTTTGAAAAAAACTGACTTTGAAAGTCTTATTGCTCAAATGTAGCATCTGATGTAAACTTGCATAGTGAAATATAATATACTATGGACATAAACAAGATTATCAAGAAATTAATCTTGTCATAGTTTCAGTTTATATGAAAATAGCACTAGGAAATGACCTTTAATTGATTTTCCCTTTAAAACATAAAGTATATATTTGAAAGTATAAATTAAGCAATTAAATCTTTTTTAATACTGTGTATTATGGAGGAACAGAAGTAAGCTTTGGCACCAAGTTCAAAGTCTAACTAATCTCTCTCTGATCCTGAAGAATGATTTTCATTCATTTACCCAAGATTCATTAAGTTTATTCACAGCTTTGTACACAGAGAAAAAGGCAATATACAAGATGGGTGATGAACTTGATTATCAGCCTTGCCTGTTGATAGGCAAATGGCAATGCATAAATAAATGCATTAATAAAACAATCCCAGAGCATGAATACTATGAAAAAAAAATAAATATGGTGATATTATTCAGTGAAAAAGACTTCCCACGTGGCACTAATGGAAAAGAACCCATCTGCCAATGCAGGAGACATAAGGGAGACGGGTTCAATCTCTGGGTCAGGAAGATCCCCAGGGAAGTGACTTGGCATCCATGCACACATTAAGAAAAAAAGGATGGTGCTGCTTATTTTCATAAAGTTGCAGAGGTAATAGATTTGATATAGTTAAGGTAGCAAAAGAAAGTCTGGGATAGATTTTAAATGTGGGTTTACAGAAACTAGCACCATTTTATTTACTGAAATGGAGAAGATTGGAAGGTGTTCTGATTTGGATATTTTAAATTTAAGGATGCCTATTAAACATTCAAATGAGTTACCAAGAAAACAGTTGGCAGTTTAGTCTAGAGTTCAGATTCACTGAAAGTAGAAACCTGTAAATCTCCAGGCAACGTAGAAGTGTAAATACGTAAACTCAATCCATAGGTTTCCTGTCACTACAGTTCAGAGAATTCACTCTGATACATCTTTCCCTCCAAACAGTGCTGTTAGATAAATGGTTAGGTAGAAAACAGCTAAACAAATGCTGATGAATCCTATAGAGATTGAAAACTATTCCCTTCTTCTCTTCTAGTTCTTTAGCTGGTCTAGTAATTAAAATGGCATAAGATAGATTAACAGCAGATAAACAAATTTTGTTTGTGCCTGAGCCCTATAAAAATATAAGACTCCCTGATAATCAAGTAAAGGGGATTTAGATAGCAACCTGAGCTAAGGAGAAGGGGATGGGGTCTGGAGCTTCAAAGAGGAAGAGGACAATTCACAGGAAAATGTGAAGAGCAAAGATTTGGTACACAAATATTTGTCACATTGTGTGGCTATATATTTTGGATATAAAAGTTATCTTTGGTAATAGCACTCTTCCTGGTAAGGAATTCCTAGTTAAGTTTTCTTAGGTAGTTAAGAAGGAGGGAATAAGCTCTTCCTAAGTTTGCTGGGCTCTTACTTTTTTCATCAAAATAATCCAAAAGCCAAATTGGCACTTTCTAGGGTGGCTCATTCTGCTTCCCCAGCCCTATAACAGCACAGATTTCTTTGCTTTCCAGAGATGAATTAGAAACACAGTGATAATGATTGTGAAAGATGAAGGTTTTGTTTTGTTTGACTACACTTCCTAGGGAAGTTTTGGTGGCATAGTGCTAAAGAATCTTCTGGCCACTGAAAGGGATGCAAGAGACACAGATTGAAGCCTGGGTTAGAAAGATCCCCTGGAGTAGGAAATGGCAACCCACTCCATGGACAGAAAAGCCTGGTTGGTTACAGTCCACGGGGTTGCAAAGAGTCAGCAGGACTGAGCCACAGAGCATGAACACACGCACACACACACACACACACACACACACACACATTTTCCAAGGCAAGAAATGGGTAAAGGAAAATAAAAATGGATCCAAAAAGAAAAAGGGTCTTAGCCTCCATGATAAATGGAAGCCAGACTTCCTGATCTTGAAAGGTGACTGAAAAAAAAAAAATGCTGTGAAACTCCTTGAGGATAAAGAAATGGGGACTTTATTGCACAACCTTTCAAAGAGAAATTTAGACATATTATCTACTGGATTTGTGCTTTGGTGTAAAAAAAATCCAATACACACACACATGCACAAGAAATGGCAGGAAGGATGGAAAGAAGAAATCAATGCAATCAACTTTTGAAATGTGAATTTATTTCAAATGAGGTTTGCTGAAGTTATTGAATTAATTATATAAATGATAATGATATGCTTGAAAGATCAGCTAGATTGGGGAGGGCAACATGTTACTAGCAAGGAAAAGAAAAAAACAGATGGGAGAAAGACAATAGCTGAGAGAAATATTACTGATAATTTGCAGAATTAATAAAAAGCATAACCTCACATTGAAGAAGCATCATAAAATTAATACACAAATATAAGCACAGAAATCTGGGGTACATCAAACTCTGTCAGGGAAAAATTGGCCTAGATAAGTTGAACAGGCAGAGCAGAGTTTTTTCAATGATATTGAGATATATGTGATCAAACCCAGCTCCACTGAAACACAATAAGAATTTAAGCTTTGAAGTGAACAAGTGGAAGACTTAAGGGTGAAGTGTTTAATGTGATTAGGTCGTCTGTGTTTGCTAAATACAACTTATCAAAGTCAGGCTCCTCCCCCTCCCAGAGAGACCCAGAGGTAAGAGCTCTATCTTTCTGGACATTTCAAAGTGATGGCTCCCAGCTCCTTCAGAAAGACATTCCTTGTTGTACAACTGGCAAGAGGCTAGATCTATCCTTCAAAGAGGAAAAGATTTATAGTTCCAAGTTGCCTTAAACAAATATTCTAAAAAAAGAAAGGTCAGGGGCCTATGGTCAGGAAAAAATTTCTTTCGAGTTTACTCAAGCAGAGGGTGTAATCACGCAGGACCCTATGACACCTTCCCAGAAAAGACCCCTTACTTATGTCCTCCACCTGCTTTTGTCTGTAGAACATTTCAAAGAGTAAATTTAATCAGAGGAGTGAGAAAATGCAGAAAGAAAGGAATACAGTCAAGACAAAATAATAATACTTTAGCCATTAAACAAAGTCAGGGACATTTAGTTTTTCCTCAGGGACTATAGAAAATATTCTGAACCATGTCCTTTGAGGTATCTTGCAGATATTGAAAACCCCTGCTAGGGGAAGAAGTTAACAAAATACTGCCCATAAGCATGTAGACCCCAGACTGGTTTGAACCAGAAGGTAGATGATGCTATCTCCCAATTACCTCACTACTAACCAATCAGAAGAATGTTCATGAGCTGATCATGCCCTGCTCATTAAATACTGTAAATACTGCTCATGCTATCTCCCACTCCACCCCCCCCCCCCCCCCACCTTGGAAGGGATACAGTCTTGAGGGCATTAACATGTTGTGGTGCCCTTTGCCTGTCAAAGCAATAAGTTATTTCTTTCTACTTCACTCAAAACTCTGTCTCTAAGATTTATTTCAGACTGGTATACAGAGGTTGAATTTTGGCAGCAAGAGGAACACTAACCATATTGGGTAAATTCAAACAGAATAATTTTAACAACAATAGAGTGAAAATTATTTCAGACCAATTACAGTCAAGAATTTAACATTACATACACACTTGACAAAAGAAACACCCAAAGATGTACTTTGGCAAGAAGAAATGTAATCTTTAAAGGAGAAACACGGTGCAGGGAGAAGTAGTGAACCAAGAAATTGGTAACCACATGGATAAATCAAAGGAAGTATGCCTTAGGAAACTAAAGCAATAATTTGCAATTTGCAGCAGGTTAAAACACTTTGAATTAATGTATGTAACAACTAACATGAAATATATTAGAGACGTGAACTCAAGTATTATAATGTTCTTGTCTTTTTCTTGCGGTTAGCTTTTATTTTAAACACAGTTCTATATTAATATTCTAAAGACAGGAAAATAAATATTTATCTTCTAAAAGATAGTATTTACTTTAAAAACAAATGCAAAGTGTTCAATTCAGTAAAGTCATTCAGTCGTCTCTGACTCTTTGTGACCCCATGAACCACAGCACGCCAGGCCTCTCTGTCCATCACCAACTCCCAGAGCCCATCCAAATCCATGTCCATTGTGTCAGTGATGTCATCCAACCACCTCATCCTTTATCATCCCCTTCTCCTCTTGCCCGCAATCTTTCCCAGAATCAGGGTCTTTTCAAATGAGTCAGCTCTTTACATCAGGTGGCCAAACTATTTGAGTTTCAGCTTCAACATCAGTCCGTCCAATCAACACCCAGGGCTGATCTCCTTTAGAATGGACTGGTTGGATCTCCTTGTAGTCCAAGGGACTCTCAAGAGTCTTCTCCAACACCACAGTTCAAAAGCATCAATTCTTCGGCACTCAGCTTTCTTCACAGTCCAACTGTCACATCCATACATGACCACTGGAAAAACTACAGCCTTGACTAGGTGGACATTTGTTGACAAAGTAATGTCTCTGCTTTTTAATATTCTGCCTAGCTTGGTCATACTTTTATTCCATGGAGTAAGTGTCTTTTAATTTCATGGCTGCAGTCACCATCTGCAGTGATTTTGGAGCCCAGAAAAATATAGTCAGCCACTGTTTCTGTTTCTCCATCTATTTGCCATGAAGTGATGGGACCAGATGCCATAATTTTGGATTTCTGAATGTTGAGTTTTAAGACAATTTTTTGACTCTGCTCTTTCACTTTCATCAAGAGGCTTTTTAGTTCCTCTTCACTTTCTGCCATAAGTGTGGTGTCGTCTGCATTTCTGAGGCTATTGATATTTCTCCCGGCAATCTTGATTCCAGCTTGTGCTTCTTCCAGCTCAGCATTTTTCATGATGTACTCTACATATAAGTTAAATAAGTAGGGTGACGATATACAGCCTTAAGGTACTCCTTTTCCTATTTGGAACCAGTCTGTTGTTCCATGTCCAATTCTAACTGTTGTTTCCTGACCTGTATACAGATTGCTCAGGAGGCAGGTCAGGTGGTCTGCTCTTCCAACTCTTACAGAATTTTCTACAGTTTATTGTGATCCACACAGTCAAAGGCATTGGCATAGTCAATAAAGCAGAAATTTATGTTTTTCTGGAACTCTCTTGCTTTTTCCATGATCCAGCAGATGTTGGCAATTTGATCTCTTGTTCCTCTGCCTTTTCTAAAACCAGCTTGCACATCTGGAAGTTCACTGTTTACGTATTGCTGAAGCCTGGCTTGGAGAATTTTGAGCATTACTTTACTAGCGTGCAACTGTGCGGTAGTTTGAACATTCTTTGCCATTGCCTTCTTTTGGAATTGGAATGAAAACGGACCTTTTTCAGTTCTGTGGCCACTGCTGAGCTTTCCAAATTTGCTCACATATTGAGTGCAGCACTTCCACAGCATCATCTTTCAGGATTTGAAATAGCTCAACTGGAATTCCATCACCTCCACTAGCTTTGTTCGTAGTGATGCTTCCTAAGCCCCAATTGACTTCACATTCCAGGATGTCTGGCTCTAGGTGAGTGATCACACCATTGTCATTATCTGGGTCATGAAGATATTTTTTTGTGCCGTTCTATGTATTCTTGCCACCTCTTCTTAGTACCTTTCTGCTTCTGTTAGGTCCATACCATTTCTGTCCTTTATTGAACCCATCTTTGCATAAAATGTTCCCTTAGTATCTCTAATTTTCTTGAAGAGATCTCTAATCTTTCTCATTCTGTTGTTTTCCTCTATTTCTTTGCATTGATTTCTGAGGAAGGCTTTCTTATTATTCAATGTTTGATGACTTTAGCCCTTGAAATAGCCTCTCAGGTGGCTCAGAGAAACTGGTCAGAAGAGGGAAAAGTGGAAACAGAATATATGTGAATTTTTTGCTGGGAGAAAACATGTAGTCAAGCATCAAAAGATTACTGCTAACCACAAAGAACTGACATATCAGGTTAATAATTTTAGTGCTTTTCTGTGTATGGGGAAATGCAAGAATCCACAATCATTGAAGTGTTTCCTTATATATATGTATCTTAACGGTCTAGGTGCCATATCTAGAGCACAGAATGTTTCCCATTTTTTCTCCATCCTGAATTCCGTGGAGGCACACTGTCAGTGGGCAATTGCAGTAGCTAATGGCTTGATCCTGTAGAACTGGATGACAGTCAACATTCTTTTTATTCTTTACAAAAGAAAAATGCAGTTTAAGAGAAAAAAAAAATGATGATCTCAATAGGAAGCAGCAAAGAGAAAAATTGCTGTTATTTATTCCTAAGGCATGTTCCACTCTGTAACCCCATGAACTATAACCTCCAGGTTCCTCTGGGCATGGGATTTTCTAGAATGCAGGAGTGAGTTGCCATTTCCTTCTCCAGGGAATCTTCCCAATCCAGGTCTCAAACCTGTGTCTCCTGCACTGGCAGGTGAATTCTTTATTACTAAGCTACCAGGGAAGCCCAAAGAACAAAATAGTAGCAAATAAAAAGAACAAGAGAGAAAAACTATGCAATTTAAACTGTTTTGCACATTACTTATTATACAGACTTGTGTGATGAATACAAAGTAATACATTAATTTAAATATAGTCACATTCCTCCAAAGGGCAGTGACAGAACCTTTTGTTTTTCATTTGAATCAAAAACAAATATGTGTCAGATTTGGAAGGTAAGTACATGAGCATCTTTTATAATATACCAATGTTTTAATTTTTTCAGTATTTTATTTTTGTAATAATTAAGAGATCAAATGAAAGATTAAAAGATATTGTAAAAGTGAAGTAGATAACTGGGGAAATGTTTCAGTGAAAAATGTTAGAGAGATGTCAAATCAACCTGGGAAGCCTTGACAGAGTAAGGAGTTTCACTGCTCAATAGAACCTTCTATGATGATGTAGAACATGATTTAGGGCTGCACTCTTCAATATAGCAGTGGTCTGGACATTTGTAATGTGGCTTGTGTGGACTGAGGAACTGAGTTTCCCACTTTAATTAATTTCTTTTAATTAGTTTAATTTTAACTAACTTTATGTGACTAGAGTCTACTTTGTTGGATAATTCAGTTGTGAAACATACCTTGTATAATAAAGAAAATGATCTAAAAATAATGTGGATAAGACAATAAGTGAAAGTGTGAAGTCCTTGAGAAGGCAGAAGTGGAAGATATACATACATATACCTATATGGTTTGGGGAGTTTAGTCGCTAAGTCATGTCTGACTCTTGTGACCCCAGGGACCGTAGTCTGCCAGGCTTCTCTGTCCCTGGGATTTTCCAGGCAAAAATATTGAAGTGGGTTGCCATTTCTATCTCCAGGGATCTTTCCAACCCAGGTATTTAACTGAAGTCTCTTGCACTGCAGGCAGATTCTTTACCGACTGAACTACCAGGGAAGCCTTATACATAAATATGAATGTACAGGCATACAGGGGGCAAGTGGAAGGACTGGATTTTTGTAACAAAAATGAAGATAGTTTAATTATGTAAATCTGAAAATCGTTATTAAACACCTACAGGCCATGATCTCAGTGATATGCTACGAAATGAAGAAGAAAAATAAATATTTAAAAAATATGAATTCCTCAAAGATAATTCCCATGAACAGGTCAGTCTCAGGGTAGCTAGCAATGTCATTTCACAGAAAGAGATGAGAACAAAAGCTTGAATGACACCAACGAAATAGGTAAGCTTATACATGAGTGAAGACCATTATGGTAGGGAAAACGAAATTGGCAAGCCCTTGGGAGAAAACACAAATTGGCAGGTTTGAGGCAGCTGTAAGGACTGTGTAAGCAATGTGCTAAGTGATTAGACTGGACAGGTAGATTGGGGAGAGACATTCTAGGGCATTCATTGGCTTGCAGGCCATAAAGTAATGAGAAACCATTCATGATTTTTTAATATAAAGATGACGTGATTCTGGTTCAGTAATCATTTTCAACAAGTGTTTAAGGAGAAAATACTGTATGTTCTGATGCAGGATATATTTCAAAGACAATTTTCTAACTTGCTGATGGGCAGAATTTAGAGGGACAAGTATAGAAACAGGTAGGAAGCATAGAAACACTTAATTCACCCAGAGATTATATATGGAGTTATTGCTGTAAGCCAAGCACTATTCAAGACATTGGGCATACAGAGGACACGCAGGCTGATATTTAACACTTGTTTGGACTTCCCTGGTGGCTCAGATGGTAAAGAGTCTGTCTACAATGCAGGAGAGCTGGATTCGATCCCTGGGTTGGGAAGATTTTCCAGAGAAGGAAATGGCAACTCACTCCCATACTCTTGCCTAGAAAATCCCATGGACGGATAAGCCTGGTGTCCATGGGGTCACAAGAGTTGGATATGACTGAGCGACTTCACTTTCACTTTCCAATTTTTAAAAACTTTTTCCCAAAATAAATGCAATAAACGCATATTAAACTTAATTCCAAGGAATAAATAATGATGTCTATTGTATAAAAGATTAACATGCAAATAAAGGGAGAAGAAAATGGAGGAGAAAGAGAAAGATGTTGAGGAAATATTAAAGAAAACACACAAAAGTTAACTCCAAAAACTAGATGAGAATACTTAATGCCTATTTTCTGTGTGCTGCTGTTGTTGTTTGTACATATGCACCAGTTCGTTGAGTCGTTCAGTCGTGTTCGACCTATTTGTGATCCCATGAATCGCAGCACGCCAGGCATCCCTGTCCATCACTGACTCCCGGAGTTTACCCAAACTCATGTCCATCAAGTTGGTGATGCCATCCTGCCATCTCATCCTCGGTCGTCCCATTCTCTTGCTCTCAATCTTTCCCAGCATCAGGGTCTTTTCTAATGAGTCAGCTCTTTGCATCTGGTGGCCAAAGTATTGGAGTTTCAGCTTCAACATCAGGCCTTCCAATCAACATCCAGGACTGATCTCCTTTAGAATGGACTTGTTGGATCTCCTTGCAGTCCAAGGGACTCTCAAGAGTCTTCTCCAACACCACAGTTCAAAAGCATCAATTCTTTGGCACTCAGCTTTCTTCACAGTCCAACTCACATTCATACATGACCACTGGGAAAACCATAGCCTTGACTAGACGGACCTTTGTTGGCAAAGTAATGTCTATGCTTTTCAACATGCTATCTAAGTTGGTTATAACTTTCCTTCCAAGTAGTGTCTTTTAATTTCATGGCTGCAATCACCACCTGAAGTGATTTTGGAGCCCCCCAAAATAAAGTCTGACACTGTTTCCACTGTTTCCCCATCTATTTCCCATGAAGTGATGGGACCGGATGCCATGTTCTTAATTTTCTGAATGTCGAACTTTAAGCCAACTTTTTCATTCTCCTCTTTCACTTTCTTCAAGAGGCTCTTTAGTTCCTCTTCACTTTCTGCCATAAGGGTGGTGTCATCTGCATATCTGAGATTATTGATATTTCTCCCGGCAATCTTGATTGCAGCTTATCCTTCCTCCAGCCCAGCATTTCTCATGATATACTCTGCATATAAATTAAATAAGCAAGGTGACAATATACAGCCTTGACATACTCCTTTTCCTATTTGGAATCAATCTGTTGTTCCATTTCCAGTTCTAACTGTTGCTTCCTGACCTGCATATAGGTTTCACAAGAGTCAGGTCAGGTGGTTTGGTATTCCCATCTCTTTCATAATTTTCCACAGTTTACATATGTACATTTGCATATGGTGTTTGAATGACCAGATATATTTAATATGTTCTAGTACTTTGTCTAAAATTCCCTAATTTCATAATGAAGTTTTTCCTGGTCTTTCCCCCATCCTGCTTCCTCTGTTCATCTTCCATTTATCATCTGTTCAATTTCCTTAATACAGCCCTTGGTATGTTTTTGACACCATTTTATCTAGAAAGTGTTCCATTTTCATTAACCTACTCCCTTGAGAGTACCTATGAATGGCCTCCAGGTGCCATGACATTTGCCTCAAAATTTCTGTCATTTTGCCCCTCTTTGAGAGGCAAAATAATTAATATAATACTTAAGAACTCACAAAATTTAATTCACAGAAATGTGTATTTCTATTGATTAATATAAAATTTAAAGTGATTAATATTCAATTAAAACCAAAATGCCATGAATCAAAAATGTACATTATAAAACATAAGTATGAATTTAGAATATCAGTTCCTCACATTTAAATCCCACTTATTTATGCCAGTGTTACTAAAGTGGTCTTTTTGATATTCACTGCATATTTGCAAGTTTTGTCTTGTTATTGAGGAGGATACTTATCATGTTCCATGTTAAGAATGACCACTTCTGATTTTAAATTACCATGTGGACAGAACTGAAATGGATACACAGAGCTTAAGAGAATTTCTCTGCTGTCAACTTCTATCTTTATCCCAAGAATTGTGTGCATTTTCTGTACCCCTTATATCAAAATTTAAGGGATTTCAATATTGTCCGGAGGAAAAAGAATGTAGAAAGTGGCATATGTGTAATTAAAATAGATGGTGCATGGGGATGACCCAGAAAGATGTTATGGGGAGGGAGGTGGGAGGGGGGTTCATGTTTGGGAATGCATGTAAGAATTAAAGTTTTTAAAATGTAAAAAATAAAAAACTAAAAATAAAAAAAAATAAATAAAGAAAGGAAAAAAAAATAGATGTTGATTTGCTTGGTAAAGGAGATGCATTTTCATATAGATTTTAAGATGTCAACCCATCGTCTTTACAATTCATATTGCCTTGAAATTATATCTGCCCCCTCAGTTTTCTTTCCTAATACCAAAAACAACTACATCATTCAAAATGCCAAAATCCATTTGAAAATAACCACTATTTCTCTAGATTATTTTCTCCTAGGTTGGATTTATTCTTTTGTAAATTCAGTCAACTATTCTACACTGAAAAACAGGGGGAAAGGCACACATGATCTTAACTAGAACTGAACTTACTGCAATTGCTTTCTAAGGGCATATTGAGGAGTCATTGTTTAACATGAAATATAGTCTTAAATAATTAATACTGATGTGCACTGGATCCAGGTTGATAGCCGTGAGTGAATGAATTGTTTCTTTTCCTTTTCAAAAATGTCAGTAGCATATGTGAATTAGAATATTTCTCAAATGCACTCTAGTGACCTTGAATGCTCACAGAAAAATATGAGCAATTTAATCATTTGTAAAAGACTGTCCATTACAATGCCAGGATAAAAGCCACAAAGAACTTTATGTGAAGATAATGCATGTCTTAAATTGAACATGAACATCCTGAAAGTAACTACAGTCAATGGAGTGATTATGTAATGTTCTCAGTTGAAATGATAATCAGGTCTCCATTTACATTCTCTAACAGCCAGCATAAAATATGCACAGTATTTACCAGTGTCCTTAATTGGTCTCAACAAGTCTCTTGGTATTTTGACTCTATTTGAATCACATGCTTTCAAGAATATATCTTCTTTAGTTTGTTGTAACAGTATAAGTTAATGTGTATATATACACGCATATATATATATGAAAACATCTTATTTAAAATATTCTTTATGTTAATAGATTACTTATATAAACAATGTGTTAAAATAAGTAAACTATTTAATTCATGTTATTCTCTCTAAGGGATTGAATCAGAGCTTAATTAACATCCATTTTTTAAGCATTTTATGCATATGACATGAAGCATTAGTTTTAGATAGTAAGTAATTTAGAATTCATCTTATCAGTTATCAAGAAGGAGATCTCTTCTTCCTAACTGGAAACCTTCTATTAAATCTTTAATAAAATTGAGGCTTTTTGTCTATTTCTTCAGTCTTACCTTAGGACCCAAAATAGTAGCTTGAGATCCTAGATTCTTCATAAATATTTAGTCATTTAATTAGAAAAACCCAATCTAATCTAGGTATTAAATTAATTTTAGGAGAATGATAGTAATTTTTCATGTCAAAAATAAAGAATTTTCCCCAGTTTTACACATGATAAGCATTCAGGCTGTAGAAATTATTCTTTTATGTACAAATCATTGATTCTAGAAACAGGACATTTTCATTCAACAAGTGGTATATCCTTTCTACCTGTTTTCTGTTGAGATATGAAACACAGTAAAAAACTAACCTATATAAATTCTTTTAGTTCTGTTCAATATATTTCCCAAAACTAACAAACAAAAGGCAAAATTATAGCATCTGCAATTCAATAACACAAAAAACAAAAAATACCTCAGGTGATAATGTTAACATTGCCTTAAAAATATGTAAATAAACTGAGTTCAACTAAGATTTTGATTTTGTGCATAATTCTGCTTCTCATTCTCAATTTACTCCTGATTTTCTCTTTCATGGGATTATTCTATATCTTTTCCATTCTATGGAAGTAGATGCTTTTATGCTCTCTGGAAACATTTACCTCTTGATTTGTAAGGTAAATCAAGACAGGAATTTCAAGATTTTCAATTTGTTCTTCTATTTAAAGTTTATGGACCTATAATGACCCTTCTTTCTGCAGAGCTCAGATAAAAACACAGCTACTATTTGACAAAAAAATAATAATGGTAATACCTAGATCATAGGGTTTTCATGTAGACTGAAAGGATTAGCATGCAGACCTCAATCAAGTTTAACTTTTAGATGCAGAAGCTTTTCACACTTAACACTAATGCACATTTATAGCCCCATTGCCCAAGTAAGTCTCAGTTTACACCACTTAGTCTGGAGTCCTGACCAGTAAGCATCCTTTATCATTCTCAAGTGTTCCAGTTGTCATAGTACCTGAACAAATCAAGTTTCATGCTAGCTGGAACTGTACTTTGTGCAAAGTGATTATATATATTGGGTTATATAATTTTCTATGTGAATAACCAGCTATTTTAACACAAGGTGTATTGTTTTCTTAATGCTTTACAAGATCACCTCTGTCGAATGTCTCATTTTTATGCATGTTTCTAGGCTATATTTTCTATTATACTAGACCTATTGTTCATTTTGCACTCATATCATATCTTTTTAATTATTAGAACATTATTAACAACTGCAATTAGATCAGTTCACCCACCCAATTTTTCTACCTAAATTTTCTTGGCAATTATTAGACCTTGGCTTTTCCATGTGATTTAGAAATAACTTTGCAATTTCTCCTTTGAGTGTAAACTTAAATTTCTTGTGTGTGTGTGTGTGTGTGTGTGTGCTTGCACTCATTCGTCTCTGACTCTATGCAACGCCACGGACTGGGTCCCACCAGACTCCTCTGTCCATGGGATTCTCAGGCAAGAATACTGGAGTGAGTTGCTATATCCTCCTCCAGGGGATCTTCCTGACACAGGGATCAAACTCGTGTCTCTTATGTCTCCAGCATTGACGGGTGGGTTCTTTACCACTAGAGCCACCTGGGAAGCCTGGAAGTCATTAAACTTTGTAAATTAATTTGGAGATGATTAAAGTATTTTCTCCTCTCCAAGAATGTATTAATTTCAATTATTATAGTCTTGTAAGATATTTATAAAGATTATATTTTTCTTTTAATGGTTTTACACACTTTAAAATAGATGTATTGCTGGTTATATTGTAGTTTGGTTGATATTATAAATGACCCCTTTTAAAGCTTTTATTTTCTAATTGTTTCTGGTATATTAAAATGCAATTGGCTTTTGTGTATTGATTTTACAAGGAGTAAAATTAATAAACTTTCTTATCGATTAAAACATTTTAAGTGTATTCTGCTTTGAATTATCTAGGTATAGAATCTCTTTAACCAGGAATAATGACAGTTTTGCTTCTTTCTTTGTAACCCTCACACTTTTATTTCTTTTGAATAAAACCAACAGGGTATCAGAGAGAGTTGGACCATAAAGAAGGCTGAGTACCAAAGAATTTATGCTTTTGAACTGTAGTGTTGGATAAGACTCTTGAGAGTCCCTTGGACTGCAAGGAAATCAATCAGTCAAGCCTAGAGGAAATTGATCCTGAATATTCATTGGAAGAACTGATGCTGAAGCTGAAGCTCCAATATTTTGGCCACTTGATGCAAAGAGTGGACTCATTAGAAAAGATCCTGTTATTGGGTAGAATTAGAAGCAGAAGGAGAAGGCGATGACAGAGGATGATATGGTTGGATGGCATCACCAACTCAATGGGCATGAATTTGAGCAAGCTCTGGGAGACGGTGAGGGACAGGAAAGCCTGGAGTGATACAGTCTATGGGGTCGCAAGCAGTCAGACATGACTGAATAGCTGAAAAACAACAGGCTATTGTTGAATATAGGTATTATGTTGTCATTTTAAAGGAAATTCTGATGTTTCAACATTAAGAATTAGATTGCTCTAGGATTTGGTGTATATATTTTAACCATTTCAGAAGTCACTTTTTCTGACTTGGTAAGATTTTTTTTTTGTAATTTTTTTTTTCTCAAATTTTCCTGCAACTATTGACTTTTAATCTAGCATACTTTTTATTACCAAAATCTAGTACTAATGTTTGTTTGTATGTGTGGTAAAGTACAATTTTAATGAACCGTGAACTCCCTGATGCTCAAGCTGGTTTTAGAAAAGGCAGAGGAACCAGAGATCAAAAAGCCAACATCCTCTGGATCATGGAAAAAGCAAGCGAGTTCCAGAAAAACAGTGGAAACAGTGTCAGACTTTATTTTTTTGGGCTCCAAAACCACTGCGGATGGTGATTGCAGCCATGAAATTAAAAGACACTTGCTCCTTGGAAGAAAAGTTATGACCAACCTAGATAGTATATTCAAAAGCAGAGACATTACTTTGCCAACTAAGGTCCGTCTAGTCAAGGTCCGTCTAGTCAAGGCTATGGATTTTCCAGTGGTCATGTATGGATGTGAGAGTTGGACTGTGAAGAAGGCTGAGCACCGAAGAATTGATGCTTTTGGTTTTTTTTATTTATTTATTTATTTTTTAAGTCATTTTAACTTTATTTATTTTTTTTATTTTATTTTTTATTTTATTTTATTTTTTTTATTTTTTTTATTTTTAGTTTTTTATTTTTTAAATTTTAAAATCTTTAATTCTTTTGAACTGTGGTGTTGGAGAAGACTCTTGAGAGTCCCTTGGACTGCAAGGAGATCCAACCAGTCCTTTCTGAAGGAGATCAACCCTGGGATTTCTTTGGAAGGAATGATGCTAAAGCTGAAGCTCCAGTACTTTGGCCACCTCATGTGCAGAGTTGACTCACTGGAAAAGACTGTGATGCTGGGAGGGATTGGGGGCAAGAAGAGAAGGGTATGACCCAGGATGAGATGGCTGGATGGCATCACGGACTCGATGGACATGAGTCTGAATAAACTCGGGGGGATGGTGATGGACAGGGAGGCCTGGCGTGCTGCAATTCATGGGGTCACAAAGAGTGGGACACAACTGAGTGACTGAACTGAACTGAACTGAAGAATCTGAGTTCTAGAGTGCATGCTTAGTCTTTCAGTGATGGCCAACTCTGCAACCCTATGGACTGTAGTCTGCTAGGCTCCTCTGTCCATGGAAATTTATATGCAAGAATACCGGAGTGGGTTGATTTTTCCTACTCCAGAGATCTTCCCAATCCAGGGATCGAACCTGCACCTCCAGTGGCTCCTGCACTGCAGGTGGATTCTTTACCACTGAGCCACCTGGGAAGCCCCTAAAATCTATTTTTACTAATTAAAAAAATAATAATAAATAATATAATATTCCATAATCTGTGAAAAGTACTTGTTATAAAACTGAAACTGTTCAACCAGAAACAGAAATATTCAGGACGTTAACTACAATATGCTTATGTGTGTTTCCTTTGAATCAGATCAAACCTTTATAACTCATAGCAATAACAGCATCCAAAGTGTCATCATAATGCCACTTCCTCACACCTTGTACTATAGAGAATGACACTCCTAACATCTAAATGTCTATACAACAGGCTAACACTACAAGGAGAGCAACTCTGAAGTTATGAATCTTAGAGTTTGCTATATAGATTTATATGTGAATGTGCTTAGTCATTTCAATGGTGTCCAACTCTGGGCGACCTCATGGACCAGAGCCTGCAAGTCTCCTCTGTCCATGGGATTCTCCAAGTAAGATACTGGTGTGGGTTGCCATGCCCTCCTCCAGTGGATTTTCCAAGCCAGGGATCAAACCCAGGTCTCCCGCATTGCAGATGGATTCTTTACCATCTGATCCACCAAGGAAGCCCTCTATATACACATATGAGTACATGTATTACATATACATATGCTTGCTGCTGCTAAGTCACTTCAGTCGTGTCCAACTCTGTGCGACCCCATAGACGGCAGCCCACCAGGCTCTGCCATCCCTGGGATTATCCAGGCAAGAACACTGGAGTGGGTTGCCATTTCCTTCTCAAATGCAGGAAAGTGAAAGTGAAGTTGCTCAGTCACGTCTGACATTTCGTGGCCCCATGGACTGCAGCCTACCAGGCTCCTCTGTCCATGGAATTTTCCAGGCTTATACACATATATATTCAGCCCTAATACATATTGGAGTTGAAACATCTGCCCCTCTTCCTCTCTGGAGAAAGAGGGAGAGAGCTTATCTTCTATTCCAGAGTGAAAGCAAATAACTTCCTGGGAGAAGAGGAGAGTGGTCTCTATTCCAGAATATGAGCATTTGGCACCAGGAGAAATGGAAAGTTTTATACCTTTGAATGAGACCAAGGCTCTACCATAAAAGAGGCAATGGATGCAGAGCTAATAGATATCAAATTTGAAAAGCAAGTGGCTTCAAGGAAGAAAAAAAGGGAGATATTTTCTGCCATTATAGCATGCTAATTGATTTTTGCTTAGGATGCTGAAGCCCAGAAGAAACACCAAAACATCCAGAAAGAAGTAGCTTTCAGTGGACGCCTGCCTCCAAAAGGCAGAAGCTAGAGCCTAATGTTAGTAAAGGTACAGGAATGCAATCAGTCTCTGGCAATCACTCACCCAGATGATATTTTATGTGGGGAGAAAGAAAATGAAGAATTAAATGCTACTCTTTATTGACATCTGGCATAGTAGGTTGGCAAGTTATAGTCCATGGGGTCTCAAAGAGTTTGACATGACTGACTGACTTAACACATAGCTGATATAGCTTTGTAGGGGTCCTCCAACTTTTAGAGGCGACAAACTGGGGCCCTGTGCTCAGCACCCACTGTACGCAGTGATCAGAGCAGCAGGTGAGCTGATCCCCATATCCAGTTTTCTAGTCTGCTTGCATAGTCGGTCAGCCACTCACTATACCACTAAAAGCTAAACTGTTTAGGGGCAGTCTTATCAATATGCATTAGCTGTTTAGAAACTCAGCGGTGTCTGCTCTTTGTAAGTACGTGAACTGAAGCATATCAGGCTTCCCTGTCCTTCATCATCTCCCAGAGCTTGCTCAAATTTATGTACACTGGATGGATGCCATCCAACCATCTCATCTTCTGTCATCCTCTTTTCCTCCTGCCTTCAATCTTTCCCAGCATCAGGGTCTTTTCCAATGAGTTGGCTCTTTACATTAAGTGGCTAAAGTATTGGAGCTTCAGCATCAGTCCTTCCAGTGAATATTCAGGATTGATTTCCTTTAGGATTGACTGATTTGATCTCCTTGCCATCCAAGGGACACTTTCAAGAGTCTTCTTCAGAATCACAGTTCAAAAGCATCAATTCATCAGTGCTTAGTTTCTTTATGGTCCAACTCTCACATGTGAACATTATTACTGGAAAAACTGTAGCTTTAATTAGATGGACTTTTGCTGACAAATTGATGTCCCTGCTTTTTAATATGCTATCTAGATATGTCATAGTCCCTCCTGCCCCCAACGAGCAAGCATCTTTTAATTTCATGGCTACAGTTACCAACCACAGTGAAAATAGTATGTCATTGTTTCTGTTCTCCCCATATATTTGCCATGAAATGATGGGACTGGATGCCATGATCTTAGTTTTTTGAATGTTGAGTTTTAAGCTAGCTTTTTCACTCTTCTTTCATCCTCATCAAGATGCTGTTTAGTTTCTCTTCTCTTTCTGCCATTAGTGCGGTATCATCTACATGTCTGAGGTTGTTGATATTTCTCCTGGAAATCTTGATTCCAGATGTAATTCATCCAGTAAATTTTGATTTCTAACTAATTTCTATTCTTACTGATTGACTTGCTTAATATACAGCTGACTGGGCAAGTATGTTGAAATACTCCAAAGATATCGTGGTTTTGTCAATTTTATCTAACATGTAAATAATATTTTACATTTATATTTTTAAACTATTTGTTGAGATCCCATAAATAGATTAAAATCATATGGACTCTCTATGAGTTTATGGTAAATTATTCTTGTGTGAAATTTTCCTGTATCTTTTATACATTTTTGCAGGGTTTGATAGCATGTAGGGGCCACCAGATGAGGAAGATCCTCTGGATGAGGGCATGGCAACACACTCCAGTATTCTTGCCTGGAGAACACTACGGACAGAAGAGCCTGATGGGCTACAGTCTATATGTCACAAAGAGTCACAACTGAACCAACTTAGCACACAGCTTGCACACAGTCTTTTCTTAAATTATGTTTACTTTATATTTACATTATTTTAAAGAAATACATGCTATGCTTCTATATATCTTTTATTTAGTGATCTTCAGACTTATCCTTTTGTCTTGAGAATCTACCTCTCAGTATAATTTTTGCCTCTTTATTTTAATATATTTTATTTCTTGTGTATTTTAAGAATCATTTTCTTAAGTGTTCTACAATATTATTAGTAAATGTGTGTTCAGTTGCTGAGTCATGTCTGACTCTGACGCCCCATGAACTGTAGCCAGAAAAGCTCTCCTTTCCATGAGATTTCCCAGGCAAGAATACTGGAGTGGGTTGCCATTTCTTTCTCCAGGGGATCTTCCCGACCCAGGGAAGAAACCTGCATCTACTGCATTGACGGGCAGGTTTTTTACCTCTGAGCCACCAGGAAAGCCCTATTAATAAGTGCATAGATGTTGTTTTAGGTGTAAAGATATGACTGGTTTGATTTAATCATGCTTGAACTTGCTGTGCTTCTAAATGAATCCATGTCTTTTACAAATTCTGGAAAATTTTAAATCTCTTGAAATATTTCCTGGTAAGCATTACCATTTTTCTAGTGTTTGCTTTTCTCTTTTAGACTTTCTATTGGAAAAGTGATAGACATGTTTTTAACCTCTGTTTCTTAACCTTTATTTCATATATTCCATTTCCTTTTCTGTGGAAATTTCAACTCTGTTTTACCATTTAGTAATTCTTCCACTGCTTGTAATTTCTACTGAACCCAACTACTAAGTATAATCTTTTACCACAGTGTTTTCAATTTCTGTTCTACATATTTTTAAACTTTATTGTTTATTCTTAAACCATGCTTGTAGCCAGTCATATTTAAAATTTCTCTTTTAATACTTGTGTTTATTTTAAAAATCTACATACGAAATAATTTTCTGACAAAAGTAATTTGAATATGTTTCCACTAATTTCTTTTTTTTTTATTCTTTGTCATAGTGAATGGGTACAAAAATCCTTTTCAGTTTGTTGAAAAATTGGTTTATCTTTTTAAAAAGTATGCATTTGTTTATTTATTTTGGTTGTGCTGGGTCATCATTTCTGCAGGCAGGCTTTCTCTAGTTGCTGTGAGTAGGCTACTTTCTAGTTGTGGCGCCTGGACTTCTCATTGAAGTGGCTTCTCTGATTGCAGAGTGCAGGTTGTAAGAGCACAGGCTTACTCCAAGGCATGTGGGATCTTCCAAGACCAGGGATTGAAACTGTGTCTTCTGCACTTTCAGGCAAATTCTTAACCACTAGATTGCCAGGGAAGTCCAAAGTGTACCTTTATATAGTTTTGGTCATAGAATGTGGAGGTGTCTCACAGAAGTTATTTTGCCTTTATGGCACACATGAATTGCCATATTAGGGTCATATTAACATAAATGTCTTGGCTTACAACATCAATGAAGATAATGTGGATTTTAACTTAATTCAAAATTTTATGATCGATGGTAGTCCCAAATTAATGAATTACCACAAGGCCTGCTACAGACTGAACCCTTGCACACTCTCAAAATGCATTGGTTAGAATCTAATCTGTGCTTGAGGTGCATGTGTATATGTTCAGTTGTGCCCAACTCTGTGATCCTGTGGACTGTAGCCCACCGGGCTCCTCTGTCCATGTAAATTTTTGGGCAAGAAAATGAGTGGGTGGCCATTTCCTTTTCTAGGGGATTTCCTGACCCAGGAAGTGAACCAGAGTCTCTTGCATTAAGTCCTATTTAATCTGTAATGCGATTGTATTTGAAGGTGGGGTCTTTGATGAAGAGATTAGGTCATAAGTGTGGAGCTCTCATGAATGGGATTAGGGCCCTAATAAAAAAGACTCCAAAGAGCCACTCAAAGACACAGCAAACAAAGAAGAGGGCTCTGGGTTTACCAGAACTTTGGTCTTGGATTTCCAAGCTTCAGGAACCAAGATAAATAAATTTTTGTTGGCTAAGTCACTCAGTTCATAGTATGTTTTGTTATAGTAGCCAAAATGGTCTAAGACAAGGCCTTACTATTATTATTGTGTGCATGCTAAATTGCTTCAGTCACGTCTGACTTGCTGCAAATCCATGGGCCATAGGCCATCAGGCTCTGCTGTCCATGGGATTCTCCAGGCAAAAATACTGGTGTAGGTTGCCATTTTTTCATCCAGGAGATCTTCTTGACCCTGGGATTGAACCTGTGCATCCTACGTCTCTTGCATTGTCAGGCAGGTTTTTTCTTTTTACCAATTTAGTGGGAAGCCACACTATTATTATTATTTACATGTTTTTTCCAACCAAGTTTTTGAGACATGGGTTTCTCCATCCTCCATACTTGCTAGTGGATAGAATCATTGTAGCCACTGTTTCCCGTGTGAAACAGAGTTCCAGCATTATGCAGGAGTTTTATTTATAGACCTCTGTCATGTAGATCCCAAGGTCCCATCTCCTATCACACAACTGCTAAAATATATCTGCTTACAATCCTGATTTTCAGGTTTTTCTGTCCTTGTAAGTACCTAAGTAATGCTTCCTTCACTTTTGAAGATAGGACTTATATATGGATGGATAGTTCAGTTCAGTTCAGTCACTCAGTCGTGTCCAACTCTTTGAAACTCCATGAATCAAGCATACCAGGCCTCCCTGTCCATCACCAACTCCTGGAGTTCACTCAGACTCACGACCATTGAGTCAGTGATACCATCCAGCAATCTCATCCTCTGTCGTCCCCTTCTCCTCTGGACCCCAGTCCCTCCCAGCATCAGAGTCTTTTCCAATGAGCCAACTCTTTGCATGAGGTGGCCAAAGTACTGGAGCTTCAGCTTCAGCATCATTTCTTCAAAAGAAATCCCAGGGCTGATCTCTTTCAGAATGGACTAGTTGCATCTCCTTGCAGTCGAAGGAACTCTCAAGAGTCTTCTCCAACACCACAATTCAAAAGCATCAATTCTTCAGTGCTCAGCCTTCTTCACAGTCCAACTCTCACATCCATATATGACCGCTTGAAAATCCATAGCCTTGACTAGATAGGCCTTTGTTGGCAAAGTAATGTCTCTGCTTTTGAATATGCTGTTTAGGTTGGTCATAACTTTCCTCCCAAGGAGTAAGCACCTTTTAATTTCATGGCTAAAGTCACCATCTGCAGTGATTTTGAAGCCCCCTCGCTCCCCCCCCCCAAAAAAAAAAAAACAGTCTGACACTGTTTCCACTTTTCCTCATCTATTTTTCATGAAGTGATGGGACCAGATGCCATGATCTTCGTTTTCTGAATGTTGAGCTTTAAGCAAACTTTTTCACTCTCCACTTTCACTTTCATCAAGAGGCTTTTTGTTCCTCTTCGCTTTCTCCATAAGGGTGGTATCATCTGCATATATGAGGTTATTGATATTTCTCCCAGCAATCTTGATTCCAGCTTGTGTTTCTTCCAGCCCAAGCATTTCTCATGATGTACTCTGCATATAAGTTAAATAAGCAGGGTGACAATATATAGACTTGATGTATGCTTTTCCCTATTTGGAACCTAAACTTGAGGTACTCCTTTTCCTATTTGGAACCAGTTTGTTGTTCCATGTCCAGTTTTAACTGGTCATGGAGGAGGGGTCTGACAGAATGTGTTCCACTGGAGAAGGGAATGGCAAACCACTTCAGTATTCTTGCCTTGAGAACCCCATGAACAGTATGAAAAGACAAAATGATAGGATACTGAAAGAGGAACTCCTCAGGTCAGTAGGTGCCCAATATGCTACGGGAGATCAGTGGAAAAACAACTCCAGACAGAATGGAGGGATGGAGCCAAAGCAAAAACAATACCCAGCTGTGGATGTGACTCTTGATAGAAGCAAGGTCCGATGCTGTAAAGAGGAAGATGGTATAGGAACCTGGAATGTCAGGTCCATGAATCAAGGCAAATTGGAAGTGGACAAACAAGAGATGGCAAGAGTGAACGTCAACATTCTAGGAATCAGCCAACTAAAATGGACTGGAATGGATGAATTTAACTCAGATGACCATTATTTCTATTACTGTATGCAGGAATCCCTTAGAAGAAATTGAGTAGCCATCACGGTGAACAAAAAAGTCTGAAATGCAGTACTTGGATGCAGTCTCAAAAATGACAGAATGATCTTTGTTCATTTCCAAGGAAAACCATTCAGTATCACATTAATCCAAGTCTATACCCCAACCAGTAATGCTGAAGAAGCTGAAGTTGAACAGCTCTCTGAAGACCTACAAGACATTTTAGAACTAACACCCAAAAAAGGTGTCCTTTTCATTATAGGGGACTGGAATGCAAAAGTAGAAAGTCAAGAAACACCTGGAGTAACAGGCAAATTTGGCCTTGGAATATGGAATGAAGCAGGGCAAAGACAAACAGAATTTTGCCAAGAAAATACACTGGTCAT
Source organism: Ovis canadensis (assembly GCF_042477335.2). Taxonomy (NCBI): domain Eukaryota; kingdom Metazoa; phylum Chordata; class Mammalia; order Artiodactyla; family Bovidae; genus Ovis; species Ovis canadensis. Next base: position 140,705,197 of record NC_091245.1, read on the forward strand.
AGCAAATACCCTCTTCCAACAACACAAGAGAAGACTATGCACATGGACATCACCAGATGGTCAACACCGAAATCAGATTGATTATATTCTTTGCAGCCAAAGATGGAGAAGCTCTATACAGTCAACAAAAACAAGACCAGGAGCTGACTGTGGCTCAGATCATGAACACTTATTGCCAAATTCAGACTTAAATTGAAGAAAGTAGGGAAAACCACTAGGCCATTCAGGTATGACCTAAATCAAATCCCTTACGGTTATACAGTGGAAGTGAGAAATAGATTTAAGGGCCTAGATCTGATAGATAGAGTGCCTGATGAACTATGGGCTGAAGTTCATGACATTGTACAGGAGACAGGGATCAAGACCATCCCCATGGAAAAGAAACGCAAAAAAGCAAGATGGCTGTCTGGGGAGGCCTTACAAATAGCTGTGAAAAGAAGAGAAGTGAAAAGCAAAGGAGAAAAGGAAAGATATAAGCATCTGAATACAGAGTTCCAAAGAATAGCAAGAAGAGATAAGAAAGCCTGCTTCAGTGATCAATGCAAAGAAATAGAGGAAAACAACAGAATATGGATGGATAGGTACAGTCAATTCACATTATTTGCAGTCCTTTTATGTTCTGTAAAGTTATCACAAACACTGAATTAGGAAGTACTGAGCCAGTGCTTGTAGGGGAAATATAGGGCTTGATGGATATGATCCTCAGGTCACAAAATTTTTATCAATGGATTAATATATTATATTGTGTTATGTGTTTCTTTTTTAAAAACACCTTATGTAATATATGTGGTTGATTCATTAACATCAAATCATAGCTAATGGTGATATAACTCTTCCCTGAACTAATCTGCTCTAACTTAGGCATTTTCTCTGTAAGGCACATCACAGCTTTCTTGTGCTTAGGAATTAGCACTATACCTGGGGTCATTTTAAACTGTCAAATCATCAATAAAAACACAAAAATGTAAAATAGATAGCACTAAATATACTGCAGAAAGGATACAGTATGAAAGCTGAAAGAAGGCCAGCATTACCTTATTTGATATCAACTGGGCATGTACACATTGAGAAAATTAAAAAAATTTCACTTTATGTATGTCCACAAAACAACAGGAAAATCATCAGGGAGTATTGATCTGAGGATTGCAAGGAAATTTTAGTAAGTAGGCAAAAATACACAGTGTGTGAATATGGAACCCACAAATAGTGAGGTTGAAGGTAGATAGACATATGTAGACATAGATGTAGGTACAGAATATACTGACATTTCAAAGTAGCTGCAATGTAAAGTGTCAGAAAGAAAAGCATGTATTTTATATTTTTAACAAAAAAATGCAATCCTGATAAAGAGATTATAAACTTTCACAAATTACTGTTGTAGTAAATGGATATAATTTTCTGGAAGTGATTTGGCAACATATATTAAGAAATTTTAAACTATTTAAGCAGATTAATTCAGTCATTATCCTTCAGGGAAAACAATTCTACCAAATTTTAAGAAATATTAACCTAGATTAATATACAGATATATTCACTGTAGCATTATGCTTACTGTATAAAGTTTTTAAAAAAGTGCTCAATCACAGGGTAATGCTTACATAAATTAGATTTATTTGTATAAAAATTACTGAGAAAGTATCACAGAGTGTTTGAAAGCAACTTAAATTCATCATATGGGAAGCTTATTGTGATAAAAATAAGATAAAATAACATGGATATACTACTTTATCTCAGCTATGTAAATAATTGCAAAAGCTAAAACTGAAATCTCTGTAAAAGTTGTTTTAAAAGTATGTATCTTCTGTACTATGTTTCATTGTTTTTTGTTTTTTAATCATGAATATAAGCTTCCCAAGTGTCTCGGTAAAGAATCTGCCTGCTAACGCAGGAAACATGTGTTAGATCCCTGGGTCAGGAAGATCCCCTGGTGGGGGAAATGGCAACCCACTCCAGTATTCTTGCCTGAAAAATCCCATGGACAGAGAAGCCTGGTGGGCTACAGACCATGGGATCACAAAGAGTCAGACACAACTTAGCAACTGAAAAACAACAGCAGCAACAACCATGAATATATTACTTTCTTAAACAGACAAAATTAGTGGAGAAAGGTAATGCAGAATTCCTGCGAGATGAATGATGCCTAGGTATCTAAGTATTTGGCATCACTGAATAGAATATATTTTTGGTGATAGTAGATATATGCTTGTCAACATCCAAGGGCATGATTGTGGAAACACTTCTGACATTAACACAGTAAATATAATGTGGAAAGACTAGCATATGAGAATATTTCCTCTCTCACTTTATCTTATTCATACTATAACTTGGAATATATTCAAAATCTTGCAATACTTTCACATAAACATGATGTGGTAAAGTTGCACAAAAAATTTTTTAAATAAATTCTTATTGCCCAAATAAAAAGATTGTGTTTGGATTCTTTGTGTATTAAAATCTTGAAAAATCATTTTAACATTGCCTAGTACATTTTACAAGGGACAATTATGACATACTGTGTGCATGCAAGAAAATGTTCATTTTAGAAAAGAGGCACAAAAGTTATTATTGAGGAATTTGGAAAAGAATTACAAAATCACATTTGAATTGACAGAACAATGGATATAATATAAATGTCTTTTATTTCTGACAGTTTTACCTTAAATAGGCACCACTCACAAAACCGATGGGAGATGATCTAATATTTTAAATGATATAAGAAAGACTTTATGGAGAAAATGGAAGTTTTATATTTTCATCATTTTATTACTTTCATAGTTTATAAATAAAAAATGTATTTACTTGGCATGCTATTTTATTCTTTAATAAATGATGGTTTATTCAAATGTCTGATACAACAGATAGCCATTAAATATTGTATTTCTTGGATAGCCTGCCAAGTGAAAAACATATTTCCCTCTATTGAAAGCTAATTCCTTGAGGAAATTTCTCTGCCTGCAGTTGTGAAACTAATTAATGCTTAATTTCACTCCTACAGCAATGTTGCTGTTATTCAGCAGAAAAAGAAGGTTGCCAAAATTTATGCAGAAATGTATTTTTAAGACCTTTTTCCCGAAAAACATTGGAAGGAAAAAAAGTGTACATCAAAATTTAGAGTTAACATAGAATTTAAGAATTAAAATGTACTTAATGAGAAATGCAGGCTTTTCAATTGGTGCTAGTGTTAAAGAACCTGCCTGCCAATCAGGATGCATGAGGCACACATTTGATTCCTAGGTCAAGAAGATCCCCTGGGGGAGGGCATGGCAATCCATTCTAATATTCTGGCCTAAAGAGTCTCATGGACAGAGGAACATGGTGGGCCACTGTCCATAGGGTTGCAAAGGGTCAGACACAACTGACATGACATAGTACACACGCAATAAAAGATGACAGCTTTTATTTGAACATTTATAATTATTTATACATATTTATATGTAATTTTAATAATTCGATGTCTTCAGTTCAGTGGCTCAGTTGTGTCCGACTCTTTGCAACCCCATGAATTGCAGCATTCCAGGCCTCCCTGTCCATCACCAACTCCTGGAGTTCACTCAAACTCACGTCCATCGAGTCGGTGATGCCATCCAGCCATCTCATCCTCTGTCGTCCCCTTCTCCTCCTGATCCCAATCCCTCCCAGCATCAACAGTCTTTTCCAATGAGTCAACTCTTCACATGAAGTGGCCTAAGTACTGGAGTTTCAGCTTCAGCATCATTCCTTCTGAAGAACACCTAGGACTGATCTCCTTTAGAATGGACTGGTTAGATCTCCTTGCAGTCCAAGGGACTCTCAAGAGTCTTCTCCAACACCACAGTTCAAAAGCATCAATTCTTCAGCACTCAGCTTTCTTCACAGTTCAACTCTCACATCCATACATGACCACTGGAAAAACCATAGCCTTGACTAGATGGACCTTTGTTGGCAAAGTAATGTCTCTGCTTTTGAATATGCTGTTTAGGTTGGTCATAACTTTGCTTCCAAGGAGTAAGTGTCTTTTAATTTTATGGCTTCAATCACCATCTGTAGTGATTTTGGAGCCCCCCAAAATAAAGTCTGATGCTGTTTCCACTGTTTCCTTATCCATTTCCCATGAAGTGATGGGACCAGATGCCATAATTTCAATTTTCTGAATGTTGAGCTTTAAGCCAACTTTTTCACTCTCCTCTTTCACTTTCATCAAGAGGCTCTTTAATTTCTCTTCACTTTCTGCCATAAGGGTGGTGTCATCTGCATATCTGAGGTTATTGATATTTCTCCCTGCAATTTTGATTCCAGCTTGTGCTTCTTCCAGCCCAGCATTTCTCATGATGTACTCTGCATAGAAGTTAAATAAGCAGGGTGACAATATCTAGCCTTGATGTACTCCTTTTCCTATTTGTAACCAGTCTGTTGTTCCATTTCCAGTTCTAACTGTTGCTTGCTTCCTGACCTACATATAGGTCTTACTTTTTTTTTAACCAGCATCAAAATAATATTCTTGACTTTGGTAAAAGAAATAATTTCTGCAATTTGCATACACAATTTGAAGTCTAGAGTGGATGATTCTCTGCCATTTAATCAACCATATTTCCCATATAGAAATTCCACTGATCGTCCCTAGAATATATTTAATTCTCAAATCACATTTTTCAACATTCTTGATTAAAAAGCTGTCTTATAAGAAATAAAATAACCTTAAATTTGCATCTCCATGGATTGAATTTACTGTTTTGCTTTGTTAAGTTAGGCTATTTCTTCTTTGTTTTCTATTTTCTGAAATTGTGATCTTGCCCTAGAGGTGCTACAAAATATTTAAGATTTTCAAGAAACATTGGTCATTTTCCATTCTATCTATAACTTGGAATGTTGTCAATTTATCTTGGCTAAAGAATATCATTATGTAATGGAACAGGACCTGATGAGGACTTCCTGGTATAGATCCCTCACCTACATTTCTATTTTAGCTTTTGTCTGATGTATTTACATACTAACATCCAATGAACAGTTCCTGAGTTGTCACAGATTATAAAATCACTATGGAAGAGATTAACTACTTGATGACCATGAGTCCTCAGACCTATTGGAGTGTCAGTATTGGTAATGTTAACACTAGGGACAGCACCCTGTTACCTCACCATCAACCAATCAGAGAACTTCGCATGAGTGATCACATACCCTGGGACTCCTTTTTCTCACTTTGCCTCTAAGAACACTTTGTTGAAACAGAATAAGGAGTTTGGGCCTTCTGAGCATTAACTGTCCCAATCTCCTTGTAGTGGAGCGTTGCAGTCAACACTGCACTTTCCTTCACCACAACCCAGTATCAGAACCAAATCTGAGTTCAGTAACAATTTTAGTACCACCGGAGCCACCAGGGAAGTCTGAATAAAAGCCACTAGTAGCCAGAGTTCAAATTCTTCAGACTGTATTTTATGCCTGTCACATTTTGGTTTGAATTTTCCAAACATCTGCTACTATTTCTTGTCATTCCAATTTATTTTATCTTTCAGTATAAATTGTATTCAAACTACAATAAAAGTATTATAGATTTAGTGTAGTCTTCTCAGTAGGGTGTTTTGTTTTTTTTTTTGGACATATCAGTTATGCAAGGCACAGATTATTTATCAACTATTCCAAATTTCCTGATATGGTCTTAAAGATTCTATGCTTATAAAAATGTAAGCTCAGTTAACTTCTTGTTTCACTCCTGAGCATGTTAACAATGCCAGATGAATCTTCTGTCCAGAACACTGAGCAACTCCATAGATTTGTCCAAGACAAATGCTCTATGTAATTTGAAGGTCAGGGAAAGTAAAACAATTGTTGCCAAGAATCACTGAGTTTCACTTTACCCTTAATCATCTTGTTTTAGAGACAAAACTTATTAAGAGACTTTAAGGTATTGGTAAGAGGAACAAGAACGCAAGTAAATGTGTTTTAGGGAGAGGCACAACAGTGTCACATTTAACATGACGCTAACTTGTGTTGTGTTGAAATGGAGCCACTGGGAGAAGGAAATAACCTATTACATCCTCTATGGATTTGTTTTACTGTTGTTAAGAAAATAAAGCAAGCATAACTATTTCTGAAATTTTCTGTAATAGTAATCTGGCAAGTAATATTCTTAACAGACCTTAGAATCCTATGACTAATGAAAATTTTCTATGTCATAAAAGAACAATCATAGTTATTTCTAATATTCATTTTCTTCTACTATCGGTTTGTCTTTTATATTTTTGATTATAAATCAGTAATGATTAATTGGCATGATCTTTGATATAACAATGTAAAATACTCAACAGTTTTCATGGATTTAAAATATACAGGTTTAAAGTAACTCAATATTTCACTCTTTAATTAAATATGCTGATTAATATTTAGTCTGTATTCACTGAATTTAAAAAATGATAGTTACAATATTCTCCATGGTATGAGATAGTAATTCTTTTTTAATAAGAAAAATGAGCAACTGTCATGACCTGCATGACTTAGGGAAATGATAGTAGAATGCAAATATTATAATAAAGAGAATTATATTGAATGCCTTATAATAATTATAACAGAAACTGAAAAAAATATATAGATAGATAGATAGATACATGTGGGACTTCCCAGGTGGTGCTAGTAGTAAAGAACACTCCTGCAATGCTGGGGACATAAGAGATGTGTTTTTGATTCCTGGGTCCAGATGATCCCCTGGAGAAGGACATAGCAACCTACTCCTGTATCCTTGCCTGGAGAATCCCATGGACAGAAGAACCTGGCAAGCTATAGCCCATGGGGTCTCACCTCGTCAAACACAACTGAAGCGACCTAACATACACATGATACATGAATGTATATGTTATATATATATACATATATATATATATAAATCACTTAGCTGTACACCTGAAACTAACACACTATGGTAAATCAATTACTTCAATTAAAAAAGCAAAAGACTAAATGGCACGACCAAAAGTAAGTAAGCCTGTTGAGGCTTCTTTAAATAAGACCATTTCATAATCCATCCTCCTATTTTAGGCTTTGACACTGTAGTGACAAAAATAACTGGATGTTTCTGTTTTATTTAAAATATGTCAAATTATTCTTTGTATATCAAGCATGACAGGAACCAAAGGATGAATGGAATATACTCACAAACTAGAAATAATACCAGGAATTCCCTACTTTGCAATGGAGATTATCTTTGTCAATTTTTTCCCTGAAAGAAATGTGTGCCCTATCCCTGCTTTTTTTCTTTACGTTGTTTCTAATTGATCTGTGCCTGTGCATGATAGTTCACTATGAGTTTCTAACACAGACAAAAGTAAAACCTTCCTTGATCATCTAATAGGAGAACAAAGTGATGTTGAGTGTTACATAAATTATTTTTTCTTTATTACTTAAAAGCTTTTTTTCTATAGACATCCCATGTCATACTAGCAAATCTTATTTCTAACACGTTGGCTTCTAATTTTAAACTTAACTGTATGTATGGCCATTTGCCACTTCTTCAGAGCTTTGCGACCTAGCCCTTCATGCACTTTTATAGTTGAAGTATATTGAATGGAAATGTTAATGCTTTAGCAACTCATGAGGCTTCTGTGAGCAAAATCCTCTGACAAGAAAACAGTACTGTATTTGTTATTGTTGTACTCTCTGTGTCATTAAATATAACTGGGATGTGTGTTGCTCACTCAGATAAAAATAAACCACCTTCAAGAATTTTTAAAGGTAAAACAGGGAATAGAATCTTGCAAATAAAAGACAGGACATGACTAGTTTCTATGTTTTTAAAGTAATGATGGTAATGCTAGCTCTTTGACTTAGAGCTTGAAGAAAAGAAATGTAGGCTTACTTGAAAATAATAAAAAAAAAATCAGTATACGTTTGTATTACAGTTGAGGTAAAGCATACATTTCCCATTCATGTCATAGAATTCTACAGTTTGCCAAGTATGGCTAAGTAAAGAGTCATTGCTCTGGACTCTCCAACCTTTTAACTGGTATTTTAAGTAACTGATATTTTAAGGTGTGTACTGTGTTGAACTCAGTCACTCAGTTGTGATCAACTCTATTTGACTCCATGGAGCCTGCCAGGCTCCTCTATCCATGGAATTCTCTAGGCAAGAATACTGGAGTGGGTTGTCATTCTTTTCTCCAGAGGACCTTCCCAACGCAGGGATTCAACTTGAGTCTCCTTTGTCTCCTGTATTGGCAGGTGGATCCTTTACCACTGAACCATCTGGAAAGCCTGTGCATTCATGCTCAATTATCTGGCAGGATTATTTGCCACCTTCTTTAACTCTAATTTGGATAAATTTGGGGGTCTAGGATGACACTGACACAATATAGCTAGATCTGAACCTCTGAACTACTGATTAAGAATTCCCATTTGAATTATATATGAATGAGTCATTGAGGTTTTTTATTATTTACTTTCTCATGTATAAGAGTTGCATACCTAATATGGAAAATTTTCCAGGATTGTAACCATTTTGCAATCAATTCCTGAAATATAGGACTTTAGCTTTAGAACAAAAAGGAAACTGACTTTTGACCCTTTCCATCTAAGGGGAATGGCTTAAGAAAGAGTGGTAGTATTGTTTTTAATTTATTTTAGGAAGATATCATGTGGGACAGATGAGTTAAAGAAATAATTCGTTATCTTGCTGGCATAAATGAGAAAGTCATGAAGAGTATCCAGAGTTTTAGCAATGAAATATTAGGGAGAAAAAAGAACGTTTTTAGATATCAAACAATAAGAGATGCCACTGAGAAATAATTTGGGAGGGAATGGATCATTAAGACATAGCTCTGTGACAAAGACCAGATTAACAACATGCCTATCCCCAAACTAATATTAAAGGGAGTTTTATCTGCCATTAAAATGGAAGACCAGGAGATGTGATTTAAGAAATAAAATTCTAGATATATCACTGGCACATGGGACTTAGTAGCAAAAATCAGAATCCTATTGATAATCAAAGAAAGCAAATGTCTAAAATTACACAAACTTAATCCATAAATGCATTTGAGCCTTAGGCTCTCAAACACTCACTGCAGGTGCAGACACAGATGGATATGGACCAAAAAACAAGAGCTATGAGTGAAAAGAAGACATTAAACTTTTATTCAAACAGTCCAAGAGCACTCTTCTGCAGGGAGTAAGTAGCTTAAAAGATTTACATATTAGATTGTGGAGATCAGACGGTTTTATTTCTAAAATGGCTCACTCTTCACATTTTTGGCAGAGGTGAGGGACTTAGATGCATTAGACATGGGACAGAATTGCAGAGCTGTAAGACTGGGGCCACTGTTTAGCAGATCTTGGTGAGTCAGCTTGAGTTTAACAAGAGGAGTGAGGAGGAATTGCTTTGTTAGAGTCAGCAGAAGATTTTGTAAAAAAGGCTAAAGAGTAGATTGTGGTGGACTGCATTTTTTTCTTTCTTTCTTTACCTATACTCATAATCTTCTCTTTCTGGAAATAGACCCATACCACATTTCCAAACTCTCTCTGGTATTTATGAACATAGGATGGGCACTGAAGCAATGTGCACCAGCCTGAGACCTGGTCCACAGAAACCTCTCACCAAACTTTTGATTAAGATAAGCAGTGTTCTTAAAACACAGGCAAAAGGACACTGGAACCACAGAGTCTAGGATGCCTGAATTACTGCTTGGATCATCACTTCTTGCCCATCAGAAATACCCATTTAAATTTCATGTGACAAATAGCTAAACCTCTATTGAGTTATGGCGTTGAGACTGTGTAGATTATTTCAGCAGGCAGCTGTTGACTGAAGCTCAATACCTGTATTTTGTCCTGCATTCTTGTTCAGTGGCAGCTTCTGCTCTGCTTTTCTGTCCCCTGGCATGCTACATCTTTGAAAAGTGTTATATTGCACTATATTGGGCAGGAAAATAGCTTTATGACCAGAGAGCTTGCAACCCAAACTTTATTTTCATCAATGGAAAGAATCACAGGTACTATGCTCTTTTGCATGTGACCATCTCCCTACTTGTAACCCTTCTGTAAGCCCATGCAACCAAATATAGATATATATATTTTGGGGACTCCTGTTAGTCAAGGATACCTGTTAGTATCCTTGTTAGATACTTGTCAGATACATGTTAGTAACCTCCTGTTAGTCAATTAACCCTTGATATACACTGGTCAGAAATATTCCCATTGTAGATTAAGTCCAGAATTTCCTTTTATCATTTCCTTTCTCCAGGCTACTGGCTGATAAAGTTGGCCAATGTGGAAGTTGAAGATCAGTTAAAAAATACACTCCATTAATTTTTAAAAATCTCATCCTTTATTACTCACCTTTCCCATTATCTACTGTTCTAATCATGGTGGCATTCCATCCCTTCTTTTAGCATGCCAAGTACCCTTCAATCTCAATATTTGGGGCACTATTTTCTCTGCCCAGAGTACTCTTACACCTCACTGTATGACTGCTATTTTTGTTTGTTTTGTTTTACTATACAAGCTTGCTTGTTTTACCATAGGAACTTCAATTCAAATGTTAACTCAGAAAATTTTTCTCCATCTCTTATTAAAAAAAAAAAAAAAACACCTCCACTTATTTTAAATTCCACTTAGCTACTTTGTCTTCCCTGGTGGCTCAGACGGTAAAGCGTGTGTCTGTAATGCAGGAGACTGGGGTTGGGAAGATCCCCTGGAGAAGGAAATAGCAGTCCACTCCAGTACTCTTGCCTGGAAAATCGCATGGACAGAGGAGCCTGGTAGGCTACAGTCTATGGGGTGACAAAGAGTTCAACACGATTGAGTGACTTCACTTTTACTTTTAAGCTACTTTATTATTTTTATCACTTATCATTCTCTGAAACTATTTATTTTACCCATTTTATACTTTATTTACTGAATCAATTTCATAAAATTAATACCCGATCTGTACCCTCAATATTATACTCACAACATTACAATTGTGTCATAATGTTACAGTATTAAACCAAAAATAGCGGTTGATGAAAACCGGGAATAGATTAACTAATACATTAGAGATAAAGAGCAAATAGAGACTATAGTTTGGATTCAAAGCTTAAATTGGGCTTTTTTATTGTAATTCTGCATTGTCCAGTTACTTGCAGATACAGCTGCTGGAAAACCATAGGAAACTACATCAGGCCAAGATTCATATTTTTCACTTCTTAAAGTCCTGGCTCGAGAAAGCACAAGCAGGAATCAAGATTGCCGGGAGAAATATCAATAACCTCAGATATGCAGATGACACCACCCTTATGGCAGAAAGTGAAGAGGAACTAAAGAGCCTCTTGATGAAAGTGAAAGAGGAGAGTGAAAAAGTTGACTTAAAGATCAACATTCAGAAAACTAAGATCATGGCATCCGGCCCCATCACTTCATGGCAAATAGATGTGGAAACAGTGGCTGATGTTATTTTTCTGGGCTCCAAAATCACTGCAGATGGTGATCGCAGCCATGAAATTAAAAGACTCTTACTCCTTGGAAGGAAAGTTATGAGCAACCTAGACAGCATATTCAAAAGCAGAGACATTACTTTGCCAACAAAAGTCCATCTAGTCAAGGCTATGGTTTTTCCAGTGGTCATGTATGGATGTAAGATTTGGACTATAAAGAAACCTGAGCACTGAAGAATTGCTGCTTTTGTACTGTGCTGTTGGAGAAGACTCTTGAGAGTCCCTTGGACTGCAAGGAGGTTCAACCAGTGCATCCTAAAGGAGTTGAGTTCTTGGTGTTCATTGGGAGGACTGATGTTGAAATTGAAACTCCAATACTTTGGTCACCTGATGTGAAGAGCTGACTCATTTGAAAAGACCCTGATGCTGGGAAAGATTGAGGACAGGAGGAGAAGGGGACAACAGAGGATGAGATGGTTGGATGGCATCATCAACTCGACGGACATGGATTTTGGTGGTCTCCTGGAGTTGGTGATAGACAGGGAGGCCTGGTGTGCTGCAGTTCATGGGGTCACAGAGAGTCGGACACGACTGAGCGACTGAACTGAACTGAAAGTACAGTCCTTTCTGCTGTATGAATGGCCAACATGCAAAGAGAAAGAGGGAGCCAGAACCACATGATTCTGCTGAACATCAGCTGTGTGTACTCAGTCGCTCAGTTGTGTCTGCCTCTTTGTGACCCTATGGAGTGTATCTTACCAGGCTCCTCTGTCTGTGGGATTTTCTAAGCAAGAATACTGGATGGGTTGCATTCCCTTCTCCAGAGGATATTCCCAACCCAGGGGTGGAACTCGCATCTCCTGAGTTTCCATCCACTGTAACCACTCCCAAATATTACCTTGGGTAAGTCAATAGGGGAGATGTGTGAGTGAGTAAGGGGACTGGAGAGAAATTGCAAAAAAAGTTCTCTTCTAGGTAGTTCTCTTCAGTGTGGTGTTAATTAGGACTTAGAAAAATCTAAAGCAGACATATGAAAACAAAACACAATATAAGGCCTGTTATGGCTGACAAGTCTAGGAATTGAATTAGCCTCAGACTCAACATGACAAGAGATTTTATATTAATAGTAAGATAATTTAGTTTCTCTTTACCTCTTAATCTTGCATCATTTTTTTTTTTTTTAAATGGGCTACTCTCCTCCCATGGATGGAGGAGCCTGGAGGGCTGCAGTCCATGGGGTTGCTGAAGGTTGGACACGACTGAGCGACTTCACTTTCACTTTTCACTTTCATGCATTGGAGAAGGAAATGGCAACCCACTCCAGTGCTCTTGCCTGAAGAATCCCAGGTATGAGGGTGCCTGCTGGGCTGCTGTTTATGGGGTTGCACAGAGTCGGACATGACTGAAGTGACTTAGCAGCAGTACAGGTTCCTTAGGGTGACCTCAGTCATTGTTATCATTAGTTTTAGTTCTACTGTCATTTTAGGAAGAAGGGGACAAAGACTGACTTAAAGTCCTAGCAAAATCTCATTGCCTATCTTTGGCTCTGCCTGAGTCCCTTGCACATCCTTGAAGCAATCTCTAATGCAAGGAAACATAGCCTGGTATCTAGCCATTTATGAGCACACACTAACTTCAACAGCTACCATCTTGAGAGGAGCAGTGGTTCCCAAAGTAGATTGTGAGACAATTATTTAAAATGAAGTAATAACTTATCGTCATTCTTATCCTTATTTTTAACCACCAAAGGAGTGAAGCGTAAGATTTTAATGAAAATATAAAAAGAAAGGAAATTCACATTCACCCCCTATCATGAAATAAAATGTGCTGTGTTTTCACAAGTTGAATAATCTGCCTAGGGTCAGACCCTCTTAACACATTCAAGGCTTAGATCAAGAGCATGGCGCCTCATAAAGAATTTTTGTAAATGAATAAATTTATCCATGCTATTCAATCATCCAGTCATGTCAATTCTTTGTGACCCCATGGACTGCAGCACTTCAGGCTTCCCTGTGCCTCACCATCTCCTGAAGTTTGCCCAAGTTCATGTCCATTGTATTAATGCCATCCAGCCATTTCATCCCCTGACACCCTCTTCTTCTGCCCTCAATCTTTCACAGCATCAGAGACTTCCAATAAGTCAGTTGTTCACATCAGATGACCAAAATCCTGGAGTTTCAACTTTAGCATCAATCCTTCCAAGTATTTAGGGTTGATTTCCCATAAGATTGATTGGTTTGATCTCCTTGCTGTCCAAGGAACTCACAGGAGTCTTCTCCAGCACCATAGTTTGAAGGCATCACCTCTTTGATATTCAGCCTTCTTTATGGTCCAGCTCTCACAATCATACATGACCACTGGGAAGACCATAGCCTCGACTCTATGGACATTTGTCCACAGAGTAATGTCTCTGCTTTTCAACACACTGTCTAGGTTTGTCATAGCTTTTTTGTCAAGAAGCAAACATCTTCTGATTTCATGGCTGCAGTCACCATCCATAATGATTTTAGAGCCCAAGAAGAGGAAATCTGTCACTATTTCCACCTTTTCTCCCCTTTATTTGTCATGAAGTAATGGGGCTGGATGGCATGATCTTAGTTTTTCTAATATTTAGTCTTAAGCTGGCTCTTTCACTCTTCTCCTTCATCCTTATCAAGAGGTCTTTTAGTTCCTATTTGCTTTCTGTCATTAGAGTGGTATCATCCACGTATCTGAGGTTGTTGATGTTTTTCCTGCCTATCTTGATTTCATATAAGGTCTGTTCTATTAAAAGTTATGAATTAAAGAATTATAAATTATATGGAATTTTTGTTCTAATTATACAAAATTTGTACAATTTATCAAAATACAAACTGTGATAAATGTAAAGGATAAATTACGATTATATTTTCCTGTAAAATATTTATAATTATAAATTAATATTAAAGGCAAATTAATATATTCACTACTGTGAATGATAAAATTTGTAATCATGCTTAGGTAAAACAGTGATTTAATTTATTAATTTATATGATGTATTTTCTAAAAACAAAACTATAGCAATAGTTTAACATTTAATGTATATTTTATCACTTTAATATAAGGATTTAATATCATTCTTTATGTGTTATTTCTAGAACTCTATGAACAACTTTGAGCAATATGCATTTTACCATATTGAAAATGTTCCTCACTTGCTATGTCTAACTTGTGCACTTATGGAAGTATCTTTTAAAATCTAGCATGTGCAAAAATATGTTAGATTCATAAAATATTAACATTTTAATGTCATGTCAGAAGTTGTTTCCACATTTGACATGTGCTTTTTAAAAAGTTTATTTTTTATTGGTGGATAATTTCTTTACAATGTTATGTTGGCTTCTGCCATTTACCAGCATGAATCAGCCACATGTCCCTTCCCTCTTAACCATTCCTCCCACCTCTCACCCTGTCCAAACCCATCTAGGTTATCATAGAGCAACAGGCTGAGCTCCTTGTATGATACAACAACTTCCCATTAGCTATCTATTTTTACTTACTTTCAAGTGAAACTGTTCAGAAAAATGACCCTCCAAGATCTCCCTTCGACAGGCATAGTCAGGACTCTGAACTGCAGCCTTCATGCTTTCTGAACTTGCCCAAGTAATCACTTTAAACTTGCATTCCGTATTGCTTACGTGAAGCACTGTGGTTTGTGTTTTGCTCAGATCAGTGTTCAGAACAGATGCTTTTTAAAATGCCAATGCAGTTTTCAGCCACAATCACTGAGTCAGGGTTTAAATACAGCATCTGGCACTATATGTCAGCACCTGAAGTAAATAACACTCTTAGTGATGTACTTGTCTGGCCCAATAAACGTGTTTATTTGAAACTGTCATGAGTAGATGCTATGATTTATTATAGCTCATGCTTCTTGAAAATACTCTACCCCCCAGTTCAATAGAATCTTTAGACAAACAGCAGTGCTGTTTTTCCCAACATCATCTTCTGTTATCCAGGTACTCAAATAGAAAGACTGGAGAACAGAATTTGAGTAATGAAATAGAGAATTCTGTGAGAATGGTAGTTATTTAGTGAGACAAATACAAAATAACATTCAATGGCTACTCCCACAGCATCTGAACTTCCTCTTTGTTTTAATGAAGACCAAATCATTGGAGCTTACCTAAAGATTACTAAAAGATTACCATAAGATTCCTAAACCACCAATACTCATGTGAAATATGTATCTTTGACTTTTTATGAGAAATGATTTTCAGAAGCAACTGAAATAAGAAAATGACTACTTTTAACAACAAAATTGATAGAACAGAATGTATTCAAATAGATGAGCAGATCAGGATATATAAAATGAAACTTACCTGCAGAATAACCAAATAGATTTTACTTATAATAATCTAAGTATTAACAGAATATAGACATCCTTTTTGTGTTTCAGAAAATGAACCAGATATAAGATAATTAAAAATGGTAGGCAATATTGTGTATTGTGTTATAAGAAATAAAGCCACAACCTTGTAAAAGTTACTAGATCAAAATGTTAAATAACAAAAATTTACCTTTATGGTACAGATTGTTATAACTCACATACTTTTATATAAGATTTTCTTAATATCATAATTTCTTTGCTACCATTTAAATATTACATAGTCATTCTTTTTATTGATTATTGGCTTGTAGATAGCTTTTAAAGCTATTGGAGAAGCTGAATATTCTTTTCAGTTAAATATTTGCTAGTACAAAATATCTTGAAACACACAACTTATCTATAGTACTATGATGACCAAAGTTCCAGGTTTGCCAATGCAGGAAATTTGTCAAATATGCTACAAAAAAGTTTCTCACATAAAATATATCTTGTATACAAAGAGTTTTGGACATAAAATTCAGATATAATTGGATTGGCAGAATTTATACTATTAATAACAAGTTCATAAAAATGCTATCATTTACCATGCCTTCATGGGGCTTCCCAGGTGGCTCAGTGATAAAGAATTGTCCTGCCAATGCAGGAGAACCACGTTTGATCTTTGGGTCAGAAAGACCCACTGAAGAAGGAAATGACAATCCAGTCCCATATCTTTGCCTGGGAAATCCCATGGGCAAGGAAGCCTTCCCATAGGGTCACAAAGAGTTGGACACAATTTAGTGACTGAGCATGCATGCACACAATCACTTTATAGTATGCTCACTGAAAATAAAAAACAAAACCGTGTTTTTCATTTATACATCACGTACTGTTATATACACCAAATGAGCAGAAGGTTGGTATGATGTCATGAAAACATTTGATAACACACATGAATATAGGCTCATGCTATATTATCAGTCGACTGCCAAATGTTCCTGTTTTTTGACAGTTTGAGCACCACAAAGCATGTTATAGACTTAATCAGAAACAGCCTCCTTCTGACATGTTAATTTAACCATGCTTAGTTATTATTACTGGTGTGCCTTATTTTACACATAATTTTATCTTGTGTGAGTGGTGTGTGGGTGTGTACATGTGTATGTTGTGACTATGTGTAAGTGCAAGTAAATGTGTGCCCTGATCTATTCTAAGATTCATGCATGCAGCTGGAATACTGATTTTATTAGTGCTTGCTTTAAGGGAAAAATAATATTTTTACTACTCCCTGGCCCAAGTTCTTCACATTTACATCATTTAAAATATTTTTTATAGTCTTGATAAGTACTATGGTGAAGGCATTACATTAGTCAATGATTATCCATTAACATTATTAAACTATATGATTACATACATTTTGTTGGAAAGGGTTGGCTAAAATCTTGATTACAGCAAGGTGCTACAAGGTTTTCTGAAGTGTCAGAAAGTCTCTTTAAATGTATTGAGTTCCTTTAATGTCAGAAGTCAGTAAAGAAAAATAAGCAGTTATATAAAGACTTTTGTTATGCTATGTCACTGTCACTTAAGTTGTGTCCGACTCTTTGTGACCCTGTGGACTACAGCCTACCAAAGTCTTCTGTCAATGGGATTCTCCAGCAAGAATGTTGGAGTGGATTGTCATGACCTCTTCCATGGGATCTTCCCGACCCAGGGATCAAGCCAGCATCTCTTACATCTCCTGTATTTGCAGACAAACTCTTTACTACTAGTGCTGCCTGAGAAGCCCTCATTACTCTATGATCTTGTAAAAATACCCAACCTCTGTATCAAACCATGGTACGGGGAGGGAGGAGGGATGGGGGTTCAGGAGAGGGAACACGTGTATACCTGTGGCGGATTCATGTTAATGTATGTCAAAACCAATACAATATTGTAAAGTAATTAACCTCCAATTAAAATAAATAAATTTATATTAAAAAATGAACATTGGGTTTTCAAAAGAGCCTATTGTAAACTGCAGATTTAAATAGTGTTAGACTTCAATTTATGAGAAAAACACTCCCTTGTATAATCAAGTTTATGAACAGATTATGAAGAGTTACTTCTTTTTAATCAATGAAATTATTTTAAGTCATGCAGCTAAAGGCAAGTGGTCAGGAAATACAAAAAGCATAAACCATTTCCATAGCTATTTAAATAATAAAACTTCTTTTTGTTAGCTACAAGGACTAGTATCTTATTTTTTTAATATAAACATTTATTTTCATTGGAGGTTAATTATTTTACAATATTGTATTGGTTTTGCCATACATCAACATGAATCCGCCACAGGTATACACATGTTCCCCATCCTGAACCCTCCTCCCTCCTCCCTCCCCATACCATCCCTCTGGGTCGTCCCAGTGCACCAGCCCCAAGCATCCAGTATCATGAATTGAACCTGGACTGGTGATTTGTTTCATATATGATATTATACGTGTTTCAATGCCATTCTCCCAAATCATTCCACCCTTTTCCTTTCCCGCAGAGTCCAAAAGCCTGTTTTACACATCTGTGTCTCTTTTGCTGTCTCTCATACAGGGTTATAGTTACCATCTTTCTAAATTCCATATATATGCATTAGTATACTGTATTGGTGTTTTTCTTTCTGGCTTACTTCACTCTGTATAATCGGCTCCAGTTTCATCCACCTCATTAGAACTGATTCAAATGTATTCCTTTTAATGGCTGAGTAAAACTCCATTGTGTATGTACCACAGCTTTCTTATCATCTGCTGATGGACATCTAGGTTGCTTCCATTGTCCTGGCTATTATAGACAGTGCTGTGATGAACATTGGGGTACATGTATCTCTTTCAATTCTGGTTTCCTTGGTGTGTATGCCCAATAGTGGGATTGCTGTGTCATAAGGCAGTTCTATTCTCCAGTTTTTTAAGGAATCTCCACACTGTTCTCCATACTGGCTGTACTAGTTTGCTTCTCTGGTAGCTCAGAAGGTAAATAATCTGCCTGTAATGCAGGAGACCTGGGTTGAATCCCTGTGTAAGGAAGACCTCCAGGAGTAGGAAATAGCAACCCACTCCAGAACACTTGCCTGGAAAATTTCATGGACAGAGGAACCTGTTGGGCCAAGGACCAAGGGGTTGCAAAGAGTTGGATACGACTGAGCAACTAACACTTTCACTTTAACTTTCAGAGTTGTTGTTATTCAGTCACTCAATCATATCCAATTCTTTGAGAGTCCATGGCCTGCAGCTCACCAGACTTCCCTATCCTTCACAGTCTCCTGGAGCTTGCTCAAACTCAAGTCCATTGAGCCAGTGATGCCATCCAGCCATCTTGTCCTCTCTTGTCCTCTTCTCCTCCTGCCTTCAATCTTTTCCAGCACCAGGGCCTTTTCTAATAAGTTGGGTTTTCACATCAGGTGGTCAAAGTATTGGAGCTTCAGGATAAGCATCAGTCCCACCAATGACTATTCAGAATAGATTTCACTTATGACTGACTGGTTTTATCTCCCTGCAGTCGAAGGAATCCTCAAGAATCTTCTCCAACACCACAGCACTTTCAGAATACATTATGGGAAATGCCAGGCTGGATGAATCACAAGCTAGAAACCTCAGATATGCAAATAAAACCACTCTAATGGCAAGACCCAGTTTCCCCTAAGTCAGTATATCCCGTCAAGAAGCTTGTGTAAACCTCTTATCCTTCTTCATTACAGGACGGACAGATTGAAAACTACAATCACAGAAAACAAACCAATCTAATCATATGGACCACAGCCTTTTCTAACTCAATGACACTATGACCCGTGCTATGTAGGGCCACCCAAGACAGATAGGTCATGGTGGAGAGTTCTGACAAAATGTGGTCCACTGGAGAAGGGAATGGCAAAATACTTCAGCATTCCTGTCTTGAGAACCCCATGAACAATACGAAAAGGCAAAAAGATAGGACACTGAAAGATGAACACCCCAGGTTGGTAGGTGCACAATATACTAATGGAGATCAGTGGAGAAATAACTCCAGAAAGAATGAAGAGATGAAGACAAAGCAAAAACAACACCCAGCTGTGGATGTGACTGGAGATGGAAGCAAGGTCCGATGCTGTAAAGAGCAATATTACCTAGGAACCTGGTATGTTAGGTCCATGAATCAAGGCAAATTGGAAGAGATCAAACAGGAGATGGCAAGAATGAACATTGACATATTAGTAATCAACAAACTAAAATGGACTGGAATGGGTGAATTTAACTCAGATGAACATTATATCTGCGACTGGGGGCAGGAATCCCTTAGAAGAAATGGAGTAGCTATCATGGTGAACAAAAGAGTCCAAAATGCAGGACTTGGATGCAATCTCAAAAACAACAGAATGATCTCTGTCCATTTCCAAGGCAAACCATTTGATACCATGGTAATCCAACTCTATGCCCCGATCAGTAATGCTGAAGAAGCTGAAGTTGAATGGTTCTATGAAGACCTACAAAACCTTCTAGAACAAACACTCCCAAAATATATTCTTTTCATTATAGGGGACTGGAATGCAAAAGTAAGAATTCAAGAAACATCTGGAGGCACAGACAAATTTGATCTTGGAGTACAGAAGAAAGCATGGCAAAGGCTAACAGAGTTTTGCCAAGAGAACACACTGATGATAGCAAACATCCCCTTCCAAAAACACAAAAGAAGACTCTACATATGGACATCACCAGATGGTCAACACCAAAGTCAAATTGATTATATTCTTTGCTGCCAAAAATGGAGACGCTCTATAAAATCAGCAAAAACAGGACTGGGAGCTGGCTGTGGCTCAGATCATGAATTCCTTATTGCCATTGCCTTCTCCTCTTATTGCCAAATTTAGATTAAATTGAAGAAAGTAGGGAAACCCACGAGACCATTCAGGTATGGCTTAAATCAAATCCCTTACGATTATACAGTGAAAGTGATGAATAGATTTAAGGGAAAGGATCTGATATACAGAGTACCTGATGAACTATGGACAGAGATTCATGACATTGTACAGGAGACAGGAATCAAGACCATCCCCAGGGGGAAAAAAAAAAGGCAAAAAAGCAAAATGGTTGTCTGAGGAGGCCTTAGAAAAGCTGTGAAAATAAGAGAAGTGAAAAGCAAGGGAGAAAAGGAAAGATATACCCATTTGAATACAGAGTTCCAAAGAATAGCAAGGAAAGATTTTAAAAAGCAAAGAAATAGAGAAAAACAATGGAATGGGAAAGACTAGAGAACTCTTCCAGAAAATAATGGAGAAGGCAGTGGCAACCCAGTCTAGTACTCTTGCCTGGAAAACCTCATGGATGGAGGAGTCTGGTAGGCTGCCGTCCATGGGGTCGCACAGACTGGGACATGACTGAAGCGACTTACAAGCAGCAGCAGCAAGACAATTAGAGATCTCAAGGGAATATTTGATGCAAAGATGGGCACAATAAAGGACAGAAATGCTACAGACATACAGAAGCAGAAGGTATTAAAAAGAGGTGGCAAGAATACATAGAAGAAGTGCACAAAATGATCTTCACCACCCAAATAATCACGGTGGTATGATCACTCACCTAGAGCCAGACATCCTGGAATGTGAAGTCAAGTGAGCCTTAGGAAACATCACTATGAACAAAGATAGTGGAGGTGATGGAATTCCAGTTGAGCTACTTAAAATCCTAAAAGATGACGCCATGAAATTGATGCAATCACCATGCCAGCAAATTTGGAAAACTCAACAGTGACCACAGGACTGGAAAAGTCGGTTTGCATTCCAATCCCAAAGAAAGGCAATGCCAAAGAATGCTCAAACTACCACACAATTAATTTCACTCTTTCCACGCACTAGTAAAGTAATGCTCAAAATTCTCTAAGCCAAGTTTCAGCAATATGTGAACTGTGAACTTCCTGATGTTCAAGCTGGTTTTAGAAAAGGCAGAGGAACCAGAGAACAAATTGCCAACATCGCCTGGACCATTGAAAAAGACAGAGAGTGCCAGAAAGACATCTATTTCTGCTTTATTGACTATACCAAAGCCTTTATGTGGATCACAATAAACTGTGGAAAATTCTGAAAGAGACGGGAATACCAGACCACCTGACCTGCCTCTTGAAAAATCTGTATGCAGGTCAGAAAGCAACAGTTAGAACTGGACATGGAACAACAGACTGGTTCCAAGTAGGAAAAGGAGTACGCCAAGACTATATTGTCACCCTGCTTATTTAATGTATGTGCAGATTACATCATGAGAAATGCTGGGCTGGATGAGGCACAAGCTGGAATCAAGATTGCCAGGAAAAATATCAATAGCCTCAGATATGCAGATGACACAACCCTTATGGCAGAAAGTGAAAAGGAACTAAAAAGCCTCTTGATGAAAGTGAAAGAGGAGAGTGAAAAAAAGTTGGCTTAAAGCTCGACTTTCAGAAAACGAAGATAAAGGCATCCGGTCCCATCACTTCATGGCAAATTATGGGGAAACAGTGGAAACGGTGGCAGACTTAATTTTGGGGAGCTCCAAAATTGCTGCAGATGGTGAGTGCAGCCATGAAATTAAAAGACACTTACTCCTTGGAAGGAAAGTTATGACCAACCTAGACAGCATATTAAAAAGCAGAGATATTACTTTGCCAACAAAGGTCTGTTTAATCAAGGCTATGGTTTTTCCAGTAGTCATGCATGGATATGAGAGTTGGAATATAAAGAACACTGAGCATGGAAGAATTGATGCTTTTGAACTGTGGTGTTGGAGAGGTCTCTTGAGAGTCCCTTGGACTGCAAGGAGATCCAGCCAGCCCATCATAGAGGAAATCAGTCCTCAATATTAATTGGAAGGACTGATGTTGAAGCTGAAACTCCAATACTTTGGCCATCTGATGTGAAGTGCTGACTCATTTGAAAAGACTATGATGCTGGGAAAAGTTGAAGGCAAGAGAAGGGGACGACAGAGGATGAGATGGCTGGATGGCATCACCAACTGAATGGAAATGAAGGAAATTAAGGGAACAGTTAATTAATGTTCTCTGATTTCTTTCACCAGTGTTTTATAGTTTTCTATATATAGGTCTTTAGTTTCTTTAGGTAGATATATTCCTAAGTATTTTATTCTTTTCGTTGCAATGGTGAATGGAATTGTTTCCTTAATTTCTCTTTCCATTTTCACATTATTAGTGTATAGGAATGCAAGGGATTTCTGTGTGTTGATTTTATATCCTGCAACTTTACTATATTCATTGACTAGCTCTAGTAATTTTCTGGTGGAGTCTTTAGGGTTTTCTATGTAGAGGATCATGTCATCTGCAAAGAGTGAGAGTTTTACTTCTTCTTTTCCAATTTGGATTCCTTTTATTTCTTTTTCTGCTCTGATTGCTTTGATCAAAACTTCCAAAACTATGTTGAATAGTAGCGGTAAAAGTGGACACCCTTGTCTTGTTCCTGACTTTAGGGGAAATGCTTTCAATTTTTCATTGAGGATAATGTTTGCTGTGGGTTTGTCATATATAGCTTTTATTATGTTTAGGTATGTTCCTTCTATTCCTGCTTTCTGGAGAGTTTTTATCATAAATGGATGTAGAAATGTGTCAAAGGCTTTCTCTCCATCTGTTGAGATAATCATATGGCTTTTATTTTTCAATTTGTTAATGTGGTGTATTACATTGATTGATTTGTGTATATTAAAGAATCCTTGCATCCCTGGGATAAAGCCCACTTGGTCGTGGTGTATGA
Source organism: Ovis canadensis (assembly GCF_042477335.2). Classification (NCBI taxonomy): domain Eukaryota; kingdom Metazoa; phylum Chordata; class Mammalia; order Artiodactyla; family Bovidae; genus Ovis; species Ovis canadensis. The sequence goes on from NC_091245.1 coordinate 140,728,625, forward strand.
TTTTTTTAATGTGTTGTTGGATTCTGATTGCTAGAATTTTGTTAAGGATTTTTGCATCTATGTTCATCAGTGATATTGGTCTGTAGTTTTCTTTTTTTGTGGCATCTTTGTCTGGTTTTGATATTAGGGTGATGGTGGCCTTATAGAATGAGTTTGGAAGTTTACCTTACTCTGCAATTTTTTGGAAGAGTTTGAGTAGGACAGTTGGCTCTTCTCTAAATTTTTTGGTAGAATTAAACTATGAAGCCAGCCGTCTGGACCTGGGCTTTTGTTTGCTGGAAGGTTTCTGATTATAGTTTCAATTTCCATGTTTGTGATGGGTCTGTTAAGATTTTCTATTTCTTCTTGGTTCAGTTTTGAAAAGTTGTATTTTTCTAAGAATTTGTCCATTTCTTCCAAGTTGTCCATTTTATTGGCATATAATTGCTGATAGTAGTCTCTTATGATCCTTTGTATTTCTGTGTTGTCTGTTGTGATCTCTCCATTTTCATTTCTAATTTTATTGATTTCATTTTTCTCCCTTTGTTTCTTGATGAATCTGGTTAATGGTTTGTCAATTTTATTTATCCTTTCAAAGAACCAGCTTTTGACTTTGTTGATTTTTGCTAAGGTATTTTTGTTTCTTTTGCATTTATTTCTGCTGTAATTTTTAAGATTTCTTTCCTTCTACTAACCCTGGGGCTCTTAATTTCTTCTTTTTCTAGTTGCTTTAGGTGTAGAGTTAGGTTATTTATTTGACTTTTTTCTTGTTTCTTGAGGTATACCTGTATTGCTATGAATTTAATCATAATAAAAATTTTTTCTGTAATGAAAAGACACAATTCATTATTATTGTCATATTTTCTTAATTCTAAAATGTAAACTTCTTCACATTTAACTTTTCTGAAATCAGGGTGGTTTAGATCAGTGTATAAAATATCTGTTATTTTGTCAAGTAATCTTCTTTCTATCCTAAAGACAACAAAATATCAATTTGGCTAGCAATTAACTCTATTAACCTTTATAAGAAAGTGATATAAAATTTGATTGCATTCATAATTATGACATAAAATTATAGATTTAATTGTCCCATCACTTCATGGGAAATAGATGGGGAAACACTGGAAACAGTGTCAGACTTTCTTTCTTTTGGGCTCCAAAATCACTGCAGATGGTGACTGCAGCCATTAAATTAAAAGACGCTTACTCCTTGGAAGAAAAGTTATGAACAACCTACATAGCATATTCAAAAGCAGACACATTACTTTGCCGACTAAGGTCCGTCTAGTCAAGGCTATGTTTTTTCCTGTGGTCATGTATGGATGTGAGAGTTGGACCGTCAAGAAGGCTGAGCGCCGAAGAATTGATGCTTTTGAACTGTGGCATTGGAGAAGACTCTTGAGAGTTCCCTGGACTGCAAGGAGATCCAACCAGTCCATTCTGAAGGAGATCAATACTGGGATTACTTTGGAAGGAATGATGCTAAAGCTGAAGCTCCAGTACTTTGGCCACCTCATGTGAAAAATTGACTAATTGGAAAAGACTCTGATGCTGGGAGGGATTGAGGGCAGGAGGAGAAGGGGACAACAGAGGATGAGATGGCTGGATGGCATCACGGACTCGATGGACGTGAGTCTGAGTGAACTCCGGGAGATGGTGATGGACAGGTGTGCTGTGATTCATGGGGTCGCAAATAGTCGGACATGACTGAGCGGCTGAAATGAACTGAACTGAACTGAACTGAACAAACAAGTGTGACTTGCAGTTTTCCATGCCATCAAAGTTTAAGGACAGTGTCTCTACTTCAAATTGTAATATAACCATGACACAATTTCAATTTTGCAATGTGTTTTACTGAGGTCTTTATTCAAAAGAACAAGCCCTTTCCTATATTTGCTATGTTATCTTTATAGCTTTATTTTCCAATTTTTCTTTCCTTTTCTACATTAATAAATAGAATTTTAAAAATCTCATATTTACTCACAAATTTGTTACAAATATTCAGTTAACTTCATTTAACTGACATAGTTCAGATCCCAGAGTCTAAACACAATTTTACCAGGAAGAAGTTGGTTTTGGACTGGGGTATCTGGCTAGATTTGAAATTGAAATAGTATTTCTAGTAATTTTTGTCATTTTTATTGCTACTAAACATCCCATGTTTCAAATTAAAAACAAATAAACCCTCTTTAGTTAATTGTGTAACTTTAGATACAGAATGTTAATATACCATGCTTCATTTATGCATTACATCTTTGCTTATTCCCCTTAAGTGGATTATACTAATCTTATTAATTTAATTCATACTTACACTGTAGATTTGCTCTTTATATTCAATTATTTCCTCATCATTTTTAGTAAAATATAATGGTGTGGCATACTAGATTTAGTTTTACTATGTTCAGATCACTTGCTTTTCTGGTCCCATGGGATATCGTGCATGAGTGGCACAGAGGTTTGTGTGATTATCAGTTGTTGTTCAGTGACTCAGTCATTTCTGACTCTTCTTGAACCCATGGAGTGCAGCATGCCAGGCTTCCCTGTCCTTCACCATTTCTCCAGTTGGTTCAACTCATGTCCTCTAAGTCAGTGATGTCATCCAACCATCTCACCCTCTGTCATCCCCTTCCCTTATGCCTTCAGTCTTTCCCAGCATCAGGGTCTTTCCTGATGAGTCAGCTCTTTGCATCAGGTGCCCAAATTATTGGAGCTTCAGCTTTGGCATCAGTCCTTCCAATGAGTATTCACGGTTGATTTCCTTTAGGATTGACAGGTTTGATCTTGCAGTCCAAGGGACTCTCCGAGCTAATCAATGAATATAGTAAAGTTTCAGGATATAAAATCAACACATAGAAATCTCTCGCATTCCTATACACTAATAATGAGAAAGTAGAAAAAGAAATTAAGGAAACAATTCCATTCACCATTGCAACAAAAATAATAAAATACTTAGGAATATATCTACCTAAAGAAACTAAAGACCTATATATAGAAAATTATAAAACACTGATGAAAGAAATCAAAGAGGACAGTAATAGCTGGAGAAATATACCATGTTCATGGATCAGAAGAATCAATACAGTGAAAATGAGTATACTATCCAAAGCAATCTACAGATTCAATGCAATTCCTGTTAAGCTACCAGCGGTAATTTTCTCAGAGCTCAAACAAATACTTTCACAATTTGTATGGAAATACAAAAAACCTTGAATAGCCAAAGAAATCTTGAGAAAGAAGAATGGAACTGGAGGAATCAACCTGCTTAACTTTAGTCTCTACTACAAAGCTACTGTCATCTAGACAGTATGATACTGGCACAAAGACAGAAATATAGATCAATGGAACAAAATAGAAAGCCCAGAGATAAATCCACACACCTATGGACACCTTATATTCGACAAAGGAGGCAAGAATATACAATGGATTAAAGACAATCTCTTTAACAAGTGGTGCTGGGAAAACTGGCCAACCACTTGTAAAAGAATCAAACTAGAACACTTTCTAACATCATACACAAAAATAAACTTAAAACCGATTAAAGATCTAAACATAAGACCAGAAGCTATAAAACTCTTAGAGGAGAACATAGGCAAAACACTCTCCAATATAAATCACAGCAGGATCCTCTATGATCCACCTCCCAGAATACTGGAAATAAAAGCAAAAATAAACAAATGGAATCTAATTAAAATTAAAAGCTTCTGGACAACAAAGGAAACTATAGGCAAGGTGAAAAGACAGCCTTATGAATGGGAGAAAATGACAGAAAATGAAGCAACTGAAAAAGAACTAATCTCAAAAATATACAGGCAACTTATGCAGCTCAATTCCAGAAAAATAGATGACCCAATCAAAAAATAGGCCAAATAACTAAATAGACATTTCTCCAAAGAAGACATACAGGTGGCTAACAAACACATGAAAAGATGCTCAACATCACTCATTATCAGAGAAATGCAAACCAAAACCGCAATGAGGTACTATTTCACACCAGTCAGAATGGCTGTGATCCAAAAATCTACAAGCAATAAATGCTGGAGAGGGTGTGGAGAAAAGGGAACCCTCTTACACTGTTATTGGGAATGCAAACTAGTACAGCCACTATGGAGAACAGTGTGGAGATTCCTTAAATAACTGGAAATTGAACTGCCTTATGTCCTAGCAATCCCACTTCTGGGCATACACACCAAGGAAACCAGAATTAAAAGAAACACGAGTACCCCAATGTTCATCGCAGCATTGTTTAGAATAGCCAGGACATGGAAACCACCTAAATGTCCATCAGCAGATGAATGGATAAGAAAGCAGTGGTACATATACACAATGGAGTATTACTCAGCCATTAAAAAGAATACATTTGAATCAGTTCTGATGAGATGGATGAAACTGGAGCCTATTATACAGAGTGAAGTAAGCCAGAAAGAAAAATACCAATACACTTCAGTTCAGTTCAGTTCAGTTCAGTCACTGAGTCATGTCCGACTCTTTGTGACCCCATGAATTGCAGCATGCCAGGCCTCCCTGTCCATCATCAACTCTCGGAGTTCATTCAGATTCACTTCCCTTGAGTCAGTGATGCCATCCAGCCATTTCATCCTCTGTTGTCCCCTTCTCCTCCTGCCCCCAATCCCTTCCAGAGAGTTTTTTCCAATGAGTCAACTCTTCTAATGAAGTGGACAAAGTACTGGAGCTTCAGCTTTAGCATCATTCCTTCCAAAGAAATCCCAGGGCTGATCTCCTTCAGAATGAACTGGTTGGATCTCCTTGCACTCCAAGGGACTCTCAAGAGTCTTCTCCAACACAACAGTTCAAAAGCATCAATTCTTTGGCACTCAGCCTTCTTCACAATTCAACTCTCGTATCCATACATGATCACAGGGAAAAACATAACCTTGACTAGACAGACCTTGCTCGGCAAAGTAATGTCTCTGCTTTTGAATATGCTATCTAGGTTGGTCATTACTTTTCTTCCAAGGAGTAAGCGTCTTTTAATTTCATGCCTGCAATCACCATCTGCAGTGATTTTGGAGCCCCAAAAAATAAAGTCTGACACTTTTTCCACTGTTTCCCCATCTATTTCCCATGAAGTGATGGGAATGATGCCATGATCTTCGTTTTCTGAAGTGGTTGAGCTTTAACCAACTTTTTCAGTCTCCTTGTTCACTTTCATCAAGAGGCTTCTTAGCTCCTCTTCACATTCTGCCATAAGGGTGGTGTCATCTGCATATCTGAGGTTATTGATATTTCTCCCGGCAAATCTTGATTACAGCCTGTGTTTCTTCCAGTCCAGCATTTCTCACAATGTACTCTGCATATAAGTTATATAAGCAGGGTGACAATATACAGCCTTGACGCAATCCTTTTCCTATTTGGAACCAGTCTGTTGTTCCATGTGCAGTTCTAACTGTTGCTTCCTGACCTGAATACAGATTACTCAAGAGGCAGGTCAGGTGGTCTGGTATTGCCATCTCTTTCAGAATTTTCCACAGTTTATTGTTATCCACATAGTCAAAGGCTTTGGCATAGTCAATAAATCAGAAATAGATGTTTTTCTGAAACTCTCTTGCTCTTTCCATGATCCAGGGGATGTTAGCTATTTGATCTCTGGTTCCTCTGCCTTTTCTAAAACCAGCTTGAACATCAGGAAGTTCATGGTTCACATACTGTTTGAGCCTGACTTGGAGAATCTTGAGCATTACTTAACTAGTGTGTGAGATGAGTGCAATTGTGAGGTAGTTTCAGCATTCTTTGGCATTGCCTTTCTTTGGGATTGGAATGAAACCTGACCTTTTCCAGTCCTGTGGCCACTGCTGAGTTTTCCACATTTGCTGGCATATGGAGTGCAGCACTTTCACAGCATCATCTTTTGGGATTTTAAATAGCTCAACTGGAATTCCATCACCTCCTTTAGCTTTGTTTGTAGTGATGCTTTCTAAGGCCCACTTGACTTCACATTCCAGGATGTCTGGCTCTAGATGAATTGATCACACCATCGTGCTTATCCGGATCGTGAAGATCTCTTTTGCACAGTTCTTCTGTGTATTCCTGCCACCTCTTCTTAATATCTTCTGCTTCTGTTCGGTCCATACCATTTCTGTCCTTTATCGAGCCCATGTTTGCATGAAATATTCCCTTGGTATCTCTAATTTTCTTGAAGAGATCTCTAGTCTTTCCCATTCTGTTGTTTTCCTCTATTTCTTTGCACTGATAGCTGAAGAAGGCTTTCTTATATCTTCTTGCTATTCTTTGGAACTCTGCATTCAGATGCTTATATCTTTCTTTTCCCCTTTGCTTTTCACTTCTCTTCTTTTCACAGCTATTTGTAAGGCCTCCCCAGACAGCCATTTTGTTTTTTTGCATTTCTTTTCCATGGGGATGGTCTTGATCTCTGTCTCCTGTACAATGTCATAAACCTCATTCCATAGTTCATCAGGCACTCTATCTCTCAGATCTAGGCCCTTAAATCTATTTCTCACTTCTACTGTATAATCATAAGGGATTTGATTTAGGTCATACCTGAATTGTTTAGTGGTTTTCCTTACTTTCTTCAATTTAAGTCTTAATTTGGCAATAAGGATTTCATGATATGAGCCACAGTCAGCTCCCAGTCTTGTTTTTGCTGACTGTATAGAGCTTCTCCATCTTTGGATGCAAGGAATATAATCAATATGATTTCAGTGTTGACCGTCTGGTGATGTCCATGTGTAGAGTCTTCTCTTGTGTTGTTGGAAGAGGGTGTTTGCTATGACCAGTGCATTTTCTTGGCAAAACTCTATTAGTCTTTGCCCTGCTTCATTCCTCATTCCAAGGCCAAATTTGCCTGTTATTCCAGGTGTTTCTTGACTTCCTACTTTTGCATTCCAGTCCCCTATAATGAAAAGGACATCTTTTTTGGTGTTAGTTCTACAAGGTATTGTAGGTCTTCATAGAACCGTTCAACCTCAGCTTCTTCAGCATTACTGGTTGGGGCATAGACTTGGATTATGGTGATATTGAATGGTTTGCCTTGGAAACGAACAGAGATCACTCTGCCATTTTTGAGATTGCATCCAAGTACTGCATTTAGGACTCCTTTGCTGACCATGATGGCTACTCCATTTCTTCTGAGGGATTCCTGCCCACAGTAGTAGATATAATGGTCATTGGAGTTAAATTCACCCATTTCAGTCCATTTTATTTCACTGATTCCTAGAATGTCGACATTCACTCTTGCATCTCTTGTTTGACCACTTCCAATTTGCCTTGATTCATGGACCTGACATTACTGGTTCCTATGCAATATTGCTCTTTATAGCATCAGACTTTGTTTCTACCATCAGTCACATCCACAGCTGGGTATTGTTTTTGCTTTGGCTCCATCCCTTCTTTCTTTCTGGAGTTATTTCTCCACTGATCTCCAGTAGCATATTGGATACCTACTGACCTGGGGAGTTCCTCATTCAGTATCCTATTATTTTGCCTTTTCGTAGTGTTCATGGAGTTCTCAAGGCAAGAATACTGAAGTGGTTTGCCATTCCTTTCTCTAGTGGACCACATTCTGTCAGACCTCTCCACCATGACCCACCTGTCTTGGGTTGCCCCACGGACATGGCTTGGTTTCATTGAGTTAGACAAGGTTGTGGTCCTAGTGTGATTAGATTGACTAGTTTTCTGTGAGTATGGTTTCAGTGTGTCTGCCCTCTGATGCCCTCTTGCAACATCTACCATCTTACTTGGTTTTCTCTTACCTTGGGTGTGGGGTATCTCTTCATGGCTGCTCCAGCAAAGTGCAGCTGCTGCTCCAATAGAGTATACTAACACATTAATATGGAATTTAGAAAGATGGTAATGATAACCCTGTATGCGAGACAGCAAAAGAGGCACAGATGTATAGAATGGACTTTTGGACTCTGTGGGAGAGGGAGAGGATGGGATGATTTGGGAGAATAGCATTGAAACATGTATAATATCATGTAAGAAACGGATCGCCAGTCTATGTTCAATACAGGATACAGGATGCTTGAGGCTGGTGCATGGGGATGATCCAGAGAGATGATATGGGGTGGGAGGTGGGAGGGGGGTTCAGGATTGGGAACTCATGTACACCCGTGGCTGATTCATGTCAATGTGTGGCAAAACCAATGCAATATTGTAAAGCAAAATAAAGTAAATATATATATATATATATATATATATATATATATATAAAAGAATCTTCTCCAACACCACAGTCCAAAAGCATCAGTTCTTTGGTGTTCAGCCTTTATGGTCCAGTTCTCACATCCGTACATGACTACTGGACTATCAGTGATTATCATCAAATCATCAAAAGAGAAACTGTCTGCCTACACCTGACAGAGACAGATGACCTTTTCAATGGTACACCTTGTATTAGTGTTCTAGGGTTGCTGTAACAAAATGCCACTTTGTGGTACTGACTGTCTTAAACAACATAAATGTATTGTCTCATGCAACAAGGTATTGTCAAAAATATACTCATTCTAAAGGCATTGGGGGAAAAGCTGTTCCAGGTCTCTCTCTTCACTTCTGCTATTTTGCTGATAACGTTTGGCGTTTCTTGCCTTACAAATACAGAGCCCCCATTATCTGTCTTCATGTTCATGTGCCATTCTCTCTGTGTACTTCTGTTTATAAACCTAACTAATAACCTCATCTTAGTTAATTACCTTATTCAATGACCTTATATTCAGGTAAGGTTAAATCCAGATGTCCTTGGGATTAGGACTTCATATAAATTCTGAGAGGATACACTTCCATTTTTAATACACCTCCAGAAACTAGAGGCTTCCCTGGTAGCTCAGCTGGTTTAAAAAAAAAAAATCTGCCTGATATGTAGGAGACCCAGGTTCTATTCCTGGATTGAGAAGAGCTCCTGGAAAAGGGAACAGCTACCCACTCCAGTTTTTTGGCCTGGCGAATTTCATGGACTGTATAGTCCATGGGGTCACCAAGAGTTGGACAAGACTGAGCAACTTTCACTTTACAGAAAGTAGTCTGTGACACTTTATTTATTCTATGGATTGCCACATTATCTCCTAGCCTCCTTAGAAATTGTATTTGTTTGTAAAATGACCGAGGTTTTAAATAACATATGACAAAGGCTTGCTTATACTTTTTAAATATAAAAGCAATAAGAAAAATACTTTATAATAAAAATGATTCCTAGTAATTTTAATTTCTTAATATCATTCTTTAGTCCTGCTTTTTGAGCCCTAGAGGTAGGGTTGAGGAACACTGGCAAGACCATGGCGTCAGAAACAGCACAGATAACTGATGAAAATTGATTTGAAAATTATTTGCATGTCAAAGGATTCTTAGTGGTTTTTATAGAAAATAATCTTATTGTTCAAATTATTGTTATTGGTAAAGCATTTTAGGTATTTCTGACTTTTCATTGTCAGTTAACAACCTTTGTTTCTATACATTCTGAAATTTAAAACTCAACTGTGTTCTCTACCTGAAAGAAAATGAAATAAATCCTCAAAAAATTTCATGCTGTATGTTTTTGTTGTCTTTTTCATAAATGAAACTTTATCAAAGTAAGAGTTTGGAGAAGGCAATGGCAACCCACTCCAGTACTCTTGCCTAGGAAATCCCATGGACAGAGGAGCCTGGTAGGCTACAGTTATGGGGTCGCTAAGAGTCAGACATGACTGAGTGACTTCACTTTCACTTTTCACTTTCATGCATTGGAGAAGGAAACGGCAACTCATCCAGTGTTCTTGCCTGGAGAATCCCAGCGACGGGAGCCTGGTGGGCTGCCGTCTATGGGGTCACACAGAGTTGAACATGACTGACGTGACTTAGCAGCAGCAGCAGCAAAGTAAGAGTTATATTATTTTTTAAGTTCAGAAAGTGGAAGTGAAAGCCTCTCTGTCAGTTGAGATTTTTTGTGATCCCATGGATCCATGGAATTTTCCAGGCCAGAATATTGGAGTGGATAGACTTTCCCTTCTCCAGGGGATCTTCCCAACCCAGGGATTGAACCCAGGTCTGTCGAATTGAAGGTGTATTCTTCACCAGCTGAGCCACAAGGATAGCCCAAGAATATTGGAGTGGGTAGCCTTCCTCACGACCCATGAATTGAACTGGGGTCTCCTGCATTGCAAGCGGATTGTTTACCAACTGACCTATCAGGGTATAATTTTAGTACTCATTTTAAATGACTTTTACAACGAACTACTAGATGAGCTTTTATAAAATGTAGAAAAAAAATGTCTAATTCTTTCAGAGAGGATACTTTTTCTTCTGAAGATATTGTGCCCAGAAAACCCTTCTGTGGAGCACCTAAAGTATTCATGTTACATAGATTGAAAAGGCCATGCTCAAGCATCTCTCTCATTACACAGATGGTTAATCAGGAAATCGATGTCTAGTTTTACTTGAAGGCTTTTGGTGTTAGAATCATTTTTTGTAGTCAGAAACTGTTTTTTTCTTTCTTTACTACCACTTCAATTTCTGATGGTCCCAGAAAAAATGCTTGTGTCTTTGTTGGATGTAATTTTTTGATGGAATTGTGTTGCTAAATTATTATATTCAATAAACTCTGGAGTTTGATCACTGCCTGTGTATGAATACATGTTTATCTCTGCCATATCGATGTGTCTTCTGAAGATAGAAAGCAACGAGGGTAAAACCACTGAGCAACTAGCACATCACCTGATTAGATACGTATCTAGTTCTGAATTTAGTATTCAATATATTTGGGAAATGGTTTGCACTTCACTCCACTGAGCCAAATCATTCCCTTAATCCTGATATAAATTTTTACTTTTACCTTATGCCTCTTTTTCACTTTTTAAATCATCTGCTCACTTTTCTTTCCCTCTATCATGAATCAGGATAGGACCTTAGATGATAAGCCAATCTCTTCTACAATATCAATGGATACATACAGCTGTGTTGCTTAAAACAACAACAACAACCTTGTTTTCTTTTATACACGTTGTTTGGAATATGAAGAAAACATGAAACCCACTCTTCAAACATCTCAAGTAAAGAACATGTCTGCATATTAATTCTATGGCTTTGATTCTTACATTAATTCTCATCAGTCTGATATTCTATCAATAATTTGTCTATATTGCTACATATACAATATTTTTATAAAATGATGATCTTTTCAAGTAGCTTGTTTAATTGTGTTATTCTTTATGTTAAAAAAGACTACAAGCTACAAAATAATTGGATTCATTCTCATTTTAATGGAAAGGCTTTAAAAAACTCTCTTTATACCTAATAAAATGTATGCAATCCCATTTTACTTGACACAGGTGAACATAACGTTATAATATCCAGCATAAAAAGTTAGTTAATAGATGATATTCAGATAGTTTAAATTTTATTTTAGTCACTCTATGAATTATCTATGTCATCTTTACAAATTGTGTTCTTTCTTTCTTTGGAATATGACATTTAAGAGATGTTCTTTTGGCATCATTTGCTGATTTTCTTACATGTTATCTGCCTTATAGCATGAAAGGTTCTGAAAACATACCAATTTCTTGTATGGCTCAAAATTATTCCTTGACAAATGTCAATTATTGTCTAGTTACATAATCAAAACAAAAACACTCACTCTCAACCATAGCACAAATATTATAGGGAGTCCAAATGATACTAACACAACTAAATAACTAAATAAAAAATGTTAATGAAATTAACAATGTTAATCAACTATACTGCAAAATAAAATAGTTAAAAATTACAACCCATATTCATGTAAATATTACATATGCTGCTGCTGCTGCTGCTGCTGCGTCGCTTCAGTCCTGTCCGACTCTGTGCGACCGCATAGGTAGCAGCCCACCAGGCTCCCACCATACCTGGGATTCTCCAGGCAAGAACAGTGGAGTGGGTTGCCATTTCCTTCTCCAATGCATGAAAGTGAAAAGGCAAAACCAATACAGTATTGTAAAGTAAAATAAAGTAAAAATAAAAATTAAAAAAAATAAAAAGAATGGGCTGAATAGATATGTTCTCACAAGGAAGGATGTCCAGAATACAATTTACTAGTGTAGAAAGAGCAAGTCCCAGCAATACGTCAATTATTCTTCCCCTTTACTCCATGAACTGCAGCCTCCCAGGCTCCTCTGTCCATGGGAATTTCCAGGCAAGAGTACTGGAGTGGGTTGCCATTGCCTTCTCCTCTATTAATATATAGAAAGTATATTTGTAACTGTATAGAAAATTATTTGGAATAATATATACCAAGCTCTCAACTACAGTTAACTCTAGCAAAAAGATTGAGGTGAGAGGAAGGAATGAAGTAGAACTTTTAAATTCTATATATTTCTATTCTATCTGAAATTATATGTGCTTTTATTTCTGTTTTGGTTGCAGTGGGTTTGTTTTTCTTAAAAATTAACTGTCTAAATACAAATAAATACAAACATAATAAAACATACTCCCATATACCAAAAAAAAAAAAAAGTGAAAGTGAAATTGCTCAGTCGTGTCCGACTCTTAGGGACCCTATGGACTGGCAGCCCACCAGGCTCGTCTTTCTCTGTCCATGGGATTTTCCAGGCAAGAGTATGGAGTGGGGTGCCACTGCCTTCTCCAAAATATTACATATACACACATATAAATATATCTGTATGTATATTCAGTTGGAATATAACACTAAGAGTTGATGGAATGTGTCAAGAAATAAAACTCATATTAACAAAATATATTTCTATTTGCCCCACATGTTGCTGAACATAGGCACCATGGAGACTGTTTGTATAGATCTGTGGTTCTTATTCTAAGCCAGTGGGTGCTGTCCAGACTTCTGAAGGGGTGTGATGAGGCTGGGATTGAAAGGATGGAAATGAGCTAGACTAAAACCAGCTGCAACTGCCAGTCGATGCTACTGGGGAGCTAGCTACTGGCAGAAACAGCAAGCAAAAGAATAAGGAGTAAGTCCGTGTCCCTCTTTCTGATTTCCAATCTCCCTCTATTGTCCTCTATTAGTGTAATGTAACAAGAAGCCAGCTGGCAAAAAAGAAATGTAGCTTGCAGATTCTCATCCACAGCATCACAAAGTAGCACATAGATCATTGGGTTTAGAGTTGAAAGAAAATAGTTTAACAACTGGAAGACTAATAATAAGCCAAGAGCTTTATCGATGCAGCAGCCTTCTTTCTTTGTCTGTGCACTTGTTCTTGTCAAGTCTGTCAATATCATTCTGGCAGTAATGCAAGAACAGTGTGCTTTGTGCCCTGGCCATGGGTCTCAGTGCCCATTTACCCCATCTCCTCTCTGGAAGTGTCCCTGGCTAAGACTTCAACTCCTGATTCAGCTTCAATTCTGGAACTTGAGAAAGTTTTTGTAAGATATCAATTTTTGCTACATTAATCATTAAATTGATGACATGTTAGTTAAACCTTCAACTAGGTATATTTTTGAATGGAAAAGATGATATAGCTTGACAGATAAAATAATCTTAATTGTGAAAATTAGGAGAATCTATCATTTTATGAAGTAACTATCCTGCCTAATATTGTCCAAGAAATAGACAAATTAATAAGTGAAGAAAATTTCAAGTTCAAAAATATAGGGACCACTGCAGTCTCATATTGAGTATAGTGCAGATTTGTTGTATTTTTAAAATAAGATTGCTCTTTCTATAAATGTTTGGACTTACATAAGTTTGAAATATGTTTGATTCAACTTCTGTATCCAATAACCAATTAGTAATTTTCTAACTGGGAAATTTCATATAACTTTTTAAAGGCTATGAAAAAAGGGAATTGTAGCAGTAACTTAGAGTTTTTAAAGTACAGTTATTATTTTATATGTTATGAAAATATGACATATGACATTCAATATGAATCAGATTTCACAGACAAGGGGGTGTGATTAAAAAAAAAAACCTCAAACTGATTAAATGTACAGAGACAATTTCAATTTAAAATTGGAAAATCAATAGATTAGATAGACTTTAGTTAAATTTAATAAGAAATTAGGGCTTTTTTCTCTATGCTTCTTTGAGCTCCTCATTCTTCTTTTTTCATTTATCCTTTAGTTGTTGTTGTTTTTAAGTCACTCAGTCATGTCTGACTCTTTGTGACCCCAAGGACTGGAGAATGCCAGGATTTCCTGTCCATCATCTCCCCGAGTTTGCCCAAATTCAAGTCCACTGAATCAGTGATGTCCTCCAACAACCTCAGCATCTGTTGTCCCCTTCTGTTCCTGCCTTCAATCTTTCACAGCATCAGAGTCTTTTCCAATAAGTCAGCTCTTCAAATCAGGTGGCCAAAATACTGGAGTTTCAACTTCAGCATCAGTCCTTCCAGTGAAAATTCAGGATTAATTTCCTTTAGAATTGACTGGCTTGATCTCCTTGCAGTCCAAGAGATTCTCAAGAGTCTTTTCCAACACCACATTTCAAAGGCATCAATTCTTCAGTGCTCAGCCTTCTTTATGGTTCTTTAGCAAAATTTCTTCAATAGTCCTGGTCTTACTTACCACTCACTTACCATGGGTACTTTACCATCATGTAGAATAAAAAAGAGACCTCTTCTTTCCCAAACAAAAAATAACAGTCTTGATATCATCTCTAATTTAGCCGTTCTAATGCACATGTGCATCTGAACCAGTAAACAAAACAGAAGACGGTCATAGTTGACTGGCTGAAAATCTCAGAGGAAGTATGAGTTTCAGTTTAGGTTTTACCACTCTATTTGTATGCAGTCTCTTAAACTACCTCCTGCTCTTTTGGCCTCTGTTTCTTCAATGGGTTTTCCTAAAGTTAGTGGCATAGCTACCAGTCACCCAGGGTTCATATTATTACATGATAGCTCTGAAAGCAGAAGCAGCTGATTTTCCACAACCACTTATTGAAAGTAGAGGATTTCATTCTTATTAACAAACCTGTTTCATCTGAAATAATTACACGGAAGTGGGGATAATAGAATGTTCCTGATTGGCCTGGGCCAATCACAGACAAATTCTGAATTTGACAGTGGAATCATCTAGGTAAATTTTAGCCTGGGAAGAAATACAGACTGGAGGGAGGATGTAGTGTACTTCCTTGTTGTGGTGGTGATTTTGTTTGTTTGTTTGTTTTACTTTTTATTTTTATTGTTCTTCTTTTTATAGTTGATTTTGCCATGAATTTAAATTAATTATCCTTGCTTGTAAAAAATTCTAACTATAATATAAATATAGACTTATTTTATCTAGAAAAAACTCTGAAGTGAAATAATAACTTCTAAAGATTACTTACATAAATTTTTAAGCCAGCTAGCACTCTCAGGTAACTCTACCACTTAACAGACTTTGGTATCATTTTACTTGGGTGTGTTAGTTTCAAGTGTACATCAAAGTGAATCAATTCACATGATAGTATACATGTTAGAATGTCATTCTCCCAAATCATCCCACCCTCTCCCTCTCCCTCTGAGTCCAAAAGTCCATTATACACATCTGTGTCTCTTTCCCTGTCTTGCATACAGGGTCATCATTGCCATCTTCCTAAATTCCATATATATGTGTTAGTATACTGTATTGGTGTTTTTCTTTCTGGCTTACTTCACTCTGTATAATCGGCTCCAGTTTCATCCATCTCATCAGAACTGATTCAAATGAATTCTTTTTAACGGCTGAGTAATACTCCATTGTGTATATGTACCACAGCTTTCTTATCCATTCATCTGCCGATGGACATCTAGGTTGTTTCCATGTCCTGGCTATTATAAACAGTGCTGTGATGAACATTGGGGTACATGTGTCTCTTTCAATTCTGGTTTCCTCGGTGTGTATGCCCAGAAGTGGGATTGCTGGGTCATAAGGTAGTTCTATTTGCAATTTTTTAAGGAATCTCCACACTGTTCTCCATAGTGGCTGTACTAGTTTGCATTCCCACCAACAGTGTAGGAGGGTTCCCTTTTCTCCACACCCTCTCCAGCATTTATTGCTTGCAGATTTTTGGATCACAGCCATTCTGACTGGTGTGAAGTGGTACCTCATTGTGGTTTTGATTTGCATTTCTCTAATAATGAGTGATGTTGAGCATCTTTTCATGTGTATGTTAGCCATCCGTATGTCTTCTTTGGAGAAATGTCTATTTAGTTCTTTGGCCCATTTTTTGATTGGGTCGTTTATTTTTCTGGAGTTGAGCTGCATAAGTTGCTTGTATATTTTTGAGATTAGTTGTTTGTCAGTTGCTTCATTTGCTATTATTTTCTCCCATTCAGATGGCTGTCTTTTCACCTTGCTTATATTTTCCTTTGTTGTGCAGAAGCTTTTAATTTTAATTAGATCCCATTTGTTTATTTTTGCTTTTATTTCCAGAATTCTGGGAGGTGGATCATAGAGGATCCTGCTGTGATTTATGTCTGAGAGTGTTTTGCCTATGTTCTCCTCTAGGAGTTTTATAGTTTCTGATCTTACATTTAGATCTTTAATCCATTTTGAGTTTATTTTTGTGTGCGGTGTTAGAAAGTGATCTAGTTTCATTCTTTTACAAGTGGTTGACCAGTTTTCCCAGCACCACTTGTTAAAGAGATTGTCTTTACTCCATTGTATATTCTTGCCTCCTTTGTCAAAGATAAGGTGTCCATATGTGTGTGGATTTATCTCTGGGCTTTCTATTTTGTTCCATTGATCTATATGTCTGTCTTTGTGCCAGTACCATACTGTCTTGATGACTGTGGCTTTGTAGTAGAGCCTGAAGTCAGGCAAGTTGATTCCTCCAGCTCCATTCTTCTTTCTCAAGATTGCTTTGGCTATTCGAGGTTTTTTGTATTTCCATACAAAGCTTGAAATTATTTGTTCTAGTTCTGTGAAAAATGTGGCTGGTAGCTTGATAGGGATTGCATTGAATTTGTAAATTGCTTTGGGTAGTATACTCATTTTCACTATATTGATTCTTCCAATCCATGAACATGGTATATTTCTCCATCTATTAGTGTCCTCTTTGATTTCTTTCATCAGTGTTTTATAGTTTTCTATATATAGGTCTTTAGTTTCTTTAGGTAGATATATTCCTAAGTATTTTATTCTTTTCGTTGCAATGGTGAATGGAATTGTTTCCTTAATTTCTTTTTCTACTTTCTCATTATTCGTGTATAGGAATGCAAGGGATTTCTGTGTGTTGATTTTATATCCTGCAACTTTACTATATTCATTGATGAGGATGCAGCATGCTTGGGGCTGGTGCATGGGGATGACCCAGAAAGATGTTCTGGGGAGGGAGGTGGGAGGGGGGTTCATGTTTGGGAATGCATGTAAGAATTAAAGATTTTAAAATTTAAAAAATAAAAAACTAAAAATTAAAAAAAAAAAAAGAATAAGGACACTAAGATTCTAAGTTTACCCATAAAAAAAAAAAAACAAAAAGTATATGTATGTATATATATACATACACACAATTTTGGGAAAACACTTTAGAAGTTACAAATAAGCAAAAATTTTTAAATTATTTGGAATCTCACTACTCAGAGGGTAACCATTATTAATATTTTAAGTTATAGATTTCATATCTTTTAATATATATAAATGTATTCAGAGAGATTAAATATAGATATCAGCTATAGAGATCATTAAAATGTTGTCTGAACTTTAAAAAAAATAAATAAAAAAAAATAAAAAATAAAAAATAAATAAAAAAAAATAAAAAAATAAAAAAAAACAAAGTGAATCAGTTTTATATAGATATATGTATATATATATATATATATGTATATATCCACTCATAGTGTACTTGTATAGAAACAGTGATGCAAAAATGATCAACTGATGTAATACTTGTCCAAAGAATTCCAGCACTGACTAGGAGATAAATCCCACTTTATTCCACATAAAAATAATCATAAAAGTAAAACCATTTGCTGATTTTTTTCCTTCAAAAAACCTAACCTTGTTTTTTTGCTTCATATGAGACATAGAAATGCATTTATTCAATGTTCAATGAATGTGCTATGTTATCTCTGTTTTATTTATTTTGCTATATGGATAATATAAATTCTATGATCAAATCTTAGTAATTTCAGGAAGTCTCACTCAAAAATGAGCCTGTGATCCAAGCTGGGAATAAAAAGAGAATGAACAGAAGTAATATACCTATGAGTAAAATTATAGGTTCAGTGGATATATGTACATTTAACTTATTAGACATAATCAATCAGGATTCCAAAATTATTACACCTAAGTTTGTCCTCTTGCTAAACTGCAAGACATTACTTGGGTACAATGTATACAGATTGGTCTTATAAGAACTTAAGTATTCATAACAGGAGAAAGACATGGAGTTTTTAGAGAGGAGGTAGGGACAAGTTGAGTGTTTCATGGAAAGCTGATCATTTTCATATGGTAGGAAACATGTCAGTAAAGAAAGAAGTAAAGATACAGGCAAAGAGAGATTAAATATAAAGCAATGTCACAAAACAATAACAAAGTCATCTGATATTATTTATATAACTTTTTACATATTACAAACATAAATGAACTATTCTTGATTGTACAAAAATTTCAACTATAATATCAATATAGCCCCATTTTATATAGAAAAAATTGTGAAATAATATCTTTCAAATTTACTTACATAAATTATTAAGCCAGCTATCACTTTTAGGTAACTATACCATTTCAGTTCAGATCAGTCACTCAGTCATGTCCAACTCTTGGCAATCCCATGGACTGCAGCACAAGAGGCTTCCCTGTCTATCACCAGCTCCTGGAGCTTGCTCAAACTCACGTCCATCAAATCAGTGCTGCTATCTAACCATCTTATCCTCTGTCGTCCCCTTCTCCTTCATTTAACAGACTTAAAATTTTTGACATCTTTTTATGTGGGTTTATTGTTGTCGTTCAGTCATTAAATCATGATCCACTCTGTAACCCCATGAACTGCAGCATGCTAGGCTTCCCAGGTGGTGCTAATGGTAAAAACCTGCCTGCCAATGCAGGAGACAAAAGAGAATAGGGTTCAACCCCTGGGTCAGGAAGATCCCCTAGTGGAGGAAACGGCAACCCACTCCAGTACTCTTGCCTGGAGAATCCCATTGACAGAGGAGCCTGGCAGGCTACAGTCCATAGTGTCCCACAGAGTGTGACACGATTGAAGCAACTTGGCACACAGGCTTCACTGTCCTTCATTGTCTCCTGGAGTTTGTTCATTCATGTCCATTGAGTTGACGATGCCATCCAACCATCTCATCCTCTGTTTCCTCCTTCTCCTCCTGCCCTCATTTTTTCCCAGCATCAGGGTCTTTTTCCAAAGAGTAGGGTCTTCACATCAGGTGCCCAAAGTATTGGAACTTCAGCTTCAGCATCTTCCAGTGAATATTCAGGGTTAATTTTTGTAGGATTGACTAGTTTGATCTTGCCATCCATGGGACTTTCAAGAGTCTTCTCCAGCACCACAGTTTGAAATGGTCAGTTCATCTGTGCTCACCCTTCTTTATGGTCCAATTTTCACATCCATATATGACTACTGTAAAAACCATAGCTTTGACTATAGGGACCTTTGTCAGTCAGCAAAGTGATATCTCTGCTTTTTAATAAACTCTCTAGGTTTGTCATAGGTTTTCTTCTAAGGATTAAGCATCTTCTCATTTCACGGGCCACAGGCACCATTCACAATGATTTTAAATGTGAATAAAATAAAATTTGTCACTGTTTTCAATTTTCCTTGCCTAGTTTCCATGAAGTGATGGGATTAGATGCCATGATCTTCATTTTTTGGATGTTGAATTTTAAGTCAGCTTTTTCACTCTCCTCTTTCACCTCATCAAGAGTTTCCTTAGTTACTCTTCACTTTCTGCCATTAGAGTGGTATCATCGGCATATCTGAGATTCTTGATTATACTCCCAACAATCTTGTTTCCAGGTTGTGATTCATCAATCTTGGCATTTAGCATGATGTACTCTGCATTGTTGCTGTTGTTCATTCAGTCGGCCGTGTCCGACTCTTTGCGACCCCATGGACTGTAACATGCCAGGCTTCCTGTCTTTCACCATCTCCCAGAACTTGCTCAAACTCATGTCCACTGACTTGGTGATGCCATCCAACCATCTCATGCTCTATCGTCCCCTTCTCCTCCTGCCTTCAATCTTTCCAAGCATCAGGGATTTTTTCAAATGAGTCAGTGCTTCACATTAGTGGCAAAAGTATTGGAGTTTCAGCTTCAGCATCAGTCCTTGCAATGAATATTCAAGACTGATTTCCTTTAGGATTGACTGGTTGGATCTCCTTGCAGTCTAATGGACTCTCAGGAGTTTTCCCCCAACACCACAGTTCAAAAGCATCAATTCTTTGGTGCTCAGCCTTCTTCATATAGTCCAACGCTCACATCCATACATTACCACTGGAAAAACCATAGCTTTGACTAGATGGACCTTTGTTGGCAAAGTAATGTCTCTGCTTTTTAACATGCTATCTAGGTTGGTCATAGCTTTCCTTTCAAGGAGAAAATGTCATTTAATTTCATGGCTGCAGTCACCATCTGCAGTGATTTTGGAGCCCAAGAAAATGAAGTCTATCACTGTTTCCATTTTTTCCCCATTTATTTGCATGAAGTGATGGAACTGGATGCCACAATCTTAGTTTTTTGAAATTTGAGTTTTAAGCCGGCTTCTTCACTCTCCTTTTTCACCTTCATCAAGAAACTCTAGTTCCTCTTCATTTTCTGCAATAAAGATAGTGTCATCTGCATGTCTGAGATTGTTGAGATTTCCCCAGCAATTTGATTCTGGCTTGTGCTTCATCCACTCTGGAATTTTGCATCACGTACTCTGCATAGAAGTTAAATAAGCAAGCTGACAATATACAGCGTTGACACACTCCCTTTCCAATTTTGAATCAATCAGTTTTTCCATGTCCAATTCTAACTATCGCTTCTTGACCTGCATACAGGTTTCACAAGAGTCAGGTAAGGTGGTCTGGTATTCTCATCCTGTGAATAATTTTCCACAGTTTGTTTTGATACACACAGTCAAAGACTTTAGTGTGTTCAATAAAGCAGAAGTAGATGTTTTCTGGAATTGTCTTGCTTTTTCTATGATCTACAGGATTTTGACACTTTCATCCCTGGTTCTTCTTCCTTTTGGAAAAGTAAATGGCAACCCACTCCAGTATACTTGCCTGGAGTTCCATGGACAGGGGAGCCTAGCAGGATACAGCCCATGGGGTCGCAAGAGTCATGCGTGACTTAGTAACTAAATCACCCACTGACTTTTCCAATTCCAGCTTGAACATCTGGAAGATCACAGCTCATGTACTTTTGAAGCCTAGCTTGGAGAACTTTGAGCATTACTTTGTTAGCATGTGAAATTAGTGCAATTGTGCAGTAGTTTAAGCATTCTTTGGAATTGCTTTTCCTTGTGATTAGAATGAAAACTAACTTTCTTCAGCCCTGTGGCCACTGCTGAGTTTTCCAAATTTGCTGGCATATTGAGTGCAGCACTTTAACTGCACAATCTTTTAGGATTTGAAATAGCTCAGCTGGAATTGCATCACCTCCATTAGCTTTGTTCTTAAGTGGTATTTCCTAAGGTCAACTTTACTTCACACTCCATTATGTCTGGTTCTAGGTTAATGATCACACCATCTTGATTATCTGGGTCATTAAGATCTCTTTTGTATAATTCTGTGAATTTTTGCCATCTCTTCATATCTTCTGCTTCTGTTAGGTCCGTATCATTTCTGTCCTTTATTGCGCCCATCTTTGCATGAAATATTCTCTTGGTATCTCTAATATTCTTGAAGAGATCTCTAGTCTTTCCTATTCTATTGTTTTCCTCTATTTCTTTGCATTATTCACTTGGGAAGGCTTTCTTATCTCTCCTTGCTATTCTCTGGAACTCTGCATTCACATTAGTATATCTTTCCTTTTCCCCTTTTCCTTTAGCTTCTCTTCTTTTCTCAGCTATTTGTAAGGCTTCTTCAGACAACCATTTTGCCTTTGAAGTGAAATAAGCAGGGTGCCAATATACAGCTTTAGCATACTCCTTTCCAAATTTGAGCCAGTCTGTTTTTCTATGTCTGATTCTAACTATTTCTTCTTGTCCTGCATACAGATTTCTCAGGAGACAGATAATGTGGTCTGATATTTCTATCTCTTTAAGAATATTCCACAGTTTGTTGTGGTCCAGACAGTCAAAGCATTAGCGTAGTCAATGAAGCAGAAGTAGATTTTTCTTTGGAATTTTGTTGCTTTTTCTATGATCCAGTGAATGTTGGCAATTTGATCTCTGGTTCCTCTGCCTTTTCCAAGTTCAGCTTGAACATCTGGGAGTTCTCAGTTCACCTATTGTTGAAGCCTAACTTGAAGGATTTTGAGCCTTACTTTCATAGCATGTGAAATGAGAGCAATTGTGCAGTAGCTTGAAAATTCTTTGGCACTACCTTTCTTTGGGATTGGAATGAAAACTGACCTTTTCAAGTCCTGTGACCACTGCTGAGTTTTCCAAATTTGCTGACATATTAAGTGCAGCACTTTCACAGTATCATCTTTTAGGATTTAAAATAGCTCAGCTGAAATTCAGTCCCTTCCAATAGCTTTGTTTGTATGATGCTTGCTAAGGGCAACTTGACTTCACACTCCAGGAAGTCTGCCTCTAGCTTGGTGACTACACAATGGTGGTTATCCAGGTTATTAAAACTTTTTTTTTTAAATTTTACCTGTTTACTCTTGCCACTTCTGCATAATATCTGCTTTTATTAGGTCGTTGTCATTTATATCCTTTATTGTGCCCATCTTTCCATGAAATGTTCCCTTGGTATCTGATTTTCTTGAATAGCTCTCCAGTCTTTCCCACTCTATTGTTTTCCTCCATTTCTTGGGGCTGATCACTTAAGAAGGCTTTCTTATCTCTCCTTGCCATTCTTTGGTACTCTGTATTCAGTTAGGTATGTTTTTCCTTTTCTCTTTTGCCTTTTGCTTCTCTTCTTTTCTCTGCTATTTGTAAGGCCTCCTCAGACAACCACTTGGCCTTCTTACATTTCTTTTTCTTACAAACCTCTCTCCATCGTTCTTCAGGCACTCTGTCTGCCAGATCCAATTCTTTGAATCTATTCATCACCTCCAATGTATAATCATAAGGGATTTGATTTAGATCATGCCTGAATGTTATAGTAGCTTTCTCTACTTTCTTCAATTTAAGCCTGAATTTTGCAATAAGAAACTCATGATCTGAGCCACAGTCAGCTCCTGGTCTTGTTTTTGTGGACTGTATAGAGCTTCTCCATCTTCAGTTGCAGAGAATATAATCAATCTTTTTTCAGCATTGACCATCTAGTGATTTCCATTTAAGTCTATTAGATATTGATTAATAAAAACTAATAAATGAAATATATATTTAACCTTGAATTATCTGACATTTACCCCTTATTAAAGATAATATGTATGACTGCTTTAGTACTCTAATGTATTAAATTTGGGTATCCTCTAACATAAAGTGTAAAGATGGCAGTTTGCTTACTCTCAACAATAAAATTTTATTGGAAACTTAAATGAAATGAAATTCAACTTTAACCTCAGGAATATATTCATATTTTTTGTATTGTTCAAATCTAGAGAATAATATTGATTATGATCTGTTCAGTTCACTTCAGTTGCTCACTCTTGTCTGACTCTTGGGAACCCCATGACTGCAGCACATCAGGCTTCCCTGTCCACCAACTCCTGGAGCTTGTTCAAATTCATGTCCATCAATTAGGTGATGTGATCCAACCATCTCATCCTCTGCCATCCCCTTCTCCTCGGGCCTTCAATCTTTCCCAGCATCAGAGTCTTTTCCAATGAGTCAGCTCTTCACATCAGGTGGCTAAAGTATTGGGCTTCAGCTTCAGCATCAGCCCTTCCAATGAATATTCAGAACTGATTTCCTTTAGGATTGACTGATTTGATCTCCTTGCAGTCCAAGGGACTCTTGGGACTCTTTTCCAACACCACAGCTCAAAAGCATCAATATTTCGGTGCTCAGCTTTCTTTTGGAGAAGGCAATGACACCCCACTCCAGTATTCTCGGCTGAAGAATCCCATGGATGGAGGAGCCTGGTAGCTGCAGTCCATGGGGTCGCAAACAGTCAGACACGACTTCACTTTCACTTTCACTTTTTCACTTTCATGCATTGGAGAAGGAAATGGCAACCCACTCCACTGTTCTTGCCTGGAGAATCCCAGGGACGGCGGGGCCTGGTGGGCTGCCGTCTATGGGGTCGCACAGAGTCAGACACGACTGAAGCGACTTAGCAGCAGCAGCAGCTTTCTTTATACTCCAAAGGACTTCTGGAAAAACCATAGCTTTGACTAGATGGACCACTGTAGGCAAAGTAATGTCTCTGCTGTCTAGGTTGTTCATAATTTCCTCCCAAGGAGTAAGTATTTTAATTTCATGGCTGCAATCACCATTTGCAGTGATTTTGGAGCCCCTCAAAATAAAGTCACTCACTGTTTCCATTGTGTCTCCATCTATTTGCCATGAAGTGATGGGACCAGAGGCCATGATCTTAGTTTTTTAAATGTTGAATTTTAAGACAACATTTTCACTGTCCTCTTTCAGTTTCTTCAAGAGGCTCTTTAGTTCTTTCCTTTCTGCCATAAGGGTTGTGTCATCTGCATATCTGAGGTTATTGATATTTCTCCCTGCAATCTTGACTCCAGCTTGTGCTTCATCCAGCCTGGCATTTCACATGATTTACTTTGCATGTAAGTAAAATAAGAAGGGTGACAATATACAGTCTTGAAGTACTCCTTTCCTGATTAGGAACCAGTCTGTTGTTCCATGTCCAGTTTTAACTGTTCCTTCTTGACCTGTATACAAATGTATTCAGTTCAGTTCAGTAGCTCAGTCGTGTCTGACTCTTTGCGACCCCATGAATTGCAGCACGCCAGGTCCTCCTGTCCATCACCAACTCCCAGAGTTCACTCAAACTCATGTCCATCGAGTTGGTGATGTCATCCAGCCATCTCATCCTCTGTAGTCTCCTTCTCCTCCCGCCCCCAATTCCCCCCAGCACCAGTCTTTGCCAATGAGTCAACTCTTTGCATGAGGTGTCCAAAATATTGGAGTTTCAGCTTTAGCATCAGTCCTGTCAAAGAACACCCAGGACTGATCTTCAGAATGGACTGGTTGGATCTCCTTGCAGTCCAAGGGACTCTCAAGAGTCTTCTCCAACACCACAGTTCAAAAGCATCAATTCTTTGGCACTCAGCCTTCTTCACAGTCCAACTCTAACATCCATACATGATCACTGGCAAAACCATAGCCTTGACTAGATGGACCTTAGTCAGCAAAGTAATGTCTCTGCTTTTCAATCTGCTATCTAGGTTGGTCATAACTTTCCTTCCAAGGAGTAAGCGTCTTTTAATTTTATGGGTGCAGTCACCATCTGCAGTGATTTTGGAGCCCCCCAAAATAAAGTCTGACCCTGTTTCCACTGTTTCCCCATCTATTTCTCACGAAGTGATGGGACCAGATGCCATAATCTTAGTTTTCTGAATGTTGAGCTTTAAGCCACCTTTTTTACTCTCCTCTTTCACTTTCATCAAGAGGCTCTTTAGTTATTCTTCACTGTCTGCCATAAGGGTGGTGTCGTCTGCATATCTGAGGTTATTGATATTTCTCCCAGTAGTCTTGATTCCAGCTTGTGCTTCTTCCAGCCCAGCGTTTTTCATGATGTACTCTGCATATAAGTTAAATAAGCAAGGTAACAATATACAACCTTGACATACTCCTTTTCCTATTTACAGATTTCTTAAGAGACAGGAGAGGTGGTCTAGTATTCCCATCTCTTTATTAATTTTCCAGTTTGTTTTGATCCACATACTCAAAGGCTTTAGTGTACTCAATAAAGCAGAAGTAGATATTTTTCTGGAACTCTCTTGCTTTTTCGATGATCCAACAGATGTTGGCAATTTGATCTCTGGTTCTTCTGGGTTTTCTTAATCCAACTTGAACATCTGGAAGTTCATGGTTCAGGTTCTTAATATTTACTACTTTTTATTTGATGTTTATAAATAGAATAATTCTTACTTTCAAATATTATTTAATAATAAAATTACTTAAAACAATGGTCTCAGTTTTGTACATGGACAATTATGTAACTGCTGTAATATACTTTTAATAAATTTGGAGTGTGATTTTTATTACCAAAATGAACCATATGCTCAGTATTACACTTAATTTCTCCAACTTTGCATCACACTTAATCTTGCATTCGTATTGCATAATATCACTTATTTGGAAAATCTATCAGTTATTTTGGTTACTTGACTGTGAGTATATGTAGGCATATCTACAAGTGATTCCATTTATTTAATTTTTTCAAGTGAAATAATTACATCATTGTTAAATTATGCATAGGATAATATACATGCATATCTGTATGTATAATACAACATTTGAAGAAAATGATGAAATTTTGAACTTCAAGGATGGATAAACATTTCAAGAAATAGAAGATATATCTAACCCTGCACACTATTTTGAGAAATGATCAAATTCTAAATCATAAATATTGGGAATAACAATAATTAAAAATGCTTACTGAGGTTTTTTTTTTTTTTTGAAGGGTATGAAATGCCTGTCTTTTTCATACTAAAATACTACTTTTACGATTTCAATGTCTCACACTTTTCCTGAGTTCGAATTACATGTTATGAATAATGAAGTAATAAATGAGTTTTCCTTTAGCCCTGATAGAGAAGTGTAACAGCCAGATGGATTTATTTATGAAGTAGAAGAGCATGTGTTGTCATTACTTAATTATAAATTTCTAAAGGTTTTTGTTCGCACACTTTGTCTACACTTAAGTAGCAAATTTTGATGTACCCAGAGAGAAATATAAGATATAGGAATCTCAACTACCCCAGGGTAATCCGGAGAGTCTTATGTACCAAACACCACATAAAGTTGTAACAATTAAAACTCTGTTCCATAATGAAAGTTGAAGAGGAATTAAGTTCAAGATACAGGTGCCCTTAGGGCAGTGTGGATCTATATGATTTTTTTCAAACATTTTTTTCAATGTTCTACTGCTATTAAAATCAGAAAACATTTTTTCTTTTATGATCTCTTCATTCTTATAAAGGCAGATTATGTATGTGCAGTCTGTAAAATTTTCTTTAACTGCTGCCAAATGCTTGAGTTTGCCTTTATCACTTACCTCTTTGTGCTTTTTTTCATTAGATTTAACTTACTATTGAAAAACCAGGGGAAATGTGGTGGCATATGGCAAGCAGTAGATGTAGATAATATTCTATTTCTCTGTTTCCAAGAGCAGTGATATACACTGTATTTATCTGCTTAGAGTCAAGTCCCAATCTCCCTTAATACTATGGCATAAGAATTATTTGATGTCAGGTAATTTGCCTTTTCTTTCAAATCATAAGAATGGTTCCTTCACCTTAATTTTACTTTTTTAAAAATATGATACTGGCAGTCTTACAGTAAATGCTTTTACTATTGAGAGCCTGTCACAGACAAGTACAAACCATTAAGAAATATAGCCATGCACAGAAATTCCAAAAATTATGTTTTCTACCTTACATAAACTAGACTCATACCATTTCAATAAGAGAGAAAAATATCTTATATGTTGAGGTCACTTTGTGATGAAAAACTGATATTAGGAAAGTAAAACCATAGGCCATTACAAATACTATTACTATATGTATGCATGTACCATTATTCATTATCTTCTACCAGTTGTTAGTTTTGGAAAATTCTTTTAATGAATTCCCTCTCAATTCCTCAAAAGATTTCAAAAGCAAATATGGGTATATATATCCTTTCTTAACAGTCTCTTCTAGAAAACTTATTATTGAACATCAGTGATTTATAATGCAATAATATAGAATTGATGCTATTAATTCTCCCCTTGAAGTTTCAAATATATGAAAGTATGACACAGAAAGCAATTATCTCCAATATAGCAAGACTTAGATAATTAAGAATTTGGCCACTATTATGCATATAATTAGCCATAACTGGAAGAAAAATGATAATGCTAATGATTAGAACTAGAGACGTCTCCCTCAGCATAAACATTTATTCATTCTCTCAAGATGGATTAATGTGTACTGGTTACTTCTTATGTACTAGATAGTGATACATTTTATATCCTAAAAAAATATAAATATCTAGTGAGTGGGAAAGTCATGTACGAAAATCACTTAGGGTGCAATGCTGTACATGTAACAATAAATGCATGAACAAAAAGCTAAGGTCAAAGAAGTAGCAACTAGCCCAGAGACAAGAGAGTTTCAAACAAGAGATGGCATCTCATATTCATGTTTATTTAGCTGCTTTTATTTAGTGCAAAACTAAATGGATTTTAACCTAATATTGACTGCTCAGTCTATTAATTTTGCAAAAGAAGTAGTGTCTCTTTGGCTATAATATGATTCTCTTCAGGACTGTCATGGTGCTGGTGGGTGTATCATTTAGCATGCTAATTTACTACAATAAGTGCATGAGATTCGAGGTCCACTGGAAGTCAACTTGTCCACGAGCTTGGACCTATTTAGTTCTAATCAGTTTATGCCCTTTTCTCTTGCTATGTCATTCTTTTAAGGATTGTGCCATAACCCCTTCTCTCCTGTTTCAGTTTCAGTATTGGAGCATCTCCCCAACTGAATACAAGTCCTAGGTGACTTCACTCTGACACTTTTGGTACCTTGTTGATAGTTGATTGTAGCAGTAACCAACAGGCTTCTCTGGTGGCTTGGATGATAAGGAATCACCTGCAATGAGGGAAACCTGGGTTCAATTCCTGGGTTGGAAAGATTCCCTGGAGAAGGCCATGGCAATCCACCCCAGTATTCTTGCATGGAGAGTCCCCATGGACACAGGAGCCTGGGCTAGAGTCCATAGGGCTGCAAAGAGCTGGAATGACTCAGCTCCAAAGCACACCCGGCAATAACCAGAAACTGCTCCAAATCCATAACCAAAACAGAGGATATGGGTTTTTCTCCCATAGCTTTCTCTTTCTTATTTCAAGGATGAACACTGCTCATAGAAATGTCCTCAAGATATTTTTCAGGTCCCGTAGTACCAGATCATTGCATGCATCTTAGCAGCAAGGAAGACTGGGAAACTGAGTATTTGGAATTTTTAGACTTTATAGAAGAAGAAAAATTCTGCTAAAAAGGCAGAGAATAGGGAGAAGAATTGTAACCAATATTATTTATGGTAGGAGCTAAAATTTCCATTTGTCATTTAAAAACCATAACATAAGGCATAAAATTATTGATTTCTGAGAGGATAGTGAACACATTTTTGAGGTGTATGTAAGTACGTTCAAAACTGCTGAAAATGTGGGGAGAAAGTGCCCCAGGGGAAAGTAGAAAATACTCATGTACCACTCTTTTATTACATGATATATATTTATTCAGATATGTGTGTGTGTGCTTTTGTGTAAGATCTTAAATCCCTTCCAAAGATCAACTGAGCTACATCATTTTAGAGTATTACTGTGAGCTGATATTTGCTATCAAATTTGTTCTTTTCCATTAAATTTATTTTTAATATCAAAGGAAATCTGGAGCAGGGGGATGTGCTATACCCTAAGGAATGCCATGCATTCCATCTTCTTTCTTAGCTGAGTAAATCAAGTTTACTTCAGTAATCATTTCTCATAAGCCTATAGCCTGTGGGGCCCCGACCTCAGAATGGGTTAGTGAGAGGCCATGTCATATCCAGGCAATACAAGGAATTCAGCTCACTCTTGTGGGAGTGCGTATTTAGGACAGTCATTTAATAGAAAAGCCAAATACCGCCCTAACATAGTTCTGTGCATTGGATTTCCCTGGGGTCATCTCGAATAAGAAAAAAAAAAAAAAAAATTTAAGGGGGAGGGGAAGGATAGAAAATAATTATATTAAGAACAGCCAGAAAACAATTGGTTATTAAAAAATTATTAAATATCATGAAATTTTGGAGCTTTGTCCTTATGAATCCAATTCATGCTTCCCTTAGTATTTTCAAATTGCTACATTTCCTAAAATTTCTCAAAGTGACATAACAAGAGAAATGATCAAAATAGGGTTATATCTTTTGTTTTAAAAAATGTGTATATGTATATAATACCTTGTTTATATTGGTGCAGATTTCAAATTTAAATATTTTAAAAGGTATAAGCCACTGAATATTTTAATACCATCCTCATTATGGAACACTGAAAACTACTGAGTTATATTCTTGCCCCTGAGAAAATCTGAATATTTTTCAAGATAAAAATATAGACATATACATTTTGAGAATCTCCAAATATCCAATAAAATTCTCTATAATTTCTGGGGGTTTGAGGTTTATGTTAAGAAGTTAATTTACTTTATCTCATACACAGGAGCTCAAAGAACCAACATTCTTAGATTTACCTGAATTCATAGTCACTGTAATTTTTTCTTCATAATTTTTTTTAAAAATATAAATTTATTTATTTTAATTGGAGGTTAATTACTTTACAATGTTGTATTGGTTTTGCCATACATCAACATGAATCCGCTACAGGTATACACGTGTTCCCCATCCTGAACCCCCCTCCCTCCTCCCTCCCCATACCATCCCTCTGGGTCATCTCAGTGCACCAGCCCCAAGCATCCTGTATCCTGCATTGAACCTGGACTGGTGACTCATTTCATATATGATATTATACATGTTACAATGCCATTCTCCCAAATCATCCCACCCTCTCCCTCTCCCACAGAGTCCAAAAGGCTGTTCTATACATGTGTGTCTCTTTTGCTGTCTCACAAACAGGGTTATCATTACCATCTTTCTAAATTCCATATATATGCGTTAGTATACTGTATTGGTGTTTTTCTTTCTGGCTTACTTCGCTCTGTATAATACGCTTCAGTTTCATCCACCTCATTAGAACTGATTCAAATGTATTCTTTTTAATGGCTGAGTAATACTCCATTGTGTATATGTACCACTGCTTTCTTATCCATTCATCTGCTGATGGACATCCAGGTTGTTTCCATGTCCTGGCTATTCTAAACAGTGCTGCGGTGAACAGTGGGGTACACGTGTCTCTTTCAATTCTGATTTCCTTGGTGTGTATGCCCAGCCATGGGATTGCTGGGTCATAAGGCAGTTCTATTTCCAATTTTTTAAGGAATCTCCACACTGTTCTCCATAGTGCTGTACTAGTTTGCATTCCCACCAACAGTGTAAGAGGGTTCTCTTTTCTCCACATCCTCTCTAGCATTTATTGCTTGTAGACTTTTGGATCGCTGCCATTCTGGTACCTCATTGTGGTTTTGATTTGCATTTCTCTGATAATGAATGATGTTGAGCATATTTTCATGTGTTTGTTAGCCATCCATATGTCTTCTTTGGAGAAATATCTACTTAGTTCTTTGGCCCATTTTTTGATTGGGTCATTTATTTTTCTGGAAATGAGCTGTAGAAGTTGGTTGTATATTTTTGAGATTAATTCTTTGTCAGTTGCTTCATTTGCTATTATTTTCTCCCATTTAGAAGGCTGTCTTTTCACCTTGCTTATAATTTCCTTTGTTGTGCAAAAGCTTTTAAGTTTAATTAGGTCCCATTTGTTTATTTTTGCTTTTATTTCTAGTATTCTGGGAGGTGGGTCATAGAGGATCCCGCTGTGATGTATGTTGGAGAGTGTTTTGCCTATGTTCTCTTCCAGGAGTTTTATAGTTTCTGGTCTTAGGTTTAGATCTTTAATCCATTTTGAGTTTATTTTTGTGTATTAACTTATACATTTAACTGCTTCTTCATCCAGCAGTAGCTTACGGACCTAGTGGCTCTACTTAAGACTGAAACTATTTCACCTGGATGTAGATACGGTATACTATTTATTCTGATCCATTGAGTGTGGAGTACTCTCATTCTATACTGATGGCATGCAAAGTTGGTCAGATAAGGTCACCTGCACAAAACCAAATGCCATAACTGCTCCCCATTTGCTCCAAGTTTGTTTTTAACATAGAATTCCAGATATACCCAAGCCCTCCTTGGAACACATGCTTAGTTCCACACAGAAACTGAGCAGTTATAGTAACTGTCTAATGTCAGTAGTTCATTGGATGACTTATTATCTTATTGGTTTTCTTCCCCATTTTTGCAAAAGATTGCAAATAGCCTATAAACTCAGTTGAATTAACACTATTTAGCTAGATGACTTAATTTTGCATCTCATACTTTCCACTTTGAACTTTCTCACCTTGTTTTGTTTCTCCAGTTTATATCCGCCCCCTCTTGCTTTCTATCATGCCTAAATGATTATTTAAGAATTTTTGAGCAAATGCTTTATTATTCTAGATATTTGGGAATACTCCATCCATGGTATGCTCAGATGTGTCTGACTTTTTGTGACCTCACAGATTATAGCCCTCTAGGATTCTCTGCCCATGGAATTATCTTGGCAAGAATACTGGAGTGGGTTGCCATTTCCTTCTCCAGGGGGTCTTCCCAACCCAGGTATCAACCGGCATACCCTTCTTGGCCTTGGCTGGCAGATTCTTTACCGCTTAACCCCCTTGGAAATAATATAGTGAAGAAGAATTATCTAGAAGAACGTATGGGTTTACATTACAAATGATGACTTTCCTACAGTTTATCTGTCTTTTTAATTTTACTTATCCCAAATATTTGTCCTTATAAATGTTCCTTTGGACATATTTAGGAGCCAAAGTCCAGCAAAGATTAAAAGATCCCAGCCTAGGATAGGCACAATAGCTTCTACTAGTTAGGACAGGTGGGCTGAACAGATACTCCTTTTCATGTCTCTCCACTCTTCTCTGTTCCCTCAGCCCTGCCCTTATCCAGCCTATTGACCACACAGCTACAGTTCATCCTGGATATTGCAGGAGATTTATTTTTCTTATTTTATTTATTTCCAGATACATAATCAAAATAAAATATATTGTATTGCTCATATAAGTTACAAACAATTCCTGAAGTTTCAGCTTAGGGGAAAGCTAACCCAGTCTATTTTTACTAGTCCCCTTCTTGCCTCCTATTCTCCAATCAAATTGAGTTATTAGGTACTCCATGAAATTGAGCTATTTCCAGATTTCATGCCTCTGAAAACACATTTTGGTCAAAATAAAGTGGCTTTCCCCTTATTCTTTTCACATTTCCAAGCATTCTTTTAGTTTAATACAAATGATTTTTTTTTTTTTCCATTTAGGCTTCTTCAGCTCTCTAAGCTTAAACATGACTACTTTCTGTGAACTTCTATAGGCTTTTACCTCATTTGTTTTTCTTAAGACATATCCTTTTCTACCTTATGTGTTACAGATTTACATCTATTTTACATTATTTGCTTGTCTCAAGGCTTTCAGAAAATAAGTGCCAGAAGACTAAAGAAAGTATAACCTCTTGCAATTCTCATTAGAAATCAGAAAAAAAAAAATTATGCAATGCAATAATGTAATGGAAGGAAGAAACAAGGATTTTAATTATCTTTTCTTCATTTGTCTTGATGGGAAAATAGGATATACAAACAGTCAGTAGCAATAAAAGGAATCATATTCTACGTAACCTGTTGATTGAATCAGTGTGAGGAAAACAGGTGATGACGATGATGACGACAATGATGATAATGATGGACATGATGATACTGAGGACTTGTCTCTATTCAACATTGATTATTCTACTCAATGAGAATTTTTATAGCATTTATCTCAATTACTCTTTACAACATACCCAGGAGTTTGTCATCCTCATTTTTAAAATGAACTAAACTCAGTTAAGTACATTTTATAAGTCAGAATCAAAATTTAATCCCATTGCTGTCTAGCTCTGAAATCTTTGGTTCATAATAGTTTGTTCAAGGGGTTTCTTGTTTTGCAGGGCAGTGGTCTTGCTGTGATCTATTGAAATTAAGCCCCCAAAACAAGGGTTTATTTTTTAAAAATAGCTTGTTCATTTTCAAGAAACAAACTAAAAGATACAGTCTACATTCAACATGCAAAATGTGTTTTAAAAAAGATAAATATTCTGAGTTTGCTGAATATACCAATCTATGCAAATTCTAGGTTTTTTAATGGAATATAAACAAGGATAGCTTTATGGGATGAATATTTTTCATTATTGAGATTTCCTGGGAATATTCAAGGTTAAAATACATTCCTTGATTTAAAGCTCAACATAAATGTAATATAATACATTTCCTTCAACTATATCAACTCATGTAATTTGGAGACATAGTTATTTTTCTCTGTTTCAAATATCCAACCAGAACAGGTGAAGTAGAAAATGCAGCCAGGTAATATTTTGTAAAGAAAATATCCCCAAGGAAGTGAAGGCAATATAATAGGATTCATAGACAAAACATTTTCACCTACTGAAAATAAAATGTGATGCTTATTTTGTCATTGTCATCTTAATAAGTTGGCAGCATTGGATATCATTGACTTCCTTTTCTTGTCATTTCCATTACATTCTCCTTATGACATTTTGTTTGTTTCTATTTGACTTTTAAATTATTTTTTAAGGCCCTCCTCTTCTAACCAACACTTGACAGGGTAGACGATTTTGAATGTTTGAACCTGTTTTGGGTTCCCTTCTCACTTTATATTTTCCTCCCAAGTTATCCATTCCCTAAAGTGCAGATGTTTTCAAAATTGTCTTTTGATTTCTTTCAAATACACACACACACACACACACACACACATATGTATATCTGTGGGATTCCATGGTAGCTCAGGTGGTAAAGAATCCTCCTGCAATGCAGGAGACCCGGGTTTAATTCCTGGGTCAGGAAGATCCACTGGAGAAAGAATAGGCTACCCACCCCAGTATTCTTGGGCATGTCTGGTAGCTCAGATCCTCTCAAGAATGGAATGGCTACCCATTCCAGTTGGATTTCCTTCATAGATCAGTCGGTAAAGAATCTGCCTGCAATGTAGGAGACCTGGATTCAATTCCTGGGTTGGGAGGATCCCCTGGAGAAAGAAATAGCAACCTACTCCAGTATTCTTGCCTGGAAAATCCGTATGGACAGAGGAGCCTGGCAGGCTATATCCCATGTGGTCGCAAGAGTCAGACACGACTGAGTGGCTAAACCACCACAACCTACTCTAGTAATATGGTCTAGAGAATTCCATGGACTGTGAGTCCATGGGTTCACAAAGAGTTGGACACTGCTGAACAATTTGAAATTTCCCTGGACTGAACTAGGAAAATTTGGCATTTTCCACTTCACACTGTTTTCAGTGGTTTAATACCTGATGATGATTGCAGCCATGAAATTAAAAGACGCTTACTCCTTGGAAGAAAAGTTATGATCAACCTAGACAGCATTTTCAAAAGCAGAGACATTACTTTGCCAACAAAGGTCCGTCTAGTCAAGGCTATGATTTTTCCAGTCGTCATGTATGAATGTGAGAGTTGGACTGTGAAGAAAGCTGAGCTCTGAAAAATGATGCTTTCGAACTGTGGTGTTGGAGAAGAGTCTTGAGAGTCCCTTGGACTGCAAGGAGATCCAACCAGTCCGTTCTGAAGGAGATCAGCCCTGGGATTTCTTTGGAAGGAATGATGCTAAAGCTGAAACTCTAGTACTTTGGCCACCTCATGTGAAGAGTTGACTCATTGGAAAAGACTCTGATGCTGGGAGGGACTGGGAGCAGGAGGAGAAGGGAAAGACAGAGGATGAGATGGCTGGATGGCATCACTGACTCGATGGACATGTGTCTAAGTGAACTCCGGGAGGTGGTGATGGACACGGAGGCCTGGCGTGCTGCAATTCATGGGGTCGCAAAGAGTCGGACATGACTGAGCGACTGAATTGAACTGAATAATAATACAAAAAGAAAAAGAAAGGATCTGTAAATGCTTATAAATTTTTTCTTCCCTAGAAAAAATTCAAACAAATAAATAATGATTTATTGACATTAGCACTAAAATTTATTTTTGTGTTATTTTATGAAAATGTACTTTTTGTTATGAAACATAGAGTGAAAATGTTAAAAGAAGAATTAGCATGTCTCAGCTGTAAATTAAAAATCAAACTTCAATAGTAATCTGTCATTGAAAACAGATATAAATTTTGAGAAAAGTATACTTTACTAGGGTTTTTATTTCAAATATGAATGATTATGAAAAAAATGTAGATCATCTAACATTCTGCTGCTAAGTCGCTTCAGTCGTGTCCGACTCTGTGTGACCCCATAGACGGCAGCCTACCAGGCTCCGCCATCCCTGAGATTCTCCAGGCAAGAACACTGGACTGGGTATCTAACATTCTATAATAGTACAAATGATGTTTATGTTTGTAAGAGCAATTTTATTGAAATTTGTAACTATATATTAAGATCTAGAACTTCTAATAAAGCTACATTATAAGGAATTAAGACCTCTGGTATTATTTTCTTTTACATATTTAGAGTTTATAGAATAAAGTAAAAGGTAGCCACCTGGATGGTAAAATGGTTTCCACACTCTTAGTTTGAGAAGAAGAAGATGATTAGTATTAATAAAAAGAATTAGCAGGTTTATACATCTCAAATTTCCTATAACTTACTAAAATTTAAATTAAATTAGAGTAAATCTTATTCTACCTAAGACCCTCACATGATATTGTTTTTCTTTAGTGTGACATAGTTCAGATTTTTGTAAAATCAAGGTGGTCTATTATTTCCATTTTCTCTTTGGAAATGAAAATAAAGTTCATCAACTTCTTTCTCCTTTCCCACAAACTCTAGCTTGTATGCAGGCTTTATATTAGATTTTATAACTTAGCTTCTGGAGATTCTTTTTTTTAATTGACACCAAATGATTAATCACACCCATTGAGCCCAGTAATTTTGAAAAAAAGGTTAAACATCACTTGAAAAAAATCATGCAGCCTACTTGTCCTATTTTTCCACATGCTAATACTTGAAAGAATTTTGCTTGTAAGTTAAAAATTAATATTGAAAACTAAATCTAAGCTATTCCTTAAAGTTATAAAAACTGCCAAGAAAACATTGCCAGTAGAGAGTGATTAACAGAGTATGGTTGGCAAAGAACTAACAGGGTGGCAAAGAATTGGGAGCCAAATAGGGTTTGGAGGTATCAAGTAAGTTTATGTCAGTTTACGTTTTAACAGTGACATAGAAATTTAAAAGTTTCTTTTGCATATAGGGAGATTTTGTTTAGTCTTTTTGGAATATAAGCACAGCATCTCTGGTTTTAATGTTAACAAAAATTCTAGATACAGATATCAAATATCAGGTTCTGTACTGGACGTTGAACTATAAGGATTAACTATAGATTATCTAAATATCATTGGTTGACCTTCTCATTTCTTTGAACAGTATGGCTTATATAACTGCTTATTGTTTTGCATCAACTCTTGTTCCTTATAAAATTTCCTTCCAATGTTTCTTTTAGTAGATATTTCTCTGGAAAGGCTTTGAAACCT
This sequence comes from Ovis canadensis, assembly GCF_042477335.2. Classification (NCBI taxonomy): domain Eukaryota; kingdom Metazoa; phylum Chordata; class Mammalia; order Artiodactyla; family Bovidae; genus Ovis; species Ovis canadensis. The sequence continues at coordinate 140,765,922 of NC_091245.1, forward strand.
ATTGTAATAATTAGAACCCAGTTCTTGTTCCAGCTCGAAGCCATCATAGACTTTTGCAGAAGAGGCTGACATTAAAAAATTCATAACATTGTTTATTTAGTAGTGACAGAATCACTCATAAGATGATATGACTTGTATCAAGATACAAAAGGAAAAATATTCAAGATAAGAAATCACATCCTGAATGAGTATTTGAGCAAAAATAAGGGATAAACACTGAAGGGCAAGGATAAAATATTACTTTAGCTATAAACTATTATCTTAAACCACATTTAAATGAAAAAAAAATTGTAACAGCAGATCTCTGAAGAAAGAATATTGTCGTATTTTTTAAGAGACCTGAAATGTATTATCACTGAAAGAAATTAAAAAAAAATATCTTCCCTGCTGTTCTGAGAATGAAATAAAATAATAAAGTGTCTTAAAGTGCTTGGGAAAGGAGATAGACTAATTCCATTTTCAAGGTCTTTCCAAAACCCATAATTTTATGAATACTTCATTACCTTTAGTCATATTAAATTAAAACTGTCATAAAACAAAGCTTTATTTCCATGATCACAAAAGTTATATTTTAACCCATAGTATCTTCCCTTTCTGACAATTTCAGAACAACAGTTAATAATACAGTCACGTGAAAAATTATTACACAGTTAAAGAAAATAGGTTTAAAATTCACTTCCAAATATTTAACAAAGGAACAAAATTTGGCCAGTTTTATTTAAAATGTAATCTCTGAATGCATTGGAATATAATATGGAAAAGCAAAAAGCTGTATTTATAAGTAACATTAAATTTTACAGAAATTCTTATTTGTCCAGAAATAATTTGTATCAATAATGTTTTAACAATTACGTTATAGCACTCTACAATTGAGCAAAATAATTTCACATATGTTTGCATATGCAGTTTCATGTAAATGATCTGTAAACCTGCCTTCCAAAGAGCCCAGGGCTCCAAAAGGAATGCAGTAGGAGTCGCCAAAGATTCTTACCCCACTTGACTAAGAACAACTCCATTTACTTCTGTATTGTTTTAATTCTGTATTATATATAAAACTTTATTTTCAAAATGTCTAACTGCATCTAAAAACTTATTGGACACACACTTCTTTAAAATGATTTGTGCAACTCCCAAAAGAGACTGAAAAAATGCAAATGTGGTACCTAACAAGTACATTTGCAGCTATGGGGATTGCAAACCCCTTGAATAAAGCCTTTAATATTGCATTTTTGCATAGCAACTTTATTTATTATTTATTTTAAATACAGAAAGTTAGCTATGGGTTATCGAAATTTTGGTTTAAGTAAGCAAGTTGTCCTAAATTCTAAATTTTAATTTTTAGAAAAATTATAGATAAGTATTTAATTGTAGATCTTTCAAATCAGCGGCAATGTTTTCTACTTTCAATTATTTTAATATTTTCAAGAAACTAAAGCCAGTTTATTTGGAAAAGGCTTAATTTTTGAACATTTAGTGCTTATCTGGTGTCTCAGATGGTAAAGAATCTGCCTACATTGTTGGAGACCTGGGTTCAATCCCTGGTTTGGGAAGATTCCCTGGAGAAGGGAATGGCAATGCACTCCAATATTCTGTCTTGGAGAATTCCAGTATTTTAGCCTGGAAAAATCCATGCACAGAGGAGCCTGGCAAGTTACAGTCTATGGGGTCTTAAAGAGTCAGACATGACTAAGCGACTTTCACTTTTTCTAACATTTATGAAAATACAATCATCATCGTTAATTTGAAACATTATAAATATCAAATAAAATAAGTGAAACAAGTTTAAACAGAGGAAAACCACAAACTGTTCCATTTCCTGGTCAATAAATAATATTTTATCCTGAACTAGAGTTGGATGACCTCTGAAAATTTGATCTTCTTGGTAATTATATTGATGTTAATAAAGGTAGACAATCTGAATTTAATTTGACTTTAAGATGATATTAGGATTGAATATTAAAGAGATTCAGTAAGAATTAAATAAAATGCTTTAGTATCTTGAGCCTATCTTTTTAATCTAAACTCTTAAAATTCAGATCTCTTAGTTCTCTAATAAAAATCAATTATTAAGGTTAAAAATACAATGAGGAAAGAAAGATAGGGTTAAGAAGAAGCAAGGAGTGATTTTTAAAGTAACATTTTTAACCTAGAAAATATGTATTTTAAAGATAAAAAACTTCTGTTGACATTGGCATTTATATATTTGTATTTACATATTTGTATTTACTCTTTTATGAAAGCTCTCAGGTCAAGAACAACATTAATTAATCACTTCATTTTATATCTCTTCAAGTTAAAGAAGAAATTACTTTCAAATTCAATTTATTTTAAAATTAAAACATAGCCTTCTTATTCTTAAGATAATTTAAATCATTAATCAGATAATAAATTCATTGGATTTTTAACCCTATCCATCTGATACCTTTCCTTAAATATTTTCATACATCAAATAGAAATGAAGATCTACTCTTAACATTATACATTTAATATTAGAGGGAAAAATGAAATGGTCCTTTCATAACCATCTCCTTTAGATGGGACATTGCTTCTCTCAGTATAGTGAATTTTTTTATATTTCTGCTATGAATGACATGATCACACCAAATACATCTTTTCCATTTTTTATTTTGGACTGGCTTTTATCTATCATTCTATAGAAATATTTATGACATAGGATGTTGACATGTCTTTATGATATTGATCAAGACATCAATTGTGAAGGATATTCCTTAGGTTCAGTTTCTCCTGCATTTGAGATTCATAAAATACACTGTCAGGAAGGGAATGGTCCAAACCATGGTGTACCATGCTTTACTAATGAAAAATTTGCAAGCCTGCTTATTCTCAAAAGAAAGATTGGGGTAGCATTGCCCAAGAATTCTCTAAAATAGTTTTACACAAGTTGACATATGGCAAGCACTCCACATGGTGCACAGGCAAATAACTAATATTTCATTCTGCTAAGAATTTTTTCTCCTCTCCTTTGGCAACTGGGATATACAAGCTTAATTTGAGGTGAACGAGGCATTATTCACATAATCAAATTGGCAGACACATCATCTGTTGACAGATAATTACTTAGTGACAAATATGTAAGTATTGATGAGTGACATAAGGAAGCAACATGACTTTTCAAACCTGAATGAATAAATGACAAAGTGATAGTCATTATAAAAGTGATTAAAATAAAGTAGAATATAGTAAAAAAAAAACATGGCTATAAACTCTATAAAAATAAAATTGAAATTAGTGAAAAATACAGCTATATTAAAGATAAGGCAATATTGATTCCATTAAGATAATTTTGGGGAATAATATTCTGGTTGAATTTATAAATCCAAGATAAACTATATACCACACTACAATGTATGAATATGAAATGCATATGTACCATAAATTTGTAGTTTCTAAAATCATTGTGTTTTCTCCCTATTTGAGATAAGCAGATGGGATATCTAAAAATAGTATGGAAATAAATCAGGGATATGAAAATGAATAGTATGAAACAGAAAAATATTTCTGCTAATGCTTCTTTTTTCCTAATACAGAAGCTTAGTTTTGTTGTATGTTAGTTTTGGTTTGGTATTGGCTTTTGGCTATTCATTTATGTGTTTGACTCATTTGGAAAGACCCTGATGCTGGGAAAGATTGAAAATAGGAGAAGGGGATGACAGAGGATGAGATGGTTGGAAGATATCACCGACTCTATGGACATGAGCTTGAACAAGCTTCAGGAGTTGGTGATGGATAGGGAAGCCAAGTGTGCTGCAGTACATGGGGTCACAGAGAGTTGGATATGACTGAGTGACTGAACTGATCTGAACTTATGTATTAAATAACATGTGAGCTTTAGTTGGTATTTTTGGTACACTTTCCCTTTTGACTGTTTTAATGCCACTTAATAATTCCTGGAATCACTTCGCACATTTTGTATTGCACATATTTGGATGACTGCATTCAGTTAATCCATAGATCCGTGTATGGTGCCCTTGACTGAGAATCTTTCCCTGTTTTTCAGATATTAAAAAAAAATTACATTTTGAAGAAAAAGGGGTAGAGGTCAAATGAATTAACTAACGTATCATATATTTTTAAACTATGCTTACATGTATGTGTGACTGGTACTGTTATCCTTTAGAGGGCCTTAGCAGCACAGTGACCCCATCTGCTTCATGCAAGTTTCTGTCTCCTATATAGACTCAGAACTGTGTTCTCTTATAAAGAATTGATTTCCACACGAGTAGACAGAATCAATGGATCAACTGTTACAAATTTTACTACTTGTACTCTTGGTCAGAGCCTGTGATTTGTATTTACAATGCGTGAGTACTTTCAGGCCCTTCCGGAAAAAAAAAAAAAAAGTTATACTTAATGCAGCATAAGACTTTAAAGCTATACTTATCTCACTAACACTACCACTTATATCTCCAGGTATTTTAACTGATTTAGAATAATAATATGAATTTAAAATACATTATTTTCTAATTATTTCTATTTTTTCTTCCAGGACATTTTAGAAATATGTTGTTTGTGAAGAGTCTTGAGAACTGTGATAATTCATAAATTTACAAGGAAAAGAGAAAACATATACAACATTGTTGTAGTATTTTCCACCGTTTTTCACTGGAAAAATTTAGTAATATTAAATAAATGGTGAAGATACAGTGCTAGTCAAAGTTGGAAAAACAAGAGGTTTTAAGAAAGAAATTTGCAAGTCTGTACAAAAATGCTCCTTCTCCATATAAGAAATTATAGTCTTGAGTATTTTAGCCTTCAAAAACATTCATAAATTTCAAAATGTATACAATGAATGTTCATTCCAATAAAATGCAGCCAATGGTATATTGAAAACAGCCTAAAGATCCATTTTGAGGCAGTTGCTTACTGAGATTATAGTGTACACATGTAGTTAAAAGATTAAATAACTCAACATGAGAAGGATAGATGAAGAGGTATTTGTGCTTGAGCAGGTAAAGAAACCTATTAGATATTAGGCAAAATATAAACATGAAAGATAATTTGCAAAATCACTTTTCAACATACTATTTTTATTTAGAATATAAACATATAAATGAATTCTGACAGCACTGTTTACAATAGCCAGGACAGGGAAGCAACCTAGATGTCCATCAGTAGATGAATGGATAAGAAAACTGTGGTACATATACACAATGGACTATTACCCAGCTATTACAAAGAATGCATTTGAATCAGTTCTAATGAGGTGGAGGAAACTGGAGTCTACTATACAGAGTGAAGTAAGTCAGAAAGAAAAAAAAACTAATACAGTATATTAACACATATATATGGAATTTAGAAAGAGGGTAACAATGACCCTATATGTGAGACACCAAAGGAGACACAGATGTAAAGAACAGAATGTTGGACTCTGTGGGAGAAGGCGAGAGTGCAATGATTTGAGAGAATGGCATTGAAACATGTATATTATTTTCTGTGAAGTGTATTGTCAGTCCAGGTTCAATGCATGAGGCAGGGTGCTCAGGGCCAGTGCACTGGGATGCCCTGAGGGATGGGATGGGGAGGGAGGTGGGAGGGGGGTTCAGGATGGGGAACACATATACACCCATGGCTGATTCATGTCAATGTATGGCAAAACCAACATAATATTGTAAAGTAATTAGCCTCCAATTAAAAATAAAATGTCATCTTGAAAAAAAATGAATTCTGAGCAGTCACACTTCTTAAATTTGCTATGCTTTAAGGATCAGATTGATTGGTGGTCTGATTATATGGATGGACATTTAGTGAGTTTTTCCTTTTATAGAGCTTTGTATTATATGATGTTTTATATTTATAATCAGAAAAAGATATCAAGATTTTTTAATTATTTGAAAGTGAAAGAAATACCCTTAATTGTTATTTGTTTAATGCACATGCCATAGTTAATTAAAATATCAAATGATAATATAAGGAAATGTGTATTTATTTACTATAAATATAAAGATCCATATATATTTATAGAAATATATATTATATATAAAGATCTTAGTATATATATAAAGATCTGATTATTATATTTATGATTATTATGTTTACATCATTTTATTTCCTTTCTCTAAGAACCTAAATGAATACTTTCCATAAAATTTTAATAGAGGGCATTTCTTCTTTTTCTGAAGAGTTTTGTTTTGTTCTGCTTTTGTTTTTTTTTTTCCCTTTTGGGAACTCAGCCTTATAACTGATCACATATTTCTTATTGCCAGAATAGTAGACTAAATATTGTTCCCTGATTCTAGCAGGTAAGTTCAAGTGCATGACATGAGTTCAGTGCCAGACAAAACTTGGCTCCATCTTATTGACTGACCTTGTTTTCCTTTCCCCTCAGTTTTAACTTGGGTCATTGCTTTTTTAAAAACTACAATTTTTTATTTTACAGCAGCTTTAGATTCACTGAAAAATGCCAAAGATAGTGTATAGAGAGTTCTCATGTACATTATATCCAGTTTATTTTTCATTAACCTCTTACAATAAGTTTGTCACATTTGTCAACATAAATGAAACAAAATTTGGCATATTATTATTTGAAGTCTATACTTTCTTTCAATTTCCTTAGTTTTTAACTAATGATCTTTATCTGGTCTGAGATTCTGTACACAACATTACATTACATCTAGTCATCATGTGCCCTTACGCTCTTCTTGGCTGTCATTGTTTATAGGACTTTGTTTCTGATGAAACGGACAGTTTGAGGAGTGTTGGTTAGATATTTTATGGAATTCTTCTTAATTAGGATCTGTCTGATGGCTCAGTCATGTCGGACTCTTTGCGACCCCGCGGACTGTAGCCTTCGATCCATGGGATTTTCCAGGCAAGAATACTGGAGTGGGTTGCCATTTCCTTCCCCAATATACACACACACACACACACACACACACACACACACACACACACACATATATATATATATATTAGTATGGATTCATGAACATTTTACAGTTTGATTTATATTCCAATAATACTATATTTTTATGTCATGAGATATATTTTAACATATTACAATCCCATTATTGTGTTCCTAGGTGTTCTCCAAATAGAAAAAGTATTTTTATAATACATTTATGCTTGAACATTTATAACACTTCATTGATATTCACCAAAAACTGAAAGTAAGAAAGATATCTTTCAATGGGTAAATAGATAAGCAAAATGTGTTGTGTGCCTACACAATTACTGAGCTATCAAATCATAAAAAGTATGGATGACTCTTACATGCACATTGCTAAGTGAAAGAGGCCAATCTGAAAAGTCTACACACTGTGATTCCAATTATATGGTATTCTGGGAAAAGGCAACACTCTAGAGACATTCAATATCAGAGGTTGCCAAAAGTTTAGTAGACATAAGAGAACACTGAGTAGATAAGAAATGAGAATTTTTTTGGATTCTGTTTAGTACTATAACTATGGGAACATGAAATGATGCTTTTTTAAAAATGTGTAGATCTTTATAGCACAAAGAATAAACCTAAATATGCAAATTTAAAAGATCAGTTAGGAGGTCAGGCAAACCAAAATGGAATGCAGAAGTGTAAATAACTGGCTGTATTACAGCATGTGAAACAATTTCACTGACCTTTGGAAATGAGATAAATCTGGAAGATTAAAAGTTAAAAAAAACTATATATAAACACTGCATTCAATTTGATAAAGTTGTTTTACATAGACATATTAGTAAACAATTCTGATGACAACTGGTTTGGTCTGAATGTTTGTACCCTCCAAAACTTCATATACTGAAGTTCTAACCCACTCCAGATGATGATAACAGCAGGTGAAGTCTCTGGGAGGTGATTAGTTTATAACAGTGGAGCCCTCAAGAATGGAATTAGTGCCTAAAAAAAAGAAGTTTCAGAGAGATTCTCAGCCTTTTCAATGCTGTCACCTTGATCTTGGAAGTGCTAGGCTCTAGAACTGTGAGAAATAAATTTCTGTTGTTTATAAGTAACCCAATTAATGGTATTTTATTATAGCAGCATAAATAGATTAAGACATCATTCATAGAGAAATTTAACAGTTAAGTGGATTAGTTAAATGGATGATGGATGGTGGGAGCATAGTAGGAGTAGGAGATTACAGATAAGCAAGGGGATAAGAAGAAGAAAACCTTGTAGCAATAAATCAGAAATTGATATATCATTATCCACTTTCTTACTTAATGGAGATACAGATGGTTGGTTACATACAGACACATGAGTTTTATGTATATGCGCGCTGTGCTGTGTTAAGTTGCTTCAGTCATGTTTGACTCTATGCAAACCTTTGGACTGTAGCCTGTCAGTCTCCTCTGTCCAATGGGATTCTCCAAGCAAGAATACTGGAGTGGGTTGCTATGCCCTCCTCCTCTTTCTGACACAGGGATCGAGTGCAAGTCTCTTATGTCTCCTGCATTGGCAGGTGGGTTCTTTACCACTAGGGCCACCTGGGTAGCCCTATATGTATATACATGGGTTCATAAACACATATAATTTGCTTGATGTCAGCTAAGAGGCCTAGAAGCAATTACACCCCAGTAGTGGTAAGCGCACCTAACTTCAGTTCTTGATTTTGAATACCATTCTAGCAAAGAAACAGGGCTCCATGGAGAGATGAGGGACTCCTGGACTGGGGAAGGCAATATGTAAAGCAGACTTGAGCATCTTGTAGCAACCAAAAATAAGGAAGTGCTTAAACATACACATACACATGTAGAGGGAACTTTTCTTTAGCTGAGGCATGTATAAATGGTAAGATCTGCGCACAATAACTACTGAGATTGATGTAAAGAGAACTAATATGGAAACATTAAGGAGATAGAGATCAAGTTTTGAGTGATTTAAATGTGAAGAGTAGGAGGAAGGAAAGTAATGAAAACTGCTGTTCTCCATCCCGAACTCCATGATACATCCTACAAAGGATGCTATATTCTGTTGCTATGTGGTGATGGTTTAGTTGCTAAGTCATGTCTGACTCTTGCCACCACATGGACTGCAACCCTCCAGGCTTCTCTATCCACGGAATTTTCCAGTCAAGAATACTGGAATGGGTTGCCATTTGCTTCTCCAGGAGATCTGCCTTACCCAGAAACTGAATCTGGACATTTTGGTAATCACAGGTTGAGAAACATTGAAGTAGAGAGTGTTTAATACTGAGTATTTCTATACATTTTACCTCAAATGTGAATGTTTGAGCTTAAATAGAGCAGGGGATTATTTTGTGATTGATCACTGCAGATGGTGATTGTAGCCATGAAATTAAAAGATGCTTACTCCTTGGAAGGAAAGTTATTACTAACTTAGACAGCATATTCAAAAGCAGAGACATTACTTTGCCAACAAAGGTCCATCTAATCAAGGCTATGATTTTTCCAGTAGTCATGTATGGATGTGAGAGCTGGACTATAAAGAAAGCTGAGATCCGAAGAATTGATGGTTTTGAACTGTGGTGTTGGAGAAGACTCCCATCAATTGACTGGGCTTCCCTGGTGGCTCAGAGGTTAAAGCATCTGCCTGCAATGTGGGAGACCTGGGTTTGATCCCAGGGTCAGGAAGATCCCCTGGAGAAGGAAATGGCAACCCACTCCAGTATTCTTGCCTGGGGAATCCCATGGATGGAGGAGCTTGTTGGGCTACAATCCATCTGGTCACAAAGAGTCGAACACAACTGAGTGACTTTACTTTCACATCAAATGACTACTAAAACTGGGTTTTGAGCACAAGCCTATTTGACTTTATAATTTCTGTAAGATATAATGCCTCTAAGTAAACTATACTATCTCATAAATTTGTTTCTATTGATTTTCCAGTCTTTGATCAGAATTTGATTTTTAGCGATATGAAGGAAAAAGAATCATGAGGAATAATTAACTGTAAATAGAGAGAAATGCAATATTGGGCAGCAAAATAAGCTGAAGGAGAGAGTGAAAAAAACCTTCTAAAACTGATCAATGTACTATATACCTACACAAACGTATAGCTTATGTGTGTGGTATGTGTGTGCAAACAGTTTGTTTTTAAGTGCACTATTGTAGAGCTTTAAAATATATAATTATTTTTGTGACTTTCATGAATGTGAACCAAAGATTCAACATTGATATTTCATTGGGATTATGAGGGGAAGGGCATCTCAAAGACAAAAGCCCATCAGAGACTAAAACTTGCTTCTAAGTCTTCAAAGTTCAAATGTGATAACCGTTTGCAAGAGCAGTTGAGGGGGTATCAACTGTCATTGAGATTGCATTCATTTAAGAGGACAGTAAAGGAAACCAGACTTCTCACCACATCATAATTTATGGATTTGGCTAGGATACTTGTAATTACTTACTTAGCACTAGAGGATGAGTACAGATGCATGAACTCCAACAGACTTGGATTCTGGGGAATACAGAGCACTTGATTCTATTCTGCTGACATTCTCAAAGGTATTATATCAATAGTGGCAAATAGATCAAAATATTATTTTTACCTCTGGCCATAATTGACAAACCATATTAAGAAGGTTACTGTTTTGTTAACAGATCACTAGCCTTTGAAAATATTTCTGGTAAAATTTTTGAAAAAAATATGCTAATGAAATACATAATTTTACTGAAAATTTTTATTTGAACAAAGTAGTTCATTATATTCAAGTAAAATTAACATAACAATTACAGAGATGTATAAAATATTCATAAGACTGGAGTATTTCCACTTTAATACAAATAGCAATCATCCTTTGTTTTCTATGTGTGAGGTCTGCAAATTCAAATATTAAGAAATATCTTATTTACTTTCAGATGATGTGTCAGTTTTATTTAAATTTTCTGTCCAGTTAAAATAATTAAATGTGGAGACTGAAGAGGTCGGTTCAACATACTAAGTACTAGGAATTTATCATCTATTGACCTCTTATTTAAACCACAACTAATTTATGTGTGGCTAAATTCTGCATTAAAACAATAAAGTATGATGGAAAATCATAGAAAAATACATAGTAAAAAAGCTTTTTGCCAAGAAGTAATGCTTAAAGCTCAACATTCAGAAAACGAAGATCATGGCATCCGGTCCCATCACTCCATGGGAAATAGATGGGGTAACAGTGGAAACAGTGTCAGACTTTATTTTTGGGGGCTCCAAAATCACTGCAGATGGTGATTGCAGCCATGAAATTAAAAGATGTTTTCTCCTAGGAAGAAAAGTTATGAGCAATCTAGACAGCATTTTCAAAAGCAGAGATATTACTTTGTCAACAAAGGTCTGTCTAGTCAAGGCTATGTTTTTCCAGTAGTCATGTATGGATGTGAGAGTTAGACTGTGAAAAAGGCTGAGTGCCAAAGAATTGATGCTTTTGAACTGTGGTGTTGGAGAAGACTCTTGAGAGTCCCTTGGACTGCAAGGAGATCCAACCAGTCCATTCTGAAGGAGATCAACCCTGGGATTTCTCTGGAAGGAATGATGCCAAAGCTGAAACTTCAGTACTTCGGCCACCTCATGAGAAGAATTGACTCATTGGAAAAGACTCTGATGCTGGGAGGGATTGGGGTCAGGAGGAAAAGGGGACGACAGAGGATGAGATGGCTGGATGGCATCACTGACTCGATGGACATTGGTCTGAGTGAATTCCGGGAATTGTTGATGGACAGGGAGGCCTGGCATGCTGGGATTCATGGGGTCGCAAAGAGTCGGACACGACTGAGCGACTGAACTGAACTGACTGAACTGAATGAAGATATTTGAAATTTAAAAACTGTCTCATTTAATTCTCTATAACGTACAAGAGATATAAAATTAAAATGAATAATAAAAACAAAATCTTGTAAAAACAAAACTGAATTTAGAAATACTCAGTATATAAATGCCAATTACATAAAGAAGCCATTCTTTTCTTCTGACTACTTAATTGAAACCAGGACTATTTTACATCTGTGATAGCACTATTATTATGACTTTTTCTTTTCCATTTCCTGTATAAATCCTTGCCTCCACATTCAGTTCAACAGAGTTGGTTTGTTCATCAGAAAATATATCAACCTCAATTTCTGAACACCTATCCACTGTGTATATATATATATATATATGTATATATATATATGCATATTTATATAATTCACATGCAAATCCTTTATATAACTCACAAATGGATGAATATATTTATATTAATATATCAATCTTACATATAATATAAATTTATTACAAAATATTGAATTTATCATATCTAAATTAAGATTAGATACATACTACAATATATGAATACTTATTCTAGTTATTTTAAATAATTAAGTGTTTATCTTGTATCAGAAATATATCAAAATAATTTTAACATCATTCTACTAACTGGGTATTAAAAAGGAGGCAAGATGCTCTACATAGTTTGTGATAAATAGTAATTATTGATTCCTCATAGTATATAAATTTTCCTTATACTTTAATGTAAATACTTTAATGGTTCCAACACTAAAACTTAATCAATGTGTCACAGATAATAATGATAGAGTATACTGTATGACTTGAAAACTTATTTCTATATTGCTCTGTGTTTCAATAAACATTTACATAAGAAGATATATTGAGCTTTCAAAGGGAGTTTTGGTTTTCATTTTACAAGCAACCAACTCGGAATTAATAAAAATTTCATTCAAAATGGCTCTCTCCTCTAAAACAGTTAAGAATTTATTAATAAAAACTTATAAATATTTTACCCTGAAAATTACAAAAGTAAATGGAGTGCTGTTTCAGGCATTATGTATGGAAGACTCCCTGGTGGCTCAGTGGTAAGTAATCTGTGTGCCAATGAATGAGATGCAGGTTTGATCCCTGGGTCAGGAAGATCCACTGAGGAAGGAAATGGTAGCACATTCCAGTATTCCTGCCTGGCAGATCTCATGGACAGAGGAGTCTGGTGGGCTACAGTCCATAGGATTGCAAAAGAGTGGAACAAGTTTTCATGACTAAATAACAACAACAACTAAAGGAACACTCAATACTATTAGGTATCAATTTTTCTAAAACTGATCCATAAATTCAACACAATCTTTGTCACATTCCCCATACAGGTTTTTGAAGTAAGTAACAAGCTTATCTTAAAATTTACATGGAAATGCAGAAAATCTAATTATACTCAAACAAACTAGTCTTACTGAAGACCCAATACAGTGAAATAGTTAAGAGAGTGGGCCATGAAGATATGTTTCCTTTCTTCTAATCCTAGCTCTTATTCCTGATAGAATATTTACCTTAGGCAAATCATATCATTTCAACTATTTTTGTACAGTGTAATAATTTTTCTTATATAATTTTGTTAGAATTAAATCTTCCTATCTTTTATCTATCTATCCCTCCATCTACTGCAAATGATACATGAAAACACTGTATAAATATTTTCTGTCAGCGTTTATTGAGCTCCCAAAGCCCCATTGTAATTCAGGGTGTTCATGGAGCTAATTTAGTAGAACTTCAAGTTTCTGACCATAAAATATTATCTATGTTTGTCTATCTATCTATCCACCTGTTTATCTATCTGTCTGCCTATCTAAAACTTCTGTTTTCTCTGCTGAGATTCAACATATATTTTATAAAAGAATGCATTATTCAAATAGACGAATGCATTGATAGAAAACTAATTTAAAATATTTCTGTTGTACAGCTATCTAAACTCTTTCTTTGACAAAAATTAGCCAGGAAGAAAAGATATGTCATCCTTTGTCACATAGTTCAATGAAGGTTTAGGTTTCCTGATTCTACAGATGGAAAGACATGAATGGTAATTTAGGATAAATGAAACATTAACTTAGTGATGAAGAACTCTTAAGCCAGATACCTTAGGTTGAAACCTTTTTCTCATAGACAGTTGCGTCAGATCTTTGGCTTTCTGTGCCTCAGTTTTCTCTTTCACAGAACATATAATCATATCTAGCCCACATCTGTAAATATGCATGCATGTGTAGTATGGTAAGAGAATGTATGTGTGTCTTTATATCTATGTGTGTGTTTATGGGCATATAGGTATATTTATGAGTATATGTATGTTTGTGTTGATGCTTTTAAACTGTGGTGTTGAAGAAGACTTGAGAATCCCCTGGAGAGCAAGGAGATCAAACCAGTCAATACTAAAGGAAATCAACCCTGAATATTCATTACAAGAACTGATGCTGAAGCTGAAACGTCAACATTTTGGCCACCTGTTGAGAAGAGCTGGCTCATTAGAAAAGACCCTGATGCTGGAAAAGATTAAAGGCGGGATTAGAAGGGGATGACAGAGGATGAGATGGTTGGATGGCATCACTGACTCAATGGACATGAGTTTGAGCAAGCTCTGGGAGATGGGAAAGGACAGGGAAGCCTGGTGTGCTCTAGTCCATGGTGTTGCAGAGTCAGACATGACTAAGAAACTTAAAAAAATGTTTGTGTGTTTGTGTCTGTATACATATCATATTGCCAGGGCATGATGACTTTTATTTATCTAGGATAGAAAAATTAGAAATATAGCAAGATATTTTTGAAGCAGAAATAATTATAAAACATATTTATTATGATTATTTTACACCTATAATACTCTTGACATTTCAAATAGTGGCACACTATTTACAAAGATTAAGCATAACTGAGTTTTATATTTGGATAATACCTCCCCCAACTAATCATTATAAATGAATCCAATTACTGCTACGGGATATGTTGCAATTCAATTGGATTTTAATGTTTATATTTAACAGTTCCTTACATCCTCAGGTCCACTGAGAAATACATATCTCAATATGTATAATACATCTTGAAACAGAGTTGGTTAATGAAGTCTCTATGAAGTTCACATAATTACTAGTTGGAAGCACAATATAAATTTTCTAATGACTTTTTCAGTCATAATTTAAAGTGATAGAAATATGACACTGAAATGGATGTACTGTCAGGGTATATTCTGATGACTTGATTATTTCCAGGAGATTATGACATTGATGGTTTTTAATCATTTGATTAAAAGGGAGAAAAAAGAAAACCTTTCTCTTTCACCTTGATAATGCAATTGTGATTAAAAACTGATTATCTAACTATGACCATAGAATCAATCATTTCCTAACACACACTCTCAGGAAAAATTAAATTAACATTGAAAAAGAGAAATATGAAAATAGCTTGATGACATTTGTTGGACAGAAATGACTGAACGCCAGGCCAGGTTTCTCATGATTTAGTCTCATGTGTCCAAGGATACATATAGTTGCTGAACCATGGTTGCTGAATAGTGAGGATAATGCTTGTCTGGTAATGTAATACTTTGCTGCTTACAAATTATCTAAATTCTCAGTGGCATAAACAGCTCACCTGTTTCTTGTTCAGTCAGAGGTCATATCATTTTGGGTGTCCTTCTTCGAGAGGTTCCAACCAAGTAGTAATGTAAGATTAGCTTCTTATGTATGGCTTTATGTATAGCTTCTGTAAGGCTGTTCATATTCTGGTCCTTACTGTAAGTCAGTGAAGACTGTGGATGAAGAAACAGCCCCTGATCTCTAGGGATATTTACAGAGGACAGGGTTAGATTTAACTGGAATTGAGGTTCAAGAACTCTACTCATATCTAAATGGCTAGAATTAAGCTGTCCCCAATTCCCTTTGTACTAAGATTGAAAAGCGTAGTCTTCCTATATCTTCTCTGAGACATTTCTATAAGCCAAACAGAACTAGTAGGTTCAATAGGGATCTATTATTCTTGACCAATTGTACAATGAGGATAAGTGCCTGAAATATTTTTCATTATATGCTATTAAGCAATATTTTAAGCTGTAGCTATCTATCAAAATATCATGCCAATATGCTTCATTTTTTTCATATATATATATATATATATATATATATATATATAAATGTACATGAACTCCTTATGGCCAAATTCAAACATAAATTGAAGAAAGTAGGGAAAACCACTAGACCATTCAGGTATGACCTAAATCAAATCCCTTACGGTTATACAGTGGAAGTGACAAATAGATTAAAGGGATTAGATCTGATTGACAGAGTGCCTGAAGAAGTATAGACGGAGGTTCATGACATTGTAAAAGAGGCAGTGATCAAGACCACCCCCAAGAAAAATAAGTGAAAAAAGGCAAATTGGTTGTCTGAAGAGGCCTAACAAATAGAAAAGAGGCCTAACAAATATGAAAAGAAGAGAGGGAAAAGGCAAAGTAAAAAAGGAAAAATATACCCATTTGAATGCAGAATTCCAAAGAATAGAGAGGAGAGATAAGAAGGCCTTCCTCAGTGATCAATGCAAAAAAAATAGAGGAAAACAATAGAATGGGAAATACTATAGATCTCTTTAGAGATACCAAGGGAACATTTCATGCAAAGATGTGCACAATAAAGGAGAGAAATGGTATGGACCTAACAGAAGAAGACACAGAAGAACCATACAAAAAAAGATCATCATGACCCAGATAACCATGATGGTGTGATCACTCACCTAGAGCCAGACAACCCTGGAATGCAAAGTCAAGTGGGCCTTAGGAAGCATCATTACGAACAAAGCTGGTGGAGGTGATGGAATTTCAGTTGAGCTATTTCAAATCCTAAAAGATGAAGCTGTAAAAGTGCTGCACTCAATATGCCAGCAAATTTGGAAAACTCAGCAGTGGCTACAGGACTGGAAAAGGTCAGTTTTCATTCCAATCCCAAAGAAAGACAACGTCAAAGAATGCTAAAACTACTACACAATTGCATTCATCTCACATGATAGCAAAGTAGTACTCAAAATTCTCCAAGTCAGACTTCAACAGTACATGAACCATGAACTTCCAGATGTTCAAGCTGGATTTAGAAAAAGCAGAGGAACCAGAGATCAACTTGCCAACATCCGCAGAATCATCAAAAAAGCAAGAGAGTTCCAGATAAATATCTACTTCTGCTTTATTGACTATGACAAATCCTTTGACTGTGTGGATCACAACAAACTTTGGAAAATTTTTAAAGTGATGGGAATACCAGACCCCCTGATCTGTCTTCTGAGATTTCTGTATGTAGGCCAAAAAGCAATAGTTAGAACTGGACATGGAACAACAGACTGGTTACAAATAGGAAAAGGAGTATATCAAGGCTGTATATTGTCACCCTGCTTATTTAACTTATATGCAGAGTGCATCATGAGAAATGCTGGATTGGATGAAGCACAAGCTGGAATGAAGATTGCCGGGAGAAATATCAGTAACCTCAGATATGGAGATGACACCACCCTTATGGCAGAAAATGAAGAAAAACTAAAGAGCCTCTTGATGAAAGTGAAAGAAGAGAGTGAAAAAGTTGACTTAAAGCTCAATATTCAGAAAACCAAGATCATGGCATCTGGTCCCATCACTTCATGGTAAATAGATGGGAAAACAGTGGAAACAGTGAGAGACTTTATTTTGGGGGCTTCAATATCACTGCAGATGGTGACTGCAGCTGTGAAATTAAAAGACACTTGCTCCTTGGAAGAAAAGTTATGACCAACCTAGACACCATATTAAAAAGCAGAGACATTACTTTGCCAACAAAGATCTGGCTAGTCAAGGCTATGGTTTTTCCAATGGTCATGTATGGATGTGAGAGTTGGACTATAACGAAAACTGAGCTCTGAAGAATTGATGTTTTTGAACTGTGGTGTTGGAGAAGACTCCTGAGAGTCCCCTGGACTGCAAGGAGATCCAACCAGTCTATCCAAAAGAAAATCAATCCTGAATATTCATTGGAAGGACTGCTGCTGAAGCTGAAATGCCAAAACTTTGGGCACCTGATACAAAGAGCTGACTCATTGTAAAAGATCCTGATGCTGGGAAGGACTGAAGGAAGAAGGAGAAGGGAACGACAGAGGATGAGATGGTTGGATGGCATCAGTGACTCAATGGACATGAGTTTGAGTAAACTCTGGGAGTTTGTGATGAACAGGGAAGCTTCACGTGCTGTGGCCCATGGGGTAATAAAGAGTTGGACATGCCTGAGCTGCTGAACTGAACTGACTGATATATATATCAATGTAAATATACATATATATATATATGTGTGTGTGTGTGTGTGTGTTTCCAATCAGTTGAGTCTTACTGTTAGCAACCCCATGGACTGAAGCCTGCCAGACTTCTCTGCTCATGGAATTTTCTAGGCATGAACAGTGGAGTGGGTTGCCATTTTCTACTCCGGAAACAAATAAATGCATATGTGTGTATGTGTGTGTGTGTGTGTGTGTGTATTTGCACTAATGTAAAACTGAAAGCTTTAAGGAGTTACAATCTCAAGAAACCCAATTTGTTCCTCACTTAAGGCCTTGAATTTGTTTCTGTTGTCAGTGTCATTTTAGCCCTTAGTATTCAGTCCTTAATTTTTCCTTCGGAATTTCCATAATTATCTGAAACTTTTATCTTCGGTAACACATTTTTAAGTAGCCAGTCCTTCTGGCATAACTTTTTTTGATGGCACTTATAAAAAGTATTTTGCTTCTTAGAAAAGTATAGCTAGATTTGTATTGCTCCTGGGTTTCAGTGTTCCCATTAGAAACTTCTTTTATAATGAGAATGATAAAGGAATTATGCCAAATATTTATAATATTTCATTTTCTTCCTTTTCCCACAACTTATATGTGCCTTTAATAATTCATTCTCTATTATAAAATCTTTTAATTGTAAAATCCTTCTTATTAAACAGAGTAATTTTCTTGAGTTAAAAAATAGATAACAATAATTGGCATACTTTTCATTTCTGCACAAGAAAACTTTCAATCTGAGCTTTTGACAAGAGATTATTAGATAACAGCTACTTTTCAAGTAACTTCACTTTGATTCATTGTGTTTCAAATAAAACATTTTCTGAGAACACTGTTCTTGTGAAAGAGATTTGAAATTATATTACATCTCTCATAAAGAAACTTGGTATGAACATTTGGAAACTATGCATTTGCTCCTTTCTATCCAATAATGAATCCCCAAAGAACTCTTCAAGATTTTATCAAATTTAGTATTAATGGTAGCCGTGAGGAAAATTTTATAAGCTCTATGGAAAAAATGTTCCATGACTGTAAGTAAACCACTTTTTTTCAGTGTACACAAAATGTCTTCATATTTCTCTAGTGACAGTAAAAACCAGAGTTTGCTTCTTTTGTCAAGGAATAGAAGTTTGTGTGTGTGTGTGTGTGTGTGTGTGTGTGTGTGTTGTTTTTCTTGTATTTGTGTTCTTCTTTTATGTATCAATCAAGATTTAATTCAGTTCTTAGCATCACTTTCTGAATTTTTGAATACTTCAGTTAATATCGTCCTTAATTTATTACAACTTTAATTCTTCCCTGACTCTGTATTCATTTCAAGCAATATGTTCAGTATTAATATAAAGAAGATTGACTCAAAGGATTCACTGACAAAAAGTATAAATGATGGAAATATTCTACAGGGAAATAGAATAATTGACCAAAACCCCAGGGATCACAAGTATGAATCTAAGTGTCCATTCTTAGGAGCTCCAGAGCACTTTCAATTTCTTTTAAAATAGGACTGGGTTCTAGGAATGAAGATCTATCAGATATAATGTATTTCAACCGCTGTGCTCAGCAAATATCTAATCTCTTATGTAGCACAGGGCAAAGTTGAATGCAAAATTCTGGGAATTTTATTCTTAAGAAGCAGTCTCAAGCTAAAAACTCACAATCTTAGATTTAATCTGGAAAATTAAATATATATGATATATTTTTTATATATAAAAGAAAAAAGAGGAATTTGAAAAAGTGGAAACTTTTTTTTAGGAAAGGAAAATAAATAATTGTATCTAAAATGAGAAATCCCAACGGGGAGATCTCTAACCAGAATAGAAGTGATTTTCAATGATATTGTAAAAATGACACCATAACATGGCAGATGAATGTTTTATGGTGGTGGTTTAGTTGCTAAGTTGTGTCTGAGTCTTGTAACCCTAAGGACTGTAGCCTGCCAGGCTCCTCTGTCCATGGGATCCTCCAGGCAAGAATACTGGAGTGGTTTGCCATTTATGGTGTCAGATTATTAACACTTTTCTCATCCATGAGTGGGTTGTCAGAAGAATTATGAAACTTTGCGAGATTCAAGGATACATAAAATGTATGTTCATCAGATGTGTTATTAATTTTCAGTTTTGGAGAGGGAGGGAAAGATGGCGGAGGAATAGGACGGGAAGATCACTTTCTCCTTCACAAATTCCTCAAAAGAACATTTCAACGCTGAGCAAACTTCACAAAACAAATTATGTAGGCTGGCAGAGGACATCAGGCAACCAGAAAAGCAGACCTTTGTCTTCAAAAACAGGTAGGATAAAATATAAAAGACGAAAAAGGAGACAAAGGAGGTGGGGAGGGAGCTCCGTCCCGGGAAGGGAAGCCCGTCCTGGGAAGGGAATTTTAAGAAGAGAGGTTTCCAAACACCAGGAAACACTCTCCCTGCCGAGTCTGTGGCGAACCTTGGAAACACAGAGGGCAACATAACAGGAAGGAAAAATAGATAAATAATTAAAACCAAGAGATTACAAGCCCAACAGTAACTCCCCCAGCGGAAAAGCAGCACAGACGCCTGCATCCGCCATTGGGAAGTGGGGGCAGGGCAGGGACGCGCGGGAGGCGCGGGCTGCAGAGCTTTGTAAGAATCGGGCAGGAACGCCCCACGCGCAACCAGAACGACCTAACCTGGGCTAGCAAATCAGACTGTGGGATAGCTACCACGCGAAAAGCTCGAACATAAGACCCCGCCAGGACCGAGCACAGAACAAAGGACGGAACGGAAAAAGCCGGCTGCAGACCATCCCCCGCCGGGGACAGGCAGCCAGAGCCGTAAGGTCTGGAAAGGGGCAACTGCAGACCCGGAGAGACTTTGCTTACCTAACTGCAAGCAGGCTCCTTTGCTAAGACTTCTGGGGGAGCTGGACAGTCACAATTTGCCTCACGGGGTGCGCCAGCAGTCCACCCAGAAAGCTGAGCAGCAGCGGCAGAAAAGGTGACAAGCCGCGGCGACCTCGCTCGCCAAACTCCTGAGCTACTCGGACCTGGGAAGGGCACAAAGCGCAGTTCCAGCCGAATCTGTGCCTCTGAGGGCTGCCTGAGCGCCGAACCTGAGCGGCTTGGACCGGGGAAGTGCACGCAGCCTAGGGCCGGCCCCAGACGGTTCCCAGCTGAGCATCGTAGAACCGGAGCGGTTTGTGCGCCGCGAGAAAGGACAGGTCAAGCGGAGCAGAGATACTGTGTGCACACGACAGTGCTATTTGTTTGCAGCATCCCCCCTCCCCACAGCGCGACTGAACTAGTGATCCTAAAAAACCAGCAAACAGAAGAAGTTAATCAGAGGGAACCACCTTGGAAGTGATCCCACACGGCCCATAATACCAGAAAGGGCAAGATATATATATATATATTTTAATATTTTTAAAAGCACTCCTTTTTTTTTTTTTTGCTTTTTTTTCTAACTTTTTTTTTAATTGTTGTCTTCTATTTCTCCTTAAATTTTTATTTCTATAACCTATTATTACTAATTTTTTTAAAGACCTTTTTTTTTTTTTTTTTTAAGGCAAACACCATATATAGTCTTTGGATGGTTGTTGATGGTGTTTTTTTTTTTTTTGATTGTCTGTTTGTTTGTTTTTTAATAATTCTTTTTTTTCTTTCTTCCTTTTTCCTTCTGCTTCTCTTTAATATTGTATCTTTGAAAATCCAAACTCTACTCTAGATTTTTAATCTTTGCTCTTAGGTGTTTATTGCCAATTTTGTACATTTAAAAACCCAAACTTCACTACCCCAGTTTACCTGAGAGCGAGATTACTGGCTTGACCACTCTCTCCTCCTCTGGACTCTCCTTTTGCTCCACCAGGTGGCCTCTGTCTCTTTCCCCCCCCATCTCTCCTCTATCCAACTCTGTGAATCTCTGTGTGTTCCAGACGGTGGGGAACACCTAAGGAACAGGTTACTGGCAGGATTTGTCTCTCTCCCACTCATTCCTCTCTCTGATCCTCCTGGTCACCTCTGTCCACTTCCTCCCTCTCCTCTTCCCCGTATAACTCTGTAAATACCCCTGAGTGGGCCAAACTATAGAGCGCACATAAGGAAGTGACTACTGGCTAGTTTGCTCTCTTCTCTTTTGATCTCACCGCATCTCATTCCAGTTACCTCTAACTACCTCCTCCATCTTCTCTTCTCCTTATAACCCAGTGAACCTCTCTGAGTGTCCCTCAATGTGGAGAAACTTTTCATCTTTAACCTAGATGTTTTATCATCGGTGCTGTATAGATGGAGAAGTCTAGAGGCTACTGTAAAAATAAAACTGAAAGCCAGAAGCAGGAGGCTTAAATCCAAAGCCTGAAAACATTAGAGAACTCATGAATTCAGGGAACATTAAGCAATAGGAGCCCATCTAATGCCTTCATACCTACACCAAAACCAAGCTCCACCCAAGGGCCAACAAGTTCCAAAACAAGACATACCACGCAAATTCTCCAGCAACACAGAAACAATCCCCTGAGCCTCAATATACAGGCAGCTCAATATTATCCCAAAACCTTTGATGTCTTGTAACCCATTACGGGTTACTCCACTGCACTCGAGAGAGAAGAAACCCAGCTCCACCCGCCAAAACTCCAACACAAGCCTCCCTAACCAGGAAACCTTGACAAGCCACTGATAGAACCCCACCCAAAGTGAGGAAGCTCCATAATAAAGAGAACTCCACAAATTACCAGAATATAAAAAGGCCACCCCAAACGCAGCAATATAACCAAGATGAAGAGACAGAGGAATACTCAGCAGGTAAAGGAACAGGAGAGCTGCCCACCAAACCAAACAAAAGAGGAAGAAGTAGGGAATCTACCGGAGAAGGAATTCCGAATATTGATAGTGAAAATGATCCAAAATCTTGAAATCAAAATGGAATCACAGATAAATAGGCTAGAGACAAAGATTGAGAAGATGCAAGAAAGGTTTAACAAGGACCTAGAAGAAATAAAAAAGAGTCAAAATATAATGAATAACGCAATAAATGAGATCAGAAACACTCTGGAGGCAACAAATAGTAGAATAACGGAGGCAGAAGATAGGATCAGTGAAATAGAAGATAGAATGGTAGAAATAAATGAATCAGAGAGGAAACAAGAAAAACGAATTAAAAGAAATGAGGACAATCTCAGAGACCTCCAGGACAATATGAAACGCTCCAACATTCGAATTATAGGAGTCCCAGAAGAAGAAGACAGAAAGAAAGATCATGAGAAAATCCTTGAGGAGATAATAGTTGAAAACTTCCCTAAAATGGGGAAGGAAATAATCACTCAAGTCCAAGAAACACAGAGAGTTCCAAATAGGATTAACCCAAGGCGAAACACCCCAAGACACATATTAATCAAATTAACAAAGATCAAACACAAAGAACAAATATTAAAAGCAGCAAGGGAAAAACAACAAATAACACACAAGGGGATTCCCATAAGGATAACAGCTGATCTTTCAATAGAAACTCTTCAGGCCAGGAGAGAATGGCAAGACATACTTAAAGTGATGAAAGACAATAACCTACAGCCCAGATTACTGTACCCAGCAAGGATCTCATTCAAATACGAAGGAGAAATCAAAAGCTATACAGACAAGCAAAAGCTGAGAGAATTCAGCACCACCAAACCAGCTCTCCAACAAATTCTAAAGGATATTCTCTAGAAAGGAAACACAAAAAGGGTGTATAAACCCGAACCCAAAACAACAAAGTAAATGGTAACGGGATCATACTTATCAATAATCACCTTAAACGTAAATGGGTTGAACGTCCCAACCAAAAGACAAAGACTGACCGAATGGATACAAAAACAAGACCCCTCTATTTGCTGCTTACAAGAGACCCACCTCAAAACAAGGGACACATACAGACTGAAAGTGAAGGGCTGGAAAAAGATATACCACGCAAATAGAGACCAAAAGAAAGCAGGAGTGGCAATACTCATATCCGATAAAATAGACTTTAAAACAAAGGCTGTGAAAAGAGACAAAGAAGGCCACTACATAATAATCAAAGGAACAATCCAAGAAGAAGATATAACAATTATAAATATATATGCACCTAATATAGGAGCACCGCAATATGTAAGACAAATGCTAACAAGTATGAAAGGGGAAATCAACAATAACACAATAATAGTGGGAGACTTTAATACCCCACTCACACCTATGGACAGATCAACTAAACAGAAAATTAACAAAGAAACGCAAACTTTAAATGATACATTAGATCAGTTAGATCTAATTGATATCTACAGGACATTTCACCCCAAAACAATGAATTTCACCTTTTTTTCAAGTGCTCATGGAACCTTCTCCAGGATAGATCACATCCTGGGCCATAAATCTAAACTTGATAAATTCAAAAAAATCGAAATCATTCCAAGCATCTTTTCTGACCATAATGCATTAAGGTTAGATCTCAATTACAGGAGAAAAACTATTAAAAATTCCAACATATGGAGGTTGAACAACACACTTCTGAATAACCAACAAATCACAGAAGAAATCAAAAAAGAAATCAAAATATGCATAGAAACTAATGAAAATGAAAACACAACAACCCAAAACCTGTGGGACACTATAAAAGCAGTGCTAAGAGGAAAGTTCATAGCAATACAGGCATACCTCAAGAAACAAGAAAAAAGTCAAATAAACAACCTAACTCTACAACTAAAGCAACTAGAAAAGGAAGAGTTGGAGAACCCCAGAGTGAGTAGAAGGAAAGAAATCTTAAAAATTAGGGCAGAAATAAATGCAAAAGAAACAAAAGAGACCATAGCAAAAATCAACAAAGCCAAAAGCTGGTTCTTTGAAAGGATAAATAAAATTGACAAACCATTAGCCAGACTCATCAAGAAGCAAAGAGAGAAAAATCAAATCAATAAAATTAGAAATGAAAATGGAGAGATCACAACAGACAACACAGAAATACAAAGGATCATAAGAGACTACTATCAGCAGTTGTATGCCAATAAAATGGACAACGTGGAAGAAATAGACCAATTCTTAGAAAAGTACAATTTTCCAAAACTGAACCAGGAAGAAATAGAAAACCTTAACAGACCCATCACAAGCACGGAAATTGAAACTGTAATCAGAAATCTTCCAGCAAACAAAAGCCCAGGTCCAGACGGCTTCACAGCTGAATTCTACCAAAAATTTCGAGAAGAGCTAACACCTATCCTCCTCAAACTCTTCCAGAAAATTGCAGAGGAAGGTAAACTTCCAAACTCATTCTATGAGGCCACCATCACCCTAATACCAAAACCTGACAAAGATGTCACAAAAAAAGAAAACTACAGGCCAATATCACTGATGAACATAGATGCAAAAATCCTCAACAAAATTCTAGCAATCAGAATCCAACAACACATTAAAAAGATCATACACCATGACCAAGTGGGCTTTATCCCAGGGATGCAAGGATTCTTCAATATCCGCAAATCAATCAACGTAATTCACCACATTAACAAATTGAAAAATAAAAACCATATGATTATCTCAATAGATGCAGAGAAGGCCTTTGACAAAATTCAACATCCATTTATGATAAAAACTCTCCAGAAAGCAGGAATAGAAGGAACATACCTCAACATAATAAAAGCTATATATGACAAACCCACAGCAAACATTATCCTCAATGGTGAAAAATTGAAAGCATTTCCCTTAAAGTCAGGAACAAGACAAGGGTGTCCACTTTCACCGCTACTATTCAACATAGTTCTGGAAGTTTTGGCCACAGCAATCAGAGCAGAAAAAGAAATAAAAGGAATCCAAATTGGAAAAGAAGAAGTAAAACTATCACTGTTTGCAGACGACATGATCCTCTACATGGAAAACCCTAAAGACTCCACCAGAAAATTACTAGAGATCATCAATGAATATAGTAAAGTTGCAGGATATAAAATCAACACACAGAAATCCCTTGCATTCCTATACACGAATAATGAGAAAGTAGAAAAAGAAATTAAGAAAACAATTCCATTTACCATTGCAACGAAAAGAATAAAATACTTAGGAATATATCTACCTAAAGAAACTAAAGACCTATATATAGAAAACTATAAAACACTGATGAAAGAAATCAAAGAGGACACTAATAGATGGAGAAATATACCATGTTCATGGATTGGAAGAATCAATATAGTGAAAATGAGTATACTACCCAAAGCAATTTACAAATTCAATGCAATCCCTGTCAAGCTACCAGCCACATTTTTCACAGAACTAGAACAAATAATTTCAAGATTTGTATGGAAATACAAAAAGCCTCGAATAGCCAAAGAAATCTTGAGAAAGAAGAATGGAACGGGAGGAATCAACTTGCCTGACTTCAGGCTCTACTACAAAGCCACAGTCATCAAGACAGTATGGTACTGGCACAAAGACAGACATATAGATCAATGGAACAAAATAGAAAGCCCAGAGATAAATCCACACACATATGGACACCTTATCTTTGACAAAGGAGGCAAGAATATACAATGGAGTAAAGACAATCTCTTTAACAAGTGGTGCTGGGAAAACTGGTCAACCACTTGTAAAAGAATGAAACTAGATCACTTTCTAACACCGTACACAAAAATAAACTCAAAATGGATTAAAGATCTAAATGTAAGATCAGAAACTATAAAACTCCTAGAGGAGAATATAGGCAAAACACTCTCAGAAATAAATCACAGCAGGATCCTCTATGATCCACCTCCCAGAATTCTGGAAATAAAAGCAAAAATAAACAAATGGGATCTAATTAAAATTAAAAGCTTCTGCACAACAAAGGAAACTATAAGCAAGGTGAAAAGACAGCCTTCGGAATGGGAGAAAATAATAGCAAATGAAGCAACTGACAAACAACTAATCTCAAAAATATACAACCAACTTATGCAGCTCAACTCCAGAAAAATAAATGACCCAATCAAAAAATGGGCCAAAGAACTAAATAGACATTTCTCCAAAGAAGACATACGGATGGCTAACAAACACATGAAAAGATGCTCAACATCACTCATTATTAGAGAAATGCAAATCAAAACCACAATGAGGTACCACTTCACACCAGTCAGAATGGCTGCGATCCAAAAATCTGCAAGCAATAAATGCTGGAGAGGGTGTGGAGAAAAGGGAACCCTCCTACACTGTTGGTGGGAATGCAAACTAGTACAGCCACTATGGAGAACAGTGTGGAGATTCCTTAAAAAATTGCAAATAGAACTCCCTTATGACCCAGCAATCCCACTTCTGGGCATACACACCGAGGAAACCAGAATTGAAAGAGACACATGTACCCCAATGTTCATCGCAGCACTGTTTATAATAGCCAGGACATGGAAACAACCTAGATGTCCATCAGCAGATGAATGGATAAGAAAGCTGTGGTACATATACACAATGGAGTATTACTCAGCCGTTAAAAAGAATTCATTTGAATCAGTTCTGATGAGATGGATGAAACTGGAGCCGATTATACAGAGTGAAGTAAGCCAGAAAGAAAAACACCAATACAGTATACTAACACATATATATGGAATTTAGGAAGATGGCAATGACGACCCTGTATGCAAGTCAGGAAAAAAGACACAGATGGGTATAACGGACTTTTGGTCTCAGAGGGAGAGGGAGAGGGTGGGATGATTTGGGAGAATGGGAATTCTAACATGTATACTATCATGTAAGAATTGAATCGCCAGTCCATGTCTGACGTAGGGTGCAGCATGCTTGGGGCTGGTACATGGGGATGACCCAGAGAGATGTTGTGGGGAGGGAGGTGGGAGGGGGGGTCATGTTTGGGAACGCTTGTAAGAATTAAAGATTTTAAAATTAAAAAAAAAAAAAAATTTCAGTTTTGATCCAATGACAAATGACCAAAGAAGTAAAACAGTTGATTGAATATGACTGTGTCTTAGTCTGGGGACCAGGCCCCTATGCAACTAACTGGCTTAAGGTATATGGACCACATACCTAAATAAGATACAATTTTGCTCAAAAATCTTACAAAAGTTCCAATATATAGAAGTCTGAGCTGCTAATTTAAAACCCAGGGACCAAAGATTTTTTTAAATCAGAGACTCTCCCAGGTTTGAGTACATTAAAAAAAAAAAAAAAAAAGAGTTTAGGCAAGAGCAATTTAAGTGGCCTTAAAGTTCCAACTTCCTGTCATCCAGGTTTATTAAGCATCTACTATATGCTCAGAAGTTGTGGTAGAAGTCAAAGAAATTTCTGTTCTCAAGGAAATCATGGCCCAAAAGATGAAATAAGACTTGTGAATATATAAGTGCAGTAAATTATTACTAGCAAGAGGCTAAGAACTGAGAATATTGAGTTCTTTGTAAAGGAGAGAATATTTCTACCTGGAGAGCGGGTGTGTAGGGGAATTTTTTTAAAGTTTAATGTTAATTTGTTAGCTATTTTTCTTTGCCTGCATTTGTCAGGGAGGTTAACAAATTTTCACATAGAATAGCACACAAATTTCAATTTATGGGATATTAGCTTTCACATGGGCTTCCCAGGTGGTGCTAGTGGTTAAGAATCGACTTGCCAATGCAGAGATGTAAGAGATGCTAGCTAGATCCCTGTTTCAGGAAGATCCCCTGGAGGAGGGCATGGAAACCCACTCCAGTGTTCTTTCCTGGAGAATCCCATGGACAGTGAAGCCTGCCTGGCAGACTACAGTCCATGGGATCCTAAAAGAGTCATACACGACTGAAGTGACAGCACGCTCACAGATTCTCACATATATATTCCTTCATTTAGCAAATGTTCACTGAAAATTTATTTTGCAATTTATGGGACATGTATGTTGGGACGTGGAAATTATTAAAACATTTTCTGACTTCAAATGCTTGTGATTTTAAGAGAAAATAGAGTATAGTGCAGTTTTTGCAGTGAATGAAAGACATCCTCATTTAAAGTCATTCCATTTTGAATATTTTGTTCTACGCAACCCCAAAGGAGCCCTGATTTTGGCAACATACATCTGGAATTTACAGAGTGTCTGATTCTTGGAGTCTATGCCCTTGAGAATGATGGTTGTGCTGGAAATGGGCCAAGTGTTCTGATAGGCTTATTGGACCACTGTCAAATTGGAAGATACACAGATAAGGTAAGAAGAAGCTGCTACTGCATTGCTATTGAATTCAGGGTTTTTTCTTTCTTTCTTTATCCTATTTTTAGCTTTTTTTTTTTTTTCTTGTGTCTGTATTTTTCACACAAGAGAGATTTAGCCGGGATGAGTCTCCCAGCACTCTTCCCAATGGAAAACACATAGAACTTCACAGTTAATAGCAAAAATACAACCCTGCATCACCAACTGAATACAGGAAAAGATGTAGTGAGTTTTTTCATGTATTTCACTTATTCATCAATAAATTGGACCATATGAAAAAAATATAGATTTATTAATAATAAAGGAAAAGTGTCCTATATGATGAGGTCCAAGACTATATACTACAGTCTTTTCTTAATAATGTGTATTTCCAGATATATTACTGTAGAGTCTATGTGTGTGCATGTTCAGTCACTCAGTCATGTCTGACTCTGCAATCCCATGGACTGTAGCCCACTAGGCTCCTCTGTTCATGGGATTCTCCAGGCAAGAATATTGAAGTATGTGGCCATTTCCTCATTCAGGGAATCTTCCTGACCCAAGGATCAAATCCATGTCTCCTGAACTGCAGGTGGATTCTTTACCACTGAGCCACTGGGGAAGCCCATAGATTGATACATACACGTTGGTACATAGAAATTCTGCTTACTCTTTACAAGGAGTACTATTTGGAGAAACTATTAAGGCCATGACACAAAATCTTAAAATTTAAAGAGATTAGATTTAGTATCCATTTAAGTCAAGGTTAAACAAAAATGTTTATACAGTAAGGGTGCAAGAAAGGCCACAGACCTTTCACTACTCATAGACTGATTATATAAAAATAAATCTTGATTCTTACACAAATTTCTACTTAATGATTGAAATATGTGAACGTTAAAGAATAACTTTTTAATGTACTAACATTTAATTTCATCTTGAAAAACATGTAGAAAAAAATGAATAGCTTGATAAGAAAAAACTGGTTCTTGAATTACAATAGTTTGACTTACTATTTTTGGACTTTTCACTAGTGTGAAAGCAATACCAATTCATTAGAAACCATACTTCAAATTTTAAATTTTTACTGTTTTCCTAAGCTAGCAATATACTGTATGATACTCTCTCCTGGTTCTGGGCAACAGTAGCTGGTACCTAGTAAGTTATATGTTTGCCAGGATAAACAACCAATAATACACTAACAACCATTTTCTATTTTGCTATCGGCACACCATCAATAAACCCCATGGGATATTCAATACTCTGTATACAGTAGGTTTTGTTAGATAATTTTGCCCAATGATAGACTACTGTAAATGTGCTGAACAAGTTTAAAGTAGGCTAAGCTAGGATGTTTGGTAGGTTAGGAGTATTAAGTGCATTTTTAGCGTCTGTATTTTCAACTTAAGATGGATTTATGGAGTTCTAATATCATGTATGGATGTGAGAAGCTGGATCATAAAGAAGAGTGAGTGCAGAAGAATTGATTCTTTTGAATTGAAGTGCTGGGGAAGACTCTTTAAGAATCTCTTGGACTACAAGGAGGTCAAACTAGTTAGTCCTAAAGGAAATCAACCCTGAATGTTCATTGGAAGGACTGATGCTGAAGCTACAGCTCCAATATTTTGGCTACCTTATGTGAAGAGTGAACTCATTGGAAAAGAACCTGATGCTGTAAAAGATTGAAAGCAAAGAGAGAAGGGAGCAACAGAGGATGAAATGTTTAAATAGCATCACTGCCTCAATGGACATGAATTTGAACAAACTCTTGGAGATAGTGGAAGACTGAGGAAACTGATGTGGTGCAGTCTATGTGGTTGCAAATAGTCAGACAGGTTAACAACAACAGTAGCAACAATCTCATTATAAGCTGAGGAAAATTTGTAAAGCCAGTCACACTAAGATATATATAAATGCACGTTAAAAATATTTAATTTTAATGTATACATTTCTTATTGCTTTTTGATACTATTAACATATAGATTTAAATTAACTTTGAAATTTTAATTTTTCCCTCCAAAAAGCTTCCTTCTAACTGAAAGAATTATAAACAACATGTGAGTACTTATTAAATATAGAGGTACAGAAAATGTCCAATTTGTCCAAATGCTGAACTGAAACATCATGAGGCATTTGACTTGTCTGATTCAGCTCCTGAAATATAAGTGAATATTCAACTTGAATCTTCCATTGTTGTATCTAGGCTAATATTGTCTGATAAGATAGATTGATTGCAAATATCTCCATTGTTTTTAACTATTCCTTATACAGATTATTTTTAAAATATGATTATAAAGCAACTCCTTTAAAAAAATTTTTTTTTCCTTGCCTTTTAAATCTTTACTGGCTTCCTCACTTACTTCAACCTACAGATGATAGGAGTGGTGATATGTCAACTCCAATCCCAGGCATCAGTATAGCCACGCACACTTCTGCTCAGTAAATAGAAAAGTGCTCCATTACTGCGGA
The DNA here is from genome assembly GCF_042477335.2 of Ovis canadensis. NCBI lineage: Eukaryota > Metazoa > Chordata > Mammalia > Artiodactyla > Bovidae > Ovis > Ovis canadensis. The sequence goes on from NC_091245.1 coordinate 140,797,445, forward strand.
AATATTGTTGTTGCTGTTGTTCAGTCACTAAGTTTTGTCTGACTCTTTGTGACTTCATATACTACAGTAAGTTAGGCTTTCCTGTCCTTCACTATCTTTCAGAGTTTGCTCAAACTCATGGCCATTGAGTCAGTGATGCCATATCGTAGAAAACCTGACAAAGCTATGGTAGGTTTTACCATGGAATTGGCAGTCTTGTTTACTCAAAACAGTGTGAGAACTGCTTGGGTAGGAATAAGCTGTCCTATTTGAAGGCTGTAAATAATCTTTCGTTAGTCATTCTTTTACAACAATATATTTGAAGTCTTTTTTTATTTTTTATTATTATGATTATATATAGCTGATATCAATCCTCTTATTTGACACTAGTATAATTATAATAAGTATACATTGATGCCATAGGTGGCAAGCCATATGTTTTCATATAATAAAAATTAAATTTGAATGTAATATTGACTACACACCTTTTAAAAATTCAAAGCTGTTTGAAGTTACTTGAGATTTCCCGTTGTGCAAAGATATGACAAGAAAATAGTCTAGGAGAGAGGAAAAAAATACGGCAATCGAGAATTCACTACAAAAAGTCATGCTCAACAAACACCTCCCCAGGGGATACTTTCTTTTGCTGGCTAATGATATTTTCCTGTCATTGAGCATCAATACCTCCACATTTTGGTTTCTACTGCCCAGAGTCAAATGAAAAATCCTAATTGTTCTGTAACATTTCTGTTATATCTGTTTAACTCTTGACTATTTTGCCAGAGGTCTAACTATGCCAATAAGCCATTTAATGTTGTTACACCTAAGTGAAATGATACGATAAACACACAAGTCCTTTTCTTTTAAGGGTTTCTCATATGCATTTAATCAACAAAAGTTTATAGAGTATCTATATTCTTTTGTACACTATATGTACTATGGTATACACTATAAAATATATATATATATATAAAACTTATTGGGTACTTAAATTTTTCAAGATACTCTGTATCTAAATGTATTTATAGGCATAAAAGACAGTAACACTATGAAGCATCAATCTCTGCATACGAGGAAACCAAGGTACAGAAACATTAAAATGACTTGTGTAGTGCTCAAATACAAGTATGAAGCATCAAAGTTAAAATCTGAACCCACATATCTATTTCCAAAGCTAATGACTTCATCATTTGGATATTCTATTTCTATGACCCAGAGAGATGTTATGGGGAGGGAGGTGGGAGGGGGGTTCATGTTTGGGAATGCATGTAAGAATTAAAGATTTTAAAATTATAAAAAAATAATAATTAATAAAATAAAATAAAATATATGCAGGGAAAAATTAAAAAAAAAATAAAGTCAATTAAGCAAACAAAAAAAATTTCCCTAAAAGTGTCAAAGACAATGAAATCACTCAAAAAAAAAAAAAAAAAAACAAACGAAGACTTCTGTTAACATCCTCAGTTCAGTTCAGTTCGGTCACTCAGTCATGTCCAGCTCTTTGCGACCCCATGAACTGCAGCACACCAGGCTTCCCTGTCCATCACCAACTCCCGGAGTTCACCCAAACTCTTTGTCCATCGAGTCAGTGATGCCATCCAAGCAATCTCATCCTCTGTTGTCCCCTTCTCTTCCTGCCCCAATCCCTCCCAGCACCAGAGTCTTTTCCAAGGAGTCAAATCTTCTCATGAGGTGGAAAAAGTATTGGAGTTTCACCTTTAGCATTAGTCCTTCCAAAGAACACCCAGGACCAATCTCCTTTAGAATAGACAGGTTGGATCTCCTTGCAGTCCAAGGGACTCTCAAGAATCTTCTCCAACACCACAGTTCAAAAGCATCAATTCTTCGGCACTTGGCTTTCTTGAAAGTCCAACTTTCATATCATACATGACCACTGGAAAAACCATAGCCTTGACTAGATGGGCATTTGCTGGCAAAGTAATGTCTCTGCTTTTGAACATGCTATCTAGGTTGGTCATAACTTTATTTCCAAGGAGTAAGTGTCTTTCAATTTCATGGCTGCAGTCACCATCTGCCGTGATTTTGGAGCCCCAAAAAATAAAGTCTGACATTGTTTCCACTTTTTCCCCTTCTATTTGCGAAAAGTGATGGGACCAGATGACATACTCTTAGTTTTCTGAATGTTGAGCTTTAAGTCAACTTTTTCACTCTCCTCTTTCACTTTCACCAAGAGGCTTCTTAGTTCCTCTTCACTTTCTGCCATAAGGGTGGTGTCATTTGCATATCTGAGATTATTGATATTGCTCCCAGCAATCATGATTCCAGCTTGTGCTTATTTCAGCCCAGCGTTTCTCATGATGTACTCTGCATGTAAGTTGAATAAGCAGGGTAACATTATACACACTTGATATACTCTTTTTTCCTATTTGGAACCAGTATTGTTCCTTGTCCAGTTCTAACTGTTGCATGCTGACCTGCATATAGGTTTCTGAAGAGGCAGGTCGGGTGGGCTGGTATTCCCATTTCTTTCAGAATTTTCAACAATTTATTGTGATCCACACAGTCAAAGGATTTGCCATAGTCAATAAAGCAGAAATAGATGTTTTTCTAGAATTCTCTTGCTTTTACCATGATCCAGCAGATGTTGGCAATTTGATATCTGGTTCCTCTGCCTTTTCTAAAACCAGCTTGAACATCTGGAAGTTCATGGTTTACGTATTGCTGAAGCCTGGCTTAGAGAATTTTGATCATTACTTTACTAGCATGTGAGATGAGTGCAATTATGCAGTAGTTCAAGCATTCTTTGGCATTGCCTCATAGTCAACAAAAATGTCTGAAATGCAGTACTTGGGTGAAATCTCAAAAATGATAGAATGATCTTTGTTCATTTCCAGGGCAAACCATTTAATATCACAGTAATTCAAGTCTATGCTCTCACCAATAAAGTTGAAGAAGTTGAAGTTGAACGGTTCTATGAAGACCTACAAAACCTTCTAGAACTAATACCTAAAAAAAGACATCATTTTCATTACAGTGGACTGGAATGAAAAAGTAGGAAGTCAAGAAATACCTGGAGTAAAAGGCAAATTTGGCCTTGGAGTACAGAATGAAGCAGGGAAAACACTAAGAGAGTTTTCAAGAGAATGCACTGATCATAGCAAAACCCCTCTTCCAACAACACAGGAGAAGACTACACATGGACATTACCAGATGGTCAATACAGATATTAGATTGATAATATTCCTTGCAGCCAAAGAGGGAGAAGTTCTATACAGTCAGAAAAAAAACATGACCAGGAGCTGACTGTGGCTCAGATCATGAACTCCTTATTTTCAAATTCAGACTTAAATTGAAGAAATTAGGGAAAGCCACTAAACCATTCAGGTATGACCTAAATCAAATGCCGTTCAATTATACAGCGGAAGTGAGAAATATATTCCAGGGATTAGATCTGATAGACACAGTGCCTGAAGAACTATGGATAGAAGTTCCTGGCATTGTACAGGAGGCAGAGATCAAGACCAAGCCCAAGAAAATTAAATACAAAAATGAAAAATGGTTGTCTGAGCAGGGCTTACAAATAGATATGAAAAGAAGAGAAGCGAAAGGCAAAGGAGAAAAGGAAAGATACCCCCAATTGAATGCAAAGTTCCAAAGAATAGTTAGGAGAGATAAGCAAGACTTCCTCAGTGATCAATGCAAAGAAATAGAGGAAAACAATAGAATGGGAAAGACTAGAGATCTTTCCAAGAAAATTAGAGATACCAAGAGAATATTTCATGCAAAGATGGGCACAATAAAGGACAGAAATGGTATGGACTTAACAGAAGCAGAAGATATTAAGAAGAGGTGGCAAGAATAGACAGAAGAACCATACAAAAAGATCTTCATGACCCAGATAAGCATAGTGCTGTGATCACTCACCTAGAGCCAGACATTCTGGAATGCGAAGTCAAGTGGGCCTTAGGAAGCATCACTATGAGCAAAGTTAGTGGAGGTGATGGAATTCCTGTTGAGCTATTTCAAATCTTTGAAGATGATGCTCTGAAAGTGCTGTACTCAATATGCCAGCAATGGAAAACTCAGCAGTGACCATGGAACTGGAAAAATACATTTTATTCCAATCCCAAAGAAAGGCAATACCAAAGAATGGTCCAACTACCACACAATTGCACTTATCTCACATACTAACAAAGTAATGCTGAAAATTCTCCAAGCCAGGCTTCAACAGTATATGAACTATGAACTTGAATATGCTGAAGCTGAATTTGTAAAAGGCAGAGGAACCAGAGATCAAATTGCCAACATCTGTTGAAGCATCAGAAAAGCAAGAGTCTCAGATTTTTTTTTCCTACTTCTGCTTTATTATCTATACCAAAACATTTGACTGTGTAGATCACAATAAACTGTTGAAAATTCTCAAAGAGATGGGAACACCAGACCACCTGACCTGCCTCCTGAGAAACCTTTATGCTGGTCAAAAAGCAATAGTTAGAACTGAACATGGAACAACAGACTGGTTCCAAATAGGAAAAGGAGTACATGAAGACTATATATAGTAACCCTGCTTATTTAAGTTATATGCAGAGTACATCGTGAGAAACCCTGGACTGTATGAAGCACAAGCTGGAATGAAGTTTGTGGGAGAAATATCAATAACCTCAGATATGCAGATCACACCACACTTATAGCAGAAAGAGGAAAAGAACTAAACAGCCTAGTGATGAAAGTGAAAGACGAGAGTGAAATAGTTGGCTTAAAGCACAAGATTCAGAAAACTAAAGTCAATGCATCCATTCCCATCACTTCATGGCAAATAGATGGGAAAGCAATGGAAACAGTGGCAGACTATTTTTTGGGGCTCCAAAATCACTGCAGGTGGTGACTGTAGTCAAGAAATTAAAAGACACGTGCTCCTTGAAAGGAAAGTTTTGACATAACTAGACAGTATATTAAAAGGCAGATCTTAATTACTTTGCCAATAAAGGTCTGTTCAGTCAAAGCTATGGTTTTTCCAGTAGTCATGGATGGATTTGAGAGTTGAACTACAAAAAAAAAAAAAAAAAGCTGAGAATGGATGAATTGATGCTTTTGAACTGCAGTGTTGGAGAAAACTCTTGGGAACCCCTTGGATCACAAGGCTATCCAACCAGTCCATCCTATAGGAAATCAGTCCTGAATATTCGCTGGAAGGACTGATACTGAAGCTGAAACGCCAACGCTTTGCCCACTTAATGTGAAGAGCTGACTCACTGCAAAAGACCCTGATGCTGGGAAAGATTGAGGGCAGAAAGAGAAGAGGATGACAGAGGATGAGATGGGTGGCATCACCAACTCAATGGACATGAGTTTGGGTAAACCCTGGGAGTTTTTAATGGGCAGGGAACCCTGACTTGCTTCAGTCCATGGGATTGCAAAGAGTCAGACATGACAGAGTGACTGAACTGAGCTAAACTGACACGTCTAGAGATTGAAACTTTAAAACATAGATTACTGGAGTATAGGCATTTTACAATGTTGTATTATTTTCTAATGTAAAACAAAGTGAGTCATATATATATATATATACATATATATTTTACATATCCATATATAAAATGTCCTTTCCATTGGGATTTCTTTGCCATTTAAATCACCACAGAGCATTGGGTAGAGTTCCCTGTGCTATACAGTAGGTTATTAGTTAACGGTTTTATATACAATAGTGTGTATGTCTATCCTAATCTCCTAAATTAAGTTTAAAGTTCATCAAGTTAAATAGAAAAGAACTCTATTTTCATAAGTTGCTTTAGATGAACAAATAACTAACGAATAAGAGAGTGTTAAACTTGTTTTCTTTGTGGCTGAAGATATAGTAATAAGATATGTTAACTAGATTCTGAATTGTAGTCATGTTAGTAAGTCATTTTTGTTTTTTTAATGCAACCTCCACAGGTTACAGGAAATGTCAGAGGAATAATTAAAATGCCATTGTATAAAATTACATCAAACATTAAATTCAGACTGACATGAAACTGGTATGTATAATAAATTAATTCTTTTAGAAAAGCGTTTCACCAGAATCGTCAGCTTTTGATATACTAAAATGTATATTTCAATTTATTTGAATGCTGTCACCATGTATAAAATGCTCTAAACAGATTTAGTAACAGTTACATCAGCAGGAAGATTCTTCTCAAAATAAATATTTATCAAATATTGTTTGCAGTCTCCTATTTGCCAAAACAACTGATGTCACTTTGAATTATATCAGTTGAAAGCAAAATGCTGAATGGATAAATGTTGATGATCAGATAAATGAATTTGCAGAAGAGTAAGCCATAAAAATCTTATGATCAGTCAAGATAACATTAAAAGTGTTATTATTTCTCATATAAAATTATAAAACAAATTGCTATCTTTCAATTAGCAAGTTTATATTGCTACTCATGTATCACTATTTGCACTGGGACAACCCAGAGGGATGGTAAGGGGAGGGTGGAGGGAGGGGGGTTCAGGATGGGGAACATGTGTATACCTGTGGTGGATTCATGTTGATGTATGGTAAAACCAATACAATATTGTAAAGCAATTAACCTCCAATTAAAATAAATAAATTTATATTAAAAATAAATAAGTAAATAGAAAAAAAATTTATAAATAAAACCACATTTTTAAAGAGTTACTTAATCTTTTTTGTAGATTTTATTTTTAATAGACCCTGCACTTTCATTTTGCCCTGGCACCTGCAAATCATGCAGCCCAGTCCTGGTTGCAATAATAGATTGGAATAAGTTCAAAGTGGAGGTAAGGGAGAAGCAGAGGCAAGGATTATAAATGTCTATTTTATGGTGTTTCTATAACAGGTAGCATAGAAATGGGCAATGGAATGGGACAGATATATGAAGAAAATAAAATCATGAAAAGTTAGGACTAGAAAATGAGTGGTTTTTTTTTTTTTTTTTTAAGACAGGAACTAAAAGATTAGGTCTGTGGTCTTATGAGAGTGATCCAGTGGAGAAGGATAAATCGATATTGTAAAACAGAAAGATAAGTTCAGTAATGAAACCTATAGAAAGATATTCAGGGATCCAGATCACACATAAATGAGTCAGGCTTTGAGAGGTTCAGAGACACTTTCTTTTCTGTCACAGATAGGAAAAGAGATTACTGAAAACAAAGCTGGTGAGCTGGCAGTTTTGGCAACAGGCAGACAAAGAAAAGAATGCCTAGGCTTTTCCCTGAGATAATACACGAGGGGCTAAATTCAAAAATCAAAGGAGAGAACACATAGATGGAGAGAAATGTATGGAAAGGTTGAGTTGCTTTGTCCATGATAGTGTTGGAAGCAGATGACTGACAGAATATTAAAAGATTGAAATAGTTACAAGAAAAAGCAAGGAAGTTACTGGGGATTCATAGTAATACTGGCTATACTTTGGCATATATGGTTAGAGAACACAATTTTTTTTAAAATTTATTTAATTGGAGTTTAACTGCCTTTCAATGTTGTGATAGTTTCTATGTGTTCGTGTTAGTCACTCAGTTTTGTCGACTCTTCAAGAACCAATGGACTATAGTCTTGCCAGGCTCTTCTGCCCATGGAATTCTCCAGGCAAGAATACTGGAGTGGGTTGCCATCTGATGTAAAGCAAAACTAATAAGCTATGCGTATACCTATATACTCTTCCTTTTGAGCCTCCTTCCACCCCAATAGAACATGAACTTTTATTGCTACATTTATATGCAGTTGTGTGATTTTATTTGTCTATGTTTGTCGTCTTCCAGTAGTGTCTGGGAGGCTAGATGAGGAGTAGAATCACTGGGCAGTTAGAACTCTTTGTGGCTGGAGTTAAAGCAGTGAACGACATTAGGTCAAAGTTGCTGTCCACAAAAGGATTTCTAAAAAAATGCTTGAAATTATGGATCATAGGTCAAGTATGAGGAGGTTAAAAAAATGAAAAGATTTCAGAAGACTAATTAACTACTGATAAAGGATGAAAAACCATGGAAGAGCTTGCATCCAGAGTGCCACATTTGAGTTTAAGATTTTAGAGGCAAGATAGATCTCAAAAATGATCATGTTCTATCAAGCATAAGAATGGCTGAAATAGAGGAAAAATCCCTAAAACCATATTTCCATAGGTCATAATTTTGTATAACTGTAATTTTTTTGTACAGTTATACAATTTTTACATTTGGAATGGGCTTCCATGGTGGTTCAGATGGTAAAGAATCTGCCTCCTATGCTGGAGACATGGGTTCAGTCCCTGGATCTGGAAGATTTCCAGGAGAAGGGAATGGCAACCCACTCCAGTATTCTTACCTGGAGAATTCCATGGACAGAGGAGCCTGGCAGGCTACAGTCCATGGGTTCACAAAGAGTTGCGCACAACTGAGTAACCAACATTTTCACATTTTTGTACAAAGCAAAATACAACTATATTTACTTTCATGAATAAACATATAATTCATAGTTAATTACTTTGTTTCTCATTGCCTTTATTTTTGATGTCCCTATCTTTATTTATCACATGAGTATCCTGTGCTGTGCTGTGCTTAGCAGCATCTGACTTTTTCGATCCCATGGACTGTAGCCCACTAGGCTCTTGTGTCCGTGGGGATTCTCCAGGCAATGCCCTCCTCCAGGGGATCTTCTCAACCTGGGGATCGAACCCAGGTGGATTCTTTAGCAGCTGTGCTACCAGGGAAACCCCCGGGGTATCCTAGAAAGAACTTAAAGTTTTAATTATGTTCAACTATATCAGGTTACATTTCAGGTTGATTTTCCTACCTTGAAGAATAAATTACTGGGAGACTTTAAATTTATCTATATGTTCAAGAATTGGAAAATATTTAGTAAATGGCAAGTTCAAAAGTGACACAATTCTCAGGGATGGGGACACAAAATAATCCTCTACTTTGAAAGCACACACTTGGGAAATTTGGGGAATTTAGAATCTATGCTTGAGAATTTGTCAGCATTTCTAAGCCATGAAATTTTGTGTCTCAGGCAAAAATGAGATGGTTGATGGTGGGGTGGAGATTATAAAAAGAAAAGAATATGGTAGCTGCAGTTCTGTACTGAATATTGATTAGATTATCTCTTGGATCAAATTATCTAACCCAGGAAAGCAGTGGTGGAGGAGACTTGTTTGAGCAGTGAATTCTATTTTAGCCCCAAAGATCTGTACAGAAATGTGTTAGAAAAAAATCATAATGTAACTATAAGAAGTAGAAATGTAAGGAAAATAAGGAATTCAGGTTGAATAGCAAATTTTCAGAATTGAAATAACTATGCTTGAAAATATAATCATTAGAGAAAAAAATTGATCAAATGATAAAATACATTAATGGGATATAAACCTAGCTGATCTTTCCTGAAAGAGGAAAATAAACTGTTAGAGGAATATACCACTACTGGTGAAAAGAGGTAGCAGGATATTTTACTCAGAATATTTGTTTTATCCAGCAGCTGAATAAAGATGCAATCTTGACAAGCACAGAACGAAGTGATCAGTTCACCTTAGGTTGTTAGCTTTTAAATCATCAGTGGGAGCTTCAGGCCAAGAAATTTCTGCAGCTAATTCTGCCACCGTAACAAATGGTGGGGAAAGAGAAAAACCTTTCTTCAGAAGCAGTTTTTACAGATGCTAATCTACCCTACAGCAAAAAGCAGCCACTGCATCCCAGAACTTAAAGCTCTAGATCAAAACAGATAGGAGAAGAGTCCACTGCCAAAGCAGTAATGTTTTTCATTTGCTCAGCTGTCTCTGACTCTGTGATCCTATGAACTGCAGCACTCCAGGCTTCCTTGTCCTTCACTATCTCCTGGAGTTTGCCCAAACTCATGTCCATTGAGGCAATGATGTCATCCAACCATCTCATCCTCTGTTACCCTTTCTTGTCCCGTCCTCAAACTTTCCCGGCATCAAAGTCTTTTGCAATGAGTCAGCTGTTTGCATCAGGTGGCTATTACGGTGGTATCATCTGTATATCATCTGCATATCTGAAGTATCATCTGAACTCACTTGTATGAGATGGTCATCAATATGGGCTCAAAGGGAATAAGAAATGAAAAGGATTCTGAGCATGCTGGAAGGAAAACAAGATCTCCTGTAAAAAGACCTCTTAGTGGAGCTGTTTATCCCATACATTTTGAAATTTTGCAGAAAACAGAAGTGTGGCAAATGCCACTTTGAGAGAAAAGACAGAATGACAAGATATGATGTGTTCCCTGCAGACCATAGTGATTATATTGTTGAATAAGGTGACTTTTTATGGGAAATTGAGTTTCAGTTAAGATAGTGAACTCTAGTCTTCTGGCATAGACTGGCCTCATGGCAAGCTAAACACCAGTCATTTCTGCATTAGCTATCTCTGCTCAGATAAAATTCAGCTTCTGCTTTGGTCTTTCTCAACAAGAAGTACATGTGGCCTTTGAACAACATGGCTTTTAACTGCACAGGTCCACTTATAGGGATTTCTTTGAATAGTAATTACTGCAATACAACAGATCCTTAGTTCAGTGAATTCAAGGATGTGGAAATGTGGCTATTGAGGGTCGATATTTAACGGAAGGGGAGTCAGTGACTTGAACTTCTAAGTTGTTCAAGGGTCAATTTTACTGACTTTAGAAACAGATTTTTTGTTTGTTTGTTTGTTTTGTTTTTTAAGGGGTGAGCACAAATAACTGCTTTAAATCCTAGTTGTGTGTGGGCTAAGATGCTTCAGTCCTGTCTGACTCTTTGCAACTCCATGGACTGTAGCCTGCCAGAATCCCAAGTCCATAGGATTTCCCAGCAGGAATACTGGAGTGGGTTGCCATTTTCTCCTCTGGGGGTCTTCCTGACCCATGGATCAAACCCGTGTCTCTTCTGTCTCCTGCATTGGTAGGTGATTTCTTTACCACTAGCGTTACCTTGTTTTCTAAATTTGGTGTGCATGTAGCTAAGGCTTTGATAACCTTTTTCATCTAATTTTGCTGTCTATATTCTACAGAATGAGAGCCATGAGATACTTTCAATCTTGAGGCCTCAAAAGAACTACTCCCAAACTTATGGAAGACACACAGCTATTCAAGAAACTAGTGCCCTTCCATCACACTCCAGTGGAGACTGAACAGAGGAGGGATACATTTGGGCTTTTCATTTTATTACTTTTGAATAATCAGGGCAGGGATTAGGTTTTTATCTTTGATATCATGGGGTTTTTAAAAAACATTGGACACTCACTTACCAAATAGTTAAATGTTTGGACTTAACTATTTCCATAAAAATGTATAATGAGAGGAGGTTTATAATAAAATTTGTGGCATCCCTATGTGGCTAGCAGTTTTTACTACTGCAGTGTTCTTACAATGTCCTTTGATCTTTTCAAACAGCTTTTCAATTGACATCTTGGTCAGTGTGACTGGACATAATTTGCAACGGGACATGCAGTATGGTGTAAACTTTTGGCTTGACATTGATGCAATGGATGCTCTGCTCTGTTGAATGTCAGAGCCATCTGCTGCCAAAAGATACACAGTCTACCTGTGATCCCAGGTGGATATATAAATAACTGGTTGGTGATTTGCTTCCATGTAGAGATGCCCACTAGCATCTTATTCCATTACTTTGTGTCCTTTTGTTCCAGACTGCAGGGTCATTTAATCTACTTCGGAAGGATAAATGGGGACTGGCTCACCAGTCTCTTTCCCCTCTTCATCTTGTCAGTGAGTTTCCCTAAGCGAGGAAAGATTTGCTATGTTTTCTTCCTTCATACCACAAATGTTTTTCAGCTAAGGCTCAGCCCTCCTTTAGCAGCAAAACCTTGCTTTCTCAGTGCTACCAGTCGTGAGGTGAGTGATTCTGTCTCAGTCTGGTGTTTGGCTTAACAAAATTGACTTGGCCACCAATATGTCACATTCTTCAATATGAAAATTATCAGTAATAAAAATAGTAATTATTTTCTTATCTGAGCTGCTCTTTTCAATCATTTTTTCAATGAGCTCAGTACTCCAGGAGGGTAGACTCAATCTCCAAAGCTTTTTGTTATTAAAATAATTGTTTTAACCACTGCCTTTAATGACAGAGGTTTTCCTGAGATGTATGATAATTCTTTGTTCTCTGCTCATATTTAGAACAAGGCACTAAAAACTTTGCTGACAGAAGTCCATATAGTGAAGGCTATGGTTTTTCTAGTAGTCATGTATGGATCTAAGAGTGGGACCATAAAGAAGGCTGAGCATCAAATAATTGGTTCTTTCCAATTGTGGTGCTAGAGAAGACTTGAGAGTTGCTTGGGCTGCAAAGAGAGCAAACCAAACAGTCCTAAGGAAAATCAATCCTTAATTTTCATTTGAGGGACTGATGTTGAAGCTGAAGCTTCAATTCTTTGGCCACCTGATGCAAAAAGCTGACTCACTGGAAAAGACCCTAATGATGGGAAATATGGAAGGCGAAAGAAGAAGGGGGTGTCAGAGGATGAGATGATTAGATAGCATCAGTGACTCAATAGACATGAATTTGAACAAACTCCAGGAGATAGTGGAGGACAGAGGAGCTTGGTGTGCTGCTGTCCACAGGGTCTTAAAGAGTTGGACATGACTTAGAAACTGAACAAAAACAACATTAAAATCTGACTGGAAATATGGAGACTGCTTTAATACTTATGAGCTGATTGTGAGTGTAATTAACTCTCAGATGCCTGTATCTATTGATCTTTTCTCTAAGGGCATTTATTTCCAAATTCTTCCCTTGGGTTTATAAGTCAGAATTTCAGCTCTTGGAATCTTAAATGAAATGTAATGTGTTTCACCATTCAAAGTATAGATTTTCGATCATTGGAAGAATAGTGCTTAACCTCTGTCCCATTATTGCCAATTCCACAGCTTCTAGAATTCTTTATTTCTGAAATAGGTCTTTATTCCGTTTAGCTCTTATATAACAATTTGCTTACATATCAGAAAGACTCTCTAGGTTGTAGAAAGTTAAAAAATGTTCTATGTTCTGCCATTGTCCCTGTCAACTACAAATTGGCACTTGCCATGGGCAATTGCCATCTACTTCTGTAAGGATTAAGTCATATGCTGCTGGAGCTCCTGACCTTCAATACCCCTTGAAAGGAGTTCAGAGTGGAGAGCAGAAATAAGGCACTCTGTGATGGGGGAAAAAAAATGACAGGAGAGGTCTTCAGATGTTAGATATTCTCAGAAGCCGATTTTTGTGATCCCAATTCTTGTATCTCTCCATATCTAGAAAAGCACTAAAATCCTTCATGGTGATGATGATTTTTTGTGACTAGCAAATGTTTCATGAGACTAGTAGAAACCTTCTGGAATAGTAAGTGCTTGATTGCATGTATGTCGCCCTTCAGCAAAAATCAAATATATACTGACAACCCCTGACCCCCACCCCCACCCTACTTCTTCAGAGCATTTTCTCAGAGCTATCTGAAGGTGTCCAATACTGGGCTACAGTCATTTTGCCTCCAATAAAACTTAACCCACAACTCTCACTTTGTGCATTGTTTTTTAAGTCGACATCATTGTATTCCAGATAAGAAAAAAACAAAAATCTATTCCCAGAAAATTTTCCTAAAGGTTAAACATCTTCACAATATATACTTCTGTATAAATATTTTGGGAACTTTTCAGCACTCCTATCAGATTAATTCGTCTACTCATATGACAGTCTTTTCTTAACATATGATGGTAATTACTGTAGACTATTTCTAACCCTGGCTTAATTTTATATTTTTCTGGATTATAAAATTTCTAAGAAAATAATACTCATCTTCCCCACCAACATAACCTCCATGTCTATCAAATACTTGGCACAAAGTAAAAAATAGTAATGTATTGACTAAATAAGCTCTGTCTCTTCCATCTTGTGAGGGTCATTGCTTCTTTCCCTGGGTCCTGGTGCCTACAAGGTTTTGTTTGTGCCCTCCAAGCATCTCTGGCAGATATGAGGTTTGATTTTAAACATGATTGTGCCCCTCCTTCCATCTTGCAGGGGCTGCTACACCACGTCCGAGGTCAGGGGCGGCAGCCGAGAGGAGCAACCCCACCCCCAAGGAGTAGTGGCTGTGTGGACACAGGAGGGCTGAGAGGAGCTACTCCATGTTCAAGGTCAGGAGAGGTGACCATGAGGAGATACCCCTTGTCCAAGGTAAAGAGCAGTGTCTGTGCTTTGCTGGAGCAGCCATGAAGAGATAACCCACGTCCAAGGTAAGAGAAACCCAAGTAAGACAGTAGGTGTTGCAAGAGGGCATCAGAGGGCAGACACACTGAAACCATACTCACAGAAAACTAGCCAATCTGATCACATGGACCACAGCCTTGTCTAACTCAATGAAACTAAGCCATGCCATGTGGGGCCACCCAAGACAGGCAGGTCATGGTGGAGAGGTCTGAACAGAATGTGGTTCACTGGAGAAGGGAATGGCAAACTAATTCAGTATTCTTGCCTTGACAACCCCATGAACAGTAGGAAAAGGCAAAATGATAGGATTTGAAAGAGGAACTCCCCAGGTCGGTAGGTGCCCAATATGCTATGGGAGATCAGTGGAGAAATCACTCCAGAAAGAACGAAGGGATGGAGCCAAGCAAAGACAATACCCGGTTGTGGATGTGCCTGATGAAAGAAGCAAGGTCTGATGCTGTAAAGAGCAATATTGCATAGGAATTTGGAATGTTAGGTCAATGAATCAAGGATAATTGGAACTGGTCTCACAGGAAATAGCAAGAGTGAACATCAACATTCTGGGCATCAGCGAACTAAAATGGACTGGAATGGGTGAATTTAACTCAGATGACCATTGTATCTACTACTGTAGGCAGGAATCCCTTAGAAGAAATGGAGTAGCCTTTATGGTCAACAAAAGAGTCCAAAATGCAATACTTAGATGCAATCTCAAAAACGACAGAATAATCTCTGTTTCCATGGCAAACCATTCAATATCATGGTGATCTAAGGCTATGCCCCAACCAGTAATGCTGAAGAAGCTGAAGTTGAATGGCTCTCTGAAGACCTACAAGACCTTTTAGAACTAACATCCAAATAAGATGTCCTTTACATTATAGGGGACTGGAATGCAAAAGTAGGAAGTCAAGAAACACCTGGAGTAACAGGCAACTTTGGCCTTGGAATACAGAATAAAGCAGGTCAAAGGCTAATAGAGTTTTGCCAAGAGCACACACTGGTCATAGCAAACACCCTCTTCCAAAAACATAAGAGAAGACTCTACACATAGACATCACCAGGTCAACACCAAAATCAGACTGATTATATTCTTTGTAGCCAGAGATGGAGAAGCTCTATACAGTCAGCCAGAACAAGACTGGGAGTTGACTGTGGCTCAGATCATCAACTCCTTATTGCCAAATTCAGACTTAAATTGAAGAAAGTAGGGAAAACCACTAGATCTTTCAGGCATGACCTAAATCAAATCCCTTATGATTATACAGCAGAAGTGAGAAATAGATTTAAGGGACTAGATCCGGTAGATAGAGTGCCCAATGAACTATGGATGGAGATTCGTGACATTGTACAGGAGACAGGGATCAAGACCATCCCCATGGAAAAGAAATGCAAAAAAGCAAAACGGCTGTCTGGGGAGGCCTTACAGATAGCTGTGAAAACAAGAGAGGCGAATAGCAAAGGAGAAAAGGAAAGATATAAGCATCTGAATGCAGAGGTCCAAAGAATAGCGAGGAAAGATAAGAAAGCCTTTCTCAGCAATCAATGCAAAGAAATAGAGGAAAACAACAGAATGGGAAAGGCTAGAGACTTCTTCATGAAAATTAGATGTACCAAGGGAACACTTCATGCAAAGATGGGCGCAATAAAGGACAGAAATGGTATGGACCCAACAGAAGCAGAAGATATTAAGAAGAAGCAAGAATACACAGAAGAACTGTACAAAAAAGATCTTCACAACCAAGGTAATCACGATGGTGTGATAACTCACCTAGAGCCAGTCATCCTGGAGGTGAAGTCAAGTGGGCCTTAGAAAGCATCACTACAAACAAATCTAGTGGGGGTGATGGAATTCCAGTGGAGCTATTTCAAATCCTAAGAGATGATGCTGTCAAAGTGCTGCACTCAATATGCCAGCAAATTTATAAAAGTCAGCATTGGCCAGAGGACAGGAAGAGATAGTTTTCATTCCAATACCAAAGAAAGGCAATGCAAAAGAATGCTCAAACTACTGCACAATTGCACTCATCTCACACGCTAGTAAAGTAATGCTCAAAATTCTCCAAGCCACGATTCAGCAATATGTGAACTGTGAACTTCCAGATGTTCAAGCTGGTTTTAGAAAAGGCAGAGGAACCAGAGATCAACTTGCCAACATATGCTGGATCATCAAAAAAGTAAGAGAGTTCCAGAAAACATCAATTTCTGCTTTATTGACTATGCCAAAGCCTTTGACTCTGTGGATCACAATAAACCATGGAAAATTCTGAAAGAGATGGGAATACCAGCCCATCTGACCTACCTCTTGCAGAAACCTGTATGCAGCTCAGGAAGCAACAGTTAGAACTGGACATGGAACAGACTGGTTCCAAAGAGGAAAAGCTGTACATCAAGGCTGTGTATTGTCACCCTGCTTATTTAACTTATACGCAGAGTACATCATGAGAATCGCGGGGCTGGAAGAAGCACAAGCTGGAATCAAGATTGCTGGAAAAAAATATTAATAACCTCAGATATGCAGATGACACCACCCTTATGGCAGAAAGTGAAGAGGAGGTAAAAAGCCTCTTGATAACAGAGGAGAGTGAAAAAGTTGGCTTAAAGCTCAACATTCGGAAACGAAGATCATGGAATCTGGTCACATCACTTCATGGCAGATAGATGGGGAAACAGTGGAAACAGTGTCAGATTTATTTTGGGGGCCCTTCAAAATCACTGCAGATGGTGATTGCAGCCATGAAATTAAAAAACACTTACTGCTTGGAAGGAAATTTGTGGCCAACCTAGATAGCATATTCAAAAGCAGAGACATTACTTTGCCAACAAACGTCTGTCTAGTCAAGGCTATGGTTTTTCCAGTAGTCTTGTATGGATGTGAGAGTTGGACTGTGAAGAAAGCTGAGTGCTGAAGAATTGATGCTTTTGAACTGTGGTGATGGAGGAGACTTTTGAGAGTCCCTTGGACTGGACGGAGTTCCAACCAGTCCATTCTAAGGGAGATCAATCTAGGTTTTCATTGGAAGGACTGATACTAAAGCTGAAACTCCAATACTTCTGCCACTTCATGTGATGAGTTGACTCCTTGGAAAAGACTCTGATGCTGGGGGGACTGGGGGCAGGAGGAGAAGGGGACGACCGAGGATGAGATGGCTGGATGGCATCACTGACTCGATAGACATGAGTTTGAATAAATTCCGGGAGTTGGTGATGAACAGGGAGGCCTGGCGTGCTGTGATTCACGGGGTTGCAAAGAGTCGGACACGACTCAGCGACTGAACTGAATGACTGGCTGGCTGACTAGCACCTCCTGAATGTTTTAAAAATACTTGAGATGTGAAAGAAAGCAGTTACAAAAGACAACATGTTGTGTGACTCCATTCATATGAAATGTCCGGAATAGGAATATCCACTAAGATAGGAAGTAAATTAGTTACTGCCTACAGAGTAAGGAAGTGAAATGTAGGGGATAAAATTGGCTGCTAATGAGTATGTGTTTCTTTTCAGGATAACAAAAATGTTCTAGAATTAGATTGTAATGCTAGTTGTACAACTCTGTAAATAGACAAATAATCAGTGAATTGTATACCATAAATGAGTGAATTTTATTGTACATGAATTATATCTCAGTAAAGATGTGTAAAGAGAGACTGAATCAGAGCTAAAATTTCCATTTATATTGCTACACATTTATGTTTCCATTAATGTGAGAAATAATTGTTCCTGTGTCGTTTGTTGTTCCTTTACACCTTGATTTGATGCGACCATTAATTGAAATGAATTCTACAATGTATAATACTGTCAAATATGGAATTGCTATTTCTAAACCTCCAATTGTTCCTAAAATGTAAATAAATTTGTCCTAAGATTTATTAAATGATTAAAAATGGTTATGTGAATTAATAAGAGTATTTTGCTTTACTTTTTCAACGTAATATTTAACTACAAAACTTTTATTCTTAACCATATATCAGGAAATCTATAAAACATGGATTTAATGCATACTACACACCTTGGGTTTCTGTGGTGGCTCAGACTTTAAAGAATCTTTCTGCATTGCAGGAGACCTGGGTTCAATCTCTAGGTCGAAAAAATCCCCTGGAGAAGGCAGTGGCTACCCACTCTAGTATTCTTGCCTGGAGAATTCCACAGAGGAGCCTGGTGGGCTACAGCCCATGAAGTCGCAAAGTGTCCGAAGTGACTGAGCGACTAACAATTTTCACTTTTACCACATATTACCATGTGTTATTTTAATTTATCAAAATATTGACTCCTTAAGGCAGAATTTTGCCTTTATTGATTGGTGCATTGCCAAAACATGTAGCAGTCTACCACAAAGTACACTCTAAATATGTATGTATTAACTGACTGCTTACTATTTTATTTTTTATAGCAGTTTTTATTAGTTTCATGGAACAATCAGAGAGATTACTACATTTGGTTTTTCCAAGTCATTTTCAGGTTTAAGGCACATATGGAATTAGATGAATCACCTTCAAGTAAACACCTCATTAAAATTAAATGTGTTAGGAATGCTTTATAGAGTTTTAGAGAGATCAGATGCATGGATTAACATTATATTTGTAAGAAATGAGTGATACCCACAAGCGTATGAATCCCACTCCCCAAGTCCCCACTCCAGGAAAAGAAACATTACTTGAATCTTTCATTCTGGTCCTTTAATCTTCTCTACTATTAAGATGTAAGAAAAGAGGAGAGTATCAAAATAAAGTGAAAGTGAAGTGAAGTCACTCAGTCGTGTCTGACTCTTTGCGACCCCATGGACTGTAGCCTACCAGGCTTCTCTGTCCACGGGATTTTCCAGGCAAGAGTACTGGAATGGGTTGCCATGTCCTTCTCCAGGGGATCTTCCCAACCCAGGGATCAAACCCAGGTCTCCCGCATTGCAAGCAGATGCTTTACCATCTGAGCCACCAGGGAAGCTCATCAAAATAAAGTCAGGATAATTATTTAGCAGAAAAAGGAAGAAAAGATGATAAATTCTCCATTTTAATTCCTACTTTTGACACTGAGGTGAAATTTGCTGATGGTGGTGTTTGATGCCGAGGATTTAATGGGGGAAGAGATTGACTTTGCCATGAAGCATACCAAGCAGTCTGAGCAGAGTACAAACATATTTTCCTATTCAGGGGTTTGTCAACAACACAGTCAAAGTATACTTCTGTTTCCTATTTTATCAGCCTTTGTGACTTTACAATAAAGCAAGCACTGGAGTTGCCAATAGTTAAAAAACCTCTGTTACTTACATCTTGGGAACGAAAAGCAGTAGTTTTCCTCAGTGCTTGAGTCCTTCACGGGGCTGACAGCTCTGACACCAGAGAATCCAGTTTTCACAGTGAAGAAAAGCCAATAAACATTTGAAGAGTCGTATTGTATTCAGCACCAGTCAGTGATTCTTCAATAGTAATTTTTCTTTTTGGTCTGACTGCATACTGCTCACATCCTTAGTATAATTTTCATAGTTAGCTACTTGTTACATGTAATGAGAGAAAATGCAAGCATAGTTTAGAAAATATGTTCCTGTATAAACTCTAACAAAATTCCTCATCTCTGCTACTCCCCCAAGTTCTGGAGACTTCCAGAGACCATAAGTAGTGGATTTTATTTCTTTTTTCAAGTTAAATCTTTTCCATTTTATTCCCACCCATAACCCCTGGAGGAGGCAGGGCAACCCACTCCAGTATTCTTTATTGAAGAATCCCATGGAAAGAGAGCCTGGTAGGCTATAGTCCATAGCATTACAAAAGAGTTGGATGAGGCTGAAATGACAGCACTCACAGGTAATATTGTAATGTTCATGAAACAATCAGATATCTGTATTTTACTGCCACACTGATGTTTTCATCTCTCTATTAATATGTATCTACAATTTATCATAGGAGGAGGTATGGCACCCCACTCCAGTACTCTTGCCTGGCAAATCCCATGGGTGGAGGAGCCTGGTATGCTGCAGTCCATGGGGTCTCAAAGAGTTGGACGCGACTGAGAGACTTCCCTTTCACTTTTCACTTTCATGCATTGGAGAAGGAGATGGCAACCCACTCCAGTGTTCTTGCCTGGAGAATCACGGGGACAGGGGATCCTGGTGGGCTGCTGTCTCTGGGGTCACACAGAGTCGGACACAACTGAAGTGACTTAGGCACTAGCCACAATTTATCATAATCATATATTCAGCAAATTCTCCAGTGTCTTTAATTTCTCATTCATAATTTTGTCTGTACACAATAAGACACAGGCTACCTTAGTACTGTAGCAAACACACATATCTAAAGGATAAACAAATGCCAAAAATTAAACAGTTTTTGTAAAGACAACATTCTATGGATCTACCAGAATCCATTTCCTTTAATGCTAAAACCAGCAATTTTATAGAATCATTTTTACTATAAACATATTTGGTAAAGACTGATAATTATCTCTTGAAATTCCAGTATGTGGAAAATATAGCTTCTCAGTTTGAAGGAAAGAAAGTCCCTAAAACACTGCCCAGAGATCTCTTCTTCTTTGTCTTCCCTTTCCTGGAGGCAATAATTGGAAAAAGAAGATGGAAAATGTTGTTTTGAGGGGCAATTCTTCATAGTATTTCTGTACATGTATGAAAGTTCTTATTCAAGACAATATTTTCAAGGATTTTTTAAAAATATCAAAACCCTTGAAAGATAAAGCTTTGTTTTATATTGCAAAATCCATTGAAAGATAGAAGGACAGAAGGCATTATTATTTCCTGAGATAAAAGGAATAATATCTCCCTCTGGGCCAAATGTTAGGTGGGTTTACTTACAGACCCTTTTATAAAACTGGGGTTATCTTAAGCTCAGGGTCTCTCAACTATAACACTTGCCCACTGAGTGCAGCTGTACTCACCTCTTTATGTTTTTCTTAAAATTTGTGGGACAAGGGGAACAAACAAAGCAAATCTGAAGCTGGTACTGACCCAGGAATCTTATACCTTCTACCAGTATCTATAAAAGTGTGATAACCTAACTTATTAGGTTGTAAGTAGGACAAACTCTCAGACCTTTGTAACAATTTTGGAGGTAATTGAAGGATGGAATACTAACAGAGACATGACTTTCTAAAAGAAGAAAGTAAAAGGATTTTATGTTTCTCATATCCCCAGGTTAAAGGATATGAGAATACTTTCCAGGACTTGCAGCAAATGCTCTCAAGTTATGGGCAAGAAGTGATGGGGTGAAGTTAAGAACAATCCTATAACTTTTAATGATGCTTCAGGGTAGGAAGTAAGCTTGAAACAAGCTACCCAAATGAGTCTTTTGCTTGTCTTTATTCCTCTAGGTAGGAAATGGATGAATCAAGGAGTCCCAAAGCTGGTACACAGGGCTTTGGGTAAACTGAAAACAGGGGAAGTTTGATTGAGTCATATGTCTGTTTGAAATAAAAAGTAACTGTGACTTACTGGTAGAAAGCTGCTTTCTCTCTTCATGGCCACTGTCAGCTGCTTTGAGAAAACAGGCTGAGTATTCATTCTATGGATATAATTTGGGAAAATAGATCAGGGGAGGGAAGAACTCAAACTTTTTTTAACTCTGTTAGATGGAGAAGGAAATGGCAACCCACTCCAGTATTCTTAACTGGAGAATCCCAGGGACGGAGGAGCCTCATGGGCTGCCATCTATGGGGTCGCAGAGTCGGACAGAACTGAAGTGACTTAATAGGAGTAGATGCAGATCCCAAATCTCCATCTTACCCAGACTTGTGTGAGGAGGAGACATCTGGATTCAATTGTTGGGATTCAGCAAGATTCATTGTGGGAAAAGAAAGCTAACATGGTCGTATGTTTGGGGGCCTTTGGGCTAATTCATTGCACTGTTTTGTTGCTTCTAGACCTGCCTGTATGGTAGGAATTGGTGAGTTTTTGGAACTTCCCCATTCTACAAGTGCTAGAAAATCAGTCTGATTATGGAAGAGCTCACTTAGAGAGAGACTAGTGAATACAATCTTTCTTGGCTTTTACCACAAGTGAATGGTCATGATTTAGCTTGAGATTCTTTCCCACTTGAGGCCCGATGCTTTCCTTTACAGATGATGTCTGTGTGTGGTAGGTCAGAAGCAGGAGTCTCAGTTGTCCTATTAACATATCTCTATCATCAATATAATGATACAGTCCATTCCTTTGATAAGTACCAAAGTGTTTTGGGACTATGTGGGAACATTCATGATTATCCATCCAACAGTCAAGGAAAAACTATTGTCTCTTTGGATCCCAGGCATCAAAAAAGAGGGACTAGCCCCTTGTTGGGCATTTTGGACAAAAAGACAGAATAAGTCTCCGTGACTGATGACTGTTGATTGGAACCTCTGGAAAAAAGAGACAACCTCTACCCAGAGGTGGTACTTGGAGTTTTGAACTTAAAATCTCCCTGTTAGAGCTTCCAGGTATACTTCTTCCTTTTTTTTTTTTTTTTAATTGGAATATAATTGCTTTACAATGTTCTGCTAGTGTCTGCTTTGAAAAGTGAATCAGCAATACATACACATATATTCCCTCAATCTTGAAACTCTCTCACATCTCCTCATCCCACCCCTCTAGCCATCACAAAGCACTGAGCTGACTCCCTACGCTATGCAGCTGTGTCCCACTAGCTCTCTGTTTTGCAAGTGGTGGTGTATATATGTCAATGCTACTTTCTCCATTTATCCCACCTTCCTCTTCTAACCCTGTGTCCACAAGACCTTTCTCTACACCAGTGTCTCTATTCCTGCCCTGCAACTAGGCTCATCTATACCAGGTACATCTCTTTTGAAAAGTAGATATTTATCTTGTTGTTGTTCAGTCACTAAGTATTTTTTGATCTTTGTAACCCCATAAACTGCAGCACACCAGGCCTCCCTGTCCTTCACTATCTCCCAAAGTTTGCTCAAATTTATGGCCATTGAATTGGTGATGCTCTCTAACAATCTCATCGTCTGTCACCCTCTCCTCCTTTGCCTTCAAACTTTCACAGTATCAAAGTCTTTCCCAGTGAGTTGGCTCTTCGCATTGAAAGGTTGCTGCTGAAACACAAAAGACGCCAGAATTCTTGGCCTCCAGAGAAGAATTCAATCTGGGGCCAGAGACGAGGCTTGATCGCTCAGAGCTTTTGTTTAATAAAGTTTTATTAAAATATAAAAGAGATAGAGAAAGCTTCTGACAGACATCAGAAGGAGGATGGAGAATGCCCCCTCCTTAGTGTTAGCAAGGGAGTTATATATTTTTAAATTAGTTATTACAATGAATCAAAAGAATGTCTGGAGGGTGTAAAGATCTTACTAGACCCAATCCCATAATTTGCATTTTAAGATAACAGGATAAGCCAGATTTTTAGGAAGTAGAAACTGTCCTCAGGCTGGATACATTGTTGTTATATGATCCTTCAGTTAAGTTCAGTCGCTCAGGTGTCCGACTCATCACGACCCCATGAATCACAGCACGCCAGGCCTCCTTGTCCATCACCAACTCCCAGAGTTCACTCAGACTCACATCCATCGAGTCAGTGATGCCATCCAGTCATCTCATCCTCTGTCGTCCCCTTCTCCTCCTGCCCCCAATCCCTCCCAGCATCAGAGTCTTTTCCAATGAGTCAACTCTTTGCATGAGATGGCAAAAGTACTGGAGTTTCAGCTTAAGCATCATTCCCTCAAAAGAAAGGCTGAAGGGCTGATCTCCTTCAGAATGGACTGGTTGGATCTCCTTGCAGTCCAAGGGACTCTCAAGAGTCTTCTCCAACACCACAGTTCAAAAGCATCAATTCTTCGGCGCTCAGCCTTCTTGATGGTCCAACTCTCATATCCATACATGACCACTGGAAAAACCATAGCCTTGACTAGATGGACCTTTGTTGGCAAAGTAATGTCTCTGCTTTTTAATATGCTATCTAGGTTGGTCATAACTTCCAAGGAATAAGCGTCTTTTAATTTCATGGATGCAGTCACCATCTGCAGTGATTTTGGAGCCCCAAAAAATAAAGTCTGACACTGTTTCTACTGTTTCCCCATCTATTTCCCATGAAGCAATGAGATCAGATGCCATGATCTTTGTTTTCTGAATGTTGAGCTTTAAGCCAACTTTTTCACTCTCCCCTTTCACTTTCAAGAGGCTTTTTAGTTCCTCTTCACTTTCTGCCATAAGGGTGGTGTCATCTACATATCTGAGGTTATTAATATTTCTCCTGGCAATCATGATTCCAGCTTGTGTTTCTTCCAGTCCAGCGTTTCTCATGATGTACTCTGCATATAATTAAATAAGCAGGGTGACAATATACAGCCTTGATGTACTCCTTTTCCTATTTGAAACCAGTCTGTTGTTCCATCTCCAGTTCTAACTCTTGCTTCCTGACCTGCATACAGATTTCTCAAGAGGCAGGTTAGGTGGTCTGGTTTTCCCATCTCTTTCAGAATTTTCCATGGTTTATTGCGATCCACACAGTCAAAGTCTTTGGCATAGTCAATAAAGCAGAAATTGATGTTTTTCTGGAACTCTCTTGCTTTTTCCATGATCCAGAAGATGTTGGCAATTTGATCTCTGGTTCCTCTTCCTTTTCTAAAACCAGCTTGAACATCAGGAAGTTCATGGTTCACATATTGCTGAAGTCTGGCTTGAAGAATTTTGAGCATTACTTTACTAGCGTGTGAGATGAGTGCAATTGTGCGCTGGTTTGAGCATTCTTTGGCATTGCCTTTCTTTGGGATTGGAATGAATACTGACCTTTTCCAGTCCTGTGGCCGCTGCTGAGTTTTCCAAATTTGCTGGCATATTGAGTGCAGCACTTTCACAGCATCATCTTTCAGGATTTGAAAGAGCTCAACTGGAATTCCATCACCTAAACTAGCTTGGTTCGTAGTGATGCTTTCTAAGACACACTTGACTTCGCATTCCAGGATATGTGGCTCTAGATGAGTGATCACACCATCATGATTATTTGGGTGGTGAAGATCTTTTTTGTACAGTTCTTCTATATATTCTTGCCACCTCTTTTTAATATCTTCTGCTTCTGTTAGGTCCATACCATTTCTGTCCTTTATCGAGCCCATCTTTGAGTTTAAACTGAGTTGTTTGTTGTGTAATCATTAGTTCCAGGCTTAAAGATAAAAAAGTTTTATGTGACTAAGACTAAGGAATGTAGAGGAAAAAAAAAAAAAAAAAGTTTGTCCTTTCCTCTTCCTTGAGAATTCCAGACCCCCCTCTCCTTGGGGACCCCCAGACATCTTATCAACCTGCCTAGGAATTGACACTCAGCATCAGGTAGCCAAAGTATTGGAGCTTCAGCTTCAATATCAATAACTCCAATGAATATCTAGGGTGGATTTCTTTTAGGATTGATTGTTTTCTTTTAGGATTAGCCTGCTACTGGGCTCTTGTTGGAACTAAATGCCTGATGCATAGAGGTCATGTGACTCTCTGGCCTGGTTTCTGCATTTTGTGGTAGATCTGTTGGGATCCAATGATTATCATAGTATTAAGGGCCCAAAATGAAAATGGCATATTCAGAAACACAGCTGCTGACCCCAGTTGTATCTTGGCTTTATTAAAAACAAACAAACAAATAAAATAAACTGACAGCTATACCTTAGTTTATGAGGCCTTTCTGCCTCACGCCACCTCTTGAAGTGGTGCTACTTAAACTAGGGTGTGTGATTCATAGTGGCTCCCCTAAGTGCCTAAAGTTTGTTCACGGATTGTTCAGCTAAGCAAAAACCAGATGTCTCCTAGGATGCTGCAGATCTTTAGCCTAATACTCAGCTCTGCAAACATCAGTCAGTATCAGATGAAGTCATTATGTTTAGAAATCAGAAATCTGACTCTTGCTATTTGTACTTATGACCTAGATTTTTGGTCTATCACATGGAAAACTACTACATTAAAAGTCATGTGTAAAATACATAGCTAGTGAGAACTTGTTATATGCTGTTGCCCTCCAATTAAAAAAAAAAAAAAGTCAACCCTCTTTGGGGTCATCAATTGTGGAAACAGATTACAGTTGTTGACTGAACTATCTGGGTCATTCACATAGATTCCCATGAAGAAAAAGGGCCCATTTTCTGATAAGATCTATGGTAATCAAATCATGGATAGAGTCTGGCTCTGATGATAATAACAATAATACCTACTTCATAGGGTTATTTGCAGGTCAAATGGGATTAGATGAATTATAAAATTTGAACAGTTCCTGGAATATAGTTAGTTCATATAAGTGCTAGCTATTCTTCATATTATCATTAGATTTCTTATCATAGGGGCTTCTTTATTTTCTTTCTCAGCATTGATGGAAGTCATTGAACAATTAACTTTATTCCCTGTCCCAAAACAGAAACTCATTTGCAGGTTGTAGCTTCTCAAACAGTGGGTATTGCTGTATTTCTGTGAACACCGGCTGTACTTAAAAGTACGGAAAACTGTGGGCTCCTACCTTACTGCCTTTCTTCCATCTAGGTTTATCTGCACTATATCTCAGACTCCTCCAAATTTGAGGCATGTTGATGACTTGATTGTTTTTTTAAGCACCCTTATAAATTTCCACTGTATGAAACAATTTTAAGCAGATTCTAGAAAAATATTGTTCTTTTTAATTCTTAACGTTTGAACTATTAGTACTAAAGAAATATTTTTTAATTTCTCTACAGACTTTATACCAGAAATATTATTAATTGTGAAAAGTATAGATGTTATCAAGAGACAATACTGCACAGAAAGTATAAAGGGACATATTCAAAATTTATTGATTTTTAATAGAAAACATTCAGAAAATTATCTGGACAGAGATGGCTGAACTAAGCAGAGATGTCACAGTGTATTTCCATTTGGAGGAGCTATCACCTGAGTTGATCAGATCTTTGTAGGGATGGAAAGCTACCACTGACATCTTCTGAAAGTAGCAATTATTTAACAGGTCTAAGTTCTAATCTCCCAACCATTCTCTGGAGTAAGGTTTCCTTATATGGCAACTCAGCTATGTGCTTCCTATGAACAAGAAATAATGAGGCTGCATGAGTTGGGGGTTAATATGCAGTAATCCAGAATTTTAAACTAGAATCATTTCACAGCAAGCCCAGAGTCTTACCACCTAGCAGGAATTATTGCTGTAGTATGCAAAAATATAATAATCACATTAGTAATTTTGGTTTTTATGTAGGTTTGTTAGATCCTGAGTCATTGAACAAAGAACTCAAAAAATTTAAAGCAAAGTGCTTTGTTTCAAAACATAGTTGAAACTATATATTTTACTTTCTAAAGGGCACTATAGTAATTTGTTTTCTATGAATTAAAAGAAATCATTCTATTGACTAATGTCTGTATTGTATGTATACATAAAAGGAAGATTCAAAAATGAAAGTTGTAATTCCTTTTCAAGTCAAGATGGAATGCTAGGAATTTGGTCTATTTTTCCAATGAAAACAAATACAAAAACCAGACAAAATGCACAAAATAATGGCTTTTAAGACATTGGACATCAGGCAATAAAGTGTAATGATCCTAAGGGAAAATGAAACAAATGAGGTGAGTCTTGTAATTAGCCTAACTCAGTGTCTACAGAGAGTTTCTAGGCCACAGTGCCAGCACAGTTAATCCTTGTGGAGTCTGGTATTTCCCTGAATTTAGGAATCAGAATTAGAATGCTGGAAAGAATAAGGAGGCTAGGGCTTAGAATACTGAATACCGAATAGGAGAGAGCTAAATCAAGGGACAGCTCTGGGGATCTCTGGAGGGTCTCCCACAGGTTCTCAGCTGAATGATGACTAGGGAATACATGGGAGTGAATCACCCAGGATCAGAGAAATAACCATCAGAAAGAACTGTAACACAGCCAATAACTCACATAGAATAGAAAAACCACATAATTCATGGGACATTGAGAAAATCACTCAGAAGCCAGCTATCCTCAAAAGGATCCTAACATTCCAAGAAACTTAACTTCATCCAGAATATAGTTCAAGAATATTTTTCAGAATAAAAATATCCATCACTTAACATAATAAAAGTCAGGAGCTGGAATTCAATAAAAAATTGCCAGATGTGCAAGAGGAAGGAAAATACCATCCACAACGAGGAGAAAACCAGTCAACTGAAGCAAATTTAAAAAAAAAAGAAATGTTGCTAGTGTTAAAAATATACATAAGAATCTTATGAGTTCTTATATGTTTATGCTATATATTCAAAAAGATAACAATTGTACATGTTAAGTAGACAATGGGAGTGGTTTAGTTGCTAAATTGTGTACCACACTTGCAACCCCATGGACTGTAGCCTGCCAGGCTCTTCTGTCCATGGGATTCTCCAGACAAGAATACTGGAGTGGGTTGCCATTTCCTTCTCCAAAGTAGACAACGGGAGACATAAAAAAGCTTCACATCAGAATTCTAGAGATGAAAATTCTAAGGTCTGAGATGAAAACAAAAAAAAAAAAGAAAATTAAACTAGATGAGATTAATGATATAATTTAAAAAAAAAAAAGGGGGGGGGGAAGAGAGGAAATGTGCTTGGCTGACTTTATTTTTCTGGGCTCCAAAATCACTGCACAGGATGATTGAAGCCATGAAATTAAAAGATGCTTACTCCTTGGAAGGAAAGTTATGACCAACCTAGAGAGCATATAAAAAAATAGAGACATTACTTTGTCAACAAAGGTCTGTCTAGTCAAGTCTATGGCTTTTCCATTGGTCATGTATGGATGGGAGGGTTGGACTATGAAGAAAGCTGAGCACGGAAATATGAACTGTGGTGTTGGAGAAGACCTTTGAGAGTCCCCTGGACTGCAAGGAGATGCAATTAGTCCATTCTAAAGGAAATTGGTCCTGGATGTTCATTGGAAGGACTGATGTTGAAGCTGAAACTCCCAATACTTTGGCCACCTGATGCAAAGAGCTGACTCATTTAAAAGACCCTGATGCTGGGAAAGATTTAGGGCAGAAGGAGAAGGGTACGACAGAGGATGAGATGGCTGGATGGCATCACCGACTCAATGGACATGGGTTTGGGTGGACTCTGGGAGTTAGTGATAGACAGGGAGGCTTGACTTGTGGCGGTTCATGGGGCCGCAAAGAGTCGGACATGGCTGAGCAACTGAACTGAACTGAACTATACTAAAAAAGTCAATGAGAGATTAATGACAGAATAGCTGTTGCATAATAAAAGATGAAAATACATGAAGAAGTATTAGTAGAAATTATCAAAAAGAAAATGGGCACAGCATTTACGAACTGTGGGCCAACTTCAGGTTGCCTAACCCACAAATAACTGCAGTCTCTGAAAGATAGAAGAGGAGGGAATCAAAAACAAACAAACAAGCTGTGACTAAGTAATGGTCAATTCTAAAATTTATGAATATTGTAAACTCACGTATGTCAAAAATTCAATAAAAATCAATTTCAAGAAACATGAGATAAACTCCACCAGGTTATATTGTAAACTAGCCGCTAAAAAACCCATATATAGAGAAACCGAGAAAAAAGACACGTTACTCATGAGGAGTGATAGCAGGTTACTCATTGACACCATACAGACTGAAAAATGTTTTGGTGATAACTTATAAGTATTTAGAAAAAAGAACAATCATCTCTGAATTGTACACCCAATGAAAATAGTTTCAACATTCAAAACAAAAATAATGTCCTTTTTAAACATAAGATAAAAGAATGAATTTATGACCTAAATCCATGAAGAGATGTTAAAGGCAGAAAGAAAACAATTCCAGTTTGAATCTGGAGCTAGGCAAAGAATTAGGAACACTGAAAATTTTGTGGGCAAATGCAAAACATTTTTTTTTTCCATTATTGAATCTCTCAGAAAGGGAAAGTACTACTTTAAAGGAAAAGCAACAAAAATGAATTGTGACCTTTATAAAATAGAAAGAAAGAAAATGTAAGACAGCAGAAGCATCAATGCCAGGAAAGGAGAAATTGACATAGACTGTTGTATTTATTATTATTATTATTATTATAAGTGAAGTGGTAGCTCACTTGAGAGTAGAAGGTGACAGATTAAAGATGTTCAACAATCAAATTAAAAATTATTATAGTTAAAAAGCCAACAGAAGACATAAAATGAAATCATATTATATGTTCAATGAAATAAAATGAAGAGGCCCAAAGTTCTATTTGACTTAATTCTATCCTCTTTTACAGCTTCCCAAGTGAGTCAGTGGTAAAGAATCTGCCTGCCAATGCAGAAACCCTGGGAGATGTGGGTTTGTTTCCTGGGTGAGGAAGATCCCTGGAGGAGGAAATGGCAACCCACTCCAGTATTCTGTCCAGGATAATCCCAGGGACAGGATAGCCTGGTGGACTTACAGTCCAAGATGTCACAAAGAGTCAGACCCAACTGAGTGGCAGTGCCTGCTTGGCTTATCCACTTTTTATGTTCTATGTAGCAATAGAGTAAAACTAGATGTTCAATAAACATATATTAATTAAAATATTTGAAGTATTGTGAGACATTGAGGAAAGACAGAATAACCATGTGAATCTCCCAAGCTTATAGTTGGTGCTAGGATGGACAAATTGATGTTACAACATGTTCTAATGAACTTCCCTGATAGCTCACTTGGTAAGGAATCCACCTGCAATGCAGGAGACCCCAGTTCAATTCCTGGATCAGGAAGATCCCTTGGAGAAGGGATAGATTACCCACTCCAGTATTCTATGGCTCACCTTGTGGCTCAGCTAGTAAAGAATAATATGCCTGCAATGCGAGAGACATGGGTCAGATTCCTGGGTTGGGAAGATCCCCTGGAGAAGGGAAAGGCTACCCACTCCAGTATTCTGGCCTGGAGAATTCCATAGACTTTATAGTCCATGGGGTCACAAAGAGTCAGACATGATTGAGCAGCTTTCACTTTCTTTAAAGTTCTAAAATTCTTGGTAATATGAGAAGTTGGCCTGAAAAATAGCAGGGAGAAAATGCAAACCAGAACTTGATATAGATCTATAACCTTAGCTTAAGTGACAGGGGATTTTTCATCAAGGTTGGTAATCAATAAGACAGTGTACCAATTTGGCACATTTAATTTTTTCAAGGTCTGTCATTACTGTCAAAGAGTTTCCTTTCATTTTACTTAATATAAATGCAAAGATCAGTTTAAATAGGCAGAAGTCAATAAAGCATTATTCCTGTCCATCTCTCAATAACTGGAGGCATCTTTATATTATTATTTCACATCAAGAAGTTCCCTGGTATCTTAACTCAAGTACAACATAATTGTCTCTTTAAGGTTGTGGCAAATTCTTTGGTTGATTGGTTTTATTTTTTTAAAGTCATAGAGACAAAACTCAACTAAAATGAAGAACCTGAACATTTCTTAGCTGGAACGATTTCCACTGTCAAAAATCATTATACACACACTGTATTATGTTTTACAGCTTAAAATATTATACCATTGTTCTTTTAGGAGATAACTTAAATGAAAAAGTAACTTGTAACTACACAGGGATCAAGTAAGGTGATTCAATCTCTCTTGGATACTTGGTTATGAGAAAAGCCATGTTCAGGGATATTTGTAATTGAAAAGATAGATGAGACGACCCAGAAATAAACTTTTCTTTTAACATATTTAACACACAGTTAATGCACACAAGCTAATCTATGTTTGAAGCAATCATGAAATATTTAACATAAGTTTTAGAAATCAAAGATATATGTTACTCACTGTAGATTACAACAAAAAATGAAAAAAAAAATATTAGTCTTATAAGGTAGAAATTGGCACATTCATTTGTTAAATGAAACTAAAAAGAGTGCAATGATTATTTTGTTTAGTTATTGAAATTTATTTTAATTCATCCTACATTTTTCAAATTCTAATTGTTATAATGTTAAAAATCTGAAATGAAAATGATCCTTTGAAATGGAATACCTTGTATCTAGAAATGAATTAATAGCAGAGGATTAGTTTCATATGTTAGTTTATGATACTAAATACACATTTTCACATATATTAACTGGTGCATCATATTCTCTTTTGATAATTAAAAAAGCAATATTTATGCAGTTTTTGGTAATCCATTTACTTTGAGAGAAATAAAATTTTTTAACTTGATAATTTCTGATTTATTGTATCAGACATAAGGTTAAGTGTATGAGTACTTACATAAGTTGTATACTGTCTGTGCAGCTTGAATTTAAGTTTATAAATTAGTGCCATAATAATCAATATCTACCCAATGCACCCCTTAAACTGTGCATATTTCATTAATTTTGCATTAGTTCAACTATCTTAGAGATCCTGACTAGTATTAAAAATGAAAGCATCCTGGTTAATGGATGATTTATTGTAACACAGTATACAAAGAAGACGCTCAATTGCCTATTTGCTAGATTGTAACAAGGTGAAATACCATTGATAATATCTACTTGTGCATTTATATAAATCCCTTAACCCTCTTCCACTGTATTTCTAATGTGATTATCTTGGTCAAATATGTTTCCCTCTATTTTATCTGACTCTATCTCACTATCTTTTTAATCTGCTAGTTCTTTGTGTATTTAGGGACCATCTCCAACCATTTTCCTTTATTGTCTATATACTCATCTCTGCTTTTTTTCCTGCTCATTTCAGCCAATAAATTCTCTTGAATATTTGAGTGTCTCCAAACAAAAATGCATAATCCATGTAGAAAAGAATTCTTGGGTTTAAACCCTGACTCCAAAGTTTTCTAGTTGTGTGATCTCTGTTTTTCAGTAACTTCATCAGTAAAATGGTGAGAATAACAATATCTACAGCATTGAAATATGTACATTACCATATGTGAAATAGATCACCAGTCCAAGTTCAATGCATGAAACAGGGCACTCAAAGCTGGTGCACTGGGACAACCCTTAGGGACGGGAAGGGGAGGGAGGTGGAAGGGGAGTTCAGGATGGGGGACACATGTGCACCCATGACTCAATCATGTCAATATATGGCAAAAACCACTACAATATTGTAAAGTAATTAGCCTCCAATTAAATTAACTAATTACAAAATAATATCTACTTCTTAGAGTTTGTAGCTTAAATGAAGAAAAATGCAAGAGCACTTTGAATCATGCTTGATACTATAGTAATATTTGCTATCGTTATTCTTTTCACCAATATATTTAAAATAGGAAGCCAGACTCAAACTGCCATTTGCAAGTAAACCTGTTCAATCTAATTAATATGATTGTTTTCATAAAATTATTGATTCTGTAAAAAGAACTGAATAATTCATAAAATATTTCTGTGGTATAATTTAACATTATGTAGGAGACAATTTTTAAAAGTTTATTAGCCTATGCATCTGCCATTTTATCCTCTGGCTTATATCTTAAGGCAATAGTCAAATAAAAGAGAAAATTAAAAATATATTTATCAGTTAGTTAGTTCAGTAGCTCAGTCATGTCCGCCTCTTTGCGACCCCATGAATCGCAGCACACCAGGCCTCCCTGTCCATCACCAACTCCCAGAGTCTACCCAAACTCAGGTCCATTGAGTCGATGATGCCATCCAGCCATCTCATCCTCTGTTGTCCCCTTTTCCTCCTGCCTTCAATCTTTCCCAGCATCAGGGTCTTTTCCAATGAGTCAACTCTTTACATGAGGTGGCCAAAGTATTGAAGTTTCAGCTTCAACATCAGTCCTACTAATGAACACCCAGGACTCATCTCCTTTAGGATGGACTGGTTGGATCTCCTTGCAGTCCAAGGGTCTCTCAAGGGTCTTCTCCAACACCACAGTTCAAAAACTTATTCTTCGGCGCTCAGCTTTCTTTATAGTCCAACTCTCATATCCGTACATGATCACTGGAAAAACCATATCCTTGACTAGATGGACCTTTTTTGGCAAAGTAATGTCTCTGCTTTTCAATATGCTATCCAGGTTGGTCATAACTTTCCTTCCAAGGTGTAAGCATCTTTTAATTTCATGGCTGCAATCACCATCTGGAGTGACTTTGGAGCCCCTGAAAATAAAGTCTGACACTGTTTCCACATGAGGCTAACCAAACTTTGTTTATGATATGTTCTAAAAATGGGAAAACTTAAAGTCTAAGGATAATAGAGTGCTTCAAAAACTACTATATAACCATATAAGGAGAATGGGCAGATATAAAAAATAATACTCTAGGTGCTTATCTCTTAAGCACCATAGAAAATATGTTTTATTTTTCCCCCATATTTAATAACATAGGCTTTGAGCCCAGATGGCTTGTCGTCAAATCTCAGCCCATTCAACCTATAATTCTGGGCTTGGACAAATAATCTCTCCAATCTTTTTTTTTTTTTTTTCCCTAGGTAAAATAAGTTTGTGAGGATTAAACATATCATTAATTTGAAATAGAATTTAGCACATTAAAATGTTTCATAATAATAAAAGTATTAATTTTACTACTGCTGCACAAGAATAATATTTCAAAATTTTCTAGAAATTTGTACGTTGCATCTCTCTTTTCAAAATGATCATCCTGAATTGAAAGATCTATTTTGTAAATATAAAGAATTAGTTGTTTCTAAATCTGCAATTCCATAATCTCATCTAAGCTTTACAACTTTGTTGCAAATGCCTGTAGTTTTGATGTATTGCTGTCTGTATGCATGCTAAGTCACTTTAGTCATATCCGACTCTTTGCAACCCCATGGATTGTAGCTCGCCAGCCTTCTCTCTCCATGGGATGCTCCAGTTAAGAATACTGTAGTGGATTGCCATGCCCTCCTGCAGGGAATCTTTCCAACCCAGGGATTGACCCAGTGTTTTTTAAGTCTCCTATATTAGAAGCCAGGTATGTTCCCACTAGCACCTCCTGGGAAGCCCTATACAGCTGTTTTACTGCTGTTCAGTCACCCTCATGGA
This sequence comes from Ovis canadensis, assembly GCF_042477335.2. NCBI lineage: Eukaryota > Metazoa > Chordata > Mammalia > Artiodactyla > Bovidae > Ovis > Ovis canadensis. The sequence goes on from NC_091245.1 coordinate 140,832,364, forward strand.
CTGCAGCACATCAGGACTTCCTGTCTCTCACCATCTCCTGAAGTTTGTCCAAGTTTATGTCCATTGCATTGGTGATATCATCTCATCCTCTGATGCCCTCTTCTCCTTCTGCCCTCAATCTTTCCCAGTATCAGGGACTTTTCCAATGAGTCAGCTGTTCTTATCAGGTGACCAAAATACAGCTTCTGCATCAGTCCTTCCAAGGAGTATTCAGGATATATTTCTGTCTGGGTATTGCTAAATATGCAAACTCAGAAATTCCAACTATGCCCTCATAATCTCCTTCACATCAACTTTCTCTTCTGCAGTCCTCTATTTGTTAATATATTGCTATCTAGTAAGAATTTTAAAAATGATAGGCTCAGATTTCAATAAATTTCTCTTCCTCGTCTTTCATATCAAATTGGTTACTCTGAACTGAATGATATCCTCCTGGAAGGCTTACATTGAAGACCTACCCTTAAAGTGACTATATTGGAGATGAGACTCCTGGAGGCAATTACAGTTGGATGAGATCATGAGGAAGGAACCCTTATGATGGGATTGTGGCTTTATAAGAAGAGTTAAGAGAGATACTGTTCTCTCTTCCACATGAGGACAAAATTAGAAGGCAACAACCCAGGAAGAGTGTTCTCCACCAGGAAACTAATCTATCAGGAACTTGATCACAGACTTGCTAGGTTCCCAAACATCTATTGTTCAAACACCCATGCTGTGCTTGGTTGCTTCAGTCATATTTGACTCTTTGTGAACCTGTCGACTGTAGCCCACCAGCCTCCTCTGTCCACAGCATTTACTGGACAAGAATATTAGAGTGGGTTCCCATTTCCTCCTCCAGGGGATCTTCCCAATACAGGGACTGAACTCAAGTCTTTTGTGTTTCCTGCATTGGCAGGCTGATTCTTCACCACTGAGTCACCTGGGAAATCTTGTTTACCATAATCTAGTCTATGATATTTTCTTATAGCAGCCCTGGCAGACTAGGTTGTCAGGAATCCATTTATGCAGATTAGTTTAGGATCTCTATCTCTAATCAGAGTATCACTACATCCTCCTCACTGTCTTTGTAAGGTATGAATCTTCCCTTTACAATATTTCTATCAAATGTTACTGAACATTTTTTTCCAGCAAGTAATTTGATAATATCACTCCTTTACAAAAAGCAAAACCAAATTTATCTCAATTTCCTGTTATTAAGTGTAAAAACAATCTATACTCCTTACTTTTTATACTAATTGAGCACAAAATAGGTAAACACACAAATATTAGCTTTAGGAGTGCCTAGAAAGTGATTAAAACATTATGGTTAATGTGTTAGCTACCCCTGCTTAATTTAGCTGCTAAAACTAATGTAGCAGATGTTGCTGATGCCCCAACACAATTCTCTTCCATGGCATATGTGCTCAAATCCCAGCCTCTGTGAGTTTTGGTTAATAATTCATTGTTGCCCCCTCTATGGTGACCATCCTTTGACCAAATGGGAGCCTTCTAACATTGGAGGCTACTCCCCACCCCTTTCCCCCACCCTATCTTCCTTGGACAAAAGGCCTCTGCCAATGATAAGTTAATACTGGGGTAGGAAATGACCTGCCTCTCCTCGGTAGTGCACAAATATGTGCTTTAGGCTTCTGGATCAGAGATATTTCTACTTACCTGAATTCCCTAACCTGCTTCCTATACTCCATTTTCCCTTATAGCATTTCCTTAATAATCACTTTATAATAATTCCATGCCTCAGGTTTTGCTTCTCAGAAACCCCAAATAAGGGAAACAACACTATCATTATTATTCATAAGTTTGTAGATCAGTCGGATGGTTCTTTGGGTCCTGGGTGACTGTGCATTTTGTCTGTGATTGCCTGTGGGCTTGGAAGGTAGCCCTGTTATTGTGCCTGGGCTCTCTCACATGGTTGGGGTTGATTGGCAGTCAGCTGCTCCTGGGCAGCTCAGCTCTCTCCCATGTGTTCTCTTACATCTCTTCAATAGGCTAACCTAGACATGTTTTCAGTAGATCACAAAGGAGCAAGAGAAAGAAGTCCAAAAGACCTCTCCAACTCTCAGTCACCTCTGAACCATTTAATTCAAGAAAGCAAGTTACAAGCCAGCCTATCTTTTTATTTCTGATCATAAAGTAAAAGGTCTTTGGTGTTTGAAAGCTTTATGTCTTCACTCAGCTTATATTGAACCTTTTGTCAGAATGTCTTCAAAAGGAGTGAAAGAGTGACAGGTGGAGAAAGAATCTTTGGTAAAGAAACCTGGATCCAGGTCATTATTTGTTTGCATGTTTATCCTTCTTATTACATTGGATTACTTTCCCTCAGAGGAAAAGTAATTAATAGATCAGTCCTATTAATGATTATGTTGAATTTATTTATTACTCAAAGACTCATTAAAGTCCCATATGTACCCATCATTCTATTAGGCACTGAAGATTTGAATTTCAATCAATTTTTCCTTTTATATTTTTCTTATCCATTTCTTTTGAATTTTCATTTACTTTACTTTTTTTTTTAGAAAGATGTCACATTCATTCTCATGTCAAACTTTTCAAAGTTATATTACAAATCTCATTTCCATCAGTCCAGGCTCCATTATAGGTATATTTTGAAGCAGGTCCTTTTAAGTTCAACAATCATATTAACTGACAAGTTAAAGACAGGAGTAATTAGAGCATGAAATATATACTTCAGGGTCACCTTACATTTGCAGTGTAAATCATGATCCAAAACACTAAATCACCTAGATTTTGACAAGGAGCCTTCAGCTAATTTCCTTATCTTTGGAGGAGTACACCCTTTAGCTTGTTAGTAGAAGTTGCTAATATTGGAAATGTATAAACAGGACGAGCCCATCCATGCATACAGGCACCTTCTTCTTAAAGTAGAAATTTTCTCTTTCCCTTGCATAATAGTTTACTGAAAAGTCCTTTTTGATTTATGCTCTTTGGTTATCTTCTGAATAAAAATGAGGAAGGGTTCTACTCTCTTATTTTGTATTCCTGATATAGAATGTGGGAAGATCAAATGGTAAGTGAGACAATCAAATTAGTTTTTATTGTTTCCATAGATTTTCATACTAAACAGAAAATTTTTTCTTCTGAGACTACTTTTAGAGAGAAGAAATAAAAGATCACTCAAACCTTATGTAAATAACTGTAACAGTGATGATTCTACCAAAAATCCTTACTTTTATGCTTATTGAGTTAAATAGTATGGAAAAGTATACCAGAGTGTGATAAAAACTTTGATTAGAAAATACTTTTGAATGTTCCTACCTCTAACAAATGCAAGAGATTCAGTTCACCTTCACTACAAATATAAATATCACTTATAGAAGAGTGAATTGGTCATCTAAGATGTCAGAATACCCAGGCATAGTTTAGACTGCTATGATAGAAAAATATCATTTTCACTGTGAGTACAGACTGTTTAATTTGTATCTATCCACCTGCAATGCAGGAGACCCTGGTTCAATTCCTGGATTTGGAAGATCCCCTGGAGAAGGGAAAGGCTACCCACTCCAGTATTCTGGCCTGGAGAATTCTATGGACTATATAGTCCATGGAGTTGCAAAGAATTGGACATGACTGAGACTTTCACTTCACTTCACACGATTAAACAAAAGAACATAAGTTTTAGAGCTAGACAAAATTAGGTTTTATTTTGCGATGAACCATTTACCAGCTGAGAACTTTAGTAAATAATTTAACCACCCTAAATATCTCATTTCTTTTTCTGAAATTATGGATGTTAATATCTCTTTTAAGAGTTAATTGTGAGGTAAAAAATAATCTAGACATCTAGCTTAATTTCTTGCATTGAATATACAATATGTGCAACTTACTGCTGTTATTATTATTATGAATGTTGTTTTATTGATGTTCTTATTACTGAGAAAATAGTTCAAGGTAATAACTCTTACCAGGCAATTTATTTTAACAAGTAATTCTTATATAAAAAGTAAACAACTAACTCTAGAATATTTGATAAACTGCCCTATGTTTAAGGTAATTAAAGATAGCACTGGGAAGAAAAGATTTCTCTCTAGTAAGTAGGTACATACTCCAAAAATCTTGACCTCTTGAGCAATGATAATTTAGTAAAAGTAAAGCAGTATTGATTTTCTGAAATGACAGGAGTTTTGCCCAGTTAAATAAATTGTTAGCAATGTTTATTAAACTGTATTTCAGTTAACTTAAAAGACTGATTCCTAAAAGCAGGCTAAAAAAGAAGAAAGTATGGTCCAGTGAATGTTGACTTAAATGTAGCATTTAAGTTTATTCCTTCTAAAGTAATATGAAGAAAACAAAATCAGACAGGGTTCACTTTAACACTTTTTTCTGAGTGAAATGCCTTGTCAATTACTTGTTCTTTTGTTCTCTATTTGAAATAGTATGAAAGTAAAAATATTTTTAAAGTGAAATAATGAAAAAGAAATTATATACAATCACCCTGCTCATTAATGTAACATTTTAAAATCTTACTATGTTATTTCTTCTAGAATGATCAAATGTTAGATTCATATAAAGATTTAAATAAAGGTACTACAGGCAGATTTTCAAAGGAAAATAATATTCTGAAAGAAGCATGTCTTATGATAATGTTTAAAAATAAAACTGGAAAACATGCTTTATCAAAAAATATTTTCATATGGATAAAGAATTTTGATAAATTAATGATAAAATGCATTTATATACTCCTTAAACTTAGAAAGTACCTTTCCACTATGTAAATAAGCGTGACAGCACTTTTATAGTCATTGTCATCCCAATTTTCATATTATCTTATTAGATTAATTAAAATATTAATTTCTAGAGGTTCAGAGTAAAACAAATTTCCATGATGCTATTATCAATATATATTTTAATGAAATCTTATAAAATACATATCATAAGGAAAGAAATGTTTTAAAAGTGTAAAGACAGAACTATCAGAGATACATAATATATGAAAAACAACTTTTTATCTTTATATCATTGCTCAGTGACTAAGTTCTGTTTGACTGTTTGTGACTCCATGAACACCAGGTTTCCCCCTGTCCTTCACTAACTCCCAGAGTTTGCTCAAACTCATGTCCATTGAGTCGGTGATGCTGTCTGACCATCTCATCCTCTGTCCTCCACTTCTCCTCCTGCCCTCAATCTCTCCCTGCATCGGGATATTTTCCAATGAGTCAGCTCTTCACATCAGGTATTTTGTTGGTTATCATATTATTTAAGTTTAATGCATGAAATTTAACTTATAAATTCTTACCTATTTCATAATTTACCAACTGGGCTAATCAGTTCTAACTTGCAAAGTATGTTTCCCTTTTTCCACTATGTTAGAAAGCATATAAGATTTGTACAAGATATTCATAAAAACTGGAAAGTGTTTTTTTTCTTTTTTCTTTGAGATTTGAGTTATGTCACCTTAACTGTATGAATATCTTGGTGTTTTAGAAATTTCAAGAGAATTTGCAGGTGCAAGCTACAACCTTTTAAAATATCTTGCTAGGCATACTAACTTTGTTGAGTAATCATCTTTCCCTTTATAAACTATCTTCACAATGTCTTGAGAATTTCCATCATTAAGGCATACTAGAATTTTTGAATGGGTTTCCCAGGTGGCTCAGTAGTGAAAAATCCACCTGCCAATTCAGGAGTTGCAGGAGATGCGGGTTTGAATCCTGTGTCAGGAAGATCCCCTGGAGGAGGAAATGGCAACTCACTCCAGTATTCTTGCCTGAAAAACCCCATGGACAGAGGAGCCTAGTGGGCATGGAGAATATTTGAGTGGTATTCAGATGGTTTCTTGCCAATAAAAGAGCCTTTAAAAGGAAACATGTTTGAAACCTATGTGAAAGTGTGTCTATTTGTCCTTTCATTGTCATACTGCACTATTAACAGGCCCGCCCAAAGATTATTTGATTTTCTAGGGGAGAAAAAAAAAGATTTTTATATTGACTTTATAGGCCAAGTGGTTAGAGCTTACTTACAGATATCTGTCAAGTAGAAAACATATTACCAAAGATTATGATTTTCTTGTTAGGATACAAAAACCAGTTATGGGGTAACTTAATGATCTTATTCTAATATTACATTTAAATGCCTTTCCTTATAAACTATGCAAATACTTATTCATCAGATGTTCTTGGAAGCAGCCTTCTCATATTAACAGTCCCCTCATTAGTTAATGAGTTGAATAAAATCTTTGATATGCAATTATTCTGTATTTGTATAAGGGTCATGTATTAAATTCTGAAAATTATATTTTGATAGAATAAAGCTTAAAAGAATAGTGCCCATTAAATTTAAAATGATTAAAATTTAATAATTAAACAATGTTTTTATTAAAATGAAATTTATTGCAAAATTAAATTGTATTTAAAATGGATTCATGATTTTAAAATTTAAAACACTGGTTGGTATAAACCCTGGAAAACTCACTGTCTTTAGTTTCTTCTGTACAAGCTTATATTGTCTTTAAGATCAGCTGAAGTATTATTGCATTTTCTATCATTTATTATGTGTCTTTCTTCACATCACCAGTAATCTATTATCATTGGATGTGCCTATTTATGAAATATCCATTTTACTGTATTCTTACAGTTCAGAAAAAAAGAGACTTGAGAAAGAGAATGGATCTGATTGAGGGAATCTGACTGTTTCTAGAAAGTGAAGTGCAAGTCTGGTTGTGAATGTTAAGTGCCACTGGCTACAGCTCTTTGGAGCCATATTTCTTGTTCCTGTCAGGTGAGTTCAACAAGGTAGAAAAGTTATGATCTACCTGGAGGTTTCACTTGTAAAGGATGTTTACTTGTAAGGCCATTTGACTGCACTTAGTGCACAGAAGAGCAAGCCTTTGACCTCATGACAAGTAAAGGAGGGACAGAATGAAATGTTCCATTCAGAGGGTGCAGCACTCTGTCAGAGCGCTGGCCAACTCCTGTTTAATTATTCAAAGAACTCACACCATTAAAGTCTTCAGGCTTATTAAATCCAGAGAGAAAACAGTGATTTACAGAATGGAAAAAAAAAAAAGTGTAATGTTTTAGTGCCTTAGGACTTAATTGAACATAATGGATAGAGTTTATTTACAGATTTAAAAACTGTCCATTTGCTAATTTTTTTTTAATGGAAAATGAAAAAGTAAAAAATGTTAGTTGCTCTAGTTGTGTCTGACTCTTTGCAACCCCATGGACTGTAGCCTCTTTTCATGGGATTCTCCAGGCAAGAATATTGGAGAGGGTTGCCATTGCATTCTCCAGGGGATCTTCTCAAATCAGGGAGGGGACCCAGATCTCCTGCATTTCAAGAAAATTCTTTAACTCTTGAGCCACCAGGAAAACCCACATTTTTTTGTTGGTTTATACTGTAATCTAGCATTTCATCTGTGGAGAAAGGCCATTAATAGTTCATTTCAATTCAGTTCAGTCTCTCAGTCATGTCTGACTCTTTGCAAACTCATGAATTGCACCATGCCAGGCCTCCCTGTCCATCATCTACTCCCAGAGTCCACTCAGACTCATGTCCATTGAGTCAGTGATGCCATCCAGCCATCTCATCCTCTGTTGTCCCCTTCTCCTCCTGCCCCCAATCCCTCCCAGCATCAGAGTCTTTTCCAGTAAGTCAACTCTTTGCATGATGTAGCCAAAGTATTGGAGTTTCAGATTTGGCATCATTCCTTCCAGAGAAATCCCAGGGCTGATCTCCTTCAGAATGGACTGGTTGGATCTCCTTGCAGTCCAAGGGACTCTCAGTAGTCTTTTTCAACACCACAGTTCAAAAGCATCAATTCTTCGGCACTCAGCTTTCTTCACAGTCCAACTCTCACATCCATACATGACTGCTGGAAAAGCCATAGCCTTGACTAGATGGACCTTTGTTGGCAAAGTAATGTCTTTGCTTTTCAATATGCTATCTAGGTTGGTCAAAACTTTCCTTCCAAGAAGTAAGCGCCTTTTAATTTCATGGCTGCAATCACCATCTGCAGTGATTTTGGAGCCCCCAAAAATAAAGTCTGACACTGTTTCCACTGTTTCCTCATCTATTTCCCATGAAGTGATTGGACCAGATGCCATGATGTTCATTTTCTGAATGTTGAGCTGTAAGACAACTTTTTCACTCTCCACTTTCACTTTCATCAAGACTATTAGAGAGTTAATGGTGATTATAGATACAACCTCAAAGTACTGTTGGGAGGCTTAAAGGAGGTTGTGTATGTAAAACTTTTGATACTTTAGTTGGCAAACATTGAACAATTATATCATATACTATTTTATTATAGGCTATAGTAGGTTGAAAATAAAGGACTTTCTTTTTTATATGCTCTGTCAAACTTTTTTGCCTCTATTTTTAGAATCTCACTCTCATTCTTTTGTGACCTTTTTTCTGCGCTTATTATTTTGGCTACCTTTCAACAGCATTATTAAACAAAACAAAATGTGGCATGAATTCACTAGATCTTAAACAATCTGTATTACTTTCCCATACACTCATCAGAACCACAACTGTTATATAGCAATAAAAAAAAGTGAAGAAAAATACAATTAAATATTGAATAAGAATTATTTTTCAGCAGTTTTGCATTCTTAAATTCAATTTGAAGTAAAGATGGAAAATATTAAAAATGGTGTTGAGTGAATCAATTATTTGAAATAATCTGTTTTCTTAAAAGTATCTTCAAATCTATCATATACTAAATCTATGGTACATAAATTTTACACTACTGAACTACATTTAATTTCTGGACTGGATGAAAGAGTTCTGATGAACCACGTTCATTGATTGGGCTTTTCCAGGTGATAAAGAATCCACCTGCCAATGGAGGGGGCACAGGAGAAGTGGGTTTGATCCCTGGGTCAGGAAGATCCCCAGAGGAAGAAATGGCAGCTCACTCCAATTTTCTTGCTTGGAAAATTCCATGGAGAGAAACACGTAGCAGGCTTTAGTCCATGGAGTCAGACACGTCTGGGTGAGCGCGCACACACACACATACACACCCACATTCCCTTAGAGTTCTTTGATCTTCAAGCTGATGAGTAATCGCCAAATGATAGAAGAATTTGAAGATTCTGAGAAAAGGGATGGATATAAGATAGAGACTAGCCTGAGGTAAGAAACTGAATGTCTTCACCATTATGATAAGAGAAGAGGAACGAACATGCTTTCATATAGATAAAATGTATAATAATAAATCATATATTCATATAAATGCATGCATATCTATTACATTTCCAAGAGGGGATATAAAATATGTATAAACTTTGTTGAAACTATGTTCTTAATCATAGAACAACTTTTTCCTGAATGCAAAATAACTTATGAACAAGCACTGAAAAAATCTGATTTACAAATGCTGCCTTGAATGGAAGAATGATCGTTGAAAAGTGTAAATGCTATCTGGACATAAGAAAAAAGCATATACATCCTTGCAGTTGGAAAGACTTATGGATGTTTATAGTATTTTAAACTGTTTATAGTATATTAAACTGTTTATTTATTACATTATTTAATAAGTATTTACTTTTTATTTTAATAAGAAGATTTAAAAGAGCTTTTGAACACTTTTTCTAAGTTTGCTAGTGGCTTTCACTGAATTTAAATGTTATTGTGGTTCATGCAAATAGATGTGCCTGTAGAATCCATGTCTCTGTTGTATCTTATTAATTCATGATGTCTCTACCCTTTTTATTGATTTATAATCTTTAATGTTGCTTTCTCTTACTATTTATTCTCCACATGCCTTGTTTTGACTATGCTTTTCATTTACTTGTTGATTCCTACATATTCAACTTAAAAAAAAATCACTTTGTTTTGAGAACATTTGCTTCTGAAGGTAACACATATGGGTGTTAGTGCTTAATCTAGTATGACAGGATTTGCCTTCTAATAGATTTATTCCTTCCTTCATTTCATTTCTAGCTCTCTCTCTCTCTTTTTTCTTTAACATTTTAGTTTCATTCTATGCTATAAAGTGTTTTATGTGACTTTCCCAATTTTTCCATTTTCTGGCATTTAGTCAGATATGAAAATACATCATATACATTAAACTTACAGTAAACTACAGGACAGTATAAGCTGTTCTACAATTTAATACATAAGGCAACATCAGTAGTTGCTACTTTCAGAGTTTTCTTTGGGGGATAATCTATTGAAACATAACATTTCAGAGTAAATTCTATCTTTAGGAGTAGACTTCTGAAGAGAATCAAGAGTACAACAGTACAATATTTTTATAGGTGTTATGTGACAGGTTATGCGTAGCTGAAAACCATTTCTACACATTTTTTTTTCAACAGACCTCAATGATGAAGATGAATCATTACTTTCAACACTATTGTACTAACATAAAGTCCTAATAGCTTTCAAAATGGCCTCAGGAGAATTTGGACAAAAAGTTGGTCCAGGATATGTTCTATTTCTTTGCTGGTTCCCTTATCCATCTCTGTACTTTGGTGAATTTGAAATTGATCATAAACAGTACCAGAAGCTGAGAGATGGATATACTTCTGTTCAGAGCCCTTTATTAAGCCACATTTCCTCATATCTAAAAAAAACTTATCCAACATTCCAGGAAATTTAATTTTAAGGTTAAAAGAAATAGTTTGAAATTCTAAATCTTAAATCTAATCTAAACAATCTAAAATTGTTTAGAAATCTGCAAATAGATTATAAATACATGCATGTGCTGAAATGGCATTTTCCCATAAGTCGTTAATAGAGAATGGAGCCTAAAGATCAAACATCATATATCCATGTGTTCATGCATGCTAAGTGCTTCAGTCATGTCAGAATCTTTGATGCTATGGACTGTAGCCTACCAGGCTCCTCTATTCATGGGATTCTCCAGGCAAGAATAATGGAGTGGGTTGCCATGCCACCCCCCAGGATATCTTCCTGACCCAAGAATAAAATGTATCTCTCTTACATCTCCTGCATTGGAAGGTGGGTTCTTTACCACTAACACTGCCTGGGAAGCCATTTAAATCCATATATATAAATCCATTTTTATAAATAAAAGTATATATAATTTTATAATGTTTTATATTATATGAATGTATATAAAAGAAATGTAAATATAAAATAGTATATAGTATACATTATATATTGTATATATATACAGGTCTGTGTGTAAATTGCATAAATATCAGTTTATTTACACCATTATCCATACTATCAATCTACTATACCATCTTCTCTTCATTGCTACATTTTGAGGCCTCATTTGGTTAATGTGTGCTTTGGTGGTAGGTTGTTATTTTTTAATTTCCAAGTATTTTTATTAGGCATATAGTTGAGGATTGCACTTTTAAATTCTGGCATCTCTTCAGACATCTTTGTGCATCTGAGATCCAAATGACATGTGAGTAAACTTGGAATTTCTGGGCTGAAATCCTTTTATTTCAGTAGTTCATAAGTGGCTAGCTGCCAATAATACAAAATGTCAGTCAGATTTATTTTCATCTGCTTGTAGCTTATTTTTACATGTGGAGAATTGTAAAACTATTTCTCTATCATTAGAAATGATGTATTTTATCAGGATAGGTATTCTTTCTCATCAGAACACCCTAGAACTCAATGACCTCTCTCAATGTGAAGACGCAGTTCTTTCAGCTCAGACAATTGCCTTCAATCAAGTGTTCTGCTTTTCCTGATTCTCCATCTGTCCCTTTCCTCCTTTTGAAATATCTATTCTTTTCTTGCTAGTTTTCCTGAAACTGTTAGTTCACTAACTTCAGTCTCAATTTCTTCTCATTTAATCCAGTTTCTGAGTGTGTCCTCTGAAATGCTTAAAATAAACCCGGTGTCCATCTGTCTCCAGCAGGTCTTTTTCTCTTCCCATGTGTTTCAAACTTTCCATCTTCTGTTTCTCTCTGGCTCCTGAGATCTCCTACAAGAACATCCAACCAGTGCATCCTAAAGGAAATCAGTCCTAAATACTCATTGGAAGGACTGATGCTGAAGCTGAAACTCCAATACTTTGGCCACCTGATGCAAAGAACTGACTTATTTGAAAAGACCCTGATGCTGGGAAAGATTGAAAGTGAGAGGAGAAGGAGACAACAGAGGATGAGATGGTTGGATGGCATCACCGACTCAATGGACATGAGTTTGAATAAACTCCATGGCAAAGGACTCTGGTTTCTGTAGGATGCCCTCATCAATGAGGTAAGTGGCAAAAAGGAAAAGTGTGATTTTTGGTTTGTCCTCCTGTGTTTCCAGTTTTCTTGTTATCTTCTCTTCCTGTTTCTGGACTTCAGATTCCACCACTGGAAGCAAAAACACCCTTGCAGAGACACTTTAGTGAACCCTCATATTTCCATAAATCATTTTCTGTAATAAATATCTCACTGATTGAGCTCCTCTGATTGAACTCTAACTGAGAAAAAGGGAATAGAAAAACACAAGAAATGTGAACAAATCTAAATGGAATAAAAACATGAATTAAGGCACCACTTTGGAAAATCAAGGAATGCCAGCAAACTTGGAAAACTCAGCAGTGGCCACAGGACTGGAAAAGGTCAGTTTTCATTCCAATCCCAAACAAAGGCAATGCCAAAGAATGCTCAAACTACCGCACAATTGCACTCATCTCATATGCTAGTAAATAATGCTCAAAATTCTCCAAGCCAGGCTTCAGCAATACATGAAAAATGTTCTTCCAGATGTTCAAGCTGGTTTTAGAAAAGACAGAGGAACCAGAGATCAAATTGCCAACATCCACTGGATCATGGAAAAAGCAAGAGAGTTCCAGAAAAAACATCTATTTATGCTAAGCCTTTGACTTTGTGGATCACTATAACTTGTGGAAAATTCTGAAAGAGATGGGAATAGCAGACCACCTGACCTGCCTCTTGAAAAAGCTATATGCAGGTTAGGAAGCAACAGTTAGAATGGACATGGAACAACAGACTCTTTCCAAATAGGAAAAGCAGTACGTCAAGGCTGTATATTGTCACCCTGCTTATTTAACTTATATGTAGAGTACATCATGAGAAACCCTGGACTGGAAGAAGCACAAGCTGGAAACAAGATTGCTGGGAGAAATATCAATAACCTCAGATATGCAGATGACACCACACTTATGGCAGAAAGTGGAGAGGAACGAAAAAGCCTCTTGATGAAAGTGAAAGAGGAGAGTGAAAAAGTTGGCTTAAAGCTCAACATTCAGAAAACAAAGATCATGGCATGTGGTCCCATCGCTTCATGGGAAATAGATGGGGAAATAGTGGAAACAGTATCAGACTTTATTTTTTTGGTCTCCAAAATCACTGCAGATGGTGATTGCAGCCATGAAGTTAAAAGATGCTTACTCCTTGGAAGGAAAGTTTTGACCAACCTAGATAGCATATTGAAAAGCAAAGACATTACTTTGCCAACAAAGGTCCATCTAGTCAAGGCTATGGCTTTTCCAGCAGTCATGTATGGATGTGAGAGTTGGACCGTGAAGAAAGCTGAGCATGAAAGAATTGATTCTTTTGAACTGTGATGTTGGAGGAAACTCCCTTGGACTGCAAGGAGATCCAACCAGTCCATTCTAAAGGAGTTCAGCCCTGGGATTTCTTTGGAAGGAATGATGCTAAAGCTGAAAATCCAGTACTTTGGCCACCTCATGGGAAGAGTTGACTCATTGGAAAAGACTTTGATGCTGGGAGGGAATGGGGGCAGGAGGAGAAGGGGACGACGGAGGATGAGATGGCTGGATGGCATCACTGACTCGATAGATGTGAGTTTGAGTGAAGTCCATGAGTTGGTGATGGACAGGGAGGTCTGGCATGCTGTGATTCTTGGGGTCACAAAGAGTTGGACACGACTGAGAGACTGAACTGAACTGAACTGTACCTCATTCCCAGATTTGAAGCAATACATAGACACTAGAGACCCTGGAGTAAAGGAGCAACTGAATTGCCTTCAAGGTGGATCCTGGTAACAAAAATTCGAATACATAATGGATATATTCTCCTCAGTTTTCTCCAAGGGGTCTTGTGAACATTTTCAGGATAATTTGCTTTAGACAAAGAAAAGTGTCCAGATCTTTAAGTGTTACTCAAGGCATACCTCTAATGCCTTGACATGAATTTTTGATTGTCTAAAAGGTTGCCACACAACTTTAGTCAAAGTGCGGGCTTATGGAGGTCAGTTGAGAAATAATATCTTGGCCTGAATCCATCTCTTAGTGCCCTAAGTAAATGTGTAAATATATTCTGTAGTTATATCTCCAAATTTCAAATATATAGCTAAAATATCTCCATAACTGGCAGAATTTCTACTCTGCTTTCCTGAACCGTGGGGCAAAGGCTGTTATGGTACGAAACAAAAGTGGAGGTCTCTGATTCCACTACATCCAAAAATGAAACAAACCAAGCCAAACAAAAAAATCCATGACGCAACCTCAAAAAATGATTGTTGTTCAGTTGCTCAATCAGGTCCAACTCTTTGTGACCCCATGGGCTGTGGCATGCCAGGCTTCCCTGTCCTCACTATCTCCTAGAGGTTGCTGAAACTCATGATGCTAGCAAAGAATGATGCTACCATCAAAGACTTGAAAGATATAAGGATGGTGAGTTCTAACTTATTTCCATTTAAAATGCCACTTTGTCTGTGAAGAAATATCAGTGCTGGAGAATAAAAGGGAATTATTGGAAACTTGATTAGAAATTGCTTGCAATTCCAAGTATCATTTCAGATGCACTCAATATACTGGAGCAAATAGCATAAAGGTGAGTTGTTTTTCAGTTGCTCAGCGGTGTCTGACTCTATGTGACCCAACTGACTGCAGCATGCCAGGCTTCCCTGTCCTTCACCATCTTCCAGAACTTGCTCAAACCCATATCTATTGAGTCAGTGATGACATTCAAACATCTCATCCTCTGTCATCCCCTTCTCCTGTCTTCAGTCTTTCCCAGTATCAGGATCTTCTTTAATGAGTCAGCTCTTTGCATCAGGTGACCAAAGTATTGGAGTTTCCACTTCAGCATCCGTCCTTCCCATGTACATTCAGGATTGTTTCCTTTAGGATTGACTGCTTTGATCTCCTTGCAGTCCAAGGGACTCTCAAGAGTCTGCTCCAACAGTGTAGTTCAAAAACATCAATTCTTCAGCACTCATCTTTCTTTATAGCCCAACTCTCACATCTATACACGGCTACTGGAAAAACTATAGCTTTGACCAGATGTACCTTTGTTAGCAAAGTAATGTCTCTGCTTTTTCGTATGCTGTCTAGGTTTGTCATAGTTTTTCTTCCAAAAAGCAAGCATCTTTCAGCATCTTGCAGTCACCATCTGCAGTGATTTTGGAGCTGAAGAAAATAAAGTCTGTCATTGTTTCCATTGTTTCCCCATCGATTTGCCAAGAAGTGATGGTACCAGTTGCCATGATCATCTTTTTTTTTTTTTTTTTTGAGTGTTGAGTTTTAACAAGCTCTTTCACTCTCCTCTTTCACCATCATCAGTAGTAATTGATAAAAAGTTAGTAATGCGATGAATACTTGCATCTATATTTTAATTAGGAAGGATCACCAGAGAGTGTGCTTTCATATGGCATAAAATACTGTATTCTTCACATTATTACCTCAGGAATATATCAGCTCTATTCTATGTCACAGTGTAGTACACTTGAATCATATGTCACCATTCCTTTGAGTATAATACTATCATACTAGAATGATATTATAGAAATTGGATCATTGGTGATCAAGACATGGAATATAACCTTTAGAAATGTTTGTAAGTTGTATGTGCCAAATGGTGGAAGATAAATAAGTTTTGTGAAAATTCAGAAAGGAAGACTGTTATGCAAGGAGTCACTAAGAAGAACTGCCCTTAAGTAGGGCCTGTGCTACTGAGTGACTGGGGACTCCCTGGTGGCTCACATGGTAAAGAATCTGCCTGTGATGCAGGAGACCTGGGTTCAATCCCTGGTCGGGAAGATCCCCTGGAGAAGGGAATGGCTATCTACTCCAGTATTCTGGCCTGTAGAATTCCACAGATAGAGAAGGCTGGCAGGCTATAGTTCATGGGATTGCAAAGAGTCAGACATGCCTAAGCAACAAACACACACAACTGAGTATGTGTGACTAATCTCCGGCTGCAAAGGCTAAAGCTAAATTCCAGTAGGAGGTCATTTCCCAAGAGAACCACCCAGATACCTGATGGTAGTTGAATTATATTTAACCTCTTCCTTCCATCACATAGAGGAGATGGATAGGGACAATAAATAATTCACTAAAATTGTCACTCAAGTTAGAAATGTTTTTGCCTGGCACAAATTCTTTCAGGATCACTCTTACCTATTAAGTACTTTATTTAACACTGGTGTTCACACAACACAGTTCCTGACTAAATAAACTATTTTACAGTCAATAAAGAAAGAGAATTTGCTTACTATCATGAAGTTTCTTGTTTTTCTCATATACCCCCATTCCTAGAAGCAGCAGGACTAATACAAATTGAAAAGGGCACTGAGGACTTAGTTGTTATGCTAGTTGAGTGACAAACACTTGTCACACTAAAATGATTACTATATATCAAATATATACCAAATATTATAATAAATGTAAAAGTTTTGGATTCTATTCTCGCCTCTAGTAGTAGTAGTGTGTGCATACTCAGTTATGTCTGACTTTGTGATCATGCTCAGACATGTGACTTTGTGATCCCATAGACTGTAGCTCATCAGGCTCCTCTGTCCACGTAATCTTTTTTTAATTAATAGGTTTTTAATTAGTTGGTTAGATTCACTCAAATCAGTATAAGTTTTTGTATTTTGTAAAAAGAGGAGAGATTGTTTCTAGAAACAAGAGAAGTATTCGAGGAGTTCCAGAAAGATCCAATGGATAAAACTTTGCAACAAATGTTTTAAAGTCTATTTAGTTTTAAATAGAATGCCACTTTAAAAATATCTGAGAAAGTTTGTATGGATGTTAGGTGATTATGTTGATTATGTGTAGTTATTAGTGGCCATTAGATGAGCGTATCTGTGATTTAATCTGTCAGTTTATCATATAAAAATTGTTTGACACATTGAACTTTTGACCATTACATCATTTTAATGTGTTTTTATTTTTATTTAAATATATTTTTGTTTATAATGGTCAAAGAAGAAATTCTTGGTGGCTTAGGACAAATTTCACATTTTGCAAATATTTTGAATATTGTTTTGAATTCACTAAACTTTGAAAGAACTTTATGACTGAAAAAAATTATTAATATACAGCAAGATCCATGTTTCTAGTGACTAGTGAGAAATGAGCTCTTCTTTCATTTATGACTGATTAAGATATCATAGTAATCCTCTATTTTTGCCATGCAAGTGAAAATCAGATTTGAATAATTATGTTGGCAAAATAAACAGCTGCTACACCTGCCAAACCAAGCATAACAAACTTAACAAAAAATCAAGCTTTAGGAGTTAATATTGGTATAGGGCTTTTACATTCTTTGGAGAAACAAGTAAAGAAAATTGCAAAATATGAGAGAAATTATTGTTAATGAAGTTGGAATAAGGGTAACCATAAAACAGTCAAAGCAAGGATGGGGACATTATAAATCATACATTATTGGGTTTTGATTATGACTGTCTTTGACAAGACTAAGTAAATTCTGATAAGTTCTCAAAAACAGACCGACATTATCAGTGTGCATGAGACATCATGCATTTTATTTATCTTCTGCTCATAATCTCATGGAATTTATATTTTTTAAGAATTGGTTTTCTGCCAAAATGCCCTTCATTTAATGGAATTTTATTGTAAGTTCTAGAATATTAATATTTTAAAGGATATAGTTAATATACAGAAATATTATTTCCTCCCTCCAACAATTTAGATGTCTCTATAGAGGTTTGAGGTAATTTAGGATTACAGACTTCTAAAGAGAAATAATCCTATTATTTTATTGATGAAAAATCTATGTGGATAGTTTTCAAATTTAAGAAATAAATATATGTATATAGATATGGTTATCAATGTCAATAGACTAATAGTAACCTCATGAACATATTGATTTTACTCAAAAAATGAGTTTTCGAATCAAGGTAGAAATTTGCTATTTTTGTATCTGAATAGCTTTTTCTTGTGCTTTTCAAAATATAGTATGTAAGGAAATTCAGAGTGCCTCTGGTTGAAGTTTGAGTGGGAGCTCTGTAGTCTACTCTACTAAGTTTCATTCCCCCAAATTCTTAAAAATATACAATAAACCCCCAAGCTTGATGGAGTAGTATGAAGAGATTAAAGAATTTTTAAACATTTGTACATGTAATAAGAAGTGATCAAAATTATATGAGCATATATATTTTCTCTCATGTCAGGACACACACAAATACACGTACTGGTAGCTCAGACAGTAAAGACCCTTCCTTCATTGCAAAAGACATGGGTTCGATCCCTGGGTCAAGAAGATCCCCTGGAAAAGGGAATGGCTACCCCCTCCAGTATTCTTGCCTGAAGAATTCCATGGACAGAGAAGCCAGGCAGGCTCCAGTTCATGTGGTCAAAAGAGCTGGACATGACTGAGGAAGACTTCCACTTTTTCACATAGATTTGCTCTCATGCCAGGACACACACACACCACAGACTCTCTCACTCACTCTTCAAATCAGTTCAGTTGCACAAGTGTCCTTAAGATTTGGCAAGGAAAGAACAGAATGGTTACATTGTCATAGGAGAAAGGATAAATGCAGCTGGAAGAAATGTTTCAAGAATCTTGAGTTGTGGATGATGCATAGCAAACTCCTCCAGAATTTGAGAAAATCTTGAAGTGTGCTTATGAACTACATTTCAAACTTCTAGACAAGCTTATCTTAAAATTTTTATTCCTCTTTCCATATTTCTTCCATCCATAAGACTGGTAATATTACTTGTGAAAATTTCCCATATATGTTCTTTTCAATGGCTGATGCCTCTGATAAGATCTCTATTAAGATCTCTGAAGGTCTTGAGATTTTACCCTACTGGCAAACTAACAAGTTAGCATGGCATAGTTTCAGAGATATTAGCAGATGATCTAAAACTCCAGGGTCAGAAACAGAGAGCAGTTTATTGCTCCTTGAAATGAGAATAGCCAGAGCATCAGAATTTGTCTTGATTTCTCAAGCCCTTATTTCTAAGAGCTAATGTGAAGAGACAGAATATTACAAAGCAGAGATATTACTTTGTCAACAAAGGTCTGTCCAGTTAAGGCTATGGTTTTTCCAGTGGTCATATGTGGATGAGAGAGTTGGACTGCGAAGAAAGCTGAGTGCCAAAGAATTGATGCTTTTGAACTGTGGTGTTGGAGAAGACAATTGAGAGTCCCTTGGACTACAAGGAGATCCAACCAGTCCATGCTAAAGGAGATCAGTCCTGGGTGTTCATTGGAAGGACTGGTGCTGAAGCTGAAACTCCAAGACTTTAGCCACCTGATGCGAAGAGCTGACTCATTGGAAAAGACTCTGATGCTGGGAGGGATTGGGGGCAGGAGAAGGGGACGACAGAGGATGAGATGGCTGGATGGCATCACCGACTTGATGGACATGAGTTTAAGTGAACTCCGGGAGTTGGTGATGGACAGGGAGGCCTGGCATGCTGCGATTCATGGGGTCGCAAAGAGTCGGACACAACTGAGCGACTGAATTGAGCTGACTGAATGTGAAGAGAAGTGACACCTGCCTGCACTGTGGATTATATTATACAGAATCCATGATGGACATGTACACACTGCTATATTTAAAAGGGATTACCAGTTTGACCCTACAGTACAGCACCAGGAACTCTGCTTGATGTTAGTTAGGTGGCAGCCTGGCTGGGAGGGGAGATTTTGGGAGAATGGATATATGCATGCTTGTTCCCTGATGGGCCCGTGGTAACAAATCTCTACAGTGCAAGAGACTCAGGAGATGCAGGTTCAATCCTTGGGTCGGGAAGATCCCCTGGTGGAAAAAACGGCAACCACTCCAGTATTCTTGCCTGGAAAATCCTAAGGACAGAGGAGTCTGGAAGTCTATTGTCCATAGGGTCACAAAGAGCTGGACAGCACAGAGTGACTGAGCATGCACAGATACATGTAAATGAATGGCTGAGTCCCTTTATTGTCCATCTGGGACTATCAGAGTATTGTTATTTGACTATACTCCAATACAAAATAAAAAGTTTAACAAAGTATATAAAATATCAGTCGGTAAGCATGCCTGTCCCATGTTCCACAGAGATGTACTTTATTCCTCAAGACTCCAAACCAAATTGCTTCTGCTTCCATGTGGAGGGAGTTACTGGGGGACATGCTATCTCTGTTATCCAAGACTGTTTGCTGTTCAGACATCCTTGAAAAGATAGCTCAGAACAAAAGCAATTGTACCTCTACTCACAAGACATTCAAAAATGCAAGAGACTCATGGACAATTGCTTCCCAGTGAAAAATGTCACTTTTTAAAAAAAAATAAGAATAACCTCTAAAAATACTGCTAGGAAAAGTCAAAACCGCGTACTCAGGGAAGTCTTCCTGAGACACTCAGGGTCCACAGAGGACTGCCTCTCTCCATAAGGGTTCCAGCCCTTTGTTTCAAACAACAGCAACACTAAACATATTGTGATATGGTTGTCACCAGAATATTCATCTTCTGAATTATTTTAAAAGTAAGGTTTCAGCTTATAGCAACTATTCTGATGTATACTGATTCACAATGACAACTTAATCTTTATTTTTCATAGTCCATTAATATCCAATGAAGTGAAATCATATAGAAATAAGACATTGCAATCACTATCTGCAATGCTAAGAAGCAAACATTTATTTTTCATATATCTGTGTTTCAGTTCCAAAGAGCCAATGACTGTGTATACAAAACTGAATCAAACATTCTACATCTATTACTAAATATATCCTTGCAATCCCAGGCGAGAATTACAAAGCTAAACTCTCAAAGACACCAGTAGAAATTTTTCTCAACACATATAAGAGAATGACTTCAGATAATTATTTTTTATAATTTTGGGGAATCTCTCTACCTATCACTTTTAAGTAAAATATGTAAAATCTGCAAATATGTTTTTAAATGGAATTCTAATTGATTCATACTAACACTGTAATCATATAACTGTTAGCTTTATAATTGATTCTTAATTGCTCATATATGTAATGCCTTCACTACTAATCATCATAATGAAAATATAATATTAATAAATTACATATTGTCACAGTTTAAATTCTTTGGAACACCATGACCTGTGTCTTTTTTTTTTTTTTTTAATAAAATGCTTTGTGAAATAAGTGAGATTTTGGCATGTGATTTTAGAAATAGTGGAGCCTGGAACTGGCCTTTTTCACCCAACATATTGGAAGTTAATTAAAGACTTGATGCACATGAATCTAACACACCAAATCAGCTGGTTCTATCCTTGCCAGCCCTGGAACTCAGATTCCTCTGCTATTTCCATTGATCCTTGCTCTTTGGGTGCTAGTAAATGTGCTGATGCTGAGTTGGCAGTGAAGATCTGCTTGGCTGGTGAGATATGCAGTAGTTAATAATCAACTTCAGAGGTAGAAAATGTTAAGATCATGAAACTTTAGAATTAAGGAAGGTTGTAATGTACCTTCTTAAAAGACCTGTTGTTGCTTAGTCACTAAGTCACATCTGACTCTTTTGTGACCCCATGGACTGTTGCCCACCAGGTTTCTCTGCCCATCAGATTCTCCAGGCAAGAATACTGAAGTGGGTTGCCATTTCCTTTTCCAAGGGGTCTTCCTGACCCAAGAATCACAATCTCACCTCCTGCGTCTCCTGTATGGTAGGCAGTTTCTTTACCACTGAACCATCAGGGAAGTACCTTAAAGGACTTACTACATTTTAAAACACTACCCCTCCTCTAAATAGCTAGAGGCCAGAAGCATAAAGAGTAGTTAAATCCTACAAAGCAAATGATATAAGCCTTAAATTTAAATCCTGCTCTTTTAATCTTAAAAGGATTGCACAGTTATTTTTACTTCGCAGTCTTAATGGAAACTTGGCTACTCCTGAAATTTAATTAAGAATCTGACTCAACTCCAGTCAAAATATTGAAAGTAGATATTGTTTTACTTGCTGAAGAAACAAAGAAGAATAAATATACTCCTCACCTCAAGAAACCTGTAGTATGGGGCAAAAGTAGCAAGTAACTGGAAAAAATAAAATTGTCTATTATACAGATGAATTATCTTTCTCAAATAAACTCATTTGTTTTACCCACTTTTATTAGTACTAGAATTTCATCAATTTTTGTTTTATATCCATAGCTTAAAATAATTTTTCAAGACTTAAGATTAATGATACTTTATATCAAAAGTATGCACTTTTTATCCTGAAGGCATCAACTAAAAAATGTTAATGATCAAAAATTATATGCTGTCAGAGAAATAAAAGTTGTTGCAACTAAGTTCAGTCTATTTTAAAAGTTCATGGGATAGCAAGGCATTCTAAAAAAGTTTAGTGATGGACAGCTTGACTTCAACCTTTGCTTGTCCTCCCTCTTTTAGGATAACCTCAGCATCTTGGCCAGAATATCATTATTTTCCTGTTTACTTTCTGAACTTATGACTGAGTCAATCACAGTGATTGAATAAATAGCAACACTAACATTAAATTACAATACAATCTGCTGTCGTTTATGGTGAAATTGGGATGTAAGTGATGCACTTTATTGGCTTTGCAGAGTAATTCATTATAAAAAATTTTATCCAGTGATAAGCAAAATGTTTCAGTTTTCAGTATCACTAATAAAAGTGCATGTATGACAATGTATTAATTAATGACAGATTTTACTATTTTCTGCCAAATCAACATATGCGTTAATTCCTATCACAATCTCATTTATTTCAAAGCATCAAAATGGTGAAAATAAGTAATTTGATTGGTATAATTATTTTCCAAGCTTCCCTGGTGGCTCAGACGGTAAGGAATATGCCTGCAGTGCAGGAGACCTGGATTCAGGAATATGCCTGCAGGAGATCCTGCATCGGGAAGATACCCTGGAGAAGGGAATGGCTACCCACTTCAGTATTCTTGCTTGGAGAATTCCATTGACAGTGGAGCCTGGCAAGCCACAGTCCATGGGGTTACAAAAGAGTTAGACAAGACTAAAGCACTTTCACTTTCATTGTTTCTCCAGTGCCATCATCGATATTAGTAAAAGCCTTTT
Organism: Ovis canadensis; assembly: GCF_042477335.2. NCBI lineage: Eukaryota > Metazoa > Chordata > Mammalia > Artiodactyla > Bovidae > Ovis > Ovis canadensis. Next base: position 140,855,492 of record NC_091245.1, read on the forward strand.
AAAATAGTAGTAAATTCTGATTACTATTTTTCTGCTACCACTAGTAAGATATAATTTTTTCTCTGAGTCTGACTTTAAAGTCTGAGTTGATCTTAAAGTTGATTGCTGTCTGAAATGCAGTTTTCAATGAAATTAAAAATAAAAGAAATCTATAACCTGCATCGTAAATTCAATACTACATAATCATTAGATCTTACCAAATAGAAAAGTAAATCTAAATTATTCACTTTTCAGTATTTCTTACAATATTATACATTTCTAAGAAAGGTATTATACTAAAAGAAAATATAACTTTAACTTTTCATATATGCTATTATTGTCCATAAAATTTTTAATTAATTTTATTGCAGCTCTATATTGCAGGACAATAGAGAAAGCTGAGCACCGAAGAACTGATGCTTTTATTTTTTTTTAATTTTTTTTAATTTTTATTTTTGAACTGGCGCTTTTAAACTGCGGTGTTGGAGAAGAATCTTGAGAGTCCCTTGGACTGCAAGGAGATACAAATAGTCCATCCTAAAGGAGATGAGTCCTGGGTGTTCATTGGTAGGACTGATGTTGAAGCTGAAACTCCAATACTTTGGCCACCTAATGTGAAGAGCTGACTCATTTGGAAAAACCCCAATGCTGGAAAGACTGAGGGCAGGAGGAGAAGGGGACGACAGAGGATGAGATGGCTGGATGGCATCACCGACTCAATGGACAAGGGTATGGGTGGACTCTGGGAGTTGGTGATGGACAGGGATGCCTGGTATGCTGTGGTTCATGGGGTCGCAAAGAGTTGGACACGACTGAGCAACTGAACTGAACTGATTGCAGCTCTATTAATATAGTCCAAGTTATTTTCTGGCTCTAAGTGTTCAAATATTTTTGACTGAAAAGTCAACCTATCTAAGCTTCTATCAAAACTTGAAATAACCAAACCTCACACTCCTACAAAAATAAAATAGAAAATGTATGAAATGAAGTGAAGTGAAGTGGCTCAGTCATGTCCGACTCTTTGCGACCGCATTGACAGTAGCCAACCAAGCTCCTCTGTCCATGGGATTTTCCAGGCAAGAATACTGGAGTGGGTTGCCATTTCCTTCTCCAGGAGATCTTCCCAACCTAGGGATCAAACCCAGGTCTCCTGCATTGTAGGCAGAAGCTTTACGGTCTGATAGGGAAGTTTAAATGATGATATCCAGAAGTGTTATGAACCATAACTCATTGACATTAGTATTTCTGTATCTGGAGATCATTGAGGGGCTTTTTACTTAAGAAGGTATGTTTGCCATATGATTCTCACTTCTTTTTTGACCTTCAGGCAAATCAAAAATTGAATACATGTATTCTATAGACATTGGAGACCATATATGAAAAGGATTATTTACTTAATCACCTATTCCTAGGTTAGCACTCCATAAGAATCAGCACAGCTCCAAATTTGGCACAGTATATGAGTACATAAAAATGGAAGATGTAATAATTCTAACCCACAATAACTTAATATTTGTGTCAATCATACAGTTGGCTTTTTAATTAGAGTACCCATAGTTCCATATTGTAGAGGAATGATCCCTGAATCAGGAGTAAAAAAGTCTGAGCTTCCATCTGGGCTCTGCTATTTGCTGACTTATGTGATTGTGAGATGAATTCTTAACAAGATCTCGAACGAAATAAGAGCTTACAAGATATTGATTCAGAATTTGAAACTGACTAATGGAGACAAATATCCAGATAAAGGAATGGTAATGCACTAGTTTTCTGTGCTGCATAGCAAACAACCACACATTTAGCAGCTTAAGATAGTACACATTTATTTTCTCACAATTTCTATAAGGTAGAAGCTGTAGCACAGCCTAGCCAGGTCTCACCAGGTTGAAATACATATGTTGACCAAGGCTGTGATCTCATCAGAAACTGCTGGAAAAGAATCAATTTGCAGAGTCTCTCACTTGCTGGAAGAACTCAGATTTATGGAGAGCAAAGAGGTCCTCATTTTCTCATTGGCTGTTGGCCAGGAACTGTGCTCAGCTCACAGAGGTTACCCAGAGTTCCTAGCCACATGGTTTTCTCCATATACTGGCTCACAATGTGGAAGCTTCTTCAAAAAGAGCAACAAGGAGAAAGACTCAACCTCAAGCAGTCAAGTGTCTCTTTTAAGGCTTTTTACCCCATTTAGCAGGCCCACTTAGAATACTCTCCATTTTGATTAATTCAAAATCAACTTATTTGAGATCTTAATTACATCTAAAAAATTCCTTAACCTTTGCCATAGCATGTGTTCTAGAAGCAAGTCACATTCAAAGAGAGAGGATTATATAGGACTGTGGATACCACAAGGTGGAAATCTCTAGGGTCCGCTTCAGGGTTCATCTGCCAAAAGATGAAATTTGGATGATCAACTTCAGATGTCCAGCTAATCATTGTTAACATATAACAAAAGTGGAGACAATCTTCAAGGAGGTCACAGTGTCCTAAGATAGAATGTGGTAAGTACTGGGATGAGAGAAAGTCAAAAGAGTTAACAGAACACTGACAGTATGCAACCATGGTATAGCAACCATGGTGTTCCTCAGGGCTCTCTTACTCACTAGATAGGGTTTCTCTGATAGCTCAACTGGTAAATAATCCACCCTCAATGTAGGAGACCCAGGTTTGATTCCTGGATAAGGAAGATCCACTGGAGAAGGAATCAGCTACTCACTCCAGTATTCTTGGTCTTCCGTTGTGGTTCAGCTGGTAAAGAATGCACCTGCAATATGGGAGACCTGGGTTCAATCCCTGGGTTGAGAAGATCCTCTGAAGAAGGGAAAGGCTACTCACTCTAGTACTTTGGCCTGGAGAATCCCATGGACTGTATAGTCCATGAGGTTGCAAAGAGCCAGACATGACTGAGCAACTGTCATTTTCACCCACTAGATAGCTGCTGCACCTAACCACCTATCATTTGTTGTTGGAAATAAAATGGTCTGAAAGGAGAGATATAAGTTGCTCCAGGAAAATTTATATTGATAATCCTTATTTGTAATTTTTCTGTAAATCTCTATTTTCCTAAGATGTTGAGCTCAGCTAAACAATAATGCCATTTACCTTTCTTTTAGAAAAGACACTATCTTCCCTATAAGAATTAATTCAGGATGAATAAAATTATGTCTTTCCAACAACTCATCCGCCAAAATTAAGAGAAAAACAGAAGTGCTTGATTAAGCTTCATGGAGGGAGAGACATTTTTAGAAATTATATTTCCCACATTATTTAGCTTATTTTTAGAAAGTTGACATATTATGACACGTTTTCCCCTGCTACAGTATAAATAACTGAACATGTTATAAAAGCAGCAATACAGTTTCAACTTTTTCAACCTGAAATGCTATCTCCTGCCATTTTTCCAGCATAGAAGGGCATCACCTTTGAACTGAGAGTTGCTTATCATCCATCTGCCAGAAGGACAAGGTTACCCAGCAGTGAGCTGCTAAGTTCTCCTTTCCGAAGTTTTGGGTTTTAGCAGGACTGCATCTAAACCTCAAATCCAACCTCTAAAGTGTAAGAAGAGGACAGAAAATGTCCTAATTATATAAATTATTTTTTTCTACAAATATCTGCCTTGGAATATAACATAAAAAATTGTCAGGTAATCAGGTGGAAATTGTTGTGTAATTTTATTTGAACTATTAATTATAACAATGAAAAACTAAAAAGTCATTATATTAAAAATTTTCTTCACTTAGCACCTGTTATATGCTGAACAGTATTTTAATTTCTGAGAACTGAAGATTCAACCTGAATATCTAACAAGCAGGGAATCGTTAGGCATAATAATGGAGTATATACTATGGTGTTTCTAAAGAATTGTTAAGATTTTTTAAAACATAAAATAAAATAAAAAATCTAAAACATTAAAAAAATTAAAAAGACTAAAAATATTGTTTGTATGGGAAAATTGTAATACATTCACCCAATAAAATTTGATATAATAGTAGAAATTAATGACCTAAAGAGACACATCAAATTCAATTAATCTCAAAAATAATGCTACATGTAAAAAATAAATTACAGAGGAATAATAACAGCATAATCACATAATACTATATAGTAAGAGTGAAAGAATGTATGGATGTGAGAGATGGACCATAAAGAAAGCTGAGTGCAAAGAACTGATGCTTTTGAACTGTGATGTTGGAGAAGACTCTCGAGTGTTACTTGGATTGCAAGGAGATCAAACCGGTCCATCCTAAAGGAAATTAGTCCTGACTGTTTATTGGAAGTACTGATATTAAAGCTGAAGGTCCAATACTTTGGCCACTTGATGCAAAGAACTGACTTATTGGAAAAGACCCTGATACTGGGAAAGACTAAAAGCAGGAGAAGCGGATGACAGAGGATGAGATGGTTGGATGGCATCACCAACCTGATGGACATGAGTGTGAGAAAGCACCAGGAGTTGGTGATGGTTAGGGAAGCCTGGCATGCTTCAGTCCATGCGGTCACAAAGAGTCAGACACGACTGAGAGACTGAACTGAAAACTGAAATAAATATATGCAAACAATGAATAACAAATTTTGTCTAGTGTTTAACTATGTGGGCTTGCATGCTAAATGGATTCAGTCATGTCCAACTCTTTCCAACTGCATGGACAGTAGCCTGTCAGGTTCCTCTGTCTACAGAATTCTCCAGGAAGAATACTGGGGTAGGTTGCCATTTCCTCCTCCAGGGGAACTTCCTGACCTAGGAATTGAACCCGTATCTCATGTCTCTTGCATTGGCAGGCGGGTTCTTTATCACTAACACAACTTGGGAAGTCCAAATATGTGGAAGAAAGAATTAAAGTGATTCCAGCAAGGAATGAAAGGGTCTTCATCATTTAGGTAATGTTTTATTTATTTCCCTTTAGATGGGCATATGGAACATAGTAATATTTTTTGAAACCTGTTTTTATTCACTATTATTTTAAAAAAGATAAATACAAGAGTAAAACTACCACTAGGAAAGAACAGCATATGATATATAATTCTGTTTGTTAAGTAGCAGGGTTTTAATTTTTTTTTCACATTTTGATTCTCATCTTTCTTTCTGTTCAATAACCATGCGTTCATTTTCATAAGTAGAAATAACTGTCACTCAAAACAGTTTAAATGAATCACTGTTAATGTACAATGGTAAGGAGCAGGAATTTTAGAATCTCCAGCGGGGCTGGGTTGTCATTTGGTCCATACCAGAGCTTTCTCTTTTTATTGAACAATTACTGAATTCCCAACTGTGGTTTTCATTTTCTAAGGGTGGTTGATGGTTTTTTCTAGCCATTTTTCCTAAATTATAATCTTGGGAAATATCCCTTTGGAACATGACAGGTTTGGCTGCTGTGGGTCCCTTTAGGGGGCTTTCCCAGAGGCTCAGTAGTAAAGAATCCTTTGGCAATGAAGGAAAGGTATGAGATGTGGGTTAGATTGCAGGGTCGGGAAGAACCCCTGGAAAAGGCACTGGCAACTCACTCCAGTATTCTCTCCAGGATAATCTCATGGACAGAGGAGCCTGATGGGCTACAGTCTAGTACATAGGGTCACAAAGAGTCAGACACGACTAAGGCGAATGAGGATGCAGGCACACAGTGTCCCTTTCGGGACAGATTTCCTCGTAGAAATATCAGTGAAGTAACTTCTTCTAGCATGTAGACAGTCAAGTTTAGAATGTCACAGATTCTGAATAACTGTTAAGCTGTTATTGTGGATATTGCAGCCAGTAACTCCTGAATACAGGCGTAGGGCCTAATTTTAATATTATTTTCACTGGAAATCAGGAAATTAGGTTGCTTTCCCATCATTCCAAAATCATGAGCTACTCTGAAAGCATATTTACTATCAATATTTATATCGGCAGTTTTGTCCTTGGCTAAAGTACAAACACATATAAGAGCATATAATTCAGCTTGTTGGTTCAAAGTAGCCATAGGTAAAGATGCTGATTCAACAACATCAAAAGAAATTGTAATAACATATCTAGCACAATATTTACCATTGTCAGCATTTAAATAGGAATGGCCAGTGAAACATGAGAAGTAAGCATCACTCAAAGGAATTTCCTGTAGATCATCACAAAGGGTCAGGAGATGGTCTGTTGGGATTAAGCAGTTGTGAGAAATATTGAGCATGATGAGAATTTAGGAGAGCTTCTACTGAATGAGATACAAAAGTGGTTAATTTTACAGTGACTTTTTTTTTTGTAGCCTTAACTGAAATGGCAGTGACTGTGATAGCCTTAAGGCAAGAGGAGCATTCCCAAGGCACAGGGTCCTGAGGCTGGCTATACTCTCCTTTGTGTGTGGTGGTCCTTGTGTTACTGGGTGAGTATCCCAAAGGCATTCCTTTCCTTTTCATTTACAAAAAAGAAATGGGGAATCTGTTAATTGGAATGTCGATGGGCAGATAGATTCAGCAGCTTCTTTTAAAGCCTTGAAAATTGTAATTTGGTTCTTTCCATAAAATTGGAGTTGTATTTTTATTGTTGAATAGAAGACAGAGGTTTGGCCATAAGAGAGAAATTTAGAATCCAATTTCAGCAATAATCAACTAGTCCAAAAGAACCTCCAAAATAGTACTTAGTTTTAGTTCTAGGCCATGGAGTCTATCTGGATATTGGTCGTAGTGTTTGTTCTGATGTCAAAGTCCCTAAATACCAGACCCAGGCTTGGGAAAAACTGCAGTTTTTCTTTGGCAGCCCTATATCCCTTTAGGATGAAAGCTTTACCCAGTCGATGTTCTCTTCCTATGAGGAGGCTTGAGAAGGAGAGCGAGGAAGCAAACCATCCATATATTACAACAAAGTAGAATGTTACTGCAGGGAATATTATATCATCCATATCAGCTTTTGAGATTTGCGTTAAATAAGGACTGTAAGTAAAACCCTGAGGCATTACTATTCAAGTGAACTGTTTTTCTTCCCAAGTGAAGGGGAAAGATATCAATTAGCTTCCTTAACTGAAATACTAAAAAATGCACTGCATGAATCAATTATATTAAATAATTCACTCCCAGTAGGAATGTATGTTAGTGACTTACAAGGGTTATGAGCAACCAAGTGACAAGAGATAACAATGTAGCTTACTGCTTAAAGGTCCTGAACAAATCTCCACTCTCAGCCTTTGAATTTTCTTACTGATAAAATGGGAGTATTACAGGGGTTAGGTCAAGGGATGATGAAGCTTTGAGACTTGTAACTTTCTATTATAGGCTTCATGCATTGAAAAATGAAAGTGAAGTCGCTCAGTCCTGTCCGACTCTTTGCGGCCCCGTGAACTGGGGCTCACCAGGCTCCTCTGTCCTTGGGATTCTCCAGGCAAGAATACTGGAGTGGGTTGCCATTTCCTTCTCCAGGGGAACTTCCTGACTCAGGGATCGAACCCAGGTCTCCTGCATTGCAGGCAGAAGCTTTAACCTCTGAGCCACCAGGGAAGCCCTCATACATTGAAAGACTTCTTTATTTATAGAGTATTGATTAATTATTGAAAGAGGTTTTGAGAGGTCTATTTGATGAGAGGTGCTCTGTGAACTTTGCCAACATCAGTTGAAGATTTTGCCCATAAGAAAGGTGATAGCTGATTTAATAGGGATGAATGATTGGTATTTCCAGAATCATCGCTAATACTACAGAGACAGAACAAATAAAAGATGTCAAAGAGTCATTTAATTTGCCTAGTGGGTTACTTTGACAACTACTATCAATTTCAGAATTATTTCTCACTTTTGGAAGAAATTTCAGCATGGTACTTCTATAAGAAATCTCAGCCTGATAAATAGATAAGAGAGGAGATACTAAGGGGACAAGGGTGTATGCCTCTAAAAGAGTCTAAAAAATGGGAATAGGTTCAGAGACAGGAACCTCTTGAGGTTTATTAGAGATCCCCACTATTTGAACTTCTTAAGTATTCTGACAGAGAAGGCAATGACACCCCATTCCAGTACTCTTGCCTGGAGAATCCCGTGGACGGAGGAGCCTGGTGGGCTGCAGTGTTCTGAGGTAGGAGCTGTGTTATAGTAGTGAGATTGAACACTGAGAGAGGGGTTCCCTCCTGTGTCAGAAAGGACTAGTCAACTCCATCCTGGAAAAACGTTTCTCCTAAGATGAAGGATTGGGGAAAGCACCTGTATTTCCTCGAGCCCCTGTCTGTGAGTCAGATGTTCAAAGGCTGGATAATGATGTATTTAAAATGGATAACCAACAAGATCTTACTGTATAGCACAAGGAACTCTGTTCAATGTTATGTGGCAGCCTGAATCAGAGAGGCATTTGGGGAAGAATGGATACATGTCTATGTATGATTGAGTCCCTTTGCTGTCCAGCTGAAACTATCACGACATTGTTAATTGACTATCCAATATAAAATAAAATGATTTTATTAAAAAAAAAAGTGGATAGATGGCTGAACATGCTTAAAGTGCTACATTTATAACTCTTTTTTCTAATGGATCATTTCAATAATAACAGAATATGGATGATGGATTTTGGTTTTCTTTAGGAGCCTTCATTTTTCAGAGTTGAAGTTTAAGAATGTTGGCAGTCTTCCTCTAAGGCAGCCCCTCTAGAGTGCAAGAGAGCTGATTTAACAGATTAACTAAATCTAGAGTGAGCATAGTTTTCCATTTCATTCTATTTTAAAAAATTATTTTTATTATTTTTTACTAGAAAGGATAAGTCACAGTATAGCTGATTAATAAACAAAGAGTTAAAAGCTACTCAGATAGAATCAACACTTGAAGGAAGATCAGAATTTTCTTTAAAAATTGTCTAAAGTTGATTTTATAAATCATGAACAGGTTCATCAGATTTTTGTGTGCAAGACTGAGTTTTGTTCCACAGAGGAGCCTGGTGGGCTGTAGCCCATAGGGTCGCAAAGAGTTGGACATTACTAAGCGACTTAGCACACAACATAGATTAATGGGAAGTGTTAATGATAGTCTATGATTTCAAGCAAGACTCTTAAATCAGCAAGGCCAATTTATTTAGTTTTGCAAGTGCACAAGGGGAAAGAATATGGTTTTTAAACATTCAGGAGCACCTGTAGGATGGATTCCTCAAAATACTTAGAAAACTGCTATCCCATTTTCATAGGTTTTTCTCTAAAGAATAATTCTCAAACTGCTTACTGAACAAAGGGCTCAGATTCCAACCGCTTGCAAGCCTGAATACCAGCCAATTCTAAGGAGACAGCTTGCTCCCAGGGGAGCCAAGTCAAATGGTTTTTCATGCAATTTCCAGAAAATGGTTCCTTCCAGAGGAATGAGCTGAAGGCTAAAGGCATTTTCAGCCAGCTTTAGGTGAAGCAGTTCACCAAAAGTAATTCTGATCTAAAAATAAACCAAGGTGCCAAAGGAGTGCTTGTATACAGAAGGTGAAGTTGAAGTCGCTCGTTTGTGTCCGACTCTTTGCGACCCTGTGTACTATAGCCTACCAGGCTCCTCCATCCATGGGATTCTCCAGGCAAGAATACTGGAGTGGGTTGCCATTTCCTTCTCCAGAGGATCTTCCTGACCCAGGGATCGAACCCAGGTCTCCCGCATTGGAGGCAGACACTTTAACCTCTGAGCCACCAGGGAAGCCCAAGGTCTTAATCTGAAAGATAAAACCTTAAAAATAAATTCCAAATAAAACCTGGGGAGCTTCAACTGCAAAGAAGGAATGAACTTGAATCATGAAGAAAGATACAGGTTCAACCCCAGGGTAAGTGAGAAAGCAGTGACAGTAGTCTCAATTTCAAGCACCACACATATTTGCTCACTAGCTGTAAACCATTAGAGTGTTTTCTCTGGTCCCTGAACTGGTCACCAAAATACTGAGCTAAAATAAATAGACAGTTATTTATCTAGCAAAAGTGGGTTTATTCAGGGTTAGTAAAGATGTACAGGGTCTGTGACCCTGGTGAGCCATGTGTAAGTCCCCAAAAGTCAAGGTAAGAATTAAAACATTTTTATAGAAGGGGGAAAGGAAATTGAAAGGATTACAGAAAGCACAGCCCATTGCTTTTCACTGTGAATTCTTGTCAGGGAAGAAGAGGAATCTTTCTTCTTCCTGATGGGCAGTGTTGACATCACAGGACATGGAAGCTCTCCCTTCTGGTCTCCTGATTCTGTTTAATTAAGCTTTCTGTTTATTAATTTTTAATATGGGAAACCAATGTGACCAACACCTTGATCTTGACTTCTAGCCTCCAGAAATGTGATTAGGTACATTTCTGTTGCTTAGGTACACTCTCTTTGTTATTTTATTACGACAAGCTAGCCATAATTATGGAAAATGAAAGTCTCACAAAATGTAAGATGATATATCACATGAAATAATAATAATAGTAAAACAAATAGCAATAAACAGATTTTTAAAACTTTCCTTAGAAGCATTTTATTATTGAAGAAATCAATAATAAAATTGCTTCAATAAAATGAGAGCACAAACCCAGTGGCTAAAGGATAAGATTTAGGAAAAGGTCGATGGCAGAAGTAAATATAGAAATGTATCACAATGCTAAATCTATTAAATAAATTTAAAAAGTGACAGAACTAGGATGAATACAGTTGAAAACTAAATTTCAATAAAGGGAAAATGTGTCAGAAGCCATAATGAATGTAGAAAAAGTCAAAGGTATTAAATAATACAAAGAAAATTTTATATGTGAAAAACAAATATAACGCTAATATAAGTTTATTGGTGTTTCTGAAATAACCCATACAAATAATATTCACAGAGATATAGGGAAAACAATTTCTTAAATTACCTAAGAAATGAAGGAATAAATAGAATCATACAATGAAACAAAAAAAAAAAAACCTTTCAAGATTTATGCTATATCAAGAAAAGATGATTTCAAAAAATCAATATTGAGTTTTATTCTGTATACCCAAACACCACTGAATTCAAAAGGTAATTTCTCAGAGCCCAAATAGTGAGAAAATGTCATTTATAAGGGTAAAATGAGGCTGGCCTTAGATTTCCCACAGAAATGCTCTTCACTAGAAGATAAGAAAAGCAATGATTGCCATCCTGAAGGAAAGTAAGTGTGATCCAAGAGTATGAGACCATCTCAATAGTTATAAAATAATTAAAGCTGACACTCTATAATAGGAAACATTTAGAAACTGTAAATTGAATACTCTGGAAAAATATGCCTGGTAATTAATTCAACAATCAAAAAAGAAATATGGACTCAAAGCTTATTTCAGTGATTTATTGATAATGGACATTAAATTAACTTAATTATAGAACCAAAAACTAAAACCCTGAAAAAATGTGGCTCATTAATAGCAATTTTTGCTGACAAAATACAAATAGTATAGATGCCAAAATGGATAGGTACATAAAGATGTTGAAGCAATATAGGTTTGCTATGTGTCTGACATCTTTCAGTCCAGGAAGTCATTTTACTCTTTTATATACACACATAATTTTTGCACCTTAAAAGTCAATATATATATGTGTGTATATGTGTGTACCATATATATATATATGTATATGTATATATATAGTAAAATTTATATTTATGAAAATGTGAAGGAACATGTATTTATATTCATCTCTGGAAAAAAGCTATACATTTAAGTCTCTGTTATTTCTAAACAGTGGAATTAGCAATTTTGATTTTGTTTCAGTTTTCCTGTGTTTCGAAAAACCACTAAATACTGCTTTAAAGTGAAATAATTTAGAAGAAATATAAAAGGTTATGATAGAAAATCTAAATATAGAAATGTTAAAAAATTAAACGAATCACAGAAAATTAATTATTTTTCCCAGGTTAAAAGGCCATAGAAATGTTGTATGGTCATGTATTTTATAATATAGCCTATGCACATTTAAGATTGATAAAAGCACTTTGCCATGATATTAATCATGGCATAATGAAAGCCAGAGTGTTGCATAGTGCTGGTATGAACACTGGAGGTTTCTCATTACTGTGTACCAGTGTACCACACAAACATGTCTTTGCCTGGGGAAAGTTTCTTAGGGAATGCTTGGAGCCTCAGTGGACGTGCATTACACTTGTTATTTCATTTGAGTTCTACATATTAGAGTGACACCAGCTTTGTTAATACTTATTTGTCTTTGATAAGCTAAAATACACAGGAAATTGTTCACTTGGGGAAAAGATTAACTAATTCAAGCCAAAAAATTCAATTTAGCAAGCCACATTCATTTGTAAACCATATTCTGACCATCTGATAGAAAAATTTGAATTAGGGACAAACTGATTAAGACTAATCAAGAAAGGTGTTTTTTTTTTTCTCTCTTTAGAATAATACATAATTTGATGAGATATTTCATACCTTATTTTCTTTTCTCATTTTACTATAGGTTTTCAAAGATGCTTACCCACACTTTTATTTATCCACTATACTTAATGGGTGTGACACTGTTTTTCTCTTGAATATTTATACTTCATTCTAATTTTTTAAACTAAGCCAGATTCCATCTACAAATAAAGCAAAAGATGCTCCATAATTGTTACCACCTAAAAATGTCTTGTAAGCTCATATATACCAAGAATAATTCAATTTCCTTTCATTTTCTAAATCTCTCCCTCCTGGTAGTATCACAATATTCAAGGCATTTATGTGCCAACTCTTCCCCAGAACACCTGGCCAATCCTTTAATGCCAGATGGACCTGCTGATGCAGAACAAAACAGGGAATAGTTGTAATAAATATGTCTGTGGGGGATATTGTTGGTAACATTATTGGTTGAGTCTGCCTTGACTGAAAATTGTAGCAATACATAGCCTCTATTTATCTGTCTACTACTAGCAAATTATTCAGAGGTGTCAGAAGGCAGGATGATATAATGAAAGAGCTCTGATGTGTAAGTTGGTAGACTGCACAATCTGTGCTACTTATTCTATCTCTTTGGGGCTCACTTTTCTATCTCTAATTTGAGAGAATTAAAAATTGAGAAAATTGAGTACGATACTTTAGTACTTTTCTCAGTTTTATGGTTCAAAGTCACAATGTGAACGCAACATTTTGGCATCAGCAAACTAATAGACTTTTAATGTCATATGTAAATTAAAAGGTCTTCCCTGGTAGCTCAGGTGGTAAACAATCCTCCTGCAATGCAGGAGACCCTGGTTCAATTCCTGGATTGGGAAGATCCCTCAGAGGAGGGAGTGGCAACCCACTCCAGTATTCTTGATTGGAGAATCCCCATGGACAGAGGAGCCTGGAGAGCTACAATCCTGCCAAGGGGCTGCAAAGTGTAGGACACGACTGATCAACTAAGCTCACACGCAGCATAAAGGAAAAACTTACACTTTTCTACATCCAGAGTTTCAAAAATTTTTTGAAAACTGCTCCCATTTTAACAAAGTCATTTAATAAAATTCAGTGAAGAGCTACTGAAAGATTTATTTTTAGATTTTATTGCTGTTGAACATTAACAATATTACTATGTGCCAGGCAACATGGCATGAGTTTAGACCCTATTAAACACTACAAACTGCGGTTGATAATTGTACTGTTAAGAAAATAGCAGAAGGGCACCAGTGCAGTGAATAGGGAGCAGCAGAAGTGTAGGTGGTGGGTATGCAAGTAGAAATCTCCTGACAGACATAAGTTGACTACATTCTCACTTGTCAAGAGGGAAAGGAGTAGCATGAGAATTTAGCAGAAGTATGTTTCAAATGCCAATAGGTAAGTGTACACAGGAATTAAATTATAAGAGCTTTTGTCAGATAACCAAAAAGTTAATAACAGAAAGGGTGACTGTCACATTAGAGACAAAAAATAAAGTGCACAAACAACTTAAGGAGTAAAGTTAACCCTTTATCAATGGTTATTAATGGATTTCCAATTTCAGCTTCAGTATCTAAAGAGTTTAGAAGCCATCACTCCCATGATAATAAGAAATGGTTGTACAAGCTAAAAATCGATGATGTTTCTTGGATCTGTCAGAGAACTGATGTTGCAAGGGAAACTGCCACCTTGAAATCTGGACAGACAAGCACATACAGAGAGTTAGGACTAATATATGTTTATGAGGAGCCAGGCAACCTATAGTCCATAGGGTTGAAAAGAGTTGGACACGACAGAAGAGACAACACACAGGAAAAACCGCTGGAGCCAAAAACTGATGGAAACACAAATGTTAATATTAACACATGGCTGGAAACTGTGTGGACAAGTTTGAGAATTGTAAACAGCTGGGGCCTGGAGTCTGGGGAAAGGGACGTATTTTATGGGTTTATCTAGGCACCCACAGTAAAGCTCTGAGAAATTTCTACTGGTTTTATCAGGGGAAGGGAAAGAGAAAGAGTTCTGAAATACATCCAGAGATGCCATTACAAAGCCCTACTCTTCAGGAAAAATAATTAATCAGAACTTATCCCACCCTAAAAAGGGGGCATTTTCCCCACTTCTAGGGCCTTCTAGATTTCCTGTTTCACCTAACAGGAGAAGACAAGCTATGAAAAAATTTTTAAAGTCACAGTACAGGGAAATAGACCCATTAAAAGAATGATACGCAGTCATAATACAGCATGCTTCCTTTGCCCTACAACTTATCCCCATATGAACAGGGATCCAGTGGGTTTGCAGTGGAAATAGCTGAAAGATAAATCTTCTGAGGGAACTTCTTAGGGAAGCCTCAGATTAACAGAGGAAATTAAAATAAGGTCACCAATGCCTGCAGGCTCAGTTGTGTCCAGCTCTTTGTGCCCCACTTTACTGAAGAGCTCTGTATTCAGGTGGGTTATGCTGGAAGTTCACACCTCTGGGTAGACTCACCTTCCTGTTTGTTTGAAGGTTCAATATTGGCCAAAAGTGGTAAATTAAGGCATTATTAGAGCTTTTCTGGGTATGCCAAAGCATTGTACATACATGTCTTTCTGGGGCTTCCCCAGTGGCTCAGGGGTTAAGAAGCTGCCAGCAATGCAGGAGCCACAAAAGATGTGGGTTGATCCCTGGATCAGGAAGATCACCTGGAGAAGGGCATGGCATCTCACTCCAGTATTCCTGCCTGAGAATCCCATGGACAGAGGAGCCTTTTAGGCTACAGTCCATAGGATCACAAAGGTTTAGATATGACTAAAACAACTTAGAACACGCAAGTGCTCTTTTTAGATCACCAGCAATGGAAGATTATTTGTATGTACCTCCCTCATTTTCCTTTTTTTAAAAAAAAAATATTTATTTATTTATTTTTCTGCTCTGATTGCTTTGGCCAAAACTTCCAGAACTATGTTGAACAGTAGCGGTGAAAGTGGGCAGCCTTGTCTTTTTCCTGATTTTAGGGGAAATGCTTTCAATTTTTCACCATTGAGGATAATGTTTGCTGGGGGTTTGTAATCAGTTCAGTTCAGTTCAGTCACTCAGTCATGTCCCACTCTTTGCGACCTCATGAATCGCAACACTCCAGGCCTCCCTGTCCATCACCTACTTCTGGAGTTCACTCAGACTCATGTCCATCGAGCCAGTGATGCCATCAAGCCATTTCATTCTGGGTCGTCCTCTTCTCCTCCTGCCCCCAGTCTCTCCCAGCATCAGAGTCTTTTCCAATGAGCCAACTCTTCTCATGAGGTGGCCAAAGTACTGGAGTTTCAGCTTTAGCATCATTCCATCCAATGAACACCCAGGACTGATCTCCTTAAGAATGGACTGATTGGATCTCCTTGCAGTCCAAGGGACTCTCAAGAGTCCTCTCCAACACCACAGTTCAAATGCATCAATTCTTCGGCGCTCAGCCTTCTTCACACTCCAACTCTCACATCCATACATGACCACAGGAAAAACCATAGCCTTGACTAGACGGACCTTAGTCGGCAAAGTAATGTCTCTGCTTTTGAATATATTATCTAGGTTGGCCATAACTTTTCTTCCAAGGAGTAAGCGTCTTTTAATTTCATGGCTGCAATCACCATCTGCAGTGATTCTGGAGCCCCCAAAAATAAAGTCTGACACTGTCTCCACTGTTTCCCCATCTATTTCCCATGAAGCGATGAGACCAGATGCCATGATCTTCGTTTTCTGAATGTTGAGCTTTAAGCCAACTTTTTCACTCTCCTCTTTCACTTTCATCAAGAGGCTTTTTAGCTCCTCTTCACTTTCTGCCATAAGGGTGGTGTCATCTGCATATCTGAGCTTATTGATATTACTCCCGGCAATCTTGATTCCAGCTTGTGTTTCTTCCAGTCCAGCATTTCTCATGATGTACTCTGCATATAAGTTAAATAAGCAGGGTGACAATATACAGCCTTGATGTACTCCTTATCCTATTTGGAACCAGTCTGTTGTTCCATGTCCAGTTCTAACTGTTGCTTCCTGACCTGCATACAGATTTCTCAAGAGGCAGGTCAGGTGGTCTGGTATTCCCATCTCTTTCAGAATTCTCCACAGTTTATTGTGATCCACAGAGTCAAAGGCTTTGGCATAGTCAATAAAGCAGAAATAGATGTTTTTCTGGAACTCTCTTGCTTTTTCCATGATCCAGCGGATGTTGGCAATTTGATCTCTTGTTCCTCTGCCTTTTCTAAAACCAGCTTGAACATCAGGGAATTCACGGTTCACGTCTTGCTGAAGTCTGGCTTGGAGAATTTTGAGCATTACTTTACTAGCATGTGAGATGAGTGCAATTGTGCCCTGGTTTGAGCATTCTTTTGCATTGCCTTGCTTTGGAATTGGAATGAAAACTGACCTTTTCCAGTCCTGTGGCCACTGCTGAGTTTTCCAAACTTGCCTTCATATTGAGTGCAGCACTTTCATAGCATCATCTTTCAGGATTTGAAAGAGCTCAACTGGAATTCCATCACCTCCACTAGCTTTGTTTGTAGTGATGCTTTCTAAGGCCCACTTGACTTCACATTCCAGGATGTCTGGCTCTAGGTGAGTGATCACACCATCTTGATTATCTGGGTCCTGAAGATCTTTTTTGTACAGTTCTTCTGTGTATTCTTGCCACCTCTTCTTAATATCTTCTGCTTCTATTAGGTCCAGACCATTTCTGTATTTTATCTAACCCATCTTTGCATGAAATAGTCCCTTCGTATCTCTAATTTTCTTGAAGAGATCTCTAGTCTTTCCCATTCTGTTCTTTTCCTCTATTTCTTTGCATTGATCTCTGAGGAAGGCTTTCTTATCTCTTCTTGCTATTCTTTGGAACTCTGCATTCAGACGTTTATATCTTTCCTTTGCTTTTCACCTCTCTTCTTTTCACAGCTATTTGTAAGGCCTCCCCAGACAGCCATTTTGCTTTTTTGCATTTCTTTTCCATGGGGATGGTCTTGATCCCTGTCTCTTGTACAATGTCATGAACCTCATTCCATACTTCATCAGGCACTTTATCTATCAGATCTAGACCCTTAAATCTGTTTCTCACTTCCACTGTATAATCATAAGGGATTTGATTTAGGTCATACCTGAATGGTCTAGCGGTTTTCCCTACTTTCTTCAACTTAAGTCTGAATTTGGCAATAAGGAGTTCATGATCTGAGCCACAGTCAGCTCCAGGTCTTGTTTTTGTTGACTATATAGAGCTTCTCCATTTTTGGCTGCAAAGAATATAATCAATCTGATTTCGGCATTGACCATCTGCTGATGTCCATGTGTAGAGTCTTCTCTTGTGTTGTTGCAAGATGGTGTTTGCTATGACCAGTGCATTTTCTTGGCAAAACTCTATTAGTCTTTGCTCTGCTTCATTATGCATTCCAAGGCCAAATTTGCCTGTTACTCTAGGTGTTTCTTAACTTCCTACTTTTGCATTCCAGTCCCCTATAATGAAAAGGACATCTTTTTTGGGTGTTAGTTCTAAAAGATCTTGTAGGTCTTCATAAAACAGTTCAACTTCAGTTTCTTCAGCATTATTTGTTGGGGCATAGACTTGGATAACTGTGATATTGAATGTTTGCCTTGGAGATGAACAGATATCATTCTGTCGTTTTTGAGATTGCATCCAAGTACTGCATTTCGGACTCTTTTGTTGACCATGATGGCTACTCCATTTCTTCTGAGGGATTCCTGCCCGCAGTAGTAGATGTAATGGTCATCTGAGTTAAATTCACCCATTCCAGTCCATTTTAGTTCGCTGATTCCTAGAATGTCGATGTTCACCGTTGCCATTTCTTGTTTGACCACTTCCAATTTGCCTTGATTCATGTACCTGACATTCCAGGTTCCTATGCAATAATGCTCTTTACAGCATCGAATCTTGTTTCTATCACCAGTCACATCCACAACTGGGTATTGTTTTTGCTTTGGCTCCATCCCTTCATTCATTCTGGAGTTATTTCTCCACTGATCTCCAGTAGCATATTGGGCACCTAATGACCTGGGGAGTTCCTCTTTTGGTGTCCTATCATTTTGCCTTTTCCTACTGTTCATGGGGCAGACACACTGAAACCATACTCACAGAAAACTAGTCAATCTAATCACACTAGGATCACAGACTTGTCTAACTCAATGAAACCAAGCCATGCCTATGGGGCAACCCAAGACGGGCGGGTCATGGTGAAGAGGCCTGACAGAATGTGGTCTGCTGGAGAAGGAAATAGCTAGCCCCACTTCAGTATTCTTGCCTTGAGAACCCCATGAACAGTAGGGTTTGTCATATATAGCTTTTATTATTTTAAGGTATGTTCCTTCTATTCTTGCTTACTGGAGGTTTTTTATCATAAATGGATGTTGATTTTTGTCAAAGGCTTTCTCTGCGTTCACATGGCTTTTATTTTTCAATTTGTTAATGTGGTGAATTACATTGATTGATTTGTGGATATTGAAGAATCCTTGCCTCCCTGGGATAAAGCCCACTTGGTCATGGAGTATGATCTTTTTAATGTGTTGCTGGATTCTGATTGCTAGAATTTTGTTAAGAATTTTTGCATCTATGTTCATCAGTGATATCAGCCTGTAGTTTTCTTTCCTTGTGGCATCTTTGTCAGGTTTTGGTATTAGAGTGATGGTAGCCTCATAGAATGACTCTGGAAGTTTACCTTCCTCTACCAATTTGGAAAAGAAGAAGTAAAACTCTCACTGTTTGCAGATGTCATGATCCTCTACATAGAATACCCTAAAGACTCCACCAGAAAATTACTAGAACTAATCAATGAATATAGGAAAGTTGCGGGATATAAAATCAACACACAGAAATCCCTTGCATTCCTATACACTAATAATGAGAAAGCAGAAAAAAAATTAAGGAAATAATTCCATTCACCATTGCAATGAAAAGAATAAAATACTTGGGAATATATCTACCTAAAGAAACTAAAGACCTATATATAGGAAACTATACAACACTGATGAAAGAAATCAAAGAGGACACTAATAGATGGAGAAATATATCATGTTCATGCATCAGCAGAATCAATATAGTGAAAATGCGTATACTACCCCAAAGCAATCTACAGATTCAATGCAATCCCTATCAAGCTACCAGCGGTATTTTTCACAGAGCTAGAACAAATAATTTCACAATTTGTATGGAAATACAAAAAACCTCGAATTGCCAAAGCAATCTTGAGAAAGAAGAATGGAACTGGAGGAATCAACTTGCCTGACTTCAGGCTCTGCTACAAAGCCACAGTCATCAAGACAGTAGGGTACTGGCACAAAGACGGAAATATAGATCAATGCAACAAAATAGAAAGCCCAGAGATAAATCCACACACCTATGGACACCTTATCTTCGCCAAAGGAGGCAAGAATATACAATGGTTTAAAGACAATCTCTTTAACAAGTGGTGCTGGGAAAACTGGTCAAACACTTGTAAAAGAATGAAACTAGAACACTTTCTAACACCATTCACAAAATAAACTCAAAATGGATTAAAGATCTAAATGTAGGACCAGAAACTATAAAACTTCTAAAGGAGAACATAGGCAAAACACTCTCCGATATAAATCACAGCAGGATCCTCTATGATCCACCTCCCAGAATTCTGGAAATAAAAGCAAAAATAAACAAATGGGATCTAATTAAAATTAAAAGCTTCTGCACAACAAAGGAAACTATAAGCAAGGTAAAAATACAGACTTCTGAATGGGAGAAAATAACAGCAAATGAAGCAACTGACAAATAACTAATACAAGCAACTTATACAGCTCAATTCCAGAAAAATAAATGACAAAATAAAAAAAAAATGGGCCAAAGAAATAAATAGACATTTATCCAAAGAAGACATACAGATGGCTAACAAACACATGAAAAGATGCTCAACATCACTCATTATCAGAGAAATGCAAATCAAGACCACAATGAGGTACCATTTCACACCAGTCAGAATGGCTGCGATCCAAAAGTCTACAAGCAATAAATCCTGGAGCGGGTGTGGAGAAAAGGGAACCCTCTTACACTGTTGGTGGGAATGCAAACTAGTACAGCCACTATGGAGAACAGTGTGCAGATTCTTAAGAAACTACAAATAGAACTGCCTTATGACCCAGCAGTCCCACTGCTGGGCATACACACCGAGGAAACCAGAATTGAAAGAGACACATGTATCCCAATGTTCATTGTAGCACTGTTTATAATAGCCAGGACATGGAAGCAACCTAGATGTCCATCAGCAGACGAATGGATAAGAAAGCTGTGGTACATATACACAATGGAATATTACTCAGCCATTAAAAAGAATTCACTTGAATCAGTTCTAATGAGGTGGATGAAACTGGAGCCTATTATACAGAGTGAAGTAAGCCAGAAAGAAAAACACCAATACAGTATACTAACACATATATATGGAATTTAGAAACATGGCAATGATGACCCTCTATGCAAGACAGCAAAAGAGACACAGATGTATAGAACAGTCTTTTGGACTCTGTGGGAGAGGGAGAGGGTGGGGTGATTTTGGAGAATGGCATTGAAACATGTGTACTATCATATAAGAAATGAATTGCTAGTCTAGGTTTGATACAGGATACAGGATGCTTGGGGCTGGTGTACTGGGATGACCCAGAGAGATGGCATGGGGAGGGTGGTGGGAGGGGGGTTCAGGGTTGGGAACTCATGTACACCTGTGGTTGATTCATGTCAATGTATGGCAAAACCAATACAGTATTGTAAAGTAAAAAAAAAAAAAAAAATTAAATTAAAAAAAATATATTTATTTATTTATTTATTGCCGTGCTGGATCTTCTTTCCTGAGAATGGTATACACTCTAGGTGTGGTGCATGGGCTTCTCATTGCTATGGTTTCCCTTGTTGTGGAGCAGGAGGGCTTAGTAGCTGTGGTACATTGAGGCTGCTGCCCTGCAATGCATGAAATCCTTAAGTTCAAAGGATCAAATCTGTGTCACATGCATTGTCAGGAAAACCTCAACTACTGTACCACTAAAGAAGTCCTTGTAAGCCCTTTATTTTCATCTCATTACTCTGATGTTGTTCTGAGTTTTTGTCTAGATTTTTGATTGCCTGATTGGTGTCACTGCCCTCAAGCAGCTATGATGTTTAAAAAAAAAAAGTTCAGTTCAGTCACTGAGTTCTTGTCCAACTTTTTATGACCCCATGGATTGCAGCACGCCAGGCTTCTCTGTCTATCACCAACTCCTGGAGCCTGCTCAAACTTATGCCCATTGAGTTGGTGATGCCATCCAACCATCTCATCCTCTGTCATCACTTTCTCCTGCCTTCAGTCACTCCCTGCATCAAGCTCTAGTCCCATGAGTCAGTTCTTCACATCAGGTGGCCAAAGTACTGGAGTTTCAGCTTTCAACATCTGTCCTTCTAGTGACTATTCAAGACCAATATCCTTTAGGATGGACTGGTTGGAATTCCTTACAGTCGAAGGGACTTTCAAGAGTCTTCTCCAATACCACAGTTCAAAAGCATCAATTTTTTGGTGCTCAGCTTTCTTCATAGTCCAACTCTCATACCCATAAATGACCACTGGAAACACCATAGCCTTGACTAGATGGACTTTTGTCGGCAAAGTATGTCTCTGCTTTTTAGTATGCTGTCTAGGTTGTTCATAGCTTTTCTCCCAAGAAGCATTCTTTGAATATATATATATATATATATATATATATATATATATAATTTCTTCCAATATATATGTATTTCATTTGAAAAGTGCCACAAGGAAAAGATTATTCTGAACATATTTAAATTTAGGTTGAATAAAGGCCTGCCCTGAGATGGAGTGTTTCAGGGAGCTGCCAGACAGGTCAAATAGTGAGAGTTCTCTGGGAATCAGACTTTTTGTTGAGCTCCACACTCATTCTGCTCCCTCCATTGGCTGCTATTTTACTGTTTTTCATGCATATGATAGTATTGCTATCGGATTTCTAGGCTACAGAGTTGTTGAGGAGAATAAGATTTGAATAGAGCAAGTTAAAATGCCACAAAATAGCTTTTTACAGAATATTGTTTACAGAGATTTAGACATTTTTTCTTGGATAAACATGAGTGCATTTAGTATATTTCAAATGCTCTGAAAAGGACAATTTTTAAAAGTTTTATCATTTTTCTCATTGCTTTTATGGGGGAGTGGATCTTTGGATGTTCTTTCTGTGCCATCCTGGAACTGCTACAATGAAATGTTAATAACTATCATGAGAGATTGGTTTAGATAACTTCTTACCTACCTGAGTCTGATATTGAATATGGTAAGATGTTTTTGTCTGTGAGGTTTGGAATATTATGAAAACTAAATCTTTTTTTTTTTCTTTCCTCTTCTGAACTGTAGAAATGTGTTTCCTAAAGACTTATCTCTATAATTTCCTTTTGGAACTCTATTGGGTAAAGACCAGATATGTCTTGAAGTAAAATAAAATATTTAATTCTCTTCAGATGCCATTGTTTAAGTTGGTGGTGTATCTATCTTCTGCTGTTCTTCATTTCAGTAAGAAGTAAATATACTGTGCTGAGAACAATATCTTGAAAATAATTTTTGATATTGACATTATCTAATCAACCTTGTATATTCATTGGAAAGACTGATAAAGAAATTGAAGCTATAATACTTTGGTTACCAGATGTGAAGAGCCAACTCGCTGGAAAAGACCCTGATTCTGGGAAAGAATGAGGGCAGGAGGAGAAGAGGATGAGATGGTTGGATGGCATCACCAACTCAAAGGACAAGAGTTTGAGTGAACTCTGGGAGATGGTGAAGGACAGAGAAGCCTGGCGTGCTGCAATCCATGGGGTCACAAAGAGTCAGCCATGACAGAGCAACTGAACAGCAACAGCAAAGTGGAAATTCTAAAATCCCCAACTCATGGTCAGATAGCAAATAATCGTTGGTCGAATTCTAAGATCTTGATCTTTGAGTTATAAACGTATTAGGATGAGAGAGCCTGTCCCTCTCATTTAGTTCTTCCTAGTGGTGTTATTCATCAGGTGTCTGCAACATCCAGGATCTTTTGCCTGATGATCTGAGATGGAGCTGATGTAATAATAAAAGAAATAAAGTGCACAATAAATGTAATGCACTTCAGTCATCCCAAAATCATCCCCCTCCCTCCCCAGGTCCAGGGAAAAGTTGTCTTCCATGAAATCTGTCCCTGATGCCAAAAAAGATTGTTCTATAGGACCAAATTTCTAAACAATTCTCAATCTCTGTTTAATCAGTTATTCATTTCAGTTGCTGTTTCAAGAGATGACTATTTTTTGTTCTCAAGGACAGAATGAGGTACTCACTGTTCTGCATTGCTAATATTTTTCCAAAATTGTTGATAAAATATAATTCAGAAATATATGTATTCAATGATAATTTAATTTGTGAGTGAATAATTCAGTTTTTTTCTTATTGTACAATTACTCAGAGACCATATTTTCAATCCTGAGAAAATTAAAAGCAAAATTGCCCATAAGTCTCAAACTCTATTATAAAATGCCAAAAATTTCAAAGTGAACTAGTTGTTTCCAATTCTCTGATCATTGTAATTAAGTAGAACTTGTTCCTTTGAAGAGGTGAAGGATCAATATCTGTTTGTTTACAAAGCAGTTAGAAATAAATTAATAGAAAGACGATAGCCTTAAACTAAACATGAATACTGTTCATCCGAATTTTTTCCTAAATCAAATCTTTGAAGTAGTTCAAAACTAAACCAAAATTATAAATATAAGTGTTTTTATACAATATTGATATTATATACAATTTAAAATCACAAAGAGTAAAAGTTTGCTTAGTTTCCTGTCACTATAATCAAATCATATAAACAGAGTTAAATACTTGGTATATAAAACTTGCACCTTCATTAGATTTTTTTGACTCTTATAAACAACCTGTATGGACTGTGTTAAACTGAATGAAATGAACAAAAAACTTTGACTAAGAATGCATTGTCGTTGTATGGAAGAAACTTAAATAAAACACTTCTAATTTTTAAAGCTAGGGTTTTGTATATTTCTTTTATTTAAATTTAAATCATATGAAAGCAGGAAAGAAATTAGTTACAGTTATTTGAAATTTTAGACAAAAATTGAATTAGAAATTAAAATTTTTGAGACACTATTTATTCCATTCCATATATTTAAAGGTAATAAATGCACTAGAAAAAATTAAGCAAATAGTTTAAAAAATCAAATCTTTTCCAATCCAATCAAAATATTTTGAAGGCAGGGTTTTACTTTATTTATTCATTTATTTTATACTGCTTCTTCTATTGTGTACCTTAAAGGTTAAAAACTTATGCTGGTCATGAGGTCATGTGGAAAACAATTCAAATGAAATTTAATAAGCCACATGACAAAAGGCTGATTTTCCTAAATTGAAAAGATGGTTGTCTTCATAACAGTATAATATTTTTATTAAAGTCATCAAGATTATATCAACAAACCCATGAGTAACACGATTTGGGATAACATCCATTGTTATTTCCTAGTGTTTGGTGTGCACAAATGATGTTGTATATTGTTGTATTGATGATTAAATTAAAGAATACATGTCATTTCATTTAACTTAACTATCAACATTGTGAAGGTACCTGATATGTTTCAAAAAATGCTAGATTTTGTGAGAGATACAAAAAAGTAAAAAAAAAAAAAAAAAACAAGCACCTCAATTTCTACCTATTTTCAAAGAGTTTTAATGCCAGTATGAAACATGTCATCCATTCTAAAGGAGATCAGTCCTGGGTGTTCTTTGGAAGGAATGATGCTAAAGCTGAAACTCCAATACTTTGGCCACATCATGCAAAGTGTTGACTCATTGGAAAAGACCCTGATGCTGGGAGGGATTGGGGCAGAAAGAGAAGGGGATGACAGAGGATGAGATGGGTGGATGGCATCACCAACTCGATGGACATGAGTTTGAGTGAACTCCATGAGTTGGTGATGGACAGGGAGGCCTGGTGTGCTGCAATTCATGGAGTCGCAAAGAGTCGGACAAGACTGGGAGACTGAACTGAACTGAACTGAACTAATGAAACATGTCATATAAACAGATGGCTGTAGGAAAATATAAAACAAGAGAAAGATAGATATTTAGGGTCCAAGTGTCTTGAGAACTCAGAAAAGGGGGAAATGCCAGTTAGCTAGCAAATTTGTCTCACTCTGATGCTGCGCTGAGTAGGAGGCTATATCAACTGTGTGACAGCAAAATTTAGCTACTTATAACCAAAGTACAATGTGCTGAACCTCTTCTGTTATGAGTTATTTAATGCACAAGCTCAAGCTCATGCTGAAAGTCAGGATAGAACAAAAATATTAATATAGTTACCTCATATGTGGTTCCTATTTGGCCCAGGTAGTAAAGCAATGATTTAGTGTATTGTGCTATTCTACCACTTTCCGTTATAATTAGTATATTCCATTGGATGTAGCTTGCTTTTGAAAAAAAATATATTATTTTGTAAAAGTGTTACAAATTCAATGCAATCCCTATCAAGCTACCAGCCATATTTTTCACAGAACTAGAACACATAATTTCAAGATTTGTATGGAAATACAAAAAACCTCAAATTGCCAAAGCAATCTTGAGAAAGAAGAATGGAACTGGAGGAATCAACTTGCCTGACTTCAGGCTCTACTACAAAGCCAAAGTCATCAAGACAGTATGGTACTGGCACAAAGACAGACATATAGATCAATGGAACAAAATAGAAAGCCCAGAGATAAATCCACATGCATACGGACACCTTATCTTTGACAAAGGAGGCAAGAATATACAATGGAGTAAAGACAATCTCTTTAACAAGTGGTGCTGGGAAAACTGGTCAACCACTTGTAAAAGAATGAAACTAGATCACTTCCTAACACCACACACAAAAATAAACTCAAAATGGATTAAAGATCTAAATGTAAGACCAGAAACTATAAAACTCCTAGAGGAGAACATAGGCAAAACACTCTCAGACATAAATCACAGCAGGATCCTCTGTGATCCACCTCCCAGAATTCTGGAAATAAAAGCAAAAATAAACAAATGGGATCTAATTAAAATTAAAAGCTTCTGCACAACAAAGGAAAATATAAGCAAGGTGAAAAGACAGCCTTCTGAATGGGAGAAAATAATAGCAAATGAAGCAACTGACAAACAACTAATCTCAAAAATATACAAGCAACTTATGCAGCTCAATTCCAGAAAAAAAAAATGACAAAATAAAAAAAAATGCGCCAAAGAAATAAATAGGCATTTCTCCAAAGAAGACATACAGATGGCTAAACAAACACATGAAAAGATGCTCAACATCACTCATTATTAGAGAAATGCAAATCAAAACCACAATGAGGTATCACTTCACACCAGTCAGAATGGCTGCAATCCAAAAATCTGCAAGCAATAAATGCTGGAGAGGGTGTGGAGAAAAGGGAACCCTCCTACACTGTTGGTGGGAATGCAAACTAGTACAGCCACTATGGAGAACAGTGTGGAGATTCCTTAAAAAATTGCAAATAGAACTACCTTATGACCCAGTAATCCCACTGCTGGGCATACACACCGAGGAAACCAGAATTGAAAGAGACGCATGTACCCCACTGTTCATCGCAGCACTGTTTATAATAGCCAGGACATAGAAACAACCTAGATGTCCATCAGCAGATGAATGGATAAGAAAGCTGTGGTACATATACACAATGGAGTATTACTCAGCCGTTAAAAAGAATTCATTTGAATCAGTTCTGATGAGATGGATGAAACTGGAGCCTATTATACAGAGTGAAGTAAGCCAGAAAGAAAAACACCAATACAGTATACTAACACATATATATGGAATTTAGAAAGATGGCAATGACGACCCTGTATGCAAGACAGCAAAAAAGACACAGCTGTGTATAATGGACTTTTGGACTCAGAGGGAGAGGGAGAGGGAGGGATGATTTGGGAGAATGGCATTCTATCATGTATACTATCATGTAAGAATCGAATCGCCAGTCTATGTCTGACGCAGGATACAGCATGCTTGGGGCTGGTGCATGGGGATGACCCAGAGAGATGTTATGGGGAGGGAGGTGGGAGGGGGGTTTACATTTGGGAACGCATGTAAGAATTAAAGATTTTAAAATTAAATAAAATAAATAAATAATTTTTTTTTTTAAAAAAAAGGAAGCATGGGTTATTGAATTAATCAAGCATCCGTCACTCCAGTCTCTCAGTCATGTCTGACTCTTTGCAGCCCCATGAACCACAGCATGCCAGGCCTCCCTGTCCATCACCAACCCGGAGTTTACTCAAACTCATGTCCATTGAGTAAGTGATGCCATCCAGCCATCTCATCCTCCACCACCCCCTTCTCCTCCTGCCCTCAATCTTTCCCAGCATCAGGGTCTTTTCAAATGAGTCAGCTCTTCGTATCAGGTGGCCAAAGTATTGGAGTTTCAGCTTCAACATCAGACCTACCAGTGAACACCCAGGACTCATCTCTTTTAGGATGGACTCAGTGGATCTCCTTGCAGTTCAAGTGACTCTCAAGAGTCTTCTCCAACACCACAGTTCAAACGCATCAATTCTTCTGCACTCAGCTTTCTTTATAGTTCAACTCTGACATCCATACATGACTACTGGAAAAACCATAGCCTTGACTAGACAGAACTTTGTTGACAAAGTAATGTCTTTGCTTTTTAATATGCTGTCTAGGTTGGTCATAACTTTCCTTCCAAGGAGTAAGTATCTTTTAATTTCATGACTGAAGTTACCATCTGCAGTGATTTCCGAGCCCCCCCAAAATAAAGTCAGCCACTGTTTCCCCATCTATTTGCAATGAAGTGATGGGACTGGGTACCATGATCTTAGTTTCCTGAATGTTGAGCTTTAAGCCAACTTTTTCACTCTCCTCTTTCATTTTCATCAAGAGGCTCTTTAGTTCTTCTTCACTTTCTGCCATAAGAGTGGGGTCATCTGCATATCTGAGGTTATTGAGATTTCTTTCAGCAATCTTGATTCCAGCTTGTGCTTCCTCCAGCCCAGTACTTCTCATGATGCACTCTGCATATAAGTAAAATAAGCAGGGTGACAATATACAGCCTTGACATACTCCTTTTCCTATTTGGAACCAGTCTGTTGTTCCATGTCCAGTTCTAACTGTTGCTTTCTGACCTGTATATAGGTTTCTCAAGAGGCAGGTCAGGTGGTCTGGTACTCCCATCTCTTTCAGAATTTTCCACAGTTTATTGTGATCCACAGAGTCAAAGGTTTTGGCATAGTCAATAAAGCAGAAATAGATGTTTTCTGGAACTCTCTTGCTTTTTCAATGATCCAGTCGATGTTGGCAATTTCATCTCTAGTTCCTCTGCCTTTTCAAAACCCAACTTGAACATCTGGAAGTTCACGGTTCATGCATATTGAATTTTAAATCCAAAAATGTCAATCTAATAGCATTGACTTATTTAATTCAATCTCAATTTTATCATGTCTTAAAAGGAAATAATACCTTTTTGATTATTCTATTGATGACGATTGGTATTAAGAGAAAAAGATAAATTGTTAAGTAGTATTTGACAGTAAGTGCTTAAAACTTACTTTATTTCTTATTTTTAAATCTCAGCCAACATCATTTTTGACCTTTAATTCATTTTATTCTTTTTAGATCAATGTTTGAAAGTTGACAGCATTACTGTACTGCAGTTTCTTTTCCCCTAGGATAATATTATGAAGATTTCTGCCCTCACCTCCTCCCAGCCTAGGAAATTTTATTATTCAATCTCTCTGGTTAAAAGGTATTCATGGAAATGTTATAAGCATATTTTACACTATCAAAAAAAAAACAAGTTGAATATAATTAACAAAATTTAAATTACAGCTATTAAATTCAGCTTTATTTCATAACTAGACTTTTCAATTAATGATTCCTAATTGCCATTAACATTATCATTTAGCTATTCTTATCACTGTTTTGAGGCTTTCCTTGTGGCTCAGATGGAAAAGAGTCTGCCTGCAATGCAGGAGAGATAGGTTTGATCCCTAGGTTGGAAGATCCTCTGGAGAAGGGCATGACAATCCACTCCAGTGTTCATGCCTGGAGAATCCTATGAACAGAGAAGCTTGGTGGGTTACAGTCCATGGGGTCCCATAGAGTCGCACACAACTGAGTGGCTAACATACACATCATTTTCTACATTCCTTTCACTCTTTTACTAGGCATTTTGCATGTTGCTAGCAATTTGTACTTTAATTATACCATTAAATATCTATCAAATCTATTTATTCTTCTAGAATAAATCATTTTAGTGAAAAATTTTGGCCAAATTAAAGATTCTTTCTTATTTATTTATACTACAGGCATAATATTATTAATTTAACACAGTATGGTGAATCTTATTTGGAAATAGTAGAAAGTTTACTTATAATATGGCATGAAATAATTTAAAATTTTAAGACTTTTTACTATTATTTTCATTTTTTGAATATACTTTATCAATGGTCCACAATAGGATTCATTTTATTTCTATTGCTTTTGTGTTATGATTTAGTATTAATCTTCATCTCAAAGCCTCTTACAAATTAGATCCAACTGGTAAAAACAGATAGACTCAAGTTCAATTTGTTTAACAACTTTGGGGTTGTCATGAATAAAATTCAAATAAATCACTAGTAAGCTATCATAGTCATTTGATAGAGACAGGCTTTGAAATCAATATAATTTCATGTTTCAGTACTGTTTATTCATGACAACCCCAAAGTTCAGAGAAGCTAAATAACGTACCCAGGGTAATCCAACTGCAAAATAGATAAACAAATTGAACTTGAGTCTATCTGTTTCTACCAGTTGGATCTCATTGGAAAGAGGCTCTAAAATGAAGATTAATTAGTAGAAAAGTTAGGTTATGAGAAGTCTATCAGTTTATCAGATGAATGAATGAATGAATAAAATGTGCTATACCTATACAGTTGACTATTCAGTTCAGTTGAGTCACTCAGTCATGACCGACTCTGCAACTCCATGGACTGCAGCACACCAAGCTTCCCTGTCCATCACCAGCCCCTGGTGCTTCCTCAAACTCGTGTCCATCTAGTCGGTGATGCCATCCAACCATTTCATCCTCTGTCATCCTCTTCTCCTCTTGCCTTCTATCTTTCCTAGCATCAGAGTCTTTTCCAGTGAGTCAGCTCTTTGCACCAAGTGGCCAAAGTATTGGAGTTTCAGCTTCAATATCAGTCTTTCCAATGAATATTCAGGACTGATTTCCTTTAGGATTGACTGGTTGGATCTCCTTGCAGTCCAACAGACTCTCAAGAGTCTTCTGCAACACCACAGTTCAAAAGCATCAATTCTTCAGTGCTCAGCTTGCTTTACGGTCCAACTCTCACATCCATACATGATTACTGTAAAACCATAGCTTTGACTAGACAGACTTTGCTTTTTAATATGTCTCTGCTTTTTAATGTGATGTCTAGGTTTGTCATAGCTGTTTTTCCAAGGAGCAACAGTTGAATATTATCCAGCATGAACTGAATGAACTAATTTCTAATGGGTTTTAACAAAAGAAGTAGTATTAGGTCAAAAGATAACTTAGGATGTGATAAACTCAGAAAATGTGTCAGCCAAACTGGAATGACCCTTCAGAGTTGTTCCAAGATGAGGCACAGAACATAAAACTTTATGATAGATAGTACAGCATAGAAGAACCTTGAAACATTATGCTAAGTGAGAGAAAGCAATCCCTGGGTAGGGAAGATCCCCTGGAGAAGGAAATGGCAACCCTTTCCAGTATTCTTGCCTGGAAAATTCCATGGACAGAGGAGCCTGGTAGGTTACAGTCCATAGGATCACAAAGAGTCAGACAGGACTGAGCAATATCACTTTCACTTCCAAGTGAGAGAATACAATCATAAGCCCTCCTCAAGGGGATTGCCCCAACCCAGGGATCAAACCCAGTTCTTGCACATTGCAGACGGATTTTACTGACTGAGCCACCAAGGAAACCCATTAAAATTCAAATATTGTACAATAATTTTTATGTGAAATTTCAAAACTAGGCAAAGCTGTAAAGATAGAAAATGTTTGAGGTTGCCAAGCACAGAGGACTTTGGGGGGAATATTGAATGATTACAAATGAAAACAGAAATTATTTTTGAGTGATGAAAATATTTTATAATTGACTATGGTGATTTTTTAACTACTATACTAAAATCAATGAATACTGTACTTTAGATGAGGTGTTTTGTTTTTTTTTTTTCTTTTTAAGAAACTTCTCCAAAAGTACTTGCTTATGGGTTTTAACAAACTCTAGTATTAGGTCAGGGGAAGGCAATGGCACCCCACTCCAGTACTCTTGCCTGGAAAATGCCATGGTTGGAGGAGCGTGGTAGGCTACAGTCCAAGGGGTCGCGAAGAGTCGGACACGACTGAGTGACTTCACTTTTACTTTTCACTTGCATGCACTGGAGAAGGAAATGGCAACCCACTCCAGTGTTCTTGCCTGGAGAATCCCAGGGATGGGGGAGCCTGGTGGGCTGTCGTCTATGGGGTCGCACAGAGTTGGACAAGACTGAAGCGACTTAGCAGCAGCAGCAGCAGCAGCAGCAGCAGCAGCAGCATTAGGTCAAAAAAACTTAGGATGTGATAAACTCAGAAAATGTGTCAGCCAAACTGAAATGACCCTTCAGACTTGTTCCAAAATGCATCAAGGAACATAAAACTTTATATCACTGCATCAAATGGTCTTTAAATGCAGGCTGCCCTTGGTGAAGGGGCTTTGTCACTGCCAAGATAGCTCTCAATGGCCAAGGAAATTTCCAGAGAGGACTTCCAGCTAAGGCTTATAGTCAGCTTTATGCCAGAAAATAGAGAAATAAATCCTTTAATCTTGAAAGGATGCATGTTTGTCTAGTACATCACAAAATCCACTACTCCATTCCCTCAAAATCATGCTTTCTGTGATGCTACCCTGTCAATTAGAATGCTGTATCACTTTGATCACATATGGCTGATGTAGTTGTAGAAACAATAAGCTTTTCTTTTTGTAGAACAGTTTCTCTTTCTTTACTAAAGGAAAGCTTAGCCTTTAGTAATCTAAAGAGCTCTAGTAATCTAAAGCGCTTTAGTAATCTAAAGCTCAGCCCATATCACTGAGTTAATGTGAAAAATAGAGGAGATGATTAAAGTGTGGCAGCACAAAATCTTTGTTTTGAATTTCAAATCTACAGGGCTCCCTACAGATAAGTTTATTTATCTAAAGACACAAAAGCAATGTTTTTGATTTTCGAATTCTTTTACTTTTGAAATTACAGTTTCAGTTGTATTACATATTAAATTGTATAATGTAACAGAGATAAGCTGGTCATTCTCCAACAAAATTTTCTTTGTCTTCTGACATCACAGTGAGGCTGTATTTCCCAGATTCTCCTACAATTGGACTGGCCATGTGGCCAAGTTCTGATCAAGGGAAAATGTATCTGTTTTGATGTATGCTGCTTCTAGAGATGAACCATAGAAAAAAGTCATCCGCATTCTTTTCCCATGTTCTTTCTCCTCGAAAGCACTGAATAGAGGATGGTGGAGCTACAAGATGAAAGCTGTCTGTTAAACTACCACTTTTAGGATAGCTGTTGTCAGATCACAATAAGCTACTTTGAACTTCCATGCCTAGGAAATAAATTTTCATTTTTGGGAGACAGTAAAATTTTATCTCAGTTTACAGTGTGTGTGTGTATTAGTCACTCAGTTGTGTCCAACTCTTTATGACACCATGAACTCTAAGTCTCCAGGCTCCTCTGTCCATGAGATTCTCCAGACAAGAATACCAGACTGGGTTGCCATATCCTTTTCCAATCTCAGTCTACTAGTGTTAACTTTATTAATGTTGGTGACATTTAGCACTTCACTTTATGTCTACAGAATGTTTTTAACTTTGTTTTCTTTCTTAAATATATTTAAATTTATATAATGTGACTATAACATACTATATATTTAATATACCACTGTACTCTTAAGAAAAACAGCATTAAAATCTTATAGTGATTTCACCTTTTAAAAGCTATTTTGTTTTATTCATAGTCCTATTTATGATGACCAAATATCTTTTCATTTGCTTATTTGTATACAGTCTATTAATATATTTCTTAATCTAAGAAGTTTGATGAATGCTTCTTTGAAATTTATGTAGAAGTGAGACACAGATTAATTCCATTGTGTTTTCTTTTTTTTTTTACTTTCAAGTGATTTATTGTGATCAAATAATTTTCCTCAAAATATCACAAAGTATTAAGATATTCACTTCAATATCCTGTATCCATTCAGAGTCTTTTAAGTACAATAAATGAGATTTCATATCTTGCCCCCTCCTACTTCCTGACCCTCCCCTTCGGGGAGGATATGAGCTGCTTCCAATACAACTCATAATAAGTTGGTACAAGGTTGTTTGGCAAGATTGAAGATACGTTTGTAGTTTGGAGAGTAACATTTATGATGGCCCTTGAAGATGAATCATGCTATAACAAGCAGGTAAAGAAGTTGGGGCAGGGATTCTTTAGTAGTCCAATGGTTAAGAATCCTCCTTCCACTGCAGGGGATTCGAGGACATAAGTTAGATCCCTCACCTGGTAACTAGGATCCCAGATGCTGTGGGACACCTAGGTCCTCGCACTGCAACTAAGCCCATGACAGTGCTCTAGAGCCCATGCTCTGCAATAAGAGAAACCCGTGTGCCACAGCTGGAGAAAGCCCATGCGCTGCAATAAAGAGCCAGTACAGCCAAAAAAAAACAAAAACAAAAACAAAAAAAAAACAAACAAAGAAATGGGGCAAATGTGAGGTAAGGCAAATAGGATGGGATAAGAACATTCTACTCTGTGCTAAGCATAGACTGTGCAAAAGCATAGAGGTGACATATTTTTTGGCATGTTCAGAGAACCAAGAATAACACAAGGTGGCTGGGGTAGAGAGGATATGTTAGTGTGTGATGTATGAGATAATTTGTGAATGATTTTCACTTTCAAGTTTTAGAATTTGGATATTACATATTAATATTGCATATTAATGTCAATGGTTATTACAATATTTTCCCTGTCTCTCTCTTTTCCCTTTCTAAAGAGAATTAACACCATCATATCTGTATTATTAGATACACTAGGTGGATTGTGGTTAGTATGAAAGAGATTCTGTTAATTCAAATAAGAGATTGGGAAGATCTGAATGAGGAAATAGACAAACCAGCATATTTTGAAAGTTTAGCTTCAAAATGTTTCACATGATGACCTTTCTTTTTGTTATTTTTTTTTATTTTAATAAACTACTTTTTCTTAACAGTAACTTAAAGAATATTTATTTTTTAAAGAAACATATGGGAGACACTGTCCTTGTCTATTCAGTCCCCCTTTTGTATATGGTGACCACAAAATTTGTTGTTCTTTTGCTATTTTCAGGGGTATTGGGAGAGTTATTAATAATTGAAATGGATGATAGTTGAATTATAAATAAAATATTAATTATAAATAAACATTTAATTATAAATGAATAAAATTATAAACACAAAATTTTCCTAACTCTCCAGGGAAAATTGGATACTATATGAAGAGGATGAAAACTTTTAATATGAATACATATAATAATAGGATGAAAGAAAGAAAATAGGATACATATTAAAATGCAAGTTTCAATGACTTGTAAAATTCTATTACCAAAGAATTTCCCCTCTGAGCTTTTATGAATTTTAAACAGAAAAGAAGTACAATGAAATTGAGGATAATGTTTCCCTTCCCTTTCTACATCTTCATTCTGTTCTTCCTAATTGTTTTCCAAAGTCATCCTTTTCTTTTCACTTTTATCCTTTCTTGATCTGTTAGAATGCTTAAGGGAAATAAAAATGCTCAATTTTAAGTGCTATTTTCATTTATTAAACTTGCAGTAGTTAACTTTCCACTGAAAAATAAATTCTAAGGTACTTTATTCTTAAATTAACAGTGCTATATCAGTGTATGCATAACTTGTGGTAAGTTGTCTCAGTTATTTTTGGAAAGACCAAATTATACGTAAAGAAGATGTTCATATGTATGTTAATTTATACATAGCATTGATTATATGAGATGATATAAATGTTCAAGTTTGGAGGTTTACAGTGCTAGATTTTCTCATTTTGAAAATATTTTGGAGTTACCACAGCTTTGAATCTTACCTTTTTTTTTTTTACTTTGAGTTAATCTCAGAGTACTAAAAGTGAAAGTGAAAGCCACTCAGTCAAGTCCATACTCTTTGCAACCCCATGGACCATACAGTCCATGGAATTCTCCAGACCAGAATACTGTAGTGGGTAGCCTTTCCCTAGAGTATTAAAAAACACTCACCGATTCAAATTCGTAACATACAGAATATTCGCAAATATGGAACAGAAACTTTTTAAAGTCAGTACTAATGTGACCAGAACATTTAACTAACAAGGTAAATCATTAGCCCTCTAGAAGATCTATATTTAAGCACACAATGGATGGCCATGCATTTGGTACTAGATTAAGATGTGAAGTGAATGATTTATTCTAGTCACTGAAAAATTTAAATATTAAGGACTTTATTTAGAAACAGCTGCTAAGTCACTTCAGTTGTATCCGACTCTGTGTGAACCCACAGACGGCAGCCCACCAGGCTCCCCCATCCCTGGGATTCTCCAGGCAAGAACACTGGAGTGGGTTGCATATAGCCATTATTTGTATAAGTTATAAGATCAAATACAAGGTCACTTCTCTCTGATAACTTAAGAAAAATAATATTCAGATTTGACTTTCTGAGGGGAGTCCAGCTAGCTCAGTAGAAACTGACATATGATGACAATAGCCAAAATATAAACAAATGAAGGAGAAGAATCATGTATACTAGGGAGAAGAATCATGTATGCTTGAAGAATCATGTAATAGAAAATTCTAGCAATGTTAGTTACTTTAGAATACATTGACACTTCTCCTACACAACTATTCTTATTTTTATGATAAATAGTTATAGGGATTCTTATTTTTCAAATAGGTAAATGGCCACTGAAGCCTAGAACCTATGCAATCACATATTTATTTATTTCCAAAAATAAATCTAATTCATTAATTTTTTGGACATAAATTCTAGAATTGTAGAAGAATGAAATGTGTCAATGTGACAACTATTCATCATGCATAATACTTCAGCTATATAAAAAATTAATCTAGAAATTCACACTTAATACAGCTATTTGAGTTTGCATACAAATAATGAACCATTTCTGTTTAACATGGATTTTGTGTGCTATTTTCTACTTTATAGCAAAAGAAAATATAACTCACATTTCATCTTTATTTAAGTTGTTACCACTTAACTTTTGGTTTTATCAAGTTACTTAAGAGGATAAATTAGTTTAGACTATAGCAACATGAATTCATTGGGTCTTATGGTATTTTTATATACAAACTTTAAGAAGGCGTATAAAAATCCTACACTTGACTAAGAAAGTAATCTGAAAATCCTAGGAAGATGTCCAGGTATGGTGGTGAAATAATCGTTTTTTTATTTCTCTCTTGATACCTGCTGCACTTAATTCACAATATTGTACTTATGGAAGAATACTCCTACTACAATCTTCATGACTGGTTGAATATCTTTCAGTTTGGGGATAATTAAAGAAGCCTTCATATAAAGCTATTCAACCAATTATGAAGATTGCAAATATATATCTTTGGGCTTCCCTTTATATATATATAATTTTATATATTACAAAAATATATTATAATATATAAAATAATATATTGTTAATATATATTAATTTATCTATACTTATATAATTATATGCAAATATATAGTTATAAAATAAATTATAACATATATAATTTTATATATTATAAATATATTAAATATTAAATATATATTATATATAATATCTAGAAATCTTTAAGAATACTATTTAATAGAATACTATTCTAATATAATACTACTTTTCAATAGTATTCTGTAATTCTGTAAAGTTTTGTAGAAGTGTGATGTAGAATTGCTATTAAATTATGTAAAATTTCAAAGAACAGATAAATAAAAGGTGTCATTTGTATTGTAACATACAGACTGATGGCAGTATAATGCAGGATTCCATGATCAGCATTAGTATCCAATTTCCTGTTACAATAAGGAAGATGATAGTAGTTAATATTATATGACATTTTCACATTTTAAAAATCTTTAAAAAAATTTCCCATAATAGCACTTCGTCCTAAAAGTAGAAAAAAGAAACCATGTTTTCACATGGTTAAGAGAAATTGAAATTCAAAAAGACAAATGCATCTCAATGTTCGTGGTAGCATTATCTACAATTGCCAAGGAATGAAAGCCACCAAAGTGTCCTAGAGATGATTGGATAAAGAAGATGTGGTATATGTGTGTAATGAAACATTACTCAGCCATAAAAAAGAAGGAGATTTTTGCCATTTGCAGCAACATGAATGGACTTGGTGGGCATTAAGGTCGTGAAATAAGTCAGACAGAGAAAGGTAAATAATGCATGAGATTGCTTATATATGAAGTCTAAAAAATACAACAAACTAGCGAATATGACAGAAAAGAAACAGACTCACAGATATAGAGAGCAAACTAGTGGTTACCAGTGGAGAGGTGGGGAGGAGGAATACAGGGATGGGAAAGTGGGAGACACTAACCATTGGTTAAAAGACAGGCCCAAGGATATATTACAATGTGGGAGTTATAGCCAATATTTTGTAATAACTCTAATTGGAAAATAACTTTTAAAGATTGTATAAAAACAGCTTCATTTCCCCTTTGGGGGTAAAAAAAAATGAGTAAACTGATAATGTCATAGAGTAAAGATGTGTGAGACATGTTTCAAATAGAAATAAAGAAAAATTGCTTAGGAAAATTTGGGAGAATTCTAAAAGTACATAGTGTGTGTTAGCAGTTCAGCACATGAAATCTTAGATGCCAAATCACAAAATGCAGCAGAATTTTGTTTACTTTTATTGCCATCATCTGCTAAGCAAAGCATGCAACCAAAAAGCCATTTACTTAAAAAAATCAGGTATAAAAATAAAATCTTAGTTATTAATTTAAAAGTTATTCTTTTTTGCATAGCTTAAATATTATGGCTGAAGTTCAGTATTAAGGGACTTCTCTTTTATAACTAGTCTAAATGTTAAGAATTAGAACTTCACTAGCTTGAAGCTTATTTCAGAGGCAGTTTGAAACGAGTTTCACAAATCATTTTCTTAGTTTCAACCAAACCTTGAAGGCTTAGATTTAATTGAAAATGTTAAAGTTTCATTTCAGGCTTCAGAGATCAAATCTTTTGAGAAAAGAAGGGCAATTTAAAGACAATTAAGTTCTTTGGAATGTAATATGAAATCATCCTTATTTTCAAGTTAAGGATTTCCATATAAAGATCACCTCTAGATTATGGCTGGTAAATAGTACATTGATGCCATGAACACCTGTGGGTACCTTTAAAGTAGCTATAAGTTAATTAGTTCCCTCACCTCCTGCTGGTTCTCTAATGAAGAATGATGCTCTGCCTAAATTTAAAGGGACTCAATGTTCTTGCTCTTTTGAAATTGATCCAAGTGTAGATTAATTTCTCTCTATGGTACCACTGTGGTGTTGTGGTACATCTTAGATGCATAATCAGAAGGCTGACATTCCAGGCTGGTTATGCTAATTTAGAGGCTGTTTTATCTTACACATCTTTTTAGACCATGTGAGTCTCATTTTCTTTAAATCTTATAACGATAATATTTCTACTATCTGTTCTTTAATGGGGCCTGTATATTTTTCATCTTTTTTGTCTTCAGAGGGTAGATTTAAGTATATCTGTGGAGGATTCATGTTGATGTATGGCAAAACCAATACAATATTGTAATTAGCCTCCAATTAAAATAAATAAATTTAAATTAAAAAAGAATAAACTGGAATAATCTATACCATAATAGTTGGTAAGTATACAGGGTTGTACAGCTGTTTAAAAATTGATTTTTTTCTGATGTACACAGAAGCTATAAAATTCAAGGATGCCCAGTGATCGTAGACTAATTCTACAATCTACAGATTACTACAGTCTACTAATTCTAGTCTACAGATTGTAGACTGTGGGATGGCTAGTTTTCTGGGTCATCTTGGCTGGGATATGGTGTCCGAATGTGCACTCTAACATTGTTCTGGGTGTTTTTATCAGAGTGCTTTGGGATGGGATTTACAGATAAATTGTTGGACTTGGTGTAAAGTAAATTGCCCTCCATCATATTAGGTGTGAGACATGAATAGAAAAAAGTCTGACCTCTGCTGATCAGTCAGTTCTGCCACAGAAGGCCTTTGGACTTGGACTTAAAGCAACTCCTTGATCTCTAGTCTGCTATCCCAACCTGCAGATTTTGAACTTGCCAGCCTCCATGATTAATGTGAACAGTTCCTTAAATTAAATCTCTTTCTCTCTTTATGTGCCTATTCCCCTTGTTCTGTTTCTCTGGGGAACCTTAACACACAGAAGAACACCTACATATTAAAATGACAGAAATTTAGAAATTACATTTATGTAATATCAAAGCATTTATGTAGTGTCAAAGCGTATTATTTAAAAACAATATCACCTTTCACAACTTAGGTTTTGTTTTGGCTTGGGCTTTGTTTGTTTATTTATGGTAGATCAGTTCAGTTCAGTTGCTCAGTCATGTCTGACTGTTTGAGACCCCATAGACTGCAGCACAGCAGGCTTTCCTGTCCATCACCAAAATCCCAGAGCTTGCTCAAACTCATGTCCATAGTGTTGGTGATGCCATCCAATCATCTCATCCTCTGTCACAACCTTCTCCTCCTGCCTTCAATCTTTCCCAGCATCAAGGTCTTTTCCAATAAGTCAGTTCTTCACATTAAGCAGTCAAAGTACTGGAACTTCAGTCCTCTCAATGAATATTCAGGACCAATCTCCTTTAGAATTGACTAGTTTGATTTTCTTGCTGTCCAAGGGACTCTCATGAGTCTTCTCCAAAACCATAGTTCAAAACCATCAATTATTTGGCCCTCAGCTTTCTTTATGGTCTTTTATTTATGATGGATGGTAGACGTTCACTGGTTTATATTAAGTAAACATATTTATTTATTGTAGGTGGTAGATGATATTCATTGTCACAAAATAGCTGAGTTCTTAGTGTATGGCTCTTCATCAAAATAGGTCTCAACTCCCACCCTAAGACAAAGTTCCTCCTCTTCACTCAAGTTTTAATATGATCACTCATGAAAGCGTCGTCTCTACTATTATGGATAACTTGAAACATTCCTTACTGAGAAAAGTGGTCTGTTTACTCATTTACCTTTCTTTCATGAGACTTAGACATCGTTACAGTCCTTGAGAAGTCATTCCTTCTGTTCTCAACTAATTTTTATGTTCTCTTATTTTCTCATCCCTTGATAAAATTGAATCTCCCATCCCTGGAAGTCTCCCAATATCAATTCCCCTCCAGCTCTTTCTCTTCACTGCTTAGAACTATTGTGCCTTTGACCAATCACTGACCAATCACTTTCTATCTCTTCCACAAGCTTTGACACCTGCCTGCTTTGTCTATCACTTGGTTTCCCCTGAGAACACATTCTCCTATGGCCCTCCACTATGGAAGTATTTCCATCACATTTCTTGTTTCTGAATCTGTTATATGTACATGTTCTTGTGAGTTTCAGGCAATCTGACTGTAAGACGCTTTGTCTTCTTCAATCTAGGTAATAACCTTCATTTCATGACATCTTGCAGATTGGAACTTTTGCTGTCATTACTCCAAATGCCTGTGATAATTTATTTTTTTTATTTTTTTTGGGGGGGGACTTCTTTTTTATTTTTATTTTTATTTTTTTTATTTTTTTATTTTTTTTTAATTTTAGTTTTTTATTTTTTAAATTTAAAGATAGTTTAACATCCCATTTTGGCAGGTCGATCACAAAACCATTCTCAAAACTTGAAGACTTTTTGAATTGAAATGCCCATCATACCCTTCATCTGGAAGAATTTAAGTTTAGGAAATATAATCTCTTATATCTCACACATTGCCATCCTTCTAGTTTATTTTTTTTTCCTAATTTCACTCCTTTTGCCCTTACTCATTAACATCCCAGCCCCTTCAACCCTTTGTCCTTGCCATAAAATATCAGGTTTAGCTAAAATTCTGAGTCAGTGCAACAATGCATCTTTCTTTGTTACTAACCCTGGAGGTCTAGCCCTATTGGAGGGAAATATACAATTAGGTGTGTGTTGGTCGCTTAGTTGTGTCCAACTCTTTGTGACCCCATGGACTGTAGCCTGCCAGGCTTCTCTGTCCACGGAATTCTCCAGACAGGAATACTGGAATGAATTGCCATTTCCTTTTCCATACAGTTACTTAGACTTGCCAAAAAAATAAAATATATGGACTCAAAACTATAGTCAGAATCTAAGATCACCAAGATTTCTTTTGTCTTATCTTTTAAATATACAGCCTCTGATTTTCATCAAGACTCTGTTGCAATTATTTACCATTCTCTTCAATACTTTAATAATTACCTTACCTCATACCTAGAGAAAATGAAGCCCTAAATGATAACTACCATAATCAAAAAATTCAGTTCCACTTAAATAAATATTTCCTTTCCCTTAGCCTTGGAAGATAAAGATTACTTCATGTTTAAAGCTAATTGAAATTTTCAATATATCCATTTGACCTCATTCTGTATTAAAGTACATTCAAGTCTCATCCTTAAAAAGAAGCAGACAAACAGAAAGCAAAATAAAAAGTAAATTGTGCCTTTATCCCCAAAGTCCTCTCACTGCTGTTCTTTTATTATTCTCATCCATCTTTTTTAAAATCTATACATACGTTTCTTGATCTCAACTCTTCACTTTTCATGGATGCTCTAAACCCTTCTCCCTGTGTCACTTTATTAACAATTTTGTTAAAGTTACCAATATTTATTCACTATCAATCTGGATTACATTTTCAACTCATCATCCTAGACTTTTTATGCACTTGAAACTATTCATTTCATCCTCTTTCTCTGGGTAAACAAATATATTTAAAGGTAATACCTTAGTGAAAAGTAATTTGCCTGACACTAAAGGTAAAACTTTAGTTTTTGTTACACTTTACAGGTTATTACCAGGTTAATATTCAATTTTTCTGCAAAACCCTATGTATATGACACATGTTTCTTTGTTTCTTCATAATTGTCTATTAATTGTGGTTATTATTTATAATTATATTTATTTATAGTTATTATTTGTAAATATTTATTAAACTATTTTGCTTCTCAACAGTGAGTTCCTTAAAGGAAAGAGATATTTTATTTAATTTTGTAGCTTCAAAAATTTTAAATGATGTTCAGTGGGTACTACATACATTTTATTAAATCAATTAAAATACGAATGAGCTAAGAACTAAAGGATCTTTTTATTAGACATATTGCAGTTAATCTAAAGAACTTCTTACATGAATAATGGGTTTTAACTTCAATATACACAGTAAAAAGGACAGTGCAGTATATGTTTGGGCATACCCAGTGGATGACGAGAGGACTGATACTAGTCCTCAAAGAAAGATTAGGTAATGCTCTAAGAACAAAATCTCTCAAGAAACAGAAGAGCAGTAGATGATACCCTCTTCACAATTGCTCTGATACTGCTTAAATCATAAAATTGAATCCCATTGGCAACATGATGTAACGCTTAAACTTCACTCATCACTTTGCCTTCTTCTTCCTTGTCTCCCTCTTTTCTTTCTTTTTTCTTTCGAGGTATAGTAAATAAACTTTATACATCACAGCATTGCATCTGGTTGTGGATATTCTGAGAAGCAGGATGGACCTGCCACCAAAAGTGTTTCAGAAATCAAGACTAATATCTTGCTATGAAGATATCAAGATACAAATACAGCATACGTGTGAAAAAGTTAATTAATCAAATAATAAGGCACCTGGGGAAGAAGTCACACTTTTCAAGCTAGTCTGAAAAATGGCTTGGGAGAGAAAGGATTAGAGCCTAATTTGGGATTTTTATTGAGATTTGGGCACAGAGCTGGGGCGAGGGTTCCAGTTCTTCATGGGTTTGCATGTTTTGAATCTCCCATCAGCTTCAAAAAGGAAGCTTTTTGACTTTCTTCTCATTTTGCCCTGAAATGAGGCAGAGGGAAGAGTGAGCAGTAACATTTAGAAGATGTCAGCAGTCAAGCATCCAAAAATGGAGGCAGCCTCTTTAGTATATACACTCAATTTTGCACATTCTGAAACAAAACCAGGCCTAACAATAAAAA
Organism: Ovis canadensis; assembly: GCF_042477335.2. NCBI lineage: Eukaryota > Metazoa > Chordata > Mammalia > Artiodactyla > Bovidae > Ovis > Ovis canadensis. The sequence continues at coordinate 140,899,030 of NC_091245.1, forward strand.
TAGCAATAACTCTTTCTATTGTCCAACATTTACTCTATACTCAAATCTTTGTGATTGTCTCAATTTTTTTAATACTTAGTCTATTAAAAATTTAGGATCTGATAAGGTCTAAAAATTGCATCCTTATGTCTTTTAAGCCTGTTTTATGCTTATATAGACCTCAGCCTTTATATCTGTCATGGAAATCTTAATGATATCAAATACCCCATCAAATGTCCCATTGTCTAAATTTTTCTAATTGTTTTGTTGTGCTGTCATTTAACATATTAGTTTGACTCTATTATTTCTGTAAACTGTAAATTACATGTAAAACCTTGATGAGATGTGAGTTCAACTTTACAGACAGAATATTACATAACACTTTATACAGTTCAGCCTCTCAGTCTGGTCCAACTCTTTGCAACCCCATGGACTGCAGCACACCAGGCTTCCCTGTCCACCAACAACTCCTGGAGTTTATTCAAAATCAAGTCCTTCAAGTCAGTGATTCCATCCAATCACCTCATTCTCTGTCATCCCCTTCTTCTCCCACCTTCAATCTTTCCCAGCATCAGGGTCTTTTCCAATGAGTTAGTTCTTTGCATCAGATTGCCAAAGTATTGGAGCTTCAGCTTCATCATCAGTCCTTCCAATAAATATTCAGGACAAATCTCCTTTAGAAATGACTGGTTCCATCTTATTCCTGTCCAAGGGACTCTCAAGAGTCTTCTCCAACACCACAGTTCAAAAGCATCAATTCTTTGGTGCTCAGCTTTCTTTATGGTCCAACTCTCACATATGACATCAAGTCATGAGCACATGATATCTGCTTACTCCTCTTTAAGTTATACTATAATTAACCGATTGGTTGAAATGTTAAGACCTCTCCATTGCAACTTGAACTTTTGATTCTGTAATCTTCATTTAATCTGTGGAATGTAATTTGGCATAATGCAAATATCCATATTCCCACACTAATCCACCAAAAGTGTTCTTGATAAAATTTCCAGTCATTTTGATGTTACTAAAACAATGGACAGATTTTACCTATAGCTTAATCAAACCATAGCTTTTGACAGAGTTTCTCTTTTCATCTTGTGGCAAATTCTTCACTTGACTTTCAGAGTACTATTCTTGCTTGATAATCACTTTTTCATCTCTGCCCTCTCTGCAGACACTTTTCTGGTTTGTACAGTTCTTATTAACTCCTAAACATTTGAGGATCCTATGAACTCTGACAAATTTCGAGATTCAGTAGTGTGTGTGTGTGTATATATATATATATATATATATATAAAAATATATAATAAATATATATATATAATATTTTTTGTTGTAGAAAGTGTTAGAAAGTATATGAATTTTTATAAACTCAAAGACCAGGGATTCTGAAAATAGACAAGCTGACGATGTTATACCTGAACAAGATCGAAGAATGAATATTTACATGGCTGTTTAAAAATACTGACAGGAGGTTATGATTACAAAGAAAGAGAATCAGTTCACCAAGAGCATGTCATGTCAGATTAGCCTTGTTTCTTTCACTGACAGAGTTACTGAACTAAAACAGATTTTTATCGAAGCATTTGACAATGACTTTCAATGATATCTTTTAGATAAAGGAAAAGAAGAAATACATATCTAGGAAAAGATAACTAGGGGATTAGCAAATGGTAGGACAAACAATCAAAGAATTGCATTAATGAAAACTTGTCCACTAAGAGAGTTCTGTCTGGTGGATCCTGAATCAAAAAATGAAATGCAAAAACAAAAGATGAAATTGCAGGATCCTAAAAGCTCTGGAGTTTTCTTTCTTCTGTCTAAAGTAATGATTTTTGATTGGAGATTATTTTGCTCACATGGGGTATTTGGTAATATCTGATAACATTTTGGGTTGTCACAACAAGAGTTACTGCTGGAATACTGTGGCTAGAGGCCAGGGATGCTACTAAACATCCCACAATGTACAGGACAGACTTCTAAAACAAAGAATTATCCAGTCCTGCAATATCATTATTGCTATGATAGAGAATCATGATCCAGTGCTCAGTTCAGCAAGATATATACTAAAATGGGAATGACATAGAGAAGATTAGCAAGGAACCTGTGCAAGGATGACATACAAATTTGCGAAGCATTCTATATTTTTTAATAAATAAATAAAGAATCTTGATCTATACTCACTCCCTTGTGATCTCATCAATCCCAAGGCATTGAATATTAAAATCTAATGACTCGCTAGACAGCATATTAAAAAGTAGAGACATCACTTTACCAACAAAAGTCCATCTAGTCAAAGCTAAGGTTTTTCCAGGAGTCACGTGTGGATGTGAGAGTTGGACTATAAACAAAGTTGAGCACCAAAGTATTGATGCTTTTGAACTGTGGTGTTGGAGAAGACTCTTGAGATCCAACCAGTCAAGGAGATCCAACCAGTCAATCCTAAAGGAAATCAGTCCTGAGTATTTACTGGACAGACCAATGCTGAAGCTGAAACTCCAATGCTTTGGCCATCTAATGTGAAGAGCTGACTCATTGGAAAAGACCCTGATGCTGGGAAAGATTGAAGGAAGGAGGAGAAGGGAATGACAGAGGATGAGACGGTTGGATGGCTTCACCGATGCGATGCAGATGAGTTTGAGTACGTTCCAGGAGTTGGTGATGGACAGGGAAACCTGATGTCCTGCTGTCTGTGGAGTCACAAAAAGACAAGACAGGACTGAGCAACTGAGCTGAACTGAATGACTTCCAAATTTAATCTCCCTCATTCTGACTCATAAGTCTATTGTTCACTATCTGTCTCAGTTTAGATGACTAATAAATATTTCTAATTTAATATGTATTAATGGAATTTCTAATTCCCTCTAAACACATCCTACCCAAATCCTTCCCAATTTTAGTTAATGGAAATATATTTTAAAGCAAAAAACAAAGAAACAAAAAGGGTCATCCATGATTCTCTTCCATTCAACTCCATGTGTTTGATCAGTATTTACTGTTAGTTCAACCTCTCCAGTCAAATCAGTTTTCATCACATTCTCTGGTTCAAGCCATCATCATTTCTTTTTTAGATTATAGCACTAGTTAGCATTTGAGTACCATGCTTTGAACCTCAAATATTTTATGGGTCTCCTCTTATATTAACATTTCCAAATCACCTGGTATGTTTTAACTCTTTTCAACTTCCAATACATAAGCCATAATTTAATTCATTTTATTTATTTAAGGTCTGTCATAAATGTGACATCTTTTTTGTTCATCAATTTAGGGAAGACTTAATTAGTTTACCTGAATGTAACAGAGTGTTCAGTACACAGTAAGTGGTTAATAGATTAGTATTTTCTAACAGTGAATATGACAGTAAACTCAGCATCTCCTCTACAAATCTACAGCACAAGTTAATGTTTAAAGTCAAAATAAGACTCTTCTATTTAGAAATAAATGTGTTAAATTATTAAATTATTTGGCTACAACTATACTAAGTTGAATTCAGTATGCACATCAATATTTAAGAAAAATTAGTATAGATCAATTTATATGCTGTTCTAATTTACTTTAACAATCTATTATCAGCAAGAAAATATTTTAGACATTTTGAATATTTGACAATGAACTAAATAACATCAACTTATAGAGGTTTATTTGTGTTTACTAGTTAAAGCTGATCATGTATAACTTTAATTAAAAGTGGGAAATGTGTTTTTTTAATGCAACAGGGTAATTGGAAAAGATAAAAAGAAAGTTTGATAATTAAGTGTGTCCCTTTTTCTTACCCTGAGACAAATGGATAATATTATGAATCGTACTTCCTCTATTTCATTTTAATGGAAAATATGGCCTCAGTGTCTCTGTAATTCCCCTAATATTAAGGATTTTTTCCTTCCATTAAATGTATTGCATTCTGATGCGAGTAATTATTTCTATTACTTGTAAAATAGCTGATCTCATCAGTGATTAGGTTATTGCCAAATTCAATTTATGCTTTTCAAAAACATGCAGCCAAATTCTTCATGATCATTCATTTTTAAAGTATCCTTTTTGACATCTCTTCTTGCAGCAAATTCCTAAATTCAAAGCTTTATTTACACAAACACATTTAGATTTTATAGATATGATAAGATAAATACATATTAAAAGATTGATTATATGTAAAAAACTGTTTAGAAGAAAATTATAAAGACATCATGCTGAATTATTTCTATTCAAAGTAAACATATCAAAATGCAATACTTTGACACAGTAATTTATCACTATTTTATTATTTAAAAATAATCTTTTTATTTACTGAATAGGGAAATGATAAGACTATACATGAAGTGAAGTGAGAGTTGCTCAGTTGTATCCAAGTCTTTGTGACCCCATGAACTGTAGTCTGCCAGGCTTCTCTGTCCATGGAATTGTCCAGGCCAGAATACTAGAGTGGGTAGCTGTTCCTTCTCCAGGGGATCTTCCCAACCCAGAGATTGAACCCAGGTCTCCCACATTGCAGGTGGATTCTTCGCCAGCTGAGATATAAGGGAAGGCCAAGAATACTGGAGTTGGTAGCCTATCCCTTCTCCAGCAGATCTTCTCAACCCAGGAGTCAAACCAAGGTCTCTGGGATTGCAGGAAGCCCCACCTGAGAAAGCATCAGATAATAAATTTATTGATCATGCTTCAAATTGAGCTAAATCTTGTTACACGATCTATTAGTTTCCTAGTGCCCCCGTAGGAAACCACCACAAGCTAAGTGTCTTAAAATAGAAACTCACTCTTTCATAATTCAGGCAGCCAGAAATCTGAAATCAAAATGTTTTTAGTGATAGTTTCTTCTAGAGGTTCAGAGGAAAATTCTCTTCTGTTTCTATCATCTTCTGGCAGTTTCTGGCAATCCTTGGCATTCCATGGTTTGTAGATCACTGCAGTCCTTGCCTTCATCTTCATATGGCCTTTCTCCTTGTGTGTCTCTGTGTTTTCTAAGCTACCCACCCCGCTTATAACATCACCAGTCAATTGCATTTAGGGGCTTGGCAACCCACTCCAGTACTCTTGCCTGCAAAATCCCAATGGACGGTGGAGCTTGGAGCAGGCTACTGTCCATGGGCTTGCAAAGAGTCAGGCATGACTGAGCGACTTCACTTTCACTTTAGTCTAATATGACAACAACTTAAATAATTACAGTTGCAAAGACTCTTTATCTGAAAAGGTCACAATCTGAGATTCTGGGTAGATGTGAACTTGGGGAGACTCTGTTAAGTATATGGAGACACTGTTTTATCCAGCCTTGTCTTCCCTCCCCCAAATTCATGTCTGTCCTACATGCAAAATGCATTCACCCCATCACAACATCCCATCAAATCTTAACTTGTTTCAGCATTAACTCTGAATCTCAAATCTTCCCTGCCCTTGGAATCATTCTTCCCTTTCCTGGATCACATGTTGACAGCTGAGTTGCTCTGTTCTGTCTCCTGCCTGTAGAATCCCTGTGCTCCCACTCCACTTCAGATGTTAATTGCAGATCCTGTGCTTCTGACCACTTGGCTATAAGTCTGAGGTCCCCATCAGCTCCTTCTCAGGTTAGACTACTTTGCTAGAGAGGCTCCTGGAACTCAGAGAAACACTTATTTTTGACTGCTGTATCTTGTAAAGGATGTGATAAAGTGTACAGATGAACAGCCAGATGAATAGATACACAACTCAAGGTCTGGGAGGAGTCAGAGCACAGGAGTCTCTGTCCCTCTGGAAATGGAGGACATCACCTTCCTTGTAAGTGGTGTGTTTATCAATCTGGAATTTCCCAAACTCCATACTTTGGTAATTTTTATAGTGGTCTCATCACATAGGCATAATTGATCATTAACTCTATTTCTAGCCCTTCTCCTTTCTCATGAGAAGGGCAGGAGGAGCCAAGGATTCCAAGCTCCAGTCATGGCTTGGTCTTTCTGATAACCAGCTCTCATCCAGAAACCCACCCAGAGTCAACTCATTAGAACAAAGACCCTCCTATCACCCAGGAAACTACAAAGATTATGTAAGCCCTGTGTCAGGAACTGGAGTCAAACAGCAAGTATTAGAATAAAAGGTGCTCTCCCCACTTAGGAAATGACAGCAGTTTCAGGAGTTCTGTGCAGGAACAAGGGTCAGAGTCCAATATATAATTTATGTTATCTCGCACAACATCTACAAATTATCTTTACAGCAATACTTAAGACAGTGGTTGATAGCTGAGTATTATAGTCTAGCTAGGTTGACACATAGAATTAGCCTTTCCACATAGTTTAATGGCTTCCCTGGTGGCTCAGATGGTAAAGAATCCACCTGCAATGCGGAAGACCTGGGTTTGATCCCTAGGTTGGGAAGATCCCCTGGAGGATACCAACTCCAGTCTTCTTGCTTAGAGAATCCCAATGGACAGAGGAGCCTGGCAAGCTCCAGTCCACAGTGTGGCAAAGAGCAGGACACGACTGAATGACTAAGCACTGCACATAGTTTAAAACTTTTGTTGTATTTTAACATGCATATTAAAATTATATTGTAAAACTGGCCCATGTTCAAGTAAATTTTTAAGAAAAACACATTTTCACATGCCAGTTATATTGGTAAATAAACACGTCACAAAAGTAAACGTAACTACACAGGATGTGGGGTTTCCCAGGTGGTTCAGCTGGTAAAGAACCTGCCTGCCAATGGAAGAGATTCAAGAGATGCAGATTCCATTCTTGAGTCAGGATGATCCCCTGGAGGAGGGCATGGTAACCCACTTTAGACAGAGGAGGCAAGTGGACTTCAGTCCATGGGATCACAAGAGTGTGCACACACACACACACACACACACACACACACACACAGAGGATGCACTTCTTCATTATTGTGTCTAAAAATTAAAGTTGTTTTAAATACCACGTTTTCAATCACAGAAACTAAAACTTGGCATGTGTATTTTTAACTTATGTAAAAGATAAAATAAGTCTAAGAATTTTGCAAAGTGCATTTTCTTATCCCAAACAATGCTTTTAATTATTTAGCTTCTTACAGTAATCACCTAACAGAAACTGACAAATCCACATTCTTTTTTGCTCAGACGTGTCTGACTCTTTTGCGGCCCCATGGACTGTAAGCCGCCAGGCTCTTCTTTCCATGGGATTTCCCAGGCAAGAACATTGGAGTGGGTTGCCATCTCTTTCTCCATACAAAGTGCATTTTGTCTTGAATTTTTACATTGTTAACAGTCCCTTTTTTTTTTTTCTAAAATAGTCTTTTATTTTAAGATTCTAGTCAGCCATAAGGTATTTCAATTATTCTGGTTATAAAATAGATTCATGATAGGCTTAAGTTTCATGGCAAACACTGAAAGACAAATGGTCAGTTTTATAATTACTTACTCTCTATATATAGTTTAACTATTCTTTATATATGCTCTGCTGCTAAAATAAAATAATATTTTCTGAATCTATCTCAAATTGTGGAACTTTTAGTTTAGAATTAAGTTAGTCGCCTAGGAAAACATTTGGTAATAGGGAGCTGAGTTATTCTTTATAGCTTCTCATTTCATAGATTTAAAGAAACTCATTATTTTATTTAATACATGTTCATTTGCAGATATAACTCACAAAAATAAACACTTTATTGTGACTGAGTTTATGGATGTATTCTAAAGGTTATATTGTTTGAATAATTTTAACAAGTGCAAATGAGCACAAAGTAAATGGATTTTCTTTTGACCTTGTTACTTTTCTAATTACTGTACCTGAATTGGTCAGCCAGGACGTAAATGATCATCATTTTGCAGTCCAGGTGCTCCCATGCATTACATGATTGCTTACTGTTAGGCAAATAAAAGAAATGGGGTGACCAAGGAGAATTTCCAGCAGCATTGCTGGACAGGGTCATTATGATAACAACATTATTGTATTTTAAATCACATAATTGAAAAATAAACATAACAAATAAACATAAGGAATCAGTAGGCCTCTGGATAAATACCAAAGAAGTCTCATTATTATTTTTGTTCTTCCTGAGTGGCTCTGATGGTATTATAATGCTTACATCAATATTTTGCTCTTAATAACTTCCATATATTTATGGGGTCTCCTCATCAGAGGAACTAGAACATTCATAAACAGCAAGCATTTAAGAAATCCTTTCTCATGCCCTTAAAATGCTGTTAATATTTATTATAGATATAGAGAAAAGCTCTTGTGTTAAGCGAAGTGTCAATATATCACAGTGGTTGTCTAGGTAGTCTCTAAAAAAAAAAGAAAAAAAAAACATAAAATGTCAGCTTCTACTGATATGTTCAAACTACTCACAGTCCTTTCCTTTAGAGCAAGCTAACTCACTCCCTTAACTCAGTTTCCATACTATAATATGGGAATAATAATATTTACTTCTTAGCCACACTTATGGCAGAAAGTGAAAAGGAACTAAAAAGCCTCTTGCTGAAAGTGAAAGTGGAGAGTGAAAAAATTAGCTTAAAGATCAACATTCAGAAAACAAAGATCATGGCATCTGGTCCCATCACTTCATGGGAAATAGATAGGGAAACAGGGGAAATAGATGGGGAAACAGTGCCAGACTTTACTTTTTTGGGCTCCAAAATCATTTCAGATGGTGACTGCAGCCATGAAATTAAAAGACGCTTACTCCTTGGAAGGAAAGTTATGACCAACCTAGATAGCATATTCAAAAGAGACATTACTTTGCCAACAAAGGTCCCTCTAGTCAAGGCTATGATTTTTCCAGTAGTCATGTATGGATGTGAGAGTTGGACTGTGAAGAAAGCTGAGCACCAAAGAATTGATGCTTTTGAACTGTGGTGTTGGAGAAGACTCTTGAGAGTCCCTTGGACTGCAAGGAGATCCAACCAGTCCATCCTCAAGGAGATCAGTCCTGGGTATTAATTGGAAGGACTGATGCTGAAGCTGAAACTTCAATACTTTGGCCACCTCATGTGAAGAGTTAACTCATTGGAAAAGACCCTGATGCTGGGAGGGATTAGAAGCAGGAGGAGAAGGGGATGACAGAGGATGAGATGGCTAGATGGCATCACCGACTTGATGGACGTGAGTTTGAGTGAACTCCGGGAGCTGATGATGAACAGGAAGGCCTGAAGTGCTGTGATCATGGTGTTGGAAAGAGTCAGACATGACTGAGCGACTGAACTGAACTGAAGCCATAATATGGAAATAATTCAAATAATGTATATGAAACATATAGCCAAACATAAAATTAAGAAAAAAACCTCACTAAATATTAACTTCTAAATTTCAGCATTCAGAAAGGTATATTTGTATATAATATATATATGTGTGTGTGTGTGTGTGTATTTAATAAGTTTATACCATCATCCTCAAGCTTTTCCTTCAAACACATCTTCCCTTTCCTCTCCTCCTTGCCTATACTTTCCATGATGCTGTCTAAGTTCCCTTTCTATTGTTGGTCAGAACATCCAACACTCAGAAATATTTCAGAGAACTCCACCTAATAGACTTAAGTGAAACCTACTAGTTCTCCAATGATGCTGTCCCTGCCCTTGTTCTATTCACATTACCAAGGGGCCCTTTCAGTTATTTTTCCTGAGACTTGGGGGTGAAACCAAACACTCCTCTGTGCAGCTCCCTGGCATACAGGCATTTCTGTCCCCCATTTCTTACAGGCAAATCTCCAGCATCTATGACCTTCCTCTAGTTCCAAAGGATTTGAATTGTTTAATCAAGGGAGAAGCCTCCAAGAGACAGCCTGTTGCTTTGCAGTCTCTCAGTCATGTTCAGCTCTTTGCAACCCTATATACTGCAGCATGCCAGTCTTCCCTGTCCTTGATTATCTCCCGAGCTTGCTCAGACTCATGTCTTCTGAGTCGATGATGCCATCCAACATTTCATTCTCTGTCGCCCTTCTCCTGCCTTCAAGTCTTTCCCAGCATCAGGATCTTTTCTAATGAGTCAGCTGTTTGCGTCAGATGGCCAAAGCATTGGAGCTTCAGCGTCAGTCCTTCCAATGCATATTCAAGGTTGATTTCCTTCAGGATTGACTCATTTGATATCGATGCAGTCCAAGGGACTGTCAAGAATCTTCTCCAGTGCCACAATTTTCAGTCAATTCTTTGGTGCTCAGCCTTGTTTATGGTCCAATTTTCACATTCATACATGACTACAGGAAAAACTATAGCTTTGACTGCTGCCGCTGCTGCTGCTAAGTTGCTTCAGTCGTGTCCGACTCTGTGCGACCCCATAGACGGCAGCGCACCAGGCTCCCCCATTCATGGGATTCTCCAGGGAAGAATACTGGAGTGGGTTGCCATTTGACTATATGGGCTTTATATGTGATGTGATGTGATGTCTCTGCTTTTTGATACACTGTCTCGGTTTGTCATAACTTTTCTACTTCACCAAAAACTTTGTCTCTAGGATTTGATTTGGCACCAGTGTACAGGGAAGTTGAGTTTTTGGTAACACGGGAGTCCCTGGGGAGGGGAACAATGGTTTTGGTTACGTACTTTCCCAATCAAAATTTAATTAAGGAGATCGGTATCATGAATAGTGAAAGGAATGAGCACCTAAATAGAGGTTAGTGAGGCAACAAAGTTTTTGTAGTTGTTGTAGAGACCAAAAGAGAAAGTAGAATTGTCAGAGCCCAAAGAGTAAGTTTACTCAGTGTATTAGTTTCATATTTTGGATTTAACAAATCACTAAAAATTGTAGTGTCTTAGAATAGTGTAAACAATGTTTTGAAGCAAGAAGCCTGAAATCAGTTTCATTAAGCTTAAATCAAGGTTATGTCAAAGCCACACTCTCTCCAGGGGCCTACAACAAAATTTTATTTCTAGCTTGTGTTTTCTAGCTTCTAACACTGTGGTCCTTGCATTTTATGCCTGGCAACCCCTTTCCTTATCTTTATAAACTCTCAGTTAACATCTTGTTTAGTTATTATATTGTCTTCTTCTTCTGCAATAAGATTTGCTTCTAGTTTCCTTTTTTAAAAGCACTTGTGATTACATTTATGGTCCACTCAAATACTCCAAGATAATGCCAATCTCCTTATTTCAAGATTGTTTACTTAAAATTACATGTGGAAAGTCTTTTTTTTTTTTTTTTTCCAATGTAGCTAACATTCAGAGATTCCAAGGATCAGGGCTGACATTTTGGGTGGTCATTTTCCATACTCCCACAGTCTTCCCTTTGACTCTCAAAGACTCACATTTATCCCACATGCAAAAACCAGTCACTGCTTCTCAGCATCCCCAAACATGATCAGCTCAACATATCATCATTCAATTCAAAATCTTATCCAAATATTATGAATTCAAAAGTCCCAGACCTCACTATCTGAATCTTCTAAATAAGATGCGGAAGAAATTTTGAGTATGATCCATCCTAGAGCAAATTTTCTCTCCACCTGTGTACCTGTAAAACCAGAAAACAAATTTCCTGCTCATAAAATACAACAGTGGGTCAGATATAAAATGAGTCACAGACATTTGCATTATAAATGAAAAAAAAGAAATGAAGACAGGAGTTACCAGTCCCAAGCAATTGTGAAGTCTGACTGAGCAGTCTTCATTTGGTTTCAAAACCTGGCAATAATCCTCTCTGGATCTCGACTCCATCCTCCAGGTCTGGAGCCCCAATCTCTGGGTCTTAGCAATGGGAGGAAAATAGACAATAAAAGCTATCTTTTTTTGTTATTAATCTTCTGCCAGGAAATATCACTGCATGTGTTTGTGTGTGTTTGATGTAAAGAGGTACTTTGTGAAAAGTGTTTTATCACAATAATAATTTTATATATTTGGAAACATCTACACAAATGAAGTAAATTCTCTTACAGGACTAACCTGGGGTACTGCCAGTTGTCATGTTTTATTCCTTTGTCCTGGGATCACGTGTTTCTCTTTTTACCATTTTCTATATAGACCCAGGGAATCTACCTGCTTTCATCTCCTTTATAAGCCTGTGTCTTCCTGCACCTTTTCTTAGAGTTCCTTCCTATGTCTTCAAATTTCATGACATTGTAAAACATATTTTTTTCACAGCCTTAAAATAAATCAAACAGTGGATTTTTCACTGATTCAAATGAAGTAATAGAAAAACCAATAGTTAAATAAAGGGTGCCTAAAAAAGTTAGATATTGGGTATATGATGTATGTGTGAGTGCACTGGGGTTTTGTTTTTTGGATCAAATATTTAAGTGTCTCTCCCTCATTCTTAAGATCTTCGTGGGATTGTCAGAATTGGGGCCCTACGTGCTCAGTTGCTTCAGGAGTGTCTGACTCTTTGGGACCCTATGACCTGTACTCCCACCAGGCTCCTCTGTCCATGGGCATCCTCCAAGCAAATATAATGAAGTGGGTTGCCATTTCCTTCTCCAGGGGATCTTCCCATCCCGGGGATCAAACCCACATCTCTAATGTCTCCTGTTTTGACAGGGAGGTTCTTTACTGCTAGCACCACCCTGGAAGCCCTGGGGCCCTACACCCATCTCTAACAATGGTTGAATTCAATGTAGTTGCTAAAATGAGGAGTAATTATTGAAGTGAGTGAGTGAAGTCTCTCAGTTGTGTCCGCCTCTTTGCCACCCCATGGACTGTAGCATACCAGGCTCCTCTGTCCATGGGATTTTCCAGGCAAGAGTACCGGAGTGGGTTGCCATTATTGAAGACACATCATTAATATGAAAAGTGAAAGTGAAAGTGGCTTAGTCGTGTCTGACTCTTTGCAACCTCAAGGTCTATACAGTCCATGGAATTCTCCAGGCTAGAATACTGGAGTGGATATACTTTCCCTTTTCCAGGGAATCTCCCTGACCCAGGGAACGAACCTGGGTCTCTGGCATTGCAGGTGGATTCTTTACTAACTGAGCTATTTCTTCATTTACCCATAATATAAATATATTAACAATTTAAAAATTAGTTTTCAAACAGATTCATCTAAACAGTAAGATTAAATTAAGTGATAATATTAAAAAATGTGTTTAAAGTCATGCCAGAATTAATATCTTACTTTTGTGCAAGGAATATTTCTGCAGTTTAATAAAGGAATAGGCATGGAAGTGGTATGTTGTGGAAGAAAGAAAAGAAATTCATATGGCTTTGAACTAATCATAGCATGAGAGTCATATTTGGTTCAAAGAAATTCTAGGCTCAGATCAGCTCTTTAGGATATACAAGAACATAAGAATAGTTGGTCACCCCCAAGGGCTAAAACTGATAACCAACTGTGAAACACACAACTCTGGGAAAAATCTAGGTAATATGCATAGGAAATCCTGATTAAAATTCTCTTTATAATTTCTGAATGTTTGCCAATATTTATCCATGGAAGGTAAAAGCAATTCTAATATTCCCAAGTACACTTTCAAAATTATTTCATAATTGCAGCTACTTACTGTAATAATATGATATAATTGTCATTGATAAAATATAAAATATCTATATTAACTAGTAAATACAAAAGTGCATAAAAATAAAAACAAATTAGACACATTTTGTCAAAATCTGAAATTTCACCTTTTGATCCTTTATGCACCTCTAGAATTATGGAGGTTTACCAAAACTTTTGATTCCAGCCTTAAAGAGAGTTATAATTTCTACATTTTATCTTTCAATAGATAACTAACTGCATTTTTCTGTTACTCAAATTATGACCAAACACTTTTGACATAGTTTTTCTGTTCAATTGAATATGCTGATGCTGTCAATACTTGCAGAAGCATAGTATAATGATCAAGAAGCCTGAAGATCTCCTTGCCTCCATTCCTGACCAAAGTGAAAGTGAAAGTGAAGTCGCTCAGTCGTGTCCAACTCTTTGGGACCCCGTGGACTGTAGCCCACCCGGCTCCTCCGCCCATGGGATTCTCCAGGCAAGAAGACTAGAGTGGGTTGCCATTTCCTTCTCCAGGGGATTTTCCCGACCCAGGGATTGAGCCCAGGTCTCCCGCATTGCAGGCAGATGCTTTAACCTTTGAGGGACCAGGGAAGCCCCATTCCTGGCCAAGGCCTTGTATAAAAAGGACTCTCAATGACCATTTATTGGTGCAAATCTGCATTTTCATGATGTCAAAAGCTCTATGCAAAGTACAAAATTTCATCAATCACATATGAATGTTTTTTCCCTATAAACACCCATCATGTTAACACAGAAAATAGACTGTTGCAGCTTTTCTTTGTGTTTCATAACCATTAACAAGTTTCAAGCACTCTTTCTGCATTTTAGAATGAACTACCTAAGACTATTCCTTCCTAAGCAGAGGCCATAAATGACATTCTAGCCTTCCCTTGTAAGCAGACGGCAGGCACATAACTTGACTCCTATCAGTCAACAGGTGTGATTTTTGGTCAGAAATAATAAACACTTTGTGACCCTGTGGACTGCAGCATGACAGGCTTCCCTTTCCTTCCCCATCTCCTGAACTTTGCTCAAACTCATGTCCATTGAGTTGATGATGCCATCCAACCGTCTGTCACCTCCTTTTCTCCTGCCCTTAATCTTTCCCAACATCAGGATCTTTTCCAATGAATCAGCTCTTCATATCAGGTGGCCAAAGGATTGGAGCTTCAGCTTCAACATCAGTCCTCCCAATGAACATTCAGGATTGATTTCCTTTAGGATTGACTGATTGGATCTTCTTGCATTCCAAGATTCTCTCAAGAGTCTTCTCCAACATCACAGTTCAAAAACATCAATTCTTTGGCACTCAGCTTTCTTTTTGGTCCAACCTCACATTCATACATGACTACTGAAAAATACATAACTTTGACTATATGGACTTTTATCTACAAAGTAATGTCTCTGCTTTTTAATGTGTTGTCTATATTTGTCATGGAGAAGGAAATGACAACCCACTCCAGTATTTTTGCCTGGAGAATCCCATGGACAGAGGAGCCTGACAGGCCATGGTCCATAGGGTTGCAGAGAGTCAGAGATGACTGAAGTGACTAAGTAGGCACACACGCTAGGTTTGTCATAGATTTTATTCCAAGGAACAAGCCTCTTTGAATTTCATGGCTGCAGTCACTGTCCACAGTGATTTTGGACCCCAAGAAAATAACTAGATCAGATCTTCTTTCTTGTAATGAAGGTCGTGATGGAGAAAATAGACTTGGGGATCATCTAATAAACTTTTTTTTTCAATACCTGGCAAAATATGCTGTTCAGTGTTTGAATATACTTTCTAAGATTCACAGCCAGGCAGGTAAAAAAATCAGGATTAGAATCCATATCTTTCAAATGCAAATCCTAAGTATTCCCTTGGTGAAGGGGAACTGCACATAATGTTTTGATATTTTGTTTTGTCTTTTCAATTCCAGATGATTTAAAATAGCTTAATGTCTGAATATCTTATTCCACTTCTAAATTTACAGCTTCATGAATTCACTTATTTTGTCTTAGCAATAGATTTAAAACTGGGGCTTTACTAACTGTCCAGTGGTTAAGACTCTACACTTCCAATGTAAGGAGGCACGGTTGCATCCATAGCCTGGGAACTAAGATCTCATATGTTGTCCATTGCAGCAAAAAAAAAAAAAAAAAAGGAAGAATATTTTAAAAAATATAAATTTCATTTTAAAATATATAATTAAAATTAATTAAGATGTAAATTTCTTTTGTGGAATTAAAACTACAGAGAAAGAAACTGATCACATCTTAGCAATTGTGGCAAGAAAGCTCCTTGAATTTCTAGTCATTTGCTACAGAAAGGACAATGCTAGGTTTGCCAAACTATCAATTCAATACATGCTAGAGGTGAGGCTACTTACTTTCCATTGCTCCCTGGGCCTTTAAAAAAATGTTATCATGAAATGATCCAAGGAATGTTTCCTTTGGGTCACAGTTACTAAGCTTTAAAGCTATTATTTTTAAAAAGGAATGATAAACTACAGGAAATTATTTATAGGCTAAGATTGTCCTTCTCTGTAATTTGTGACTTGCTCCCCTGACCTGAAGGTTGGTTGGTTGTCTTGGGTCTTTTAAAATATATGGATGAATGAATTTTTGAGCTAAGAATCATATTATGGTAAGCATCTTTCTCCTTGAATACTTTTCATTCTGCTCTCAGCTCTCTAATTCAGGAAATATTAGATTAGAAACACTAGAAATTCTCAAAGGTTATAGCTGCATATGTGAAGAAAAATGATCTTAAAGATAGCTAAGGACGAAGCCACATATCAAAGCTAACACTTGCACTGCTCTGAGAAGCAAAATGGCTCCCCCCACACTCTATAGAGCAAGCCACATAATTCACAGGGGAGACATGATTAAGGAAATCACATATATCATGGACATAGCACTCCAAAATGTCCTTTTAGGATTGCCCTGCATGTTGTAGGAATCTATTCTTGAGAGTTAACTCATAGAAAAATGTAGATTTTGCCTCTTAAATTTAAAAAGCATAACATAATATTTACACATTTGCAATGTGTGTTATGTCCTGTTTATTATATATTTTAAAATTTTATTTCCTTTACATACATCTATACAGCTCCAATGTTCAAATTGCTATACTAGCACCTACCGCATTTAAAGGAAATGATATGGACAAAGATCTCTCATTTATGGAACATATATTCCAATGAGAAAGATAAAAAATTAGAAAAGAATTATAATTACTCTGATAAATTCTCAGGGAAATGTAACAGTGAAACACATACATGGACATCTAATATAGGCTATTGTATTCAAGCAAAGCTTCAAAGTATATATAAAGTTTGAACTAAGGCTTGAATCATGAGTGGTATTTAGTTAGACGAAGAAACAAGAAAAATGGCTCAGGAAAAGAATATATTCAAACTGGACCTGACCTTAGGCTCAGCTTTGAAATTTGGTAGTTGATTTGATAACATGCCTAGTCACATGGCTTTCATCTTTCCTGATTTCTTTCCTAATGCTTATTTATTTTATTATAGCAACATTGATGTGCATTCTACCTCTTATATATCCTGAAAAATCCTATTACTCTTCTCTTCCCAATGCCATTGCTTTACTTGGGACGATATGATTTCTTTTTTTGGGATTACTAACTAACATCTAGTGGATGCCTCTGTCCTATGCTATGAGTTCTTGGTTCCTCTACCTTCTTCCTCTTGGGTTCACCCTTCACACTGAAGCTAGTAAAAAATATTTTTTAAACATATAGTGACCTTAGCTCTCCAGTAGGTAAAATGCCACATCACTGATATATTTGTTTAAAATTTGAAGACCTTAGTACAAAGATCTTGGCTATATTTTTTGACCACCAGAAAATTTTGAACATTTTTGCTACTTTGGGGGAGTTAATAAGTTAAAAAAAAATTAATGTAAGTTTACTGACTTTTTAATTGAATTATACTTGATTTATACTATGGTGCTAATTTCAGGGGTACAGCACAATAATTCAGTTATGTGTATATATGTATATGATATATATATATATATATATATATATATACACATTTGTCTTTTCACATTCTCTTCCCTTATAGGTTATTACAAAGTAATGAGTATATATTTTGCTATATAGTACTATATAGTAGGTGCTATATAGTAGGCCCTTGTTGGTTATCGTTTTTACACATAGTAGTATGCATATGTTAAAATTTACTGATTTTAACCAGAAAAGGTTGACTATATTTTCATTCTAATTATGTTAAAACATTATTAGATCTTTATGGACAAAGACTTATAGATATTCTGAGCCCTTGTCAGAAACAGTTACAGATTTTCTTTGTTCATCTAGAGCAAAATCCACATTGCTTCTCTGGCTATTCAAGGTTTTATCTTTGAATTATGTCATATAATCAGTAGGTTTATGAAATCTCACTTTTATTTTCAATAAATTTTTATTCAAATTTCTAATGTATGTATCAAGCAGAGAATCTACGTGACTTTCTTCCTTGACCCAAAGCTTGGTTGGTTGTCTTGGGTCTTTTAAAATATATGGATGAATGAATTTTTGAGCTAAAAATCATACTATGGTAAGCATCTTTTTCCTTGAATACTTTTCACTCTGTTCTCAACTCTCTAATTCAGGAAATATTAAATTGGAAACACTAGAAATTCTCAAAGATTATAACTGCATATGTGAAGAAAAATTATCTTAAAGATAGCTTTTATTAATTTTCTTTTTTTTGAATTATTTTTTATTTTTATTTTTTTAATTTTTATTTTTTATTTATATTTTTTTAGTTTTTTATTTTTTTAATATTAAAATCTTTAATTCTCACATGTGTTCCCAAACATGAACCCCCCTCCCACCTCCTTCCCCATAACATCTCTGTGGGTCATCCCCATGCACCAGCCCCAAGCATGCTGTATCCTGCGTCAGACATAGACTGGCGATTCAATTCTTACATGATAGTATACATGTTAGAATGCCATTCTCCCAAATCATCCCACCCTCTCCCTCTCCCTCTGAGTCCAAAAGTCCGTTATACACAGCTGTGTCTTTTTTCCTATCTTGAATACAGGGTCGTCATTGCCATCTTTCTAAATTCCATATATATGTGTTAGTATACTGTATTGGTGTTTTTCTTTCTGGCTTACTTCACTCTGTATAATCGGCTCCAGTTTCATCCATCTCATCAGAACTGATTCAAATGAATTCTTTTTTATGGCTGAGTAATACTCCATTGTGTATATGTACCACAGCTTTCTTATCCATTCATCTGCTGATGGACATCTAGGTTGTTTCCATGTCCTGGCTATTATAAACAGTGCTGCGATGAACATTGGGGTACATGTGTCTCTTTCAATTCTGGTTTATTAATTTTATGCTAACAAAAGATAACACATTTTTCTACAGAAAGTTTCTTCTTATGCAACATCCTATGTAGCTTTTGTTCTAAGTTGTGTTTCCCTCAAGAAAATACTCACTGGAGAAGACTGTATCATAGCTGCAGGTTGTTTACAAGCGTAAAAATAAAGATCCATTTGAAATTCCTTTCAGATCTCAGTTTGAAAATAGTATTTGATACATTTTCAAACTTTTGAGATGATTAAAAGAAGTGGGAAAAATGAAGGTAGAACTTTTAAAAAATCATGTTACAATCAGGGTATCAGTTTTAATTTAGAAGCTACTTGTTTTAGGAAATTTTTCTCCCTAGATGAAGTATATGAATGCTGTGACTACTTTCCGACTTCCTTATTTTCTCTATCATAATATTTGCAACAATTTATGTTGCTTATTTGCTTGTTATCTCCATTAGAAATTATGTGTTACAAGCTTTGTAAGAATTCAACCATTCTGTCTTTGAAAATATTCTATGTTCAGAGTGGTTAGTAACTGTCAGACACTTTTAACCTGAAAGCATGTTTGATGTATGAATCATCAACATAATAAAATAATGGTACATGTGTGAAACCACATATGCCCTTGAATGAACATTGAATGACTACATTTCTATTCTGTGACTGCCCTTCCTCAGCTTATGCTGCTGGAAGAGGTATATCATTATGGCAGCTACCTTTGACCTTTGCCACTGTAGCTTTGATTTTTCTTTACAACGTTCCTTGACTTTGAGCAAACACATACTCCCATATATCAAAAAATAAAAGTTAAAAGCTGAAGGGGTGTGTGTATTTGTGTTTGTGTGTGTATGTTAGTTGCTAACCATGTTCTACTCTTTGCAACCCCACGGACTGTAGCCCACCAAGCTCCTCTGTTCATGGAATTCTCTAGGCAAGAATACTGGAATTCCTTTCTCCAGAGGATTTTCCTGATCCATGGATTGAACCCAGGTCTCCTGAATTGCAGGCAGATTCTTTACCATCTGAGCCACCAGGAAGCTTTATATACAAATGTATAGAACTTCCTGACATCCAGGCTCCAATATCCCAAACAATCTGAATTTCTAACTTCTATAATTCTTCTCTTCCTATTCGTCTCACAGTCTGATAAAACATAGCAAAATACTAATGAGATACTTCTACTTGGATACATGATAAACATCATCTCAAATTAGGGATAAAAATAATTGAGTTGTGATCTATATTACCGCCCTTCCCCTGGCTCCTTTTTCCTTCTCTAATGGAAAGCCTATCTTTCATTTTTTTGTATCCCAGAAGCATGACTCAACATTTTTTTTTCCTTTTTCTCTTGCAGCTTGCGTTCAATTCATCAGAACTCTGTTCTGTTTTATTTTTAAAATACATTGAAAGTCCCACTCGTTTCCCCCATCTCTGTCACCACTAACCTGGCTCAAACAACAGTCTCTCAACTGGATTATTGCAATAGCTGCCTGAATGATCTTCTTTCTTCCCCCTTTGCCCTCGAAAAGATTACTCTCCAAGGAGCAGGTAGAAAGATCCTATTAAATTGTCAGTCAGAACACATCACTACTCTGTTCAAAACCTGTTAACAATTTCCATCTCACTCAGTATCGAACCTGAACTTCTGGCCACGGCTTTCAAGGTCTTGTACAATTGGATTCCTTGTTAAGTCTGTGATCTTATATCCTAGTTCTCTCCCCTTTCTCACTCTGAACAAGCCTCAAAGGCTCTTGGGCTCTGTCACTATCTCTTGAATGTGCTAAGGGTACTTTCACCACACAATATTTTATTTGTTATTCCCTCTGTCTGGAAATTTTTCCTTAGATATCTGTCTGATTCAATTCTTGCCTTTTTGAGTTCTCTGCTCAAATGACATTTTACCAGTGATGCTTTTTCACGACCCCTTATAAAATGATCTCCTAATCAGATACTCTCTATTAGTCTCTAGATACTGTGTTTTTCTTTATATATTTGAAAAATGCATTTCCTGTAATTTCATTAGGATATAATATTGAGAATGGAGACTTTGTTTGCTTACTGTTATAAACAGAGTAATCAGAAAAATAACAGTGACAGTTTGGTAATTTAAAATGATAAATAAAGTGTCCACACACTATGTGAACTGTACATCTATAATATCTGTTTACCTACTTGCTTATTTGCCAAGTTTAATATTAAATCAGCTTAAAATTCTTAGCTTTTATGGAAAGAAATGGGAAGAAAACAAGCTGAATACTTTTGACCTCTAGTGCTCTTTCTTTTGTCTCTTCTTTCTATTTTTATTTTCCTGAAAATGTCACCAATTTTAGGATAAGTTTTTTTTTTTTTTTTCCAAACATCATGCTGTGTCATATGTCCTTTCTTGTGTTATCTGTAGCAACAATAGCCAGTAAAGAATCTGCTTGCAGTGCAGGAGATCTAGGTTCAATTCCTGGGTCAGGAAAATCACCTGGAGAAGGGATTGGCAATCCAATCCAGTATTCCTGTCTGGAAAATTACATGGACAGAGGAGCCTAGTGGACTACAGTCCATGGGTTTGCAAAGAGTAGCACTTTCACTTTCATAAACAATAGCATGCCATAGACTTGATGGATACTATCTTTTGGTTATGTATACACATTTCCTGATGCCTTTACACAAGCTGCAATACTTATTCAACCTAAATATAAAGATGATAATATCAATATGATCATTGGAATTTGGTTAAAATGAGCAAGCAATAGAAAAAGTAAAAATTTTGTTGCCTCATTATCATTTTATTATTCATCAAATATTTATGGGTCCCTTCTGTGTGCCAGACGCTGTGTTGGACTACACAAGGCAAACGAGTTGTGTTCCTTTCATGGAACCTAGCATTTTCTAAGGATTACACATACTAGATCAAAGCATACAAGAAAAAAAATTAAAGTGGTTATGTAGAAAATGAGAGGATCCTATGGAGAGACATCAATGAAATAGAATAAATGAAAAATATATGATATTGTCACATGTGATAAAGACACAGATGAGTGTGTCAAAATCACACACTTGAGTTGTATGACTCAATACATGGACAAAGCTAGAGAGTTAATTAAAATTGTGCTTCCAAATAAAATAATTTCTTTGTAACTTTTGATCAACCATCAATGGATCAACCACAACAGCAGTGCCATCAAATTATATAAAATAGCTGTAAAAGAAATGTATATTTCTCTAACTAATTACAGGAAACACAACTGACTGTCAGTTATGCTAACGTATTTTTCCCACTAGAAAATATTCCATGAAAGTATTTTGAAAGTTCAATATCAGGTAGATAGTTTGTCAGGTGTTTTTACACCACACAGAATAAATCTTATCTTTGCCAGACAAGAATAAATGTGCAAGTTCTTTTGTATTTTGACTTTTAAGTTTGTGCCAGAAGTGCCGCTGAATTCAACTTCTGACTAGAGGAGATAAAATAAACTCTCCAAAGAGCTGAGCCTGTCAAAGTAGATGAAAAAAAAACATCTCTCTCGGATGCTCAAATAATGGATGCTGCATACATAAGTAAAATTCAAGAGAAACTCCAGTTCTTCTCACATTTAAATTAAGTTTTCTTGTTCGAGCCTGTGCTAGATTTCAGCATCTTTACTTAGTCACCCAAGACAGAAAAATGTATTCGGATCCATAAATATTAGAGTTTTCATTGATATGATACTGAATTTCTTTTTACCATAATGAGGCAGATTCTGGTGGAAAAGAAATGAATGAACTATACGCAGGACTTGGTTGCTATGGAAACAAGCAATATCCTTTCCTCATGATTAGACATTGAAGTAACTGGTATTTTTCTTTTAGTGCAGAGGAATTTATCCTTTTTTTGTTTGTTTGTTTTTAACTTCTAAACTAATCTACGATGTTTTCCTTTTGCACTAAACTCTATGGACTTTATTCCAGGAGTCTCTGAATTACTATTAGTTACACATTGAAACCTTACTGTTAGGCAGTTGTATGAAAAATAACAATGCTGGGTTGTCATTTAACCCTGAAATTGCTCTGAAACTGCTGTTGTAAGAAATAGATGACATGAAAATCTTTATCTTCAAGGAAATAGTTTCTACTTATTGTATCTAATCAGTGTGTGTCTACCTGTAGACATGGACATGTATATTTACAGTATATGTGACAAGATGTATTTCTGGAAATAGGCACTTAAAAAAATTAAACTAACATGTCAATAATTTTGAACTCTCTTAACTTCAATATACTTAAAAACAAAAACTGTTCTATTAAGACACTGTCACCTGAAAACAGAGAAGACCTCTCTACACATAAGATAATCTGTACTGTGTCTTTGCATAGATATTAATGTCAAATAATTTATATCAGTTACAGTTTTAACACATTAAGAAACATTTAGTATTTAATCTTTGAAATGAGGCAGTTCATTTTTGCAGTCTTTTGGAAATTGCAACTTTGATCAACAAATTTGAAAGGCTATTTTTTTCCTCCATAAATATTTGAGTTCAGCACATCTCACTGCACAAAAAATAGCAAATCTACTTTCTCTCACTTAAGATTTCTTCCTTATGTGGTCACCTATCTTTAAGTTTATGCTGAAGTGCATGCTATGAAAATTGCTTTGGCTGTATTTTAATGTAAATCTGGACATGTTGAAAGCTGGACATATTTCCAGGCATAAACATTCTCCTAATTAATGTATTCCTTAGTTACTGCCTACAAATATAATACATATGTATTTGGATTATAATAATGTTAAAAGGATTAACAGTGGAATAAATTTTAAATGTCCTCATTTTTTACTATGCACTTTTTCATATGCATTTTTTCATATGAACTCTCATATGAAAGAGATGGATGCGATTTTTTTTCAATGCTTTCTTATCTTATCAACATTATACTTAATCCTCCTCCCAAAAGATAAACTTTAGTTGGTTTGTACTTTCAGTCTAAATGCCAGTTCTGATTGGGCAGAATCTACCATTCATTTTGAATGTCATTTGAAGTCTGAGAATTAATACAAACAGCTGCGTAATGGACTAAAGAGAATTAAGGATGTTCCTGTTCTTTATCTCAGTGACAAGACTAATCACACAATTTGAAAACTTGTGTCATTCAAACTATCTCAGTCCTCACATGTAATCATGAGTAAGTTCTACCTTACTCACATCCATTCTTTCTTTCTCCACTCCTATCATGAATGTCAGAGATTGGAAATTCATTTTTTGTCTGTTAGGCTATTACAATAGTCACCTATTTTGCAGCACATTGATCTGACTCAATCTTATCTATTAACCAGTCTAATTCTGATTAATCAATCTAAAGAATTGATTAGTGAAGTTGCTCAGTTGTGTCTGACTCTTTGCAACCCAGTGGACTGTAGCCTACCAGACTCCTCCATACATGGGATTTTCCAGGCACGAGTATTAGTGTGGGTTGCCATTTCCTTCTCCAAATCTATCTAAAAGAATTTGGTTTTGCCTAGATCTGCTTTAGAAATGTTATTTTTCCTGAAGACATTTTTTAGACAGTATCTGTCCCTATATGACTTTTCTTGTCACTGCCACTTGAGAACTGCCTCTATCTTTTTTACACAGTTTTCTTAGAGGTTGATGTGCATCTCTTCTGCTTATTTTCTCAAAATATTCATGTTCAGATCCATGGGTTTAAATTTAACATCCCTGCATTTAAACTTGGACCCTTGGTGATAAGACAAGAAATTTGAATTTCATTTTAATGCACCCATGCAGATACAGGTAAACTGCTCCTTTCTGAATGCAGTTTGAGGTTGCTCATGAAGAGTGGCAAAGATCTAGGCAGAGATCATTATAATTATTATAGATCTCATTTCCCTCTGCTACCCCACAACCATAAGATGTCATATTTTTCATGTTATCATTCAGTACAATTTTTTGCTGATTTCTTAAGTCAATATTGTGATTATAATGTTATAAACTCAAAGTAAATATAGCTGAACTATGTACTGCAGTATGATTACATTTGCTGTCATAATTATTTTGTTTTCCTTAGAATTAATAGTTGCCTGTTTTATGTACTTAGTGCCTAATTTCATTTATGCCTGCTATCATAGTTTTCATAATTTATTCATCATCATCTTCTGCTAGGAAAAAAGTCAAACACATCAGTTATTCTTTCAGATTCATTTGCATTTCTGTTTGGAAGCAAATTTCCTGAAGTCCTTGGTCATTTTGCTACTACCTAGGCAGATTTTCCTCTAAATCAGCTTCAGGTGGTCATCCTGGGTACTTCCTAATACAATTCCTGTGAATTACCATCCATTTCACCTCTTTGTTTCTAATTCCATGGCTTTCTGTTCTACAGTTCATACCTCACTTTGGAGGATATTCATGTCCTTTGGGTATAAGGAATTTCCTAGTATTAATTATTTAATATATTTTCTCCTTCCAGTTGTCACTTTCACTTTTATTTATGTTTTTTTAAATTTTTCCATAAGAATAGTTTCCTGTAGGTATCCTGTTTTCTTAATATTGCATTGCCAGCACTTTTTATTCTCAAATAATTTTTTCATGCCCTACCTACCCTACCAAATATCTTTATTTTTTTGCCTACTGGTCTCTTTTAAGGACATAATCTCTCTTTTTTTGAAGATTCAGTGTTTCTTCTCCATTTGATTATATATATTGATATATCTCTGTATCAATATTTTCAGGTTTTTTAACCATAAAGAACTCAAAATCTGAATGAAAACTCTGTGTTCATATCTCAGGCTTATCTATGCCTGAACTTTTCTTCAAGTGGATCAGCTGAGAACCCAGTGGTCTCAGGAAATGGAGTAGGAAGGAAATGTTAGTGTCCCTATGTCTTTTCTATTCTATTGGTCAATTTCACACACAAGAAGCATTCTGTCTTCTGGGCAGAGGTTAATAATATGGACTACAACATAATATAATATTTATAATAGGTTATAGAGTCTTAACATTTATTATATTTATTATTATGTAGTATTTTAAATTTTAGTTGTGGCACCTATTCTTTGCCCCCAGAGATACTTTTTGACTTCAAGGCTAGAAAAACATTAGTTTCAATCATACAGTTTCAAGATGGGAACTTAAACTTGAGAAAGAAACTAAGAGATTGAACCATTTTTGTATCCAACAGGATGCCTAATATCCTTATTTACTGAATGTTCCCAACTTGCTTTATTCTTGAGTTCTTCAATACCACTCAAATTCAGTTTCCAGCTTCCTTCACTCTACTTATTTGTTGCTTATCAATGTTCCACTTACTGAGCTTTTTTCTACATTTCTTATAGACTGCTACCTCTTTTCCTACTCTCTTTGTCATTGTGGAATCTTACCTTTGTTGGGAGATGTGGTGGGGTTAATCTTTTAGTACTGTTTTAGTGGAAATTGAGAATGGATTGAAGATAAATATATGTGTTCTACCTGAATGTTTATAAGTCCTTTATTTTGTAGTGAAAAATTAAGGATGAAAAATAAAAAATGGCTTGTCCAAGATATTACAAATTTGGGCTAAGATTCAGCCCAAACATATTTTGTATAGCCTATGCTCTTTCAACTATAAATAATTATCTGTTTATTGGAACTCTATAAGTTCTTTTAATTACCGTATACAGGAGATAAGGCCTAAACTTCCTGATCTACTTTCCTTGAAAGCTCAGAGGATCTGAAAAATTCTGTTTAGGATCACCATGTGTCTATAACAGCTCCACTAACCTTCATGTTGTGTTCTTTCTAAATGATACTCCTGGATTTGTAAAATGCGGTGGCCTTGATCCACATTAACTACAGAAACTTAAAGTCAGACTGAAACTACTGGGTTCCTAATTCATGCTTAAGGTTGTTTATCTCTCTATCAGCCCTGACTCAAATCTATTCCAGGCCCATTTTAGAAATCATGACAGTAGTCAGTTCCTGTAAGCAAGTTTAACTTCAGGATTCGAAGTTCTAGGGTGGAGCCTGGAGAAAGGAAACACCACTAGTGAAAAGTTTGTTGTAAACCTACTGCCTTCATGATGGATGAGTATCTACCAGAATAGCTCTCTATTTCCTGATTATTTTAGTCTCTCTTCTTTGCCATTAAGAAATAATTCCTAAGTTCTTAGAAAATTTTTCTTTCTACCTATATGTCATTTATTTTATATTTTGAAAGTTAATTTTATGTAATATTTAATAATGTATTATTTGTTTTATATTGTATGAGTGGTGGCCAGAAATGAAGAAAATAAACTTTGTACATAAAGTTTACAAATTGTTTTTAGAATAGTAGATGATTTTAAAACATTCAATGTAGATATGTGACTGGGTTTTTATAAATAAAAAATAAGATGTGAAAAGTAGCACGATACTGACCCTGAACTATATATATTTCAGTGATCATAATAGATCAACAGTGCTGATCCTTGCTTACTCAGATTGAGTTTATTAAAGCAAAACCTGAGACAAGGATTTTTGTTCAAAGCACCTTGCTAATGGAGTACTCTCTGCAAAATGCTGTGAGTGACATCAGTTTTGGACAAGGAAAGAGCACTAAGCTACAATATAGTCCCAGGGGCCAATAGTACCTTAAAGATTAGTCTCACTTGGGATAAGGGGCCTGTCTTCTGTATCCTCATACAAACCAGGTCTATAGGAAGGTTGGGATGAGCTGGAATGAGCTGTAAGTTCCTGGGCAAACAGCTTTCATTTGGCCAAGGACTATTTGTCTGAGAAGGGAGAAGCTATGACTTGGTCTCAGCCAACTCTCACAGCCCCTGGGAAATGGGCAGTAGGGTGGAATACTGATAGCATTCTTTATACTTGCCAAGCATGATGTGGGCTACATCTTCTAGGTTTTAGCATCATTTCATGAGTCTGTTATTATAGCATGTCCACTGGAGAAGAAGAATTGTGAATAAATAGATCCCCAAAGTTAGCAATATAAATCTTACTTCACATATGCATTCTAGAGTCTGTAGAATTATATTTATTTCCCTAGCAAAACTCCTAATAAAACCAAATCACTAGTAAGAAAAAAGGCAATAGGCCCTGTTATTTCAAAATAATGAAAGAGACAAAAAAGAAAAGGAAAGGAAAAGAAAGGAAAGACATTCAAGACAGTCACTGAAGAAGCACAGCAATTAGCATGACTACAAATTCAAGTACATTGATATGTTCTGTTCAAGTATATTTTCTCCTAATAGCATTTACTGATCCTATACTGGGGACAGCAATGCCTATTCAATGGGGAAAATATTCTTCATATTCCTGACACTTAGATAAGAGAGGAGGATTTAAATGCTTGAAACAACAAGGCAGCTTTGAAAATTTCTCACAAGATGACAGGTCTAAACTGGCCTTGCACCTGCCCAGTGTACACTTGGGTAACATGGTCAAGGAAGACTATGAAGAGGAGGGAGGGAAGAAAACTAGAGTGCATATAATTGATACTTTTAGTGGGGTTATAATATATTTTCTCCAAATTAGCTATCACTTTAGTAGGCCATCCATTACCACAATGATTGTGCATTTGCAGAAAGAGAAATGTTCAGTTCAGTTGAGTTCAGTCACTCACTTGTGTCCAACTCTTTGCGACCCCATGAATGGCAGCATGCCAGGCCTCCCTGTCCATCACCAACTCCTGGAGTTCACTCAGACTTGTGTCCATCGAGTCAGTGATGCCACCCAGCCATCTCATCCTCTGTCGTCCCCTTCTCCTCCTGCCCCCAATCCCTCCCAGCATCAGAGTCTTTTCCAGTGAGTCAACTCTTCGCATGAGGTGGCCAAAGTACTGGAGTTTCAGCTTCAGCATCATTCCCTCCAAGGAAATCCCAGGGCTGATCTCCTTCAGAATGGACTGGTTGGATCTCCTTGCAGTCCAAGGGACTCTCAAGAGTCTTCTCCAACACCACAGTTCAAAAGCATCAATTCTTCAGCACTCAGCTGTCTTCACAGTTCAACTTTCACATGAAACCATAGCCTTGACTAAAAGGACCTTTGTTGGCAATGTCTCTGCTTTTGAATATGCTATCTAGGTTGGTCATAACTTTTCTTCCAAGGAGTAGGCATCTTTTAATTTCGTGGCTGCAATCACCATCTGCAGTGATTTTGGAGGACCCTAAAATAAAGTCTGTCACTGTTTCCACTGTTTCCCCATCTATTTCCCATGAAGTGATGGGACCAGATGCCATGATCTTAGTTTTCTGAATGTTGAGCTTTAAGCCAACTTTTTCACTCTCTTCTTTCACTTTCATCAAGAGGCTTTTTAGTTCCTCTTCACTCTCTGCCATAAGGGTGGTGTCATCTGCATATCTGAGGTTATTGATATTTCTCCAGGCAATCTTGATTCCAGCTTTTGCTTCTTCCAGCCCAGTGTTTTGCATGTTGTACTCTGCATAGAAGTTAAATAAGCAGGGTGACAATATACAGCCTTGACGCACTCCTTTTCCTATCTGGAACCAGTCTGTTGTTCCATGTCCAGTTCTAACTGTGGCTTCCTGACCTGCATACAGATTTCTCAAGAGGCAGATCAGGTGGTCTGGTATTCCCATCTCTCTCAGAATTTTCCAGTTTATTGTGATCCACACAGTCAAAGGCTTTGGCATAGTCAATAATGCAGAAATAGATGTTTTTCTGGAACTCACTTGGTTTTTCCATGATCCAGCAGATGTTGGCAATTTGATCTCTGGTTCCTCTGCCTTTTCTAAAACCAGCTTGACCATATGGGAGTTCACGGTTCACGTATTACTGAAGCCTGGCTTGGAGAATTTTGAGCATTACTTTACTAGCGTGTGAGATGAGTGCAATTGCGCAGTAGGTTGAGCATTCATTGGCATTGTCTTTCTGTAGGAGTGGAATGAAAACTGACGAAGATGCTTTTTCAGAGTATATCCTGATTCCATTGAGAAATACTCATAGCTTCACTTTGTAAATTAAATATAAGTGCTGACATGTCCTTCTTATAAAATGCAGAACCTTTTCCCCTGCCTTCAAAGACAAATTGATGCATGACTGATCAAAGTTGTTGAGAAGATGGGGAGGTTATATAAGGATAACTATGAACACTAAGCACTCTGTTAATTTCTCTCTGACCTAGAAATTACAAATATCTATTACAGTATGCAATGCTAGCTTTAGTAAACTTTACAGAGATTTAGAAAGAAAGAAATTATGTTAAAAATTTCTAGCAGAAATACTACTGAAACTTCTCACTCAATATTAAGCTACAGTGATTTAAAAAGAAAATAATATAAATGAATATTTGAAAGCCATACAGAGCATATTAAATGCATAATATTAACAATTATGTGTATTATAATGATAATTACTACAATTATCATTACTATAATATGGTGCATTCATTTAGTGCTTACTATGCAGATAACACCACCCTTATGGCAGAAAGTGCAGAGGAACTAAAAAGCCTCTTGATGAAAGTGAAAAAGGAGAGTGAAAAAGTTGGCTTAAAGCTCAACATTCAGAAAACAAACATCATGGCATCTGGTCCCATCACTTCATGGGAAATAGATGGGGAAACAGTGGAAACAGTGTCAGACTTTAGTTTTTTGGGCTCCAAAATCACTGCAGATGGTGACTGCAGCCATGAAATTAGAAGATGCTTACTCCTTGGAAGAAAAGGTATGACCATCCTAGAGAGTATATTCAAAAACAGAGACATTACTTTGCCGACTAAAGCCCATCTAGTCAAGGCTATGGTTTTTCCAGTGGTTATGTATGGATGTGAGAGTTCGACTGTGAAGAAAGCTGACTCCTGAAGAATTGATGCTTTTGAACTGTGGTGTTGGAGAAGACTCTTGAGAGTCCCTTGGACTGCAAGGAGATCCAACAAGTCCATTCTAAAGGAAATCAGTCCTGAGTGTTCATTGGAAGGAATGATGCTGAAGCTGAAATTCCAGCACTTTGGCCACCTCATGTGAAGAGTTGACTCAATGGAAAAGACCCTGATGCTGGGAGGTACTGGGGGCAGGAGGAGAAGGGGACGACCGAAGATGAGATGGCTAGATGGCATCACCAACTTGATGGATGTGACTTTGAGTGAACTCTGGGAGATGGTGATGGACAGGGAGGCCTGGCGTGCTGTGATTCATGGGGTCGCAGAGTCGGACATGACTGAGCGACTGAACTGAACTGAACTGAATGGATACATTGTTATTGGCTTCCCTGTTCTCTCAGACAATAAAGAATCTCCCTGCAATCTGGGAGACCCAAGCTTGATACCTGGTTCTGGAAGATCTTCAGGAGAAAGAAGTGCCAGCCCACTTCTGTATTCTTGTCTGGAGAATTCCATGAACAGAGGAGTGTGGCAGGCTTCAGTCTATGGCATTGCAAAGAGTTGAACATGGCTGAGCGACTAACACACACACACAAATGCACATACACAATCACTATTATAAGCACTTTTTTTCCCACTCATTTATTCATGACAATAACTTAAGTGGTCGGTACGTTTATTATCCTAACATCACAGATAATTAATATTAAAACCTAGAGGTCTAAGTAGAGACATGCTGTGCCAGTCACTTCATTCGTGTTTGACTCTTTGTAACCTCAATGACTGGTGCCTGCCAGGCTCCTCTGTCCATGGGATTCTCCAGGCAAAAATACTGGAGTGGATTAAGTATAGATACTAGAACTCTAATCATAGTGCTTCCATAATATGTGCTTCCATTTTGCAATAATATTAGGAATTAAGACGATTGTAATCTAAATGTTCATTTTGAGCCATTTTAAGAAAATACTTTCTTCCCATTCATGAGTTACTTTGTTGTTGTTGTTCACTTGCTCAGTCAGGTCCAATTCTTTGTGATCCCATGAACTGCTGCACACTAGGCTTCCCTGTCCTTCACCCTCTTTCAGAGATTGCTCAAACTCATGTCCATTGAGTCAGTGATGCCATCCAACAATCTCATCTTTTGTCAAACCCCTTTCTTCCTGCTCTCAATCTTTCCCAGCATCAGGGTTTTTTCCAATGAGTTGGCTCTTTGCATCAGGTGGCTGAAGTACCGGAGCTTCAACTTCATCATCAATCCTTCCAATGAATATTCAGTGTTGATTTTCTTTAGGATTGACTGGTTTATCTCCTTGTTGACCAAGGGACACTTTAAGAGGCTTCTCCAGCACCGTATTTCAAAGGTGTCAATTCCTTGGCACTCAGCTTGCTTTATGGTCCAACTTTCATATCCCTATATGACTACTGGAAAAACCATAGCTTTGACTCTATGGACTTTTGTTGGCAAAGTGATGTCTCAGCTTTTTAATACATTGTCTAGGTTTGTCATACCTTTTTGTCCAAGGAGAAAGCATCTTTCAGTTTCATGGCTGTGGTCACTGTTCCCAGTGATTTTGGAGCCCAAGAAAATAAAGTCAGTTGCTGCATCCATTTTTTCCTCATTTATTTCCCATGAAGGGATGGGAACAGATTCCATGATCTTAGTTTTTTAAATGTTGTGTTTTAAGCCAGCTTTTTCACTCTTCTTTCTCCTTCCTCAAGAAGCTCTTTAGTTATTCTTTTCTTTCTGCCATTTGGGTGGTGTCATCTGCATATATTAAATTATTGATTTGCTTTTTGATATTCACTTGAGTTATCTTCTAGTACACAGTTTAGTATGAGATGTTCCTTCCAGTGAATGGTAAGTTATCCCTATAAGAAAAGGTCAGATGGGTGTCCACATTACCTTAATACCTAAGAGAGAGAGAGAGAAATAAGACTTTGTTTATGGAGCTATTAATAATGCTGACTGTGGATGGGGATGGCCATAGTTAAACATAGTCTACATCATAACCAGATATTAACTCTAGTCAAACAGAAGCACAAGTCTCACATATTAACTTTGTGCTAAAAATAGTTTATCTAGTCTGTTCCCATATATGCTTTTGTAAGATTTCCTCTCTAATTGTCTAAGCAAACAATAGGTAGCATAGAGATTTTTAAAGTTCATAAGGGGGAAAAAAGGACTTGGTTGTTTGAATTGTAATTCAGTATGAAACTACAATGCAATATAGCTTCTAAATTTTGTAGGGAAACTGCACTAGGAAATAGATACAGTTAAGATCAGTACAAATCATGTAAATGCTAGGCATTCTCTAAAATACTGTGTTCAATTCTTTGAATTGTGTTTAACAGTGATAATGGAAAGATGTAAACTATGCTGGTGAAGGATCCAGAAATGATTTTTTCAGGAGCATACATTCAACTGCTTTTGATTCAAAATATTTTACAGAACAGTTTTAACAGCTCAAGTCCAGTGCTTTCTCAGAACTTTTCCATTCATTATCAACCTAATCTTTACTATGACTTTTTTGAAGTGAACCTTATTGCCTCATTCACAAAAACGAGCATTATTTTTTCATTTTATTGATGATGAAACAATATTTCCAATAAGTGAAATAATTTGACCAAAATTCACAAAAATAAGACGAGTAAAGATAATTACAATGAAAATTATTATAGTATTAGATATCATTTATCATTGATAAGTGCTAGGTGAAGCATTCTTTAATAACATATGGAATTTAAATCATTCAGTTCAGTTCAGTCGCTCAGTCGTGTTCGACTCTTTGTGACCCCATGAAGCGCAGCACGCCAGGCCTGCCTGTCCATCACAAACTCCTGGAGTTCACTCAGACTCTTGTCCATTGAGTCAGTGATGCCATCCAGCCATCTCATCCTCTGTCGTCCCCTTCTCCTCCTGACCCCAATCCCTCCCAGCATCAGAGTCTTTTCCAGTGAGTCAACTCTTTGCATGAGATGGCCAAAGTACTGGAGTTTCAGCTTCAGCATCAGTCCATCCAAGGAAATCCCAGGGCTGATCTCCTTCAGAATGGACTGGTTGGATCTCCTTGCAGTCCAAGAGACTCTCAAGAGTCTTCTCCAACTACGTTCTTACTATAACCCTCAGAGAAAGTTTCTAATGAAGGCTAGAGTCTGAAATCAAACCATGTTCTTTTACATTAAAGCTTATGCCCACTCATGTAGGTTTAAAGAAGGATACATAGCCTGGTTGCTCATTGGTAAGTGTCCACCTGCCAATGCAGGAGATTTGGGTTTGATCCCTGACTCCCTGAGTCAGGAAGATCCCCTGGAAAAGGAAATGGCAACCTACTCTACTATTTCAGCCCGAGGAATCCTATGGACAGAGCAGCCTGACATGTTACAGTCTATGGAGTTGCAAGAGTCCAACACGATTTAAAGACTATACAACACTTAACCTGGGAAGGAGGTTTAGGTGAGAAGTAGAGCTCTGCGACTATTTGCTGTTCAATCTAGGCACACTGCTTTTCCTGTTTGGACCTTGGTTTCTTCCTCTAAATTGGGATGATGATTATGTCACAGTGCTTTTGTGGGTTGTTGTTTTTTTTTTTTTGGTCACAGTGCTTTTGTAAAAATAATTTATTCTCTGCATGTTACTGACTATATTCCTCTCTTAATAATTTTACTTATTCTCATCTGAATGATTTTTTTCTAAATGTGCTCCAGCAAGATTCACAAATTCTGCTTAAATTTCACTGTATTGTTCTAATAGCTTGCTGATGTCTTGTTTCATAGACCTTAGTGATTTTCAATTTGCTTCAGAACATGAAATTGTTATCAGGCTTTCATTCTTTCATTCTGTCTTCTGTTTTCCTTTTAAAATTACTCTTTTCAAGAATCTTTTGTATATCATCTTCCATATAAGTCTCAAAGACTTGGCATCAGGTTTCGCTTTTTCTAAGTATTTAATCTAATGGGTCTTTTTTCTTAATGTAAGTTATTTCTTTTAAAACAGTTTCTATTCACCCTACACATTCATGTTCTACTTGATTGATTTTCTCATTCCCCTGGTATTTCCGGACTGATTCTCACTCCACTCCAGCTACTTTTCCATTACAGAGCCAAATCTGGATATTATCACTTGAAATTATTAGTTACTGGAGTCATTAGCTCAAACATTTCATTCTCTGATAACCACCTCTACTTCTGCCCTATTTATACACTTACACCCTTGACACCAATAGTTTAACTTTCCAACGTCCAAAATTTCATTGTTTAATTGACCTTTACATCCCAGGTAGATGGATAGATAAGCAAAGGATCCATACCCTTGTCTTTTTTCCTCTTTATGAAGAGGGTCTCATGGCTTATTATTTCAGTTACTCTCTTGCAAATGTTCCAAACTTTATCCTTCTTCTGTTGAACTTAATAATAATTAACTTGGTCTTTCCCAATACTTCAAGATTCAAGTCATGATACTCTTTATTTTATTTTAAGTTGCAGCTATTATTTAATTTTATGGATTATTTTCAACTCATAGTCTTTAACATGCAGTTTTCTTTATCTCTAGTAACCATTTTTACTTCTTTCCTTCAGAAATATTAACTAAACTGCATGTATCACACCCTGTGTTATACATGTGGAACACATCCATAACAAAAGAGATAAAGATCTCTTACCTGTTGGAACTTTACATATTATTGGATTAGGTACACTAATTATTATGCATTAATATATTATATAACATATTAGAGAACAATCAGTGCAATGGGGGAGAGGGTTTGGGCAAATTATAGGAATTAAGGGAACTAGAGAATATGGTTTCAGAATAAATTTAAAATAGGTAAAAACGTTAGTCATGAGAATATCTGGAAGAAAAACATTTCAGCAGAGATAACAGTTAGAGCAAGTACCATAAAACTGACATTTGCTTCTCTCTTCCTGGCTCAAACAACTTATTTGACTAAGCTCAACGAGCCCCTGGAAGAGGCAAAATAACTTTGCCATTTCCCCCCAAATTTATCTGTCACTGGGTTAATTTTATCATGCCCCTGGGTTAATTACTATGTGACTCTCAACCTCAGAGTCCTTCTCAACAGCTCTTACATCTGTTCTTCTGTAAGCAAGAAGTGGATGAGATGAAAAAGACTGGGAAGAGTGTATCTCACCTTGCTGCCCCATGGCCATATGACAATTTGCATGCCGACAGCTGGAGCATAGTTTTATGGTTAACCCTAAATGTAAGGAACATTGGAAAAATAATATTATGTATGGCCATATACCTAGCTAAAAATTCCATAATGATGTAAGGTTAGTATATTTAAGAAAAGCAAAAGAGAACTTTCTACTTCTATTGTTTCACCGAAGAGTTGGTTGATTGAGGATTATAGCAAGCTACAGGTGATTTTAAAATTTCAGCGAAAAGATTTCTAAACTGACAGAAAAGAGTATGGAATTGAGAAGAGGGAACAAGTAGCAGCAAAACTTACTCTGAAAACTCAGACAGGAAGGAAATATGTATAATAAGGTCATTAAGTGCCTACTCATAGACTGAGTGAACTCAGTGATTGCTTGGACTTACGGAGAGCAAGAGAAGGTCCATTACTTGAAAGATGAGGATTATAGGTGGTTTATTTAAAAAGTGGGTCATGTTTTTGGAAAGAAGAAGTAGAAGACAGAAATCTGCTTTCAATGATGAGGCAACATTTAATGCTAAAGCCAAAGCTGAGTTAATGTTGAATCATCTAAATTGCAACCTAGATTGTTTTCATTGTTCAGTTGCTAAGATATGTCCAATTTCTTCCAACCCCATGGACTGTAGAACCCCAGGCTTCACTGTCCTTCACTATCTCCCAGAGTTTTCTTAAACTTATGTCCCTTGAATTTGAGTTTTCTCAAATTCATGTCCCACAAATCCATGTGACATGGACCATAAGTGGGGAGATCAGTCCACTAATGCCATCCCTGTTCGATTTTCTATCTTTTATTTACAAAAAGCCAATATCAGAACTAATGCATTCCTTACTCTAGTATCCATGTACCTCCATCAATTTTTGCAAGACTCATGTTGAAATGGTGCACCATGCTCCTTTTCTATGGGCAGAAGTGTGGGAGATTTTGAGAGCTTGTTGTGTTAAAGAAATACAGATAATACTGTCATTCAAGTTACCAATGAAATACAT
Source organism: Ovis canadensis (assembly GCF_042477335.2). Classification (NCBI taxonomy): domain Eukaryota; kingdom Metazoa; phylum Chordata; class Mammalia; order Artiodactyla; family Bovidae; genus Ovis; species Ovis canadensis. The sequence continues at coordinate 140,935,640 of NC_091245.1, forward strand.
ATTTATAAGATCATATATATATATATAATCTGCAATTGTATATATAGTTCATTTTGTACAACACAATCAAATCCTCATTTTTAAAATTGTGATTATGATCAACTTCAAACACATATACTATTTAGGATATGAAAAATTTAGTCAGTAATTTAAAGAAGACCTTCTTATAGTGTCTTGGCATAGTTTCCTTTCAATATTTTAAATAAATGTTTCAGAATGTCAGATCTAAAGAAAGCATGTCATCTCCATTTCCCTGCCACCCTTGGGAATGCTTGTGTGTCCAACCATGGTGAAATACATACAATGTGGTGGTGAATATTCATTAAAGGCTCATTGTAAACTAGATATTTTGCTAATTATTTTCATATATTTGTTTATTTAATTCATCCAATTATCTTTTTTCAGGTAGGAATCACTATTATTTTGCATTTTTATAAGAGAAATGAGGCTAAATAAGAGCAAATTGAATAAAATTCACAAAGATAGTAAGAGGAAGAGTAAAGATTTGAATTTAAAATCCTTAGTTTAGCTCCATTGTTATATACTGAGTAGAAGCAATCACAAAAACAAACAATATAACATACACATCCATATAGGAACACATACACATATTCATGCATATGTATTGAAAAACTCATGAGCATGCTTTCCCCATGATTTTCAAGAAAATATATTTATAAATAAGTATAAGATATATTTTAAATTTGTACATACTAATAACATCTGCTATCTGAAGATAAATGAATTCCCTTGCTTTTAGTGATTTAGACATGTTCTCATAAAGAAGTGGCGTGTATGATGAAGATTTTTTAAGAACTTCAGCAATTACCCAATATGTTACTGGAGGACAGTGGAGAAATAACTCTAGAAAGAATGAAGAGATGGAGCCAAAGCAAAACAATACCCAGCTATGGATGTGATGGGTGATGGAAGTAAAGTCCAATGCTGTAAAGAACAATAATGCATAGGAACCTGGAATGTTTTAGGTCCATGAATCAAGGCACGCTGAAAGTGGTCAAACAGGTGATGGCAAAAGTGAACATTTTAGGAATCAGTGAACTAAAATGGACTGGAATGGGTTAATTTAACTCCAATGACCATTATATCTACTACTGTGGGCAAGAATTCCTTAGAAGAAATGGAGTAACCCTCATAGTGAACAAAAGAGTCCAAAATTCAATACTTGGATGCAGTCTTAAAAATCACAGAGTAATCTCTGTTTGTTTCCAAGCCAAACTATTCAATATAACAGTAATCCAAGTCTATGCCCCAACCAGTAATGCTAAAGAAGCTGAAGTTGAACAGTTCTATGAAGACCTACAAGACCCTTGAGAACTGAAACCCCCCAAAATGCCCTTTTCATTATAGGGGACTGGAATGCAATAGAAGGAAGTCAAGAGATACCTGGAAAACAGGAAAGTTTGCCCTTGGAGTACAAAATGAAGCAGGGAAAAGGCTAATTGAATTTTGCCAAGAGAACCCACTTGTCATAGCAAACACCTCTTCCAGCAACACAAGAGAAGACTCTATACAAGGACATCACCAGATGCTCAATACCGAAACCTGATTGATTATATTCTTTGAAGCCAAATATGGAGTAGCTCTATACAGTCAGCAAAAACAAGACCGGGAGCTGTTTCTCAGAGCATGAACTCCTTATTGCTGAATTCAGACTTAAACTGATAAAAGTAGGGAAAACCACTAGACCATACAGGTGTGACCTAGATCAAGTCCCTTATGATTATACAGTGGAAGTGATGAACAGATCCAAGGGATTACTTCTGATAGAGTGCTTGAAGAATTATGGACAGAGGTTTGTGACATTGTACAGGAGGCAATAATCAAGACCATCCCCAAGAAAAAGAAATGCAAAAAGGCAAAAAGATGGTCTGAGGAGGCCTTACAAATAGCTGAGAAAAGAAGAGAAGCTACAGTAAAGGGGAAAAAAGATAGAGATACCCATTTGAATGCAGAGTTCCTAAGAATAGCAAAGAGAGATAAGAAAGCCTTACTCAGTGATCAGTGCAAAGAAATAGAGGAAAACAACAGAATGGGAAAGACTAGAGATCTCTTCAAGAAAATGAGAGATACAAAGGGAACATTTCATGCAAAGATGGGCACAATAAATGACAGAAATGGCATGGATCTAACTGAAGTAGAAGATATGAATAAGAGCTGGTGAGAATACACAGAAGAACTATACAAAAAGATCTTCATGATCAAGATAACCACGATGCTGTGATCACTCACCTAGAGTCAGACAGCCTGGAATGTGAAGTCAAATGGGCCTTAGGAAGCATCACTATGAACAAAACTAGTGGAGGTAATGGAATTCCAGTTGAGCTATTTCAAATCCTAAAAGATGATGCTGTGAAAGTGCTGCACTCAATATGCCAGCAAATTTGGAAAACTTAGCAGGGTCCACAGGACTAGAAAATGTCAGTTTTCATTCCAATCCCAAAGAAGGGCAATGCCAAAGAATGTTCATACTACCACACTACCTACACACACAATTGCACTCATCTCACATGCTAATAAAGTAATGCTCAAAATGCTCCAAGCATTTCAAATGGCAACCCACTCCAATACTCTTGCCTGGAAAATCCCATAGATGGAGGAACCTCGTGGGCTGCAATTGATGGGGTCTCTAAGAGTCAGATACGACTGAGCAACTTCACTTTCATTTTTCACTTTCATGCACTGGAGAAGGAAATGGCAGCCCACTCCAGTGTTCTTGCCTGGAGAATCCCAGGGATGGGAGGAGTCTGGTGGGCTGCCATCTATGGAGTCTCACAGAGTTGGACATGACTGAAGTGACTTAGCAGCAGCAGCAGAAGGCTTCAAAAGTATGGGAACCATGAACTTCCAGATGTTTAAGCTGGATTTAGAAAAGGCAGAGGAACCAGAGATCAAGACAACCATTGGATCATCAAAAAAGCAAGAGAGTTCTAGAAAAACATCTACTTCTGCTTTCTTGACTATGCCAATGCCTTTGACTGTGTGGATCACAAAAATCTGTGGAAAAGTCTGAAAGAGATGGGAATTCCAGACCACTTGACCTGTCTCTTGAGGAATCTGTATGCAGGTCAGGAAGCAACAGTTAGAACTGGACATTGAACAAAAGACGGGTTCCAAATCGGCAAAGGGGTTCTTCAAGGCTGAATATTGTTACCGGCTTATTTAAATTATATGCACAGTACGTCATGCAAATTGTTGGACTGGATGAAACACAAACTGGATTCAAGATTTCTGGGAGTAATATCAATGATTTCAGATATGCAGATGGCACTACCCTTATGGCAGAAAATGAAGAGGAACTAAAGAGCCTCTTGATGAAAGTGAAAGAAGAGATTGAAGAAATGGCTCAAAACTCAACATTCAGAAAACTCAGAACGTGGCATTAGGCCCATCACTTCATGGGGAATAGATGGGGAAACAGTGGGAACAGTGACAGACTTTATTTTGGGGTGCTCCAAAATCACTGCAGATGGTGACTGCAGCCATGAAGTTAAAAGACACTTACTCTTTGGAAGAAAAGCTATGACCAACCTAGACAGTATATTAAAAAACACAAGCATTACTTTGCCCACAGATGTCCATCTAGTCAAAGATATGTGTTTTCTAGTAGTCATTTATGGATGTGAGAGTTGGACTGTAAAGAAAGCTGAGCACCAAAGAATTGATGCTTTTGAAATATGGTGTTGGAGAAGACTCTTGAGAGTCCCTTGGACTGCAAGGTGATCCAACCAGTCAGTCAGAAAGCAAACCAGGCCTTCATTGGAAAGACTGATGTTCAAGCTCAATTTGAGTTTGAGCTTGGCCACCTGATGTAAAGAACTGACTTATTGGAAAAGGCCCTGATGCTGGGAAAGATTGCAGGCAGAAGCTGAAGGGAATTACAGAGGATGAGATGGTTAGATGGCATCATCAATTTGATGGACATGAGTTTGAGTAAGCTCCCGGAGTTGGTGATGGACAGGGAAGCCTGGCGTGCTGCAGTCCATGGGGTTGCAAAGAGCTGGACATGACTGAGCGACTGTACTGAACTGAAGTAAGACCCTGAGAACTGAATTTTAAAGTTATATCTAACACATTTCAAATAATTGATGTCTCTCAAGGCAGTTATGTTTAGATATTTTTTCTCCAGTAAATACGTATTATGAAGTTTTAAAATGTGAGAAAATTTGGATATGTTTTTCAACGTTTGTGACCAAATTCAAATCTATATTGACACTAGAAATCTTGATTCTGCCATTATTCACAGTTGACAGTCAATCAATTTTCTATAAAGGAATAAGTGTAAAAAGGAATGAATGAATAAACTATTAATATTTTTAAATGGCAATGAAAACAACTAGCATATCTTTTATTTTGAGAGAATACCATTAACAACTTTGTAATATACATTTTTTATCACATTAACTTTAAAATGTACATTTTAAGTGTAATGTGCTAATATTAAATGTGATAATATTAAAATGATTCTCATCTTTGCACTCCATTTCCTTTATTCTGAAGATGCCTGGAGAATCACCTTGGAAGTTTTATGTGAAGCATGATGGTCTGTACTTGGAGCTATGAGGTTATTGCCTTTCTCACCATGATTTATCCTAATTATCTTTTTTTTTTCCTTGTTGGTTATACATTTTATTTTTTTTTAATTTTTCTTTTTATGTTATTTTACTTTACAATACTGTATTGGTTTTGCCATACGTTGACATGGATCCACCACGGGTGTACATGTGTTCCCAAATATGAACCCCCCTCCCAACTCCCTCCACATAACATCTCTCTGGGTCATCCCCGTGCACCAGCCCCAAGTATCCTGTATCCTGCATAGGACATAGACTGGCATTCGTTTCTTACCTGATAGTATACATGTTTCAATGCCATTCTCCCAAATCATTGCACCCTCTCCCTCTCCCTCAGAGTCTAAAAGTACACTCTACAAATCTGTGTTTTAATTGAGTGTTTCAATAGGGTTTCACTGGAATGACTGTTCTAAAAACTTAATTCATTAAAGACTTCATTAATTATACTGTCCTTCAAGAAATTTTTGAGAAATTTCTCTTTTATTTAGACATCTTAAAACATCTGAAAATAAATTTAAAATGAGCACAGAAAGATAGCAAAGCTTAGAAGACGTTTTCTTACTGACTATGAAATTATATTCATCATAAGAACTTTGGAAAGGAAGAAAATCAGAAATTCTTATAAGACCCAGAGTTTTTTCTCTCTTAGGACTTCTATGTTGAGAAGGGACTCTTATTTACTTTTTTTGTTAAAAAAAATACTTTGGGTTTGAAAAGAAGATGCTATGATTTAAAGAACATTGTTCATGAAGACTCAGAAACACTACTGTAAATCTGAAGCCTGTGAGTTTACTAGTTTGTGAATCCTGTGGGGATTATGCAGGTCTTTTAATGCTGTTTCTTCTTGTATAAAATGTAGAAGTAAATGAAATAAATACATCTTATTTCTTATTCTGATTTCTGTATTTCTCATTTCTTATTTCTCTGTCTGAAACAAGAGATCTACCCTTGAGCATAGAAAATTTTATATTTCAGTTGTTTAAAAAGTTTAGGGGAAAATATCCTTGGTATTCTGATATGACAAGTTGACTAAGAAAACAAAAAAAGGCAAGAGTTCATTGTTTAAATGTAAAAAATATAACAATCTATTTGAAAAAAGTTGTATATTAAAGAATAATTCAAGATGATATAAAATATAAAATTTATTAACATATTTTACCTCAATACATAAGAAAAAAATTATACATACATGATTGCTTCAATAGATGACAAAAGGAATATATTCTTATTTAATCAAGAGACCAAATATTTATTCTTAAAAAAAAATTTTCTTTATGTATTTTTCTTTAACACAAAACATGCCAATGATAATCATAATTAAGGCAGAGATGAATTCTATAAACATTATACTTAATTAATTTAAAATAATTTATTAAACTGAAATTTAAGTAATTATAATATTGTTCATATACCTATTACTAATAAAAAATTACATTTACTAAAATTAGTGCAGTTTGTAGAATGGCTATACAGAAATTTAAGTTAAATATATTCACTATTTATCTTCACTAACCTGATAAATATGTACATATATATATATATATATCATGAAAATGAATTTATAAATTGTTTTAATAGTTTTATTCTTTTTATTAAATTTATTTCCTTTAATTAAAAGTGAGCAAACCCATAGCCATAATAAGGTAATTGTTTGCATAGTAGTGTAAAGAAAATGAATACATGAAGAAACAAACAATTCCAATTCATATTTGGAATTAGAAAAATACAAGATCTTATGAGGATTTCCCCAAGATGGAAAATTTGCACGTTTGCTAAGTTGCATAACATTGTCCAGTTCTTTATGACACCATAGAATGTAGCCAACCACATTCTTCTCTCCATTCGATTCTTCAGGCATGAATGCAGTAGTGTGTTGCCCTCTTCCAGGGGATCCTCCCAGCCCAGGGATCAAAGCACCATCTCTTACAACTCCTGCATTGGCAGGAGGGTTCTTTACTGTTAGAGCCACCTGGGAAGCCCCTAGTTCAGTTCAGTTCAATTCAGTAGCTCAGTCGATTCCGACTCTTTGCAATTCAATGAAGTGCAGCACTCCAGGCCTGCCTGTCCATCACCAACTCCCGGAGTTCACTCAAACACATGTCTCTTGAGTAGGTGATGCCATCCAGCCATTTCATCCTCTGTCTTCCCCTTCTCCTCCTGCCCCCAATCCCTCCCAGCATCAGTCTTTTCCAATGAGTCAACTCTTTGCATGAGATGGACAAAGTATTGGAATTTCAGCTTTAGCATCATTCCAACCAATGAACACCCTGGACTGATCTCCTTTAGAAAGGACTGGTTGGATCTCCTTGCAGTCCAAGGGACTCTCAAGAGCCTTCTTCAACACCACAGTTCAAAAGCATCAATTCTTCAGTGCTCAGCCTTCTTGATGGTCCAACTCTCACATCCATACATGACCACAGGAAAAACCATAGCCTTGACTAGATGGACCTTAGTCGGCAAAGTAATGTCTTTGCTTTTGAATATGCTGTCTACCATGGTCATAACTTTCCTTCCAAGGAGTAAATATATTTTAATTTCATGGCTGAAGTCACCAACGGCAGTGATTTTGGAGCCCAAAATAATAAAGAGTGACACTGTTTCTACTGTTTCCCCATCTATTTCCCATGAAGCGATGGGACCAGATGCCATGATGTTCGTTTTATGAATGTTGAGCTTTGAGCCAACTTTTTCACTCTCCTCTTTCACTTTCATCAAGAAGCTTTTTAGTTCCTCTTCACTTTCTGCCATAAGGGTGGTGTCATCTGCATATCTGAGGTTATTGAGATTTCTCCCGGCAATCCTGATTCCAGCTTGTGTTTCCTCCAGTCCAGTGTTTCTCATGATGTACTCTACATATAAGTTAAATAAGTAGGGTGACAATATACAGCCTTGACATACTCCTTTTCCTATTTGGAACCTGTCTGTTGTTCCATGTCCAGTTCTAACTATTGCTTCCTGAACTGCATATAGGTTTCTCAAGACGCAGGTCAGGTGGTCTGGTATTCCCATCTCTTTCAGAATTTTCCACAATCAAAGGCTTTGGCATATTCAATAAAGCAGAAATAGATGTTTTTCTGGAACTCTCTTGCTTTTTCCGTGATCCAGCGGATGTTGGCAATTTGATCTCTGGTTCCTCTGCCTTTTCTAAAACCAGCTTGAACATCTGGAAGAGCACGCTTCATGTGTTGCTGAAACCTGGCTTGGAGAATTTTGAGCATTACTTTACTAGCAGGTGAGATGAGTGCAATTGTGTGGTAGCTTGAGTATTCTTTGGCATTGCCTTTCTTTGGGATTGGAATGAAAACTGACCTTTTCCAGCCCTGTGGCCACTGCTGAGTTTTCCATATTTGCTGGCATATTGAGTGCAGCACTTTCACAGCATCATCTTTCAGGATTTGAAATAGCTCTACTGGAATTCCATCACCTCCACTAGCTTTGTTCGTAGTGATGCTTTCTAAGGCCCACTTGACTTCACATTCCAGGATTTTTGGCTCTAGGTGAGTGCTCACACCAGCATGATTATCTGGGTAGTGAAGATCTTTTTTGAATAGTTCTGTGTATGCTTTTTTTTAAAAATTTTAAAATATTTAATTCTTATTCTTGACACCTCTTCTTAATATTTTCTGCTTCTGTTAGGGCCATATCATTTCTGTCCTTTATCAAGCCCTTCTTTGCATGAAATATTCCCTTGGTATCTCCAATTTTCTTGAAGATATGTCTAGTCTTTCCCATTCTGTTGTTCTCCTTCATTTCTTTGCATTGATCGCTGAGGAAGGCTTTCTCTTCTCTCCTTGCTATTCTTTGGAACTTTGCATTCAGATGGTTATATCTTTCTTTTTCTCCTTTTTTTTCACTTCTCTTCTTTTTACAGCTATTTGTAAGGCCTCCCCAGACAGCCATTTTGCATTTTTGCATTTCTTTTCCATGGGAATGGTCTTGATCCCTGTCTCCTGTACAATGTCATGAACCTCCATCTATAGTTCATCAGGCACTCTGTTTATCAGTTCTAGTCCCTTAAATCTATTTCTCACATCCACTGTATAATCATATTTGTTTTTATTTAGGTCATTCCTGAATAGTCTAATGGTTTTCTCCAGTTTCTTCAATTTAAGTCTGAATTTGGCAATATGGAGTTCATGATCTGAGCCACAGTCAGCTCTCTGTCTTGTTTTTGCTGACTGTATAGAGCTTCTCCGTCTTTGGCTGCAAAGAATATAATCAATCTGATTTCGGTGTTGACCATCATGTGTAGAGTCTTCTCTTGTGTTGTTGGAAGAGGGTGTTTGCTATGACCAGTGCGTTCTCTTGGCAAAACTCTATTAGCCTTTGCCCTGCTTCAATCTGTACTTCGAGGCCAAATCTGCCTGTCACTCCAGGTGTTTCTTGACTTTGGACTTTTGCATTCCAGTCCCCTATAATGAAAAGGACATCCCTTTTGGATGTTAGTTCTAAAATTTATTGTAGGTCTTCATAGAACCGTTCAACTTCAGCTTCTTCAGTGTTACTGGTTGGAGCATAGGCTTGGATCACTGTGATATTGAACGGTTTGCCTTGGAGACGAACAGAGATCATTCTGTCGTTTTTGAGATTGTATCTAAGTACTGCATTTCGGACTCTTTTGTTGACCATAAAGGCTACTCCATTTCTTCTAAGGGATTCCTGCCCACAGTAGTAGATATAATGGTCATCTGAGTTAAATTCACCCATTCCAATCCATTTTAGTTCCCTGATTCCTATAATGTTGGCATTCACTCTTGCCATCTCCTGTTTGACCACTTCCAATTTTCCTTGATTCATGTACCTGACATTCCAGGTTCCTATGCAATATTGCTCTTTACAGCATCAGACCTTGCTTCTATCGCCAGTCACATCCAGAACTGGGTATCTTTTTTGCTTTGGCTCCACCCCTTCATTCTTTCTGGAGTTACTTCTCCACTGATCTCCAGTAGCATATTGGGCGCCTGCCAACCTGGGGAGTTCCTCTTTCAGTATCCTATCATTTTGCCTTTTCATATTTTTCATGGGGTTCTCAGGGCAAGAATACTGAAGTGTTTTGCCATTCCTATCTCCTGTGGACCACATTCTGTCAGCCCTCTCCACCATGACCTGTCCTTCCTAGGTGGCCCCACATGGCATGGCTTAGTTTCAATGAGTTAGAAAAGGCTGTGGTCCGTATGCTCAGATTGGCTAGTTTTCTGTGATTATGGTTTCCATGGGTCTGCCCTCTGATACCCTCTCTCAACACCTACCGTCTTACTTGGATTTCTCTTACCTTGGACATGGGGTATCTCTTCAGGGCTGCTCCAGCAAAGCACAGCCGCTACTCCTTACCTTGGACGAGTTACCCCTCCTGACCTTGAATGTGGAGTAGCTATCTTGGCCCTCCTGTGCCCATACAGCCACAGTTCCATGAATGTGGGCTTGTTATTCCCCACCGCCACCCTTGACCTCCGTCTTGGGGTAGCTCCTCTTGGCCACTGCCCCTTAGGTCGGGCAGCGCTCCTGCCTCTATAAGAATGCTAAGGCATAAAATTATGTGTTTATAGGAGCTGATTTTTCAATAATTTGCTTTTGGAATTTGCCTGAGGAATAACCATACTTGTTTTAAACATCGTCAAAAATGTAAAAATGAAGCCATTACTTCGACAGTGAGTAATGATGAATTGATGAATTTATTTTTCCTGCTCTCTTCTTCTCTTTTGATGTATGCTTTCAGAGGATTGCCAACTGAGCCTTGACATTCCACAGATTTCCTTAGATTGTTTTTTTAAACTGTTTGGATTCGAGTGCAAAACCATCTTTAACATAATCTGAAAGTTTTTCTTTTAAAGTTTTAACACTTCTGACAATATCACCTTCTTCTTTAATATTTAAAACCTGCCTATCTCTGAGACTTTTCTATGTAACTTATCTTATCCTAATAGATGGGGAAACAGTGGAAACAGTGTCAGGCTTTATCTTTTTGGGCTCCAAAGTCACTGCAGATGGTGATTGCAGCCATGAAATTAAAAGACGCTTACTCTCTGGAAGGAAAGTTATAACCCACCTAGATAGCATATTCAAAAGCAGAGACATTACTTTGCTAACAAAGGTCCATCTAGTCAAGGCTATGGTTTTTCCAGTGGTCATGTATGGATGTGAGAGTTGGACTGTGAAGAAAGCTGAGCACTGAAGAATTGATGCTTTTGAACTGTAGTGTTGGAGAAGACTCTTGAGAGTCCCTTGGACTGCAAGAAGATCCAACCAGTTCATTGTAAAAGAAATTAGCCCTGGGTGTTCTTTGGAAGGAATGATGCTGAAGCTGAAACTCCAGTACTTTGGCCACCTCATGTGAAGGGTTGACTCATTGGAAAAGACTCTGATGCTGGGAGGGATTGGGGCAGGAGGAGAAGGGGACGACAGAGGCTAAGATGGCTGGATGGCATCACCAACTTGATGGACATGAGTTTGGGTGAACTCCAGGAGTTGGTGATGGACAGGGAGGTCTGGCATGCTGCGATTCATGGGGTCGCAAAGAGTTGGACAAAGAGTCCGACTGAACTGATGCAAAGAGTCAGTTCAGTCGGACTGAACGACTGAACTGAACTGAACATTGACTGTTTCCCTGATTTTCCATCTAAATACAAATCTTCTTCCGTTTAGAGTTTCATATCATCTAAATATTCCAGTATCTACTACTCTTTCTGAAACTACATATATATATATATATATATATATGTATGTATGTATGTATATATATATATATATTTTTTTATTCTCAGCATTTTTCAAGGACATTGTCAAACAGTATAGTATATCACAGATTGCATTAATTTTAACCCACACTAATGCTAGTGGCTAGTTATGTAATAATAAGCAAGTTATTTAAGTTATTTCCCTTCAATTTCCTTATCTATAGTGTGTGAATATTTGATGCATCTATTTCATAGTGTTGCTATAATGATTACCTGACATATCACTGTATTATGTTATTGTTTTTATGACTTGCAGTTTTAAAATTGTATTTCTGATTTACTCTAATATCTATGTGGATGATCTCTTCAACATAGCCTCTGAAATATTTCCAAGATAGAAAAATTACTACTGTTCAAGCACAGTGTATGGGCAACCTTCACAAATATTTGACTAATTCCAGAAGAAGTCTGGTATTAAAGAGAACTTCACCAAATTGTCCAAGGGGGATCTGAAAGGAATATGCAGTGTCCTATTGAAAACTATACCAATTAAACCAAATTGGTCCAGAATCCAGGGAAGACTTCTATTATTATTATGAGATATTGTAAGGTTAACAGAAACCATATCATTAAACTGTATCTTTAAAACAGTTCACAAGCTGGTTCCATACACAGAAAACAGCATGTGAATAAGTCAGGAGGTAAGTGAGAGCAAGATACACTTAAGAAATTAAATTTACAGTCTAGTACAGAATGTGAGAAAGATAATAGATGGGGATAAGATGATGAAACAAGTTGGGTATAGACAGTATTGAAAATCCCTGTGTATGAGTGTGTGATTACATTAAATAAGAGAGATTTTAAAGCAGTGAGATGTTATATCAAATTTGTTCTCTTTTTTTTTTTTGACTCACACAGCATTTGCAATAAGTAAATAGAAGGAAAAAAATTAAAAAGGATTAGAAAAGATTAAAAGCCAGTAAACCGAAATGAAAGAGACTTGTTTAAGTGAGTATTAGGAAGTTAGAATAGGAAGAAGGAGTCCAAAATGGAGGTGGTTAAAAGACAAAGAAAGGAAAAACTTTGAAAATAGAACAAAGAAAGGTCTGAGGACCAGAGTGAGGACCTCAGGTAAAACAAACAGCTCTCCTGGCCAGCCCAGTTTACATAGGACAGGCTCGGCTTGTGGGGAGGAGACAAATGTGTAAAAGGAGGAAGCCTAGAAGGATTGAGGGGAGAAGGCAATGGTAACCCACTCCAATACTCTTGCCTGGAAAATCCGATGGATGCAGGAGCCTGGTAGGCTGCAGTCCATGGGGTCGCTAAGAGTAGGATACAACTTAGCGACTTCACTTTCAATTTTCACTTCATGCATTGGAGAAGGAAATGGCAACCCATTCCAGTGTTCTTGCCTGGAGAATCCCAGGGATGGGGCAGCCTGGTGTGCTGCCATCTATGGGGTTGCACAGAGTCAGACAAGACTGAAGCGACTTACCAGCAGCAGCAGAAGGATTGAGGCCTCCCTTCTCTTTGTCTTTTGGGTCTGGCTCAAGGGTGTACTATCCTTTGTTTTTTCTAATAAAACTGAGCTGTAACACTGATTCATCCACCGCTTCAAATTTTTACTGAGGCGAGACAGAACCGAGGAAATTACACACACCCCGACAGTGAGAGATGATGCTCGTTTGCTCAGGAATGGAGAGAAATAAAGTGAATAGGTTTCAAAAATGATGAGAGGTAAAATTCAGAAGACTTGGCACATGATTAAATGGAGGTGGGGATTTCCATCTTAACTGTGTAGCAGATTATGTTGCAAATCAGCAATTTTAGTTTCTTACCAACCTGATCTCCCAGTTCCATATGAATGCTGCTTTCACATAGCTTTCACAAACTTAGAATACATCAGTTGCAATGAAGATATGTGCACTCACCCCCATGCACAATCTAAACAACGCCCCCCCCCCGCCCTGCCCCCAAAAGAAGAAGAGAGCAAGAAAGAGCAAACACCAAATATAATTCTCATAGCATGGGGCAGAGTGATTGGTATGCTCTGTAGAATGGGCATGCCCAGAATCATAGAGTGATCATTTCTGAAACTTAAAGATCAATATCCCACTATTTTCCAGCAATCACGTAACCTTTCTGCTATTCTCACAATGGCTGCTTTATAATTTCATTGGTAATTCCAAGCCTTCTATTTCTCCCTTAACTTTGGATCCATTTACTACTTCCTGATATCAATTTTTTTTCTATCTATCCTAACACATGGCCGATCACTTCAAACATTTCTCCAATTTGGAAGGTGCTGGAGTGACAGCTACCAGCTAACTCAGAAGTGTTTTCTTAAATCTACTATTACACATTTATCACCTCAGGGACTACAACAACTCACCTGGGACCTGCGTAATAAGCAGGGGTAAGTGCTTTAGTCATGTAAACAGAGTAGAAATATACTCTACTTTTATGGATACACCAGTCAGATTCTTAATTACGGTGAAAGAATCAGATGATGAGAAAGAGCAGTGTGAGCAAGTTTTGTGTTATGGAATCTGGTTTCCCATCTCAAGCTTCACACTTAACATGTAATTACATTTCCTGAACTAACATCTGGTTTTGTTTCTAAATTGAAGGTAATACACTTTTGTTTTTGGTCATACCACAAGCATGAAAACAGAAGGGCATAAATGTAAGTGAATATAAATGTCTTATGAATAATCTAAAAACTACAACTATAGTTTTATCGACACAGGCATTCGTTATATTACTAAGTCCAAAAGTAGGTATTTAGTTTAATATGTTATTTTTTTCTTACCCCTGGAATTTTCTAGCAAACTTGGCAGTCCTTGTCTTTACCATTGGTAACTTTTCTATGCATCCTCCATGCTCTTTTCCCTGTTATTCAATATTTGAAGACAATTGGGGATGGAAAAGTTAATGACTTTTTCTAAACCATATAGTCAGTTAGTGGTTGAAGCTAAGCTAAAAACAAACAAACAACCCAGTCTTTCTATCTGAAAGTGAAATGTTAGTCACTCAGTGTTGTCCAACTCTTTGCAGCACCATGGACTCTAACCCAGCAGGCTACTCTGTCCATGGAATTCCTCAAGCAAGAATACTGAATTGGCTAGTCATTCACTTCTGCAGGGGATTTTCTCAAAGTCTAATACAATTTTCCTGCACGTAATAAGAATATTATAATTTACATGTGTGCTGCTTATAATTTATGTACTCAGTGGTGTTCACAATACAAGTCTGTATAATATAGAGATCCAGTATAATACAAATGGTTGACATTTATAGAAAAATTAATGCTACAGCTTACTTAGATACCTACTGCAGAGATTCAAGTTATCTTACAGCTGGATAGATAATGCAAGTTTTCTCAAATATCCAATCTTATTCATAATAAAAATGAAGATAAATATTAAGCAGGATAACAACATCTACACTAATTCAGGTTTCTAAAACTTTGGACAAGAATAAAAGAAGACCTTCAAAATCTTCACATTTTCAGTATTTTTGAAGCCTATCAATTATTTTATCATCACTTCATACATTATACAGTAAGATCTACTGATACACATTTGCTCCCATCAAACATAATTATTTCTTAGCTTTTAAGCAGGAACATACTTTCCTCGTGTATTAAAAACTGAAGAAAATACATCATCTTTAACATTTAGAAAAATTTCTCAACCTATAATATACATCTTCACATTTAAGTATTCATCTATATGATATAAACATAATTCAGAGAAGTAAAGCAATAATCATAAATTCATTTGTTTAGTATTAAGGAAATACCTTTCAAATTAACTAAAACTTCCCAGATTGTCAGCATTTATTTTATTTGGCAGAATTAAATACTTTATTATGAAGTGAGATCTGAAAATATTTCAAATGTAGTGCACAAGCTCTATTGCTCTCCAATGGCACTTTTGAGAATGGAATATACATTACTCTAGGGGTTCTACTACCATTTGCTTTAATTTGATCCATTTAATTAAATCAAATAGTGTTACAATCCTCAAGAGGGAAACTATGCCACTTATGATAACTCCATTAGAAATACTTGAAATATGAGTATTTTTATAGTGTACATTAAGAGCCTTTTGAAAACTTCAGTATAAAAAAGAAACTTCTAAGGATCAGTAGAAATGATATATTTTATGCTTTTGTTAACCAAGAAAGTGACATGAAAGTAAAGCTTGTAAATAACTGTAACAAAAAATAATAAATGTTGTAGTAGAAAGCCACATAAAATTCTGTAGAGTGATTTTATGTAAATTAAAATCAAAATGCATCTGCATGGAACACATTTGCCATTCAATGCTGCTATATGTCTTAAAGCACACTAGCATCCCTATTATTTAAGGTAATATTTCCTCAAGTTCCATTTAGTGCTTCCAATTCAACTCTTCACATTACTGATCACTTGCTCTCAGTGCATCGCTGTGTTACCACACACTCTTTCTTACCTAACATCTTTATTCATCTTACCATGTCTATGTGATGTTTAATCTTCCTGAGCAGACTATTCCCCTAATTGGGTGGTAGGCTCTGTGAGAGATACTTGAGATGAAGATTGGGCTGAGTATGAAGAAGTTTATGGAAGTCTCAAGGATAATGTAAGGGTGTGACATCATCAATCAATCAAAGATCAATTTTATGGATGACTGTTCATTTATTTTAGTTGAAATGGGAGGAATTAAGATCAGATAAATCAGCAGTACAGTTTAGGTTAAAGTCTGACATGTTTGAATACTTGAATTTCAACCACTTGGAGAAATCATTGAATATAAATAAGCTCCAAGCCTGGCTAGCAATAAAAAAGGTAACACAGAAGTAAAACATAGTAAAATCAATGTTTATAGCAACACTCTGCTATTTTAAATGGGTTATCTTATTATTTATCATCCTAATCAGGAATGCCATAATGAAAGTTTTATATTTATTTTTACTATCAGCACAATTATAAGAAAGGTAGTTTCCTATGTTTATATACCAAAAGGAAACATACACACACACATACACATAATGTTTTAAACTTGTCCACCGCAGTCTCTATTTCATTTGGTACAATATCACAGCTTCTTTGGATGCAACAATGAATTATGTGCATGCCATACCAAATACAAAGCATTTTTTCTTCTTGAATACATTGGATTGACACATATATTTTCATATGTGTTAATCTGTACCCCTGTGGAAAATGTTACCTTTAGAGTTAAGGGCTTACATGTAGTTCCTTTTGCCTTTAGTTTTACAGATTGCCCTCATTTTCAAAGTTTCTTAAGCCAGTATTTTCTCCCTCATGTTCTTCAATGAGATAATATATTTATAATATAGTAAGGGTCATGTGTGACAATGGTACACTTTAGAAGACATAGTCTTACCATACTCTCCAGCAATTATTCTCATAAGTGTGTGCATGTGGTAAGTCACTTCAGTCATGTCTGACTCTGTGTGACTCCATGGACTGTAGTTTGCCAGGCTCCTCTGTCCATGGAATTTTCCAAGCTAGAATACGGGAGCAGGGTGTCATTTCCTATTCCAGGGGATCTTCCCAACTCAGGGATCAAGCTTGTGTCCCTTAGGTCTCCTGTATTGGCAGATGGGTTCTTTATCACTAACGCCAGCTGTATTTATGATACAGTAATAATCTTTTGTGACAGTGGTACACTTTAGAAGACATAGTCTTACCATCCTCTCCAGCAATTAGTCTCATAAATATTTGCTTAACTGGGGTCTTTTCCAGGGCCTCAGTGGTAAGAAATCCACCTGCCAATAAAGAAAACACAGGAGATGCAGGTTCCATTCCTGTGTTGGAAAGATCCCCTGGAGGAAGAAATGGCAACTCACTCCAGTATTCTTGCAGGAATATCCCATGGACAGAAGAGTCTGATGGGCTACAGGCTGTGGGGTCACAAAGAGTTGGACATGACTAAGCAACTGAGCACACACACCCACATGTGCCCAATTAATTTGAATGCTGATATTCACACATACACACTAGTCTGCACAGAACTGTTTATTCCAGCTTTATTGACAACTGCCACGAAGCTGGAAACAACCAGCTTCTGTCTAGCATACTTTCACTTGACAATGAACATTTGAAAGCATCAAGTTTGAATACGTTTACTTCCATTTCTGTAATTGGAATTTTCTCATGTATTTTATCTATATGTTTACCTTATGTGCTGAAAGTCTAGAGACAGTATTTAATGTTAAAAAAAATCTGCTACTGAACAGTGAAATATGTCAAATATAGATTCATACCAAGCAACGGCAACTCTACTGTAGCAAGTGCATTCAGACAACTCTATAGTAGGTCTGCTCAGCCTCTGTTCTCTGGGTGTATTTTTCTAGTATAACCTATCCATAATTTTTCACTTTTTCCTCTTATTCCCAGGCTATTAGCTTGATGGTTCTCTGCTAGTCTCAGCATAGACCATGATGCCATGGCTTGCACATGAGGTGGTTGGCAGAGGCAGCAGCAATGAGTATTTTTCCTGCCATCATTGATAACAGTAAGTCGTTGGCAGTCCTTGACAGTTACATTCTGAGTGAAATTCTTTTTATCACTAGGCACCTGCATGCTATCCTTGGAAAGGAAGTGCAGTTACTTTGTGTATTGAAAGAGTTGCCAAGGAGTGATTGTCTTTGAGATTTAGCTGAGAGCTGATGTGAGAAATCCATTCACCACAAGTATGTCTTAACATACAGCTAGATGATAACAAGGCATAAGCTAAAAGCAATAAGTATACTTCCAGTAAAGCAAAACTGGCATGTTTTGATACAAATTATCAATAATTCATTAGAATTCAAAAAAAAAAAAAACAGAAACCCATATGGACACAATGATTACACAAGTGTATACTGGCACTGTCTGATACAAATCTGTATATCTGGTCACCTTGTATAAATACATGCACTTTTGAGCAGTGTAGTTCATGTTAAGGTGAAGTCACTTTAGTCTTTGGCTTGCCTTGGTGGGTTTTGTTCTTCACTTTCAGAAAGAAGTGTCTTCTGCTCAACACAAACATGTAAATTTAGATATCTTGATATGGTCAGTATAAAAAGAAGATAAAACAGGACAAGAGACGAGACAAACCAGCACATTTGGGCTCATCTGAAAAGAGATGTGGTTCTCAAATTCATGGGGTCTCGATGGCCAGAAATCAATACTGGAAAACCGTTTCTCAAATGTACTTCTACGATCTGTGTTCCCACATCATGAAATTTCAGTATTAGCTGCCCCTCCACACAAGCAAATTTGATAATTTTCCTATTTTCAAGAGTTTTATGAGAATATTTCCTCCCATTTTATATATGCTTTTCCTTTATGGAACTAAACCTGTTTTGAGTTTGCATAATACACAAAGCAATATCACCTGTGTTTTTACAAAGAGCTTGGAGACAAAAGACCCACCAAAAGTGTGACTTTTAAATAGCTTAAAAGACAGCTCTTCATATTTAGATTTTTTAATGGGTGAAGGTACAGCAGTGCTGGTTGTGATAATTTAGAAAAGCAAAGGGAGTAGAGGATGCGGTGTTGAGAAGAGGAGGCTGCTTGTTTAAGAGGTGCTCTGAGCCTGCTGGTGTGAGGGTTCACCCTCCCAGCACTTCCGATACAACAGTGAACTTAATTCCAAGAGACCCTTTTGCTATGGCAAAGAGGATGGCTAATTCCATTTCTTTGCTGGGGACATTATGAGTTACTCTGCTTATATGATGGATGAGTCTGTTGTGACTTCAATGCCCTCATCCTTAGATGAGTCTTTCAGTTCAGCCAGTTCAGTTCAGTCGCTCAGTCGTGTCCGGCTCTTTGCGACCTCATGAAGCGCAGCACGCCAGGCCTCCCTGTCCATCACCAGCTCCCAGAGTTCACTCAAACTCATGCGCATCGAGTAGGTGATGCCATCCAGCCATCTCATCCTCCGCCGTCCCCTTCCCCTCCTGCCCTGGATCCCTCCCAGCATCTTTACACAATGTTTCCATTCTCACAGCTCAGATGATTCAGCCTCAGTTTGGTTAAAGTTCACATATCTAATTGTGAAGCTGTACACATGAGATGATTCTGTCTGCCCCTGTCCGTTATGGCTTCTCTTAGACTTTTAAAAGTGACTAGGAGTTATTAAAAAATCTCTCCATCATTAGAACTACCCTTTATTAATTAGCATATTTTTTAAAAAAATTAGAAAGAGTGGAATCCCAGTTCTGCAGATTTTATCTGCCATTAAGTTGTTTAGAAACCATATAAGACATTAAATGTGGTATAAAAATATGAATGCATGAAATTCTATAAAATTATTAGTATTTCCTCTTTTCCCCTGGTGGGTGAGTTATATTGTATCCTATTAGGCAATAAGCATAGAATTTTTGGCGTCACTTATTATATATTCATGTCTCTGCTAATAAAAGTCAACTGTCCTTTTACTTACAATTTGCATTAACAGCTCATCAATACAAACGAAAATGATTTATCAAAATATTACTGAGTAGAGACCGAATGGCTCAGGGGATTGGTTCGTAATGGGATATGTAGTCTTTTATTTCTAGGTCGCTGGTTTGAATTACATTTTGGCAGAGACTGGAGGCTATTCAGTGACATATGGTGTGTGGAATGGGGTGGTGATGTCAGTCTTATTTTCAGTAAGTGCTGTCCATTTAGGTTTCAATATTTCAAAGAAACAGCACTTGACTCTAAAGCCTGTCTCCATGGATTCAAAACTTTAATATATATGTGTGGGTGTCTGTCTGTGTGTGTATAAAAGTATTCATGAGATTAATGTTACCAAGAATACAAAAAATTATAATCCATTGAAACATTTGCAATATGAAAAATTTTTGCAAGACCTGTATGGGTAGGTTGGACAAGCCTGAAAAATCAATCTTTCAGGATAATTTAAGTTCCATGCTCTTTTTGGGCTTTTTTTTTTTTTTTATTCTTAATGACCTCAGGAAATACAGCTCTTTTGAAGTCAGACTTCAAGTTTATTTTGCTATTAAGATGTTAAGATATTTCATAGAAGTAAAATTTTAAATCTTCTGACCAAGAGTCATAGATCAAAATTTGTAATGTTATACTTGAGAAATCTCTTTAACTAACATTATTTTATGGATGAAGAAAGTAAGTATAAAGCTGAAATGACTTCCCCAGTATCATACAGCTGACCTGAGCTATAGCTGAACTGTAAGTTTCAGATCAAATCTCTTCTCACCGATTGTGCCATCTCTTATTTAAGCTGGAGGCCTAATTTATAGGAGAAATACCATTTCCCATCCTTTTCAGGCCAAAATTAATTGAGGAAAAAAAAATAGGTAAAACGATTTAAGAGGAGTATTTGAAGATCTAATGACTATACATGAAGCAAATCTATAAATATGCAGTCCTACTGTTTGAATTAATCAGGAATTTAGCAAGATTGCTCAAAACAACTTCAATCAACAAAAATCAATTTTATTTCTATATGTCAGCAAGAGAAATTTAGAAAATGCTTTTTTGGAAATGACAACCCACTCCAGTATTGCTGCTTGGAAAATTTTATGGACATAGGGGCCTGGCAGTCTACAGTCCATTGAGATGCAGAGCGACACAACTGAGTGACTGAGCATGCACTTGTGCACACTTTTAAACGTAAAAGTTCAATAACAACAGAAATACTTATAAACAAATCAGCCAAAAGTTGTGTAAAACCTTTACACAGAAATGTATGATTCATTATAAAATATCTAGAGAAATGAAAGAATATGACATGTGCCTGGGTTGGCCTTCTAAACTTTGTTACAATTGTCATAGCTCTTCAAATAAGTCTTTTGATTCAGAGCAATGCCAATCAAACTTCAGTGTATTTGACAGGGGGTGGTGGTGTAAAGTATCGACAACTTTCTCTTAAAATTTTAAGGAAATGCAATGATGCAAGAATAAGGAACATAAAAAATCAAATACTGACACTAAGACATTGTCTGGCAAAGACAAACAGCATGTATTTTAAAGTGAGGTCTGGCCAGGTAATTTGTTTTAACCAACAACTGTGAGCAAAATTATATATTTTGTTGCCAAAGAGAGGTAAAGAGTAGTAATGCCTGCCACAGACAATTCTAGGTTTTAGCTTGGATGACTGGGAGAGGATGAAAGTGCATTTATAGCATGATCATCCACAGAGAGGAGGACATAATGAGATATGTTTATTTCTATTTTCTTAGCAGAGCAAATATGTTGACATCCATTGACCTTAGAAGCTAGATGAGGACAAGTATCTATGCCAAGGTAGACAATCACTCAAAATAACCTTTAGGAGTGAAACATAGACATTTATGAAGAAGAATGACTTATATCCATGAAAAAAAACTATATTATTATTGTATTATGTTGTTTTGTGTAATAATTTGATAAGGTAATCACTTAAAATTCAGTTGTTATATATTTTAAAATATGGAAAAATTCAGAACTGTCATTTTTCACAAGTTCTAATATTTCCTTTGTGTACAAAAAGTTGCATCAGACAGTTTTCCATTAATGTCTCTGAGTAAAAATAGACCTTATTTTATAGCACAAAAATGCCTCATGAATACGTCCTTCCATCTTTGTATTAATTGCATGCTCTGTGTGTGCTTACAGTGGTCCAATTTACGGAATAGAAATTTTCTCCTTTATTTAGGTTTCTGAATGGTGTACATATTAGTATAATGGACAGCATACTGAGATGCTAATTGCCAGGTTTTCCATATGTCTCCCTTTCTGCCTAAACAATTTTATAGATATAATTTAAATCATTTTAATTCTGTTGAAACTATTTCCCTCCCATGAAGACAATATTCACACTGAGGGGTAAAACCTTGGAATATATCTTAATTAACAATTTAGAGATGGAAAACAGATTAGTGGTTATCTAAGGTTGGCAGTGGTTGGGGAGGTGAGTACTAGAGGGTTTATTTGAGGGTGATGAAAATGTCCTGAAATTGAATGTGGTGATGCACAACACTGTATGTCAATCATATCTTAGTAAAGTTGTTAATGTATATGTACACACTTATATACAAAATTTCAAATATATTCTACATATAGTGATGCATATATATATATTTTTTTCCTGGAGTTTACATGTGTTACCACTGGTAAGGGCTTAGATAATATGTCATCTTCCAAGGCCACAGTTTGTCATTGATGGTATAAATTAATGCCATTTTACTTAAAACTATACAGACATTTTTTTGTTCATCTATTCATACATAAACTATAGGATGTAAGTGGGGAGGTGACATTTTGTACAAAACAACAAAATTCATATTTATTTTGAATTTTTAGTAAATATAAAGGAGCATTAATGCTTCAGTCCATAAATATGAAAGAATAATTTATTTCATTCACTATTTATGTTTCCCCAATCTTTATGATGTTCTCACAATTGTACTCAATGCATTTGCTAAGTAAGCTCCAAAATTCAATCTTGTTCTTTCCAGGTGGCACTAGTGGTAAAGGACAAGACTGCCAATACAGGAGACATAAGAGACACGTGTTCAATCCCTGGGTCAGGAAGATCTCCTGGAGGAGCGCATGCCAACTCACTCTAGTATTCTTGCCTGGAGAATCCCATGGACAGAGGAGCCTGGAGAGCAATGGTCCGTATGGTCACAAAGAGGTGGACATAACTGAAGCAAATTAGCACACATGCAAAGATTGTTTCTCTTTGCTTCTATTCACTTTCCTTCTATACTTAATTAGTTTACCTTCAGAAATACAGAGGTACAAAAAAGTACTTTGGGGCTCAGTTCAGTTCAGTCATTCAGTCATGTCTGACTCTGCAACCCCATGGACTGCAGCACATCAGGCCTCGCTGTCCATTACCAACTCCTGGAGTTTACTGAAACTCATGTCCATTGAGTCAGTGATGCCATCCAGCCATCTCATCCTCTGTCATCCCCTTTTCATCTTGCCTTCAATCTTTCCCAGCATCAGGGTCTTTTCAAATGAGTCAGTGCTTCGCATCAGGTGGCCAAAGTATTGGAGTTTCAGCTTCAGCATCCGTCCTTCCAATGAATATTCAGGACTAATTTCCTTTAGGACTGACTGGATTGATCTCCTTGCAGTTCAAGGAACTCTTCTCCAACACCACAGTTAAAAGGCATCGATTCTTTGGTGCTCAGCTTTCTTTATAGTCCAATTCTCACATCCATACATGACTACTGGGAAAAACACAGCTATGACTAGACAGAACTTTGTTGGCAAAGTAACATCTTTGCTTTTTAATATGCTGTCTAGGTTGGTCACAACTTTTCTTCCAAGGAACAAACGTCTTTTAATTTCATGGCTGCAGTCATCATCTGCAGTGATTTTGGAGCCCCCCAAAATAAAGACTGTCATTGTTTCCGTTGTTTCCCCTTCTGTTTGCTGTGAAGTAATACTTTGGGGTATGCTACTATATAATTGAACTTAAAGTTAGTATATTTTTATTTTTTAATTTTTTAAATTATTTTATTATTTTTATTTTTACTTTATTTTGCTTTACAATTCTGTATTGGTTTTGCGATACATAATGTTAACAATTAATACAAAAATCAAAGAAAATAAAGTACTAGAGAGTTAATTGATAATAGACCAAATTCCTCAACCATATATGTGTAAATATGCATATTACAACTACCCTAAAAGGAGGTCTTCAATTAAAAAAAAAAAAATTGGAATTTTTTAAGAAATCAAAACCCTTTGTATTGAAAAAGAAAAGCCTTTGATTTTAAAAGAAATTATGTTATTTCCTATAGATTTATAACTTTAACATTTTTTTACTTACACAGCAATAATAAAATTTTTGTTAGAATTTGTTATTATTTAATTGCTATGTTCTAGGAAGTTTTCCAAAGGAGGAGTGAAAATCTGAAAAAAAAAAAGCTTATTTATGTCAATAGTATTATATCATGTATGCCAATATTTAGACAATCTTTAAAACTTTAGAAAAACAAATTTACTTTTGGTGTATGAGAAATAATTAGAGGTGTAAAAAAGAGTAAGAACAGCATTTTGACAAGTCTCTGTTCCAAAAAATCACTCCATTTGAACACATTTCTGGGCTCGCTCTTTGCCTCCTCTGAGGTAGAGAAGCCAAAGGGAAATTCTGGTGTATTTTTCTAAGATATGCAATAAATAGGAAGGGATACCAACTGAAGATAATTTTTTACTAACTGGATAAAGTTGAAAGAACAATTCAACCACCCAAAATTTCTATCTCCAAGTGTCTATTAACATGCAAGTAAAAAAATACACAAATACATAAAACAGCATCACCACCAGAGGCGAAATATTAAATGAGAAAATCACAAAATATAGGAGGACTTGAATGGAGAAGGCAATGGCACCCCACTCCAGTACTCTTCCCCGGAAAAATCCCATGGAGGAACCTGGTGGGCTGCAGTCCATGGGGTTGCTGAGTTGGACACAACTGAGCGACTTCACTTTCACTTTTTACTTTCATGCATTGGAGGAGGAAATGGCAACCCACTCCAGTGTTCTTGTTTGGAAAATCCCAGGGACTGGGGAGACTGGTGGGCTGCCATCTATGGAGTCGCACAGAATCGGACACGACTGAAGAGATTTAGCAGCAGCAGCAGCAGCAGGAGGAGGACTTGAAAAAATCAACATGTCAATAAGACTGGCAAATGAAACACATTAATGGCTAATAATGGTTACCTCATACAAGCTACCATATTTCTTTCGGTGTTGCTTTGTGATCATCAAGAAAGGAAAAAACAATAACACTCTTTATTAAAATATGAGCAACTAAACTTTGACTCCAGCCTTTCATTTAGGAACTTCCCTGGTGGCTCAGACAGTAAAATGTCTCCCTACAATGTGAGAGACCTGGGTTCAATCCCTTTGTTGGGAAGATCCTCTGGAGAAGGAAATAGAAGCTCACTCCAGTACTCTTCTCTGGAAAGTCCTGTGGATGGAGGAGCCTGATAGTCTACAATCCATGGGGCTGCAAAGAGTCAGACACTACTGAGAGGCTAAACTTTCACTTTTATTAAAATCAATGCAATCAATACGTTGTAATTCTGAGTTGTAATACTCAACTCACTTTCAAACATCAGCATATGTGAAAATCTACATGACTTAAAACTTGTGAATGTGATAATAAGCCAAAATATGAGGAACACAAAGCAAATAGAATTTATTCTCATCCCGCAGCTAGGTGATAGGAAAGTTGCAGTAGGATGGAAAAGGGAACTAAGAAGATACTCAAGTGACAATGCTTCCAGAAATATATCATATCTACAAATGATTACCTAGCATTAGATTCTAGCTGATGGTTTAAATGAACATCTGGCCTCAGCCTTAATATAGCATCAGTGAACCAGACAGGGATAGTATATAATAAAGCCATTTGTCAGCAGACTGATCCCATCAGCATGATCAATTACAGGACAAGAACAAAGAACTAAGTAAGAAATTAGTGTCCTAAATTATTCCAGCTCTTCATGTTTCCATTTGCCCCGGTGTACTAAAGTTATTTGGATGAACAATAACTTTTCAATAACTTCGGTAACTTTAAATATATTCTGTAAGAGATTTGTCCTTCTTCTCTGTGATTTCACTTGAACAGATGTGTCCTCAGGACATAGGTCTTTGAATCAGGCAAGCCAGTGTTTGAAAGACTGGAATGGGCTTCACAGCCTGCTGAGAAATATTTGTTGGGTTTCTGAAAAGACAAAGCATTTAAAGACTATACATGCCAACATAGGCTCTGATTATTCATCTGACATGAAATTCTGCTAGCATCCTCACCCTTGCGAATTTTAAAGGCTGCCAGACTTTCTAACATTATTCACAATTGCCATTCTGGCTGTAGAGAGACTAACTTCGCAGGTTGCTGTGGGAGGGTAGGTCCACGGTGTGGGTGCAGCTGTCTTCAGTTCAACAGAGAGGAAAAGGAAAACTTAATTTGACCTTGAAAAGTGAAAGTGAAAGTGAAGTCGCTCAGTCATGTCCGACTCTTTGCGACCCCGTGGACTGTAGCCCACCCAGCTCCTCCGCCCATGGGATTCTCCAGGCAAGAAGACTGGAATGGGTTGCCATTTCCTTCTCCAGGGGATCTTCCCGACCCAGGGATCGAACCCAGGTCTCCCGCATTGCAGGCATATGCTTTAACCTCCGAGCCACCAGGGAAGCCCTTAGGCCTATGCAAAGCCTCTGATTCAGTTTAGCAGAAACATTTTAATGTGAAAAAATGCACGTGGAAGTTGTAAACTTTATACTTGCATCCCCAGTGGAGCCCTCCTTAACTTGTAAGAACCCAAACGAGAGAGATGTAATCAGCCATTGTAACACCTATGGAAATGAACTAGCACTTAATTTAAATAACTTGAATATGATTATATCATCATTGTGATGACTTCAAACTTGAATCACTAAATTAAACAATTCAGTATTTACTAGTGGAGAAAATGCATTTTTGAAAATAATTTTGCTAGTAGATGATTAACGAAGGTTTTTTCCCTTTCTCCAAAAGATGACACCACTGCTATTTTTTTTTTTTTTAATCAAGGTCTCCTGCATTGCAGGTTGATTCTTTACCATCTGATCCACCAGGGAAGCTCTTAGTCTTTCTTATTCAAGAGTTATTTCAATTAAATTTTGCAGAAGCATTTTAATTGTGCTTTTCCATTTGCCATTAATTTCCACAAAAAAAGTAAAATTACTTTAAAGCCATATAACTTGACTCTTGAACAGTCAACTGAATGTTTTCAAATAAATTCTTATGCTCAGGGGAGAAATATCTTTCCAATCTTCAATAGCTGTTTCATTTAAAAGCCTTACTAAATAATGTTCCTGTCTATGATTTCTCTTTGAGCACTATTTCCTTTCTAGATCTCGAATTGTTATTGCAAAGAAGAAATTTTTTTTCTTTTCTTTTCCAGTAGAATAACAAGGAGGAGAATAGATAAAACATATTAACAATAATGGGCTTCCCTGGTGACTCAGTTGGTAAAGAATCCACCTGCAGTGCAGGATGCCCAGGTTCAATCCCTGAGTCATGAAGATCAGCTGGAGAAGGAAATGGCAGCCCACTCCAGTAAGCTTGCCTGGACAGAGGAGTCTGGCAGACTATAGTCCATGGAGTTGCAAGAGTCAAGCATGACTTAGCGACTAAACCACCACCACCATTAACAATAATGCATACAAAGATGCAAAGATCAGAGAGAGTAGGGTTATCAGTTAAATAACAGGAAACCCAGCTATGTTTGAACTTCAGGTAAAGAAACATTTTGTGAGATATAAAAATGCCTCAAATATTGCATCCTGTATTTTTATTTACTAAATCTATCGGTAAACTGAAAGGTTATTTATGGTGATCTTTGTCAGGTAGCATGTCTTCCAGGTGACTGTGGTGATTAATTTTCTGTGTAAGTTTGACTGGGCTAAGAGATACCCAGATATATGGCAAAACATTATTTCCAGATGTTTTTGTGAGATTGTTTATGGAAGAGATTAGTATTTGAATAAATGGAAAGAGTAAAGTCGCCCTCACTGAAGTAGGTGGTCAGCTTCCAATCTGTTGAGTATCTGAGTAAAACAAGAAGGCTTATACTGGCAAAATAACTTTTCATGAATTTTATATAGATTCTAATGTGTTACATACCATATGACATTTATAATGACATATGTAACTTAGGATATCATATGAGAACATTAATACATGATTCCACAGATAATGAGATAAGTTTTACTAAGAAGTTCCAGAGTTTTAAGAATTTTAGAACAATTATACCTTTTACATGCTCCAAGACAATGTTCCTTACTCCTTAAAAAAAAAAAAAATGGGGAAGCTTTTCATAGTGATCATTTTCTGAAGAGAATGGTATCCTCAAATATTAGGTTAGTCTTATGTGATTTGATGTAAAATGAGACAGAGAGACAGTAGCAGAATGGTTAATTCCTGGGTATCAAAGTCAAGCTCCAATTTTCCTAACTGGGAGATCTACACATTGACATTTGTGGCAGGGAAACACTTTGTTCAGGTGGTGGTGATGGTGGTGGTGGTGGGTGCTACCCATTCATTTTAGCGTGTTTAGCAGCATTTCTGGCGTCTACCACTGGGTGTCAGTAACAACGCCCCTCCCCCAGTGTGATAGCCAAAAAAACGGCTCCAGGCATTACCAAACGTCCCTCACAGGTGGAGAATAAAACTGCCTTAAACTGATAACCATTAGTCTAGTGAATAAGCCAAATGAGATACTTACTTACTGATTTAAAATAATTTTAATTGACTTTAAAGCACTTTTACATTTATAGCAAAACTGAGTGGAAGTTACAGAAGTCTCTGGTGTATCCCTTACCCGACACATGCATGCCTTCCCCCACTATCAGCATCCGGCCCGAGTGATACTTTTGTTAAAATCAATGCACCTACATGGGCACATCAATATCACCCAAAGTCCACAGTTCGAATTCTGATAAATTCCCAGTGTTGGGCATTCTGTGACTTGGACAAATTTATGACATATATCAACTTATATAGATTCACAGAGTACTGCTCTAAAAATCATATTACAGTCTCAACAGTTTTGCCTTTTCCAGAATTCATATTGTTGAAATCCTACTTGCTTAACTGATACATCCCACTTGATCTCAGTGTCTAATTCTTTATGTACATTGCAAAATTGCTAATATGTTGAAGTACCATTAACATTTAGTGGAATTATTGATATGATCAAATTAACCTTTACCATAATTTCTGTGTCCTTTGTTTCTATTTTTATTTCCCCCTTTTTTCTCTCCTTTTGGGTTTTAAACTGAGCTTTTTATATGATTTCATTTTCTTTTCTTAGCATATCAATTATACTTTTTTTATAATTTTTAATTTTTTTTATTTTTTAAATTTTAATATCTTTAATTCTTACATGTGTTCCCAAACATGAACCCCCCTCCCACCTCCCTCCCCATAACATCTCTCTGGGTCATCCCCTTGCACCAGCCCCAAGAATGCTGCATCCTGCGTCAGACATAGACTGGCGATTCAATTCTTACATGATAGTATACATGTTAGAATGTCATTCTCCCAAATCATCCCACCCTCTCCCTCTCCCTCTGAGTCCAAAAGTCTGTTATACACATCTGTGTCTCTTTCCCTGTCTTGCATACAGGGTCATCATTGCCATCTTCCTAAATTCCATATATATGTGTTAGTATACTGTATTGGTGTTTTTCTTTCTGGCTTACTTCACTCTGTATAATCGGCTCCAGTTTCATCCATCTCATCAGAACTGATTCAAATGAATTCTTTTTTACGGCTGAGTAATACTCCATTGTGTATATGTACCACAGCTTTCTTATCCATTCATCTGCTGATGGACATCCAGGTTGTTTCCATGTCCTGGCTATTATAAACAGTGCTGCGATGAACATTGGGATACATGTGTCTCTTTCCATTCTGGTTTCCTCGGTGTGTATGCCCAGCAGGGGGATTGCTGGGTCATAAGGTAGTTCTATTTCCAATTTTTTAAGGAATCTCCACACTGTTCTCCATAGTGGCTGTACTAGTTTGCATTCCCACCAACAGTGTAGGAGGGTTCCCTTTTCTCCACACCCTCTCCAGCATTTATTGCTTGCAGATTTTTGGATCGCAGACATTCTGACTGGTGTGAAGTGGTACCTCATTGTGGTTTTGATTTGCATTTCTCTAATAATGAGTGATGTTGAGCATCTTTTCATGTGTTTGTTAGCCATCCGTATGTCTTCTTTGGAGAAATGTCTATTTAGTTCTTTGGCCCATTTTTTGATTGGGTCGTTTATTTTTCTGGAATTGAGCTGCATAAGTTGCTTGTATATTTTTGAGATTAGTTGTTTGTCAGTTGCTTCATTTGCTATTATTTTCTCCCATTCAGAAGGCTGTCTTTTCACCTTGCTTATAGTTTCCTTTGTTGTGCAGAAGCTTTTAATTTTAATTAGATCCCATTTGTTTATTTTTGCTTTTATTTCCAGAGTTCTGGGAGGTGGATCATAGAGGATCCTGCTGTGATTTATGTCGGAGAGTGTTTTGCCTATGTTCTCCTCTAGGAGTTTTATAGTTTCTGGTCTTACATTTAGATCTTTAATCCATTTTGAGTTTATTTTTGTGTGCGGTGTTAGAAAGTGATCTAGTTTCATTCTTTTACAAGTGGTTTACCAGTTTTCCCAGCACCACTTGTTAAAGAGATTGTCTTTACTCCATTGTATATTCTTGCATCCTTTGTCAAAGATAAGGTGTCCATATGTGTGTGGATTTATCTCTGGGCTTTCTATTTTGTTCCATTGATCTATGTGTCTGTCTTTGTGCCAGTACCATACTGTCTTGATGACTGTGGCTTTGTAGTAGAGCCTGAAGTCAGGCAAGTTGATTCCTCCAGTTCCATTCTTCTTTCTCAAGATTGCTTTGGCTATTCGAGGTTTTTTGTATTTCCATACAAATCTTGAAATTATTTGTTCTAGTTCTGTGAAAAATGTGGCTGGTAGCTTGACAGGGATTGCATTGAATTTGTAAATTGCTTTGGGTAGTATACTCATTTTCACTATATTAATTCTTCCAATCCATGAACATGGTATATTTCTCCATCTATTAGTGTCCTCTTTGATTTCTTTCATCAGTGTTTTATAGTTTTCTATATATAGGTCTTTAGTTTCTTTAGGTAGATATATTCCTAAGTATTTTATTCTTTTCGTTGCAATGGTGAATGGAATTGTTTCCTTAATTTCTTTTTCTACTTTCTCATTATTAGTGTATAGGAATGCAAGGGATTTCTGTGTGTTGATTTTATATCCTGCAACTTTACTATATTCATTGATTAGCTCTAGTAATTTTCTGGTGGAGTCTTTAGGGTTTTCTATGTAGAGGATCATGTCATCTGCAAACAGTGAGAGTTTTACTTCTTCTTTTCCAATTTGGATTCCTTTTATTTCTTTTTCTGCTCTGATTGCTGTGGCCAAAACTTCCAGAACTATGTTGAATAGTAGAGGTGAAAGTGGACACCCTTGTCGTGTTCCTGACTTTGGGGGAAATGCTTTCAATTTTTCACCATTGAGGATAATGTTTGCTGTGGGTTTGTCATAGATAGCTTTTATTATGTTGAGGTATGTTCCTTCTATTCCTGCTTTCTGGAGAGTTTTTATCATAAATGGATGTTGAATTTTGTCAAAGGCCTTCTCTGCATCTATTGAGATAATCATATGGTTTTTATTTTTCAATTTGTTAATGTGGTGAATTACATTGATTGATTTGCGGATATTGAAGAATCCTTGCATCCCTGGGATAAAGCCCACTTGGTCATGGTGTATGATCTTTTTAATGTGTTGTTGGATTCTGATTGCTAGAATTTTATTGAGGATTTTTGCATCTATGTTCATCAGTGATATTGGCCTGCAGTTTTCTTTTTTTGTGACATCTTTGTCAGGTTTTGGTATTAGGGTGATGGTGGCCTCATAGAATGAGTTTGGAAGTTTACCTTCCTCTGCAATTTTCTGGAAGAGTTTGAGGAGGATAGGTGTTAGCTCTTCTCTAAATTTTTGGTAGAATTCAGCTGTGAAGCCGTCTGGACCCGGGCTTTTGTTTGCTGGAAGATTTCTGATTACAGTTTCAATTTCTGTGCTTGTGATGGGTCTGTTAAGATTTTCTATTTCTTCCTGGTTCAGTTTTGGAAAATTGTACTTTTCTAAGAATTTGTCCATTTCTTCCACGTTGTCCATTTTATTGGCATACAACTGCTGATAGTAGTCTCTTATGATCCTTTGTATTTCTGTGTTGTCTGTTGTGATCTCTCTATTTTCATTTCTAATTTTATTGATTTGATTTTTCTCTCTTTGCTTCTTGATGAGTCTGGCTAATGGTTTGTCAATTTTATTTATCCTTTCAAAGAACCAGCTTTTGGCTTTGTTGATTTTTGCTATGGTCTCTTTTGTTTCTTTTGCATTTATTTCTGCCCTAATTTTTAAGATTTCTTTCCTTCTACTAACTCTGGGGTTCGCCAACTCTTCCTTTTCTAGTAGCTTTAGTTGTAGAGTTAGGTTATTTATTTGACTTTTTTCTTGTTTCTTGAGGTATGCCTGTATTGCTATGAACTTTCCTCTTAGCACTGCTTTTATAGTGTCCCACAGGTTTTGGGTTGTTGTGTTTTCATTTTCATTCATTTCTATGCATATTTTGATTTCTTTTTTGATTTCTTCTGTGATTTGTTGGTTATTCAGAAGTGTGTTGTTCATCCTCCATATGTTGCAATTTTTATTAGTTTTTCTCCTGTAATTGAGATCTAATCTTAATGCATTATGGTCAGAAAAGATGCTTGGAATGATTTCGATTTTTTTGAATTTATCAAGTTTAGATTTATGGCCCATGATATGATCTATCCTGGAGAAGATTCCATGAGCACTTGAAAAAAAAGGTGAAATTCATTGTTTTGGGGTGAAATGTCCTATAGATATCAATTAGGTCTAACTGATCTAATGTATCATTTAAAGTTTGCCTTTCTTGGTTAATTTTCTGTTTAGTTGATCTGTCCATAGGTGTGAGTGGGGTATTAAAGTCTCCCACTATTATTGTGTTATTGTTGATTTCCCCTTTCATGCTTGTTAACATTTGTCTTACATATTGCGGTGCTCCTATATTGGGTGCATATATATTTATAATTGTTAT
This sequence comes from Ovis canadensis, assembly GCF_042477335.2. NCBI lineage: Eukaryota > Metazoa > Chordata > Mammalia > Artiodactyla > Bovidae > Ovis > Ovis canadensis. The sequence continues at coordinate 140,968,565 of NC_091245.1, forward strand.
ATCTTCTTCTTGGATTGTTCCTTTGATCATCATGTAGTGGCCTTCTTTGTCTCTTGTCACAGCCTTTGTTTTAAAGTCTATTTTATCGGATATGAGTATTGCCACTCCTGCTTTCTTTTGGTCTCTATTTGCATGGTATATCTTTTTCCAGCCCTTCACTTTCAGTCTGTATGTGTCCCTTGTTTTGACGTGGGTCTGTTGTAAGCAGCATATAGAGGGGTCTTGTTTTTGTATCCATTCGGCCAGTCTTTGTCTTTTGGTTGGGGCATTCAACCCATTTACGTTTAAGGTAATTATTGATAAGTATGATCCCGTTACCATTTATTTATTGTTTTGGGTTCGGGTTTATACACCCTTTTCGTGTTTCCTGTCTAGAGGATATCCTTTAGAATTTGTTGGAGAGCTGGTTTGGTGGTGCTGAATTCTCTCAGCTTTTGCTTGTCTGGAAAGCTTTTGATTTCTCCTTCGTATTTGAATGAGATCCTTGCTGGGTACAGTAATCTGGGCTGTAGGTATTGTCTTTCATCACTTTAAGTATGTCTTGCCATTCCCTCCTGGCCTGAAGAGTTTCTATTGAAAGATCAGCTGTTATCCTTATGGGAATCCCCTTGTGTGTTATTTGTTGTTTTCCCCCTGCTGTTTTTAATATTTGTTCTTTGTGTTTGATCTTTGTTAATTTGATTAATATGTGTCTTGGGGTGTTTTGCCTTGGGTTTATCCTATTTGGGACTCTCTGTGTTTCTCGGACTTGGGTGATTATTTCCTTCCCCATTTTAGGGAAGTTTTCAACTATTATCTCCTCAAGGATTTTCTCATGATCTTTCTTTCTGTCTTCTGCTTCTGGGACTCCTATAATTCGAATGTTCGAGCGTTTCATATTGTCCTGGAGGTCTCTGAGATTGTCCTCGTTTCTTTTAATTCGTTTTTCTTGTTTCCTCTCTGATTCATTTATTTCTACCATTCTATCTTCTATTTCACTAATCCTATCTTCTGCCTCCGTTATTCTACTATTTGTTGCCTCCAGAGTGTTTCTGATCTCATTTATTGCGTTATTCATTATATTTTGACTCTTTTTTATTTCTTCTAGGTCCTTGTTAAACCTTTCTTGCATCTTCTCAATCCTTGTCTCTAGGCTATTAATCTGTGTTTCCATTTTGATTTCAAGATTTTGGATCATTTTCACTATCAATATTTGGAATTCCTTCTCTGGTAGATTCCCTACTTCTTCCTCTTTTGTTTGGTTTGGTGGGCAACTCTCCTGTTCCTTTGCTGCTGAGTATTCCTCTGTCTCTTCATCTTGGTTATATTGCTGCGTTTGGGATGGCCTTTTTATATTCTGGTAATTTGTGGAGTTCTCTTTTATTATGGAGCTTCCTCACTTTGGGTGGGGTTCTATCAGTGGCTTGTCAAGGTTTCCTGGTTAGGGAGGCTTGTGTTGGAGTTTTGGTGGGTGGAGCTGGGTTTCTTCTCTCTGGAGTGCAGTGGAGTGACCTGAAATGGGTTATGAGACATCAAAGGTTTTGGGATAATTTTGAGCTGCCTGTATATTGAAGCTCAGGGGAGTGTTCCTGTGTTGCTGGAGAATTTGTGTGGTATGTCTTGTTTTGGAACTTGTTGGCCCTTGGGTGGAGCTTGGTTTTGGTGTAGGTATGAAGGGATTTGATGAGCTCCTATTGCTTAATGTTCCCTGAATTCAAGAGTTCTCTAATGTTTTCAGGCTTTGGATTTAAGCCTCCTGCTTCTGGTTTTCAGTTTTATTTTTACAGTAGCCTCTAGGCTTCTCCATCTATACAGCACCGATGATAAAACATCTAGGTTAAAGATGAAAAGTTTCTCCACATTGAGGGACACTCAGAGAAGTTCACTGAGTTACAAGGAGAAGAGAAGATGGAGGGGGTAGTTAGAGGTAGCTGGAATGAGATGCGGTGAGATCAAAAGAGGAGAGAGCAAGCTAGCCAGTAGTCACTTCCTTATGTGCGCTCTATAGTCTGGACAGCTCAGAGGTATTTACAGAGTTATACGGGGAAGAGGAGAGGGAGGAAGTAGACAGAGGAGACCAGGAGGATAAGAGAGAGGAATGAGTAGGAGAGAGACAAATCCTGCCAGTAACCAGTTCCTTAGGTGTTCTCCACCATCTGGAACACACAGAGATTCACAGAGTTGGATAGAGAAGAGATGGGGGAGAAAAGAGACAGAGGCCACCTGGTGGAGAAAAAGGAGAGTCCAGAGGAGGAGAGAGTGGTCAAGCCAGTAATCTCGCTCTCAGGTAAACTTGGGTAGTGAAGTTTGGGTTTTTAAATGTACAAAATTGACAACAAAAACCTAAGAGCAAAGATTAAAAATCTAGAGTAGAGGTTGGATTTTCAAAGATAAAATATTAAAGAAAAGCAGAAGGAAAAAGGAAGAAAGAGAAAAAAAAGAATTATTAAAAAAACAAACAAACAAACAAACAAAAAAACACCAACAACCATCCAAAGAGTATATATGGTGTTTGCCTTAAAAAAAAAAAGTCTTTTTTTTTAAATAGTAATAATAGGTTATAGAAATAAAAATTAGAGGAGAAATAGAAGACTTAACAATTTAAAAAAAGCTAGAAAAAGAAAGAAAAAAAAACAAAAAAGCAAAAAAAAAAAAAGGAATGATTTTAAAAAAATATTAAAAATATATCTGCTGGCCCTTCTCTGATGTTATGGGCCGTGTGGGCTCACTTCTAAGGTGGTTCCCTCTGTTTAACTTCTTCTGTTTGCTGGTTTTTTAGGCTCACTAGTTCAGTCACGCTGTGGGGAGGGGGGGTGCTGCAAACAAATAGCACTGTCGTGTGCACACAGTATCTCTGCTCCGCTTGACCTGTCCTTTCTCGTGGCGCACAAACTGCTCCGGCTCTACGATGCTCAGCCAGGAACCGTCCCGTCTGGGGCCGGCCCTAGGCTGCGTGCACTTCCCCGGTCCAAGCCGCTCAGTTTCGGCGCTCAGGCAGCCCTCAGAGACACAAATGAGGCTGGGACTGAGCTTTGTGCCCTTCCCAGGTCCGAGTAGCTCAGGAGTTTGGTGAGCGCGATCGCCGGGGCTTGTCGCCTTTTCAGCCACTGCCGCTCAGCTCTCTGGGTGGACCGCTGGTGCACCCCGTGAGGCAGACTGTGACTGTCCAGCACCCCCAGAAGTCTTAGCAAAGGAGCCTGCTTGCAGTTAGGTACGTAAAGTCTCTCCGGGTCTGCAATTGCCCCTTTCCAGTCCTTACGGCTCTGGCTGCCTGTCCCCGGCGGGGAATGGTCTGCAGCCGGCTTTTTCCGTTCCGTCCTTTGTTCTGTGCTCGGTCCTGGCGGTGTCTTATGTTCGAGCTTTTCGCGTGGTAGCTATCCCACAGTCTGGGTTGCTAGCCCAAGTTAGATCGTTCTGGTTGCCTGTGGGGCATTCCTACCTGATTCTTACAAAGCTCTGCAGCCCGCGCCTCCCCCGCGTCCCTGCCCTGCCCCCACTTCCCAATGGTGGATGCAGGCGTCTGTGCTGCTTTTCCGCTGGGGGAGTTACTGGTGGGCTTGTAATCTCTTGGTTTTAATTATTTATCTATTTTTCCTTCCTGTTATGTTGCCCTCTGTGTTTCCAAGGCTCGCCACAGACTCGGCAGGGAGAGTGTTTCCTGGTGTTTGGAAACCTCTCTTCTTAAAATTCCCTTCCCGGGACGGGCTTCCCTTCCTGGGACGGAGCTCCCTCCCCACCTCCTTTGTCTCCTTTTTCATCTTTTATATTTTTTTCCTACCTGTTTTTGAAGACAATGGTCTGCTTTTCTGGTTGCCTGATGTCCTCTGCCAGCCTACAGAAGTTGTTTTGTGGAGTTTGCTCGGCGTTGAAATGTTCTTTTGAGGAATTTGTGAGGGAGAAAGTGATCTTCCCGTCCTATTCCTCCGCCATCTTTCCCTCTGCCCCAATTATACTTTTTGAACCATTTTTAGTGGTTGTCCTAGTCTTTGCAATATACATTTACAACTGAGTCCACATTCAAGTAATACTACACTCCTTCTCAGGTAGTGCAAGTGCTTTATAATAAGAAAATAATCCGAATTCCTCCCTCCCATCACTTTTATTATTGCTGTCATTTGTTTCACTAATATGCAAGCATGCAACTGAATACACTCATGCTATTATTACTTTGAATAAACTGTTAATTCATATCAATTAACAATATGACAGTTAAAATTTTTATTTTACCTTTATCTTTCCTCCCCTGATGCTCTTCCTTTTGTTATGTAAATTCAAAATTATGTCATTTTCATTAAGTAATGTAAGATGTGCAGAGAGGGGAAGAGTTTTACAGACCTATAATAAGATATGTCTTTTAATGAGCTTTTTCCTGTAGAGTATGAGCTTTACAAGTGATTCACAAGTTGTTTTCTTTTATTTTTTTCCCCATCTTAGGTAGACAGGACGGCAAAAGTGGGCTACAGTTGATTCTTTCTCTTTCTCTAGATCATTTGTATTCTAAAAAACTAGCTTAGATTCTAGTGGTGGCTCAACGGGTAAAGAATCTGCCTGCAAAGCAGGAGACACAGGTTCAGTCCCTGGATTGGGAAGATCCCCTGGAGAAGGGAATGGCTACCTACTCTAATATTCTTGCCTGGAGAATTCCATGGGAAGAGGAGCCTGGCTGGCTGCAGTCCATGGAGTCACAAAGAGTCAGACAATGATTGAGGGACTAACACTTCCACTTCTTCACTTTAAGAACTTCTTAGCTTCACATTCCTGAGCAGAACTGGAAGTTAAGATTCCAATTATTTTTTAAATGTTCATTAAGGTCATTAATTAACCTTAAGGCTCATTAAGGTTCATTGGAGGCTTCCCTTGTGGCTCAGTTGGTAAAGAATCTGCCTGCACTGAGGGAGACCTGGGTTTGATCCCTGGGTTGGGAAGATTCCCTGGAGAAGGAAAAGTCTACCCATTCTAGTATTCTGGCCTGGAGAATTCCATGGACTATACAGTCTGTGGGGTTGCAAAGAATCGGACAAGACTGAGCAACATTCACATTCACGTTCAATGTATGTTTTATAATAAAAATGTATCCCCTCCCTTCTTTCTCACAAAGTAATCTATATGAAGCATTAATTGAAATCATCATGTTTCTTACATTTTTTCTACTGACAGACATGTAATATTTTATTTCAGTACTTTGTGGAAAGTCACTTCTTCCCCTATGGTAGAGAAATTAAGCTTTATTTACTGACACCCTACAATTTTTAAATTACTATACTTTACAAACATTACTTAATTTTCCATTCATATTACAAAAGTAAATATATGTTATTAGAAAAGGGTTTTCTTAGAAAAAAAATATGCCATGAGATTAAGTACATTGTTCAGAATGGGAACTATTTATAGCATTTATTTGATAGTATATTCATTGGATGGTACAATATTTTCTGGAGTTGAATTCCAATAGTATTACTAAACTTTGGTGTAGCCAGAAATAGAATATCAGTAAATATGGATGCCTATAAAAATTATCTCAAAATGATATTCATCACTTAATTAAAAAAGAGATTGAAGTAGTTTAAAAAATTTAACTATAAAGAAAAAAGTATATTTAGGATTTAACTAAATGCTTATTTGGTTACTCTTCTTTCCCATTTATATACATGATTTTAGGCTTCTCTGGTGGCTCAGAGGGTAAAGCATCTGCCTGCAGTTTGGGAGACCTGGGTTCGATCCCTGGGTTGGGAAGATTCCCTGGAGAAGGAAATGACAACCTCCTCCAGTATTCTTGCCTGGAGAATCCCATGGACAGAGCAGACTGACAGGCTACAGTCCATGGGGTGGCAAAGAGTCGGACACGACTGAGTGGCTTCACTTCACTTCACTTCATTTCACATGGTTTAGAATTAATGTGTAGATATTCAGAAGCAACAAAGTTTATGGACTTATCTATGCTGAGAAAATTATAAATGTTTTTGACTAAATTTGATGTTGCTTTTGTTTTCCACAAATTAATTTTTTTTTTCCTGTAAAGGCCTGTAAGCCAATAAGTTACTTTATTTGTGTAGTTTCAAATTTTCTAAAGACAGGTTGACAGCTTTTTCAATACGTCTAGTCTTATAACTGTATCCACATTATTGGTATTCTATGTTTTCAAAATTTTAAAAAGTAATTAAAAAAAAAACTGTTGAAAAACCACAGTTTAAAATGATTACTTACTTGTATAAGTGCCTACCAAGCTATTTTTTCTATAAAGTGCTCTGAGGAACTTGTGCCATGTAACTATTTAAAATTACAATAGAAATTTAAAAGAATAAGAGAAAACATTAATTAGAGCTCATTTAAAAGCTTCCTGACAGGCCAACACTAAAATATAATAATAGTTTAAAATGACTAACTATTCAAATCTGTTCTTTGTATTTTCACAAAGGCACTTACAGTGTCATCTAAAATTGCTCCAATATAAAATGGTTAATGCTATGAAATTACTCATTTATTCAGCAAATATGTTCTAATTATTTATTAAATAACACGATTAAAATGCAAGTAAATTTATCTTTAGAAAGTAAAATTCTAAAAGTGTCCATGATTCTATAATCTTAGCCTAAACCCAATGGTTATTACAAAACTCTTCTTCAGTGTAGCTTATAAATAGGTGTGAAATAGTTTCCAGATGTTTCAGTAATAAAGAATCTGCCTACTGATGCAGGAGACACAGGAAATGCAGGTTTAATCCCTGGGTCAGGAAGAGCCTCTGGAGAAGAAAATGGCAACCCACTCCAGTATTCTTGCCTACAAAATCCCATGTAGAGAGTAGCCTAGTTGTCTGTAGTCCAAGGGGTCACAAAGAGTCAGACATGACTTAGCACTCACATATCCACAATAGTTTTCACAGTCCCTATTTTTACTTTATAAACTTTTTTTTGGGTAAAAAGTCCTCTATCATATTTGTCACCTAAAAATCAATACATGAACTTTCTGTGGCAATTTAAACTGTAAAATATCAATTTCTGATGTAGACCTAATTTATAGGCATAAAATCAAAATAACAATCTTCATTCCTAGTTAATTCAGTTACATAAGTGGTGGTGTCTAAAACTCTGTGAAAAATTCCTATTAATTTTACTATAATAATTGAAAAACTTGGTCCTAGAAAATAGGACTGAGTAATATTTATAAAAATATTTAAAATATAGCTATATATTTTAACATGCTAGATAAACAATTTAAAATTAATTCCAGGTAAAGATGATTAATGTATTTTCAGACAATAGAGTTGTATTTAAAAAATAAAGACACTAGAGACTTCATATTATATCTAGCCACAGAATCAAAAGGATTTTTATAATTTTTTCTATTCTAATATATAAGATATTTAAACCATAAAATAATATTTTTCACATATGGTATTATACTTTAAAAGAAAAAAAAGAAATACTAGAATTTACCACTAACTTTAATATAATTTAATATAGAAAATGTCAGTAATATTGACAGTTTCCTGTATATAAAAAATAATCAGCTTAAAAAAAGAGTCTTCTTATAATTAATAACATATGTAAAGTATTTCAGAATTAGTTTAATAAACAATATAGTCTTGCATATAAGAATAACGTTATAAATTTTCTAGGGGAATTTTAATAATAACAAATTAGCAACTGAAGAAGCTCATTAAATGTTGTAAGTCTCCTTTATGGACTTTATTTTCTGTGTTTATTCCTTCAATCTGATGTCATGTATTTCTTGCATAAGAGATTCTATTTTACCCCGAAGCATATTGTTCTCTCACATAAATTACTATCTAGTGGATAATAACCCCCTATTGAGCCACAGATACTTATACCCAACAGTCTTTTGGACATGCTCACTTGGAGCCCTAGAGAGACCAGATATTTAGCATATGAAAAAGTGGAACAACTCTTTAGAGCACTGCAATGAGCAACTGAAAAATGTGAATTATTTTAAAATGTGCATGACATATTTATACAAATAATTAATATACTAAACTATAAAACAAGTCAAAATAAATATCAAAGATGAAATTATAGACAAAAAATTTATCAGGATGCTATTAAGTTGATATTAAGCATAAACATAATAATAAAAATTCTACGTATAAGGAATTAAGAATCATAATTCTAGCTAAGCCACAGGCAAATAAGTAAATTGCATATAATTAGAAAATATTTTAACTAAATGATAATACTAGTATTATAAATTAAAACTTGAAATCCAGATAAATCAGAAATTATAAGTAAAGTACTTATACATATGGGGCTTCCCTTGTGGCTCAGTGGTAAAGAACCCACCTACTACTAATGAGGGATATGCAGGTTTGATCCCTTTGTCAGAAAGATCCCCTGGAGAACAAAATGGCAACCCACTCCAATACTCTTGCCTGGGAAGCCCCATGAACAGAGGAGCCTGGTGGTCTACAGTCCATGGGGCCACAAAAGAATGGGACATGAATCAGTAACTGAACAGCAACAACTTACATATGGAAATAAAGAAAGACAAAAATATTGGCATGAAGTATCTTTTTATTATAGAAAATTAGAAGATTTTCAGGAAAATTACCTCCAAAAGAATAAAAGGAAAGAAATAATAATAACAACATAAATTGATAAAAACAAATCTAAAATTGAGAAGATCATCAAAGCCAGGAACATTTTCTTTGAAAATATTATTTTTAATTATTCAAACTGCTAAATCCATTATGAAACTGATAATAACATAATTCTGCATCTGGGACTCAGGTTTCTTACATAACTCAAGATCTCAAACCCACATTCTGGACTGTAAATTTCACTTTATTGGATATTTTCTATAAAGCTTATTCTTCTTCTTAGATTTAAAAATGAATATATCCTCAATAAATAAATATTTTAGGTTAACAAAATTTCTAAGTAACAAAAGTCCTGTATAATCCTAAGAAGTAAATTGAAATATAGGAAATATTTTGATGTATCAGGCACAGGGTTGATTCTCTTGATATTTAAATAGCTCTAGCAAAAATAACAATGCTATTATTTGGGTTTTTTGTGCAAAATTATCCAACATTAAAAATATGTATTATATTTCAGCCAAGGAGATTTACAGATTTTGGATAATCTTTAAACACCTTAAGAATATAAAATTAGAAATTTAAGGAATTTCCTGGTGGTCTAGTGGTTAGGACTCTGCTCTCATTGCTGTGGATCTGAGTTCAATCCCTGGTCAGGGAACTAAAGTCCTGCAAAACATGTGGAGCTTCCAAAAAGAAAATAATTACAAAAATAATAAAATTGAAAGAATAAACTAAAAATTAAAATATATGAGTCCACAAATGGGCAACAGTGAGTTGAGGACTGAGCTATAAAATGTAACTATTTTATTAGAGAGTTGGCAGGAGCAAATTGGTCAGCAATTTGAAAAGCCCCATGTTTCAAGGTACAACATTATGTGATTTCAGCTCTTATGATGGATTTATCAATTTTAAGAAATTTTTTCAGATATCCAACTTTTGTCTTTAATGGTTAGCTCTAGTTTGATGCTTTCTATTTCATTATGTTGTCATCTTTACTGTTTCCTTCCTTTCTTAAATGTAATAGAGTAATGATTTCTTAGGTGGGCGTGAAATTCCTGCTTGTATTCTATAGCTGTGTAAGAAATTACCACAAATTGTGTGACTTAAAACAGTTTCTTTTCTGCTGCTGTTTAGTCACTAAGTCACGTCTGACACTTTGTCTACAGACCTGGTCCATAGCGCCATGGTCTGTAGCCTGCCAGGCTCCTCTGCCCATGGAATTCTCCAGACAAGAATATTGCAGTGACTAGCCATTCCTTTCTCTGAGAGATCCTCCTGATCCAGGGATCAAACCCAGGTCTCCTGTACTGCAGGCAGATTTTTTATTATCTGAGCCACTAAGGAAGCCCAAAATTAGTGCTTTACAATTTTCAAAAGTCCCAAATACATAATTTCATATTTGTTGTTCAGTATTCAGTCATGTCCGATTCATTGAGACCCCATGTACTGCAGCCTGCCTAGCTTCCCTCTCCATCACCAACTCCAACAGCTTTCTCAAACTCATGTTCATCAAGTCAGTGATGCCATCTAATCATTTAATCCTCTGTCATCCCTTTCTCCTCATGCTCTCAATCTTTCCCAGCAACAGGGTATTTTCCAATGAGTCAACTCTTCCAATCAGGTGGCCAAAGTATTGGAGCTTCAGCTTCAGCTACAGCATCAGTCCTTCCAAGGAGTAATCAGGGTTGATTTCCTTTAGGATTGACTGATTTGATCTCCTTCTGGGGCAAAGGAACTCTCAAGAGTCTAGGTTCGATACAGGATACAGGATGCTTGGGGCTGGTGCACTGGTATGACCCAGAGAGATGATATGGGGAGGGAGGTGGGAGGGGGGTTCAGGATTGGGAACTCATGTACACCTGTGGCAGATTCATGTTGATGTATGGCAAAACCAATACAGTATTGTAAAGTAAAGTAAAATAATAAGAATAAAGATTTTTAAAAAAGAGTCTTCTCCAGCACCAAAGTTTGAAAGCATCAATTCTCTGGTGCTCAGCCATCTTTATGGTCCAACTCTCATATCTGTACATAACTCTTGGTAAAACCAGAGCTTTGACTATACAGACATTTGTAACCAAAATTATGTCTCTGCTTTTTAATGTGTTATCTAGGTTTGTCATAGCTTTTCTTCCAAAGAGCAAGCTTCTTTTAATTTCATACCTGTGGTAACAATTTGCAGTGACTTTGGGCCCAAGAAAATAAAGTCTGTCATAACCGCTTAATAATCCTTGTTTTCTCTCAGTCCTATAATTTTTTGCCCCTACTCATCCCCACTGGTAACAACTGGTTTGTTCTCTGTCTATGACTCAGCTTCTTTTTTGTTTTATTCACTAGTTGCCTGTATTTTTTTTTGTTTCATATATTAAGCAATATCAAGCAGTATTTGTCTTTCTCTATCTGACTTATTTCATATACCACATTGCCCTCAAAGGAAAGGCAAGAAAGGTAATGCCAAAGAATGTACAAACTACTGCACAATTGCACTCATCTCACACACTAGCAAAGTAATGCTCAAAATTCTCCAAGCAAGGCTTCAACAGAACATGAACCAAGAACTGGCAGACATACAAGCTGGATGTAGAAAAGGCTGAGGAAGCAGGTATCAAATTGCCAACATCCACTGGATCATAAAAAGCAAGAAAGTTCCAGAAAAATATTTACTTATGCTTTATTGACAACACCAAAGCCTTTAACTGTGTGGATCACAACAAACTGTGGAAAATACTTAATGACATGGGAATACCAGACCATCATACCTGCCTCCTGAGAAATCTATATGCTGGTGAAGAAGCAACATTTAGAATCAGACATGGAGCAATGGACTGGTTCAAAACTGAAAAAGGACTACATCAAGGTTGTATATTGTCATTCTGCTTATTTAATTTTTATTCAGAATAAATCATGTAAAATGCTGGGCTAGATGAAGCACAAGCTGGAATCAACATGGCTGAGAGAAATATCAATAAACTCAGATATGCAGATGACACCACCCATATGGCAGAAAGTGAAGAAGAACTAAAGAGCCTCTTGATGAAAGAGTTTCTTTTCTTTTTCTTTTTTCCAAAAACCCAAGATCATGGCATCTGGTCCCATCAGTTCATGGCAAATAGATGGGGAAACAAAGGAAACAGTTGTAGACTTTATTTTCTTGGGCTCCAAAATCACTGCAGATGGTGACATGCAGCCATGAAATTAAAAGATACTTACTCCTTGGAAGAAAACTATTACATATCTAGACAGTATATTAAAAAGCAGAGACATTACTTTGCCAACAAAGGTCCACCAAGTCAAAGTTACAATTTTTCCAGTAGTCATGTATCAGTGTGAGAGTTGGACTATAAAGAAAGTTGAACACTGAAGAATTGATGCTTTTGAATTGTTGTGTTGGAGAAGACTCTTGAGAGTCCCTTGGACTGCAAGGAGATCCAATCAGTCCATTCTCAAGGAGATCAACCCTGGGATTTCTTTGGAAGGAATGATGCTAAAGCTGAAACTCCAGTACTTTGGCCACCTCATGTGAAAAGTTGACTCATTGGAAAAGACTCTGATGCTGGGAGGGATTGGGGGCAGGAGGAGAAGGGGACGACAGAGGATGAGATGGCTGGATGGCATCACTGACTCGATGGAGGCGAGTCTGAGTGAACTCCGGGAGTTGGTGATGGACAGGTAGGCCTGGTGTGCTGCGATTCATGGGGTCGCAAAGAGTCGGACACGACTGAGCGACTGAACTGAACTGAACTGATGGTAGTTTCATCTTTAGTTTGATAAACATCCATACTGCTTTCCACATTGACTGAAACAATTTATATTCCCACTAATAATGTACAATGGTTCTCCTTCCTCCATATCCTTAATGACATTGGTTAGTTTTGTTCCTTTTGATGATAGTGATTCTGACAGGTGTGAGGTGAATATTTTATTGTAGTTTTGATTTGCATTTCCCTGTGATTAGTGATGTTGAGCATCTTTTTATGTGCCTAGAAAATGTCTATTTAGTTCTTCTGCCCATTTTTAAATTGTGTTAGATTTTTTGATGTTGTCTTCTGTGAACTGTTTATATATGTTGAATATTAACTCTTTATCCATCATATAATTTACAAATATCTTTCCTTCTTCAGTGAGTTGTCTCTTCATTTTGCTTATAGTTTCCTTTGTTGTGTAAAACCTTTTAACTAGGTTTGGGAAGATCTCCTGAAGAAGAAAATGGTAACCCACATCAGTATTCTTGCCTGGGGAATCCCATGGACAGAGGAGCCTGGAGGGCTACTGTTCATGCAGTCTCAAGGATCCAGACATGACTGAGTGACTGACACTTTCAGACTTTCTTTCACATTCCATTTCTTTATTTTTGTTTTTGTTTCCTTTGCTTTAGGAAATAGAACTTAAAGAAACATTAATGTGATTTAAGTCAAGGAATATTCTGCCTATGTTTTTATCTGGGAATTTTACAGTATTCAGTTTTACATTTACATTTAAATCCATCTTTAGTGTGTTCTTTTTTCTCATGATTGTTCAAGGTTTCTTGTTGCTGTTGTTTTCATACAAATTTTCAAATTATTTCCTCTGGTTCTTTGAGAAATACCTTGGTGTTTTGATAGAGCTTGCTTTGAATCATAGATTGCCTTGGTTAGTATGGTCATTTTAACAATATTGATTCTTTCAATCCAAGAACACAAAAGTAAGTTTTAAGGGCACACCTGCAAAGTAACGCATACACAGCATAATTTCCTTGTCTTAAAATCACTGTGCTGTATAATATAATGTAATTGCTAGTGTTACCAGCCTATCATATTTGCAAATTCCAGACATTATAAACAAAATATATGAGACAGGGTGGGAATCATCAGAACAACTTAGAGTTGTGCCAGTCACATTGGCTAAGAGAAAATAAAATATAAAATGTTTTAAATATTAAACTAAAATTCACATTATGAGCACACACATATCACTAAAAATAATTGCATCAAGATTCAAAGTTTTCTTCATCTGTGTCTAACAATTTTTCTTTTTATGTTTTCATTTCTTATTACAATGACTTTTCTACTTTAACATTAGTTAACTAATTACTATTTTATTAAATCTTCTTCCAACATTATTGTGGATATTTTCAGTTTTATTATATCAACACAAGGGCAAATTTTGGCTGATAACCTTTATGCAAGAAAAAATAAAATATTTGTAATTCTGTTAGTAGAAGGGAACTCATTTGGGAAATTGAATATATAAGAGCAAACTGCTTTTTTCAAAACATAGATTCATTTGCATATAATGAAAATGGAGAAGTTGATATCACAAAAATATTGTGATAAAACCATGTATAATAAAAAAGAAAATATTATTTTCCAAATGACCATTCTTTTAAATTTATATTTTCCTATTGAATTTTAGTTCAAATGAAAATATTCTTGCCTATTTATCTGTTACATATACCACTCATTCTGATTATTATGAAACCCAAAGCTGACTTTACTCTGCAAGCCACACTGCTTATAGTGACCTCCTCCACTCAACAGTCAAACTGCATACTTTCATGGAATTGAGACTCATCTTTCCTTTAATTAAAGGAGAACAACAGGAAAGGCAGAAATGGTAGACATCATACTACAATCTGAAGCCAAATACAAGTAATTTTTCTTTATACATTATAATAAAGCATGTATACTAGAGTTCTTTTCCATTATACAGAATTTTAAAATGTATTTCTCTATTGATATGCTACAATACTTTCATTATCATGTATAGATTTTTACTGTTTTCATTCTTTCTCATAAGTTTTTAAATTCCTTGCTATTACAAAAGGAAAAGAATTAACTCTTTTAGAAATGAACTAGAAATGCAACTAAGTCTTAACTGTCATTTAAAAAATAAAATTATTTTAACAGTTTGTAAGAATTGTTTCACTAAAAGCTTAAGAAGAATATGTTTGCACATAGAATAGGTTTATATCAAATTTTGCTAAATATATTATCATAATTTTATTTCCCAGAAAATTGTGTCTATAATATATAACTGATTTCATGTATTTTTTATTATACCTTTAGTTTGATTGCAATTATTCTTAGCAATGGCATCTAAGTAGAAATGTCAACCATGTATTTATAAAATAAAATATACATGTATTAATACCAAATATAATGGTTATCTATTAAATTATCTAATGTAAATACATGTTTAGTATTCAAATCTCATGTATTCTTTTAGTGATGAAATCTCATTTTACTCAAGTTGGTATTATTTTGCAGCACATCTGACATGTCTATTTTAACTAACTTATGAAAATTTTACTAACTTTCAGTTACTGAATTTTTACTAATTTTACTAACAGAATATTTTAACTACTTATATTTTAAAATCTCTTCTAAATTTAGACTGTAAAAAAATTTTTACCTTAATGGTCTTCACTTCATGTTGGCAAAAAGATGTCAACCTTATAGTTGTTCTAAAAATGAAAGACTTGAATGAAATTGATAAATATATTAACATCAATATTCCCACACAAATGTTCATACATTAATTTGTATGTTTATAGAAGAACTTCTCAGAACATTTAAAAATCAAATATCAAGATTTGGGAATTCTGTTTTTATTAATTAAGTTCAGTTCAGTTCAATTTAGTCACTCAGTAATGTCCGACTCTTTGCAACCCCATGAATCGCAGCACGCCAGGCCTCCCTGTCCATCACCAACCCCCGGAGTTCACTCAGATTCACATCCATCGAGTCAGTGATGCTATCCAGCCATCTCATCCTCTGTTGTCCCCTTCTCCTCCTGCCCCCAATCCCTCCCAGCATTAGAGTCTTTCCCAGTGAGTCAACTCTTCACATGAGGTGGCCAAAGTACTGGAGTTTCAGCTTTAGCATCATTCTTCTTTCTGGAGTTATTTCTCCACTGATCTCCAGTAGCATATTGGGCACCTACTGACCTGGGGAGTTCCTCTTTCAGTATCCTATCATTTTGCCTTTTCATACTGTTCATGGGATTATTAAGCTTTATTATTTAATTTAAAACTAAATATTCACTATTTCAAGTATTATTTTTAATTAGTTTAATTTGCAAGCAAATATTTTATTGCACAGTATTATATTAATTTACAAATGCCATTATTACCTTGCTATTTTTAAGGATTTTTGTTTTGTTTTGCTTTGATTGCTAATAATTTTGAATTTGAAGTATATGTGATAAATCAGAGTCACATTTCTGGACTTAACAAATACCTGTTATGACTCAGATCTGAAACTCTGAATTGCTGTATTCAGAACACGATCTCATATTCCTTTCCCATTTCAGTCTTCCCCATTTCAGTCTCCTTTCTGTCTCTGGTTGACTCCTGCAAGCAAGAGGGCCCACCTACTAACTCCGCAGCACATTTCTTCAATGTCCCCTTCTCCATCATCATTATGTTAGTGAATATAGCAGTTCTACTAATGTATTCCGCACCCCACCCCCTGCGCAAAGACTTTCCTTGTTATTCCCTATCCTCTCCTCCGACCCAAGAACACTGAGCCCCACTATAGCAGAATGAAGTCAACTTTGCATTTTAAATTTGTCCACCTCAATCTACTTTACATGCTGTTTCAATGAAAATTTCTAAAAGACTGCTTCAGCACTGTTCTTCAGCCTTAGCAGCACTGCTATGGTCCTGGGAACCTGTGCACATTGGTTAGCACCTTTGTCTCCAAGCTCACTAAGTATTTTGAATCATCACTTAAAAAAAAAATTGACTGATTTTTGTCTGCACTGGGTCTTTGCTGCTTCGCTCAGGCTTTCTCTAGGGGAGTAATACTCTTCGTTGCGAGGTACAGACATTGCTGTGACTTCTCTTGTTGAAACACAGGCTCTACACGTAAGGTCTTCAGTAGTTGTCACTTGCAGGTTCTGCAGCATGGGCTCAATGGTTGTGCCATAGGGGCTTAGTTGTTCCATGGTATGTGGAATATTCCTGGACCAGAGATCAGTCACCTTTCTTCTGCATTGACAGGTGGATTCTTATCCACTTGCACCATGAGGAAAGTATCATCATTTCAAGTGCCACATAAGATGATGAATCTGAACATGATTAAAGAACATCTTTCTGTTGATAACAATTGTTAAAATATTGATCTGTATTATCACAAGTTGTTAATTAAGGAATTACATGCTTATCATTTGAGAAATTCAATATAATCTTTTACATATGTTGTTGTTTCACATATTTTCTTAAAGGAGTGAAGTTTTTTTATCTATAAATAATTATATTGATCAATTTAGTATTTGAAGCACTTTGTTAACCATAAGTTTGTGGGGAAACCACTCTTCTGAATATTCAGTACTATTTGTTACATGTTATTAACTTCATAATAAATTTCAGCTGTCAGATTCTGATAATGAAACATAAAATTACCTTAGGTAGGAAAATGAATAAATTATGCTTTAAACTGAATGCATGTAGTGACAAAGAACTTCATTTAAAAAAAATTTAATGGAAACTATAGAATCTAAGATTTAATAAGGAAGAAAGACCCCTGAGGTCTGAGTCAGCAATGGTTTCTGATATTTATTTTTTCCTGATTAGCTGTAGTACTCAGTAATCCCCATTATTATTTAAATTTTATTGTCCTTGAACATAAAACTAGAGGAAATTAGAAATTAAATATCTCCCTTTTACCTTTAATGTTACACACACACACACATACACACACACACACACTTCCAGTTAGTGATCCCAGTTAATGAAACCTAACTGGGAGGGGAGAAATACCCAATTTCTGACATATACCATTAGTATCTTCCTGTAAAATGTGAGGAATAGCCAAAGAGTCCAGTTGATACTTTGATGGGCTTTGAAGTTTAGCATTTGACTTACTTTTTGACCTAGTCATGGTAAGGAACAGAATCATGTGCAGACAAATTTATCTATGAAGTTGTAAATGTGAGGGTAGGCGTTTAATTAGAGATTAGAGACATTTATCTTGCTAACATTGCAAAACTATGAAATTTACCTTTCATGTAAAGAAACATGTAAAAACTTTAAATATATTACATGTCTAATCAATTATTTTTACTTCCAAAAATTTTGGAAAATTATTATATGTGAAGGGATGAGTTCAGAGTAGCAATCAATATGCACTGAATATTCATATAAATTATATCATTTCAAATTATTAATACTTTGTAAAAATTAATAATAAGTCTTAAAAGATAACTTCAGCCTCTTTATTTTATTATCAAGTTACTGAATGACTTTTTATTCTTTAATAAATGTTCTATCATTACTTTACAACTTTTGACCAAATTCATTTGCATACATTTTCTTCATTGTTCATTTTTTTCTCAAAGTCAATTTAGAATATTTTTGTTAACTCTAAATTTCCATGAAAAAATTCACATGCTACCAGGTTAGTTTGGTTTATCCATTTAAAATGTGAAATTGTAAAAAAACCATAGTAGTTGACACTGCAAAGCAATCCAAGGGCTAAGCCAAAGCAACTCATTCATTCATTCATTCATGTAATTATTAATTTTAAAAGTTCTTTTTATGAAGTTTATATTCCAGAGACATGAAAGTAGCTCAGTTGTGTCCAACTCTTTGCAACCTCATGGACTATACAGTCCATGGAATTCTCTAGGCCAGAATACTGGAGTAGGTAGCCTTTCCCTTCTCCAGGGGATTTCCCCAACCCAGGGATCGAACCCAGATCTCCCACATTGCAGATGGATTCTTTACCATCTGAGCCACAAGAGAAGACCTATATTCCAGGAAGTAAATACAATAAGTAAATACCTTATATATACACAAATTTCATAGTATTTTAGAAAATATATATTTTGGAAAAATCAGAGTAGAATAACTTAGATCAGGAGCACTAGCAGCTATGCAAATAAACTAAAATGATACATTTTTCAAAAGAAATATCAGTTGTCTGAGAAAAGATATTATTAAATTGGTATGTAAAGTCAGAATCATAATGTTTTTTACTGAGGAATCCAAAAAACATCTGTTTGTCATATTCAGGATCAAGTAGGTAAACAGAATGAAACAGCTCAAAAACCTTTTACCAGTACACATACACTAGACAAATAAAATAACTATTTGCTACTTTTACCTAGTTCATAATGTACTAAAATGTAGAGGTGTAAAATAAGCTTGTTATTTTGATAAACATGTTTGATCTTAAAGACTAACTTTGACTGAAACAAATTTTTAGTGAAAAAACCCACACTTTTCCATGATAATGTTTTAATGAGTATTTGTCTCCTATAAAATATATCACTAAATGTAGATTTAAGTTTTAGTTTATCTAGGGTTTTCTACTTGGCACATAATCAAATATATGCTTTCCAGTAAATCCAGCAATGGTATTCTGACTTACAGAGCTTTATGGGAAAACTATCTGATAAGGGGAGAGGAGGATAGAGCAAAAAAAAAGAATTAGGAATCTTCCATGAAAGGTAAATTTTAAAAGGTCTACATTTTCTTACTTTACCTGTTTTAAATCTAAAAAAAAAAAAAAAAAACAAAACCTCAAGATTCTATGATGAATAAAAGTATTCTAGACAGTAATATTCTGGCCAAAGAAACTCAAACAGCAAATGAATCATTGCTCCAAAAGGCAATGCATTCAATCATAGAAGAAAAAAAAATTATCTTCCCGTAACTGATGAAATAATGGCTTGGTCCCCTCAGACATTTCTGTCTAACTTAGAAAATTTGATGCTCTTTCAAAAGAGGTAGAACTCAAGATCATTAAAAGGAAGATTTAATGGAAGTTGAAGTATCTTCTATAAATCAAGTGAGGCTCTTGCAGAATTATAAGTCATAAGTAGAAGCAGTTATAGCATCAATATTTGGTTGTCAACTAAAAGTTATTGGACACGGCTAGTGTCACTATTAGAAAAAAAAGTGTTTAAGAAACTGTTGAAATCATGTGTGTGCATGTACAGTCACTTCAGTAGAATCCGACTCTTCGTGACCCTATGGACTGTAGCCCCTCAGGCTTTCTGCTGCCCATGGGATTCTCTAAGCAAGGATACTGGAGTGCTTTGCCATGCTCTCCTCCACGGGACTTTTCTGACCCCAGGGTCAAATCTGTATGCCTTGCATCTCCTGAATTGCACATGGATTCTTTACTGCTGAGCCACCAGAGAAGACCTGTTGAAACTACGTGAAAGAAGACTTGTTGAAACTCTTTTAAAGGAACTGGTGGGAGAAGAATCAGTTACAGCTAAGAGTGAAACGATGAAATTTCACTTTATATATATATATATATATATATATGTATATATATATATATATAAAATAGTGAGTGAAGTCGCTCAGTTGTGTCCAACTCTTTGTGACTCCTTGAACTGTAGGAGCCTACCATGCTCCTCTGTCCATGGGATTCTCCAGGCAAGAGTACTGGAGTGGGTTGCCATTTCCTTCTCTAGAGGATCTTCCCGACTCAGGGATTGAACCCAGGTCTCCTGCACTATAGGCAGATGGTTTACCGTCTGAGCCACCAGGGAAGTAAAAATATATGTATTAAATCCCTGTATATGTAATCCCTATATAACATATATAAATATATATATATTATATAGATAGATATTATATATACAGGGATTTAATTTTGAAATATTAAGATTACTAGAGTAATTTTATAGAAGTCAGTTTGCCTTTGAAATAATTTTTCTGGAACATTTATCATTCAATAAGTAAATATTAAAAGTGAAAAATTTACTGTTGAAAATTGAATTCTCCAGAGTAGTAATTAAATAACATGAAACAAGCTTGCAGAACAATTCTGGAGCTTAGTCTTCAGCTGCGAAGAAAAGGTAAAAAATTCATTGGGCCGTGCGAAGGGGAGACACCACTTCAAGGACTGGTGCCAGGTGGCCTGGTGCTCTGCCCAGGCTGGGCATTCCTGAGACCAAGATTTGCCAGGCTGCCAGTTATCTGGAGGTGTGATCCAGGAATCTCAAACTCACCATGACCAAATGGAGTCACATCTTCACCCAAGATTGTTCCTGGTGCAATAGTTGTCCATCGGGGTTAGAAACCTTCATCTTGCTGTTCTCAGTGACCTTCTTAGTCTTCAAGTTCCAGCTTAAATTTCACTTTCTCTGTGGGTCCTCCCTTCACTAATGCAGAAATGAGCACAAAAGCAAACAGCTTCTCCATCATGCCAGAAATGTCAAATCTGAAGAAGACAGCTGTTAGAAATCATGGAAAGGAATGAACTAATTTCTGAAATTAACTGCAAAGGAGAAAGTACAGTCTAATTTGGGCTGGACATCTCTTCAGCTGGCATGCTATTTTGAACATAGGTGGTCCAGGATCTGTTAAAAGACTGGTGCAGAAGTAAATGTATTAAATGACATGTGAGACAGGCTACTTCATCGGGTTGCTTTTAGAGGATGAAAGTTGTGCAACCATGACCACAGTCCAGGTTTGGAAGATTTCCATCCAGGCAGAAAGTTTCATCAGGCCTGTTTGCATTCATTTCCTGATTGCTGATAAGCCTCGGTTCACTTCAGTTCAGTCGCTCAGTCGTCCAACTCTTTGCAACCCCATGAATCGCAGCACGCCAGGCCTCCCTGGCCATCACCAACTCCTGGAGTTCACCCAAACTCAAGTCCATCGAGTCGGTGATGCCATCCAGCCATCTCATCCTCTGTCGTCCCCTTCTCCTCCTGCCCCAATCCCTCCCAGCATCAGAGTCTTTTCCAATGAGTCAACCCTTCACATGAGGTGGCCAAAGTACTGGAGTTTCATCTTTAGCATCATTCCTTCCAAAGAAATCCCAGGGTTGATCTCCTTCAGAACGGACTGTTTGGATATCCTTACAGTCCAAGGGACTCAAGATTCTTCTCCAACACCACAGTTCAAAAGCATAAATTCTTCAACACTCAGCCTTCTTCACAGCCCAACTCTCACATCCATACATGACCACAGGAAAAATCATCGCCTTGACTAGACGGACCTTAGTCAGCAAAGTAATATCTCGGCTTTTGAATATGCTGTCTAGGTTGGTCATAACTTTTCTTCCAAGGAGTAAGCATCTTTTAATATCATGGCTGCAGTCACCATCTGCAGTGATTCTGGAGCCCCCCAAAATAAAGTCTGACACTGTTTCCACTGTTTCCCCATCTATTTCCCATGAAGTGATGGGACCAGATGCCATGATGTTCATTTTATGAATGTTGAGCTTTAAGCCAACTTTTTCACTCTCCACTTTCACTTTCATCAAGAGTCTTTTAAGTTCCTCTTCACTTTCTGCCATAAGGGTGGTGTCATCTGCATATCTGAGGTTATTGATATTTCTTCCAGCAATCTTGATTCCAGCTTGTGTTTCTTCCAGTCCAGCATTTCTCATGATGTACTCTGCATATAAGTTAAATAAGCAAGGTGACAATATACAGCCTTGACGTAATCCTTTTCCTATTTGGAACCAGTGTGCTGTTCCATGTCCAGTTCTAACTGTTGCTTCCTGACCTGCATACAGATTTCTCAAGAGGCAGGTCAGGTGGTCTGGTATTCCCATCTCTTTCAGAATTTTCCACAGTTTCTTATGGTCCACACAGTCAAAGGCTTTGGCATAGTCAATAAAAAAGAAATAGATGTTTTTTTCTGGAACTCTCTTGCTTTTTCCATGATCCAGTGGATGTTGGCAATTTGATCTCTGGTTCCGCTGCCTTTTCTAAAACCAGCTTGAACTTCAGGAAGTTCACGGTTCATGTATTGCTGAAGCCTGACTTGGAGAATTTTAGAATTATTAAGTCAATTCCTATAAAAACACTTGTTGAAATTTTAATAGAGATCATGTTGTCTTGAACCTATAGTTAATTTTGGGCAGAAATTTGCCAGATTAAAATATTGTCTTCCAATCCAACGACAACAGATACCTCTCCACTTATTTAGATTTTTAATTTTGCTCAGCAATATTTTGCTGTTTAAATAGATCTTGTATTTTTTGGTTAAGCTTATTCCTATGCGTTGTATTTGTTTTGCTGCTATCTTAGATGGAGTTTTTCTCTTAATTTTCTTTTGATTTTTTATTGCTTCTATACAGAAAGACAATTTTTACATTGTTCTTTTGTCCTTACTGAACTTGCTTGTTAGTGCTAGTAAGTTTTTGCAGATCCACAGTATTTTCTACATACTAGATCATACCATCTGCAGATAAAGGCAAAAACTTATTTCTCTCCAATCTGGATCATTTTCCCCCTCTTTGTTTTACTAATTAGATTCTAGTTCAGTGTTGAAAATAGTGAGAGTAGAAATCTTTGCCTTGATTACTTTATCTTTGGGGAATAGGATCTAGTTTTTACCCAGTAAGAATTACGTAAATTTTAAATTTCTCTTAGATGCCCTTTATTCTGTCAAGGAAACTTTCTTCTGTTTCTAGTTTGTTTTTTGTTTTTTCTTTTTTTTTATCATGAATGCCTATCATGTCTTTTGAAATGATCATGTGATTTTTATTACTTTCAATATGGTGAGTTAATACACTGGACTCTAAAGAAAGCTGAGAGCCAAAGAATTGATGCTTTTGAACTGTGGTGTTGAAGAGGACTTTTGAGAGTCCCTTGGACTACAAGGAGATCCATCCTGAAGGAAATAAGTACTGAATTGTCATTGGAACGACTGATGCTGAAGCTGAAACTCCAATACTTTGGCTACCTAATGCGAAAAACTGACTCATTGGAAAAGACCCTAATGCTGGGAAATATTGAAGGCAGGAGG
Organism: Ovis canadensis; assembly: GCF_042477335.2. NCBI lineage: Eukaryota > Metazoa > Chordata > Mammalia > Artiodactyla > Bovidae > Ovis > Ovis canadensis. The sequence continues at coordinate 140,991,796 of NC_091245.1, forward strand.
AGAAGGCAACAACAGAAGATGAGGTGGTTAGATGGCATCATCGACTCTCTGGACATGAGTTTGAACAAGCTCTGGCAGTTGATGATGGACAGGGAAGCCTGGCATGCTGCAGTCCGTGGGGTCACAAGAGTTGGACATGACTGAGCACTGAACTGAACTGAATACAGTGAGTGTGTATTCAGTTGCTCTGTCATGTCCAATTCTTCATGACCCTATGGACTATAGCCCACAAGGCTCCCCTGTCTATGGGATTATCCCGGCAAGAATGCTGGAGTGGGTTGCCATTTCCTCCTCCAGGGGATCTTCCAACCCAGAGACTGAATCTATGATTCCTGCTGCTCCTGAATTGGCAGGCAGATTCTTTACCACTGAGCCACCTGGGACAATAATTTATATGGTATATTACATTAATTTGGAGATGTTAAGCCAGCCTTGTGTCCCTATATAAGCCCCACCTGGTATTGATTAATCACATTTGTATGTTGCTGGATTTTTTGATATTTTCTTAAGGATTTTTTGGGTCTGTATTCCTGAGAGGTACTTCTCTGTAGTTTTCTTGAGATATGTTTGTCTGTCTGTGGTAAGAGAGTAATACCAGCCTCATAGAATGAGATGAGAAATTATTTTTCCTCCTCTGCTTACTGAAACAACTTATGAAGGATTGGTATTATTCTTTCTTAAATATTTGATAAAATTCACCAGTGAAACCATCAAAACAAAAAAAAAATAAATAATCGAAAACAACATTTCTCAGAGAGTGAGATCTTTGAGCAAAAGCTGCATTTTTCACATATTACTAATTTCTGATTATTTACTGTTTATCTTTGTTCTGAAATATTCAAAGGGCAAGAATTTATGCTAAAATCTTTTAAAGGCACAGCATAAATATATTTATTAGCCATGAGCATACCATACTTTTATCCATTTGATTCATTATATTGTTACACATGCACAAGGATGTATGTGTGTGTGTCTGTGCATATGTATATTGTAAAATCAACTAGCCTATAGTTTCGGATATAGAAATGTGATCTACTAAACATACGGAGCTCAACTTTTTTAAAAATATGTAAGCTAGCAGGAAATTGCAAAGGGGATATTTATGATAATTAGCTTGTATTTAGCTTCTTAAATAAGTTGAAAATTCATTGCAATTATTTACAAATTATTTTCCTGAAAACTTTAACCCAAGCAAGGTACTCTGGGTACCTTGGTACTTTACATTTAATGAGCAGTCTGATAATACACCTAGGCAAAAACATTGTACTACATTTGTCTTTATCTCACCTACAATAAACCCACATACATAACTACTATGTTAGGGTTTGTATCTCAAAGTTGTCCAGAATTAAGCTTTTGTACTTGCATTCTAAGGAAACAGTTTTTGTCACCCCAAAATATATATGAATACTTCTGGGAAGAAGAAATGATGCACAAGTGAATGTTAATCTAGAAGCAAAATAGCAATCACATTTCTTGGTATAAAATTCAGGAATGCTCAAGAGTTATTGTCATGAAAACTTATTAGGAAATATATCTACCATGTGTGTTTTTTTTTTTTAAATTGTGTTGTTGTTTAGTTGCTCAGTTGTGTCTGATTCTTTGTCAGACACAAAGAGTCTGGCTATAATCCAGGCTCCTCTGTCCACTGGATTTTCTAAGCAAGAACACTGGAGTGATGTGCCATTTTCATCTCCAGGGGATCTTCCTGACCCAGAGAACAGACCAACGTTTTCTGCATTGATAGGCATTGGCAGGCAAATTCTTTACCACTCAGCCACCAGAGAAACCCTTGTTAGAACTTAATAGCACTGAATTAACTTTAAAGTAAGAAATGCAGAATGACATTTTTATCCATGTATGTTTCACTACAGTTATTTCGAAAAGTAAGAACTGTGTTTTTCCTTGTACTTGTTTAGGAAAATATATTAATCAGAGTTATTATTCCTGAAGAAAAAGTACATAGGGAAGTTCAAAATAATTATAGTAGATTAAATATTAGAGTGGAAGTTTCTTTGCTCAGACCCGGCAGAAAATATTCCTTATGTTAGAAGCATGAATCGACTTCTTTCTTCTTTCATAGTAAACTGCTACCAATGCATCCTGAATTTTGGAATAGGTACTGCACTTCTGATACAGCTGCATGAAATAGTCACTTTTAATTATTTTGTATTACCTGACAAAAATTCATCTGTCTACTTAGAGACATGGCATATTAGTCTATAACTTGTCCGTATAAAAGCTCTAAAGAACAAAATTGAAAAGATCTAAGCTAGTTCTTTGATCTTTTTATTTCCCCTCTAATTGATTATACAGCTTTTGTAGAAACTCCATTTTATGGTTGAATGCCTAATAATGCTGTAATAATAGCACTGAAATATTAATAATTTATTTCAAAAAATCTGTCTCTACAGTGTTCACAAACTTTTGGGAGGTAAGTGGGGTTCTTACTGTTTTACTGATGTGAAGTTGAGATTCAGAAGTCAAATTACTTATTTAAGGCCCCAAACCTCAAAAATGGCAGTTTTGTTCTGGGTTCAGAAGTTAAGTTCCATGCCCATGGTATTATATCTCCAAAGACTTGGACCCTTTGTTATTAAATACATTGTTATTTTAGTTAAGGAAGCTCCCTTTCAAGTTATTTCAGTACAAAAACATTGCTCAATAAAGACTAAGTGTCCCTCATACTGTCAACCATTGTGCACAACTAATTTATTATAATTGATTTGTAAAATGATATGAGCTCTTCCTCTTTTTCTTCCTTTTACCATGTTTTTTCAGTTTAGTTTAAAATAATTAGCTTTGTTTTGGTGTTAGCCTAACTGGTCTTCTATCATATTTGATCATAATGAATACCTATTGTAATAGATATATCCTACATGAAGTATAACATATATATACAGCATACCATGTGTGTTCAGTCATGTCCTACTCAGTCATGCCCATATATATATATATATATATATATATATGGGCATATATATATATATATATATATATATAACATGACAAAATGGTTAAGATTGTGGATTCTAGAATCAAATGGATAGAAGCTATGCTGATGGGTATATTTAAAAACACATTATGTATTTGACTAAAATTAGTACATATAAATTAATATTTAAACAATATAAATGATTATTTAAATTTTAATTTAATTTTAATAAAGTTTAATTTCTTATAATAATTAATTAAATTTCATTTTTAATTGAGATGTAGCCAAGACATATTTTTCATTAGTAGTGATTTGGGGGTAATAATTCTTTATTTTCATTTCCCCATTCTCTACAGTGTCAATTCAAGCTATAGGCAAGCTATAAAGAAGACACATATAAGAAGTAATAACAGAGAGGCAATATTGTTGTTCAGTCACTCAATCATGTACAACTCTTTGTGACCCCATGGACTGCAGCATGCCAGGCTTCCCTGTCCTTCACCATTACCTGGAGTTTACTCAAGCTCATTTCCATTGAGTTGGTGATGCCATTCAACCATCTCATCATTGGTCAGAAAGGCAATGCACAGACAACAAATTTTGTGAAGAAAAACAATTTTTCTCCTTTAGTCCCTAGCAAAAGAAAACCCAGTGAGATACAATAGGATTCACTGAGGTTCACAGAACGGAAAGCTAGATGAAGTAAAAAGGGAATATAAAAGGTCAATCTTACACAAACTAATGTAGTGAATGCAGATGCACCAAGAGCTTGGAACCAAAGTTCAAGTCCAAAAGGCTGTATTTTCTGAGATTTCCATATGAGCTCCCAGGAAACAGATATTGTGGCTGAGAGTTGACCATGTGACACAGTTCACATGATCTCAACTACTGTGTTATGTGGTCTTTCTTTCCTTTTCCTCTAGCTTCTCTTCCTTCCTTCCTTCATTTTGTTCTCACTGGCTCCCTTCTCCCCTCCCTCTCCCTCTCCTTTTCTCACCCCACTTTCTTTCAATAAACTTTTTTTTTTTTTAACAGCAACTTTAGTTAGGCTCAGCAAAACTGAATGGAAGATACAAAGATTTCCCATGTAACCCCATTCTCACACTTATGCATAACCTATTACATTATCAGCATCCTCCTAAAAGAGTGGTACATTTAATTTGTGAAGTTATATTAACACATAATTATCACACAAAGTAGAGTTTACATTAAGTTTCGCACCTGGTATTGCACATTCTTTGAGTTTTAACAAATTTATGGCATGTATCCACCATTATAGTGTCACGCAGAGTAGCTGTACTTCTCTAAAAGCCTTCTGTGTTCTGTCTATGTATCACTGACCCACACTCCACTCCCTTGACTACACCTGGCAACCTCTGAACTTTTCACTGTCTCCAAAGTATTGCCTTTACCAGAATATGGTTGGGAGGCTGTGTGGCACTGTCCATTCTCCAGGGACAGAGAAGACCGAGCAAAATAGTAGGCAGTGGAAAGGTCGCTGAACAGGCTGAGACTGAAAACCACAATCATAGAAAACTAAGCAATCTGATCACATGGATCACAACTTTGTCTAATTCAATCAAACAAATTGAATTAGACATAGGGCCACCAAAGATGGGCAGTTCATGGTGGATAATTCTGACAAAACATTGTACACTGGAGAAGGGAATGGCAAAACACTTCAGTATTCTTGACTTGAGAAGCCCATGAACAGTATGAAAATGCAAGAAGATAAGACATTTAAAGATGAACTCCCCAGGTCAGTTCAGTTCAGTCACTCAGTAGTGGTCGACTCTTTGCAACCCAAAGGACTGTAGCAGGCCAGGCCTCCCTGTCCAAAACAAACTCCCAGTATGTACCCAAACTCATGTCCATTGAGTCGGTGATGCCATCCAGCAATCTCATCCTATGTTGTCCCCTTCTCCACCTGCCTTCAATTTTTCCCAGCAACGGGGTCTTTTCCAATGATTCAGTTCTTATCAGGTGGGAAAAATATTGAAGTTTCAGGTCCAACATCAATTATTCCATTGAACACTCAGGACCGATTTCCTTTAGGATGGATTGGTAGGAACTCCTTGCAGTCCAAGGGACTCCCAAGAATCTTCCTCAACACCACAGTTCAAAATCAAAAATTCTTCAGCACTCAGCTTTCTCTAAAGTCCAACTCTCACATCCATACATGACTACTGGAAAAAGCATAGCCTGGACTAGACAGACCTTTGTTGGCAAAGTAATGTCTCTGCTTTTCAATATGCTGTGTAGGTTGGTCATAACTTTCCTTCCAAGGAGTAAGTGTCTTTTACTTTAATGGCTGCAGTCATCATCTGCAGTGACTTTGGAGCCCCCTAAAATAAAGTCTGACACTGTTTCCCTATCTATCTGCCAGGAAATGATGTGACCGGATGCCATGATTTTAGTTTTCTGAATGTTGAGCTTTAAGCCAAATTTTCACTCTCCTCTTTCACTTTCATCAAGAGGCTCTTTAGTTTTTATTCACTTTCTGCCATAAGGGTGGTGTCATCTGCATCTCTGACGTTATTGGTATTTCTCCCAACAATCTTGATTCCAACTTGTGATTCATCTTTCCCAGAGTTTCTCACAATGTACTCTGCATATAAGTTAAATAAGCAGGGTGAGAAAATACAGCCTTGATGTATTCCTTTTCTTATTTGGAACAAGTCTATTGTCTGTACAGTTCTAACTATTGTCTCATGTCCTGCCTACAGATTTCTCAGGAGGCAGGTCAGGTGGTCTGGTATGCCCATCTCTTTCAGAAGTTTCCACAGTTTGCTGTGATCCACAGAGTCAAGGCTTTGGCATAGTCAATAAACCAGAAGCAGATGTTTTTCTGGGGCTCTTTCTCTTTTTCCATGATCCAACAGATGTTGGCAATTTAATCTCTGGTTTCTCTACCTTTTCTCAGTTTCGCTTGAACATCTGGAAGTTCATGGTTCTCACATTATTGAAGCCTGGCTTGGATAATTTTGAGCATTACTTTAATAACATGTGAGATGAGTGCAATTGTGCAGTAGTTTGAACATTCTTTGGCATTGCCTTCTTTGGGACTGGAATGGAATCTGTCCTTTTCCAGTCCTGTGGCCACTGCTGCATTTTCCAAATTTGCTGGCATATTGAGTGCACCACGTTCACAACATCATCATTCAGGATTTGAAATAGCTCAATTGGAATTCCATCACCTCCACTAGTATTGTTCGTAGTGATTTTTCCTAAGGCTCATTTGACTTCACATTCCAGGATGTCTGGTTCTAGGTGAGTGATCTCATAATCAGGATCATCTGGGTGGTGAAGATCTTTTTTGTATAGTTCTTTTGTGTATTTTTGCCACCTCTTAATATCTTCTGCTTCTGTTAAGGCAATACCATTTCTGTCCTTGACTGTGCCCAATTTTGCATGAATTTTTTCCCTGATATATCTAATTTTCTTGAAGAGATCTCTAGTCTTTCTCATTCTATTGTTGTCCTCTATTTCTTTGCATTGATCACTGAGGAAGGCTTTCTTATCTCTTCTTGCTATTCTTTGGAACTCTGCATTCAAATGTGTTTATCTTTCCTGTTCTCCTTTCTTTTTCGCTTCTCTTCTTTTCACAGCTATTTGTAAGGCTTCCCTCAGACAGTCATTTTGCTTTTTGGGATTTCTTTTTCTTGGAGATGGTCTTGATCCCTGGCTGCTGTGCAATGTCATGAACCTCCATCCATAGTTCCCCAGGCACCTGACAGATCAGATCTAGTCCCTATAATCTATTTCCCACTTCCAATGTATAATTGTGAGGGATTTGATTAAGGCCATACCTGAGTGGTCTAGTGGTTTTCCCTACTTTCTTCAATTTAAGTCTAAATTTGGCAATAAGTAGTAAAATCCCATAGACGGAGGAGCCTGGTGGGCTGCAGTCCATGGGATCGCTAAGGGTCAGACATGACTGAGCGGCTTCACTGTTACTTTTCACTTTTATGCATTGGAGAAGGAAATGGCAACGCACTCCAGTGTTCTTGCCTGGAGAATCCCAGGGACGGAGCCTCGTGGGCTGCCGTCTATGGGGTCGCACAGAGTTGGACATGACTGAAGCGACTTAGCAGCAGCAGCAGTTCATGTTCTGAGCCACAGTCAGCTCCTGGTCTTGTTTTTGCTGACGGTATATTGCTTCTTCATCTTGGCCGCAAAGAATATAATCAATCTGATTTTGGTGGTGACTATCTGGTGACGTCCATGTGTAGAGTCTCCTACAGTGAAAAGAACATCTTTTAGTTCTAAACATCATTAGTTCTAAAAGGTTTTGTAGGTCTTCATAGAACTGTTCAACTTCAGCTTCTTCAGCATTACTGGTTGGGGCATAGACTTGGATTACTGTGATATTGAATGGTTTGTCTTGGATACAAACAGAGATCATTCTGTCATTTTAGAGACTGCATCTAAGTACTGCATTTCAGACTCTCTTGTTGGCTATGATTGCTACTCCATTTCTTCTAAGGAATTCTTGCCCACAGTAGTAGATATTTTGGTCATCTGAATTAAAATCTCCCCTTTCATTCCATTTTAGTTTGCTGTTTCCTGAAATGTTGATGTTCACTCTTGCCATCTCATGTTAGACCACTTACAATTTGCCTTGATTCATGGACATAACATTCTAGGTTCCTATGCAATATTGGTCTTCACAGCATCAGACCTTGCTTCTATCACCAGTCACATCCACAACTGGGTGTTGTTTTTGCTTTGTCTCTGCCCGTTCATTCTTTCTGGAGTTATTTCTCCACTGATCTCCAATAGCATGTTGGGCACCTACCTACCTGGGCAGTTCATCTCCCAGGCCCTATCTTTTTGCCTTTTCATACAGTTCATGGGGTTCTCAAGGCAAGAATACTGCAGTGGTTTGCCATTCCTTTCTCCTGTGGACCACATTTTGTGGGAACTCTCCATCAGGGAACTCTCCACCAGGATTCTTCCTACATGTCATGGCTCATAGTTTCCTTGAGCAAGACAAGTCTGTGGTCCATGTGATTAGATTGGTTTTCTGTGATTGTGGTTTCTGTCTGTCTGCCCTCTGATGCTCTCTCTCCATGTCTACTGTCTTACTTGGGTTTCTCTGACCTTAGGCATGGAGTATCTCATCACAGCCCCTGCTCCTGATCTTGGGTGTGGGGTATCTACTCGTGGCCCTGCTCCTGACCTTGGACATGGGGCATCTCCTTTCTGCTGCTTGCCACTCCAGTGCTGCACAGCCTTTGCCCCAGGTCAGTAGGTGCCAACTATTCTACTGGAGATCAGTGGAGAAATAACTCCAGAAAGAATGAAGAGATAGAGACAAAGCAAAAACAAAGCACAGTTATGGATGTGGCAAGTGATGGAAGTAAAGCCTGATGCTGTAAAGAGCACTGTTGCATAAGAACCTGGAATGTTAGGTCCATGAATCAAGGCAAATGGGAATTGGCCAAACAGGAGATGGCAAGAGTGAACATCGACATTTTAGAAATCAACAAGCTAAAATGGAACAGAATGGGTGAATTTAACTCAAATGACCAATATATTTACTACTGTGGGCAAGAATCCCTTAGAAGAAATGGAGTAGCAATCACAGTCAGCAAAAGAGTCCAAAATGCAGTACTTGGATGCAATCTCAAAAGCAACAGAATGATCTCTGTTCATATCCAAGGAAAACCATTCAATATTACAGTAACCTAAGTCTATGCCCTGACCAGTAATGCTTAAGAGGCTGAAGTTGAATGGTTCTATGAAGACTTACAAGACCTTCTAGAACTAACACCCAAAATAGATGTCCTTTTCATTATAAGGGACTGGAATGAAAAAGTAAGAAGTCAAGAGCTACCTGGAGTAACAGGCAAATTTGGCCTTGGAGTACAGAATGAAGCAGGGCAAAGGTTAATAGAGTTTTGCCTAGAGAACACACTGCGTATAGCAAACACCCTCTTTCAAGAGCACAAGAGAAGACTCTACACATGGACATCACCAAATGGTTAATACCAAAATCAAGTTGATTATATTTTTTTGCAGCCAAAGGTGGAGAATTTCTATACAGTAGGCAAAAAGGAGTCTGAGAGCTGACTGGGTCTCAGATCATGAACTCCTTATTGCCAAATTCAGACTTAAATTGAAAGTAGGGAAAACCACTACACCATTCAGGTATAACCTAAAATATAATTTCTTACAATTACACAGTGGAGATGAGAAATAGATTCAAGGGATTAGATCTGATAGACAGGGTACCTGAAGAATTATGAATGTGACATTGTACAGGAGGCAGAGATCAAGATCATCCCCAAGAAAAATAAAGGCAAAATGGTTGGTTGTCCAGGGGGGCCTTACAAATATTTATGAAAACAAGAGAAGTGAAAGGCAAAGGATAAAAAGAAAGACATACCCATTTGAATGCAGAGTTCCAAAGAATAGCAAGAAGATTTTAGAAAGCCTTCCTCAGTGATTAATGCAAAGAATTAGAGGAAAACAATAGAATGGGAAAGACTAGAGATTTCTTCAAGAAAATTAGATATACTAGGTGAACATTTCATGCAAAAATGGGCACAATATAGGACAGAAATGGTATTGCCATAACAGAAGCAGAAGATATGAAGAAGAGGTGGCAAAAATACGCAGAAAGTTAAAGTGAAGTCATTCAGTCGTGTCTGACTCTTTGCGACCCCATGGACTGTAGATTACCAGGCTCCTCCATCCATGGGATTCTCCAGGCAACAGCACTGGAGTGGGTTGCCATTTCCTTCTCCAGGAGTTCTTCCCAACCCAGGGATTGAACCCGGGTCTCCCTTATTGCAGACAGATGCTTTACCATCTATATATATATATATGTTAAAACTCAAAAGTGTACACGCACACTCTGTGCAAAAGGTCCATGTTTACTGTATGTAAATTCAAAAAATAAAATTATGCTTTTCAACAAATGGTACTGAAAGGAAGAACTATGCAAAAAAGATCTTCACCACCCAGAAAATCATGATGATGTGACCACTCACCTTAAGCCAGACATCATGGAATGCGAAGTCAAGTGGGCCTTAGGAAGCATCACTACGAACAAAACTAGTAGAGGTGATGGAATTCCAATTGAGGTATTTCAAATCCTACAAGATGATGCCATGAAAGTACTGCACTCAATATGGAAGAAAGTTTGGGAAATGCAGCAGTGATCACAGGACTGGAAAAGGTCAGTTTTCATTGCAATCCCAAAGAAAGGCAATGCCAAAGAATGTTCAAACTGCCACACAATTGCATTCATCTCACATTCTATCAAAGTAATGCTGAAAATTGTCCAAGCCAGGATCTAACAATACATGAATTGTGAACTTCCAGATGTTCAAGGTGGATTCAGAAAAGGCAGAGGAACCAGAGTTAAAATTGCCAGCATCCTCTGGATTATCCAAAAAGAGAGAGAGTCCCAGAAAAACGTCTACTTCTGCTTTATTGATTATGCCAAAGCCTTTGACTGTGTGGATGACAACATTCTGGGGAAATTTCTGAAAGAGATGGGAATCCCAGACCACCTGACCTGTCTCCTGAGAAATCTGTATGCACGTCAAGAAGCAACAGTTAGAACCAGACATAGGAAAATGGACTGGTTCAAAACTGGGAAAGGAATACACCAAGGCTGTATATTGTCATTGTGCTTATTTAAAGTATATGCAGAGTACATCATGAGAAATGCTGGACTGGATGAACCACAAGCTGGAATCAAGACTGCCAGGAAAAATCAGATATGCAGATGACGCCATCCTTATTGCAGAAAGCAAAGAAGAACTAAAGAGCCTCTTGATGAAAGTGAAAGAGGAGAGTGAAAAATTTGGCTTAAAACTCAACATTCAGAAATCTAAGATTATGGCATCCAGTCCCATCACTTCATGGCCAAATACATGGGAAAACAGTGGATAGAGTGACAGGTTGTTTTGGGGGGGCTCCAAAATCAGATGCAGATGGCTGCAGATGGTGACGGCAGCCATGAAATTAAAAGACACTTGTTCCTTGGAAGAAAAGTTATGACCAACCTAGACAGCATATTAAAACGCAGAGACATTACTCTCCTAACAAATGTCCAATGTCTTGTCAACATCTTGTCAAAGCTATGCTTTTTCCAGTAGTCATGTATGGATGTGAGAGTTACACTATAAAGAAAGCTGAGCACTGAAGAATTGATGCTTTTGAACTGTGGTGTTGGAGAAGTCTCTTGAAAATCCCTTGGACAGCAACGAGGTCCAACCAGTCCATCCTAAAGGAAATCCTGAATATTCATTGAAAGGACTGATGCTGAAGCTGAAACTCCAATACTTTGGCCACCTGGTGTGAAAAACTGAATTATTTGAAAAGACCTTGATGCTGGGAAAGATTGAAAGCAGGAGGATGACGACAGAAGAGATGATTAGATTGCATTACCAACTGATGGACATGAGTCTGAGTTAACTCTGGGAGTTGGTGATGGACAGGGAAGATTGGCGTGCTGTAGTCCATGGGGTCGTAAATAATCGGACATGACTGAGTAACTGAACTGAAAGGAACTAAGAATATGATTAGTATCAATAAACAGCACTTTCAGTATATTATTCAGTACATAGTATTTTCAGATTGGCTTCTTTCAAATTCAGTAATATGAATTTATGTGTTTTTCATCTCTTTTCATCAGTTTAGAGATCATTTCTTTAGTTCTGAATAATATTTCATTGTCTGGGTGTGCTAGACATTCAACTACTGAAAGATATCTGTTTTGCTTCCCAGTTTTGGCAATTATGAATAAAGCTGCTACAAGTGATTCACTAATAAACAACTTAGTCTGTTAGTACAGCCAAGAGTCCATTATGTGAACGTTTTTGTGTGGATGTAAAATTTCAGTTCCTTTGGGAATTACGAAGGAACATGATTGCTGAAGCAAATTTATGGTAAGGATATGATACCTGCAAACTCTCTCCCAAAGTGGCCGTACCATTTTGCATTTCCATGAGCAATGAGTGAGAGCTCTTGTCAGTGCACATCTTCAGAAACTTTTGGTGTTGTGTTCCATATTTTGGCCATTTTAATAGGTGCATAGCACTATCAGTTTCTTTTGAAATCCGAGTAATATATGTGTTATCTTTCTGTGAAGTTTACCATTGTGGACATAAAGACTTTTTTCACCTAGCTATATACTTTGGCCACCTGATGTGAAGAGCTGACTCATTTGAAAAGACCCTGATGCTGGGAAAGATTGAGGGCAGGAGGAGAAGGGGACGACAGAGGATGAGATGGTTGGTTGGCATCACTGACTCTATGTACATGGGTTTGGGTGAACTCCTGGAGTTGGTGATGGACAGGGAGGCCTGGCATGCTGCGGTTCATGGGGTTGCAAAGAGTTGGATACGACTGAACGACTGAACCGAACTGAACTGAACTATATACTTAGTCCCATTCTCTCTTCCTTGTTACACTGACTGCTTTTTCCATATAATTTTTTTTTTCCTAATTCTCCTCTTCTACTACTTTTACAGATATAAGTGATTTAAAACATTACTAAACTAGTCTCATTTTCCAGATTAATTGCTAATCTTTCTCCAGATTAATTATTCACATCTTTTGTCAAAACTAATGAAGACTTTCCTGATTTTCACACAAAATTTCCTAAATGTTTTTATTGACCAATACAAAAGGAAGCCACCTTTGTAATTTTACCTTTATTTTCTTATTATCAGTAGCACTCTTGTTTATTCTTACACAGATGAACTTTATGTTAATCATGCTCTCTCCCCATAACCACAAAATTTTATCCCAACAATTTTCTTAAAAATTTCAATTTTTTAAAAAATTGTATCCCATTAATAATTTTTATAAAGTATTTTATAGATAGTAGATACTCTTGTGTGCATAATAACTGTTTTTAATAGATTTTATTACCTGTTCATTTTTACTCTCATAATGGACTCTTGGCTATTCTATTGACTCATGTAAAGCCTAATTTATTTTAACAACTTAAAAGGCCATACCTTATCTAGTGGGAGTTCCTTTCAGTTAACATATCATACATCTTCATGATAAATCTTACTCTTTCTTCAAAAATGAAAGTGATTTATACTACCTTATATTTCTTTATTCCAAATGCATGACATGTTCCCCAATTTTTCTGCATCCTTCCCTTTCATTTCCCAACCACCCTGAAGTTGGGTGGAAGCCCAATTCTTGATAATGTATTGTGGGTAAAATTAATGTAGATGACCATGCAGTGATGATTCTAGAAGCCATATGCAGATAAGGTAGTATTACATAAGAAGGATGTATCCTCCATTCCTAAGTCACCAGGTCAAGAAGATCTTAAATCTTGTATGAATAAAAAAATGGTGTGGTCACACCTGAGATTCAAGGCTTACATTCAATCAAAACTGCATTGCTATAATAGACAAATGGTTTGAAATCATCAGTGAAGACAGAAGAGAAAAAAAGACATTGAAACAATGAAGCAATTAAGAAATAATTACAAAGATGATTTTTATAGAATTGGATACATAGTCTAACAGATTGCCAGTGTTTATTAAATACAGAATACAACGAGTGGAATAGAAAGCTATTCAAAGATGCAGTACAGACTATTTCCTTGGAATGAAAGAAGAAGCAAATATACAAAATAAAAAAGAACCACAGCCCGTGATAAATGAAGCAGCAAACTGTGATGGATCATTATTGACTGCCTATTATGTATAATTTCAAAGATATGGAAAGAATTCTTCAAGCATACAGGCAGAAAAAGCAAAGCCCACTTCAGTCAAGATGGTAACGTAAATTCACATGTTAAATATTTCTTCTTTCTGAAAAGATAGCTATAAAAAAATAATAGTTGTCCTCAGGCACAAGATAAAGAGCTCTTGGGCACGACATGGAATATAATCACCGTGGTAAGAAGCTGAAGCCATGAGACTGCTCTGACTCAGGAAACAGGCATAGAATAATATAAGCGTGACTCCTATAAAGCATTAGGATCTAGAAACACCTTGAGTCCGGCAGGGTACCTAAAGTGAAGTCACTCAGTCGTGTCCAACTCTTTGTGACCCCAAGGACTGTAGCCTCTCAGGCTCCTACATCCATGGGATTTTCCAGGCAAGAATACTGGAGTGGGTTGCCTTTCCTTTTCCATGGGGTCTTCCCAACCCAGGGATTGAAAACAGGTCTGCCACACTGCATGTAGACTCCTTACCATCTGTACCACCAGAGTCCTGGTGCCCTTTACTGAATTGAATTTGGAATTGCATTTTCCTCCCATAGGAAGCCATAGATTTCTCTGATCACTGTTTAATATTGTGACTTTATATCTTAGGTATCTAATTTGGAGGAATAGAAGAAGAAAATGTCATGAAAAGAGTACTCTGAACTTGCTGCAATATCATGACCTGAATGCAAATAAGTTGATTCTCTTCCTGGGTGCCAAAGTGTGAGTGATTACAATAGCACAATAGAATTGTTATGGTAGGCAAACATAGGGAAAGAAAATGGATAAATGATAAAGTAAATCTACTACATGAGAGCAAGAGCATTAAAAAAGACAATCCCCAAAAGTAAAAAAAAAAATGCAATAAGTAATAGTGAAACAAATTAATTCAGTATGTCAAATGCAAAGGACAGAATAATGTCAAGTTGAGTTTAAAGGAAGTGAGTTAAGAACCACAGAATTTAAGCAAAAGTATATGAGCCATAATAATCAAGAAATCCTGGAACAAAAATAGGCTAACCTAATTTTAATTTGGATTTTGAGCTAGCTAATGATACATAGTAAGTTGCAAAATAAAACCAAGAGCTTGTGTTCTTATCTATGAAAGGATCCTATTCATCACTTGGATTCTTCTGATGGTGATATGTTACCAAATTACAGTACACTATGAAAACCAGGAAATTTTAATGGGTACAATATATCAACTCTGGGATTTCTGTGGAAGGAATGATGCTAAAGCTGAAACTCCAGTACTTTGGCCACCTCATGTGAAGAGTTGACTCATTGGAAAAGACTCTAATGCTGGGAGGGATTGGGGGCAGGAGGAGAAGGGGACGACAGAGGATGAGATGGCTGGATGGCATCACTGACTCGGTGGACATGAGTTTGAGTGAACACTGGGAACTGATGATGGACAGGGAGGCCTGCCGTGCTGCGAATCATGGGGTCGCAAAGAGTCGGATATGACTGAGTGACTGAAATGAACTGAACTGAACTGAACTGAACTGAACAATAAAATTGGTTAGACTACAAGACTTAATCATATTTAACCATGTTTTGCATGCACATATTTTTGCATTTGCATTGTATACCCTTAAGTATATTTTTATGACTTTATCACTTGTATGTGAACCTGTGTTGGTCAGTTGTGTCCAGCTCTTTGCAGCCCCATGTATTGTAGCCCATCAAGCTCTTCTGTCTATGGAATTCTCCAAGCAAGTTACTGGAATGGGTAGCCATTCCCCTCTCCAAGGGATCTTCCTGACCCAGGGATTGAACCCAGGTCTCCAGCATTACAGGCAGATTCTTTACCATATGAGCCACCAGGGAAGACATCATATGTATACATTTTATAATCACCACCATTCATGACATTTTATTTCCTATAAATGTAGCATGGCTCTGATCGATTTTCTTCTATTCCATACCGTGTGCCAATAAATGTACCTAAAGTTCTTTAAACATTTGCTGCATTTTTTAAAAAATCAAAATGGCATCTGTTTAAAGACAGTATTATTTTGTGTATCACTCAGGAGGAAAATGCCTGACGTAATGCTTTCTTATCATGTACAATTTTATATTTTTTTATTTCTTGCAAAAGCTACATCTAACTTATTTAGATATAAATTGTTATGATGTGTCATCCTTGTGCATAATATAAAGGAACATATACACTATGAAATAAATTGAATAAGATTTGCCTGTAACTCACTGAATTTTAGAGTGTGACTTCTGAATACCAAATCTCAGTTTTCCTTCTCAAAGTTTTTCATACAATATTGGACTCAGTGTCACTAAAGGTGTTTGTGACATGGTATATCTTAAGAGTACTCAAATAGTGTCTCCTGAAGAGTCAAAACCCAAAACCCAGAACCCACTGTCCATGTTTGTGTATGTATGTATAGACTTCAACAAACTTATCATCATTGACATATGGCTCTCAGAAATTATTAGATGTGTTCTGATTCAGAAATAATAAAACATGAGTGAATTTTCACTTTGGTATTAATAAAAATAGAAATCTTCCCCCACAAAATAAATTATTAAATAAATTAGTATCCCTTGTTTGCACATTCTTCCCTATGACCATAAGAAAGGATTTTTTGTAGTTATCCAAAACCACAGGATCAGTTGAAAAGGGTATCTTCTATATTTTGTATTTATAACATGTCTGATTTTTTTTCCTGAAAAACTTTGAGTTTGTTTTGTTTTTTTTTTTTTTTTTCTGAAAAATGTTTGAGGTCTAGAAATAGTTGACTCTTTTTACTTGTAAAGATTGCTAATTTCTGATTCTCTATCCCTCTTTCCTCCCTTCTCTAACTATGAGTTATATTTTGGAGATTTTTTTCTTGTAATATTTTCCCCACTGCAACAAATAAATGCCAACGCATATCACAGTTCCTTTTATCTACTTACCCTGAGCCACAGGACTGGTATGCACGAGGCTTGCTGCTACTTGACATGGGTCTCCATCTGTTTAGCTTCTAATATCAGTTTGCATTCAATCACTAGTTAAATGAGCTCTTTATTTTCTCTCTTAGGCTCAAGGAACCTATTTTTAAATTGGTTAAGGATGAGAATATATTAGTTGCCATATGAGACAGAGCCAAGAGTCTCAGTGGTTATGGGCTGATTTAGATATAGAATTTAATATGGATGTTCCTGATAGATAGAAAAGTCTCCTCCAAGTGGTGATTCAGGGACCATCATGTATCTTCACCATCTGTACCATCCAACTTTGCAAATTCATCATTTTAAAATGCATTAATCTTATAAAATAGAAAAGAATATTAAGAATCAAATAAGGAATAATTCTATGACACAAATCTGTGTCTTGACACCCTCAGGAGTTCCAGGATGTACTCTGAAACCATCCCCCATGCACCCATTTTTACTCTATGCATGCTGTTTTAGATTATTTCAATAATATTTTCAAGACTTTACCCCATTATCTTTCAACCTCTCACCAGTTTGAGAGTTTTTTTTTTTTCAATAATTTTAATATTATGTGAGTGAGTGAGTGAGTGAGTGAAGTCTCTCAGTCGTGTCTGACTCTTTGTGACCCCATGGACTGTAACCCACCAGGCTCCTCCATCCATGGGATTCTCCAGGCAAGAATACTGGAGTGGGTTGCCATTTCCGTCTCCAGAGGATCTTCCCAAGCCAGAGATCAAACCCAGGTCTCCCACATTGCAGACAGTAGGTACATATAACCAAAACTATCTATACATAATTTTCACTGTACAAATTTTATACTATGTAAACATATAGATTCAAATATATTTATTTCTTCTACCAAAGAAACTGTTAGAAGTTTCAGCAGAAGGTGTTGGAGGATGAGAGTGGGAAGGTAAAAATATTCCTGGCAGTAAAAGACAAAAAATATGTTTGCTTTGCAATAAATTAGCTTAAGCTCTATTTTCACAGGATTTTATTCTATAACCCACTCTTATTTTGTTGCCAAGAACACACTGATGTCATTTTATTTTGGAACTAGAAATAATCAGATGAGGGTAACTATTTGGAAGATTAATTATGGGAAGAAAGAAAGAAATATTGTTACTAACTGTAATGTTCAATCAAAGGAGCCTAAATAAGTAAAACACAGTAAGTTTGTAAAAGAAGTTATAACAGTTGAATTTTCTATTCTTTTATCATCTGACCACTGTTGGAAATCATAGGATTAGTGTAAACAGTTGTAGAGTATGTTTTTTTTTTTTTTCCATTTCGGCACTAATCAAGATACCTCATACAGGGAGGCAATAAAACATAACAGATAAGAGTATGGCTCAAGATTACAATTAAGATTTTAGAATAACTGTAATATTCTAATCTTTAGAATCTAAAAAATGTCTATTTTTAAAAGGTTATTATAATAATAAAATAAAATAATATATAGACAGAGCTTAGAACTTTCAAATGATAGCTAATGAATGGTAAATACCATAAACAAACACAACAAATAGAATCAGGGCCCTATACTTCAGAAAAACCTTTATAGTTCATTTATATGCAGTGGTCTGGGAACCCTTTAGAATTCTTTGAGTCTAGAAGCATGGCTTTAATTATAGAACTATAAACTCACACTGGTGTAGTTGAATAGTTCTTAGAACAATACTAATAGTAAACAAAAATAAGAAATAGATTCAGACAAAATTATACCATGAATATATTTGTATCTGTCTTGTATAAAGTTATCTAAGTTTGTGTAAAAATGGGAAAACTCAAAGTACAGTATTGAATTCATGTTTCTTTTAGTCTATTACTATACGAGTGAGATATTTAGTAAAGAGAAGCCTAGTAATGTGTTTGCAATCTCATCTAAATTCTAACTTTAAACAATTTTTGACATTTACATCATTAATTATTAAAATGATTATGAAGGTTTTAACTAACATTATAATTATGATTTTTATGATTTAAGAGCTTATTAGAGACCAAGTACCTTGCTAAAAAATATATATATATATATAAAATTACAATACATTTATAGAGACTGTTAATTGATATGTATACAATTATTTACTTTAATAAAATTGCATGGTTTCACTGTTGCTATTGGTAATTTATACATAGAGGAACAAAAGTATCTTTACCAAAGACTCATGGTGACAAAGACAAAGTTAGGATAAAAGTCTACATCTATTGAAATCCAGAACTAGTGTTTATGAGAGAATGATGACTTGCTTGAAAGTGTATGCGCAGTTGCTCAGTCACATCTAAGCCTCCTCTGGAGGTACTGGAGCTGGTTGCCATTTCTTGCTCCAGGGCATCTTTCCAGTCCAGGGATGGAAACTGCGTCTCTTGCATCTCCTAATTGGCAGGCAGATTCTTTATCACTGTGCTATGTGGGAAGCCCCCATACTACACTTGATCTAAACTTGCTTGAATGGATTAAGTCAAAGTGGTGAAAACTCAGGAAACTCTTACTCCTATATTTTAAAAAGAAATCATGTAAAGGTCAAAATGTCAGGCTGCGTATGCATAGCAGATACATTGCTATAACAGACAAAAAATTAAAATTAAAAAACAATTTGAGATATTTAAATAAAAAGATATTTGTCACAATCTAGTTTTTTAATATAAATTTATTTATTTTAATTGGAAGTTAATATATCTACAATATTGTATTGGTTTTGCCATACATCAATGTGAATCCACCACAGGTATACACGTGTTCCCCATCCTGAATCCCCTCTCCCTCTTCCCTCCCTGTACCATCCCTCTGGGTAGTCCCAGTGCCCCAGCCCCAAGCATCCTGTATCATGCATTGAACCTGGACAGGCGATTCATTTCATATATGATATCATACATGTTTCAATGCCATTCTCCCAAATCATCCCACCCTCTCCCTCTCCCACAGAGTCCAAAAGACTGTTCTATACATCTGTGTCTCTTTTGCTGTCTCGCATACAGGGTTATCGTTACCATCTTTCTAAATTCCATATATATGCATTAGTATATTGTATTGGTGTTTTTCTTTCTGGCTGACTTTACTCTTTATAATAGGCTCCAGTTTCACCCACCTCATTAGAACTGATTCAACTGTATTATTTTTAATGGCTGAGTAATACTGCATTGTGTATATGTACCACAGCTTTCTTATCCATTCATCTGCTGATAGACTTCTAGGTTGCTTCCATGTCCTGGCTATTATAAACAGTACTGTGATGAACACTGGGGTACATGTGTCTCTTTCAAATCTGGTTTCCTCGGTGTGTATGCCCAGCAGTGGGATTGCTGGGTCAGAAGGCAGTTCTATTTTCCAGTTTTTTAAGGGATCTCCACACTGTTCTCTATAGCGGCTATACTAGTTTGCATTCCCATCAACAGTATAAGACTCCTAGAGGAGAACATAAGCAAAACACTCTCAGACATAAATCACAGCAGGATCCTCTATGACCCACCTCCCAGAATATTGGAAATAAAAGCAAAAATAAACAAATGGGACGTAATTAAACTTAAAAGCTTCTGTACAACAAAGGAAAGTATAAGCAAGGTGAAAAGACAGCCTTCAGAATGGGAGAAAATAGTAGCAAATGAAGCAACTGACAAATAACTAATCTCAAAAATATACCAGCAACTCTTGTAGCTCAATTCCAGAAAAATAAATGGCCCAATCAAAAAATTGGCCAAATAACTAAATAGACATTTCTTCAAAGAAGACATACAGATGGCTAACAAACACATGAAAAGATGCTCAACATCACTCATTATCAAAGAAATGAAAAACAATCCAGTTTTTTTTTTTTAATCTTTAGAAATGACCTCCAAAAAAGAGAGTTGTAACCTGATGGGTCTGAAATTCATAATTTTGATTCACTCTAATCTGCTAGTCTAACTTTTTTATTACTTGCTGACTGCCAAATTTAATAGATTTACTATGATCATTATCTTAATAGTCATTTTATAGAATGTGACTTTGTAAATTACTTTTCCTTCTGGAAACTTTCTTCTCCCAGTTGATTTACATGATACCTTTTGCTTTATTTAAGACAGAGGCTAAGCTTCTGTAATATAGAAATTAAAAAATGAAAAAAGAGTGGATATATAGTCAGAAAAGTTCCATGATTAATGAATACCTTTGGTCCATTATGTGCTCAATAGACTTACATTTCTTCTTTACCATCCCACCATTTTCTAGATGTGGTATTTATCCAGAATGCCAGAACCAATTACCATCCCTATCTTCATGTCCAACCTATGTGAAGGTGAAGAAAATGGAGAGCAAAAATTGCCTCAGTAAAGTTCGATTTCTCTGCCATTGAACAATATGTAGAGATAGTGAAAGGACAAGTGGACACAACACAGGAAGGAGAGGCTAGGAGAAACTGAGAAAGTATCATTGACATATACACATTATTGGGTTTCCCATGTGGTGCTAATGGTAAAGAACCCACTTGCTAATGCAGGAGGCATAGGAGACTCAGGTTCAACCCCTGGGTCAAGAAGATCCCTTAGAGGAGGGCATGGTAACCCACTGCAGTATCTTGCCTGCAATATCCTATGGACAGAGGAGCCTGGGAGGTTACTCCAGGGTCACTAAGAATTGGACACCGTGACTCAAGTGACTTAGCATGCACACACACGTACACTATCCTGTGTAAAACAGATAACTAGAATGAAGCTGGTGTATAACACAGGAAGCCTAGCCTGGAGCTCTGTGACTACCTAGAGGAGTGGAATGTTGGGGAAGGCTCAAGAAGGAGGATATATACATATATATACACAAGTCCCTTGGACTGCGAGGAGATCCAACCAGTCCATCCTAAAGGACGTCAGTCCTGGGTGTTCATTGGCAGGACTGATGTTGAAGCTGAAACTCCAATTCTTTGGCCACTTGATGTGAAGAGCTGACTCATTTGAAAAGACCCTGATGCTGGGAGGGATTGAGGGCAGGAAGAGAAGGGGACGACAGAGGATGAGATGGTTGGATGGCATCACTGACTCAATGCAGGTGAGTTTGAGTAAACTCCGGGAGTTGGTGATGGACAGGGAAGCCTGGCATGCTGCAATCCATGGGGTTGCAAAGAGTTGGACATGACTGAGCAACCGAACTGAACTGAACTAACCTGAATATTGTGGTTGATTTGGACTGATGTATAGCAGAGACAGGCACAAAAATGTAAAGCAATTATCCTCCAATAAAAATAATATGTAGTTCTATAGCCATATTTTCCTTAAAGAGAGGGTGGAAAATGTAGTGTCTACCAAAGTGACTGTGAAACCTTCTAAACTCACAGGTTACTAATATAAGCAAGATAAGAAGCGTCAGTGGATATTGGGGGGAAAGTAACAGTCTCTATTACATTTTTCATCTTTCTACTTAGAATTCTATCATTTGAATTACTTGGGCATCTTGTTTATCTCTGTTCACAAAATAAGTGTTTTTCTCTTGATCTTCATGTCTTGCTCAACTTAATTTGAACCCTCTGTAGTGTGTCTACTCCTTGCTTAGTAGATGAAAGACTAAGGATTACATTTCCAGTTTCCTTTACTACTTGATGTCTTTAAAATTACAGAGAATAGATATCCATGTATAGCATCTGTGAAGTGGAATTAAACTAGCTTAGGTGAAGATTACGCTTTGGCTTTTGCTGCTTCTTTCTGAAGCTTGGTTTTCCTGTGACAGCTGTGGCAGGGATCTAATACCAGTCCGTAGCTTTGGGGAGTGAGATTTTTGACACCAAGTATGAATATCTACTCAGCTGTTATGACTCTGCCTTTAGTTGATTGATAGTTTTGAAAAACACGTAGCAATCCCTGGGTCATGGTAAAGGCAATTTACTGATGGAGACATGTTTGTAGGCTCTTCTGATTATCAAGGGAATGTAGGATTGATATTATACAATCTGGAGACATATCTCTGAAACCCAAGGAATTTTTTGAGGAGCGTCATAATATAATACCAGCACAATCGGGAGTATTTGTACTAGGTTACATGAACTTCGTTCAAGCAGGACCTAAAAACATTCTAAACTTTCAATGTATTTGGGTTTTACCATCAGTAAAAGAATACTGGCAAGTTAAAGGGTTGAACAGGGCAAGAAAGAAACATGAAATGAACAATAAAAATATTATAAACATCTGGTTTCATGACAGGTTGAATAAATGAGGGCTATCATGTTGCTCTGGAAGAACTTCCCCATTTTCTTCCTTTTTAAAAAAATTATACTTTGTGTTATCTAGCTAGTTAGCCATAAAATACATATAATAATTATTTTCCTCTGAAATTTTATATGAACATTTTGGTAGTACAACATATGACTTAATATTCCATTCTTTAGTTTCCATATATTTGTTTAGACTAAGAGAGGTGAAACAAATATCATTCAAAATGGTTAATGACTTATCCTTCTCCTATTTAAGAAAGGCAACAAACACTCCTTCTTATTGCAAGTATGGTTGCATTTATTGTAGGAAGTATAATTGCATTACCTTAGAAGAGAGATTACAGGTAATTCATTCCAGGTTGGAAGTTTAACTAGAGAGGGATTGTACATTTGGAGACTCTGAGTTGTCAATTATTGTGAGGAAGATTTTGTTACCCAACTTTTTCCAAAACTTCTGTAGTATGTTTTGTGTTCTGTGTTTGTTCAGTTACTCAGTTGTGTTCCACTCTTTGCAACCCCATGGACTATAGTCCACTAGTCTCTTCTGTCCGTGGAATTCTCTAGGTGAGAATACTGGAATGCTATTTCCTCCTCCAGGGTATCTTAACAATCCATGGATTCAATTCTTGTCTCCAATGTCTCCTGAATTGGCAGGCAGATTCTTTACCAGAGAACCAACTGGGAAGTATGTTTTCATGTAAATTTATTTAAAAAGTTAAATATAATATTTTTTAGAGTCTTTCAAAACTTTTCTGCCTGTAACATAACGTGCCAAACACATTTATACTTGAGATTTGAAAGGCAAAAATGAGCTTCATGTGATGAAACCTGCTTCAATTAATAGTCCTGGTGACATACGTCTGTAAGTGTGGAGCTTGAGCTTCCCTGGTGGCTCACATGGTAAAGAATCTGCCTATAATGCGGGATGCCTGAGTTCAATCCCTGGGTCAGGAAGATCCCCTGGAGAAGGAAATGGCTACCCACTCCAGTATTCTTGCCTGGAGAATTCCAAGGACAGAGGAGCCTGAAGGGCTACAGTCCATGGGGTCACAAAATGTCAGATATGACTGACTAACACAGAGAACAATTTGATTTTCAAAGATGCTGATTACTAGGATACTGACATCTTATTTTCTGATGTGGATGATAACGAGGACCTAGTTGCCTACCATTTTGGCTAAAGCTTTCTGGGTCTTTAGCTTCCTGGTCATGGCAGATACATGAGTAGACTGGATGAGACTGGAAGAGTGCTTTTTTTTTTTTTTTGGTGGGGGGAAGTGATTCTGAAAGTTCAATGTGAAATCTATCTATTTTGGCTTTGCAATAGTGGTGTGTATCATAACATCTGATTGCCTTAATTTTTTTCTATTTTTAATAACTAGGATGAAATAAACAAGCTTTCAAATGATCCCCAGTGATTTCTACCTTCAGTTAGTCACACTCTTGCCTAACTTTCTTCCCTTGAATATTCCGGGGGTTTAAGACTTCAGGAAAAGCTATGGAGCGTCACATCCATGACCGGGTTACAAAGGATCTTAGCTTCTGTCTTCCCTGCAGGCTCACCAAGGACTCTGTTTCCTGTTGTCTTTGATGCACACTGCTGCACTGTGATTTAACTTATGAATAAGGAACTGAGAGCAGAGTCCAGCTAACAACCAACAAAAGCAGAGTTTCTCAGTCCTACAATCCACCCAAAAAAACCACATTATTTCAAAAATTACATCAGGTTGGAAGTAGGTTCCTTCACCATCAGAGGTCTGCAGTAAGACCAAAGGCTCAACTGGCATCTTGATGGCAGAGTTTTGGAGATCCTGGTTGAGAATACTCAGATAAACCATGAAAGGACCAGATAAACCATGCTGGACTCCTTTCACACAGAAATTGTGAGATAATAAATGTATAAGCTGCCAGTGTGTGATAATTGTCACTTAACAAAAGATAAGCAATGAACATACCTATTTTTTTCTGTTAAAATATATCATCAATTAAATAAAAGGGATGTCATTATTTTGAATTGACAATTTTGAAATTTATTTATTCACCTCAATTTTTTTTTTCCTGGTGCCTGTCATGTAGTCACTGACTCTGAACAACACTCCATAATCTGCCCTACTCCACTTTTATAAGATTCTAAAGAACATTTGTTTTGTATATCAAGCTAAACATCTGGTAAACACCATGGAAATATCTTTAAACCTTGAAATGTGTTTTGATATTAATAAGAATCCTATCAACAAAGGTGTGCTTGAAGGTCAAATGTTTAAAGAATGCCCTGTTTCACAAATTATTTTGCCTGATCAGTGTTAATAAAAGATGATAAGGATCAGGGAAAAAATGAGTTAATTTGCCAGATTTTATGCTTAATTTTTTAAAATAGATTATTTCTAAATTATAAGAAAAACATCCAACAAAACTTGCTGTTTCATAAAAAAATAATACCAAAAGTAATGGATTGTGGAATGACAACGCGCTTGAGTTATAAAGCTATTTAATAGGGAACCTAGATCTGAATTATGAGTTACTGTATCTTGCTTCTTAAAGGAACAAAGGCTTGAAGATCTAATCCTGTTATGAAACTTTCTGTCTGATAGACATGTTTTTGGATTCATTTGCATTAGCTGCTGATATTTTTATCCTGAGCTGGTAAGTAGCACATATGCTGGAATATGTTGTCAGAAAAACTGATTTTATTTCATCTACTAGGTGGTTTTGTGTTAATTTCCATTCTGAAACTAAGGAATTAATTTATTTGAATATGTTTTGATTACTTTTTGACAACTGAAAATGCTTGTTTTTAGTTCTTTGGGGAAATTCATCTGGATGTTTGGTTGTACAGCAAAATAATTAAAACTTTTTTTCTATATAACTGTCAGTCAGTATTAGCTTTTACATAGTGATTTAATGTCAGCAATTTCAGTATAATTCAATGGAATCCATGCTTATATTACCTTATTCATAAATTGTATACCTTCAGTTTCACCTATCAAACTTAAAAATTTGTTATAATTTGAATCCATGTTCATTACTTTCTCACATCTATTTCATAAATTCACAGATATTCATTTAACTACCATATGTTTCTGGATATGTGTTAATTGCTAAATATAAATATACCTATTGCTTCATATAAAATTTGTGAGGTATTTTTTTACAAATATTTAAGTTTAAATGAAATAAAGTCCAATATTAATAAGCTAAATATGTAACTTAAAATTACTACACCAAAATATGCAGAAGGAAAATGGAAGGAATCAACTAATATAGATAAGAGCAGAAATAGCTGAAATGCAAAATGAACATTTAAAATAGGATATAAATCAAATAAAAGTTCCCTGCCACCCTCTCCACAAAACAAAGCAAAACAGGAAAGAACAAAAACACAGAGACTTGTGGAAAGACCGTTGAACATCTGATGAAAAAGAAAGGTGTCAGCAATAAAACTAGGAAATAAAAATAGAAACATAATTACAGGAAAACAGAGTTTATAAAGCAAAGAAGGAGGTATTATGCTCAAATACTACAGTAAAATGTAGGTGATATTGATTAATTCTTACAAAAAATGTAAGCTAAACTGACTCAAGACAGTAAAGGACATTATAGGATGCTTCAGGAAAAGAAAACTACAGATCAATCTCACTAGTGGACAGAAATGTAACAATTCTAGAAAGCACAGTGTTTGTTTTCCGAAATAAGGAAGCCAATGTTATTCAATTCTATTTACTCACTTGTTTTTTCAATGATATGGTATGATTCACTTCATTTAAAAAAAAAAGTGATCTTAAAAATCAAGTTTCTTTGTACAGGTTGCAGATTTTTTCTTTCTATTGTCAGCAGTTTATTTTTACCACTTTTTAATATTCTTATTAAATTAGAACATAGCTATAGAACTTTTCACCTTACAATAGTTATAAATTTGCCACTTTATATTGTTTTATATTATTTTATTTATATCTCTGTAATTTTATAGTTTTTCATATTTTCTAGATATACAATTGCATTTTAAAAAATAAAACAAGGTCTATTTCTTGTCATTCAATGCTAATTATGTCTACTGTTTTATTTTTTCTTGTTCCGTTTATTAGAATCTCATGTTAATATTATACTTAGGTTTATTGTATTTAAGTAGATTTAATTTACTTATATTTATTTAGCATATTTCCTAGGAAATTAGACAGCACATTAAAAAGCAGAGATATTACTTTGCCATCTAGTCAAAGCTATGGTTTTTCCAGTGGTCACATATGGATGGGAGAACCGGACTATAAAGAAAGCTGAATGCCAAAGAATTGATGCTTTTTGAACTGCACTGTTGGAGAATACTCTTGGGAGTCCCTTGGACTGCAAGGAGATCCAACCAGTCCATCCTAAGGGAAATCAGTCCTGAATATTCATTGGAAGTACTGATGCTGATGCTGAAACTCCAATACTTTGGCCACCTGATGTGAAGAACTGACTAATTGGAAAAAACCCTGATGCTGGGAAAGACTGAAAGCAGGAGGAGAAGGGGATGATAGAGAATGAGATGATTGGATGGCTTCACCAATTCGGTGGATATGAATTTGATTAAACCCTGCAAGTTGGTGATAGACAGGGAAGCCTGGCATGCTGCAGTCCATGGGGGTCACGAAAAGTTGGACATGGCTGAGAGACTGAACTGAATTAGGAATGATTCTGTATCATATAAAGTGACTTCACTGTATTGTCAACATCATAAAACATCTTTCCTATAATTTGTTGATGTTATAAATTACACTAAAATATTTTCTGGTTTTTAACTATACTTAAGCAATAAGGATAAACATTCCTGATACTTGTGGATTACTCATTTGAAAAATAATTGGGTTCTATTTTTAAGTAACTTACCAATATTCATATTTTTCCTTCTGTATGAATAAGATAATTTCAAAGCTTTCAAAATTGGGTTTAATGTGTTATGCTTTTAAATGAATAAAGTACATTGGGATTTGTGTATTCCTGAGCTGCTAACTAAATTTTATTCACTTTTTTCCTTTCTTTGTCATTTTGAATTTAGATAATTACTAAGTTTCTCTGAACTTCAAATCTGTGAACAATTTTGCCTTTCTTTCATATAGTGGTACAATATTTTATTGAAGTATATTTACTGTATAACATTATATAAGCTAAAGGTATACAACAGTGATTCACAATTTTTAACATTTGTAATCAATTTATAGTTATTAGAAAATATTGGCTATATTCTCCATGTTGTACAATATATACTTGTACCTTATTTTATACCTAATCATTTGTACCTCTTACTCACCTACCCCTACATTGACCCATGGATAACCACTAGTTTTTCTCTATATCTGAATCTGCTTCTTTTCTGTTACACTCCTTAAGTTTGTTGTATTTCTTAAATTCCACAACTAAAATGATATCATACAATATTTGACTTTATATATATGGGATTTCACATACCATAATGCTTGCCAAACCCATCTTTGCAGTTGCAAATGGCATAATTTCATTCTTTTTAATGGCTGAGTAGTTTTCCATTGTATGTATGTGTGTGTATATATATATATATATAAATATATACATATATATATATATATATATACACCATATGTGCCATATCTCTAACTATTCACCTGCTGATGGACTTTTAGATTGCTCTCATATGTATTTCAATTTCATATCAGTTCCAGTCTATTTCAATTTCATATTAGTGCTGACAATTATAAACGCATCTTTTCAAATTGGTGGTTTTATTCAGTTGTATATTCAGAAGTGGAATTACGGAGTCATATAGTAGTTTTATTCTTAGTTTCTTGTGAAATCTCCCTATTGTTTTACATAGTGGCTGAACCAATTTATATTCCCACCAACAGTGCCTAAGAATTCCCTTTTCCCCATATCTTCTTTAATGTTTGTCATTTGTATTTTTTTTTTATGATAGACATTCTAACAGGTGTGAGGTGATGTTTTACTGTGGTTTTGACTTGTATTTACCTAATGATTAGTGATGTTGAACAAATTTTTGTCTATCAGCCAACTGCATTTTTCCTTCAATCAAATGAGTACTCAGTACTTCTGCCCAATTTTAAATTGTGATGTTTGTGTTTTTGGTGTTGAGTTGCAGGTTGAATACTAATCCCTTATCAGTTATATCATTTGTAAATATTTTCTTCCATTCAATAAATTATCTTTTCATTTTCCTTGTTTCATTTGCTGTGCAAAATATTTTACATTTAGTTAGGGCCCATTTGTTTATTTTTTCTTTTTATTTCATTTAGGAGATCAATCCAAAAAATATTACTGTGATTTATGTGAGAGTGTTCTTCATTTTTTCCTCTAGGATTTCCTTTATTATAGTATCCAGTCTTAAATGTAGGTCTTTAATCCCATTTCTTGGTGAACAATGGAGAAAATGAAGGGAAAAACATAATTGTTAATAATTAACAAGGCACTTCTTGTAAAACATAAATGCATTCTGAAGGAAAGATCCAAAAGGAATACAATAAATTTAGGACTCTTCAAATTAGCGATAGCACCTTTTATTTATTACCTTGAAACCATAATAGAAGAGCTGACCATATTTTTCAGGGTATTCAAATGTTCATTTGGATCAAAAGTTCTGGTAGTTTGTTGAATACAAAAACAGCCACTAGCATAACCAATTTCTTATATGGCTCTCAAGTAAAAGTAGTAGATCACTTGTGGTACGACTGACCTTCAAAATCCTCTCCTTAATCTGACAATTTGTTGTTGCTCTTCAGTCACTCAGTCCTGTCTGACTCATTGCGACCGCATGGACTGCAGCATGCCAGGCTTCCCTGTCCATCACCATCTCCTGGAGTCAGCTCAAACTCATGTCGATCCAGTCAGTGATACCATCCAACCATCTCATTCTCTGCTGTCCCCTTCTCCTCCTCCCTTCAATCTTTTCCAACACCAGGGTCTTTCTAATGAGTCAGCTCTTCCCATCAGTTGGCCAAAGTATTGGAGATTCAGCTTCACATCATTCCTTCCAATGAATATTTAGGACTGACTGATTTCCTTTCAGATTGTCTGGTTTGTTCTCCTTGCAGGGACTCTCAAGTGTCTTCTCCAAAACCACAGTTCAAAAGCATCAATTCTTCAGCATTCAGCCTTCTTTATGGTCCTTCTCTCACATACATACATGACTAGAAAAACCATAGTCTTGACAATTCAGATCTTTGTCAGCAAAGCAATGTCTTTATTTTTTAATATGCTGCCTAGGTTTTTCATAGCTTTCCTTCTAAGGAACAAGTGTCTTTTAATCTCATGGCTGCATTCACCATCTGCAGTGGTTTTTGAAGCCCAGGAAAATAAAGTCTGTCACTGTTTCCATTGTTTCCCCATCTATTTGCCATGAACTGATGGGACCAGATGCCATGATTTTCATTTTTGAATGTTGAATTTTTCAATTCTATACAGTTTTGTCACCCAGTCATGCCCAACTCTTTGTGACCCTTGAAACACAACAGGCCTCCCTATCCATCACCAACTCCCGGAGCTTGCTCAAACTCACATCCATTGAATCAGTGATGCCATCCAACCATCTCATCCTCTGTCATCATCTTCTCCCCTGGCCTTCAATCTTTCCTGGCTTCAGGGTCTTTTCCAATGAATCTGTTCTTCATATCAGGTGGCTGAAATATTGGATTTTCAGCTCCAGCATCAGTAGTTTTAGTGAATATTCAGGACTGATTTCCTTTAGGATGGACTAGTTTGATCTCCTTGTAGTCCAAGTGTCTCTCAAGTGTCTTCTCCAACACTACAGTCCTTATGTTTAACTCTCTTATAAGTAGAAATAATTTCATTAATACTTCTGAAGCTTCATCACAACTTTATTAATGGTTCAGAGTAATCCAGGGGACTGCTGTGAATCTTAAATGGAGTTCCCAGGATTTGGAAAAAATAATTAAAATACTCTCCTATTGACCTAAGTGATGGATAAAATGAAAAAAAGTGTGATAAAAATGTGTTCCTTGAAGCTATACAATACTTTAGTTGTCCTTGATTAATCATACAATCTCAGACTCTCTGCCTCTAGCAGAATTATGATTTATTTCACCACCAAGTCAAGCTCAATGCATTACTGTTTAAAAAATCTTTTCATATAATAAAACTCTTAGCCCTACTTTAGAAAGTGCCAAATTGATTTTAGATTTCTCTGGGCGACTGATGTCTGCCAGTCATCTGGCCTAACAGAGACCCATTGGTCTTTCTTGGTAGCTCAGCAGTAAAGAATCTGCTTGCAATGTAGGAGACATAGGTTCAATTCCTTGGTTGGGATGATCTCCTAGAGGAGGACATGCAACCCACTCTTGCCTGAATACTCTGGCCTGGAGAACCCCATGGACAGAGGAGTCTGGCAGGCTACTGTCCATAGGGTTGCAAAGAGTCAGACATGACTGAAGTGACTAAGCAGCAGCAGCAGCAAAAGAGACCCATACAATGGTATTCTTTTCTCTGCATAATAATAATGCTAATATTGCTAAATAAGATTTTTAAATTCAGAATTTTATGTAAAATACCACTTAATTATACTATCTAGAAATATCTATAAGGATTCTGAACATGATATAGTACTTTTTCAGTTAACCAAAGCAACAAACATTTTCTAAGCAATTAGAAGGAAGAAGCTTCTGTAGAAAACTGGAGATCATAGTTCACTATTTAAAAAGATAATTTGAGAAAGATTAGAGGAGGCAAATATAAGATAGAAAACTAATCTTCTCCGTGAGGCAATAAACTCTCCTATCCCCTTTCCCCATTCCACCCCCCAAAAGAAACACTCAGAAGTGAAGTGAGAGAAAAATGACAAAAATGAAATTAATTATACTCAATGCTGACAAGTCACCTGGCCAAATCTTCAAAAACACCATTAGCTCTTCATTAAGATCTTAGATAGATGATAGATAGATGTTTGGTTGGGGTAAACATGTAATTGTTATAAGTAACATTATATTGCTATAGGGGATAAAAATATGTCAGCTACATTTCTTAAAAGTCTGTCTTATCCAGTTTTGCTTTGCCTTTTTTTTTTTTTTTTACTGAGTGTACTGTGTATTATACTTCAGTCCATTACTATACTTTGACACCTGAAATCACTGACATAGCATGAATAAATTTCAGTTGACCTTCCCCAGAGCATGTTTGTCTGAATGAAAATCACTGTGTTCCAGAGGGACTAGGCCTCTGTAGACAAGAGGTAAAAGTCAGTGTAAACTAGAGAATGAAGAATATGGCTGGGAAATTTATGCTTTTGGCTCCTTATGTCACTTAAAAATTGATTTAAACAGATAATGTTTACATCAAGGCATTAATATGATTTCCATTAGGGAAACTGTCTTTCTGTTGGAGGAATTAAAGTTTTTCTTTCTTTTGCCTGATTATTCATCATTTTAGAGGCAATTAATAGATTTCACTACAACTATAGATAGCTTAAGATTAATAGCATATAGTTTATCATGTTATATGGTATCCATAAAAGCTGAATTTGAGAAAGAAATATAATTATGCATTTTCCCTTCCTAAAAATATGTCAAACTTGAAATAAATCACTATAAAGATTCTCAGAGAAAGATATTTTGATAGTTTTCTATAGTGTGGCCTATGGTAGAACTGATTGGTGATTTCTAGGTACTGATCTGGGCCTAGTACAGACAAACCTCAGAAACATTGTGTGTTCAGTTCCAGACCACCACAGTAAGGAGAAAATCACAATAAGATGTGTGATACTTGGTTTCCCAGTGCATATAAAAGTTGTTTATACTAAACTCAAGTCTATTAAGTCTAATAAAGAAATTATTAAAAAATATTTTGTTGCTAAAAAATGCTGACTGTCTGAGTTTCCAGTGAGTCATAATCTTTTTACTGGTGGTAGATATTGCATCCATGTTGATGACTGTTGACTGATCAAAGTGCTGTTTGCTGAGGGTTGGGCTGCATTAATTTCTTAAAACAAGAGAACAATGAAGTTTGCCACATCAGTTGACTATTTCATTCATGAACCATTTTTCCATAGTGTGCAATATTGTTTGATAGCCTTTTATCCATAGCAGAACTTTTAAAATTGGAGTCAATTCTCTCAAACTCTGCCACTGCTTTATCAACTAAGTTTATGCGATATTCTAAATTTATTGTTCTTATTTCAAAAATCTTCATATAGTTTTCACCAGAAGTAGTTTCTATCTTAAGCAACCAATTTCTTTGCTCAATCCTAAGAAGCAACTCTACATCTGCCAAAATTTTTTTCATTAGACAGCAGCAATTCAGTCATATTTCGACTTCACTTTTAATTGTAGCTCTCTCACTATTTCTACCACACCTGCAGTAACTTTTTCCACTGAAGTCTTGAAATCCTCAAAGTCATCCATGAGGGTTGAATCAATTTCTTCCAAACTCCAATTAATGTTCCTTCTTTGACATCTTCTCATGAACTACATGTGTTTTTTTATGGCATCTACAATAGAGAATGCTTACCAGAAGGTTTTCAATTGGCTTTGCCTGGATTCATTGGAGGAATCACTATATATGGCAGTTACAATTTTACAAAATATATGTCTTGAATAATAAGACTTGAAGTCAAAATTACTCCTTGATCCATGGACTGCAGAATGGATATTGTATTAGCAGGCTTGAAAACAATTTTAATATTATTGCATATTTCCATCAAAGCTCTTGATGACCAGGTGCATTGTCAATGAGCAGTGATATTTTCAGAGAATTCTTTTTTTTTTTTTTTCCTGAGCAGTGAGTCTCAATAGTGATTTTAAAATATTAAAGTAAACCATGATGTAAATAGATGTGTTGCCATCCAGGCACAGTTGCTTCACTTATAGAACAGAGGCTAAATCAAAGAGTAGACATAGCACAATTCTTATGGGCCTAGGATTTTCAGAGTTATAAATGAGCACTGGCCTGTATTAGCCCCTAGTGGAAAAAGCAGCTGGTCCTTTGAAGCTATGAAGGCAGACATTGACTTCTCTTAGCTATGAAAGTCTGAGAGAGCATTTTCTTTCAATATAAGGTTGTTTTATCTACATTGAAAATCTGTTGTTCACTGTAACCATTTTCATTAGTTATCTGAGCCATATCTTCTGGATAATTTCCTGCAGCTTCTCCATCAGCGCTTGCTGCTTCACCTTGTACTCTTATGTTATAGAGACAGTTTCTCTCCTTAAACCTCATGAACCAACATCTGCTTGTTTCACACTTTTCTTCTTCAGATTCTCCCCTCTCTCTTAGTCTTCATGGAAGTAAAAACAGTTTGGAGAAGGCAATGGAAACCCACTCCAGTACTCTTGGCTGGAAAATCCCGTGGACGGAGGAGCCTGGTGGGCTGCAGTCCATGGGGTTGTTAAGAGTCGGTCACGACTGAGTGACTTCACTTTCACTTTTCACTTTCATGCATTGAAGAAGGAAATGGCAACCCACTCCACAGTTCTTGCCTGGAGAATCCCAGGGACGGGGGAGCCTGGTGGGCTGCCGTCTATGGGGTCGCACAGAGTCAGACACGAGTGAAGTGACTTAGCAGCAGTGGCAGCAGCAGCAGGGCCTACTTTAAGGGGATGCTTTGGCTGACTTGGTCTTCTATCCAGACTACTAAAACTTTTTTTCCATATCAGCAATAAGGCTGTTCCTCTATCTTACCATGAGTGTGTTAACTGGAGTAGTCCTTTTTCGTTCAAGAACTTTTCCTTTGCATTCACAATTTAGTTAACTGTTTGACAGATGAGGCCTAACTTTTGACATGCTTGACTTTCAAAATGCCTTCCTCACTAAGCATAATTATTTGTAGCTTTCAATTTAGTGTGGGATATGTGTGACTTTTTTTCATTTGAATAATTAGAAGCCATTGTAGGGTTGTTAACTGGTCTAATTTCACTATTATTGTATCACAGGGAATAGGGAGACCCAAGGGGAAGGAAAGAGACAGAGGAAAGACCAGTCTGTGGAGCAGTTAGAGCACATGCAACATTTACTAAGTTTGTCCTCTTATATGGGCATGGTTCATGGTGCCTCAAAGCAATCACAATAGTAACATCAAAGATCACTTATCACAGATAGCTATAACAAACTTAACAGTAATGAAAAAAGTTTGAAATATTGCAAAACTTACCAAAATATGACATAGAGATTTGAGTGAGTAAATGTTGTTGGAAGAACGGCACAGGTAGACTTGGGTGAGTAAAACCCATGCGCTGAAATAATTCATAAATTATCACACATTGATTTACTCCATAACATTCATTTTTATTTTTTTCATATTAGCACTGATTAATTACATTATTATAGTTAAGATTTTGACAAAATCTTTGTGTTAAAGACAAAAGTAGCTAAATATATGTTTTGTGTGCTATTATAATATTATTATTGGTAACCAATATACAGTAAATAATTGTTGATATCTTAAATTCAAAAAATTGTTTTCTTTTTCTTCCAGAGAACATGATTTGTTCTGCACGTAAGGATTTTTCCATTGTATCATTAAACATTTTGTGCATCTTCCATACTATATATACCAAACTTAATTGGCTTAACAAAATTAGTTATCAACCTCATAATCTGAGGTCATGTCCGACAATAGTTTAAGGTCAAGTTTAGTATATGTTTTCTTAATTTCTACTGTTTTGGATATATGCAAAAATAGTGACATAATATTTGAATTATTAAAAAAACATCCCCAGTGTCCTAACTTGATCATTCTCCTGCTCAAAAACATTTCAAAAATTTTAAAAATATTTAAATTAAATATTAATTTTAAAATTAATACAAATGTTAATAATGACAATTTACATTTTACAAGTGCTTTAACATGATATTAACCCTAAGGAAGTGTGCAGCCAATATAAACAAAGATAGTACTGGACTTCTTTCTTTTTTTTTTTTTTTTTAGTGCTGGACTTCTTAAAGCTGTTCTTGGAAATCTTGGGTGGAAGAGGTGTTAATTATTTGCATAAGTTTTAACAATTATCTGAATATCTCTAGAATACTTCTAGTCTTGGCTTCTTTGCTTCCAATTCTCCTCTTCTCTCTTGTAGCCTTAGTCTCCGTCTCCCACTAATATTCACCATATTAATGTGGTAGCCATGGGGTGGCAATAAATGACTCCATGCTGGTACATCTATATTCTAATGATTTAATGCCTCTACTGATACTTACACATCATTATTTTTAAATTTCTATCTTCATTACTCTTAGGGGTGGATCAAAAAAGAGATTTCTGCAATTTATGTCAGGGAGTGTTTCGCCTATGTTTTCTTCCAAAAGTTTTATAGTATCTGGCCTTATTAAAGACCATTTAGGTCTTTAAACCATTTTTGATTATTGTATAAGATGTTAGGAGGTGTTCTAATTTCATTCTTTTAGATGTAACTGTTTAGTTTTCCCAGCACCACTCATTGTAGAGATTGTGTTTTATTCATTTTATATTCTTGCCTTCTTTGTCATAGGTTAGTTGACACAACTAAAGCGACTTAGCAGCAGAAGCAGTTGACCATAGGTGTGTGGATAAGGATGTTCAATGTAGCACAGGGAACTCTACTCAGTACTCTATATTGATGTATATGGGAAAATAATCTTTAAAAAAGAGTGGACATATGTAAATGTATAACTGATTTTTTTTATCCACTGACCCTGTGGGAAAATATAGCTTTCTCAATGAGTTACAGCTTCACAGTCATTTAACATTCAGTGATATTCTAGAAAGCATCTAGAATATAGATTCTTTCTTTATTAAAATGCCCAATTAACCTGTATCTTAATCTAAATCCAAGTGTTTAACTAACAGAAAGTGCTCTTAAATGTTGACAGTTTTTCACTCTTTTACCTTCCTCCTTCCCCTTCCAGATTTCCTCTTCTTTTCTTTTTTACTCTTTCCAGAAGATACCATGTGAGCAAACAGTTGATATGAAGATGTGTCTGTCATGAATGGAAACAGTTGTGTGGAAGTAACTGTTTGCTAGGAAAGTTATAAAAGTTGTAATTAGAATTATAGTGTAGACAAAGGGGGGATTCCCAGGTAGCACAGTGGTAAAGAATCCACCTGTCAATGCTGCAGGAGACACAGGAGACACTGGTTCCATCCCTAGATCAGGAAGATCTCCTAGAGAAACAAATGCTAACACACTCCAGTATTCTTGCCTGGAAAATTCCATGGACAGAGGAGCCTGCTGGGCTATAGTCCATGGAGAAGCAAAGAGTCAGAAGTGACTGAGCAAGCACAGGGGAAGGAGGGAAGCTCAAAGCCAGTGCATAGAAGAATTTAATGACCAAGTTGATAAGATTAGACCTTATCCTCCAAGGAACAGGAAATCAATGAAAATGTCTGTGAGTGAATGCTGGGGGAAAGTTTTGGTGGATTCATATGATATTTCATGAAAATTACTCCAAAAGGAAGAGTGATAGATGAAAACCAGTGTAAACACTTAGGAGATAACCATGGCATTAACTCGGAGAAGGCAATGGCAACCCACTCCAGGACTCATGCCTGGAAAATCCCATTGACAGAGGAGCCTGGTAGGCTGCATTCCATGGGATGGCTAAGATTCGGACACGACTGAGAGATTTCACTTTCACTTTTCACTTTTCTGGAATGGAGAAGGAAATGACAACCCACTCCATTGTTCTTGCCTGGAGAATCCCAGGGACAGGGGAGCCTGGAGGGCTGCCATCTATGGGGTCGCAGAGTTGGACATGACTGAAGCGACTTAGCAGCAGCAGCAGCATGGCATTAACTTGGTTTCATTGTCATAAACATGGCAATCTCATGGTATTAGCATGCAGTTACAACTGTATAGTGAAGGAAAAGTGAGAAGTCCAATTGTAGATAGTGGCAAAGCAAATGGTTAGGAAAAGGTGAATGCATGAGATTTTTCAGGAGAGACTGTACTTACTTTGTATCAAGGAGAATTTTAAGGGTCTCTGTTTTTTTCACCAATTTTATTGGTAGAATTACTATATTATTACTTTAAAAATCTAAACACAAGCTTGTTCATATTTAGAGCATAACATGATAAGTAAAGTTTCCAGTGTAAGACAACTAATGTCAAAAATAAAGTCTTAAATTGATATAATGATTCTAAATAAGAGTAGAATACAATACTAAGACAAACGGCAACTAAATAAAGATATGGTATTGACAAAGAGGGAAAAAAGAAATCTAGAAATATTTGTGCAAACTGCAATCAAACTACGGCATTATTACTGAATATTTAAATAAGCAAGTTTGAGATATGAAGGTTATTAAAGTCTCACATGATACATGAACCAAGATAATAATGGCCTCCATATAAACATTTTTTTTTCAAAAAGAGCAATACTACTTTTTCATATATTATGTGGATTGCTATTGGGTAGATAATGTATAACTAGAAGTTATATGAACTATTTATGCTGTTCATTAACTCATTGTGTAGAAGCAGTGAACTCTTATTTCTATACTGGTCATAAATCAAGTGATGAATCCATGCAAATATAGCCATCCTAGAATGCAATGCATCCCTGGTGAACCAAGGTCTATGATACATATTCAGCCTAAGAGCCTGCATTCATATTCAGCCTAAGAGTCTGCATACATTTTCCATGCTACACAAACATGCATTTATTAGCTTAGCAGACTCTGCCAATACAAAGCTATATAAAACAACTCAAAAGTTGTGTCTTTGAACACTTTTACTAGTTAAATAGTGCACAGAAATTATAAATGAAGGAATAGTTTTAAAGACCACACGAAAGTGTGCATTGGTCTCAAAGGAAATTATTATAAATTGTGTCATTTTAAAACATAACTTACCCTTTTTACTATACTTGAAGTTATGTCACTTGAGCTTCCCTTATATCTCAGTTGGCAAAGGATCTGTCAGCAATGAAGGAGACTCAGGTTTGATCCCTGGGTTAGGAAGATAACTTGGAGAAGAAAATGGCAACCCACTGTAGCATTCTTGCCTGAAGAATCCCATGGACAGAGGAGACTGGCAGGCTACAGTCCATGGGGTCACAAGAATCGGACACAACTTAGCAACTAAATCACCACCACCATGTCAATTAAAATAACAAGAATTCAGTAGTTTTATCAGTTAATGAGATTCTATGCATGCCACTATTTCATTGGTTCATAAACTGTGTCCCTTATTACTTTAACATCATCCCGTTTAATGCCATACACACAAACCGGCACTTCACTCTGTTAACCAAGATAAATTATGTTAATATTCATCTAGTTAATGGCAGATATGTTAGAAACCATTTCAGTAGTCAAAGCAGGAAAAAAAAAAAGACAGAATATCAATGTGTATAAGTGAAGAAAGTATGATGCAAGTTGTTGGTTAAACTACAAAGAAAATGCTGAGATGCCACACAAGGAAGGTATTGCAACTCATAAATTACCATAACAGGAAGTTTCCATTCCATAAACTGCGAAAACTTGGAGATGGAGACTGGAGACAGGACGGTGATACTGGAGCCCAGAGGCCAACATCACATGACAGAGGTTGGAATCAGGTGAGTTTATCTGGCTGGAATGGACTTGAAGGAAATACTGCCTCTGCTAGAAAATGACTCCTGAGATAGAGTAGGAGGGAAAGTAAGAGTCTGGCTGCTCTGGGAGCCTTGCTAGCCAATCCTCGGCCAGTTCTTGCCAGAGGTATAACCCAGAGGGAAGTCAATTGACCTGAGAGACTGGGAAAGAAAGCTTCTGAAGTTCATGTTCCTGAAACACAGGCTAGAGGAGCTGAAGTGCAAAGGGAGTAATAAGGGGGCAAACAGGCCCTCAGATTAACTG
Organism: Ovis canadensis; assembly: GCF_042477335.2. Taxonomy (NCBI): domain Eukaryota; kingdom Metazoa; phylum Chordata; class Mammalia; order Artiodactyla; family Bovidae; genus Ovis; species Ovis canadensis. The sequence continues at coordinate 141,031,320 of NC_091245.1, forward strand.
AAATTGCAAGGCTTCACAGGTGGTGCTAGTGGTAAAGAACCCACCTGCCAATGCAGGAAACGTAAGAGAGATGGATTCAATCCCTGGGTTGGGCAGACCCCCTGGAAGAGGGCATAGGAACCCACAGCATTATTTTTGTCTGGGGAATCCCATGGACAAAGGAGCCTGGCGGACGGCACTCCATAAGGTCACAGAGTTTAACAGGACTGAAACAATTTAGTACACAAGCACAGGGAATCTGCTCGTTTGAATTCTGAGAAATCTGCTATGTCCATTAATTAAGCATTGTGCAATAAAATTATCTAAAATGTTGACCAACGATTCAAGTCCTACACTTAGTGCAGAAGGAGGAATCCAGAAGAATGGTTAGAAAATTGCATGTTGTGAATAGCATGAATTGACTTCAACTCTTAGGATGGTACATATTTTTTGAAGCATCTGCTGAAAGGAAAAAATATGCTTTGCTAAAATTAATAAAACATCATTTATCCTTCCTTCCTACATACAGAATATTTATTTAGACTATTTGATCTCATTTTAATTTTAACTTTTCAAGGGTCCTGAAATAGGAGAAAGACTACCTGTTGTAGACTAGAGCCTTCAGAACAGGATTTGTTTTCTGATTATGACATTTGCTGGCTCAGTACCTTTTGGTAAACTATTACTTCTCTGAGGTTTATTTCCCTTCTGTAATAATGACTTCTAGGTATACCTTACAGAAGTATTGAATTCAAACAAGAAATGGTACCCATTTTAAAAGCCACAAGGTATATTAAATTATGAAACATAATATTTAATATTTTAATCTTTATTGAAATATGATTATAAAATTGAACTACATTTAGCTCTTTATTAAAATGTTAACATGCCAATTATTTTCAATTATTGTTTTGAGAAATTCAATTATAATATGAAATTAAAAATAAGAGTCAAGCAAAAACTGATAAGGCAAAAAACTTGTTTATGAAAAAAAAAAAATCTATTGAGCTAGGGGTACTAATTTGTCTTGAGAAGGAATCATGTTTAGACTGAGGTGGTTTAAAAATTATGCCCTTAAATCATTTCATGATAAGTAAGTCTTTTATAAAGTTATATTTGTTTTATTATAATACAGAAACCCATTATATCTAGTAGTTTACAAATATCATGAATAAAGTCTTTTTACAAAGAATCTATAGATATTTTGAGCTCAAAATGAAATTTTGTGAGCATATGTCTGTGTGTGAGTGTGTGTGTGTGTGTGTTGTGTGTTTTCTGTAAGAGAAAAATTTGGTTTAGCCTTGATCCAAGATACAGGCCACTTTAAATTCATCCAGCACCATTAAAGAAGTATACTTTAAATTAGTTTGATTTTATCAAGGCAATTTATTTTACCCTCATACAAATGCAGGAAAGATTTATAATGAGTGTCTTTATCTCATAAAATAACTAAATGAGTTTTCTGCTTTAAAAGTACTTAAATCATAACAGTTCCTCCATTTATGCAACAATTTATGCTTTCAGCAATACAAGCATGATATCAAAATCTGTTATTTCTTGTATCTTTTTTTACAAGTGAATTGTTTATAACTCAGTTTAATCGAATTATTCTTTGTTGTGTTTTCTAAAACCAGTTGTATATTTATCACCAAAAGTCTTATCTATATCACCATTATCGTTAATCATTTGTGAATTACTTAGCTTCTTAAGCATTTTATGGCCTCCATTTCCTTTACTATCTGGTCTTCCCTTCAGTTCAGTTCAGTCGCTCAGTCGTGTCTGACTCTTTGTGACCCCATGAATTGCAGCACGCCAGGCCTCCCTGTCCATCACCAACCCCCGGAGTTCACTCAGATTCACATCCATCGAGTCAGTGATGCCATCCAGCCATCTCATCCTCTGTTGTCCCCTTCTCCTCCTGCCCCCAATCCCTTCCAGCATCAAAGTCTTTTCCAATGAGTCAACTCTTCACATGAGGTGGCCAAAGTACTAGAGTTTCAGCTTTAGCATCATTCCTTCCTAAGAAATCCCAGGGCTGATCTCCTTCAGAATGGACTGGTTGGATCTCCTTGCAGTCCAAGGGACTCTCAAGAGTCTTCTCCAACACCACAGTTCAAAAGCATCAATTCTTCAGCACTCAGCCTTCTTCACAGTCCAACTCTCACATCTGTACATGACCACTGGAAAAACCATAGCCTTGACTAGACGGACCTTAGTCGGCAAAGTAATGTTTTCCCTTAGAAATAGCTAAAGTCAAATGTTTTCAATTTAGAGTAGCTTTTTCAGTAAAATATTTCAAAATTCTATCAGTCTTCCCTGTATTTGAGCAAATAACTTTGCATAGTTTTCACTGATATAATCATAGAACAATTTTGTTGACTTAATAGTGATCTTAAATTTAGCAAAAATAAATCACAAAAATCCAAATGAAGTAGTAAAACTTGAATGTTTTCTTGACAATTGGAAAAATTTCTTTTGATCACAATTATTTGTGGCTCTTTGGCATGGTGGTACCACGAAAGTCACATTTTGTTTTCATTTTTCCCTTCCAACAGTGACATGCCTGACAAAATATGAATCAATATCCCATGTCAGATAAAAACACAGTGACACCAGTGAGCTAGGTGTAGGTGCTGGCAGGTAATAGAGGAAAAGAGTGGCTGCCCTCTTTGAGTTTAAAGTGAAGATTTTTGAAAAAATGACACTATACCAATATGCAGGCACACTGCAGGCATTTTGTGACTGACCCTCTTTCTGTAATTGTCAATCTGTCTTGGCAATAAGTTTCAAACTTTTGCAAGGACACAGATTCTTAGAGTTATAGGGCAAGTATTTAGAGAAAATCATGTCCAAGTGCCTTAAAATAGTGATTGAAAATACAGAGACACTTGTTCTTTAGCTAATGAGCTACAGATGTGAAGCTGACGTGCTTAAGCTTTGAAAAGTACCAGCATCATCACAGTCACGGATGTTTGCCAGGAGAGTCTGCTTCTCATCCTGAGAATGGTCCACTCTGTCTACAAACAGTTGGTTATCAGGGGTCATCAGAGTCCTGTCCTTCCAGGTTTCCTGAAGGCTAATAAAGGCCTCTTTCACCAATACTTTGACAGCCCTTCTGTTGGTCATATATAATTAAGTCTCGGTAATAAATTTATGCTCTTTGAAATAACTAGAACAGTTTCTGTTTTTCTGAAATAAACAAAACTTATATGTCATAATTCTATTTAAGTCTGTGTCCCACAACTTATTGAGAGCAAGAACTGATAAAAATTTATCGGATCGTTCAGTTAGAATATTATAGCAGAAAAAACATATTGAAGCCATGTGAGGACAACACATTGGATTTATATAGATATATATGAAGCCTTCAAAAGATGCTTTATATGAGAAATATATACAGATTTTCTATATTGTAAACTAATACAAATGTATTATTGATGTTTCACATTATCAAATTATTTGGCTCAATTAAAAATGTTAGTATGCTATCAAACTAATGTATGTGTATATATACACATACGCACACACATACATATATATACTCAATATTTTTGAATAGTTACATGGACCAAGATTCTGTCATAAATACTCTTCACTTAATAACTCATTTAATTCTCAAAAAGGTCTTATTGTACATTTTTATTTATTTTGCATCTAAAGAAACTGAATAAAGTGACATTCATAAATTAACATTTCAAAAGATAGAAATTAAATCTATTCAATCTATCTCCTGGAAAAAAAAAAAATGCTCTTACACACCATACTTCCCCTCATGAAGACTTTGTTCCCAAATCTAATCATTTAGGAATACAGTCTGAATGATGTTTATTTTATCACAGTTTATGTGATAAAGGGGGCTTCCCTCATAGCTCAGTTGGTAAAGAATCTGCCTGCAATGAAGGAGACCTGGGTTCAATCCCTGGGTTGGAAAATCCCTTGGAGAAGGGAAGGGCTACCCACTCCAGTATTCTGGCCAGAAGAATTCCATGGGCACCCCATTCCAGTACTCTTGCCTGGAAAACCCCATGGACGGAGGAGCCTGGTGGGCTGCAGTCCATGGGGTCGCTAAGAGTCTGACATGACTGAGTGACTTCACTTTCACTTTTAACTTTCATGTATTGGAGAAGGAAATGGCAACCCATTCCAGTGTTCTTGCCTGGAGAATCCCAGGGACGGGGGAGCCTGATGGCTACCGTCTATAGGGTCGCACAGAGTCAGACACGACTGAAGTGACTTAGCAGTAGCAGCAAACAGTCCATGGGGTCGCAAAGAGTGGGACACGACTAAGTGACTTTCACTTTATGTGATAAAATTAATATTGTTAGTTATAAAATACATTTTTTAGATAACCAACTTAATATATTTTATAACTAACATAAATGTCATAAAATATATTTGAGAGGACTTATTTTATGGTTGTTGGCAAGTAAAATTTTCTAATATTTATATCTGCATAAAGTGTGATAAAATAGATGTCAGACAGACTTAAATTAAAATAGAAAGGTAGCTGTAGCCATTGATAGAAAAAGAGGGAAAAAAAGAAAACCTCTCAAGAACAACAAAAACAGTAGCTATATAATTCTGATTTAAACTGCTGTGTATGAGAAATTGTGTTGAAATTTTACTTCAAAAAAAGGTAGCTATTAAATACATTATCTTTTGAAAGTATATATTATATCTGTTCCTGATATATATTTTGAAAACAGAAATATTGGTCTTAAATAAGAAGTAGGGATTTAGAATGCATAGATCTATAGGTGAATACAAAGTCCACGGCACATTTTGCTATTGATCTTCTTCTTCTCCAATGCACTCACAGGAGTGAAACAATGAAAGTCTGGAAGCACTGGGGGTAAAAATCTGTGAATTTTCTGGAGGAAAGTTTCTATCACAGATGGGACTTCTTTAAAAGGAGCTCATGTTGCCCTTGATGGTACCATTGCTTGATGGCCTGTCTCGACCACAATTAAGCTGCTGCAATCACAGTGGAAAACGGAAGAGCAGAGCAGAAGGAATTGTAAGAATCATCTGTGAGCTGCTTATAGATTTTTTAAATAAATTTTACCCGGTGCTCTCTCTTTAACCTTCTGTTGATGCTTTGAATAACTCTGTAATTCTAAACACCTGCTCCTTGCAACAACAAATCCAGGTCTCATGTCTATAGGGAATATATGGGAAGAAATTTGCTGACAAACTCAGTTGCTATGTCATTTTAATTATTAATATGACATATCATGACACATTATTTAAAGCTATACTTCTCTAATACTTGAGTTCACGTAACATAGATTTCAAAGAAATTTCTATTTCTCATGATCTTAAAATATAGAATGAGTGGCCTTCTCATACATTTCCTTGTAATGAGGTGCTGCCTTGGGCTAGCCTATTCCAAAAACATTGCCAAGTGAAAGTGATATCATTATTAGGCTAATAGTGACTTCTCTAAGTATATATATGTACTTCTCTAAGTGTATATATATAAAAGGAGGAAATGGCAACCCTCTCCAGATTTTCTTGCCTGGAAAATTTCATGGACAAAGGAGGCTGGTGTGCTACAGTCCATGGGGTTACAAAGACTTGGACGCAAATGAGTGACTGAACACACACATACACGTGTGTGTGCACATATGTATGTATATGTACATGTATGTATATATGTATGTGTGTATAACCACCACAAATATCAGTGCTAATTTTTGACACATAAATCACAACTAAATTGGCAGTTTTTCCAAATTTTCTGACTTAAGGAATTAGCAACTAGTAAATCTTATGTTTTCAGAATTGATACTCAATAAAGCAAAAAAAAAATGCCATTAGTAAGTCATAAATGATTTAACACGCACTTTTTTTTGGGCTCAATGAAAGCTGTACCAAAAAAGATGTAAAGATATGTACACATTTTTTCATCTGAACAAAATAAAAGCCAGAGGCATGATATTATATGTTTGGAAGAATAACACTTCTACATCATCACTGTTTTTTGGACTCACCTTAAACTTTTATGGCTACATTTAAGATAACTTTAAAAGATTCATATTGAACTTCATCCTATAAATAAATATATATATTACAAATATGGGTATATATATATCTTACTTATATTGGTATGTATACATGTATACATACATATATTAAACACTAACACATGCATATGTACACACATATTTATATCTATCTGTCTGGTTGTTTTAATACAAGTAGTCTATGAATTGAAACATCTAAAACAGTAAGTTAACTTGTGAGATATTCTGTGGAATATCAATAGAATGTTGATTTGTAAAATTCCCTAATTTAATTGTATTACTATTTGAGTTAAATTCTGTCAATCATAAAGGAAAACAAGGAGCATGACTCAACAGAAAGAGATTTAAGGGAATAGAAATAACCAAGAAACTTATCTGAGGTGCAATTTATACTATTTTGAATAGCTTTTTCACTCTCCTCTTTCACCTTTTCAAGAGGCTCTTTAGTTCCTCTTTGCTTTCTGCCATTAGGGTGATGTCATTTGCATATCTGAGATTATTGATATTTCTTCCAGCAGTCTGGATTCCAGTCCAGCATTTCACATAATGCATTCTGCATGTAAGTTAAATATGCAGTGTGACAATATACAGCCTTGATGTACTGCTTTCCCAATTTGGAACCAATCCATTCTTTCATGTCCAGTTCTACCTGTTACTTCTTGACCTGCATTTAAATTTCTCAGGAGGCAGATAAGGTGGTCTGGTATTCCAGTCTCTTTAAGAATTTTCCACAGTTTGTTGTGATCCATACAGTCAAAGCCTTTGGCATAGTCAAGAAAGCAGAAGTAGATGCTTTTCTGAAACTCTGTCACTTTTTTGATGATCCAGCAGATGCAGGAAATTTGATCTCTGATTCCTCTGCCTTTAAACCCAGGTTGTGCATCTGGAAATGCTTGGTTCACATACTGTTAAAGTCTAGTTTGAAGGATTTTGAGCATTACCTTGCTAGCATGTGAAAGGAATGCAATTGTGCAGTAGTTTGAGCATTCTTTGGCATTGCCTTTCTTTGTGATTGGAATGAAAACTGACCTTTTCCAGCCCTGGGTCCACTGCTGAGTTTTCCAAATTTGCTGGCATATTCAGTGCAGCACTTTACCAGCATCATCTTTTATTTGAAATATCTCAGAAGAAATTCCATCACCTCCACTAGTAATGCTTCCTAAGGCCCAGTTGACTTCACACTCTGGGATGTCTGGCTCTAGGTAAGTGATTACACCATTGTGGTTATCTGGGTCATCAAGACCTTTTTTTGTAATTGTTCAAAAATGATTTTTTTTCATACATCTTATTTGAAAAAGTAGCCTTCCATTTGTACCCAAAGTGTTTTAAAGGAGTAACATATAAACAATGTAAAATATTAAATAGAGGTAAATAGAGATACATATTATATTGATTATATCAACAAATGTACTATAGTCTGGATTGTTATCCCCAAAATTTGTATCATGAAACCCTACTATCTAGTGTGATGAGATTTAGAAGAGGTCATAAATATAGGGAGCCATAATAGGATTAGCATTCTTAAAAAGTGGGCAGAAGACCTAAATAGACATTTCTCCAAAGAAGACATATAGAGGGCCATAAGGTACATGAAAGATGGTTCAGTTCAGTTGCTCAGTCGTGTCTGACTGTTTGCAACCCCATGAACTGCAGCATGCCAGGCCTCCCTGTCCATCACCATCTCCTGGAGTTTACCCAAACTCATGTCCATTGAGTCGGTGACGCCATCCAACCATCTCATCCTCTGTCATTCCCTTTGCTTTTTAATATGTTCTCTAGGTTGGTCATAACCTTTCTTCCAAGGAGTAATTATTCAAGAAATGCAAATCAAAACTACAATGAGATATCACCTCACCCAGGTCAGAAGAGCCTTCATCAAAAAAAAAATCTATAATTAATAAATGCTAGAGATGGTCAAGAGAGAAGGGAAATCTCTTATATTGTTAAGAGGAATGTAAATTGGTGCAGCCACTATGGAGAAAAGTATGAAGTTTCCTTAAGAAATTAAAAAGAGACTTACCATATGATATGGCAATCCAACTCCTTGGCATACACCTGGAGAAGAAGATGGTCTTGAAGGAAACATGTACCTCAATATTCCATACACACAGCCCTGTTTGCAACAGCCAAGCCATGGAAGCAACCTAAATGTCCATCAACAGAAGAATAAATCAAGAAAACATGGTAAACATATACAATAAAATATTACTCAGCCATTACAAAGAATGATATAAGGCCGTTTGCAGCAATATGGATGGACCTACAAATCGTAATGCTGAATGAAATAAGTTAGATAAAGACAAATATCATATGATATCACTTGCATGTGGAATCTTTAAAAAATGTTATTAAAGAACTTATTTACAAAACAGAAGCAGACTCACAGACTTAGAGAATGAACTTATGATTACCAGTGGGGAAGTGTGGAGAGGAGGATTAGTTAGGGAGTTTGGGACTGACATGAGCACATTGCTGTATTTATAATGAATACCCAACAAGGACCTATTGTATCGCACATGGAACTTGTCTCAAAATTCTGTAACAACCTAATTGGGAAAAGAATTTGAAAAAGAATAGAAATAGAATAGAATAGTTGATGTATAACTGAGTCACTTTGTTGTGCAGCTGAAACTAATAAACAACATTGTGAATCAACTATACTTCAATATAAAATAAAGCTATTAAAAATAAAAATAAAGCAACAACCCCTCGACAAACACACACACAAAGAATTGACAATGGAGGATACATTCTTTCTCTACTACATGAGGACATATTCAGAAGGTGACTACACACAAGCTAGGAAGAGAACAATCAAGAGAAATTGACCTAGTTGGTATCCTGGGTTAGGCTCCAGCCACTAGAACTATGAGAAGATAAATCTCAACTAAGCCTCCAGAGTATGGTGTGCCACTATAGTAGCTGAGCAGATGAAGCCAATACACTGAGAAAAAATTTTGTAAATATGACTAAATATTCCTGAAATATAAACAAGTTGATATGATCTGTTTGGTTCAGTTTAGTCATTCAGTCATGTCCAACTTTTGTGACCCCTTGAATCGCAGCACGACAGGCCCCCCCTCTCTATCACCAACTACCGGAGTTCACTCAAACTCATGTCCATTGAGTCAGTGATGCCATCCATCCATCTCATCCTCTGTTGTCCCCTTCTCCTCCTGCGCTCAATCCCTCCCAGCATCAGGGTCTTTTCCAATGAGTCAGCTCTTCGCTTGAGGTGGCCAAAGTACTGGAGTTTCAACTTTAGCATCAGACCTTCCAATGAACATCCAGTGCTGATCTCCTTCAGAATGGACTGGTTGGATCTCCTTGCAGTCCAAGGGACTCTCAAGAGTCTTCTCCAACACCACAGTTCAAACGCATCAATTCTTCAGTTCTCAGTTTTCTTCACAGTCCAAATCTCACATCCATACATGACCACTAGAAAAACCATAGCCTTGACTAGATAGACCTCTGTTAGCAAAGTAATATCTCTGCTTTTTAATATGCTATCCAGGTTGATCATAACTTTCCTTCCAAGGAATAAGCGTCTTTTAATTTCATGGCTGCAATCACTGTCTGCAGTGATTTTGGAACCGAAAACAACAAAGTCAGGCACTGTTTCCACTGTTTCCCCATCTATTTGCCATGAAGTGATGGGCCAGATGCCATGATCTTTGTTTTCTGAATGCTGAGCATAGCGCAACTTTTTCATTCTCCTCTTTCACTTTCATCAGGAGGCTTTTTAGTTCCTTTTCACCTTCTGCCATAAATGGGGTGTCATCTGCATATCTGAGGTTATTGACATTTCTCCGGGCAATCTTGAGTCCAGCTTGTGCTTCTTCCAGGCCAGCATTTCTCATGATGTGCTCGGCATAAAAGTTAAATAAGCAGGGTGACAATATACAGCCTTGACGTACTCCTTTTCCTATTTGGAACCAGTCTCTGTTCCATGTCCAGTTCTAACTGTTGTTTCCTGCCTACCTACAGCTTTCTCAAGAGGCAGGTCAAGTGGTCTGGTATTCCCATCTCTTCCAAATTTTCCAGTTTCTTGTGATCCACACAGTCAAAGGCTTTGGCATAGTCAATAAAGCAGAAATGAATGTTTTTACGGAACTCTGTTGCTTTTTCGATGATCCAGCAGATGTTGGCAATTTGATCTCTAGTTCCTTTGCCTTTTCTAAAACCAGCTTGAACATCTGGAAGTTCAGTTCATATTGCTGAAGCCTGGCTTGGAGAATGTTGAGCATTACTTTTCTAGCATGTGAGATGAGTGTAATTGTGTGGTAGTTTGAGCATTCTTTGGCATTGCCTTTCTTTGGGATTGGAATGAAAACTGACCTCTTCCAGTCCTGTGGCCACTGCTGAGTTTTCCAAATTTGTTGGCATATTGAGTGCAGCACTTTCACAGCATCATCTTTCAGGATTTGAAATAGCTCCACTGGAATTCCATCACCTCCACTAGCTTTGTTCCTAGTGATGCTTTTTAAGGCCCATTTGACCTCTCATTCTGACTCTAGGTGAGTGATAACACCATTGTGATTATCTTGGTCATGAAGCTCTTTTCTGTACATTTCTTCTCTGTATTCTTGCCATCTCTTCTTTATATCTGCTGCTTCTGTTAGGTCCATACAATTTCTGTCCTTTATTGAGCCCATCTTTGCATTAAATGTTCCCTTGCTATCTCTAATTTTCTAGACAAGATCTCTAGTCTTTCCCATTCTGTTGTTTTCCTCTGTTTCTTTGCATTGATTGCTGAGGAAGGCTTTTTCATCTTTCCTTGCTATTCTTTGGAACTCTACATTCAGAAGCTTATATATCTTCCTCTCTCCTTTGTTTTTGGCTTCTCATCTTTTCACAGCTATTTGTAAGGCTTCCCCAGACAGCCATTTTGCTTTTTTGCATTTCTTTTCCGTGGGGATGGTCTTGATCCCTGTCTCCTGTACAATGTCACGAACCTCCATCCATAGATCATTAGGCACTCTCTCTATCAGATCTAGTCCCTTAAATATATTTCTCCTTCCACTGTATAATAATAATGGATTTGATTTAGGTCATACCTGAGTGGTCTAGTGGTTTTCCCTTCTTTCTTCAATTTCAGTCTGAATTTGGCAATAAGGAGTTCATGATCTGAGCCACAGTCAGCTCCTGGTCTTGTTTTTGTTGGGTGTATAGAGCTTCTCCATCTTTGGCTGCAGAGAATATAATCAATCTGATTTCAGTGTTGACCATCTGGTGATGTCCATGTGTAGAGTCTTCTCTCGTGTTGTTGGAAGAGGGTGTTTGCTATGACCAGTGCATTTTCTTGGCAAAACTCTATTAGTCTTTGCCCTGCATCATTCCACATTCCAAGGCCAAATTTGCCTGTTACTCCAGGTGTTTCTTGACTTCCTACTTTTGCATTCCAGTCCCCTATAATATGAAGGACATCTTTTTTGGGTGTTTGTTCTAAAAGGTCTTGTAGGTCATCATAGAACTGTTCAACTTCAGCTTCTTCAGTGTTACTGGTTGGGGCACAGGCTTAGATCTCTGTGATACTGAATGGTTTTCCTTGTAAACAAACATATCATTCTGTCATTTTTGAGACTGCATTCAAGTATTGCATTTCAGACTATTTTGTTGACCATGATGTATACTCCATTTCTTCTAAGGGATTCCTGCCCACAGTAGTAGATATAATGGTCATCTGAGTTAAATTCACCCATTCCAGTCCATTTTAGTTTGCTGATTCCTTGAATGTCAACGTTCAGTCATGCCATCTCCTGTTTGACCACTACCAATTTGCCTTGATTCATGGACCTGACATTCCAGGTTCCTATGCAATATTGGTTTTTACAGCATCAGATCTTGCTTCTGTCACCAGTCCCATCCTCAGCTGGGTGTTGTTTTTGCCTTGGCTCTATCCCTTCATTCTTTCTGGAGTTATTTCTCCATATTAGGCACCTATCGACCTGGGGAGTTCCTCTTTCAGTATTCAATCATTTTGTCTTTTCCTACTGTTCGTGGGGTTCTCAAGGCAAGACTACTGAAGTGGTTTGCCATTCCCTTTTCCAGTGGACCACATTCTGTCAGACCTCTCCACCATGACCCGTCCATCCTTGGTGGCCCCACACAACATGGCTTAGTTTCATTGAGTTAGTTAGACAAGGCTGTGGTCCATGTGATCAGATTGGCTAGTTTTCTGTGATTATGGTTGCAGAGTGTCTGCCCTCTAATGTCCTTTTGCAACACCTAACGTCTTACTTGGGTTTCTCTTACCTTGGACAAGGGGTATCTCCTCACGGCTGCTCCTCCAGACCTTGAATGTAGAGTAGCTTCTCTCAGCCCTTCTGCACCTGCACAGAGGCCGCTCCTTGGACATGGGGTTGCTCCTCTTGGCCGCCTCCCCTGACCTCGGGATATGATTAACATAAATTATATGAAGGGTTTTAATTAAAAAATATACACGCAAAATAGTGAGATAGTAAAAATTGGTACAAGTTCATGCAAGATATAAACATAGGCAAACTTGCCTGTGAAGTTGGAAAATGCAAATTTAAAAATATATCTACCTAGATGTGGAAACAGTGGAAACAGTGAGAGACTTTATTTTTTAGGTACTCCAAGATCATTGCAGATGGTGACTGCAGCCATGAAATTAAAAGACGCTTGCTTCTTGGAAGAAAAGTTATGGCCAACCAAGACAGCATACAGAAAAGCAGAGAACATATTTTGCCAACAAATTCCATCTAGTCAAAGCTATGTTTTTTCCAGAAGTCATGTATGGATATGAGAGTTGGACTATAAAGAAAGCTGAGCACCAGATAATTGATGCTTTTGAACTGTGGTGTTTGAGAAGATTCTTGAGAGTCCCTTGGACTGCAAGGAGAGCCAAGCAGTCTATCCTAAAGGATATCAGTCCTGAATATTCATTGGAAAGCTTGATGCTGAAGCTGAAACTCCAATACTTTGGGGTTAGTTTCAGCTGAAGCTGAAACTCCAATACTGATGTGATGATCTGACTCATTAGAAAAGACCCTGATGCTGGGAAATGTTGAGGGTGAAAGGAGAAGGGGATGACAGAGGATGAGATGGATGGATGGCATCACCGACTCAATGAACATGAGTTTGAGCAAGCTCCGAGAGTTTGGTGATGGACAGGGAAGCCTGGCATGCTCTAGTTCATGGGGTCACAAAAATTCAGACATAACTGAGCAACTGAACTGAACTACCTGTTTTTCATTTATCTATTTATCTATCCTTCTATCAAGTTGGGCTCAGTCACTGTTTACTAGTGTGTAGAATATGTAATGCTCCTAGAGTAAAATCTGGTAATTTTCAGTGTGACGAGGAGATCATGTCTTGATTTTCCACTTAAAAATGCAATGGGATTTCAGTGTTCACTTCAGCAACACATATACTAAAATTGGAATGATACAGAGAAGATTAGCATGGCCCCTGCACAAGGATGACACGCAAATTCCTGAAGTGTTCCATATTTTTAAAAAATACAATGGGAATTTAGAATTCTCTTCTTCTATTTAGACTTCAGTGTGCTGTGTATATGTCTGTAGAGGGGTTAGGGGGGAAAAATGGAGAACTTGCCCATACATTCTCGATTACTTAATATAACCCCAGTACTTTAGAATACTATCAACCAAGTTATTCATAAAATATTTTCCAAATTCCTTCATTTATGGACTTAATTTAGATCATATGAAGAGGATGAGAAGGACATTTTGGAAGATTGATTGCATGAGCAGTGGTGCATGAGCAAAGCCATGGCAAGTTGAAGATAGTAATGAGATTTATCCTGTAAAAAGTCTTACAGATTATATAAGGAGAAAATTGTGAATGGGTAATATAAGTTTCAAATAAGAATAGTCTGAGTAATTCTTATAATAAATTTTCATTGTTATGCCTGAGTAGATGATAAAAATTATAACACTCAGAACTCAAGTAGAATATTTAATTTCCTTATTTAACTTTAAGGGGACAAAATTTTGAAACTTCAGACTGTCACAGTAGAAATATATGCATAGGCTCCCAGTATCAAAATAAAAATTGCATATTAGTCTTTGCATTCAGGGTATGGACAACTGAACTCTACTCATAGTGCTCATCAGACAACTCCAGTTACCAATGACATATCCCTTCATCCTGGACCACAGAGTCCTTTTACTAGAACTGGTTCTACTACTTGCATATGGAGTTGGAGGCTGGACATCTGTGATAAGGCTAGGATGTTTAGTGGATTAGGTACACCATACACTCATTCTTTTGAAGTCTTTTATTCTGTGATAGACACTAGTGTGGAATCTGTGATCTGGCCTCATTGAACAAGAACTTACTCATCTTAGTTGTTATTCTTTTTTTTATTTTCAACTTTGCTGGCAATCAAAGTCTTTTCTCTTGCTCTAATCTATTCAAGGACATAGAGAAAAGTCCAATAATTTAGATAGGTAAAATGAGAAAAGATAACAATATTAAAATGAGAGTATTCATAGACTAGCTAATAGTCTTTAAGAGTGTGAGAAAAATACACATCTATTGTAATACAAATTCACTTATCAGAATATTATCCTGTTGCATGGAGAAATCCATTTCTTCATCTTTGTCCTTTCAACTGTACATACTCCTCCATAATCTTAGCAATAACCCATAGAGATAAGAGTCTTCAAGTATAACTGTTGATCACATGCAAAAACATTACTTTGATGGATTAAATTTTTCACTGATTAATGCTGGATGTTTGGTTGTTTAATGAGGGCTTTATCAGTTAGACTTAGGTTCAATTGAATCCAACATACATATTCAAACTAATAGCTATAAAAAGATAAAAATGGACTCCTTTCTTATAACATGATAATACAGAGGTAGGCATTTTGAAGGTAAACTAGCTCAGGATTTTGTGTTTTGTTGCTCTACATTGTTAGATAATGCCACAAGATCCAAGATGGCACCTCTGAAAGGCTTCCATCAAAATGCACAAATCTAGCAATTACAAAGAGAAAGTGCATTTCTTTTTTAACAATTAACTCCGTAGACATTCTATGGACAACTTTACATCTATTACATTCCAAACTTAATAACATGGGCATACTTACCTAAAGTCAAAGATGAAAAATGTAAGCTTTATACAAATTGGAAATGTTACCGAATCAAAATCTGTTTTTTCACTAATGAAGTTAAGCAGCATGGCTATTAAGAGAAAATGAACTGTCTCTGACCAAATCTCTTCACTATTTATCTGAAATATATGTCGAAGATGAGCTTTAAGTTTGTATTTTATGAGCATAAAGAAAAGCTTCAAATAGCCACAATCATGTACATAAGTACAGAACTTAATGATTTGACATTTTTACTGGTCTTCATTTCAGTTCAGTCTCTCAGTCCTGTCGGACTCTTTGCGACCCCATGAATCACAGCACGCCAGGCCTCCCTGTCCATCACCAACTCCCAGAGTTCACTCAGATTCACGTCCATCGAGTCAGTGATGCCATCCAGCCATCTCATCCTCTGCCGTCCCCTTCTCCTCCTGCCCCCAACCCCTCCCAGCATCAGAGTCTTTTCCAATGAGTCAACTCTTCTCATGAGGTGGCCAAAGTACTGGAGCTTCAGCTTTAGAATCATTCCTTCCAAAGAAATCCCAGGGTTGATCTCCTTCAGAATGGACTGATTGGATCTCCTTGCAGTCCAAGGGACTCTCAAGAGTCTTCTCCAACACCACAGTTCAAAAAGCATCAATTCTTCAGCGCTCAGCTTTCTTCACAGTCCAACTCTCACATCCATACATGACTACTGGAAAAACCATAGCCTTAACTAGATGGACCTTAGGACCTTAGTCAGCAAAGTAATGTCTCTGCTTTTGAATATGCTATCTAGGTTGATCATAACTTTTCTCTCAAGGAGTAAGCGTCTTTTAATTTCATGGCTGCAATCACCATCTGCAGTGATTTTGGAGCCCAAAAAATAAAGTCTCACACTGTTTCCACTGTTTCCCCATCTACTTCCCATGAAGTGATCTTAAAATGAATAAAAATTCTCTAACTCCATCACATCTGACATATTTATTCTTTATGTTTCTCCAAGACTCAATATTTTTCTTTATGTTGGAGTAATGATTCCGTGTTATCTAGAATGAATATTGCGATCTTTCTTTTTGACTATTTACGTAGATTAGACAGAGTAATAGCCCACTCAAATATGTCCATCCACATCCTAATCTCCCAAACCAGTTTAAAAAAAAAAAAAAAAGCTAATTTACGTGGTTAAGAATTTTACAGAGTTGACTGAATTATCTTGAGATGGGAAGATTATCATCTATTGTCACATTGGGGTCAACATAATTCAAAGAGTCTTTGTAAGGAGGATGCATGAGTATCAGAGGCAGAGAAAAAGTAATTTGAGAATACTATACTGATGGTTTTGAAGAACCGGGGAGAGGTCATGGGCAGAGGAATGAAGGCAGACTCAGAAGTCGGAAAAGGCAAGGAAACGGATTAATTTTCAACTGCCAAGGAACTCCAGAAGAATGAAGCCCTATCAGTTTTACTTTAGCCCACTGAGACTCCTGATGCACATAATAGTTAAATATAAACTGTTATTGTGTTAATCCACTAGTGTTAGTAGCTCAGTGGTGTCTGGTTCTTTGTGATCCCATGGACTGTAGCCTGCCAGGCTCTTTTGTCTATGAAATTCTCCAGGCAATAATACTGGAGTGGGTTGCCATTTATGTCTCCACGGGATCTTCCTAACCCAGGGAATGAGCCTATGTCTCCTGCACTGCAAAAAGATTCTTTACCTTGTAAGCCACTAAGTTTGTGGTAATTAGATCCTTGGCAGTTGAAAACTAATATGTTATATAACAAACAGCACTGTTAACACAACCTAAATGAACAAACAAAATTGTGTTTCTTTATTTTCTGAAATGTACTTAGTTTTCCTCGTGAATGATTATTCTCTTGGGGTAAAGAGGAAAACTGAACTTTCCGATTAATTACATTTCATGTAAAGTGTCTTCCCTGTAAAGTGTCTTTTCCTAATATTGCTCACACTTTCATATGACCTCTTTGACTTCCTGATTACCTCCAAGATGGTATCTCTGTATACTTGTGGGCTTGAGAGATCCAATAGCAGTGAAGTAAAGGAGTCCAGTATCAAATACGGGCTCATGGTTTCTCTAACACTGAATTAGAACCTACGAGCTAGACCTGTTCTTGACTAGATCATCAGTCATAATGCTGGAAATCTATTTGAATCTGACAACAAATGCTGTGGACTTTATTTGTTGCATCTAAATTTGCTATCCATGGACAATTTCAGCTAGTATATAACCACTCTCCAAACATGAGCAATCATGAACTTCTCAGTCACCTGCACATTTCTCACAGCCTCTCAGGAGCCATGAGTTCTTCCATACACTCATTCAAGTAAACACTTTCTTGGGCAATATTTCTCTCTTTCTACATATTAGAGAATTGTTCCAAGTTGAATGTGAGACTGTGAGCCTCATTAAAAAGCTTAAAATCAGTTCAGTTCAGTCACTCATTCCTGTCTGACTCTTTGCGACCCCATGAACCGCAACACGCCAGGCCTCTCTGTCCATCACCAACTCCCAGAGTTTACCCAAA
The DNA here is from genome assembly GCF_042477335.2 of Ovis canadensis. NCBI lineage: Eukaryota > Metazoa > Chordata > Mammalia > Artiodactyla > Bovidae > Ovis > Ovis canadensis. The sequence continues at coordinate 141,048,934 of NC_091245.1, forward strand.
CTCATGTTCATTGAGTCAGTGATGCCATCCAACCATCTCATCTGCTGCTATCCCATTCTCCTGCCTTCAATCATTCCCAGCAGCAGGGTCTCCTACACCTCAGTTCAAAAGCATCAATTCTTCAGTGCTCAGCATTTCTTTATAGTGCATCTCTCACATTCATATATGACTACTGAAAAAACCATAGCCTGGACTAGATGGACAATTGTTGGCAAAATAATGTCTCTGCTTTTTAATATGCTGTCTAAGTTGGTCATAGCTTTTCTTCCAAGGAGCAAGCATCTTTTAAATTCATGGCTGCAGTCACCATCTGCAATGATTTGAGGGTCCAAAAAAATAAACTCTGTCACTGTTCCCATTGCTTCGCAACACATTTGTCATGAACTGATGGTACCAAATGCCATTATCTTAGTTTTCTGAATGTTTAGTTTTAAGTTAAATTTTTCACACTCCCCTTCCATTTCATCAAGAGAATCTTGAGTTCTTCTTCATTTTCTGCCATAAGGGAGGTGTCATCTGCATATATGAGGTTTTGATATTTCTCCCGGCAATCTTGATTCCAGCTTGTGCTTCCTCCAGCCCAGTGTTTCTCATGACGTACTATGCATTTAAGTTAAATAAGCAGGGTGACAATACACGGCCTTGACGTACTCCTTTCCCAATTTAGAACCAGTCTGTTGCTCCAACACCACTTCTAACTGTTGCTTCTTGACATGCATACATATTACACAGGAGGCAGGTCAGGTGGTCTGGTATCCCCATTTCTTGAAGCATTTTCTAGTTTGTTGTGATCCTCACATTCAAACCCTTTGGCATAGTCAATAAAACAGAAGTAGATGTGTTTTTCTGGAACTCTCTTGCTTTTTTGATGATCCAGCGGATGTTGGCAATTTGATCTCTAGTTCCTCTGCCTTTTTTAAAACCAGCTTAAACATCTGAAAGTTCACGATTCACGTATTGCTGAATTTTGGCTTGGAGAAGTTTGAGCATTACTTTACTAGCGTGTGAGATGAGTGCATTTGTGTGGTAGTTTGAGCATTCTTTGGCATTGCCTCTCTTTGGGTTTGAAATGAAATTTTCCAGTCCTGTGGCCACTACTGAGTTTTCCAAATTTGCTCTCATATTGAACGCAGCACATTCACAGCATCATCTTTTAGGATTTGAAATGGCTCAACTGGAATTTCATCGCCTCCACTAGATTTGTTCCTAGTGATGCTTCCTAAGGCTCACTTGAATTTGCATTCGAGGATGTCTGGCTCTAGGTGAGTGATCCACACATTGTGATTATTTGGGTCTTGAAAATCTATTTTGCATAGTTCTCCTCCGTATGCTTGCCACCTCTTCTTAATAACTTCTGCTTCTGTTAGTTCCATACCATTTCTGTCCTTTATTGTGCCCATATTTTCATGTTCCCATGGTAGCTCTAATTTTCTTGAGGAGATCTCTAGTCTTTCCAATTCTATTGTTTTCCTCTATTTCTTTGCCTTTCTTACCTCTCCTTGCTATTCTTTGGAATCCTCCATTGAAATGGGTATATTTTTCCTTTTCTCCTTTGCCTTTTGTGTATCTTCTTGTCACAGCTATTTGTAAGGCTTTCTTAGCCAACCATTTGAACTTTTTGCATTTCTTTTTCATGAGGATAGTTTTGATCCCTGCCTCCTGTACAATGTCATGAACATCCATCTATAGTTCTTCAGGCACTCTGTCTATCAGATCTAATACCTTGAATCTATTTGTCACTTCCACTGTATACTGGTAGGGATTTGATTTATGTCATACCTGACTGGTCTAGTGGTTTTCCACACTTTCTTCAATTTAAATGAATTTGGCAATAATGAGTTCATGATCTGAGCCACAGTCAGCTCCCAGTCTTGATTTTGCTGACTGTATAGAGCTTTTCCATCTTTGGCTTCAAAGAATATAATCAATCTCATTTCAGTATTGATCATATGATGATGTCTATGTGTGGAATCTTCTCCTGTGTTGTTGGAAGAGGGTGTTTTCTATTATCAGTGTGTTCTCTTGGAAAAACTCTGTTAGCCTTTGTCCTGCTTCAATCTGTACTTTAAGGCCAAATTTGACTATTATTCCAGCTATGTCTTCACTTCCTACTTTTGCATTCCAGTTCCCTATAATGGAAAGGACATCTTTTTTGGATGTGACTTCTAGAAGGTTTTGTAGGTCTTCATAGAACCATTCCACTTCAGGTTTTTCAGCATTACTGGTCGGGGCATAGACTTGGATTACTGTGATATTGAATGGTTTGCCTTGGAAACAACAGAAATCATTCTGTTGTTCTTGAAATTGCATCCAAGTACTACATTTCAGAACCTTTTGTTGACTACTATGGCTACTCCATTTCTTCTAAGGGATTCTTGCCCACAGTAGTAGATATAATGGTCATCTGAGTTAAATTCTGCCATTCCATTCCATTTTATTTTGCTGATTCCAAAAATGATGACATTCACTCTGGCCATCTCCTGTTTGACCACTTCCATTTTGCCTTGGTTCATGAACCTAACATTCCAGGATCCTATGCAATATTGCTCTTTACAGCATCAGACTTGACTTCCATGACCAGTCACATCCACAACTGGGTGTTGTTATTGCTTTGGCTCCGTCTCTTCATTCTTTCTGGAGTTATTTCTCCACTGACCTCCAGTAGCATTTTGGGCACCTACCAATCTGGGGAGTTCATCTTTCGGTGTCATATCTTTTTGCCTTTTCATACTGTTCATGGGGTTCTCATTAAAGTGATTTTCCATTCCCTTCTCCAATGGACCATGTTTTGTCAGAACTCTTCCCCCATCACCTGTCTGTCTTGGATGGCCATACAGGGCATGGTTTCACTGAGTTAGACAAGGCTGTGGTTCATGTGATCAGATTGGTTAGTTTTCTGTAATTATAGTTTTCAGTGTGTATTCCTCCTGATGAGAAAGATAAGAGGCTTATGGCACCTTCCTGACTGGAGAGACTGACTGAGATTCAAACTGGGTCTTGTTCTGATGGGTGAGGACATGTTCAGTTCAGTTCAGTCACTCAGTCATGTCTGACTCTTTGCGACCCCATGAACTGCAGCACTCCAGGCCTCCCTGCCCATCACCAACTCCCGGAGTCCACCGAAACCCATGTCTATTGAGTTGGTGATGCCATCCAACCATCTTATCCTCTGTCATCCCCTTCTCCTCCTGCCTTCAATCTTTCGCAGCATCAGGGTCTTTTCACATGAGTCAGCTCTTTGCATGAGGTGGCCAAAATATGGGAGTTTCAGCTTCAACATTAGTCCTTCCAATAAACACCCAGGACTGATATCCTTTAGAATGGACAGACTGGATCTCCTTGTAGTCCAAGGGACTCTCAAGAGTCTTCTCCAACACCACAGTTCAAAAGCATCAATTCTTTGGTGCTCAGCTTTCTTTATAGTCCAACTCTCATATCCCTACATGACCACTGGAAAAACCATAGCCTTGACGGACCTTTGTTGGCAAAGTAATGTCTCTGCTTTTGAATATGCTGTCTAGGTTGGTCATAATTTTCCTTCCAAGCAGTAAAAGTCTTTTAATTTCATGGATAAATCACCATCTGCCATGATTTTGGAGCCCCCCAAAATAAAGTTTGACACTGTTTCCACCGTTTCCCCATCTATTTGCCATGAAGTGATGGGACCAGATGCCATGATCTTAGTTTTCTGAATGTTAAGCTTTGTGCCAACTTTTTCACTCTCCTCTTTCACTTTCATCAAGAGGCTCTTTAGTTCTTCTTCACTTTCTGTTAGACATGCTCAGTAAATCTTTAAATCAATTTTCTGTTGATGTTGATGGCTGTTGCCCCTCCCTGTTATATACCTGGGGCCAAACAATGGTGGAGGTAATGAAGATTACAGCGACCTCCTTCAAAAGGTCCCATGCATGCACTGCTACACTCAGTGCCCCCATCCCTGCAGCAGTCCACCACTAACCCATGCCTCCACCAAAGACTCCTGGACATTCACAGACAAATCTGGTTCAGTCTCTTATGAGGTCACTGCTCCTTTCTCCTGGATCCTGGTATGCACAAGGTTATTTGTGCCCTCCAAGAGTCTGTTTCCCTAGTCCTTTGTAAGTTCTGGTGGCTCTATAATGGGTTTAATGGCACCCTGCTCCAAGAGGGCTTATGCCATACCCAAGTCTGCTGCACCCAGTGATAACCCATGCATCCAGAGCCCCTGACCCTTCGGCAGTCCACTGATGATCCATACCTCAACAGGAGATACTCAAACACAGTTCTGTCTCAGTCTCTGTTGATTCTCTGTGTCCTGGTGCACACAAGGTTTGTTTGAGTCCTCTGAGAGTCTCTGGCATGTATCAGGTTTGATTTTAAACGTGATTTCACCCCTCCTATCATCTTGCTGAAGCTTCTCCTTTGCCCTTGGATGTGGCTGCTGCTGCTGCTGCTAAGTTGCTTCAGGTGTGTCCAACTCCGTGTGACCCCAGAGATGGCAGCCAACCAGGCTCCCCCGTCCCTGGGATTCCCCAGGAAAGAACGCTGGAGTTGGTTGACATTTCCTTATACCACAAAGTCACTCCAGTGCCACACAGCCACCGCTCCAGCACCAACCATCTTGAGGGGCTTCTCTGCCATTTGGACATGGAGTATCTCCTCACAGTAACTCCAGTGTTGTGCATCTGCCGCTTTAGTGTCTTCCTTCAAGTCTGGACCTGAGATGAGCAGTTGTTGCCGGCTTTCAGACTCACTCAGCAGCTCAAAACCCCCTTGGGCTCCTCTCTAGCTGCCTCAGGCATCAGTTGCCTATCCAGAGGAGGAATTTTATATGGAAGCAAATCTTTTAATATATACATTTTATTTTCAATGTAATTACTGATGCAATGGACTCTTTCACTTTTTTCCAATTTCAGACAGCTTAATTTTCAGTGTAATTATTGTTTGTCCTAAATGGAAGCTCTTTGGCAATTTTTTGCCTTATTTCCACAGTGCTCATAAATCAATCATGATTTCAAGTTATCAACTTTTGTCAGCAACAAGATGCATAACAGTGATGAAATGATATAGATTTGTTTAAAAATGCTAATTTTTCATGGACAATTTTTGCTAATAGGTCAGGCATATGATACAGTAAAAACATAGTTTCTGCCCTGTAGTAATTTCTAAAATATCAATCTGTATTTGTACCCTTCAGAAAGTTTGATTCTGCTTGATGGATCACGGAGGTTACACACATTTAGTATTTTGTGTCACGCTTGACTCTTTTGGAGCAAGAAACCTAACTTCACTTTCTTTTATTTGCACAAAGTTCTTTCTGCATAAATATTCCAAACTCTCACCAATATAATCTAAATTTCCAGGGCTTACCTATGCAATGTGAGAAAATAAAATGTGTGTTTTTTCAGTGTTTAAAAAAGAAAATTTAAACTGATAATAATAATAAATGGGAACATATGACAATGAATTCAATTTGAAAAAAAGATGTACAATTTACTTCTATGCATATGTAAGTATAACTATAATATTTACATACCTCTCTATATATATATCTATAGCTATACAAACATTATGTATACCTTAATACAAATTATATGATAAATGGATAGAATGACATAGGGAATGCATGCATACATACATATTTATGTTTATATATATTGAACCTGGATCTCCCGCATTGTAGGCAGCTGCTTTACCATCTGAGCCACCAGGGAATTCCATATGTATGTTAACCTATTTTTCCTTGAAGAAGTGCTATTACTAATTTTTCAAGTTGTCTCTGTTAATATGGACTTCCCTGGTGGCTCAGATGGTAAAGCATCTGTCTACAGTGCAGGAGATCCAGGTTCGATCCCTGGGTTGGGAAGATCCTCTGGAGAAGGAAATGGCAACCCACTCCAATACTCTTGCCTGGAAAATCCCATGGACGGAGGAGCATTGTAGGCTACACTTCATGGGGTCACAAAGAGTCAGACACGACTGAACGACTTTGCTTTCACTTTCTTTCACTTTCTATTAATGTAGCTATCTTTATGAGTTATGAGAGTGAAAGTGTTAATCACTTAGTCCTGTCTGACTCTTTGCAACCCCTTGGACAGTAGCCACCAGGGAAGTCCCTTTATGAGCTATACTTGAAATCAAGTAACAATTTATCCTTGAAGTCAAAAAACTTTGGAATTGTCTTCACTGAGAACATAGTTCCAATATCTGTATGCTTCTGCATATTTAAAAGATATAGATAGAAAAATTCTCTATAATCATTTACTTCCATCTTCTTTAATATTTGTTTTTTTTTATTCTAACAATAGTGATATCAACTTAAATATTTAAAGTTTTGGAAATCACCAAGGCTTCTTTGATGGCTCAGATGGTAAAGAATCTGCCTGCAATGCAGGGGACCTGAGTTTGATTCCTTGGGTCAAGAAGATCCCCTAAAGAAATGAATGACTGCCCATTCCAGTATTCTTACCTGGGGCATCCCATGTACAAAGGAGCCTGTCAAGTTACGGTCCATGGGGCACTCAAAGAGTAAGACACTACTGAGTGACTAACACACACACAAACACTATTGAATTTTTAAAATGCTAACTCTACATGAATCCACTACAGGTATGCACGAGTTCCCCATGCTCAACCCCCTCCCACCTCCCTCCCCGTACCACCCCTCTGGGTCATCTCAGTACACCAGCCACAAGCACCCAGGATCATGCATCGAACCTGGACTGGCTATTCGTTTCATATATTATACATGTAGATGTATAGCAAAACCAATACAATATTGTAAAGTAATTAACCTCCAATTAAAATAAATAAATTTATATTTTAAAAAATAAAATAAAAATGCTAACTCTTTCTTGCATGTAAGCCTGCTGCTCCAGATATTAAAGACACTATTCTTTTTATCAAATAAATATTAAAGATAAATTTTCAGAAAAATACATTGGCAGGAAAAGAATATCAGTGCTCAAGAAAAAAAGAGGATGTGAGCCTCCATGTTTGTATTGAAAGAAGAATCAGCAGCATGCTTCAACATCAAGAAATCTAGAATAATGGTTGGGAGATCTGAGTTATAGTCACACATCTATCAACTGTTTACATAAAACTGAAAAAAAATTTTGAATTCATATCCATAACTATCAAAAGAGGAAAGTGCCAACATTAGAAGTTGCAGAATCAGCACAAATTTATTCTGCATTGAGGTCCAAATGATAATCATGTAAATGGAATTTCTAAAACAAATATCTTTATATCGCCACTTTTTTTATATAAGTATATAAAACACTTATAGTCTGTTTTTCTATTTCACTGCATTACAAAATTTTCCTCAATCAATTTTCATCAGGATTTTAATAATTAACAATGAAATCAAGTATTAAATGATGTATCTTGTCTAAGAAACACCGGTTAATGGCAAAGCTCATGATTCAGATAAATTTTCTCAGAGATAAAGAGCAAATGAGGAACACAGAAATAAGCCAAAAAAAAAAAAAAAAAGGCAAGTTCAGTATCAGGTGACAGATTTGGAAAAATTATTAGAAGATTATGCATCAGATTGTATGATTAAACTGCGAACTATGCTAAAAAAGGCTGTTCTATTATCTATCTCATCACTTAAAAATTAAAGCATCAGGAATAAAATTAAAAGTTTTTCAACAGAGAGGGATTTTGAAGAGTTTTCTAGTAATTAATATCAATTATGAACAAGGTTTAAGTATGAATTATTTCCAGAGTTAAAGTATTCATTTATATACAAGTAAGTTTTTCTACTTGTTCAGCTAGAAACTCAAATTTTCTATCAGTAGCAGGATTAAATTCAGATTGCTCCCAAGATCTACTTCCACTGCTAAAGAAACATTAATCTTCCAAACCTGATTATAAAGCTCTTTTAGTTTAGGGCTTGATTTCTATTCTCAGATGTAGAGATGAATCCTAGTTCTATGCCTTGGAAGTCAACTATGGTAAATGCATTTCAAATGTAACAGAATGCTTTTCCAAGAGATTAAGATGTATGTGTTTGGGAGGAAAATACATTTTGAGCTTCTGTGGCTATAAAAGATGTGAAATGGTTAAACTCTGAGTGCTATCATAGTAAGATTTTTCAAAAAGACCTGATGTTTTGTCAATACTGATTCAAGCTTCTCAGTGTCACTGGAGTAAAAATAATAAAGTTCTGTTGCTGCAGGGACATGAAGGAAAAAAGTTTGATTGATTCTTCCATTATCCAAAGACAGCTATTATAAAGCAGAGAATAAAAATGGCAATTAGATGCTTGGTCTAAAGGAAATATATGAAATTGTGTAAGAATTTAATGAGTGGAAACAGAAGTCTGAAGATACAAAAAGAAAATATTCAAAACCAAATAAGTCTAATTTCATAATAAGAATACTATAATTATTTTACTAAGTACAACAAATGATATACATTTTTCTTTCTTATATTTAAAGCCATGTTGAATTTACTATAAAGTAAAGATGTTAAATAATTTAGCAAGTTTCATTGAAAAAATAATTAATAATGAGGTCAATTTGAATAACATTTCTAATTGTCTCCAAAAATAATAAATGACATTTCTTATTGTAAGGGACACTATAAGATACTGAAGATAGAATAATCACAATGCCTGCTTTCATAGAGAAAGGGAAAATAGATGTTGAATAAGTGAATCACATGTTATTAAGAACAACAATTGCTACTTGAATGTACTAACTAGTCTTAAATATGACATGAGAGGAAGAAAATGATTACTAGGAAAAAAAAGAAAAGCAGCAGATATTAACCAGAAAAAGTATGAAGAACACTTCAACAGCAGAAAATGGTAATGTAAATAAATGAGGCAGGAGATAGAACAAATCCACTTGAGGAAATGAAAGAAGCCCTGCAGTGGATGGACCTTACCTGGCCAGGGAGGAAGAAACACAAGCTATGTCTGAAGACAGATGCAATAGTCAATCAGGAAATGATATATCATGTTTAGAATTTTCCATAAGGGCAAAAGGAAAACATACAGTTATATTTAAACTGTGAATCCGCATGAACAAGTTGCTACTTTTAACAGAACCACTCTGGTTCCAGTGTGCATAAGTAATTAAAAGGGCGCAACACATTCATTGAATTTCTCATTGGTAAACTGTATTTACATAAACAAAGTCCATAGATGTGATTTTCAGTCACACTGCTCAAGAATTTGATTCTGTACTCATTATTCTTTCCTATCTCTTGATACTGAGTTGGATATCAGTTGCTATTTCTCATGATAGTATGATTTTTTTTTTTAATTGGAGAATTAAGAAGTAAAGTATTGCTCTACCCTCTGCCTGTAACAAAAATGGGAAAGTAAAGATATATCAAAATGCCCAAATATTTTGAGAAAAGTGAAAGTTTTAGTCATTCAGTCACATCTCACTCTTTGTGGACCCATTGATTGTAGCCTGCCAGGCTCTCCTGGCCATTGAATTCTCCAGGCAAGAGTCCTGGAGTGGGTTGTCATTTCCTACTCCAGGTTATCTTTCCGATTCATGGATCGAACCTGGGTCTCCAGCATCGCAGGCAGATTCTTCAGCATTTGAGCCACCAGGGAAGCCCTCAAAATATTGATATGTGATTAATGTTCAAAACTAACTTTATACATAAATTATATGACTAAAACAGGTATTTGGAAACCATTAGGTAAAGTGTCTGCCTGCAATGCAGGAAACCCAGGGGTCAGGAAGATCTCCTGGAGAAGGAAATGGCAACCCACTCCGGTACTCTTGGCTGGAAAATCCCATGGATGGAGAAGCCTGGTAGGCTACAGTCCATGGGGTTGCAAAAAGTTGGACACGACCGAGTGACTTCACTGTTTATTTAATAAATTATCTGTTTGTGTCATTTTGGGTTTTAATCCTGATATTCATATTTAGGAAGATGGAAACTTCATCTATCATAAGAAAAAGAAATGGAATTCCATGAATTTGGAAATTACTCAATACATTGAATAATCTGTAAATTTACTTTTGGTACCATTGAGTGAGTGAGTGAGTGAGTGAGTGAGTGAGTGAAGTCGCTCAGTCGTGTCCGACTCTATGCGACCCCATGGACTGTAGCCTGTCAGACTCCTCTGTCCATGGGATTTTCCAGGCAAGATTACTGGAGTGGATTGCCATTTCCTTCTCCATGGGATCTTCCTGACTCAGGAATTGAACCCGGGTCTCCTGCACTGCAGGCAGACGCTTTACCGTCTGAGCCACCAGGGAAGCCCCTTGGTACCATTGATCAAGTATAATTATCTTGGTTATATTCTTTCACTCTTTCATTATTTTTTTCTGTCAGAAATGTCTTCAAACTTTATCTATGTATAATGGCATTAAATAACTGCCCTAGGATAAGAACCAACAAAGTAATGCCGTTCAGCACAGTTCACTGTTCTTGAATTCATTGGGTTCTAACACCAGTGCCTCTTGTTTCCACTCCAACATTAGGGGGAAAACTCTCATTCTTGTGAGAAATGTTGCCAAAGTTATTGAGGTGACTTTGTCCTCATTCTGTCTGTCATTATCAATATGTGGCTGCAACAATTCTAGGAATCATCTTCTGCTAAGTCAGGAACTGATCTTCTCCACAGTACCTGCAACATAGATGTGGGGGTAAAAAAATCAAGTTGTAATCATTCCACAGCAAACTTCTTCATTCATATGAACCAGCACTGAATCATACACTGTATGAGCCAAGGGTAGTTATTAGAAAATAAGCATCTTTTCAAAGAGGGGTAATTGTTCATTGTTGTTCAGTTGCTAAGTCATGTCTGACTCTTCACGACCCATGGACTGCTTCATGCCAGGCTTCCCTGTCCTTCACTGTCTCCCAGAGTTTGCTCAAATTCATGTCCATTGGGTCTATGATACTGTTTAATCATCTCATCTTCTGCTGCTCCCTTCTCTTGTCCTCAGCCTTTCCCAGCATCAAGGTCTTTTCCAGTGGGTTGGCTCTTTGCCTCATGTGGCCAAAGGATTGGTACTTCAGCATCAGTCTTTCCAATGACTATTCAGGGTTGATTTCCTTTAGATTTGACTGGTTTGATACCTTTGGTGTCCAAGGGACTCTCAAGAGTCTTCTCCAGTATCACAATTCCAAAGCATCAATTCAATTCTTCAATACTCAGTCTTCTTTATGGTCCAAATCTCACATCTGCATGTGACTGCTGGTAATATAATAGCTTTGATGCTTTTTTTTTTTAAACTATTTTTTTTTTTAATTGAAGGATAATTGCTTTACAGAATTTTGTTGTTTTCTGACAAACCTCAACATGAGTCAGCCATGTGTTTGTGTGTTAGTCACTCAGTTGTGTCCAACTCTTTGCGACCCCATGGATTGTAGCCCACCAGACTCCTCTGTCCATGGGATTCTCCAAGGAAGCATACTCAAATCGGTTGCCATTTCCAACTCCAGGGGATATTCCTGACCCAGGGGTCAAACCCAGGTCTTCTGTACTGTAGGCATAGGTATACATGTATCTCCTCCCTTTTGAACCTCCCTTCCATTTCCCTCCACATCCCACCCATCTAGCTTTGATGCTTTTTCATACACTGTTTAGGTTTGTCATAGCTTTCCTGCTAAGAAGCAAGTTTATTTTAATTTCATGGCTGGCAGCCACCATCAACAGTGATTTTGGAGGCCAAAAAAATAAAAGTTTTACTGCTTCTGTCATTATCAGGAATAATATCTACCTAATATTACATTTATTTATATATGGATTCAGGCTATATTGTCTATTTTAACCAATAAGCCAAAAATATACAATAGGATAAAAAAAGAAATGATAGAAATAATCTATTTCACACATAATAATTCTGTGTTTCAAAGAAGTGTCCTACTGTATACAAATGGTCTCCTCAACCATCATCATCATTATCACCTGGTAGCTTGTTCTGAATGTATACTTTGAGACCCCTCCAAAGCCTAATTTATAAGAAACCCTCCTGATCTCTGATTTGACAAGCTGTTTGGTTTATTTTGAAGCACACTGTATTTAAGAAACTCATGGAGGCTTTTGCCCATATCAACATGTGGCTCCCAAGATCAGCACAGTGATCACCTTCCCAGTTAGTGAGAAGGCAACTGGAAAAGCATGAGACTGATGTTCTAGATCAGAGCTTGGGTTAGCACTTATAACTTCCATTCATTTCCACTGGATAAAGCTCAGTCATATGGGCACACACAATTTTAAGGCAGAATGGGATATATAGTCATATTCTGCCTTCAGGGAGATGAATCAGCGTGTTTTGATGACAGGTTAGCAGTCTTTTCTATATCCTCAAGCTTTGTTCACATTATACCTTGGTTTACTCCATCTGTAACTGAAAGTAGGGTCTGGCTGCACGCTGATCAAAAGCCAACAATGAGGCCAGGCTGGTGGAAATGAAAGTTTGCTTTATTTTGGATGAGAATAACTGGGGTGTTAGGGGGAGGGCAGATGCCTGTCGAAAAGCTGACTACCCCTCCCCCATTGCCCTGACAATCAGGAGCCAAGAGCTTTCACAGATGGAAGGAAGAAGCTATATGCAGAAACAGCATACATACAGTCATCTTGAACTTGGTCATTGGTGGTCTGACCAGCATCATCTTGACTGTTTTAGGTACAGTTAATCTTCACTTCCATGGTTGGTTTGTTTCCATTTCTTTGAAGCCAATTCTTAGAACTGCGGCAGTTCGTGTCCTGGTTACAGTCTGGTTATCATGTAATTAATGTCTTCCACCTGGTAGAGGCTTCAGTATTTATAAGACAGCTCACAGGATATGGCCCAGAATATCATTTATAGCCCTTGAGAAGGAACTAAATCCCCTTGACTATGCTTGACTTAGGTCATACCTGAATGGTCTAGCGGTTTTCCCTACTTTCTTCAATTTAAGTCTGAATTTGGTAATAAGGAGTTCATGATCTGAGCTACAGTCAGCTCCTGGTCTTGTTTTCATTGACTGTATAGAGCTTCTCCATCTTTGGCTGCAAAGAATGTAATCAATCTGATTTCGGTGTTGACTATTTGGTGATGTCCATGTGTAGAGTCTTCTCTTGTGTTGTTGGAAGAGGGTATTTGCTATGATCAGTGCATTTTCTTGGCAAAACTCTATTAGTCTTTGTCCTGTTTCATTCTGCATTCCAAGGCCAAATTTGCCTGTTACTCCAGGTGTTTCTTGACTTCCTACTTTTGCATTCTAGTCCCTTATAATGAAAAGGACATCTTTTTTGAGTGTTAGTTCTAAAACATCTTGTAGGTCTTCATAAAACCGTTCAACTTCAGTTTCTTCAGCATTACTGGTTGGGGCATAGACTTGGATAACTGTGATATTGAATGGTTTTCCTTGGAGACGAACAGAGATCATTCTGTCGTTTTTAAGATTGCATCCAAGTACTGCATTTTGGACTCTTTTGTTGACCATGATGGCTACTCCATTTCTTCTGAGGGATTCCTGCCTGCAGTAGTAGATATAATGGTCATCTGAGTTAAATTCACCTATTCCAGTCCATTTTAGTTTGCTGATTCCTAGAATGTCGACGTTCACCCTTGCCATTTCTTGTTTGACCACTTCCAATTTGCCTTGATTCATGGCCCTGACATTCCAGGTTCCAATATTGCAATATTGCTCTTTACGGCATCGGACCTTGCTTCTATCACTAGTCACATCCACAACTGGGTATTGTTTTTGCTTTGGCTCCATCCCTTCATTCTTTCTGGAGTTATTTCTCCACTGATCTCCAGTAGCAAATTGGGCACCTACTGACCTAGGAAGTTCCTCTTTCAGTATCCTATCATTTTTCCTTTTCCTACTGTTCATGGAGTTCTCAAGGCAAGAATACTGAAGTGGCTTGCCATTCCCTTCTCCAGTGGACCACATTCTGTCATTCTGGAAAAGGTCAGTTTTCATTCCAATTCCAAAGAAAGGCAATGCAAAAGAATGCTCAAACTACCACACAATTGCACTAATCTCACATGCTAGTAAAGTAATGCTCAAAATTCTCCAAGCCAGGCTTCAGCAGTACGTGAAGCATGAACTCGCTGATGTTCAAGCTGGTTTTAGAAAAGGCAGAGGAATCAGAGATCAAATTGCCAACATATGCTGGATCATGGAAAAAGCAAGAGAGCTCCAGAAAAACATCTATTTCTGCTTGATTGACTATGCCAAAGCGTTTGACTGTGTGGATCACAATCAACTGTGGAAAATTCTTCAAGAGATGGGAATACCAGACCACCTAACCTGCCTCTTGAGAAATCTGTATGCAGGTCAGGAAGCAACAGTTAGAACTGGACATGGAACAACAGACTGGTTCCAAATAGAGAAAGGAGTATGTCAAGGCTGTATATTGTCACCCTGCTTATTTAACTTATATGCAGAGTACATCATGAGAAACGTTGGGCTGGAAGAAACACAAGCTGGACTCAAGATTGCTGGACTCAAGATTGCAGGGAGAAATATCAATAACCTCAGATATGCAGATGACACCACCCTTATGGCAGAAAGATAAGAGGAGCTAAAAAGCCTCTTGATGAAAGTGAAAGGGAGAGCGAAAATGTTGGCTTAAAGCTCAACATTCAGAAACCGAAGATCATGGCATCCGGTCGCATCACTTAATGGGAAATAGATGGGGAAACAGCAGAAACAGTGTCAGACTTTATTTTGGGGGGCTCCAAAATTAGTGCAGATGGTGAAAGCAGCCATGAAATTAAAAGACACTTTCTCCTTGGAAGAAAAGTTATGGCCAACCTAGATAGTATATTCAAAAGCAAAGACATAACTTTGCCGACTAAGGTCCATCTAGTCAAGGCTATGGTTTTTCCTGTGGTCAGTAATGGATGTGAGAGTTGGACTGTGAAAAAGGCTGAGCGCCGAAGAATTGATGCTTTGAAGTGTGGTGTTGGAGAAGACTCTTGAGAGTCCCTTGGACTGCAAGGAGATCCAATCAGTCCATTCTCAAGCAGATCAACCCTGGGATTTCTTTGGAAGGAATGATGCTAAAGCTGACGTTCCAGTACTTTGGCCACCTCATGGGAAAAGTTGACTCATTGGAAAAGACTCTGATGCTGGGAGGTGTTGGGGGCAGGCTGAGAAGGGGACGACCAAGGATGAGATGGCTGGATGGCATCACGGACTCGATGGACGTGAGTCTGGGTGAACTCTGGAAGATGGTGATGGACAGGGAGGCCTGGCGTGCTGCGCTTCATGGGGTCGCAAAGAGTCGGACATGACTGAGAGACTGAACTGAACTGTTGCTTGACTAATCCACTCCAGTATTCTTGCCTGGAGAATCCCAAGGACAGAGTAGCTTGGTGAACTATAGGCCATGGTGTTGAAAAGAGTCAGACTCGACTGAAGTGACTGAGCACACAGGCACAAAAGCTCAATGACTAAACTATTTATTAGAATTTTGCTTCTTTTGACTGTTTCCCTTTGTGCATTCTTTCACTTCTCTGATTAAACTTATTCTTCGGCTAAAGATTTTCCACAAACACACGCACACACACACAAGTAAGTGGAAGACATGGGGGACAAAAGACTACAGGGTCCCTCTCCATTACATCTCCTTCTACAGTGTTTCTAACTGTGCTACTCTTGCTAATAATGTTCCTACTAATTATTCAGTTTTGACATTTATTTTTGGTTGCTTAATTACTACTCATCCTCTAGATTCCATCTCAAATAACATTTCTTCAAGAAAGCAACTATATTATACCCTCTTATTATATATGCTGATGACACTGTGTTGCTTTATATTAAATAGTAGTTATGACTTGGTGTTGCATCTTTATAAGTATTTAAATTATTATGTGTCTTCTCTACTTGAAATCTAGGTCCATTCCTGGTTTTATTCACTTAATATAATCACACTTAGACCTTGCATGGAAATATTAGAAACTCAATAATTTGCTTCTGATGAACATATGATCATATATGTATATTTTTGAGTTAAAATTGTCTCTTCATGTCTTGGACTTCCAGTAATGGTTTAGTGATCAAGCAATATCCTGTCAATGCAGGATCCTCAGGAGAGGTGGGTTCAATCCTTCGGTCAGTGATATTACCTGGAGAAGGAAATGGCAATGCACTCCAGTCTTCTTGCCTGGAAAATTCAATGGACAGAGAAGCCTGGCAGACTATAGTACTTAGGGTCATAAAAAGTTGGACATGAATGAGTGCACATCCATATACTTGTCTTATATGTGCTAGGATATCTAGATAGAATTATTTCCATAAAAATTTAAAAAATGAATAAATTTGTTTTTATAACAAAAAGAAAAATGCTAAAAAATATAAATGACAATGGCCACTTTTGTTTTATATCCCCCTTATTGTGAACTGCATTGTTTCTCCTTTAAATTTCCTCCTTATTAGCAAGTCTATTCTCCATTTTTTCATGATTAAAAAGGCAGCTTTTCTTTAAAACCTTAACTCCTGTCTGTCAATTTGCAACCCCCGTTGAGATAGAGACAGCTGAAAATAAGCTTGCCTTAGAAAAGAATACTGAATCGTGATTCAGAGAGAAAAGTGAGGGCATTGAAGTCTGTGGCATGGAGGCCGATTCTAAATCTGAGATTTTAATTTATACCATCTCTTTAGGAGGTTTTTATGCCCCATTCCTGGGCTCCCATTTCTCTGAATCTTAATATTTATAAAAAATAAGATGAACGATGTCCAACAGTCTTAGAAGTAATATTCCCTATAAATTTGTATCTGACCTAAAATGTGAGTTGTTTCTGATATATAACAATGTCTCTCTAAATGTTCAGCTGCAAATCCTTAATACCAAGAAGCCAGAAATGTAGCAGTTCTTGTTATAATCATCACACACAATGGAAATATAAACTTGAAAAAGGTCAGAGTTGTAGATGAGGGCTCTGCTATTTTTAAGGCAGCTAAACCACTTGACTTATTACTTCATTTCATAACAAAGATTGCCATGAATTCCAAATGATTGAGTATGAGTTTCCTATCAAGATGATGCTCCAACTAATTAACCCATCCTCATGGCAATTTTAAACCTATCATATGAGGGTTATTTGACACCCTTCACAGGTTATGTGGAGAAAGAAGAAATGTCAACCTATATTTATGTTCTAACCAAAGGTGATGAAAAAAGTTATGACACAATCAGTACTTTTGTTAGTCATTTTTTCATGTTAGTGAAACTTTCCAAAGAAGTGTGAATTAATGTTTATAGAAATCAAAAATATTAACCACATGAAATAGACAGTTTTATGATATTGCCTACCTGCTCATGCATCAGACCAACAGAAAACAATTTATAATTTTCTAACGGTATTATATCTTAGCCACAGCAACCAAAGGCTTGAGCTACATTGAAAGTGACTACTGGAGACATAATTTTGGTCATAGCTATTCCACCATGATGGATAAGTAAGATTGGATTCTTACTGTGATAGTCTCAGTCTGCTTAGGTTGAAATGAATGTATCAGCCAATTGGATTTTCAGTAACCATGGCTTTATATCCATGCCTTACCTTGACGCTCTGTAGTGATATTCTATAGTCGAAGGAATTTTTGCTGCAAAATCCTATTTTCTATGCTTGTTTAAATGTAGACTGTCTTGGTAGATTCTACATGAAAAAGAAGTGTACCAGGAAATACCCAAGGGATCCATTTTCCAAATGACATTATGCTACTCAAGTAAAAGGTAAATTTCCCTGAACTGTGACAGAAAGCAATTTGTTGTCTCAATCATTTTGTTAAAGTTCATTTAAATTACACTTGATGCTTCCCAAATGAATGTTCACACCTGTGGGGTTTATTTTGTACTTTGAAACATTAGCATCATTTCTGATTTTTTTTTCTATCCAGTTTGTTTTAAATAAAAACTGCAGGTACTCATAAGAATGTAATACACTCTGTTACTTTTATTTCCACATCTTCTTTTGTTACCTTAGAAGTATGTGTGGAGGTGGGAAAGAATTATAAATATATTTATCTGTGGAGGTAGTTATTGTTTTCTGATATTACAGAAAAACACTTTTTTTAAATACAAAAAAAAAGATGTCTTAAAAAATACAAAAATTGTGTGGTATATGTGGAAGGTAGATGACCAAACACAAGTATGTTGAAAAAACAGCATTTGAAAAGACTGAATAATTTTCAAAGCCATGTCATATAAACCCACTAATAGTGTGTGTGTGTATATGTATATGTGTTCATGTGTGTTTATCTACATTCAAATCAATGCATCTCATGATTCATCTAGTGTGCATATTTATTTATTATTTCAGTTTTTCTTACATTGAATAAACATAAAATAAACCATTTATTATTAAAAATATAAAATATAGTTACATTAATACAAAATATATCTATTAATTCCATTAAGTTTCATTTTTTCATGCTAGGGATGTTTGTGTATTTTATTCTTAATTGATTATATATTTTCAATTTAATGTGAAACACTATTCAACATATTACAGGATTTCTTTGGAATACCACAAAACAAAATTGCACATTTTCACAAATCTATGAAGAAGGCAATGATCTTTATATTTTCCCATAGACCTCAAACATGTAATTTAAAAAATCAACATTTTACACGCTTAACTGAAATTGAGACGCTTCTTGACTTGGAAATATATGCTAAGGTGAGACCATGTTGAAATTAACAGACAATATCCTGGACTTGTCTAAGTAATTACAATGTGAACAGCCCAAACAAAGGTCACAATATGAGTATGAGAAAGAATGGCATATCAGTTGAATTAGTGTATTTTATTTAAGACATCTCTGTTTAAATGACCCCTCTGCCCTACTCCTATAAAAGGGAGGTGCCTGTTATCCACTGTCAAAATCAAAAGAGGCATTTTTATGTCAGAAGTTACTTTTCCTTTTGCTTCACTCGTAAAAGCCATCTACTGTAACATGAAGCAAAATCTTTAGGCTTTCCAACATGCCTCCGGGCTCCCTCCAAAAAGCAATTTATATCAGCTGGCAAGGTCATTAAGGAAACAGGTCAAAATGCAGGTGGGAAATGCAATCCTGTTGGGTAGAGTCTTAATGCTTCCATTTATCAGGAACACAAGGTTATAGTAATGGTGCTGAGTATTAAACTTTGACTTTCCCAGAATTCTGTGGCAATTTCCAATTTGAGACAATCTAAAATATGTTAGGAATACAAGTCTGGAGGTATATTTCTTATAAATATGTGTAACTGTATATATGCTATATGCATATATATATAATATTTTAATGATAATATATTAGTTTATTTCAGGACCAATATGAGGTCAAATATTTTTCTGCAAAATAATATTGCAGCAGGTTGTATACTTGTGGCAATTTTAATAAGGCTTCTCTTCTACTCATTGATTTTTAATATTCCGAGCTTTTCTTGGAAAAATCACTAAAATAGGCTGACTTATCTTCCAAGTGCCCAGTATAGTGAGTTCCTGATAGAGAAGAAACTACACACATACAGAATAATATATACTGGGTTTTTCTGGAACAGCTGAAGGAATGCTTCAGGGCCTTTTAAGACATTGTGCCCAAGAACATTAAGACTCAGTAGAGACAGTATCTGTCTTGTTGAATGGACTATGTTTAGTCTCTCAGTCATGTCCGACTCTTTGCAACCCCATGGACTTGAAGCCGGCCAGTTCCTCTGTCCATGGAATTCTCCAGGCAAGAATACTAGAGTGGGTTGCCATGTCCTTCTCCAGGGCATCTTCCCAACCCAGGGACTGAACCCAGGTCTCCTGCATTGCAGGTGGATTCTTTACTGTCTGAGCCACCTGGGAAGTCCCCTTACATTAGAGAGGGTAACCTTTCTATTCTTCAGGGGATCCTCCCAACCCAGAGATTGAGCCCAGGTCTCCCAAACTGCATGTGGATTCTTTACCAACTGAACCACAAGGGAAGCCCAAGAATACTGGAGAGGGTAGCCTATCCCTTCTCCAGTGGATCTTCCCGACCCAGGGATTGAACCAGGGTCTCCTGCATTGCAGGCAGATTCTTAACCAACTGAGCTATGAGGGAAGCCTAAAACCTAAAGGCAGGGCTCATCTGGGACAGCTCTGACCAAATCAAGTTTCTAAAATTAGTACTAGATCTATATAAAGGAGGGAAATTGAAGTGGAATTCTTTTATAATTTTTTTCCTTCCATTTTTTGACCCCCTCATTAAACCTGTGCTCATAGGAATCTTCTTGGGGTCTCTTGTTGATCCCTAGACCCCACAAATGTTAGTATACTTGGGCCAATCTCTCACTTGGGACTTGTTCCTTCTTTTTAGTCTCCTCTGCTCTCAACCCTCTTCCCCCTTATACACCTGTTTAAAAGAAAAGTAAAACAAAAACATACTTACATACATATATTTTTAGTCAATGCCCTTGAATATGCTAATTATTACTAGTGACAAACCTCCATCCAAAAAAGTTACGTATAATAATTCATATAAAGTGTTCAAGCCCAGGTAAAGCATTGAAAATCATTAGGTACAAAATAAGTTGCAAGGATATATTCTACATCACAGGGAATATAGCCAACTGTTCTACAGTTATTATAATTATAATGACTATAAATGGAATACATTCTTAAATTCTGAATCAATATATTGCAGACATGTAACATATTATTGTACATCAATTAAACATGTGTGTGTCTATGTGTATATATATATATATATAAAATCTTCATTACTTCCACCATAGTTTGGGCCCAGGTGAAAAAAAAGGGAAGGAACACGGCCCCTCCCATCAACAGAAAATTGGATTAAAGATGTATTGAGCATGGTCCTGCCCAGCAGAACAAGACCCAGTTTCCCCCTCAGTCTCTACCATCAGGTAGCTTCCATAAACCTCTTATCCTTCTCCATCAGAGGGCAGACACACTGAAAACCATAATCACAGAAAACTAACCAATCTAATTACATGGACCACAGCCTTGTCTAACTCAGTGAAACTATCAGCCATGCCGTGTGGGGCCACCCAAAATGTACAGGTCATGCTGGAGAATTCTGACAAAACATGGTCCACTAAGGGAATGGCAAACCACTTCAGTATTCTTCCCTTGAGAACCCCATGAACAGTATGAAAAGGCAAAACAATAAGACAATGAACAATGAACTCCCCAGGTTGGTAAGTGCCCAAAATGCCACTGGAGATCAATGAAGAAATAATTCCAGAAAGAATGAAGAGACAGAGCCAAATAAACAACAACTTCAAGTTGAAGATGTGACTAGTGATGGAAGTAAACTCTAATGCTGTAAAGAGCAATATTCCATAGAAACCTGGAATGTTAGGTCCATGAATAAAGGCAAATTGGAAGTGGTCAAACAGTAAATGTCAAGAGAGAACATTGACATTTTAGGAATCAGCGAACTAAAATGGACTGGAATGGGTGAATTTAACTCAGATGATCATTATATCTACAACTGTGTGCAAGAATCCTTTAGAAGAAATGGAGTAGCCATTATAGTCAACAAAAGAGTCCAAAAAGCAGTAATCGAGTGCAATCTCAAAAAGGACAGAATTATATCTGTTCATTTCCAAGGTGGAACTTCAATATCACAGTAATCCAAGTCTATACCACAACCAGAACTGGACAGGGAACAACAGACTAGTTCCAAATTGGGAAAGGAGTATGTCAAGGCTGTATATTGTCACCTTGTTTATTTAACTTATATGCAGAACGCATCATGAGAAACACTGGGCTGGGTGAAACTCAAGCTGGAATCAAGATTGCTGGGAGAAATATCAATAATTTCAGATATGCACATGACACCACCCTTATGGCTAAAGAGCCTCTTGATGAAAGTGAAAGAGAAGGGTGAAAAAGTTGGCTTAAAACTCAATATTCAGAAAATTAAGGTCATGACATTTGATCCCATCACTTCCTGGCAAATAAATGGAGAAGCAATGGAAACAGTGAGAGATTTAATTTAGAGGGGGAGGGGGTTCCAAAATCACCGCAGATGACTGCAGCCATGAAATTAAAAGATGCTTACTCCTTGGAAGAAAAGGTATGACCAACTTTGACAGCATATTAAAAAGCAGAAACATTACTTTGTCAACAAAGGTCTGTCTAGTAAAAGCTATGGTTTTTCCAGTAGTAATGTATAGATGTGAGAGTTGGACTATAAAGAAAGTTTAGACACAAAGTATTGATTCTTTTGAACTATGGTGTTGGAGAAGACTCTTGAGAGTCCCTTGGACTGCAAGGAAATACAACCAGTCCATCCTAAAGGAAATCAGTCCTGAGTTTTCATTGTAAAGACTGATACTGAAGCTGAAACCCCAATAATTTGGCCAGCAGATGCAAAGAACTGAATCATTTGAAAAGACCCTGATGCTGGGAAAGATTGAAGGTGGGAGAAGCAGTCAACAGAGGATAAGGCTGTTTGATGACATCACCAACTCAATGGACATAAGTTTGAGTAAACTCTGGGAATTGGCAATGGACAAGGAGTCCTGGCATGCTGCAGTCCATGGGGTAGCAAAGAGTAGGACATTACTGCGTGACTGAACTGATACATGTGTGTATATATATATACATATATATATATAAATAAACCACACTCATACTGATATATATATCTGTGTGTATATATATATATATATACACATATATATATACATATATTTGTATTTTTTAGTGTATACCAATAAGGAAGATAGATTTTTATCCTTAAGTTTTAGAGGTCAGATATTTTGATAAATAAGTATATTTTGTTGAACTACAAAATTTAAAAGTTATAATCAAGGTAAATATTCTGTGATAGACTAATACCAAAAACTTGTGAAACAGAATCCCAATCAGGAAAAAAAAAATTCACAAGACAGAGAGGCATTATACTGCAAGGGATGACTGAAAAATATGAGTGATTCAGGTCATTGGGGAGGACTCCTCCTGACATGATATGTCATTTAGATTCCTCTGTGAAGCTGTCACCAAGATGGAGTTAGATGGTGATGAGATTTATTTGAGGATACAGAGTTAGGAACCTGAAATAGGAGAGGTAAGCCATCAGTCACCTGTGAAAAAGAGAGAGAAAAAGGAAGATTGGGTAGAAAGAGGCTGAGAATGTAGCAAACTCTGAAAAAGACTAAACCAGACAGGAATTGTCTTGAGTGAAAGATTACCTACTTAAGGAGCCCTGCATCAAGCAGTAGTGATCTGGATTTGATGCTGGTCATTGTGCTGAAGGTAGTCGGAGAAGCATGACTTTAAGATGAAAGTTGATGGTGAATGAAAGTGAAAGTAGTGGGAGACTTTGAGTCCTCTACTCTCATCAAAGCAGCTCCTCTTGAAGCGTGGTCTGAGCAGAATCCTCACATCTACCATACAGGTCTGGGAGTTATCTACAAACACTGAGCTGCACAGGGGGTTTCAAAAGTATATGATAAAATTTACGTTGAAGTCAGTAAAATACTTAGCCATTCTATGCTATTAATGTGTAGCCCTGTTGGTATTTTAAATGAAATAAATTTCTCCAAACCCTCAGGTTCTTTTGTTGTTGTAGTTTTGGTTTTTTTGTTTAAGGTGGTCTTTAGTAGTGGAGCTATTTCATTTGACAAAGAGTGACAAAGATGAGAAGTACAGGAAAATTTTCAACACTTGTTTTCAATGAATGGATGTAAAATACCCCACAAACTGACCTCAAATGTATTTTAAATCTCAAATCCAAGCACTACTGAAAAGGAAATTTATGGTTTTGTTATAAAAGGTATTCATCATCCTCTGAGTGTTTTTGCCACTTTTCTATTTCTGCTCATGATGTTCTTACATCATGTGTCTTCAATGTGTCTTCAGTTAAGGAAACAAAAATCTCTACAACTTTTGTGAATTGTTTCTGGGTTTTTCTAGATTACCAGAATTTAATGCATCTTTCTCTGCATCAAAGTAGCATTTTCCTTATGGCCCTTACATTGCATATTTACACATGCACAACTTTTTTTTTACTAGAAGTTTGGCCTTATTTCTTCAAATTATTTCAAAGACTGAAAACATAGCATATGCATATTCTATATGCTAGGTTACTCATCATAAACTAGAAAATATCAATCTTTCAATGAAATATTATGAACCAAGAAATGTTGATCAAGAGTACATAATGACCTTAAAATCTAGTTTTCAAAAATATCACTGAAAGTTGGTGCTTCTGCCCTGAACTTGTGCTGTAGTAATAACGTTTTAGTAAGTGACAACACATAGATTATCAAGAACTGTCATTTATGAGTTAATTACTATTCTCCATGGTATTATCTCCATGAAAAAAAAATTAGAGCGACTGATGAACTTGGTGATATTGAAGTGTTTTGTGCATTTTCTGAGCAGTCTCACTACTATTCTTTTCTTAATTATTGTTACTCACTCTCTAAGTTGTGTCCAGTTTTTTGTGACCCCCTGGACTGTAGCATGCCAGGTTTCTTTGCCCTTCACCAACTCCCAGAATTCGCTCAAACTCATGTCCACTGAGTTGATGATGCCATCCAATCATTTCACCCTCTGTTGCCCCGTTCTCCTCTTGCCCTCAATCTTTCCCAGCATCAGGGTCTTTTCTAACGAGTCAGCTCTTTGTATCAGGTGGCCAAAGTATCAGAGTTTCAGCATCAGTCCTTCCAATGACTATTCAGAGTTGATTCTTTTAGGATTGACTGGTTTGATATCCTTGTGGTCCAATGGACTTTTAAGAGTCTTCTCCAGCTCCAAATATGAAAAGATCAATTCTTCACAACTCAGGCTTCTTTATGGTCCAACTCTCCCATCCATACATGACTACTGGAAAAAACATAGTTGACTGTATAAATCTCTATCAGCAAAGTGATGTCTCTGCTTTTTAATATTCTACCTAGGTTTGTCATCAACTTTTTTTCCAGAGGAGCAAATGTCTTTTAATTTCATGGCTGTAATCGCCATCTGAGTTAGTCTCAATAAAGAGCAAAGAACTGAAACTTGACCAAATCGTATTAAGCTCAAACTTATCAATCGTGCAATGAACCTGAACTAGAAAATCTCTAGAGAGAATCAGCTATGGGTTAGATATAAAAACATGCAAAATAAAACAAAAAACTACAAGCTACCAAAAAAGAAGATGATGTCTCATCCAAATAGGAAAAGGAGTACGTCAAGGCTGTATGTTGTCATCCTGCTTAACAGAGTACATCAATAGAAAAGCTGGGCTGGAAGAAGCACAAGCTGGAATCAAGACTGTCAGGAGAAATATCAATAACCTCAGATATGCAGATGATGCCACACTTATGGCAGAAAGCGAAGAGGAACTAAAGAGCCTCTTGAAGAAAAAGGAGAGTGAAAAAGTTGGTTTGAAGCTCAACATCCAGAAAACTAGGATCATGGCATCTGGTCCCATCACTTCATGGGAAGTAGATGGGGAAACAGTGGAAACAGTGTCAGACTTTATTTTTTTGGATGCTTACTCCTTGGAAGGAAAGTTATGACCAACATAAATAGCATATTCAAAAGCAGAGACATTACTTTGCCAACAAAGGTCCATCTAGTCAAAGCTATGGTTTTTCTAGTGGTCGTGTATGGATGTGAAAATTGGAAGGTGAAGAAAGTTGAGCACCAAAGAATTGATGGTTTTGAACTGTGGTGTTGGAGAAAACTCTTGTGAGTCCCTTGGACTGTAAGGAGATCCAATCAGCCCATCCTAAAGGAGATCAGTCCTGAGTGTTCATTGGAAGGACTGATGCTGAAGGTGAAACTCCAATACTTTGGCCATCTCATGTGCAGAGATGACTCATTGGAAAAGACCCTGATGCTGGGAGTGATTAGGGGCAGGAGGAAAAGGGGATGACAGAGGATGAGATGGCTGGATGGCATCACCGACTCGATGCACATGTGTTGGGTGAACTCTGGGAGTTGGTGATGGACAGGGAAGCCTGACGTGCTGCAGTTCATTGGATGGCAGAGTCAGACACCACTGAGCAACTGAACTGAACTGATGAAATCTGATACATTTTGGATAGAATCTGATACCTTGATTTAACAGATAAAGAGGATGAATTTATTTTGATTTCAATGAAGAACAGAGACATGAGAACACCTCCTGTAGGAATTTAATGTCATTTCACACTAGATGCCTTGAACTTAGTACAGGTCATGAGCCTCTTCTGCGGAGAGCTAGTATGGACTGTATATAGCTGATTATTTAGTCATTTTACATAAATGACATTGTTCAGTTCAGTTCAGTTCAGTTCAGTCGCTCAGTCGTGTCTGACTCTTTCTGACCCCATGAATCCCAGCACGCCAGGCCTCCCTGTCCATCACCATCTCCCGGAATTCACTCAGACTCACGTCCATTGAGTCCGTGATGCCATCAAGCCATCTCATCCTGGGTCGTCCCCGTCTCCTCCTGCTCCCAATTCCTCCCAGCATCAGAGTCTTTTCCAATGAGTCGACTCTTCACATGAGGTGTCCAAAGTACTGGAGCTTCAGCTTTAGCATCATTCCTTCCAAAGAAATCCTAGGGTTGATCTCCTTCAGAATGGACTGGTTAGATCTTCTTGCAGTCCAAGGGACCCTCAAGAGTCTTCTCCAACACCACAGTTCAAACGCATCAATTCTTTGGCGCTCAGCTGTCTCAAATTCTGAAAGATCATGCTGTGAATGTGCTGAACTCAATATGCCAGCAAATTTGGAAAACTCAGCAGTGGCCACAGGACTGGAAAAGGTAAGTTTTCATTCCAATTCCAAAGAAAGGCAATGCCAAAGAATGCTCAAACTACCACACAATTACACTCATCTCACACGCTAGTTAAAGTAATGCTCAAAATTCTCCAAGCCAGATTTCAGCAATACGTGAACCGTGAAATCCCTGATGTTCAAGCTGGTTTTAGAAAAGGCAGAGGAATCAGAGATCAAATTGCCAACATCCGCTGGATCATGAAAAAAGCAAGAGAGTTCCAGAAAAACATCTATTTCTGCTTGATTGACTATGCCAAAGCCTTTGACAGTGTGGATCACAATAAACTGAGGAAAATTCCTCAAGAATTTTCCCATCAAGACAATTCCCATTAAGAGATGGGAATACCAGACTACCTAACCTGCTTCTTGAGAAATCTGTATGCAGGTCAGGAAGCAACAGTTAGAACTGGACATGGAACAACAGACTGGTTCCCAATAGGAAAAGGAGTACGTCAAGGCTGTATATTGTCACCCTGCTTATTTAACTTATATGCAGAGTACATCATGAGAAATGCTGGACTGGAAGAAACACAAGCTGGAATCAAGATTGCCTGGAGAAATATCAATAACCTCAGATATGCAGATGACACCACCCTTATGGCAGAAAGTGAAGAGGAGCTAAAAAGCCTCTTGATGAAAGTGAAAAAGGAGAGTGAAAAAGTTGGCTTAAAGCTCAACATTCAGAAAACGAAGATCATGGCATATGGTCCCAT
This sequence comes from Ovis canadensis, assembly GCF_042477335.2. Lineage (NCBI taxonomy): Eukaryota > Metazoa > Chordata > Mammalia > Artiodactyla > Bovidae > Ovis > Ovis canadensis. The sequence continues at coordinate 141,076,292 of NC_091245.1, forward strand.
CACTTCACGGGAAATAGATGGGGAAACAGTAGAAACAGTGTCAGACTTTATTTTGGGGGGCTCCAAAATCACTACAGATGGTGATTGCAGCCATGAAATTAAAAGATGCTTACTCCTTGGAAGAAAAGTTATGACCAACCTAAATAGTATATTCAAAAGCAGAGACATTACTTTGCCGACTAAGGTCTGTCTAGTCAATGACATTGTTAGACCCTCTCAAAATTAATACTGTTGAAGATTCCAAACTTGAAAATTAAGCAGAAAGAAATATTTGTACTTTGCTTATTATTGTGACTCATTTGTTCTTTCTGTTCAAGATCGACTTGAATTATTTTCTAATTTTCAGTTAAAGGAACAAGAAAACTGAAGCTTATAGAACATAAGTTATAAAGATTAGAACAAATCACATTTTTAAATCTTGTTGTGACACAATTTCTCTAATAAAAGCAGTAAGTGGTGCATAATCTAAAAATAATTAGTCTACCTCAGTTTTCATTCCAGTTCCAAAGAAAGGCAATGCAAAAGAATGCTCAAACTACCGCACAATTGCAGTCATCTCACGTGCTAGTTAAAGTAATGCTTAAAATTCTCTAAGCCAGGCTTCAGCAATACGTGAATCGTGAACTCCCTGATGTTCAAGCTGGTTTTAGAAAAGGCAGGGGAATCAGAGATCAAATTGCCAACATCCGCTGGATCATGGAAAAAGCAAGAGAGTTCCAGAAAAACATCTATTTCTGCTTGATTGACTATGCCAAAGCCTTTGACTGTATGGATCACAATAAACTGTGGAAAATTCTTCAAGAGATGGGAATACCAGACCACCTAACCTGCCTCTTGAGAAATCTGTATGCAGGTCAGGAAGCAACAGTTAGAACTGGACATGGAACAACAGACTGGTTCCAAATAGAGAAAGGAGTATGTCAAGGCTGTATATTGTCACCCTGCTTATTTAACTTATATGCAGAGTACATCATGAGAAACGTTGGGCTGGAAGAAACACAAGCTGGACTCAAGATTGCTGGACTCAAGATTGCAGGGAGAAATATCAATAACCTCAGATATGCAGATGACACCACCCTTATGGCAGAAAGATAAGAGGAGCTAAAAAGCCTCTTGATGAAAGTGAAAGGGAGAGCGAAAATGTTGGCTTAAAGCTCAACATTCAGAAACCGAAGATCATGGCATCCGGTCGCATCACTTAATGGGAAATAGATGGGGAAACAGTAGAAACAGTGTCAGACTTTATATTTTGGTGCTCCAAAATTACTGCAGATGGTGACTGCAGCCATGAAATTAAAAGACACTTACTCCTTGGAAGAAAAGTTATGACCAACCTAGATAGTATATTCAAAAGCAGAGACATTACTTTGCCAACTAAGGTCCGTCTAGTCAAGGCTATGGTTTTTCCTGTGGTCATGTATGGATGTGAGAGTTGGACTGTGAAAAAGGCTGAGCGCTGAAGAATTGATGCTTTTGAACTGTGGTGTTGGAGAAGACTCTTGAGAGTCCCTTGGACTGCAAGGACATCCAACCAGTCCATTCTGAAGGGCATCAGCCCTGGGATTTCTTTGGAAGGAATGATGCTAAAACTGAAGCTCCAGTACTTTGGACACCTCATGCGAAGAGTTGACTCATTGGAAAAGACTGATGCTGGGAGGGATTGGGGGCAGGAGGAGAAGGGGACGACTGAGGATGAGATGGCTGGATGGCACCATGGACTCAATGGACGTGAGTCTGGGTGAACTCCGGGAGATGGTGATGGCCAGGGAGGCCTGGCATGCTGCGATTCATGGGGTCGCAAAGAGTCAGACACGGCTGAGTGACTGAATTGAACTGAACTGAACTGAACATGCAGACAGAATATACTTTGACTAATCCTAAATCATTAGGATTAGCCCAACACTTGACTAATCCTAAATCCTTATCCTATTGCCCTGTCAGCATTACAAGCAGGAGCAAGGAAAATCATCTCTATTCTAACATATGCTCTTAATATTTCTCCCAATAAAAGAGGGAGGCACTTTATATTTGAGCACTTTATATTATGACACATGCTTTTGATTACTTTCCATTTTTTAAACATAAAAATTGGGATCTGATTTATAATCATAAATATATTCATTTAAATTACAAAATTCAATAGTTCTAGCATATTTACAGAGGTGTACAGCCATCAACATAATCTATTATTTGAGTCTTTTCATCATTCAACCAGATAAATCTTATATCCAAGACCAGTTACTCCTTATTTTGCTCCCCTCTCAAGCCCTGTACCTGAGCCAGTTCTGAGCAACCACTGATCTACTTTTTGCCTCTGCAGTTTGCCTACACAGGAGGGTTCATCTAAATGAAATTATACAATTTGTTTAATCAACTGTCTTAATTTTAAGGCTATGGAAACTTTTGACTCAGATGGCTAATATTTGATATTTTGCTATTTGGTATATATGATATTTTGACACTTTCTTCATAATCATTATCAGTATTCTTTGCTCATATTCTTTGTACAATGCTTTTATATGCTTTAATTATACTTTAAATTAGTAATTTTCTAAAGGGAGACTTTGCGGTTAAATTACTCCAGTAATATCACTTTGAGAGCCAATGGGAAAAAAGAAATTTTTTCAAGTCAGTATCTGAACTAAAAAAGAAAATTTTTCATTGTTCACTATGGATTAAAGAATAAAACATGTAATACTCTTTATAACTTAGATTCAACTTGATTTTCCATTTCTTCTCTGAGGTAAGGACAAGTTTAGCAATGACTTGGTTATACAGCCAGGCATCTGGAAGGGGCAAGTTAGGAAGATTGAGAATAGCTATGTATGAAAAAGTAGAATGAAAATGCACCAGTGTAGTGAGCCCAAAGCTAGTGCATTGTTGTATACCACATCATCACCTACCAGAGTGTCTACTGTGGTGGAGATGCTGGGAAACTAAATGGAAAAGATGATTCATTCAAAGAAGAGCAGGCTGCACTTGTTCTCAGTCATCCCATGCTCTTACAATGGGGCAGCAGTGGCTGGGCTGGAAACTATAAATGGGGTTATTAGTATGTGCTTCCTCTCATCAGGGATAATATAATTACTAACACTAATAAAATATCTCACCTGTGAGTATCAGACACTAACACTGAACATTTGATACTATTACTAGAGGAAAGCATCTACTTAATATTGGTAACATAGAATCCTAAACTTTGCATCTGTCAGAGGTGATGGAGAAGGCATTAACTTTCTCCCATCCTGGAGAATGCAGTAATTCATCTTTTTGAGATTCATATCTGTATTGGATCTCATTTTGCCTTCGATTTACAATACCTCTGCTAGGGTTTCCTCAGTGGTTGAGATTCTGCAAAATTTTACCTTGGATCAAAGGACTGAGTTATTATTAAGAATTTTGACAATGGATAATTGAAAAAGGAATTCATTGATCATTCTCTATCTATCACCCAAAAGTTACTGGCCTGATAGAATATGGAATAACCATTGGACTTCAATTTCAGCCAGAGCACATTTTTCAGGGTTGTCAGTCTGTCCTCTGGAATGAAAGGTACCTGTTGAACCAGTTGAGGTTAAATCATGTGGTATCTCCAAGAGCTAAAAACGGAAAAGAAGGGATGGGAGTAGGATTGACTTCACTCATTATCACTCTCTGTGACCCATTTGAGAAGTTTAGGATTCCTAACACTGCAGCTTTATGCTTTGAAGGGTTACAGGTCATGTTCCCCAGATGGAATGAAGACTGTATGGGAGAGGTTTATACCTATAGATACAAACAGAATTTCTGTTTTCCTAGTACTATAACTGTCATCTTGTAATCTGGGGACTCATGCTGATCAAACATCAATCACAAAAGGAGTCACTAGGCCTTGGCTCTCAACAGTAATTGTCATGCAGAGCTAGAGTTGCTGCAGTGTAATGGGTGCAAGAAGCAATATGTTTGAACCTGAACTTGAGGCATTGATCACAGCGCTTCTTGGGGCATCCCTGCCTGGTGATATCTGTAAATACCAATTATATTCCCAAGGCAGGGTAAGCAGGGCTCAGGTACAGGCAAGCCACCTAGACATGCAAGACTGCCAACCAAAGATATAGGAAATAGATGGTGGCTAATGGGAAAAGAAAATTATTAATGTTCATTATGACCTCAGAATACAGATGCTTTCATTAATCTTTCATTTTCTGGCTTTTTTAGAGGTTGCAACAATTATCCTCATATACAATTCAGGTTGCTGTAACAAAAGTACCATATTGAGTGGCTTAAACATTTATTTCTCCAAAGTCTACAGGCTAGAAATCTGAGATCACAGTGCCTGTGTGGTTGGGTTCTTGGTAAGGGCCATCTTCCCAGTTTGTAGATAGCAGCCATCTTGCTATATCCTCACATGACACAGAGAGTTCTCCCTTGAATCTCCACTTATGATGACACTAATTATGTTCATGAAGGCTTCACCCTCATGACTTAAATACCTCTCAAGAACCCTTCCTCCAAATTCCATCACATTGGGGAATAGGAATCCAATATATGGATTATAGAGGACACAATCAGTCCATAACCCCCAAAGTAACAGAGGGCACTTATATAAGATATGAGAAAATTGAAAAGAACAAGCAGTAAGTTTTAATATTTTCCACCTGATATCTGCTCACACCATTTCAGAATTTGCCTAGCTTCCATGGAAAGTTTCCTGGATGCATCATGCTGACCGTTTCCTGTTCTCAAGCACCTGTATATTTCTCTTTTTCTCTGCATTAGGGCTTTCTCAGGAACCACAAGACCACTGTCTGCCATATCAACTCAATCTGAAATTGTGCCTCTGTTCATTCTTCTCAGGCTAACCATTAAATACCAAGACTTAGGAGTCAGGAGAAAATGCCCAGATCTCTCTCCTGCCATCTTAGCTTCTTAAGGGAAAGTCTGATGTATTTGCCAAAATACAGTTTTGCCGAAAGTTCACAGAGTGAGCCCAAGTTGCTAACATTGTTATTAGTTAATGGATTCTTTATTATTTTTTCTTCCTTTAACATACTAAAATCCCCACTTCTTCAACAGCTCTTCCTAGGATCACCTACCAAATAAACTGGGTGAATTCAGGTCTTTCTTCAGTGCCTGCTTTGTTGTGGCTACCAAACACAAGTGGTATGATTATTTGGAATTATTTATTTAGCTTTTATGATTTAGATGAGCATAACTTCTAACATGACCTCACTTGGAGAATAAATTTTTGTGAAACTTCTGTCTTTAAAGTTTTGATTCATATCCCCAAAGCAATAATATTATTTCAGATATTAGGGCAATGTGCTTAGTCGCTCAGCACTCAATCAAGTCTGACTCTTTGTGACCCCATGCATTGTAGTTCACCAGGCTCCTCTGTCCATGCCATTTTTCAGGCAAGAATACTGAAGTGGGTTGCCTTTTCCTTCTCTGGGTGATTTTCCTGACCCAGGGATCTAACGCATGTCTTCTGTGTCTCCTGCATTGCAAGTAGAGTCTTTACTTGCTATAAACAACACAGAAACGTGATTTTCAGTATTTCAGTGAGTGTGATAGTCAGTAAATGAATCTTTCCCCCTCAGTGATGTCCACGTCCTAAAGTCCATTTTGGTTTTCTGATGAGGTTTCAGATAATAAATTTGTGTTGTTCAAAGCCACTAAGTTTGTGCAAATGTGTTCTAATGGCAATATGAAAATAATAAAGTAAATTTAAATACATGGCTTATAAAAGAATTTCCATCTAAAATGGAATAAAATAATAGAAAATAGAAAATCTAATGTGTGTCTCAAGAAAGCAAAACTTAAGGACTGAGAGACTGATTTCCTATAAATGCATCATTTTTACAAAAATGATAATTTTGAAATTTTCTTAAATGATGGGGAATTGGCAAATCCTTACATATATGTGTGCTAAGTCGCCTCAGTCATGACCAACTCTTCAAGACATTATGGACTGTAGCCTGCCAGGCTCTTCTGTCCATGGGATTCTCCAGGCAAGAATACTGGAGTGGGTTGCCATGTCTTCTTCCAGGGGATCTTCTGACCCAGGGATCAAACCAACGTCTCTTACGTCTCCTGAATTTGCATTTGGGTTCTTTACCACAAGCCCCACCTGGGAAGCCCCCTAGTAAACTCTTCCCAATTTCCTATTTTATCACTTTGGGAAGTTTTGCTTATGGTTTCCAGAGGCATGAACAAAAAATGAGCCAGATTGGGTTGATCTTGCAAAATAAGCTGAATTGGGCTTTGTTTGTATGACTGGGCTTTTATTAGCTTCTGGGAGAATTTTTAAACTGATTTTCATTTGGTTTTGATTTTAACAGAATGTAACTACACTCTCCCTTCTTTATATTTCCTATCTATCAACATAGCCTACGCCCGAGTAAATAATAATTTCTATTTCTTTAAGCCACTTAGCCTTTATTATTTTGTTGTTGTGGAGTCACAGCAAATTAAAACAACCTCCAAATATACAACTGCTTAGAAGAACAAACAATTCACCTTGAAAGAACAAACAATTCACCTAGAACTGCCTGAATTTAGGGTGAAAATAAGATAAAGAGTTAAAACCTGACCTACGAAAAACCTTCTTATGTTCAAATGGAACACTTTAAACTCTATACCAAGCCACAAGCATATCCAGGCTGCAACTTCAACGGTATCTCTGGGGAAGTCTTTGGGCTAAGAGAGGGCAGAAAGCATGTACCAGGCAGAATAAAAATCTCTTTAATTGGTATCCTGCTGTAAAATTAATTACACCAATTTGTCAAGCTAAGATAAACATGTTTTAAGTTAAAATTATTTTAAAAATTTTCAGTCAAGAACATTAGATTGAACTAAACACTGAACATCTGTTGCATCTTTGAATGTATATATGAATATATATGTATATATATTTATACAAATATAAAGTATATATCATATTATATATGCAAAGAGAGAGAGAAAGAGACAGAGACTCACAGAATGTCCTGGCATATTGGTGAACTTCCGTACCACCCTCCTAGGACTCTCCATATTTAATTCTGCCTCAGTTCTCATAAGGAGAAGAATCTCTGAACTGACCATTTCAATTTATAACAGTCAGAAACCTACCAATCAGGAGGCCCATAAGTGAAGCTGAGGATCCAAGGAGAGTTTACAAATACAGTTTTCAGACTAAATATGCCTCAATAAGCTTTCATCCAATGGGACACAATAAAACAATAGGTAAGGGAAAAAAATCAATCATAACAGAAGGTAATAGTGTGAATGCTAAAGAAAAGACAAGAAATTATAATTTTTTTTTTACTGTTAGTTTAAGTAAATAGGATATTGACCTGAGAAAAATAGAAAGAACATCTTATAGATGGATACAAAAATAGAGGTGGATGTGATTAGGACAGATTGTCAGGAAACCACAAAGATAATGTAATTAAATATTACCTCATTAGTAGAGAGTATAAATATGTGGTGAAGAATATAAAGATTGTTCTCAGGTCATAGAAGGAAAAAAAGATGAATAAAAAATAAAGGAGAAAGAAGAAAAGAAGAATAGAGTTCTAACTGAGAACTGGACACTACTGCTTCCCAATGCAATATTTAATTTTTTTAATGTCTTAATCTATAAATAATATTTAGGGGAAAATGCCTCTAATTTATTTCATTGAGTGGAAGCTGTAAGTGCAATGAAATAGATGAGACAGTGTTTAGTACTGCCTAGTTCCTACTATTTTGTATTTTCTGAGATCAAATGTTTTCATGTTAATTTCAGTTTTTCCCAGTTAGTTCTTAGTCTAGGGTAGCTTCTATGATTAAATATCTCAGGCATCTCATTCTCCTCCTACTTCTCAGCAATGACTTCTAGTAACTCAAATACTTGTTCTCTGCTTGGAGACATCTGAAAAGAAAACTGTATTACTGCTATGTTGAATGGAAATATCTCGCCTACCCATAAGCACAATGATTAAACAAGCATTTTAGTGCAAAGCTCTTCTATATCTTAACACAAGGTCTCATATTTGCCCATTAATTTTCATTAAAATGTCATTCAGAATATGTTTTACAATGAGTTTTTTTTTCCCCCAAACCACACTTCTTTATGGAACAGTGTTTCAAATTATATAGGAAATCATTTATGTTTTAATGATATTTCATCAAGTTGTTTTATGTTTTAAAGTATTTGTTCACCCATATTTTCATCATTATTAGATCAGATTGACAAGCAGTGACTAGGGAAAATACAAAAGTATTTGTGCTTCCATCTTCAAACAAAAACCTGCCCTTAGCACACACACATATACATACACAGGCATAAGCACACACACACACAAAGACAGGTTTGTTAAGGAAGCAAAATCAGGCAAGATCTTTAAAATATATTTCTAATTACCTTTTCTTCTCATAAAAATATTTCTTTTTAAAAAATAATTATCTCATCAGTTGAAAGAGTAATGAGAACACTGTAGTAGAATAATTTATGTATTTCAATTTGCTTCAATTTAGTAGGTGATGTTTTGGAGATTTTTTTAAATCTGTTCTACTAGATATGTTTTCTCTAGAATATGTCTGTATAAACACATGTCAGAGACATGCAAAGATACTGGCAAAATTTTGTTGGGTGGAAATTATGAATATTGCAATTAATGCACATTTCTTGTGCGGGTTGTTTGCCATTTGTGAAAATGGCAATGATATAAAATTACCATTAACTATTGAAAAGGTCTTAATTATGTCATTAAAGCCTGATTCATATTTTGGAAAAAAATGAGTTATTTTTGCAAATCAACTAAAAGTATGACCCTACATAAAATGTTTGAAAATATCTGAGAAAATATATAATCACTCTAAATTTCTGTTGCCTGATAGCTTATAATTAATGGCAAAAATTATTCTTATTTACCTCAATTTACACTGTGCCCAGAACATAATAAGTACTAAATAACTGTTGAATGAAATGAAATGTTGTGTAAATTTTCTATAGTAATTTATGTCTCACTATGCACTTTTCACTCTCATGGATTGGAGAAGGAAATGGCAACCCACTCCAGTGTTCTTGCCTGGAGAATCCCAGGGACGGGGAGCTCGTGGGCTGCCGTCTATGGGGTCGCACAGAGTCGGACACGACGGAAGTGACGGCACTAGCAGCAGCAACATGCACATTTCTTCTCCTCCTATGCATCCGCTTCTCTCTCCAGAGAAACAAAACATTATTGGAAAAATAGGAAGGGGCATAAAAATTTAATTTATTACATACTCATGATCTCTAAATTTGATTTTGTTTTGGATCATCAATATTTTTATTAATCTCTCATTGTGCCACTTAAACCCTCATTTCTTCTCATGCCATAATATTCTAGCTGAATGAGTGACCCTCATTCAACTAAGGTCATTTCTTACTTTATTGGGAAAAGATTGAGATAATCTGTTATTAAATATCTCATTAACCCTTATAATATCTTTCTTAGTATATAAGTAGCTTTTTATTGTTTCTTTTTTTCTTACCTATTACCAAGGATTGAGAGAAAAAGAGCGAACCCTTCAAATAGAGAAATAGATCAATTTCTCTATTTCAATCAGAATCTAAATTAATTATGTTCCTTTCTAATACATTTCACTTTCCGCCTACTATGTCTGTATCTTTAATATTCATTTGTATTTTACAAAACCAGATAATTTAGTTATTATTTACTATTCCAGTGTTTTAATCTTCACATTAGTTTCCATGCTTCTGTTTTTTTTTCCTGAAATGTCACTCGTCTCGCATTTAGAATGACAATAGGAATTAAAAACAAATAGATGCACTTTACAGAAAAGTAATTATTAACATGTCAGTCATTTTGAAGGTCTTTGTAGGAAATATAGAATATAGAATTGATGTAAGAGATAAACCAAGCTAGAGGAAAAATCGCAGTCTGAACCACTGTGAACTACTGTGAACATTCAAGGTGTTTACTGGGGTTAATTATTGAAGATTGGTTATTTTGAAGAATGCAGTGTGCTCTTTCTTCTAATGGCCTACTGAAAAGTCAAGCCACTTTGTGCTGGCTTACGTCACACATTGTATTTTTAGAAAATGCTAGCTAGTATCACTATGTGTTCAGTAACCTTCTTTTCAACATATCGTTTCAAATTAGATCCTATGCAGAAGGCATAAACAAGTTTAATGGGCAAGGTGTGCAAAATCTCTAAGAATGAAATTGCCTTATGGAAGGCTTGGGAACATTAAGAAAGAGCTGGTCACTTGTATGTTTCACAAAGTAATGCTGCCTCTAATGAAATTAGTTGGCCACTAACTCTTTGCTTCTCCCAGTTTTAAAAAATCAGACTTGAATTTCTGTACACCAGTGACACGTCAGATTCCGTAGGAAGCTTAAGAGCAAAACATAACAGAAGAAATAAAGAAATAAACAAAGGAAGTACTTTAAGAACACAATCTGAGTAAAATTAAATAGGAATTTCTAGGAAATTTGTCAATTCATCATTATATTTTAAAATTTTTCAGTTGGTTCTAATGTCCATTTAGGATTCAGAACCACTGGTGTTAGAAAATTCAGTGGTTTCATCCAGGTGCTTAATAGAAGATTTTACACATGGGTTTTTCCTCAGGAGTGTTGCCCAGACTGTCCATCTTGCTGGAGTGAGAGTGCAATGACAGTGCCAGAAGGTTTCCACAAAGTGACAGGATAAAAGGAAAAGGCAGTTCAGCATTTGTGGTGAACAACAACAATCTGTGAGTCATTTCCATAGAATGGAATAGTATCAACTGAGCAATTAAAGCAATAACACTGACTGAGACCTGAATATGCACGCCCAGAGATAAAGATCTCTTGTTTATAAAAGTGGCATCCTTTGTGTCCCAGGAGATAACATGGATTATTTAAGTAAGATATTATAGCTACAAATCATTGTCCAGGACACACTGTGTACTAAATATCAGTATCAATATCCAACATTCATTAACTGTGAGGTCTGTTTGCCCATGCTTAAAATGGATATCATCTGTTTATACATTTGCTAAATCTTAAATCTGTGAATTTTTTTTTTTTTACTTAACATATCACTAACTCTTTTTCAAGATCTTTCTCAGGATGAACATGCTAAACTGTCCTTCTTAAATTTATTTTCTAGAATTCTCTCAGAAGTGGTTTGTAGTGGAAATGGTACTTACAGAGAGCATGAACAATGAGAGAGTGTAGTGATCCTGTAGAAAATCTCAATAGTGAAAATGTGCGAGACAATGAAAAAATTAAACTACAGTGCATAGGCTCTGAAAAATTTAATGACCATTCGGTGTAAGCAACCAGTAAGGAGGGCTTCTCTGGTGACTCAGACAGTAAAGAATCCACCTTTAGTGCAGGAGATCTGGATTTGATCCCTGGGTTGGAAAGATTCAACCAAATCCAGTATTCTTGCCTGGAGAAATCTATGGATGGAGAAGCCTGGTGGTCTACAGTTCGCCGAAGTCACAAAGAGATGGACACAACGGAACAACTAACACACACACAAACGCGCACACACACAATCAGTAAGGATGCACATAATGAGCATTTAGTTCAGTTCAGTTCAGTTCAGTCGTGTGTAACTCTTTGGGATCCCATGAACCGCAGCACACCAGGCCTACCTGTCCATCACCAACTCCCGGAGTTCATACAAACCCATGTGCATTGTGTCGGTGATGCCATCCAACCATCTCATCCTCTGTCATCCCCTTCTCCTCCTGCCCTCAATCCCTCCCAGCATCAGGGTCTTTTCAAATGAGTCAGCTCTTTGCATCAGATGGCCAGGAGTTTCAGCTTCAGCATCAGTCCTTCTAATGAATAATCAGGACTGATGTCCTTTAGGATGGACTGGTTGGATCTCCTTGCAGTCCAAGGGACTCTCAAGAGACTTCTCCAACACCACAGTTCAAAAGCATCAATTCTTTGGTACTAAACATTCTTTAGAGTCCAACTCTGACATGCATACATGACCACCAGAAAAACCATAACCTTGACGAGACGGAACTTTGTGGACAAAGTAATGTCTCTGCTTTTAATATGCTGTCTAGGTCAGTCATAACTTTTCTTCAAAGGCATAAGCATCTTTTAATTTCATGGCTGCAATGTCCATCTGCAGTGATTTTTGAGCCCAGAAAAATAAAGAAGAACACTGTTTCCACTGTTTCCCCATGTATTTGCCATGAAGTGATGGGACCAGAGGCCATGATCTTAATTTTCTGAATGTTGAGCTTTAAGCCAACTTTTTCACTCTCCTATTTCACCCTCATCAAGAGGCTCTTTAGTTCTTCACTTTCTGCCATAAGGGTAGTGTCATCTGCATGTCTGAGGTTATTGATATTTCTCCTGGCAATCTTGATCCTAGCTTGTACTTCCTCCAGCCCCGCATTTCTCATGATGTACTCTGCATAGAAGTTAAATAAGCAGGGTGACAGTATACAGCCTTGGCACACTCCTTTTCTTATTTGGAACCAGTCTGTTCCATGTCTATTTCTAACTGTTGTTTCCTGACCTGCATATAGGTTTCTCAAGAGGCGGGTCAGGTGGTCTGGTATACTGACCTTTTTCAGAATTTTCCACAGTTTATTGTGATCCACACAGTCAAAGGCTTTGGCATAGTCAATCAAGCAGAAATAGATGTTTTCTGGAACTCTCTTGCTTATCCAATGATCGAGTGAATGTTGGCAATTGATCTATGGTTCCTCTACCTTTTGTAAAACCAGCTTGAACATCAGGAAGTTCATGGTCCACATATTGCTGAAGCCTGGCTTGGAGAATTTTAAGCATTACTTTACTAGCATGTGAGATGAGTGCAATTGTGCAGTAGTTTGAGCATTCTTTGGCACTGCCTTTCTTTGAGATTGAAATGAAAACTAACTTTTTCCAGTCCTGTGGCCACTGCTGAGTTTTCCAAATTTGCTAGCATATTGAATGCAGCACTTTCACAGCATCATCTTTCAGGATTTGAAAGAGCTCAACTGGAATTCCATCACCTCGCTAGCTTTGTTTGTAGTGATACTTCCTAAGGCCCATTTGATCTCACATTCCAGGATGTCTGGCTGTAGGTGAGTGATCACACCATTGTGATTATCTGGGTCATGAAGTTCTCTTTTGTGCAGTTCTTCAGTGTATCCTTTCCACCTCTTAATATCTTCTGCTTCTGTTAGGTCCCTACCATTTCTGCCCTTTATTGAGCCCATCTTTGCATAAAATGTTCCCTTGGTATCTCTAATTTTCTTGAAGAGATCTCTAGTCTTTCTCATTTTATCGTTTTCCTCTATTTCTTTGCATTTATCGCTGAAGAGAGCTTTCTTGTCTCTCCTTGCTGTTCCTTGGAACTCTGCATTCAAATGGATATATCTTTCTTTTTTTCCTTTGCTTTTCACTTCCCTTCTTTTCACAGCTATTTGTAAGGCCTCCTCAGACAGCCATTTTGCTTTTTTGCATTTCTTTTTCTTGGGGATGGTCTTGATTTCTGTCTCCTGTACAATGTCATGAACCTTCTAAGCATAATTTGAATTAGAGTATTTGAGACTAAGACAGAATTCTGGCAGAGAAGGCAATGGCACCCCACTCCAGTACTCTTGCCTAGAAAATCCTATGGATGGAGGAGCCTGGTAGGCTGCAGTCCGTGGGGTCGCTAAGAGTCAGATACAACTGAGCAACTGCACTTTCCCTTTTCACTTTCATGCATTGGAGAAGGAAATGGCAACCCATTCCAGTGTTCTTGCCTGGAGAATCCCAGGGATGGGGGAGCCTGGTGGGCTGCCATCTATGGTGATGCACAGAGTCGGACACAACTGAAGTGACTTAGCAGCAGTAGCAGCAGCAGATTTCTGGGGGCTGTCTTATTAAATTTATAAGATTGTATATTTCACCTATTTAGTGAAAGTATTGGTAATAACTGGAATAGAACAATGCTTTTAGACAAGCTGTAACTGATTGATTTGACAAGCCATTAAAAGTATGACAGCTCTATTAAAGTTATTTTAAATATAATTACTAAAAAAATTTAGAGGCTCCTCCAATAGTGCTACAATTTCTTAAAATAAAATGACATAATATGGATGACATCATTTACAAAATAGGTCAACATGTCCCAGAGACACTAAGTTTAAGAGAATGAGAATGCCCTTTGGATGCAGAGAGCATGAGCAAATCATGCAATCACTTAACAATTTCCCTTATTTATCTTGGAGAAGGAAATGGCAACCCACTCCAGTACTCTTGCCTAGAAAATTCCATGGATGGAGGAGCCTGGTGGGCTACAGTCGGAGTCGCAAAGAGTAGGACACGACTGAGCGACTTCCCTTTCTTTTATTTATCTAATGTGGATGATTGTATTTATTTTTTAAGATTAAATAAATAACATAATTCGTAACTGCATAGTTGATAGTAAGGATCGTAGAATACTATGATAATAATTATAAACTATAAACAATAATACATTTATTTCAAAATAAGTTGATTCCTTTTTTTAGAGGCAAAATTAATAGAAAAACAGACTAAAGTGACAATCTTTTAGTTGAGTGGAGATTCGTGTTTCTTCCTGAATAAATTAAGTAAACGAATAAAGCTATCTTTTTAAAGACAGAGTAATGAGAAACTTAAATTAGTCAAAATGACCAACAAATGAAATCTAATTTATTTCATTTTTATCTTTTATTATTTATCACATATTTGTTGAAGGGACTCATACATACTCTTATTCAACAAAAAAAATTAAAATAAGAAAGTAAAAAATATTAAAACAAAAGTTATATTTCACATTAGTTGTTATTTCTGATTATGTGGGGTAAAGGAAATTAAGATTATACAGATAAAGACATAAAAGTGACTACGTTATATGGATGTTTAATATTATTAAATTTTATGTATTTATTTGCGAAAGTATTTCAACCATTATTAACATATTCTTTCATTAATGCATGCAACTAGCCTGCTTTGTGAACAACATGAATTTTATCTGCTTCTTTTAGCCATCCTAAGGGAAAAACACAATGTTTGTTACGTAATTGCTGCTTTAAAACTATCTACTACCCATGAATTCCCTTCCCAACCTGACTCTTCAAATCTATGTGGCAATTTCAGTGCTGACTCTCTTTGAAAAATATTGGTCAAAATTAATTTGTCCCAATTTTTCTAATGGTAATATTTCTGCTAGAATATTGATTTTTAAAGGTGGAATATAATATTTAAAAGGTCATTATAAACAATAGGCTTCAATTATGATAAAGATTCTCTTTTAAAACTTTCCTCATGCTCGCTGAAAGCAGGCGAGAAAATTTCATCAAGGTTGGGAATGGATATTTTTGGTTGTTATCCAGAAGGTAGCAGGAGTGGATTGATTTTCTAAGGCAACTTCTTCAAACCTCATTTTACTGAGAACACTTAGATCTATTTCTTTTCTGTGTTGGCGATGTTTCCTTAAAAAACACAAACAGACAACCTTCTAATGGTTTCTCTTTCCAGCCAGGAAATGTCTTACTGTATGATTTCAGTGTTTTTGTGTGGCTGTTTTAGGCACTTTAGTAACGTCAAAGGGATTATGCACACAGCATTGCACAGTGTGACTTTAGCCATGGAGATGTGTAAATATTCATCTTTTTACTCAAAATCTGCTATCTCTATGCTAATGGATTTTCCCCATTATTGAGACCTATATGTGACTGTTTCTGTGAGAAGGTCTAGGAAACACTTTGTGTTGAATAGATTTAATATATAAATATAGGCAGATATTAACTATATTCAAGCTTATTTTAAAATTAATTTTATTATTGATACATCCAATTGGTTAAATCATTAAAATTTAAACATAGTGAGTAGTCAACCTCTGTTTCCTGTGTATGACAGTCCATTTTTCTAACACCAACTCTCCAACTCTAATGCACACAGGTGAGCAGTGGTTTTCAGCACTTGTATTTTCTTCCAGAGATTTCTTTTAAGGAATAATGCAATAAAATATAAGCATACATTCTGAGTTTTCCTCTTTTTTCACACAACAGAACATTCATTCTACGCACTATTCTGCTTCTTTCATTCAATAAAGTATTTTGGAGACCTTACCATATCAGAATGGAAATATATTCCCCATTGTATTTGAGAGCTACATAGCATTTTATTATATGAATATGAATTAACATATAATCAGCACCCAAGCATTGATTACATAGTTGTTTCCAATCTTTTGTTGACACAAGCGATAGGCCAATGAGTAACCTTGTACAAATATCATTTCATGCATGCTATTACATCTTTCAAATGGATCCTCAGATATGACATGATATTTCCACTAGTAAATGTCACAGATATTTCCAAATATCTATAGATATTTTCAGTCGTAAGAATTGAACCAATCTGCAAACTCACCAGCAATATATTAAAGTTCTTGTTTCCCTAGAGCCTTTCAAAGTAAGTGTATTATTAAACATTCACGTTTTTGTCATTTTATTACATCAGTCATTCTCAGTCTTAGTAGACCCAGTGCTTCCTTTTTATTAAAAAATGAATTGTAATACTCTCTTGCACTGTGCTGCAGTGAAATTCATCCTGTGCCTTTATATCTACATAATTTTATAAGCATGTCAATTCAGTGCTCTAACTTTAATGCAAGTGGAAATAGAAACTTTTAAGAAAATGTGTGTCTCAATGAATAAATACATAAATGTACTCACATGAGAAGTCATAATTAAGTAGTTAGATGTGTGTACTAAGTTGAATTAATGATCTGACAGAGGTATGTTGGGTTAGTAACTCATACCTCACATAGAGTTGACATGGTTGATGTGATTATAAAAAATTGTGGCCAGCTCTTGATAAAGCTGCAAAAATAGATTAGACACTTCTATTGATTCACAGAATAGTTCTATTACTGTAATATTCAATGAATCCCTGATCTTAATATTTAGTAAAAATATATAAATTTGATGGAGATTCTAGACTCAGATAATTATAAAAAACTCTTTAATATGTAAATACCTGGTGAGACATTTGGAAATTGTGTGAAATATCACTAATTTAGGGAATCCTGCATCATTGTTTCCTATATTCTAAATATAAGTGACCTTAAATCTATTTTTCCAACTAAAAATATTCCCCCAAACTTTCAATAATTTCTTATTGGAGACTAAAGCTGATATTATAGATTAAATTGATATATTACCAGAGCTTTAATTTTTATCCATTTTATTAAGAGGGAGATTGCTAAAGCTTCGTATATTTAAAAGCCACTTGTTTCATTTCTGTGACCTTTAACACTTTATTCATATTTATTAGGTAATTATTATGTTTCTAAATAATTTCCATATATAATAGAAATCAGTTCTTTGTGATAGAAGTCACAATCCTTTCTCAGTTTTTATTTTTAAATCTGATTGGTTCTTGTTGTTTTTTCTCTAGGCCTTTGTGTGATTGTTTTCTACTTGTTTTCAAATTATTTTTATATTTCACTCGATTAGCAAAAGAACAATTAAATTATATAAATGTCTCTGAGCACAGTTTTAATTGCATTCTCTAGGTAATGTGTTCATTTTTGATGTCTGCTAGTCTGAAATCTCAATTCTTTTTACTCTGTGACCCCAAGATTACTTAGTAGCATTTTGAAAGTTTCATAAGCCAGAGATGCTTAAAACTCTCTCTTACTACATTTACATTTAATATAGTGCTGGTAGGTATTTGTGTGTGTGTGTGTGTGTGTGTCTAACTCTTTGCAACCCCATGGCTCCTCTGTCCATGGAATTCTCCAGGCAAGAATGTTGGAGTGGGTTGCCATCCGTTCACCAGGGCATCTTCCTGATCCAGAAACTGACTCAGGGTGCCAGCACTGCAGGCATATTCACTACCATCTGAGCCACTAGATGGCTGCTAAATGGGAGCAATTCTCAGAACTGAAAATATCTGTATTTATTTAGAAATATTTGTAACATTTTGTAATGGAAATACCATCTCACATCTGAGGATTCATTTAACAAATTTATATTTTGTTATGTTTCTAAACATGTACACTATGATGATATAAATATTTTTGTGTTATCTCTACTTTTTCTATAAGTTATTTATGATCTCTTTATGGACTAGTACTTGGTGATTGCAGCCATGAAATTAAAAGACACTTACTCCTTGGAAGGAAAGTTATAACCAACCTTGATAGCATATTCAAAAGCAGAGACATTACTTTTCCAACAAATGTCCGTCTAGTCAATGCTATTGTTTTTCCAGTGGTCACATATAGATGTGAGAGTTGGACTATAAAGAAAGCTGAGAGCAGAAGAATTGATGCTTTTGAACTGTGGTATTGGAGAAGACTCTTGAGAGTCCCCTGGACTAGCAAGGAGATCCAATCAGTCCGTTCTGTAGGAGATCAGCCCTGGGGTTTTTTTGGAAGGAATGATGCTAAAGCTGAAACTCCAGTACTTTGGCCACCTCATGTGAAGAGTTGACTCATTGGAAAAGACTTTGATGCTGGGAGGGATTGAGGGCAGGAGGAGAAGGGGACGACAGAGGATGAGATGGCTGGATGGTATCACTGACTCAATGGACGCGAGTCTGAGTGAACTCCAGGATTTGGTGATGGACAGGGAAGCCTGGCATGCTGAGGTTCATAAGGTCCCAAAAAGTCAGACACGACTGAGTGAATGAACTGAACTGAAGTGAACATAAGAATATACCACATAGCTCTCTACTGATAGATAATAAAAATACCTAGTTATGTTATTTAGTTATAAATCATTGTTAATGTATCTTTTCAGTTCATCATACATAGCTGTCCTATAGTAATCTCCTTAAAAAGAACTTTTTTTAATTTTTCTACATTCATATCTGTGTATCTTGGCATTTTGCTCAGCACAGATCTAAGTATTCTCCTACAAAGAACTGTCCTGTCTTCAGATAACAACTAAAAAATTACATTTTTTAAATATCTGAAGATCTGAAATGATGCACATATGTACACAGAATCTGAAAAACAGTCAATACTTGGAGGTAGGGACTAACAATAGAAAGGTTTCTTAGTTTTACAAACGTTAGCCTGAGAGGGTAAAAAAAAAAAAGTCAACTCAGCATAGAGACTAAAACTTGTGTGTGTGTGTGTGTGTGTGTGTATGCACATATGTGCAAACATGCACTTCAGTTGCTTCAGTCGTGTCCAACCCTATGTACTGTATCTCGTCCATGGGGTTCCCCAGGCAAGAGTACTGGAGTGATTTGCTAGGCTGAATTCTGGGGGATCTTTCTTCCCAATCCAGGACTGAACCTGCATCTCTTACATCTCCTGCATTGGCTGGCAGGTTGTTTCCCACTAGTGCCACCTGGGAAGCCCAAACTCTCATAGAAAGCATGTATTCTTTCCAGATATAAGAGCTGGAGGACAAAATATAGAGCAAGAACAACAGCTGGAAATGAGAAGGGAGTTCACAGACAGGAGATAGTCTCAGTTCAGAAATCTAGTTTCCATTTAAACTCTACCTAAATATCTGTTCCTGAATCAAGCATGCGTGGGTCACATTTAACTCATCCAGCTAAAAGTTATTAAAAAAGTGAATTGAGATTTAAGTTTCTGCTAAAGAATATCTATTTCTGCTTTATTGACTATGCCAAAGCCTTTGACTCTGTGGGTCACAATAAACTGTGGAAAATTCTGAAAGAGATGAGAATACCAGACCACGTGACCTGCCTCTTGAGAAACCTAGATGCAGGTCAGGAAGCAACAGTTAGAACTAGACATGGAACAACAGACTAGTTCCAAATAGGAAAAGGAGTATGTCAAGGCTGTATATTGTCACCCTGCTTATTTAACTTATATGCAGAGTACATCATGAGAAACACATGGCTGGAGGAAGCAGAGCTGGAATCAAGATTGCCCGGAGAAAAGTCAGTAACCTCAGATATGCAGATGACACCCCCCTTATGGCAGAAAGTGACAAAGAACTAAAAAGCCTCTTGATGAAAGTGAAAGAGGAGAGTGAAGAAGTTGGCTTAAAGCTCAACATTCAGAAAACTAAGATCATGGCATCTGGCCCATCACTTCAAGGGAAATAGATGGGGAAACAGTGGAAACAGTGTCAGACTTTATTTTTGGGGGCTACAAAATCATTGCAAATGGTAAATGTTCGCTGGAAATTAAAAGATGCTTACTCCTTGGCAGGAAATTTATGACCAACCTAGATAGCATATTCAAAAGTAGAGACATTACTTTGCCAGCAAAGATACATCTAGTCAAGGCTATGGTTTTTCCAGTAGTCATGTATGGATGTGAGAGTTGGACTGTGAAGAAAGCTGAGCACCAAAGAATTGATGCTTTTGAACTGTGGTGTTGGAGAAGACTCTTGAGCATCCCTTGGACTGCAAGGAGATCCAACCAGTCCATCCTAAAGGAGATCAGTCCTGGATGTTCTTTGGAAGGTCTGATGCTAAGGCTGAAACTCCAGTACTTTGGCCGCCTCATGTGAAGAGCTGGCTCACTGGAATAAAACTCTGAGGCTGGGAGGGATTGGAGGCAGGAGGAGAAGGGGACGACAGAGGATGAGATGGCTGGGTGGCATCACCGACACGATGGGCAAGTGTTTGGGTGAAAGGCGGGAACTGGTGATGGACAGGAGACCTGGCCTGCTGCAATTCATGGTGTCGCAGTTGGACATGACTGAGTGACTGAACTGAACTGAACTGAACTGAACTGAAAGAATATGAGTTTACAGTTTGAGCCCAATCTAGCTAAGTGACTACTTAAAACAAAACAAGAATTTTTAAAGGAATGTGGCAGAATACTGTCTTTGTATTCAAGCTAAAATTTAGAATTAATCAAAATATGAATGATAAAAATCAGGAAACACAATCAACCAAGAGCAGTGACTTGATTGTTACAGTTAGCAAACACAGATTTCAAGGTAGTTAATATCACTATGCTCAATATTAACGAAAATTCTAATCACATTGAAAGAAAAGATATGAAATCTTTAGCATTAAACTAGAAGATAGGTCAATGAAATCATTCAGTTCAGTTCAGTCGCTCAGTAGTGTCCGACTCTTTGTGACCCCATGGCCTGCAGCACCCTAGACCCCCCTGTCCATCACCAACTCCCTGAGTTTACTCAAACTCATCTCCTTTGAGTTGGTGAGGTCATCCAACCATCTCATCCTCTGCTGTCCCCTTCTCCTCCTGCCCTCAATATTTCCAGCATCAGGGTATTTTCTGATGAGTCAGTTTTTTGCATAAGATGGCCAAAGTATTGGAGTTTCAACTTCAGCACCAGTCCTTCCAATGAATATTTAGGACTGATTTCCTTTAGGATGGACTGGTTGGATCTCCTTGCAGTCCAAAGGACTCTCAAGAATCTTCTCCAACACCATAGTTCAAAAGCATCAATTTTTCGGTGCTCAGCTTTTTTTATCGTCTGATTCTTACATCCATACATGACTAACAGAAAAACTATAGCTTTGACTAGACGAACCTTTGTTGGCAAAGTAATGTCTCTGCTTTTTAATATGCTGTCTATATTGTTCATAACTTTCCTTCCAAGGAGTAAGTATCTTTTAATTTCATGGCTGCAGTCACCATTTGCAGTGATTTTGGAGCCCCTCAAAATAGTCTGTCACTGTTTCTAGTGTTTCCCCATATATTTGCCACAAATTGGTGGGACCAGATGCCATGATATTAGTTTTCTGAATGTTGAGCTTTAAGCCAACTTTTTCACTCTCCTCTTTCATTTTCATCAAGAGGCTCCTTAGTTCTTCTTCACTTTCTGACATAAGTGTGGTGTCATCTGCATATCTGAGGTTATTGAAATCATATCACCTGAAAAACAGTGAAAAAACTTTAATAAAAAACCCCACAATTTCTGCAAACTTTGCATCCTTTCAAAGAGATAAACAAATGTGCTCCCTTGGACTTTAAGATGCAAATAAGATAGAAAAAGTAAGAAAGAAAAGTATAATAAAAATAATCAATTTTTACCCACATATGAAGAATTGATGCTTCTGAACTGTGGTGTTGGAGAAAACTCTTGAGGGTCCCTTGGACTGCAAGGAGGTCCACCCAGTCCATTCTGAAGGAGATCAGCCCTGGGATTTCTTTGGAAGGAATGATGCTAAAGCTGAAACTCCAGTACTTTGGCCACCTCATGCGAAGAGTTGACTCATTGGAAAAGACTCTGATACTGGGAGGAGTTGAGGGCAGGAGGAAAAGGGGATGACAGAGGATGAGATGGCTGGATGGCATCACTGACTCAATGGACGTGAGTCTGAGTGAACTCCAGGATTTGGTGATGTGCAGGGAGGCCTGGCGTGCTGCGATTCATGGGGTCGCAAAGAGTCAGACATGACTGAGCGACTGAAATGAACTGAACTGAACTGACCTACATATGATGAAGGTCATTTTTTTTTTTTTATTAAAAGTGAAGTCACTCAGTCGTGTCCAACTCTTTGCGACCCCGTGGACACCAGGCTCCTCCATCCATGGGATTTTCTAGGCAAGAGTACTGGAGTGGGTTGCCATTTCCTTCTCCAGAAGGTCATATTTATTGAGTTTCAATCAACCAAGTAGCTTCCAAGGAGGCTAAACATGAAGGAAATCCACATGTCTGCATATCTGGTATCATCTGCATATCTGATGTGATTGAAATCATATCACCTGAAAAACAGTGAAAAAACTTTAATAAAAAAAAAAAAAACACAACTTCTGCAAACTTTGTAATCAGTCCTTTCAAAGAGATAAACAAATGTACTCTCTTGGACTTTAAGATGCAAATAAGACAGAAAAAGTAAGAAAGAAAAATATAATAAAAATAGCCAATTATTTACCTACATATGATGAAGGGAATGTTTATTGAGTTTCAATCAACCAAGTAACTTCTAAGGAGGCTAAACATGAAGGAAATCACTTTGTCAGAATAAAATATTATTTTCTTCTGGGCCGTTGGCTTTCCTGGTGGCTCAATTGGTAAAGCGTCTGCCTACAATGTGGGAGACCTGGGTTCAATCCCTAGGTTGGGAAGCTCTCCTAGAGAAGGAAATGGCAACCCACTCCAGTCTCTTGCCTGGAAAATCCCATGGACGTAGTAGCCTGGTAGGCTACAGGCCATGGGGTGGCAAAGAGTCCGACACGACTGAGCGGCTTCACTTTCACTTTCATTTGCTGGGCTTTTATCATTGATCAATGGTATGACTTAGCAACTAAGAACCATCACCACATAGCTTCAGCTGCACTAAAATCCAGTAGTTCTGACTTCTTTCTTCCATCAGTCCCTTGCTCTCTTCCTGTCTTTCTTTCTAGCAACTTTATTAGAAGTATAATTTACATATAGCATTTTTTAGTCCCTTTGTCTCCACTTTGTTTATTTTCCATTATCTATTCTCTTTATCTTGTTCTGTTTTTTTGTTCCCCAGAAGCTATTTTTCCATTCCAGTCATTCTTTCAATTTATCTTTATGTGTGATTATTTCATTTTCTCTTCTTTCCTTATGATTGGTAGCTTATATATTTCAGCCCTTTATCCCATCCTCTCTCTCTCTGAACATTTAAATTAAGATAACAGAGTCATTTATTTTATTTAAACAGCCACAAAGTGTTTTCATGTTTTTATTCTCTGTACTCATGTTTTTATATTTTCTGTTAGTCTTCATCATGTTAGTATGTTTTTATTTGCCTTTTTATCTTCTATACTAAAATAGCTTTGCTTTGAGGGTTTCTAGTTCCTCTGTATTGCTAATAATAACAAATTGGAGGTTTCTTGGATTGAAAATATTCCCTGGGGAGTGGATTGGGCAAGTGTCTAGAAGGCCTTCCTCTTTTCTGCTGTCTAGAAGCCATGTGGATGGTCCCTTGTATAGCCATCTTGTCTGTGTTTCTTTTAATCCAACCGGAGCAGGGCAAGGAGCAGGTGATTTGCTTTTCCACATCAAGCAAGATGCTCATCTAGGGGACAACAGATGTTTGCTGGGATATCTAAATGTATCTAAGATGTCCTGCTGCTTAGCTTGTCCACATAGCTTGTGAGCAAACTCAACTTTGAAGAGACTTATTGACTGCGTGGATTATATATGTTTCCCAATTTCACTAAAAATGGTGTTGATATGTTGTTTTCTTATGTTTATTGGTGTTGCTTTTGTTCTTTCTCCAGGAAATAAAGAGGATAATGTTGACTCATTATTAGAGTTATTATTATAAGTCTATTATTATTAGAGTTACTGTTACACAGAAACGTGATACTATTGTACATTTACTAAAGGGTTTCAGTTTTTCTCTTAAAATGAATCCAAAGTTCTATGTTAATTTCTTTTTAAACAAATATAGAATTTTAGTAGTCTTGTGATCTGAACCACTCAAAAGAAGCTACTTGTTTTATGAGGAAAGGCTTATGGCACTGTTCAAAACAGTATATTGGACTTAAATGGGCATTTTTCTTTTCTTAGGACTATATATCAATTCTACTATAAAAAATAAGAGGAAATTTTAAAATGAATTAAATTCTCTCAAATATTTTCCTCCAATTTGAGGTGAGAGTTAGTAATTTAAACTGTCCACATTGTTGGAAAAGTGAGTCTTTGAGTGATTAATAGTGGCAGAAGTTATTTCTTTTGCACTTAGGATGCTAAACTTTTTCTGATAAGCTAAGGATCAAAATAATTTCAAATCATGAATCAGTAACCTAAATATGAAATTTGATTCATTTACTCTACTACAAAATAAATAAAACATTTTAATTCACAGAGAGTGCTCATGTGTTGGAGATGCATTTCTCAAAAGCACTCATAATCTTCAAAATATATACTGCTTGTTCCTATTTAAGCTGTCTCTTTGTGGAAGAAAGATCAATAATCATCTAACTGAGATTTTAAAAGAGAAAGATAAAGAGTAAAATCCACAGCAACTTCACACTAATACATAATTGGAAATAGAATTTGGATGTTTTCCAAACAGACAATTGTAACTTTTCCTACATGCAGCAGACATTTTCATTAAATAGGTTCCTTGGTAATAAATTGTATATTTACAAGGGCTTTGTTTGCAGTGTCCCTATGAGATGATATATCAAGTTCAGAAGCATCAATAAAAGTGACTTTAATATCCAGGAAAATACTGATGCAGCTGTTTGTTTTCCAGCAGTGCCAGTGACTCATAAATAATAAAGTAACACAGGCATACCTTGGGCAAAGTGGCTATATTATCCTTTCTATGACTCTAATACCAGTAAATCAGTTACTGACTTCAGCTTTCTTAGGAAATCTACCTGCTAGTTCCAGACAATGTTCAAGTCTAAAACAATAATGCTAGAAACAAAATCACTTACCAAATAAATGATTATTTCTAAGTTACATGAAGTTGAAACCACTGTTTAACAATCACAGAAATTTGGGGTCATTCAAGACTTTAAAAATCTCATTATTTAGAGAGGAGGAATGCTTAATCTGTCTCAACTGGAAAGAGTCATCAAAAATGAGAATTTAAACCAAAGAAACCATATGCCCCAAAACACATAAAATAATGATATCCTGAATTTAATGTTTTTTCAAAGAGGTCAACATTCATATATACAGACATATATATATATATATAATGTATGTATGTATATAATATACATATTCATTAAATTCCTATTGTATTTGTTGTTTTTGCTCAGTCCCTTAGTCATGTCCAACTCTTTGTGACCCCATGGTCTGAAGAATGCAAGGCTTCCCTCTCCTTCATTATTCCAGAATTTGCTTAAATTCATGTTCATTGAGTCCATGATGCTATCTAACCATCTCATCCTCTGCCACCCCCTTCTCATTTTGCCTTCCAATCTTTCCCAGTGTCAAGGTATTTTCCAGTGAGTTGATTCTTGGAGTTCTTGGATTCTTGGAGCTTCAGTTTCAGCATCAGTCCTTCCAATGAATAGTTAGGATTAATTTCCTTTAGGATTATATTTGTAGAAGTAGGTATCCTTGCCCCAGGGGAATTAGGTACTTTTAATTTGTAGTCTTTGAGTCAAATGCAGTCTGGAGCAAAATATAAGAATATCAAACCCTAGAGTTGATATTCTTGATAACTCTAGAGTTGATAACTCTAGAGTCTAGAGTTATATTAAGACTAAGCAGTGTTATTATTTTTAAAATAGGAAGAATTTGTCCTGCCACTGTCCACCTCACCCCAGGCTCCTTGACTATATTTAAAAAAAAATAAAATTGTTCCTACAGATTCCCACAGAAGTTTACTTCCTTGGGTAGTTTTCCATAAACCCACCTCTTTTATCAAGTGCCTACTTATATTCTTTACTCAACTAGCATTTTCCTTAGCTATATTCTTTGGTTTGTAACTTTGTAATTTTCTTCATTTTCTTTATAGCTGCATTTTTCCCTCTGTCCTTAAAAAGAGTCACATTGACAAATTTCCACTAGTCACAATTTTACTGCTAATTTTCTTGGTAAAAACCAAATTGCCTAAATATGTATCTCCCTAAATTAAAATAATAATAATAATAATAATAACATTTAGGGACTGGCAATGGTGAAAACATAGCAAATAACAAAACAAAAAACAGTGTGCTTACAAAATTCCCTATCTTTAGTTTCTGTACCCTCTTGTCTCTTGTGAGTTGTCCATAATTATATACAGGTTAAATATTGCTTTATATTTAGTTTGAAAATTATTTCAACATTTCTCACCTTTCAAGAGTATTTTTTTTTTTTTGGTCTTATAAGCTTTCATTTCTGCTAAAGGAATTGTATGGATCTTACATTACTTGGGAGAAAGACTTTGAGAGTCAAAAATCCTGAAATCAAAGCCCATGGAGACTGTATCATCGACCCATATACCAGAACTCTTTTTCTACTAGCTGTTCTAGTAATAATGTAGTACTCTGTACGAAGGTCTTCAAAATGATCAGGAATAAAGTCATCAGCATGGTGAATATTAGTCTTACTGAAAGAAAAGTTACATTGGCATTAAATATTACATTTTAAATAAGTCTAAGTACATCTAAGCTAGTATCTCATATGGAATGCTACCATTTATTTCATTTATAACAATAGATGATATGATCAGAGGGGAAATACATGTTTGTTTCTTTAAGAGTCAGAATTGATGAGATTACTGGGTTAGAAAAGTGAAGCTAGTTATTGAATTATAAATTCCATAATTGGATCTGTCTGGTTCTCTTTCCTCTGAGTGCAATGCAGAGACATTAAACACTGCCGTTTACCCTCTGGATCTGAGTGTTCCATATAAATCACTTTATCGGCAGGCTTTTTACTGTTCTAAAACACTGAATCTCTGGAGACAGTTTATTACAAAGAAAAATCAAGAAACACTAAATCTTCATCTATTTCTGCTGAAAAAGAATTATTTTTTCAGTCATTTTTCTGGTAAGCTTAATATAGACATCAGTATGCACAGCTGTCACCTTGCAACTTTGATATTTTTATGTACAAAATCAAACTGGTTCATCTGTGAGATTATTTCAGAGAGTGCTATAGAAGATAAAGCTACCTAAGTAAGTGGTTTAAAACATGCAACCTTCCTTTCTTAAGTTTTCAACAAAAGACAGCTTAGAGTTAAATATTTTTATATTCAGATCTCAAATTTAAAATCATATGATGTTTGATAGTGTTATGTTTAAGATATTTCTTGTAGAGATATAATAGATATCTTTGAACTACTCCCTTTTTAATTCATTGAATTGAATACTCGGAATTTATCTCCACTCATATCTATTATCAATATCAATTTCTTGTGTAGAATACTCTTAAAAATGATAATATTGAACATGCAATTTGTCCTTACTATGTATGCTAAGTTACTTCGGTTGTGCTTGACTCTTTGTGACCCCGTTGACTATAGCCTACCAGCTCCTCTGTCAATGAGATTCTCAAGGCAAGAATAGTGAAGTGGATTGCCATGCCCTTCTCCAAGTGATCTTCCCAACCCAGGTATCATACATGCATCTTTTATTTCTCCTCTGTTGCCAGGCAGGTTCTTTACCACTAGTGCACCTGGGAAGCCCTCATTGTGTGCCATAGCATTTTATATTTGATCTTCTCTTCCATACCACTTCAATGTAGACATTACTATTTCCATCCACTAGTAGGGAAACTGAGACTCAGAACAGCAATGTAAATTGCTTAAAAAAAAAAAAACAAACTAGCTTTCACTCTCACTGATTTTTTCCTCTGTTGATTTTCAGCTTATAATTTTATGGACTTCTGCTCTAATTTTTTATATTGGTCTCCCCTGCTGTGGTGCACAGGTTAAAGTGTCTGCCTGAAATGTTGGAGACCTGAGTTCAATCCTTGGGTCAGGAAGATACCCTGGAGAAGGAAGTGGCAACCCACTCCAGTATTCTTGCCTGGAGAACCCCATGGACGGGGGAGCTTGGTGGGCTACAGTCCACAGGTCGCAAAGAGTCGGACACGACTGAGCAACTTCACTTTCACTTTCACTTTTCTTTCCCCTGCTTTAGAGTTGCATTCCTTTTTTCGCTCAATTTTTGGGATGGTAACTTAGATTATTGCTTGTAGACCTTGTGTCTTTTCTAATATATAGGCACATTATCATAGATTTCCTTGTGAGCATTAATTTTACAGCATACCTCACTTCAGTTCCATCACTCAGTCATGTCCAGCTCTTTGCAACCCCTGGGCTGCAGCACACCAGGCCTCCCTATTCCTCATCAACTCCTAGAGTTTACCCAGACTCATGTCCACTGAGTCAGTGATGCCATCCAACCGTTTCATTCTCTGTTGCCCCTTTCTCCTCCTGCCTTCAACCTTTCCCAGCATAAGGGTCTTTTCAAATGAGTCAGCTCTTTGCATCAGGTGGCCAAAGTATTGGAGTTTCAGCTTCAACATCAGTCCTTCCAATGAACACCCAGGATTGATCTCCTTTAGGATGGACTGGTTGGATCTCCTTGCAGTCCAAGGGACTCTCAAGAGTCTTCTCCAACACCACAGTTCAAAATAATCAATTCTTTGGCACTCAGCTTTCGTTATAGTCCAACTCTCACATCCATACATGACTACTGGAAAAACCATAGCCTTGACTAGATGGACCTTTGTTGGCAAAGTAATATCTCTGCTTTTTAATGTGCTGTCTAGGTTGGTCACAATTTTCCTTCCAAGGAGTAAGCGTCTTTTAATTTCATGGCTACAATCACCATCTGCAGTGATTTTAGAGCCCCCAAAAATAAAGTCTGACACTGTTTCCACTGTTTCCCCATCTATTTCCCATGAAGTAATGGTACCAGATGCCATGATCTCAGAAAATGTTGAGCTTTAAGCCAACTTTTTCACTCTCCTCTTTTACTTTCATCAAGAAGCTTTTTAGTTTTTCTTCACTTTATGCCATAAGGGTTGTGTCATCTGCATGTCTGAGGTTACTGATATTTCTCCCGGCAATCTTGAGTCCAGCTTGTGCTTCTTCCAGCCCAGAGTTTCTCATGATGTACTTTGCATATAAGTTAAATAAGCAGGGTGACAATATACAATCTTGACATACTCCTTCTCCTATTTGGAAGCACTCTGTTGTTCCATGTCCAGTTCTAACTGTTGCTTCCTGACCTGCATACAGGTTTCTCAAGAGGCAGGTCAGGTGGTCTGGTATTCCCATCTCTTTCAGAATTTTCCACAGTTTCTTGTGATCCACACAGTCAAAGGCTTTGGCATAGTCAATAAAGCAGAAATAGATGTTTTTCTGGAACTCTCTTGCTTTTTCCATGATCCAGCAAATGTTGGCAATTAGATCTCTGGTTCCTCTGCCTTTTCTAAAACCAGCTTGAATACTTTTACACATAATCTAAGTTAGTTTTCAAGTAACACCATCTACTTCATGGCTAATGAGGGTAACTTAAAATACTCTGGTTACTGCCTTTCATTCTCTTATAATGCTGTTGTCATTCATTTCACTTAGCCATTGAAACACACATTATTCCTATTATTATTTTCAAGTAACAGTGACCTATAACCTAAGAACAAGTAAATACAATTTTATGTTCATTTTTTTTCTTTTCTGATGCACTTGCTTTCTTCATAAAGCTCTGGTCTTCTGACCAATATTGCTTTTATTCTCTCTTAAGAACTTCAAAGAGTCATTTGTGTGAGATAAGACTACAGGTAACATATTCTCTCAGTTTGTGTCTGATAAAATCCTTTATTTGTCACTTTTGAATGATAATTTTGCTGGATATAGTGTTCTAAAAACATAGAAAGTTTGTATGTTCAACTTTTAAAATATTTTGCTTCAGTCTTTTCTTGTTTGTGTAGTTTCTGGTTTTAAAAAATCTGATAATTTATTATCCTTATTCTTCTATAAGTAAGACTTTATCTTGCCTTCTGACTCTCCCCTTGATTTATTGGCCTATTTCAAGATTTCTCTTGGACTTTGGTTTTCTATAATTGGATATGATATGCCTAACTATAGAATATTTTGCTATTTATCCTGCTTGGTGTTCTCTCAGCTTTCTGTATCTGTGATTTAGTGTCTGTCATTAATTTGGGCGAATTTTCAGACATTGTTTCTTCAAATATTTATTTTGCTCCCTTTTCACTTTCTTCTTCTAATATGTCCTTTACACATACATGTGTTTAATAATAGTCTGAAAGATTGAATCTTCTTTTCCATTTTTATTCTTTTTTCTCTCTTCACTTTGATTTTTGGGAATTTATTGGCTATCT
Source organism: Ovis canadensis (assembly GCF_042477335.2). Classification (NCBI taxonomy): domain Eukaryota; kingdom Metazoa; phylum Chordata; class Mammalia; order Artiodactyla; family Bovidae; genus Ovis; species Ovis canadensis. Next base: position 141,106,902 of record NC_091245.1, read on the forward strand.
CTTGGAACTCACTGATTCAACTTTAGCTTTTTTCAGTCTCTGATGAACTCATCAAAGGCATCTTTTATTTGTGTAACAGTGTTTTTTCCCCCTGTGGTGTTTTCTTTCATTTTACATTAGGATCTTCATCTGCCTGCTTAAATTAACCATTTATTCTTGCATGTTGTCTCCTCTTTCACTAAAGCCCTGAACATATTAATCATAGTTATTTAAGTTCCCTGAGGCCTTCCAGGTGGCACAGTGGCAAAGAATCTCCTGCCAATGCAAAAGACACAAGAGACATGGGTTCAATCCCTGGGACAGGAGGATCCCCTGGAGTAAGAAATTGCAAGCCACTCCTGTATTCTTGCCTGGAAAATTCCATGAACAGAGAAGCCTGGAGGGTGACATTTGTGGCATCATAAAGAGTCAAACATGACTCAGCTCACACACAAGCACATTTAAATTTTCTCTCTCATATTTTCAAAATCTTTGGCATATTTGAGTCTGATTCTAATGCTTGCTTTTTCCCTTAAGCTTTAGTTTTTCTTGTTTTTGAGGATACAATGTAATTTTTTTTTAAGGCATACATGACATATAGGGGAAAAAGAACCAAAGTAGATAGATTTTTACTGTGATATTAGATAGATAGATAGATAGATAGATAGATAGATAGATAGATAGATAGAGATATATATTTGGCTATGACAGATCTAGACAGTTTATTAAAAAGTAAAGACATCACTTTGCCAACAAAGGTCTTTATAGTTAAAGCTATGATTTTTCCAATAGTCATGTACAGATGTGAGATGTGGACCAAAAGGAAGGCTGAGTGGCAAAGAACTGATGCTTTTGAACTGTGGTGTTGGAGAAGACTCTTGAGAGTCCCTTGGGCTTCAAGGAGATCCAACCAGTCCATCCTAAAGGAAATCAGTCCAGAATATTCACTGAAAGGACCGATGCTGAAGCTGAAGCTCCAGTACTTTGGCCACTGATGCAACGGGCTGACTCATTGGCAAAGACACTGATGCTAGGAAAGATTGAGGGCAGGAGAGAAGGGGGTGACAGAGAACGAGATGGTTGCATAGCATCACAGACTCAACGGGTATGAGTTTGTGTAAACTTCAGGAGACAGTAAATGACAGAGAAGGCTGGTGTGCTGTAGTCCATGGGGTCACAAAGAGTCAGACATGACTGAGTAACTGAACAGTAACAACAATATATTTGGCTAGGAACTGGGCTGTGCTTAATGCTTTCTGTAGCAGTAGATGTTAGAAGTGTCAGTTTCTTCTAGTTTTCTATTTTTTTTCCCACTTCCAATATCCTTTAGTTTGGGGTTTTCCCTAATAACTCTTTTTTTTTTAATTAACGTCTTTGTATGTTTGTTCTCTTAGTAGTAATCTTTGTTATTAGATTGGAACCCATTTTGTATGGTGTGAAGATGCTGGGCAGCAAAAGCATTCTCAAATGTTGTTATTATTAAGTCTTAGTTTTTTCTTTGACCTAGACCCTGGGCAGGGCTGTGACTTTCTTTCTTTTTTTTTATTTTTTTATTTTTTAAATTTTAATATCTTTAATTCTTACATGCGTTCCCAAACATGAACCCCCCTCCCACCTCCCTCCCCAAAACATCTCTCTGGGTCATCCCCATGCACCAGCCCCAAGCATGCTGCATCCTGCATCAGACATAGACTGGAGATTCAATTCTTACATGATAGTATACATGTTAGAATGTCATTCTCCCAAATCATCCCACCCTCTCCCTCTCCCTCTGAGTCCAAAGGTCCATTATACACATCTGTGTCTCTTTCCCTGTCTTGCATACAGGGTCGTCATTGCCATCTTCCTAAATTCCATATATATGTGTTAGTATACTGTATTGGTGTTTTTCTTTCTGGCTTACTTCACTCTGTATAATCGGCTCCAGTTTCATCCATCTCATCAGAACTGATTCAAATGAATTCTTTTTTATGGCTGAGTAATACTCCATTGTGTATATGTACCACAGCTTTCTTATCCATTCATCTGCTGATGGACATCTAGGTTGTTTCCATGTCCTGGCTATTATAAACAGTGCTGCGATGAACATTGGGGTACATGTGTCTCTTTCCATTCTGGTTTCCTCGGTGTGTATGCCCAGAAGTGGGATTGCTGGGTCATAAGGTAGTTCTATTTGCAATTTTTTAAGGAATCTCCACACTGTTCTCCATAGTGGCTGTACTAGTTTGCATTCCCACCAACAGTGTAAGGGCTGTGACTTTCAGAAGTGTTTCTAAGCCTTTGTTTTCCCTTTCTTATTTGGGAGTGTAGGCTGGAGGAAACTGGAGTTGTCCAGTTACACATTCCCAAGAGAGATCAAGCTCTACTCAAATAAATGTGCTTATATATAGTCTTTTGTTATGCAGATCACACGTTAAATATTGCAGAATTTTTACTTTCCCCCTGGGCATTTCTCAACATGTTAACTTTTCCCTTTATCATGTCCACAAGAGGAGAAGATTTTCTCTCTTTCCTTTACAGTCAGAATGTGGTAAAACTCTGGAGATAATACTCACAAAGGTGTGGTGCCACCATTAATGGTTGGCCTCCCAGTGATTCCTAATACTCAAGCTCCTCCTTCAGCAATTTGTCAGTTACCCTTGTGTCTCTCTCTACCAGTTATTTTTCCCAGTGTTACCTGTACCAAATCATAGCTGATATTGACTGTGGTTTCTGTATATGTCTGTGATTCTAGATTCCACAGTGACATTATGCCCTGCGATCTTAATTTTCCAATAGATCTGGAAAAAAAAAAAAAAGAGCTTTAGTTTGTTCAACTTCTTGTTGTGAGAACAAGAGTGATGACTTCCAAAAGTTCTTTATGTACTACAGGTGAAACAGAAAGTCTGACCTGGCACTTGTATTAAGTGGCATTCAACACTTAAGGTAACAACAACAAAAAAAAGTGAAATATTTTAAGCCAAGTCAAGTGATTATACAGTGAGAAAAATACAGCAATAAATGAAATTTTGAATTGTTTTTCAAACTTGGTAGTTCAGGGTTTTTGTTTGAATTTGTTGATATATTACAGTACCACTAATTTTTATACTCCTGAAAGCAGGATTGCATCTTATTTTTATTTGTTACCTTCACAATAACTAGCACTGGGTAAAATCAATATAGGTTTATCTGTATTAAATTGAAATAAATTATATTGAAATGCGGACTTTGCTCTAATTATTACCTTACCATTTTGTAGAGAGATCAATACAGTTAATGGATCTTTGCTTATATGGGACAAATGTAAAGTGATCTTTAAATGACTTTCTTCTATTTCATTAGGAAAAGCCCTCATAACCAAATGAAAAAAACCTAATTATATTTTGCTGATCAGTTATTGTGGCTCCTTCCTCCAATAATAGGTTTATATAAGCTCATAGAAATTTTCCAAGCTACTTATAATATTAAACATATATAATATGGTTAATGTTAATATTAATCATAACTATAAATTGCCAAATAGATTTACATTCCCTTTTTTCTTTTAATTTTATAAGAAAAAAGTATTTACTTTTATTATTTAAGACCCTTGACACTTGGATGTCCTCAACTCCTTCTATATACTGCCATCCTCTGGGACATAAAAGCAAATAACTTTCATGTTTTCTTTATCATTTTATAACATTCACCATTTCTTAGTGTTGCTAATAAGATTCAGTTCTTTAAAAGAAATTTTTCAAATTTAGGAGATCAAGTATACTAGAACAAAATAGTAGGTGCTTATTTTTCCTCTCTGTTCAAAAAATATATATTTATATGTTGACATGCATGCATATATTTGTATGCAGTCTATGTCCATACCACCCTGAACGTGCCTGATCTCATCTGATCTTGGAAGCTAAGCAGGATCGGACCTGTTGTAGGTGCTTGACTTTCCACTCTTTTCAGAAAATATATATTTTTATATTGATATGTATGCATACATTTGTATACATGTATCTACCTGTATATCCTAATTTATGTGATCATATAGTGAGTGTATAAACACACACACATATACACACATTAAGAATAACATAGTTGCTTATATTGAAATATGAAATGTACATGTACATTTATAGCTATACTTCTTTGAATAAAAGGAAATATGCTAGTCTCTGTTATTGCAATTCTAAACTATATTTTAGCATGCAGTCTACATTTAATTTATACTGCTAAGCATCATATAAATGAAGGAAACAGAGGTAACTAAATTTAATGATAGATTTTTCAAATTTCAAAAGAAAGAGGTAATACACTGAAACTGGTTTTGTTTTGTTTTGTTTTGAGCAACTACTTTCAATTAATTTTTAACTAATGCAACAATATTGCTTTCTTTTTTTTCCCCTAAATTTAAAGCAGCATTAATAACATGTGAAAACTTAGGAATATTGCAAAACAGGGTAATTATACATGTGACTAATTGTGATAGGTGTGTTTGTACAAATTCAACCCAAACTTGGCTTTATAAAATGGTTTATATTAAAGTGGAATGCATCAGAAAGGAAAATGAAATATCTACGTCCATCTCTTTCCTCATGATTTTCAAAATTAACACCAATCTCCCATGAAACACCATCTGCTCTCTCAATCATGTTTATAGATAAGCCTTATCAAAACTGGAGGAGCTTTTGAGGAAGCAAAAAGAAACAATAATAAAATTTTGTTACAAACTAGAAAGGATGACCATATCAAATTTTGAAATAAAATCTCTGAGCTTCCAGCAGACAAAACCAATATTTGCTGAAAACCATGTATTTATCCTAAACTTATGCCATCCCAGAGTTACTAATGTAAATGATACTTGGCCAGAAAGTTTCATTTATGAGATAATAAAATGATGCTTTACCTGTTATACTTAAGTTTCTATAAAGAAATAAGTTATTGACAGAGTTGAAATATGCCACATTATTGAAAAGCCTATTATACTGATCTATTATTGTATTTTTTTTTCTGGTGGCTGAAATTTACAATTTATCTTTGCCTTTGAATTTCTTTACATCATTCTCATCTTTAAACTATTAATACATTAATACCTTGACAAGTTAACATAAATATGTGACAAGTTATAATGATTTGTTTAACTTCTAAACACATAACTGAAAGACTAGTACTATCCATGACATTGCTGCTATCCCTTCAGAGTCTTCTGAGGAAGGAGGACTATACATATTTCCTCCCTGGGAAGCACAAAGAATTAGGATCTGAAAACGTTGAGAAAAACAGTCCTGTTACCCAGCATTGGACATCTCTCCCACACCTGAGCAGTGAACAGACACAGCCTGCCTGCCCACTTGGCCACTTAAATTAGGCCTCAGACTTGGAGCACTTTAATGCTAAAAGATAAAAACTCCTAATAACCTGTGCTGGACTTAATGCTTTCCATGGGAATACCATTCTCAGTTTCAGATTCAACATGTACTGTGTTGTTACTTTGTGTGTCATCTAGCACCCAGCCAACTCCACTATTTCTGCTGCCTGCAGGGAGGGGATGAGATCCTCAAACTCCTGTGCCAGAGGAATGGATGCAGAATGATCACCCTGAATCAGCCGTCGGGAGAGACTGGTTGATGATGGGGGACCAATGCCTACTACAGAAGCTCATCTTGCTCTGTCTCTTCTCTAAGGAGTCCAACCTGTTTCATCCAGTTCTTGACTGTGCTGTGTTTTCCTTGATGACTTTCATACCAGGAATCAGTGGCAGAATTGCTTGGACTACAGTAGATAACAGATGCTCACGGGTGCTCAGTCGCTTCAGTCATGCCCATGTCTGACTCTTGGCGATGCTATGGACTGTAGCCCACAAGGCTCTTCTGTCCATGAGACTCTCCAGGGAAGAATGCCAGAGTGGGTTGCTATGTCCTCCTCCAAGGGATCCTCTGGACCCAGGGATTTAACTCACACCTCCTGCACTGCAGGCAGATTCTTTACCAAAGAGCCACCGGGGAAGCCCAGCCAATAGATGCCTCTTGCTTAATACAAGTGATCAAAAGAAGCTTTATTAGTCAGTATATACATTCCTATTGTCTATTTTTTCCAGTCTCTGTGATTGAGGAAGCCAGCATTGAGATAAAGTCAGGATCCTTATGTGATAACAAGTGATGCTCTACGCTAAACCACATGGACATGCAGTATAAGCAAGAAATCAACTGTGTTTGGGCTAGAGTTTTCCTGTTTTTTGTTTGTTTGTTTTGTTTTGATTTGTTTTCAATCATTGCTACCCCTTGCTTTGCTAAATGATTTAAGAATGGAGTTTTACTCGGAAATAATCTGGAACAGTGATTTTAAGTATTGCCATTTTCCATATTGTTCAGTGAGTCTTATCATACTTGCCTCTGTTGTATATATCACACAAATATTGCCAAATACATCACATTTAATTTCAGTGTCCCTAAACTTGCTCTATCTTTGTTCAGACTGTCCTTACTCTAGATATCTACAATGCTCATGTTCTCATCGCAGTTCTCTCTTCAGAGACAACATTCCAGAGAGGTCAACCCTGACCACTCTATTAATGAGTCCTCTTAACTGGTTAGTCTGTTACTATACTTAATTTTGTCTAATTATTTATGTATTTACACCTGTAGTATGCTATGCATTCACTAAAATCAAAAAAGATTTTTTCTCTTCTTATTTATCATTATGACTCTTGGAGCAGTTTCTGACAAGTGCTTGATACACACATACACACACACACACTTATTATGGATAAGAAATGAGCATATTGCTTTCAGACTTAACATATTCACCAGTCATGAAGGAAGAGTTAAAAAGGCGGTTCACATAAATGGCCTTTATCTTGGAGTTGGTCTTGATCACTGCCTCTTGTACAACGTCACTAACCTCCATCCTATCTTCAGGCATTCTGTCTCTCAAATCTACTCCCTTGAATTTATTTGTCACTTCCACTGTATAATTGCAAGGGATTTGATTTAGGTCATTCCTGAATGGTCTAGTGGTTTTCAACATTTTCTTCAATTTAAGCCTGAATTTGGCTTAAATTCACATACTGGAATGTGAAGTCAAGTGGGCCTTAGGAAGAATCACTAAAAACAAAGGTAGCGGAGGTGATGGAATTCCAGTTGAGCTATTTCAAATCCTAAAAGATGATGCTGTGAAAGCACCACACTCAATACGCCAGCAAATATGGAAAGCTCAGCCATGGCCACAGGACTGGAAAAGGTCAGTTTTCATTCCAATCCCAAAGGAAGGCAATGTCAAGGAATGTTCATCCTACCACACAACTGCACTCATCTCACATGATAGCAAAATAATGCTCAAAATTCTCCAAGCCAGCCTTCAATAGGATGTGAACTGTGAACTTCCAGATGTCTAAGTTGGATTTTAAAAAGGCAGAGGAACCAACATCTACTGGATCATCAAAAAAGGCAAGAGAGTTCCAGAAAAACATCTACTTCTGCTTTATTGACTATGTCAAAGCCTTTGACTGTGTGGATCACAATAAACTGTGGAAAACTCTTAAATAGTTGGGAATACCAGACCACCTGACCTGCCTCCTGAGAAATCTGTATGTAGATCAAGAAGCAATAGTAAGAGCTATACATGGAGCAACAGACTGGTTTCAAATCAGAAAAGGATTACATCAAGGTTGTACATTGTCAGACTGCTTATTTAGTGTATATGCAGAGTACATCATGAGGAATGCTGGGCTGGATGAAGCAAAGCTGGAATTAAAGCTTCAGGGAGAAACATCAATAACTTTGGATATACAGATGACACCACCCTTGTGGCAGAAAGTGAAGAAGAACTAAAGAGCCTCTTGATGAAAGTAAAATAGGAGAGTAAACAAGTTGGCTTAAAACTCAACATTTAGAAAACAAAGATCAGGGCATCTGGTCCCATCACTTCATGACAAATAAAGGGAAAACAATGGAAACAGTGATAGACTTTATAATTTTGGGCTCCAAAATCACTGCAGATGGTGACTGCAACCATGAAATTAAAAGGTGCTTGGTCCTTGTAAGAAAAGTTATGACCAACCTAGACAGTATATTAAATAGCAGAGATATTACTTTACCAACAAAGGTCTGTCTAGTCAAAGCTATGATTTTTCCAGTACTCATGTGAGAGTTGGACTATAAAGCTGAGCAGCAAAGAATTAATGCTTTTGAACTGAGGTATTGGAGAGGACTCTTGAGAATCCCTTGGACTGCAAGGAGATCCAACCAGTCCATCCTAAAGGGAATCAGTCCTGAATATTCATTGGAAGGACTGAAGCTGAAGTTGAAACTCCATCAGTTTGGCCACCAGATGTAAAGAACGGACTCATTTGAAAATACCTTGATGCTGGGAAAGATTGAAAGCAGGAGGAGAAGAAGACAATATAGGTTGAGATGGTCGTATCACATCACTGACTTGATGGACATGAATTTGAGTAAACTCTGGGAGCTGATGATGGACAGGGAGGCCTGGTGTGCTGCAGTCCATGGGGATGAAAAGAGTCACACATGACTGAGCAACTGAGCTGAACTGATATATGGCCTACATCTACAGCTTATATTCAGCATTCTTGCTGGAAGGAAAGACAACTTTGGAGAGGGAGAGAAGGGGTTCCAAATGTTGGAACACGATATCTGAGATTGTTTATTCAGAGGTAAGCTTGAATAGGAAAGAAAAGAAAAATTGTTGCTCATGGGAAAATATGAAAGAAGAGTGGTCATATAGGAAGGCACCCAATGATTTTATTTTCTTAAAGGAATATTTGTGAAAGATTTCCTTTTGTGCTTGCATACATCAAAAATGAACTATTTGAAAATGAAATTGGGATAGCAGTCTCATTTACAGTAGTGTCAAAAGAAATAAGATATTTAGGAATAATCTTAATTGAGGGGAGAATTGTTTACATTGAAAAATATAAAACATTAGTGAATTGAATGAATAAAAATACAAATAAATGGAAAAACATTTCACATTTATGAATTGGAACACTTAATCTTTGTTGTTTCAATTTAGCATATAATCCTGTCTTTTTATAGGCCTCTTCCAAATGTTATGGTTGCCTTTGGAAGTCAAATGGAATTTGGAATGTGAAAACATTATACATCTGATTTTCACTGGCTATTTTGTTTTTGAAAATATTCATTATCTGGTTGATTTCTATTAGACAGACTTTTACTTTTAGTTCTTGTATTGTTCTCTTCTTCTCTTATATATTACATGTAATTAGATACTGGCAACCAAACTTTACTCAATCATTCTTCCAAGTCAGCATTCCATGTCTAACGTTTAAAAAAAAAATGTAGTTTTCTCCAGAACATTTCCTTAAAGTCGCATCCTTAAAAATTTGTCTGCTGCACATTATGAATTGGCTATTCAAGCACCCTCCACAACCTTCTCCCTGACCTTCCTCCACTAGAGAGACCAGTAAGCTAAAATGTTTACTTTTCCTGCCTCACAGAGCATGGCCAGGTGACACAGTTCAAGCTAATAAAATATTGGTAAAAGAGGGCTTTCTTTCCTAAGATCAAATCATAGCCAAACTGGAGAAAATAGTTTACCCTTTTTCTTCTTCCTATATGTTGCATAGATATTCTATCTGGAAATCCAGAAACAGTTTTGAGATCAGGAGGAAAAGACTGTATAGAATAGCAAAGTAGAAACCTACAGGGAATTGTCTATGTCTGGCCATCTAGTTATGAAAGATGAGTAAACCTCTGTTCCTTTTTGTTAGGCTTCTTGGCATTTGCAGTATATGGTAATATCTTACCTCACTTCCTTATGTTTTATTGTTTACTGTTTTCTTCTGTACTTTATTTTGAACACATTTTAGTATTACCTGTTTAGGAAGAAGATGACATTGACATGAATTGAGCATCCCTGACATTGAAAAAGATTAAGTCTTAACTGTTCCTCTACAAGCCAATCTCTGCCTCAACATTGACTTGATTTCCTTTGTTCACATACACTCAAAGAGATCTATAGATGACTATTTTAAAAATATTGTTTCTGTGGGTATTATAGGTTTTAGATGACCATTATGTAACTATAAATTTAAAGAAGGGAGGATGGCAGCTAGCTAATTTTCAATTATATGTCAGAATCTCTGTTAAATTATTTATTCAGTATAAAAATGTCTTAAGATAATTATGCTTTCGTATCTAAGGAAGTGGAAACAATTTCAGAGATCAAAGAATCTTAACATTTTACCACCAATTTTGAGTCAAAAGATTTCAAAGTAGTGTGTCTCCAAGTGCATTCTCCAGACCACCAGAATCAGTTTTATCTGAAAACTTGCTAGTAACATAAATACTTGGACTCCATCCCAAAGTACTAAATTAAAAATTGGGTGTGAATCCCGACTATCTGTTTAACAACTTCACTAGATAATGCTGATGCATACAAAACTTAGAAAAGCAACAAATACTAGGGTTTGCATATTAAGCATAACTAGAAAATTTAGAGCATAAAACCACAATCAAGTTTTAAAATACTAAAAATGTTATACTATGGTTTCCCAAATAAGAGTACTATACTATCCATTATGACAACACTGCAGCTATGATGGGCTATGATTTCCAAATTAAGTCAGTATAAACCCAGTACATATGAAGAACAATTTACATAAAATTCTATATTTTCAAGATATTGGGTAAGACACTTGATGTCAGCAAAAGGGCCAAGCACTTAAAAGAATTAGGCTGCTGGAACTAATTTACCATCAAGATGCAGCATTAAAAGCCAGCAGGGCTTGTGGAGGAGCTTGTTGTATTTAAGAGCTTATACATAAACCTGCTGAGAAAATACTAGTCTTTAGCTTAAAGCTTGGTTTCATGCTGAAAAGAAGCAGCTTAATTGCCTTTTTCAAATCCCGGAACAGGTACTATATTAATCTGAGATTGTCATTTTGTTTGTATCATTTACTTTCCATTGTAAACCACAAGGTCTGGGTCTGTTCAGGGGACCTGCAATTTAAATGCCCAGTTTTTTAAGAAAGTAAAGCTTTAGGTTCAAATCTAGGAGCTGCTTCTAAGCAAAATTGGGCTCATCAGCATATATTAACTTTTCTATCATATAGACTTCTCTATGTCTCATTTTCTTTGTTGTTTTTTTTTTAACCATCTCTTTTATTGGCTATTTGTAACTTGTTGGCATAACACTATAAATAACCATCCAGTCACTTACTCTGAATTTAAAAGCATTTGTCAATAGAAAATCATAACTAATAACATGAATGTGCTGCATTTTTACCACTCTTCAGCAATTTTTAAGTCATTTTCTGTGTATATTTCTTCATATTAATTAAAAGGACTTTGCTAGCAGGTATTTCCATAATGTTACATTTTAAGTATTATATCCTACATTGGAAGAAAAAACACTTGATAACTGGTATATATAAATTATAATATTTTACTCCTTTCTAAAAATAATTATTATGTGAGTTTCCACAACTCTTTGTGAGAGATTATACTATTGTTCCCTAGATTTTACACTGTTAGCCTTCCAGCCTGGGAGATCCATCTGGTTTCTGAAAATTTAAAATAATTTGTGTGATTATTTAAACTTTTATCTCGTTTCCTTTAAAAAAAAAATTAGTGACATATAGCCGATTTACAATGTTGTGTTAGTTTCTGGTGTACAGCAGAGTGAATCAGTTGTACCTATACATATATCCACTCTTTTCAGATTTTTTTCACATATAGGCCATTACAGATTATTGGGTAGAGTTCAATGTGTTATACAGTAGGTCCTTGCACATGTGCATCCTAAATCGCTTCAGTGGTGTCTGACGGTAGCCTGTCAGGCTCCTCTGTCCATGGGATAAAGAAAGCATTTAGAAAGATCACTTAACATGAATCCACCACAGGTGTATGGCAAAACCAATACAATATTGTAAAGTAATTAACCTCCAATTAAAATAAATAAATTTATATTAAAAAAAGAAAGATCACTTAAAAAGGGAAGGGAGACTTAGGGACTCAGATTTTTTCAAATTACAAACGTGAAGACCCTCAAACATTGTCTATAGAATTTCCAGGTTAAAACTGTGACCATTAAAAAAAAAAAAAAGAATACTAGAGTGGGTTGTCATGCCTGCCTCACAGGAGGTCATTATTAATCACCTGTTAAACATATAGTGTTGCCTATGTGTCAATCCCAGTCTTCCAATTCATCCATCCCCACTCCTTACACCTTGGTAACCAAGCGTTTTCTTTAAGGAAATGACTGAATATTATAACTGATTATGCTACAGCATGTTTATTATAATTAGTTTGTCTATTTGACTAACTTTATTTCCATACATATGTTGGCAAATTAAATGCATATACATCCACAATTTGAAAAACAGATTTCTTAAAGTCACAATATTATTTAACTGCGCTTTTCATTGTATCCAATTTTTGGTTATTATTTTTCTTTAGCAAAAATTGCTAAATGTATGATAAACTATATTGGAAACACTGCAAAATATTTATATTTTAGCTACATGGTTATTTTCCCTTTTGCTTTCCATTCCATTTTCTTTCCTACTTTACTGCAAAAAAAGAAAGATACTTTCAGATATGTAAGTCAGTTTCTTTTAAGTAAACACAGGTGTGCGTGTGTGTGTCTGTATATATATATATTCTGCTGCTAAGTCTCTTCAGTCTTGTCCGACTTTGTGCGATCCTAGAGATGGAAGCCCACCAGGTTCCCCGGCCCTGTCCCTGGGATTCTCCAGGTAAGAACACTGGAGTGGGTTACCATTTCCTTTTCCAATGCATGAAAGTGAAAAGTGAAAGTGAAGTCGCTCAGTCTTATCCGACTCTTAGCGACCCCATGGACTGCAGCCCGCCAGGTTCCTCCATACATGGGATTTTTCCAGGCAAGAGTACTGGAGTGGGGTGCCATTGCCTTCTCTGATATATATATATAGCCAGCCACTTTTAAAAGGGCAGGAAACAAAGGATATGTGGTAAGCAAAATGCAAAGCAGAGTGAAAGCAAGGTTCTATGGGAAATGATTAATCAGAGAGTAAAATGTTATGAAAGAGTAGATAGTAGGAAGAATTTTGGAACCAAAAATAGTATTTGATTACTGGAATTTTCAGACTTTTCTTTTCAGATATTAAGATTTATTTTTTCTTTAAAAAAATTCCAAGTCTATTAACATGGATTTTTTAAATTATTCAAAAGACCATTCTTTCTCCTAAACAAACATTCTTCTTCAAATTTTTCCAACTATGTCCTTCAAAAGCTATTGTCTCCTTCTTATTTAGTTTGTTTGTTCCCTTATAAACAAAGCTATTTAAAGCATTTGCAAGACTTTCATTTTCTTTATCAAAGTACCTCTTTGAGTGCCTCTTTCCACAACAGTGCTATTCCTGTGATATGAAATATAATTATCTCTACTGACATATTTGAGTCATTTAACAAAAGCAGAGAAAAGTTAAAATGAATTGTAAAAACATAACTTACGTTTGAATGAAGAGTGCATTAACATACTTCCTGTCTCCTCGTGTGCATTTAAAATTATTTTTAGACACTATATTTAAATTTTGGTTTGTATTAGCATGTTCCTACTAATTTTTAAATAATGCAAAGCTAAAAATGCATCCTGTTTATTTTAATGTTTTTCAAAACATAGCAGACAAAATTTATGCATAATATCCCCCATTATTTACTCAAGATGGAATTTAATGTTTTATACTTTTATTCTCTGATATAATAACATTTCTTTAACACGCATGAAACGTGATTGACTATCTCTGTAAAAGAAATTATAATTATTTATGTGTGTTTTCTCCATGAATCTGTGCATTTCCTTTATATAAAAATATTTAGATGACTCCTTTTAGATGCCAGTGATTGAGCTACATGCCAAGAGAACAGATGAGCATCACTGTTTCAACAGAGCATCACTATACCATTATATTGGGAGCATTGTTGTGCTTTGTAAAATATTATGTGTAGTGAAAGTGAAGACATTGTTTTTCCTACACATTGCATATTTTTCTGAATACTAATTCAAATTTTCACCTTTATTTTTAGAGCTGAGTGAGCAGTAATGCTGAATTTGTTTCGGTGATGAGGGCAGAAGTCAGGGAGGAATACGCTGAGTCAGAATAGGGTCAGTTGAGTTCAGTTGCTCAGTCGTGTCTGACGCTTTTCAATCTCAGAAAAATTTTTTTTTTTCTACACTGTCAAAGGCTTTGACATAGTCAATGAAGCAGAAACAGATGTTTTTCTAGAACTCTCTTGCTTTATGTGATGATCCAACGGATCTTGGAATTTGACCTCTGGTTCCTCCACCTTTTCTAAATCCACCTTGAACATCTGAAAGTACACAGTTCAGGTCCTACTGAAGCCTGGCTTGGAGAATATTGAGCATTACTCTATTAGTGTGTGAAATGAGTGCAATTGTGTGGTAGTTTGAGCATTCTTTGGCATTGCCTTTCTTTGGGATTGAAATGAAAAATGAAAATTTCCAGTCCTGTGGCCACTGCTGAGTTTTCAAAATTTGCTGGCATATTGAGTGCAGTGTTTTCACAGCATCATCTTTTAGGATTTGAAATAGCTCAACTGGAATTCCATTACCTCCACTAGCTTTTTCCTTAGCGATGCTTCCTAACACCCACTTGACTTCACATTTTAGGATGTCTGGCTCTAGGTGAGTGATCACACCATGGTGGTTATGTGGGTCATGAAAATCTTTTTTGCATAGTTCTTCAGTGTATTTTTGCTTCCTCTTCTTAATATCTTCTACTTCTGTTAGGTCCATACCATTTCTGTCCTTTATTGTGCCCATTTTTGCATGAAATGTTCCCTTCATATCTCTGATTTTCTTGAAGAGATCTCTAGTCTTTCCCATTCTGTTGTTTTCCTCTGTTTCTTTGCACTGATCACTGAGGACGGCTTTCTTATCTTTCCTTGCTATTCTTTGGAACTCTGCATTCAAAAAGGTATATCTTCCCCTTTCTCCTTTGCTTTTCACGTCTCTTCTTTTCACAGCTATTAGTAATGCCTCCTCAAACAGCCATTTTGCTTTTTTGCATTTCTTTTTCTTGGTGATGGTCTTCATCCCTATCTCCTGTACAATGTCATGAACCTTTATCCATAGTTCATCAGGCACTATCAGATCTAATCCCTTGAATCTATTTGTCACTTCCACTGTATAATCATGAGGGATTTGATTTAGGTTATACCTCAATGGTCTAGTGGTTTTCCCTACTTTCTTCAATTTAAGTCTGAATTTGGCAATAAGGAGTTCATGATCTGAGCCACAGTCAGCTCTCAGTCTTGTTTTTGCTGACTGTATAAAGCTTCTCCATCTTTGGCTGCAAAGACTATAATCAATCTGGTTTCAGGGTTGGCCATCTGGTGATATCCATGTGTAGAGTCTTCTCTTATGTTGTTGGAAGAGGGTGTTTGCTATGACCAGTGCATTCTCTTGGCAAAACTCTATTAGCATTTGCCCTGCCAAGGCCAAATTTGCCTGTTACTCCAGGTGTTTCTTGACTTCCTGGTTTTGCATTCCAGTCCCCTATAATGAAAAGGACATCTTTTTTGGATTTTAGTTCTAAAAGATCTTGTGGGTGTTCATAGAACCATTCAAATTCAACTTCTTCAGCATGACTGGTTGGGGCATAGACTTGGATTTCTGTGATATTGAATGGTTTGCCTTGGAAATGAATACAGATCATTCTGTCATTTTTGAGATCGCATCTAAGTACTGCCTTTCAGACTCTTTTGTTGACTATGATGGCTACTCCATTTCTTCTAAGGGATTCCTGCCCATAGTAGTAAATATAACGATCATCTGAGTTAAATTCACCTATTCCAGTCCATTTTAGTCCGCGGACTCCTAAAATGACCTAAATTGAGTTAGACAAGGCTCTGGTCCATGTGATCAGATTGGTTATTTTTCTGTGATTGTGGTTTTCATTCTGTCTGCCCTCTTATGGAGAAGGATACGAGGCTAACAGAAGCTTCCTGATGGAAGAGACTGACTGAGGAGGAAACTGGGTCTTGTTCTGATGGGTGTCACTATGCCCAGTAAATCTTATCACAACTTTCTGTTGCTGGATGGAACTGCGTTCCCTCCTGTTGTTTACTTGGAGCCAAATTATGGTGGCAGAATAGGGTAGCATTTTCAAAAGGGCAATTCTAGAGTATGTAGTTCTACTTACTTGAAAGTAGTTTCAAGACTCAGCCTAAATACAATTTTCCTAAGTGGCAGAGGTCTTTCCTTTTTCCCATAGTATCTTGTCATTTGCCCATTACTGTACTGATTACACCTGATTTTAATTTCATGTTTGTTGGCAGTCCCATTTTACTGCAGGTACCATTAAGATAGCATCTTTGCCTTTCCTCTTCATACTTCTATCTTCAGTACCTACTATAATGCTTGACATGGAGTGGCTATTCCATATTCTCTGGAATAACGATATAATATATATCACATCTTCCTTATCCGTGCCTCTGCTGATGGACATTTATGTTGCTTCCATGTCTTGGCTATTTTAAATAGTGCTACTTTGAACAGTGGAGTGCATGTGTCTTTTAGAATTATTGTTTTCTCTGAGTATATGTCCAGAAGTGGATTGCTGGGTCATATGGTAGTTCTATTTTTATTTTTTTAAGAAAACCCCATACTGTTTTCCATGGAGATGTGGCACATATATACAATGAAACATTATTTAGCATAAAAAGGAATGAAATTGAGTCATTTGCATAGAAATACAAAGTGAAATAAGTCAGAGAGAGAAAAAAATGTATATGTATAATATAGAAAAACAGTATAAATGAATTTATTTGTGATGCAGAAACAGAGATACAATTGTAGAAAACAAATGTATGGCTAGCAAGGGGGAAAGAGGAAGAGTGAGAGAAATCAGGAGATTAGGATTGACACATATAAGATAGCCAATGAGATCATATTATATAGGACAGGGAACTCTAATGCACTGTAATGTCCTAACTAAGGGAAATCCAAAAGGGAGTGGGTATACATATATGGCTGATTGACTTTGCTATGCAGCAGAAGCTAACACTATATTGTAAAGTAACTGTACTTCAATAAAATTAACTGGTTTAAAAATAATTGTGTAATAATAGTTTTACAATGGAAGTATGAGAGGAGAGAAGCCAATGGTGAGGTAACAAGGAAAATATGAGCCACTTTATTTGTCGATTTATATATTTTCATCTGTTTATTTTACAGACTTCATATTTTATTTTGTGATACTTATGCAGTAAATCTGGTACACTGATAGATTTTCATTCTTGTTGGGTCTTACTTTTTTCCTGCTGTCAAGGATCCAGTAAGGTCAGTTCATTTAAAATTTAATTCATGAGATGTCTAATCTCCATCTGTTAAGGTATTCAGTGAAATATGGTTTGTTTGTTTTATAAAGATGCCCTGATAGATTAATATTATGAAAAAAAAATCTAAACCAACACATTGTCATTTTTAGTAGTGGTGTCAAAGGTTAATTAGTGAAATTCTAAATATAAGATATTTATTATGTATTTTTTCATCTGAATATAAATGCTCTCCAGCAAATATATGCATCTCCTCATGCCCCAAAAACTTATTAAAAAAAAAAAACCACTACATTTTCTGATGTGCAAACACATTATAAAATAAAAATAGTAGAAAGGACTTTTTGCTATGAATACTAACCATACAAGTTGAACTTGAACTCTCTATACATGAGTGAGATAATATCTTGTTGAGAACTTCAGAAAGGATCCCTTGACTTTTTAGTGCATTATGAAATAAGAATGAGAATTTGTCATCTAAATTGAAACTTATTTGAAGATCATTTATTTAAAAATATTTACTGTGCATCTTCCCTGCATAACATATTAAATTCAGGCTTAAAAAGTAGTTTTAAGGAAGAGCCCATTATAGAATTAACTGCTCCTACACATTGATCCTTTGCTTCTGAAGCAAACTGCACAGATTACATATGCCTCCTATTAGCACATGTGTAACATTTAAAACAAAATCATTGATAAACATGTGGGATTAAAACTGTGAATGTCTACTATCACCTTTATCCCACTTATATTGCATCACATTTTTATTACACCGAATTTAAGCCATCGACATCTTAATGGTCGGCTGAACAATCTTATAAACTGAGTCTGAAATATTTTCATTTAATACACACTCTAACAAGCAAATTCCTAATGGAGAGCACACTTGCAATGTTGCCTCACTTGGCATACTGCATTCCATCTGGCTTTCAAAGTAGGAGTTGTGGAAAAATGCCAGTGCACACTGTTTCTGTCCAAGCAATTCATTGATTTCTTTCATCTTCAGCTAGTTTTGGTAACTTGAGGTGGTTGCATGGCAATAGGTTGTCCTTTTATTACCCAAGTGATTCCAGCAAAAAGGAAAGTCATTTCTTCCATTGACAACCTTAATAAATTAATAAAGGCAATAAGTGTCATGCCATCTGTACCTTAAGTGTGATGGATATTAATCAGAGCAGGCCTCCTGGCTGGGTGCATCCTTAGTGTATATCCACCTGAAACACAAGCAATGCTGTGGATCAAGTCATAACAAGATTAAATTGAGTTAACCATCCTGCGTTAGGCCTAGTCTGTAGGGATTCCTGTTTACCACTGAGTTGCAGTTGTATTTTAAATATCCATCCACATCAAAAAAAAAAAGTTGGATATATTTGAATAGTCCACAAATATGTTTAAAAATGAAATCAACCCTGAATATTTATTGGAAGAACTAATGCTGAAGATGAAGCTCCAATACTTTGACCACCTGATCACTGGAAAAGACCCTGATGCTGGGAAAAAGTGAGGGCAGGAGGAGAAGAGGATGGCAGAGGATGAGATGGTTGGATAGCATCACCGACTAAATGGTCATGAGTTTGAGCAAACTCTGGGAGACAGTGAAGGACAGGTAAGTCTGGTGTGCTCCAGTCTATGGAGTTGCAGGATTAGACACAACTTAGTAACTGAAAAACAAGTTTTAAAAAGTTTCAATTAACCATAAAATAAAATTAACACCAGCGGAAATGTAGAAAACAAGGATAATTTAGTACTGTGGGAAAGGAAAAGTGTACCACCGAATTCAGCTTGTAAAAACTAATGGTTAGAATACTGGTTTCAAAATGCTGACTAGATATTCTGCAGTCATTCCCAATCCTTATCAGGAAATTTCCTTACCAGTTGAAAGGTCTAATGTGAGAATTTAGTGATGGCAGTTTCCATCTGAGTACTGCTTTAGCTGCCTTCCTCACATTTCTTACACTGTGTTTACATTTTTGTTCAGTTCAGTGTGTTTTTAATTCTCCTTGAGTCGTCCATCTCTGACTCATGGATTAATTCAAAGTGTATTGTTCAGTTTTCAATTGTTTGGAAATGTTCTTATAATCTTTCCATTATTGATTTCTGGCTTGCTTTCATTGTTATCAGAAAACATATTCAATTATTTTAATTGTTGAAGATGAATTTGTTGCTCAAGAAAAAGTACATCTTGATTTATGACCATCAGCATTTAATAAGAGTATCTGTTTTGGGACTTCCTTGATGGAGCAGTGAATAAGAATCTACCTGCCATTTCCAGGGACATGGGTTCAATCCCCAATCTGGAAAAATTTCACATGTTAGAGAGCAACTAAACCTGTGAGCCTCAACTACTGAGCCCACCTGCCATGTTACTGAAGACCTTGAGCACAACTACTGAACCCCACACGTCTAGAGCCTGTGCTCAGCAACAAGACACTAGCACAATGAGAAGCCCACACACCATAACAAAGAGCAGCCCTGATCATCTCAACCAGAGAAAGCCTGCACCAAGCACGAAGCCCTAGCACAGACAAAAATAAAAAAAATGAATAAATGAACCCAAAATTATTATTCCTTTCAAAAATAATGTCTGTTTCATTGTTTTGTTAAATGTTGATTACCTACTATTTATTGATGACTCTGTTAATTACTTCTATACCCTTCATAATTTTTTGTCACATCCTCTCAATTAATGAGAAAGAGGTATCAAAGTCTCCCACTATAAATATAGACTTGACTATCTGTTTTAGTTGTATAAGCCTTTTTTTACCTTTTTCCTTTATATTGGAGTGTAAGTGATTAATAATGCTCTGTTAGTTCCAGGTGTTTAAGTAAAGTGATACAATTATACAGATACATGTGTTTATTCTTTTTCAAATTATTTTCCTGCTTAGGTCATTACATAACATTGAGTGGAATTCCATGTGCTATACAGTACCTCTTTTTTTAAAATTTTATTATTATTTTTTTAATTTTAATTTTTACTTTAGTTTGCTTTACAATACCGTATTGGTTTTGCCATACATTGACATGAATCAGCCACGGGTATACATGAGTTCCCACTCCTGAACCCCCCTCCCACCTCCCACCCCATATCATCTCTCTGGGTCACCCCAGTGCACCAGGTAAGAAACGAATCACCAGTTTATGTTTGATACAGGATACAGTACCTCTTTGTTGTTGTTCAATCATTAAGTCATGTACGACTCTGTAATCCCATGAACTACAGTACCGCAGACTCCTCTGTCCTATACTATCTCCCAGAGTTAGTTCAAATTCATGACCACTGACTTGGTAATACTACCAAAACATCTCATCTTTTCTGCCCCCCTTCTCCTTATACCTTCAATTTTTCTCAGCATCAGGCTCCTTTCCAATGAGTCACCTCTTTGCATTGGGTGGTCAAAGAATTGTAGCTTCTGCTTCAACATCAGTCCTTATAATGAATATTCAGGGTTGATTTTCTTTCAGATTGACTGGTTTGATCAAGGGACTCTGAAGAGTCTTCTCTAGCAACACAATTCAAAAGCTTCAATCTTTGGTATTCAGCCTACTTTATGGTCCAGCTCTCACATTCATACATGACTAATGGAAAAATTGTAGCTTTGACTTTATGGATCTTAGTTGCCAAAGTGATGTCTCTGTTTTTTAATACACTGTTTGGATTGCAATAACTTTCCTTCTAAGGAGCAAATGGCTTTTAATTTCATGGCTGCAGTCATCGTCTGCAGTGATTTTGAAGCCCAAGAAAATAAAATCTGTCACTACATCCACTTTTTCCTTATCTATTTTCCATGAAGTGATGGTACTAGATGCCATAATCTTATTTTTTTGAAAATTGAGTTTTCAAGTTAGACTTTCACTCTCCCCTTTCTCTTTCAAAAAGAGGCTCTTCAGTTTTTGTTCACTTTCTGCCATTAAAATGTTATCATCTGCATATCTGAGGTTGTTGATATTTCTCCCAGCAATCTTAATTCCAGCTTGTTATTCATCCAAGCTGGCATTTCAAGTGATATACTCTGCATATAAGTTAAATAAGCAGGGTGACAATATACAGCCTTGTCATACTCCTTTCTCAATTTGGAATGTTAGTTGTTTCATGTCCAGTTCTAATTGTTGCTTCTTGACCCTCCCCCCCTCCCCCCACCAACTCCCACTTACCAGTTTCTCAGGAGATAGGCAAGGTAGTCTGGTATTCTGATCTCTTTAAGAATTTTCTACAGTTTGTTGTGATCCACACAGTCAATAACTTTAGCATAGTCAATGAAGCAGAAGTAGATGTTTTCTCAGATTCCTTTGCTTTTTCTATGATCCAACAAATGTTAGCAACTTGACCTCTGGTTCTTCTGCCTTTCCTAAATCCAGCTTGTGCATCAGGATGTTCTCCAGTTCATGTATTGCTGAAGCCTAGCTTAAAGGATTTTGAGCACAGCCTTACTAGCATGTGAAATGAGCACAATTTTTATGGTAACTTGAACATTCTTTGGCATTGCCCTTCTTTGGGATTGGAATGAAAGCTGACCTTTCCCAGTTCTGTGGCCACTCTTGAGTTTTCCAAATTTGCAGGTATTTGAGTGCAGCACGTTAACAGCATCATCTTTTAGGATTTAAAATAACTCAGCTGAAATTCCATCAGTTTCACTCGTTTTGTTCTAGTAATGGTTCCTAACGCCCACTTGACTTCACAACCCAGGATGTCTGCCTCTAGATGAGTGACCACACCATCATGATCAACTGGGTCATTATGGCCTTGTTGCATAGTTCTTCTGTGTATTCTTGGCACTTCTTGTTCATCTTCCCTGATTCTCTTAGGTACTTGCTGTTTCTGTTCTTTTTCATGCCCATTCTTGCATGAAATAGTCCCTTGATATCTCCAGTTTTTGTGAAGCGGTCTCTACTCTTTCCCATTCTGTTGTTTTCCTCTATTTATTTGCATTATTTGTATTAAGAAGGCCTTCTTATTTCTCCTTGCTAGTCTGTGGAACTCTACATTCTGTTGGGCATATCTTTCCATTTCTCTCTTGCATTTCACATTTCTTCTTTCCTCCGTTATTTGTAAAGCCTCCTCAGACAACCGCTTTGCCTCCTGGCGTTTCTTTTTCTTTTGGATGGTTTTGGTCACGGTCTCCTGTTCAATGTGATGAACTTCTGTCCATAGTTCTTTAGGCATTCTGTCTACCAGACTTAATCTTTTGAATATAGGGACTTGATTTGGCCCTCCCAGTTGACAAAAAGAGTCCAAAATGCGGTATTTAGGTGCAACCTTAAAAATGACTGAATGATCTGGAGTCATTCCCAAGGCAAACCATTCACATTCACAATAATTGAAGTCTATGTCCCAACCTCTGATGCAAAGAAGCTGAAGTTGACCAGTTCTATGAAGACCTACATCACCTTCTAGAATTAACACCGGAAAATTAAAAAAAAAAAAAAGGTGTCCTTTTCACCACAGGGGATTTGAACACAAATGGAGGAAGTCAAGAGATACCCAGAATAACAGACAAGTTTGGTCTTGGAGTACAGAATGAAGCAGGGCAAAGATTTACAGAGTTTTGTCTAAGGTTTACAGAGTTGTTGGTCACAGCAAAATCTCTTTCAATTACCCAAGAGATGACTCTACACATGGACATTACCAGATAGTCAGAACTGAAATCAGATTGATTATGTTCTTTGCAGCCAAGAATGAAGAAGCTCTATAAAGTCAGCATAAACAAGACCTAAAGCTGACTGTGGCTTAAATCATGACCTCCATATTGAAAACTGAAACTTATATTGAAGAAATTATGGGAAACCACTGGGCTATTCAGCTACAGCATTGTTAGTCATCTATTTTAAATATACAAGTGAGTACATATCAATCCCCAACTCCCTAACTTTTTTTAAAAATAAGCTTTTTTCTTATATATTTTGGTTTATCTATCTTTTTTTTTTTTTTTGCTGAGACTCTGTAGTTTTCATTCGTTTTAATTACATACATGATTCCTCTTCATTTAAGTCTTTTACTCGTCGCTGCTTTAAAAATCATTTCAAGTGATTCTAACATCCCCATCATACTTCTATTTCTCCTTTCATTCTAGTGGATACCTTCCTAGTTCTTGATATGATAAATGATTTCTTAATGGGACCTGGGCATTTTGAGTATTATAAGATTCTGGACCTTCTGGAAGTCCGGAGCCCAGACTAGACATTTGCTGGCACATTGGGAATGAGGGCTGTCCCTCCCTGATATTACACAGTGGTTGAGTGAGTATGTGCAGAGTTGTTTTTGGATAAAAGTGTTCTGACTTCTAGGCTTTCTCTTTTCTGGCTCTTTGCTTAGGAACCACATTTTGTTTGTTTGTTTGTTTTGTTTTGTTTTGTTTTTGGCTGCATTCCTTGGTAATGTTGGATTACCAGCATCTCCATCACCAGTTATGGGATATATGTGCCAAAAAGAAAACCCAGGTCTCTAACTTCTGCATCATTCCTTAGGCACCACCATTTCTAGCTGTTCTGCC
The DNA here is from genome assembly GCF_042477335.2 of Ovis canadensis. NCBI lineage: Eukaryota > Metazoa > Chordata > Mammalia > Artiodactyla > Bovidae > Ovis > Ovis canadensis. The sequence goes on from NC_091245.1 coordinate 141,130,651, forward strand.
ATCTACTTTCTATTTCAGGATTTCTTTTATGTTTATTTTATATATAATATCCAGGACATTTAGTTGCTGTTTGTCAGAGAAAGAGGGAAAATAGTTTTACTTAATCTTCATTGAAGCACAATTCCCAATACATAATTTTTTGTAAAGTTTCATGATACAAGAAAATATCTTTGAAATGAAAAGTGTAATCATTTTAGTTAATGACTGTAGATGATAATTATGATGAAAACAATGAATGAGAAAGATTTTATTTTTATGATGTCATCTCAAAACCATTTCCTGAAAAGTATGAATGGTTTAAGAAGACTACCGCTGAAATGGCACTACCTTCAATTTTTTATGAAATGCAGTATATATAAATATCACTTAGGCAAAACAATGAAATAAATGGAAAATAGCCTATGATGTACTACACTTCCAGACTGAAAAAGCTCTTCAAGAGAAAATGTGTATATATATATATATATATATATATATACATATATATATATATATGGTTTATAATGATAACCTACACTGAGATATTTCACATTTATAAGCCACATATCAGTGATTTCAAATAGTTAGAAGTAAGTGAAACCAAGCAGGACTCTGTGGTGCCCTCCTGGATACAAAAACCTTTCTTTGTCCCTCATTTCTTTATTCTTTTTTTTTTTCAGATTTTATTTTATTTATTTTTATTTATTTTTTTTACCTTACAATATTGTATTGGTTTTGCCATACATCAACATGAATCTGCCACGGGTGTACACGTGTTCCCAATCCTGAACACCCCTCCCACATCCCTCCCCATACCATCCCTCTGGGTCATCCCAGTGCACCACCCCCAAGCATCCTGTATCCTGTATCGAACCTAGACTGGTGATTCGTTTCTTATATGATATTATACATGTTTCAATGCCATTCTCCCAAATCACCCCACCCTCTCCCTCGAAAAGAACTTTCAGCCTACTATACTTTTCCTTGAGTTCTAGAGGGTAGATTCAGAATGCAAAAACAAAGGAAAGGCCATCAAGGTACCATAATGCAATAATAGAACAAGGTCTTGATTTCTCCAGGAGGGAGGTGCATAGCAATCTGATACATATCTCTAGGTTCTCTAATCTATGTGGAGGACTGAGGTGAGCACAAGCATGGACCCCAGACTGATTGGAATCAGAAGGCTGATAACTGAGATTCCTAGATGACCACCCTGTTTCTTCCCCTCCAACCAGTCAGAGAAAGGCCACATGCCCTACAGACGTCCCTCCAAGTTTTGCCTGTAGAAAACTGTTCCCAGAAAACTATTGGAGAGTTCAAGCTCTTTGAGCATAAAAGCACCCACTCTCCTTCTTTGCCCTTTTTAATAAAACTTTCTTTTCTCTAAACTTCAATATTCCAGTGTGTTTGCCTTGTTCACAAAGGGCATATGAACTTGGTTTCCACAATATGTGTAGTTATTTCCATGTATCTTGAGTGGAAACAAAATGAACATTTAAATTTTATGTTCATGTTAGCAATACCTTATTTTATTGATTATTTTTTTTTATAAAAAGAAATGGGCTTCCTGGTGGCTCAGATGGTAAAGAATCTACCTGCAATGTGGGAGACTTGGGTTCAATTCCTGAGTCAGAAAGATCTCCTGGAGAAGGGAATAGCTACCCACTCCAATACTCTTGCCTCAGGAATTTCATGGACAGACGAGCCTTGGTGGGCTACAGTCCATGAGGTCACAAAGAGTTGGAAACAAAAAAATGACTAACAATTTCACCTTTCACATAAAAAAGAAACTTATTTGAATTGTCAGTCATATTCTTCATCATCCAGGCATTCCAAGTGTCCTTAGGATATGGAACTAAAGTGAAAACTTTGTCTTTTCAGGATAATGCCAAACTTTTTACAATAAGGACATTTTTCACTTATTTACTTCTTCAGACACCTTAAACATGATAAAAGAGCTATTATGGGTTTATTTAATAGTACATTTCACACAATTCTATTTGAGAATATTTGGTTTCAAGGCATATCATTACTTCTGCACAAAGTATCAATGACTCTAAATCATGTATTCAATATGTAAAACCCATGTCCTTTTAAACTTATTTCTCCACAGAAATAAAAGTAATAACCTATGTATCAGGGCATAGTTATAGTTTTTTTTTTTTTATCATATTAGACCATTGGGTATTTTTTTTTTCAGATAAACACTATAGATAATCTTTTGAAATGACCAAGCATCTTGCAAACTGAAACATATATGGAAAGTAATTTTTATGATGAATGGAAGTGATAAACTGGGATAATTCAATTATACTTGTGGCATATTCATCATTTATATTAATAATAATGACTGTTAAAGTGACAAGGAGGGAAAAAGTCATCATTATTTTAATAATACATCAAAGGTAGATGAACTTATAAAAAATTTGAATTTTAGTTCCAGAAATACTTCTGCAGTGCTCATATGTGCAAATTACTTTCAGAGGAACCACAGAAGGAAGAACTAGAGATAATTTCCTCTGAAGCATTTGGCTATAGATTCACATTGTATTACAGACTTACAAAGTTTGGGGAAAAATAATAAATAGCAAAGGAAAGACAATTGTTCAGACAAAATTTATAGAAAGAAACATTTATTTTATATAATTCCATGCTATTATTAATAAGACTATAAAGTTAGTTTGTTCGAAATAAAATTTCTTGCTATTAATTAAAATATTTCCCATGCTTTCTTATTTACCACAGTGAAACTCCTGGACTCTTTGAAGTTTTTACTTCAAAATTCTTTTAAATTTACAATTTTTAAAACAGACGAGTTAGTGAGAGAAAGAACAGATATTTATCTGATATCTAAACCATGTAATTAATCGTCCTAATTTTTTGACTTATTCAAATATATTGGGTTTTTTTTTAATTACCAAATCACAAAATTGAAGATTTTGTATCCTGAGAGTTTCTCTGAAATATAGAAGGTTTTCTGCAGCCACTGATTGAAAAAAGTAATCATAGAATTCTTTCTATTAATTGATAAACTCATTTGCTGTTCTAAGATAGAAGATGGATATTTGAATAACTTAAGTCTGATAATCTTATACATGTATAAAAGAGGCATGCAAACATTAGCTATTATACAGAATACAATTTGTGGATGTTTGTTATTTGTACCCATGTCTTTATGTTGTGGTGAAGAGACTCTTTAAGTGTGTACACTCAATAGGATTCTATTCTTACCTTTGCTTTCCTGCTATAGTCTCCATTGACAATAAGACCATTAGCCATGACTTTATTATCATTAACATACTGATGACTCTCAGTTCTGCAGGTACCTCCTGAGATTTCTCGAAGGCTGCTTTCAGCCAGCTGTCAAAGAATTCTATTTGGATTCATTAGCACATCAAACTCGGATATTCAAATAAGATAATCACATTGCAAATTCTTATTGATGTTCTACTAAATTATCCTGTTCACATAATTCTTTTACTACCCATACTGCCTTAATTCAGTTCCATTCAGTTCAGTTCAGTCACTCAGTCGTATCCGACTCTGCGACCCCATGAATCGCAGCACTCCAGGTCTCCCTGTCCATCACCAACTCCCGGAGTTCACTCAGATTCACGTCCATCGAGTCAGTGATGCCATCCAGCCATCTCATCCTTGGTCGTCCTCTTCTCCCCCTGCCCCCAATCCCTCCCAGAATCAGAGCCTTTTCCACTGAGTCAGCTCTTGGCATGAGGTGGCCCAAGTGCTGGAGTTTCAGCTTTAGCATCATTCCTTCCAAAGAAATCCCAGGGCTAATCTCCTTCAGAATGGACTGGTTGGATCTCCTTGCAGTCCAAGGGACTCTCAAGAGTCTTCTCCAACACCACAGTTCAAAAGTATCAATTCTTCAGCGCTCAGCTTTCTTCACAGTCCAACTCTCACATCTATACATGACCACTGGAAAAACCATAGCCTTGACAAGACGGACCTTTGTTGGCAAAGTAATGTCTCTACTTTTCAACATGCTATCTAGTTTGGTCATAACTTTTCTTCCAAGGAGTAAGCATCTTTTAATTTCATGGCTATAGCTACCAATAAACATGCAGCAGTACCACAGTGGGGAAGAGAAAGGACTTTGAAACTCGCCATTGGTTCATATCCTGGCTCCACCACTTACTAGTTACATGACCTTGGACAATTTACTTAATCTTTCTGAGGTTCAGTTTTCTCATTTGTAATATGTGACAACAGAGATAAATATATTACCTAAATCATAGCATTTTGACCTGAAAAGTACTTAGAAAATTATCTTATAGTATGTGTTAGAAATCAGCTATTACTACTCATTTCTTGTCTGTATGGATAAAATAATTCCATATCCTTACCTGCTTATGCTCTGCCATTTAAAATCCATTTTCACAAGATATTGCTAGAATGATTTCTTACAATGGAAAGCTCATCATTTCACTTTTCTTCTTAAAATACTTCTATAACTCCTATTTATAAGAAAATTCTTTGAGAAGCCTACAATCCTCTTGGTGAACTAGCTCATGAATGTTTATTAAATTAAACTTCCATCAGTTCTTGAATATTCTGGAAACCAGACTCTGAAGTAGAAAGCAGTGTGTAAGAGGTTCATTAGAGCTCACTCTTGGGATTAACATTGGTTAGGCAAAGGACAGAAATGGTGTTGAGCAGAAAAAAGTTGAGATATGATACAGTCACATAAAAGGTCTCCGCTGAACTTACAGGAAAGTCTGAAACAGAAATGATCTTCAGACTTTTCCATGCTTATTAGATACAGGAGGGCTGGTGTTTATACCTTTGTGTCTATGAATTCAGGGTTGTAGGGAATGGCTTCTGTTACTCTCACAGAAAGTGCACCTTTTGATTCTTCACATGAAGTATTATGTTTTTTGTCTACTGATGCATAGTTCCTTCTAGATAAATAATTTACTTAGGTATTATATAAAAGACAGACATTTTCCCCATTGCCTCATTTTTAGAGGATGGACAAAAAGGTACTCATCTTTGAGAAAGTCCCTGGTTCATAACTTGGTAAGAACTTTTCTACTTTTGGGTGGCCTACACCTATCATTTATACATAAAATAATTGCTGCAGATAAGATGTTAATTATATTTTTTTACTTTAAAAATATGAGCAATCAAGAGTCGGGATTCTTTATGAATCATGCAAAATTTTTCATGATATAGTACAAGATGCAAAAGTTTAAAGAAAATAGTGTTTTATCTTTGTTTAAACCATATAAATTATCATTTTGTAATGAAGAGTTTAAGCTTTCCCACAGATAATTTATAAAGCCTATATGTCATAGATAAAGAAAGCAATATTTCAGACAAGGACCCAAAAATGTCCCCTTTTCCAATGCATGAGAATCACCCAAGACTATTTTACATAAGGAAACTAAAAAAGAAGCACATCAATTAATGACTCAAAATAGTATTCCATCACACAAAGCTTGGTTCCCCTTTTACACAATATGTCCACTGAGAAACAGAAGCGGCTACAAAACTTGTGTGCTGTCAATGTTACCTATACTAAAGAAAAATATTAAAGCCCTCCTACCCAGGTTCTGCTGAGCATGTATTTTGTGATTAACCTTGCAATCCTCTTTATTTAAATAATATATTTGCAAAATGTTAGATCACAGATAATTCCTCAGTAAATCATTAGGCTTTGCAAAAATTATAAGATTACATACATTTTGCTACAGCCAATTAGAGACTATAGCATGTAGTTCTACTAAAATAGTGATGATGGTCAATAAGGTTATTTTTCACAAATATTCACCATTCTTCTTCCCTTCCAAAGAGTGTATATCTCATTTCTTTTGTTTTGGGAATTGGCCAAACAACTTACTTTGACATCAGATTGGATGAAGTATTCTTCTTGCCCTTTTAAGCTGGGCTTGACCATATGATTCATTTTGGCTGGTAGGATTTTTGCAGACATAATTCTTTAAAATATATTTTGAGTTTCACATTTGCACTTTTATTCCTTTGTGATCATAATAAGAAGAGCATTCCTGGGTTAGCCTGCTGTCCCAAGTGAAAGAGGAAAAACATGTGTTATTAGAACCACACTCAGGAGAGCCTCATCTAGATCAATCGTCGCTTAAACACTAAGGAGAATTAAACAAATGCGTGTTGTAGTCTACTGAGATTTTGTGTTATTATTATTATCACTCTTATTTAGTACTTTTTGTGATGATAGCAAACTCATAAAGTGATATTAGAATGTTTACACCAAACTTCATAGTACACATTTATTACCACAAATTTTTAAAAAGGCTATTATCTTTTAAAATTTAGCTTCACTATATATAGAAAATACAAGCCTTCTACATGTATTACATGTCAATGTCATGTCAATCATTTTATAGAACTCTGATTTTTTAACTCTGGAGCTGTTGACAATAACCTAGATGTCACAGCATTAAATAAAATCATATAACAAGTGTATACATACTGGATATAATGGCTTATAATAAAAATAGAAGTGCTAGTTGCTGACCCAGAAAATATTTCTTTCCTATTAGAAATGTTCTATGTCATGAGAAAATATATGTATATATTTTGTTTTCTGTTCCTTCATACTCTCCAGTGTTGTTTTATTTACTTCAGTGGTACTCAACTTTATCCAACATAATTACTTTAATTTTTTTTTAAACTTTGACTTAGTATATTATGGGAATAGAGATTGACTATTCTGTACATTGAAATTCTAAAAACATCTCACAAGTTACAAAAAGTAAACTTGTTAAGAATTTGGATAATGCCAGTGTAAAGCTCTGGAGAAAATCGCAAGTGTTTATCTGCAGCTTTGAACTGGCTTTGTAGCTTAATCACTAAATGAACTTTTTTATCATTAATGGTAATATCCATCTAGCTATACCCTGAGTTAAAACTTAATTATATAGCACTGTACTAAGCATTGCTTAAATAAATGACATCACTGTTTAATGAAATACGTATGCATAGTTCAGTGTTTAACTTCTCCAAATATATTTTTATAAGCACAATATAAAAATAGTTTGTGGAGCCTATCAAATCTCGAGTACTTAAGATTTTTTTTTAAAATATAAATTTATTTATTTTAATTGGAGGTTAATTACTTTACAATGTTGTATTGGTTTTGCCATACATCAACATGAAACCACCACAGGTATACATGTGTTCCCCATCCTGAACCCCCATCCCTCCTCCCTCCCCATATCATCCCTGACTCCAAGGAATGTTAATTGACAGGAGTTCATCAAATGCCTCCATACCTACAATATTTAAGACTTTTGAATCAAGCAAAAATGGATCAAAACACTACCCAAGAATGCACAAACTCTACTTTTAAATTAGCAGTTTTAAAATCTGGACATCGAAATGCTAATATATGTTGTTAAATATTTTTCATAACTCCATGGCTCCTTGAGACTTCTGGAAAAAAATTACTCATAATACAATTGTTCATTAATATGCATGTACATAATAGTAATATCAAGATACATATTCCAAAAGGTTTCTGACCATAGAAACTAGCTGATAATACTAAAGTCTACTTTTCTTTTGGAAATTAGTTACCCATGAATCACTCTAAAAGAAATAGCAATTATAAAAATGCATCCCTTCTATTTATCAATAATCTGCATGAAATGGACACTGAAATATTGGTATCAGAATTACTTCAAATTAAATGATAATTCAGAAGCTTCTTTTAAGAAAATTAAAATTTGAACAAATAGTAATAAGAGGTAACACTCACATCAAATAAAATATTTTTCACATTTAATTTATATTCCCTTACATGAGATTAATAATGCTCTTAGTTGAAGTTTTTCTTAACAGATGTTGGGTTTTGTCACATGTCTTTCAGATTTGATACATGTCCATTTGTCTTCAAAACAACTGAGGAAATTCTAGTAGCAAATTGATTTTGAATACTGGCCCAAATACTGACCATAGACCATTAGAATAGCTTAATGAACCAACATATGAAAGTATCTTCAGGAGATGTAAGTATTAAATATTTATATACATATCCTCAATATAGTATGGTTAGAGGGAATGTGTCATAAAAAATAGTAGCTGGGAAGAAATTAAAATTCTGTATTGAGTTACTGGAAAGATAGTTTTTTTTCTAATAAATGTAAGTAAGAAAAACAGATTTTATAACACATAAAAAGAAAGCTGATCTCTAAAAATTTGATGCTGAACTCTTGAGAATCTCTTGGACTGCAAGGAGATCCAACCAATATATTCTAAAGGAGATTTGTCCTGGGTATTCATTGGAATGACTGATGCCAAAGCTGAAACTCCAATATTTTGGCCACCTGATGTGAAGAGATGGAGAACTATTATACAGTCAGCAAAAACAAGACCAGGAGCTGACGGAGGCTCAGATCATGAACTCTTTATTGCCAAATTCAGATTTAAATTGAAGAAAGTGAGGAAAACCATTAGACCATTCTGGTATGAACTAAATCAAATGCCTTATGACTATACAGTGGAAGTGAGAATTAGATATAAAGGACTAGATCTGATAGACAGAGTGCCTGATGAACTATGGATGACGGTTCATGAAACAGGAAACAGGGATGAAGATGATCCCCAAGAAAAAGAAATGCAAACAAGCAAAATGGCCCTCTGAGGAGGCCTTACAAATAGCTGTGAAAAGAAGAGAAGCAAAAAGCAAAGGAGAAAAGGAAAGATATATCCATTTGAATGCAGAGTTCTAAAGAATAACAGGAGAGATAAGAAAGGCTTCCTCAGCAATCAATGCAAAGAAATAGAGCAAAACAATAGAATGGGAAACACTGGAGATCTCTTTAAGAAAATTAGAGATAGCAAGGGAACATTTCATAGAAAGATGGACTAAATAAAAGACAGAAATGGTAGGGACCTAACAGAAGCAGAATATATTAAGAAGAGGTGGCAAGAATACACAGAACTATACAAAAAAAAAAAAAAAAAGATTTTCACAAACCAGATCATCACAATGGTGTGATTACTCACCTAGAGCCAGACATCCTGGAATGTGAAGTCAAATGGGCCTTGGGAAGCATCACAATGAACAAAGCAAGGGGAGGTGATGGAATACCAGGTGAGCTATTTCAAATCCTAAAAGATGATCCTGTGAAAGTGCTACGCTCAATATGTCAGCAAATTTGGAAAACTCAGCAGTGGCCACAGGACTGGAAAAGGTCAATTTTCATTCCAATCCCAAAGAAAAGCAATGTCAAAGAATGCTCAGACTACCTCACAGTTGCACTCATCTCACATGCTAGTAAAGTAATGCTCAAACCCTCCAAGCCAGGCTTCAGCAACAAGTGATCTGCGAACTACCCAATGTTCAAGCTGACTTTAAAATGGGCGGAGGAACCAGAGATCAAATTGCCAACATCCACTGGATCATCAAAAAAGCAAGGGAATTCCAGAAAAACATCTATTTCTGCTTTATTGACTATGCCAAAATCTTTGTGTGGATCACAAGAAACTGTGGAAAATTCTGAAGGAGATGGGAATATCAGCCACCTGACCTGCCTCTTGAGAAACTTGTATGCAGGTCAGGAAGCAACAGTAAGAACTGGACATGGAACAACAGACTGGATCCAAATAGGAGAAGGAGTACGTCAAAGCTGTGTATTGTTACCCTGCTTATTTAACTTCTATGCAGAGTACATCATGAGAAACACTGGGCTGGAAGAAGCACAAGCTGGAATCAAGATTGCCGGGAGAAATATCAATAACCTCAGATATGTAGATGACACCACCCTTATGGCAGAAAGTGAAGGGGAACTAAAAAGCCTCTTGATAAAAGTGAAAGAGGAGACTGAAAAAGTTGGCTTAAAGCTTAACATTCAGAAAACGAAGATCTTGGTATCTGGTCCCATCACTTCATGGGAAATAGATGGGGAAACAGTGGAAACTGTCAGATTTAATTTTTCAGGGCTCCAAAATCACTGCAGATGGTGATCGCAGCCATGGAATTAAAAGATGCTTACTCCTTGGAATGAAAGTTATGACCAACCTAGACAGCATATTAAGAAGCAGAGACATTACTTTGTCATCAAATGTCCATCTAGTCAAGGCTATGGTTTTTCCAGTAGTCGTGTATGGATGTGAGCGTTGAACTGTAAAGAAAGCTGAAGTGCTGAAGAATTGATGCTTTTGAACTGTGGTGTGGAGAAGACTCTTGAAAGTCCCTTGGACTGCAAGGAGATCCAACCAGTCCATCCAAAAGGAGATCAGTCCTGGGTGTTCTTTGGAAGGACTGAAGCTGAAGCTGAAACTCCAATGCTTTGGACACCTGATGTGAAGAGTTCACTCATCGGAAAAGACCCTGATACTGGGAAAGATTGAGGGCAGGAGGAGAAGGGGACAACAGTGGATGAGATGGTTGGATGGCATCACTGACTCAATGGACACAAGTTTGGGTAGACTTCAGGAGTTGGTGATGGACATGGAGGCCTGGCATACTGCGATTCTTGTGGTCGCAAAGAGTTGGGCACAACTGAGTGACTGAACCTGAACAGGGTGAAAAGAATTGACTCATTAGAAAAGACCCTGATGCTGGGAAAGATTGATGGCTGGAAGAGAAGGGTTGATAGAAGATGAGATGGTTGGGTGGCATCACCAACTCAATAGACATGAGTTTGAGTAAGCTCTGGGAGTCGGTGATGGACAGGGAAGCCTGCCGTGCTGCAGTCCATGGGGTCATAAAGTTTGGATTTGACTGAGTGACTGAACTGAACTGAACTGAAATAGAGGGAATGTCGTACAATTTGTACCCAGCAGTAAGGTTAGGGGAGGATGCTGGTGTCCTGTAAATTGTGTTAATACAAGGATTTTTGTTATACCTGAAGAGTCACTGGTTTTTGCAAAGAGGTGACTATTGAGATTTACATTTTTGTAAAGTAATTTTGGTAGGAGCAATGCAGGACAGGATCCAGGTAAAAATCTGTATACCAGTTAAAATGCATTATTGTACTCCATGGAAAAAACAAGGGACTGAATTAGGGCATGGAATTGCAAATAAAGAGGTGCCAAAGGTAAAGCTACTTAGCAGATTAAACAGAAAGAAAATGGAGAACATTTTAATGTGCTAGGAGAGTAGCTAGGAAGAAATTAAAATTCTATATTGAGTTAATGGCAGAATAGTTTTGTTTTTTTCTTTCATAAATATAAGTAAGAGAAGCAGATTTTATGACACATTATGAGCTCAGTGTTACTTATATTTAAATCACAGGAATTTGGGGGGTGGGTGGGGCATGATCTAATTGAAGAAAAGATGAAAAGAGTATAATCCGACCAGGAGCAAGCCAGGTGCTTGGGTACAATGCCTAGAAATAAAAGCTAATCACTAAAAATTAGTCATTTATAATGTGTAGACAACTTATGTTCCTCTCTACAGATTAAAATAAACTATTTAGAGTAATTTTTCTTCTATTCTTCATGAACTGAAAGGGTTTTTGTTCTGATCTTTCAGAAGATAATACAGTCTAGCCTTTGGAGCTGTCTAAAATATAGTTGAGGGTTATTTTTAGTCAACACATTAGACACATTGCTGTAGTTTGCATTTCTCATCAAAGAAAATGAATAGGCGGTAAGTATAAAGTACAAAAACTGCCATGGAAAAGAAGATTAATAAGGAAGGATTGTCATTTACTTTCAAATCCAATAGCTCATTTTAAATGGTCCTCAAAACTATTAGCTTCACAGTATTTGGATTAGACAATAAAATACATACCCTTAAGGCTATCCTTTTATTTAGTCATATATTTTCTTTGTATTCTAATCTGTACTTAAAAAAATAGATAAATAGAAATTATAATGGGCCTTTGCAACAAATTCTGATTCTGAAATGTCTATCAATATATAGTCAGTCTCCTAAAATTACGATTAATAATATGTATTAATGAGAAAATTAAGATATCTCAAATACTTTAAAATCAGACATTTTAAATAAATTTCATTTTAAATTTTATTTTAAAATATGCTATTGCTAAGTATCTTTTTTAGCTTTATTGTAGTGTAATTGATATGGAAAAACTGAACATGTTTAACATGTGTGTCTTGATATGTTTGGACACACACGCAAACACCAAATATAACATCTTTTACAATGTCAGGTTTCAACACAAGCTAAATTCATAGCTATGAGTCTTAAGTAAAATTTAGGCTATTGATTCAGGAAAGTGGGAGAAATGGAATGTGTGTGTTCAGAAATAGTCAAAGATTCAAAGAACATTGAACGGACCTCCTGCAATGAGCCGGACCTCCCAGTTGACATCACCCATCCATTCTGTCCCAAGAGGCTCTCTCTCCACTTTTAACAATATTTGCTGGCTTTGCCAGTGGATGTTGAGAGAGGGAATTTCCTTTCAAGGAGAAGCCAGAGGGTAACATTCAGTTCAGTACAGTTCAGTTCAGTCGCTCAGTCCTGTCCGACTCTTTGCGACCCCAGGGACTACAGCACGCCAGACCTCCCTGTCCATCACCAACTCCCGGAGTTTACCCAAACTCATGTCCATTGAGTCATTGATGCCATCCAACCATCTCATCCTCTGTTGTCCCCTTCTCCTCTTGCCTTCTATCTTCCTCAGCATCAGGGTCTTTTCAAATGAGTCAGTTCTTCACATCAGGTGGCCAAAGTATTGGTGTTTCAGCTTCAGCATCAGTCCTTCCAATGAATATTCAGATCTAATTTCCTTGAGACTAGTTGGATCTCCTTGCACTCCAAGGGGCTCTTTGAACCACAGTTCAAAAGTATCAGTTCTTCATCACTCACTTTATATATATATAATATATTTATTTACTTATTTATTTTAATTGGAGGTTAATCACTTTACAATATTGTATTGGTTTTGCCATACATCAACATGAATCTGCCACAGGTTCGTAGCACATTTCTTCAACAAATAGGAAAACATTGCCTAATTTGGATGTTGTAAACATGTTGTCATTCTCAATTTCATCCCAATCTATTTCAGAATATAGTTTCCCTATTAAAAATGAGAACTTTATTTTTAAAAGTACCCTCACAAGAAGATACATTTTAAAGATAAGCATAGAATTTCAAAATAAATCCTTTATACAATTTGAGCTCTCATTGTGTAATTGATTTAATTCCTACTCATGCCTTTTTTAAGGGAAAATTTTTCAGTACCTTACTGTTCGCAATCTTTGTGTGTGTTTACCAAAAGTTTTAAGAGCACAGTGTTTAGAATATTCCATTCAATTTTCTACAATTTGCTTACAGATTTCTAAATGATATGTTAATAGTAATGAAGAATACAGGAGAATTTATCCTCAACAAAAATGAAATAATATGAAAGGATCTTATAGGCAGTTGTCCTTCACATTCCTAATATATCTAAGATTGTATACTGAGACACTATAGGCTTTTATTTTTATTGCTTTAGTACTTATTGTCAATTTCATTACAAAAATGTTGTAGTTAATGTAGTTCACATTATTGAATTTAATTTCAGTATGTATGTACCCATGGGCTTCTTTGGTGGCTTAGCAGTAAAGAATCTGCTTGCCAAGCAGGAGACATGGGTTCCATCCTGGGATACAGAAGGTCCCCTGGAGAAGGAAATGGTAACCCACTCCAGTATTCTTGCCTGGGAAATCCCTTGTGCAGAGGAGCCTGAGGCCTTTAGCCCATGGGGTCATAAAAGGGTAAGACATGACTGAGTGACTATACAAACAAAAAAATGTACCCACACATGCATATATGAATGAATGTGCTATGTCTGCATCAACATGATATAATTTTTTATTTTATTTCTTAACTAAGTGTAGATGATCTTACCATTACAAATACTAAATTTTATTTTCCTACTATAAATGAAAAGATAGTTCCATTTTTAGTACTTGTTCACTTTATGAACTTTCTAAATCTCCTCTTTGATTCTGTAAATCATCTGCTTTACTATAATTAAATAAACTGATTTCATAATTGAAAAAACTGATGCTACTGAAGCTACTTCTGAAAAGCTCGGTATAATTTAATTACTTATAAATGCTTCCTTTTCACTTAATGAGGCCAACTCAGCAACCTATATTTATTAACATTTATAACCCTTGTATAACATTTATAACATCTTTAGGATAACTCTGAAGCAAAAATAAGTCAAAGTATTTTATTTGGTGTAGTGAAATGAAATATTTCATTTGATTAAATGGCACTCTAACAATATAATAGTTTATCAATGTACCTTTAGCAACTACTTAGATCAAACCATTTCTTTGGAGGTAATTTTTTTTTTAATTTTCTTTCTTTATCTTTTCTTTGCTCATTAGCCCATTTACATTCCTAATAAATTCTTGATTAAATTTTTATTTAATGTATAGAATATAGGTAAATATGAATAAACATATTCAATACTTTACTTTTCCTAAAAATAATTCAATTTTTCTAGGCTTGTAAATGGATTAGAATATGTATTTCCAAATACATTGAAATAGATACCATCATATTAAAAAAAATTTTTTTTTTAATCTTCTGGTCTGTAGTTATGTCCCCTTTCTCATTTATAACTTGGTCATTGTCCCTCCTTTCTTTCTTCCTCCCTTTCTTCCCTCTACCCTCCCTGCTTTCCTTCCTTCCTTCCTTCCTTCCTTCCTCTCTCTCTTTCACTTCCCCCACTTTATTTCCAGATTTACTGAAGTCTATTCTATCTTTTAGTCTTGTTCAGAAAGATCCTGGATAAATTCCACTATTTAACTTAATAATTGGTAATTTTTTCTATGTTTAATTGTGAAAACAACTACATTTTAAAATTTAGAATATATCTGCTCATTTTTCTAACAAGATGTGCTGGATACTTATATTTTTAAGAACTGTATAAAATATACTGCATAACAAACCCTTTATTTAAGTGATAGGGAGACTTTATACCATTAACTATAGACTTTTTATTGACTTCCCTGTCAGCTCAGATAGTAAAGTGTCTGCCTACACTGAGGGAGACCCGGATTTGATCCCTGGGTCGAGAAGACCCTCTGGAGAGGGAAATGGCAACCACTCTGGTACTCTTACCTGGAAAGTCCCATGCATGGAGAGGTGTGGTAGGCTACAGTTCATGGGGTCAGAGAGAGTCAGACATGACTGAGTGCCCACTTTCACTTACTTCTTATTATTGACTACAAATTTTCAAGTACATGCTGTTGCTATTTCTCCAGGTTTTGTCTTCCTCTTTTCAAGTTCTTAATGACATAGCTATGGCCCATTGGTGAATATTTTATGGAAGATGTATTTATTCTTGATTTCCCTTAGAAACAGATAATTGACTCCTTTTTTTTTTTTCCTTTACAATATTGTGTTGGTTTTGCCATACATCAACATGAATCTGCCACGAGTGTACACGTGTTCCCCATTCTGAACCCCCCTCCTACCTCCCTCCCTGTACTGTCCCTCTGGGTCTTCCCAGTGCACCAGCCCCAAGCATCCTGTATCCTGCATCGAACCTAGACTGGTGATTCATTTCTTATATGATATTATGTAAGTTTCAATGCCATTCTCCCAAATCATCCCACCCTCTCCCTCTCCCACAGAGTCCAAAAGACTGTTCTATAATCTGTGTCTCTTTTGCAGTCTCGCATACAGGGTTATCATTACCATCTTTCTAAATTCCATAAACATGTGTTAGTATATGGTATTGGAAGAGGGTGTTTGCTATGACCAGTGCATTTTCTTGGCAAAACATTATTAGTCTTTGCCCTGCTTCATTCCGCATTCCAAGGCCAAATTTGCCTGTTACTCCAGGTGTTAGGAAAAGGAGTACGTCAAGGCTGTATATTGTCACCCTGCTTACTTAAATTATATGCAGAGTACATCATGAGAAACGCTGGACTGGAAGAAGCACAAGCTGGAATCAAGATTGCCGGGAGAAATATCAATAACCTCAGATATGCAGATGACACCACCCTTACGGCAGAAAGTGAAGAGGAACTAAAAAGCCTCTTGATGAAAGTGAAAGAGGAGAGTGAAAAAGTTGGCTTAAAGCTCAACATTCAGAAAACGAAGATCATGGCATCCGGTCCCATCACTTCATGGGAAATAGATGGGGAAACAGTGGAAACAGTGTCAGACTATTTTTCGGGGCTCCAAAATCACTGCACATGGTGACTGCAGCCATGAAATTAAAAGACACTTACTCCTTGGAAGAAAAGTTATGACCAACCTAGATAGCATATTCAAAAGCAGAGATATTACTTTACCAACTAAGGTCCGTCTATGGCTATGGTTTTTCCAGTAATCATGTATGGATGTGAGAGTTGGACTGTGAAGAAGGCTGAGCACCAAAGAATTGATGCTTTTTAACTGTGATGTTGGAGAAGACTCTTGAGAGTCCCTTGGACTGCAAGGAGATCCAACCAGTCCATTCTGAAGGAGACCAGCCCTGGGATTTCTTTGTTAGGAATGATGCTAAAACTGAAACTCCAGTACTTTTGGCCACCTCATGTGAAGAGCTGACTCATTGGAAAATACTTTGATGTTGGGAAGGATTGGGGGCAGGAGGAGAAGGGAACGACAAAGGATGAGATGGCTGGATGGCTTCACTGACTCGATGGACGTGAATCTGAGTGAACTCCAGGAGTTGGTGATGGACAGGGAGACCTGGCGTGCTGCAATTCATGCGGTCACAGAGTCGGACATGACTGAGCAACTGAACTGAACTGATAGGGTATTGGTGTTTTTCTTTCTGGCTTACTTCACTCCGTATATAAGTATGTCATTGCAAAGCACTAATGTAGTTGTGACAACATAGCTATAGATTTGCATACTACAATATCCTAAAGTCACTGTAACAAAATTCATTCATAGTATGCTATACTAATTTTATGGCACAGTGCATGGACACCCATCTCTGTTAATATTTCACATACGTTTAAAAGATTTTTCCTCTTTCTTGCTGAGCCTGCTGATTAGCAGGCTGTTGGCATGCCATCACACAGCAGGCATGAACACAAAGAGACTAGGAGAAGCAGTAAATATGTCTTCCACAACCACCTAAGGATGAAAGTTCTAAAAAAGGCAACCTTCTCTGTTTTCTTGTTTTTCAGTATAATTTATCAATTATACTTCTCATGCTCTCTTTGAAAGAGAAGTGTTAGTTACTTTGCATCTGGGGAGTTATTAATGGATGTCTTTGAAATTTGAAACTCTGATAATACAGGGTCTCATGTTGTATCAAGCAAAACTGTCACAGAGGTTGGAAATAAAATGGGACCTCAGTAACCTGTATCAGTTCAGGTAATACATGTATTTAAAAGCAGTACTATTGTAAAAATTTAGAATAAGTGGTGTGTCATAAGAAGACCAGGATGACAAATTTCAACAATGATTATGTTGATAAAAACAAAGCAAATAGTCATTCTAGTAGAAAATGAAAGAAGTAAAAAATACTATTATAGCCTGCTCTATAACCAGGTTCTGAAATGGGATCTTTACTCTTTTCATATATTTTTGTGTATTATCTCCTGAAGCACTTTATTGTCCATATATTTATATAATTCAATTTCCTCTTTTTCCTATTCTTTATGTCTACAATTTTATAATGATATCTTGGTTGAGATTAAATTTTG
Organism: Ovis canadensis; assembly: GCF_042477335.2. Lineage (NCBI taxonomy): Eukaryota > Metazoa > Chordata > Mammalia > Artiodactyla > Bovidae > Ovis > Ovis canadensis. The sequence continues at coordinate 141,148,219 of NC_091245.1, forward strand.
ATTTAACTCCTTGTTTAGGGAATATCAAAATGATAATTTATATCACCAATATTTTGAAACATGGGATAATCCTTAAGAAGTTAAATGCAGCAGCTGATCAGAATTTTAGCTGTTCCATGTCTGAGATGAGAACATTTCTTGATACTCAAATGAAAGTTGCATATGTTTACATGTACAAAGGATTTATGTGGTATTGCATGGTCAGTCTTATGGATTCCAGTATATTTATTCTTTCATCATTGAAGCTTGTAATCACCCTATCTATTTGGTTAATATTCAACCTATGAGAACTTGGGGGTGGGTAGTCAGTCTGAAATATAGTACTTAGATGCAATTTCGAAAATGACAGAATGATCTCTGTTCGTTTCCAAGGCAAACCATTGATTATCACCGTAATCCAAGCCTATGCCCCAACCGGTAACACTGAAGAAGCTGAAGTTGAAAGGTTTTATGAAGACCTACAAGATGTTTTAGATCTAATACTCAAGAAAGATGATCTTTTCATTATAGAGGACTGGAATGCAAAAGTAGGAAGATAAGAAACACCTGGGGTAACAGGCAAATTTGGCCTTGGAGTACAGAATGAAGCAGGACAAAGGCTAATAGAGTTTTGACAAGAGAACACACTGTTCATAGCAAATACCCTCTTCCAACAACACAAGAGAAGACTACACATGGACATCACCAGATGGTCAATACCGAAATCAAATTGATTATATTCTTTGCAGTCAAAGATGGAGAAGCTCTATACAGTAAGCAAAAACAAGACTGGGAGCTGACTGTGGTTCAGATCATGAACTCCTTCTTGCCAATTTCAGACTTAAATTGAAGAAAGTATAGAAATCACTAGACCATTCAGGTATGACCTAAATCAAGTCCTTTATGATTATACAGTGAAAATGAGAAATAGATTTAAGGGACTAGATCTGATAGAGTGCCTGATGAACTATGGACGGAAGTTCATGACATTGTATAGGGGACAGGGACAAGACCATCCCCATGGAAAAGAAATGAAAAAAATAAAAGAAAAATGGCTGTCTGAGGAGGCCTTACAAATAGCTGTGAAAAGAAGAGAAGCCAAAAGCAAAGGAGAAAAGGAAAGATATAAGCATTTGATAGCAGAGTTCCAAAGAATAGCAAGGAGAGATAAGAAAGCCTTCCTCAGCGATCAATGCAAAGAAATAGAGGGAAACAACAGAATGGGAAAGACTAGAGATCTATTTAAGTAAATTAGAGTTACCAAGGGAACATTTCATGCACAGATGGGCTCGATAAAGGACAGAAATGGTATGGATCTAACAGAAGCAGAAGATATTAAGAAGAGGTGGCATAAGATATTAAGAAGATAATCACAATGGTGTGATCACTGACCTAGAGCCAAACATCCTGGAATGTGAAGTCAAATGGGCCTTGGAAAGCATCACTATGACCAAAGTTAGTGGAGGTGATGGAATTCCAGTGGAGCTATTTCAAATCCTGAAAGATGGTGCTGTGAAAGTGATTCACTCAATATGCCAGAAAATTTGGAAAACTCAGCAGTGGCCACAGGACTGGAAAAGGTCAGTGTTCATTCCAATCCCAAAGAAAGGCAATGTCAAAAAATTCTCAAACTACCTCACAATTGCACTCATCTCACACACTAGTAAAGTCATGCTCAAAATTCTCCAAGTCAGGCTTCAGCAGTACGTGAACCATGAACTTCCAGATGTTCCAAGTGGATTTAGAAAATGCAGAGGAACCTGAGATCTAATTGCCAACATCCACTGGATCGTGGAAAAAGCAAGAGAGTTCCATGAAAATATCTATTTCTGCTTTATTGACTATGCCAAGCCTTTGCCTGTGTGGATCACAATAAACTGTGGAAAATTCTGAGAGAGATGGGAATACCAGACCACCTGACCTGCCTCTTGAGAAATCTGTATGCAGGTCAGGAAGCAACAGTTAGAACTGGACATGGAACAACAGACTGGTTCCAAATAGGAAAAGGAGTAGGTCAAGGCTGTATATGGTCACCCTGCATATGTAACTTCTATGAAGAGTACATCATGAGAAATTCTAGGCTGGAAGAAGCACAAGCTGGAATCAAGATTGCTGGGAGAAATATCAATAACCTCAGATATGCAGATGACACCACCCTTATGACAGAAAGTGAAGAGGAGCTAAAAAGTCTCTTGATGAAAATGAAAGAGGAGAGTGAAAAAGTTGGCTTAAAGCTCAACATTCAGAAAACGAAGATCATGACATCTGGTCCCATCACTTCATGGGAAATAGATGGGGAAACAGTGGAAACAGTGTCAGACTTTATTTTTTTGGGCTCCAAAATCACTGCAGATGGTGATTGCAGCCATGAAATTAAAAGACACTTACTCCTTGGAAGAAAAGTTATGACCAACCTAGATAGCATATTCAAAAGCAGAGATATTACTTTGCCAACAAATGTCCATCTAGTCAAGGCTATGGTTTTTCCTGTGGTCATGTATGGATGTGAGAGTTAGACTGTGAAGAAAGCTGAGCGCTGAAGAATTGATGGTTTTGAACTGTGGTGTTGGAGAAGACTCTTGAGAGTCCCTTGGACTGCAAGGAGATCCAACCAGTCCATTCTGAAGGAGATCAGCCCTGGGATTTCTTTGGAAGGAATGATGCTAAAGCTGAAACTCCAGTACTTTGGCCACCTAATGGGAAGGGTTGACTCATTGTAAAAAACTCTGATGCTGGGAGGGATTGGGGGCAGGAGGAGAAGGGGATGACAGAGGATGAGATGGCTGGATGGCATCACTGGCTCGTAGGACATGAGCCTGAGTGATCTCCGGGAGTTGGTGATGGACAGGTAGGTCTGGTGTGCTGCAGTTCTTGGGGTCAGAAAAAGTCGGACACAACTGAGCAACTGAACTGAACTCTCACATCCATACATGACCAGTGGAAAAATCATAGCTTTGACTAGACGGACCTTTATCGGCAATGTGTTGGCTCAACTTTTTAATATTCTGTCTAGGATTGTCATAGTTTTTCTTCCAATGAGCAAGTATCTTTTATATCATGGCTTCAGTTACCATCAGCAGTGATTTTGGAGCCCTGAAAATAAGATCTGTCACTGCTCCCATTTTTTCCCCTTCTATTTGCTATGAAGTGATGAGACCCAGTTCCATGATCTGAGTTGTGTGTGTGTGTGTGTGTGTGTGTGTGTGTGTGTTTAATGTTGAGTTTCAAGCCAGCTTTTTCACTCCTGTCTTTCACCCTCATCAGGAGGCTCTTATTTCGTCTTCATTTCCTGTCATGAGAGTGGTATCATCTGCACAACTAAAGTTCTTGATATTTCTCTCAGCAATCTTGATTCCAGGTTGTCATTCATCCTTCCTGGCTTTCCTGTGCACAACTATTACTGTTATCTAATTCAAGAACACTTTCACCACCTTTTTCCAAAACTCTGTATCCCTTAACCATTATTCCTATTCTCTGCCTCTAACCCCCTGACAACTGCCAATTCCATTTCTGTCTCTGAGTACAGTTTTCTGATAATAGCTTTCCACAGGTTTATGGATTTCTGCAGAAGCACAAAAGCAAAATATATACTCAGTTCTCGCTCATCAGAAAGCCCTCCTTGTGTTACCCTGGTTCAACTATCCAGTCTCACCATTCTACCACTTGAAATAAGAGAAGGTTTCATCCTTTTCCAGGCCAAGGCTGATATCAGTTCAGTTCAGTTCAGTCACTCAGTCATGTCTGACTCTTTGTGATCCCACGAACTGCAGCACACCAGGCCTCCCTGTCCATCAACAACTCCCGAATCCACCCAAACCCATGTCCATTGAGTCGGCGATGCCATCCAACCATCTCATCCTCTGTGGTCCTCTTCTCCTCCTGCCTTCAATCTTTCCCAGAATCAGGGTCTTTTCAAATGAGTCAGCTCTTCACATCAGGTGGCCACAGTATTGTATTTTCAGCTTCAACATCAGTCCTACCAATGAACACCCAGGACTGATTTCCTTTAGGATGGACAGATTGGATCTCCTTGCAGTCCAAGGGACTCTCAAGAGTCTTCTCCACACCACAGTTCAAAAGCATCAATTTTTCGGTGTTCAGCTTTCTTCACAGTCCAACTCTCACATCCATACATGACTACTGGAAAAACCATAGCCTTGACTAGATGGACCTTTGTTGGCAAAGTAATGTCTCTGCTTTTGAATATGCTATCTAGGTTGGTCATAACTTTCCTTTTAATTTCAGATGGCTGCGATCACCATCTGCAGTGATTTTGGAGCCCCCCAAAATAAAGTCAGCCTCTGTTTCCTCTGTTTCCACTCTTTCCCCATCTTTTCCCCATGAAGTGATGAGACCCGATGCCATGATCTTAGTTTTCTTAATGTTGAACTTTAAGCCAACTTTTTCATTCTCCTTTTTCACTTTCATCTAGAGGCTTTTTAGATCTTCTTCAGTTTCTGCCATAAGGGTAGTGTCTTCTGTATATCTGAGGTTACTGACTTTTCTCCTGGCAATCTTGATTCTAGCTTGTGCTTCCTGCAGCCATGCGTTTCTCAAGATGTACTCTGCTTAGAAGTTAGATAAGCAGGGTGGCAATATACAGCCTTGATGTACTCCTTTTCCTATTTGGAGCCAGTCTGTTGTTCCATGTACAGTTCCAACTGTTACTTCCTGACCTGCATACAGGTTTCTCAAGAAGACAGACAGGTGTTCTGGTATTCCCATCTTCAGATTTCTCTAAAGTTTAGTGATCCATACAGTCAAAGGGTTGGCATAGTCAATAAAGCAGAAATAGATGTTTTTTCTGGAATTCTCTTGCTTTTTCCATGATCCAACAGATGTTGTCAATTTGATCTCTGATTCCTCTGCCTTTTCTAAAAGCAGCTTGAACATCTGGAAGTTCACGGTTCACTTGTTGCTGAAGCCTGGCTTGGAGAATTTTGAGCATCACTTTACTAGTGTGTGAGATGATTGCAATTGTGTTGTAGTTTGAGCATTCTTTGGCATTGCTTTTCTTAGGGATTGGAATGGAAACTGACCTTTTCCAGTCCTGTGGCCACTGCTGAGTTTTCCAAATTTGCTGACATATTGAGTGCAGCACTTTCACAACATCATCTTTTAGGATTTGCAATAGCTCAGCAGCAGCAGCAACTGGAATTACAGTTGACTTAGCTGTTTCTATTTTAAAAGAGTGTGTGTGGGTTAGTCACTCAGTCTTTGACTCTTTGCAACCCCATGGACTATAGCCTGCTTTAAAACAGTACTCAGTGATTCAAAGAAACTGGAAAAATAGGACTTTTTTTTTAACCTCTGGGGTCACTGCAGCAAGTTGGATTATCTCCAGAACCGGCACTAGCTCTGTTGGGATGAAAAGTTGAATTGCCAAATATTCAGTGTTAGCAGTGATTCCTAGTGATAAGATTCAGTCACACATGAAGACATTTGTCCATTATGCACAAGCAATACTGCAAAATCATTTTCTCCTTAGAAAACTTATTTTACAACATTTTTTAATCTCACTTGAGAATTAGAACAAACCATAGTATCTTTGGCTCACTAGAGTCAACTTTTGACTTTTGAAGTGCAAAATCAACTCTAGTCTTTTGAAGTGCAACTTATTAATACTAGGTAGAACAGTCAGAAGCCTTTACATTAGCATGGAGTCACAAAGAAGCTAACGGAATAATGTTGGTCTTCACTGTAAGTCATCCTTAAGAACTGAGGACCAGGAATTTCACTTTGCATATTGCAAGTGAGCTTTCATTGACTTCTCCCTAGACATTGTTTTTTCTCAAAGTTTCATACTGAGGCTGCCATGAAATTCTCACAACACTATCACACTTGTGGTTGGTTCTCTATCAGCCACCTGCTCCAGATGCTCTAGAATACCTGTAGGGCAGATGAAGTAGAAGATTTGGTACATATATTCCCCCCGAAAGTGTTGTTCTCCATCCTCTTTTCTTGTGAACAAAACCTTCCATAGTTTCACATAAAAAGATGGTTAAGATTTCACCTTCCAATGCACGGAGTGACAGTTTGATTCTTGGTCAGGGAGCTGGGATCTCAAATGCCTTGTGGCCAAAAAATCAAAACATAAACAGAAGCAATATTGTGACAAATTCAATAAAGACTTTGAAAGTGGTGCACATTTTTTTAAAACATCTTTTAAAAAAATAGATATTCTCTCTCTGCTTAGCATCAACACTAGTTTTTTTTGTTTGTTTGTTTGTTTGTTATTTTGTTTTTTGTTTTTGCCCTGATCCAGGAAAAAAAAAGGGGGGGGGTAAAAATTTGTCTAGCTGAAGGCAATACTGCTAACAAAGAGGCAGATTTGTTTGAGAGTCACAAATACTGGGGTTAATTCAACTGACAATTTACTATGAACTCAACTATCTGCCCTTCATGTTTAAGGAGATTGAAAGGGTTTAAGTTCAGAGACAGAGAAATCCACTGTAAACAAATTCCTATCAATTAAATAACAATGTCTATTGTCTATGGGGTCTCCTCAGCTTCTCTTCAATTAGTTCATGAAGTTATTTTATAATCTATCTCTTATTTAAAGGAAATGAAAATGTCTTGCTGAGAATCAGCCTCAATCAGAAGAAATAAAGCACTGACAAAACTAGACAGCATTTTAAAGAGCAGAGACATTGCTTTGTCTACAAAGGTTCATATAGTCAAAGCTAGTCTTTCCAGTAGTCATGTAAGGATGTGAAAGTTGGACAATAAAAAAGGCTGAACATCGATGAATTGATGCCTTCAAACCGCAATGCTGGAGAAGACTCTTGAGAGTCCCTTGGACTGCAAGGATATCCAACCAGTCAATCCTAAAGGAAATCAACCTTAAATATTCATTGAAGGACTGATGCTGAATCTGAAGCTCCAATACTTTGGCCATCTGATGCAACAAGCTGACTCATTGAAAAACTCCCTGATGCTAGGGAAAGATTGAAGGCAGGAGGAGAAAAGGATGACAGAGGATGAGATAGTTGGATGGCATCACTGACCCAATGGACATGAATTTGAACAAACTCTTGGAGATGGTGAAGGACAGGGAAGCCTGTTGTGCTGCAGTCCATGGGGTCATAAAGAGTCAGATATGACTGAAAGATTGAACAACAACAACCCCATTTTCAAAACAAGAGATTTATAAAATTGTGTTAATTCTTGCTACAGACATGAAATTTATTAAAATAAGAAGCAGACATTACATAGGGATACTCATACACACACACACACACACACACACACACATATTTCCATTTCCTATGACTGTTCTGACTCCTGTGATTAGTGTGTTTTCTAACCTAATTCTCAGTTCAAATTCCATGCTGGTTTTTCCACTTAGCAGCAGTGTTCACAAGTTTTAACGATCAAAGTCATTTTCAGATATTTTTAGATTAGAATTGATTAGAGTAATATTAAATTTATAGATGAATTACCATTGGACCATGGCCAGTCCTATGGTGTGAATTTGCGTGGCATTCTAAAAAGCAAATCTGTCATTAACCTTCTAGCCCATTCTGGTATTTAGGCAAACGGTAATAACCCCTTACAAGCATGAAATGTAGTAATGAATTTGGCAAGAACTGGAAAAGCCATGTGGAGTTAGGTAAGTTGCATAAGAATAAGGTCAGTTAAAATCAGGTAGCATTTAATAAACACAAAATTTGAAGTTGCAATGTTAGTATTTATAGTGATTATTTAGTAGTCAGTATTCCTAGGATGGTCACTCTAGTGACCATCTATGTATTCTATGTATTCTTGCCACCTCTTCTTAATATCTTCTGCTTCTGTTAAGTCCATACCATTTCTGTCCTTTACTGAGCCTGTCTTTGCATAAAATATTCTTTTGGTATCTCTAAGTGTTTCTCTGGGTACAGGCCTATAAGTGGAAAGTGTAATAGGAAAGAAAGCTTAAGGGATTTTGCGTGAAAAACTAATGCTATTAGTGTATAAGAATCATGGATGAATAAGCTAAAATGAGGGGACAGAAGAAGTGAACTAGTTTAAATGTAGTTACATGAACATAAAAGCATGTGCATATTTTCAAATACTGATGACATCTTAGTGGATTGGACAGGATTCCTATAATTTGATTTGACAGGTCATATTCAGTTCAGTTTAGTTCAGTTCAGTCACTTAGTCATGTCCGACTCTTTGTGACCCCATGAATCGCAGCATGCCAGACCTCCCTGTCTATCACCAACTTCCTGAGTTTACCCAAACTCATGTCCATAGGGTCGGTGATGCCATCCAACCATCTCATCCTCTGTTGTCCCCTTCTCCCCTGGTCTTGTTTTTGCTTAATGTATAGAGCTTCTCCATCTTTGGCTGCAAAGAATATAATCAACTGATTTCAGTGACAGGTCATATTGTTTTGTAACTATTATATTATACATTAACTTTTAATATGTTCATGTTATATAATACTTTATTGTTCATAAATCCACTTTAGGATTTTTTAATTGTTCATTGAAAATTGGATAAAAGACTTCAATGTTTTGCTTCATTTAGAATATTATTGTTTATGCTTACTCATATATTGCAAAAAGTAATTCAATATTTATTGACTTGTCAGCTGCTATAATCTTTTTTATGTGTTGTGACAAGGAAAAATAGTAATCCTTGGTGGTTACTTTTGTCAACTTGAGTGATGGCTCTGACATTAAAGAATCTGCCTGCAATGCAAGAGACCTGGTTTCTATCCCTGGGTCAGGAAGATCCTCTGAGAAGGGAATGGCAAACCACTCCAGTCATTGCCTGGATAATTCCATGGACAGAGGAGCCTGGTGGGTTACAGTCCATGGGGTAAGACACAAATGAGTGATTAACACTTACTTACTTGAGAGGTCCTCTTGTATCCAGTGTGGTGGTTTAGGCCCTAAATCTTGTCTGACTCTTGTGACCCCGTGGACTGTAGCCAGTTAGCCTTCTCTGTCTGTGGAATTTTCCAGTAAAAATATTGGAGTGGGTTGCCATTTCCTTCTCTAGTGGATCTTCCCGATCCTGAGATCAAACTCGGGTCTCCGGCACCACAGGCAGATTCTTTACTAACTGAGCTAAGCATTCATTACTGGGGTATATCTATGAGGATGTTTCTGGATGAAATTAGCATTTGATTGGCGAGACTCAATAAGTACACTTCCCTCCCCAATGTGAGCTGGCATCATCCAGTCCACTGAGAGAGTGAACAGAACAAAGCAGAAAGGAGGGAAGGATTTTTCCCTGTTTTTTTTTTTTTTTTTCTTCCTCACTCATTGATCAGGGAGATCTATACTTAACATCTCTGACCCTAGACTAGAACTTCAACCATCAGCTCCCTTGACTTTCAGGCCTTTGGACTCAGAATTGCCCTTCTGGTTTTCCTGGGTCGCCAGCTTCAGTGGTAGATGGTGGGACTTCTTAGCTTCCAAATAAATGTGTGTGTTTCCATTTTTGTGTGTGTGTCCACTATTGGTTTGATTTCTCTGGAGAAATCTAGTATACCAACTTTGTCATTTTGCATGTATTTTATTTCTGTTATGAAATTGAAAATTGAGATTATTTTCAAATATAAACAAGTGGAAAAATGGCATAATGACCCCACATAAGCATCAAAGCTTCAAAAATTATGAATATCCTGATGTTTCATCTCAACATATATGCATTTTAAGGCAATATTTAACATTTAGCAAATCAAAAATAAATCTAGCTACCAAATTTTACTATTCTTCACACAGATATAAACATAAATGAAAAATAAATGCAATATTCTACAATAGGCATTAACTTAGTATTAACAATATGCATATTCAAGTAAGTGTATGCTGTTACTCTTTTTCCTAAAAAACAAGTAGATTGTGTGTGGAGAACTGATCCATGCACATTTGTGCATATTGTATTCTCCATACATATAGCCACATGTATGTTTAAATCACAAAGTGGGAAAGTCACTAATGAGTACCAGACGAGTTACAAATAAACCATAAAGTATACAAAAAGACGAGAGTGACTATAGAGAACTAGAATGATTGGGGAAAAATTATTTGAAAAAAAATATTGAACCTAAAAAAAATGTAGCTGTTGTTCTCATGCACGAACAGGATCCACCTCAAAACTGAATGATTTACCGTTTAGCAGCTGAAGGTGCTGGCAGCTGACACCTTTCAACCGTCAGTCATCTCTGAGCATTGCCTTACTCCAAAGAGCTTTGCTTGTCAAGGGCAGATCTCATTTCCAGAGCTGCCAACGTCTAGCGACAAGCGTACGTTTTGGGAGTACAAGGCTCTACTCCCTCACCACCATGTGAAGCTACCTCCATAAATTATTCGAGCCTGAGTGTATTTAGAACACTGGTTGAAGCCCTTGCTGGGCTTCATCATAAACCACCTTCTTCCTTGCCCAATCTTGCTTCCTTTCCCTCCATTTTAAAGTAGATACCTTAAGGATGCCTCAAGGAACCACCTTCCTAAGAAATATGCAACTCAAGTCTATTTCCAAGTAAGACAATTTGCAGTATCAGGGTTGAAAGTAATATGGAGACATCAAGCAGACGGCCATCAAAGAACACAATCAGGACAAGATGGTTTCCAGTGTTCTTGAAAGACAAAAATATATGATTTAACTAAAAATTAGGGATTTTGGTAAAAGCTGTTTCTCAGTATAAAATTTGTGAACCACCTGTATCAAAATATAGTTTCTAGTCTTTGCCAAATTTTTATTTGTGTGCAAGGGTGTTTAGGGTAGGAGAGATGTGGCAGTACCTTGGATCTTCATTTGTTAAAAATTGTTAGGATTCTACGCATCCTAATGTGACACAAATTGCTTATAGTTCATAAATCAGGGAGGAAGACTATCTCTGGAGCGTACCAGATATATATTCTGGAAAACCTCTTACTTTATACACATTTTTGTATATATTATAAACACATATATATATACACATTCATTTATTGATGTTGTTGTTTAGTTGCTATGTCATGTTCAACTCTTTGTCACCCTATGGACTTTAGCCCATGGGGCTCCTCTGTCCATGGGATTCTCCAGGCAAGAATACTGAAGCGGGTTGCCATGCCCTGCTCCAGTGTATCTTCCCAACCCATGAACTGAGCCCACGTCTCCAGAATTAGCAGAGGGACTGTTTATCACTGAGCCACCTGGGAAGTCCTGAGTACAAATTACAAAGCTCATCCCTCACTATTTTATGTACATAAGTGAATTTCTCCTCTGTTAATCTCTGACTCACCTTGCCAAACTCTGTTGTTTTCTTAGCTCTTGTGTTACCTATATAATCAATTTCATGCCCTGAATTTCCTCTCTATTAGGTACTTATCCTGGTTTCTTTTTATCTGGTCAGGCTGCTCATGACATATAACCACAGGAAAGAGAGGGACATTTGTGCTAGTCAAAAAACTGCTGAATAGGGTCAGCTATTTATATTCTAATCAAAATAAAATTTTTAAAAAGTAAAAGCCATAACAAAAAGTACAGCTTAAAATTATTTACTGCTCCTCTGATTCTGAAACTTCAAAAGATTCAATAAGATATATTAACTATTAGGTTCATTTGAACCAAGTCCATACAACAGTGTCCTGTTTTGTCTCAAAAATCTTCCAAATTTTAGCATCAGATTTTTTTTTTTTTTAGTTTAATAAGATAGAAGTAAAACAATACAACTGTTTGTAACCTGTATAGTATATTACACCATGGAGGTTATTTTCAAAGTCTGGTGATTAGGACTCAGGGAGTGTTAACACCAAAATATCAATATTAGAGCTTAGACGACTATTTTACATAATGATTATATAGAAAAATGTGTGTATGTTTCCTCAGTCACATCCAACTCTCTGGATCAAACCTGAATCTCTTGTGTCTCCTGCATTGGCAGAGAGATTCCTCACCATTAGCAGCTCCTGGGAAGCCCGTATGGAAAAATGTGCTGTTTTCAGATCCTCAGTCATGTCCAACTCTTTGCGACCCCCTGGACTGCAGCCCACCAGGCTCCTCTGTCCATGGATTCTCTAGGCAAGAATACTGGAATGAATTGCCATTTCCTCTTCCCAGGGATCTTCCAGCTCAGAGATTGCACCCGTGTCTCTTGTGTCTCCTGCTTTGGCAGACAGATACTTTACCGCTAGCACCACCTGGGAAGCCCGTATGTAAAAATACTGGTAATAAAAATGATTATTTCTGCCTCTTAAACACACACATACACACACACACACACACAAACCAATAAGCAGACAAACCAAACAAACAAAAAAAACAAGATTTGAAAATCTCCAACTTAGATGAATTTGTCGGTTACCTGAGGATTTAAGTTAAACAAAAAATTGAAAGTGTTACTTCCTCAGCTGTGTCCTACTCTTTGAGACCACATGGAATTATACCCCACTAGGCTCCTCTGTCCATGTGATTCTCTAGGCAAGAATACTGGAGTGGGTAACCATTCCCTTCTCCAGGGAATCCTCCCAACCCAGAGACTAAACCTGTGTCCCCTGCACGTCAAGTGGATTCTTTACTGTCTGAGCCACCAGGGAAACCCAAATATATGTTATCTTTATTGTCAATCAGAAACAGTAAACTTATAAATTCACCAGAAAAATTACTTTCCTAGGCCTGATGAAATAATAAGGCATCTTACTATATATTAAAATCTTTGAAATTTAAAGTAATTCATATATATTGATAATACAATTTGTTTCAGCAAAACACCTGACTGACATTTTGTGATAGAAATATTTCAAAGTATAGATTTAAAAAAAGAAGGGTTTATAGTCAGTGTCAATTGTAAAATCAATGAAAAATAGTGATAAAGTCACATATTTCATACAGGATATAAATGTGTAAATCAAATTAATTTCATGTAAGTTGTTTCAAACTTTACATTAGCTATTTAAAAAAAATGTCAGCTTTTATTAGTGCTTATGTTTGTTGAACTCATTAGGGTTTGTTTTTTTGCAAGGAATCCATCTGCTGTCACTTCATTATGGCCTAGAAAATAAAAGGCAAGAAGATGAATAATATATAAAACTTCAAATATTTTCTCATATTTTAATACATACTTTCATGAGATCCTCATTAGACAATTTTATCTTTTGAATATAGTTGCCTTATGACATTGAAATCCTTACAGGGAAATCTTTATGAGATAAAGATATTTAAATATTCCTTTTTAAAAAATGAACAATATAACTAAGATTATATGTTTGAATTTTTCAAACTAACCCAGTCTCCCCAGTATTGACTAGCTGCTGCTTCTGCTAAGTCTCATTAGTTGTGTCCGACTCTGCGACCCAGATGGCAGCCTACCAGGCTCCGCGGTCCCTGGGATTCTCCAAGCAAGAATACTGGAGTGGGTTGCCATTTCCTTCTCCAATGCATGAAAGTGAAAAGTCAAAGTGAAGTTGCTCAGTCGAGTCCAACTCTTAGCGACTCCATGGACTGCAGCCTACCAGGCTCCTCTGTTCATGGGATTTTCCAGGCAAGGGCACTGGAGTGGGGTGCCATTGCCTTCTCCAGTATTGACTAGAGATATCTAAAATTTTTTATCAAAAAAATAATAAAAAATTAAACTGCAACAATATTGTTTTTATCATGGTAAAATGAAGAAACATTTTGGTTAGCATTCTTAGGCTGTCTTACATTTATAAGCAAATAAATATTAAGTAGTTGAATATTACTTCAGTTCAGTATATCCCTGATAAAGTAAGCAAATAAAAACAGCAAGCAAAACAGGCTCCAATTATCAATTTAAAGTATCATTTCTTTGTGTTTAGATAAAATTAGTATATTTTAAATAATTCATTACCTCTCAAATTTTGCCTGTATTTGAGAAGAAAGAAAGGAAAAGATTTGCATCTAAAATAATAAAATCAGTAAGACATGTTATTACTAGTTTTATTCACACAGCCCTTCAAAAGCTTTCTCACAAGTTTTGTCCCTGAAAACCCTACTCTGCCCAAATGCTCCAAGAAATATGGCTCCATGGTCAAATAAGTTTAGGATGTACTATGTAACATATTTCTCACTGAGTAGTCACTGAGCATTTTGCATCTTAAAGCTTTAAAATAATGATAAATTTGGTTCCAAAGAAATGACTTATGCTAAACCAAATGATATTCACATCTGAAACAAATCTTGCTTTTGTCACTTACCAACGTTATGTAAGCTATCTCCTGAAAGACTTATTTACAAAGATGATGGACCATATTTTGCTTGCAGTTTACTTTTTTCTAAATAATAAGTTCATATTTCTCATACAACATTGAGAGCTGAAGGTAGTTTGTGGCATTAAAAGTGAATTAAAAATATATGTGTATATATATATATACACACATATATATACACATATATGTGTATATATGTACATATATATGTATATATACATATATACACACATATATATACACACACGTATATACATATATATATACACACACATATATATATACACACACACACATATATATATATATACACACACACACACACACACATAATTTCCTGAAGCAGAGGTAGCCAGTGTCAAAAATTAAAATACGGAGTTATTTAAAGCATACATTTGACTGGAATACTAGAAGGCTAATGTATGGGATGCCTAAAACTTAAGATATCATAATATGCAGGCAGCCTATTGTAAAAATAATGTTTTTCATAAAGATGAAGCATCTCATTTTGATTCTGCTGAAGTGCTGCCTTCCACAGGAAATATTGAAATGACATAATTGAATGAAATAGAATACTTTGACTAGTGTGAATTTCATGAGAGTTGAATAAGAGATTACATCTTACTTTTAGTTTAGTCATTATTGTTTTATGTTATACTCTTAGACTGGAAATGTTGGGTTTCATCACTTCCAGGAAAACTGAGAGTACATAGCATATAACCAATCCATAACTTGAGATAAAATCTGAAGTTGAAAAAAAATGTTAACTAGTTTCTCTTAAATAGGAGAACTTACCAAAAAATAATTTAAGAGTCTGCTTGATTTTGCCTGTAGACTGGTGGAAGACCAAGGTTGTGTGAAAATGGAGAAATTTGACTTCAATATAAGAAATCTTTTAACTTTTTGAATTATGAGGAATAAAATAAATTTAAGAGTTTATCCCTACTCTCATCTCTTCTCTCCCTTTTATTGTGGTTTCTCTCTTTTTTCTTGATATTGTACCCTGCAAAGAATTGACTCTATGTTAATGGTGTTGAATTAGGAATCTCAGAAGCAAGAACATGTTTCTGTGAGAACAGCCCTTTAGAAATGTCAGTTTTATTAGGGCAAGCCTATTTCCAAGTAATAGGTCTAGCACCTAAAATTCAGGAGTGCCACATAGCAAATAGATGAGAGAAAATAAAATTGTAGGAGATTAAGATTTATAGGAGAATAATTTTCTACCTGATTTCTGTTGTATTCTCTTGAGCTATAGTATTGTTTGTTTATTTGTGGATAATTTTTGTTTTCATCTGATTTAAAATGCACACCTTCATAAATGTTCACTTTCTTTATCTTCCTATAAATAGTGTCATCTTCTCCACTTTTTTATGAAGGAGTAGGAAAAAGAAAATAGCTTCTTTCTCAAAATATATGGGTATTTAAGAGCACTGCAGTTCTAACAGGGCAGAACAAAATATAATAAAATCACAGAGATAGAGTCTAATCAATCAGTGAACATGAGTTATATTTGTCTTTTTGGATTGCTTGATGCAAAACAAGGCAGTTCAAAGAATTTTACAGAAGTTTAAAAATCTGGCTCTAGGTAGATTCTTCTGCCCCATCCTCAGACTTTATTCTCTTGGAATGAAGGAGAATATTCTAGGCAGAGCTGAAAGGGCTATCGGCCCCTTCTATCTCTGACATCCCATGGCCCTTGTATGGGCTGTGAGCCACCTGAGACCAACTGCTTACTCTAGAAATATTTTTGCTTAGAGGAAAACCTTCTAATGTATGATTGATAGCATATTAAAATAATGGATTCTCAAATAAGCTGAAGAGTAGAATTTTTTATACGCATCTACCTCTATCAGGCCCCAACACACACAAACACACACACACACATACACACACACACATATTCTCAAACACATAACACTCATAAATATATACAAAAATAATTCATCAAAATGAAACATATAATCCCTACACCTCAACCCCCAAAATCACAACTACACAGTATACAGTTCCTGGAGGCAAAAGTGTGAACTCTTGCTCTGGAGTGACACCCAAGCCACCCTAAACTGTTAAAGTGAAAGATATCTTAATATTTTCAGTTTAAAGAGAATCATAACATGCACTTTTCCTTTTCACTAAAATCCACAGGACAGCCTTTGGTAATGCATAGGACTTCCGTAGCAGCTCAGACAGTAAGGAATCCTACCTGTGATGTGAGAGACCAGGGTTCAATCCCTGGATTGAGAAGAAAGTGTCAACCCACTCCAGTATTTTTGTCTGGAGAATTCCATGGACAGAGGAGCCTGGGGGGGCTAGTCCATGGAGTCGCAAAGAGTCTGACATGCTAAGCAACTAACACTTACTTTAGTGAATTCTCAAAACTTCAGTGAATGTGACTTGCTAAGATTGCCTTCATATGAGCTCTTGATTACACATTAATCTTTGTGCTGGCTGTATACTTCCATCATTGTCTTACTATTCAAGTATAAAAAAGAGGGAGATACAAGTCCGGGAGCCATTTGGAGACCAGTTGAAATAATATGTAGGATAATATCAATGATTATAATGTTATCATTTATTGTTTTCATTAGTGAGTACTAGTCTATGCATTGTATTCTTATTAATGTAGTCCTAAAGCATAAGCATCCCCATTTTAACAGTGAAGAAATTAAGGCATAGAGATGTGCGTTAACTTGCTAGACTGCACAACTAGAATACACATACTTTAGGAGAACCTCTTGGTGTTCATTTATTCTGCCATCACATCTTCTGTCTCCTGCATCACAGGCAGATTCCTTAGAGAAGAATGGAAGAGAATGGATTTGGGGACACTGTCATGTTCAAAACTGCAATGAAGGTGCTTAACTAAACCTTTGGAAATGAATTAAAGAGGACAATTTTCATGTCTAGTTTTTTTAAAAAATTATGTGTATCTAATTTTGTCATCAGGTCTTAGTTGCTGCACACAGGGTCTTTGTTGCAGTGCCTGTGGGCCTCTCTCTAGTTGTGATGTGTGTCTTCAGAAGTTACGGCATGCAGTCATTTGCCCCACAGCAAGTGGGAGCTTAGTTCCCTGGCCAAGAAACCAACTTGTGTCCCCTGCATTGGGAGGCAGATTCTTAACCACTGGATCAACAAGGGAAGTCCTGCTCTGACTAATTTCAGATTGCTACAAGAAAATGACTGCAATAAGGGGAATGAGAATATGGGACTCCCCAAAGTTGGAAGGCATCTCCCATCAATTCTGTTGAACTTTGGGGCCCTCAGTCTTCTTCAGGTTGTTGTATTTGTATCTGCGGTGGAATACCTACTTACACAATTTTAGATGACAGAAGTGACAGTCAAATGCATAATTTTACTCAAGCTGACTTCATATTAATTGGCTTTCAATGCTTATCAATGTTCTTAAGCCAAATTATTAAGTTTAAAAAACCATGTTAAGTGTGTGTAAGAAAAATAAACTCTTCCCATCTTCTCTCATGGGAACACCCTCCCAGAAAAGAAAGTGTTTTCCAAAATTTTATCTGTTCTACTATAGTTTAGCTTCAGTTATTTAAGTGCTATGTTCATACCCATATCCGCTGAATAAGTGACATAGACATTACCTGTCATATACTTCCTTTTATGTATTTGTGCTTAGTTGTTCAGTTGTGTCTGACTGACTCTGAAACCTTTTGGACTATAACCTGCCAGGTTCCTCTGTCCATGGGATTTTTCAGGCAAGAATACTGGAGTGGGTTGCCATTTCCTTCTCCAGGGGATCTTGCTGACCCAGGGATCGAACCTGAATCTCCTGTGTCTCCTGCATTACTGGTAGATTCTTTACCCACTGAGCCTTTGGGGAAGCCCCTTGAGCCATTAGGGAAGTCCCACTTCTATTATGGTAAATGGAAATTTAGCCCTGCTTCACTCCCTCTCCTCTTTCTCATTCATTCATACAAAAGAGTGAGTTATTGACCTACTGCCTGCCAGTCACTTCTCTAAGATCTGGAAATAGTATTATGGAAGTACAATTCTATTCGGAAAAGGCAGACAATAAACAAATAATTAATTATGCCAAGTAGTAATATATGCTAGCATAAAAAATAAAATGAGATAAGGGAATAGAGAGTAATGAAGGGGTTAATTAGGAAATGTCTCTGTCATAACCTCACATTTGAACAGAAATCTGATGAGGTAAAGAAGGATCTATGTGAATATCAAGGGAGAGAATCCCAGGAAGAAGGAACAAAAATTGAGAATTTTAAAGCAGGAACATTCCAGGTGTATTCTAGAGTTGATTAAGACTAAGAGAGCCATGCCAAGACTATGAAAGGGCAAACCTTAGAGCCTAATATTAGAGATCAGATCATAATATTAGGGACCAGACTTTAAATCTGACGTGACAACCTTCTATCTTTTACCAGTGTCACCCTGAGCCAAACTACCAGCATCTCTTTTTTCTTTTTAAAAAAAATGTATTTATTCATTTTAATTGGAGGCTAATTACTTTTCAATATTGTAGTGGGTTTTGCCATACATTGACATGAATCAGCTATGGATGTACATTCTGAAGCCCCCTCCCACCTCCCTCCCCATCCCATACCTCAGAGTCATCCCAGGGCATCAGCCCTGAGCGCCCTGTCTCATGCATGGAACCTGGACTGGCGATCCATTTCACATATGGTAATATACACATGTCTATGCTACTCTCTCAAATCATCCCACCCTCACCTTCTTTGACTGGACTAATTCAGTTGTCTTTTAGCTGGTCTCTCTGCCATACCCTCAGAAATAAAATAAGCAATAATCATTTGAAATAAGTAAAATAAATACATGGTTACAAGTAGATTGCTGTTATAGAAAAATAAGAAAAAAATGGACAGGAAGAGGATTTGGAGTGCAGATTCCATGTGAATGTGTTTTGAAAAGACTACAATAGAGAGTGGTCCTAACAGGCCTCAGCTAGAGAGCCAAGGGTGTTCCAGGTATAGGGAACAAGTTCAAGTTAGAACAGAAAGATAGTGTGACTGGAGCAGAATGAGGAGTGGGTAGATTAGTAGAGGAGAATGTCTGAGGTGAAAAGCCCTGTTTTTTTACTTAATCTATATTTTATGCCACTATTACCACATGATTATTTATAAAATGTACACCATATGAAGAAATTTGACTTACTTTGAGCGAAATGCAGAAGCATTGAATATTTTGAGCAAAGAGGCACCTTTTAAATTTAATTCCACACGAATGTCTCTGAATACTGTGTTGAAAGGAGACTACAAAAAAGAAAAGGTGAATGGAGACAATCCGTTGAGAGTCTACTGCAGGGACATAGGCTCACTATGACGAGTGACTCAACCTCGGTGACATATGAGGAATTAAGAATGAGATGTTGGATGCACTGGAGATAAATTATTTGATACATAATGCTTTAAAATGTCTTTATCCACCTTTCTACAATTTTGTTCCATTTTGCCTGTGTAGAAAATTCAGGCTGAAAATTATTTTTCTCAGAATGTTAGAAGCCCTTGCTCCATTGTCTCTCAGCTGTGGTAGGATATTGGGATGTCAATTTTCTTTTAAAACCTCAGTAAAATTCATGTTTTTCTTTCTTTGAAACTCTTTGTATCTCCTCTTCATTTCAAATATTGTGAAAATTTATGGTGTTTTGTCTGAAACTTTGTAGTGGAAATTTGACTTGCATCCTGTGAGGATCCTCTTTAGGAATATACGTTTGTTTTGTTTTCTTTTCTTTTCTTTTCTCTCATCTCCAATGTCAATTATTAGTCTGTCTTCACATATTCAAATATTGGTATTCAAAATTACACTTATCTGCCAGTTTCATCAAAAATAGTTGTACTCTTTCTCAAATTCTTGTTTATAAATTATTCCTTTGAATACACAGTAAGCTGAAAATATCAAATAGAGGTTGAGACCAAGAAATTAGAGGATTGGGAGTGCAAATTCCATAGGAATCTCTTTGGGAGAGACTGCAGTAGAGATTGGTCCCAATAGGCCTCAGCTAGAGAGCCCTAGGAAAAGAAAAAATCTTTTCCAAGTCAAAGAGATGCCACAGTAATTTGTAAGCAGTTTAGCCTTGATCATACCAAGTTTAGCATTCACTGGATTATGTCATACCTCTTTTCTCTACCTGTTGATTCTGTCCTTCCCTATCTTCTATTCTCTTTCCAAAATATGTATCAATTGAAGCAGGAATTCTCACTTTTTTTACAATGTGCATCACTCAGATATGTCCATAACTTTAAAATCTAAGTGTCCAGTTCTTTGATACTTAACTATGAGTTAATTTTTGTTCAAAGGATAACGTGTATATTAACTTATCCATTCCTGTAGTTCCTTCCTGTGATGTTTATCTTTAAAAGCATTTATTTTTGATCTTTTAATACTTTTTCTTTATTCTCTCAACCCCTTCACAACTACTAAATCCATTTATCTTCTCTCAAATTACTGAACACTGAGCAAAGTGAAAAACTATTATGATAATTTGTCTGCATTTGTTCCATTAAAGAGCACATGAGAATCTCTAATTATAAACATACTCTTTCTACTTAATATGCTAAACTGCTCAAAGAAATCTTTATTCACCAATTTTCCACATGGAAGTAAATGAATGAATTTTACTCTATGGGCAAATTTGCACTTTAGTAAAATGATTATTAAAATTTTAAAAAGCACATTTTGCCTCAAAAATTTATTATAGAAACAGAAGCAAATTAAATATTAATTTGTTTTATATTCCCACAAACTAGAAATACACATTATAAACTTCAACACTTTATTTTCTTCCCCAGACACAACATAATATCCTATATCAAAAATGCCCAACTGTTATTATTAAAGTTTTTTGTTGTTGTAACTTTTTTCTTTGCTCACTTTCTCATATATTTATTTTTAGGTACTTTGAAGTTGAATAAAATAAACTTACCCAACATGTGCTGTGAAAATACAGGTACTAGATTAGATCAAGCTGGCAATTTCCAATTTAAATCCTTGATAAAATGACAAGTAAAGAAGAATAATGGAGACTTTGGTATTTTAAAGGGACATATGGTTCATGATTACATGTTTAATGGATTTTAAAGAGAGTGTATTATGTTATTCCTGAAAAAAATCTACCTCTTGAGAGTCTTGCTCCCCACTTCTCAACTCTTTTGGTGACAAGCTATTTACTCTTAAAGGTTATTCCTGACCTTCCAATCTTAGGAGACTGCTTCTTTCATGTGTAAGCCTTAGTCATATTATATCTGCTATTTCTTTATCCACTCATACTACCAGCTACCTCAGTGAAAATCATACTTAACCATTTAACACATTTATATTCAGATTTTGTATTTACCTTTTAGAACCATAACTGAATATTAATCATGATTAAATATATTCCAATTATAAATGCCTAAGAGAGCTCACCAAAATCATTGTTTCCTGGAAAAATTCATATCACCAATTCAACCAATGTTTCTAGTATCTTGTTTTCAATGACCAAGTGATCGGGAGTTTTGAAGGTTAATCATAGTACATATTGCTAAACAATAAAGTTTTATATAGCACACAGAAGGTAAACTTCTGACATGAATGAAAAGTCCATTTGGCAAAAAATATCTGAGATTTATATGAAGAAGAACAAAACAGTAGGTCTATGGATGTCATTTCAATACCAGTACCAATACTCATTATAGAGCTATATAAATATGACAGATTAAACTAGTAAAGCAGATTAAGAAGTCCAAAAAGTATATGTGTATCTGATAACATAAAAAAGAGTATTTCATATTTGTGGTTAAGGGGTAGATTTTTGTAATGGTTTAGAGAAAATGAGTTAACATGGAAGAAGTTAATTTGGGTGCAAAATTTGCACCAGAGTCAAAATTAAATTCAATGCACTCGTGCAAAAAATCATATTATAATATTTTTAGAAAACAATACAACAAAATATTTTCAAATCTTTTTTAATATAAATGTATTTATTTTAATTTGAGGTTAATTCCTTTACAATATTGTATTGGTTTTGCCATACATCAACATGAATCCGCCACAGGTATACATATGTTCCCCATCCTGAACCCCCCTCCCTCCTCCCTCCCCATACCATCGCTCTGGGTTGTCACAGTGTGCCAGACCCAAGCATCCAGTATGAAATCATAAAGGAAAAAGAGATAAATAGTAGAGAAATTTCTATATGGACATAAATAGGAATACTAATTTTTAAAATGCAAATGATATAGGCATTGAATTGGAAACTATTTTCATCAAAGTGCATTATAAGGGATCTTTTATTTTTATTTTTATTTTTTTTAAATTTTTAGTTTTTTATTTTTTAAATTTTAAAATCTTTAATTCTTACATGCATTCCCAAACATGAACCCCCCTCCCACCTCCCTCCCCAGAACAACTTTCTGGGTCATCCCCATGCACCAGCCCCAAGCATGCTGCATCCTGCGTCAGACATAGACTGGCGATTCAATTCACATGATAGTATACAGGTTAGAATGTCATTCTCCCAAATCATCCCACCCTCTCCCTCTCCCTCTGAGTCCAAAAGTCCGTTATACACATCTGTGTCTCTTTCCCTGTCTTGCATACAGGGTCGTCATTGCCATCTTTCTAAATTCCACATATATGTGTTAGTATACTGTATTGGTGTTTTTCTTTCTGGCTTACTTCACTCTGTATAATCGGCTCCAGTTTCATCCATCTCATCAGAACTGATTCAAATGAATTCTTTTTAACGGCTGAGTAATACTCCATTGTGTATATGTACCACAGCTTTCTTATCCATTCATCTGCTGATGGACATCTAGGTTGTTTCCATGTCCTGGCTATTATAAACAGTGCTGCAATGAACATTGGGGTACATGTGTCTCTTTCAATTCTGGTTTCCTCGGTGTGTATGCCCAGAAGTGGGATTGCTGGGTCATAAGGTAGTTCTCTTTTAAAAAGGAAAATTGGTTTTTCAGTATTGTAAAGTAAAATAAAGTAAAATTTTTAAAATAAAATAAAAATAAAAAGGAAAATTGGGAGAAGATATTTAAAATTTAAATAAAAATTTATATATATATAGAGAGAGAGAGCTAAACTTTAAAAAAGTGTTAAAATTTAAAAGCAAGAACTTCAGGATAGTGAAGGAGATGTATGGCTGATCAAATGAATATCATTAGAAAGCAAGGAAATCAAAATAAAAATTATAAGATATAATCTCATAGCAATGTAATTAAAATTTAAGGGGTCTACAATATCAAATATTTACAATTATGTGCAACAAGAATAGCATTCATATGCAGCACAGTAAGAATAAATTAGAAAATGTGTTTTGCATAATAGTAGCAATTCCCAGTGAAATGGAACAATTCTATTTATGGATATTTAGTTTAGATATGGGCTTCTAAGGTGGCAATAGTGGTCAAGAACCCACCTACCAATTCAGAAGACATAAGAGATGGAGTTTTGATCCCTGGGTCAGAAAATGCCATGGAAGAGGGCATGGCAACCGACTTCAGTTTTCTTTCCTGGGAAATGCCATGAGCAAAGGATCCTGTCAGGCTACAGGAGTTGCAAAGAGTTGGATACTATTGAGCAACTGAGCATGCACATAGTCTAGATAAATGTATGCACGTGTGCATTTTTAGACATGTGATTGAATGTTCACGGCGTCACTGTGTAAGAAACTGGGAAGATGTCAAAATTTCATCAAGACTAGAATGAAAAAGTAATCTGTAGTATGTGGATAGAGTAGAATAGTATTCAGTAATAAAAATGGATGAACTTTAGTTACATAGAGCGATAAAGTCAAAGATATAAATCACAGAATATATCCAGTATTATTCAATTTATATGAAGTTTCAAGTTAGGCAATACTTAATAAAATATGCTTCAGGAAAGATGCATAGGTGAAAAATTATGCAAATATAAACAGGATGATTAAAAGAAAAGTAAGTATAATGGCGCAGAGACAGGGTGTATTTTTAGGATAAGGGATTTATATCTGGAGAGCAGAACTTCTAAATTACCAATAATGTTGTGTATTTTAATTTAAACTATTATAATGGTATTCATCTTATTGTTATTAACTGTACACTAGGTTTCACACAGTAGCATGTGTGTATATGTCTGCACTACCATTTCAGATCTGGCCAGGTTTCCAAAAGAGTTAAATGCAGTTTATGCTCAATTTTAGCAGTACTTATGAAATTATATTTTCAAATACATGTTTAAGAATTAAAACATACTCTTGTATTCTTTTAATGAAGATGCAGTAAGAAGCTCAGTTATATATTCATTTTGT
The DNA here is from genome assembly GCF_042477335.2 of Ovis canadensis. Taxonomy (NCBI): domain Eukaryota; kingdom Metazoa; phylum Chordata; class Mammalia; order Artiodactyla; family Bovidae; genus Ovis; species Ovis canadensis. The sequence continues at coordinate 141,172,621 of NC_091245.1, forward strand.
CTTTGTCTTTTATTTATCTTTCTATTGGCAGGACTTAGAACTAATAGTTTTAGGAATGGATGAACACAATTTGACAAATATAGCACCTACACAAATGTCATGGATTTGGAGTTTGAAATTGAACTCAAGCATTTCAAGTTTCCAATTCCACTTGCTACTAGAGGAAAATCAATTCTTGGTTCAAGAGCCTGTATCTTTTAAGGTACTATGAGCATTTAATGTATTCTATATTTTAAAAATATTTGAGTAATTAAGTGTGGTAATTCCAAAGCTTAAAATATTTTTATTAAAGTATAATTTCTTTACAATGCGTTAAATTTCTGCTGTACAGCAAAGTGATTCAGCTATACACATATACACATTTTTAATATTATTTTCCATTATGGTTTATCTCAGGATATTGAATATAGTTCCCTATGCTATACAGCAAAATTTTGTTGCTTCAAAACATTCATTTCACAGCTAAAATAATATGACTGGTTTTAAGATATTTTAATTGTAATTTTAAATAAAATTATTACCCTAATTTTATAATACCTATTTTATTTTTCATACTACCCAGCCATCTGTGATTTAACTAAGGTTCAACAATTGTCAATACCTTGATTAAGACAGGTGACATGGGAGAAAAAGATAGGCAGTTTAGATTACTATTTGCTTTTCTATGCTTTACCCTCTGTACAGATAGATAATAATAGATAATAATAGAACATAGCAAACCTAGACAACATATTAAAAAGCAGAAACATCATTTTGCTGACAAAGGTCCACATAGTCAAAGCAATATTTTCTCCAGTAGTCAGGTATGGATGTGAGAACTGGACTGTAAAGAAGCTGGAACACTGAAGAACTGATGCTTTCAAATTGTGGTGCTGGAGAAGACTCATGAGAGTCCCTTGGACAGCGGGAGATCCAACCAGCAGATGCTTTACCATCTGAGCCACCAGGGAAGTCACCACCTAAAGGAAATCAACTCTAAATATTCATTAGAAGTCTGATGGTGAAGCTGAAGCTCCAGTACTTTGGCCAAATGATGCAAATAACTGACTTACTGGAAAAGACTTTGATGCTGGGAAAGATTAAGGACAAAAGGAGAAGGGGGTGGCAGAGAATGAGATGGTTAGATAGCATCAATAAGCATGAATTTGAGCAAACTCGGGGAGATAGTGGAGGACAGAGAAGCTGACATGCCTTAGCACATGAGGTTGCAGGGAGTCAGATACAACTTAGAGAATGAACAGCAAAGCCAATAATAAAATATAATATATGCAAAATATATGATCATATTCTACTAAAGAAAATTATTTTGTCATTTAATATTAAACAAAATATTAAGTTGCTGAATTGCCCAAATAATAGGGATAATATCTACAACTAGCAAAAAATTCTGGAAAAATTAAGAAAATTTCATCATCATTGTTCTAAGGAATGAACCACAACTCAAAACTTTCTATAGAAAACTATGTAGTTCTAGTAACCGGTTTTTAAATATATTCCATCACTGCTTTAAAATATTTATAATATGTACATTTTAATATGCCTCCCAAAAGGAGTTTTAACAATGACTTTCATGCTTATAAACTTGGGGTATTAAATTCTTATAAATGCTACTTGGATAGACTTGTGAGATACATACTAAGATAACTCATTCATGATCGTAACCTAAAGGCTGAAGAAAAAAGTTAAATTAAAAGCTTCTGCACAGCAAAGGAAACTATAAGCAAGGTAAAAAGACAGCCTTCTGAATGGGAGAAAATAATAGCAAATGAAGCAACTGACAAACAACTAATCTCAAAAATATACAAGCAACTTATGCAGCTCAATTCCAGAAAAATAAACAACCCAATCAAAAAATGGGCCAAAGAACTAAATAGGCATTTCTCCAAAGACATACGGATGGCTAACAAACACATGAAAAGATGCTCAACATCACTTATTATCAGAGAAATGCAAATCAAGACCACAATAAGGTACCATTTCATGCCAGTCAGAACGTCTGCAATCCAAAAGTCTACAAGCAATAAATGCTGGAGAGGGTGTGGAGAAAAGGGAACCCTCTTACACTGTTGGTGGGAATGCAAACTAGTACAGCCACTATGGAGAACAGTGTGGAGATTCCTTAAAAAATTGCAAATAGAACTGCCATATGACCCAGCAATCCCACTTCTGGGCATACACACCGAGGAAACCAGAATTGAAAGAGACACATGTACCCCAATGTTCGTCGCAGCACTGTTTATAATAGCCAGGACATGGATACAACCTAGATGTCCATCAGCAGATGAATGGATAAGAAAGCTGTGGTACATATACACAATGGAGTATTACTCAGCCGTTAAGAAGAATACATTTGAATCAGTTCTAATGAGGTGGATGAAACTGGAGCTGATTACACAAAGTGAAGTAAGCCAGAAAAAAACACCAATGCAGTATACTGACACATATATATGGAATTTAGAAAGATGGTAAGGATAACCCTGTATGCGAGAGAACAAAAGAGACACAGATGTTTAGAACGGACTTTTGGACTCAGAGGGAGAGGGAGAGGGAGAGGGTGGGATGATTTGGGAGAATGGCATTGAAACATGTATACCATCATGTAAGAAATGAATTGCCAGTCTATGGTCGATACAGGATACAGGATGCTTGGGGCTGGTGCACGGGGATGATCCAGAGAGATGATATGGGGTGGGAGGTGGGAGGGGGGTTCAGGATTGGAAACTCATGTACACCCATGGCAGATCCATGCCAATGTATGGCAAAACCAATAGAGTATTGTAAAGTAAAATAAAGTAAAAATAAAAATTTTTTAAAAAAGAAAAGAAAACAAAAGGTTGATAAAGATGAGTGAAGGAGGAGAATTCAGCAGCGAATCCAAGATGAAAATTCAATTTATAAAACATTAAGTTAGAAAAAGACTGAGCTAGGGAAAATGTTTTAAGACATAAAAAATTAATGTGTTAAGACCAGGTACCATAAAACTCTTAGAGGAAAATACAGGGAGAACACTCTTTGACATAAATCACAGCAATATCTTTTTGGATCTGTTCTCCTAAAGTAAAAGAAATAAAAGTAAACATAAACAAATGGGACTAATTAAACGTAAAAGCTTTTGCACAGCAAAGGAAACCATCAACAAAATGAAAATACAACCTATGGAATGGAAGAAAATATTTTCAAATGATATGACTGATGAAGAATTAATATCCAGCATATATAAATAGCTTATACAACTGAACATCAAACAAACAAAGCAATTTAATAATGGGCAGAAGACCTGAGTAGACATTTTTTCAAAGAGGAAATTCAGATGACCAGCAAGCACATGGAAAGGTGCTCAGCATCACTAATCATTAGGGAAATGCAAATCAAAACTGCAATTAGATATCACCTCACACCTGTTAGAATGTCATTGTCTAGTCACTATTTCATGCCCAAGTCTTTGCCACCCCATGAACTGCAGCATGCCAAGTTTCCTTATCTTTCTCTATCTCCTGGAGTTAATGGCTGTTATCAAAAAGACACATGTCTTTGACAAATATATATGACAAATGTCAGTGAGGATGTGGAAAGAGGGAACCCTATGCACAGCTGGTAGGGATGTAAATTGGTACAGCCACTGTGGAAAACAGTATGGATGCATGCGTCTCAATAAACTAAAAATAGAACTATGATGTTAACCAGCAGGTCCACTTCTGGGTATGTATCTTTAAAAAAAAAAACAACCAACAATTCAAAAATATACATGCACCCCAATGCTTACAGTAGCATTATTTATTACTATATTTGCCAAGATAGGAATTCAAGTATCCACTGAAGCAACCTACGTGTCCATCAGCAGATGAACAGTTAAAAATGGACGTACATAAAGTAGACAGAGAAAGCCAAATACTGTGTTACTTATGCATGGAATCTAAAACTACAACAAAGTAGTGAATAAAACAAAGAAAAGCAAACTCACAAATGTAGATAACAAACTAGTGATGGGGAAAGGGTAAAACAGAAGTGGGGGAGTGGGGATACAAGCTATTGAATGCAAGATAGGTTCAAGGATGTTATTACATTAATACAACACAGGGGATATAGTCAATATTTTGTTATAACTGTAAGTGGAAAGTAACCTCTAAAATTATATATAATTTTTAAAAGAATTTTAAAACCCCCCAAATTGTAGAGAAATAAATTATACAGGATTCTGGGCTTCTAACCCAGAAACGGGCCAGCTAACTATGACAGAATATCAAATATTGTTAATATAGAATTCAGTGAATCTCTCAATCACCTCTCGCTTAATGATTGCCTCCTAATGTGATGGACCATGTTAGAGTTCAGTGATACTGAGAACAAAGCTCAGTTTTGCCCTCAACACTCTCATTATTGCTTGAAAAATATTTCTCTCATTCATAGTATAACAACTAATAGAACAAATAAGAACTAATATGCAGAGCGATTTAAAATATAAATCAAAGTTCTAACTCATTCTGACGGGTTAAAGATAAAGGTATGTGCCTTGAACCACGAGCATGATGGTGTTCAAAGTTGAGGTTTACAAATATCATTACCAATACTGCTAAGAGTATGTACAAAGGCAAGAGGTAGAAGAAAAATTGTCCAGGAATGGGACATGAACAAAAAGAGGATAATGTTTCAGAACATTGCAGATGATAAGACTGAAAAAATAGAAAGGACCAACACATAAAGTTTTTGTATGAAATACTATAGGCTTTAAAATTAATCATGAAAGCATTGTGAAACTCTTGGATACAGTAATATAAGAAAGTGAACTGATGCTAAAGACTATTCTGTCAGCAACATAGTATTTGCTGCTGCTGCTGCTGCTGCTAAGTCGCTTCAGTCGTGTCCGACTCTGTGCAACCCCGTAGAAGGCAGCGCACCAGGCTTCCCCGTCCCTGGGATTCTCCAGGCAAGAATACTGGAGTGGGTTGCCATTTCCTTCTCCAATGCATGAAAGTGAAAAGTGAAAGTGAAGTTGCTCAGTCGTGCCTGACTCTTACCGACCCCATAGACTGCAGCCCACCAGGCTCCTCCGTCCATGGGATTTTCCAGGCAAGAGTACTGGAGTGAGTTGCCATTGCCTTCTCCGAATATAGTATTTAGGGGACACACCAAAATGAAGCAAACATTTACATGCGCCCTGCCATGCTGTGCTAAGTCACTTCAATTGTGTCTGACCCTTTGCGACCCCATGGACTGTAGCCCGCCAGGCTCCTCTGTCTATGGAATTCTCCAGGCAAGAATACTGGAGTGTGTTGCCATTTCCTCCTCCAGGGAATCTTCCCAACTCGGGCATTGAACCCATGTCTCTGTGGCTCTTCCATTCCCGGCAGATTCTTTACTGCTGAGCCACCGGGGAAGCCCAAACATTTGCATATGTCCCCCCCCCCAAAATAAAATATGGTCTTCAAAAGAAGATAGAATAATTACAGATTTCTAACTATATTTCAAAAGCTACAGTACTAGCACCTAGCGCCAATTTAAATATGGAGGTGATAAAACAAAGATGATTTCAAGTTTCTGGCTTAATTAATAAATTTAAGCCTATTTCTCTCCCTTATTCCCACTGACTATCCTGCCCTCATTCAGTTTATGACATGGTCCCATGTAAGAATTCACTCAGTGAAGTATGAAACGTGATGGATTGGAAGAACTGGGACCTAGAAGTCTTTAAAAGTTATAGTTTTTCACCAAATTGGGGCAGTATATTCTGTGATCCACTAGTTATTAACACGTTACAGGTCTTGCAGATATGGGCTTCCCTGGTGGCTCAGATGGTAAAAGCATCTGTCTACAATGTGGGAGACCTGGGTTCGATGCCTGGGTCAGGAAGATCCTCTAGAGAAGGAAATGGCAACCCACTCCAGTATTCTTGCCTGGAGAATCCCATGGATGGAGGAGCCTGGTGGGCTACAGTCCATAGGGTCGCCAGACACGAGCGACTTCACCCACTGGTCTTGCAGGTATCTAAGCCCACGGGCTTTCAGTAAGCATAGGGTGAAATAGTCAAGGGCTGTGTTCCTGGCGATAAAAATCATCACTGTTAACACATATGTATATGTTTTTTGCTGCACATCATTCTAAACTCCTTATATCTATTAACATATTTAATCCTCTGTATTGGATTAGAATTAGATCTACTAGATTAGTACTGTTAACTATCTTCACTTGACTCAAGAGATGACTAAAGGATAGTGAAATTACAGAAACTCTCCTAAGAGCACAGGACTGCTTTTTGTTGTTGCTGTTTAGACACTCAGGGGTGTCTCATTCTTTGAGATTCCAAGGACAGTAGCCCACCAGGCTCTTTTATCCATGGGATCCTATCTCTTTTGTCCATTTAGGTGCTACCAAGATTTGAACCCAAATAACTAGGCTTCAGAATTCATTCTCTACAGTGAATATTTAGTCTTTTTACTTCATTTGTGTGTTTTCTTCTCAAAGAGAATTTTAATTAATAGGAATTATAAACTCATGGCTATAAAGATAGTAAGGAACTTCATGACTCTTAACAGCAACAGCTTTAAACTTCTTTTTTATTTCCAGTTTACTGGTGAAATTGTTGCTCAGTAGAAAAACATACTTTAAGTATAATCATATGTCTTGAAGCTCAATGCATCATTCACAGTGAAAGCAGGGAGAAAACGTAGCTTGTGTTCACAGAAATACACTTGCACAAATTGGAAAAGTCAATAATTGCTGGGTGTTACTAAACAATCCACATGTAAGCGAAGTTCACACCATGAAAAGTCATTTCCCAGCAGGTGACAAAGTGATTCTACTATGCTTATATTTGTATAGAGTCAAAATCCAGTAGCAATTGACAGCCCTAGGGAGACTTTACTATATCTTTTTTCTTTTTTTTTGCTTTTGTAACAGAGATATCACAAATTGTATGTACTTCATCTAAATTGAGGTGAATTCCTGCAGACTTGATGCAGTAATCTTGCAATGTTTGGAGATTTATTTCAATTATACTTGTGACCCATGTTGAGAAGATGTCTTAGAAAATAAAGGGCAGCACCTTGTTGGAAAAGGCAACATTGGTCTGATGGGTCTTTAGAAATTTGATTATTTTAACCTCATGTTTTTGAGCCCTCAAAATATTTTCTGTGTCTTCTCTCTGAATTTCCAATCTTCAGAAAAAACATTTACCATTCAGTTTTCAGAAGTACGTCCACAGGAAGAAAGCGTGAATATATCACTAGGAACTGTTTTTAGATCAGTACTGACAAATGTTTCTCCCTGACTTCTCAATAAAAATGATGCGGACTTCCTAAGTGATCTCATTCCATTATTTGAAAAGAGATAAGGTTTAATCCATTTCTGAGAGGAATGGAAATATTGGTGTGATGTAAAAGATAGAAACAGTGCAGAGAAGTGAGATAGCCACTGAAGAAAAGCTGCCTACAAGGACATTTGTGCTTGCCATGAACCTGGCACTCCTGAAGTCAGTTTCTTAATTAATTCAGCAGCATGTAGCAATTCCACCTCTAAGAAGGCTGATTCTGAATTTTTATCTGACAAAATAAAGCCAGAGGTTTGCTTCACTGTTCTTGAAGAAAAATGTGGTTTGAAGAATCATCACACTAGGGTAGATTTGAGAAATTCCAGTTTGGAGCTATCAAAGTGACAGTCAATTTCACTTAGCATGCCTTGTGGATGACTGGCTTAGTAAACAAACTCTCAATTTTATTTTGTTTATAACATCTCAAAAGTTATTTGATATCTGAGACATCACACTTTTATGGAGACTTCCTTAACAAATAGTAAATGTTTTAATAGGAAATTTTGCCATTTTGAGATCACTGAGAGCTTCAGGCTTCAAAATGTAATAATCTTCCTGCTTTCTATAACAGAAACACTTATTTTTTTTTTTCACTTAAACAATGGTAATTGAATAAAAAGCATTGAAAATATTTTATGGTTCCTTTTCATAGACTACAACTCTGCTCTTAAACTATAATAAACAAATTTGACTTACATTTTTCCAGACCAAAAATAGTCTTTAAAAACTCTATTTTTCTCCTGCTCTCAATTCAGATGCACATATTTTGTTTCTTAAGAACCTTGCTTATTGAAAAGTGGTGCCACTTCAGAACCAGAGATAATAGAGAAATCAATGTTAGAAGCTGTTTTTACAGTCACTGTAGGAAAATCTGGACTCAATTATGACATTTTAGGTAAAATAATATTTCATCAAAATGAAAACTAAAAGAACTATTCAGACATTTTTTTAATAAGATGGTCTCACTTTCCTACAAAAAAAAATAATGTAGTATATGTTTAATTAACACAAAGTTACTTTATTCAATTGAGACATTTATTAAGCACTTCCTATTTATTATGAAAGTCTGTATCCTGGATTAAATATAATGATAGTAAGATAAAAGCCTTTCTACAATGAGAAAGTATAGAAGATTTTTAAAACATACAAAATAATATTTACAATACAAAGTAAAATATTGTAAGTGCCACTACAGAAGTGCTAAAAGTTACATGAGTGTCTCAGGAAGGAAGAACCACTCTTGGAGCCTTTCAAAAGGTAAGAAATTGCATTGAATCTGCCCTTGAAGTTTCACAGAAAGGCATCTGAGGCCAAGTCAATAAATTAAAATAGAAGCTTACATACCAGAAAAGGAAAGATACAGGAATGATTTAAACATTGCTTGCTTATCACATCAGGTATGTGTTCATCACATAAGAATGTGAATTTCAGACTGTCAAAGACAGTAGGAGGAAGTTGGATTTGATAAGAAATGAAAGACCACTGTGTATGTGTATGATATATATGTATATTATGCGGTGAAGAGATTTGATAAAGGTTACAATATTAGATATTAATTTGGTAAATATCTGTAGAAATTTGAGATGAAATAGATGGGTACATATTGAGTAAGCTGTTATATAATAATGGTTATAATACTAATGACCTAAATAAAAAATAACAGTAGAACTAAAAAAGAAAAAAAGATAGGAGATGCCTAATGCACATAGAATGACATAAAGTGTATGTTTGAGGAAGACAAAATTATCAAGTATTGCTCAAAGATTAATTATTTTTCATTTCTGCATTCAACCATCTATCACTTTTCTTAAAACATTAAATTTTTATGTATATGACTATGTTATAAAGAGAAACCCATAGGCATAAGGTTAAGACTAATGCTAGTTACAGGACAGTCTTATCTGATATCTTTCTTTCTTAATATTGGCATTAACTAGGGTTTTGGATAAATTATTATGATCAGGTGGTACATATTTATATCTTTGTACCTGGAAAAATCCCATGGATGGAGGAGCCTGGTAGGCTGCTGTCCATGGGGTCACTAAGAGTCGGATACAACTGAGAGACTTCACTTTCACTTTTCACTTTCATGCATTGGAGAAGGCAATGGCAACCCACTCCAGTGTTCTTGCCTGGAGAATCCCAGGGACAGGGGAGCCTGGTGGGCTGCTGTCTATGGAGTCGCACAGAGTCGGATACGACTGAAGTGACTTAGCAGCAGCAGCTCAGTCACTCAGTTATGTCTGACTCTGCGACCTAATGGACTGTAGCCTTCTTCTGTCCATTGAATTTTCCAGGCAACAATACTGGAGTGGATTGTCATTTCCTACTCCAGGGGATCATCCTGACCCAGGTGTCAAACAGGCGTCTCTTGTATCCTTGCATTATCAGGAAGATTCTTTAGCACTAAGCCACCTAGGAAGCCCAATTTTTGTCATTGCTAGAGCAAAATAGAAAAGATCCTCCTCTGTGAATTAGTCACATCCACTGTTTGCAACTATAAATCATCAGTAACGAAACTATATGGAAATGGTTAACCTTACCCAAGTCAGCAATGTATTTGAATCAAGAAATTGACAGCACTTGATTAATAGGTTCAAGGACTGCTATACTAGCAAAATTAATACATATATTCAAGCAGTAGATGTTAAGGGTGTAAAAAGAAAAGCATTGACCCAACTGTCTCCCTCTGTAAATGAGATACCAGTTAATATATATCTTTTAATTAACATTATTTGGTGGTTTTATTTAACAAAATCAATGACCTAAGTTCTGACCTTCCAAATCAGACGCACTGGGAGAATGAAAGTCAAAAACATACAACAGTCTCTAGATATTTTAAATTCAGTTTCACCTTGAATTAACAGAGGATGGAGGATATTAACCAGTATGTGACCCTGAGTTAATGATTTGATCACCTATCTTGGGCTTTATGAACATATATTAGGGGACAACTAGAATGCCTTATCAACTTCTTAGCAAATAAAGAGAAGATTCTTGGGAAAGAGTAAGTAACTCAACTTGAGTTGAAAAGCAATTTGAGGTTAATTGCCTTATCTTGAGGCAGAATTACTAGTTCTACAGTCTCCAGGGCAGAAGTTAAACCTTAATGGAGAAAGACTATTACTCCAGGAGGAAGTATAATGACTCTACTTGGTGAGTCTGTGATTGCAGGAGCAATGATCTGTTAAATGACATGTAATACTCCAGAGAGGACCTCCCTGATCCAGAACTCAGTAATGAAAGTTAGATCAGGGACAGAACCATCTACGTGCCCTCCCCTGCTGACATTTCTAATGTCTAGGGAAACTGTAGAAAAAGGTTGTCTTCCCTCTGAAGATCTTCACATAATTAAAGAACCATACCACAAAATAAATGCAGTGGGTTTAGTGGAGAAACACATTGGAGAGGACTTTCAGGAATCATCTACGTGACTCATCCTCTAGTAGGAGCAGAAGACAATGACATTCGGGATATATGTGAGACACTGCATAATTACATGTTACATCATATTTATGAAATTTTATTTTAATACACTGCTCCTAATATGTATATGTTAAAGCATAATTTGGACTTCCCAGATAGTGCTAGTGGTAAAGAATGTGCCTGCCAATACAGGAGACAATAATTTAAATTTATTTCTAGGCATCAAAGAATAATTTTTCCAGATTCTCTGGGCAAAAAATGTATCAGTCAGTTCAGTTCAGTCGCCCAGTCATGTCCAATTCTTTGTGACCCCCATGGACTGTAGAATGCCAGGTTTCCCTGTCTGTCACCAACTCCTGAAGCTTGCTCAAACTCATGTCCATCAAGTCAGTGATGCCATCCAACCATCTATGATACCATAATAACATTTCTTAAGCACAATGTAAACTATGCTGTCAAATGAATAGATAAATGGTTGAATTCTCTATAACATGACACCATTTACCATTCACAAACATATCAATCATGGTGTAAAATGCTGAGTGCTGACATCACATATCTTTGATGACACTATTAACTCTTGATCATCTTATACTAAATAAACAGAACTCATCATTAGATGATAAATTGAAGGGACTGCATTTAGACAATAGCTTTTCTTGAGAAAATTATTTAATAAAAAAAGGTTTTTGTATTATGATCTTTACTAACCTTGATAATTATTTGTATTTATAAGAAATGTTGAGTGCTTTAGTCTTTTAATATAATTTAAATTTTACACTATATACTTTTAAAATAAATATTTCAGCTACAGCTACTTTATATGAGAAATTTGCATTTTATAATAAAATTTCATATTTATTAACTCATTTATTGCTTAAACATGTCTTTGCATTTTTCTTATAGCTATATTTTTATTGAAACTCACTTTCTTAAAAGTATTTTGAATATTTTCCTAATATTTTCAACTTCTTAGCTAACAATATTTATTTTTGATAGTCATTATTTCATTTTTATTTTTGATTTTGTGATTTCATCCATCTGTATACTTTGCTTTTTACTCTAAAGAAGAAACAGTTATTAGAAATTTGCTTCCTTAAGCTATTTTGATAGTTTCATCATTTCTCAAATTTGTTTTGAGTAATAAACACTCAAAAGATTATTAAAAACTGGTATTTGGGTAAAAGATGTGATCTGAAAAGGCAAGTTTTCCATTAAAGACAGTTAAAAGATTCCTTTACTATAGTTTCCAGGAAAGTTTCATTTGCTGACTTGTACTACGAAAAGAAGGACTTCCCTGGTGACTAAGACAGTAGAGAAACCTCGTGAAGTGGAGGAGACCTGGGTTTGATCCCTGGGTTGGGAATGTCCCCTGGATCAGAAACAATAATTCCTTGGTGAGCATAGGAAATAAGAATTAGATTTAAAACATGCCTTTGGATCCTCTTATTTAAGTTTTAAAAGTTAATTATACGTAAATTGCCTTTTCATAATCTTCATGGGGTTCTGACCACTCTTATGGCAGAAAGTGAAAAAGAACTAAAGAGCCTCTTAAAGTGGAAGAGGAGAGTGAAAAGTTGACTTAAAACTCAATATTCAGAAAGCTAAGATCATGGCATCCAGTCCCATCACTTCATGACAAATAGATGGGGAAACAATGGAAATAGTGACAGACTATTTTCTTGGGCTCCAAAATCACTGCACATGGTGACTGCAGCAATGAAGTTAAAAGACCCTTTTTCCTTGGAAGAAAACTTATGACCAACCTAGTGAAGTCGCTCAGTCGTGTCCGACTCTGACCAACCTAGCATACTAAAAGCAGAGATATGACTTTACCAACACAGGTCCATTTAGTCTAGGCTATGGTTTTTCCAGTAGTCATGTATGGATGTGAGAGCTGGACTCTAAAGAAAGCTGAGTACTGAAGAATTGATGGTTTTGAACTGTGGTGTTGGAGAAGACTCTTGAGAGTCCCTCGGACTGCGAGCAGATCCAACCAGTTCATCCTAAAGGAAACCAGTCCTGAATATTCACTGGAAGAACGGATGCTGAAGCTGAAACACCCATACTTTGGCCACCTGATGAGAAAAACTGACTCATCGGAAAAGATTCTGGGAAAGACTGAAGGCAGGAGGAGAAGGGGACAATAGAGGATGAGATGGTTGGATGGTATCACCGACTGGATGGACATGAGTTTGAATATGCTTTGGGAGTTGGTGATATACAGAAAAGCCTGGAGTGCTGCAGTCCATGGGGTCACAAAGAGTTGGGCACAACTGAGTGACTGAACTGAACTGAATATGTAAATAATTATCCATCTGCTATGCAGGAGACTAGGGTTCAACTTGGAATGGAGACTCGTATTCTTTCTTGGAAAATCCCATGGACAGAGGAGCCTGGTGGGCTAGAGTCCATGGGGTCGCAAAAGTCAGAGACAACTTAGCAACTAAACAATGACAATAATAATCACAGGTATGGATAAAGAATAGCCACCCCCCCGAAAAGAAAAATACCACACTCCTCAGTAGCCCAAACCAAAAACACTGTAACTGTGGCTCTGAGTTAGGACCAGAGCAGTAAACCATGATACATTCACCCTGAGGAGGGCTCTGCAGCCACTAAAATTAGGTTACCAAAGAAGATAAAATTGCATGGAAAATGTTCACTATTTATGGCTATTTTCTAAAGCCGGTATTTGGTAATACATATAGCATGAAACAACTATTCTAAAAATAACATATATATTAAGTAAAAGATAGGAAAATGTCTGCCAAAATGTTATCAGCTTTTACCTCCGTGTGATGGAATTACTTCTTTTGGCCAATCTTTTATTTTCCAAATTTTCTATAATGAGCATGTATTATTTTTACAACTATAAAATACAAACATTAAAATGAAAGAAAAAAAAAGAAAGGGAATGGCTACCCAATCCAGTATTCTTGCCTTGGAAATCCCAAGGACAGAGGAGCCTGGCAGGCTGTTTTTCATGGTGTCAGCAAAAAGTTGGATATCAAGTGACCAATACTTTTACTTTTCTGTTCACTTCATTATGAAAGGGAGATAAGTTTTACAGTTTTACAAAATATTTGACTAAGCTATTCTGTTTTTATAGTCTGTTTTTATAGTCAGGCTTTCCTGGTAGCTCAACTGGTAAAGAATCTACCTGTAATGCAGACCTGGGGTTCGATTCCTGGGTGGGGAAGATTCCCTGGAGAAAATATAGGCTACCCCCTCCAATATTCTTGGGCTTCCCTGCTAGATCAGATGGTAAAGAATCTGCGTGCAATGTGGGAGACCTGGCTTCAGTCCCTGGATTGGGAAGATTCCCTGGGGAATGGAATAACGACCCACTCCAGTTCTTGCCTGGAAAATTCACATGGGCAGAGGAGCCTGGTGGGTTACAGTTCCTGGGGTCACAAAGAGTGGGAGGTGACTGAGCGACTAAACACAGCACAGAAGTAGTCACTAAACATATTTTGTAAAATTATGCATGACTGAAATAGTACCCTTTTTAAAAAGGTATAGGTAAATTAAGTGTTGACTCTGTGATCCATGGACTATAGCCCACAAGCTGTCCATGGAATTCTCTAGGCAAGAAAACTGGAGTGGGTAGCCATTCTTTTCTCCAGGAGATCTTCCCCATCCAGGGATTGAACCCAGGTCTCCTGCTTTGCAGGCAGCCTCTTCACTTTGTGAACCACCAGGGAAATCTATTCTTTAAAGGTATAGGTAAATTGGGTTCCATAGTTATTATAATTGACTATTCTTTGCAGTTGTTTCTTATAATGTCACTTTTATCATTTTCTCTACAAGATTGCTCAAGATTTCTTTATTATTTGACTCTTTCTTGACAATTGGGTGTTGAGAGATGAAAAAAATTTTCACCTCAATGAAATCAGTAGGAATTTTGAACTATATTATAATTTTGCGACTTTTTGTGTAATATTTCTAGTAATTATTTGAGTAAACATCTTTGAGCACTCATATGACACATACACTGCAGTAGGAGCTGATGAAGAATCTAAATGCAAAAGTTGACATGACTTTTAAACTCACAGGGAAATAGATAATACTCAATGAACCATTTGAGTAAACTAAAGATATTCCAATCTGAGAAGTGCTATAAAAAGTTATATAAACAGGGGAGAAGGGAAATTGCATTGTTCTCTGTGAGCTTGTACTTGAAAATCTTCAGTTATTATTAATTAGAGAGTAAAATGATAAATAGTTTTAAAAAGGTTCAGGGGCATATGGGAAATGCGGCTAAAGATAATTTCTAGACAATGAAATTTCAAGCAGTGCCGTAGCAGGGAACATAACCTAAGTAGGAAACAAACTTTAAAGTTAGGCTGGTAAAGAGAGCTGCAGAGGGTAAAGTAAAGCTTGCTCAGAAAATCAAGTTGTTAAAATAATTCTTGGTTAATCTGGGGAAAGTGTAGATATGCTAGGGACTTTTATATTTATGCTAATATAAGCAAGTGAAATATCTGAGTGAAAGATGAGAGAGAAAGGCTGAATAAAGCCAAGTTTGTGAGTCCATCTCTGCTGCGATGAAGTGAATGGCATTAGCTTAGTCAGTCAACAAGGAAAAGAGACAAGTTTAAGTACAAAACAGGGAGGAGTTAGTAGACAACATGATTTATGAAAGTTGCTGTATACTTCTAAATATTTATCAGCATAGAACGAGGATGATTTTGCCATTGATCTCTATTTCAAAGTCAAGATTGTTTTAGAAAACTGTCGGCCAACAAATTTTAGAATAATATTAGATAAATAATTGCAGGAAATCACAAAAGAGTGAATGAAATGTTTATATATGGTATATTGCTTACTGGTTTAGAGCCTAGACTCTGAACCGTTTGGTACATTATACAGTCAGTTCCCCTTTGGTAAAAATTCCTACCAATACTTTATATTGGCATATTTTTGTTGTCGTTTTTGTTATTTTTAGAAAGATTCTTGGTATGTTGTTACTACAAAACTGCTGACTATGACTAATGAACATTCATAGCATTTCTGTATGAAGACAGTCCTATACTAAAGACAGTCATAACTTTTTTTCTATCCATTGGCATACAAGATTTTCTTACATTCCAGTTTTATGCTTTAAGCTGATATGCTTGAAAATTATCTGTACATAAAATTTCATTAATAAAAGTGAACACATATGGATAACATTTAGGATGCCAATGATATTATTTTTAAAGATTTGTCATGAATCAGAGGATTTCTTATGGTCCACATTCCTTGAAGTTACATATGAAACTGGAAAAGATTTTAAAAAGAAAACGCCGCTTTACTTAACTCCCAATGCATTGGAAGGAAATCAGATATTTACTTTGAATCTTCATCATTCTCATCACTTTGACGCTTAAAATGAAAAGAAGTGGGAGGTAGTAGGTTGCTAGAAATCTAAAAGATCAATAAATTAAACTGCTTTAATATTCACTTTATGAAATACCATTAGCATTCATATCATTTTCCAATAAAGCCATTACTTAAATATTATATATTTAGAATAATTAAAATTTAATACAGTAAGAAAGTCAATATGCATGATTCTAATGTCTGTGCAATGTATTGTAGTTGATCATGTAACATTATTGCAGATTATTATTGCAATTTAAGTAATTAGATTGTTAGAGCACAATGATTTAATATGTACGTAGACATATACACATACACATACTTAAAATATTTCTCTGTTTGAAATGCTAATTTTCATACCTGTATTCTATGGAAGTTAGAATTCATTAAAAAAGTTACATTATTTAAGACACTAATATGAGATCACATATTTATATAAACTGCATAGTTTGAGCCTTCTCATGAATTTCTTAAAAAAAAAATAGTGTGAAAAAAAATTTTAAACACATCAAATTCTATGTGAAAATCAAGGTCTACCAAAATAGGAGATAGGGAGTTTTCTCTTTGGGGAAAAAAAAAAAAAAAAACTTCTGATATTATAAAAATCAGCAATGTATAAGGCAACATCAGATTCTTACAATTACCTATTATTTATTTTTTTATGAATGACTAAAGTAAGTTTTATTTTTATTTTTTTTAGTTATTTATTTTTTTAATTTTAAAATCTTTCATTCTTACAGGCGTTCCCAAACATGAACCCCCCTCCCACCTCCCTCCCCATAACATCTCTGTGGGTCATCCCCATGCACCAGCCCCAAGCATGCTGTATCCTGCGTCAGACATAGACTGGTGATTCAATTCTTACATGATAGTATACATGTTACAATGCCATTCTCCCAAATCATCCCACTCTCTCCCTCTCCCTCAGAGTCCAAAAGTCCGTTATACACATCTGTGTCTTTTTTCCTGTCTTGCATACAGGGTCGTCATTGCCATCTTTCTAAATTCCACATATATGTGTTAGTATACTGTATTGGTGTTTTTCTTTCTGGCTTACTTCACTCTGTATAATCGGCTCCAGTTTCATCCATCTCATCAGAACTGATTCAAATGAATTCTTTTTAACGGCTGAGTAATACTCCATTGTGTATATGTACCACAGCTTTCTTATCCATTCATCTGCTGATGGACATCTAGGTTGTTTCCATGTCCTGGCTATTATAAACAGTGCTGCGATGAACATTGGGGTACATGTGTCTCTTTCCATTCTGGTTTCCTCGGTGTGTATGCCCAGCTGTGGGATTGCTGGGTCATAAGGTAGTTCTATTTGCAATTTTTTAAGGAATCTCCACACTGTTCTCCATAGTGGCTGTACTAGTTTGCATTCCCACCAACAGTGTAAGAGGGTTCCCTTTTCTCCACACCCTCTTCAGCATTTATTGCTTGCAGATTTTTGGATTGCAGCCATTCTGACTGGTGTGAAGTGGTACCTCATTGTGGTTTTGATTTGCATTTCTCTAATAATGAGTGATGTTGAGCATCTTTTCATGTGTTTGTTAGCCATCGTATGTCTTCTTTGGAGAAATGTCTATTTAGTTCCTTGGCCCATTTTTTGATTGGGTCGTTTATTTTTCTGGAATTGAGCTGCATAAGTTGCTTGTATATTTTTGAGATTAGTTGTTTGTCAGTTGCTTCATTTGCTATTATTTTCTCCCATTCAGAAGGCTGTCTTTTCACCTTGCTTATATTTTCCTTTGTTGTGCAGAAGCTTTAATTTTAATTAGATCCCATTTGTTTATTTTTGCTTTTATTTCCAGAATTCTGGAAGGTGGATCATAGAGGATCCTGCTGTGATTTATGTCTGAGAGTGTTTTGCCTATGTTCTCCTCTAGGAGTTTTATAGTTTCTGTTCTTACATTTAGATCTTTAATCCATTTTGAGTTTATTTTTGTGTGCGGTGTTAGAAAGTGATCTAGTTTCATTCTTTTACAAGTGGTTGACCAGTTTTCCCAGCACCACTTGTTAAAGAGATTGTCTTTACTCCATTGTATATTCTTGCCTCCTTTGTCAAAGATAAGGTGTCTATATGTGTGTGGATTTATCTCTGGGCTTTCTATTTTGTTCCACTGATCTATATGTCTGTCTTTGTGCCAGTACCATACTGTTTTGATCACTGTGGCTTTGTAGTAGAGCCTGAAGTCAGGCAAGTTGATTCCTCCAGTTCCATTCTTATTTCTCAAGATTGCTTTGGCAATTTGAGGTTTTTTGTATTTCCATACGAATTTTGAAATTATCCCAGGGATGCAAGGATTCTTCAATATCCGCAAATCAATCAATGTAATTCACCACATTAACAAATTGAAAAATAAAAGCCATATGATTATCTCAGTAGATGCAGAGAAGGCCTTTGACAAAATTCAACATCCATTTATGATAAAAACTCTCCAGAAAGCAGGAATAGAAGGAACATACCTCAACATAATAGAAGCTATAGATGACAAACCCACAGCAAACATTATCCTCAATGGTGAAAAATTGAAAGCATTTCCCTTAAAGTCAGGAACACGACAAGGATGTCCACTTTCACCGCTGCTATTCAACATAGTTCTGGAAGTTTTGGCCACAGCAATCAGAGCAGAAAAAGAAATAAAAGGAATCCAAATTGGAAAAGAAGAAGTAAAACTCTCACTGTTTGCAGATGACATGATCCTCTACATGGAAAACCCTAAAGACTCCACCAGAAAATTACTAGAGCTAATCAATGAATATAGTAAAGTTGCAGGATATAAAATCAACACACAGAAATCCCTTGCATTCCTATACACAAATAATGAGAAAGTAGAAAAAGAAATTAAGGAAACAATTCCATTCACCATTGCAATGAAAAGAATAAAATACTTAGGAATATATCTACCTAAAGAAACTAAAGACCTATATATAGAAAACTATAAAACACTGATGAAAGAAATCAAAGAGGACACTAATAGATGGAGAAATATACCATGTTCATGGATTGGAAGAATCAATATAGTGAAAATGAGTATACTACCCAAAGCAATTTACAAATTCAATGCAATCCCTATCAAGCTACCAGCCATATTTTTCACAGAACTAGAACAAATAATTTCAAAATTTGTATGGAAATACAAAATACCTATTATTTAAAATTGAGAATATAATGCACATAATTACATATGTTCATCTTTAATTCAAAATAAACTTGAGCTTCTTTGGCAATACTTTTCAGTTTTACTCTGAGAAAATTAAAAAATTTAGGGTCTTTAGTGAGTTTAAATAGACACACATTTTACAAATTGCTTATGATTCTTGAATGTCATTTTACAGAAGCTGAAATTAGGCAAAAAAGAAACACAATATTTTCTTAGAAAACTCAATGAAAGTGTAAATAACCCAAATGTACAGCATGAAGATGAAATAGGCTTATAAACAACTGGACCAGGGTCTGCAATACAACCAGGACTTTCTACTATTTTTCTTTCAGTATATGCAAGTCAGAAAGCAACAGTTTGAACTGGACGTGGAACAACAGACTGGTTCCAAATAGGAAAAGGAGTACGTCAAGGCTGTATATTGACACCTTGCTTATTTAACTTCTATGCAGAGTACATCATAAGAAACGCTGGGCTGGAAGAAACACAAGCTGGAATCAAGATTGCCGGGAGAAATATCAATAACCTCAGATATGCAGATGACACCACCCTTATGGCAGAAAGTGAAGAGGAACTCAAAAGCCTCTTGATGAAAGTGAAAGAGGAGAGTGAAAAAAGTTGACTTAAAGCTCAACATTCAGAAAACTAAGATCATGGCATCTGGTTCCATCACTTCATGGGAAATAGATGGGGAAACAGTGGAAACAGTGTCAGACTTTATTTTGGGGGGCTACAAAGTCACTGCAGATGATGATTGCAGCCATGAAATTAAAAGATTAAAAAAAATTAAAAAAAAATTTATCCTTGGAAGAAAAGTTATGACCAACCTAGATAGCATATTCAAAAACAGAGACATTATTTTGCCAACAAAGGTCCGTCTAGTCAAGGCTATGGTTTTTCCAGTAGTCATGTATGGACGTGAGAGTTGGACTGTGAAGAAAGCCGAGTGCTGAAGAATTGATTCTTTTGAACTGTAATGTTGGAGAAGACTCTTGAGAATCCTATGAACTGCAAGGAGATCCAACCAGTCCATCCTAAAGGAGATCAGTCTTAGGTGTTCTTTGGAAGGAATGATGCTAAAGCTGAAACTCCAATACTTTGCCCACCTCATGTGAAGAGTTGACTCATTGGAAAAGACTCTGATCCTAGGAGGGATTAGGGGCAGAAGAAGGGGATGACAGAGGATGAGATGCCTGGATGGCATCACCAACTCAATGCACGTGGGTTTGAGTGAACTCCGGGAGTTGGTGATGGACAGGGAGGCCTGGCGTGCTACAATTCATGGGGTTGCAAAAAATTGGAGACGACTGAGCGACTGAACTGAACTGAACTGAACTGAAGCTGTCTTCATCTTCTTTCACTGTTTGGCTTTTGCCAAACAGTAGGAAATGTAACCACTTGAACCTCTACTGTTTTTAAGACTTATAACTTTCATCAACATCAAAAAATTGTCTTTCTTCTAGAGTAATAGCTTGAAAAAGTTCAGGCAAAAACTCAAAACAAATGTGGCCAATTGTCTGCCTCTGGACAAATCAAAAGCAGTGTATTCTTACTAGCCTAGTTGGATTCTGAGTTAAGGGGCTCCATTTCTCATGTATTAAGGATCTTTTCCCAGACTCAGGAGCACTTGAGGGTCCACTTATTTGAATTAGAGATTATTACAGACAAGAGCAAAATAATGTGTGTCTTAAACCACCACAATAGATCTGCTATATTTTTCTGATGTTTCACATACTTGGAGCAAAATTACATTGGCACCAGTAATCACAAACCAATATTTCTCTTGCTTCGTTATTATCTGTAGTTTAGAAGTACCTATCATCTTAAAATATAACCTAATATTTCTCTGAAATACCAAAATCTAACTCAATTGCATCCCATGAGCCAGTTTTTCTTAGTCAGTACTCAAATAAAATCCACAGTGTCTTCTTTTGCTGCTCAAATTCTGTCTGATGAAATCACATTTTTATGACAATATCCAAAGTAGTTATGCCATAGTTGCCTATCAAAGGTCTTCCTGCCCACTGAAATAACGATTGCTGCTGAAGTCCTTTTCCAGTACTGCTGAGGTTTTCCATACTGTATGCAAAGAGTGCAGTGTGACTCCAAGACATCACATCTTCCTTCTTAAGCCAAGCTGCTTGCACCAAAACTGTGATGAAAACAGTTATTTTCAATCTCTAATGTTACAGAGACAAGAATTAGTAGAGCATAATCAGAGCTTTATGTTTGGTCTTAGGCAGAGAAAGAGACATAGTAAGTAAGACAAGTATTGGGAAGGTAAGTGCTGACCAGCAGAACCAATTAGCCTAGGTCCTTTCTTGACAAGAGCAGAGTAGTTTTTCCTTTATCCCAGGATAAAATGGAAGAATAACTCACTAAACATAATGTGAATATTTGTAATTGAGTACAACTGAGACTGTTTGTATAGAATTTGGAACACCAGAATGAAGTCACCATAATTTTGGCATTTGTCTAGATGAAGACATATGTCCAGACCCAGCTGCCACTGCCACTGACTCATTAAAATGGAGTTATACGGTGTGTCTGATCTATATATAGATCTCACCCAGCCCTCTCCATTCAAAGGATGCATCTACTAGAGGAAAACAAAAGCAAAAACTAATGGGGCTAGAAAATCTGCAATAACTGGCTATACTAAAAAATCTGTGACTTTACCTATAAATATAATTGAACATATAAAACCATTGACATCTAAGAAAAAGCAACAGCAGTAAAAGTAGGAACTGAATAGTAAAGATATTAGAGAAGGAGTAAATTTAGAGAATAAAAGGGAACTTAATTATAAGTAAAGAAATGCTGGGGAAAAAAACGTCAATTAAGGCAACTGCAGAACTACTGAATCTTTCAGAATATGGAGAGAATACTGAAAGAGGTGATAAGTGAATGACATTTTAAGAGAAAGGGAGATTAACTCAAGAACTGCAACATGAGTTTCTCTTAAAGCAATTGAGAAAAAAAATAGAAGAAAATTAATAACAATACGAGTATCTAAAAAGTTCTTAATCTCTCAAGAAACTATTAGTTTTCAGGTTGAAAGGCCCAAAAGAGTACCATACCAGCATGGGAAAAATAATTTAACACTCATAAACATTGTTGTGAAAGTTTGAAACAAGGATAAAGATAATACCAGTAAATAGTGATAGAAATAATCATAATTAAGGTTATGGATAATGGAATAATTTATCAACATAGTTTTAATCTGAAAATTAAATGTTAGGAGAAAATTGTTATAGATTTATGTTATATGATAAAATGGTTTTAACACTACAGCTTTATATACACAGAAAGTATTAATCAAGAGTAAATTTTAAATACCAATAAATAGTGATAGAAATAAGAAAGAGAGTCCAGAAAAACATCTACTTCTGCTTTATTGACTACGCTAAAGCCTTTGACTGAGTGGGTCAGAACAAACTGTGGAAAATTCTTAAAGAGATGGGAATACTAGACTACCTTACCTGCCTCCTGAGAAACCTGTATGCAGGTCAAGAAGCAGTTAGAACCAGACATGGAAGAAAAGGAGTAGGTCAAGGCTGTATATTCTCACCCTGCTTATTTAACTTCTGTGCAGAGTACATCATGTGAAATGCCAGGCTGGATAAAGCACAAGCCAGAATCAAAACTGCTGGAAAATATCAATAACCTCAGATATGCCAATGATACCACTCTTATGGCAGAAAGTGAAGAGAAACTAAAGAGCCTCTTGATGAAAGTGAAAGAGGAGTGAAAAAGCTGGCTTAAAACTCAACATTCGAAAAACGAAGATCATAGCATCCAGTCCCATTACTTCATGTAAAGTAAATGGGGAAACAGTGACAGACTTTATTTTCTTGGGCTCCTAAATCACTGCAGATGGTGACTGCAGCCATGAAATTAAAAGATGCTTGCTCCTTGGAAGAAAAGCTATGACAAACCTAGACAGCTTATTAAAAAGCAGAGACATTATTTGCTGACAAATATCCATCTAGTCAAAGCTATGGTTTTTCCAGTAGTCATGTATGGATGTGAAAGTTTGAACATAAAGAAAGCTGAGCACCAAAGAATTGATAGTTTTGAACAGTGGTGCTGGAGAAGATTCTTGAGAGTCCCTTGGAATGCAAGGAGACAATCCTAAAGGCAATCAGTCCTGAATATCCATTAGGAGGACTGATGCTGAAACTAAAGCTCCAATACTCTGACCACATGATGCAAAGAACTAACTCACTGGAAAAGACCCTGATGCTGGGAACGATTGAAGGCAGGAGGAGAAGGGGACAACAGAGGATGAGATGGTCAGACGGCATCACCGGCTCAGTGGACATGAGGTTGAGCAAGCTCCAGGAGTTAGTGATGGACAGGGAAGCCTGGCATGCTGCAGTCCATAGTGTCACAGATAGTCAGACATGACTGATTGACTGAACTGACATGAAATTTTAAATTAACATATTTTCTGAAATACAGGTCTAAGAAATCCATAAGTTCAAGAAAACCATAATTAAAAAGTAAATATTTCTTTTAGACATCATCAAACCAATCTTAAAATTGATACGGAAAGGCAAAGTTTACTACATGGTGTTCAAGTTTACTACAAAGATAGTTGTTTAGTCACTAAGTCATGGCCAGGTCTTGCTACCCTATGGACTGTGGCCCATCAGGCTCCTCTGTCCATGGATTTTCCCAGGCAAGAATACTGGAGTACTAGCCATTTCTTTCTCCAAGGGATCTTCCTGACCCAGGGATCAAACCTGCATCTCCTGTATTGCCAAGCAGATTCTTTACCACTGAGCCACCAGGGAAGCCCACAAGAAAACATGATATTGGCCTAAGTATGGACAAGTAGATCAATGGCACAGAGTAGAACATCCAGAATCAATACACATATGGTCAAGATCTTTGAAAAAGGTGTTAGCAGAAATGTAAAGTGGCCCAACCACTTTGGAAAATAGGGAAATTTTTGTTGTTGTTGTTTTCAAGAAATTAAATATAAAACCACTATTCAGTTCAGTTCAGTCAACCAGTCATGTCCCACTCTTTGTGACCCCATGAATCACAGCACGCCAGGCCTCTCTGTCCGTCACCAACTCCCGGAGTTCACTCAGACTCACATCCATCGAGTCGGTAATGCCATCCAGCCATCTCATCCTCTTATAGCACCCCTTAATTCCACACATTAATTATTTACTCAAAAATATAAAAGCCTATATCCTTAGGAGAACTTGTAAATGATTGCCTTTGAAAGCTTCATTGATAAGAGTTAAAAACTAGAAGCAACCAAATGTACAAGATATGAATAAACGAAGGTGGTCTATCCCTATATAAGAGAGCTGCTCAGCAAGAAAAAGGAAGAAAACCTAGAACAATGATGTTGATTGAAATAAGCCAGATTTTTTTAAATTACAAACTATATAATTCTATTCATTCAACATTCTAGAAAATGCAAATGAATGCTTATGACAGAGAACAGACCAGTGTTGCCAGAGAGGTAGGTTGAAGAGGGGAAGGGTGGGGAGAGGTGAGGTCAGGGGCTTAATACAAAATGAAAGGGTGGAAGAACACTTAGTAGGAGATAGGCTCATTGTCTTCACTGTGGTGATGACTTCACAAGTATTACCTATGCTAAAACCTATTATATGCTTTAAATATGTGCAGTTTATAAAAGTTGTGTATTAAAAAAGCTTTATATTCCAAGCACCAGCAAGGCTTTGGAGAAAGCAGAGCTCTCTTCTATTGCTGGCAGGAGTGTAAAATGATTTTAAAATAAGAGACCATTGTTATCTATGGTGTGTGATGGTGATGCAACTAGAAAAAAAAATTAAAAACAGGCTACGTTTCTTTTCCTTTTATGGTATCTTACATGTAAGGAAGAAGGAAGACAAGTATGTTACCAACGCTGAAACTGGCAGCAGAGAAGGTCTAGCCCTGTATGGTCTTAAAAAGTATCCCGCACATGGCTATTGAGCACCTACAATGTGGGTAGTCCAACTTGAGATGTGCCATGAGTGTAAAATACACACCAGATATTAAAGGCTTAATATGGAAAAAAGAATGTAAAATATTTCATTCATAATGTTTATATTGACGACACGTTAAAATAATATTTTTGATCATTTAAAACTAAAAAAAAGACAAAGTATCTTTCTTGCATGTTGTTATAGAAAAATACAATTGAATTTCCATAAAGGCAAAGACTAAGATTTCAGCATTGTTGCAGCAGTAGTCTTGTAAAAGATTTTTACAGGGAAAGAGAGACAGAAATAAAGAATGAGAAAGCCAAGGAAGGGAATGGAGGAGAAGGATATTAAGGCAGGAGGTGGCAGGTGTAGTGAGCAGAGAAAAGGCATAAGAAAACAAGAATAGTATCAAGGGATTAAGAGAAGTGGATCACTCATCATTATATTAACACCCACTCAACACTGATCTCACCCTCTGGAAACATCCTTACAGCATATTTAACCTGCTCAGAGTTCTGTCATTCTCCAGGCTTGATTCTGCTTAATTTTAACCTTTGATTAAAGGTAGTTTTCAGACTTGTAGGACAGAAACGCCTTGTAATATTCCCTGGGATGATACCACAAGAAGGTCAATTTACACATGCATCCTAGAGACATATGTGGTTTGAAACATCCCAGGGAAATTCAGAATCACAGGGAAATCAGCAAGGGTGGACTCCCACGCCAACAAGAGAAAGATGCAGTCATGAATAAAGGGAAGTTTGAAACGTTTTTTTCTCTTTTCATCTCCTCCCCTCCAGTTTCAGAAAACTGAAACATCTCTATCTGGTCATTTATGCTGCCTGTGGAGCTCTAATGACTACTTTGCTAAGAAACCTAGTGAGCTGGAGGTAGAAAATAATGACTATCGGGCAGAAGATGTCAAGCCGAAGGTCAGAGATCGAAACTTGCAAGGCTTCAGCATCTGAATGAAATGCCATCCCTGTGCAGCTACTGTGGTGGATTCAGTCTGGCACCAAAGTAATTTGTCTCTAGGCAGCCTCTGGTGAAGTAGAGAAACTCACATCACAGCACTTGTAACTGAGATGGGTTCACAGGGTGAGTGATCAAATTGCAGTTATAAACTACCCATGAGTTCACAGATCTTGAAATCAAAAGTCTAGATCACGAATGCCAGGTCCATTCTATTTGTTTGGGTTTTACAAACTGAAAAGCAAACTGTGTACTATTTTAATGTATTCCTTTCCAGGTTCATATATAGCATTATCAAAATAGCAAAGTTTATAACCCTTAGAAGTCTTCAAACAAATCTAAGTGAAGAAACACACAGCAGAGGAATCAATGAGTGGGTTTTGTACCCAAAATGCATTATGGATTTTGACATTCTTTTTCATTCAGTTTATTGAAGATTATTATAAAATAGGTCTCTTAATTCAGTTAGGTCTCTTAGTAGTTCTCTTAATCCAAGTTATTTTGGATGAGAATTTACAAATTTGTTGTTATGCTAGACTGACCACTAGTTTATGGCATCTTATCCCTGGTGCTCAGATGGTAAAGAATCCACCTGCAATGCAGAAGACCTGGGTCTGATCCCTGGGTCAGGAAGATCCCATAGAAAAGGGAATGGCAACCCACTCCAGTATTCTTGCCTGGAAAATTCCATAGACAGAGGACATGACAGGCTACAGTCCATGGTGTTGCAAAGAGTCAGACACAATTGAATGACTAACAGTTTAATACCACATCTCAGTTCTCCTTTAAGATGTCAGGACATTAATCTCTCAGGGGCAAAAAGATTCATCAACATACTGTTTGTCTCTTTAGGTCACAGAAGCAATCATTTTTCCATCTACTCTTTGGCCTCTAGAAGTTGATGGAGGCAGTGTGCATATACAAAGATTTTTTTTTTTTTTCATTTGCATCTGTTACAAATGTGGCAGTGAGTGGATCAGCCTAAAGAACAGTAACAGGAAAAAAGCATTGGCTAAACATGTGGCTATTTGAGGAGGAGAGACACCTTTCAACATCTTTTCTAAGTAATGTTAGGAAAAAGAAGGAGAGAAATAATCTGTGAGTATGTAAGGACTTGATAATTTTTTGTGTCTAAATGGATGTATAGGTGTTGATTTGAGTGATTAAAAAGCATTACATGTTCCTTGTAAAATTTGAAGTGAAATTATTTGGAAATGCATCAAAGTTTAATAAAAGTATATTTTAGTAAATATTTATCAAGTGTGTACAGTGCCCTATATATTACTAAGCGCTACATATACATTAACAGTTAATATTACCAGTAATTGTTGGATTCACTGATAGATGAGGAAATTGAGATTTATAAAACCTAAGACTAAATAACCTACCAAAGTGTCTTCTGCTGTGATTGATGAGCCAAGCTGTTTAACTCTATAACTCTATCCCTAAACACAACCCATTGTTGTTTCCTTTAGCAGTGATTTTAAGTTAATCACAATAACTCCCTTAGAGACAACTGCAACTGTTGTAAAGGCTGTTATATGGAATATCATTCTGTATTTTTACATTTATGCATTGTTATAAATTGACATATTAATGTAGACAAATAGGCATCTCTTTTTAAATTCTAGATGAAATATATTTTATTCAGTTTGATAAATAGGTGAATAATTGCTTTATAACCGGGAATCAGCACGGGCGATCCCACCCATGACAAGGTGGAGACACCTGACAGGCAAGGCGAGTCAGGTCTCAAGGGGTCCTCTGCCTGAGCATCTACCCCGAAACCAAAATCTTTCTGTTTACTGTCTGCTATATTATACTCTTCTGACATTACAAGGGGCTATCCCCGACCACCTTTCTCTGGAAAAAGTTAACTTAGAGCTCCAACTGGTCTCCTGCATATGAAAGGAATGTTTCAGCTCATATCCCTCTGATGGCTCTCTAACTTGCCTGACAGGTTCCCCTGAACTTTTACAACTTGTGATTGTTTACAGCCCCCCAACTGCAAGAGGCACGAAGCTTAAAACATCTTAAAGATATAGAGCCTTTTAGAGCTAAGAATTAGTTTGGTGAAGGATTTCATTGTTGAGTTAATGTTTACCACCAGGCCTCCATATTCTTTTTCTTTTAGGCTCCTGAAGGATATTACTCAATGTAAATGGGATGCATAAATAGGAATATAGGAGTTCTGATGTTAACAATACTAGAATTTTGAGGTAATGAATTTTCTCTTTGTTATAAATCACTGTACTCCCCTTTCTTTGTTATAAATTGTTGTGTCCTTGCTATGTAAGAATGTAACTTTATTTAGTGCTTTCTGAGAGTGGTGCCAGACTTTGGGAAGAACACTATTGAGGCAAATAAGCTTTCTGGTTGACAGAGCTTTATCAGAAAAGGGCCATAAAATATTAATTGGCCTTCTGGCCAGAAGATGATGTAAATCACCTAAGACTGTGTATACAGCTAGGTATGCAGAGAGAAAGCCTGGTCTCGATAAGAGTCAGGGCTGCTGATGCTGCATAATTTTGTATTATCCATTGATCTCTATGTACAACCAAAAGTATGAAAGGCTTTCCCTAACAATAAAGGAAGGACCGGTCACTGGAAAGACTGGTTTCCTCCATGTTGAATCTCTCTCTCTCTCTCTTTCTCCCTCTCCCTCCCTCTCCTTTTCAGGCTGAATTCCCATCTGGGACATGGAGGCTCTCCGAGAGGTGGGGCACCCTCTGCTATTCAAGTGGGTGCCGGTGGCCTAACGTAGACGGTGCAAGTTCCTTGTCTTGGAACTGTGTTGGTTTTCCACATAAACCAAGTTATTCAGCATCTTTTCTCCACTAATTTTCCTACTACACTATTTTTTCTAATCTTTCTTTATATTTCTAAATAGGTAAGTTTTTTCTTGCCAACTCCATCTCCCCTTCGAGTTGCCCTGGATCCACCAGGGCTGGACCCTGGCATACAATGTTGTGTTAGTTTCTGCTGTACAACATGAAACAGCTATATGCATACATATATCCCCTCCCTCTCAAGCCTCCCTCTCACCCTACCCTCATCCCACCCTTCCAGGTCCTCATAGAGTCCAGAGCTGAGCTCCCTGTGTTAAACAGCAGTTTCCCACTAGCTATCTATTTCATACAAGGTAGTGTATATATGTTAATGCTAGTCTCATTAAATAAAATATCAGAGACAGTGATTTATTTCCATTTCCATACATGTAGTCAACATCCATCATTTTACTGACTGCATAATCTTAAACTGCTGCTGCTGCTGCTAATTTGCTTCAGTCATGTCCGACTCTGAGACCCCATATACAGCAGCCCACCAGGCTCCCCCATCCCTGGGATTCTCCAGGCAAGAGTGCTAGAGTGGGGTGCCATTGCCTTCTCCAATTTTAAACTACCCTGAGGCAAGAATACAGGAATGGGTAACTTATCCCTTCTCCAGTGGATCTTCCCAACCCATGAATCAACTTGGTCTCCTGCATTGCAGGCGGATTCTTTACCAACTGAGCTATGAGGGAAGCCCTCAAATTAATCTGTAAGAATGGAAAAGGAGTTAGGGAGAGAAACCATATACTAACACTGAGTAAAATATTTTCTTAAATGTCTAAAGGTATTGTCTCTACACAAAGATGTATCACTGAGCATTGAGGTTATAGCAGTGAGTGAAATATGCACATTCACTGCTCCTTTGGAGATGATGATCTATTGGGTAAGACTGAGAATAATTTCTAAAAATATACATATATTAAATGCAGACATATTTAATTAAAGTCATCTTAAGTACCAAAAAAGAAAGATGAAGAGTACTGTGAGATAATAGGGCCATCTGGGAAGCTTCCATGAAGAAATGTCACCCAAACTGGAAACCAAAAAATAAAAGATTGCAAAAGGCCTAAGAAGAGAGAGAAACGGGTGGAAATAATAGCACTGGTCCACAGTGAGCATAGTGTGTCTATGGAAAGGAATAAGGGCATGGTATGAGTCTGAGGATGAGGATGAGATGGTTGGATGGCATCGCCAACTCAATAGACATGGGTCTGGGTGAACTCCAGGAGTTGGTGATGGACAGGGAGGCCTGGCATACTGCAGTTCATGGGGTCGCAAACAGTCAGACATGACTGAGTGACTGAACTGAACTGCACTGATAAGTTTGAAGTTGGCAGGGCAAATAATTTATGGTATAGGATCCACAATAGTCGCCTAGTTTCTATGCAAATCAAGGGAAGTGAAATTAAGAGACTAAACTAAGTAATGTCATGATCTGACTGCAATCAAAAATAACATCTCTGCATGTAGAAGGCAAGAAAGGAAGTAGGAAGGCTGGTTAAGTGATTCATGCCTGTGCAGTAAAGAAATTCTGTGACTATAGTAGAGCATAGGATGGCCTGAGCTAGGGAGAAATAGAAGATTTTGAAGCATGTTTAAGAGGGTGCAATGGGTGATTCTCTGGTGGCTCAGATGGTAAAGAATCTGCCTGCAATGCAGGAGACCTGGGGTCCATCACTGGGTTGGGAAGATCTCCTAGAGAAGGGAATGGCAAACCACCCCAGAATTTTTGCCTGGAGAATTCCATGGACAGACCATGGGGTCACAAGGAGCTGCATACGACCGAGTAACTAATACTTGGTGACGCAAATGCACTTTGTAACTGACAAATGGTGGGAAAGAGAGTTACTGGATCTAGGTTTAAGGTTTTAGGAAGGGGCCAAAAAATTGATACTGCTGCTACTGCTACTGCTAAGTCACTTCAGTTGTGTCCAACTCTGTGCAACCCCACAGACAGCAGCCCACCAGGCTCCCCCGTACCTGGGATTCTCCAGGCAAGAACACAGGATTGGGTTGCCATTTCCTTCTCCCATGCACGAAAGTGAAAGTGAAATTGATACTAGTATCAGATTAATAAAAGTTTACGAGGGAGGAACAGATTTAAATTAGAGGGGGAATGGGAAGTATTAAGTGAGAGAGGTGTAGAAATAGTATCGAATTTGCTTATATATATTTTGTTAGGTAAGATCTTGGAAATTTTAGCAGATAATGTTCAAATTTTATTACATACTGAACAATTATCCTTTAAGAGCATTGTAGCTGTGAAACCAACCTCAGTATATGGACCACCTACTTCATCATATCCTCAATACCATTGATGTCATAATCTTTTTCTTTTTAATTCTGCTTATCTGATAGAGTAAATTTTATATCCTGTTTTTATTTTCTTGCATTTGTTTTATTGATGACTTGAAGAGTCTCATGATTGTTGGCCATTTGTGCATATATCTTTATTTTTATGAAGTTCATGATGGTGTATTGATTTTCCTAGTGTGTTAATTAATCCTTGCCTTAATCTTGGCAGGAGAGTGTAATATAGCCATTGGTCCACACACTTTGGAGATGCACTGCCTTGGTTCAAATCCTGGCTCCACCATTCAGTAAAATATGACCCTTGGCATGTTTTAAAAATCTTTGTGCCTCAATATTTCAGGATTTAAAATGGGGATAATAACAGTCTAAAGTCATTGTGATAATTAATTGAGTTATTTTGCCATCCACTTAGAACAGTGGCTAGCATAGTAAGCTATTTAAACTGTACTGCAATCTCATTAGTCCAACACCTCTTCTACTTATTCTTCCAGTTCTAATTTAATGTCATACTTTTTATAATGAGTTTACAAAGATGCCCAAACCCATACAAGATGTGGGACTAAGCTCTAGTTGTGTCACTCCCTTGGGCCTATACAGGGTTCCTTACTTTCATTATCATATCATTCATCCAGCTGTTTTGTAATTGTTCATTTAAGTCTCTATCTCAACCACGATGTTTGGGACAAGGGAACAACTATAGTAGTATACTCATCACCTAGTTAAAACCTGTGAAATGAATGAGCAGATGGTGTACTTTTAAACTTTACTGCTCTTCTTTAAGCTGTTCTCTCTTAAATGCTTTTATCTGTCAGTTTCCATACTTGGCCTTAGGAAACACACAAGACTACTTAAAACTGTGTGTTATCACATAGCACAGATTCCTTTATATGTTTTTTCTCTTATTCTTGGAATGTAAAATGGTTTCTTGGGTCAGAAATCTACTTGATAAACTGAATGAAGCTGTTATATTCAAAGACCTGCTTCACCACAAAGGAACACACATATATGCATGTTTTACATACAGTTGGGGTAATGAAAAAGAAAACCCTCTAGGATACATTCATAAAGCAGTTAAATTCTGTAGTCACTTCCAGTATGACATCTTTGTCCAGGCCTACCTTCACTTCTTTCTCTAGCCTACCCACAGGAACAGTAAGATTTTCAGGTTTGCCAACTATCTCTTCCCTTTTTTCCTTTTTAACAGTCTGTGGTTCTTTAAAATGTTCTCTCTGCACTGCCACATTAATTTAATACCAATTAATTATACTAAGTAGCTCTTTTCTTATGTCACATGGTACTTTTTAAAGAAATTTTTAGATACTATTTTAATCAGGAAATTGTTCAAAACTGTTCCAAATATAGCTCTCTCTATTTAAAGCAAAATAATCTGATGTGCATTGGTATTTAAGACATTCCATCCATATTCACAACCTATGCCTTTCAGTCATTCATTAGACAAACATGCATAAATGTTATCTATGTTTTCAAATTTCCCAATACAAGCAATCCTTTTAAATTCCCTGCTGAGATGAAACTCGGTTTTGTCCTGATATTTCACTCACTGTGAAGCCTTCC
This sequence comes from Ovis canadensis, assembly GCF_042477335.2. Taxonomy (NCBI): domain Eukaryota; kingdom Metazoa; phylum Chordata; class Mammalia; order Artiodactyla; family Bovidae; genus Ovis; species Ovis canadensis. Next base: position 141,205,532 of record NC_091245.1, read on the forward strand.
AGCTGAGACTGCAGATCTGCTTTCACATTTTAATCTGAAGCTATACTATTTGAAGGTATAATTGTTGACTCACACTGGAAGAATTAATGCTTTCAAACTGTGGTGCTGGAGGAGACTCTTGAAAAGTCCCTTTAACAGCAAGGATATCAAGCCAGTCAATCCTAAAGAAATACAAGACTTTGATACCCAGTCCTCATGAACTCAACTCCCCAGAAACTCACAGTTTGCTCTGGGTCAACAGGAAGTAAATGAATATCAAGGTAGAGAAATTTCTTTAATGTTATGCATGGAGTGCAAGGATAATGCATAAAAAAGGAAATAACACCTGAGTTTTAAAAGAAGTGGAACTTATATAGGAGAGTGAATTAAGGTGATAAAAATAATAGCATAAGCAACAGTATGGTGTTTACAGCAACCTTCCAAATCATCAAGTGCATGAGTGGGGATGGTAATGGTTGAGGCCAGATAAAAGACCATAGGAATGTTACAAATCTCAACCAGAGGTTCTGGCTGTACTTTACGGTACAGCAATTCTTTTAAAAGTTTTAAGGACAGAATGTGTTTAGATAAACATAATATGGAATCAATTTAACTTGAGGGATAATTTAAAACTGAAAGGAAGGATATTAAGCAGCAGAAAAATTAATATGCTGGATGAAATATTGGAAGAATCTAAATTAAGGTAGCAGTGATAAGATAATCTAGAGAAGTTTAGGAATTTCATTAGACTGACATTTATGACTAGCTTGGAGTAAATGGTTTGAAATAAAAAATAGTTTAGAATCACTCAAATATTTCTGCCTGGGGTGACTAAGTAGAGTACATCATTACTAACTGAGCATAGAAATAAAAGATTCACAAATTTTAGGGGGAATCTATGTTGAGGAATTTGCTTATGAACTGTATTCACATCAAGAAGCAACAGTTGAAACTGGACAAGGAACAACTGACTGGTTCAAAACTGAATAAGGTGTACAATGCTTTAGACTGTCACCCTGCTTATTTAACTTATATACAGGGTACATCATGTGAAATGTTGGGATGGATGAATCACAAACTGAAATCAAAATTCCTGGCAGAAAAGTCTACAACTTCAGATATGCAGATAATGCCACTCTCATGGCAGAAAGTGAAGAGGAACAAAAGAGCCTTTTGATATAGGTAAAAGAAGAGAGTGAAAAAGCTGGCTTGAAACTCAATATGAAAAAAAAAAAAAAAAGGATCATGTTATCTGGTCCCATCACTTCATGGCAAATAGATGGGGGAGAAGTGAAAATAGTGACAGATTTTCTTTTCTTGGGCTCCCAAATCACTGTGGACAGTGGCTGCAGCCATGAAATTAAAAGACACTTGCTCCTTGGAAGGAAAGCTATGGCACACCTAGACAGCATATTAAAAAGCAGAGACATCACTTTGCCAATAAAGGTCTGTCTGTATAGCCAAAGCTTTGGTTTTTCCACTAGTCATGTACAGATGTGAGAGCTGGACCATAAAGAAGGCTGAGCACTAAAGAACTGATGCTTTCAAACTGTGGTGCTGGAAAAGACCCTGGAGAGTCCCTTGGACATGTAAGGAGATCAAACCAGTCAATCTTAAAGGAAATCAACTCTGAGTACAATGAATATTATATTGGAAGGACAGATGCTGAAGCTGAAGCTCCAATCATTTGGCCAGTTGATACAAAGAGCCAACTTACTCACATGCTGGATGCTGGACTCTCATGCTGGAAAAGATTGAAGACAAAAGGAGAAGGGAGTGGCAGAGAATGAGACAGTTAGACAGCACCACTGACTCAATGGACATGCATTTGAGCAAACTCTGGGGTATAGTGGAGGACAGAGGAGACTGGTGTGCTGCAGTTCATGGGGTTGCAAAGAGTCATACATAACTTAGCAACTGAACAAAGATGGCAATCCAAACAGACATATCTTGTAGCTATTGGAATATTTAAGTGTAAAGGATAAAGAGCTGAATAGTGATGTAAAGAAGCTACAGTGTTAATTAGAGCCAAGAACAATAAGTAACCTAGGAAGAATCTAAGAAAAAGAAAAATATATTAGCTAGAGTTTTTGACTGCACAGACTAGAAAAATCATATTGGTTGCCATAAGTAAAACATGGCGACAGAACTGAAATTGGCATTGGAGAAATAGTGGCCAGTAATCACGGGCACATTAGAACTTTCAAGAGTTTATTTTAACAAACACAGGTTTTAGTGTGTAGCACCAAACTGAAAGTGTTAGAGATGTTCCTCAGACAGCTAGAGGAAAGGTTATTACAGGGCAGACGCAGAAGCAAAATAAGAAAACTATTTGATTGGCTATCGCTTAAATGATTGCCTTCTTTGGAAAAGCCTAGCAGGCTTTTTGTGGTTGGTTATTCTTTGGCCACCTCATTCGAAGAGCTGACTCACTGGAAAAGACTCTGATGCTGGGAGGGATGGGGGCAGGAGGAGAAGGGAACGACAGAGGGTGAGATGGCTGGATGGCACCACGGACTCGGTGGACGTGAGTCTGAGTGAACTCCGGGAGATGGTGATGGACAGGGAAGCCTGGTGTGCTGCGATTCATGGGGTCGCAAAGAGTCGGACACGACTGAGCGACTGAACTGAACTGAACTGAACTAATTCTCAAATTTCATTTTCTTGGATAAGAAACAGGAATTACTCTGGCTTAGGTTTTGGTTTGCTTACTTCAGCTATCAGTGCATTGGGCCACCTCAGTCAAATAGCTTCCTGTTTAATTACTTTAATTGAAGGCAATGGCACCCCACTCCAGTACTCTTGCTTGGAAAATCTCATGGACGGAGGAGCCTGGTGCGCTGCAGTCCATGGGGTTGCAAGGAGTTGGACACAACTGAGTGACTTCACTTTCACTTTTCACTTTCATGTATTGGAGAAGGAAATGGCAACCCACTCCAGTGTTGTTGCCTGGAGAATCCCAGGGATGGCGGAGCTTGGTGAGCTGCATAGTCCTGTCTAAGGGGTCTCATAGCGTCGGACACAACTGAAGTGACTTAGCAGCAACATACTAATAATCCATTTGATTTGGAACTTCTCAGTCTGGTCAAAGTCTGAGACATCAGAGACATCTGTCTAGATCATGGGTCTATTCCCTTTATGCCCTTGTTATCAGTGAATGGATGATGTACTTGACCTTGCCAACTTTTGCCTCTTCCAACAAAAGCATTTTACCTAAAGGGACCAAAGCAGCGTGAAGAGGAAAAGAAGGCAGGGGCAGGGATAAGAAAGGAAGGAAGGAAAGAGGGAAGAAATAAGGGAGGGAGGGAGAAAGAACGAAAATGAAAGAACAAAAAGCGAGGGAAAGAGAAAGAAAGAAAGGATGAAAAAATTATTAATACAAAGAGCTATAATGGAAACAAGTAGTGAATTTTGCCTTGGAAGTAATAAAATTAAAAATTTCAGAATATAAGGGGACACACATACCATACATGCACATATGGTTCAAGAAGACAGATAACCAAAATAGATTTTAAATTTTCAACTAAACTATAATTTGTAACATGTAGATTTTCATTTCATATTTAATATAACAAAGCCAATTTTGTTCTCTTAACAGAAGAACTCCACTTTCAAAGTTCTCATATCTTTTAAAACATGATACTTTAGGAATTTTTATTTGAAATCAGCAATGAATATATCTGTCATTATTTCCCTCCTGCTATAATGCCGAACTTCAACCTTGACATGTAAAACCTTGACCTTCAGCTATAAGACATGGTTTTCTGAAAGTATAAAATTACAGAAAGCTGAAATTTAGCAGCCCTACAATTTAAAAATCTATATATAATTTCAAATAAGTTTGTGTACTATATTTAATTGTTTTAATAACTTTCTTTGGCTCACATTTCTAAGAACCATAATCTTATAAGATCTGTAGTTTAATAAATAATAAAATTCCAAGATTTAGAGCTATATATTTTATAATCCCAGATGTTCCAAGTCTTTAGCAGTGTGAAAAATGTGACAATATTTTGCTAGTCTTAAAATTATAATTATATTCAAACTAGAATGCAAGATTGCTAATAGTAAAGATACTGTCTTTGAAACTGTGAGTTAAAGAGTTTACATCTTAACCTCCTTTGTTTTCAAATTCTTTCCTAGTCTTGCATTTGTATCATATCTAATGTCCCATTTTCTCTGCTCTTCCTCAATTGTATTTTCCCTACTTCATCTTATGAGAATAAATAATGGAAGTCTTTAACTGTGAACAAAATTATGTGTCAAAATAAATATTAAAATAAATAATTGTCTTTACAAGCAGGGGATGATGGAAAAGATTAGGAAAATTTAAGGAAAATATATTTAAAAGCAAAACATAGAAATTATTGATCCTGAAAAATAATTTCACACACAAAAAATTTTAAGTACTGGATAAAATGTTTTTAAAAGAAATGTCAAATGTATGACTGACTTGGTAGCAAAGTAAGGAAATCTTCAGGCCAGAGTGAGGAAAGGGAAGTCCTCCAGAGAGAGAACCAAGCAGCGGAGCTGGAGGCTGCCCTGAGGTTGTGGGTATCATCCAGCTGACAAGCAGCTTTGTTTCAGTGGACATGTGCAGGAAAGGAGACAGAGCCTCCGGCTTGTGCATCAGGATCCCTGAGTACTGCAACTTCAGGATAAAATAAACCCTCTGTACAAAGAGAGATGGGAAAGAGAGTCATCTGTTTGGGCTATTTGCTATGGATGGAAATAATAAAAAAAAAATAGAATTGTGATAACAGTAAATCCCCTTGATCCACATAAAACTCAATTATATCCACATTTGTATGGTCTGTTGACTAAAACAAATAGACCGCCATTTTTTTCTTCAGCAAAGATAGGTTTATTTGGCATCATCTGTGCATGTGAGGTGAGGTTTGTGCAAATTCGCACAGAGCAAGGGAAGGAGAAAATTTTTATAGGGAAGAAAAGTTAGGAAAGGGAAATGTGGTAAACAGAGAGTCCATGGGTTTTCATTGGCTGAGTTCTTGCCAGGAAAGAAGAGTCCTCTTGTTGGGTTCTATTGTCACAGGGCTTGAGAGCACCCCCTTCTGGCCTTCCTACTCTTACTCTATTCAAGATTTCTGTGTGCTTTTTTCTTTTTTTTTTTTTTTTTGCAGGTCCAAAAGTTAAATAATTATGACATAAACAGCAATTTTAATAGCCATTATACAAGCAAAATATATTTTTAAAATTTACTATCAATTAAATTGTTAACAATAGTATATCAATAGCATTACCATAATGATTATAAATAATTTCAGGCAAAGCATTCATCATAACTTGGGTTTAACATGTTATCTCAGGTATTAGGCAGCTTTGTGAAGCAAAGTAAATAATGAGATGAAGAAGCAAAATAAAATAATTTAAAATAAAGCAAACATTTAAACTCTCAGAAGAGAGTTAAGAAGGATTTTTATGGCTTCAAATTACAAAGAGATTAAATAAGACTCAAAAAGGTTAGTATATAAATTATCAAAAGAAAAAGGAAAACAAGAAGCTTGCAGACTACAACAGAAGAATCTAAGTTTAAATATGTGATAATGCAAATATATGTTGCAAATGGTGGCGCAGATAGTAAAGAATCAACCTGCAATGTGGGAGACCTGGGTTTGATCCCTGAGTTGGGAAGATCCCCTGGAGAAAGGAATAGATACCCTCTCCAGTCTTTTGGCCTGGAGAATTCCATGGGCAGAGTAGCCCGGGAGGCTATAATCCTGCTGCTGCTGCTAAATTGCTTCAGTCGTGTCTGACTCTGTGCAACCCCATAGACGGCAGGCCACCAGGCTCCCCCGTCCCTGGAATTCTCCAGGCAAGAACACTGGAGTGGGTTGCTATTTCCTTCTCCAATGCATGAAAGTGAAAAGTGAAAGTGCAGTCTCTCAGTCATGTCTGACTTGTAGCGACCCCATGGACTGCAGCCCACCAGGCTCCTCTGTCCGTGAGATTTTCCAGGCAAGAGTACTGGGGTGGGGTGCCATTGCCTTCTCCTAGGCAACAGTCCATGGGGTCACAATTTAAATTATTTATGTAGCTACTTGCCCCTTTAGTAGGGGGAGTATATCCCACTTTCCTTGAGTGAAGGCTGGACTTTGTGACTTGTTTCTAAATGAGTTTGGAATGAAGTAGAAATTAACTTTTCAATGGAGACAATTGCTAAATACTATTTTTGCAGGTGATCAACATTAATATCATCAGTGATAAAGAATATTGATACCATCTACCCACTGATATGATATCATGAAAAGGACAACACTTTATTCCCCAAAGTCCATAATCCAAGACTAATCATGAGGAAAATATCAAGTAAATCCAAACTGAGAAATACTCCACAACATACCTGACCAGTACTGCTCAGAGCTGTCAAGATCATCATTTAAAAAAAAAAAAAAAACTAAGAAACTCTAACAAATCTGAGGAGACTAAGTGGACATGATAGCAAAATAAAATGTGGTATTTTGGCCTGAATTCTGGAATAGAAAAAGGACATTAGTGGAAAAACTAATGAAATTCTAATAAACTTATGTGTGTTTAGCTAATAGCAAGCTATCAATATTTACTTCATAGTTATGAGAAATATAGCATAGTTATAAGCTTAGCAACAGGGAAACCTCTGGAAGGGTATGTATATCTTGGCAACTTGAATTTAAAGTTATTCATAAATTAAAAGTTTATTAAAAATAGAAGTTTTTATCACATTTTGTTCTTTCTTGCATTATAAGAAAGAAAATGCTACAAACTGGGAGAGATAGTTTAAACATTGTTAACCCACAATTCATTAGTAGACAAAACTTAAAATTACTACCAATGAGCATACATTAGCCAAAGTGAGAAAAAAAATGCCTAAAGATTTTGACAGCATTTTACAAGTAAATATATATATATACATATATATATACACACACATATATATGTGTGTGTATATATATATATATATAAGGGAGTATATGAGGGAGTAAAATACTCCCTTATATAAATCATGGATATTTATATGAAGATGCTCAAACTCATGAGTTATCAAAAACATTAAAATAATTATAGAAAATTAGGCCTTAGAGTGGTAAGCAATGTAAGAGTTGAGTAATAAAATGGGTTGACCATGGTCTGGAGTCCCTTGAGTTCATATTCTCCTTATGAACTAGTTCATTTATAGAAAATAATCTGGCAGACAATTTGGCATCTTCTTCAAATGGAGTATGTGCATACTCTCTTATGAAGTAATTTCCTTCCTAGGTATACAAATTCAATGAGTCACTATGAGTCATAATAAGATTTATCATAGCAGGATAGTTTGTAAATGAAACAAATTATAAATTATTAAATTTTCAATCAAGAGTAGAATGGATACATCTGATTATTCACACCACTGAGCTCCCTACAGGAATTGGACTGTGGCCACACGTGCAAACAGAGGTGACTTCTACAACATTACATTGGCTTAGAAAAAGCAAGTAGTACAAGGATTAAGTGTAATACTATTCATTTAATAGGAAAAGACAACCAAATAAGTCTGTTTACAAAACTAGGGTGGAAAGCAAAGTAATATTAAATAGAATAGTCAGAAATAAGAATAGCTTAAGGGGTTCAGCATGGAATGTGATTTTGAAGAGGTTTCAAAGGTGTCATGAATATTTTACATGTAAAACTATGTGGTGATATATAGCTATTTATTTATATATTTTTCATTATCCCTTAATTGTTTTCTATATTATACATATATGGAGACTGCAATATTATAGTAAGCAAAAGTAAGACCAGCAGGACAAGTGCTATACTTTAAAAATTCCATATAATTCAGAGCCAGAGATATTTTTGCTCATTTTTTTAACATTTAAAAAATATTTCATTATTATACCTGGTGGGCCACAGTCCATGGGGTCACAAAGACCCCACAGAGAGACTAATTTTCTATTTTACCATATTATTCATTATTTATTGTTTCCATCATATTCATTTATTACATTTTACTTATCCATTCTTTTCATGATGGACAATTTGGAGGACTCCAGCATTTAATAGTAGGAGAACAATGCTTCAACAATTATCTTTGTAGCTGTCTCCTTAAGGATGATTGCTGGGTGCCAGGATATACCCTGACTTAATGTTCTCCCACCAATAGTTCATGAGGCTTTTAATAATTGATATTATTTGATTTTTTTTTCTTTTCCAAACTTTAAACATTTTCTTTTGTGTTGGAGTATAGCCAATTGACAGTGTTGTAGTAGTTTCATGTGAACAGCAAAGGACTCAACCATACATATACCTGAATCCATTCTCCCCTAAACCCCCCTCCCATCCAGGCTGGCACATAACACTGAACAGAGTTTCATGTGCTATACAACAGGTCCTCACTAGTTATCATTTTAAATATAGCAGTGTGTACATGACCTTGCCAAAGTCCCTAAATATCCCTTCCTCCTGACAACCATAAGTCCATTTTCTAAGTCTAATATTTTAAGAAAAATGTAAAAGAATGAGAACACATTGCTTAACATTAAAGATCAAAGATAGGAGTGGGTAATTGGAAACTAACATATCAAGAAAGGATTCTTAGATCAGTCTTTTATTCAAAAGCAGAAATGAATCATTTCATAGCAAATGCTGGCAATGTCAGTGAAATTTTTATCTTTCATGGTGGTAGTTAAATTGGAAACAATCTCTTTCAAGGTTCTTGGTCAGTTTGAGAAAGAAAATCTTAAAAACACTTTGCAAGAGGAAGACATAGCAATAAAGAGGAATATGAAAGATTTTTAAAGTAGTTTGTAGAGAAACAGTCAATTAAAGGTTTAAGCTTTGGGACTCAAAGAATTTCAGGTGGCTTACTCCTGGCCAGAGGAATAGTAATAATAATATATCTAGACCTGTATGCCACTGGCAGGCTTCCCTGGTGGCTCAGTTGATAAAGAATCTGCTTACAATGCAATAGAGCTCAGTTCGATACTTGGGTTAGAAAGATCCCCTGGAAAAGAGAATGGCAAACCACTCTAGTATTCTTGCCTGGAGAATTCCATGGAGAGAGGAGCCTGACAGGCTAAAGTCTGTGGAGTCCCAAAGAGTCAGACATGATTGAGCAACTGACTACACACAGCACATGTGTTGCTGGCAGCTACTCTAAGATCTGTTAGTCTCAATCCGATCCAACTCTGCAATTCAATGGGCTCTAGCCAGCCAGGCTCTCCTGTCCACGGAATCTTCCAGGCAGGAATACTGGAGTGGGTTGCCATTTCTTTCTACAGGGGATCTTCCTGACCCAGGGATCGAACCTACATCTCCCACATTGTAGGCAGAATCTTTATGGTCTGAGCCACCTAGGTAGCCCTTGCTAAGATGAGTGGTACCGAAAATATATGAGAACTGAAGCAAGTTGCCGTGTTAGATTTTTAAAATTTGTATTGATTTGTTACAGATCATATAATAGGAAGAGATGGTCAGAGACATGCACCAATTCATAGATAGCTTTTAAATCATGTTAAATATACCTTTTAAAGATGTTGAGAAAGTTCTTCAAGTTTCAAGGCACAGAATCAGTCTTGAATTCCATTGCTCTTTGGAAGAGAATTTGAAAAAAGAATTTGTTAGCCATAGTCTAGCAAGAAATTTATTTGACTGGATTAAGACTGTGGCAGTAGGCTAATGAAGTGTATAAATTCAAGAAATATTCAAAAACTTGACTTAAGAGGACTCTGTAGTTGTCTGCCTCTGATATGACCCAGCAATCCCACTGCTGGGTATACACACCAAGGAAACCAGAATTGAAAGAGACGCATGTACCCCAATGTTCATCGCAGCCCTGTTTATAATAGCCAGGACATGGAAACAACCTAGATGTCCATCAGCAGATGAATGGATAAGAAAGCTGTGGTACATATACACAATGGAGTATTACTTAGCCATAAAAAAGAATACATTTGAATCAGTTCTAATGAGATGGATGAAACTGGAGCCGATTATACAGAGTGAAGTAAGCCAGAAAGAAAAACACCAATACAGTATACTAACACATATATATGGAATTTAGGAAGATGGCAATGATGACCCTGTATGCAAGACAGCAAAAAAGACACAGATGTGTATAGCAGGCTTTTGGACTCTGAGGGAGAGGGAGAGGGTGGGATGATTTGGGAGAATGGCATTGAAACATGTATACTATCATGTAAGAATCGAATCGCCAGTCTATGTCCAATGCAGGATACAGCATGCTTGGGGCTGGTGCACAGGGATGACCCAGAGAGATGTTATGGGGAGGGAGGTGGGAGGGGGGTTCATGTTTGGGATCGCATGTACACCCGTGGTGGATTCATGTCAATGTATGGCAAAACCAATACAGTAAAGTAAAATAAAGTAAAAATAAATAAATAAGAAAGAAAAAAAAATGAAGAGTCAAAGAATATTCCAAGAATAGTATGTTTATACAACTATGTTGACTAGTCATAGGCAGAGTCAGATTATAAATGAAGATGAGAAATACCCCTGTGTTAATATGTGGAGTGTCAACAAAAAATACATACAAGTTGAGAGACGCGAGTTAAGTTTTATTTGGGCCACAATGTGACTGCAGCCTAAGAAGCAGCACCTCAGAAGGCTCTGAGAAACTGCTTCAAAGCAGCAATGGAGAAAGGCCAATATATAACATTTTGGTGAAGGGGGAGTTAACACCAAGAAGGTTTTTTTTACAAAAGTTTTTTGTTTTTAATGAGGATATGATGTCACCATGAAAGGATTCAATGCTCTCATAACCAGAGAGGCAAGGATTGAGATCATAAAATCTGTTCCTAAAAAACATCTTAAAGAGATCTCTTCAAGAAAATTAGAGATACCAAGGGAACATTTCATGCAAAGATGAGCACAATAAAGGACAGAACTAGTATGGACCTAACAGAAGCAGAGGATATTAAGAAGGGGTGGCAAGAATACACAGAAGAACTGTACAAAAAAGATCTTCAAGACGAAGGTAATCACAATGGTGTGAGCACTCACCTGGAGTCAAACATTCTGGAATGTGAAGTCAAGTGGGCCTTAGGAAGCATCATTATGAACAAATCTAGTGGAAGTGATGGAAATCCAGTTGAGCTATTTCAAATCCTGAAAGATGATGCTGTGAAAGCGCTGCACTCAATATGCCAGCAAATTTGGAAAACTCAGCGGTGGCCACAGGACTAGAAAAGGTCAGTTTTCATTCCAGTCCCAAAGAAAGGCAATGCCAAAGAATGCTCAATCTACCGCACAATTGCACTCATCTCTTACGCTAGCAAAGTAATGCTCAAAATTCTCCAAGCCAGGCTTCAGCAGGACATGAACTGTGAACTTCCATATGTTCAAGCTGGTTTTAGAAAGGCAGAGGAACCAGAGATCAAATTGCCAACATCCACTGGATCATCAAAAAAGCAAGAGAGTTTCAGAAAAACATCTATTTCTGCTTTATTGACTATGGCATAGCCTGTGACTGTGTGGATCAAAACAATCTATGGAAAATTCTTCAAGAGATGGCAGGTCAGACCATCTGACCTACTTCCTGAGAAATCTGTAGGCAGGTCAAGAAGCAACAGTTAGAACTGGACATGGAACAACAGACTGGTTCAAATCAGGAAAGGAGTATATCAAGGCTGTATATAGTCACCCTGCTTATTTAGCTTAAATGCAGAGTACATAATGATGAATGCTGGACTGGATGAAGCAAAAGCTGGAATCAAGATTGCGAGAAGAAATATCAATAACCTCAGATATACAGATGACACCACTCTTTTGGCAGAAAGTAAAGAACTAAAGAGCCTCTTGATGAAAGTGAAAGAGGAGAGTGAAAAAATTGGCTTAAAACTCAACATTCAGAAAACTAAGATTATGGCATCTAGTCCATCACTTCATGGCAAATAGATGGGAAAACATTGGAAACAGTGAGAGACTTTATTTTGGGGGCTCCAAAATCACTGCAGACGGTGCCTGAAGGCATGGAATTAAAAGACGTTTGATCCTTGGAAGAAAAGTTATGACCAACCTAGACGGCTTATTAAAAAGCAGAGACATTTGTCAACAAAGGTCCATTTAGTCAAAGCTATGGTTTTTCCAGTAGTCACGTATGGATTTGAGAGTTGGACTATAAAGAAAGCTGAGCACCAAATAATTGATGCTTTTGAACTGTGGTGTTAGAAAAGATTCTTGAGAATCCCTTGGACAGCATGGAGATCCAAGCAGTCCATGCTAAAGTCCATCCATTGATGTAGTCCAACCAGCATCAATCCTGAAGCTGAAACTCCAATACTTTGGCCACCTGATGAGAACAGCTGACTCATTTGAAAAGACTGTGATGCTGGCAAAGATTGAAGGCAGGGGGAGAAGGGGACAGCAGAGGATGAGATGATTGGATGGCATCACTGACTCAGTAGACATAAGTTTGAGAAACTCCGGGAATTGGTGATGGACAGGGAAGCCTGGCATGCTGCAATCCGTGGGGTCACAAAGAATTGGACTAATTGAGGGATTAAACTGAACTGAACTGAAAAACATCCAACTCTCTAAAGACCTGACCCTCCAGTCCCTAGAGCACAGAGTGCCTCAGTCCACCCTGATTCCCTCAAGGCTTGTTGAAGGTCAACAGCTATTGTGGCATGGGGTTTAATCTCCATAGATGTAGATGGCAAATGTCTTTCTCACTCAGTCATTCACAATGCTCTTGTCAAGTGCCAATTTGTAGTTCACAGGAGTATGAAGTGTCTAATGAATCTCTTTGGGGAAATATCCAGAAAACAGTTAAGCACCCACAAATGAAGAGGAGAAGGATTCAAAGTGGAGAAATAAATGTAGACCTAGTCAGACTGTGAACAGTGCAGCCACTGAAATACATACTATTGTCATTGTAGAGCGTGTAGAGTAGAAAGAAAAGAAGGTGAGACAGAGCCTTGAGAATTCCACTCTTAAGGGTGTGTAAGAAAAGTCTGAAGTGAGGAAGGGAAAGCCAAACCATCCAGAAGGTAATTAAAACTATCCACGTTAGAATATGTCAAAGGATAGGAAAGTTTCAAATGTTTCCATCAATTAAATGTGGTTCTGATAGTTTCATGAATTTTCCAACAACAACAAAAAGGAATCTCAGTGGGATGATGGATTGTGAGTGGATGAAATGAGCAAAAAATAAGTGTAGGATAAGCAAAATTTGGCAGGGTACAGAGAATGTTCGTTCAAAATAATTATCTTCAAAAGAAAAGGGAATTTTGTTCTACCAGTATGTAATTGAAGTTATAGGACTCTGATTCAGAGGCCAGAATTCAAGGAAAAATATTTTTCCAGAACTTCTTGTGAAAATTTGAGTTAAATAAAGAAGATAGTTTGTAACCAATATAAAGTGAGCTTCAAAATTTTATACCAATCACTTTTTTTTTTTTTGGCATTTCACTTGAGCCCAAATGACTGGATTAAAAGAAACAAATACATTTGACATAGTTGTAGTCATTATCATACTAAATCATATGAAAGTATTAAAATGTAAGTACATGTAATAGTTACTAAAAATACTTGTGCACATGACTAGTGTATTTGTTAAGAATTTTGCATTTAATAACTTTACACAATAGTAATTTTAGTAGTATTTAAAGCTTTATGTATGCCTTGTTTTAGCCTTAATAATTCATTTTTGGTGCTACATTTCTAAATGCATTTATTTCACAAAGGCTTTTTGGATGGATTTTTATGTTCTTGCTTTGCCATGTAGTCGTTCATCTCAGTAAAAATGACTTCACTTAAAACTGCATAGTATTTAATAGATTTAGAATGTGCTGCATTAGACATACTATGTAAATCTCAAAAAAAATGGGGAAATATTTGAGTGATGATGAATTTCAGGTTATTTTTTCACATTTCATGCCCTGAGTACTTGTTTGCATAGTGGGGATTTCTCTGTTTGTAAAGATTAATTTCTGAGCACAGAGGCTTTAAGGCAGTATTTTCTGGGACAAACCTACTCCTTTTTAAAAGTGAGAGATTCATCCCCAGGTACACTTTAGTTCAGCAAGTATGCATACACCAATGAATGGCTGAAATCATCAATAACTACAGAGCAAAACCCTGGAGAAAATGTTAAACATTCACTTGAAGCTATAAAAAACAATAGCAACAAGGTACAATTGACCAAATTCTTCACTCAAGAAATGACTTATTTGTAGCTTATTAGGAAGCAAATTATTAAATTCTATGTTATTTCATCATTCAGTTGGCTGCACATTTTACCTTTTCTAAGTATATACAGCTCAGTAGAGAATGTATTTACTTGGGACAAAAGCAAACTATGATTTACCAGATTTTTTAAACATTTTTAAAAATATAACTATGTAAAAATATGTTTTTTCTTATGAAAATATTTTCATTAGGAATATTTAGAAAATATTGCCCAGTAAGGAAGAAAATCAATTTATTTGTCTCTCACGCACCTAACTAGAGGTAACCGCCAAAACAACTGACTATGTTTTATTGAATACGTGTTCAATTATTTCAAATTTTTATCTCAGCATTTTCCTATATGTGTCTATGAGTGATATAGATGTGTGCAAAACATCAGTATGACTTTCAAGCATATAAAGAACTCAAAATTTTATAATTTGATGTTATTATTTCTAACATTTTAAAAAATATCTGTTATAGCAAATAAGCTGAAACTAATACAATTGATCTTTGGACAATACAGTTAGCAGTGCTGACACTCCATTCAGTCAAAAATCTAAGTATAATTTATAAGCAGTCCTTCATTTCCACAATTCTGAATCCTTGGACTCAACCAACTGTGTTACTGTAGTATTTACTATTGGAAATATCCATGTATAAGTAGGCCTGTGTGTTTCAAGCCCATGTTGTTCAAGGGCCAACTGTATTGCATTTTATTTCATCTGGGTTTAATAATACCTATAGGGAATTAGATGCTATCACATTAGTAGAAGGTGAACACCATGGTTGCATTTTTTTGTGTGTTTTTATCTCCTGTGATTTTCAGGTACACATGTCATTTTGAGTGAAATACCGTTTTCCCTCATATAACATGAATACTTATCAACCTCTGAGTGAATATCACTTTACTTGTTGGTTAAATGACCCTGTACTCTTCTGTGTACATCGCAGGAGTGAAATTTCACTGTAGCTGCTTAGTAGTAATGAAATCAAAATATTCCATTCTTCAACTACCAGTCAACCTATATGAACCTAGTTCTTTGCAACTGAATAGAGTATAACTTGTCCAGATCATTCACAAATATAATTCAAAACAGATTTCATGGAAGGGAGAAGAATGCATTTTTTTTTTCTCAAAATGGAAGCATCTGATCTTCAAGGTTAAGGAAAACAAAGCTACTTTGTAGAACAAAGTTTTAGCAGGAGATGCCATCGTATTGTAATTAACAACTGTTGTTGCTGTTTAGTCAGTAAGTCATGTTTGACTTCACATTAATGTATTCAACAGTCCTGCTTAGCCTTATCACACTCACAAGTTCACTTTCATTGCAAGGCTCTTTGTCCCTCCAAGGTCTCTCCTCCTGAATGTTTATATGCAAAGAACATATCCATGCAATATTTGATATATTTATTCTAAACAGTTGTTCATTATTTGAAATTTAAATTTAATTTTGCATCATATATTTTATCTGGAACTCCTACTAAAACAGGAATCTGAGTTATTTGACCACAGAGCTGAAGAATGTACTCTATGAACATGCAAACAAACAGGGTAGCTAGAGAATAAGATTTATTAGATAGGACGAAAGTACAAAGCTCTCAGCACATACACTGAGGTGAGGTAAAGTGAAATCATTCAGTTGTGTCTGACTCTTTGCGACCCTATGGACTGTAGTCCACCAAACTTCTCCTCTATCCATGGGATTTTTCAGGCAAGAATACTGGAGTAGGCTGTCATTTGCTTTTCCAGGTGATTTTCCCTACCCAGGGATCAAACTCAGATCTCCTGCATTTCAGGCAAGCTTTTTCCACACTGAGCCACCAGGGAAGCCCCTGGTGAGATGAGGTAAGATGTGAGAGAGTCCTCAAAAAGGCAGGGATTACAGTAGTTCTATATCTTTATCGGTATTACTCTGTACATTTTTGGTTGGCTCTTATTCTTAAACCACATATATCTAAACAATCAGTTAAAGGTTAAGATGCTTAACTTAGCATCTTTATGACTACTCTTGATCTTTGGATTGCACTCATCTCACACGCTAGTAAAGTAATGCTCAAAATTCTCCAAGCCAACAGTATGTGAACCATGAACTTCCAAATGTTCAAGCTGGATTTAGAAAATGCAAAGTAACCAGAGATCAAATTGCCAACATCCGCTGGATCATTGAAAAAGCAAGAGAGTTCCAGAAAAATATCTATTTCTGCTTTATTGACTATGACAAAGCCTTTGACCATGTGGATCACAATAAACTGTGGAAAATTCTGAAAGAGATGGGAATACCAGACAACCTGACCTGCCTCCTGAGAAACCTATATGCAGGTCAGGAAGCAACAGTTAGAACTGGACATGGAAAAACAGACTGGTTCCAAATAGGAAAAGGAGTATGTCAAGGCTGTATATTGTCACCCTGCTTATTTAGCTTATATGCAGACTACAAAATGAGGCATGCTGGACTGGATGAATCACAAGCTGGAATCAAGATTGCTGGGAGAAATATCAATAACCTCAGATATTCAGATGACACTCCCCTTATGGCAGAAAGTGAAGAATTAAAGAGCCTCTTGATGAAAGTGAAAGAGGAGAGTGAAAAATTTGGCTTAAAACTCAACATTCGGAAGACTAAGATCATGGCATCTGGTCCCATCACTTCATGGCAAATAGATGGGGAAACAATGGAATCAGTGACAGACTTTATTTTTTGAGGCCCCAAAATCACTGCAGATGGTGATTGCAACCATGAAGTTAAAAGACACTTACACTATGGAAAAAAGCTATGATCAAACTAAGCAGCTTATTAAAAAGCAGAGATGTTACTTTTCCAGCAAAGGTCTGTCCAGCCAAAGCTATAGATTTTCCAGTAGTCTTGTATGGATGTGAGAGTTAAACTATCAAGACATCTGAGTGCTGAAGAATCTATGCTTTTGAACTGTGGTGTTGGAGAAGACTCTTGAGAGTCCTTTGGACTGCAAAGAGATCCAACCAGTCAATACTAAAAGAAATCAGTCCTAAATGTTCATTGGGAGGACTGATGCTAAAGCTGAAACTGCAATACTATGGCCACCCAATGCAAAGAACCGACTCATTGGAAAAGACCCTGATGCTGAGAAAGATTGAAGGCAGGAGGAGAAGGGAATGACAGAGGATAAGATGGCAGAATGGATCACTGACTTGATGGACATGAGTTTGAGCAAGCTCTGGGATTTGGTAATGGACAGGGAGCCTAGAGTGCAGCAATCCATGGTGTTGTAAAGAATCAGACATGACTGAGCTACTGAAAAAAGTGAAAGAGGAAAGCGAAAAAGTTGGCTTAAAGCTCAACATTCAGAAAACAAAGATCATGACATCAGGCCCCATCACTTCATGGGAAATAGATGGGAATACAGTGGAAACTAGCAGATTTTATTTTTCTGGGCTCCAAAATCACTGCACATGGTGACTGCAGCCATGAAATTAAAAGATGCTTACTCCTTGGAAGAAAAGTTATGACCACAACCTAGATAGCATATTCAAATCAGAGACATTAATTTGGCAAGAAAGGTCCATCTACTCAAGGCTATGGTTTTCCCAGTGGTCATGTATGGTTGTGAGAGTTGGACTGTGAAGAAAGCTGAGTGCCAAAGAATTGATGCTTTTGAACTATAATGTTGGAGAAGACTCTTAAGAGTCCCTTGGACTGCAAGGAGATCTAACCAGTCCATTCTGAAGGAGATCAGCCCTGAGTGTTCTTTGGAAGGAATGATGCTAAAGCTGAAGCTCCAGTACTTTGGCCACCTCATGCGAAGAGTTGACTCATTGGAAAAGACTCTGATGCTGGGAGGGATTGGGGGCAGGAGGAGAAGGGGACGACAGAGGATGAGATGGCTGCATGGCATCACTGACTCAAAGGACGTGAGTTTGAGTGAACTCCAGGAGTTGGTGTTGGACAGGGAGGCCTGGCATGCTGCGATTGAAGGGGTCACAAATAGTCAGACACAACTGAGTGACTGAACTGAACTGATATATGTACTTTGTTCAGGGACCCTATTAAAGTAAATTTACCCATAGATTTTAAATGTGAAGCAATACAGGTAATGTGTGTGTGTGTGTGTAGAGAAATGAGATAAATGCATACATGTGTGTTTTAGATAAATCAATTACTATTGTTTTTCACTGGAATGATTTTGAGAAGAAGGCTCTTTGTGCCATCTACATCAGAGAGGCTTTCAACTTAAAAAGAAGGGCACTATAAAATTTTCTCTTGTAAATATTGATACATATTTCTTTTCCTAATGTAAGAATAGCAGTTCCTATGTGAGTCAGATTTTATTTACATAGAAAAGCAGAAGTAAAAATAGCAATAGGGCATATGCTTACTCAGATTGTACATTTGTTTATATTACATTTGTGGTCATATATACATTTTGATCAGGGAAAGACAAAATCATTTTATATTCTAGTATGGTTTGCACTTTGAATTGTCTTAAGCATATTAACACTGGAAGTACTTTAGATCATAAATGTTGATGTCCTCCTTGTGTCAATATTTTATCTAATAAAACAGCTTTTCCTGGAAAAGGAAAGAATCCTGTACTTGTTAAAACAAATCAGCAATAATTTTTGAGCTTCTCTTTGTGGCAGAACATTCTGCATGATGAAAAAATGTGATTCAACATGAAAAAAACTAAGCAATGTTAATGACAAACTCCATTAAACATTTCAGTTCTTAGCAGTAGAATTTTATGAATTGGTATTTCATAAAATGAATCTTTTTAGATATTATAAGAAAAAGCATGACTGAAAATAGGTGGAAAGTGTGAATTTTAAGAGTGAAAATTATTGATTCAGTTTTACATATGTGTATATATATATATATATATATATATATATATATATATATATATGTGTGTGTATATATTGGAGAAGACAATGGCACCCCACTCCAGTACTCTTGCCTGGAAAATCCAATGGATGGAGGAGCCTGGTAGGCTCCAGTCCTTGGGGTTGCTAAGAGCCAGGCACAACTGAGTGACTTCACTTTCACTTTTCACTTTCATGCATTAGAGCAGGAAATCACAACCCACTCCAGTATTCTTGCCTGGAGAGTCCCAGGGACAGAGGAGCCTAGTGGTCTGCCGCCTATGGGGTTGCACAGAGTCAGACACGACTGAAGCGACTTAGCAGCATATATATATATATATATATATATATATATATACATATATGTATATATATACATATATATATATTTATGTATTCTTTTTTAATATTATTTTCCATTACATTTTATCATAAGATACTTAATATAGTTATCTGTGTTATGCAGTAGGATCTTGTTGTTTATCTGTTCTATATATAAGAGCTTACATTGGCTAACCCCAACCTCCCTGCTTTATTATTAGTGAAATAATACAGAACATGACATAAATGGGTTACAAAATGACCTTCTTTGTGGACTCCCTGAATGTTACTCATCTTGATTAACAGGAGAATCTGGACTCCTCTACATTTTACAGTAAAGAAAGTTAATGCTTGAGCTCTGAACACAGCTCCTTTTAGGTCTTCAGTGGCCTGTGCAATGCATGCGCAGTTCCCTCTCTCAAATAAAAGAAAAAGCTCTTTAGGAAAAGTGTGTGGTGAGTGAGTGCTGTGTGAACAAAGGATGGAAATATTTTCCCCATATCTTTCCCGATTGAAGAGTAGAAAGCAATGGCAATGGCAACTCTCTCAAGAAAAAGAGAAAGAAGTTTGCTGTACACAGCTGTAACTTTAGGGGCCCTAGAAGTCATCCAGTCCCATCACTTCATGGGAAATAGATGGGGAAACAGTGGAAACAGTGTCAGACTTTATTTTTGGGGGCTCCAAAATCACTGCACATGGTGACTGCAGACATGAAATTAAAAGACGCTTGCTCCTTGGATGCAAAGTTATGACCAACCTAGATAGTATATTCAAAAGCAGAGACATTACTTTGCCGACTAAGGTCCGTCTAGTCAAGGCTATGGTTTTTCCAGTGGTCATGTATGGATGTGAGAGTTGGACTGTGAAGAAGGCTGAGCACCGAAAAATTGATGCTTTTGAACTGTGGTGTTGGAGAAGACTCTTGAGAGTCCCTCGGACTGCAAGGAGATCCAACCAGTCCATTCTAAAGGAGATTAACCCTGGGATTTCTTTGGAAGGAATGATGCTAAAGGAGAGACTCCAGTACTTTGGCCACCTCATGCGAAGAGTTGACTCACTGGAAAAGACTCTGATGCTGGGAGGGATTGGGGGCAGGAGGAGAGGGGGACGACCGACGATGAGATGGCTGGATGGCATCATGGACTCGATGAACATGAGTCTGAGTGAACTCCGGGAGATGGTGATGGACAGGGAGGCCTGGCGTGCTGTGATTCATGGGGTCGCAAAGAGTTGGAAACGACTGAGTGACTGAACTAAACTGAACTGAGAAGGTTCTGATCCCCTAAAACTTTGTGCAGGGTGTACCAGGAGTTTCGTCATTACCCCATTCTGCATTTATCTATTGTGTATACACTGCTTTCGTCTTTCAAGAATATGGAAGAATTAAGCCAGTGGCCACTAACAATATTTGTTAATCAAGGGATAAAATTTTCATTTTAGCACATTGAAGGTGTATATTTTAAGCTATTTTACTAATTTGAAGAATAATTTTATTTTTTTAAAAATGCCCAGTACTTGCATGAAGTTTTTGGGTGGCAGACATTGTTTTCTCTTCACTCATTAAGCAGGTACTCATTCAAATCCAGGAGACAGTGATTCAGGTGGTGGTGGTGGTTTAGTCAGTAAGTCGTGTCCGACTCTTGTGACTCCATGGACTCTAGCCTGCCAGGCTCCTCTGTCCATGGAATTCTCCAGGACTGGAGTGGGTTGCCATTTCCTTTTCCAGAGGATCTTCCCAACCGAGGGGTGGAATCTGGGTCTCCTGCCTTGCAAGCACATTCTTTACCATCTGAGCTATGAGGGGAGTGTTTTAGAGGTCTATTCAAAGGCACACTGTTTTGGGAAAATGTCACAATGTCTACTGATAGTCCTTAATTCTAGTCATTTTCTGAGTGGGATAGTCTCTGCACAGCTGATATTCCTGAATTTGAACTTTTGTAATAATGTGCCCAGTTATGGGAGCTTGGATGGAAATACAGAGTTTGAAGTTTTGGGGGGTTACAAAATCCCAAGTGGTATGGCCTATGAAATATGAGCCAGAATAGTGAGCAATGATGGAGATGTTACTGAAAAATGTTGGTTCTTTTCTAAAGACGGTTCCTGTTTTCCTAAATACAGCTTAGAGTCTCTCTCCCTTATAGGCATAGAAAATTTTTCATAGATTTAAAGAAAAATACAACTAAGATTTCTATTCACTTTTATACTAAACAAACTGCATTCCTCTAAGCAATTTTCAGTCAAAAAGCATGCACTCCATTCTGTAGTACTACATCTCTACTCTTCTGCCTGCAGCTAACATTAGCGATGCTCTTTCTAAACTGGATGCAGAGCTCAGTTATCAGAATCCCCAGATGTACCAAGCCCTTGAAAAATGATGAGAACATGGGAGAACGTGGCAGGTACTGCTCCTTCTCTGGCTGGCTAGTTATTCTGGCTTTTAAATTCCTGAGAATGCCAAACTTATTCCACACTATTCATTTAACTTTTCTCTTCAATCTTCATCCATAAGAATGTCCATAGTTTAGATATTTGTTCATATCTTTGCTTTCTAAGATTCGTTTTGTTTTTAATAATCATAAAAGGGTCCATCCTTGGCTTATAAGAGTCAATGAATACATCAAGGGCAGGATTTAAAAATAACTAAACAATTTATTACCTCCCATGTCTAAGTATATTGATGCTAAGGTATTTACACAACACTGATGAAATGAATTATTCACAACCTGGACTGAAATATATGTGTTCAGAAAAATGTATCCGTAAAAATTATCTGTCTGTTGCTTCTATTTTTCCAAACATAATTAAGTACAGATGGAACCAAGCACAAGTAAGGTATAGTACTAATGTATGGTGACTTCCCTTTCTGTAATTTCTTCTTTTGGGTGATGTCCCCTTCTAAAATCAAAATAAGAGTTTATTAATGGTTATTTAACTATATTGAACAGAAAAATGGATACAATTTTTTTCTTTCTGTATAATATGCGTATATTTTTGTTCCTAGCTACTACAAAATTTCATAGCTTGCACCCTTCTCATGATTTTGGCAACCATTTCCTAACCCTGTTGGATCACTGTGTGGCAATCCCTCTGATACCAGCCCCCTACACTCCCGGTACATCACACAAGCCTTCTTATAAGTCTTTTCTTGCCTTGAAACAAGAAATATATTTAATTATTTCTTATTAAATACAGTCATATTCTTATTAAACAGACTCTTATTCAATAGTCATAATTTATTTCAGAAAACAATAGTTTATATAATTGAAAATTAAGTATATGTAAAAATTTTTAAAACATTGATATTTCATTAACACAAATAATTATTGGTGGGGTATTACATATAAATTTACATTTCAATGATTTTTATTTTTAAGCTGAGAAAAGTTTAAAAGGAATAAAAAAAACCTGCTGCTATAGAAAAAGAACCATGGTCTAAATGGTGTTATCAGTAAGAAAATTGTTTTACCATCAACTAATGAAAATAGTTGATCAAGGAGATCAAACCAGTCAATCTTAATGGAGATCAACCCTGAATATTCACTGGAAGTACAGAGGGTGAAGCTGAAGCTCCAATATTTTGGTCATCTGATGCAAACAGATGGCTCATTGGAACAGTCCCTGATGCTGGGAAGGAACAAAGGCAGAATGAGAAGAGGATGTCAAAGGATGAGATGACTGGATGGCATCACCAACGCAATGAACATGAACTTGGGCAAACTCTGGGAGATGTTAAGGGACAGGGAGGCCTGGCATGCTACAGTCCGTGGGGTTGCAAAGAGTCAGAACTGACTGGGTGATTGAACAACAACAAATGAACGTAACTATAAAAAACTTGGGAAAATATTTTCCATTTTAAGAGTCCCAGGAATTTCCAAACTCAATGAAAACATCCTAAGGACAAAGTTATCATAAATGAGTATTAATGTTGGTTTATTGTTATTCATCCTTCCATTTGAAAGCTTAGTTTATAGATTATTTTCTCTGAATATTTACTTGATAGAATATGAAACATTAATGGTATATAATGGACACACTCATGAAAAACACTACATTTGAACACCTATGAAATTTTAAAAGAAAAAAATCCCATGAACAGAAGAGCCTGGCAGGCTACTGGGATGACAATATTTATAGTGATAATTTTTATAAATATTATATAAGACCATATTTTTACTGTCATGATTAACTCATATTCATCTCTATATTCTTTAGTTTCTGCTTCAATATATTAATATAGTTAAAATGTCAATTAATAACTAGATGAGTGTTTTTAATATGCTTCTTTGAGTTTTTTGTTCTTGTAACGATACCAATATGGTCAAAACAGTTCAATTAATTAGCATTTGCTGCTGGTTCTATGTCGCTTCAGTCGTGTCTGACTCTGTGCGACCCCATAAACAGCAGCCCACCAGACTCCCCTGTCCCTGGGATTCTCCAGGCAAAAACACTGGAGTGGGTTCCCATTTCCTTCTCC
Organism: Ovis canadensis; assembly: GCF_042477335.2. Lineage (NCBI taxonomy): Eukaryota > Metazoa > Chordata > Mammalia > Artiodactyla > Bovidae > Ovis > Ovis canadensis. The sequence continues at coordinate 141,229,312 of NC_091245.1, forward strand.
AATGCATGAAAGTGAAAAGTGAAAGTGAAGTCACTCAGTCCTGTCAGACCCTCAGCGACCCCATGGACTGCAGCCTTCCAGGCTCCTCCGTCCATGGGATTTTCCAGACAAGAGTACAGAGTGGGGTGCCACTGCCTTCTCTGAATTAGCTTTTAATTACCAGTTATTTAATTCATTTGTAATGCATTCAAAAACAAACAAACAAAAAAAATCACTAAAAAAGTCATTACAAACTATTGCAAATATGTAGGTTTAAATTAGGCTTCCCTGGTGGCTTACTATTTCTTATCATTACAAAGAACAAAACTTGAATATCACAAAACACATGAACAAACAAATTGGGTGAAAGAAAAACAAAGCCTCTAATATAGAAGGAAGAGAAAAGAAAAAAACAAATACATAAATTCAGAGTAATCAATTCCAGTAAATTCAAAGTAATTGCTTGTAAAGCTTCGCTTCACTGGCTAATGTTGTTGTTCATTGACTAATGTTGCTAAGTTGTGCTTGATTCTTTACAACCCTACGGATTGCAGCTCTCCAGGCTTCCCTGTCCTTCACTAACTCCAGGTGTTTGCTACAATTCCTGTTCACTAAGTTGGTGATACTTTCTAACCATCTCATCCTCTGCCTCCCCCTTCTACTTTTGTCTTTAATTTTTCCAAGCATCTGGGTCTTTTCCAGTGAGTCAGCTCTTCACTTCAGGTAGCCAAAGTATTGGAGCTTCAGCCTCAGGATCAGTCCTTCCAGTGAATATTCTGGGTTGATTTCCTTTAGAATTGACTGGTTTCACTGGCTATAATCTCTGCATATGCTTTCATCTGATTAAAAAAAAAAAAAGTTGAAAATGAAACTAGCCAATGATAAAGTAGGATTAAAAAAGAAAAAATTAAAAAAAAAAACCTGTAAATTCCTGTGGTAGTAATACAAACTTTGATAAGTCAAGAAACATTCTTCCAGAACAGAGCTCCTTAACTTTAGCACTACTGACAATTTTGGTCAATGATCTGTTATGGAGGCTGCCCTGTGACTATCAGAATGAACGTATGGTAATATACTTGACATCTACCTTCTAGATGTCAGTATATAGAAGAAATTGCCTTATTCACCAATTCCTATGAGAGCCCAAACTGTCTCCAGATGTTGCCAAAAGTCCTCTAGGGGGAAATCATACCCTTTGAGAATCATTAACGTAGACAATTCTATAATCAAAGCTATGGTTTTTCCAGTAGTCTTGTATGAATGTGAGAGTGGTACCATAAAGAAGATTGACCATTGAAGAATCATGCTTTTGAACTGTGATGTTGGAGGAGACTTGTATGCTAAAACTGAAGCTCCAGTACTTTGGCCACCTGATGCAAAGAGTCGACTCATTGGAAAAGACCCTGATGCTGGGAAAGATTGAAGGCAGGAGGAGAAGGGGACAACAGAGGATGAGATGGTTGGATAGCATCACTGACTTGATGGACATGAGTTTGAGCAAGCTCTGGGAGATAGTGAAGGACAGGGAAGCCTGATGTGCTGCAGTCCCTAGGGTGGCAAAGAGTTGGACACTAGTCAGTGACTGAACAATGACAAGGTACACAATAGAGCTCTGCTATACTACACAAGGACCTTAGAATGAAAAGTAAACGAAACTGAATCGCAGTCATGTTCAATTCTTTGTTATCCCATAGACTGTATCTTCTGTCCATAGAATTCTCCAGACAAGAATACTAGAGTAGATAGCCATTCCCTTTTCCAGGGGATCTTCCTGACCCTGGGACCAAACCTGGAACTCCTGCATTTCAGGCAGATTCATTACTGTCTGAGCCACCAGGGAAGCTCTTAGTATAAAATGCACGACATAATTCTGTTAAGTCAGAGATTACTTACATATTTATGCAATTATTTGCAGTTTACTGAAAGTGAAGGCAAGAATATCTTATTTCCTGGCACTGTGTTAAAAAAGCTTGTAAAGTTTTAAAGGAATTATTGATTTTTAAATCCTGCTTTTCCTGAATTTACATATTTGAGAGCTATGGCAAGTAACAGAGTGATACACTTAGTAAAAACTAATGTGCTGAAAATTTGAGGCAGGATTGTGTTTCATTCAGGGTGAAAGTTAGTGATTATCATTGTCAATTATTCTAACACTATAACTTGAAATACCTCTGTAAGGAAATATTAAATTATTTACTGCTTCTCAAAAAATAAATTAAGAATCAAAGAAAAGTGGTATCTATTTCAATAAAACTCTTTGACTGTATTTACTAAATTTATTTTCTATTGTAACATATAATTTTCCTCAGCTTCATATTGTATGCCCAGAACTCTCCAAAGAGCCATATTCCTTCTCTTTTTCTGTTTCATGTCATTCTTCCCTAGCGGATAAGGTATGACTTTGTTGATGGGTGGGCAGAAAGTGAGCCTGGGGAGATAGATCAGCCCTTTCTCTCTACATATTCCTACCAACAAGCATGGACTTTCTTCCTAACAACTTAAAACCTACAAGAGTTGTGGGATAGGCCTGTGATTATCCAGCTGTTTAAATGACTGACTGGATGTCTACCTAGTATAGAGATAATATATTTGTAAGCAGAAATATCTATATAGGGAAAAAAAGTGCCAAGTTTTAGCTGGTCTCCATGTCTAACAATTGGTTTTGAACAGAAAACAGAGTATTCTGTATTGAATTTTAAATGATTATGAGAACGTCTCTGTGGCGGAGACTTGGAGCTTCATAATATCTAGCTGCGGAGTACTGCATAGTTAGGCATGAGGCATGGTTCAGTCAGGTAATGGAAGATAGAAAACTAATGTGCCTTATATCTAAAAACCAAAGTTAAAAATGTTCCTTCAATGTCTTAGAATGTAAACCATGCATTGACTAAGACCATGGTGTTTGAGAAAACTGCAGGGAAGATTCAGAATATTGGTGTGTGTTGGCTGCTTTTGGCTACTGTGAGAAAAGCCCTACAAGAGAGATGATTTTGATGTAGAGACAGATTGGAACACAAGAGCTTTGATAAGTAAAACATTGTAAACTGCCTGAACACCCCATTTCTGGAGACTACATAGCAAGGCCAAAGAAGTTATGAACCTCAAAACTGTGGTCTTAGTAGTATATGAGACTTAAGCTTTATGAAACTCTGGAACCTGGAGAAAGGGATTGTATTAAGGTGCTGTCTTTTAATCAAAGCCCATGGCTTTAGATAGCTTCAACAGCAATAGAGACTTTGGAGGCAAGGTGGCCAATGATTCCATCTTGCCCAGGACACAAGGAGCCCTGAGATGCAATTTTTCCATTTAAAAATCATGTCAGCTTTGGCCAATGAGAGGGAACTAAAAATCCCTGGATAGAGCTCAAACAACCATAATTATATATTAATCTTCAAGTTTAAAAAGTAAGTCTAAACTAGATGATTTTTAGTGACATGATGTGGCCAAAGTAAAAGTGCTCTTGGCAAGCCAGTTTTGAGTTGCTTTCCTGGGAGTTGTCCTTGAAGAATCAACTTCCCCAGATTCTACTGTTGCAGGGAGTAAGCCAACTTTGACTCCATGTCGGAACTGTTTTCTGTGACTTGGTTTTCATTTCTTTTGTTATTATAATCATATGGAATGGTTTGCCTCAAAGAATCCTGCCCCTCTGCCTGGCTGTTAAGCTAGAGTGCCTTTGTTCAGACCCCTGTCCACCTGTGGATGGCAGGAAGGAAGAAATTAACACATCCCCTTCCTGAGGCTTGCCATTCTAGGAGATGTTTGCAAAATCAATGGCCTTTTTACTTTGCTTCCTCACCTCCCTTTGTCTCTGATCTATAAAAGAATCTGGTATCCAGACACCAATAAGATGGTTATTTTGGAGTGCTAGCCTGCCATCTTCATGGTCTGCTGCCTCTCCAATTAAAGTCTCTTCTTTCCCTCAACACCTCATCTCTTGGATTCATTGACCTGTTGTGTGGTGAGCAGAGCAAGCTTAGACTTGGTAACACTATGTCTAGTTTAATGTCAGGAGCCACATGTGATTGCTGAGCTCTTGAAATGTTAAAATGTGGGGATTACAAATTGAGACATATTTTAAATGTGAAAAATACAATATATAAACTACAGTACTAAAAATAATGCAAAATATCTCATTCATATATTTATACTGATTATTTGCTGAAATAATTTTTTTTTTATATATTGGGTTAAATATATTATAAGAACTTAATGTTACCTGATTCTTTTTATGCTTTAATGTGATTACTAGGTAACTTAAAATTCTAGATGTGGCATAAATTATATTTCTATTGGATAACACTGTGCTAGACATTCTAATGATATTTTTTAGCTCATAATCTCCTGTTAAATTCTAAAATTCCTCTGCTAGTAATTGATAGGCTTACATAATACTCTTCTCATTTCAAATCTGAAAACTATTTTTGAAGCTTCTTCAAAAATTATCACTTGAAAAGAAACTCATTTCCAATTTAAAAAAAAATCACTCAAAATAGTATGAAAGTCATATCTCATTGCCTAAGATGTAAATACAATGCATACATAGATGTAGTTAAACCACACAGATGTTCATTGCATATGTGAGTTTTGAAACCTCCTGATGGGCTAAATAAATTACATAAATTAGTACTGTTAATTACTCTCCAAAGGGCAATGTCAAAATGATAGATGGATAGCTCTGATTATTGAATGTTCTCTGTCAAGCATAGAAGAATGAATTTGATCAATATAACCAGAGTGATTTTTTTGAGGTACACAGTGCTTTGATCAATATTTTCCTCTGGGCTTTTTCTTCTTTCTTAGTTTTCTCTTATGATAATCATTAAAATAAACAGCTCACCATAATCTACTAATTGTTAAGCTAGATTTTGGAATAATCTTCATTAAAAAAGAAATGAAATGGTAATATCACTAATTAGCATCATGCTGCTGCTGCTACTAAGTCGCTTCAGTCGTGTCCGACTCTGTGCGACCCCGTAGATGGCAGCCCACTAGGCTCCCCCGTCCCTGAGATTCTCCAGACTAGAACACTGGAGTGGGTTGCCATTTCCTTCTCCAATGCATATTAGTGAAAAGTAAAAGTGAAGTCGTTCAGTCGTGTCTGACTCTTAGCCACCCCATGGACTGCAGCCTACAGGCTCCTCCATCCATGGGATTATCCAGGCAAGAGTACTAGAGTGGGGTGTCATTGCCTTCTCCAAATTAGCATCATACTTATTCTATTATCATTATCCATAGCCTTTTGTTTTTATCCATTCAATTCTTCTTTTTTTTTAGCATAGGAAATCACAAACGTTACAATGTAACAAACGTGCCTTAACTCTTGCTTGTCATATATTTGTCAGGGAAAATTTTCAATCACTTTTTCCTGAACACAATGCATATCATTTTATAGACAACAATTCATGATCTGTTGACAATTTATGAACCTCTGAAAAAAAATATGATGCTAATGGGTTAATGCATAACAAATGAGAAAAGGATTTATCAGCTGGCTGGAAAAGGATGAGTGTCCTAAGTGATAGCAGAGGAAGAAAGAATTGACATATTTTCCATATGACCATTGTTGAAACCCAGTTCTCCTAGGCTAAGGAAGTATAGCCCACAAGTTAAAACCAACATGCAACATACTGAAGAGGTAGCGATTCAGTCCAGGAGCTAGAATGGCAACTATGAGTGATCTTGCTAGATGAAAAATCGGTTCCAAAGAAATTTACTCATTATAGGAACAGCAAGAGAGATGCAATATTCTGTGAGATCTTCTTGACTGGTAAGTGGGTTACAGAATTTTATTTGTATCAAATCCTTGAAGTTTTATTTGGGTGAATGAGGGATGGTGTGTATATTGCACTAGATGGTGGAACAAACTTGAGTAAAATAGATAGGCACTTACTAAGACATGGGGCTTTCCTGGTGGCTAAAGTGGTATAGAAATATCCCTGCATTGCAGAAGATCCAAGTTTGATCCTGGATTGGGAAGATACCCTGGAGAAGGGCATGGCCACCCATTTTAGTATCCTTGACTGGAGAATCCCCATGGACAGAGAAGCCTGGTGGGCTAAGGACCACAGAGTCAGACACAACTGAGTGACTAAGTGCAGTTTTACTAAGACATACAAAAAGGAAAAAGTCCCTCTTGTTCTTATTCTTTACCATCCACATTACCCACAGATACTTTATTTCTACTTCTGTTGAGTTTATTTTTTCCCTCATACCAAGCAACTATTTGACTATAGCTGGGTTCCTACAATTGGATTTAGTTCTTATCCTATCTATGTGAGAGTGACATCAAATCCCATGGAATCCCTCAGAAGAAATGGAGTAGCCATCATCGTCAGCAAAAGAGTCTGAAATGCAGTACTTGGATACAATCTCAAAAACGACAGAATGACCTCTGTTCACTTCCAAGGCAAACCATTCAATATCACAGTAATCCAAGTCTATACCCCAACCAGTAATGCTGAAGAAGCTGAAGTTGAACAGTTCTATGAAGACGTACAAGAACTTTTAGAACTAAAACCCAAAAAAGATGTCCTTTTCATTATAGAGGACTGGAATGCAAAAGTAGGAAGTCAAGAAACGCCGGGAGTAACAAGTAAATTTGGCCTTGGAATGTGGAATGAAGCAAGGCAAAGACTAATAGAGTTTTGCCAAGAAAATGCACTGGTCATAGCAAACACCCTCTTCCAACAACACGAGAGAAGACTCTACACATGGACATCACCAGATGGTCAACACTGAAATCAGATTGATTATATTCTCTGCAGCCAAAGATGGAGAAGCTCTATACACCCAACAAAAACAAGACCAGGAGCTGACTGTGGCTCAGATCATGAACTCCTTATTGCCAAATTCAGACTGAAATTGAAGAAAGCAGGGAAAACCGCTAGACCATTCAGGTATGACCTAAATCAAATCCCTTATGATTATACAGTGGAAGTGAGAAATAGATTTAAGGGCCTAGATCTGATAGATAGAGTGCCTGATGAACTATGGAATGAGGTTCATGACATTGTACAGCAGACAGGGATCAAGACCATCCCCATGGAAAAGAAATGCAAAAAAGCAAAATGGCTGCTGGGGAAGCCTTACAAATAGCTGTGAAAAGAAGAGAAGCGAAAAGCCAAGGAGAAAAGGAAAGATATAAGCATCTGAATGCAGAGTTCCAAAGAATAGCAAGAAGAGATAAGAAAGTCTTCTTCAGCGATCAATGCAAAGAAATAGAGGAAAACAACAGAATGGGAAAGACTAGAGATCTCTTCAAGAAAATTAGAGATACCAAAGGAACATTTCATGCAAAGATGGGCTCAATAAAGGACAGAAATGGTATGGACGTAAAAGAAGCAGAAGATATTAAGAAGAGGTTGCAAGAATACACAGAAGAACTGTACAAAAAAGATCTCCACGACCTAGATAATCATGATAATGTGATCACTAATCTAGAGCCAGACATCTTGGAATGTGAAGTCAAGTGGGCCTTAGAAAGCATCACTATGAACAAAGCTGGTGGAGGTGATGGCATTCCAGTTGAGCTGTTTCAAATCCTGAAAGATGATGCTGTGAAAGTGCTGCACTCAATATGCCAGCAAGTTTGGAAAACTCAGCAGTAGCCCCAGGACTGGAAAAGGTCAGTTTTCATTCCAATCCCAAAGAAAGGCAATGCCAAAGAATGCTCAAACTACCGCACATTTGCACTCATCTCACATACTAGTAAAGTAATGCTCAAAATTCTCCAAGCCAGGCTTCAGCAATATGTGAACCGTGAACTCCCTGATGTTCAAGCTGGTTTTAGAAAAGGCAGAGGAACCAGAGATCAAATTACCAACATCCACTGGATCATGGAAAAAGCAAGAGAGTTCCAGAAAAACATCTATTTCTGCTTGATTGACTATGCCGAAGCCTTTGACTGTGTGGATCACAATAAACTGTGGAAAATTCTGAAAGAGATGGGAATACCAGACCACCTGACCTGCCTCTTGAGAAATCTCTATGCAGGCCAGGGAGCAACAGTTAGAAGTGGACATGGAACAACAGACTGGTTCCAAACAGGAAAAGGAGTATGTGAAGGCTGTATATTGTCACCCTGCTTATTTAACTTCTATGCAGAGTACATCATGAGATACGCTGGACTGCAAGAAACACAAGCTGGAATCAAGATTGCCAGGAGAAATATCAATAACCTCAGATATGCAGATGACACCACCCTTATGGCAGAAAGTGAAGAGGAGCTAAAAAGCCTCTTGATGAAAGTGAAAGAGGAGAGAGAAAAAGTTGGCTTAAATCTCAACATTCAGAAAACGAAGATCATGGCATCTGGTCCCATCACTTCATGGGAAATAGATGGGGAAACAGTGGAAACAGTGTCAGACTTTATTTTTGGGGGGCTCCGAAATCACTGCAGATGGTGACTTCAGCCATGAAATTGAAAGACGCTTACTCCTTGGAAGAAAGGTTATGAGCAACCTAGATAGTATGTTCAAAAGCAGAGACATTATTTTGCAGAGTAAGGTCTGTCTAGTCAAGGCTATGGTTTTTCCAGTAGTCAATTATGGATGTGAGAGTTGGACTGTGAAGAAGGCTGAGCACCAAAGAAGTGATGGTTTTGAACTGTGGTGTTGGAGAAGACTCTTGAGAGTCCCTTGGACTGCAATGAGATCCAACCTGTCCCTTCTGAAGGAGATCAGCCCTGGGATTTCTTTGAAAGGATTGATGCTAAAGCTGAAACTCCAGTACTTTGGCCACCTCATGCGAACAGTTGACTCACTGGAAAAGACTTTGATGCTGGGAGGGATTGGGGGTAGGAGAAGAAGGGGACAACCGAGGATGAGATGGCTGGATGACATCACTGACTCGATGAACATGAGTCTGAGTGAACTCCGGGAGTTGGTGATGGACAGGGAGGCCTGGCGTGCTGTGATTCATGCGGTCGCAAAGAGTCAGACACGACTGAGAGACTGAACTGAACTGAAAGCAACTTAATGTCTCTCTGTGTCCAGCCCTCCTCCTGTGTTCTGACTCTCTTATTTTCCTGTATTCTTTATCCTTGTATCTCTATGACAGACAGTGATATATACTGTATATTGATCTTAAAAGATTGAAAGTGTTAATTGTTCAGGGGTATCTGACTCTTTGCAACCCCATGAACTGTAGCCCGCCAGGCTCCTCTGTCCATGGAATTTTCCAGACAAGAATTTTCAAATGGATTGTCATTTCTTTCCTCAGGGGATCTTCTCAACCCAGGGATTGAAGCTATGTCTCCTGCACTGCAGGCGGATTCTTTATCTCTGAGCCACCAGGGACCGTATTTTGTCCTGGTCCTTGTTCTTGTCACAGAGCTCCCAAGAACTTTGAAATTTCCTAAGTTATAAGCGAAATAAAGATATCCTTTGTTATTAGTAGCAACCTCTTTTCATCCACACCTGAGTTTATGTTAATGAGGTGGCTTGGAAATTCTCTAAGTTTGGGGATTTTTTGCTAGGGGAACCACAAAGGTGATTGGGACTTTCAGCCTAGCCCCCATTGTCTGACCCCCAGGGAGGAGAGAGGGGCTGGAGATTGACTTAATCCCTAAAAGCCAGTAACTTCATTGAACATACCTACATAATAGAGCCTCCATAAAAACTCCAGATGAAACTGTGGGTCAGAGAGTTTCTAGGTGAATAAACTGGAGATGGGAAGGCAATGTGCCTGGAGTCTGAGCCTCTTCCTACGTACCATATGCATCTTTTCCATTCAACTCTCCTTGAGTTATATCCTTTTATAATAACTGGTCATCAAACACATAAATTCTTCTTGAGTTCTGTGACAAGCATTAGCAAATTAATTGAACCCAAAGGGAAAGATTGAAGGCAGGAGAAGAAGGGAACAAGAGAGGATGAGATGATTGGATGGCATCATGGTTCAATGGACAGGAGTTTGAGCAAGCTCTGTGAGTTGGTGATGGACAGGGAAGCCTGGCATGCTATAATCCATGGGTTTTCGAAGAGTTGGATATGACTGAGTGGCTAAACAGATTTATGGAGGTCTTGGGTACAGTTAACTTATATCGGTAGTCAGAAGTACATGGGCGATTGCAACCACAAGATTGGCATTTGAAGTATGTGCCTGTGAGTGTCGTGGGGTGGGTCGTTTTGTTTTGATCTTCAGTTCAGTTCAGTTTAGTCACTCAGTCATGTCCGACTCTGTGACCCCATGAATCACAGCACGCCAGGCCTCCCTGTCCATCACCAACTCCCGGAGTTCACTCAGACTCATGTTCATCGAGTCAGTGATGTCATCCAGCCATCTCATCCTCGGTTGTCCCCTTCTTCTCCTACCCCCAATCCCTCCCAGCATCAAAGTCTTTTCCAGTGAGTCAACTGTTCGCATGAGGTGGCCAAAGTACTGGAGTTTCAGCTTTAGCATCAATCCTTTCAAAGAAATCCCAGGGCTGATCTCCTTCAGAAGGGACAGGTTGGATCTCATTGCAGTCCAAGGGACTCTCAAGAGTCTTCTCCAACACCACAGTTCAAAACCATCACTTCTTTGGTGCTCAGCCTTCTTCACAGTCCAACTCTCACATCCATAATTGACTACTGGAAAAACCATAGCCTTGACTAGACAGACCTTACTCTGCAAAATAATGTCTCTGCTTTTGAACATACTATCTAGGTTGCTCATAACCTTTCTTCCAAGGAGTAAGCGTCTTTCAATTTCATGGCTGAAGTCACCATCTGCAGTGATTTCGGAGCCCCCCAAAAATAAAGTCTGACACTGTTTCCACTGTTTCCCCATCTATTTCCCATGAAGTGATGGGACCAGATGCCATGATCTTCGTTTTCTGAATGTTGAGATTTAAGCCAACTTTTTCTCTCTCCTCTTTCACTTTCATCAAGAGGCTTTTTAGCTCCTCTTCACTTTCTGCCATAAGGGTGGTGTCATCTGCATATCTGAGGTTATTGATATTTCTCCTGGCAATCTTGATTCCAGCTTGTGTTTCTTGCAGTCCAGCGTATCTCATGATGTACTCTGCATAGAAGTTAAATAAGCAGGGTGACAATATACAGCCTTCACATACTCCTTTTCCTGTTTGGAACCAGTCTGTTGTTCCATGTCCACTTCTAACTGTTGCTCCCTGGCCTGCATAGAGATTTCTCAAGAGGCAGGTCAGGTGGTCTGGTATTCCCATCTCTTTCAGAATTTTCCACAGTTTATTGTGATCCACACAGTCAAAGGCTTCGGCATAGTCAATCAAGCAGAAATAGATGTTTTTCTGGAACTCTCTTGCTTTTTCCATGATCCAGTGGATGTTGGTAATTTGATCTCTGGTTCCTCTGCCTTTTCTAAAACCAGCTTGAACATCAGGGAGTTCACGGTTCACATATTGCTGAAGCCTGGCTTGGAGAATTTTGAGCATTACTTTACTAGTATGTGAGATGAGTGCAAATGTGCGGTAGTTTGAGCATTCTTTGGCATTGCCTTTCTTTGGGATTGGAATGAAAACTGACCTTTTCCAGTCCTGGGGCTACTGCTGAGTTTTCCAAACTTGCTGGCATATTGAGTGCAGCACTTTCACAGCATCATCTTTCAGGATTTGAAACAGCTCAACTGGAATGCCATCACCTCCACCAGCTTTGTTCATAGTGATGCTTTCTAAGGCCCACTTGACTTCACATTCCAAGATGTCTGGCTCTAGATTAGTGATCACATTATCATGATTATCTAGGTCGTGGAGATCTTTTTTGTACAGTTCTTCTGTGTATTCTTGCAACCTCTTCTTAATATCTTCTGCTTCTTTTACGTCCATACCATTTCTGTCCTTTATTGAGCCCATCTTTGCATGAAATGTTCCTTTGGTATCTCTAATTTTCTTGAAGAGATCTCTAGTCTTTCCCATTCTGTTGTTTTCCTCTATTTCTTTGCATTGATCGCTGAAGAAGACTTTCTTATCTCTTCTTGCTATTCTTTGGAACTCTGCATTCAGATGCTTATATCTTTCCTTTTCTCCTTGGCTTTTCGCTTCTCTTCTTTTCACAGCTATTTGTAAGGCTTCCCCAGCAGCCATTTTGCTTTTTTGCATTTCTTTTCCATGGGGATGGTCTTGATCCCTGTCTGCTGTACAATGTCATGAACCTCATTCCATAGTTCATCAGGCACTCTATCTATCAGATCTAGGCCCTTAAATCTATTTCTCACTTCCACTGTATAATCATAAGGGATTTGATTTAGGTCATACCTGAATGGTCTAGCGGTTTTCCCTGCTTTCTTCAATTTCAGTCTGAATTTGGCAATAAGGAGTTCATGATCTGAGCCACAGTCAGCTCCTGGTCTTGTTTTTGTTGGGTGTATAGAGCTTCTCCATCTTTGGCTGCAGAGAATATAATCAATCTGATTTCAGTGTTGACCATCTGGTGATGTCCATGTGTAGAGTCTTCTCTCGTGTTGTTGGAAGAGGGTGTTTGCTATGACCAGTGCATTTTCTTGGCAAAACTCTATTAGTCTTCGGGCTTCCCAGGTTGTGCTAGTTGTAAAGAACTCGCCTGACAGTGCCGGAGAAACAAGCTATATTCGTTTTGATCCCTGGTCAGGGAAATCAGGACACATAACAGATGGAGTTTCGATCCCTGGGTCAGGAAGATTCCTTGGAGGAAGTCATAGCAACCCATTCCAGTTATTCTTGCTTGGAGAATCCCATGGACAGAGAAGCCTGGCGGGCTACCATCCATAGTGTCACTTTAGCCCACCAAGCAAGAATAACTGGAATGGGTTGCCATGACTTCCTCCGGGGAATCTTCCTGACCCAGGGATCAAAACTCCATCTGTTATGTGTCCTGATTTTCCTGACCAGGGATCAAATTGAATATAGCTTGTTTCTCCGGCACTGTCAGGCGAGTTCTTTACAACTAGCACCACCTGGGAAGCCCAAAGTAGAGCTAACAATCTCATTATCTTACATGAGTAAGTGCACATGAGGAAAAGAATGCACAAAGATACTTTAAAAAGTACGAGAACATTTCCTCTAGTGTTACTGTAGTTTTCACATAATTCTTTTAAATAATGCATTAATTTATTTACTCAAGTTATACTTATTGACCATCTATCACTGACCCTCTTCTCCCCACCACACATCTGAATGTTCCAGGGAATAAGATAATTCTGAGATTGTTCTTTCCCTTTAGGTGCCTATACTTTTATTGGCTTACATTCAAAGAAACTGGCATTTATGTTCAGTTGTTAATTACTCATTTCCATTTCCATCTGTTTGGCTTAACATCATGAAGCACTTGCTTGCTTGCGGTCATTTTAAAATACACAGATTTGCACAAACTTGAATCATGTCTCATGATACTGATGTCACAGTCTGTACACACCTCTGAGTTGGTACTTGATGATTCTCATCCAGCCTGCTGGTTCCAAGTTAGCACTAATTCTATTTAGGTTATCTTCCTAGAAATTGTGAAAGTGAAAGTGAAGTCGCTCAGTCGTGTCCGACTCTTTGCGACCCCAGGGACTGTAGCCTACCAGGCTCCTCCCTCCATGGGATTCTCCAGGCAAGAGTACTGGAGTCGGTTGCCATTTCCTTCTGAAGTTTTGTTTAACTTGACAATGAGCTAAACACACAAAGGCATCTGTTATTTACTTTTTGAGTTAGATCCTTCCTTCTTTTAAACCTTTTACAGGTTATTCCATTTGTGCTCAGTCACTCAGTTGTGTCCAACTCTTTGGGACTCCATGGACTATAGCCCACCAAGCTCTTCTGTCCATGAAATTTTTCAGGCAAGAATACTGGAGGGGGTTGCCATTTCCTCCTCCAGGGGATCTTCCTGACCCAAAGATTGAACCTGTGTCTCTTGCATCTCCTGCATTAGCAAGTGGATATTTTTTTTTAATCACTATGCCACCTAGGAAGCCCCCCCCGCCCCGCCCTTAATCTTAACTATAAGCCCGAGAAGGCCAATTTCACTGAGTTAGTTGGTAAGATCAATGTAGGTGTTTAATGATAAGAAGAATATCATAAATGATTTGAGTTAATGAACATGTAATCCATTGATTAACAGGTTTTTTAGATAATTACATACGCATTTCTAGGCTTCCCTGGTGGCTCAGCAGTAAAGAATTTGAGTGTGGGGAAGACACAGTTTCTATCTCTGGATTGGGAAAATCCCTTGGAGAAGGAAATGGCAACCCCCTCCAGCATTCTTGCTTGGGAAATCCTATGGACAGAGGAGCCTAGTGGGCTACAGTCCATAGGGTGGCAAAGACTGAGCATGCAGCACACAAATATGCTTCTAATTTAAAGTAGTTTTTCACAAAAAGTGTCAGATTTAAAGATCAGTATCACTATAAAAATGTTTTGTTTTAATTTCCTTCTGAACTCTCATGACTGTTAATATAATATTATGTTGAGCTTTGAATACTACAGCAGTATTCTGCTTAAACTCACCCTTCTTTCTCTTTCTCTACATATTCTCATACACACACACACCCTCCCTCAGCCTTTACAAAATTCTACTCCATTTCCTGAGTACTGAAAAGCTAAATGATTTATGAATTCACTTTTTGAGAAGTATCTTTTTTCCTTTGGGTACCTACTATGATGGAAAACATTTTTGAGATAATTTTATTTTTGTTTTGGAATTAAAGTTTAAGATTACTGACATAATGTGAGAGATTTTAAAGTCATTTTTAGAAACATTAGGCTCAAACTCTCTTTGTGTGAAATTACACTATGAATGAATCCACTTGACTACTTGAAAGAATATTTCCACTAAATATTATATACTTCTGTAGAGAACTAGAAACATTATTTTGCCCTGTTTGATCCTTGAGAGTATATTCTCTATGGCCCAATTGATTTCTCAGGATTCTCTCTTTTTTAGAAGGGTATGTCAGCTCTCAAGTGTCCACTAATTCTTTTTATCTGGTGTGGTCTCTTTAAAACCTGCAAGTATGTTTGGGTTATCAGATCTCCTTTTAAATGCTGCCATTCATCTGTTCAATTTAATGCTTGCTCAGGAGGAGTTGCAGTATTGACTAAAGTCTATGCCACAATGTAGCCTGGAAAATGAGAAAAGAAAGAAAGGCAGGCCCAGGCTAAGTATACCATTAACTCTGCCTAAGACTCCGACACATCAATAGCACATTAAACCTAATCATGTTTTATACAGTTAGTCAACCACAGAAAAGAATAATCAGAGATATTTATTCAGAGAGAAACACATTCAGTCTTTCAAACACTTGCTATTCTTTTCACCCTTGAAAATGATGTGTCCTGATTAGTTTTCATCTGGAAGATGCGTTTTTTGCTCTTAAAAATTAAAACATGCCCTACTTGAAAGAATAGAAATACAAGAAAAAAGATGTCACTTTTGCCTTGTACAATGCTTAAAAAATTCTTATTAAACAGAAATAAATAGACTAAGGACATTCTTACTGGCAGATAATATTATTGTGTTATATATTGATTGAAGAGGAATGAAAATGTGGCCCCTTTTCAATATTCTATGGAACAGACCTACTTTATACTTGTTAATACCCAATTAAGTCTCAAAGCAGTAAAACTTGTTTTTTATTTACAGTAGCTATTATAGAAGAAATTCACCAAAATGATACTTATGTTGACAGCCTGTAGTGAAGAACAACAAAAAATGTTCATGCTGAGGCACTTCAGTCATGTCCAACTTTGTAACCATATGGACTGTAGTCTGCCAGGCTCCTCTCTTCATGGAATTATCCAGGCAAGAATATCAGAGTGGGTTGCCATGTCCTCCTCCAGGGGATCTTCCCAACCCAGAGATCAAACCCATGTCTATTACATCTCCTGCATTGGCAAGCAGGTTCTTTACAACTAGCAACACCTGGGAAGTTGTAATGAGTATATACACACACAGATATATACACACACACACACATATACACACATGCATATATATGACTTCCTGTGCAGCAAGGTTCAACCACTGCTTAAAGAAAATATAGGTATTCTGTGAGCTGTAATGACTTATTATTTCACTAAAATATTTTCTCAATTCTCAGAAATAATCAATACATATGATGCTTTCCATTTCAGGTTTTTCAAGTCATTTTTCCTATACTATTGACAGTTGCCACCTCTAACCAAATAAATGACCAAAACCTAATAGAATGTTTTGAAACTGACAGACTTAGAGCATAATGGCATCAGATTCTCTTTCCTCTTATAGACAAATAGAAGTTACAGAAACAATACAGAAAATAGTTTAACGTATCACTGATGGTTTATGAATATCAGCTGAACTGGTACAGGAATCTTCCACTTGCTTCAGGCACACACACACATATGGAGGAAACGCACATGTGCGCGTGATAAAGTTAAACTTGCCACTAGAAAAGAAAGCATTCTCAATACAAGAAACAATGGATTCAAAATCATAAAAATCAAGAACGGTTAAAGTCTAAGAACTCATAAGAGAAGCAGAGATGCATGCACAAGTTTATGAGCAAAGTCTGGAGTTTGCAAATTAAAGCCTTTTGGGAAGAACCTGTTTTCTAGTGCTTGGAATAATGGAATAAAACTACCCTGAATATCAGAATTCCTAGGGACTGAAGAAAAAAGCTCCCTTCAGATAAGTTTAGGAAAGCAGCAAGCATATTTGTGATGCATCTTTCATAGAGGGAAATTACAGGAAAAAATTGTCTGCAAGAATTAGGAAATGCCTTCCTGAGTTGCCCATGGTTGTTAACCATAATAATGAATGATATCTTAATTAATTATTTTCCTAATGCTTATTTGTGTGTGTGCAAGAGTGCTAATATACCCAGAAAAGTAGCTGGATTTTCTAAATATTTTAGTAGTTTGCAGATTCTCCTTGACCATTTTTTATGGAGACAAGCATAATTCTATGAAAATAAGAACAATTTTTTTTAATTTTTGTATTTTTTCCTCTTTCTGGGAAATTAGATAGTACTTCTATACAATTTTGAATAAAAGATATGGTAATAGGAATTCTTAACTTGCACCTGACCTTATATTTCACTACTATTATTACTGTGTGCAATAAAATTTTCATTCTGCTATATTTTGGACATGCATTTGAATGTCACACATATTACAAATTCAAATCTCAAAATTGGCAAGCATAGTACTAAAAAATACTTTCAATCATTTAAGAGTAAATTACTGATCTACTATTCTATTAACCCTTAATATAATATGCAAAATTATCCTATATAGACATAATAAAACTATCAAAATCAGGAAATTAATATGGATATATTTTCACTACCTGATCCTTAAATTCCATTCAAGTTTTAACAATTTTCTCCATACATTTATAGAAAAAGTATCCAGAATGAATCATGTCTTGAACTGTCTAGAACAGAGTCTGAGTCTTAATTTAACATTCATGACCTTAATACATTGAAATTTACAGCCAGATATTTTGTATACTACATTTTGAGTTGTCTGATTTTTTTCATAATTAGATTTAGGTTATGCATTTTCAGTAAGGATATAGTCATACTATTATTTTTTTTTCTTATTACATGGAGGACAGGGATGCAACTAAAATTCTACAGTGAATAGATCAGTTGCTCTCAACAAAAATTTTACCACCCCAAAATATCAATATTGCTATGAGTGAGAAATTCTCTCTGTTTTAAAGGCAAGAAATGATTATTAAGTCTGTATTCTCTTTCCTGAAGGTGACAAACCTGGGCCATCGTTCTTCTTAGCTCTTGGTTCTACCCATTCATATGTATCTCCATGTCTCCCATCCTCTGGCCATTTCTAAAGAGGACATTTATAACATATACCCTTCTCAGTGGACAAGCAAATTTCTCCAGCTATTCCCAATGTGGAAACAGAGGGTCTAGATGTCATTTTATATTTTGAATAGTCTGAGTTTGTTATGCCAGGCTGGCAGCATTTCCAACAGTACAGTTAATGTCAGTATTTTATATAGTAAATTGAGTATGCTCCATGTTCCAAGTATCAAACTCATAAGTCTTAATATTTTTAACTATATGAAAGTTATAATTTGCTATTCTAATTGGTAAGTAATTTAACAATATAAATGCATTTTAAATCAAGTAAAAATGTTTGAAAAGGTATCATGTGTACACATATATGTCTACATGGGTTTTTTTGTGTATATATATATATATATATATATACATACACACATATATATCACATGTCATATATATATCATATATAATGATACATACATCATTTATCATGTATATATAATATGTAATACATATGTGGGCATGCTCAGTCACTTCAGTTGGGTCTGACTCTTTGTGACCCTATGGACTATAGTCCACCAGGCTCCTCTGTCCATGGGATTCTCCAGGCAAAAATACTGGAGTGGGTTGCCATTTCCTCCTCTAGGCAATCTTCCTGAACTAGGACCAAACTCACGCTTACTGCATCTCCTGCATTACAGGAGGAGGATTCCTTACCGTTGAGCCACTGGGGAAGCCAGTACTTAAGAGTACCCATCAGGAAACACATTAGTATATTAAAATTCACCAAAGACTTCTCTGGTAGTCCAGTCAATGGTTAAGAATCTTTCTGTCAATGCAGGGGACATGGGTTCAATCTCTGGTCCGGGAAGATTCCACATGCCAGGAAGCAACAAACCCCGGGCTGCACAATAACTGAGCAAGAGAAGCCACTTCAATGAAAAGCCCATGCACAGCAATGAAGAGTAGCCCACACTCGCTGCAACTAGAGAAAACCCACGCAGAGAAATGAAGACCCAGCATAGCCGAAAATAAATATTTTTTTTAAAGGACACCAAAAAGAATCCTTTACTTTTTTTAAATCTGCAAAACTCTAAACAAAAAAATACTTGTATAATAAAATCATGTGTTGGGTTAAAAAAGACTGGAAAATATTCAATGTGCATGTTATCATATTCTGGCGGGAGTGGAGTCAATATTCTCACAGAGGTGGACTTCATCTCCTCTGACAGGCAAAGATAGTGAAGGATATTGATTAGAAGAGCTTAGGAGACTGACATTTATAGTAAAATAGATCAAATTTAATGAGAAGACTTCCTATGTATCAATAGGAGGCATAACCTTATCCCCAAATTAGTTAGGCACTATTGTGCAAAATTATTTAAAGTAGATTAAATGATTTATTGACTACACATAAATGTCTGGAAGAACATAAACATTAGTTTCCTCCTGGTGGGTTGTTTTCAGGATGTTGAACACATTTCTCTGTGTTTATGTCTTTCATACACCATAAGGTATAAAAAAAAAGGAAATAAACTTTATTGTATCAATTAAAAATTAATTTTGATTTTAGAATAAAATACAACCAAATTATATATCCAATCCTTAGATATAATTTTAAAATACGTTCCACAGTAAGTTCCTAATAATGTTTTCGGAAACTTGCCCCACTAACTATATTTCAGAAAAGTATTTTGAATATAGAGATGTAAGAAAATAAAATATTTATTAAGTTATTTGTTTCGCTCTAACCATAGTAGTTGCCAAGAATTCAGGTACAGTCTTTCTAGGCTTATACATTCACCAAATTAAAGAAAATTGATGCAGTGAATATCTTTCTTCTCTAACCACTGCTACTGCTGCTGCTAAGTCGCTTCAGTCATGTTCGACTCTGTGCGACCCCATGGACTGCAGCCTACCAGGCTCCTCCATCTAACCACTAAGATAAGTTAAAAATGGAATCAGTTCAGTTCAGTCACAGAGTCGTGTCCAACTCTTTGCGATTCCAGGGACTGCAGCAGGCCAGGCCTCCCTGTCCATTACCAACTCCCAGAGGTTACTCAAACTCAGTGATACCATCCAATCATCTCATCCTCTGTCATCCCTTTCTCCTCCCACCTTCAATCTTTCACAGCATCAGAGTATTTTCCAATGAGTCAGTTCTTCACATCAGGAGGCCAAAGTATTGGAGTTTCAGCTTCAATATCAGTCCTTCCAGTAAACACTCAGGACTGATTGCCTTTAAGATGGACTGGTCAGATCTCCCTTGCACTCCAAGGGACTCTCAAGAGTCTTCAACAGCACAGTTCAAAGACATCGTCAATTCTTCAATGCTCAGCTTTCTTTATAGTCCAGCTCTCACATTCATACATGACTACTGGAGAAACCAAAGCTTTGACTAGATGGACCTTTGTTGGCAAAGTAATGTCTGCTTTTTAATATGCTGTCTAGGTTGGCCAAAACTGTTCTTCCAAGGATCGAGTGTCTTTCAATTTCATGACTGCAATCACCAGCTGCAGTGATTTTGGAGCCCCCCAAAATAAAGTCTATCACTATTTCCCTGTTTCCCCTTCTATTTGCCATGAAGTGATGGGACCAGATGCCATGATCTTTGTTTTCTGAATGTTGAGGTTTAAGGAACTTTTTCACTCTCCTCTTTCACTTTTATCAAGAGGCTCTTTAGTTGTCTTTGCTTTTTGCCATTAAGGTGGTGTCATCTGCATATCTGAGGTTATTGATATTTCTCCCAGTAATCTTGATTCAAGCTTGTACTTCATCTAGCCCAAAATTTCTCATGGTGTACCTGCATATAAGATAAATAAGCAGAGTGACAATAACAGCCTTGACAAACTCCTTTCCCAATGTGGAGCCAGTCTGTTGTTCCATGTCCGGTTTTAACTGTTGCTTCCTGACCTGCATAGAGGTTTCTCAAGAGGCAGGTCAGGTGGTCTGGTAGTCCTATCTCTTTCAGAATTTTCCACAGTTTATTGTGATCCACACAGCCAAAGGTGTTGGCACAGTCAATAGAGCAGAAGTAGATATTTTTCTGGACCTCTCTTGCTTTTTCAATGATCCAGCGAATGTTGGCACTTTGATCTCTGTTTCCCCTGCCTTTTGTAAATCCAGGTTTAACATCTAGACGTTCATGGTTCATGTACTATTGAAGCCTGGCGTGGAGAATTTTGAGCATTACTTTACTAGCATGTAAGATGAAGGCAATTGTGTTTAAGTCTGAGCATTCTTTGGCTTTGCCTTTCTTAGGGACTGGAATGAAAACTGGCCTTTTCCAGTCCTGTGGCCACTGCTGAGTTTTCCAAATTTGCTGACATATTGAGTGCAACACTCACAGCATCATCTTTTAGGATTTGAAATAGCTAAACTGGAATTCTGTCACCTCCATTCGCTTTGTTCTTAGTGATGCTTCATAAGGCCCACTTGACTTTGCATTCCAGAATGTCTGGCTCTAGTTGAGTAATCACACCATCATGATTATCTGGGTCATTGAGATCTTTTTTGTATAGTTCTTCTGTGTATTCTTGCCACCTCTTCTTAATATCTTCTGCCTCTGTTAGGTCCATACCATTTCTGTCCTTCATTGAACCCATCTTTGCATAAAATAGTGGCTTCCCTGATAGCTCAGATGGTAAAGTGTCTGCCTGCAGTGCAGGAGACCTGGGTTTGATCCTCGGGTTGGGAAGATCCCTTGGAGAAAGAAATGGCAACCCACTCCAGTACTCTTGCCTGGAAAATTCCATGGATGGAGGAGCCTGGTAGGCTACAGTCCATGGGATCGCAAACAGTGAGACACAAAAATGTTCTCTTTGTATCTCTAATTTTCTTGAAGAGATCACTAGACTTTCCCATTCTATTGTTTTCCTCTATTTCTTTGCACTGAACACTGAGGAAGGCTTTCTTATCTCTCCTTGCCATTCTTTAGAACTCTGCATTCAAATGGATATATCTTTCCTTTTCTCCTTTGCCTTTTGCTTGTCTTTGTTTCATAGCTGTTTGTAAGGCCTCCTCAGACAACCATTTTGCCTTCTTGCACTTCTTTTTCTTGGGGATGGTCTTGATCCCTCTCTTCTGTACAATGTCACAATCCTCTGTCCATAGTTCTTCAGACACTCCGTCTATCAGACCTAATCCCTAGAATTTGTCACTTCCACTGTATAGTAGTAAGGGATCTGATTTAGGTCATACCTGTATGGTCTAATGATTTCCCCTACTTTCTTCAATTTAAATCTGAATTTGCCAATAAGGAGTTCATGATCTGAGCCACAGTCAGCTCCCAGTCTTGTTTTTGTTTACTGTATAGAGCTTCTCCATCTTCAATTGCAAAGAATATAATCAATCTGATTTTGGCATTGACCATCTGGAGATGTCCATGTGTAGAGTCTTCTTTTGTGTTTTAGGAAGAGGGGATAAATACAGATAAAATTGAGATACAACTGGAGCAAAAATATTCAAACTTTAAATGAAGTTAATATGCAAATATGATAAGCTTTATTCTCATTTATATGAGTACATAATTTCTCCCAGCATACACTGTTTACATTAATTCAGAGTATACTTTTTCAAGCCCATCTCCTTATTTCTCATCATTTTGTGCATTTTATGAATTTTTGACTCTTCCTTAGGTTTTAGAATAAAAACAGTATCAGTCTCTTTCTTAGGTTTGTGAATTTGGATGAACTGGCTAGTTATTTGTAGGACAGAAGCCTGTCCTCTGGAAACCAACTCTATCTACAACATTGTAACTCTTCAGTATATAAGTCCTCAATATCCCCTTATTTGTTTTAGTTGTTATTGAAAAAAACAAAATTGCATACAGAAAAACACCCAAATCTTAATTGTAAAATGTGACAATTCTTGGAAAATATATGTGCTACTGTAAGCAATACCCAAATCAAGGTACAAATTTTATTACCCCAGAAATTTCCCTCACCACTGTTTATGGTCTATACCAACCCCTGGATTAGGATACCTCTGTTCTGTTTTCTATTATAACTTCTAGGTTATAAGGTTTATGTTTTGCTTTAATGAAACATTTTTTTTCCAAATTTGCTTCCTTTAACAAGTAATATATAAGAGGTTGATAGTTTCAAATGATTGAGAGTGGTCAATATTGTTAGACTTACATTTTAGCCATGCTACTGAATGTATAGTGGTTTTGATTTTCATTTTTGTGATAACTAATGAGGCTGTGAACTTTTTATGTGTGTTGTTTTTGTTCTCAATTTTTCCTATTTATACATCTTTCATTGTAAATGGTTTGTTCAATAAACTTACCACTTTTTATTGGGATCTTTATGCTTTTATTTTTGAGTTATAAAATATTTTATGGACTCCAGATATAACTCCTTTTTTCAGATATATATTTTATAAATATTTTCTCCTAGAGTTGTTGTTATTCATTCGCTTAGTCATGTCCAACCCTTTGCAACCCCATGGACTGCAGAAAACCAGGCTTCCCTGTCCATCATTATCTCTGGGAGTTTGCTCAAATTCATGTCCATTGGGTCAGTGATGGTATCTAACCATCTCATCCTCTGTCATCCCCTTCTCCTTCTGCCCTCAAGCCTTCCCAGCATCAGGGCACTTTCTAATAGGTCAGTTCTTTGCATCAGGTGGCCAAGTACTGGAGCTTCAGCTTCAACCTTCCAATGAATGCTCAGGGTTGATTTCCTTTAAGATTGCCTGGTTTGATATCCTTACTGTCCAGGGGAACCTCAAGAGTCTTCTCCAACACTCAGTTGGAAAGTATCAATTCTTCAGTGCTCAGCCTTCTTCATGGTCTAAAATCCATACATGACTACTGGAAAAATCATAGCTTTAACAATACGGACATTTATTGGTAATGTCTCTGCTTTCTAATATGCTGTCTAAGTTTGTCATTACTTTTCTTCCACAAGACTAGGGAAATAGAGGCTCGTGGAGGGCACAAACAAAACTTTGTGCATATCAGGACCCAGGAGAAAGGAGTAGTGACCCACAAGACTGAGCCAGACTTACTTGTTGTGCTTGGGAGTCTCTGGAGGAAGAGTGGATCAACAGTGGTCTGCCTTGGAGTCAGGGGCACTGACTACAACAGTCCTTGAAGGCATGGCATGCTGGAATAAGTCCTTTCAAGGGAGGCTGCCATTACCACCATTACCCCTACCATACAGGGAGGGAACACAGCCCCATCCATTAGCAGAAAATTGGATTAAAGACTTACTGAGCATGGCCTTGTCACCAAACAAGACCCAGTTTTCCCCACAGCCAGTTCCTTCCATCAGGAAGCTTGCACAAACCTCTTATCCTCATCCATCAGAGGGCAGAGAGAATGAAAAGCACAATCACAGAAAACTAACCAAACAGATCATATGAACCACAACCTTTCTTAACTCAATGAAACTATGAGTCATGCTATATAGGGTCACCCAGGACAGACGGGTCATGATGAAAAGTTCTGAAAAATGTGGTTCACTGGAGAAGAGAATGGCAAACCTCTTCAGCATTCTTGCCTTGAGAACCCCATGAATAATAGGAGAAGGCAAAAAGATATGACACTGAAAGATGAACCCCACGGTTTGGTAGGTGTCCAATATGCTACTGGAGAAAAGCTGAGAAACAGCTCCAGAGGAAAAAGAGGCTAAGCCAAAGCAGAAACAATAATCACTGGCAAATGTGTCTGGTAGTGAAAATAAAGTCCAATGCTCTAAAGAACAATATTGCATAGGAAGCTGGAACATTAGGTCCATGAATCAAGATAAATTAGAAATGGTCAAAGAGGGGATGGCAAGAGAGAACATCAACACTTTAGGAGTCAGTGATGTAAAATGGACAGGAGTGAGTGAATTTGATTCAGATAGACATATCCACTACCGTGGACAAGAATTCCTTGGAAGAAACGGAATAGCTCTCATAGTCAAAAAAAGAGTCTAAATTCAGTATTTGGGTGCAGTCTCAAAAACGACACAATGACCTCCTAGAGTATGTCTTGCTAATTCATTTTCTCAATAAGTAGAATAAGTAGAAATTTAAGGTAAGGCAAAGAGGGGCTTAACAATTGGCCTTTTATGATTATTGCTTTCTGCTTACTCAGTTCTGTTCTGTCTCTCAGTCATGTCTGACTCTTTGTCACCCAATGGACTGCAGCATGCCAGGCCTCCCTATCAATCACCAATTCCTGGAGTTTACTCCAACTCATGTCCACTGAGTCAATGATGCCATCCAACGATCTCATCCTCTGTCATCCCATTCTTCTCCTGCCTTAAATCTCTCCCAGCATCAGGGTCTTTTCCAATGAGTCACTTCTTAGCATCAGGTTTCCACAATATTGGACTTTCAGCTTCAGCATCAGTCCTTAACAATGAATATTCAGGTCTGATTTCCTTTAGTATTGACTGGTTGGATCTCCTTGCCATCTAAGTAACTCTTAAGAGTCTTCTCCAACACTGCAGTTCAAAACCATCAATTTTTCAGTGCTCATCTTTCTTTATAGTCCAACTCTCACATCCATACATGACTACTGGAAAAAAAAAATAGCTTTGACTAGACAGACCTTTGTTCATAAAGTATAATGTCTCTGCTTTTTAATAAACTATCTAGGTTGGTCATAGCTTTTCTTACAAGGGGCAGATCAGTTCAGTTGCTCAGTTATGTCTGACTCTTTGCAACCCCATGAATCGCAGTACACCAGGCCTCCCTGTCCATCACCAACTCCCAGAGTTCACTCAAACTCACATCCATCAAGTCAGTGATGCCATCCAGCAATCTCATCCTTTGTCATCCCCTGCTCCTCCTGCCCTCAATCCCTCCCATCATCAGGGTCTTTTCTAATGAGTCAGTTCTTCGCATCAGGTGGCCAAAGTATTGGAGCTTCAGCTTTAGCATCAGTCCTTCCAATGAGTATTCAGAACTGATTTCCTTCAGGATTGACTAGTTTGATTCCTTGCAGTCCAAGGGACTCTCAAAAGTCCTCTCCAGAACCATAGCTCAAAAGCATCGATTCTTTGGCATTCAGCTTTCTTTGTAGTCCAACTCTCACATCCATACGTGACTACTAGAAAAAACGCAGGTTTGACTAGATGGAGTATGAATATGAATGGTCCCTTTTAAATTGACTAATTTTACCATTTGCAAATAATACCTTAAAAATTAAAGAAAACTGATGTTACCAAATGTTTAAAAGTATAAAAACATGTTAATGAGCATTAATTCTATAAAAGGCTTTAAAAATTTATACAGTAAGATTTCATTTTTATGTTAAAATCATCTATATCTGCAAAGAATAATATTATAATATGAAAATTTTATACTAAATCTCTAACTCAGGTACAAAGTCACCAGAATGGGTAAAATGAGAAGAAGGACTAAAGATACCATTTCCTAGAAAGCATTTGTTATTGTTCAGTTGCTAAGTTGTGTCCAACTCTTTACAACCCCATAGAGTATAGTTCACTCTGTCCACAGTATTTCCCAGGCTACAATACTGGAGTGGATTACCATTTCCTTCTACAGGATATCTTTCTGATCCAGGGATCAAACTCAGATTTCTTGATTGGCAGGCAGATTCTTTATCACTGAGCCACCAGGGAAGCCCCCCTAGAAAGGATGTGTAGCCATAAACTATCAAACACTGCTGGTGGTACGTTTATTGCTAGAATCAGCTGGGAAAGTATTTGGCATTATGTACTAAATCTAAGCAAAAATCTCACCTATAAAGCACTGTTTCTAAGTATAAACTGAAGAGAAACACATGAATAATTCCACCAACACAAGTACAAAAATATTTACAGCAGCATTTTTCTTTTTTAAAAATTTTTTACAGGATTGTGTTGGTTTCTGCCAAACATCAACATGAATGAGCCATAACAGCAGCATTCTTTATAATTCCTATAAGTAAAAATAGTACAAATATCCATTAACAGAATAGTGGATAAAGCATCTTGGGGTTTTTATGTAGCAGAATATAACAGACACAGCATTATAAATTAACTACTTCTATACAGAGCAGTATATGTAGTTTTCACCAACTATATAATTCCATTTCCAAGAAAATAAAAATCTGGCAATATTAATCAGTGATAGAAGCCTGAATAGTGATTGCCTTTAATTGAAGATAGTTTATTAAAGGCTCAAGTTTGGGGAGAATGAGCAAGTTCTTCTGTGATGAAGAAAGTATGCAATATCTTTATCTGGGTAATACTTAAAGACATACACAATGACAAACATATAATATACATACACATATGAGCTATCAAGATTTCTGCATTTGACTCTAGAAACATTAACCTCCATAAACATTATTGAAAATAAAATGCTTTAAAATCTTACAAAAACTAATGGAATGTCAGGATTTTATGTAATAGAACTAATTCTGTGTATAATTGCTGATAGAATTAAAATTAACTCAAGTACTCTGAAGCACAATCTCACAAAATCCAATAAATTAAAAGCTATTTGGCCTTAAGACTCGGAGAAGGCAATGGCACCCCACTCCAGTACTCTTGCCTGGAAAATCCCATGGACAGAGGAGCCTGGACGGCTGCAGTCCATGGGGTTATGAAGAGTCAGACACGACTAAGCTACTTCACTTTCACTTTTCACTTTCATGCATTGGAGAAGGAAATGGCAACCCACTCCAGTGCTCTTGCCTGGAAAATCCCAGGGATGGGGATCCTGGTGAGCTGCCATCTATGGGGTCGCACAGAGTTGGACACAACTGAAGTGACTTAGCAGCAGTAGCAGGTCTTAAGACTCAGCACTTCCAGATTAATCTTAGTGAAGTGCTGATTTTAATACATTAGGATACATATATTAAAATGTCTAAACTAGCATTTTCACATAATATAATATCAATAGGTATAAAGATAAATGATCTAAGGTCCTAAGTATGAATATTACAATCACAATTTTGAAAGAAATAATGCCAAATAATTCATATAGTATGATGAATTTGCATAACATGAAGTATAAAAACCATATTATATAATTTAACTGCTGCTGCTGCTGCTAAGTCAATTCAGTCATGTCCGACTCTGTGTGACCCCACGGACGGCAGCCCACTAGGCTCCTCCGTCCCTGGGATTCTCCAGGCAAGAGCACTGGAGTGGGTTGCCATTGCTATATTAAAATTGGGTTTCCCATGTGGCACAGTGGTAAAGCAACCATCTGCCAATACAGGAGCCGTGGGAGATGCAGGTTCAATCCCTGGTATGGAAAGATCCCCTGGGGTAGGAAATGCCAATCTGCTCCAGTATTCTTGCCTGGAAAATTATATGGACAGAGGAGTCTGGAGGGTTACAATCCATGGGGTCACAAAGAGTCAGACATGGCTGAGCACATGTACACATATTAAAAGTATAATGAAACACATGGAATAAAACATTATGAAAATTCTTAATCTGGGAATAAGGAATCAGAATTTCAATTGTATTATTTATATTTTATTTATTGAAATTGGGGGATGTGTAACCAAAGCTTTATAATTTTGATATACATGTAACTTACTACATAAATGTTTTTAGAATGAATATTAACAGGAAATGTGCAAGCTAAACTACAAAGTAAATCCAGTAAAACATAGCTTCTATAGAAATTCTACAATCACTAATCTTTACAAAGATAATATTAATAATGACAAAAATGATTGCATGCATCTGACTGAATATGATATGAGGAAAAACTGGCATGTACATTAACACATGGCAAACAGTGGATATGTATCATATCTCTGCAACTAACATGTAAATAAAAACTGTATTTCCCTACTGAAATATGGTTTAATACTGTCATGTTTACTGCTTCCAAATGCATGCACAATGACAGCAGAGAGAATGACTGATGTTGATCTACTTATCCCATTAAATGCATATCACATTTGAAGGAGAGCAGAATGCTCATTTTCTAGTCATTAATCCAGATCAACTAAGAAAACTGGAGGATAAAAAAAATCTTATAGCTTATAGCTTCTTTACAAGTTGAAATGGATTAAATATGTGAGCAAAGAACCAAGAGCTTTCATGGAATTCCTATTCAAAGGCTGGTTCAGCTTCTTTATAAGAACAAGAAACAAAATAAATTAAAGACAAACATTGATTGGAAGAATTAAAACAATTATTTTGAGAAACCAGGAGGCTGAATAGAAGCATCCACCTATATGTCCATAAACCATAGGGGAAATTGTTGTTATGAAAGCTGTACTCTGTATCTTAGCCCAGGAGTGGAAACTTTTTGGTATCCTCAACACACAAGATATTTTTATCTGTTTCTTGCTGTTTGAAAATCTAGGTTGCCTGTTTCTTAAGCTGTTTCTCAGTTCCTGGCCAGGTGTCCATGGACTCTTTCTTTTTCCTTTCTATATCCCAAGGTTGCAGTCTGCTTTACTTCTCAGGATACTTATTTCCAACTGCTCTGCTCCGAAGCTTCTCAGCAAAGACTGAATGTGAGGTAGACCATATTCACTCCCATATTTCCTTCTCTGTGAACACTAAAGTAAGCACCTAAGCTTATCATTGTTTAATGAAAAAAAGCTATTAATTACAATATGAATATACCAATAAAAAGGAAAGAGCACTACTTATCTTGGACTGCTAGAGCAGTCCACTTGGACTGAGTGACTTAATAAACAGTTGCTTCTCAGTTACAGAGGCTGAGAATTTCAGGATCAAGGTGCTGGCAGATTTGATTCCTGATAAGAGGTTTCTTCCTGATTTACACACAACATTCTCTCAAGACATAAAAGGGAAGAGAGCTAAAGAGCTAAGGAGAAAAAGCAAGATAATTCCAGAAAAAAATCTACTTCTGCTTCATTATGCTAAAACCTTTGACTGTGTGGATCACAACAAAATGTGGAAAATTCTTAAAGAGAAATGGGAACACTAGATCACCTTACCTGCCTCCTGAGATATCTGCATGCAGGTCAAGAAGCAACAGTTAGTACCAGATGTGGAACAACAGACTGGCTCCAAATTGGGAAAGGAGTACGTCAAGGCTATATATTGTCACCCTGTTTATTTAACTTATATGCAGAGTATATGCGAAATGCTGGGCTAGATTAACCACAAGCCAGAATCAAAACTGCCAGAGAAATATTAATAACCTCAGATATGCAGATAATACCACCCTTATGATAGAAAGCAAAGAGGAACTAAAGAGCTTCTTGATGAAGGTGAAAGAGGAGAGTGAAAATGCTGCCTTAAAACTCAACATTCTTTTCTCAGCCATTAAAAAGAATACATTTGAATCAGTTCTAATGAGGTGGATGAAACTGGAGCCTATTATACAGAGTGAAGGAAGCCAGAAAGAAAAACATCAATACAGCATACTAACACATATATATGGAATTTAAAAAGATGATAACAATAACCCTGTATGTGAAACAGCAAAAGAGACACAGATGTATAGAACAGTCTTTTGGGCTCTGTGGGAGAGGGAGAGGGTGGCATGATTTGGGAGAATGGCATTGAAACATGTATAATATCATATAAGAAACAAATCGCCAATCTAGGTTCGATGCAGGACACAGTATGCTTGGGGCTGGTGCACTGGGAAGACCCAGAGGGATGGTATAAGGAGGGAGGTGGGAGAGGGGTTCAGGATTGGGAACACATGTACACCCGTGGCGGATTCATGTTGATGTATGGCAAAACCAATACAGTGTTGTAAAATAAAGAAAATTTTTTTTAAAAAAAGATGAAAACCAAAAAAATAAAAACAAAACAAAACTCAACATTCTAAAAATTAGGATCATGGCATCCTGTCCCATCACTTCATGGCAAATAGATGGGGAAACAACAGAAACAGTGAGAGACTTTATTTTCTTGGGCTCCAAAATCACTGCAGATGGTAACTGTAGCCATGAAATTAAAAGACCCTTGCTCCTTGGAAGAAAAGCTATGACAAACCTACACAGCATATTAAAAAGCAGAGCTATTAGTTTGCCAGCAAAGGTCCATCTAGTCATAGCTATGGTTTTTCCAATAGTAGTGTATTAATGTGAGAGTGGGACCATAAAGAAGGCTGAGCACTAAAGAATTGATGCTTTTGAACTTTGGTGTTGGAGAAGACTCTTGAGAATCCTTTGGACCTCAAGGACATCAAACTAGACAATCCTAAAGGAAATCAGTCCTGGATATTCATTGGAAGGACTGATACTGAAACTAAAGCTCCAATATTTTGGCCACATGTTGCAAAGAATCATCTCATTAGAAAAGACCCTGATGCTGGGAAAGATTGAAGGTAGGAGGAGAAGGAGATGACAGAGGATGAGATGGTTGGGTGGCATCACGGACTAGATGGACATGAGTTTGAACTAGCTCTGGGATTTGGTGAAGGACAGGGAAATGCTTCACAGTGGGTTTGCAAAGAGTTGGACATGAGTGAGTGACTGAACAACAACAAATCTCATCACAGAGAGTTTACTTTTATGACCTCATTTAAGCCTGGTTACTTTCCAAAGACCCCATCTCCAGACACTATCACAGTGAGAGTTAGAGATTCAACATGTGAATTTGGGAGAGACATAAACATTCATTCCTAATAACACACGGATTCTAGAAACATTAACATGTAACAGTAATCCATCTGTGTCCCAGGTTCCTAACTCTTTTCTTACATAGATCTGAAAGTTCTCCCAGGATATCCTGAAAAATAGGCTAAATTTCACAATTTGCCTACTGACCTCAATTTCTAGTTTGTTTTTTTTTTCCTTCAACATTATATGAATGCAGAGACATGTTTTATAGATCAGACATTGTTAAGTATGAATTAAACAATTTATGATTTAATACTCCTTACATTGGGTCAGGGTCTGGAAGAAGTGAGGCCAAAGTATCATTTTTTTATAAAATAAACTCTACAATATGGATTCCACCAGGTAATCATAAACACACACACACACACACACACAAACTTGTCCTTCATCTTAGTCTTCTCAATAGCTTTTATCCAAAGCTTATTTTGTCCGATAAACAGCCTTTGAGACTTTATTTCCAGTAGAAGAGAAATCACTTTTTTATATACTATTCGAATAGATAAATTATTAACACATTTGGGGCTTATCTTTCTATCTCACTTTCTATCTCAGTTAAAAAAATAAAAACTTGAAAAACTTATATCTTCTGTTTCACCATAGAAATGATACATAAATGTTACAGCTATTTTTTTAAAAAGTTAATTAATGGGGAAATGGATATTATCTTCAATCAAATGAGCACTCATCATGAATAAATGGAATTTCTGTAAATGTAGAAAGGATTCAGAACTATGTGACAAACCTTTGATTTCATATATAGTATAATATTTAATTTATAATAGCTAACTGGTTTAAACTTCTTATTTAGCACAGCAAAACCAAAATACAGCCTATTAAAAGCTTATCAATATTTACCAAGCATTTTTCCTAAAACATGTACAGAGCTATAGAAATATGTTTTCATTGTTGAAAGCCACTAGATAAATAATAATTAAAAGCACAATATTTTATAATAGGCAATGATGAAGTTAAAAAATTACACATTCTGAATAACAGAACTGAAATAACAATTTAAAATGATTTAGAATAACTTTAGAATTGATTTTAAATGATTTAGGATGATTTCTTTTAAGGAACTGGCTTATGTGATTGTGACTACTGGAGCTGGCAGTTGTGTGAAATTCATAGGGAAAATTAGTACCTAGAACTCAGGCAGGGTTTCTATTACAGCAAGGTAGTAGTCTTCCTTTCTTCTAAAAACCTCAGTCTTTGTTCTTAAGGCTTTCAATGAATTGAATGAGATCCAATCACATTTTGGAAGCCAACTTTCTTTACCTAAAATCTTACTGTTTATCAGAATTAATCTCATGAAACATGAACAGTTAGATTAGTGTTGACCAGATAACCAAGGCCATCACAGTCTAACCATGTTGAAACATAAAAGTAACCATCATAATGTATAAAGCACTCAAGTTAAAAAAATTGACACAAAATTATGAATTTTTAACTATTGTTTTTCATATATTGTTGTTCAGCCACTAAGTCCTGTCTAACTCTTTGTGACCTCATCAACTACAGCATACCAAGCTACTCTGTCTTCCATTATCTCCCAGAGTTTGCTCAAATTCATGTCCATTGAGTCTATCTAATCCTCTGCCACCCCCTTCTCCTTTTGCCTTCAATTGTTCCCAGCATCAGGATCCTTTCCAATGAGTCAGCTCATCGCAATAGATAGCCAAAGTATTGGAGCTTCAACTTCATCATCAGTCCTTCAAATGAATATTCAGGGTTCATTTCCTTTAGGGTTGACAAATTTGATCTATTTGCAGTCCAAGGGACTCTCGAGAGTCTACTCTAACACCACAATTTGAAAGCATCAGTCCTTTGGTTCTCAGTCCTCTTTATACTCCAATCCTCATATCCATATATGACTACAGGGAAAACCATAGCTTTGACTATATGGACTGTGCCAGCAAAGTGATGTCTCTGCTTTTTAATACACTGTCCAGATTTATCAAAGCTTTCCTTCCAAAGAGCAAATATCTTTTAATTACATGGCTGTAGTCACACCATCCACAGTGATTTTGGAGCCCAGTAGTTTTCTCTACTTTCTTCAATTTAAGTTTGAATTTTGCAAAAAAGGAGATCATGCTCTGAGTGGCAGTTCTGTCTCAGTCTTCTTTTTGCTGACTGTATAGAGCTTCTCCATTTTGGGCTGAAAAAAAACATAATCTACTTGATTTCAATATTGACTATTGCGTGATGTCCATGTGTAGCATTCTCTTGAACTGTTGGGAAAGGATCTTTATTATGACCAGAGTATTCTCTTGAAAAAACTCTGCTAAGCTTTCCCCTGTTTCATTTTGGACTCCAAGGCCAAACTCGCCTAGTATTTTGGGTATCTCTTGACTTCTACTTTTGCATTCCAATCCCCTATGATGAAAAGGACACCTGTTTTTTTTGGTATTAATTCTAGAAAGTGTTGTAGGTCTTCATACAACTAGTCAGTTTCAGCTTCTTCAGCATCAGTGTTTGGGGCATAGACTTGGATTACTGTGATTCTGAATGGTTTGCTTGGAAACAAATTGAGATCATTCTGTTGTTTTTGAGATTGCACCCAAGTACAGCATTTCAGGCTCTTTTTTTGAGTATGAAGGCTACTCTATTTCTTCTAAGGGATTCTTGTCCACAGTAGTATATATAATGGTCATCTGAATTAAATTCACCAATTTTAGTTCACTGATTCCTAAAATGTTGATGTTCAATCTTGCCATCTCCTGTTAACCAAGTCCAACTTACCTTGATTCATGGACCTAGCATGCCAGGTTCCTTTGCAATATTGTTCTTCAGAGCAACGGAATTTGCTTTCAACACCAGACACATTCACAACTGAATGTCATTTCCACTTTGGCCTACTCATTTCATTCTTTCTGGAGCTATAAGTAATTTCCCTTTGCTTTTCCTCAGTAGCATATTGGACACCTTTTGACCTGAAGGACTCATCTTCTGATGTCATATCTTTCTGCCTTTTCATACTCTCCATGCGGTTCTCCAGATAAGAATACTGGAGTGGGTTGCCATTTCCTCCATGGGACCATGTTCTGTCACAACTCTCCACTATGACCCATCTGCCTTGGGTGGCCCTGCATGGCATGGCTCATAGCTTCACTGAGTTATGCAAGCCCATTCATCATGACAAAGCTATGATCCATAAAGGGGATTATTTCACATATAACA
The DNA here is from genome assembly GCF_042477335.2 of Ovis canadensis. NCBI lineage: Eukaryota > Metazoa > Chordata > Mammalia > Artiodactyla > Bovidae > Ovis > Ovis canadensis. The sequence continues at coordinate 141,263,693 of NC_091245.1, forward strand.
GCTTTCCCTAAATTTGTAAAGAGGAGTTTTACTATTTCATGTGTACATATATTCATATAGACATTCACATTCATATAAATTCATGTTAAATATTTTATATAAAATATATGTCATATATGTATATTTTGTGCTATTAGATGACATATTCATAGATGAAAGTATATGCATTCATACACTTGTATATATACTAACCATGCATATTCATATATATAAGTATCTGCATATCTTTGCATACTATGCTACTGCTAAGTCACTTCAGTCATGTCCGACTCTGTGCGACCCCAGAGATGGCAGCCCACCAAGCTCCCCTGTCCTTGGGATTCTCCAGGCAAGAACACTGGAGTGGGTTGCTATTTCCTTCTCCAATGCATGAAAGTGAAAAGTGAATGTGAAGTCACTCAGTCGTGTCTGGTTCTTAGCGACCCCTTGGACTGCAGCCTACTAGGCTCCTGCGCACATGGGATTTTCCAGGCAAGAGTACTGGAGTGGGGTGCCATTGCCTTCTCCGTTTGTATACTATATATACCCACAAAATTATTTCATATTGCTGTAGGTTCTAATAATTGGATGTATACTTTTATGCAGTTAGTGCCAATACAAAAGAGAAAAGCTTGCATTATTTTTCCTTGTCATATAAGAGAAAGAAGTTTAAGACAGGAAAAGTCACAGATGACCTCAATACTGAAGCAGAATGGATATGAAAAAATTAGGTTATAAAATTAACTTGTAATACTATAATAATAATTAAAATTTATACATATTAACAAATATTAGCACTAAAAATTGTCTCATAATCAAGCAATTGTTTATATCCAAAATTTGAAATTTAGGCTATTGAAACATCTATATTTCATAGGAACAATAAAGCAATATCAATTTTTGTAAATCAAAGTGCATCGCATATGAAACAGACCTTGAACTCTTTCCATAAAGCTCATGAATGGTGTCATTAATCAAAAATAATGATCTCTGTTCCTAAAGATATTTTAGTGACTTTAATATAACATGCAGCTTTCTTCTGCCATTGAAAGAATTTTAAGCACTGTAATTGTGAAAATAAGTGGCCAACCTATACTTGTTACACATAGTGGGAAATCAGAGTCTTCTGTTAAATTTAATAGCATTATTCCGAAAACTTGGAAACTGACTTATCACCTACAACTTGCAATGAAAAGCTGTCTATACTGAACTTTTTTTTTTAGCTTCCTAACAACATACCCTAAATATGACAGTGAATTAAGGTGTAAAATATGATTTTACTTTGCATGACACAGAAATTATTTTTCTAGAATATACCCAGAACTGCAAGAAGATGTAACTTCTCAGTTTTACTTTTTTGTAACAGGATAGGTATGTCACAGGACTCAGAAGAAAACTAGAAAAACATTTGTTATTTTAAGAGAGAAAGTTACATTAAAATTGTGATGCTCTTCTTGTAGTAAATCCATTGGGTATCACATATACACTTCACTAATTGGTTCTAAACCGGGTATTCAAATGAATAGCTCAGTTAATCCTATATGTTAACAGTTGCTTCTTGAAATAATTACTGTTTAGGTTTTTAAAGTATTCATTAAATGTCTGCCAAATTACTTAAAAATCATAATAGACATTTAATGGGTGCTTTAAAACCAAAATAGAAATTACATTTGATTATAAGTAACTATAGGTTTATAAAGCTATCATTATATTTCTATTAAGACCATTTAACTTAAGTGTTACATAATTAGAGAAGAGCCAGGATTTTAATTGCACATTTGCAAACTGCTAGCTTGCTTTGCTAAATATTCATTTCATCCATTGCAGAAAAGTATGAGTAAGGTATGAAGATTTTGTCATTTATTTTCCTTAAGCAATTTTCACTACATTCTGTGGGATATGACCTAACAATTGCATATCACATATGATAATGAGACCATATGCAAAAATTTAAAAAGATATTTATATTGAAATGAATCTTCCAAAGTAGGATACATTTCACTGATGCGCCACTCCTAAAAAAAAAAAAAAAAAAAAAACCACAAAGCTTTTGACTGGCTAACAGGTTTTTCTTTGTCCTCCTTTAATGTGGATGATTAATACTGGTCCTGCAACCAAATAGCTGTGATTAAAAAAAAAAATTGTTATCAAACTATGATTCAGCATGTACTGTCTTGAGTCTAGAAAGTACATCCCAAGTTGCCAATAAAAAAGCACAATTTCCCATTAATTACCTCACTAAACAGTTGCTTGTTATCACTGAAGTTAAGTGGGGATTAAAAGAGATACTAAATTGAACTTTTATGCCTTGAAGTGCCAACTCATCTTGAACTCAAGATTGGGATACAAAATGCAAAGAGAGTAAGATTGCAATTTGGTTGCAGGTTCAATTCAGTAGATAAATAATGTGCCTCCAACAGCAGGCTTTTAGAGGCACTAAAACTACTTTCGCAAAGGTATCCACTTTTAGTTCCTCAGTATATCTCCATTAGGCTCCTGAGGTTGCCTCTTGCAAAAGTGAAGAAGAAAACATTCTGCTGAGAGGAAATTTATTTCTATATTATTTATTCTGTGATTTTTTTTTTCTTCTGGAAACATTTGCATTTAAACAAACTTTTTATTTCACTGGAATCCATCTGCCCACACTTACCCTATTTTTTTTACCCCGGAATAAACATCACCTGTGAAGTGTTGTAAACATGGTTGCTATTCCATTTCCTTAATTTTGTACAGATCTATCTAAACTCAAGGTAGAGCTTGACTCATTTAACGTGGGACATGGAGGTAGGAATTTTAGTCTTTCCATGTATTCTTAGTTATTCACGGTAATCTAAGGATTCATAACCCACTTGCTATCTGCTGATCCATTTTTAGGAAAACTAATTAAGGGAAAGAAAGCTCACCAAAGGATATTATAGACCTAAATTTTCATGGCAGTCCACTGGCTTTTCACCATCCCATCAGAATGCCCTAAATTCAAGCTATTCCACATATTAACAAGTCTCCTTTTTATTTATTTATTTGTTGGTATTTCTTTTTATCTTTTAGTTTAAATCATTACAAACAAAATTAAGTCTTTTGGAGTCAACTTACCACTATTCTTAGCCTCAACCATTGTCTAGGACTAGTCAGAAGGCCACATTTGATGAAAATTATTCACCTTTAAGTGCATCAGATTTGGTGAAACTCAAATGTTCAGTATTCTAAAGGAGACATTTTTCTTGAGAAAATAATTTTAATGTGTTGTTAATACTTTTAATGGAAGCTTTATAATAAACCCTATGCTCCTCAGATTTCTTCAAAACAGAAAAATTTAGCAATAGTCAAATACTCTGAATAAGAATTTGAATGGATTTGGCTGCTTTCCATAATACTAGCCAGAGTCTCAAAGTCACATCATCCCTGATAATCATTCAATGATAATGAGTCTGGAAGATACCATTGATAATTATACTTGCACTATTGTTTTATTTACACAGATCATTTCATTTATTCACACTGCTATTTCGCCCCTATAGGTGCAGTTTATATAACACCTGCCTTAAATGATGATCTCTAGATTCTATGATGAGTACAGAAACATACTTACCATGAAATAGTAGTTTCCTTTAACTTGTATGAATCCTAGGAAGGGGCAATGTGTTCACATCATCCTATGCTTATGTAAAAATTACAAAACAAAGATGTTTTCACATTTTTTTAAAATATAAAGAAAGGCTCTCAGGCTTCCCTAGTGGCTCAGTGGTGAAGACTCTGCCTGTGAATGCAGGGTACATGGGTTTTATCTCTGGGTCAGAAAGATCCCCTCCAGTAGGGAAATCCTATGGACAGAGGAGCCTAGCAGAGTACAGTCCACAGGGCCACAAAGAGTTGGACATGACTGAGCAGCATCAGTCTTCACAAAACCTGGAACTACCACTGGCTATTTGAAAATGAAATTCTAATCACAGTCACCCACAGAATGGAGTAAAACACTTCTTGTGAAAACTTTTTTTTCTATTAGTTCCCTAGGAGACAGTCTGAAAAATCTCATAAATTAACAACATGATGTTTTCATGGAAGAATTTGAAAAAACATTAAATAGATGTATCCTTTGCTTACAGGGCATGTTATTTCTTGCTGCAGATATAGAAATGTGATCCCTGACTTTGTCAACAAAAAGTCAAAAATATGGTCCTGAGGAAATTAATCATTAAGTTTGGGTATGAAAATGCAATTCTAATGAATCTAGGATGAATACATCCTGTTTCCCTTTTATCTGACTCTCATTAAAGCTAAATTTTGTGGATACTGTTTCATAGGGGAATACATTTAAAGCAGATAGATGTTTGCATTTTTAAGCTTCAGGAGGGAATGAGTGAAAGGAGACATCTATATAAAGTCAAATAGAATCGTTCAGCCCAGTGGGTTTTAGAAATGATTTCCTAGCAGTTGCTGATATTCACTCCTACAATGATTCCAAGATATTCATTCCTTTTGAAGCAGCTCTTTGATATTCTGTGGTGTTGAAACACAAGCTAAAAAAGAAAGAACTGAGGATGAGATTAAATAACTTAGAAACTTTTTTTTTTTAATGTTAAAAGTGTGTGCTAAGCCCACTTGAGAGTCCTACTCTTTGCAACCCCATGGACTGTTGCTCTTCTATCCATGATTCCTCTATCCATGGGATTCTTTCAGGCAAGAACACGGGAATGGATTGCCATTTCCTTCTCCAGGGGATCTTCCTGACCCAGGGATCGAACCCGCATCTCTTCTGTCTCCTGCATTGGCAGGTGGGTTCTTTACCACTGGTGACATCTGAGAAGTGCTTTTTTTATTAAGTACTTTTAAACATTTTTCATTATAATATAAATAGAAGAAGGTACAAAAATAAAATTAAAAATATATGACTCTTTAATTTATCACAAAGATCACACATACATTTAATTACCACATTGTTCAAAAAGTAGACTATATCAGCTCCTAGACTCGACGGACGTGAGTCTGAGTGAACTCCGGGAGTTGGTGATGGACAGGGAGGCCTGGCGTGCTGCGATTCACGGGGTCGCAAAGAGTCGGACAAGACTGAGCGACTGAACTGAACTGAACTGAACTGAGAAGCCCCGTCCTTCCCCCTTCCAATTTTCTTTTGCCCATGGCAGCCACTATCCTGACGGAGTAGCATGGGATTGCTGTGCTTGTTTGAATTTGATTGGAGTTGAATACGGTGTGTGTATTCTGGGGTAATTAGTACAACAGTCATTCTTATACATATGCATGTTTTTATTAATGTAATTTTGGTGCACATATGAGCATTCTGGTAAAGAACATATGTATTTTAGCTATTCCAGTGGAGATGTCATGATAATAAACTGAACTTCTACAGTTACTAATAAAATTGAATCCATTGCCATATTTACTCATCATTTGGAATATCACCTTATGCAGGTGGCTGTTAAAGTGCTTTTTACAACCCATTTTCATTTGGACTTGCTTGTTTATTTTTTTAAGTTATTATGAAACAAATTTAAATTTAAAAAATAATGTCAAAGAAGGATACAGAACAGAGTGTTTCTTTATACCTTTCCCTCAAATTTCCTCCAATTCCCCCTAATACTAATATCATGCATAATCCTGATACATTTATCAATACAGTACCAAGTTGACTGATACTCAGTGTCTTAATTGGGGCTTCTAAGGTGGTGTTGGAGAAGGCAATGGCACCCCACTCCAGTACTCTTGCCTGGAAAATCCCATGGATGGAGGAGCCTGGTAGGCTGCAGTCCATGGTGTTGCTAAGAGTGGGACACAACTGAGAGATTTCACTTTGACTTTTCACTTTCATGCATTGGAGTAAGAAATGGCAACCCACTCCAGTATTCTTGCCTTAGAGAATCCCAGGGATGGCAGAGCCTGGTGGGCTGCCGTCTATGGGGTTGCACAGAGTTGGACACACAACTGAAGTGACTTAGCAGCAGCAGCAGCAGCAGCAAGGTGGTACTAGTGGGTCAAACACGTCTGCCAATGCTGGAGACATGAGAGACATGGGTTCTATCCCTGGGTCAAGAAGATTCCCCTGGAGAAGGGAATGGCAACCCACTACAATATTCTTGCCTAGAGAATCCCATGGACAGAGGAGCCTGACAGGCTACAGACCATGGTGTCGTAAAGAGTTGGACACAACTGAAGAGACTTAGCATGCGCACACACGCACAATGTCTTAATAACTCATTTACTGGTATATCTTGTAATTGATTCAGGGAAGGAGTGTGAATACATTTCCCGTTGTTCCATTTTGACTAAAAGCAAAATGTTATTATCTCTTAATAATATCTACTTTATTAGTGGAGTATTGAATTGTGTAAATATTTTAGAATATAAAACTTTATTTCTTCCGTGAAAATATCAGTTGAAGGGTCTTGTTATTTTTATTCTGAGTAAATGAAAACTTGCTGAAGATCCACAAATAGAGTACTGATTATCACATATGTTAAATACAGATTACTAGCAGCATGACAGAGTAATTTTAAATCACACTAATTTTTGTGAAAAGGCTTCCTGAAAATTGTCATTTTTTGGCTAAATTCTGAAGGGCATTTAGAAGTGAACTAGACAAAGAAAAGAACACAGTAAATTAAACTGAGAAAATAGCATAGAGGATTCATACGCTATATTTGATGAGAAGCTACTGCAAATGATTTAATAGAGTTGCAATGACAAATATCCAGAAAATGCCAACAGAAAAAGCTGATGATATGTAAATAAGCTAATTAAAAACATCAGTAGAGAAAATAAATTCATTGTAGGCTAGAGAAGATGTACACATTGAAATTCCCATTTAACTCTGCTTCATCTTTCATGTTGAATTTATCAGAATAAATTATTTCTGACAAGTACTCCTATTGTCACTCAAATGCCTCTCTTTTCTTTTTTAAACACCTTTCTATATAAGCTAACAAATTTACCCTGAGTAAACTTGAAAAGTTTGAAAATGTTCTTGACTCTAGGTAAATGCTGAGAAAGTTTTATTCTATACCTTTAATGAAGAATATATGACAGTCTTCAGTTCAGTTCAGTCGTTCTGACTCTTTGTGATCCCATGAATCACAGCACGCCAGGCCCCCTGTCCATCACCAACTCCCGGAGTTCACTCAAACTCACGTCCATCGAGTCGGTGATGCCATCCAGCCATCTCATCCTCGGTTGTCCCCTTCTTCTCCTACCCCCAATCCCTCCCGGCATCAGAGTCTTTTCCAATGAGTCAGTTCTTCGCATGAGGTGGCCAAAGTACTGGAGTTTCAACTTTAGTGTCATTCCTTCCAAAGAAATCCCAGGGCTGATCTCCTTCAGAATGGACTGGTTGGATCTCCTTGCAGTCCAAGGGACTCTCAAGAGTCTTCTCCAACACCACAGTGCAAAAGCATCAAGTCTTCAGCGCTCAGCTTTCTTCACAGTCCAACTCTCACATCCATACATGACCACTGGAAAAACCATAGCCTTGACTAAACAGACCTTTGTTGGCAAAGTAATGTCTCTGCTTTTTAATATACTATCTAGGTTGGTCATAACTTTTCTTCCAAGCAGTAAGCATCTTTTAATTTCATGGCTGCAGTCACCATCTGCAGTGATTTTGGAGCTGGAGGGCAAACGTTTAACTTTGAATAAGGTTGGTAGAGTTGAGAATGTTTTTATGCTCAGGCGTGTCTGAGTCATTGCAATCCTTTGGACTGTAACCCACGAGACTCCTCTGTCCATGGGATTTTTTAGGCAAGAATCCTGGAGTGGATTACCATTTCCTCCTCCAGAGGATCTTCCCAACCCAGGTATCAAATGCAAATCTTCTACATCTCTTTCATTGCAGATGGATTCTTTACTTGCTCAGCTATCAGGGAAGCCCAGAATGTTTTTATGTCAATGTTAATATCCCAGTTTTGATCACTGCGCTGTGATTATGAACACTGTTATCATTTGAGAAGCATTATGAAGGGCATTTGGGAATTTTTTGTGCTGTTTCTACTTCCTGTATATACATTTGTGTACATGCCAAATCATTTCAATATGGAAATTCAAGTACAAAAGAGAGAATTATTCCAATAAAAATTGAAGCTACAAAAGGAAAAAATATCTAGGGGCAGTAAATTATTCTTGTGACATACTCCTGAAAGCCCCAGTTCTGGTGCTGACAATGTTACTAATGCCTTGGGGGCACTTCTGCCTCCTGCTCATTCTTCATTATGCAGACCTTTCCATCCCATTATCAGTGTCTTATGTGCTCTCAAACTTCTTATCTTTTGTTTTCAGCTACAATGTAGAATTTTAAAGCCATACTTGCAAGGCTGACAGCTATCACAGATCTATCTGACTTATGAAAATAATTTATTTTCAATTCAAAAGAAGCAACATTTATATATTCTTATATTTTATCCTTCCCCCAATTATGTTAATGTTAATAAAATAATTTTCAAGAATACACGTGACATTTCACCTTATACCATTAATGCAACCTTTCTAATGTGTATATTTATTATAAAAAAAGATATTTGCCATGTACAAAATACCACTTAGAATGTAATGTTGAATATGTCTTTATTATGATACAGTTTTAAAGATTTTGGCTATTGTATTAACGTTAAGTGGAACTCTGAGTTACAGAATGACTTACAAACGTTGTTGTTCAACTGCTAAGTCATATCTGACTCTTTGCAACCCCTGGACTGCAGCACATCAGACTTCCCTGTCTTTCACTATCTCCCAAAGTTTGCTCAAACTCATGTCCATTGAGTCAGTGATACAATGCAAACATCTCATCCTCTGTCACCCCCGTCTCCTCTTGCCTTCAGTCTTTCCCAGCATCAGGGTCTTTTTCTTGTGAGTCAGCGCTTCACATCAGGTGGCCAAAATATTGGAGCTTCAACTTCAGCATCAGTTCTTCCAGTGAATATTCAGGGTTGATTTCTTGTTTCTCCTTCTCACAAACTTGGTAGTCTAGAGCTCAGACTGCAGTTTCACAAGCACTGTTGACCCAGTACATGTTATTGCTCAGCCACTTTCAATCTTTTGCCTTTACCTGGTGGTCCAAAGTGCCTGCTTTAATGCTTGTCCCATGACAGCATCCCAGCTTTCAGGGACACAGACATGAGAAAAGTTTAGTCTTTCATAGAAACTGCTTGCACAACATTTGTTTGTGTCCCATTGGCCAAAAAGTAATTATAGGCTCACAGAGAAAAGTGAGAGAACCTAGGAAATACAGTCTACTCAAGGCAGCCCGGTATACAGGGGTCCTGTTATTCTACAAAAGCAGAATAGATGTTGGGCAACAGCTAGCTGTTTTAATAAAAATTGCTTAATGGATAGATAGAAAGAAAATAGCATCTGTAACCTATCCAGGTAAGAAACTTTATTTGATACACAATTTCAAATAATTTCTATCTTTAAAAGTTCCATAACAGCCTTTTTCTTTTATACAAAAAAACAAAAATGCTGTCACTTATTGATAGTGTCTTAATCACTACCTTCTTTAAATTTAAAACTCTACTTAGATTATTGATTATCTTGGAAGAGGAAGAGGGTCATGATGAAGAAGCATGTGAATGGGTTTCTGGAACACTGAGAATGTTATGTCTTAACCTCAGCGGTGATTAAATGAGTGAACACTTTATATATATTAGCTATGTTTTCTGTAACCATTTAAATGTATGTTTTATTTTTCAATGCAAAATTGAATGCACATATATATGTGAAAAGCTAAAATAAAACTCAATACTTAAAATCAGTAAGTTCATTAAAAAAGAAATATTGTCTCTCATTATTCTAGAATTCAACACAATCCCAGGGCAGAAAAACGGTTCTTACAAACATTTGACTAAACTGTTGAATGTGTTCAAATTATATTGCACTGAGCACATTTATTAAGGATTCATACTCACTATGCCTATTTATCTTAACCTATCATCTCTTGGACAACTTCACTGTATATGCCATAGAAATATGTCATTATAGACTTTAATTGCGTGCATTTTATGGCTACTGCCAACATAAGGGTAAAAAAATTAATCACTTCTGCACTTAGTGAACATACTAGGGCCTTTTAAAGGTTTCAGTCTTGTTCATTTTTCTGAAGGGTTCATTTGAATGCACAGAAGTACATTTTGATTGACTACTTTTCCCACTATTTCAATGACCAAACTAAAAGCCAAGACATTTATCAATAAAAAGAAAAACCCACTAGGAATACAGTACACCTGGGAGTAAAAATGTTGAATAAAACTTACAATTTTGGTTGAAAGACTCTTGCATTGTTTCAAATAAAATGGCAAAGAAATACCTTATTTTTTAAGTATTTTTTTTCCAAAATGGCACATTTATATATGTTTAAAGGTTGTGAGAGAATTAGAGGATACTACGTGCTTTTAAGATGTTCTAAAACAAAAGTACAATTCAACTTTCTATCAAACATTGAATTGAACAGTAAGCAGAACTTTCCGTAGATTAAATAAAAATTGTTCTGTGCTCAATTCTGCTGGTGTCTATGACCCCTGGTTAACTTTTATGCTTTCAGTTTGGCTTTGTTCTGAAACACTTTTTCCTGCATCACTTACTTTCAGTTACTCTGGAGGGGAAAATGTATTATCAAAAGCAATGGCTGTTTATGACACTGCCTATTAGAGCTTGATAGCTAATCTTAGGTTCCTGCTATTTAAAACAGATTCTAGGATTCTGTTTTTCTTTTGTTCAGTCATGTCAAATCAAATATTATTAACTTGCTAAGGAGAAAAGCTTCAAATAGTTTATGGCACTGATTGACCGGTGAATAGGAAATGCTTTCGCATGAGTGTAGGAAACAATGAAATGTGAAGGGTGTTGTAACTGACTAGATCAGAGCACAATAGACTGAAATCCCTAAATTCTACCTCTGTACATCACATTGTCACACTCACCCTACAGTAAAACCTCAGCATTTTTAGGATTATTGCTCCAGGTAACATCACATGGGGGAAAAGGACACCAAAAGTATCCATGTAGCATAGCTCCTCAGATTATCTTGTTTCTTTTCCCACTGAGATATGTCTTGGCCCATAGTTCTAAGATCAAAATTCCTTGTTCTCACATGATACATGCAATAATTTCCTTGGAGAAGAAAAGTAATTTTTCAGTGATGGAGAAAAGAAAAGGATGTTAATAATACAATTTGAAAATTAATTGACATATCAGTAAATCAGCACTTGGTAATGATTTAGTAAATTATTTTGTAGTTAACTTGGAGGCATGCCCAGATTATGAACAGATTCTCCTCTAAATTTATTTTTTCACACCAAATAGTTGTTTTGAAAGCATAAATGGACATTAGGAATCTGCTGAGAGCACATACCCATCATTGTATTTTCTATCCTTATTGTAAACAGAATGACTTCACCTTTATGCTAGTGAGTGTAAGTCATTCAGTCATGTCCAACTCTTTGTGACCCCATGAAATATACAGTCCATGGAATTCTTCAGGCAAGATTACTTGAGTGGGTAGCCTTTCCTTTCTCCAAGGATTATCTTCCCAACCCAGGGATCAAACCCAGGTCTTCTGCATTGCAGGATGACTGTTTACCAGCTGAGTCACAAGGGAAGCCCAAGAATACTGAAGTAGGTAGCCTATCCCTTCTCCAGCAGATCTTCCCAACCCAGGAATAGAACCAGGGTCTCCTGCATTGCAGAGGGATTCCGTACCAACTGAGCTAAATTTATGCTAATTCATATACAAATATACTCTAATTTAAATTTAAGTACTGCTTTATTGGCTATGCCAAAGCCTTTAACTGTGTGGATCACATTAAATTGTGGAAAATTCTGAAAGAGATGGGAATACCAGATCACCTAACCAGCCTATGCAGGTCAGGAAGCAACAGTTAGAACTAGACATGGAACAACAGACTGGTTCCAAATAGGAAAAGGAGTATGTCAAGGCTGTATATTGTCACCCTGCTTATTTAACTTCTATTCATAGTACATCATGAGAAACACTGGACTGGAAGTAACACAAGCTGGAATCAAGATTGCTGGGAGAAACATCAATAACCTTAGATATACAGATGACACCACCCTTATGGCAGAAAGTGAAGAGGAACTAAAAAGCCTCTTGGTGACAGTGAAAGAGGAGAGTGAAAAAGTTGGCTTAAAGCTCGACATTTAGAAAACGAAGATCATGGCATCTGGTCCCATCACTTCATGGGAAATAAATGGGAAACAGCGGAAACAGTGTCAGACTTTATTTTGGGGGGCTCCAAAATCACTGCACATGGTGACTGCAGCCATAAAATTAAGACGCTTACTCCTTGGAAGAAAAATTTTGACCAACCTAGACAGCATATTCAAAAGAAGAGACATTACTTTGCCAACAAGGTCTATCTAGTCAAGGCTATGGTTTTTCCAGTGGTCATGTATGGATGTGAGAGTTGGACTGTGAAGAAAGCTGAGCACTGAAGACTTGATGCTTTTGAACTGTGGTGTTGGAGAAGACTCTTGAGAGTCCCTAGGACTGCAAGGAGATCCAACCAGTCCATTCTGAAGGAGATCAGCCCTGGGATTTCTTTGGAAGGAATGATACTGAAGCTGAAACTCCAGTAGTTTGGACACCTCATGTGAAGAGTTGACTCACTGGAAAAGACTCTGAAGCTGGGAGGGATTGGGGGCAGGAGGAAAAGGGGACGACAGAGGGTGAGATGGCTGGATAGCATCACTGACTCGATGGATGTGAATCTGAGTGAACTCCTGGATTTGGTGACAGACAGGGAGGCCTGGCGTGCTGTGATTCATGGGGTCGCAAAGAGTTGGACACGACTGAGCAACTGAACTGAACTGAACTGATAAAGAATTTCCTTAAATGTTTAGTGACAAATATTTTTCTAAATTGATCATTATCACAAATTTGCCTCTTAAGTTGTATATAATCCTTAACCTGATAAAAAACTACATGTTGCTATCCCATAAGTAACCATCACATGTGGATATTTTTTTCTCTTTCCACTTTAAACTTTCTACAGAATAGAGAGCAACAACTAGGATTATATAATATAAAATTATGCACAATCCTATAGTGTCAACAAGTAGTATATGAAATTTCTAAAAAGCACCAATAAAATAGCAGAGAGGCAAAGTTGGGATCTTTGATTTTTTTAATTCTAGCAGACTGAAGAGACCTTTGTAAATAGCATAGCTGTGTTGATATATGTGAACTGCTACCTCGACTTCCAGGTAATCTGAGTTTTCATTGTCAGTCTTCTTCTTTGCTGCTTGGTACAGCAAGCTGCTAATATGACAGAACTGGCTACTTGCTTCTGTTTCTGTGGTTACAGGTGCCCAAACAAGAGTAAAATGATTTCAAGTCTATTCTGTAAACTGAGTGTGGGAAAGAGAATAATATCCATCCCATCCCTACAAAAATGTTCATGCCATAATTCCTGGAAGCTAAGAATCTGTTGTATTACATGCCAAAGGATCTCTGTGGGTAAAATGGAGCACACACACTTTACTGAGATTACCCTGAATTGTTGGGATGAGGCCAATGTAACCATATAGGTCTTTAAAAATGGGAAAGGAAGGCAGAAAGTCAAAGTGAGATGGCAATGGAAGAAGCAGGGAGTGATTCAAAACATGAAAGGGATTAGATCTGTCTTGGCCAACTTTGGAAAAAGGAGGGGATGGCCAAAAGCCATACATAGATAGTCTCTGGAATGCGCGCAGGTAGTGTGTGTGATGCAGCCATTCGACTCCTCACCACTTACCGGACAGAAATGAAAACATATATTATACATAGACTTGTATATGGATGTTCATAGCACTGTTAGCCTGAAATGGAAATGACTAATGTTTCTATCAACAAGTGAACAGATAAATATATATTTAATACATAACCATACAAGGAAATACTACACATAAAAACAGGAATTATTGCAACATGCTACTCCACATATGTATCTCAAATAATTATACCAAGTGAAGAAGCCAGACAAGAAAAATAATATATACTTTTTAGTTCCATTTATATGAAAACTATAGAAAATTAAAACTAATCCCAGTCACATGGACAGAGGTGCCTGGCAGGCTATAACCCACGAGGCTGAAAAAGAGACATGACTTAGGGACTAAAAAACAATAGTGACAAAAATCTCACAATGTTTGGTGGAGATCAAGGAGGCGCATGATACAAAGATAGGCAAGAATGAAGGATTACTTAGTGGCACATGGAAACTTCTGCAAGTGATGGATATTATATATTAATTATCTTGATGTTGCAGGTAGTTTTAGAAGGGTAAAAATCTGTAGAATCCCTCATACTGACATTTAAATACATGAAGTTTATTTCTATGTCAATTGCCTCTCAATCCAAGCCAATAAAAATCCTAGTAATAAATGATACTTAGATGTCTCAGTAAGCAAGATGCTTCCATATGATTTGAATGAAATATTGACTCCAAATGCTTTGCTATTATAAATACCGTAAAAATACATTTTTGCTGGAGGTAAGTAAACTTTGTGTATGTGATGTCTTAAATATCCATTATCTGTTTTAGAATGTTACACAGAATTTTGAAATTGTCAGTAGATTATAGGTAAAATACTTAGACTCTCAGCTCCTTGACTGAAATCGCTAGTGAATGTTGAAAGCAGTAAATTGGTAATATACTACAGTGTTCTATTGCAACACATTTACATTTTAGTGGCAAGTGAGGGGCACATTTATGGGGTCTAGAGGACCCCACAGAATTTTTTAGTGTAGAGTTTACATCTAATGTATTACGTTTATTATGCCAAGCAGATGTTTGCAATTGGTCATTTCCACACACTGGACATAAGAACTTGAAAATTAAGATTTTTTTGAATTTTGAATTTTAGCTAATATGCTTTATATTGTCTTAATGACAGTTAAATTTGAATGGGCTTTTAAAATTACAGATTTTAAAATAGTATAATGCATATAATCAATTATAAACTCATGGGAATAATATAAATTAATTGTTGTTGTTCAGTCGCTAAGTTATGTCTGTCTCTTTGTGACCCCATGGAAGGTAGTAAGCCGGATTCCTCTGTCCTTTGGAGAAGGCAATGACACCCCACTCCAGTACTCTTGCCTGGAAAATCTCATGGACAGAGGAGCCTGATGCGCTGCAATCCATGGGGTCACTAAGAGTCGGACATGGCTGAGAAACTTCACTTTCATTTTTCACTTTCATGCACTAAGAAGGAAATGGCAACCGACTCCAGTGTTCTTGCCTGGAGAATCCCAGGGACGGGGGAGCCTGGTGGGCTGATGGCTATGGGGTCGCACAGAGTCGGACACGACTGAAGCAACTTAGCTGCAACAGTAGCAGCAGTTTGCTCAAATTCACATCCATTGAGTTGGTGGTGCTATCAGCCATCTCATCCTCTGCCACTCCCTTCTCCTTTTAGCCTTCAATCTTTCCCTGCATTAGAGTCTTTTCCAATAAGTTGTCTCTTTGTATCAGATGGCCAAAGCATTGGAGCTTCAGCTTCAGCATTAGTTATCTCAGTTAATATTCAGGACCTATTTCCTTTAGGACTGACTGACTTGATCTTCTTGCAGTCTAAGGGACTCTCAAGAGTCTGCTCCAATGCCATAGTTCAAAAGCATCAGCTCTTCAGTGCTCAGCTTTCTTTATGGTCCAGCTCTTACATCCATACATGACTACTGAAAAAAATATAGCTTTGACTATACAGACCTTTGTCAGCAGAGTGATGTTTTTGCTTTTTAATATACTGTCTATGTTTGTCATAGCTTTCTTCTAAGAGGCAAGCGTCTTTTAATTGTATGGCTGCAGTCACCATCCATAGTGATTTGGAGCCCAAGAAAATAAAATCTGTCACTGCTTCTGTAAAACAATACAAAACTCAATAATCTAATTTTAAAAACAAAGGCATTTATCTCTAGTATTTCCAAGGTTTGAATTTCACCAACTTGTATTGACAAATATTACCTCTAAAAATGTCACCTTCTCATTTACAAATTAACAGAAATACTCATAGAAAATAATAGCCACATATATTTAGATATTCAGTGCTCTTTCAAAGGTTGGGAAAAAAAGACAAAAAGTTTTTCAGGCCCTTTGTCATGTCTAGAAAATATAAACAGAAATTTTTTTCCAATTTTACCATCCTTTTGTACATATATGTGAAAAGTTTACTCCAAATTTTAATAAGTTCTATTGAACTCAAAAGAATTTCTGAGAGGAGAAAACAGTATGTTTATTTTACAACTATTTTCTAAAGGGATCTAACTTCAAGATATAAAAAATGTTTATTGAATTATCTTATTTATATTAAATATCCACTATTTTGAAGGACTTTATATATTTCTTTGCATATATTTTCTTCTCAATCTATACTGTTATTAGGCATCCATGATGATATAACACTGGGATTACAGGGAGAATCAGTATAAATTCCTGTTATTCCACCTCTTCTCTTGTTTAGTCACGCAGTCATTTCTGACTCTTTTGTGACTCCATGGACTGTAGCCCACCAGGCTCCTCTGTCCGTGGAATTTCCCAGGCAAGAGTACTGGAGTGTGCTGCTATTTACTTCTCCAAGGGATCTTCCTGACCCAGGGACTGAATACGTGTCTCTTATGTCTCTTGCACTTGCAGGTGGATTTTTTACCACTAGGGCCACTGGGAAGCTTGAACTGTAAGCAAGCTCTTCCTGTGCTCAGACCTATGCTTTTATCAACAGCAAGTCATTGCCACCAAAAATGGACTTCTCCTCTCCAATACTGGTGTCTTAATTTCTATTAAAATTGAAAAAAATATTATAATTAACATAAAAATATAAAAGTGTAACAAAAATACCATCTCCCAAGAACTCTTTGCCTATTTAGGTGTCCCTGAGATATTAACATCACTTGTTCAAGAGTTCCCAACACACACGCTTTTCTTTTTTAAAAAATGTGTTTGTTTTGAATGCACGTGGTCTCTGTTGCTGCATGAGGGCTTTCTCGTTGCCGAGAGCAGGGGCTACTCTCTAGTGGCAGGGCTCACGCTTCTCATTGTGGTGGCTTCTCTTGGTGCACAGCACAGGCTCTAGGCACCCCGGCTTCAGTAGTTGTAGCACACGGGTTTAGTTGCCCCGAGGCGTTGGTATTTTCCTGGCCCAGCAATTGAACCAGAGTCCCCTGCTTTGCAAGGGGGACTATTAACCAACGGACCACCAGGGAAGCCTTCAAGTTGTTCTTTGCGTCTATGATATCTATAGAAGAGATGGTCATGCATCTGGTTAATGGTGTTTCTATTTGTTTATTGTTATACTCTCAAAATTGAACAGCATCATTCTACTATCCAGACGCATATCATTTTCTTGGGAATATTGTTACTTTGGTGCTCAGAGTGAATCACTGGAATGAACTGTGTAAGCACACATGCCTGGGAAGTCAGATGCCAGGGCAATCGTCACTAAGCAAAGGATGACTGTTCCTCAAGGGAAGTCAAATCTCTTACCCAGATTATAGAGAAGGACATTTATTAATCTGTATTCATATTTTAATAAATGGAACAGAATTCTTAGGACACAGTGATATCTACACTGAAGTTGCTATTTACTCAATTCATTTGAGAAAAAACAAATATTTATTTATATTTTTAAACTTTACTCTCCTAGGTGTTGATTAAATATTTTACTAATAAAATATTTTCATTAAATATATTTCATTACATATGTTTTCTACTTCTCACATATTATTTTGAAGCATAAAATTCTCCCTTTCTGTATGTAGTCTAATATTTTTTTAATTTGAAATTCTATTAGAATGAATCAGATGATATTTAGAACTCAATACAGATTTACTAATAATGGCCCTGTGCAAGCTTTTGAAATAGTTGTAATCAGTTTTAATTTTTAATGAAATTAATTCTAATTAAAAGTTGTATCTGGGGTGAACTTTGTAAAACAGATTATTTTGAGGCTTTCGATATTATATGGAAATTTTTATAACATATTTTTCAAACTGCCTTCTGATTTTTAAAAGTTATTTTGTCATTTCTTTTTATTTTTAACAGTTGTCCCCCCTGAAAATTATCTATTAATCTGAAATATCACCAAAATAGTATTTTTAATATTTAATCTCAGCACAAAATTAATAGCACTATGTAAGAGTATCTATTCCATGTTATACTATGAAGGATTTTAATTGATTTGGTATAATTTTGGGCCATTTTATGATGTTTATTTTCCATCACTGTAAGTGTTTAAAAGCGGATATAAACTTCAATCTGGGAAACAGATTTATGAGGACATTTTAAAATACATTTTCCATTCTCTGAATAACAATTCACTTGGCTTTGCAATAGATCAAGTTTTGACATTAAAATTTGGATGTGATACTGCTTGTCATGGAAACTCATTTGCACTCATCAAAGTCTCTACATTGAAAGAAAGATATTTCACTTTTTAAAGCAATAAATTCAATTAATTATATTTTTAAGTATATAACTTAATTATAATTGCAGCCTAAAAATCATCCTTAGGTTAAAAAAATTTCAGTTCAGTTCAGTCTCTCAGTCGTGTCTGACTCTTTGCAGTCCCATGAACTGCAGCATGTCAGGCCTTCCTGTCCATCACCAACACCCGGAGTCTACATAAACCCATGTCCTTTAAGTTGGTGATGCCATCCAACCATCTCATCCTCTGTCGTCCCCTTCTTCTCCCACCCTCAATCTTTTCCAGCACCAGGGTCTTTTCAAATGAGTCAGCTCTTCACATCAGGGGGCCAAAGTATTGGAGCTTCAACTTCAACATCAGTCCTTCCAATGAACACCCAGGACTGATCTCCTTTAGGTTGGACTAGTTGGATTGCCTTGCAGTTCAAGGGACTCTCAAGAGTCTTCTCCAGCACCACAGTTCAAAAGCATCAATTCTTCAGTGCTCAGCTTTCTTTATAGTCCAACTCTCACATCCATACATGACTGCTAGAAAAACCATAGCCTTGACTAGACAGACCTTTGTTGGCAAAGTAATGTCTCTACTTTTTAAATATCCTGTCTAGGTTGGTCATAGCTTTTTTTTTTTTTTTTTTTAGGAGTAAGCATTTTTTAATTTCATGGCTGCAGTTAACATCTGCAGTGATTTTGCACCCCCCCCCAATATAGAATCAGCCACTGTTTTCACTGTTTCCCTATCTATTTGCCATGAAGTGATGGCATCAGATGCCATGATCTTTGTTTTCTGAATGTTGAGTTTTAAGCCAACTTTTTCACTCTCCTCTTTCGACTTTCATCAAGAGGCTCTTTAGTTCTTCTTCACTTTCTGCCTTTAAGGTGGTGTCATCTGTGTATCTGAGTTTATTGATATTTCTCTTGGCAATCCTGAGCCCAGCTTGTGCTTCTTCCAGCCCAGCGTTTCTCGTGATGTACTCTGCATATAAGTTAAATAAGCAGGGTGACAGTATATAGCCTTGACATATTCCTTTTCCTATTTGGAACCAGTCTGTTGTTCCATGTCTAGTTCTAACTGTTGTTTCCTGACCCACATACAGATTTCTCAAGAGGCAGGTCAGGTGGTCTAGTATTCCTACCTCTTGAAGAAATTTCTACAGTTTATTGTGATCCACACATCAAAGGCTTTGGCATAGTTAATATAGCAGAAGTAGATGCTTTTCTGCAACTTTCTTGCTTTTTCCATGATTCAGCAGATGTTGGCAATTTGATCTCTGGTTCCTCTGCCTTTTCTAAAACCAGCTTGAACATCTGGAAGTTCATGGTTCACATATTTCTGAAGCCTGACTTGGAGAATTTTGAACATTACTAGCATGTGAGATGAGTACAGTTGTGTGGTAGTTTGAGCATTCTTTTTTAAGATCCAATTAAAATACATATCTTCTTCTACATGAGAGTTTTCAAAAATTTGAAAAGTAGCTCTTTTTCTACTTCTGTTATATATTCCAGTCTTCCATATTCACTGCAAATTTAAAATATTTAAATGTCCTTCATATCAAGATGCTCTTTCTTGGAATTTAACTCAAACTAAATGTCTTTAAACTTATTTTATCCATTACTGACACCAATTATCTATATGCAGTATAACCTACAGAAACAAGAGTAAAATAATGACTTCCCATAATGCAAATGTCATGCTCCTTATGTTAGCACTAAGATCACATTCAGCCTATGGAATGACCAACTATGCTATTCAATAAAATCCTATGCCTTTCTCACATATGCTGCCCGAGCCTCACATCTCTCTCATCATGATCTCTTATGGTGGACATTAAAATTTCAGAGAAACATATAGTTTCATTGTTTATGAAGAATTTAGTCAATAAACCTGGATGCCCTATACACTGAAAATTATTTTACAAATTAATTTATTGAATTCAAATAATTTAATTTTTTATTAAGAATATGGGCTCTATTGGCAACCTGTATGGAACTTGAGACTAAGCTTCATCATCTATGAAGTGAGGAGTATATTCAACCTTACCATGAAAGAACACTGTATGGACTAAAGAGATAATTTTCTATTTTTTTTCCCATATTTACTAGCATGTGATAAGTCACTTTAGTCATGTCTGACTCTTTGCAACCCCATATGGACTGTAGCCTGCCAGGCTCCTCTGTCCTTGGGATTCTCCAGGCAAGGATCCTGGAGTGACTTGCCATCCCCTCCTCCAGGGAATCTTCCCCACCCAGGGATTGAACCCACATCTATTAAGTCTCTTGAATCAGCAGGTGGGTTCTTTACCACTAGTGCCACTTGGGAAGCCCAATAACTAGCACAGTCAGCACTAAAATGACAAACATGATGGCAATGATAGAGCCAGAGATCTCTCACTTGTAATTTACATCTCTTTTTAAAGTTTTTTAAAGCTATAAAGCACTAAAATCTGTCATGTCATAACAGGGAAGAATGGACTTCATTACCCTTATAAGAGCTCTTACCTAATGAGATATAGACATGCAAAAAGTAAATAGAAATTAACATAAAACATATATGCAATGTATGTCCTTGACAAAAATGGAATATTGATGTACCCAGGTATATCTACAGTAATCAAGGTAGTGTTTCCAGGGGAAACAGGACTTCAGTCAAAACAGAGGATGAATGAGAAAATTTCAAAACTGAAAATTTAAAAAAAGTGAAAATGTTAGTCACTAAGTTGTGTCTGACTCAGTGCAACTCTTTGGACAGTAGCCCACCAGGCTCCTCAGTCCATGGAATTCTCCAGGCAAGAATACTACAATGGGTAGCCATTTCCTTCTCCAGGGCATCTTCCAGACCCAGGGATCAAACCCAGGTCTCCTACACTGGAGGCATATTCTTTACTGTCTGAGCCACTGGGGAAGCCCCAAGAAACTTTTAAGCAGACCTGTAAATATATGATGTCCTGGGAAGGTCAGAGTAATTGCCTAAAGCTTTAAGAAAGCCTGGCATTGTCAGGGATGAGGAATGGTGAAACAGAAAATGTGAGGAAGCAACGGGAGATGAGAAGACCCATCAGATTGACAGTACCTGATGAAAGTTCAAATTAAATATAAGATTTTGGATTTTTATTTCACACACTAAGGGAAATTATGGGACTAAGTAAGCAACTATCATAACCATAGTAATGCCAAAACCATATTCCAAAGTTTGCGAGATGAGTGTCATAGAAATAGAACATGTGAAATTGAGCAAATGTATGCCTATGGCAGGGAAATTTGTAAGAAAGAATTGGAACTATTAAGTTAAGAAAATTGTTGATCAGTCACTAAGTCATGGCCAAGTTTTTGTGATCTCATGAACTGCAAGCGCCAGCCTCCCCTGTCCTTCACTATCTCCTGGAGTTTGCTCAAACTCATGTCCGTTGAATTGGTGATGCCATCCAACCATCTCATTCTCCGTTAAGAAAATATGAGATTCTAATGTAAGAAATAGAAATTAGAAAACAAATAACAAATAAGTGTCAGGGATATTTTCAGAGAAATATTGAAATATTAATACGGGGTCTTACAAGCAAGAATTTGGAAGAAAATTGAAGTTTACTGTTTCTTGACATAGGAGAAATGATGCTTTATTCTGTGAAATAGAGAATAGGGAATGGATACAAGTTGGGAAACATAAGAGATTATTAGATTAAATTTTAAACTTAGACTGAAAGTGTTAGACCCCAAATAAGGATGAGGGGAATGAGAGGGATTCTGAGAAACAGTTCCAATAAATGAGAGTCTAAGAGACAAAGTATAATTGCTCAGATAGATGCTGAAGAATAAGGAAAGCTCTAAGTACAAGCTAAGTACAAGTCCCATAGAAGGTCAATGATGACTAGATATGTTTTGATGTGTGTGCTTGCATGTGGAGGGAAGAAGTGAGAAGGTAGATTTGAAGGTACCCACAATTGAGCTAAATCCCCAGGGGAAACTGAAGTCATGTTATGTTATAAATGCTTATGTTGAAGCATAAGTCTTAACAGTTCTGAGGTCTAAGGCAGGTCATGTGATATCTCAACTTCCTCAACCATGTCATAAGAGGTAGATATCTAATAGGGTTTCTGTGAGTATTCAATGTTAATAATATATCACTTCACTTAGATGACTATCCTTATATAATAATAATAAAATTTAATAAACGTTGAATTTTAAAATACTTAGCATTAATCAAAAAATTATTACCACAAGATTAAACCAGCATTGCAAAAAAATAAAGTGAGTGAAGTGAGTGAAGTCACTCAGTCATGTCTGACTCTTTGCGACCCCATGGACTGTAGCCCACCAAGCTCCTCTGTCCATGGGATTCTCCAGGCAAGAGTACTAGAGTGGGTTGCCATTTCCTTCTCCAGGGGATCTTCCTGACCCAGGGATCGAACCCATGTCTCCCGCATTGCAGGCAGATGCTTTAACCTCTGAGCCACCAGGAAAGCCCAATTTAGTGGTAGAACCAGTGCTAAAATATAGGCTCCTTCACTTTACATATCAATATTTCTTCCCATTCCTCAATGAAAAGGAATTCATGAGTTTAGTTCTAAATGAAATATTACATTGTCATAAAATATAAAATATATTTGGCTTAACTACCCAGCAGTCATGTATGGATGTGAGAGTTGGACTGTGAAGAAGGCTGAGCGTCAAAGAATTGATGCTTTTGAACTGTGATGTTAGAGAAGACTCTTGAGAGTCCCTTGGACTGCAAGGAGATCCAACCAGTCCATTCTGAAGGAGATCAGCCCTGGGATTTCTTTGGAAGGAATGATGCTAAAGCTGAAGCTACAGTAATTTGGCCACCTCATGTGAAGAGTTGACTTATTGGAAAAGACTTTGATGCTGGGAAGGATTGGGGGCAGGAAGAGAAGGGGACGACAGAGGATGAGATGGCTGGATGGCATCACTGACTCGATGGACGTGAGTCTGAGTGAACTCCAGGAGTTGGTGATGGACAGGGAGGCCTGGTGTGCTGCGATTCATGGGGTCGCAAAGAGTTGGATACGACTGAGTGACTGAACTGAACTGAACTGACATTCCAGAAAAATACTGTTTTCTTTGTTTTGTTTTGTCTTGATACATGTCGCTACTCAGTACACAGAAAAATCCTAGATTTAGTAAATCCATTTCAGGCAGGAAAAAGCAGAAATATATTTGGTCTGGTTAGAGAAAATAAAAAGATAAAAACTTTAATTTTCAGTATTAAATACGGTTAAATTGTAACTTTTAAAGGATTAAATACTTTCTTTCCATTAAAACTTAAAAAATAGAGACTAAAGTAATTAAATGTTATAAAACCTCTTTTAAGTTATTCTGATTAATTAAAGCAATCTAGAGGAAATAATTGCTTCCAGCTCTTAAATTGGAAGGTGATAGAAGAATAATACAGATAAACTAGACAGAAAGAAGAGATTACAGAACATACAGAGATAATAGTCTTAACAAAGACATCAAGCTTATTCGATGGATATAAGTAATTGGTAAAGTTAACTTTGCAACAGGAGATATTAACATCTGTTTCATAATTCTTGAATCTTACTTGTGTGTGGAAAAACACAGCTCATAAAAAATATTTAAATCTGTCATAAGTAAAAACAAGGCAGTCATGAGAAATATGTTGTTTAATGTAGTACTGAGCTCTGTCACTATCTTCCACTGAATTATGAAACGTTAGAAATAATGTCAAGAAGCTTAGCATATAAAATTTTTGATATAAACTACTCAAGACATAAACATAAAAGATGTTTATTCAGTGATGTCAAAATATACAAACCAGGGAATATCTGATACAGTAATTTTAAATTCAAAAAGTAGGAAAAAATATGTTCAAGTCTGTAGCTGATCCTGTATAAATAAATCATATTTCTATGAATAATTGTATGGACAGATCAATTCATGGAGCATAAAATATAAAAAGACAGTTTGATGAGTTTGTATCTGTTTTATAAAACACTCTCCTTGCCAGATACATGCAGTTTCTCACTTTTTAAATCACCTATAATAAAATTTATATGTATCTCCAAGGAAGTGTATATGACCTAGGACTTTCCCTTCTCAACATTGATGAACAGAGGTAAAAGGAGACTGATGACTATCAAACAGTCAAAAACCATTATTTTGAAAAATTTAAAAAAAGAAAGAAAACAAATATACTGAAGAGAAAAGCAGCAGCTTTCTTCTTTGGCAACTGGTGAATGTCAGATCTAGGACTAAAGCCCTGGTCCCATAACTTCACACTGTGTAACTTCACTTTTAAAATATTGTACTTACAGCTGATAAATGTGCCATGTGTTTTCAGTGGAAGTCACAAAAATGTCTACATCATATAATTGAGAGTTTTAGAGATCAGGGAGTGAACAGAGTTGGAAGAAATTATTTCCAGGGGGTGGTCCTAAGATGGAGGAGGAATAGGACGAGGAGACCACTTTCTCCCTCAAAAATTCATCAAAAGAACATTTCAACGCTGAGTAAATTCCACAAAACAACTTCTGAATGCTGGCAGAGGACAACAGGCACCTAGAAAAGCATATCATTGGCTTCAAAAACAGATAGGAAAAAATATAATAAGATGAAAAAAGAGACAAAGGAGGTAGGGAGGGAGCTCAGTCCCAGTAAGGGAATCCCGTCCCGGGAAGAGACTCTTAAAAAGAGAGGTTTCCAAACACCAGGAAACATTCTCGCAGCCGAGTCTGTGGCGAGCTTTGGAAGCACAGAGGGCAACATAACAGGAAGGAAAAATAAATAAATAATTAAAACCAACAGATTACGAGCCCAACAGTAACTCCCCCAGTGGAAAAGCAGCGCAGACGCCTGCATCCGCCACTAGCAAGTGGGGGCTGGGCAGGGGGGAGGAGCAGGAGGCGCAGTTGGCAGTGCTTTTTAAGAGTTTGGCCAGGGGAGGCACAGGCTGCAGTGCTTCTTTGAGAATCGGGCCGGTACGCCCCGCGCGTGAACAGAGTGAACTAACTTAGGCTAGCAAACCAGACTGTGGGATAGCTACCACGCGAAACGCTCGAACATAAGACACTGCCAGGACTGCGCACAGAACAAAGGACAGATCGGAAATAACTGGCTGCAGACCATCCCCCTCCGGTGACAGGCAGCCAGAGCCTTAAGGGCTGAAAGGGGGCAATCGTAGCCCAAGAGAGACATTACCTACCAAAATGCAAGCAGGCTTCTTTGTTAACTAAGACTTCTGGGGGTTCTGGACAGTCATCATCCGCCTGAGAAGGAATGCCAGCAGTACACCCAGAAAACTGAGCAGCAGGGAAAGGCCATAGTCACAGCGATTGCACTCGCCAAACTCCTGAGCTATTCGGACATGGGAAGGGCACAAAACGCAGGCCCAACACAACCAAATCTGTGCCTCTGAGGGCTTCCTGAGCACCGAGCCTGAGCAGCTTAGACCGGGGAGGTGCATGAAGCCTAGGGCTGGCCTCAGACAGTTCCCTGGCGGAGCTACGTAGAGACTGAGCAGTGTGCACCATGAGCAGGGGCAAGCCCAGAGTGGATGAGACACTGCAAGCACATGCCAGTAATATTTGTTTGCAGCATCCCTCCCTCCCCACAGCGTGACTGAATAGTGAACCTAGTGTGTCCACCACCGCCCTCCCTGTGTCAAGATGGAAGTCAGTCACTGAAGAGACCAGGAAACAGAGGAAGTTAAACAGAGGGAACTGCCTTGGAAGTGACCCCACACAACCCACAACACCAGAGAAAGGGCCAGATATACCTTTACTACTTATACAATCTTTTTTTTTTTTTTTAGTTGATGGGGTTGTGTGATTGTTTTTTCTTCTTTTTTTTTCTTTTTTGTTTTTCCTCTTTCTTTCACTTTCTTAAATTTTTAAGTACTCTATTTCTCTAATTATTTTTAATAATTCTTGTGGCTTTGTGTTTTTTTTTTGTTTTGTTTGTTTGTTTTTTCTTTCTTTTTTCCTCTTCTTCTTCTTTTCTTTAATATTGTATTTTTGAAAATCCAATCTCTACTCCAGATTTTTAATCTTTGCTTCTTGGTATTTGTTGTCAATTTTGTACATGTAAAAAACCAATCTTCAGTACCTAATTTTACCTGAGAGTGAAATTACTGGCTTGACCACTCTCCCCTCCTTTGGACT
The DNA here is from genome assembly GCF_042477335.2 of Ovis canadensis. NCBI lineage: Eukaryota > Metazoa > Chordata > Mammalia > Artiodactyla > Bovidae > Ovis > Ovis canadensis. Next base: position 141,290,214 of record NC_091245.1, read on the forward strand.
CTCCTTTTTCTCCACCAGGTGTCCTCTGTCTCCTCCCTCCCCCTTCTCTTCTCTACCCAACCTTGTGAATCTCTGTGTGTTCCAGATGGTGGAGAACACTCAGGGACCTGGTTACTGGCCGGATCTCTCTCTCTCCATTTCATTTCCCTGTTTTATCCTCTTGGCCACCTCTGTCTACTTCCTCCCTCTCCTCTTCCTTGTATAACTCCATGAACACCTCTGAGTGGTCCAGAATGTGGAGTGTACATAAGGAAGTGATTACTGGCTAGCTTGCTCTCTCCTCTTTTGATCCCACCTCATCTCATTCCAGTCACCTCTAACTACCCCCTCCCTCTTCTCTTCTCCATGTAATTCATTGAACCTCTATGGGTGACCCTCAATGTGGAGAAACCTTTCATCTTTAACCTAGATGCTTTATCATCAGTGCTGTATAGATGGAGAAGTCCTGAGGCTAGGGTAAAAATAAAACTGAAAACCAGAAACAAGAGGCTTAAGTCCAAATCCTAAGAACATCAGAGAAATCCTGAATCCAGGGAACATTAATCAATAGGAGCTCATCAAACACCTCCATACCTACACTAAAACCAAGCACCACCCAAGGGCCAACAAGTTCCAGAGCAAAACATACCACACAAATTCTCCAGCAACACAGGAACACACACCTGAGCTTCAATATACAGGCAGCTCAAAGCTACTCCAAAACCATTGACGTCTCATAACCCAATACTGGACAATTCATAGCACTCCAGAGAGAAGAAATCCAGCTCTACCCACCAGAACTCCAACACAAGCCTCCCTAACCAAGAAACCTTGACAAGCCACTGATACAACCCCACCCACAGTGAGGAAGCTCCATAATAAGAGAACTCCACAAATTCCCAGAATACAGAAAGGCCACCCCAAACTCAGCAATATAACCAAGATGACGAGACAGAGGAATACCCAGCAGGTAAAGGAAAAGGAGAAATGCCTACCAAACCAAACCAAAGAGGAAGAGATAGAGAATCTACCTGAGAAGGAATTCCGAATATTGATAGTGAAAATGATCCAAAATCTTGAAATCAAAATGGAATCACAGATAAATAGCCTGGAGAAAAGGATTGAGAAGATGCAAGAAAGGTTTAACAAGGACCTATAAGAAATAAAAAAGAGTTAAAATATAATGAATAATGCAATAAATGAGATCAGAAACACTCTGGAGGCAACAAATAGTAGAATAACGGAGGCAGAAGATACGATTAGTGAAATAGAAGATAGAATGGTAGAAATAAATGAATCAGAAAGGAAAAAAGAAAAACGAATTAAAAGAAATGAGGACAACCTGAGAGACCTCCAGTACAATATGAAGCGCTCCAACATTCGAATTATAGGAGTCCCAGAAGAAGAAGACAAAAAGAAAGACCATGAGAAAATTCTTGAGGAGATAATAGTTGAAAACTTCCCTAAAATGGGGAAGGAAATAATCACCCAAGTCCAAGAAAACCGGAGAGTTCCAAACAGGATAAACCCAAGGCAAAACACCCCAAGACATATATTAATCAAATTAACAAAGACCAAACACAAAGAACAAATATTAAAAGCATCAAGGGAAAAACAACAAATAACACACAAGGGGATTCCCATAAGGATAACTGCAGATCTTTCAATAGAAACTCTTCAGGCCAGGAGGGAATGGCAAGACATACTTAAAGTGATGAAAGAAAATAACCTACAGCCCAGATTACTGTACCCAGCAAGGATCTCATTCAAATATGAAGGAGAAATCAAAAGCTTTATAGACAAGCAAAAGCTGAGAGAATTCAGCACCACCAACCAGCTCTCCAACAAATACTAAAGGATATCTCTAGACAGGAAACACAAAAAGGGCGTATAAACCCAAACCCAAAACAATAAAGTAAATGGCAACGGAATCACACTTATCAATAATTACCTTGAACATAAATGGGTTGAATGCCCCAACCAAAAGGCAAAGACTGGCTGAATGGATACAAAAACAAGATCCCTATATATGCTGCCTACAAGAGACCCACCTCAAAACAAGGGACACATACAGACTGAAAGTGAAGGGCTGGAAAAAGATATTCCACACAAATAGAGACCAAAAGAAAGCAGGAGTGGCGATACTCATCTCTGATAAAATAGACTTTAAAACAAAGGCAGTGAAAAGAGACAAAGAAGGCCACTACATAATGATCAAAGGATCAACCCAAGAAGAAGATATAACAATTATAAATATATATGCACCCAACATAGGAGCACCACAATATGTAAGACAAACGCTAACAAGCATGAAAGGGGAAATTAACAATAACACAATAATAGTGGGAGACTTTAATACCCCACTCACACCTATGGACAGATCAACTAAACAGAAATTCAACAAAGAAACGCAAACTTTAAATGATACAATAGACCGGTTAGACCTAGTTGATATCTATAGGACATTTCACCCCAAAACAATGAATTTCACCTTTTTCTCAAGTGCTCATGGAACCTTTTCCAGGATAGATCACATCCTGGGCCACAAATCTAACCTTGATAAATTCAAAAAATCAAAATCATTCCAAGCATCTTTTCTGACCATAATGCAGTAAGATTAGATCTCAATTACAGGAGAAAAACTATTAAAAATCCCAACATATGGAGGCTGAACAACACACTTCTGAATAACCAACAAATCACAGAAGAAATAAAAAAAGAAATCAAATTATGCATAGAAATGAATGAAAATGAAAGCACAACAATCCAAAACCTGTGGGACACTATAAAAGCAGTGCTAAGAGGAAAGTTCATAGCAATACAGGCATACCTCAAGAAACAAGAAAACAGTCAAATAAATAACCTAACTCTACACCTAAAGCAATAGAAAAGGAAGAAATGGAGAACCCCAGAGTTACTAGAAGGAAAGAAATCTTAAAAATTAGGGCAGAAATAAATGCAAAAGAAACAAAAGAGCCCATAGCAAAAATCAACAAAGCAAAAAGCTGGTTCTTTGAAAGGATAAATAAAATTGACAAACCATTAGCTAGACTCATCAAGAAACAAAGAGATAAAAATCAAATAAATAAAATTAGAAATGAAAATGGAGAGAACACAACAGACAACACAGAAATACAAAGGATCATAAGAGACTACTATCAGCAATTATATGCCAATTAAATGGACAATGTGGAAGAAATGGACAAATTCTTAAAAAAGTACAACTTTCCAAAACTGAACCAGGAGGAAATAGAAAATCTTAACAGACCCATCAAAAGCATGGAAATTGAAACTGTAATCAGAAATCTTCCAGCAAACAAAAGCCCAGGTCCAGACAGCTTCACAGCTGAATTCTACCAAAAATTTTGAGAAGAGCTAACACCTATCCTACTGAAACTCTTCCAGAAAATTGCAGAGGAAGGTCAACGTCCAAACTCATTCTATGAGGCCACCATCACCCTAATACCAAAAACTGACAAAGACGCCACCACAAAAAGAAAACTACAGGCCAATATCACTGATGAACATAGATGCAAAAATCCTCAACAAAATTCTAGCAATCAGAATCCAACAACACATTAAAAAGATCATACACCACGACCAAGTGGGCTTTATCCCAGGGATGCAAGGATTCTTCAATATCCGCAAATCAATCAATGTAATTCACCACATTAACAAATTGAAAAATAAAAGCCATATGATTATCTCAATAGATGCAGAGAACGCCTTTGACAAATTTCAACATCCATTTATGATAAAAACTCTTCAGAAGGCAGGAATAGAAGGAACATACTTCAACATAATAAAAGCTATATATGATAAACCCACAGCAAACATTATCCTCAATGGTGAAAAATTGAAAGAATTTCCCCTAAAGTCAGGAACAAGACAAGGGTGCCCACTTTCACTGCTACTATTCAACATAGTTCTGGAAGTTTTGGCCACAGCAATCAGAGCAGAAAAAGAAATAAAAGGAATCCAAATTGGAAAAGAAGAAGTAAAACTCTCACTGTTTGCAGATGACATGATCCTCTACATAGAAAATCCTAAAGACTCCACCAGAAAATTACTAGAGCTAATCAATGAATATAGTAAAGTTGCAGGATATAAAATCAACACTCAGAAATCCCTTGCATTCCTATACACTAATAATGAGAAAGTAGAAAAAGAAATTAAGGAAACAATTCCATTCACCATTGCAGCGAAAAGAATAAAATACCTAGGAATATATCTACCTAAAGAAACTAAAGACCTATATATCAAAAACTATAAAACACTGATGAAAGAAATCAAAGGGGACACTAATAGATGGAGAAATATACCATGTTCATGGATTGGAAGAATCAATATAGTGAAAACGAGTATACTACCCAAAGCAATCTACAGATTCAATGCAATCCCTATCAAGCTACCAGCCATATTTTTCACAGAACTAGAACAAATAATTTCAAGATTTGTATGGAAATACAAAAAACCTCAAATAGCCAAAGCAATCTTAAGAAAGAAGAATGGAACTGGAGGAATCAACTTGCTTGACTTCAGGCTCTACTACAAAGCCACAGTCATCAAGACAGTATGGTACTGGCACAAAGACAGACATATAGATCAATGGAACAAAATAGAAAGCCCAGAGATAAATCCACACACATATGGACACCTTATCTTTGACAAAGGAGGCAAGAATATACAATGGAGTAAAGACAATCTCTTTAACAAGTGGTGCTGGGAAAACTGGTCAATCCCTTGTAAAAGAATGAAACTAGATCACTTTCTAACACCACACACAAAAATAAACTCAAAATGGATTAAAGATCTAAACATAATACCAGAAACTATATAACTCCCAGAGGAGAACATAGGCAAAACACTCTCCGACATACATCACAGCAGGATCCTCTATGATTCACCTCCCAGAATACTGGAAATAAAAGCAAAAATAAACAAATGGGATCTAATTAAAATTAAAAGCTTCTGCACAACAGAGGAAAATATAAGCAAGGTGAAAAGACAGCTTTCTGAATGGGAGAAAACAATAGAAAATGAAGCAACTGACAAACAACTAATCTCAAAAATATACAAGCAACTCATGCAGCTCAACTCCAGAAAAATAAACAACCCAATCAAAAAATGGGCCAAAGAACTAAATAGGCATTTCTCCAAAGAAGACATACGGATGGCTAACAAACACATGAAAAGATGCTCAACATCACTCATTATCAGAGAAATGCAAATCAAGACCACAATGAGGTACCATTTCACACCAATCAGAATGGCTGTGATCCAAAAGCCTACAAGTGATAAATGCTGGAGAGGATGTGGAGAAAAGGAAACCCTCTTACATTGTTGGTGAGAATGCAAACTAGTACAGCCACTATGGAAAATAGTGTGGAGATTCCTTAAGAAATTGCAAACAGAGATGCCTTATGACCTAGCAATCCCACTGCTGGGCATACACACCGAGGAAACCAGAATTGAAAGAGACACATGTACCCCAAAGTTCATTGCAGCACTGTTTATAATAGCCAGGACATGGAAACAACCTAGATGTCCATCAGCAGATGGACAAGAAATGGATAAGAAAGCTGTGGTACATATACACAATGGAGTATTACTCAGCCATTAAAAAGAATACATTTGAATCAGTTCTAATGAGATGGATGAAACTGGAGCCGATTATACAGAGTGAAGTAAGCCAGAAAGAAAAACACCAATACAGTATACTGACACATATATACGAAATTTAGAAAGATGGTAATGATGACCCTGTATGCGAGACAGCAAAAGAGACACAGATGTATAGAATGGACTTTTGGACTCTGAGGGAGAGGGAGAGGGTGGGAAGATTTGGGAGAATGGCATTGAAACATGTATACTATCATGTAAGTGCCAGTCTATGTTCAATACAGGATACAGGATGCTTGAGGCTGGTGCATGGTAATGATCCAGAGAGATGATATGGGGTGGGAGGTGGGAGGGGGATTCAGGATTGGGAGCTTGTATATACTCGTGGTGGATTCATGTCAATGTATGGCAAAACCAATACAGTATTGTAAAGTAAAATAAAGTAAAAATTTAAAAAAAAGCTCAATATTCAGAAAACAAATTTTTTTTTTTTTTAAAGAAATGATTTCCACAGTTTGGCCCATGGCTACTGTATACCATCAGTAAGAAACTAGAGAGATTTTTAAAGCAACATAGTTCAAAATGCTTGAAAATTGGCTACATAATAACTAACATTAAAATTGGTTTAAATTTGTATTAAAAGATGAGTAAATGGAATTCTCCAGGCTAGAATACTGGAGTGGGCAGCCTTACCCTTCTCTAGAGGATCTTCCCAAACCAGGGATCAAACCCAGGTATCCCACATGGCAGATAGATTCTTTACCAGCTGAACCACAAGGGAAGCCCAAATGGATGATACAGAAATAGCTCACAAAATGGCACCATTATTCCTTCTGATAAATTATTTTCATAGGTTCCAAAAATATTTCCATAAGAAATCATTGAGATAAAACTCCAGGTTCAACCTATCAACATACAAATATTAATGCAGAAAGAGCTAAAGATCTACATTTAACATGGATAACCAGATTTGGGTAGAACAATAGCTACTGAAAAGTGACTTTTCTCTGATTTTCACTGTATGCTTACTTGATTCAGTATTAGGATTAGCTCTAAGTAATTTATACAAGTTTATCATTTTCACAAAAATCAGTTTCAAAAACCAAATTAGAAATTACTTCATCTGAAAGCTTCTCATAGAAACTGATTAAAACAAAAGTTTATATTCCATGAAAGTTCACAAAGGTTGCCTGCAGGGAAGCACAAGCACCCCCATGGATATATGCCAAGAGAATTAGAACAGCTACATAATTTTAATATGGTTTTAAAAATCTTCTGCCAGTGATTGTGTGATAACATGCTTCTGAAGGCTTATATGAAACACTAGCTTTAACTTCCATTTTGTACCTTTTGAAAAAAATACTCCTGAAAAGAAATTAAAAAAATTTTTTTATGGGTTTGGGAAGTGGGGCACATTTTAGTAGCATAATTCTGAAAATTGCCTAATGCTCTCTGTATTACAGGGCAGATAGATATGTAAGATCCACTTCAGTCAGTTCATTTCAGTTGCTCAGTCATGTCTGACTCTTTGCAACCCCATGGCCTGCAGCAGGCCAGGCCTCCCTGTCCATCACCAACTCCTGGAGCTTGTTCAAGCTCATGTCCATTGAGTCGGTGATGCCATCCAATCATCTCATCCTCTTTCATCCCCTTCTCCTCCTGCCTTTAATCTTTTGCAGCATTAGGGTCTTTTCCAGTGAGTTAGTTCTTCACATCAGGTGGTCAGAGTATTGAATCTTCACCTTCAGTATCAGTCCTTCCAATGAATATTCTGGGCTGATTTTCTTTAGGATTGACTGGTTTGATCTCCTTGAAGTCCAGGGGACTCTCAAGAGTCTTCTCCAACACCACCGTTCAAAAGTATCAATTCATCAGCACTCACTTTCATTATGGTCCAACTTTCATATCCATACATGACTACTGGAAAAGCCATACTTTTGACTAGATGGAGTTTCCCGGCAAAGTAATGTCTCTGCATTTTAATATGCTGTCTATAAGAAGCAATTGTCTTTTCATTTCATGGCTACAGTCACTACCTGAAGTAATTTTGGAGCCAAAGAAAATAAACTCTGTCACTGTTTCCATTATTCCCTCGTCTATTTGCCATGAAGTGTGGGTGCCATGATCTTAGTTTTTTTGAATGTTGAGTTTTAAATCGGCTTTTTCACTCTCCTCTTTCACCTTTATCAGGAGGCTCTTTAGTTCCTCTTCAATTTCTTCCATAAAGGTGGTGTCATTTGCATATCTAAGGTTATTGACATTTCTCCTAGTAATCTGGACTCCACCTTATGCTTCATCCAGTCCAGCATTTAACATGATATACTCTGCATATAAATTAAATAAGTAGAGTGACAGTATACAGCCTTGACATACTCCTTTCTGAATTTGGAACCAGTCTGTTGTTCTGCATCTGGTTCTAACTATTTCTTCTTGACCTGCATACAGATTTCTTAAGAGGAAGGTCAGGTGGTCTGGTATTCCCATCTCTTGAAGAATTTTCCACAGTTTATTGTGATCCACCCAGTCAAAGGCTTTGGTGTAGTCAATAAAGCAGAAATAGATGTCTTTCTGGAATTCTCTTGCTTTTTCTATGATCCAATGGATGTTGGCAATTTAATCTCTAGTTCCTCTGCCTTTTCCAACTCCAGGTTGAACATCTCGAAGTTCTTGGTTCACTTACTGTTGAAGCCTATCTTGGAGAATTTTGAGCATTACTTTGCTAGCGTGTGAGATGAGTGCAATTGTATGGCAGTTTGAGCATTCTTTGGCATTGCCTTTCTTTAGTATTGGAATGAAAATTGACCTTTTCCAGTCCTGTGGCCACTGCTGAGTTTTCCAAGTTTGCTAGCATATTGAGTGCAGCACTTTCACAGCATCATCTCTTAGGATTTGAAATATCTCAGCTGAAATTTCATAATCTCCACTAGTTTTGGTCATAGTGATGCTTCTTAAGGCCCACTTGACTTTGCACTCCAGGATGTCTGGCTCTAGGTGAGTGATTACACCATCATGGTTTTCTGAGTCACGAAGATCCTTTTTGTATACTTCTTCTGTGTATTCTTGCCACCTCTTCTTCATATCTTCTGCTTCTGTTAGGTCCATACCATTTCTGTCCTTTCTTGTGCCCATCTTTGCACGAAATTTTCCCTTGGTAAATCTAATTTTCTTGATGAGATCGCCAGTCTTTCCAAATTTATTGTTTCCCTCTATTTTCTTGCATTGATCACTTCGAAAATTTTTCTCCCACTGGAGAAAGAAATGGAAAACCACTTTAGTATGCTTGCCTTGAAAATCCCATGAACAGTATGAAAAACTCAAAACCCCCTTTCAGGAAAACATAGACAAAAATCAAAGAGATTACATGTATTCAAGTGATAGGAATGCAACAGTCAGACTGACGCCGGTACTGCCTTGAGATGAAGTGAATAAAGAGAGCAGAATCACCTATAAGCATGTAGCAAATGTTGTGTTTGTTTAAATACTGGATCTTAAAATAAAAATCATAATGCTTGTATTAGTCCATACATTAAGGTGAATTGGAAAATACTATAAACTCTCTATGTATTTATTTTCAGTTGATTTCAATTTTATATTTTCTGTGAATGGTTTCTAATGGCCATAACCTTGCAATACATTATGCAAATCCAAGCACACACAGAGCCAATAATACAGACACATTCGCTAATAATTATTTTTCAGATATGGCAAATGATCAAAAATCTTCAGATATTTCTGCTTTAATAGATGTGAAGTTTCTCCTAGGAAATTTGAATGTTCTAAAAAACGGCAAAGAGTTTAACAAGGAAGTAGAGAATGCTGTCATAGGTTAGTGATAAACAGAGACCAGGAAATAGTTTTCAGCACAAATAAGACTTTGGTGGAACAAACCTTTAACAAGTGAAAGATAAAGCTGGATTTTTTTCTAAGTAAATAAGAAACTCACTTTATAGCAAGATGCAGTTACAAATCGACCACAGAACAATACAGAGAACATACAGCAAAGAAACAGCAGCTTCTGAACCAGTGCAAGAGAAAAAAATAGTATACAGTGTATAGGTCCAACAAAAACATAGAAAAACCCAGACCAGCCCTTCTTAAGATAATTCAAAATAAAGTGCAAAAAAAGAATATAGCATAGTGATTAAGAACACTTTATAAACTGAGAAATGGGCTCCATATTTCAGTTCTGTTACTGCCTGAGACTTCAAATTTGTCACAAAATCTCCCTAAATATCTCAGCATAAATTCCTGCATCTGGGAGGTGGGTATATTTCTTGTTTCCTTAAAAGATATAACAAAATAATGGGCATGGTATATTTAGCTCACTTTCTGAAGTATTTTATGCACTCAATGGAAAGCAGCCACGAATAGAAGTAGTTTTACTGGAATACATACATTGATTTATAACTGCTGTCAGAAATGATCAAGATGGAAAATAAGAGAAAAGGCAATATATTTTAAAAATTAATACGTCAACTGCATCAAGTTTAGGGAAACAACTTGGTATTAAGTTAAGTAATCCATCACTAGTAGAGTGGGTTGAATGGTGGCCCCACAAAAAGATATATCCACATTGAAATTCTCAGAACCTATGAATGAGCCTTTATTTGGAGAAAACACAAATCTTTTGGCAGATGCATTTAAATTAAGGTCTCAGGATGAGATCATCCTTCCTTATCCACTAAACCCAAGTATCCTTGTAGAGACATACAAAGAAAGATACACAGCGGAGAAGGTCATGTTGAAAAGAAGGTCAATTTGGAGTTTGAAGCCACAAATCAGTGAACTTACAGAGCTACTTGAAATTGGAAGAGGCAAGAAAAGACATCCATTCTAGTACTTCAAGTAGGGGTACAGCCTCCAGACTGTGAAAGAGTAAATTTCTATTGTTTTATTAATAAATTACCACGTTTTCATGATGATTTGCTATGGCAGTCTTGGGAAACCAATAAAATTGCTTAAAACAATAAAGAATTAGTAGTTCAAAGTCATTGTAAATATTGATACATTTATCAAGTACAATGTGTCTGCTATCAAAACTGTTAGGACCCATAAAAGATGCAAACATGAATAGCTCCTAGTGATTAGAGATATTTGAGACCTAGGTAACTCTTGAAAAACAGTTTTTTTTTTACCTTTTAATTTTTTTCTGTTAATGTTTGTGTTCTGGACAATTTTTGTAAAGGATTTCATTTTTGTAGAGATACCCATTATTAAAGTAAAAAAGTCCAATAGCTAAGGGTTCTTTCAGAGATGAAAAATGTATCCTCTACCCTCTTAGGCTCATTGTCTGGGAGTATGTGAATTAAACCAACAAGAGGCAGATTAACAGGAGAAAAGGCAAAGAATTTTTGTTAACATTCACATGGGTGGGAGTTCACAGAAAAGTGAAACTCATAAAAATGGTTAGAATTGGGGACCTATGTACCATCTTAAAAAAGGAAAAGGGATTGGGGCTTCAAAGAAGCATCAACTGGGAACATGACTAGGAATTATATGGGGAAACCAATGGAAGTCGAGGGTTATTTCAATACAGTTTGTTTATGAGTGCTCATCATGCTCCTACTCTGTCTGCAATGATGAGTCACTCTTTTCCTCCAGGTAAAGGAGGAAGGGACACCCTCACAGGGGAAAATTGTGTTGCCGTCACAAAGGAAATCTGTATCCTACTTTTATGTGGAAAAAGGAAGAGTAGAGAACTTCTACATCTGCTCATTCTCAATTGCTATCAGCTCAAAATAATCCTAGGCCAAAATGACCTATTTTGAAGTCAAATATTCTAGACACTTTCAGTCCTAAATGGCCACCTTATTCAAATTTTGTGGCCCATGAAAAAATTAACCAACTATGTAAATATGCATATACTTGCTAGCATAGTTTACAAGATGGCTATTATTATCTACTAATTGCAGTTAAAAAACTGTGGTTTTCCAATTTTCTAAGGTCATGGTGGCATTTAAAATTATAATCAGCACTCAGACTAGCACTTGTCTGAATGAAGCTTGCATTCTGAATCACTCCTCTATTGCCATGTAACCTAGTCTCATATGGCATAGCTCATTATAATACAGGAAGTGGTGAATCATTTTCATTGTGTTCTTATCATATTTAATTTTCATTTATTGCCATATGCACTCAACTATAATTTTTGTTGTTACGAGGTTTAAATGCCAGTAACCAGATAAGTGATAAACAAGTTGGCACAAGATTATCATTTTCTCCAGAAAGATATTTCTTAAAAATATTCCCTAGATGTTTAGGCAGCAGATGGTATCTAATAAGTTAAACTCAATGGCAGTCATGACTGAGCGATGATTAAATTTTAAATCAAATCATGTTCTCAGATGTATCTTGATATCTTGTTTTATTTGTTAATTGCACTCTGAATGGTTCAAGTCTTAGAAATAATCAATGCAATTCCATGTGTCTACATTTAATAAGAAATGTTCATTTGGAAATTTGTACAGATAATCAGAGAGTCGTAGATTTATAAAACCATGTTTGCTATTTCATTTAACAATACCAAAAATATTGAGCTGTTAATATATGTTGAACTCCAAGGCAGGTGAAAGGGATAAATAATACATGATTCTTCCTGTAGGAAACACCTAATCTAATAAGAGAGACTAAAATAAAAGAACACAGGAATTTCAGAATGTAAAGAACAAATAGTCATTGTACAAAAATGGTGATGAAATACATTTTGGGGTAGGTCAGAAATTGATTGTGAAAGATGAGTAGGAATGACCTGGCAGACAAAGCAAAGGCATATATTTAAGGCAATGAAACTTCCATAAACCAGATTAGAAATAGCATAGCTAACCTTGAGGATCAGCAAGTTTTTCTTCTTAGCAAGCAACATTTATTGTACACTTACTATCAGGTGAAAATGTAGAGGATTTAAAATTTACACACATTACCAATGGGAATGTGAAATGGGACAGCCACTTTTTAATTCAGTTGACAATTTCTTAAAAAGTTATGCCTATGCCCACAATATGACCTGGCCATTCAAATCCTTGGTACTTACTCAAAAGAACTGAAAGCATATATCAAGACAAAGACTTCTACACACAAATATTAACAAAAGAATTATTTGTAACAGTCTGAAACTGGGAAAAGCTCAGATGGTCATCAATAGCTGAATGGACTAAAAAATTGTGAAATATTCATACAGTGAAATACTACTCAGTAATAAAAAGGAATTAGCTATTATACATGTCAGTGTGGATAAATCTCAAAATAGTCATGCTGAATCAAAGAGGTTTAATTTATATAAAATTGTAGGAAATTCAAACTAATAGATTTTGACAGAAAATTGCTCAGTGCTTACCTGGGAATGACATAGGGACTGAGAATTGGGTAAGAGAAATGGATTACAAAAAAAGCACTGAAAATCATTAGGGAGCAATGGATATGTTAATTATCTTAACATATAACAAATAAGTGGTTTCATAGGCATATACATTTGTCAATACACAAATTTACATACTAGATATATGCAGTTAACAGTATATAAATCATACCTCCATAAAGTTGTCAAAATAAATGCTCAAAAGTTGACAGACTCAAGAAGAGAAATGTACAGATCTATGAACTTATTTATGCATTATGAAAATCTCTTCCTATAATTAAAAGAAAAATCAGTAAGAAAAAAAGACATGAAATATTATGCCTAAAACACTCTACTAATTCACCTGAATATAATAATGCAGGCAACAGTGGTAGCGTGCAAATTTATTTAATTGCAAGTGAAAAAATTACACTAAAAACATGAGGATGGGGCAATAAAGCAAGTAAAAATAAATTTTGTATGACTCAAATAATACAATGTTATAGTGTCTGACTGTAGTAGTACTAAGCTAAAATATATAACCAAAAAATAACTAGAAAATCCTCAATTATTTAGAAGTTCAAAAGCACACTTCTAACTTATCTCCTTAGGTCAAATAAAATATATTAATGGAAACTATACAATTTTTTGTTTGTATAATGAGAAAATAATGTAAACACAACTTCTAGGATTCACTTATGTTTGCTAGGAAATATGCAATTAAATATCTATACATTGTGTGTGCGTGATCCGTCCATCATTATGTTCAAATAAAACTCAGTTTCCTTTGTACGTATTAATGCTTCTCAGAATCATTGACTAGAAGGTTGAAAAGATGTATTTACCCAAAGGCTTTCATTTGTGATATTTGAGAGATTCCTAGGGGAAGTATATCCCTAGTATTTGTATCTGTCAACAGTCTCCTTTAATCCTATATGTCAGCATTTTGTTGTCGTGTTCTGTCCTTCAGTCATGTCCAACTCTTTGAAACTCCATGGACTGCAGCATGCCAGGCCTCCTTGTCTTTCACCATCTCCAACTCATGTCCATTGAGTCAGTGATGCTATCCAACCATCTTGTTGTCTGTCATTCACTTATATTCCTCCCTTCTATCTTTCCCAGCATCAGAGTCTTTTCCATTGAATTGGCTCTTCACATCAGGTGGCCAAATGATCGGAGCTTCAGTTTCAGCATCAGCCCTTCAATGAATTTTCAGGGTTGATTTCCTTTAGGATTGACTGCTTTGAGCCTTTACAATCAAAGGGACTCTCAAGAGTCTTCTCAAACACCATAGTTAGAAAAGATCAATTCTTTGGCTCTCAGCCTTCTTTATGGTTCAAGTCTCACATCAATACATGACTACTGGAAAAAATCACAGCTTTGACTATGAAGACCTTTGTTGGCAAAGCAATGTCTCTATTTTTTTGATCCACTGTCTAGGTTTGTCATAGAATTTCTCTCAAGGAGCAAGCATCTTTAATTCCAAGGCTGCAGTCACAGTCCTCAGTGATTTTGGAGCCCCTCAAAATAAAGTCCATTTCTGTTTTCACTGTTGCCCCATCTAATTGCCATGAAGTGATGGGACCAGATGCCGCCAAGATCATAGTTCCTTGAATGTTGAGTTTTAAGCCAACTTTTTCACTCTTCTCTTTCACTTTTATCAAGAGGCTCTTTAGTTCCTCTTCACTTTCTTCCATAAAGATGCTGTCATCTGCATATTTGAAGTAATTTATGTTTCTCCCAGAAACTGTGGTTCCAGCTTGTTGTTTCATCCAGCCCAGCATTTCCCATGATGGACTCTGTATATGAGTTAAATAAACAGGGTGACAATATGCAGCTTTGATGTACTTCTTTCCCAATTTGGAACCAGTCTGTTCCATGTCTGGCTCTAACTGTTGCTCCTTCAGTTGCATGCCAGTTTCTCAGGAGGCAGGTAAGGTGGTCTGTTGTTCCCATCTGTTTAAGACTTTTCCACAATTTGTTGTGATCGACACATTCAAATGCTTTATGTAGCATAGTCAATGAAGCAAAAGTAGATGTTTCTCTGAAATTCTCTTGCTTTTTCTAAGATTCAATGGACATTGGCAATTTCTTCTCTGGTTTCTCTGCCATTTCTAAATCCAGCTGGTATGTCTGGAAGTTCTTGATTCACTTAATGTTGAAACCTATCTTGAAGGATTTTGAGCATTACCTTGCTAGCATGTGAAATTAGTTCAATTGTGTGGTTGTTTGAACATTCTTTGGCATTGCCCTTCTTTGGGATTGGTATGAAAATTGACTTTTTCCAGTCCTATGGCCACTGCTGACTTTTCCAAATTTGTGGCATATTGAGTGCAGCACTTTCACAGCATCATCTTTCAGGATTTGAAATAGCTCAACTGGAATTCCATCACCTCCAATAGCTTTGTTCATAGTGATGCTTCCTAAGGCCCACTTAACTTCACATTTCAGGATATCTGGCTCTAGGTGAGTGATCACACCATGGTATTTATCTGGGCCATTAAGATCTTGTTTTATATAGTTCTTCTGTGTTTGTGACCTCTTCTTAATATCTTCTGCTTCTATTCAGTCCATACCATTTCTGTTATTTATTGTACCCATCTTTGCATGAAATGTTCCCTTGGTATCTCTAATTTTCTTGAAGAGATCTCTAGTCTCTCCCATTGTTTTCCTCTATTTCTTTGCATTGTTCTTCCAAGCCTTAATTAGAGTCAAAAGACAAAATGGGGTGCTCTGACATCCTGTGACCATACTGAAGCCCAGCATAAAGAAGGGAGACTCCTCTCCCTTCCAGGCAAGGACTCAACCAATGAAAGCCATAGACTCTTAGTTTACTGCAGTCATCTCATCAAACTTTCTTTCCCTCTTTATAAATGTGTTCTCCTTCCTTGCTGTACCAGAACTTATACATGGCTCACCCTAGACTCTCAACTGTAATTTTCTGTTGATCTGGAATAAACACATTTTTGGCTAGAGAAATATCTGGCAGTCTATTTGTTTTAGATCAATATTTAACAACTTATAGCATCCCCTAGCATAATATTGCACTTATAACAGTCACAATATTTTACTTTTATTCTATTATCTTCAAGAGTTATGTTAATGATTTTGTTAAACATGGAAGGTAAATTTTAATCAATGTGTACACTCTTGCTTATTACCTAGTTTTGAAATCTTACAGTATTTCCTTTTAAATGGATTTATAATTATATGTATAATCAAAATTGCTTGTTGAAACTTGAGCCTAATATAGATTTTGACATAACACTAAACGTATATGTGATAATGCATGCTTAGTTGTGTCTGACTGTTTGCAACCCCAGGGACTGCAAGCTTCTAGACTTCTCTATCCATAGATTTTCCAGGCAAGAATACTGGAGGAGGTTGCCGTTTCCTACTCGAGGGGATCTTCCTGCCCAAACGATCAGAGCTGTGTCTCCAATACCTCCTATATTGCAGGTGGATTCTTTACCACTGAGTCATGGAGGAAATATGTGATAATAAATACCAGCAATTACAAATTATATTGCATTCTGATTAACAACATGCAGTGTCTCTTTGTTCAGAACCTTTGAATTTATTAGCATAACTTTTAAACATGTATTGCGAATTATATATTTACATTGTAAAGTGCATGCTTTGGGGAATAAAGTAGGTATGCCTATCATTTCTGATAAGAAATATCAATTGTCACTTCAAAAGTCACATTTATAAATGTCAACACTTTAATACAAGTCTTCTTGTATTTGAGGTGCCAGTGTGCTAGCAGATTAGTTACTTTCATCCAGAAATCCCACAGCTCAATATCCTCAGGGAAAATAGCACAGGATTTTAGAAGAACCAAAGGCAACAGGATTACATGGACATGCATATAAAAGATATGAAATAGAGAAACTACAAAGAATTTTAACACAATAAAATCACCTCTGTGTAACAAAGCGACAAGGGCTTATATACATATTATATACAGTTATTGCTTAGTATCTGTGGGATTTGTTCCAGGATCCCCTGGAGAAGGAAATGGCAATCTACTCCAGAGGAGGCTGGTAGGCTACAGTCCACGGGGTCACAATCTTAAGTTCTTTATATAAAACCATGTTCATTTCCCACATAATTTAGATGTATATTATTTATAATCCCTAATACAATGTAATTTGTTGTTTAATCACCAAGTCATGTCCAACTCTTGCAATAGCATGGACTGTAGCCCACCAGGCTCCTTTGTCCGTGGGATTTTACATATTCCAAGAATACTGGATTGGTTTGTCTTTTCTCTCCAGGGGATCTTACTGACCCTTGGATAGAACTCTGTCCCCTACATTGCAGGTGGATTCTTTATAGCTAAGAAATCAAGGAAGCAATACAATGTAAGTGTTATGTAAATACTTGTAAATATAATAGTTATAAATGTTACATAAATAGTTGCCAGGGCAAGGTAAATTTAAGTTTTTCTTTGGGGAACTTTTGGGATTTGTTTTCCCTGGTGGCTCAGATGATGAAGAATCTGCCTGCAATGCAGTAGACCCAGGTTTGATCCCTGGGTCAAGGAGATCCCTTGAAGAAATGAATGGCTATCCACTCCAGCATTCATGCCTGAAGAATTCCATGGACAGAGGAGCCTGACAGGCTACAGTCCATGGGAATCACACAAAGAGTGGGACATGACTGAGTGACTAACACTTTCAAAAATATTTTCACCTCATGTTTAATTGAATCTGTGGATATATAGAACTCTGAGATATGGAGAGGTGATTGTGTTAATATATATCTATCTAGGAGGGTTATAATTTTGATTTTCTTGAAACAATGAGTGGTAGTCAGATTGTGTTATTCAAAGATCACCATAAAAATACTTCTAATTCAACAAGATGACTAAGAACACTACCATAATACTATTAAAAAAAAATATTACTAATCCTCTCCCTTAAATTTGTGTTTGTACCTTGCTAATGACCAAAAGAATCAGTGGCAGAAGTGGAAGTCAGCAGCTTCCAGAGATAAAAGAGATGCAGCTTCTGCATTGCTCACTGGAACACTAATGCTGAAGTCCTCCACCATCATATAGAAAATCTAATGGCCTGAGACCACCACTGGACGTCCCTGGTGGCTTAGAAAGTAAAGAATCTACTTGCAATGTAGGAGGCCTGGGCTCAATCCCTGGGTCAGGAAGATCCCCTTGAGAAGGGACTGGCAACCTGCTCCAGCATTCTTGCCTGGGAAATCCCATGGACAGAGGAGCCTGGTGTGCTACCATCCATAGGGTCACAAAGAGCTGGATGCTACTGAGAGATATTTCCTTCTTCTCCTAAGACCACCATGCTAAAAGAAAGCCTGGGTCATATGAGAAGCTCCCTATGTAGGTGTTTACACTGACTATCTAGCTAAGATCTAGGCCAACAGCCAGCAGTAACCGCTAGACCTGTGAGTGAATATCCTTCAAATCATTCTCTCTCCATGCAGTTGAACCCACTAACCTGTGATTCAAAGTTTTCTCAACTAAAGCTCTAGCCATTGTGGAGCAGACTGCTGTCTCCATAACAATTTTTTTTTCTGAATTTTTGACCTTGGAATAGATTATGAAATATTTTTTTTTAAATCATTAAATTTGGGGAATATTCTACTAAGCAGCAGAAGTAACTAAAACAAACAAAACACTTATTAACTGTATTTGAAAATTATTTGTGACAATTTGTGACTCAATTCCAGCTATTTTCAGATGTATTGATGTGGGCTGAGCAGTGTGTCAGTGTGATAGTTACTTTTTACTGGTGACTGTTATGAGTTCATGATATTAGCTCCCAGTGAACAGTTCATGTGTTTAAATTCTTATAAAATGGTAATATGGAGATAATATCAGAAAGCTAAGAACTGAGCATGAGTGTGGTTGGAATCATTTGAAAAGGCACAAATTTTTCTTCATTAGCTTACTCAATGAATGACTACCCATTACAGAGACATAAAAGTAAAATAATTTTATTTTTAAACCAGATAAAATACATATCAATGTAGTATTTTTTTTTATATAAATACCAAAAATATTGTTGTTTTTTGGTCACTAAGTCATCTCTGACTCATTGTGACACCATGAACTGCAACACTCCAGGCTTCCCTGAACCTACAATAAAATATTGAATATACAATACAAGCATTTTTTATTTAGTTTGTATTATAAAGTTTAAAGCCTTACTTAGACAAAGCAAATTTTTTCAGCAAAGAACTCTAAAAGTTACTTTAATATATACCCAAATTATCCATGTGTGCTAATATCTCATTTTAGTTTTGATATACATTTTTGAATGTTCTGATGCTTAGTGATGTTGAGCAACTTTTCATATACTTGCTGACCATTTGTATGTTTTCTTTCAGTTCCGCTGCTCACTATTAATTGTGTTGTGGGGCGGGGCGGGGTGGGGGGGAGTTGCTATTGAATTGTATGAGTTCTTTATATATTTTGTATATTAACCACTTATCAGATATAAAGCTCCTCTTGGCCACCGCCCTGACCTCAGGTGTGTGGTAGCTCCTCTCAGCCGCCACCCCTGACTTTGGATGTGGGGTAACTCCTCTCAGCCACTCCTGTGCCAACGCAGCCTGGCACTCTCCGCCACCACCTCTGACCTTGGGTGAGGGGTAGCTCCTCTGGGCCATGCTTCTGCACAGTCCGTCGCAGCCAGCGGCCGAGAGGAGTTACCCCACGTCCAAGGAGCAGCAGCTGCGAGGGTGCAGCAGAGGGAGAGGAGCTACTCTATGTCCAAGGTCAGAGGGGCGGGCGTAAGGCCCTCATCCAAGGTAAGGAGCAGCAGCTGAGCTTCGCTGGAGCAGCAGTGAAGAGAACCAAGGTAAGAGAACACCTTGGCCACAACCAAGGTAAGAGAAACCCAAGTAAGAGAGTAGGTGTTGTGAGAGGGCATCAGAGGGCAGACACACTGAAACCATAATCACAGAAAACTAGCCAGTCTGATCATATGGACCACAGCCTTGTCTAACTCAATGAAACTAAGCCATGCCGTGTGGGGCCACCCAAGACAGGTGGGTTATGGTGGAGAGGTCTGACAGAATGTGGTCTACTGGAGAAGGGAATGGCAAATCACTTCAGTATTCTTGCCTTCAGAACCCTGTGAACAGCATGAAAAGGCAAAATGACAGGGTACTGAAAGGGGAACTTCCTGGGTTGGTAGGTGCCAAATATGCTACTGGAGATCAGCGGAGAAATAACTCTAGAAAGAATGACTGGATGGAGCCAAAGCAAAAACAATACCCAGCTGTGGATGTGACTGAAGATAGAAGCAAGGTCCAGTGCTGTAAGAGCAATGTTGCATAGGAACCTGGAATGTCAGGTCCATGAATCAAGGCAAATTGGAAGTGGTCAAACAGGAGATGGCAAGAGTGAACGTCAACATTCTAGGAATCAGCGAACTAAATGGACTGGAATGGGTGAATTTAACTGAGATGACCATTATCTCTACTACTGTGGGACAGAATCCCTTAGAAGAAATGGAGTAGCCATCACGGTCAACAAAAGAGTCTGAAATGCAGTACTTGGATGCAATCTCAAAAATGACAGAATGATCTCTGTTCATTTTTTAAGGCAAACCATTCAATATCAAGGTAATTCAAGTCTATGCCCCAACCAGTAATGCTGAAGAAGCTGAAGTTGAACGGTTCTATGAAGACCTACAAGACCTTTTAGAACTAACACCCAAAAATGATGTCCTTTTCATTATAGGGGACTGGAATGCAAAAGCAGGAAGTCAAGAAACACCTGGAGTAACAGGGAAATTTGGCCTTGGAGTACAGAATGAAGCAGGGCAAAGGCTAATAGAGTTTTGCCAAGAGAATGCACTGATCGTAACAAACACTCTCTTCCAACAGCATAAGAGAAGACTCTACACATAGACATCACCAGAAGGTCAACACCAAAATCAGATGATTGTATTCTTTGCAGCCAAAGATGGGGGAGCACTATACAGTCAGCAAAAACAAGACCGGGAGTTGACTGTGGCTCAGATCATGAGCTCTTTATTGCCAAATTCAGACTGAAATTGAAGAAAATGGGGAAAACCACTAGACCATTGAGGTATGACCTAAATCATACCCCTTATGATTATACAGTGGATGTGAAAAATAGATTTAAGGTACCAGATCTGATAGACAGAGTGTCTAATGAACTATGGACAGAGATTCGTGATATTGTACAGGAGACAGGGATAAAGACCATCCCCAAGGAAAAGAAATGCAAAAAATCAAAATGGCTGTCTGAGGAGGCCTTACAAATAGCTGTGAAAAGAAGAGAAGTGAAAAGCAAAGGAGAAAAGGAAAGATATAAGCATCTGATTGCAGAGTTCCAAAGAATAGCAAGAAGAGATAAGAAAGCCTTCTACAGCGATCAATGCAAAGAAATAGAGGAAAACAACAGAATGGGAAAGACTAGAGATCTCTTCAAGAAAATTAGAGATACCAAGGGAACATGTCATGCAAAGATGGGCTCGATAAAGGACGGAAATGGTATGGACCTAACAGAAGCAGAAGATATTAAGAAGAAGTGGCAAGAATACACGGAAGAACTGTACAAAAAAGATCTTCAAGACCCAGATAATCACGATGGTATGATCACTCACCTAGAGCCAGACATCTTGGAATGTGAAGTCAAGTGGGCCTTAGAAAGCATCATTACAAACAAAGCTAGTGGAGGTGATGGAATTCCAGTGGAGCTATTTCAAATCCTGAAAGATGATGCTGTGAAAGTGCTGCACTCAAAATGCCAGCAAATTTGGAAAACTCAGCAGTGGCCACAGGACTGGAAAAGGTCAGTTTTCATTCCAGTCCCAAAGAAAGGCAATGCCAAGGAATTCTCTAACTAGCGCACAGTTGCACTCATCTCACACACTAGAAAAGTAATGCTCAAAATTCTCCAAGCCAGGCTTCAACAGTACATGAACCGTCATCTTCCAGATGTTAAAGCTGATTTTAGAAAAGGCAGAAGAACCAGAGATTAAATTGCCAACATCTGTTGGATTATCACAAAAACAGGAGAGTTCCAGAAAAACATTTATTTCTGCTTTATTGACTATGCCAAAGCCTTTGACTGTGTGGATCACAATAAACTGTGGAAAATTCTGAAAGAGATGGGAATACCAGACCACCTGAACTGCCTCTTGAGAAACCTATATGCAGGTCAGGAAGCAACAGTTAGAACTGGACATGGAATAACAGACTGGTTCCAAATAGGAATAGGGTATGTCAAGGCTGTATATTGTCACCCTGCTTATTTAACTTATATGCAGAGTACATCATGAGAAACGCTAGGCTGGAAGAAGCACAAGCTGGAATCAAGATTGCTGGGAGACATATCAATAACCTCAGATATGCAGATGATACCACCCTTATGGCAGAAAGTGAAGAGGAACTAAAGACCCTCTTGATGTAATTGAAAAAGGAGAGTGGAAAAGTTGGCTTAAAGCTCAACATTCAGAAAACTAAGATCATGGCATCTGGTCCCATCACTTCATGGGAAATAGATGGGGAAATAGTGGAAACAGTGTCAGACTTTATTTTTGGGGGCTCCAAAATCACTGCAGATGGTGAGTGCAGTCATGAAATTAAAAGACGCTTAATGCTTGGAAGAAAAGCTATGACCAACCTAGGCAGCATATTATAAAGCAGAGATATTACTTTGCCAACAAAGGTCCATCTAGTCAAGGCTATGTTTTTTTCAATGGTCATGTATGGATGTGAGAGTTGGACTATGAAGAAAGCTGAGTGCCAAAGAATTGATGGTTTTGGACTGTGGTGTTGGAAAAGACTCTTGAGAGTCCCTTGGACTGCAAGGAGATCCAACCAGTCCATTCTGAAGGAGATCAGTCCTGGGTGTTCATTGGAAGGACTGATGCTGAAGCTGAAACTCCAATACTTTGGCCACCTCGTGAGAAGAGTTGACTCCTTGGAAAAGGCTCTGATGCTGGGAGGGATGGTGGGCAGGAGGACAAGGGGATGATTGAGGATGAGATGAGTAGATGGCATCACCGATTCGATGGACATGAGTTTGGGTAAACTCCAGGAGTTAGTGATGGACAGGGAGGCCCAGTATGCTGTGATTCATGTGGTCTCAAATAGTCGGACATGACTGAGCGATTGAACTGAACTGAACAAGATATACAGCATATATATATTTTCTCTTATTAGTAGATTGTCTTTTCATTTTGTTGATGGTTTCTTTTGCTGTGCAGAGTTTTCTAAACTGACTTACTTCCATTTGATGTCTGTCTTGTTAATCTCAGAGCGTAATGACACCTGTAAATAATAACTATATTTTAATTTTACACATATCAACCATCAATTAAGACCTCCTGCTTTTGTTATAGTTTCTGTTCTGTCGTTGCCTGTTTGTGTTCGAGACTGCTAAATTGAGAAAGTGTGTGCTCTATTTATTGGCTCTGTGCAGTATTGCATGAGATCTGGGTGGACCTTTTATTATTTCTTTCCTGAATCAGTTTAGTCTCCACTGGTGGTTTTAGTTACTTCTTGGCACTCTACAGTAATTGTAGCAGCTGTTTCTCTTTTGCTTTTCTCTCTCAAGATAATGACTTTATAGGAGTTTAATGCATTGTAAAATGTTTGTTAACCAGATTGATATGATTCTTCACCATAGTCTATAAAAACACATATTATGCCAAATTTGCAACAGGTCAGTTCAATTCTTATGTAACCATGCCACTGTACATAGAAGAAATTTTATACTATCTCCTGACATGGGAAAACTTTATGTTACCCGCTGACACGTAGGAAGCCTTTATGTTACCCATTAGCTAAATGAATATGTTAATTTCTGGAAGGATTTTTACCCTTATGGAATTATACCAAAATAAGGAATTAAAATCCCCATAATTAGGGAGCTATTTTATATAAGATGAAAATCTGCTAAGTTTCACTGCTATGAGAATGGAAATTTGTAACATTGGAAAAAGAAAATCTACATGACTTTTTTTTAATTTCAGTTTTTAGCATAATGAATATATTTTTTTTTAATTGAAGGTTGCCTAAATCAAGACTAAAGTGCATATACTAACCTGTTCTCGAGTCAGTTTTAAACATTAAAATGTTGCAAACAAAATAATTATTGAATATAAACTTATACTAACCTGTTCTTGAGTCAGTTTTAAGCATTAAAATATTGCAAACAAAATAGTTATTGAATATAAGCTTTAATTCAGAAAATATGGTTACAATAAAATGACTAATAAGAAAGAATATAAGAAAATATAAGTCAAAATATATGAATTAGAGGGAAAAAACACAAGAAAAAGTTGTTTGGGAATCAAAAAATTAGACAAATCCCTATCAAATTAAAGCAAGAGAAAATACAGAGGTCTTAAAAATGATTAGAAATATATATAAAATAAAATAGTCTTGAACAGAAAAAGGAAATATTGAGAGAACTGTTTCATTACAATGCAGTGCAAAGATGTCCAAGAAGACCTGTCACAAAAGGTATGCAATCAGTGTAATTTTTTTGTTTTGTTTTACATGTTATATCAGACACATAAAAATAAATGTCCAAACTATCTTAAGAACAAAAAGACCATTTTGGAAAACTTCCCAGGTCATTTTATTAGGTCATAAAAATTTTAACTCCAAAACCTTATAAAGTAGTACAGATCAACACTATGAATAAAAATAAATAAATACTGCACAATATATTTTGAAAAGTGCATCTTAAGTATAGTAGATAATGTTGTACTTTAAAAAAGATGATTTATTCAGAAAAAATATAGCTCGTTATTATAAAACTATTTCTCTAGTACATCACTCCAATAGGTTAGAGAAAAAAGTCACATAGTTAAAACACCATTAAAAACAATAATATAAGGCATGTTTCAAAAAGTCAACATCAATTTCTCATGTTAAATCACTAAATGTAACAAATAAATTTTCTTCATAAGATATTGAGTAAGTATCATTATTAATAAAAAAGTTCAATACCGCAATATTTAAGATATTCAGACATTTACTTAAGAATGGATATACATGGAAGTCCAGCAGTTAAGACTTTGACTTTCAATGTAGGCTCTGTGGGTTCAATCCCTGGCTGGAAGCTAAGATCCCACATGCCTCCTGGCCAAAAAATCAAAACATAAAACAAATAATATTGCAACAAATTCAATAAAAACTTTTAAAAAAATGAATGGGTATGTAAGATATATGAAACTAAAATAAAAGAACAAATATAAGTCTTCAATAAATAAGGGAAGCACCAAGTTAGACGGCTGGCAATTGCCAGTATTCCAAAATTCATCTGTAAGTTCATCTTCATCTTACATCAAAATAAATTCTAAATTAATAAAAATATAATTATGGATAATCATTAATCAACATGTGGAGTAACAAGGATTAGATGTAACGTCTCACTGTAAATAAGAAAACTGCAAAATACATGAAATGGCTAGTCTCTGGCGTTATACACCAGCTGAATAGGACGGGGATTACTAGGAAAGGAAAACCAGTGAGGAGACTGGGTTATTCTATCCTTCTGCCTGTAGATAATTATTGTTCCGCAAACACAGGGAAACTGTACAAGCTGGGGAAATAAGGAAAGAGGAGCTGTAAACCTAACAGTTCTCAGGGCTTACACAGAATGGGAGACATCTGAGCTCAAAATAGAGTGAAGAGTAAGATCCTAGTGCTTTTTCCCAAATAAAAATGTTTCTGTTTCATGTTTCTCTCTTTTGAAATGTCTTCTCAATTATTTATTTTGACTCAGTTCATACAATTTGGATTTGCCTCTATTGCTTAGAGACTCAGATAATTTATCTTGTCAGTATTGCCTATGCACAAACTGAAAAGAAAAATAAAGCCCAAACACTTTCCACTGGAACATTTCGTCTTTGTTAAATAAAACACTTTCTCTTTCTGTTGATGGCCATTCAGATAGTCCCTTTGTTATAGAAGCCCATATATCAGGATAAAAACTGAGGTTTATATTTATGATGGGACTAAACAAAATCCAGCTTTGTGCGTGCATGCGTGTCTTTCTGTTAGTCTAAGTGCTAAATCTTGACACTCTGCAACCGTACTCATGAAGAAGAGATTGTTTTTTTTTTAAAGTACTATGTAATCACGCAAAGTAACTTTAGTAAAGATAAAAAGGTTTTGTGAATATTGATTTTCAGAAGTGCTCAAGATTTAAAGTGAGAGATGAAATTTTATAATAGCATCTGTAACATGAAGCCAAATGCATAAAAATTATTTTACATATTTGCACTCAAAAACATTAAGAGGTAAGATTATATGTGATGATCACTTTTTTCTTCATACCTCCATATTTAATTTTAGATCTTTATATTATGTTTATAACTATCTTCTATTTATTATATTAAAATTTATTAGCAGTACATTGTTATTATTGGTTCATATTACTTCCTTGGTACAACAACCAAGTTAATTACATACCTGTAGTCCTATCTTGTCTTCTCATAATTATACACATTAACATGAAAGTAAAAAGTGAAAGTGTTAGTCGCTCAGTCGTGCCCAACTCATTGAGACTCCATGGACTGTAACCTGCCAGGCTCTCCTGTGCATGGAATTCTCCTGACGAGGAAACTACATTTGATAGCCGTTCTCTTCTCCAGGGAATCTTCCCAACCCAGGGATCAAACCCAGTTCTCCCACACTGCAGGCAGATTCTTTACCACCTGAGCCACCAAGGACGCCCATATAATGTAGTTATTCTTTAATTATTAAGTATAGTATTTTTTCTAGATGTTATGGAATTTCAATGCTTATCCGCATTCCTACCAGGGAAAACCAGAGAAGCCAGAATTGACATATGTAGGTGCATTGTGTGTGTGTGTGTGTGTGTGTGTGTGTGTGTGTGTGTACGTGCACATACACATGAGTACAAATTAGGAACTGATGAGCCTAATGGAATGTGATGGACCAACATCACATGACGAAGGAACTATGGTGAGATAAGCATATATTTTGCTCATACGTTTTCTACAAGAGATGTTCCTATTCTTTCCAGAGGTGGGACAGAAGTTGAAAATAAAAACAGAGGGCCAGAACATAAAGCAATTACTGCTAAATGACAAAGAATTCATCAGAAAATTGGCACTTTCATAGTATTTGAAAGAGAAAAATTGAAATTCAGAGCTACGGAGGCAGCTAGGATTTGGGAAGGGGGTAAATCTGTCCCCACATCAATATTAATATATTAAATCTTAACCTCCTTACCTCAGAATATGTTTATTTGAATATAGGACTATAAAAAAGGGTATTTAAAGTGAAATAAGATATACAGACCTAATCCAATATGACTTGTATCTACATAGAAAAAGGAGACAGGACAGAGCCATAGGGAAGACCTTGTGAAGATGCTGAAGAAGCCAGCAACTACAGGCCAAGAAAGAGATCACAGAAAAGAAATAAATCTACTAACACTCAGATCTCAGATTTCTGGCCTCCAAAACTACAAGGAACTATATTTCTATTGTTTAAGCCTTCCAGTCTATGGTACTTTGTTGTGACTTTGTTACAACTAATACAGATTCTAATGAGAGGGAAATCATAAAGTTTTGAGCCCAATCTGGCTTTTCCTCTGATGCATCGGTCAAGTTTTTCAACTACAAAGGTATATGAGAGAGAAGCAAAGCAGAAGGGTGAAGGGTAAAATAGATATATCAGGAATATCATGTATTGAGGAGGTCATATCTTCCAATATCTCAGTTAGGAAACTTGGAAGATCTTACCCTAGGATCTATTACAATCAGGGTGGACAAAGCTGTCCCAAAAGTATAGCCCAGTTTTGAATCTGCTCTGGCTGAAGTCATGATAGAGTGATGTACTGGACTTCCCTGGTGGTCCAGTATTTAAGAACATGCCTGCCAATGCTGGGAACATTGGTTCTATCTCTGTACTGGAAGATTCCACATGCCGTTGGGCAACTAAGCCTGTGCACCACAACTACTGCGTATATATTCTAGAGCCCGAGATGCAACTACTGAAGCCTGTGCAGTGAGAAGCTCATGCACCACACCTGGAGAAAGTGATGCACAGCAACAAAGGTTCAATACAGCCAAAACCAAATAAAATATATTTTCTTAAAGAATGATGTACCAGCACGTTTTCTTCCTACACAGAGTAAAGTGAACTCCCTCTGGTGTGAGATGATGTTATCCAGTCCCTCCATAATTTGCCCCACACAACATTAGCCATATAAACAATTATTTCCATCTGTATGGAGGAAAAAAGTCACACAAAAATTACACCCTAGAAGCAAGCCTACAGGTGATTTACATGTAGGAGTTATCATAGATAACTTTAAAGTTATAGTGGTTAAAATACTGTGGTTAAGGAAAATAGAGAGCAAGATATAAAGAAGTGATTCAATTTTGGTGAACATTTAGGTGTGGAGGCCAAAAATTTTGTAACAAAATGGATGTAGATTTTAAGAGAAACATGGTTTCTGTAGACTGAATGCCTAAAACTCCTATGTTGAAATCTTATGTGATGGTGTTAGGAGACAGGCCTCTGGAAGGTGATTAGGTCAGGAGTGGGGAGTCACCATAATATTGTCCTTATAAATGAGACCTTGAGGAGCTCCTTTCCCTGTCTACCATGTGAGAACATGATGAAATATGGTTCAGGCTGTGGGCCCCTACAAAACATAGGTGACTTGCTCTTGCTTATTCTTGGAATTATCAGCCTCCAGAGCCACAAGAAATACACAATCATTGTTAAAGTCACCTAGTCTATGGCGTTTTCATTATAGCAGCCCAAAACACTATGAAAACAGGAAATAAGGATGATACCAAGATCTCAAGTTCTTTCTTTACATGATGTCTTTTGTAACACTCATTCTCAGACATTAACTATACATACAATAATTCAATTCTGATACTAACTAATAATATTTAATGCAAACCTCAAGAGTTAAGGGCCCATTTCCACAAGTCTGTCCCTACTTCACTGGCCAGTCACAAGTTCGAAGACCAATCCCACATATGGCCAATTGGCTGTAAGTCAAGTGTTCCCACAACTCCCTCTGTGGGCTTGGTAATTCAATAGAATGTTCACAAAACTGAAGGAAACACTTCCTTAATGATTCTCCATTTATTATAAAGGGTACAAGTCAGTTCAGTTCAGTTCAGTCACTCAATCATGTCTGACACTTTGCGACCCCATGAACCACAGCACACCAGGCCTCCCTGTCCATCACCAACTCCCGGAGTTCACTCAGACTCGCATTCATCGAGTCAGTGATGCCATCCAGCCATCTCACCCTCTGTCGTCCCCTTCTCCTCCTGCCCCCAATTCCCCCCAGCATCAGAGTCTTTTCCAATAAGTCAACTCTTCGCATGAGGTGGCTGAAGTACTGGAGTTTCAGCTTTAGCATCATTCCCTCCAAAGAAATCCCAAGGCTGATCTCTTTCAGAATGGACTGGTTGGATCTCCTTGCAGTCCAAGGGACTCTCAAGAATCTTCTCCAGCACCACAGGACCAGCCAAATGGAGGAAGTGATGGGGAAGGTACTGGAAGAGAAAGATTTTATGCTGTCTACTGGTGTGCCAAACTCTCAGAACTCTATTATATTCACAACCTGGAAGTTCTCAAAACTTAGCTTTGAGTTTTCAATGAGGATTTGACTAAGTAGGTGTGATTGATTAAATCATTGGCCACTGGTTATTGAATTCACTTTCTAGCCCATTGTTCCTCCTAAAAGGGTGTAGGTGAGGCTGATAGTTCTAACCCTCTAATCACTTAGTGATTTTTACTGGTGACCAGAGCTGCCGTAAAGGTATCTGGACACACACCAAGAGTGACCTCATTAGACTCAACTCAGGGATAATGTATATTCCTTTAGAAAGGAATTCCTTCTAAATAACAAAAGATACTGCTAACACTCAGCAGATTTCAAGGATTTCAAGAGCTATGTGTCAGGAACTAGGAATAAATACCAAATATAATTTTTCTTTTGATTTATTTGTTTTTAATTGAAGGATAATTGCTTTACAATACTGTGTTGGTTTCTGCCATACATCAACATGAGTCCACCATTGATATAGATATGTCCCCTCCATCTTCAACCTCCCTCCCATACCATTGCACTCCTATAGATTATTACAGAGCCCCAGATTGAGTTCCCTGAGTCAACAGCAAATTCCCATTGGCTATCTGTTTTGCATATGGTAGTGTAAATACCTCCATGCTACTCTCGCCATTTGTTACACCCTCTCTTTCTTCCACTCTCCTGCATGTCCATAAATCTGTTTTCTATGTCTGTGTCTCCATCGCTGCCCTGCAAATATGTTCATCAAATATACTTTTTATTCTATACATAAGATTTGTGACCTGAACACCTGAAAGGATGTAATTGCCATTAATTAAAAATGGGGAAAATTCAGGTAGTTTACAACTTTGAAGGAAAATGATAGTTTAGCTTTGAACATATTTACTTTGAAATGTAAAGTAGTATTCCAAGAGATGCTGAGTTTATGGCTATATCAAAAACCGTAAACTAAATTAAAATTTAACAGAATATTTCTATAATCACTGATATAAACTGCAATAAAAATTTTATTTAAAATAAGCTTATCAGTTCAATTCAGTTGCTTAGTCGTATCTGACTCTTGAGACACCCATGGACTGCAGCACGCCAGGCTTCACTGTCCATCTCCTACTCCCAGAGCTTGCTCAAACTCATGTCCACTGAGTTGGTGATGCCATCCAACCATCTCATCCTCTGTCATTCTCTTCTCCTCCCACCTTCAATCTTTCCCAGCATCAGGGTCTTTTCCAAGGAGTCAGTTCTTCTCATCAGGTAACCAAAGTATTGAGCTTCAGCAAAAGTCCTTCCAATATTAACGACTGATTTCCTTTAGGATAGACTGGTTGGATCTCCTTGCAGTCCAAGGGAGTCCCAAGAGTCTTTTCCAACGCCTCAGTTCAAAACCATCAACTCTTTGGCACTCAGCTTTCTTTATAGTCCAACTCTCACATCCATACATGACTACTGGGAAAACCATAGCTTTGACTAGATGGACCTTTGTTGGCAAACTAGTGTCTCTGCTTTTTAATATGCTGTCTAGGTTGGTCAGAGCTTTTCTTCCAAGGAGAATTTTCTAATGTCATGGCTGCAGTCACCTTCTGCAGTGATTTTGGAGTCAAAGAAAATAAAGTCTGTCACTGTTTCCATTTTTTTCCCCATCTATTTGCTATGAAGTGATGGGACAGGATGTCATGACCTTAGTTGTTTTAATGACAAGTTTTAAGCCTGCTTTTTCACTCTCCTCTTTCACTTTCATCAAGAGGCTCTTTAGTTTCTCTTCAATTTCTTCCATAAGGATGGTGTCTGCTGCTGTTCCTGCTAAGTAACGTCAGTCGTGTCCGACTCTGTGTGACCCCATAGACAGCAGCCCAACAGGCTCCTCTGTCCGTGGGATTCTCCAGGCAAGAATACTGGAGTAGCTTGCCATTTCCTTCTCCAATGCATGAAAGTAAAAAGTGAAAGTGAAGTCGCTCAGTTATGTCCAACTCTTAGCGACCCCATGGACTGTAGCCTACTAGGCTCCTCTGTCCATGGGATTCCCCAGGCAAGAGTACTGGAGTGGGGTGCCATTACCTTCTCCAAAGGGTGGTGTCATCTACATAGTTATTGATATTCCTCCTGGCAATCTTCTTTCTAGCTTGTGCTTCGTCCAGTCTGGTATTTCACATGATGTACTGTGCATAGAAGTTAAGTAAGCAGGATGACAATATACGGCCTTGACATACTACTGTCCCAATATGGAACCAGTCCATTTTTCCATGTCTTATTCTAACTGTTGCTCCTTGAACTAAACACAGATTTCTCAGGGGGCAGATAAGGTGGTCTGGTATTCCCTTCTCTTGAAGAATTTTCCACAGTTTGTTGTGATCCACACACTCAAAGGTTTTGGCACAGTCAATGAAGAAGAAGCAGATGTTTTTTTCTGGAATTCTCTTGCCTTTTCTATGATCCAACAGATGGAAATTTGATCTCTGCTTCTTCTGCCTTTTCTCAATCCAGCTGAACATCTGGAAGTACTTGGTTCACATACTGTTGAATCATAGCTCATACTAGTTAAAAAAATAAGCTCATACTAGCTAAAAAAAAAAAAAAAAAAAAAAAGGACGTCCAAGGTGGCATTAGTGGTAAAGAATCCACTTGCCAATGCAGGAGACTCAAGAGATGCAATTTCAATCCCTGAGTCAGGAAGATCCCCTGGAGTAAGAAATGGCAACCCATTCCAGTATTCTTGACTAGAAAATTAGATGGACAGAGGAGCCTGGTGGACTACAGTCCATGGGGCTTCAAAGAGTCAGACATGACTGAGCAACTAATTACAGCACCATAAAAAAGGAAGACACCAAATTTAGAATAGATAAATTTGAATATGTTATGCCACTAATTACAGCAGAACCAAAAATTCTAATATATCTATTGAATAACTCATTAGCTAATAATCAAATTAAATAAAATGTGATTTTGTTTCAATACAGCAAGAAATTAGTATTAAAATTGGAAGAGGTAAAAAATTATAATAATACATTGATGAGAATTGTGCTGTCTTCAGTAGTAACAGTGATAAGTAGTTAGACATTAACAGCAAGGAGGTGACAAATATGAAAAGACAAGAGGGGAATCATCGTATTACACCCCAACCATCTGAAGAACAGGTGATATTATGGTCAGATGGTGGGCAACTTATCCTGATAAAGAGGGAGCACAGTGGCACGTGAGAACTTTCCCCAGACTAGACAGGTACATAACCTCTAGTAAACCCAAACTTATCAACATAAAATCTACATGTGATTTCACCACTCCCCAGGCTAAAGGCAGGCACAATAATAATTTGTTACAGAACTTGAGACAGTCAACCAAATAGCGATGGCATATTACTCATCAAATATCACACTCTGCCTTCTCCCCCTTCACTTACCCATTGACCACACCTGTCTTCTTGAAAAACAGTTCCTTATAAACACTCTTAACCCTGTATACAAGGGCTGGCTTCGCCTCAAAGTAACTGCCCACTCTTCCTCTGAGAGTGTATCTAGGCTTTAATAAACTTTACTTTGTGCTTAAGCCCAAGGCAGTAGTTTGTAAATTTTTGCTTGCTATGGCAAGGACCGAGATTGCTGGTCTGGGTCTCCCGTTGACCTCCTGGGTTGAAGCCTTCTGTCTGACACAGCACGCCAACCTGCTATTAGTACCATAGTTTTCATGGAGAAAAACTCAGCATATCAAAGACTTATAATATATTCATTCTCTTCCATGTATTAATAGTAACTTGTTTTCTACTTTTAAGGGAAAAAAGGCTTTTGAAGGAACTACATATGGAGTACTATGATTTATTTTTCTTCCTTCTCAATGGTTTATTAGGATTGAAAGGAACTGTAGTTTTCTAGAATACAACATATCTTACCCCTTTTTTCTTTGCTTGGGTTTCTTTAAATCTTGTCTAAATCAATTGAAATTTTCTAAAATCCTATGCTCTGAGTACAGTGGCTGAAATAAATAAATGCTTCCTAACCATGAAGAAACAATTTTCCTAGTTTCCTAGGGCCATAACAAATTGCCACCAACTTGGTGGCTTAAAACCACAGAAATTTATTCTCTCATAGGTCAAGAGCACAGAAGCCTGAAATCACATTATGGCAGGTTGCTTCCTTCCAAGTCTCCAAGACAAACTGTCCCATCCTCTGTTAAAAGATGAACTGACACTTATTAAATTTTAATAAGTTTATTTGAGCAAAAATCTTTTTCAGCCAGGCAATGCCAAACCAGAAATAATTAGGAGCTCTCCACCAACAGGAGCTAGGGACAAGACTTTTATAGTGAAGTCACAAAAGCAAAACAGGGAAATTATATTTGATTGACTACAGCTTAAGTGGCTGCCTTATTTGGGAAAGCACAGTTACCCTTTGCAGCAGGCTGTCCTTAGGTTTTTATTTCTTAGCCTCAAGCTATTTATAGGTTTGTTTTGTTGTTTGTCTGGGTTACTAAGACAGAACTACCTCAGCCTAATGGAGGTAGGTTTAAAAAAAAGCCTCCTTGTTTAATGTAATACCTCTCTTCTAAGATTTGTTGGTTGTAAACAATCTCCGGCATTCTACCCCAGTATTCTTGGGGCTTCCCTGGTGTCTCAGAATGGTAAAGAGTCTGCCTGCAATGCAAGAGTCTAGAGTTTGATCCCTGGGTTGGGAAGATCCCCTGGAGAAGGGAATGGCTACTCATTCCATATTCTTGCCTGGAGAATAGTCCATGTTGTAAAGAGAGGGACACAACTTTCACTTTGAGCTTCCCAGGTGTCACCAGTGGTAAAGAACCACCTGCTGGTGCAGGAAATATAAGAGATGGAGGTTTGATCCCTGAGTCAGGAAGATCCCCTGGAGGAGGGCATGTCAACCCACTCCTGTATTCTTGCCTGAAGAATCCCATGGACAGAGGAGCCTAGCAGGCTACAGTCCATAGGGTCCCAAAGAGTCAGACACACACCATGCACAGCTTGTAGACGCATCATTCCAACCTCTATCTCCATCTTTGCATGGCTTTCTTCTCTATGTGTGTGTCTCCACATGGTCTTATAAGAATACAAGTCATTGGATTTAAGGTCAATTTTTATCCAGTATGATCTCTTTATAACTTAGTATATCTGCAAATAACCTATTTCCAAAGATGGTCACATTCTGAAGCTCCAGGTGGACATGAATTTTGGGGGTGCACCACACAACTAATATGTAATGTAAGTATGCATTAATATAGATGATGTGGTTTATTGTACATCTAAGATCAGAAATTAATGAAATTATATTCTTCTTTTTCACTGTCCTCTTGTTTAATCTATAAAGTGACATTTTATAAGTCTAGGAAATGTTTATTGTATATCTTGTTTATAAGAATCACTCAGTGGATCTAATCACATACAGTTTATTGTTGGGAGTTTTTAATTTTTCAAAATCCAATATTTCTGTTAATCAATTCAGAAAATGCTGACATTTTATCATCTGACAGGATGTTATGTGATGTAATATGTTTGCTTTTCATGAACAGCTACTGTGTTTTCCTTTATAATCCATATTTGAAACTAAGAATTTACTGAGATTATAAAACAGAGGTATATAAATATGATTTGTCTTATATTTATAAATGTACTTATTTACTTTGAAAGAAATCCCAGTTTTAATAAACAGGTTCTTTTAGGGATGGATTCTTATGTCATTTTTATAACCTATATTTCTTTCAAAATCTTATCCATAGGGACATATAATGTCATTTTTAAACACTCATTTAAACAGGGTAAATCTAAGATAACTGCTGAGGTAAGTAGCTTTGTTTTATGCTAACCTTCAGTCAATTTCTGGACATCAACAAAGTAATGAAGCATTGCAACAGACTGACTTGTAATTTTTCTAGTCTCTGTAG
Organism: Ovis canadensis; assembly: GCF_042477335.2. Classification (NCBI taxonomy): domain Eukaryota; kingdom Metazoa; phylum Chordata; class Mammalia; order Artiodactyla; family Bovidae; genus Ovis; species Ovis canadensis. Next base: position 141,325,592 of record NC_091245.1, read on the forward strand.
TAATTCAGTTCAATTTAATTATTTCATCACTTTCCCACCAGATTTCATTCTTACTAACTCTCCAACTTTGTGTGCCACACTATTCCTGCTATCTGCTGCCCAGCCCTCCAGGCTTCCTGCAGATCCTCAAGATGTCATCCAGTGTTTTGCCTTTCTTTTTGTCCATGCTTTTCTCTTTGCCTAAATGTACATCCACCCAACACCTATTTAATCACCTCCAACTTATTGCTATGTTATTGCTTTTATCCAGATACAATTCAATCCCTAAGAGAACTTTCAAACTAAGTCAGTGCTGAAACAGTACTGTGTGGCCTAGAGACTCATTTACCTTTCTCTTTTTGGTAACTGTGCCAAGCAAAGCTTACTCAGTGGACCTGAATCTATAGGAAGACACCAAGGCATTGGCTGATCTTGCAATAATGATGTGCCATGTTATAAGGACCTGGGTCGGGATGCATATCTTGGGCCTGGGAATGCTATGTCTTGGCCTGGGGATTCCTTGACCTGTGTCTGGTGTCTAGGTGTTCCCAATTCCTCTTGGGCTACAGTATGAAACCAAGGGGTGGGGTTGGTTCTCAGGTCTCAGCTGTGCACCCAGACTGGTTTCCTCTCAACTAAAGCCTCAATCAGGATACATACAGAAAATTGACTTTTGGCATAGGCTATGGAATAACGGAATAATTGGCTTCCACACTGGGGCAACGGTAAAGAATGTGCCTGCCAATACGGGAAACTAGGAGCTGTGGGTTCATTCCCTGCATCAGGAAGATCCTTTGAAGCAGGAAATGGTGACCTCCTCCAGTATTCTTGCCTGGAAAATTTCGTGGACTGGGGATCTGACAGGAAACAGTCCAAGAGGTCGCAAAAAGTCAGACATGACTGAGCACACAATGAGCTGAGCTTAACTCAATGAGCTAGCTGATGTAACAGTTATTTCTGAATGAGAGGTCATTTCAGTGTCTCTCAAGTTATCCTACAATGACAGTGATAAATTATATGCTTCTTATAGGAAAAAAGAGAGGCTTAAGGATTTGGTGATATGAACACTTCCTAATAAACTGATGTTAGTTCAGTTCATTTCAGTTCAGTCGCTCAGTCATGTCCGACTCTGTGCGACCCCATGAATTGCAGCACTCCAGGCCTCCCTGTCCATCACCAACTCCCAGAGTTCACTCAGACTCATGTCAATTGAATCAGTGATGCCATCCAGCCATCTCATCCTCGGTCGTACCCTTCTCCTCCTGCCCCCAATCCCTCCCAGCATCAGAGCCTTTTCCAATGAGTCAACTCTTCACATGAGGTGGCCAAAGTACTGGAGTTTCAGCTTTAGCATCATTCCTTCCAAAGAAATTCCAGGGCTGATCTCCTTCAGAAGGGACTGGTTGGATCTCCTTGCAGTCCAAGGGATTCTCAAGAGTCTTGTCCAACACCACAGTTCAAAAGCATCAATTCTTTGGCACTCAGCCTTCTTCACAGTCCAACTCTCACTTCCATATATGACCACTGGAAAAACCATAGCCTTGACTAGACAGACCTTTGTTGGCAAAGTAATGTCTCTGCTTTCCAATATGCTATCTAGTTGGTCATAACTTTTCTTCCAAGGAGTAAGCGTCTTTTAATTTCATGACTGCACTCACCATCTGCAGTGATTTTGGAGCCCAAAAAAATAAAGTCTGACACTGTTTCCACTGTTTCCCCATCTATTTGCCATGAAGTGATGGGACCAGATGCCATGATCTCGTTTTCTGAATGTTGAGCTTTAAGCCTACATTTTTACTCTCCTCTTTCACTTTCATCAAGAGGCTTTTTAGCTCCTCTTCACTTTCTGCCATAAGGGTGGTGTCATCTGCATATCTGAGGTTATTGATATTTCTCCAGGCAATCTTGATTCCAGCTTATGTTTCTTCCAGTCCAACGTTTCTCATGATGTACTCTGCATATAGGTTAAATAAGCAGGGTGACAATATGCAGCCTTGACGTACTCCTTTTCCTATTTGGAACCAGTCTGTTTTTCCATGTCCAGTTCTAACTGTTGCTTCCTGAACTGCATATAGGTTTCTCTCATAGATAATTTAAATTATGTAATTTATCAATTAGAGCTATAAAAGGGGATGATGATGCTGAGTTTTCCAAATTTGCTGGCATATTGAGTGAATGCAGCACTTTCACAACATCATCTTTTAGAATTTGCAATAGTTCAACTGGAATTCCATCACCTCCACTAGCTTTGTTTGTAATGATGCTTCCTGAGGCCCACTTGACTTCATATTCCAGGATGTCTGGCTCTAGGTGAGTGATCACGACACTGGAGCAGTGAGCAGTGCTTAAAAAATCTAAAATGTTTGTCTCCAAGTATAAAAATATCCCTGTCTTAAACTGTTACTAAAATGATGAATTACAGAAGCTATGCCACTGTAAGATTTATTTCAAAAAACTTCTTGTATTAGAAATATGGCTATATTTTAGCCATAAGTCTACAACTATGAGTTTCTACACATTTCTCAAAATGGTCACTAACAATTTTATAGGACCTTATGTTCCTTTGAATTCATTAATCAACTAAAATTTAAATATTCTTGCTACTTTGGTCAATCTTTTGTGATTATATATGAAGCAATCTATATTACATCATAGTTTATAATGTTGATAATAAAGAATACACATGAAAAAATTTCCGAAAATATAAAGACCCATAAAAGTGAAATTTCAGAATGAATAATTTTTAAAAAAATACATATTTCCATAAGGGGGAAACATTGTCAATCAGACAGTAACAAAATTCTCAGTGGAATTCTACTTTCCAATATCTCAGTTAGTCTAGAATCTTTAATGTGCCAAAAGAAAACTTTTTTAGTCTTGAAAAACATATGCATTCAGTTTATAAATCTATATACTTCATCTAGAATTGTTCAATCAATTTATTTCTTATGAATTATTTCTTGGGATGAACTTGATTTTAATACCAGAGTTTAAACCTAAAAAGAAGGAAACCTGGGATTGGTGAAAAAAAGGATACAAGTCATCAATGGAAACCACAGGATGATAGTGATTCAGAAGGACTGGGAAAAACAAGCTCCTCCTGACTGTATATCATCCAGAAAATATGTCCCAGAAAAATAATAGGTCTAATATGAAAGCAAAGAATAAAAGTTTCTGGACAATAGTGTAAGATAGTAACAATGCCATTGGCATTGGAAAAGATTTTGTAAACAGGATACAAATCTACTGACTATAAAATAAATAATAAAATCAACTGAACTGTATTTAAAAATAAGAACTTCTAATTATGAAATTACATGTGATTTAAAATGTGATGTAGTCAACAGAAGTGTCACTTGAAACACATTTAAATAAATCATATAGAGAAGTTATTGTCATCAATAAGAAATTTGGCAGACAACTCAATAAAAATAAAATGAAAACAAGAAGCTTAAATAGACACTTTGTTGTTCAATCATTCAGTCTTGTCCAACTCTTTTGACCCCCCACCCCCCATGAACTGCAGAAGGACAGGCTTCTTTGATCTTCACCAAGTGCTGCAGCTGGCTTAAACTCATGCCCATTGAATCAGTAATGCTATTCAGCCATCTTATCCTCTGTCATTCCCTTCTCCTCCTGCCTTCAGTCTTTCCCAGCATCAAGGTCTTTTCTAATGAGTTGGCTTTTTGCATCAGGTGGGCAAAGGATTGAAGTTTCAGCAAGTCTTTCCAATGAGTTGTCAGGACTTATTTCCTTTAGGATTGACTGGTTTGATTTCCATGCAGTCCAAGGGACTCTTCAGAGTCTTCTCAACTCCACAGTTCAAAACCATCAATTCTTCAGTGCTTCTTTATAATCCAACTCTCTCATCCATACATGACTACTGGAAAAACCATAGCTTTGATTAGACTGACTTTTGTTAGAAAAGTGATGTCTCTGCTTCTTAATATGTTGTCCAGGTTGGTCATAACTTTTCTTCCAGGGAGCAAGCATCATTCAATTTCATGGCTGCAGTCACCATCTACAGTGATTTGGAAGACCAAGAAAATAAAGTCTGCCACTGTTTAGATTTTTTCCCTATCTATTTGCCATAAACTGATGGAACTGAATGCCATGACCTTAATTCTTTGAGTGTTGAGTTTTAAGCAAGCTTTTTCACTCTCCTCTTTTGCCTTCATAAGAGGCTCTTTAGTTCCTCTTTGCTTTCTGCCATAAATACGCATCATCTACATATCTGAGGTTATTGATACTTCTCCCAGAATTTTTCACTTCATTTGTGCTTCATTCAGCCCAGCATTTCACATGATGTACTGTGCATAAAAGTTAAATAAACAGGATGACAAATACAACCTTGACGTACTCCTTTCCCAATCTGGAACTAGTCCATTGTCCATGTCCAGTTCTAACTGTTGCTTCTTGACCTGCTTACAGATTTCTCAGGAGGCAGGTAAGGTAGTCTGGTATTCCCATCTCTTTCAGAATTTTCCACAGTTTGTTGTGATCCACACAGTCAAAGGCTTTAGAATAATCAATAAGCAGAAGTAGATGTTTTTCTGGAATTTTCTTGCTTTTCCTATGATCCAACAGATGTTAGCAATTTGATCTCTGGTTTCTCTGCATTTCTAAATCTGGCTTGACTATTTGGAAGTTCTCAATTCATGTACTGCTGAAGCCTAGCTTAGAGAATTTTGAGCATTACTTTGCTAGTGTGTGAAATGAGTGCAATTGTGTAGTAATTTGAGCATTCTTTGACATTGCCTTTCTTTGGGGTTGGAATGAAAACTAACCTTTTCCAGTCTTGTGGCCACCGCTGAGTTTTCCAAATTTGCTGATGTATTGACTGCAGCACTTTAACAGCATCATCTTTTAGGTTTTGAAACAGCTCAGCTGGAACTACATCACCTCCACTAGCTTTGTTTGTAGTGATGCTTCCTAAAGCCCACTTGACTTTTCACTCCAAGATGTCTGGTTCTAGATGAGTGATCACACCATTGTGATTATCGAGGTCATTAACATCTTTTTTGTATAGTTCTTCTGTGTATTCCTTCCATCTCTTAATATCTTCTGCTTCTATTAGGTCTATACTGTTTCTGTCCTTTATTATGTCCGTCTTTGCATGAAATGTTCCTTTGGTATCTCTAATTTTCTCAAAGAGATCTCTGGTCTTTCCCATTCTACCGTTTTCCTCTATTTCTTTGCAGTGTTCACTTAAGAAGGGTTTCTTATTTTTCCTTGCTATTCTTTGGAACTCTGCATTCAGATGGGTATGTATATTTTTCTCCTTTGCTTTTGCCTCTTTTCCTTTCTCAGCTACTTATAAGGCCTCCTGTCACAACCATTCTGCCTTTATGTATTTATTTTTCTTGGAAACACTTGGAGACACTTTGTACAAGTGTAAATGCAAACACCCCAAACATATAAAAAGAAGTTAAAATTCCTTAATAACCAGAGAGTTAAAACCAAAGAAAAAACACCATAACCTATTTACAGCATATTTAAATATAATAACTAAAATTCTATAAGTTGTTGATAAAGGAGAGCCCTACAAATTTGCATATAACATGGAGAGTAACATATGCTTGTACCTCCACAGCTATAAACCATTTGCCAATATTATTAAAAACTTGATTTATCATGTTTAAAGCAATATTTATTTTGGACAAATTTATTCTTGGTTAACAAGTGGCTTAGCATTATATTTAGGAATTAGGGCTGATTTCAGCTTGAGTAATTTTTCCTGGTTAAAGCCACTGAAGGAATTTTTATAGAAGATGAAGTGGATTCAAGAAAGTGGAAAAATGATGAACTAAGCCAGCATAATGTAATACAGTTAAATATAATCAAGAGATTGAAATTGTCTTTCAACAAATCCACTTGGCCATCTCCCAGTCTGCCTCACACACAGAATATTTTTGGTTCTTTCCCCTCCCATTTGTTCAGTTTTTCACTTAATTGTGTATTCATCTTTAGGTCTTATGTGCTAGTTTAGTTAAAAGAAAACACACACGTATTACCATCTAATGTGATGCTGGAGAATACGCATGAGAGTCCCTTCGACTGCAAGGAGATCAAATCAGTAAATCCTAAAGGAAATCAATCCTGACTATTAATTGGAAAGACTGATGCCAAAGCTGAAGCTCCAATACTTTGACCACGTGATACAAAGAGCCAAGTCATTGGAAATGACTCTGATGCTGGGAAAGATTGAAGGCAAAAGGAGAATGCCGTAGCAGAGGATGCGATAGTTAGACAGCATCGCCAACCCAATGAACATGAATCTGAGCAAACTCTGGGAGGTAGTGAAGGACAGGGGAGCCTAGCATGCTACAGTCCATAGGGTCTCAAAGAATCAGACATATGACTTTGCCACTGAACAACAATCACCATCTAGACTCTTACCTGTGTCTTTGAATTCTCAATTTCCAAGAAGAGGCTGTGTAGAAGATGCTGTTGTGTCACAACCATACTCCTCAAGAACTAACATTTCAGGGCATCCCAACTCTACAAGAATTTTTTCTGGGGGGAGCCTGAGACGCAGGTGTCGGCTACCCATGCCTGTGTGTACTACAAGCTGACTATGCTGAACAATTAACATACCCCAAGCGGCAGCCCTCAGAAAACAACAAAGAGAGTTTGTGTATAAAGATTAAACTCATTTGTCCCTCAGGATAGGAAATAATACTTTTGTTCTATACTATCCCCCAAATTTCTATAGTAGGATCAATCTCTAGTTGCCCCAGGTGGTAACTTGCCTAATAATGTATCATTATTGTCATCAAGTCGTTCTTTTTCCCATTTATCCATTCTTATTAGTGTTTCCTATGATTACCTTCCAAATAAAATAAATTATTTACTCTTGAATTCTTCTCAGGGCCTGTTTGTGTAAAACAAAACTAAGATCAATACAGTCTCTATTTAAACAAGTTGATCTCTGTGCGGATTTTTTTTTTTTTTTTGCTGAGGTATTATACCTTTTGTGATGATAAAAATATATATAATTTTTGTTCTTGATTCTTGGTTGAAGGGATGTGCTACCAAGTAGAATGTGTATATATAAGTTTCTGGGACCTACCATGTATAATGGCACTAAATTTACAGCTACTTCATCTGAACTGATTATCAGTATCATATTTGGATATTTGTAATAAGTTTGCTTACCAGATCCCTGAAATGATGTTAAAGTTGAAGATAATTTTGTATACACTGTCTAATAAGAAATAACTAAAGAGCACAATTTGTGGTTATATCACTTTTTATTGCTTATAATGTTGGTTTGTCTGTGGTAACAGTGGTAATAAGGCAAGTAACTTCCCAGATAAGACCATTACTTTTTTTTTTTTTTTTCCTTAATGAACAGGCTCCAAGTTGTTTGCTTGTTTCTTTTGGTTTGGCTCTCATACTCAATAAGGTAAAAAATAAAAGTTCAAACCAATTTGAATATGTTTGTGACATTTTTAATCCCATTACCAGGATTATCTTATGTTGCCCCATTGTAACTTGATACCATCGCAAACCACAGTCTTGAGCCATATGGATAGCCTAGAGGAAACATACATGTTTCTTAGTTTGATTTATCATTTCCTCTTTTGCTCAGGTGAGGGCATAGACCAAACAAGTAAGATGACAAAGAAGAATCAGAGAGGTAAACAGATGAATATCTGGTGTTTGGTACAGATTTATCTGCACTTAAAATAGAATTTGGGCTATGAATTTGATGCTTCTTTAAAGGAGATCACAATTTTTGTTTTATATAGTTTTTAAATAAATTTGTGAACTCAGAAGACAAGTAAAAGGAATGTAAGTTGCTTCCTAGACTACAGAACGAGCTGATCTATGTCTCTTTTCAGATCTTACAGTCATTTCTTTTTATTTATACTTAGTCTACGTATCTTATAATTCTCACAATACTGGAACAGAAATTGCTTCTGTTAGCATGAGACCACAGTATCATTTCAAAAGAAACTTTGAATTGATCTCTGCAAAGCCCTTAGAAGGATATCCTTGGTTAGAAATATGTTTAGTAAACAGAATCCAGGATCTATGAGCCATGGTCCCCTGGAAAATGTCTCATTAGCTGTATAAGTCCTTGGGCTTATAAATGAAGACTTTCCATAATTTAAACACACTCAGCTGGAAAAAAAAAAAACTGCAGGAAAAGGACTAGGTTGAAGAATTTCATGAATACTTGAAGGAACAGCATTTTGAGTTGATTTTGGGACAACTTAAAAAAAACATGTAATAAAGCCTGCCATGATATTTTCATATATTTTTAATCCCCTATCTTCTGTAGCCAGTTTTGTGCAAGGAAGGAGCTGGAGGGAGGGGGGAAACGGTGTCACAATGTATATGTACTGTCCTTTTCATCATAAAGGAGCTGCCAAGAATAAATTTTCAAAATTAGCCAAAAATTATTAAGGGAAAGTGTAAGTGCATTGAAATTTACTACTGTTTGGAGATAATAATAAACACCACAGCAGAAAATGGGACAGGGATTTCTATGCTTCCACTACAAGTGAGTGAAATGTTTCAAATAATCTCTTTACATAAGAATGTGTAGTTATTAGAAAGAATAAAGTAGCTTTATGCACTGATACTGACTATATTTAAATATTTCAGAATAAATTTAATTTGAGTCTATAAAACAAATACACTCAATCATGATATAGAGTAGCCCCACCAAGCATGTATTTTCGCTTTTCTAGGAACATCTATCCTGATACTAAAAATCTTTAAAATTCATAAAATACGTTTCTTCATTAAGTTACATCATTGAGCACTGTCACTGAACTCATCAGTCTGCAATAAAAAGGAAAAAGGAAAACCTCTTATCTGATTAAGCTATGCCAAATTAAAAGGATGTAAATATCTGAAACTTTAAGTAATTAAATTGGATTCTTTATTATATCACTTTTCTCCCCTGTATTGAAACACAGACATGAATGCACAGAGAAGTACTACATAGATTTCTGACTTGCATTACTCTGACATTCTTTATTGTTCCTGTTTATTTAACAGGAGATGGCCTTGGATATTTATTCCCCAGATTGCACTGATATTTAGTTAAGAAGTGCATTTTTAAGTAAGTCATTAAGGGAAAACACATTTGTATATTTTAATGTATATATGTGGAATCTAGAAAAATGGTACGGGTGAGTCTATTTGCAGGGCAGGAATAGAGAATGGACATATTGACACAGAGGGGGATGGGAGGGTGGGATGTATTGGGATGGTAGCGTATATGTATATATATATATACACTACCATGTGTAAAATATAGAGTGAGTGGGAAGCTGCTGTATAGTACAGGGAGCTCAGTTCTGTGCTCCGTGTTGCCCTAGAGGGGTGAGATGGAAAGGAGTTGGAGAGAGGTTCAAGAGCAAGTTGATATGTGTGTATATGGCTTATTTGCTTTCTTGTACAGCAAAAACTAACAGAATATTGTAAGGCAACTCTACTTCAATTTTTTTTTAAAGTAAATTTTTATGTGGCATATTGAGTGATATGTAACTTTTGTATAAACAGTCAACAATTTTCAGTTCAGTGAACAAGAGATATCAGGATACTATTTGGAGTAACCAGAAAATAAACAGCAGCATGGACCAAGCCACATTCATTCACTGCATTTTCATGTATTTGGAGGTATAATATGTAATCTCACTTTCCTAACTTTGCAATTGAAATCACACCTTTCTATTCTTACACTGTTAGAGAGAAGATTGTTTTACAAATCCACAGCTAACCAAACTCCTATAATTTTGTTCCCCCCGCCCCCCCCCCACCACCCTTAAAAAGAAAAGAAGCTAATTGTCCAAAATCCTTCAAATATCAAAATACTGAGATTTACTTCTGAAGTCCAGACTGGGTTCTGAATGCTACTTGATATATAGAAACACATTTCTCTGAACCCAGCTGCTCACTTGAAAGAAAGAAAGCATCCTATGACTTTTTTAACTGGTTCTTACAAGGACTCATTCTCTTTTAAAGGTCAAATGCCTGTGAGCACCTTGGTTTCAGGTCAATATGTTTTTCTCTGGAAAGTATAAAGGGCAAAGGGCTAGCTAAAATGAGTAGCTGTCTTTGATTCCCAGCTGTGATGTGGATATGTGCTGATTGGAAAACAAAGACTGCAGAAGCTGAGCTAATTTTTCTCATTCAAGACCTGCTGTTGAGATGGCATCTGGCCCTTATCATTCCAATACTGGATAGCCACAATCTGGTTAGGAAATTCACAGTAGCTATTGAATTATAACACTCTGGTAAAGCAAAATTAAGTAAGATCATATCTGAGATTTGGATACTTTGAGATGCGTATTATAGGTATCTTTTTTTTATTTAAAATATCACACTATTTAAAAAGTGTCGAAGATTGCAGCCAATTCTGAATACAAAACACAAAATGAATGGAAATTATTTTCTCCCATCCAAGTACTACCGGGCCGACCCTGCTTAGCTTCTGAGATCAGATAAGATTTAGAGCGTTCAGGGTGTTATGGCTGTAGACTGGGAATTATTTTCTATTTCATTTTAAAAGAAAGATGAAACAAAACAAATCTACAATAGTACATTTGAACCTCATCTCAAGAAAGATCAAGAATATATGCAAATATTCAGATAATTTTCTAGAAATGCATATTTCTTAAGCATTAGTTACCTGACTGTGAAAAACTGTGATAAAGCTCATATTTCCTTTAGAAAATTCATATCCAGTTTTAACAATTTTTGTTCTAAGTAATCATGGGTTCATGCTTCCTTAACTAGCTCTATTTCAGGATATGTAAGACTAGTATAAATATAATTTCAACCAAGAAAACTTTATTAAACTTCCATGTTATATCTATTTAGTAGTACTCAAAATAAAGAATCCTCAAAATAACATGTAATAAACAAAATCAAAGAAAATAGGATTTTCTGAACTTTACATTTCATTTTGTGATGTGACTGAGAGGTACAAAAACGGTTAATCAAGGTCTGTTGTTGTTTTATAGTTGCTAAGTCATGTCTGACTCTTTGAGCTTAGTGGTTATAGCCCAACAGGCTCCTCTGTCCATGGGATTTCCCAGGCAAGATTACTGGAGTGAGTTACCATTTCCTTCTCTAAGGGATCTTCCCAACCCAGGGATGGAACCCTAGTCTCCTACATTATAGATGGATTATTTGCCAGTGAGCCACCATGGAAGCCCCAATCAAAGTATACCAATGTACATTTTCGGGAAAAAAAAAAGAATGAACTTACAATACTTGGCTAATTCATTAAAATACTAAAACACACCTAAATCAATGTCCATATCATCTGCTGTCATCTTATATGTGAAAATCAGGCTTGAAATTAAATATTTATAGATCTTTTCTTGAAGTTTTGAGAACATTTTTTTTAAAATAGTCATTGGTTTTCAATTTTAGTGAAGGCTTAGTGTGTCTCCCACTTGTGAATTTATATGTCTTAAAGGTAATATATATTTTATGTTTTTAAAGAAAGTCTCTCAAATAACCTTGCTTGAATAGCAGAAACAGTTAGAGTGTGTAGTTTATTTATCTTTTGACTTTAGAGAACAAAGTGCAGGTCAAAGATGGAACTTTTCAAGAAATCAAAATACATTTATTTTTTAAAGAATATGTATTTATTTGGCTGCACAGGATCTTAGTGATACCACCTGTAATATGCATTGTGACACGTGGGACCTTTTTCTAGTTGTGGCATGCAAACTCTTGGTTGAGGCATGTGGGTTCTAGTTCCCTAAGATCTAGTTCCAGGGAAGGAACCCTGGCCCCCTGCATTGGGAGCATGGACTCTTAGCCACTGGACCACCAAGGAAGTCCCTAAAATACATTTCTTAACATAGAATGTTACAGAAAGGCAATTCAAATAATTTGTTATTTTACTTATTTGACTGTTTATATGGATAAGCTTTTCACCTCAAGATGAATCTCTGACACTAAGCATTTTTAATTGTTTTGGTCAAAAATGAAATTTCACTGAATCAATATAAACTTAATGCCAGAGGCAAATCCTATTATCTCGGGAAATCATGGAAATTTCTGGAGAGGAGATTCTCTTAGTGCCTATGTGTGTGTGCATGCTGTCGTGTCTGACTTTTCACTACCCTAAGAACAGTAGTTGGCCAGGCTCCTTAGAAATTTTATTTTAAAAAGTACATTGAAAACCTATGAGATAAGCAAGGAATAAGTAGTTTCTTATTTCTCTGAACATAAAACACTTTGCTCCCCACAAGGACATATTATTTACACTATATGGTTTTGACAATTAATGAAGCACTTTAGTTAATGAAGCTTACAGTATGTGAGAAAATCTCTTCTTTGTCTCCTTATCATACTTCATACGTTCCAGACTCTAATACCCTATTTAGACTTCCTCTCTCCTTGATTTATCTATATTTGAACTACATTCCAACTTGACTGTAACTTGCATATACCCTTAATTTTAAGCTATGTAATAGAAATGTTCCTTATAGACTCATAAACTAGAAAGACCAATTTGGTCAGTTCAATGTACAAAGAGTAACATGAAATTCTTTCTTTTTTAAACTTGTGTGTTGTGTTCTGATGATGATTTTTGTTTTTTTTTAATGATTGTTTTCTAATAGAAGTTCTTTTCTACAGTGACAACTTCTAAAATTTCTTAGAATTTTTACTAACTTGTTCGGTATGTGCTCAGTCACTTAGTTGTTCAACTAAGCTGTTCGACTTAGTTGATTGTTCAACTCTTTGCATCTCATGAACTGTAGCCCACCAGGGTTCTCCATCCATAGAATTTTCCAGGCAAGAATACTGGAGTGGGTTGCCATTTTCTTCTCCAAAACTGTTCAGTATAGCATTTGTGAAATCTTAAAGCAGAATAAAAATTAAATGATACTCTCTTATTAAACATACTTTGTAGTAGCTAAATAATCATTTAAGAAATGAAATCAAGCCTAAAACATAGTCATGTAATGTAAGCGGTGAAATATAGCTTTGAGATTATCTAAATGCACGTGCTTATTTTACAAATGAGTTGTGTGTGTGAGGCCTATAAAACTTAGTAGGCTTAACCTTACACGGTAACAGATGTATTTTATTCTACACAAAATATATGTCATATTTTTGAAATGTTCATTAGTGATGTTTAGTTACTACTGTTACTATAAACTGTTTGAATTTAAGATTAATATTTACATCATAATACTATTATTTACATGAAATGGGTAGATAAGGACAATACTGATGAAGATACACTTTTACCATGGCTTCATGTCTTTTCCCTCTTATGAAATGATATTTTTATAGTACTGTAATAATCTACCTTTCATGGCCATATGAGAGACCTAAAAGGCTTTTAGTATTCCTGACAAGGTAGCAATTTAGTATCACAGTAGATCTGTAAAGGCAGAGGGCTGAATAGGGAAAGAAATGAGGAGGTGGAAGAGTCACAAAGTGGGAGAATCTGGCTCCCTGGGAAGCAGATTCACTGTGCTAAAAGGATGACGGCCTGAGCAAATCTTTCCCCACATATGCTGACATGATGGCGTGCCTTATTTCATGCTCCATTGAGAGAGAATGAGGGAGTGCAGCGTTAATGTTCATTGTCACTTCTCTCTCTCCTGCTGATATGAGAGCCTTCATTACCGGATGTAAATGCACTGCAGCATGCAAGTAATATTCTGTGGGTCATATTTTGCTTTGTCATTATCTAGCCTCTAAAATGGGTGCACAGTTTTGCTACCCAAGTTCATTTCTGTATTCCATGCTTCAAACCACGGCTGTCAATTGGCAGTAAAAATGTGCAAAATGACTTCCTCTAGATTCAAATGCTATAGATCAGCCAAGTTTTGCTGATAATAATGCATAAAGTTTTTGCGATGAGAAGCATAGTATAGTATAAAAAACATGGTCAAAATATAGGTCCAGGTGCAAGCCCTGTGGCTCACTAATTATTGTATTTCTGGAAAGTAATGTATGTTGGCCCAAGTTTTTCACCTCTAAATTATGACAATCGTGCCTCTTCTGAAGAATTATTGTAAGAAATAGAAACGACGATTGTTAAAGGCTTTTACAGTACCACATGGTAGTTATAACTAGAGAAAGTCTTACAACTTTATCAGTTAGAGTTTATTCGGAGAGACAGAACTGATATGAATGGTATAGAATCATGGACTCATTACAGGGATTAAACCTTAATAGTTTTAAGAATAGATACAGACATCTATGAAATTGCAGTGATTAAGATTGGGAACACAAGAAGCATTGTGAGAGAAAGAAAGGAAAAATTGGATTCCATGAGCCCAAATTGAAATTCACAAGGACAAACTAGATTTTTCACTCATCTATTGCCTTCTGAAGGCTCTAGCTGCAGGTAGGTACTACCGTTTTCCATGAAGCTGCATAAGTGTGACCTGGGACTCTGAGAAAGATCTCCGAGCAGCTGCAGGAGTTCCTGAGCCAGCTGCTACCAGACTTCATTCAACAAAGTAAACCAGCAGATCAGCAAAAATGTATGCAAACCACCAGGGTGCCCAGTGCCCTAGTTTGACCGCCAGTACATGCTGGCTGCCACTTTGCTTCTGTCTTCTGAATCTCATGTATTTTTCTCTTATGTCCTGTTCTAATCCAGAATGGGACTTCTCAGGTGACTCAGTGGTAAAGAATTTGCCCGCAATCCTTTGATCCCCGGGTCAGGAAGATCCCTGGGAAAAGGAAATAACTACTAGTATTCCAGTATTCTTACCTGGGAAATCTGGTGGACAGAAGAGCCTGGTGGGCTACATCCCATGCGGTCACAAAAGACTTGAACATGATTGAGCTACTAAACAACAAGAGCCTAGAATCATGTAGAGAAAGAAGTACTAATAAGCACAGTTCTAGCACAGCTAAACTGACATAGTACAAAGATACTCCAATAGGACAGGTTATGACATCTTTTTTTTTTTTTTGTCTTTTCCAAATCTTGAGACTTAAGTCAACAGGATTTATTTCTTATGAGAGTTACAGGTTAATACTGTGTCTGTGGTAACTGTATTCCACATCCTCCTTCTTCCTGGACTGGGTCTGACAAAGCAGAACCTGGCATCCATCATGGAAGAAGAAAAGAAATAACATTAAACAATGTGCTTGCTCATAAAGCTTTTGTGCAGAGATGATATAATTTATTCCTGCTTACTTTGATTGACCAAAACAAGTCATAAAGACCAAGTCTGATGTCAGTGAGGCCTCAAGGAAGGGGGAAGCAGGTATTTGCAAATGATAGTAGAGTCTTTTACAGTCAACTATTGTTGTGAAAACTATTTGGTGTAGTCTTTTCTCTATATGCAAGTACACTCAGATTCTCCAGGGTAGACCAAACAACATGTAATTTACTAATGGCATCAGACTCAAATCCAGGTGTCTGTAGGTTTTATAGATCCAGAAACCTTGCCACAAACAACAACAACAACAACAACAACAACAAAACCTCACAAAACAAAGCCGAGTTTCCCTGGTGGTTCAGTGGGAAAGAATTTGCCTACCAGTGCAGGCGACACATGTTCAGTCCCTGACCCAGGAAGATCCCACGTGCTGTGGAGCAAATAAGCCTGTGTGTCCTAGAGCCAGTGCTCTGAAACAAGGAAAGCCATCACAGTGAGAAGCCCCCACGATTCATTCTGGCTCTTTACACATTTTTGTGGTTATCTGCCACTCAACAGCCGCATGTTTGATTTCTTTTCATTGAGTCATTTCCTTCACCTGAAACCTTTCTTGTTTACTGCCAGCCAGACTATTAATTTGGTTTTTGATATAAAGCTGAGTTTTCTTTTTTTCTTTCTTTTTTTTTGGGGGGGGGGCTTGTCACTCAGATTTTATCTCAGTCTTATATTTTAATATTTACAATTGATAGGAAGTTACCCTGAAGTTCCTGAATTTCTGGTCCTACTTTTACTGGAGGACATTTTTCCATCAGTCTATCCCTTTTGCACATCTCATGGGTGAGACACTGACTCCTTACTTTCTCAAAGACATCTAAATAACTAACAGCCTTTGAAGAAGATATAGTGTCCTCCCTCGAAAGCATAGTATAGGTATGCTTATTGTCCAAACTGAAGCTGAAATGTTTTGTAGAGCAGGGGAAATCACATTTATTTTCTATCATAAAATATTTGTGTTTCCTAAGCTCAGAATTCCTCTACTGTAATGCAACCCATTGAATGTGCAGATGCCATCTGGCCCTCTTCCCAGAAGTGTATGAACTTTGGGCTTAAGAAACTAGCACAAAATGCTGATACTCTGACTACTATTACTTCCATAACTTTGACCCAGAAGTCTCATGTCTTCTTCTACCAAGAGTAACCCATGAAATCATGGCAGGCTAACTATAATAGTTAGCTTGCAAGTAGTGTATAATCTCAGACTCCTGAGAGTTCTTAATATGTCTGTGTTATTTATGAATGCAAGCTGGATCTTTTTGTTTTTTTGTTCTTTTTTTTTTTTTTTTAGTGAGCTCATCTCTTATGCACTCAATTGCCAGATTTAGCCAATGAAAACAAAGCACTTTACTATTACTTCACTTCTCAATTTCTTGGCATGAAATATGCTCAACAAATTATTGCCTTTTAAATTGTCACCAGTATCATACAATTCACAGTGGATTATGCACATTCTATCACCTAATAAATTCCTCACTACACTCTATCTAGCTCCTAAATCCATGTTGTATATTGGCTTTGATTTGTTGTTACATCAGAAATCTATCTCTCTGATCCACAGAATTAGTTCTCATCTCATTATCCATTTTGCATCTACCGGAAAGACTTAAAATATAAATTACTAGTGAAGATCTTTATTATTGTGTTTTTACCCTATTTTAAATGTCACTTTAGCGGGATTATAAAAGGGAGAGGTGATGAACACCTACATTTTTCATAAAGCCTTGTCATGATTTTTTAGTTCCATTAAAACTTCTCTCTTCTATTTCTCTTACAAAAATATTCTGAGGCAAGATTCTTGACTTAACTAGCACTGCTGAAAAGAAAGAAGGAAAAAATTTAATTCACACAGATTTTATAGTTTAAAGCAATTTTCCAACAGAAACTTTAGATTAAACTCTAACTATAGATAATTCTGAACTTTTTGAACTTCATAACAACTCAGTATCAAATAAACTCTGGTATTTGCATGGTTTAATGATGTCTGTTGGTTACTTGAAATTGTATATTTTCAACTAAGGATTCACATTATTTCATTTTTCATTTAGCTCTACGTATTTCATTCATTAAAAGTTAATTATCATTCCATAATTTATTTTAATTGAAAGTTCAAATTATGTACTGAATGAAGCAATTAATGGAATGACTTCAAATAGTCCTAGCTCTCCCCAATATAAATACTGCTGTGAAATGAAAATATACAAAGCAAAACTTTTTAGTATTGACTGTAAGACTATAAGTATTAAATAAGAAATAAAGAAATAAACTTAGGCCCCAGTTGCTGTTTGGTTTAGGGCCAGCAACCTGTAAGGGCTTTCCTTGTGGCTCAGTGGTAAAAGAATCTTCCTGCAATGCAGGAGACTTGGGTTCGATCCCTATGTCAAGAAGATCCCCTGGAGGAGAAAATGGCAACCCTCTCCAGTATTCTTGCCTGGAAACCCCATTGACAGAGGAGTTTGGTGGGCTGCAGTCCAGTTGGTGGGGTTGCAAAAGAGTCAGACACAACTAAGTGACTAAACAGCAACAAAAATAACCTATCCTCTTCATTTCTTATCTGTCATGATGAGTCTTCTCTGATCCACACCACAAATGCATACTCCCTCTTTCTGCTTCTTTCAAATTTTGTACTGTGTAGGGGTGCAAATCTATAGCCTGGCAAATTTTGCTGTTATAAAACACCTGCACACTTGGTTTTGGCTCTCTCAGTCCTAGACTTCCTCCTAGAGTCATGCTATACCTTTTGCTTTAGGATTTTTCTGCCTGTGTTATAAATATTTTGATCATACCAAAGTAAGGCTAGACTGAGGTCAGGAGCTTTGACATCTGGAAAGAGAGTTTCTCCACACCCCAGTGAGGTTTCCATGACACTGATAAATATAAAAATTATAATAAATCATGTTTATACTGTCCTATATGGGTACATATATATATACACATATATGTGTATTTTAACATTTTCAAGAAATTTTGTTCATTTTATAAACAACTAAGTTGTAATAATCTATTTATTTTATGAAGCAAAACTGCTTTATTTCCTCATGTGGATTCTTTAAAGTGGAGAAATGAATACTAGTTATTTTCACTCAGCTAAAGTATAGGAATATAGACTACTTAATTGCATTATATTTATAACTTTGAAATAGATAAAAGGGCAGAATAGTCACTTATGCTTTAAAATTGTTTAATATATATCTTATATTTAAAGATATATGTCAATAATATTTGATTTTCTAAAAATGGAGTAGATTTGCTAAATTTTTCATTATGAGCTTGATGAACAAATACTCTTGTTCATTGTATCTGAATTATCTCACAAGGCTAATTATCATTACCAATCAATTATTCTCAGTTCAGTTCAGTTCAGTTGCTCAGTCGTTTCCGACTCTTTGCGACCCCATGAATTGCATCTCGCCAGGCCTCCCTGTCCATCACCAACTCCCAGAGTTCACTCAGACTCACGTCCATCGAGTTGGTGACGCCATCCAGCAATCTCATCCTCTGTCATCCCCTTTTCTCCCTGCCCCCAATCCCTCCCAGTATCAGGATCTTTTTCCAGTGAGTCAGCTCTTTGCATCAGGTGGCCAAAGTATTGGAGTTTCAGCTTTAACATCAGTCCTTCCAATGAACACCCAGGACTGATCTCCTTTAGGATGGACTGGTTGGATCTCCTTGCAGTCCGTTCTGAAAGAGATGGGAATACCAGACCACCTAACCTGCTTCTTGAGAAAATTGTATGCAGGGGGTCAGGAAGCAACAGTTAGAAATGGACATGGAACAACAGACTGGTTCCAAATAGGAAAAGGAGTACGTCAAGGCTGTATATTGTCACCCTACTTATTTAACTTATATGCAGAGTACATCATGAGAAACGCTGAGCTGGAGGAAACACAAGCTGGAATCAAGATTTCTGGGAGAAACATCAATAACCTCAGATATGCAGATCAATTATTCTACTTGCATGAAACTTCTAGGTCATGTATCAATCTTCTTTACCCACAAAGAAAAGCATCTGTCTAAATACTGGTTGAATTTATGGCACGTCCACCATTGTATAGCTACAGGATTTCTTTCTTCCCACTGTCAAAATCTAAACCCTTACAGCTAAAATTAAACAGTTAATATTATCTGGCCAACCTTCCCTTTATAATTCTTCCTAGTAAAGGCAAAACTAAGAAAATAATTCACCAATTAAAGTGAGAGTATGTATCTTCCACACTTTTACACATTCTTCATCACCTGCTAAACTCACTCTGCGACTTT